>NC_139225.1:124589840-127289213 GCF_055691185.1 Crinia signifera
ACATGGGTCTAGGTCGACATGGGTCTAGGTTGACATCTGTCTAGGTCAACATGTCACAAGCATTAGATCTACATGGGCGAGGTTGACAGTCACAGGTCAACATGGGGTTTTTCACTTTTTTTTTACCCAAATGTCGACACAGTCGACATAGACACAGTTTGAAGTGCACCTCATCCCCTCGCTTCGCTCGCAATGCTTCGGGCATGGTGCCTTTGCTACGCTCGTCACACTATTTTATTCTGCCACCAAGCCCTAGTGGATGGTAGGGCATGAAATACCGCCTGTCGGCACATGTCGGCTCAAAACACAGTGAAAAACCCCATGTCAACCTTTTGACTGTCGACCTAGCCCATGTTGACATAATGTCATGTCGACCTAGACCCATGTCGACCGTGACCCATGTCGACCTAGACCCATGTCGACATTGCTGCCTGTCGACCTAGTGGTGTCGACCCAATGCTTGTCGACCTAGTTGGTGTAGAGCAGTGATTTTCAACCTTTTTACTTTGCGGCACACTAAATAAGATTTTAAAATTGCCAAGGCACACTATGAGATCCCCACAGGGCAAAACACATTGGCTCCCAACAGGAAAATAAACAAACCTATCGGCCCCCATATAAAATACAACCAAACTGGTCCCCACAGGTAACACAAATAATATACATTGGCCCTTTACATGAAGAGAAGAGACCAGTAAATAACAGTTGAACTGGTGGTGGCTGTAAACTGGTTTGGGCAGCTCTAGATCTGGGAGCACACTTGAGAATAGCTCAAGGCACACTAGTGTGCCAGGGCACAGTGGTTGAAAAACACTGGTGTAGAGCTAATGACCGTATCCCGTTGGCTGATCTATTGGCTAAATGTGCATGTAGTATGTACCCAGACTTTCTTTCACCTGCTAAACAATATGGGTTGTAGCAAGGTATCATTATTTGTCACAGTCTAATACGGCCTACACACATGCCAATATTAAGGCATTTTCTAAGCGATTTTGCTTAGTTTGGCAAAGTCGCTTAGCAAATGCCCTCACATCGGTGTATGTGTGGGGGCTATATCGGCAGCAGTGCGCTTCCCCGCGCGTCTTTATCGCTGGCCGAGATTGATGGACAGTGTCCATCAATCTCGGCATCGGCAGGGTTCTCCCACCGGAGAACACTGGCGCTGTCTGCTCGCTTAGCACACAGAGCTGACAGCTCGCTCTGTGTGTGGGCTGTCAGCTCTGTGTGCTATGCGATAGCGGCGCAGCACAGCCCGACCTAGCATAGCTAGGTAGCCCTGCACTCATCGCTATGTGTGTAGGGCCCATAAGAAGGAGACTTACTTCCATCGGTCACTGACGCCTGTGATCTGCACATACTGTGCTAAAAGTCAGTTGTACTTTTAGCTCTCCGCCCCTAAGGGTGTATAAATGGATGCCTGGACTTAGCAGAATTTCTGGTTATTTATTCAGTCTGGCACTGTGACATTATGCTGTATTTATCTGCTCTCTGTATCCGTGTATCGCCTGGCTGCTGTCCTCTAGACTAATGCCTTGCTATTCCCATTGCATCGATGATTGCCTGCTAGTGCACCAGACACTGGATTGTGCTTAGACCACACTTATATTACTCTCCTGTGTCCTCAGTGCGTTCCTGCTGTGCATGCTGCTTATGCCGGATGGATTACCAACTACTATTAAATACAAATCTGCCATGATTACCTGTTTTTCCCTGTTGGTTAATACACTTGCTATCTCCAGCCCGAAGGGACACTGCACAGCAACTAAGTACAGTGGACTCAGTCAGATTGCACCCCCGGCAGTGCAGCAAAAACCCCAATTCTGACACTGATCACACAATTTGAATGTTAGGCAGGGCCGGCACCACCACTAGGCAGCTCTAGGCACCTGGAGGGCGGCAGTTCGCCCCTCACCCCCAGCATATAGCTGGCGGCGTCCCTGCAGTGCTGGAGCTGGCAGGGGTGTCTGTGGCGCGGGGGTACCTGCGGCGCTGTCACTGTATAAAGCTGCTGGCGGCTGTGGAGTCCCTGCAGTGAATAGAGAATAACTAGCGCTATGCGCGTGACGGCGCGGGAAGCGCTTCTGGGTCTGAAACCACTTGCCGCACGCTGATTGGCTGAGATTCAGCGGCGCAGGTACCCCCGCGCCACGGACACCCCTGCCCACTCCAGCACTACAGTGACGCCGACACAGCGTCCACCACAGGTACCACCCCCCCGGGCACCGGGGCGCCCCCACCCCGACTCGCCTGGGGTGCTCCGGTGCCTTGGACGGGCCCTGATGTTAGGTACTTACACTATAGCAATTTTTATGTGTATTGTATATAAAATCTTACACCCTGTAAATGTGATTTTTTTTTCAAAATATGTACTCAGTCACAGTGCAGTGGAGCGTTAATTTTGTGGCACCTTGGGCCTAATCAGACCTGATTGCTCGGCTGAAAATTTGCAGGTCGGTTGATTATCGACTATACATGCATATGGCCCATAGTACACATGCGTGAGGCCTTCCTGCAATAAAATCCTGCTACTTTTTAAATTGCTGGCGGTTTCCAAGGTGTTTGACAAGAAGGCGGCATTTGTGGTCGGTACCTGGCTATTTCCTGGGAGTGTCCGGGAAAATGCAGGCGTGCCCAGGTGTTTGATGGGAAGTCATGTGACCTCAGCTCCGGAGACAATCAGCCTGTTTCTATCTCAACCAATGAGTACGCCCTGGGCTACGCACACAATGGAAATATCATTAGATGACAAGCAGCTTGCGAAGGGATTTGCAGCTATGCACAGGCTCATGATATTTTTAAGTTATTCACAGGCTTGCATGGGGCAGGATTTTATTCAAGCAGGGCGGCATATATAGTGGCGTACCTATAAATTTTGCTGTACTTATTTCCTAGCACGGCGCCCACAATATTCAGTCGTACGGCATCGCATCGCATGCCATATGCCCGCATGCAATGCGATTTTAAATTGTATAAGCACCCTATACAATTTTTAATTGTATAAGCACCCTAATGGGTGCTTACAATGTTAAATGCACCCCCACTATGAACGCCAACCAGAAGCGTGGCGAGCGCAGCGAGCCTTCGAGGGGCAGCGGTACGTGTCCTCCGACCTTTTCATACCCCCACTATCCACGTCGGCGAGGAGTTGACTTTATATAGTGTGGCGAGCGCAGCACTATGGAGGCATGCCAAGCACTCTGTGAGCTTCTGGCATGCCCCAAGCCCCTCTGTCTCCCATGAATAGATGCTTTGCGCTGGCGCAAAATGTCTATTCACTGTTGCTCTGCCAAGCAGAGCACTAAGGGCCTTATTCTAGTTCACTCTTTCTGACAAAATCCTTCTTAGATGGACACAACCATGTGCACTGCAGGTGGGGCAGATGTTACTTGTGCAGAGAGAATTAGATTTGGCTCGGGTTTTACTTCAAAGTGAGATCTATATTGTAGTGTAAAAATAAAGCAGTCAGTATTTTCCCTGCACAGAAACAAAATAACTCACCTAAATCTAATTCTCTCTGCACAAGTAACATCTGCCCCAGTGGCGTAACTATAGAGGGTGCAGGGGATGCAGTTGCTATGGGGCCCGGCAGCTTGTGGGGCCCCAAGGCAACCCACTGCACCCTCTATAGATGGGAGTCCAGCATTTTGCTTATTAGATGGAGGACGGCTTATTAGATGAAGCCGTTTCGCGTTTCGGAAGCTAGCAGCGGAGCTGACAGTGCGCGGCTGCCTCAGTGAGTGTACTACAAGTATAATCAATGCGCGCCTGTTGGCTGTACACTGCCGCGCACTGGTGTCAGCGCCGCCGCTAGCATCAGGACACGGAAACTGACTGCAAATGAAGCGCCTACCGACGTCCTCTGCCCTCCATCCACCTCCATCTCTTAATAGGTACCGTACAGTAGCATAGCATCGCATTGGCTCACAAACCGGCTTGCAGTAGTAGGTGAGATAGCTATTAGAGGGGGAGGGGTTTATATTGCAATATAGGGGAGGGGGCACAATAAAGACCCTGCGCAAGGAAGGGTTGAACATAATGCCCCATATTAGTTGCATCCTCTGCACCAGTGGAGTAACTACCATAAGTGCAGGGGATGCAGCTGCTATGGGCCCCTGCCGCCATGAGGGAGGTACACCGGGTACTACTGTTCCATGCTCAGGATCAAAGATGAGCCCACAGCAAGTGTCTGTGAACTGCTTCTTCATGATATTTTCTACTCTGCGGTTCCTGCTTCCTACCACCCTCTATCCCCTACCTACCTTACTGTATCTAACTATACCCATCCCAGCACATTGCATCTCTCTATCCACTCCCTGCATCTATCTATACCTATTCTACCTCACTGCGTTTCTCTTACCCCACCCCCTTCATCCTTCTATCTATTTATTACCTCCTTACCACCCAACGTCTTCCTATCACCTTCCTACTGCTCTGTGTATCTTTAGTCCATACCACCCTTCACCTCTCCCTTCCCTTAAGCATGTGAAACCTTGCTCTGCACCAGTGTGGTGCTGATGGGTGAGTCTGTAGTGCTATGTTTTGGGGTTTTTTTTCACGTGTTTTCTCAGTGCATGTGTTTTCTCATTGGGGGGGGGGGGGGGGGGCTGTCAAGATATTTGCTATGGGGCCCACAATGCATACCTCCCAACTTTTCATGTGAAGAAATAGGGACACTCGCGCGGCGAAGCCGCGCGAGCGTCCGAAAAGGGGGCGTGGCGTATGCAAATGAGGGCGCGGCTTATGCTAATTAGCCGCGACCTCATTTTCATACGAGAATAGACGCTGTGCGCATGCGCACAGCGTCTATTCTACTACATTGGGGGGTCTCCCAACTGCCACCCCCCCGCAGCGGGACAATGCCTGCCGCGGGTGGGACGTCGGGACAGGACCCGAAAATCGGGACTGTCCCGACGGAATCGTGACAGTTGGGAGGTATGCAATGTTCTAGTTACGCCCCTGATCTGCCCCCCTGCAGTGCACATGGTTTTGTCCATCTAAGAAGGATTTTGTCAGAAAGAGTGAACTAGAATAAGGCCCATTGTCCCACTGTCCCACCCAAGGGCAGCAGTCACAAAATAAATCCCTATCCCACGAAAATCAGGACAGATGGGAAGTACTCTATGCTGACAGATGCTAACACATGGACACACAGATGCTGACATGCTGGCACACAGACAGATGCTGACAAATGGACAGATCCTAAAATACAGGTGCTGACACACGGATTCTGACAAGTTGACGCATGGATGCTGACACATATGCTGACAGATAGCCAATGACACATGGACATTGACAGACGCCTACACACAGGGATATGCTGACACACATACTGCACGTAGAGACACTGATGCTGACATCTGGAGACATAACACAGACACCCAGACACTGACACTATTATACTAACATGTGATGACACAGACTGTAGAAAACCAGGGTTTGAAAGGGTTAACCTTATTTTTGTGTTCTGGGGCTCCTGTGCTGCAGCTTGTAGAATGGGAGGGCTCAGTAACGGAGTGCAGAGTGCAGGGGAAGAGATGAGTGCCTTCAGGAACAGAAAGCAGGGAGAGGGAGGATGTTGCACCAGCCTGTGCGGAGTGACGACATGGATGTGCGTGTGCACAGAAACCTCTCCTAGTAGTTCCTGCCTCTGCTGCTGCTGGGAGGAATGGGAGGGAGAGACAGGACGGACCTCACCTCAGCTATGTGGGTCTGAGAGTGAGAGGGCTTCCTGCTGCTGGCGCTGCTGCGTTAGACAGACAGAGTGACAGGCAAAAAGTAAGGCACCCAGCAGCCGCAACTCGGCACTTCCCACAGACCCCGGCTCCTCCAAGCCACTGTGGGGTCTGCGGCAGTGTAGTTACGGCACTGGGCCTATAACATACTTGCCTACTTTTGAAAAGCAAAATGAGGGAGATTTTAGATGCTAGCAAAATGCACAGAGAGCAGCGTCGTGCACCATTGAAGGGGTGTGTCATGTTTCAAAGGGCGTGTCTAGTGACACATATGGGCGTATCTATGCTGTTAATAGGATATTTATCATGGTGCTGTGCCTATTCAACTGTGGCCTCATTCTGTCTCCCCCATGCCAGGTCTCGGTTAACGTGTCTGTTCCTAAATAATATTGGGGAGCTGCCCCTATTTGGAGACCTGAATCAGCCACTTGAGTGATACTCCCTCGTAGAGGGACTGCCATCAGGCACCTCTTTATTACAAATGTGTGGTGCCACCCTCACTGATGAATCCCTACCACCTACAGAAAGCAACCAAGCCACAGGGATTCACATATACACAGGGAGATATATATCTCCAGTGGTGGAGGGAGGATCAATAAGAAGCAGGCTTAGTTGGTGGGGGAGAGAGGTACGCTGCTTACAGTCACAGTTATGCCTATACTTACTGCAGCTGCCGCACTGACACTTGTGCTTCCGAACTCCAGTCCCGGTGCTAGGGTGTATGGAGCCCCCCTGCAAACTACAAAATTACGCTTTCCTATAAAAGGGTGTATAATGTAAATAGCATGAGTATTTTTTATATAAATAATGTGCCCAGTAGCAGCAGTGCCGTAACAAAACATTTTGGTGCCCTGTACCAGAAAATCAATTGGTGCCCCCACACACACACACTTAAAACAGGGGCAGTGCGATAAATTTAGGATGTGGCTTCGTATGGATGTGGCATGGCCACATAATAGTACCAATTCACACCACACAGTCTGTTTTTCACATTATACCACATAGTAATGTCACTTACGCATTGCGCCAGCTAGCGCTCCTTAGGCACACTGCACAATAAAGAGCCCTTTAAACACACTTCACAGGAGTATGAACACTGTAATGCCTATTACACAATGTCACACACCATAATGTCTATTACACATTGTTACACACCATAATGCCTATTACACATAGTCACACACCATACTGCCTATTACACATTATGCAGCACACCTTACTACCCATTACACAGTATGCCACACACCATAAGGTCCATTACATACTATACCACATGCCATATTGCCCAATACACATTATGCCACACACCGTAATGCCCATTACATATTATGTCACATAAGTGCGCTTAGGTACACGATCGTTGGCAGGAGTTACATTCTCCTTGCCAGGGGGTTAGATGCTCCTTGCCACCTGGGGGTTGTTACATGCTCATTGCCACAGGAATTACAAGCTTGTTGTCCAGGTGGGATAACCTGCTCATTGTCCACTCATCATGCGAGTGCTTCCGGAATCTGCACTTCTGGGTAGCGATGTATCCCTTACAGACGCTAGAGGTGCAGGAAGACCTATAGCGTATGTCTCCTCTATGGTGGCAGACATTTTTGGAGTTGGCGCAGGGTCTCTGTCTGTAGAGACTCTGAGACCCTGAAGTGCAGCTACCTGCCTGCTTACACCAGCTTCTGATTTATTTGCTTCATTTAAACAGCAGGCATCAGAAGGCGGGGATCTAGCAGGCGATAGCCGGCAGAAGGGAGCGCCTCTCTGACTTGGTGACAACTCAATGCACTTACCAGGGAAGTAACTAGAACTCTGTGGGCCCCATAAATTGTGTTCACATTACACACCCCTTCTGTGCCAATGCACAGTACACACGACACCATGCCAAATTACATTATACACCCCCACCTTGCCCCCAAATTAGATTATTCACCCACCGTGCCCCCAAATTACATTATACACCCCACAATGCCCTTAAAAAGCATCATATGCCCCAAGTTTTATCATATTTGTGCCCCAGCTCATTAGGCTGCTATTTCAAGGACAGTATGAATGTACTTCAGCCAGGCGACTGTGTGACTACATCCCATGGAGTCGGACCAGTGTCTAAAAATGAGAAGGGAGTGCAGCTACAGGCCTGCCACTTGAAGTTGAGTGCTCGGTGGCTCCTTCCACGTTCCTCTAGTCTGGCCTGGCCGCTAGTAGTGTCCACAGCCAGTGCAGCACCATTGCAGACTGCTAGTAGTGACAGCTTGGAAAGGCCAGTGCAGCACCAATGCAGACTGCTAGTAGTGACAGCTTGGAAAGGCCAGTGCAGCACCATTGCAGACTGCTAGTAGTGACAGCTTGGAAAGGCCAGTGCAGCACCATCGCCGGCTGCTAGTAGTGACAGCTTGGAAAGGCCAGTGCAGCACCATTGCCGACCGCTAGTAGTGACAGCTTGGAAAGGCCGGTGCAGCGGCGTCATAAGCCAGCGCTGCTCTGCACTGTGCTGTTAAGCCCTCCATTCTGTTAAATCCAGGTGGCACGGCCGTAACCAGGAGGAGGGAGATCTGAGCCGGCCATTGACCCACCATATACCTAGTTCCTGGCAGCTAAACACTTTCTATGTGACTGTGTGCAGGGGGAGCGGCGGGCCCCTGGAGGCAGCCAGGGCCCCACAGCAGCAGCACCCCCTGCATCCTCAGTAGTTACGGCACTGGCACTTGGTTCCGGTGACTCTATATGTATAATGCCCTCAGTAGCATCACCACTAACACATAATGCCTGCAGAAGCAGCAGCGCTTGCATGCATATTGCCCCCAATAGTAGTGCTGCTTCCACGGATAATCCCCACAGTACCAGGCTCCATAATGCCAGCCTCCAGTAGCAGCACCATTTACATGTGTAATGCCCCCACTAGAAACCCTGCTTACACCTACTGTATAATGCCCCCCAGTACACTGCTACTATACATAATGGCCCCACACCCACAGTAACCACTCACTGTTTCTACCTCCACTTACCCAAGACGCTCGCTGACCCTGTGGAATACATATCTGCAGTGCAGACTGCTCCTGTGTAGCACCGCCCCCTTTGTTCCGTTTAGCCACGCCCCTCTGGTCCGTGTAGCTCCGCCCATTTTCGGGACCCACTGTGCTCTCAAAAACATGGTGCTGTCAAAGGGGCGTGATAGGGCTCTTCTAGCTGCCGCTGCCTGTCACTCTGGCCCTTATTCTGATCGGTGCGGCCCGATCAGAATATGCGGCCACGACCGTGCAGGCGAATCCCCGCCTTCCATACGGATCGCCACCTCCGTCCGTACGCGGATATGTGGCGATCCGCATGAAAGTGGACGGGGATATGCCTCCTCCGTCTTGGGAGCAGCCCCTGCATTCGATGGTCGCCGAACATTGAATGCAGGGCCGCACGCTCCACTAGGTCCCGCCACCCAAGACCACAGGGACACTTGTCCGTGTGAAATCATGTATGGGGGCGGGCAGCTGACATCCGGCGATGTCAGATGCCCGCCCCCTACACACGCGTCACGGCTTCATTACCATGCATACGCCCCGCGTTTGCATGGGAACGCCCATGAAACGCGGGGCGTATGCATAGGGTAATGAGGCTAAGTTGCCCCTCACGCCCCTCTACGCCCCCTGTGCGGCGTGTCAAAAATACGTGCGGCGAAATCGCCTGCACATGCGCAGAGTGACCTCTGCACATGCGCAGACGATAACCATCGGCGGGACGACCGCATGCGGAGAAATCCGCACCGATCAGAATAAGGCCCTCTGTGACGGCCGGGGCAGCAGCAGCCAACATGAGCAACCAGTCTGAGATTCGGAACACATAGCAGCCGGCTCTCGCTGCCCGACTCACTGCCTCAGTCCACTGCTCCTGCACCACACGGGTTCACCAGACAGCGCTACACCCTCACAGCCCCGCGGTGGCCATCATAATGACGGCTGGATGTCGCGCATTTAGGCCCTGCCCCCGCAATGACGCGTTCGCGCATGCGCAGTCACGTTTTTTCGGCAAAGGGGATTAAAAACCGGGAGGACCCAAGGGAATTGCGGGGGGCCAGGAGAATGATTGACAAAGCGGGAGACTCCCGCTAAATGCGGGAGGGTAGGCAAGTATGGCGTATAACTGATCGCAGGACTCCGAAAATTAGCAGCCCTGCAATCAGGTTTGAATCAGGTTTAAATTAAATAAAAGCTCATAACATTGTGATTTGCAAGGGCTGACCATAGCTATTTCCCAGTTCTGAAAGGGTGTGCACCATACTTACCTACTTTCTGGCTGTCCTTTCCGGGAGAGGGCAGCCAGACCGGGAATGAAAAGGGGTGGGGTGGAGCCACATGAGTGGATACTTGTTTGGGGCGTGACCAGAGCGATCGCAACGGTTTAAGGCATTGCACAGTGGTGGGCAGGGCTAAAACGCATCATTTGACACGCACAGACCCTCGTTTCAGGGGGGGGGGGGGGTGGCTGGGAGGGAGACCCGGTTTCCGGTACCCTCCTGGCCATTCCCAGAGGGTAGGCATCCCTGGTGTGCACACTTATGTGCAATTCTGATCATACTGGTATTGTAGTGCAGGGGTGTCAAACACAAATTCATCGGGGGCCGCATCAGCAGTTTGGTCACCCTCAAAGGGCCGGTTGTATCTGTAGGACTATGTGTCCACTCTTTATTATCATAAATTATTGTCACTGCATTCAATTATTGTATACTCAGCAGTAGCATTTCCCTCCTGCTATTGCTGTGAACTGCAGTGCATTAGGGCACACGCTGCCTGCACAGGGGGGCAGCACTCAGTCTTAGGGCATACTGTAGGTCCTGCTTATTATCATGGGACACAGCAATTAATGATGGGCTGCAATGTGCCAGTGCACACACACACACATAGGCAGAGAGTTTGACACTTACCCGCTCTGATGCGTCCACTCCAGTCTGAGCTGCTCCACCACCAAGGACACAGCTGCGCTCTCACACAGGCGCATTTCCCCCTCCCTCCTGTGAGTAGCGCTCCTCGCACTATCTATCCAGGAGTGGGGGGCAGCGTGCTCCCGGTCACTGTGCAGTGCACACTCAGCAGTAAGTGACCTGGAGCGCACAGCAGCACCATTCACCACGACGGACCTGCTTCTTGGGAGCGGAGGAGGGGTTGACGACCAGCGGCACTGCGCTAGAGGGCAGACTTTCTCTGGCTTGTAGGCTGCCGCGCATACGCTGAAGAGGCGGCTTTCTTGTTTAAAAAAAAAAAAATCGAGAGTAAAAGGTGAAGGCTGGCGGCGACTGCGCGGGCCACATGAAGAGGTCTGGCGGGCAGGATTTGGCCCGCGGGCCTTGTGTTTGACACCCCGGTTGTAGTGTTTTGTTTCTTTCTACTTTGTTTTTCACAATAAATAATCTTTGTTATTTTTTTACTTCTAATTTGATGGTTTCCAGGTCCCATTAAATATAGGAAAGGCCCCGACTTGACTTACAGTATCTGGGTTACAGAATTTGTATGACACAAAAAGCTGCCATTAACAAATCAGTGTGTAGACTTATTATATCTTCTGTAATCCGTACAACACATTACTGTAAATGGATCTTTTAGCAACTAGACGGGGCTAACCGTATGAGTCATTAAACACAACAATGGGTGCACTGACATTCACCCAATTTATTCCTACACAGGACTGATTGTCCAATCCATTAAATATGTCACTGTCATCAGATCACTTTGTTCCTCCACACGAATGATCACTTAACCCATTATTCATGAAATAATCATTAGATCATTAGGTTTGTTCCTAAATGGATCCGATCCATTAACCCATCCAACATGTCACTGTCATGAGACCACGCTACTCCTGCATGTGTCTGTGTAAACCAATGAACATGTGACAGTTTTTGGGCCACTGATCCAGCACATAGACGTCCTCTGCTGCACAGAATATTGTTCCTCCAGCACTGTAGTTATGCTTGGCTTCTCTCCACTCTCTCTTCTGTCTTCACCTTTTTACACCTTGGAACGCTTCCAGCTCCTTGTCGGAAACAAGAAGATAGACTGTTCATCTGAACCTGCTTGAGGTGGCCAGGGCAAAGTTTTTGGCTGCAGTCTTATGTTGCAGATGGCAGATATAAATAAGACTGGCAGACGTCTTTAGTTGGTCATTAGGAGGAGATTTAGAATTTTAGCAACATACAATACACACATGTATAACTGCATGATGTATCACATGTTATTATATTTTAATAATATAAATGTAAACTTCTGCAAATAAAATCTGGATTCTTAGAGTTCGGTTTCTATTGCTTATAGTTTGTGAGTACTAAGGGCTAATTTGGGGTCGCATGCCCAGTGCCTGTAGCTGCCGGTGGATGTGGAAGTGCTACCTTATGCTGATGTGGGTATTCTTATAACATATGTGGGGGATTGTGCAAGCGGGAACCTGAAACTTGTGGTTTGGGTTTGAATAAAGTGTGGCGCTCCTTGGGTTCTGCTGCCTTTTTCTCGATATCCTGGGATCAATCCCTATTGATCCTATCATAGGTTGAAAGAAGGGGGAAATGGATATGGAAAAGTGGCTCTGAAAGGAAATACTTATCTTTTTCGTTTTTCTTTTTTTCTCTTTTTTTTTTCCACTGATTCTTAATGATCCTCTCCCATGTCACCGAAAATATTCGTATGAAAAAGATGGGATACAACAATGGGTTATTATTTTGTTGTGTTATTTCAAAATTGGAAGGATTACATCCACTTCAGGTGCCAGCAAGGGGGCAGACCTTACTTACACAGAAAGGGGATGTATGACATATATAACGGTATCTTTTCAAGGTTGGGTGCGTACCCGTACTCACGATGTATTTTGTTCTTTCACTCCCATAAAGGTTTCTTTTTTGTGTTCTCTGTCTGTTTTATGCAAAACTTGTATCCAAGTGCTTTTGTATAAAAAATTAATTTAATTAAAATACAGACAATAAAAAAGTACTAAAATTGTGTAAGTTCCAATCTTTCGGGCAATGAGGGAGGTATAGAGATAGGGTGGGGATCCACGGTGCTAACCGGTACACACCAAGATGTTTAAACAAGTTGGATCCTACCTTCTCTCCAGCCTTCACCTCAGAGACACTTCCTGATGGAAAAAACACCTTCCTCCTGCCAACGCGTTTCGAGCTGTTGCTCTTTATCAAGGCATGGAGGTAATGATGATCGGATGCATATTTATAGGCTAACAATTAAAATGGCCTAACTTCCTGTTCCTGTCTAGCTATTCCAATGATCCTTTTAAAAAGACCACAATATTTAAATGTATCATACTAAACATAATGATTTATCTTTATAGAAGAACACTTTATTAAAATAATCTTTTTCATACGAATATTTTCGGTGACATGGGAGGGGAACCTGTGCAGGCTCAGCTCTCCCAATAGGCAGCTGTCTAAGGGCTCCAGGATCTGGGGGCCTCCCCTGAGTTTGAGTATCACAAAATTAAGGATGATTTAGAGAGGCATTCTGCTTAATGCAAATGGAAGGTGTCAAAATTCTAAGACATAACCGTTCATCTAAGGCTCTGAAAGTCAGTGTTGCTGTGTGGGTGGTGGTGATGGGGGTATCCAAACTCATGATTGACAGAGTCTAGGTCGACAGTCAAAAGATCGACAGGGTCAAAAGGTCGACAGTCAAAAGTTCGACATGGACAAAAAGGTTGACAACTGTCAAAATGTCAACATTGTCAAAAGGTGGACAGGGTCAAAAGATTGACATGAAAAAAGGTTGACATGAGTTTTTTTTTTACAAAACTTTGAGCCGAGATGTGCCGACAGGCGGTATCATCCACCACGCCATGGAGGGAGAATAGAATAGTGTGCTGAGCCGACCTATGTCGACATAGTCACCAAAAAATAACATGAAAAACTCATGTTAACCTTTTCCATGTTGACCTTTTGAGTGTCGACATTTTGACCCTGTCAACCTTTTGAATGTTGACCTTTTGATCCTGTCAACCTTTTGACTGTTGACCTTTTGACCCTTTTGTCTGTCGACCTTTTCATATTTTCGACCTTTTCACCCTGTCGACCTTTTCACTGTCGACCAATAGTGGTTGACCACATGACTGTAGACCCAGACATTGTAGATCTAATATACCTTAACCATGGTGGGAGCAGTAAGCAGTTTTGATTAGGGTGCTGGAAATCCTTCACCGTACCTGAACCTGTTGTTATTATTATTATTATTATTATTATTATTATTATTATTATTATTTTATGCTTTTGTGAACATATTTAAGTATACATTTTGTAATTTGTAATTTTTTTTCCCCGTACACAAGACACAGAACTTATTTAGGAGTTGATTTCTAAAGCAGTGAAAAGAGTGAAGAGAGCCACTCTAATACTAAGAAGAACTGATGCAAAAAATGATAGACCCATCATTATTACACTCTAATACTAAGAATAGATACAATAAACATGGAACCATAACTATTACACTATCATACTAAGGAGAATGGACCCAATAAACATGGAACCATAACTATTACACTATCATACTAAGGAGAATGGACCCAATAAACATGGAACCATAACTATTACACTATCATACTAAGGAGAATGGACCCAGCAAACATGGAACCATAACTATTACACTATCATACTAAGGAGAATGGACCCAGTAAACATGGAACCATAATTGTTACACTATCATACTAAGGAGAACAGACCCAGTAAACATGGAACCATAATTATTACACTATCATACTAAGGAGAACGGACCTAGTAAACATGGAACCATAACTATTACACTATCATACTAAGGAGAATGAAACCAATAAACATGGAACCATAACTATTACATATCATACTAAGAAGAATAGACCCAGTGAACATGGAACCATAATTGTTACACTATCATACTAAGAAGAACAGACACAATAAACATGGAACCATAACTATTACATATCACACTAAGAAGAATGGATCCAGTAAACATGGAACCATAATTGTTACACTATCATACTAAGGAGAACGGACCCAGTAAACATGGAATCATAACTATTACATATCATACTAAGGAGAATGGACCCAGTAAACATGGAACCATAATTGTTACACTATCATACTAAGAAGAATGGACCCAGTAAACATGGAACCATAATTGTTGCACTATCATTCTAAGAAGAATGGACCCAGTAAACATGGAACCATAATTGTTGCACTATCATACTAAGAAGAACGGACCCAGTAAACATGGAATCGTAATTGTTGCACTATCATACTAAGGAGAACGGACCCAGTAAACATGGAATCATAATTGTTGCACTGGCATAATAAGGAAAACCAACCAAATAAACATGGAATCATAATTATTACACTATCAGACTAAGGAGAATGGACCCAATAAACATGGAACCATAACTATTACATATCATACTAAGAAGAATGGACCCAGTGGACATGGAACCATAATTGTTACACTATCATACTAAGAAGAATGGACCCAGTAAACATGGAATCGTAATTGTTGCACTGGCATAATAAGGAAAACCGACCAAATAAACATGGAATCATAACTATTACACTATCATACTAAGGAGAATGGACCCAATAAACATGGAACCTTAACTATTACACTATCATACTAAGAAGAATAGACCCAGTAAACATGGAACCATAATTGTTACACTATCATACAGTACTAAGGAAAATGGACCCAGTAAACATGGAACCATAATTATTACACTATCATACTAAGAAGAATGGGGACTTCCGGTTCCGGCGGCTGTATGTGCAGCTAGGAGAGTCTGCTCCGCTACACCGGCCGCTCAACTCACCCTTTACAAGGCCCTGCGCCTCTACCGACAGCTCCCCCACTCACTGTAAAGCCACAGCACCCGCCAGGTTCATGGACCGGTTCAATACTGCAATGCCCAGCCAGAAAAATCGCACCAAAGGAGAGAGGGGGAAGAAGAAGTGTGGAGGCAAGATGGTGCTGACCTCTGCTTCCAGCGCTTCTGTCCCCGCCTCCCCAGCTCACACTACCTGCGCTTCAGTGGAAACTGTGTAATTTCCTCCATCCACCCCCCCCCTTTTATTCAACTATATGTCATATGCCTACATTTTTGCTTAAAAGTCTCAATGTCTATGTTATAATGGTAATGCACATCTTTATTCACCAACTACGTAGTTACAATGTCTCTCAAACTGGGTTTTTTGAATATTTGGGGTATAAACCCCCCCAAAAAATGTAAAAGTGTTCTTATTCATCTGAACAAACTACACCTAGACGTAGTCCTGCCTCAAGAGACACACCTTTCGGCTGCGAAGACCCTGAAGCTTAATGCGCTGGGTTGGTAGATAGTGGCGTCTGCTCCATACACATCGAAAGCAAGAGGCCAAGCTATTTTAATAAAAGCACACTTACCCATAACTAAAGTTGCCAATCCCGGGATCGGTATCAGCGGGATCCCGGGATTTGGCCCCCAAAACGCCGGGATTTCAATCCCGGGATTGGAGTTTCCAATCCCGGGATTTCGGGATTAGACTGCTCATGCGTGCAGTCTAATGCCGGGCAGCGTCTGAGCATCGCTCAGACGCTGCCCGACTTCTCCCGGCAACACTGCGCAGCGTGACCTCTCAGCGTGACGAGGTCACGCTGTGCATGCAGAGGTCGCGCCCGGCAGTGTGATGCCGCGCCGCCCAGCCAGCCAGCGTGCCCACCCGCCCGCCCACCCAGCCAGTGCGCCCATCCACCCAGCGCACCAGCCAGCACGCCAGCCCGCACCCAGCCAGCAGCATGGGCGACCCGTCCCCCCCCCACCCAGCAACTGGGCTCCTGGCAACGCTGCTGCACCCTCAAATGTAAGTAAATGTGGGGCAGCCAGGGCGTCTTTTTATTAGGAAAGCCAATCCCGGGATCCCGGGATTGAGCATTTTTCAATCCCGAATCCCGGGATTGAAAAAATGCCCCGGGATTGGCATCCTTACCCATAACGGTATCCAATATCACAATTGATACAAACGGCCGTTACCTCCTGTCAACTCAAATATGAAACCCAAATGTTTACATGCATGACAGTATACACTCTACTCTAAACCATTCCTCCTGAAAATAATTTCCCTGCTTACCCCTCATCTTATTACTCCAATAATTTTGGATGGAGACTTCAACCTCATAACGTTCACTGTGTTGGACAGACAAATTCCTGCGCAAACAAAAGGCATACTGCCCAAATTTGGCATGCAAGCTCTTGCCTCCCAGCTACAGTTAATGGATGTTTGGAGGGTGTTATACCCAACTGAGAAGGATTTTACTTGTTTAGCAGCAGCCATCGGTCAGCTCTCTAGAATCAATTACATTCTCACATCAATTTCGCTCCTCCCCAAGATAGAAGAAGCCCACATTGAACCTATTACCCTCTCTGACCATGTTGTGGTTTGGCTCCAAATTAGATTAACGAGGGAGAAATCTTCCTTCATCTCTTGGCGCTGCCCCTCTTTTATAGCTTAGTCAGATAAACTTAAAGAAAATATCCTCACATCATGGGACTCTTACCATGAAAATAATAAAGCCACCCTCACCTCAGACCCTGTATTATATTGGCAGGCCTCTAAGGCTACTGGTTCTTCCTCGAGAATCCTATGTAATGGCATCATTTCGGACCCATTCCCCATCCTCCGTGGCACTAGGCAGGGGTGCCCCATGTCCCCGCTCCTCTTTGCCCTAGCACTGGAACCCTTAGCGGTTTCTTTGCGGGAATCTCCCCTCTAACGAGGCATACCAGTGAGGGATGTGGACATGCGGGTGTCCCTCTTCGTGGACGATATGCTATTGTTCTTCTCCCACCCTGAACACTCCATCCCCATAGCCATGCTAATTATAACCCATTTTGGCATTTTTTCAGGTTACAAGATAAATGTAAACAAATCTGAACACCATCTTGTTGGGCGGAGATAATCCCAACTTTGATTCCACACCAGAATTAAAGTCCATTCAGATAAAGCCCTCCCACGTCAAATACCTGGGGGTTCAGATCCCTAATAAACCCGAACTTTTATATAAACTTCATTTCACTCCGGCCATTACGAAAGTCAAACAGACTACAGAGACATGGCAAAGTTCTTCCCTTCTCATTACTAGGTCGTGCAGATGTGATTAAAACAATCATTATACCAAGACTTCACCTATTTACTACAACTTCTCCCATTAAAACTAACTTCTGTTGACATCGCGTCACTAATGAAATGTTGTATAAAATTTCTCTGGAAATCTAGAAAATCTCGAATGTCCCTCGCTAAATTGCAACTACCAAGATCAGATTGTGGCCTCGGTTTCCCTAATTTAACCCTCTATAATAGAGCTTTATTAAATAGATATACCATGTCCTGGCTCTTAGAAACTAGCAACTTTACCTTATATAAATTAGACTGTGCCCGGCTCCATACTCCCAAATCTAAAATTCCCAAACACATTCTCTCCCATCTCCAATTTAGAGATACATATGAGGCATGGTGGTCCACTTGCAAATTACTAGACTTTTCTCCACTGCATACAATGGCTGACTATTTGGGGTAATCCCTCATTCCCGCCAAGCACTGATAACCCAGACTTTAGACGCATTTATGCAAAGGGCCTTCGTAGCACATCCCAAGTATGTGACCCTGGTGGCCAAGTAATGACATTCTCTCAATTACAACTCAAATATGACTTGACCCCCTACAGTCTTTTCCCGATGATGCAGCTATTCCATTATGTATCCTCCTTGCCGTTCAAACCTCCTATACATCTCCAAAATCCTTGTTTATACATCATTATAGAAAAATTCGTGAAAATTACTTTTAAAGCTAAAATATTGTACAGGGAACTACTAATGATTCACAACCAGTATTATTACACTCTTTGCCTAACAATCCTGGGATCACAAATGTAAGTATGTGGATAGAGGTAGCTTTCGTTTGGGGGAGTTTATGCTTAGTCACTAGTGGTGACATCGGATTAGGCTGTGTGTGTGTGTGTGGGGGGTGAAGGTTAGGGTTACACTGCACGGAGGGATGGCTAGGGTTAGACACTTAGAAGGTGGAATTAGGGTAAGGCTGTGGGTGGGATGAAAGGTGGTGGGGTGCGAGGGTTAGGGTTAGAGATAGGTGGAGGTTTTCAGGCTAGGTTTAGGGGGGATTAGGGTTAGGGTATGGCAAGGAAAAGGTAAGTAACTCACCTCCCCCTTTCAGGATTCCCTCCATTGGGATGCCGACATCGGGATTCTGACTACCAGCATCCCCACTTCCAGTCATCCGTATGTATCCCAATTCAGAGATGGATGGAAGTTCAGTGCCGCTTGTGAGCAGCTTTGAATTTCCATTCAATTTGAAGGAGGGGCATGCCATAGACATCTCAGTAGAAGATATGCCTCCTGCATGTAGCTGTGACCACTGCTACTGAAAAGTTAAGCTAAAACATCCCCATTGGCGGTCGCAGTGTCCATGCATATGGCCAGCTGTAGCTGCAAGGCCAGGAAGTCTTTGTGGTGACACACAGACCCATGGCTCTCCACCAATAACAGGTCCACGTGCCCTCATTTCCAGGTACACAGATGTCCGCCTGTCACCCTCCTCAACGCTGCTGCCCGTCAATCAGGCAGCGGAAAAAGATGACTACGAGCAACAGTGCAAGGCCCATTCTGTACATGCACAGAACAATCTTGTGCAGCTGCAGATTCCCGATAATCAGGAATCTGCATGCTGCCCCCCTCCTGCGCCCACCGCTAACCCTGAGGACTGATTTATTAACCATGTGACTGCCATTACTGACCAAATTCACATGTCCCTACCATTAGAACACAGGAGTTTTCACATTTCTTCACATCCTTCTGAATGAGTGGGACTGGGTTCAATTATTGAATGCCTTCACCTCAATGTTTCTATAAGCCGACTGCAGGAACCTTGGAAAACAATTAAAGATTTATTCCTCAGGAGCAATAAATGAGGAAAAATTTGTTTACAAGCCTGGCCTTTGAATTTGGAAACAGATGACTCTGATTAACAAAGAAGCGAATATTTTGATTTATTTATACTGAGTTAAATATCCTGTTGTGAAGAAAGTCTACTGAGCAGCTTCATACATCCTTCATAAGGCTGGAACACAGTCAGCTTTTATTCACATGGAGTGGACGCAATGAGGCCATCCTTTTATGTGGTCATCAGCTAATAACAATCATTTATGATGCAGGTACTCCAGCCAGCCAGGATCTCCACAACAAACATTAGCCTAAATGCTGCTCATTACTGCGAGGGCCCAGATGGGAAATGTGGGGTTTCTGCAAGGGCAAAATAAGATAGGCGCAAGGCAGATAATTGTGCAAATGCAGGTTGAGTATCCCTCATCCGAAATGCTCGGGACCACGAGAATTTTGGATCAGGGATTTTTCCATACTTACATGGTCCCCTGGTGGTGCTCCAATGGTCCCCTGACATCCACAGTGTCCCCCGGCATCCACGGCGGCCTTCAGGATCCTCTTCAGTGGCATCTCCGGTCCCAAGGGTGCATTGCGCATGCGAATGCAGCTCATACCATTGGTAAGACACGGTTTATTGCTGTGTTAACCTGGGTCCTGGCTTGATGTTAAAGGGTCCCCCCCCCCCCAAAAAAAAAAGATGGGTTTTGTGACATGCAACTCAAATCCGGGTAGCGACCGCGGATGGACATGAAACTGCTCTTTTAATGTGGCAGTGTGAACAGTCCAACCCGCGTAAAAAATAGAGAGGACTCTTCCTCAATGGTCCTGGTCCACTACTGAGGTGCTTAAGGGGTGTGGGCACCATTGGCCCCTTCCTGGTGGTCTCCTATAATTTATGAAAGCTAATGTGTTACCACTTTCCATCAGTAAATAATTGATGGGGCCTGTTTTAAAAATGGATGTGTGCCCCCTTATTTTTAAAATTAATATATGTGACTCTTTAGTGCACAGGTTCTCCAACTCGGTCCCCAGGACCCCACACAGGAGCTTATTCTGATTAGATTGCTCCCCTAAGCGTTTGTACGGGGGAGCGATGTTTAGCGACTGCGTATGCGCATACACATGCATGCGCGTGTTCAGTCGCACGGCAAACTGCTTGTTTGCCATCCCATTCGCACCTAGCAGTGTCGGTGGGGGGTGTGGAGTGGCAGTGACAGGCTGTGCTCATAGGAACACCCAGCGTTTCATGGGCGTTCCATGAAAACACTGGGCGCTCCCATGTAATTGTGACGTGAAGCGGGTGCGGTGGGCGGGCAGCTGACATCAGCGGATGTCAGCTTTCCGCCCCCTTCCCACACAGGTCCTGAATAAGGTCCACAGTGCATGTTTTGCAGGTCTCCTCATCAAATCAAGTGACATAATAAGCTCCACCTGTGGATCTTTTAAAATGTGTCAGTCAGTAATGAATGTCAGGTGACCTGGAAAACGTGAACTCTGTGGGGTCCTGAGGACCCAGTTTGAGAACCGCTGCATTAGTGTTATAAATAATATATAGGTCTTTTATTATTTTTATATGTATTTGCACCATTATTTCTATAATAAATAATTTGACCCTGTATAGTCCCCAGGTCAGTACAGATCTATTACATCTTGGTTAATGGCCCTGATCCGGATTTCCTGTACCATCTATGTTTCTACTCTAGAATTCCCTTGATGTCATCAGGTATGCCCTCATTGCAGAATGAGCTGACTGGCCTATAGCCCTTGTCTTATCTAGCAGAATATTGTATGCATTGATGTAATGCAGGACAATGCAGTTACAGTAGTAATAGTGAGGCCCACTCGGCAGCGCCAGGGAGTTTGGGATACACTGTATCGGAGAGAGAGATCAGATGGAATTAATATTCATTAAAAGGTGCTTAATGCAATATAAAAGGAAAGCCGGAGATGAGTTTACTGCTGCTCTAGCCTGATTAATTCACACTTACACGAACATATTTATTCATACTGTAGGTTAAATTACTTGAGAAACAGTTCTAATCACCAGGTACTGAAATTCCTTTCACATATCCACTGTACAGTATGTAGAGCTGGAATGCTATCCATTCTGCCAGCAGTCCGTCCATATGTAAATCCATAATGCAGTTTAATCTGGCTGAGTGTACACTGATTCAGCGAATTCGGCCCCTTCCATGATACTTGGGGTTTGTACATGCCTAATGCCCCCTGCAGTGCCGCTTACACGCATAATAACCCCTGCAGTGCCGCTTACACACATAATAAACCATGTAGTGCCGCTTACACGCCTAATGCACCCTGCAGTGCCGCTTACACGCATTATGCCCCCTGCAGTGCTGCTTACATGCATAATAACCCCTGCAGTGCTGCTTACATGCATAATAACCCCTGCAGTGCCGCTTACACGCACAATAAACCATGTAATGCCGCTTATACACATAATGCCCCCTGCAGTGCCGCTTACACACATAATAAACCATGTAGTGCCGCTTACACGCCTAATGCACCCTGCAGTGCCGCTTACACGCATTATGCCCCCTGCAGTGCTGCTTACATGCATAATAACCCCTGCAGTGCTGCTTACATGCATAATAACCCCTGCAGTGCCGCTTACACGCACAATAAACCATGTAATGCCGCTTATACACATAATGCCCCCTGCAGTGCTGCTTACACGAATAATGACCCCTGCAGTTTAGCTTCCTTGCAAAATGTCTCCTGCACTGCCTCTTCCACACATAATACCCCCTGAAGTGCCACTTACACATATAACGCCCCCTGCAGTGCCGCTTACACGCACAATGGGCCCAATTCAGACTTGCTCTACTTCTTATTTGTTTAGCTACTTCTAGAAGATAATAGATAGAATCTGTTTGGTTGCTATGGGCAACAGCCCATCTTCAATTGAACTCCCATCTTAGAAAATTTACCCCAGGATTGTAGGTAATTATGGTCTGATTTGTCCCCAGTTGATGCATTTACTCTGAAGGTAAAATTACCAAATACTCTTTACTGAGCCGCTTCAAAATTGCTGTTGTGCAAAATACAGTACTGCACTATACATGCCTATTACATATACCTGTCACCAAAATAATTACAGCTCCTGTGGAAAGGATGTGTCATTCCCAGGACCTTCAGCGCCTTTTAGTGACTTTATGGTAATCACACGTATTAGAAAAGCTGAAAGACGGAACATCAATGCATATGATGCGAAGTACAAAACAAAACTGACCTAATTACAAAAAATATATTCTTTTGAAGCAAAGCTGGGAGAGCTTCTTTAAAAAAAGAAAACAAAAAACAGAATTATTTTACATGACAGTTATTGCTGCACTTAATGCCAAATCTACCCCCCCCCCCCCCCCCCCACTACATCTCTCCCCTCAGAGGGCGGGTGATACTAATGTTCAGGATTTTTTTACCACTGTTTATGTAAGTGGGTGGGGGGGGGGGGTTCTGTGCTGATTTTAGGACATAGGCCCTCATTCTGTTTGCTTCGGCCGCCGGTGAATTCGCACCGGGGACCGATGTTTATGCACTGCGCATGTGAAAGGTTTTGGTGCGTTGCATAGTCGCCGTAGCGTATGCATGGGGTGGGGGTGGGGGTCGGGGGGGGGGAGGGCGTTTGCATGCAGGAATCCGCTTGGAGTGCAGGGTGTTGCAATGTTCTTTCAGTCCCCTAACCTGCATTTTGCGCATGCGTTGATTTTTGTCTGATATACATAGTAGGATTTTTTTGGGATGCCATTCTCGAGCTGAGTATGAAATTGGAGTATTTCTCCATTTGTTGCATCTAGCATTTCATGGCAGGAACTACATAGTGACACTGCAACTGCTCAAATTATTCTGCCTTGTGGGCGTGCTGTAGGGGCCGCCACATAGGTGTCATTAGAGGGTCATAAGCATGTACTGTACCTAGAGTTCTCTGCTATTCTGAATCATGTGTATGAGAAGATCTCTAGCATCTAACATGCAACTGGACAAGTGCTCATACTAATGATGACAATTGCAGCTGTGGACCAAAAAAAAGTGCAGGTGGGGTGGGATTCAGTCTGCATGGATCTACATATAAGCCCTATGGAAACTCTCATTCATCTAAGATGGTCAATTGGGCTACACCGGCATCATGCCAACACGGACACTTTGTCTGCCACCCGGAATATTGGTTATGCTTAGTGTAGTTAGTTCACCCATTGACTCCAAACCAGATAATAGAAGATAAACAGCAGTCAATTTGATAAGGTATCAGTCTCTCCTGTGCTAAGTTCTGTACAACTGTACAGCACTGTGACTCTACAATAATACAGTGAGAGGATTGGGCATATTCAGTCCCTTTGATAGAGCCAAGTAAACTACATGCACCTGCAGTCTAATCAGCCTGACCTTTAAGTATGGTGGCTCAGACATGTGATGTTGATGAGTTTTGCATAATAACACTCACTTAATAGACAGACTGTAGCTGTTAACCATTTACCTACAGCAGGTCAACAATCTTAAACACTGCTTGTATGCTATGTGCAAATGTGTCCTGGGTATAGTGGAGACAAGTAGGAGGATTTCCTGGGTATGCTAGCTGTGTGGAGATTTATTCAGTGTATCTAAGTACTGTATGCAGGTTAGTTTGAATAAAATTGTGAGGGATTTGTCCTGCCAAAATATTTTTAAGTGTGATATTTTTAGTGCAAATTGAACAAACTCAATGTTATTTAATAATACAATATGTTCCATAGTCCATGACAACCAGTTAGATATTGCTTTCATTTTCTAAACTGCAATAGAACAGAGACAATCTTTATGTCTTAAGCTAGATACACTCTTCAGTGCATACTTGCCTACTTAATGGCTGGGAAGTAGCACAGGAGAGGGCGTGGAGGAGGCTGTCCGAGGGCATGGTGTGATTTAGGGGGAAATTTACTAATATAGATTCGTAAAAAATAGGTGTATTCGTAGGCAGAAATACACCTATTTTTTACACATTTGTATTTTCGGGATTTACTATCCCGAAAATACAACAATTCGTATTCCTAAAGATGGCACATTCGTATTTGTATTTACAAATACGAATGTCTACACCATCGATAGGATACGACAGGAATCACCATTCAAAAGAATGGTGGTTCCTGATTTACTAAGCAGCCGTATTGATAATACAGCTGCTAATTGGTGTAAAACAGGCACGAAAATACGACAGGAAAATACACCTTGATTGTCCTGTCGTATTTGGCTTTAGCCTGCACGGATCAGTCAGATCCGTGCAGGCTGCAGTGTAAAAAACCAGCACCAAGCTGAAAGAGCCGGGGCCGGTTATTAAAAATCAGGGAACCCGGCAAATAAGGGTTCCCCCGATTTTTAACAACCAGCCCCAGGCTCCAGGTCTGGGGCTGGTTCCCAAAATACGGGGGACAAAATGACTAGGGGTCCCCCGTATTTTAAGAACCAGCCCCAAGCCAAACCAGCAAGCAGGGTAATGCCACAGCCGGGGGGAGACTTTTTATACAAGTCCCCCCGGCCAAAGCATTAACCCTCTGACCAGTCAGCCTGGCCAGGGGCCCTGGGGGAGTGGGGACCCCCCAGTAAAGGGGTCCCCCCCCCCTCCAGGACTTACCTGACCAGGCTGAAGCCTGGTGCTGTCCCCGGTGGCCCTGTGCGGTGGCCACCGGGCTGATCTTGGTGTAAAAAAAAAGATGAATAAACTATTGTTTTAAACTGTGGAACTATGCTTCCCAGCAAGCCTCCACCGCAAGCTGGGACTTGGAGAACCACAAGTCCCAGCCTGCGGGGCATTAAAGGGCCCGCTGGGTCTTGTATTCCCACAGTAAAAAAAAATAGTTAAATAAATACACACTGACACCTGAAAAATAAAAGTTTAATACATACATTACACACACACTGATACTTAACTATCTTGATCCCGTAGGTAGGTCCCAGAGTTTTGATCCAGGACTTGTCCTGGTTCTGGATCCATGTCGGCATTCTTCTGCATGTCGATCTTCATGTCGGCGTCCGGGGTCCGAAGAAATCCTGGTTCCTGGTTCCGGATCCATGTTGGCATTCTTCTGCATGTCGATCTTCATGTCGGCGTCCGGTGCGGGGTCCGAAGAAATCCATGGTGGACCTGTGGAAGGAAATCCTACTCACCCAGGTCCTCCATGGAAGTTCTTCTGGCTTGATCCGACGTAGTCCAGGGCTTCTTCTTTCTTCAAGCTGCCGGCGACTTCGGCAGCTCCCCGCTGCGGACTGTCAGAGGCACAGAGATCCTTCCTCCTCTGCGCCTCTACTCAGAATGAATTCTGGCCAATCAGGAGCCGACTTTCTTGGCTCCTGATTGGCCGCTAGGCGGCCTTCTATCTATTGTATTTTTTTTACTGTGAAACTACAAGACCCAGCGGGCCCTTTCATGCCCCGCAGGCTGGGACTTGTGGTTCTCCAAGTCCCAGCTTGCGGGTGAGGCTTGCTGGGACTCATAGTTCCACAGTTTAAAACAATAGTTTATTCATCTTTTTTTTACACCAAGATCAGCCCGGTGGCCACCGCACAGGGCCATCGGGGACAGCACCAGGCTTCAGCCTGGTCAGGTAAGTCCTGGAGGGGGGGGACCCCCCCAGGGCCCCTGGCCAGGCTGACTGGTCAGAGGGCTGAATGCTTTGGCCGGGGGGACTTGTATAAAAAGTCTCCCCCCGGCTGTGGCATTACCCTGCTGGCTGGTTTGGCCTGGGGCTGGTTCTTAAAATACGGGGGACCCAGGGCCGGCGCTACCCACTCAGCAGCTCCTGCAAAGCAGGGAGGCGCCATGCTGAAAAGGCGCTGTCTCCCTCTCTGCTCTGCTAAAGCTACCTCAGCCCTCACTGTCACTGCTTCCTGCATGCCGCCCACAGTGCCTATCTGACAGCGGGCGGGCGGCAGTATAAAGAGCTGCTCCCTGCACTGTGAGTGCACACAGCCTGCAAGTCGCCCGCAGCGCCTGTCTGACAGCGGACAGCAGTATGGAGAGGCTGAGCAGCTAACTGCACCGCGCACACACTGTCCTCCTCCTGCGACCTGCCCCCTCTTCCTCACAGACACTTGCGCTGAGGCATGTAGCGCTATCTGTAAATGCCTGGATGACATGTCATTTCCGGATCCGTCCCCTACCCATTGCTCCCTGCGCCTGTCAGCTGTCAATCAAATGACGAACAGGCAGCAGCGCCGCCCTTCCTTCCCTCTTCTCAGTGTGCTGTGCCAGTGCCACTGCCAGTCCTCAACACTCCGCCCCCTCTATCTCCTCCCCTCTTCTTCCATCTCCACCTTCTCTCCCCTCCTTTCCCCCTCAGTCACGAGAGGGGTGTAATGGCGTCCTCAGCGTCCTGCCTACACAGATAGAAGAGGAGGGACTGCACAAGAGTTAAGCAGCAAAAGAACAGCGAGTCTTTTTTTATACATGTTTATAACAAATTTAAGAATTGTAGATTTTTTTTATATTAATTTAGACACTTTTTAAATAATGGGTTGGGTTATGTGCCTAAAGGTGGCCATACATGCATGCAATCGCATCGCACACGCATTGCATGCATGCTGTGCGATCTAGCCCATAATGTATGTGATTCTCGCAGGGTGTATGGGCACCTTTAGGGCTGCCAGACGGGTCCCGACAGTCGGGATTCCGACAGTCATTAAACCAATGTCGGGATCCCGACTGTTAAAACACCGACGGCCGGGTTCCCGACGGCCGTCGGCTATTTTCCCTCGTGGCGAGCGCAGCGAGCCCGCAAGGGGCTTTGTTGCGCTGGCCACGCTGTCTGAGACCAGGCAGTCGGGATAATGACTGTCGGGATCCCGACTGTCGGTGAATCATACCACACCCCACCTTTAGTGCCTGCAACATTTTGCGGACACAGCACTGAGATGGTGTATGCATACATGTACATTCACCCGAGTTCCTCCATAGGATCGCATGTTGCATACGCTTCCACAATCGGGCTGCAGCTTGTTGCAATGGCAATGTGAAAGGGCGCAAAATTTATGGTTTGCAGGAGGGCGCCTGACACCCTAGCACCGGCCCTGGGGGGACCCCTAGTCATTTTGTCCCCCGTATTTTGGGAACCAGCCCCGGATCTGGAGCCTGGGGCTGGTTGTTAAAAATCGGAAAACCCCTCTTTGTCGGGTTCCCTGATTTTTAATAACGGCCCCGGCTCTTTCAGCCTGGTGCTAGTTAGAGCTGTGGGGGGGGGGGGGGGGGGACGACGACCCTATGCTGTTTTTTTTATTTTTTACACCTTGCAGCCTGCACGGATCTGACTGATCCGTGCAGACTGCCTGTAGGAATTCGTATTAGCGGCCGTATACATGGCCAGCTAATACGAATCATTACACCATCGGAGGGTTACAAAGCAGTCGTATGTGACTGCTTTGTAAATCCCCCTCCGGAACACGACTTTGCATACGACTGAAACAGTCGTATGCAGTCGTAGGGAAAATACTAATACGAAAAACTAGTTTTTTCATATTAGTAAATTTCCCCTTATTGCCAAACAGATGATTACTCTGCCCACTTCTCCAGAGTCTGTGTTGGGGGGGGGGTTTTCGGTCCAGGGTGCTGCGTACAAGCAGTTGCTGTGGCTCCCCTATTTGAATTCTGAACAAGGGCGTAATTCACAGACGCAATGGAGGCTCCAAGCCCTAAATGGGCACCTGCAGGTAAAGCAGCACCTGGTCCTTCACAGCAGGATCCAAGTGTGACCGCAGCTCTTCCAGCGGAGCTCTGTAGCGGACTTGTAGTAAATTAGTTATATACCAGAGGCCCTGGTATAGAACTAACATCTGCAAGGGATCAGGATGACTTCTGCCTAATATTGTCCGCCAGGCCGTTCATAGCGGGGGAGGCGCTGGGCCATGGGAAACCCCAGCATTTTATGGGCTTCCCAATAAAATCACCGAGCGTTCCCATGGGTAAGCGGGCAGGCCAAAGCCCTCCAGGGGGAAAGGCGGTTGACCCGGGGTGTCGGTGGTAGCTGTGTTCTTCACAGCTTACCGAGCCCATCAGGCCTCTGGCCCATTGACTTGGTTAATATGGCTGAAAAGTGAATAGCGTATTACATTGTGCGGCACCTATAGAAGATTCTGTATGAAGCAAGGAACCTGCAGCTCAGGTCTATAGATAAATATAATCTCCATAAAGGCTTCTTTCTAATTCTCTCACTCAAGGCCCCATGAGGCTTTTAGAGAAACCTAAGAGTTTGTCCTTGCATGATATTACAGAGATATTGTGCATATTTTCTGGCTCCTGAATGACAATAGAATCTATTAGGAACATTTTGTATTATCCTGTTAACATGGAGTGGTTTACGGCACTTTATTGGCAACACAATGCATCAATGCTATAATAAAGAATTCTTTTCATACAGAAGTATGGTAATGTTCTGTGCACTGCGTCCTTACATCTCTGTCTCAATCAGGTTTCCATAATGAGATTAGTGATTCTCCTTTGATGTGTAGATCCAATAGATAGAGAAGGTTGCGTGTCACAGCAAAGTCCAACACTTGATGGCACAAGGTAATTTGAACCAAATTGTTATGCCTTGATGTAGATGGCGGGATTGGCCGGCTGTGTGACGAGTGTCTGATTGCCTGTCTGTGTTATCTACGGTCATGACATCTGTATTTGGTGGGGCTTGTTTGTACAGAAAACGCATTCATCTCAACTATTGCTGTTTAAACAATATAAAATACAAGTTAAAACTTAAAGCCCATCAGAATGTCGGGTTAGTCCCTTATCTACTCCTACCTCCCATCTCTGTCTTGACAGCTCCCTCTCTCCATATCCAGCTTTGAAATAGATCATTTTGCTTTCACTTTCTGTTAAGGAGTAATTTGGTCCATCAAGTGGCCTCTAGTGGTCACTGGCGGTACTTCACTTTAGAGGTGAGGAGTATTTAGCCTTTTATATATAGATGAAGGCAGGCATTGTGAGATATCACTGTCCAGTGGAACATTAAATCTTCTCAGCCTTGGAAAATGCATGAATTGAAAGCTTTGGTCGTATAACTATTAAAACCCATATGCTATTGGGTAATATTACCCCCTTGAGTGGTGGGTTTTTCTGGGGCAGGACATACCTACTACCCAGAAATACCCAGAAATACCCACCAGAGATTGGGCAGACCACTCCCCCCCCCTCCCCATCCCTCCTGTCGTGCTCTCCCAGCCCCTGCGCTCAGTCAATCGTTCGCTGAAGTTCCCCTGCCACTGCCCCCGCTGCCATTCACAGCAGTGACGAGGTGGCAGGCTCAGGCACCCAAACTCTCAAGCAGGCCCGAACTTTCCAGAGCAGGCCCTGCTGCGGGCACATGCTCAATGCAGTGAATGGCAACAGGGGCTGCTCCGGTGTCCAAATGCCAGCGTGGAGAGGCGGGGGGGGGGGGAGAGCAACAGGAGGGGAGGGGTTGTGATAACAGGGGGGGTGGGGTGCTCTGAGAGGTGATGCACGGCTCCAGGCACCAGTGGCGCACACCTGCATATTAGTAGTATGACCAGAAGTTTTCCAGGACAGCCCGCTGAAAAGGTTAAACTGGCTTGTTAAACCTTTGTTTGCACATATTGTGATAGATAATGGACTTAAAATTTCCACCTGTCTCATCCCCTTTACCTTGAACTCCCTCCCTGGTCATATCAACCACTTTTTCAGCAGATGTACTACGCGTTGGAGAGTGATAAAGTGGAGAGAGGTAAACTACATCTCCTGTTATTTTTTAAACACAGCCTGTAATGTAACATGGCAGTTAGGTGCTGATTAGCTGGTACTTCATCTCTCTTCACTTTATCTGTTCACAAGCCTTGATTATTCAGGATGTGGTCAGCATCCCATCTGCTGTCAGAATACTGGCATTGGAACCTCAAAGTCATCAGGAGGCAGATGCTGGAATACCAACAGCGGCATCCCAATTAATGAGTATATGGAGAGCGGTAGCAGGCGGCGTGGGGAAATCGGGGTTAGGTTTAGGCACTGGTAGGGAGGCTTAGGCTGTGGGGAGGGGGGTTAGATTTAGGCTGTGACAATCCATGGCCGTTTCCGACAATACAGGTTGCCTCCACAGGAAGGCAGGTCTGTAGCAGGTGAGTCCCAGCCGGGATTCAATACTGAACTGCTGATATTTCCACTGGTTAAAATATGGGGAGAAATTCAATATGCCCCTAAGATGTGCGTTCAATTGAAGAAGGGATGTTTCCCATAGCAACCAATCAGATTATAGTTCTTATTTATTTAGCATGTTCTAGAAGATAACAGTCCTGTTGGAGAAAGTGTGCTATATAAATAAAACTTACTTACTAATACCATGTTCTCATTGCCAACCCTGCAATGGGGCACCTTGATAAAGCTGGCGTTAGTCCAGGGAAACGCGTTAGTGGTGCTGTCTTGTTCCAGAGAGAACGTTGGTATACCTACCTGCTCATTCTTCTGACCGCGGGTCCCCCACCATTGGAAGTCGCCGGCTAAATACCTGTTTAATGGATACAAACTGGCACGAGGTCGAAGGTAGGCTTTCAACATCAGCCACTCCCTCTGTGAGCACACAGGACTAACAACGGCCGCACTTTTGGGATTCCATCAATTTGGGACTGCTACATTGTGGACAGTGCAGGTTACTCTTTCACCCCGATTTGGGGTATATCTCTCCACGTGAGATCTGGTTACAGAGCCAGTTGATATTTATTTTAACTGTTCCTCTATAAGTGTTACATATAGATATTTATGTGCTACTTTTCATACATATGCATATTCTAAAGTGTCCTATGCAATTTAATTTTTAACATTAAATGTTTCAATTTTAACCCATTGATTCACTCATTTTTTTAAGTTGAGTGCTGCTTTCTTTTATGTGTTTCCATTTGATATTTTCTGTGGGGACTGACCCCACAGAATTAAGCGTTCTCAGGCGACAACATTTTGTTGTTGACCCCTTATTGTTTTCCCCTTTCATAGTATACCTTAGACCTGGGAAATTCCCATGTTTTCCCCGTTCACACTGCTTCCCTGGTCTGCCCTGCCAACAAGTGTGAGGAATCTAAGAGCAGCTTTTATTGGCTGTTGAAAAAGCAGCTTTTATTGGCTGTTGAAAGAGCAGCTTTTATTGGCTGTTTAAAGAGCAGCTTTGATTGTCCATACGGGCACCACCACTTTTCCTCCGCTTGAGATCATGCTCCTTGGAGTACTTCTTACGAAGTACTGATGGCACGGGCAAACAGTAATTTTGATACGTTGTAGTACACTGTGGAATCCTTGACAGTGCCAGTCACTTGCTTCTTTATTTCCTCCTCCCCTCTCACAGCCGCTGCTCCAGCACCTCCTCATCCCTCTATATATCACCTGATCTCACTCTCCAATCAGCTTGCTTTTTCAAGTCCTGTGTGAAAAACCCGGGTCACGCCTGTTCTCACTGGTGGACACCTGTGTATTTCCCAGGAATAATCCTCCAAAATACCTGTGTGCAATTACAGAGGCATTCCACCCGGGAATTTCACTCACGCATTCAGATTGAGACACAACACGGGAAATGACTGCTTGCCCTGGCATAATCCGGGGTTTTTGTGGCAGTGAGAACGGGGAATTAGTAAATTTACCCCTAGGCGAGAAGGAACGGCCTCTTTACTTACATGGCCTATTCATCTTTCTACTTCTAGAAATTTGTGTCTGGCTTTATAAAGTATTTTGACTTTCTGAATACATTTATGACTGATCAGATCTTTATTGCAAGGGTTTGGAGATCGGTCTGCTAAGCCAGCTGTAACAAGCCATTCCGCCCTCTGAGCGTTAGTCATGCTGGTAAAAGAATTACCTGTAATTAGGGCCTGTTTGCTAATTGCCTTTATTAGCGTTATTTGGAGACTAATAAAGCATGTAATAAGGCACACACATTCCCTCTCGCTACTTTGTAAAGATTAATAGCAGAGTGCCCATGGATGGCATCTGTCATCTGATATCAGACATTCCTGGGCGGCTTTCTGTAAAGTCTGTACTGACCAGGTCAGTGAGAGAGAGAGAGAGAGAGAGAGAGAGTAATCCAGATAAATGTGGCACTACTTGGCAGTACTCAAAAAATGAGTGCTGCTACAGATAAAAACCAGAAGATGAAAACCACCAAAAATCTAGACGTAAAACAAACACAAAGACAATGGAAAGCAACAATGCAATCATAATGGCATAGAGGTCAATCAAAGAAAGATTCCAAAGCCATTGGTTTGCTGATTATATACTGTACATCTTCCTATGACTGGATTGTCAACCATTATGTTGTTCTCCAGTATTTCCCGTGATGATAAAAAAAATCAGCTTGTTTTTAAGTATTTCCGATCTGGAACACTGGACGGATAACTCCAAGTTAACAATGAGCGAGACAATGTTCTCAGTAGAGTACCTCTGATGATGCATTTTGTCAACGGTTAGTGGGGTATTCAATCTGTGCCAGATCTAACTTTTTTCTAAAGTTGAATCTGTTTTGTCGAAAACGGACGCAGATTGTAGAATTCACTGCAGTTTTTCAACAATCCATTTTCGCTGATCCGCGGGCTTTCCGACACACGTCAGTCTGAACATTGACGTTTCCGACAGTCGGAATCCAGGATTGCATAATGCCCCAAGTCTTTAGCTTACTCTTGATAAAGACACACTTGCGCTAGCTGAGGGACATTCCTGAGAACATTGACTCCTCCCCATTTATCGCCATCTGCTGGCAACAGTTATCCATATTTGGATGCCTTCAAACCAACCTGTTTTTATTTTGGGGGGGATTTTATCATCCTCATACATTTCCTGTCTGCCTCTGCTCTGCCTCTGTAAGTTTAATGAGGTGCTAATCAACATTACTGTATGTAAAATATCTGTATAATGATGTATGCCTCCGTATTTTTGGTGTGCATTCACCATGGTAGAGGAATATGTATCTCCAAAAATAAAAAATAAAACATCTGACTGAACCTAATCCTGAGAATAATTAGACCACCAGACGATGGGCCTAATTCAGCATATTGTCACTATTAGGCGATTTCCTCACTTTTGCTCCTGCCCCGCACATGCAGGAAGATTCAAACTGTTGTCGCATCCTGGAAGGATGAGATTGCATTGTGAGGTAATGGCAGGGGTCAGTGATGAGGTAGCTACGCCATGACTCCCAACATTGGTGGCAGTGGTGGAGAGACACAGGCGTGGAGGAGGCATGGTCAATCGGTCATGGGGCGTGGCCTCCCTTTTGGCCATGCCCCATCCCCTTTCTGCAGTAAATAGAGACCGTGCGCATGCGCACAGCATCTATTCCCCTATAAGCAGAGCAGCGAGTAACAAAGGGGTCTCCTAACTGACCCGGGGAGGACTGATCAAAAAAAGTGGGACGATCCTGAATTACAGAACAGTTAGGAGGTATCGTTACGCTGTGTCGGAAAGGCCAGATCTGGATAATGCAGCATGTTAGGTCTGTTTTTAGGGCGGATGGGGCGGCTGTATGACATCACATGCAGCCGATGCAAGACAGAAAATGGCAGCTTTGTTCCTGCCTTTGTCGCCAGGAGGATAACCTAGAAATGCGATTACATCATACAGGTTGAGTATCCCGTATCCAAAATGCTCGGGACCAGGAGAATTTTGGATAACGGATTATTCCGTATTTCGGAATATTTTAATATTTCAATGATGTATTTTGAAGTATCTTGCATTTATGCTGTATAAACACATAATATACACACAAATATATTTTATTACCACATAAAATACACACAAACATATTTTAATTGTTCAAAAAACAAGGTTTCAAAACGTGAAACAAAATGTGTGTACTATCTCAGCACTGAATTTGAATGCCAAGCAATCATTGTCTTGCACATATATAGTGCCAGTTACATATAATGTCCCCAGTGATGCTGTTACATATGTCCCCAGTGAGTTTTTAGCAAAAAAAATTTTTTTTTTCACTGGAATGTCCGTATTTCGGAATAATTCGGATAACGGATATTCGGATACGGGATACTCGACCTGTACTATTTCTGCGATGCAATAGCATCAATAAGAGGGTCTTTGCATGCTGGGTGAATCAGGCCCAATTCACTATACCTACCCTATTGTTCTAAATTCCAACAAAATGCAGAATCAAAAAATTATTTTTAACTTATGACATTATAATAACCCTCCTGCTATCATGCGCAGCACAAATGGCTGGAGACGGACCGCTCGGGGGAAGTCAAGGTAGGAATTCGCAGGGGGGGGGGGGGATATGCCAGGGGAGGCTGCTACGGGGATCCACCCAGCAAACTAATTCACAGGGGGTGAAGGCTGCCAGGGAGGGGGGTCTTCCCGGCCAACTAATTCACAGGGGGGAGGCTGCCAGGGAGGGGGTCTTCCCGGCAAACTAATTCATGGAGGGGGGGAGTAGTGAATAAGTTTTGCCCGGGGGCCTTCACTAATGTTATGACGGCCCTGGGGACCTGAAAATGTTAAGACGGCCCTGTGGACCTGAAAGGGTTAACAGTTGTGAATATATAATGGCATTTTTCTGTCTTTAACCCACAGTAAATATATGTATAATTTATATTTTATGTATACTTTAGGTAGTCAAAACCTTACAGAAAACGTAGACAAACAATTCATTGGGTAATTACACCGCTAAAGGACATCCAGAAACAGATTCCTCTGTCCCAAAGAGCTTACAGCCTAGATCAATTAAAATGGGCTAAGGAGACAATTACCAGAAGGTGTGTTTACCCAGGTGTGAATAATACATTTACATATAATTAAGCTGTCACTTCCATGCAAGTCTATAGTGACCTAATCACAATGACATTATTAATGACCAAAAGACAGCGACATTGATAATGGGCAGAATGTGCAATAAACCCACATTGCAATTACTTTGATATTTTTTAGGCGCATCAGAAAAGTTTCCATTTTCTTTCCGACTTAGATCCGCAGTCCGCGTCTCCCTTTACTAACGATTAATTGTAATTAATGTGGCATTAAATTGGATGATAGAATTGGGGCCTGGGAGAGCGGTTTCTGGCCCAGTGCCCACGTCTAATTACATAGGAACGGGACTTGTAGATTAGAGGAGAGAGTGAGAAACAAACATGTTTCATTGAGAGACAGAAAGAGATGAAATACAAATGTAGCTATTGGCTGAAGGCCCGTGGAAAGGTCCTGTATGGCGGGGATGGAGAAGGGGAGAGATAACGACTCACTGCCTTTGTGTTCAGCGCAGTCCCAGAGACAAGAGCTGGTCTACGGAACCGCAGGATGATTCATAATGTCATCTCTCCACAGACACAGTAGACTTTGAAACTAAAATAATACAATATTGCTTGGGATAAACATAAGGCATTATTAAGAATCAATTAGAACAAACAGCAACACGGACAAATACTGTAATTAGCACGGAGTAGATTGGTTCACGGGCCATACTTCCCCGCTATCCATTATTACCTACAACATTAAGCAATACAGTAATTAAATCATATTTGCCAAGCGAAAGAACAGCAGACTGAACATGGAGATAGACTCCTGTCTGATACTCCTAGATGGGGTGACCATTAATGCGGAAAATAGCCGTGAAATTGATGGATAGTAAAAGACAAACCCACTGAAGCTTCTGAGGACACAGAGACACATACAGATCTGACTTTATTGTTATAATAGAACCAATCCACAAGCAGGGGAGGGTATTTAGGGAAGGATCCCTGATGGGTCTGGCGCTGGTGCCTCTGTTCCTAGCTTCTCACTGTGAACGGTATCCTGTACAATATATTTATTTGTTAAAAATACTGTTTAAAAAGTTGTATCATTTATGTACTTTTCAAATAATAAAGGGGGTTACAATAATATATAAAATAAATAATAATATAATATAATAAAATAAATAGGTGGACATTCAGTTAGCAACACAATCTCAATTTTGAAAACAAGCATAGAATTGCATATTACCACACGGACATCCTAAGGTGTAGTCCCATATTAGCAGGTAACCAGGTGGCCAATTGCGGTCCCAGAACAGAGTCCAGATGATGAATTAGGTTTCTCTGGTGGGTAGGATGGTGAAACCTGGAGGATTAGGTGATGTTCCCGTGACTGCCTCGGATAATGAGTCTGGATGGGATGGTGCAAATGCACAGGAGGATGTCCTTGGTGTGTGGATAAACTTGAATAGCAGTGATGTGTTGAGAAAGGGTTGTCCACTTGTATAGAAAGGCTCAACGCGTTTCCCTGGGCCTAAACACCCAGCTTCTTCAGGAGCAGAGTACTCCATCAATGGCACAGCAAAAACGGTTTAATTTAAAAAATTTTTTCAAGGTGCCTGGATACGGGGCATAGCTCCACCCTCCCCAAATCCTTGAAGCCCGACTCCATGTTCTGATTTGCCCATGGGCCAGTCAGTCAAAGAAAATGGATGACCATCAATAGGTAAAACTATCGATGGCCATCCATCACATCAGTTTTTAATATTGATGGCTGGTTGCAGTATCGCCATCGATCAATGGCAACCATTGATGGCGACTGCACTGACGGCCATTCCTACTCCATGGATGCTGGACACGCCCCCGAGAGTGATGAAAACAGGTAACCCGTGAGGCCATGTCCCTCCTAAATAGGCTCCACCCCTTTACGGGCATCCGGGCCTTTGGCAGGGCAGGGGTTACAGTACAAACCTGGTGACGCCTCTGGTGAGGGCAGTGTGGGTAGCTCCCAGAGGATTGCTGGTTGGTCAATTTTTCATTACCAACATTGTTTCCAAGTACCCCCAACCAATCTGCAGAGTCCCCCAGGTTCCTCTATATCTTTGATTTGCACAAAGTAATCTAAGGTCCAGGACAGCATCAACGGTGTTCCTAATAAAGGTTGAGTATCCCTTATCCGAAATGCTCGGGACCATGAGTATTTTGGATAAGGTTTTTTTGGGGGGATTTTGTAATTTTTTTTTTCATACTTACCTGGTCCCCTGGTGGTGCCCCAATGGTCCACTGCAGCCTCCAAGATCCTCTTCAGCAGCATCTCTGGTCCCAGGGGTGCATTCCCGCAATACTCCCCTTGGACCGGAGATGCCACTGAAGAGAATCCCAGAGGCCCCCGCGGACATCGTGGGAAGAGGTAAGTATGAATATAAGGGGCAGGGAAATATTCTGAAAAACAACGTTTTTTGGAATACATGGATAAGGGAGACCCGGCCTGTACTACTACTACTACTACTACTACTAATAATAATAATAAATATGTATAGTTCTTGTTAGGAACACTGAGAGGGGAGAAGAGGGGAATCATTCTTATTTATTATATTGAATTCTTCTTGTTCTTGGCTCATGATTTGATTGACAAGTGTTATGCACTGTCATTACCATAATCCCAGATATGAACTAGTCTGTACTCTACAGTAATCTTTTGTGATCTCAAAGATTGCATTAGGGGCTGTCAGCTTCATTGTTTCTTATGGAAAACAGAAAGGTTATGTATAAACTTTGTGAAAAAAATGCTCATTAATAGTAACAGATGAAAGAAACTGTAAAAGCAGAGTTATAAATTACTGCTCCCGAGGTTGAAGCCTGCAGAATGCAAATTGTTGTAATAAACTTTTCTCTAACAAAGCTTTCTTCATGCGCCGTAACTGAGTCATCACTACAAACCCATTAGGCTGGGAATAATAAGGATGTCACAGAATGTTGCTAGAACACAAACAGCGCTGATTGGGGGTCATTATCAGCCTGCTGGATTTAGGGTTTGTACATACAGTATAATAGCTATCATTTTACAAAGTTAGGGTCTGCTTTTCAACCCCTATATACAGGGCTGGCTGGCTCTACCATTAGGCAGCTGCCTAGGGCGCCATGCTCTGAGGGGCGCCACTGAGTCTGCTTATCGTTACTTTATATCCTCCTTTAAGTACACGGGCAATGCTGAGTGCTCTAACATTTGTTGCAGGCATCTACCTGTCTTCCAAATTGAAGGTTACCAAGGGGCAATAGATTTGGACTGTTGAATGAGGTGCTTTTCTCAAGAGGAGCTGTTTGGGGAAGGGGTATAGTCTAACCACTTCAAAAGTGGGTACACAAGAGTATGCAATAGCAAGAAAAAGCAGCACTGAAAATGCTTGTGTGCATGGGTCCCCTTCCGTCGGCTGGCACGAGGCGGCGTTTGGCAATTCTATTGCCAGGAGCAGCTCCAATGAGAGCTGCTTCATCTGTATATAATTGCAGAATTCCTGCATTTCTGCCGGACTTCCGGTATTTGGAAAGCATGAGGACATACAGATAGAGCTATTCTCATCTGGCCCTTTAATAGGATTAACTGAGCCAGAGCTGTTGGACTTAATCCTTTGCTATCCCCCTACAGTATTGTTCTATGTATTGTATTGCAGCTGAAAACAATACCATGGCAATCCAGAGAAGGCTAGCTGAAGAAGGCTCCATCTGCATTTGAAACACACCGGATATCCGGTTCTTGAAACACAAGTGTCCGGGTATCTGGGGTTACAGTGCACACTGGCTATCACGGCCAGTGAACTTTGTGGAACCGGGTCTGGACTTGGGCCTGGTACAGAGGTGGAAGGAGGTGGTTGGAAACTGGCTGGCCCAATATACTGCTTCTTCATTTATTTATTAACAGTTTCTTATATAGCGCACACATATTACGCAGCGCTTTACAGAGAATATTTGACCATTCACATCAGTCCCTGCCCCAGTTGAGCTTACAATCTATATTCCCTATCACATGTACACGCACACACAGACATTCTAGGGTTAATTTTGTTGGGAGCCAATTAGCCTACCAGTATATTTTTATATTGTGGGAGGAAACCGGAGTACCTGGAGAAAACCCACGCAAGTACGGGGAGAATATACAAACTCTGCACAGTTAGGGCCATGGTGGGAATCGAGCCCATGACCTCAATGCTGTGAGGCAATAATGCTAACCATTCTTCATGTACTGAAATCGGACTAACAGATGCCCAGTAATTGGCTGAGACCCGATACGGAGAAGCGGAGTCTAAACTCGCCGTCAGTCTTCGCCAGGGACCCCCGCAAGGAGGTTTGGACTTTGCGGCGTCCAACAAGCAGGTCACGGCCCTCTGCACGGGTCACTGGGAACTGCATTGGTACTAAGAAGATAGCATAGAAGAGTACCGAGAAGGTACTGTAGATAAATGGACTGGATGCTGGGACAAGGTACTGGAACCGGAAGAGTGACCAGGTAACTGGATCGGAGACTGGGATGGAGAACTGGAACCGGGAGCTTGACCAGATGACTGGACTAGAGACTGAGATGGAATACTGGAACCGGAAGAGTGACCAGATAACTAGACCGGAGACTGGGATGGAGAACAGGACCCGGGGGCTTGACCAGATGACTGGATCAGAGACTGGGATGGAATACTGGAACCGGAAGAGTGACCAGATAACTGGTCCAGACCAGAGACTGGAATGGGAAACCAGGAGCATGGCCAGATAACTGGACCGGAGAACCCACAGTGAAGTGGTATACCTGAAGTGGAACGGACAGGATACCTGAAGTACACAGTGAGAAGCTAGGAACAGAGGCACCAGTGCCAGACCCATCAGGGATCCTTCCCTAAATACCCTCCCCTGCTTGTGGATTGGCTCAGGCAGGGGAAATGCAAGTTTACAATAGAAAGGCCCTGATTGGCCAGAAGGAGTCATGTGACTTCGGCAAGATGGCGGCACCCACCTGGAGAGGAGACCGCTGGACTGGAAGCGACAGCCAGCAGAGGCAGCGCCGAACCCCCAGCCCGCCGGATGCCAGCACCATAGTTGTCACATCATTCCCTTTAATAAGCGCACATTTGAATTACACAGGTCCTTTACTAATTTTCAAACTTTTCAAATGTAATGACAGCTGGCATGGTTGGAAGGTGACAGAGTTCAAGAGTTCATACCAACTGTCATTACATTTGAAAAGTAGTTAAGAACCTGTGTAATTTATATGTTGGGCTTATTAAAGGGATGATCTGGTAACTATGGCCAGCACTGGAAGGAGACCTGCCGCATCCGGACGGGTAAGTGGCGGGACCTCTGCTGCGCGCTCTGCCGGACACTGACACTGGCCGCACACTTTGGGTGCACGATTCAATGCACATACTCGCCCTATCTAAAGTAGACTCATTTAGATTTTACAGATATCTATATAGTTTTGGGATAAACAAATGTACTTTAGATATATTGTTGCATGTAAAAGTAATACATCATTTTAATAAATAGATCAGAGGCAGCCAGTAAGCTTCACAGAGGCTGGTATAACAATATATCAAAGGGTTACATTATTCTGAGAACACAGTTAAAATAGCGCATATTTAATGGTCTGATAAATAATAAACATATAAAATTTATCAGATATGGACATGAAAGGAAAAAACATTTTATATAGATATTTTACAATTATGAATATTTGAATAGGATATATTTTACAAGACGGAACATACTGCAGTAAATAACGAATAATAAATTATATAAAAATATTTCTTATACATACTGTATATAAACAAAGAAGTAGCTTGGAGAGACGAAGGTAGGTTCTATTATTTATTCCTTTCTATGATGTTATTTAACTCCACTGTTTCCTTTAGTCCATCTGGGTAGATGGAATTAATTTGAAACATATTACAGATAAAGCAGCTGTGCACCGTCTGCCAGAAGGGGGCACGTGTGCATGAGACGCATACACGCCCCGTTCTGACAGAGCCCACCGCCGCCCTCTGCCGAGTCCCCACTGGTCCCTCGTCTCACCTGTAGCCCCCCGCAGTCCACACTCGCCCTGCAAATCTCTCTGAAGTGTAGACGGGCACCTTAGACATGTCCACTTATTTTATGTGTTGACCTAAGCCATGTCGACCATCAGTGGTGGACCCAATGCATGTTGACCTAATATTGGTCAACCTAATGACCCATACCCATCTTTGAAATCTATCACCCCCATATTTGGTCAAAGATATATGTTTCAGCCCAAATAGTTTTAAATCCTTCGGGTCTCTATTGTGACTTAAAGAAAAGTGGGTACTTATGTAATATCTGGGCTCCCGTTTTTCTTATGAGACCAGCTGCGCTCGCCACGCTTGGGGCACGGTGGCTCGCTGCGCTCGCCACACTATATAAGATCAACTCCATGCGAACTTGGATAGTAGGGGTATGAAAAAATGGGGTGCATTTAACATGGGAGTCCAGATAATACATAAGTACCGAAAAGTGTATAGATACAATATGGGTTTCTATATTATTGAGTATATTTCTGCGATGCTCTAGGAATCATAGTTTTAGTGGTTGAGTTGTTCTTCCTATATACAGATGGAGCCCCTGTCATCCATGGCTGGGGCTTGCCAGAGCCTCCCCTCTGGCGAGCGCCGCACGTTCTAGTCTCTCAGCGGCGGCGCTGCGGGTCCCTGCCCATCTCCGCTTCAGGGAGACGGGCAGGGTTGCAAGGGGGACCGGCGGAGACAGCGGGAGATGCGGCAGGGACCCGTGGCAAGCTCCGTTGCCACGGGGCGCACGAGCGTCCCGTTAAATTAACAGGAGTGCTTGTACAATGAAATATCGCATAACATCGCATGCCAGCAAATGGCATGCAATGCGATGCGATTTTTAATTGTACAAGCACCCTGATGGGTGCTTACAATGTTAAATGCACCCCAATTGTCAACTCCACCCCTACTATCAACGCCAACCCGAAGCGTGGTGAGCGCAGTGAGCCCGCGAGGGGCGGCGGTGCACGTCCTCTGACCTTTTCATACCCCCACTATCCACGTCGGCGTGGAGTTGATTTTAGATAGTGTGGCAAGCGCAGCGAGCCACCGAGCCTGAAGAGTGTCAAGCGCAGCGAGCCCCGCAAGGGGCTGCGGAACACATGTGAAGTAATCCGTATGCCGCTATTTTGCATGCGATAAGATGCACTTTGATGAAAATCGGGGGCACCGTCAAAGGCGTAACTACCATAGGTGCAAGGGGTGCAGCTGCTATGGGGCCCAGAGCTGAAGGGGGCCCATCTTTGCTGTTTAAGTGTATGTTTTACATACATTTATCACCATCAGTTGCTAAATAGGAGGCCCTTACAAACTTTTGTTATGGGGCCCACGATTATCTAGGTACGCCTCTGGGCGCCGTGCTAAGAAACAAGTACCAAACATATACAGGGGTGGGGTCCTGGGGTGCACACCAATTGAGAGGTGCGACCCTGCGGAGACCTTTCAGTAGAACTGCATACAAAGTCAAAGGTGCAGGTGCACAAATTAAACTCCCAATTTCAAAATTTTTGCAATAAAATTTTGCATTTTTAGCGAGGTTCTTCGCTTAGTTATGGCCATAAGTAACGGCTTGCCCACCGCGACCAGGTGACCTCATTAGTCGGGCAAGTCCCTAACATTTTGCGGGGTACAAATCTAGGGCACAGGGCACCCCAAAATGGTGCAGCTGAGTGACCCCAGGGCAACACAAGACTGAAAGAAATATATAGTGAAACAAAGTGAGGATAGGTTAGTGAGAGAGGCTGCTAAAAGATAGCAGGGATAAGTGAGAGGTAAAAAAATGAGAGATAAAGTAGTGAGAGGTGAAGTAGTGAGAGGTAAAGGTTAGAAATTAATTACATTGAAATAAAACACACAATAGGGATGAAAGTGAAAATAAGTGTTAATTTGTGTTGCTCCTGAGGCCAAACAGCCACACCAGTCCAGGGGGGCCCACAACCCAGAAATGCACCCCCCCATCTGATAATCCATTAAACATTTGTGCAGGTCTCACCTTGCTCTGCATGCAGTCTAAGAAATGTCAGGAACCTAATTAAAACCAATATATAGGACAGGTGGGCGTGGGTGCTACCACCAGGCGCAGAAGGGGTCTCTGGCCTTCTAATGTGTATGGAAATACACGGCATTAGATATACAGGGGTGGGGTCCTGGGGTGCACACCAATTGAGAGGTGCGACCCTGCGGAGACCTTTCAGTAGAACTGCATACAAAGTCAAAGGTGCAGGTGCACAAATTAAACTCCCAATTTCAAAATTTTTGCAATAAAATTTTGCATTTTTAGCGAGGTTCTTCGCTTAGTTATGGCCATAAGTAACGGCTTGCCCACCGCGACCAGGTGACCTCATTAGTCGGGCAAGTCCCTAACATTTTGCGGGGTACAAATCTAGGGCACAGGGCACCCCAAAATGGTGCAGCTGAGTGACCCCAGGGCAACACAAGACTGAAAGAAATATATAGTGAAACAAAGTGAGGATAGGTTAGTGAGAGAGGCTGCTAAAAGATAGCAGGGATAAGTTAGAGGTAAAAAAATGAGAGATAAAGTAGTGAGAGGTGAAGTAGTGAGAGGTAAAGGTTAGAAATTAATTACATTGAAATAAAACACACAATAGGGATGAAAGTGAAAATAAGTGTTAATTTGTGTTGCTCCTGAGGCCAAACAGCCACACCAGTCCAGGGGGGCCCACAACCCAGAAATGCACCCCCCCATCTGATAATCCATTAAACATTTGTGCAGGTCTCACCTTGCTCTGCATGCAGTCTAAGAAATGTCAGGAACCTAATTAAAACCAATATATAGGACAGGTGGGCGTGGGTGCTACCACCAGGCGCAGAAGGGGTCTCTGGCCTTCTAATGTGTATGGAAATACACGGCATTAGATATACAGGGGTGGGGTCCTGGGGTGCACACCAATTGAGAGGTGCGACCCTGCGGAGACCTTTCAGTAGAACTGCATACAAAGTCAAAGGTGCAGGTGCACAAATTAAACTCCCAATTTCAAAATTTTTGCAATAAAATTTTGCATTTTTAGCGAGGTTCTTCGCTTAGTTATGGCCATAAGTAACGGCTTGCCCACCGCGACCAGGTGACCTCATTAGTCGGGCAAGTCCCTAACATTTTGCGGGGTACAAATCTAGGGCACAGGGCACCCCAAAATGGTGCAGCTGAGTGACCCCAGGGCAACACAAGACTGAAAGAAATATATAGTGAAACAAAGTGAGGATAGGTTAGTGAGAGAGGCTGCTAAAAGATAGCAGGGATAAGTGAGAGGTAAAAAAATGAGAGATAAAGTAGTGAGAGGTGAAGTAGTGAGAGGTAAAGGTTAGAAATTAATTACATTGAAATAAAACACACAATAGGGATGAAAGTGAAAATAAGTGTTAATTTGTGTTGCTCCTGAGGCCAAACAGCCACACCAGTCCAGGGGGGCCCACAACCCAGAAATGCACCCCCCCATCTGATAATCCATTAAACATTTGTGCAGGTCTCACCTTGCTCTGCATGCAGTCTAAGAAATGTCAGGAACCTAATTAAAACCAATATATAGGACAGGTGGGCGTGGGTGCTACCACCAGGCGCAGAAGGGGTCTCTGGCCTTCTAATGTGTATGGAAATACACGGCATTAGATATACAGGGGTGGGGTCCTGGGGTGCACACCAATTGAGAGGTGCGACCCTGCGGAGACCTTTCAGTAGAACTGCATACAAAGTCAAAGGTGCAGGTGCACAAATAAACTCCCAATTTCAAAATTTTTGCAATAAAATTTTGCATTTTTAGCGAGGTTCTTCGCTTAGTTATGGCCATAAGTAACGGCTTGCCCACCGCGACCAGGTGACCTCATTAGTCGGGCAAGTCCCTAACATTTTGCGGGGTACAAATCTAGGGCACAGGGCACCCCAAAATGGTGCAGCTGAGTGACCCCAGGGCAACACAAGACTGAAAGAAATATATAGTGAAACAAAGTGAGGATAGGTTAGTGAGAGAGGCTGCTAAAAGATAGCAGGGATAAGTGAGAGGTAAAAAAATGAGAGATAAAGTAGTGAGAGGTGAAGTAGTGAGAGGTAAAGGTTAGAAATTAATTACATTGAAATAAAACACACAATAGGGATGAAAGTGAAAATAAGTGTTAATTTGTGTTGCTCCTGAGGCCAAACAGCCACACCAGTCCAGGGGGGCCCACAACCCAGAAATGCACCCCCCCATCTGATAATCCATTAAACATTTGTGCAGGTCTCACCTTGCTCTGCATGCAGTCTAAGAAATGTCAGGAACCTAATTAAAACCAATATATAGGACAGGTGGGCGTGGGTGCTACCACCAGGCGCAGAAGGGGTCTCTGGCCTTCTAATGTGTATGGAAATACACGGCATTAGATATACAGGGGTGGGGTCCTGGGGTGCACACCAATTGAGAGGTGCGACCCTGCGGAGACCTTTCAGTAGAACTGCATACAAAGTCAAAGGTGCAGGTGCACAAATTAAACTCCCAATTTCAAAATTTTTGCAATAAAATTTTGCATTTTTAGCGAGGTTCTTCGCTTAGTTATGGCCATAAGTAACGGCTTGCCCACCGCGACCAGGTGACCTCATTAGTCGGGCAAGTCCCTAACATTTTGCGGGGTACAAATCTAGGGCACAGGGCACCCCAAAATGGTGCAGCTGAGTGACCCCAGGGCAACACAAGACTGAAAGAAATATATAGTGAAACAAAGTGAGGATAGGTTAGTGAGAGAGGCTGCTAAAAGATAGCAGGGATAAGTGAGAGGTAAAAAAATGAGAGATAAAGTAGTGAGAGGTGAAGTAGTGAGAGGTAAAGGTTAGAAATTAATTACATTGAAATAAAACACACAATAGGGATGAAAGTGAAAATAAGTGTTAATTTGTGTTGCTCCTGAGGCCAAACAGCCACACCAGTCCAGGGGGGCCCACAACCCAGAAATGCACCCCCCCATCTGATAATCCATTAAACATTTGTGCAGGTCTCACCTTGCTCTGCATGCAGTCTAAGAAATGTCAGGAACCTAATTAAAACCAATATATAGGACAGGTGGGCGTGGGTGCTACCACCAGGCGCAGAAGGGGTCTCTGGCCTTCTAATGTGTATGGAAATACACGGCATTAGATATACAGGGGTGGGGTCCTGGGGTGCACACCAATTGAGAGGTGCGACCCTGCGGAGACCTTTCAGTAGAACTGCATACAAAGTCAAAGGTGCAGGTGCACAAATTAAACTCCCAATTTCAAAATTTTTGCAATAAAATTTTGCATTTTTAGCGAGGTTCTTCGCTTAGTTATGGCCATAAGTAACGGCTTGCCCACCGCGACCAGGTGACCTCATTAGTCGGGCAAGTCCCTAACATTTTGCGGGGTACAAATCTAGGGCACAGGGCACCCCAAAATGGTGCAGCTGAGTGACCCCAGGGCAACACAAGACTGAAAGAAATATATAGTGAAACAAAGTGAGGATAGGTTAGTGAGAGAGGCTGCTAAAAGATAGCAGGGATAAGTGAGAGGTAAAAAAATGAGAGATAAAGTAGTGAGAGGTGAAGTAGTGAGAGGTAAAGGTTAGAAATTAATTACATTGAAATAAAACACACAATAGGGATGAAAGTGAAAATAAGTGTTAATTTGTGTTGCTCCTGAGGCCAAACAGCCACACCAGTCCAGGGGGGCCCACAACCCAGAAATGCACCCCCCCATCTGATAATCCATTAAACATTTGTGCAGGTCTCACCTTGCTCTGCATGCAGTCTAAGAAATGTCAGGAACCTAATTAAAACCAATATATAGGACAGGTGGGCGTGGGTGCTACCACCAGGCGCAGAAGGGGTCTCTGGCCTTCTAATGTGTATGGAAATACACGGCATTAGATATACAGGGGTGGGGTCCTGGGGTGCACACCAATTGAGAGGTGCGACCCTGCGGAGACCTTTCAGTAGAACTGCATACAAAGTCAAAGGTGCAGGTGCACAAATTAAACTCCCAATTTCAAAATTTTTGCAATAAAATTTTGCATTTTTAGCGAGGTTCTTCGCTTAGTTATGGCCATAAGTAACGGCTTGCCCACCGCGACCAGGTGACCTCATTAGTCGGGCAAGTCCCTAACATTTTGCGGGGTACAAATCTAGGGCACAGGGCACCCCAAAATGGTGCAGCTGAGTGACCCCAGGGCAACACAAGACTGAAAGAAATATATAGTGAAACAAAGTGAGGATAGGTTAGTGAGAGAGGCTGCTAAAAGATAGCAGGGATAAGTGAGAGGTAAAAAAATGAGAGATAAAGTAGTGAGAGGTGAAGTAGTGAGAGGTAAAGGTTAGAAATTAATTACATTGAAATAAAACACACAATAGGGATGAAAGTGAAAATAAGTGTTAATTTGTGTTGCTCCTGAGGCCAAACAGCCACACCAGTCCAGGGGGGCCCACAACCCAGAAATGCACCCCCCCATCTGATAATCCATTTTCTGTGTATGTGACCAAATAAATTTGTTATTATTCTTATACAGACAATCCCACTATTAATGAGTTTCCTATATTATATAGTATGTATATCATCTATATACTGCATATGTCTAGTGTCCGTGAATCTCCGAAACACTGCCATCTGCTTACAGAGAGTGAAACTACATCTCTTTCTCACATGCACAAACACAGAAGGTAGCAGACTAGCTTTTGAAGCTTTTGCTTTGAGCGGGCTTACTAGTCTTATAAATATATGTCTTGTGTCCATGTGTAACTGAAACACTGTCATCTGCTGTCATCTGAGTAAAACTACATCTCTTTCTCTTTCACACATACAGAAACACAGAGGGAATCACACATACAGAAACACAGAGGCAATCACAAGGTAGAAGACTAGCTTTTTAAGCTTTTGCTTAAAGCGAGCTTAGCTAGTATAAGTATTTCTTACTTCAGGAGGGTGGGTGGGATCCAAAATGGCAGTTACCTTGGCCATGGATTAATATATGTTGTATAACCTTCCCCATCTAAATTCTAACTGGCTATAAAACTGTGATTTATTCTATACCCCAACCAATCCATACCTGTCCAGCTAAAACCAGCTCTGTTCTTAATACAAAAACAGGGTACTTATCTCCTCTCAAGCTTATAACAAGCTCTCGATACTATTTTATAAACAACCTGTGCATTGTTGCATTTAAATCTTGCCTTTATAATCTGTATCTATAACTGTCACACTCAGCCGCGGCGGTGCGCGGCGGGCTTACTACTCACCCGTTCGCGCCCGCCGTCGGCTAGCGTGTAGTGGTCTCCAGTTCAGTGGCAGCAGGCAGCGGCAGTCTGGTGGGCAGCAGGCAGCGTGGGACGCCGGCAAGTGTAGCGGTATGTGCTGTAAGGGCGCCGGGAGGCCGGCGCCGCCATCTTGGTTAAGGGCAAATAGCAGATTGGTCCTTGTCTGAGGTTTCCGCCCATACTGACCTGACAGCCAATGGCAGCCGCCCTCTAGGGATATAGGGGATCTGCCTAGGCCTGTTCAGTGTCAGTACAAAGAGTCTCCAGAGGCGTTCACAGCTCCCAGCTGACTCCGGCTCTCTGACTCACCTCTCCTGACTTGGTGCCTTGCTTCAGTGCTCTGTGTTGGACTCGATTCAGCTTAACCCCAGCCAGTTCTCTCCACAGTCTGGTCTCTGCCTGCATCCCTGAGCTTCCTGGCCTAAGCCCTTCAAGCCGTCTGCTTCCAAGCAACTTCCCATTCTTTTGTCATCATCCAGCTTCTTTCAGTCTTCAAGGATCCCTCATTACCATCAAGTACATTCTCTTTCCGGATTTCTTCATTTCTCAAGACCCCAGCCTGCTGTCCGCAGTATGTGAACTGTTATTGTTTCTATGAACTTTTTCTTCTTTCAAAGTGCCGTGCTGGCTCAAGTCTTATTACCACTAACTGCCACTTTAAGAAAGTATTCAAGTGTGTATTATTTCATTTATGAATTCTATTATTAAACCTGCACGATTTAATCCTTCCTCCTCTGGTCCGTCTCCGGTTGCTACACACCACACGACTTCATCCAGCCCTTCAGTTGTGACAGTTTGTACTGACCCGATGGAGTCGGGTGAAGAACAGGCTTCCATGGCGGACGCACTTCACAGCATCATGGCTCGTCTGGAGCAAGTGGAGGCTACCCAACGTCAAGTGGCTCAATTCCTTCAGGTCTTGGCTCCGCCCCAGACGGCTCCCTCAGTTTCTGTGGCTTCAGCTCCAGAGGTTCCAGTCCCTGTTTCTACACCTGGACCAATAGTTCCTCATCACATGCAATTACCAACCCCCAGCAAATATGATGGTTCTCCGAAAGGATGCCGTGGGTTTCTGAACCAATGCGATGTGCATTTCACCTTACAGTCTTCTCACTTTCCTACTTCCAAGGCAAAGGTGGCTTATATTGTGTCTCTCCTGGCAGGGTCGGCTTTGGACTGGGTGTCCCCTCTCTGGGAACGTGCTGATCCCCTGCTCAATGACTATGAAGCTTTTATTACCTCTTTCCGTCGCATCTTTGATGAACCTGGCAGAGTGTCGTCTGCCGCTACTGAGATCCTGAGGATTCGCCAGGGTAGTCGTTCAGTGGGACAATATGCTGTGCAGTTCCAGACTCTGGCTTCGGAATTAAAGTGGAACGAAGAGGCTCTCATCTCCGCCTTCTGGAATGGGCTGGCAGGTCGTATCAAGGACGAATTAACTACCCATGACTCTCCTGCTACTTTGGCTGAACTCATCTCCTTGTGCAACAAAGTAGATCTACGGATGCAGGAGCGTCAACTAGAGAGAAATCGCTCCGATCGTCTCCGCCCTCGTCTCACCACCAACGCTGTTCCTGTTCCTAGATCTGGGCCTTCCACAACCACACCACCAGACGAACCCATGCAGATCAACCGCTCTCGGCTTTCCGTGGAGGAAAAGTCCCGTAGACGTCGTGAGAATCTATGCATGTACTGCGGTTCTTCCGCTCATCTGTTGGCTTCCTGTCCACTGCGTCCGGGAAACGACCGCTCCTAACCTCCCCGAGGGAGGTCAGGTTAGGAGTCCTGCTTTCATCTCCCTCTTCAACTGTGCCCACCATTCCTGTTACCCTTGTGTGCCCTCAGGGAAAAATCAAGATCCAGGCTCTACTAGATTCCGGAGCAGCCGGGAACTTCCTTTCTTCTTCTTTCGTCCAGCAACATTCCTTGACGGTGCAACCTTTGGCCCATCCGTTGGCCCTCACTGCAGTAGATGGGAGTCGCATCAGCAGTGGGCAAATCACCCTTCAAACCGATCCAGTGACAGTTCTCATCGGTGCCTTACATCAAGAGACTCTTGAATTTTTTGTCCTTCCTCAATCCTCACACCAGGTAGTCCTGGGCCTACCATGGCTTACTAAGCACAACCCTCACATTGATTGGACCAGTATGGAGATCACAGCCTGGGGTACGAACTGCCTAACTACTTGCATGCCTCGTGTCATTCCACTCCATCAAACTAATCCTCAAGAAGTAGGAGGTCCCAGTCTTTTGTCTTCATCAGCTCCACCCTTGTCGTTACCCACACCATATCTTTCTTTTTCTGACGTCTTCAGCAAGGGAGGTGCCGATACCCTGCCGCCTCATCGTTCCTGGGACTGTCCGATAGAGTTGATACCTGGGAAGTTCCCACCGCGGGGCCGCATCTACCCCTTGTCTCTGCCGGAGACCAAAGTCATGTCTGACTACATTCGAGAAAACTTGGATAAGGGGTTCATTCGCCCGTCCACTTCACCAGCCGGAGCGGGGTTTTTCTTTGTGAAAAAAAAAGATGGAACCCTCCGGCCGTGTATCGATTACAGGGGCCTGAACGATATCACAATCAAGAACCGCTATCCTTTACCTCTTATCACCGAATTATTCGACAAAATCCGAGGGGCTTCCATCTTTACTAAACTGGATTTAAGAGGGGCGTATAACTTGATCCGTATCCGATCTGGAGATGAGTGGAAGACGGCTTTCAACACCCGAGATGGCCACTACGAATACCTGGTGATGCCATTTGGTCTTTGCAACGCTCCAGCCGTCTTCCAACAATTTGTAAATGACATATTTCGAGATTTACTATATCATTCCATCGTGGTGTATCTCGATGACATCCTCATCTTCTCGTCTAACCTCCATCTCCATCGGCAAACAGTAGCTGAGGTCTTGCGGCGCCTTCGCCAAAATAAATTATTCTGCAAACTAGACAAGTGCGTCTTTGAGGTCACTTCCATTCCATTCCTTGGCCACATCCTCTCCAGCACTGGGATAGAGATGGATCCAGAAAAAGTAAGAGCCATCTTAGACTGGACAGCGCCCACAACGCTCAAAGGCATCCAGAGGTTCCTGGGCTTTTCAAATTACTATCGTCGTTTCATCCGGAACTTCTCCACCCTTGCTGCACCTCTTGCAGCTCTAACCCGCAAGGGTTCTGATCCGAGTCAGTGGTCACCTGAGGCCTCCCAAGCCTTCCAACAACTAAAGGATGCTTTTGTCTCCGCCCCAATCCTTCTTCAGCCAAACCTCGACAAACCCTTTATTCTTGAGGTGGACGCATCCTCAGAGGGGGTGGGGGCAATCTTGTCGCAGAGAGGGGAGGACCAGGTGCTTCATCCCTGTGCCTTCTTCTCCAAGAAGTTTCTTCCAGCAGAAAAGAATTACCCCATTGGAGAGCAGGAGTTACTGGCAGTCAAATCTGCGTTGGAGGAGTGGCGGTACCTCCTGGAGGGGGCACAACATAAAATTACGGTGTACTCCGATCATAAGAATCTCTCATTCCTCAAGCACGCCCAATGTCTTACAGCTCGTCAAGCCCGCTGGGCCATGTTCTTCGAACGCTTCGATTTCCAAATCAGATTCAGACCCGGGACGATGAATGCCAAGGCCGATGCTCTTTCACGCTCTTTTGAAACTTCAGCTGATCTTGACACTCCTCCTCGACCCATCCTCGATCCTCTGGTCTTTGCTCAAGTAACAGTCCAGCCTTCACCTCCACCAGGCAAGACCTTCGTTCCCCTCAGTCTCCGAAAGAGAGTGCTGTCCTGGGCACACGCTTCCCGTTTCGCAGGGCATACCGGGGCACAGAAGACCTTAATGTTCCTGTTGCGTTCATACTGGTGGCCTACCATTCGTCGTGATGTAACCACCTTTGTCGCCTCCTGTGTAAAGTGCGCTCAGCATAAGTCCTCCAGAACGTCTCCTGTCGGTCCTCTTCTACCTCTAGCCATACCAACAGAACCATGGTCCCACCTGTCTATGGACTTTATCTGCGAACTTCCTCCCTCCAAAGGGCACACAGTAATTTGGGTGGTGGTTGACCGGTTTTCAAAGATGGTGCACTTCTTCCCATTGAAAGGCCTTCCATCTGCTCCAGTGTTGGCTCAGCTCTTCATTTCCACCATCTTCAAACTCCATGGGTTGCCCAAAGAAATTATATCTGACCGTGGCGTGCAGTTCGTCGCAAAGTTTTGGAGGGCCCTATGTTCCGCTGTACAAGTCAAGCTCAAGTTCTCCACTGCTTTCCACCCACAAACCAACGGGCAGACAGAACGTGTCAACCAGGACTTGGAAGCCTTCATTCGTTTATTCATCTCTTCCTCTCAAGACGACTGGGTAGACCTTCTGCCTTGGGCGGAGTTTGCGCACAACAATTCCTATCATTCATCCTCCGGCACCACTCCCTTTTTTACTGTCTTTGGCAAACATCCCCGATCTCCAGAGTTTTCAGATCTATCATTGCCCGATGTCCCTGCAGCTGCTTCTTCCCTACAACGGTTTGCAAAGATCTGGTCAGACGTCCATACCACTCTCCTCAAAGCATCCGCTCGATATAAAAGGATGGCAGACAGGAAAAGAAGAGCGGCTCCTAAGTTGAAGGTTGGAGATCGAGTATGGCTGTCTACCCGCCATATACGCCTTCGGTTACCATCCATGAAGCTGGCTCCTCGGTTCATCGGGCCGTACCCAATCACTCAGGTAATTAATCCGGTGGCCTACAGACTACAGCTCCCTTCTTCCTTAAAGATATCAAACTCTTTTCACGTGTCTCTTTTGAAACCTTTACGACTGAACTTATATCAGAAAAAGGTGCCTAAACCGCCCAAGATTGGCTCAGAGAGAGAGACAGAGTTCGAGGTGAAGCGCATTATCGACTCACGTTGCCGCAATACCCATCTTCAGTATCTGGTAGAGTGGCTTGGATTCGGTCCTGAAGAGAATTCCTGGGTTGATGCTGCAGATCTCCATGCTCCCCGTCTGGTGAGACAATTCTTTCAAAGGAATCCACACAAGGTGCGTAGGTGCCCTGGGGTCACCCAGAAAGGGGGGGGTACTGTCACACTCAGCCGCGGCGGTGCGCGGCGGGCTTACTACTCACCCGTTCGCGCCCGCCGTCGGCTAGCGTGTAGTGGTCTCCAGTTCAGTGGCAGCAGGCAGCGGCAGTCTGGTGGGCAGCAGGCAGCGTGGGACGCCGGCAAGTGTAGCGGTATGTGCTGTAAGGGCGCCGGGAGGCCGGCGCCGCCATCTTGGTTAAGGGCAAATAGCAGATTGGTCCTTGTCTGAGGTTTCCGCCCATACTGACCTGACAGCCAATGGCAGCCGCCCTCTAGGGATATAGGGGATCTGCCTAGGCCTGTTCAGTGTCAGTACAAAGAGTCTCCAGAGGCGTTCACAGCTCCCAGCTGACTCCGGCTCTCTGACTCACCTCTCCTGACTTGGTGCCTTGCTTCAGTGCTCTGTGTTGGACTCGATTCAGCTTAACCCCAGCCAGTTCTCTCCACAGTCTGGTCTCTGCCTGCATCCCTGAGCTTCCTGGCCTAAGCCCTTCAAGCCGTCTGCTTCCAAGCAACTTCCCATTCTTTTGTCATCATCCAGCTTCTTTCAGTCTTCAAGGATCCCTCATTACCATCAAGTACATTCTCTTTCCGGATTTCTTCATTTCTCAAGACCCCAGCCTGCTGTCCGCAGTATGTGAACTGTTATTGTTTCTATGAACTTTTTCTTCTTTCAAAGTGCCGTGCTGGCTCAAGTCTTATTACCACTAACTGCCACTTTAAGAAAGTATTCAAGTGTGTATTATTTCATTTATGAATTCTATTATTAAACCTGCACGATTTAATCCTTCCTCCTCTGGTCCGTCTCCGGTTGCTACACACCACACGACTTCATCCAGCCCTTCAGTTGTGACAATAACATCATGTGCATTGTTGCATTTAAACCCTGCATTTATTTTCTGCATTGAAACACTCTGTGCATGGTTGCAGTTAAACTATGCATTCATAACACCCTGTGCAATGCTACATTTACACTAGTTAGTGCTACTGTAGCTACTGTTTGGTGCTCTGCTCTATCAGTGCCCTTCTCAGGTCCTATTACCCCTTTGCGCTGGGACACTGATAGTTAACAGTGCTGCATTTCAGTCTAGCATTTTCTGCTGTTTATTTTTATCTGTTTACCTGTTAGTTTTGCCTGTGTTATTTTGGGGTTTTGTTCTCTTCTCCTGCTACTTAGGATTCCTCTTCCTTGGTGTTCCATCTTACCTTGTTTTCAATAACCACCTTGTCCTTGCGGCACCCCAGTACCTGGAGGAGCTAATTTGCTGGGGAAAAGTGGCTGTTAAAGGTCAAGTTGCCTAGATAGTCGATACAAACATAGCGATATGTGCTAAGAAAAAAACCCTGCCAGTGGCAAACGCAGGATTTTTAGAGGGAGGTTTTCAAATGTAATCCAAAATCCCCACTCTGCAGAGCATAGGAGCAATATGGAAGTCTGGGGGAGCGTTCACATCCCTTAAAATTGGTCTTTTTTTGGTAATTGAATACTGTATGGAATACAGTATTAATATTTAACAGTACAGCTGGTACAGTACAGTATAGGCTGTTTCAAACATTTAAATAAGATAAGTGGTCAGAAAAAGGTTAAACAAATCATAATAAATAAATAAATACACAAACATAATAGAACCAGTGCTGCACTTTCTAAACTCACATTCTCCCACTTCATGGTAAGGCTCCTGTCTCTTCCTCCTGGCAGCTACTCTCTGGTCCATTGTGATGGTTGAGGGCTCAGATCCACACATACAGTAAATGCATAATCCAGGAACAGAACAATGCTCTGTTCCTGGACTTCCCTGGTAATGTAGGATTGCCATCACTTTACTTATCAATTACCTAGCTCACCACAGGTGATGGCAATCCTGCATTACCAGGAATGTCCAGGAACAGAGCATGTTCTCCCTCATGAAGAGGGTCAGGTAGGCAAGTATGAGTAAATGTGGTAGAAGAAGCTGGAACACTAGGCATGTGCAGCAGCTCTGCTCTGTCCCTTACACTGAATGGTGTGGTGGCAGCTCTATTGATCATACTATATACCAGTGCTATTGTTGTCATAATTTAAAGCACTTGCCAAGAGGAGGGGGGTTTCCGGGCAACCAGAAACCCCCCTGCATTTGCCTATGCCTGCTAATTGATCTAACTAGATCTTGCCTGCATGCACACAAGATGTGAGCCAGCAATAGCAATGCGTGGGACTGCACATTGCCATCGCTATGGGGGTACATGCGAAGCGAAACAGGAAAAATTGCATTGTGTGTATGCCCCCTAACTGCAGCTGGTATAGGGACATATTTTTTGTTATTAGATATTGGTCCTTACAATTAGTTTCCTAATGCCGCTTATTGCAACCATATGATATAAACATTGACAGGAATATATATATATATATATATATATATATATATTTATGTATATGTCTAGTGTCTGATTGTCTGTCCATCTGTTGGCAGCTAGTGAAACTACATCTCTTTCTCACACATGCACAAACACAGAGGCAATCATAAGGTAGCAGACAAGCTTTTAAAGCATTTGCTCTGAGTGGGCTTACTAGTGTTTAATATTGGTGGGTAGTCCTCAAAAACGGGTGCTTTCCAGTGATATCCCACATTTTTTTTGTGTGACCAGTAGTCCCCACGAAAAAAGGAGTGTGGCTTTGTAGACCTATGGAAGTTCCAGCGTTCTTTACTGTTGGAGTGTGGCCTTGTGGTAAGTCCACACCCACAAAGGTTGACACATGGATGAAGACCACAACCCCTCTAGTGAAGCCATGGTTCTTACACCTGTCGTTGCCTACTGCAGCTCATGTATTATAATCAGCTGCTGATTGCCTGGTGCCTCTGGGACCCTGTTTAGAAAAAAAAATAATTTGGAAATGGGGAAATTTAGTTAACAAAACTGATTAATCATTTAATAGAATATATTTATAGTAAATTATTATTAAATAAGTAGCTCAGCAGCAAATAATGAAGCAGTGTGTCAGAATTCGGAACTCTCTTCCCGGGGAGGTGGTAACGGCTGGCTCATTAAATGCGTTCAAGGCAAAGTTGGACAAACATTTACTGGAGAAAAACATCCATAGGTACAAATAAGAAATATAATTTGTCTGTAAAATACCAGAACCAACCAAATCAGCAATGGATATCTATACCAGGTTGAACTAGATGGACGCAAGTCTTTTTTCAGCCTTACCTACTATGTAACTATGTAATCATAGCACTTGAAGATGCTGTGCTGGGCTCAGTGTCTAACAAGGTAATGAAAAGGGATTACTCTCTGTATTTAGCAAATGTAGAGAGGGTGGAGCCGGCGGAGCACGAGCTCTGGGCACTGAAAGATTACAGTGCGCCAAAGCCGTGCACCTCATACTGTGCCACTGACTCCCTTGCCCTGCTCGCCCGCTGTGCCCAGCTGAACTGTGGTGTTGCCCTGTTCACCGCTATTTTCAATTAAGTCTCCTGCTGGACTGCTAGCCAATAAGAGCTTACGGTTCTGCAGCCAATCAGAAGCAGCATTGGTGGCTGCTGGACCGCAAACACCGATTGGCTAGCAGGAGACTTAATTGAAAATAGCGGCGGACAGGGCAGCTCAGCCAGGCACAGCGGGGAGGGGGGGGGGGTCTGCAGTCCCCGTTGGCAATGAGCTATTTAGTCCCCCTTGGCAATGAGCTATTTCAGTTCCCCTTGGCAACAAGCTATTGAGTCCCCCTTGGCAACTAGCTATTTCAGTGCCCCTTGGTAGTGAGCTATTTCAATCCCCCTTGGCAAAGAGCATGAAGCTCCTTGGCATCAAGCATAAAGCCCCTGGCATCGAGCATGAAGTTCCTAGCAATGAGCATGTAGGTAAGTGGCACTTATGTGTCAAATGTGTAATGGGCATTTTGGTTTGTTGTATAGTATGTAATGGGCATTACGGTTTGATATATAGTATGTAATGGGCATCATGTGTGGCCTTATGTGTAATTGGCATTACGCCATGTGGCTTTATGTGTAATGGGTAACTTTCAATGGGAAACATGCCCTTACTCCGGGCACCGTGGTACCTAGCTACACCACTGAGCCCATGCCATGTTCCCAGGGACAGCTCTATTGCACATATGCCATCATCAGAAAATCATACCTTCCAACTGTCCCTATTGTTTTAGGGGGGCAGACAAAATATGTTTTTGACTGTCCCAAATTCCAGCCGGGACCGTTAGTGTCCCGCGTGGGGGTGTGTGGGGGGGGGGGGGGGTGGAAAGGGGAGTTGGGAGACACCCTGTCACTGTGGTGAATAGAGGAGGAGGAGGTACAGGGGGCATGGGCAAGAGTTCCCAGAGCGCTGGCCATGTTCCCCAGCAGCAAAACGGGGATGTGGCTTCATGGCCACGGACATTTCTGTGAAGCCATGCCCTTTTCCCTATTGACGCACCCCCTTTTGGGATTGTGCATGGCAGGGCCGTGTGGGAGTCCAGATTCTAAGAAGAAAATTACAGTATATAGGGAAAATGGCTGCTGCAGGGCCGACAGAGTGGCGTGTGACCCAGGATTCTGAAAAGGGATATTACTGTGGTAGCAAATAGGACGGGGCCTGGAATCGACTTCCTCTCTGGCAGCTTCTGTAGACCCTAGGCAGTTTTTATCTGGCAATAGCAGACTCCCTTCTGAAACTGACAGTTTCCTTTGATGGTCTGGCATACAGCGGAATCAGTCGTGCAGCCCTCTAATACTACACAGAAGTCTGCTTTCTTCTTCCTTCTTGTTACATTTCTATAAAGGTTTTATCAATCTCTGCTGAACTTGCATTGATGCTATAGTAGGGTTTCTTGTGTTTGTAAATGCAGCATGGCAGGGCATACGCTATGTTTACGCTCCCACTATGCATTCACGTGAATGGGAGCTAGCACACGCATACGGGGCATGAATGTAGTGGGACACATCTGTATATTTCCCACCAAGAGTTCGTGTTTCACCTTATACATTAGTTACACTTAAGAAAACATGATGCTCCCAGAAAAGGGGCGTGGCCTATAGCATAGGGAGCGTGAGCTCACGGGTATGCCATGACTGCAGGCCACACCTCCATTTTCCGTCACTACAGGGACATGGCCAGCTGTGTGTAAGCTGTTGGTCATGCCCCAAGCCCCTCTACATCTGCCTGCAGTTCCGGGCAGGGGAACTCCCAATACCCCCCCCCCCATCCACCGGAACACCAAAGCATCCCAGAAAAAAGAAAAGGTCCCGTAAAAAGTGGGACAGTTGGGATGTATGCCTTATATACTTGTCACTGTCTATTCTACGGATGAAGGTGATTAATCTGGTGGTATTAACCCTTTGAGTGCCAAGGGAATTTGTCACATTAGGTCAACAACAACTCATTGCATGCGCAGAATTACACCGTCTCCATTGTGTAGCTTTAGTGACCAGTATTGCAGCCTTATCGGTGAAGGCTGCAGCTCAGTTTGCTTGCATCTGTGTCAGGGGGCTGTGAAGCCTCTTCATCACCTACAGCCTACGGACCTGCACGCAAACTGCACACAATGCCGGTGGTCACACAGTTGGACTATTATTTGCCACTGCATATAAATAAAATACACTGGAAACCATAATGGGTGCACTGCAAGAGGGCTGCATTCTCAGACGCATAGCCCCTTCCACAGAAGCCATACAGGCCACAGGCAATGCTGGACGAGTTGGTGTGCCAATGGTGGGATGTCTGAAATCACTGCAGGTGCTGTTGTGTGTTGGGGGGGAGGGGGGGGGGGGAGAAGGCGTGTAAAATGGTAGTTTAAGGGAAAACACAGCTATCTGTGTTATGCAAACATGCCAACCCCTGCCTGCAGTACTTACTACTCACACAGCACTAACATTGTGGTTGATGCATTGCACATCGCATATATCATGACCAAGCATATATGCATCTATGGGTGATTCTAAGTCATGCGAATCTCGGGACACATATGGATGAGCAGCAGAGGGGATCCCTGCAGTCAGAATACTAATGCTGGCATCCCGACGGAGGGAAGGGGTAAGGTTAATATGCTTAGCCCCCCCCCCCCAAACCTTACCCTCCCTTCTGGGATCCTAATCCTCTGCGCTGGTGCCTAACCCTCATACCCCGCCACCTAAACCTAACCCTCCGTCCCACAGCCCAACCCCCCTGCCTAGGCGCCTAAGCCAAGCCCTCCCTCCCCACAGCCTAACCCCGCCACCTCTCCCTCTGCAGTCTATCCTCCCCGCCCTAACGCTACCGTTCCCTGCATACTTACATTCCAGATGATGGCAATTTGGATTCTGGTGCCAGCATCCTTATTCCGATGCCTGGCAGTCACATTTTACATCTCCATATAGGACAAAATTGCAATTAATTCAAAATGGGAAACATAATCGCATTTAGATTTATTAATTTTGATATTACCTATTTATTCACACAGGTTTCAACCTCATTGTCCGATAAAATGTCATAAACGCCTTTTTATGTTGTTTAAAATGCATCAATAAAAGAGAAAACAGTTTCCCCATCTACTCAGCGTTGCAATAACACAACCAAGCTGAATATCATAAAACCACTATTAGGAAGTCACTTTCTATCTTTCTAGAACACGTCTTTTACTTGAATCCACTCTAGATGAAAATATAAGACAGCGAGTGACCTAAAATCCTGTGACACAAATAGCTCTGGACAGTGAGACTGCTGGTCTGGAAGGGTCTCTCGTCATTTTTTCTGCTTAAAGACCCTCGGCTGGATTTACATCCCTACATTCCAGCATTAAGTTTGATTAATGGGTCAATGCCAGTGAGAAATGTTCCTTAAAATATGACATAATTTAATGTATCTACTAAAAATATGTATCTGATGAAGACTGCAGAGAGCACGTTGCTCGGTGAAGACTTTGGGGGATATTTATGAATTCTCGGAGAGATAGAGAGTAAAAAGACAAAGTACCGACCAATCCGTTTTTGTCATGCTGCTGATTGGTTAGTACTTTCTTTCTCTCTCTACTCTATCTCTGGGCCAGATGCACTAAGCTTCAAAAGTGATAAAATGGAGAGTGATAAACAACCAGCCAATCAGCTCCTGCCTGACATTTTTCAAACACAGTCTGTGAGATGATTGGCTGGCTGTTTATCACTCTCCATTTTATCACTTCTGAAGCTTAGTGCATTTGGTCCTCTCTCTGAAATTGGGCGAACAAGGGGCATAAGGGCCACATCAGCAGTGGGTGGTTGTTCTAAATGAAACAAGCAAACAAAATGTAATTAATAAAGTTGCATGCAGCAGAGAAACCTAACTGTCCAGCTACTCCCTCCTCGCTCACCAATCAGGACGGCGAGACTGTGGAACGGTCCACTAAGGGTACTGTCCTGAGAGAAGCATGAAGCCTTTCATATAACTGTTTTATTGTTTGCATCATGAACATCAACTACTGTAAGTTGTTTTTAATTTCAACAGTTTTCCCCTCAGTGTATGAAGAGTCTGATGGATGCCAAACACAAACATTTATTGTAATAAATTGTGGAATATGGCTCTTACGTGTTTCTTGGTCAGATGCTTACGCATTTCTCAATCTCTGGGGAAGGGCCGTTTCATCAGATGAAGTGACCAACTGGAGGGAGTAACCACTGTGTTTTGTTGATTTGTTGTTACTATTGTTTCACTATTAAAGTGCAAAACTAAACTCTCCCACTCCCGTTTTTTATAGCACTATGGCTGTGTCTAGTGATCTCACTGACAATGAAGGGTTAACAGGACTGTGAAAATCTAGGGTTTATTGTTTTCTTCATTTGATTTTATTATACCTAGAATAAGGCACTTGTCAGTCAGATAAGGTTTTGATGTAACGTATTCCATATTGAGTAATATGTAGTTGCCACAGCTGCATACCTGATTTACTGAGGGACCCTCCCACAGGTTGCAATGTCCCACGGGTGGGGGGGGGGGGGGGGGGGGTAGTTAGGCAGGGGGAGCTGGAGAGATGGGCAAGGCATCTTTTCACTGCAGGGAGGGAGCCATTGGCTGCCCAGCTACTAGGGGAGCACTGGGCACCCCCCAAAGTGAAGTGAATGGAGAGCCGCTGTGCTAGGCCACACCCCTCTGACCAAAGCCATACCCACTCACCGCATAGCACCGCCCCCTTTTAGACCTTCCACACAGCAGGTCCGGGATCATTAATAACAAAAGTTGTGAGGCATGCAGATGTAAAATTTGTGAACCCAGCTATGTCTAGTGTCACAGAGCCTGGAGGGTTGGCTGCAGGGGTGCAGTGACATGCCAGCTTCACAGGAACTACAGATTTAGGTTTTGGTGTGCTATGCCATACCAGGTGCACCAGGTTTAGATGCTGAGGTGAGGTGCCTTGCCAGCTGTGCAGGAGGTACAGGTTTAGATGCTGAGGTTGAGGTACCTTGCGAGCTGTGCAGGAGGTACAGGCTTAGATGCTGAGGTGCCATGCCAGGTGCATGGGAGGTAGAGTCTTAGATGCTGAGGTGAGGTGCCTTGCCAGCTGTGCAGGAGGTACAGGTTTAGGTGCTGGGGTACTATGGCATACCAAGTGCATGGGAGGTAGAGTCTTAGATGCTGAGGTGATGTGCCTTGCCAGCTGTGTAGGAGGTACAGGTTTAGGTGCTAGGGTACTATGGCATACCAAGCGCATGGGAGGTACAGGCTTAGATGCTGAGGTGAGGTGCCTTGTCAGCTGTGCAGGAGGTACACGTTTAGAAGCAGGGGTGCCATGTGTTGCCAGCTGCACAGGAGGTACAGTTTTAGATGCAGGGGTGCCTAACATGCCAGGTGCATGGGATCTACAGGCTTAGATGCTGAGGTGAGGTGCCATGCCAGCTGCACAGGATGTACAGGTTTTGATGCTGGGGTGCCATCCCTTGCCAGCTGTGCAGGAGGTAGAGGCTTAGATGCTGGGTTGCCATGCCTTGCCAGCTGTGCAGGAGTTAGAGGCTTAGATGCTGGGGTGCCATGCCTTGCCAGCTGTGCAGGAGGTAGAGGCTTAGATGCTGGGTTGCCATGCCTTGCCAGCTGGGCAGGAGGTACAGGTTTAGATGCAGGGGTGCCATGCCAGGTGCATGGGAGGTAGAGGCTTAGATGCTGGGTTGCAGATTCCTAGGCATGGGTGCTGGATTGCGAAGCAGGAGACACACGGTACAGAATCAGGAATGTGGAGCAGTATCAGCTCACTAGTGTACATAGTGCTGGGTTACTGATCAGTACCAGCTACTCAGGATATGTAGGCACAGGTGCTGGTATTCGGAGTTCGAATACAGATGCAATACTGGAGCAAGGAAGCTCTTGAAAGGGTCGCCTCAGGAAACCTCTGGTTGCAAATGACCGAAGCAGTGCAGGGAGCTGCTGAAACATGAGATTGTTCAATAAGCTTCCTGTATGCCCCTATTTGCAGTGCCGAATTTCCCATTAGGCACGTGAGGCACGTGCCTAGGGGCGGCACATGTTTGGGGGCGGCACCTGGATGTATATGATAGTACTGTCAGTCCAAAATGTACCAATAACTGCAAAATATCCACTGTACTGTACCATATTCCATCTTGAATAGAGTGTAAATGAATAGGACATGCAGATATTGCCCCTGTAAGTCCTACTTAGTAAATATGTATACATAATAAAAAAGTTACAGTTGGTGGCTTTTTTATTATATTAAATTGGCAATCATTAAATGAGGGCTTATAACTCATCAATAACAATAATACAATTAGGCAGGGGGGGGGGGGGGTATATTGTTGTGCCTACGGGCGCCCTCACCCCTAAATCCGCCCATGTCTATTTGAACAGTGATATGCTCAGAGTATCACCCCATAGCAAAATCTTAAAAGTGCACAAACACACGCACACATACACACCATTGTCACTTCAATGCCCCTTGGAGGGGGGGGGGGGGGAGAATGTGAGAGGCAAAAAGGGGGTCAAGGAAAAGGAGAGAGGAGAGAGGGGTGGTCAGGGAGAGAAAGAGTGCTTCATCGGAAAGAAAGGAATGAGAGAAAGTAGTGAGAGAAGGAGGAAAATGTGTGAGCAGAATGGAGAGATAAAATGTCAGAGTGGGAGAGAAAGAAAAAGAGAGAGTGAAGGTGTCGGGGATAGAGAAAGAGTGTCAGGAAGAGAAAGGGGGGGAGAGGCTGTGAGAAAGGATGTCAGGAAGAGACAAGTAAAGTGAGAGAGGGTGTCAGGTAGAGACCACCAGAAAGAGGGAGAAAGAAGTGAAGAGGGGAGAGATTATAGATGGGAAAGGAGGGGTCAAAGAGAGCAGAGTAAGATAGAAAAGGGGAGATAGGAGGAGGGGGGGGGGAGAAGGGAGGGGAGAAGGGAGGGGAGAGATAAGGAAGAGGAGAGGAGGGAGAAGAGAGGGAGGTGAAGGTGTGAGAAGGGAAAGGGAGGAGAAGAGTGGGAGGGGAGGGAGGAAGAAGGGAAAAGAAGGAGAAGAGAGGTAGGGAAAAGGGGAAATGGGGAGGAGGAGCGGGAGAGGATGTGTGGAGAAAGGGAGGGGATGGGGAAGAGATAGGTGAAGTATAGAGAGAAGGGAGAAGGGAAAAGAGAGGGTGAGGAGGGAAAGGAGAGGTGAGTGTGAAGAAGGGATGTTTGGGATGAAGAGATGCTGAAGATCCCATGTTATCAAGATCTTTAGCATATCTAGAATGAATCCAGGGAATTGTGTGGATATCACATAAGTATACCGAGTGAGTGGACATGAGTGGAACAGTAGTGGGTCTCTCTTGGGGTAAATTTACTGTACTAAAGGTTCTAAAAATGAACAGAGGTGATGTTGCCCATAAAAAACCAAACAGGTTCTGTGGGGTAAATTTACTAAGATGAGAATTACAGATAATAGATAGAACAGAATCTGATCATATCTTCAATAGATCTCCCATCTTAGTAAAAGTACCCCACCGAATCTGATTGGTTGCTATGGGAAACATAACCTCTATTCATTTTTAGAACTTTTAGTAAATGCACCCCTAAGAGAGCCCCAGTATGTGCTGAATCCCTCATGTCCACTTACTGGGTATACTTTGAAAGACGTTGCTGTCAGTCTGTTTAATTATCAATAATTGATATACAGTATGTACATGTGTTCTAATTGTATCATCTCATTGATAAAGTATAAGCATTGGTGGCTCCAGAGGTGGGACTGCAGAGCATTCCAAAATGTATATAGGGGGGCCACACCAACCTCAACATTAAACTCTGCCAAACACAAACATGGCCGCCTGTGACTCAACAGCAGTTGGTGTGGTTCTCCTATTTGAATTTGGATCCTACACTGAGTATAATTAATTAGATCATGGTTCCTGTAGATAGATTTACACTGATAGTGTGTCAGTCTGTTTAGATCAGTATTTTTCAACCACTGTGCCGTGCCGTGGCACACTAGTGCCTTGAGCTATTCTCAAGTGTGCCTCCAGATCTAGAGATGCCCAAACCAGTTTACAGCCACCACCAGTTCAACTGTTATTTACTGGTCTATTCTTTTAATTTAAAGGGTCAATTTATTTTATTTGTGTTACTTGTGGGGACCAGTGTGATTGTTTTTTTTATGGGGGGGGGGGGGGCAATAGGTTTGTTTTTTTCCTGTGGGGGCCAATGTGTTTTGCCCTGTGGAGATCTCATGGTGTGCCTTGGCAATTTTATAATCTTATTTAGTGTGCCGCAAGGTAAAAAGGTTGAAAATCACTGGTCTAGATATTCATTAGAATTTTGGATCCTACACTGAGTATAAATAATTGGATCATGGTTCCCGTAGATAGATTTACACTGTCTAGATAGTCAGTCAATAGGTCAACATCAAAAGGTCGACATGCAGTAGGTCGACGGGATCAAAACGTCCTCGGGGTCAAAAAGTTGACATGGAAAGGTTGAAATGGTCAAAAGGTCAACATGAAAAAGGTAGACATATGCAAAAGTCGACATTGCTTTTTCACACTTTTTTTTAAGACTATTTCATACTTTGCCATCCACGGGGTCTACAATTGAAGTGAAAAACTTATGTCGACGTTTTCATGTGTCTACCTTTTTCATGTTGATCTTTTGACCCTGTCGACCTATTGCATTTTGACCTTTTGGTGTCGACCTACAGTATTGACTCTGTATATCTAATAATACACATCACTTAATAGTATAGTATTATACTATTTTTTTTTAATTATTATTATTGTTTATATAAATTTGGTCTATCTATAATACTTTAACTGACCCCGCATATACTGGGTCACCTAAATGTCCATCTCCGTGCTTTGCTCCGCCCCTCTGGAAACCCCCTTCTGAAAATCCTGCATTTGCCCCTGACTCGCCAGAGGGAAGGCTCTGGCGAGTCCCGGGCCAAAGATGACAGGGGCTACATCTGTAGGTTCATGAAACATTAATCTATGACAAGTCGGTTATTCCTCATCAAATCAACACGGGGTTTCAAACTGACAGTTTCAGATTGTAATAAAATTTTGTATATTAATTGACGCCTTGGGTTTAAAAATAACTTCAAAATCTTAGGCTGATGTGCACTGGTTTTGAAGTTATATTCTGTTAAAGCTGCATTATTTAACGAAATTTGATATTAACATTTTTGTAAATTGCATTTGCGGCTCTCCTAACTGAGCTAGAGAGTTGGGCAAGGTCTCATTTTAAATAATTTTCATATGATATATAATGCAGCAGTAGATTTAATAAAAAGAAAAGAAAAAAAATTACATTTTCAAAATCAAAATGTTGATTTTCTCAAAGAGCCAAGTTATTAAAGTTTTGAAAAAATAAATAAAAAAAACTGTTCATACTGTTAATAAATCCACAAAATGTGATTTTGGGATCAATATGGGATCTTCTGCTATTCATACATGAGTAAACATATGTTACATTACTGTATATTGCACAGGGCTATGGTGTAGTTTCATTGCATTGCTGTTATTACTGTGGCACATTTTCATGCATGCATTAGCAGCGTTTACATAATATACTGTATATTATTATTTATCAAGGGCTCCAGATCATGCACTCTGTAAAATCCAAATCTATGCATAACTCCCAACCGTCCCAACTTTGTGCAGAACAGTCCCATTTTTGCCGTTCCACTTGTGTCAGTCGTATCATGCGCTGTGGGGTGGTGGCTGCTGGGAGACCATATGTCGCTTGTTGTTAGTGGTGTAGCTAGGTGCCACGGTGCCCAGAGCAATGGCATGTTTCGCGCCCCCCCCCCCATGATTTGTAGTAGGTGGGGCGCTTGCGCTGTGAAAAGGGGGTGCGGCCTAACATTATACCACACACCGTAATGCCCATTGCACATTTTAATTGTAATACCAATTACACATAAAGCCACATGCTGTAATGCCAATTACACATAAGGGCACACATGATGCTCACTGTATACTATATAACAAACCGTAATACCCATAACATACTATATAACAAACCGTAATGCCCATTACACATTTGACACATAAGTGCCACTTGCTAGGAACTTCATGCTCGATGCCAGGAGCTTCATGCTCGATGCCAAGGGGCTTCATGCTCGATGCCAAGGGGGACTGAAATAGCTCGTTGTCAAGGGGGACTGAAATTGCTTGTTGCCAAGGGGGACTGAAATTGTTTGTTGCCAAGGGGGACTGAAATTGCTTGTTGCCAAGGGGGACTGTAATTGCTCGTTGCCAAGGGGGACTGAAATTGTTTGTTGCCAAGGGGGACTGTAATTGCTCGTTGCCAAGGGGGACTGAAATTGCTTGTTGCCAAGGTGTACTGAAATTGCTTTTTGCCAAGGGGGACTGAATTGTGCAGCAGCCTGCTCATGGCTCCCCGCTGTACCCAGCTCCCCGACACTATTTTCAAATCAAGTCTCCTGCTGGACCCCTAGCCAATAGGTGCTTGCAGTCCAGCAGCCACCAATGCTGCTTTATTGGCTGCTGGACCACAAGCGCCTATTGGATAGTGGTCCAGGGGAGACGTGAATTGAAAATAGCAGCGGGGGACAACACGTCATCCGGCACAGCCGGGAGTGGTGCAGGCACAGCTCCGGCGCCCTCTGATCTTCCGGCGCCCGGAGCTTGTGCTCCGCCCTCACTATGCCCCTGCTCGTTGTGAGGAGACTTCTTGAAGACAAAATTTAGGAAACCACCAAAAAGATTTTCTTCTCTGGTGGGTCAACCACACAATTTAGGAACAAGAAACCCTTTGGTAACTTATTCTGTCATGAAGATGGTTTTTGTTTAGAAGCAGAGCAGCACTTTTCACCGACTGCTCATGGCCTTTGCGATGGAGGAGTTGACACAGGCTAGCATTCCAAGCAAGACTGCAATGTCTATATATGATAATCAGATTCTTAAAGCACAGCTTTCTGACTGGGCAGAGGAAACTATTACAGAAATGAATTTTACTTTCTCGCCACATATTGAGACAGCAATATTTCTGGATGATCACTTCTAAAACACACTAACAATTCTCGGGACAGAGAAATCCCATACATTCATGCCTGCAGCATCCACAAAGATCTTTGTAAATATGTTTTCATTCGCCCAAAATTCCTTGGAACAGATGGCTCTCACTTCAGAGGTTAAATAATAAGTTACTATGTACATTATGAATTATTGTTATTACCTTGTATATTTTTTTCTGTTACAAATATGTCTAACCCTGGCAAAGTATCCATAACACTCTGGCAGAGTATTCCATAACATAACTGTCCTTTCTGTAAAGAAACCCTTCCCTAGCTGGGTTTGAAACTTCCTCGCCTCTAACATTAGGGGGTGACCGCGTGTCCTGTGTACAGTCCTCATGGTAAACAGATCACCTGATCTCTGTATTGAGTTGACCCTTTATATATTTATTAGTAAGCCCACTCAAAGCAAAAGCTTCGTAAGCTAGTCTGCTACCTTCTGTGTTTGTGCATGTGTAAGTAAGAGATAATGGGTGACATTCTATGGGATGAGAGTTTTTCGCCCGTCAGTTTTTCGCCCATTATTGCACTTTTTTTTAAATCGCATTTTTGCCTTGGAATCGCATATTTAATGAGGTGCGTGTTCCGGCAAGAAAAGTGCGATTGAGTGCGATAATGGGTGAATTTTCGGCATGAAAATGTGTGATTTTTAGGCATGAAAATGTGCGAATTTGAGCTTATGTGCGATTTTGGGTTTGTATAAAAAAAAAAAAAAAAAAAATTGCGTGGGGTCCCCCCTCCTGAGCATAACCAGCCCCGGGCTCATTGTGCAGGACCTGGTTCCAAAAATACGGGGGACAAAAAGCGTAGGGGTCCCCCGTATTTCTGAAACCAGCCCCGGACTCTTGGACCGGTCCTGGTTCCAAAAATACGGGGGACAAAAATCTGGGGGTCCCCCGTATTTTGAAACCAGCACCGGGCTCCAACAGCCCGCAGTGTCATGCCACAGCCGGGGGACACTTTTTACATAAGGTCCCCCGGCCGTACCATGAGCACCGTGGCTGGTCAGCCTTGGACGGGGTACCTGGAGGAGTGGGGACCCCCCCAATAAAGGGGTCCCCCCCAGGCTTCACCCGTCACCGGCGTCCCTGGCCAGTGGACGCCGGCCTGATGGGGTTAAATCTTTCAATCCTAACATTGCTTTATACAGGAGGACTACAAGTACCAGCAGACCTCCCCCGCAGGCTGGAAGCTGTGACAGTGTCCCCCGGCTGTGGCATGACACTGCGGGCTGTTGGAGCCCGGTGCTGGTTTCAAAATACAGGGGACCCCCAGATTTATTGTCCCCCAGATTTTTGGAACCAGGACCGGTCCAAGAGTCCGGGGCTGGATTCAGAAATACGGGGGACCCATACGCTTTTTGTCCCCCGTATTTTTGCGTTTTTTGCGCAAATTTCGCCAAAAAACACAAATCTCATCCCATAGAATGTCACCCGAAGTTTCACTCACTGTCAACAGATGGCAGTATTTCGGAGACTCACGGACACTAGACATATATATATATATATATATATATATATATATCTATGTTATTGTCCTGAAGACGAGCCACAGGCTCGAAACGCCGTTGGCAGATACAGACGCATAAAGTCTTTTCACCTTTACAAAGTGCCTGGAGTGACGTTTTTTCATTCAAGATATACATGTACCAGAGCTTCACTCTGGGTAAACGAGCACCCGGGCCAGGTCAACCCAGTAAGCTAAGAGGAGGCTTACAGTGCCGGACCCCTGCACAGCATATATATATATATATATATATATATATAGATAGATATATATAAATGATATATATTGGTCATCCTCCTATTAAAAGCCTCTTTTCTAATGTGAACATATCAAGCTTGGCTAGCCATTTATCTAATAGGGTGCATGCGCATTTCTGGTCCCAAATTACTCAACCTTTATCAATATTAAACCTCATTTTCCATTTTGCAGCCCAGTCCTCTAGTTTATTTAAGTCAATCTGTAGAGAGACTACATCCTGATCTGATATTTATTTACCCAGGGACAGGATGATGCAAGGCATCGGAGCACCCCAGGCGGCGATGTGACGGCGACGGGCGAGTCACTTTCGGGGGGGCGCCGGGGGGGGGGGGGGGGGGGTGTGTTTGTGGTGGCGTCGGCCCTGTATTTTTCTTACACAAGTTAGTGTAATCTGCAATCATGGACATTTTGCTCCATAGACCTTTTTCTAGGTCATTAATACAAATATTAAAAAGGAGTGGCCCCAGCAAAGAACCTTTTGGTACTGTACACCAATTAATACTTTTACACCGATTAGAAAATGTACCATTGACCACAACTCTCTGTTACCTATTCTCCAGCCAATTTTTTAAATAGATTTATAATATACTTAGGGGTGAATTTACTTAGATGGGAGATTTATTGAAGATAGGATGTTGCCCATAGCAACTAAACATATTCTACTTATTTTTTATTTAGCACCTTCTAGAAGATAGTAGATTGGTTGGTTGATTGGTTGCTACGGGCAATACCCCATCTTCAATAGAATGTGACCGACATGATAGCCTTGCTATCCATTATTAGAAATCACCTACAACAATTCAGTGGTGATTGGTGCAATCCCACCGCCGTGCGCATCGTCTTATTCGCTCCTGTGGCTCATAGAAAATGCATCAAGCTACAATATCCTAGCATGGCTATTCTGCACCGCCGGTGCGAGTTTGGCGTGACAAACAAGCATAAGTGACCGGATCGCCGCAACAATGAGGGTGTTTCTGTATAGTTCTACTTTTATTTAACACACATTTATATGAATATTCTGTGTATGCTCAGAAAAAGCAGAAGAATTAATTTCCATTTTTAATGTATACCAATAAATATTTAATGTTTAAACTTAATACATTTTTTTTAAAGAGTGTCTCAGCAAAAAGAGTCTTTTCTTCCCCTCCTTTTATATACAGCTTAAGCCTGGGCTCTTGAGAGTTCCACCAAGAAAGTGATATATAACCTCAGAATCTACCCTGACACTTAATATTGTATGTTGGTTGGTTTCATGTATGTGGAAAAATGGTTCCTTAAGGATCTGGTCTTTGTGGGTTCCCACCTGTCTCTGCTAGAAATAATGAAACTGGCTAAGAAAGAGAGCGTTGGCTGGGACTTGGTAGCAGCATTTGCTGGCTGGCAGGCCAGGAAGCGGCTGGTGAATTTGAAAAATATTTGAAAAAACATGCTGGACACTGATTGAATTCTCTCAGCCAATAACTGGCCATCAACTTTTTTCATAATACTGTAGATTAAAAAATTTAGCAGCCGCCTCCTGCCCCGCCACCCAGCAAATGCTGCTAGAAGCTCCCAGCCGCCACTGCTCGGACCCCACCGCGGGGGGGTTACATGCAATAAATCGCAAGCAATTTATTGTATGTAATGTAAAAATGGCACATCAAGTGCCAAATCATAAGCGAGCCTCATAGGCACAGTAGCAACAAATAACGATCCACTGTGTATATTGTCATTCCTTCCATCTCTAAATCTCTGAATCGGGCCCATAATCAATAATCAGCATGGCCTTCGTTCCGAGATAGTAGAAATAGACTGTACTGCTAACATGAACTGTTAGCTGTCCCTGAGGGACAACTTTGAGAGACTGAGATTTCTGTGAATAGACATCTGTGAATCTGTACTTACAGTACTGTTACCGTGAACCTTTGTGTATGTGCTTTATACTTTAGCTGTTAATATTACACATTGATTCTTAGTTACAGAATGATCTCATCTATATTAATCCCTTTTTTTTTTAAATAAAACTTTTAAAATATTAAAACAGAATTTGAAGAGGAAATTAAATAATGTTTAATTTTACATTATAATAATTATTATTATTATTATTATTAGCTGAAATAATAGACGGATACATTTGGTGAGCCCCCCAGCATGCATGAATATATAAGTATACTCATGCTAACTGTGATAAACTGTCCTAGAAAGGATATTAGCGATTGTTATAAGTGTGTCATTCATAAACAATGTATCATAGTTAAAGGCAAGGTCTTCTTAACTAGACAGTTGTGGGCACCATAGCAACAATTTATAGTGGTCCATAGTAAATGATGGAGCCGGAGTACAAAGAGACACAGATCTGAAGCCTTATGAAAGCCAATGAGGAGCTAATTACTGTGCGGGGCCTGCACAGAACCTTATTAGCACCGCAATAGTCAGATAAGTAAGAAATAATGACTGCTGTCGGAACCCGGTCACAAACGTGGCTGAGAACTTATTAATTTGGCTGGATATCCCTTTTAAAGGCTAATTCCACAGATAAATAAAAAAAAATAGCTTTGGTGGAATCAAGTAAGATAAAACCGTACAGTATCTTAACTTCGGGAAGACCCCAATTTGGGAGGTCGTCTGGAGCTTGTACGACCCGGCACAGGAGAACCTGTCTGGTACTCAGATAGGACCTTTTCACACATCTCATTTATCAAAGCCCCTACTCTGTGGAGGATAAATTAAATTAGGAGTAGGAGAACGTATTTCCTATGCTGCATGTCGAAAAACAGGTAAGAAGTTATATTTACGTTAAACCTATTAGCGGTCACATACGTCTCCTTCTTGAAGATCCTGGAGTGTGAAGTACAGGAGGGTGGTACAGGGGGTATGTTGGCAGAAATCAAGTCATTACAGTTCATGATCCGCTGCTCAGTGCTGCAATCTGTGGCTTTGAATGTTGGGCATGGAGCAATGTTCCACAAATTGTATCATCAATCCCCCAGACTGCCCAATCCACTGTAGAAGTTGGCAGGATGTGTGCCAGGGTCAGCTCCTCAACGGATAGGAGCCCCCCCCCCATTCTCTAGTCTGCAGCGATGTAGACTCTGGGCACTAGGATGACTAGAGGACCCTACCGCTGTCCCAGAGTCTACTGCACATGCACACGTCACCAGGAAAATCATTTTACCAGTGATTTTCTTACCATGTATGCATGAAACGCCATTGTCTGGGTGATTTCTGAAACATTGCTGCTACGGACGTGGAGGTTAAGTATTGAAAAAAATGGGTGCAGGGCATGCGGTGTGGGCCTTTCTGGACCCCAGGGACCCGTATGTACTGCACACTGCAATCACTATAAATACACCAGTGTTATGTTCATCCCAGTTGCTTGGAGGCAAGTTGGACTATAATATATCAAGTGTACATGGAGCTCTGGTTGGCATTTTGGTATTTTCTTTGTGGGATGCAACACTTTAATTCTCGCACTTCTTAAAATACAAAAATTGCTGCTGGCCCCATAGAATCACAGCTGTTCTTGCTGCTTTGTTTTTTAAGCTTCTTGGTTAGATCCAGAATTTTGGGGCCCTTTTTGTAAAAAGAGTTACAGTACGTCATGCTTTCCAACTCTCCCGATAACAGCGGGGCAGTCCTGCTAATTGGACATTGTCCCGCTGTCCCATGAATGGGCCGCAGTGTCCTACGGGCTGGGGTTGAAGGAGCCATGGATCACTGAAAAGATTCTTTGCACATGTGCATGACATCTTACAGTGCTGGGAAGGGAGCTGTGCGCTGCCCAGCTGCTCAAGGAGCACTGGCCATGGCCCAAAAATTACGAAAATATGGTGATAGACCATGCCCATCTATCTGAGGCCATGCTCAACCCACCCAAGGCCCCACACTTTTTTGGATAGGGGCGCGGCTCCAGTGCAGCAGGTCCCACTTGCTTGAAAGGAGGTATCAGTATATTATTATCTCCCAACATTCTACAGTCCCAGTTTTTTCCGAATGTCCTGCGTCCCGCCTGGGGATGGCACTGTCCCATGGTGAGGGGGTAATTGCCCAGGACCATCACTGTCCCACTGCTCAGGAGATAAACGGGGAATAGATGCTGTACGCATGTGCACAGCATCTATTCAGTGAAGAGAGGGACAGGGGGCATGGCCAGCAGCTTACACAGAACAGGCCATGCCCGCATAGTGCTAAAAATATGGGGCGTGGCTTATGGCCTCAGTATCCCATGAGGCCACGCCAATTCAAAATAGGTCACATCCCCTTTCAGGCATATCCAGATCTACAATATCTCAATGTTGGTAGGTATGCCCAACATACATAAATATACACATAAATGACAATATGCAGGAGGTTATGCCGATGTATTGATGTGGAAGTTATGGGCTCAGTGAGACATTATAGGAAAACTATAAACTAAAAGGTTTTGAATTATGGGCCCAATCAGACCTGATGGCTGGGCGGTTCATTATTGGAGCATTGCAACGAGTTATCTGCCGCTCTGCCAGAGTAAAACCCCTGCAAAAAGCGTCAAATCAATTCACATGCCACGCACCATCGAATTATTTTTCCCCTGTGTACAGTATGTACGTAGCCCAGGACTTACTCAGCGGCTGTGATAGAAACAGGATGATTGAGGCCGGAGCTGACCTCACATGCAGTGGCGTAACTAAAGTGGGTGCAGGGGATGCAGCTGCTATGGGGCCCGGCGGCTTGTGGGGCCCGAGGGCCCAGCAGGCATTCCCCTGCACCCTCCTGAAGTTGTTCTTTTTTTATTAAGCTATGCGCAGTGGTTGCTGCGCTGTCTTGGCTCCATCGGTTGTGCAGCTCTGTAGAGTGTGTGCACGAGACCCGGCGCTGGCAGCACAGGGCTGCATCTCTCTGACGCCTCTCTCAACAGAGCTGCACGAACAACTGACAGAGCCGGTCCAAGACAGCGCCCGGGATTGCAGGGAGTAGGAGCCCGCGCTGCGCATCGCAGGGAGGAGGAAGCCCGCGCCGAGGATAGCAGGGACGAGGAAGCCCGCACCGGGGATCGCAGGGAGGAGGAGGCACCGCTCCAGGGTTTGCACAGAGGAGTAGGAGGCATCGCGCCTGGGGTTTGCAGGGAGGAGGCACCGCGCCAGGGATCACGGGGAGGAGGAGGCACAGTGCCATGAGGAGAAAACCTGGCACCGCGGATCGCGGGAAGGAGGCCTCACGCTGGAGATCTGAGTAGCAAGCCCAGCACAGAAGAAACACATCCGGAGGTACATGTACTATGACTGAGGGGGGAGGAGGGGATTAATGGCTGTCACTAATTTTAAAACCCCTGCTATCCCTCCACCACAAGCCCACTCCTACAACCCCTCTCTTTCTCTACCCCCCAACCTCTCCTCTACAGCCCTCCTCTTTCCTCCTCTAGAACCCCCCTCTCCTACTCTACACCCCTCATCTCCTCTAAAACCCCATCTCCTTCTCTACACCCCCTTTCCTTCTGTACACTCCATCTCCTCCTCTACATCCCCCTTTCCTCCTTCTACAAACCTTCTCCTCTACAACACTGTAGTGATAATGGGGGCCCTTAAAATGTTTTGCTATGGGGCCCTCAGAGTACTAGTTACACCCCTGCTCACATGCCTTCCCCTAAACCACCTGGGCACACCTGCATTTTCAATGACACACTTAGAAAACGGACGAATACCACCCTTAATTGCATACGGCCAGTGTTAAAAAAATAAAATAGTAGCCGGATTTTCTTGCAGGATGACCTCCAGCATGCATGCTATGATCCGTACGTATGCGAGGTCTATCGATAATCGACCAGCCTGTGGATTTGCAGCCATACGATCATCTCTGAATTGCGGCACAGTAGACTCTGCTGATGTGCTGGTCTCCAGAAATACGGTACCTGCCTTGTTCCCAGAGGGTAATCTCTATAGCACATGAGCAGGCTCCGGATACATGACCTCCCCCCATATTCCCTAAGAAAAATCTCTTCTGTGCATCCACATATCAGAAGGGAAACTTGCCTTGGTACTTGTGTATTATCACGGCTTCCACGATTTCCATCTTATGGGATATTATACAATTTAAAATTGTATACCATTGTATATGGCATACAATGGCATACGATGAGATGAGATTTTAAATTGTATAAGCACACTAATGGGTGCTTTCAAGGTCAATTGGCCCCCCTATAAGATTTTTAATTGTATAAAGCACCCTAATGGGTGCTTACAATGTTAAATGCACCCCCACGCCACCCCCACTATCAACGCCAACCCGAAGCGTGGCGAGCGCAGCGAGCCGGCGAGGGGCGGCGGTACGCGTCCTCCGACCTTTTCATACCCCCACTATCCATGTCGGTGTGGAGTTGATTTTATATAGTGTGGCGAGCGCAGCGAGCCACCGAGCCCGAAGCGTTGCGAGCGGACGCGTAATACTTTACATGTATTACGCGTGCGCTCGCCACGCTTCGGGCTCGGTGGCTCGCTGCGCTCGCCACACTATATAAAATCAACTCCACGCCGACATGGATAGTGGGGGTATGAAAATGTCGGAGGACGCGTACCGCCGCCCCTCGCTGCGTTCGCCACGCTTCGGGCTCGGTGGCTCGCTGCGCTCGCCACACTATATACATCAACTCCCCGCCGACATGGATAGTGGGGGTATGAAAAGGTCGGAGGACGCGTACCGCCGCCCCTCGCTGCGCTCGCCACGTTTCGGGCTCGGTGGCTCGCTGCGCTTGCTACACTATATAAAATCAACTCCACGCCGACATGGATAGTGGGGGTATGAAAAGGTCGGAGGACGCGTACCGCCGACCCTCGCGGGCTCGCTGCGCTCGCCACGCTTCGGGTTGGCGTTGATAGTGGGGGTGGCGTGGGGGTGCATTTAACATTGTAAGCACCCATTAGGGTGCTTTATACAATTAAAAATCTTATAGGGGGCCAATTGACCTTGAAAGCACCCATTAGTGTGCTTATACAATTTAAAATCTCATCTCATCTCATCGTATGCCATATACAATGGTATACAATTTTAAATTGTATAAGATTGGGTCCCATCGCAGCACATCTCATCTCATTGCATACCATCTTAAGCCTTATGGTATGCAATGAGATGGGATGAGATGGGAGCCGTGATAGTACACAAGTACCCTTGCCTTTTTCCTAGTGATTTCTGCTGTAGAAGTAGCGTTGATGCAGGACTCTGGGGAGGTAAATAATTGAACATGAGTGTAGGGTGTGCGATCTGCACTGCCCCCACTGCACCCATTATAGATACACTTATAGTGGAAAATTGCTACAATATTATTTATTTATTTATTTACAGTTTCTTATATAGCGCAGCAGATTCCGTTGTGCTTTACAATAGTAGACAGTGATCAGACAAACTGGGCAACAACAGACAGACTTGGAGGTAGGAGGCTGCAAGCTTACAATCTATATAATTTAATATAGATGGCGGGGAAAATTTGCTAAGAATGCCGATTATGGTTGATCCCGTGTATGAACGGTTAAGACTGGGTTCGGTCGTAATCAGTCCAAAAACACGAACTAAGAATACGCAAATTGACGAAGTTGCCGTCTTCTCAGGATTCGTAATTTTCAATGCTAATGTCATTCGTATTTGGCTGCCAAGTTTACTCGTGCGATGCTTCTATGTGTAAAAATAAGAAAATTAAATAAATAATGTAAAAAAGCACCAGCACCAGGCTCTTTGAGACAGTCCCGGTTTCTCGAATATCTGGCAAAAAAATTACATAAGGGTTCCATGTATTCAAGAATCCACCACCAGGCACTTGGACCGGTCTTGGTTACAAAAATGAGGGGGCAAAAAAATAGGGGTCCCCATATTTTTAGAACCAGCACCAGGCTCCAACAGCCAGCGGTGCCATGCCACAGCCGGGGAAACTTTTTATATAAGTTCCAGCGGCCAAAACATGACACCCAGACTGGGTCCCTGGGGGAGTGGGGACCCCCAATTAAAAGGGCTAGCCCCCTCCAGGGTACCCCAGGTCCGGGCTGAAGACCCAGTATCCCTGGGTGGTGGATGTTGGCCTGATGGCATTAAAATGTTAAACTAAAGTGTAAAAATAGATATTGGGTTCTGTAGTAGAACTCCTCCGCATGCTGGGACTTGCGGGGCATTAATTGTCCCACTACAGCAGGCATTCCCAACCACGGTCCTCAAGGCACACCAACAGTGCAGCTTTTTGTGATATCCAGGCTTCAGCACAGATGGTTTAATCAGAATCCCTCAGATACTAATTAAGTCACCTGTGCTTAAGCCTGGATATCTACAAAATCTGTATTGTTGGTGTGCCTTGAGGACCGTGGTTGGGAATGCCTGCACTACAGAACCAATACCAAAATAAATGACACACAAATAAAGTATAATTTTATTACATACTTCACACATCCATATTTACCTATGTTGATGCCAAAGGTTTGGTCCCTTGTCCAGTAGATAATCCACATGGGTACCTGTGAAAAAATGTTATACTTACCATCCATCTGGTGTAGATCACATTCTTTTCTTTCCATGTAGGCAATCTAGGGGTTAAAAAACCCCACTAAATCCCGGTCCATACGAACTGAAGGAAGTCCATGTATACACATGGGCTTCCTTCCCCCGAATGCTGAGTCCCCCCCTGTCTCCTATCACTGCAGGACCAGGCAGCCAATCAGGAAGTGCCATGTCAGCAGTGCACCCTTGATTGATTTATTGAGCTCTGCTAACCTGTCAGTCAAGCAGAGCTCTTTCTATTTAGAACGGGGAGAGATTCCCCGCTCTAAATAGCTGTGGGAATTTTGTTGTTTCCAAAATCACAAAGGTTAATTAGGTCAAGTGGTCTGACAGCATCTATTCCTGGAGACAGAGGGACTGGGGGCATGGGCAGCAGCTCAAAGAGCTGTTGGCCATGTCCCCACAGCATCGGAAACGTGGACGTGGCCTCGCAGGAGTGACACGAACTACATGCCAAGGTTCCGACTTCACTATTACACTCCATTTGTATTAATGCCATTTGCATTAAGTTCCACACGGATGCCGCTCTCTGAGTTATACTTCATTTTGTGATGGACTCAGGGTTTCCCCCAGATCCTGGAGCCCCTAGACAGCTGCCTAGTAGTAGAGCCAGCCCTGACTCTTATCTTATTAGCCTTTCTCTGAGATAATTATTAATTGTGCAGCTATACTGACACAGAGTTACTCCATTCCCTAATGAAGGTACAGGAGCGTAGAGATCCTATCGACTAGGTGAAGGCAGTGACCTTGGATTAAAGTACCGTTCCAGGATTTATATATTGATATTCTAAGCAATTGGTAACAGATCAATAAAGGGATTAATACAGACCCTGTCAGGTGATTGGAGTGGTCTGCGGATCTTATCGACACATCTCCCTGACAAATGCCCATTATAGATCACCAGTAGAAATGCTGTTGTGGGTGACACCTACGGAACAATGTTAAAGAAACAAGATCTGGTTTATATCCCGCTCTGGCAGAGAGTAAAATGAATAATAAGCTTTATTTATTCTTTATTTTTCTCAGCGCTGACCGCGTAAACACCTGCGCCGTCTTCTGTCTCTTCCACTGTAATCAACAGCTACGGAATATTAAAAAGCTTGTAAGGGGTTTATAGTGTTTAAATGAGCAAATTCTCCCCAAAGTGTACTGAAATATCGGAAAATATATATTAAAAAAACAGCCTGTAAAATACCCAGATGGAGAGGAATGTGCAGCCTGAACAGATGGTTGGTTTATATCATCATTTTATTGAGTCGCAGACTTTACCGAGACAGTTACACAGGAAATATTAACACCGAGAAGCAATTTCCAGTTATAGCTTTCCTAAGCTCTTTTCCCTCAGCACCAAAAATGTTTATTTTGGAAATCGGATGAAATCTCTCAATGCCGCGGATATTAAAGGTGTATCCACATACCGTCGGTCAGTGGGGAGTGACTGGTATCGGTAGGATGTTTAAAGAAGCAAAAAAAAGGAGAAATAAGAGGCGTGACATAATGATGCCATCTGCTGCTCAGCTAATAGGGTACAACAGCAACCGGAGCGTTCCCCAAGCGGCACGTGTGTGGGTGTAACAGTGCGGCACGACCAGAGAGAAATGTCTCACACCTTCAGTTACTATACTGAAAAATGACTTGTTTTCAAATTAATATTATGGCCATTAGGTGCAATTCGGCGCATTTAGTTCCATTCAGGCCATTTACCTCAAGCACAAGTTTTTATGCCTACATGCACATTTCAGCAAATGTGAAACTGTCTACAGTCATAAATATGCCTGAATCAACATGGTGGAAATTGAGCTACTTCATTGGCTCTTATGGGGCCTACACACGGGGTGATTTCAGGGGATTTTCTAAGCGATCTTACTAGGGACCAGATGCACTAAGCTTCAAAAGTGATAAAATGGAGAGTGATAAACAACCAACCAATCAGCTCCTGTATTACATTTTTCAAACACAGTCTGTGACATGGCAGGTAGGAGCTGATTGGCTGGCTTTTAATCACTTTCCATTTTATCACTTTTGAAGCTTAGTGCATCTGGCCCTAGATTGCTTAGAAAATGCCCCTATGTTCAGTGTGTAGGGGCCATAGCGATAGCAATGCACGGCCCCACGTCGATTAATATCCAGCATGCTGGTTAGATATAGTTAATCGCCGGTCAGGGCTAGTGTTTTTACCGGAGAACACTGGCCCTGACAGATTGCTCAGCCCACATCACTGGCACATCGCTGTGTGCCAAGCGATCTTGCTGAGCTTTCTGAGCGATCTGGCATCACTCAAATCGTTCAGCAAAACATCCCAGTGTGTAGGGCCCTTTACTCTGACAGACCAATTTCATAATCGTCTCTTTCTGTTAAACGATTCTTTGCCCGCTAACTTTAGGTCACTTATTTCTTTACACTAGTTAAATTAAAAGTGAAAATGGTAGTGATTGTATGAAGGGCTGCCATCAGGAATTTTGGGGCCCGGGACTCATTTTCAGTCCAGCCCCCCCCCCCCCCCCCCCTCACTTGACTTACCATAACTCGGCTTCTGCTCCCTCATCTCCTTTTCCGCTGAGCTGTAGCCCGGAGCGCAGGCTTCTTCAACTCAGTATGCCGGTGGCCAATTAAAAGGCAGCACCGGCTGGTGAGCCAATCAGAGCTTGCTTTGGAAGGTCGAAACAAGCATTAGGTAGACAATGGCAAGGCTGACAGTCAAATAATACTTTCTGCACTAGGACTCAAGGGGGTCAATTTATTAAGATCAATCAGATTCTATTATCTTCAAAAAGGTGCTAATCCATACTTGCCTACTTTTGAAAATGTATTTTCAGGGAGATTATAGTCGGTAATCGAATTTTGCACAGCGCCCCACTGCTGGGTGGATGGAGCGTGTCATGCTCCACCCAAAGGGCGTGTTTTGTTCCATATATGGAGATTGTGAAAAGACACTGTGAACATGGCACCTAGAAGCGTAGGTGTGTACCGCTACATCTGAGAGGAATCTTGTAAAATGACTTATATCCAAATGTAGATGAGCCCCAAAGCAGTTAGTTAGAGATACTATACTTGGTAAGTGCTGGGAAATGGTGCTGATGATTCAATGTAAATGTATCTACCACATGTTCCTTTTTTTCCCAAAAATGTAACAGTGTAATGTGGTCTAGGTGACATGAAGGAGATTGCTAGACTAATGAGGGAGAGAGGGAGATTGCTGCTATTTCAGGGAGTCTCCTGCAGAATGCAGGAGGGGAGGTAACTGATGTAACAGTGTAATGTGGGCTAGGTGACATGAGGGAGATTGCTAGACTAATGAGGGAGATTGCTGCTATTTCAGGGAGTATCCGGTAGAATGCAGGAGGGTAGGCACCTACAGTATGTGCTAAATAAATAAATAAATAAATACGTAGTATCGGATTGGTTGCTATGGGCAATATTCCATACACAATAGAACTTCCATATTAGTAAATGTACCCCCCCCCCCCCCCATAGAAAGTTACAGAGTGTAGGTAATGTTATGCATATAAAACTGATATGCATACAGATAGAATTCATATAGCAGTGCACACATTATATCTGTAAAGATAATTAGCACTTTGTGTATAGAGAGGGGTCTCTCAATGTGACTACAGTATATACAATCTCACTGAATACTTGCAGATAATGAGATGGTGATTACAGAGCTTAGGTTGGTACAAACAGGAAACCTGCCAACTAAGGAGACTGCAAACCACTGCTGATGTGAGCCTCATAAACTCTGAAGTCAGGGGCATATACCACAACGATGATGGGCTGCCTGTAATGGGTGTAATACTGGGGCTGGATCCTATGATGTAGTCCCCTAAGTCATGTGGTAGTGGAGGGCCACCTGAATGGCTTCTTGACGCCTGGTGGTAGTAGGCCTACACTGGAGATGTACATATACGAAGCCCTGGGGTCACTAGCTGCCATTTGATGCATTGATCGTGTACATTGATGCTGAGGCAGCGGATCACATAAGCCCTTGTTGTTGTGCCATATGCATCCACATCATTAGCACTGCAGGAAACAGAGCTCCAGTCTAAAGGCTTATTTGTTTTGAAGCCGCACATCTGGATTTGCATCGTTTTTTTTATCATTTATAGGTGATCATACAAGTTTTTAAGCATCAGAAAGGATCTTAAATTACCCTAAACTCCTATGGAAATATGGAGTTTAACCATAACCTAACTATATAGACCAATAATAAAGAAAAGGAATTCTCCTTACATATATATATATATATATATATATATATATATATATATATATTCACAATATAAATCCCACAGTTATATATAACAGTTATATATAAGGGAACACTTTTTTCGCCTAATGGATAATCCACAATAATATGAACAATAATCATCTTTATTGGAAGACCTGTTAATATCCCCCTGATGAAGTCACTCGGTTGACGAAACGCGTGGGATGCCACATTTGTTCAGTATTTACATTGGTAAAGTAACATTAACGCGTATTGTAAATATATATATATATATACTTTTTCGAATATGACGCGGCTCTCCAGACCAATCTTAATCACAGGAAACTTTATTGAGATGGCAACGTTTCAATACATCCATATTATCATCAGGAGTGTGTGTGTGTGTGTAGTGTGGATATGATTGTGTTAGTGGGTGTTGTGTCTGTGTGTGTAGTGTGAGTGTGTATTATACTTACCATCCACAATATCCCCGGCGCCGCCGGCACTCGGCTCCCCGCATCGCGGCCGCCATGACAGTTCTCCCCGGGAAACCATGTGATGATCCCCCAGTGGTGACTACGCTAATAGCGTACCCGGGGAGAACTGTCATGACAGACTGCCGGAGGCGCCGGGGATATCGTGGATGGTAAATATAATACACACTCACACTACACACACAGACACAACACCCACTAACACAATCATATCCACACTACACACACACAACACCCACTAACAAAATCAAATGGCCACTATCCACGTAATACCCCCAGTGTCCACGTGGACGTGGAGTTAATTTTAGAAAGTGTGGCAAGCGCAGCGAGCCACCGAGCCCAAAGTGGCGAGCGCACGCGTATCTGGTTTGGGTATTGCGTATAGATGGATGAGTGTATAGACAATAACGATCCATTCACAATTCACTCACAAATTTAAAGGTTTTTTTTTTCTGTAGTGGCGATCCGCCCTGTATCAGACCCTATTATTATTCAGGTATTATTTCAGCATATAGAGCTGTTAACTCAGAGATCATTCGCTCAATGTGGAAATTATATAATAAAATGAAAAAGGGGAATTTTTGGGCAAAGTGCTTATCAGAAATGACAGAACCTGTTGAATTCAGTGCTGATGACTCCTCATCATTTGATGACCAGTCCTCTGTATTATTAAGACTGACAGGTTCAATGTATAATTGTTATTCTGTCTGAAAGCTGCTAATATTTATTGTCAGGCGCTGGGGGCTTATGACAATGCATGTAACTTTGTGTTGTCGTCTCTGAAAGGTGACAGACTCTCTGCACTATAAATGTTCTGTATCACAGACATGCGGGAACTTATTAATATTTTACAAGGGGTACTCCTGACCCACTATGTTTGTCCCTCTGGATACGCTTAAGGGGGCCCTTGTGACAGGGACATGAAGTATGTTAGTATGGGTGATGCCACAAAGGACAGGTTGGATGTTGCATCTAATGGACACCGAGAAGTAGATGGGGAGAGGTTTTGTACATATTTGTCTTGGATACAGGTACGGGTTACGTCACCAGTAGATGGAGCTGGAAGGGTGACAGTGGCAAGGACACTCTTATATGGAGAAATGTTGACGTAATTGTATTAGGGTTATGCGGTCATTAGGTTGACAGTGTCTAAGTCGACAATCTTTAGATCGACCACTCTTGGTCGACAGGCAGTAATTTGACACATGAAAAATGTCCACATGTATTTAGTCGATATGGTCAAAGGATCAACATGATCACAAGGTGGACATGAAAAAGGTTGACATGACTTTCATGGGGTTTTTTTTCCAAGAAAAGGACTTGTTTATACTTTATCCAGTGGATTTGGAGGGGGAATATAATAGGGGGGTGAGCGCAGCGAGGCACCGTGCCAAAGCATTGCAAGGGCAACGGTACACTTATATGGTGTCCATGTTGGACTGAGTCAACATAGACACCAAAAAAAACTATAAAACTCTTAAAGACTTTTTCCATGTTGAATGTTTGCTTGTGTCAACCTTTTGGCCCTGTCGACTTAATGCATGTCGACATTTTCCTGAGTTGACCTACTGCCTGTTGACCAATAGTAGTCGTCCTAATGACTGTCAACCTAAATCTTGTTGGCCTACCAATCCAAAGCCGTATTACTGTAGGTAGCTAAAAGGAAACCATGGGTGAGATTTAATAGGATGAGAGATTCAGAAAGTGAGAGATTTGGGAATAAATCTCCAGGTTTTTTTTTCAGTGTAAATGATTGCCGCTTTAAAAAAAACTGGACATTTTTTCCCAAATCTCTCACTTTCTGAATATCTCATCCTATAAAATCTCACCCCATGTCTCTAGTTTTGTAAATTTCAAGCTTTTGAATTGTATTCAAAACTGATTACAGAGGGCGTGGCCAGACTACAGAACCCAAAACAGAAACCGCCATGAGGACATAGAACTCTACAGGACATAGAACGCTACAGGACATAGAACTCTACAGGACATAGAACGCTACAGGACATAGAACGCTACAGGACATAGAACGCTACAGGACATAGAACGCTACAGGACATAGGGGTGAATTTATGAAGCTTGGAGAAGTGTTATCTATCCCCATAAAGAACGTTATGAGCAAGGTGATAATGGTTCAGCCAATCAGCTCTTACCTGTCAATTTACATATTGTAGCTGATTGGCTGAACCATTATCACCTTGCTCATAACGTTCTTTATGGGGATAGATAACACTTCTCCAAGCTTCATAAATTCACCCCATAGAACGCTACAGGACATAGAACGCTACAGGACATAGAACGCTACAGGACATGGAACGCTACAGGACATAGAACGCTACAGGACATGGAACGCTACAAGACATGGAACGCTATAGGACATAGAACGCTACAGGACATAGAACGCTACAGGACATGGAACGCTACAGAATATAGTACTCTTCTGTTCTAAGTCTGTATTGCTGTGCACATAAAATCACTGAGCGGTCTCTATAGAATAAGGCGTAATACCAGTTCAGAGGCATTTCTTAATGTGATTGAATTACAGTAATTTCCTGCTAATTCTGTAATGTGCCCAAGGGATTTTTCATTAACACTGGCTGTATAGATGCTACCAAAATGTTCTTTGTAACAAAGAAACAAGCAGGTATGTCAAGTGACTGCACATCCGGGATGGAGTTGTGGAGGATTTATCAGTCATGGAGGATCAGTTGGAATGGACACATTTTGATGTACTGTAGTTGGGGGTGACTTTGTAGCCACAGGAATTATTAGAGCCCAATTTACTAGAGCCAGAAAATTGCTAAAATTTGACATTTTCAAACCAAAGGCATAGAAAATTGACATCAATATCTTTACATTAAAAACATGCACACTACTGGACATATTAATTGTAGCTACTGTACAGTACATAAAGCCAGGGCCGGCGCCACCACTAGGCAGCTTTAGGCCTTTGCCTAGGGCGCCGGCCACTGGAGGGCGGCACTGAGTTGCAGAAAAGAAGCCGCCTGCCACGCAATGAACAGGAAAAACAGCCTCCAGCCCATTTATCATATCAGCTGGACAGGGAGGCAGGGCAAAATATGGTATCCTGCCCCAGCCACAAGTAGCCCAACAGGTCAGCAGCGGTGCCCTCTCCCCTCACATGCAGCAGGTTGGCAAGGGCTGCTAGCAGCACTCCCACCGCCCCCCACAGCATGGAAGTCAGCGGTCTCTGCCTGTTGCGCCCGCACCTCCCCTCCTTGAAGCAGGTAGGCAGCGGCCGCCTGCAGCACTCCCCCTGACCCCACAGCATGGAAGTCAGCGGTGTCTGCGGGTTGCGCCCGCACCTCTTCTCCTTGAAGCAGGTAGGCAGCGGCCACCTGCAGCACTCCCCCTGTCCCCACAACATGGAAGTCAGCAGTATCTGCGGGTTGCGCCTGCACCTCCCATCCTTGAAGCAGGTTGGCGGCGGGTGCTTGTAGCATTCCCCCCCACCCCTGACAGCATGTCAGTGGCGCCGCAAACCCCCCCTCCCCGTGGAGCAAGTTGATGGCTACTTGACCCCCCAACCCATGGAGCAGTTCAGCCACAACCTCGGGTAGTGCCCGCACCTTCCCACGGCTCCTTGTCGGTTTCAGCTTTTTTTCTCACGAGGTGCTGGGTATTTTGGGGGGAGTTACACTTTTGCCTAGGGAGCTGTGGGACATTGCACCGGCCCTGCATAAAGCACAAGAAACTGCAGCAAGTGATCCTAAAAAGGTAGTTGTGGTAGGTGTTATAGCTCAGGGGTAGATGTTTGAAGCAGTGATAAGGGAGGAGAAGTGAGCCAGAGGAGGTGTCTCATGGCAACCAATCAGCTGCTCTGTATAATTTTATATTATGCAAATTATAGATGTTACTTCAGTGCTGATTGGTTGCCATGCACCACTTCTCCTCTGGCTCACTTCTCCTCCCTTATCACTGCTTCATACATCTACCCTATCCTCAGTCCTCTTTCTCCTTCCTTATGTTTTGCGCTACTTAGCATTGATGCCAGACCACTAGCTGGGAGGCCTGTATAACATACCTAGGCATACTGTCTCTTGGCAGGTCTGTAAACAAAATTGATCAATATACAGTATATGGTGACCAGGGAGTTTCTCCGCTGACACCACCATAAGTGATGTCTCTACTTCCAGTCCAGGATCTCCGGCCGGAGACTCATGAGCAAGCCCCCGGCCCTTCAGCATGAGCATGGATGAAGACATATTTAGGTAAGTTATCACAATTATTTCTTCTTACCTGCATTATAGCATGCCTTGAAAACTAGGCATCTACTGCACCAAAATATTGCCGTATCTATGATGCGCAGCTACTAGTAAAGTTTTTTTTCTACCCATCAATACGGTGTGCTGCAGTCTTCTTTCCAGCATATTTCTATGATTGTACTGAAAGCACCCACACGAAGGATCATAAGTTCTATGATCGCCAGTTTGACTGGACAGATGTATAATACTATACAAGGTGGATCATAAGTGCTACGAGCGGGGGGGGGGGGGGGGGGGGATCGGAGGCCGTCGGTGTCGGCACTCACCTCTCTGCTCCAGTCCCTGCTGCACACTGGCGCCCTCCAGTGGCCTAGAGCTGCCTAGTGGTGGCGCCGGCCCTGCGAGCGCTAGTTTGACTGGAGAGATATATAATACTAGTTAAAAGCCCGTCACAATGACTATTTCTGCAATGTACTCTTACTTTGAGCTCTGATGGTATTTAGCCCCCAAACTCTCCCCCCCACCCCCAGTCCCAATCTGCCCCTACCTCCAATCTCTGTCTTCATAGCTCCCTCTCTCCATATCCAGCAAGTCTGAAACAGATCAGAATAGAATAGATGCTTAAACTGGAACTCAAACTCCTTTGTCACATCTGTTTTATAATTAAAACAAATTGTATTCATTTGTGTTTAGAATCTATATTCCCTACCACACGTACACGCACACACAGACATTCTAGGGTTAATTTTGTTGGGAGCCAATTAGCCTACCAGTATATTTTTGGATTGTGGGAGGAAACCAGAGTGCCCAGAGGAAACCCACGCAAGCATGGGGAGAATATACAAACTCCACACAGTTACTGTAGGTTCAAGGTGGGAACCCATGACCTCAGCGCTGTGAGGCAGTAATGCTAACCATTACACTGTCCGTGATGCCCTGAGCTAAATTTGAATAATTTTATACTTTTATTTAGAGGGTACTTTGAATGTAACCCATGGTGAACACTATAGTATCCCCGGGTTATAGTATCCCCAGGTTGTAATTTAAAAACGAAACCAATACTATTACATTAATTTTCAAACAAATTATATATTGATTGTATTTACATTTTCTAGCTATCATTTGGGTATTGCATCCTAGAAAATTACTGCTGGTTCTACTGGAGTTAATAGACACTGTGATTATAAGAGCTTGCCACTTGGTGGAGCTGCAGAGCACCAAAATGGGACAAGCCAGCAAAAGAAAAGTGATTCTCTGGTTGCACATGCACAGTAGATACTAAGAAATGCTGAGGAGCAGAGCAGGGTGAGGAGCCGCAGGTCCATCAATCAGGACTGGTCAAGTGTTGATGGGTTTGTGAAAAATCGCTCATGCCACACAAATTTACTAAGTTTCTATGAGGATGTTAGCAACAACCTTGATAATGGAAACGCTGTAGACGGAGGATCTGGGACTAGGGGTAAGAATTTGTAGATGGGTAGGGAACTGGCTGTGTAATAGAAAACAGAGAGTGGTTGTGAAGGGCGCAGTATCAAACAGGGCCGTTTCTAGCCAATTTAGCTCCCAGGGCGAAGAAATAAAAATGCGCCCCCCCCCCCCCCCCCCAAATACATAACATGGTACGGAAGAAATAGGGGGTGTGGCTTAATTTAAAAGGGGGTGTGGCTTAATATAAGGGCGTGGTCTAGCAGGTAAACAATTACCTTACATCACACTTTTGCAACCTGCATGACCAGACATTGGTTACCGCAGGAATTGTCATTGTCCTCCCGCACTTAAGTTGGCCGGCTGAAGACCACACAGTTACCTAGTACACCTCAGAGATCAAGGCCAATCAATGACAGGCTACTTAAATCATTATACACTATTTATCCGTGATGACAATTACACATTACGCCGCACACTGTGATGACAATTACATATTACGCCGCATACCGTGATGACAGTTACACATTATGCCGCACACCGTGATGACAATTACACATTATGTCGCACACCGTGATGACAATTACACATTATGTCACACTCCGTGATGACAATTACACATTATGTTGCACACCGTGATGACAATTACACATTACGCCGCACACCGTGATGACAATTACATATTACGCCGCATACCGTGATGACAGTTACACATTATGCCGCACACCGTGATGACAGTTACACATTATGTCACACACCGTGATGACAATTACACATTATGTCGCACTCCGTGATGACAATTACACATTATGTCGCACACCGTGATGACAATTACACATTATGTCGCACACCGTGATGACAATTACACATTATGTCGCACACGTGATGACAATTACACATTATGTCGCACACCGTGATGCCCATTAGACCCCACACTGTGATGGCAATTACACAATACTACCCACACCATAATGCCCATTACACATTATGCCCCACGCTCCGCTGACGCAAAACTGATGCCATTTACTAATATGCCCCCACAGTGCCAAATATGACCCCACAGTGCCACAGATATATGCCCCCAATGTGCCAGATATGCCCCCAATGTGCCAAATATGCCCCCACAGTGCCACACATATATTCCCCCACAGTGCCAAACTCACTGCCTCTGGGTCTCCCCCTGCTGCCATCGCCTCTGCTGCTGCTGCTTCCTTGGGGAGGGGAGATGAGGGCATCGCGCCTCTCTCCTTCCCCTTCACTGTGTACCTGAGCCGTCAGCCATTCATACCTCGCGTGCTTGCTCCTGATTGGCTGCCGGCCCGCAAGCTCTGATAGGCTAACACAGAGTCGGCTCTAGACAATTTGATGCCCTAGGCAAGATTTTGGTTGGTGCCCCTTGCACCGACGTTAGTTCTACTCTACACTACTGACCCTGTTATAACCGCAACTACATTACTAACCCCTCTATAATCATCACTACATTACTGACCCCTCTATACCCTCCTCTACTCTACTGACCCATCTATACTACTAACCCCTCTATACCCTACACTACTGACCCAGCAAATGCACCAAGGTGCCACTGCAATCCTGCTCATAATGATATTTTTCATAGAAAAGTGATTGTAATGAAGTGATTATGTGGACGTTTAAACAGGGAGTAGCTATAAAGATGCCGGCGTGTCATGCAGTCAGCTGCGATCATGCACACAACTACAATACTGACCCCTATATATCTGCTTCTACTTTACTGACCCATCTATAGCCACCTCTACACTGCTAACACCACTGCTACACACAACTACAATACTGGCCCCTCTGTACCCTACACTACTGTCCCCTCTATACCTGTCTCTACACTAATGAACCCTACATACCTGCCACTACACTACCAACCTCTCTATAGCCTATATTACTGACCCCTACATACCTGCCACTACACTACTGACCCCTACATACCCTACATGACTGACCCATCTTTAGTCTACACGACTGACCCATCTATACCCTACCCTATATTACTGACCCCTCTACACCCTACACGACTGACATGTCTATACCCTACACTACATTACTGCTGCAAGGGAGGATTAGGGGGTAGGTTAGTGCACCTATGGAACCCCATATGGGATTCTTAGTATTGCGATGCCAGGGTCAGTCTTTTGACCTCCAGCACCCTGAACGCTGTATGTATTCCCTGCTGACATCTCACACTGACAGCTGACAGAACACATACTATATGCAGACATCCTCCACTCCGCCCACATGACACTGACAACCCCTTCTTCTTACACACAGCAACCAGACCCAACCAGGCTCCTTGACAGTGAGCTCACCATTATATCACAGCGGCAGGACTCCCTAACAGAGGGTCCACATGCAGGTCTGGCACAGCGCAGCAGAGGTATTTTCTCCTCTTCGACAGGCTGCAGCCCATGGGAGTTGAGGCTACTCCCATCACCGGCCTCTGTCCTCTACTCTGGCGACTTCCAGTCTCACTACACATGCTGCTACAGCTCAGGAACCAGGAAGTGCTCGCTAGCTGTAGCAGCGGTGGCGGCTTCCAGCGATAAGCGTGAGAGACGCCAAGGGGGCTATGGGACATCCTAGTGGTCCTATCTGCCCCTGTCCAATGCTACCATGCCTCCCATGGAAGGAGGAGCTGCTGCTACTGGGAATGCATAGCAGTCCTCCTCCGGGACCAGCGGCCATATTGGCGGCTTACAGGTGTCAGCAGCAGCGCTTACATCGGATGCCCCGTGGACCACCAGTGTTAGCTTAGGTCTGTTATATTTGTGGTTTATTTTGAACAGTATGCACAGGGTTAACTTCCATATATGCAGAATAACTGATGTACATATATCACAGTTACAGGCAAGTGTTCAACAATATATTCAGTAGGTGTATTGGTGCAGATACTTATCTGGTCCTGCAGCTTTATGTAATGGACAGTAAAGCACCCTGTAAAGGCTTGGCGCTCTGTACAGGGTGCAGAATTAAACTTGGGGGTTTCATGAGGGCCGCGGGGCTCTAGCGCTGCAAAAGCTGTGTGCAGGGAAACTCCGGCAGAGCAGGGCGGTGATTGACAGTTTCTCTGGCAAACACAGCGCCGGGCTTGTCGCCTTTCAGCGGCGGAACACACAGCGGGGACTTGCTGAGAGGCACACAGTCACACACTAGTGCCGGGACACTATAGGCGGCGGGCGCTGGACAGAGTCACTACTCCTGCGCTACTACAAAGTAAGCAGCGCACTGACTGGCTGATAAGGACGCACTGCGCTGCTATTGGCTGAATGCGCTGTCACCTACTAAAGTGACAGCGCGCAAAAATGCTTGGGGCGCCTATCTCTCTAGGGACTGTTTGCTGCACCTCTGCTTATGTGTGGACACACTGGACAGACGCCGGGGAGAGCGGAGGAGGAGAAGGGAGAAGGCTGCGGCAGCGGTGTTAGGGGAGCTGCCTGGCGCCCCAGCTGTTTAACAGAGGCGGACAAGCCGTGCGGCGCCCCGGGCTGCTGCACGGCTTGTCCGCCTCTAGAAACGGCGCTGGTATCAAATATGATTCCAGTACTAAGTGGAGTGCTACAGGGGTCGGTACTAGGGCCCATTTTGTTTAACACATTTATTAACGATATTGGGGTGGGAATACTCAGCAATGTATCCATCTTTGCAGATGACACAAAACTGAGCAGAGTAATGAGAACAATAAATGATGTTAATAAATTAGATGATTGGGCAAGAATGTGGAAGATGAGGTTCAATGTGGATAACTGCTAGGTCATGCACCTCGGGAGACATAACCAGTGTGCAAGTTATAAGCTAAGCGGGGGGGGGGGGAGGGGGGGGATTGGGTAATCTAGAACTTGTAAAGGATCTAGGAGTACAAACTGATAACAAACTGGGGTGTAGTGCCAATGTCATGTAGCAACAAATAAGGCCAACAGGGTACTCGCCTGTATAAGAAGGGGTATGGAGACTAGGGACTCAAATGTAATTATGCCACTGTACATAGCATGGGAGTTAGTGAGCAACAAGGCCGCAGGCTGGGTTCAGCAATGCCCTCTGAGATTATAGCCTCTGAGCAAGTCTGACCAAGCCCCTGGTGCGGAGGTAAGTATGTCTCAAACCCTGAGTCGCGACAAGAGCATTATTGCCAATTGTTTTTTACTACTGTATTTCAAGTTATTTGCCGCATTGTCTTTCATATGTATGGTAAGCATTATTTTCTTCATACAGTGTCCCACCCTGGACCCATGCCTTCTATCACCCCTTTAATCTACTCAATTATTCTATTTATCAAGCTTGTCATGTTACATTTTATCTGTGCCCTCACCGTCACCCGCGGTATCAACTAACCACCAAATTTGAGAAATTTAATGGAAATCTACCCCCCAAGGTAGAAAGATTTTAAACAGTAACAATTATTGACATTTCTAGTTCTGGAACACTAGGATAAGTGCCAAACGTCCCTTTCCGGTACTCATAATATACAGTAGTGACGATGATGCATCTGATGTACGGATCTCCATTACTTTTATCCTTGCCTTCTATAGACCACATACTGGGTACAAATGGCTCCATGAAAGTATATCCTATAGATGTGGGACAGAAATGCCACGCTCCAATAGTGCTGACAGCCCTCCGAGTCTCTAAGTGCAAGTTATTCCATTACCAAGGACTGCATTGCAATTAGTGTCTGTTTTTTAGCCCACCTGGAACGGCTAATCTTATTGTCTCTATTTCCTTACAATAGGCTCAGATTAATGTTATTGTAACGGTGATTCAGGATCTGTCCAATATAATGAGATGGAAACAGAGCTGTAGCAGCTGTAATTATCACACTGCTCCTGGGACTGTATGAAAATCCATTACTCCATAGTACAGGACGGAAAGGTAGAATTCCATTAACCACATATTCACTGGCTCCGTGTGGAAACTGATCTGCGTACTGGCTGTGGTCATGGAAGTTCCCATCTAGTTTCACAGTAAAAAGATTCTCACAATTAAGCACTTTTCATACAATTGTGTTTATCCATATTTTTAAGGAGCTAAATTATCACCATCCAAATCCCCAGATGTGGATGTGATGTGATAAAATCGGACAGATTTGCAATGGGATAAATGTATACATCGCATGGAAGTATCAATTATCGCATGCATGGAGCTACCGAGAAAGCTCTGTCCCTTATTATGGATCTCTGCAGCACTATTGGAGTAGTTTCCGTAAATGTACACCAATCCCGTGCTTAGCATGCGCCATCGACGTCAACATTGCTGCTACCACCGCCGTCCCTGTTGCGTTGACCATGCCTGGATCAAGGGTGGATTAGGAACTATACTGGACCTGGAGAAAATTCTTGAAGTGGCCTCATGAGGATGGCACAAAATAAAATATAGGCAGGACCAAAACCAAAATAGGCGGGATTAATCCATAGAGATGGGATGTGGACCGCGCTCGTATTGTATTGGCAGCTCCGCTATATAGAAATGGTTATGATAATAAAGGTATTGGAGCGCTCTATGTTAGATGAACTATATACATAGATAAAATGAAAAAAAAAATGAAAAAAAATGAAAAAAAAATAATAATATATAAATGAAAATAAAATAAAAATAAATATAAAAATAAAATTTAAAATAAAAATAAGAATAAATTTGCGAGTGGACACCTGTAAAAGAAATGTGCGTTAAAAGATTGGATTTACCAATGTTTACACTCTTTTGTGAATTGGATGGAGTTGCCCGTATTCCTGTCTAACACTAACTAAAAGCCGGCGGTGCAGCACGGAGGCTGCGATGTTACGCCGCGGCTTTTGTTTACCTTCTCCCGTATGGCAGCGGGGAAGCGGCTGTTGGGTCCCGTTCTTCGCCGGCGTCCCGGCACAGCTTCCGAGATCTTCTGCTGCTGGGTACTTCAGATGTGGTAGGCAGGTGGGCTTGTATGTCTGCTCCAACGCGTTTCATGCCGCACGGGCACTTTTTCAAGGATGCAGTCTATTTAAAATTCCGCTTTTTTATTCAAAACTTTAATGATGAAACAGGAAGTTAATTGACGGATGTGTCGTCATGGTTTTTGGTGGGAACCTCATGGGTTCTTAATCTTCAAGGTGCCACTCAAAAAATGGGAAAAAATGTAAATAAAAATAAAAATAAAATAAAACAAAAATAAAAAATAATAAAAATAAAGACTAAAAGTAAATATAAGAATAAAAATAAATGGACTTCAAATAATAATAATAATGATAGAAATAGAATATAAATGGGTAAAAAGGTTTATGTGAAATATTTGGATATTGTAATATTTAGTATACATGATATGAATGTTGGTCAGTCCAGAAAAGCATTTAATTCTATGTCTATATTTAGACCACGAGGATGGAGGGTTTTTAATTCGAAGATCCATCGCATTTCATTTCTCAGTAGATCTTTAACGATATCTCCTCCTCTCCAGTTTTTATGGACTTTTTGTATTACAGTAAATTTTAATTCTGTCGGGTCTTTGTTGTGATTTTCAAGGAAGTGGTTGGAGACACTGTGCGTAGTTAAGCGTCTTCTTATATTATATATATGTTCCGCTATTCTTACTTTTGTTTTTCTTTTTGTTTGGCCAATGTATTGCAGTTGACAGGGACATTCTAGAAGATATATAACTCCCTCTGTTTCACAGCTGACTTGATCTTTAATATTGTAGTCTTTGCCTGTGATATTTGATTTGAAGCTTTTAACTGATTTGGTACTCGTAGATTTTAGTTTGCAGCCTTTACAGTTCCCGCAATGGTGGAAGCCTCCATTAGTTTGTTGGGTTTTTGTCTGTTCTGTGGGTACATAACTTGCAGTGATTTCTTGTTTAAGGTTTTTTGCTTTTTTATATATTATCCTTGGTCTTTCAGGAATGATGGTATGTAGTGCTTCATCCAATTGAAGGATGTGCCAGTTCTTTTTAACCATATCTTCTATCTGTTTGGAGTTGCTGTTGTATTGTGTGATAAATGCTGTCGTTTGGATTTCTGTGTTTTCTTTGGTTTTGTATTTTAGCAGGTCTTCTCTCTTTATCTTGCTGACTATGGTGGTATGTTTCTGCAGTTGTTTTTCTTTGTATCCATCACTAAAGCTGTGTGGAAGCTGTTGGTTTCAATACACTTGGCAGTCTAGTGCCCCCAGACCTTTAAGTTGCTGTGACAAACCACAAACCTCTACATTTCACATAATACCCTACCTCCCCTCACTGAGACTGAATATAGACACCCAAACCTCCAAGACAAATAACTTGTTGCTATACCCCCCGAATATCACAAATATCACCACCACCCCTCCTCCTGTGCAGCCCAAAAACAGGTGCCGGATGACGCTCCGACGGTCATTAGTCTGATATCGGAATCCCAACTGTTAAATGCCCGACAACCGGAATCCTGACTGACAGCCTCCAATTGGCTTCTTAGTGCTCGCCCTCCTTTTGAAGTCCCGGCAGTCGGGATTCCATACCTCCCAACTCTCAAGCTTCCGGAGGCGGGACACAGTTGATGTGCGCCTAATTGGGGGCATGGCCTATGCCGCGACTCTCCCGCGAGGCCACGCCCCCATTTTGACGCTATGGGGGCATGACCCAGAGGCTCTGTGAGCCTCTAGTCATGCCCCCAGCCCCCTGGCTGCGGGAATAGACTGTCCCGCTAACATCGGGACTGTTGGGAGGTATGGGATTCTGATTATGAACTAATAACCGTCGGAATCCCAACTGTCTGAGTGTCATACCACACACACCAGAAATTGTTTCACCCCTAAATAGCACCCACTCCTGTCCCTTAAACAGATCTCACAATGGGTATAGATTGGCGCCATACTTAGATGAGTATTTGCAGAGTATTCTGCTCTGTGAACAGGCAAAGGTTGCTTGTGTGGGAGACAGGAGGGGAAGGGGCCAAAACCCTGGAGAGGTGGCCTCATACTGTAGGTGCGTCGGACTCCCAGAAATCTTCCCTGTATGGCCAATCCGCCCCTGGTCGGGTCCCCCACTGCTACATATACTCACCTACGTGGACATCAGCTCCTGCAGCGCTGCTGGTCATTGGGGTTTCTGTCTTGTGTGTCCTCAAGAAAACTGCTCCAAAAGTTCTTTTATACATTTAGGTGACACTAAAATAAGGCAAAATTGAGAACAATATTTTTTTCACAGTATTTTAGTAAAAGTTATATTAATAAATCTGCCCATTAGAGAGGCACACTGAATAATTTATATATTTACAGTTTCTTATATAGCGCAGCAGATTCCGTTTTACAATTGTAAACAGAGATAAAAACAAACTGGGTAACAACAGACAGACTAGGAGGTAGGAGGGCCCTGCTGCAAGCTTACAATCTATAGGGACATAGGAGGGAAACACAAGGACAGCCACCAGTAATAGCATAGCAGTCCCACCAAGTTACGGGTCTAGAAGGGAAGCTATATACTGTAATACATACAGTAAGTGCCTCAGAGGGTTATGCGTATGGAACTTAAATATGATAGGCTTACCTGAAGAGGTGAGTTTTCAGGATGGGAGTAGCCCGATGAAAGTCCTGTAATAGTGAATTGAAGCTAGTGATCCGTGCAGAAGAGACGCAGATCTTGTGCAGAGTGGAGTGGTCGAGATGGGGGATATTTTGTGATAAGTGCAGAGATATATTCTGGTGCAGTATGGTTAATAGCTTTATATGCGAGTAGAAGTGTTTTATATTGAATACGATAAGATACAGGCAATCAATGGAGGGACTAGCAGAGCGGATCAGCAGACGATGAGCGTCTTGCAAGGAAGATCAGCCTAGCGGAAGCATTTAGAATGGATTGCAGTGGCGAGAGTCTGTTCTTGGGAATACCAGTTAGGAGACTATTGCTAGTGCGGGATATAATGAGTGCATGGATAAGATATTTAGTAGTGTCTTGTGTGAGATACGGTCGTATTCTGGATATGTTTTTAGATGCATGTAACATGATTTGGTGACAGACTGAATGTGGGGAACAAAGGACAGTTCAGGATGAGGAAGACCCCTAGACAACGAGTTTGTAGGGTAGGGTAGATTGTCGAGTTGTATTACAGACAAATTCATGGATTGTTTGTGTGGAGGAAATAGAGACGGCACAGTGCTCAATATCTGAATCTTTATAACTCCTCGACCAGGAGCCTGTGGTCTATACAGAATATGACCATCCAAACAATTCCTACTGGTCCTTCTAAAGCTGGGTATACATTAGATGACTTCTCAAACTCGGTCCTCAGGACCCCACACAGTGCATGTTTTGCAGGTTCCTCACAGAATCACGTGAAATAATTAGCTCCACCTGTAGATCTTTTAAAATGTTTAATAATGAGTGCACCTGTCAGGTGACTTGGAAAACGTAAACTCTGAGGACCGAGTTTGAGAACCACTGCATTAGATGTCATTGCGAATTATGCAATGTCCTCAACAAATTCCCTTAAACTCCTGGACAAATGATATAGTGCGCACACACTGACAGTGGTGTAAAAATGGCACTGCAGCCCTAGCAGTGGCTTGTGTGAAGCCGTCACTGTGGGGCGCATGGTCTCTGCAGATTCCAATGGCTCTGACCGTATGGAATCTGTGGAAAACATCCCTCCAAATATGGCCACCGCGTTAGATTAGACATATGCTAGAGGTTCTACTGGGCAGATGAAAAGATGCTAGAGGTCCTACTGGGTAGCATACATCGCTACCTGGAAGTTAGAGATTCCAGACATATATATATATATATATATATATATATATATATATATATATATATATATATATATATATAGCGTAGTAGGCTGGCACTCCAATCTCCAAATAGCTGACTCAGGGCCTGGTGCCTTCAGCAAAGGTAACGCCACAGCGTGGACCCATATACAGGAGGGGAAGGCAGCGGCACTCAGGACTTATACAAACAAACGACTCGTAGCCAAGACCAGTGACGTTTCAGCCCTTCCGGGCTTTTATCCTGTAAGCTGTTTTTGATAAAAGCCCGGAAGGGCTGAAACGTCACTGGTCTTGGCTATGAGTCGTTTGTTTGTATAAGTCCTGAGTGCCGCTGCCTTCCCCTCCTATATATATATATATATATATATATATATATATATATATATATTGAAGAGGAAGGAGGCGGCACTCGGCAGACTACAGTAAAAGGTCCTTTATTCCAACGGTTTCGGGGTTACCCCCCGTCGTCAGGGATGGACACAGCACACAACATACAATGCATAAAGTGACTCAATATATACACACACAAATGCCATGATACACCTGCCCCACCCCCCAACCCAATCAGAGACAGGTTGCACTCACCTGCCGGACCTGGGAGCGTCCCACAACGCCGGGCGACATCGGAAGTGTACACCTAGCTATGGGCGTCCCTCCGGTCCAGCTGATAGTCACAGCTATGTTCTCCATGTCCTGTCTGCAACTCCACGCTGGCGGCTGAGTAACGTGTAGGAAGTCGAAAGCATTAGCTCTGTAGCCGCACTTCCGCCAACCACCCCCGCAACACAGACCCCGCCAGTCGCAAGATGGCCGCCGGGACTGGAACACGCTGTCTAACTGAGGGCAACCTGTCGCTAAGCAACAGGGAAAAATAACAGACTAGTACATAGACGGGCTGTAGGAGTATGTGAACTAAACAACACAGAACCAATAATATATGTGTGTTATAAACATATCAACCTCATGCCAGGTAATACCACAAAGGAACAAGATATCCGGCAAAGGGCATTGGTAAAAAAGCAGAACGAGAAGCAAAATAGTACCTGCCACAAATGCATAGTAAACGTGAAAACCATTTTGAATAGACATGTTATAATGAATATGTGAAAAGCATGGGGATCCGGACCGGCTAAATGCCTGAAACGGTGCCCATGTAGACCACATATGACAGTAAGACAGTATTCAAAAAACATACCACATATAACAAATAAGAAAACACCAGTAATGACAGTTAGGTAATGGCCACTGCTCATACCCAGCAGGTGATGTGAAAACACATTACTATGTACATATTACAGCTTGGAAAAATGAGATATTTATAGTAATCACACCACATCTCACAATATGTTAACTCATAAGAAACATTGGAGCCCCAATGTTTTATTCAGGCCCTTGGGGGCCAACGTGCCCAACATAAAGATCCATCTACTTTCACGTTATAATATAAGTTTGTTTCTATTACCACCCCTGAGATTTTTAGGAATATGGTCAATTATGATGGAACGCACCTGGTTGACTGTATGGTTATACTGGAGGCAATGTCGGGCCAGTGGTTGATCACTGTGACCCGTCTGGATGGCCTGATTGATGGCTGTCCTATGTAGGGCCATGCGCTCCTTAAACTGGCGCTGGGTCTTCCCCACATAGGACAGCCCACAAGGGCACGTGAGGAGATATACAACGTATGTAGAGCTGCATGTGAGTGGATATTTGATCTGAAAAACTTTTTGGGTATGAGGATGGTTAAAGCTGGTACCTATTGTCATAGTTCGACAGGTAGCACACCCCAAGCACCTGAAACATCCATTCTTTCTGGTTAAAAAATGGGTAGGGGCTTTTTTATCCCAGCCTGTGATGTCTAGCTTAACTAGGCTGTCCTTTAGATTAGACTGCCTAGAATAGCTGGGCATAAGCCGAGTATTATAAAGGAGTGGCAATTCAGGGTCAGTAGATACTATCGGCCACCATTTTTTAGCCTGTGCAGTGGTCTTACCACTGTCCCAAGAAAATTGATTGACCCATGGAATTTTACGACTAGGTTTATTTTCAGTGCTTTTGGGTTTTGTTGCAATAGTACGATCTCTAGGTGTAGCTAACACCTTTCTGCTAATTGGCACCAAAGCAGATCGTGGATAACCACGCTGGACAAATTTGTCCACCATGGTATCCAATGCCTGCGGTACCTGACTCTCATCAGATGTGATGCGCCGAACGCGCAAAAGTTGCGAGTAAGGCAGCCCGTGTCGTAATGGCAGGGGATGAGAACTATTGTGTCGCAACAAAGTGTTCCTGTCTGTGCTTTTAGTAAAAAGAGCAGTGGTTAATTGCCCATCAGTAAGCAGAATATCAACATCCAGAAACTGGACATTTCTGGCATCTATGTGGGAGGTGAGTTGAATGACACTACCACTGTCATTGTGTTGTAACAAAAGATGTTCCAATTCTTGTGGGGTATTAGACCAGAAAATAAGGAGATCATCAATGTAACGATAATACAGTGATAATCCATCTCTAAGTGTGCTACCTTGAAAGAACAACCCTTTTTTCCCTGTTGCTTAGCGACAGGTTGCCCTCAGTTAGTTAGACAGCGTGTTCCGGTCCTGGCGGCCAACTTGCGACTGGCGGGGTCTGTGTTGCGGGGGTGGTTGGCGGAAGTGCGGCTACAGTGCTAATGCTTCCGACTTCCTACACGTTACTCAGCCGCCAGCGTGGAGTTGCAGACAAGACATGGAGAACACAGCTGTGACTATCAGCTGGACCGGAGGGACGCCCATACCTAGGTGTACACTTCCGGTGTCGCCCGGCATTGTGGGATGCTCCCAGGTCCGGCAGGTGAGTGCACCCTGTCTCTGATTGGGTTGGGGGGTGGGGCAGGTGTATCATGGGCATTTGTGTGTGTATATTTTGAGTCACTTTATGCATTGTATGTTGTGTGCTGTGTCCATCCCTGACAACGGGGGGTAACCCCGAAACCGTTGGAATAAAGGACCTTTTACTGCAGTCTGCCGAGTGCCGCCTCCTTCCTCTTCTGTACCTGTTTTCCCATTTATTTGGACTTTCACTTTGAGGGCACCGCAGCATTTGTCTACATCTTATGACTCAAGTAAGTCATCTTCACTGAGTACTAGAGTGCCAGATTACTGCTCAGTATATATATATATATATCAGTGGCGTAGCTACATTTGGGCGCCCCCCCGCCTGCCACCCTGCCAAGTACCCCCCGCCCATGCAAACCCCCCCAATCCCCCACAGCCTTACCTATCTCGCTGGTACTGGCGGCTCCGTTATTCTGCTGAGGACCACCACAAAATGGCAGCCCCCATTCAGCAGACAGTTTCAGAGAACTTTGTGCTATATGGGGGCGGCCATTTTGCGGTGGTCCTCAGCAGAAGAACGGAGCCGCCGGGACCGGCGAGATAGGTAAGTCTGCGGGGATTGGGGGGGGGGGTAACTATAGCACCGCAGCCCCCAGCGCCCCCACATGCACAGCGCCCCCCGCGGTGGCGGGGGCTGTGGTGCTATAGTTACGCCGCTGATATATATATATATATATATATATATATAGTCCATGGTACTGGCACTCACATCAATAAAGATAGCTTGCTGGGGTGACATTCCTAAGGTAGAGAGCTTGCTGGAAGGTCACTACTTTGCATAATGGAAATGAATGGAGTCACTCACCAGTCTTCAGATAAATCAAGGTGGGTTTAATCAGGCAGCATGGCGACAATAGTGGGCATCGACGTTTCGGTCTGCCTCTGGGACCTTTTTCTTGAATCCGAACCCCCACGAACTTACCTGATCCGAGGCCGGATCCGATGAGTTTGCCGGTTCCCGCCATCTTTCCAGTCCAAATCGAGGCTAAAACGTCATCATCCCGCGTCGGATTCTCGCGAGACCTGGGGATATATAGTTCCCAGCGTTCTGCGCCATTTTCAAACAGGCTGGTGATTTCAGACAGCACAGATGTGTCCATGCTGTCTGCTGAGGGGTGTTCATAATAAAGAATCACTCGAACACTGTAATGTATTTCAACGTGTCAAATGGCGTGCAATTTAGATGCCAACCGTGGCACTCTAAATTAGAGATGAGTGGGTTCGGTTCCTAGGGATCCGAACCCCCACGAACTTACCTGATCCGAGGCCGGATCCGAGGAGTTTGCCGGTTCCCGCCATCTTTCCGGTCCAAATCGAGGCTAAAAATTCATCATCCCGCGGCGGATTCTCGCGAGACCTGGGGATATATAGTTCCCAGCGGTCTGCGCCATTTTCAAACAGGCTGGTGATTTCAGACAGCACAGATGTGTCCATGCTGTCTGCTGATGGGTGTGAGGGGGAAACCTGCTGGGGGGGGGGGGTGATTAATGCATAGAGGGGGCTGCTAGTGCTACAGAGTGTCCGTGTGAGTGCATTCATCCGTGGTGCCTAAATTTCTAATAGCGCAGAAACTCAATTTCCTTTGGTTTTGCAGGTAGTGAGCACATGGCATCTTCTTGGCTTTATGTATAACATTTCCATTCGTATTCCTGCACCACCCTCCTTCCCAGATACTGCGTACAGCCACACATAAGCACTGGAAAGTTAACAGGTTCATTGGAAGCTGGAGATATAATAACTGCACATTGTAATGACCCAAATGATTCTTATCAGGGAGGAACATCTGCAGCCTCCTCCGTCCGGGCCCTCTCCTCTCTCCTGGCCAGTGCCGCACTCTGCACAGTGGGGTAGAGTCTGAGCTATTGACAGCTTAGACTCTACTGCACATGAGCAGAACCCTGAAAAAATGGCGCCACTGCCGTTTTTCAGGCGATTTTGGCAGCGCAGCTGCCTTCATCGTGGGATTCCAAAGGGTTAAGTATGAAACCCATTATAAACACGCCACTGACCCGTATCTTATGTACAGAAAGAGTCTTGTCCTGTGGAATGCTGGCGCAGCAGGCTGACAGTCATCAATGTACTAGTTACATGTTACAGACTTCAGGTTGACCAGTCAATAGCTGACATGAGTGAATGGCTAATTAACAGTTTCACATTGTTTCTTGATTGCTTTACAGTATAGATATCCCAAGATCAATGTGTATGACATGGATCTGGTCACAATTATTGTTAGAAGACAAACCCCGTTTAGTATTGTACACTGTGACAGCTGGTGATACACAGTGCTCCTGGAAACCATGATCTGTGTGGGCTCCTGAGGACTGAGTGACATTGTATTGTCTCAGAGAGCCTTCGGCCATTTTGCGGCACACTGTGCACATTGCCCAATGTCCCTATAAAATGCCATATTTGTTTCCCGCTGCCACATAATTATTCCCCCATTAGGCAGAGATGGGGCCAGTGGTAGGGTTTAAGCCCCCCCCCCCCACACACACACACAAACACACACACCCCTTCAATCCATAATGCATATCTGTTGGAATTACTGTGCAGGGCCAAGTGAAAAGTGGAACTAGTTCCACCTCACCATTATAGGTGGTGGAACCCTGCCTAGAAATATTTTAGCCCTGTGTGAGTTATTATCCTGTTTCTGAGACATCTTTCATTGGCTGGCCTCAGTCATAGGTGGATGATATGGCCGCTTAACATGGCGAGGCTACACTCCGCTGAGGGCTCTCGATAGAAGCTCCATGATGCCTGTCAAATGGGCACTCTATGTTGTATTTAAGCTTACCCTGCTCTCCTGGGCCAACTGATAGATCCGGGCCTGGGTATACAGGGCCGCTGAGAGGTATGCTGGGCCCTGGTAAAATTTGGGGTGTGGCCTAATCACTGGAGGCGTGGTCACCTCCCGCAATTAGGCCACCTCTCCAAAATTTTACGGGGAGAGTGAAAAAACCCTCTGTCAGTGAGCCGCTCATGCTGAGCCTGCTGTCAGCACACCGCATGCTGTACATTTGTGCTGCTGCTGCTGCCACCAGGGAGGGACAGAGATGGAGGGGGTTGGACCAGGGCCCCCGCCGGGCTCCTCCAGCAAGCCTGGGCCCGGGTAATTAGTAACTGCCCCCCCCCTCTCTCGGCGCCCCTGTGGGTATACATTGTACCCATTGCCCCATAGGCATCCCAGTCCGTGATCCAGTTCAGATATGTTGTAATGAATTTACAATGTTATTTTTCTCCTAATTCCCTGAATAAGTCGCTCTTCTCCAAGTGTATTCTTCTGCCTGAGATTATCCTTTGCTGCACTTAGAACGCTCTGCTCCAACAGAATTTAAAAAAACTATTTACTCTGCTTTTAACTGAACTCCCTTCTCTCTTCCTCCACAAATGGTCCCTGGTGCTCAGAAGGGGAAATTGTCAGGAAAACCTCTCCCCAGCCCTCAGTCTACTGCTATGTGAAATATTTAAAAGCAGAATGTGAGCAGCCAAATCTTGACTATTAACTTGCCGAGATGTATTTAGAAATTGCAGTTGCAACTATTAAATTCTTTTCAGGAGACACTTTTCCGGCTGTTTGAGTTGATAACGTGTTTTGAGACAATAAAGGCAGTTTTATAATGTGATGCTAATGTACAGCACACCACTTAAATGTGAGATTTATCTTATTTATTAAGAGGCACTAACTAAAGAACTGCATTTACTGCGGCGGTGGAAGCATTTGCTTAACGACCAGCAAGGGAGGGAGTATTAACTATTCTTAACTGGATTCATTTTTCCGTTGCAAGGCGCTGGAAAGTCATTTAATTCAATTGCATTTTCGCGGCTGGAAGATTGCAGGGAGCCTCGGCCCTATCAGATGCTGACATGTAATCACCAGCTTGACCTTACCGTTAATACCGGTAATTGGTTCCAGAAAACAAACACATCCTCACTGTACTAATAGCAAAGATCTAGGTACGGTATGTTATTAGCAGTGTATTTCCGTATTTCCCATGTCAATAAATGTGACAAAGGTATCATCATGACCATCCTCATTTATTGTATGACAATATTTATATATATATATATATATATATATATATGTATATATATATATATATATATATATATATATATATATATATATATACAAAGATTGGGTTTTTAGCATCATTGCTTACAATTAGTTAAGTTCTAATGCTTGATTCCAATGCTGGGGCTATACTGCAAGTGCTTTTATATGGTCATAAAACTCCTCGGTGACATCATTAACGGTAGAGAGTGTATTATCTAAAATGTCCTATACAATTATGTATATAGACTACTCCATATAATATCTATGTAAGTTATGATGTCATCAATCAAGAGCTAATCTTGTGTTTTTTAATAAATAACCCCCTCACTGTAAATTATTACATACAGTACTAGGTACCACTCTGTCACAATGAAGAAATGACATAACAGTAATATCATCGCCAGCGGCTGAGCACAAACCACAGAACAACACTTGAATTGCTTCATCGCGCGCCATCTAGTGCCCGCTGGAGAGCAAAACACTCTAATTTCTCCCACAGACCTGAGGGGCAGTGTTAGAGCTATTTCACACTGTCCGGCTCCTGACGGGCGGCGAAATCCCGCACAGCCAGGAAACCGTACCGTGCACAGTAGTTGTTAAGGGACACTATTGTGTCCATTCACACGGGATGGCCACGGCCCGGCCCTCCGGTTGCAGCCGGATCCCACCACTGGAAGGGACGGCTGCCGGACTGTGGCCATCCCTTCCATTCTAAACTGATGTGTGCAGCACGGCTTCCTGGCCGTGCGGGATTTCGCCGTCCGGCAGGAGCCGGAGTGTGTAAAAACCGCCCTTAGCCTTTTATTATACAGGATATTGCAGATAACTTGAGTAAGTCACTAAATTTACATGACCTGTTTTATACACTCTTGTTTCATTGGTGTAATAGCTATATAGTGTAACTTGCATTATCTCATATATCTATAGTATGAGTAGGATGAGGTAGTATGTAGAAGCTTTTGCATTTGCAAAAAATACCTCTGGAAATACATTTTCAGACTGTCAGCACAGAATGGCAAATCCAATTCCCATCATCTGTATACGCCTAACTGTGTATATGGCTGTACAAATCACATTACTGCTGAATAAACTCTGAATTTACCAACACTCCTTTCCCTCTCAGATCACAACCTTATCACCTGCATGCTCTCTTCCATTTCTACAAACTCAATGTTACCGGAATACCCCAATCCACCTCAAACCCACAGATATATTAATTATGTTGCTCTCCTCCTCTCTGCAACAGCAGCTGTCCCCTATTTCTGCTATCACAACTCCTGAGTTGGCGGTTTCACACCTGAACCAGATTCTTTAAACAACCCTTGAAGATGTGACTTCAGCTACCCATCACACACCACATAGCCTTAGATGCCAACTGTGTTAGTCTAAATTAACACCTACAATAACTCTCACGAAAAGTTGAACGTAAATGGCACAAATCTCACAGTCCAATGGACTACTTTACATATAAGACTCTCTACCACTGCTATCGTACTGTTCTGAATACTGCCAAACATAGGGCCTGCATACAAGAACACACTCCCTCACATGCCGCCGAAGGGGAGAGAAACCATTCAATGGTCCCCTTCGGTAATAAAAGTCAGTGTGAATTTCTACCGCTGGTTGCCGAATATGGGGTGGGCACTGACATCATGTGACCTCTTTCACCAGCCCCGAGCAGGCATCAACCCAGTTCTCATCTCTGCTCAAGCTTCTAACCCCAAATTACTCCTTAATACATTTAGGGGCCCATTGATGTGATAATATCAGCTAAACTCGCAATGCAATAACTGCTTGTGATAAAGCTCTGTCCCTGTGATGCGGCCTCCATAGCACCATTCGGGATATTTTTCACCCAAAAATACCGCCAAGGAGCAGAGAAAGCTGTGAACAAGTTACTAATTCACATCTGGCGTTATTATCATATGGCCAAATGCAATTATTTTTTATTTTTTGATCACATTTCCCATTATAAGTATGGGAAATGTGATCTGCTTACTACACAAATTTGAACTGAAGGGTTTGGAGCAGTTTTTTTATGAAAACTACTCCAAAAGCACTTTAGTACATTCAGGTGAAACAAAAAATAATGTGAAAAGGGTGTGAAAACAGAATTTTACATATTATTGTAGCAAGAATAATGTTGGTAAATGGGCCCCTTAATATCCCAACCCTCCCTCACCCAAGCCACCAGCCACTATCAGTGCACAAGATCTCGCTTCTACTTCAAGGACAAGATTGCTAAGATATGAGATGTCATAGTATGCTCCTCCTCAGTCAGTGACCTGCTCAATTCCCTAGGTCTTCATGACACGGCCCTTATTAACTTCCCATTCTACCTAATTAACTGCTCTTTCAGTGTTTGTATTTCTCATTCTCTACCTCTATCAGTTCGGGTACCTCAGGGCTCAGTCTTGGGTCCTCTGCTCTTTACAATCTGTCACCATCTGTATTGGGTCGTGTTACTGAATTCCTTCTGCCGCCTCAAACTGAATATTTCAAAAACAGAACCAATAGTAGTTACCAAACTGATATCTCTATCACTGTTGGGAACAAAACAATCAATCCTATGCCACAAGCTCGCTGCCTAGGTGTCATCCTTGACTGAACTACTGTATCCTTTGTTCCTCATCTTCCTCCTCATTGAATATTGCAATAGTCTCCTTACTGGTTTAACTTGCAATGGGGGAGGGTAAAAAGTACCCAACCCCCTATCAGCACCACCGCTTGTAGGCAGATAGGGCCTTATTCTAGTTCACTCTTAGAGGCAAATTCCTTCTCAGATGGACAAAACCATGTGCACTGCAGAGGGGCAGATGTAACAGGTGCAGATCGATTTAGATTTGGGTGAATTATTTTGTTTCTGTGCAGGGAAAATACTGACTGATTTATTTCTACACTGCAATATAGATCTCACCCACCCAAATCTAATTCTCTCTGCACAAGTTACATCTGCACCACCTGCAGTGCACATGGTTTTGTCCATCTAAGAAGGATTTTGTCAGAAAGAGTGAAGTAGAATAAGGCCCATAATGAGGATAATGGCAATAAGTATATTGGTAAGGTCTTATCCTTCCAAAGACCATTGGCATAAACAAAATTCGGTACTTGTGTACTAGCACGGCGCCCATCTCATCGCAGACCATAAGGCATGCGATGCGATGGCAGCCGATGTTATACAATTTTAAATTGTATACCATCAAATTGTATGGCATTGTATGCCATTCTATCACATATACAATGGTATGCGATTTAAAATTGTATAAGCACCCTAATGAACGTGAACCCGAATCGTGGCGAGGGGCGGAGGTACACGTCCTACGACCTTTTCATACCCCCACTATCCACGTCGGCCTGGAGTCGATTTTATATAGAGCGCAGCGAGCCCCACGAGGGGCGTGGAATACATGTAAAGTAATATGCGTCCCTTGTTTGCACTAACATGGGCTTCCAAGGGGCGCAGTCGTGTTTAGCACAATAACATACAGTTGATTTCAATGAAAAAATTGATTAAAAAAGAATAACAATATCAATAAGAAGTGCACTTCAAATACATAGCAATAAACATGACAGACAACATGTAACAAATAGAGGCTGTATCAATTGAATGGAAATAGCTGGTATGAGGCTTAAATATATTAATATAAATGCAGTATATATGGAAATACACAAAGAGAGAAATTCCCGCACCCGTATTCTTTTGTGGACAATCCTCTACCCTCAGAAAATTTCCTAGATGGGGGAAACCTGTTATCTTACCCCAACGAGGTCTGAGGGGTGCTACCCACTACTTAGATATAGACATGAACACCCACAAAGAAAAGAAGTATTTCTCTGGGTGCACTGAGGATCAAATAATTACATACATAAAAATTAACTTTTAATGTTATTACAATAAAAAGTCTCATATAGAAGAGAGACCTGATATCCTTGATATGGTGAAATATTAAAAGATAGATTGTGAGTAAAGAAATGAAATTCTACGTGACATTAGTTTAAAAGAAGAGAGAGAGGAATACACATGTGTGTGCATATGAGTCTATGATTTCAATATTTGACTTTATAGTACTGTATCATACAGTAGATCTCAAAACATTTTTGCCCTGTTTCCTTCTGTAGGGAATAATTTCCTTTTTACATGGAATTTATGTCTGTACGAATTCTTGGGGCTCACTGGACATGGCTCTACAATATGACAAGGAGATTTACAACTCCTAAGTCCAGTGAGACAGGTAGCCCTTCAAGTTTACCTCAGTGTGTATGCTAATGTACTACCTCATGAAGTTGTACCATTTATCTGTATAATCAGGTATGATCAGTTCTAGTCGTTTCAGTGTGCGGTGCTCTATCTGGGGGTCCAGATGCCCGGTTTTAATATCCAATGAGATGCTGTGTGCGCCCTATGTTCTATAATAGGCGTTACTTATCAAGATAGGGGTGTCACTCTGATTCTCAAAGTATAGTATCCGTATTTTAGCGGTTTATCCACCGGATCTTCAAGTGACAAGTTGGGGGTACTTGGTGTCACTCTGGGTCTGGCGATATTATTGCATATCCATACAGAGTTTATCGCCCATGTAATAGGCGGATCACCGCTGGGACGTTATTATTTATATGTTATATATTGCTGTCAGACCTAGACACAGATTTTATTGGTATATATAAATCTGTTTGCCGTACCCTTTCCTATGGTGACATACCCCTAGTTTCAACCCGTAATTTGAGCGGTTCACCGCCGGGTCTTATTATTGGGTGTGTTCTAAAGTGCTTCTCACAGCAGCACTGGATATTGTATTGGCTATTCAATCAGCCACTTAGCAACTGTTCATTGTCATATTTATATGCTGTGGCAGGCCTGCGGATATTGGATGATCTCTATTTACTCATATACAGTTATCTCACTCACTGCCACGCTATCCGATCTCCAATCTACCGGGGTGCATGGTACACTTGAAGGGCTTGAAGGGCTACCTGTCTCACTGGACTTAGGAGTTGTAAATCTCCTTGTCATATTGTAGAGCCATGTCCAGTGAGCCCCAAGAATTCGTACAGACATAAATTCCATGTAAAAAGGAAATTATTCCCTACAGAAGGAAACAGGGCAAAAATGTTTTGAGATCTATGATACAGTACTATAAAGTCAAATATTGAAATCATAGACTCATATGCACACACATGTGTATTCCTCTCTCTCTTCTTTTAAACTAATTTCACGTAGAATTTCATTTCTTTACTCACAATCTATCTTTTAATATTTCACCATATCAAGGATATCAGGTCTCTTTTCTATATGAGACTTTTTATTGTAATAACATTAAAAGTTAATTTTTATGTATGTAATTATTTGATCCTCAGTGCACCCAGAGAAATACTTCTTTTCTTTGTGGGTGTAAATGCAGTATATAGTTACCAGTCCCGCAATAATTTCAGGAAATAAATCTGCTGTTTGGAAACTCCGGCTCTGGTGATGGACAGTCCAACCTCTAATTCAATGGAGGTGCTCCCCTGATGTTTGTGGAGAGAGAGCCAGTTCCCCAGCAATGGATATTATTAACCGCTCCTTTTGTAGTTTTTTTGCGGCAGTCCTTACAGCGGTCACTGGATGTAAAGCAGTGTGGTACAGCAACAAAACGCGTTTCTCAGCCTAGATAAGAATCAGCAGCTTCCTCAGTTACCTCCTAACTATTGTTAACTTTAAATCGGGACCTGCGGAGCTAAAGGCCCAGCCGCCACAAAAAGGGAGTGGGGCTACTAAGTGGGTAGGCATTGCCTCAGATAGATGGGCATGGCCTAGCACTGCAGCCCCCCATATTTGTCACTTTGGGGGCATTCCCAGCACTCCCTTAGCAACTGGATGGCCCCTAGCTCCCTCCCTGCACTCCTTCCCTCTTTTCCTGCACTGAAGAAATGGTGTGCACTTAAGTATGACATCTCTTCAGCAATCACCGTCTGCTCTGTAGGGCAGCGGTGATCTCTGTCTCCCCCCAACTTGACCCCCCCCCCCCCCTGCCATCTGAACATTGTGACCCGCGGTAGGGATCTCAGGACAGTTGGTAATAATAGGGTTGCCGACTTTTAGGTTACCCTCTCCGGGAGAGGGCAGCAAGCTCAGAAAGTAGGGGGCAGGGCTGGTGACAGTGCGACGAAACGCACAGAGTCAGAGGCGGGGCTAGCATCCTTAGCATTAGAATGGGGGCAATCGCCTCTGCATTTGCATCATTGTGGCGACGCCCCTCCCTGTGTAATGACGGTGGCAGACCTTATTTTCGGACTCTCCCGGGCATTCCGGGACGGTAGGCAACTATGGATAAAATCCCTCCGCTTTTGTCAAGATATGGTAACTTTAAACTCTTCCATTAAAATAGTATAATTATTTTTTATTTTGTTGCATACAGTATTGGAAAATGGTCCTTTTGAAAAGAGCAAACATCAATGGCCGAGCACCTAAAGTTTTATCATTCGCTCTCACATCAAAGGAAGAATCGCCATTGTGTCATTGTTGTAAAATGCATCAGCTTTGGCCAGTGCTAGCAGAACAGATGTAAGGCATTAATAATAAGACTTGATAGCACAACATATTGCGGAGTCACTTTGATTGCTGGATAAAGTTGGTATATAATGCAGTTTAGGAGACAGACAGGCAAATTGAGCCGGTGTAATTAGAGAGCAAGACGGATATATTCTAAATATGTAGAGTCTCATTATGTCGAAAGGAAATAGGAGAGCAATTTAAATGAACTCGCTGAATTCCCCATCTTATCACCTCTTCCTGCCTGCTAAATTGCTTCTATTAAACATATATAAACTCTCAAGTTAAGTTAGCTACCTCGTCAGCAATTTCTACTTGCAGCTTCATCTAATGTGAAAATAGCTCTATGCCGCCCTTGACTTACGTTTCTCTGACCTTTTCTATGCACAAAAAAGAAATTATATAATGTATTTGCCAGAGGCAACATGGCCGACAGCAGCCCATGAAAATTCTTCTCTTGCCCTTTAATATATGCCAAGATGAAAAGGATTCTGGGAGCCTGAAGTCAGGGGACACAAAATACAATTTACAGTAGCTGGCACTGAGCATACTGTAGCTCGCTATGGAAATGACATTAACCAGAAAAGGTTTTCCCAGATGGATTATAGTCTCACTGGGCAAATACACAATGCAAACAGGCCATAAATCACAAGACCAACTTTTTTTGTGTCAGTGGACGTTGAAGTAAAGGCATAAACTTTCTTACCAGCTAAGCTGGTGGTGTGTCATGCCTGGGGTCTGATTATTATTTGCAAACATCTTTAAAATATGTATATTCCACCCCAGAATAAATATAAACAATAATGAGGGGGAGATTTATAAAAATTTGGAAGTGAAGAGAAAAAAATGGCCTAATTCAGTCCTGTTCACTCGAAGGCCAGCGAACAGGTAAATGCTGCCGGCTGGGTGAGTGAACACATGCCCCCCTTTGCCGAGCGAATGGCTACAGTTTTACACGAATGGAGGTGCACGCTTACACACCCATGTAATATCCACTGCTGTTCTGAGCAGGCTCCGCCATGTCTGTGTTCACATGGGGATGCCCACCATTTTTCTGGGCACGCCCCCTGTCTGTACGGATTCCTCGGCGAGTGTGATACTCGCCGAAGGTATTCGCACAGCGGGTCTGCAAATGTGTATTTTCACCCATATACATGCGCAGACCCACAACATTGGCCCCCGGACCGAATTTGCAAACCACTGAGCCAACCTGAATCTCCCCCAGCCAGGACCAGCCAATTAGCTCCCTACCTGGCATGTTTACAAGCTGTTTGGATGGTAGTTTATCGCTCTCCACTTTATCACTCTCCAAAGTTTAGTACATCGTCCCCAGAAGAGGCTGTAAAGTTATTGTTAGACGTTAATTGGTTGGTATTTTATCTTTTCCAAGGTTAGATACATCTCTACCATACACATCCAAGGATGCACACACATCCCAACATTCAAATTGTGTTCTGCTACTGAAAAGGGGATGTGGCCCCTCAAAAAAGGTGGAGCAGCTCGTGATTGGGGCATTCCCAAAAAGCCACACCCTGTTGTCATAACTGTGGGGGCATTCTGTGACCCGAGTACTGTAAAGTAAACTGCCATTTCACAGTGTCACATCATTGCACTGGGGTTTTTTTTTATACTGTGCGTCCATTGAACACATACAGCTAATCACTCTGGCCCCGCCCCTGCACTACTTTCTCTGCGTAGGGGCAGATTTGCATGTGATTTGTCAGTTGAAGCTGGCGTTATTATCACTTTTCTTTTTCTAGTAAATTTAGCCAGATTACATTTCCCATTATAAGTATGGGAAATGTGATCTGGTTACAACAAAAATGTGAATTACTGTACTGTAAATGGTTTAGGGCAGTTCTTCATGAAAACTGTTCCAAACCCTTTAATGCATTCAGGTGATCCCAAAATAATGTGCAAAAGGATATGAAAAGACCCTTTTTTCACATTATTTTACAAAAAATGATTTTGTTTTTAAATGGGCCCCTAAATGAGGTTATCAAATTGGTGATAATAAAAATGCTATTCATCTTTCCCAAATGTCAGACTGGCCTTGCAGCATTGGTAATTCATTATTGGAGCATTTGCAGCTTACCCCATTACTAAACATACTAGTTACAGAGTCTCCAGATATATCCTACACAAATCTCTATTTTATTTATCTGTCTTGTTTTTTTTTTTACACATTGGAAAAGTTTAATTAGAGGCTACAGAGCTGCCCTCTTTCTGAGCATGATCTAAGGAAACACCTTAAGTTTCCTGACACCCGTCACTGCTTGTGCGACTGTGTAAAAAGCAGGAGCGCTACATCTTAAGAGATCATTTTGACAGCTGATTGTATTAAAGAGAGAAGGAATGCAGAGATCATTCTCCGGCTCCCATACTTCATTCATTATATATCTGGTGTTAGCCCATATTTCCTCTGACATTGGCTATTTGACACACGTTAGCTCAGAGAGTATGTCAGGATCGTGTTCTGCAATGTGTAGTTAAATTGCACAGATCGAAATGTCACAGGGCTATTAGGGGACAGACAGAAGATGATGACAAAGGGAATGATAATTGCCTGTAATTCTCTGTATCGCTATGGTTTCCGCTAATGTCACAAATGCAACTAATTGCTTTTTGTTCAAAGTGTAACTATGTTATTTGACCTGAGGAATTACTGAAGTTATCAGACAACAGTCTAGATGTCAACGTAATATCTTTTAGAATAAGCAATAAAATGTTGAGCGCGTGGCAACAGGTGCCCTAAATTTATCTTTATATATATATATATATATAGTAGATGGTGGGTGGACCGGCACTCCCCTCAGACGGTTCAGTGCTGCTCCGGTGCCATCAGCCAGGTATGGGTAGAAGCTGTGGGGGTTGCTGCGGCACAACAGAGACTGGGCTTTTCAAATATAAATATTTAATGTGGTAATAACACACATCACGTGCCCAAAATTTCGGGGTCTATCATGCCCCGTTTTCACGGGGCATGATAGACCCCGAAACGTCAGGCACGTGATGTGTGTTATTACCACATTAAATATTTATATTTGAAAAGCCCAGTCTCTGTTGTGCTGCAGCAACCATGCACATAGGGCCTGTAACACAGGTCAGTAATTCCTATATTCTGCGTGTGAGTGGCGGGCGGTCACAGGAATATAAGAGGAGACTACCGTGGAGTGTGAACATAAAAGATACCTTTATGGGCACATAGGGACCCCTACGGAGGTCAGTAGAAGGCCCCAATTACTCTACAGCACTTTTTTAGGACACAAGCAGATCCAGAAATTCTGCAAGCAAGTCTTTTGTTGTGCTTAGGAGCTATTTTATATTGGGATAGCGCTGAAGTGTGTTCTCTAATTGTGTTTTTGGTGTATTTTAGTAGTGGAGTGTAGTGACCCACAGAGTACACACACAGCAGCAGTCCAGGGCGCATTTACCTCCTGTCGAAATTTGTATTAGACATAGGTGACCGCATAGTGGACAGAGCCTTATTTTGACTCCTTAGAAAGGATCCTCCTCGGAGTAATACTCTGTACCAACAATTTAATACCATTTATGCTCATACCCCATATTTAGGCTGATTCATAAATTGTACATGTCCAGTGTGTGAATTTGCAATACAATTTCTTGGAGTAATAATTTCAAAGAGGTCACATGACCCACTCCAAACAGAAGTTTGAAACCCATGATTAAATCTGATTAATTGCAGTATATATACTGCTGGAATCAGATACACACTATTCAATCAGCAATACAATTTAATAAAGAAACACATTTAAGTGCTACTGTACATCTGCCTGCCACCTTAGTTTTAAAGTGTGAGCCCCACCTTTGTACGTCTATTTATGTGTTTCTTAAATATTTTCGCAGCCTTTTAAAATAAAACAATAAAGGTTACATTTTATAATTTCTTTTTGGTGCACCAATATAAGGACATTCTTTTCTCTTTGTAATTTGTCTAAACTTTTCGTGTCCCATGGTAGCACACCCCCTAAATTGATAAAATCTACCACAATATAAGGATCAACAAGGGGGTTCACCATCTACAAAATCTTTTCAGTCTTGTGCGACCAGCAAAACCCTCTTTGCAATGGCAGACTCAGTTGGAGTCTGATGGAGATTGAAAGACTTAGGTACATTTAATGGAGTGTAGCAGACTTGGATAGATTCTGTTGGGGTGTGGCGGACTTGTAGAGACTCTGATGACGTCGGGTAGACTTTCTTAGAGTATGATGTCATATTGCAGACAAGGATGGAGAATACTGTACAAGCCCATTTACTTTCATAACTTATTTTTGATTATCAGTATCAACGTACATTTAGTAGGCCAATAGACTGTGCTGTACAGTAAATGCTATACAAATAACACCCACGTGTACAAGTCCTTACTGGAGGGGGTAGGTCTGGTAGTATAGATCACAGCAAGTAAATCTAGAAATTAGGTGATATGTCTTCTGTGTGCGTTGAGAATAGAATTTGATAGATTGGGAAATCAGAAGCTAACAGAGGAGGGGAGAAAGTCTAATCTAGGGCAGAAGGGTGACAGAAAGAAGCAGCAGATGAGGAATGAATGATGAAACAAATGAGCCTGGCTTCAGCATTCATGATTTGAGAGCCTGTAATGAGGAAGGTCACATAGTATTAAATCAGTCATTATTTCACATTGATTGGAATATGTTAATGTAGCAATATTATTAGTTTAACTGGGTCTGGAGGAGAGGGAAATGTAGGAAAAGCAGGACAGTTGGGAGTAGTAAACTCTAGTTCTAAATGGTTTATTGGGGTGTACAAATGTCCTACTTATATCCATCAGATGACGCAGAAATAGGGTCACCTACAGATCTCAAATCCATGCAAATTCACAAGCAACACAAATTGCCAAAGCATTGGGTCGGTTTATAATGCACTTTCATAAATTACCTTTGGATAAGGGGCTTCACGTATATTCCCAAAACCTAGGGAGCTGACATCTCAAAATATGTGCAGTGTGAGCAATCCTGCATGTTATAGTCATGCAAGAGGGACGTGCAGCGTGTTGTACGGACATTTGTTTCTGCAAAATGTTTATGGAAAAGTGAACTGGTCCAGACATTAACATATTAATCCTAAAAGAGATGTTATCTGTACCACATTAGTACATACTGTATGCAGGGCCGGTGCAAGGATTCTAGGCTCCCTAGGCAAACAAACCCAACCACTCCTCCCCCTTGCTGGTTAGCCACAGCAGCAGTCTGCTGGTAGCGCCCACACCCACCGATCATATCCACTGGTAGGCTCCAGGGGGGTTAGGTTCGGGATTCATGACCAGCAGGGGGGTGCAGCGGGTGCCACCCGCAGATTAACACTGATCCACGGGTGGGCTCCAAGGGGGGGGCGGGGGTAAGCTCACCTGCTCCCTGCTGGGATGAATAGCTGCTGGCCTGGTATTTGGCAGCTGCTTTCTTCCTGCTCCCCCCGGGTGGGAGCTTTCCTGCTGCTGCTCCTAAAGCAATGAGTGGCTGCAGCTCAGTACTGTCCTCCAGTGGCTGTCGCCCTAGGCAAATGCCTAAAGCTGCCTAGTGGTGGCGCCGACCCTGACTGTATGTCATATGATAATGCAAAGTACAGTAAATACAAATAGCATCTATACCACAGAAAGATAGCCAATTGTACTTTGTCAATGACCTTGTAGGGTTTGTAAGCATATTGACTTGTGGGTAATATAAAGTTTGGTGGATAAGGGGTTAATAACTAGACTCTTTGACATTGCTCGGTAGCCTACCAGGCATGGGTGTAGCTAGAACTTAGTGGAACCCGTAGCTACATTTTAATGATACCCCTGATTCAATATATTTAGATTAGTTGTTCCCAAACTGTGTGCCGTGGCACCCTGGTGTGCCTTGGAAGACTTGCAGGGGTGCCCTGGGTTGGTGGTCTATGTCCATGAAACATTATTTATGACTAATGTAATAGGCAAAATGTGAACAAACAGAAGTGAATCCTTTCCATTATCACATAACTGACACTAGGGATGAGATATAAATACAATATACTGAATACTTTTTTCTGATTTTATCAATGAGAAAAGTTTCCCTAGGGGTGCCATGAAAAAATTCTGATACTCAGGGGCGCCTTCATTCAAAAAAGTTTGAGAACAACTGGTCTAGACTCTAGATAAACAGTGGTTGTTAATATTCTGTCCCATAGTATTGACCTACAGTAGTTTATTTTATTCCTCAAAGGAGAGCACTTGTTTATTATATAAACCATAGTAGTACCGGTCCCTAATTAATATTAGGTTCTATAGTTGTGCCCTACCCTGGTCCTCAAGTACCCCCAACAGTGCACGTTTCCAGGTCACCCAGCAGGTGCACTCATTATTCAGACACATTTCTACAGGTAGAGCTAATTATGTAACTTGTGATTCTGTGAGGAGACCTGGAAAACGTGCACTGTTGGGGGTACTTGAGGACCAGGGTTGGGAACCACTGCCCTAGTTCACAGTATGTCATGTTGTAGTGCCAGTTCATGTTATGCCACACTGTACTACACAAATATTCTAATGGTGTGTACACACGGTCAGATGTGCCTTAAGATTCGATCCACAATCCAATCGGATCGGGATCGGATCGCAAGGCACATCCGATTTGCATACAGATCTGCACTATATAGTCAAGGCAGATATAGTCAAGGCAGACAAGACTTTGTTCGGAGCTAACTGATTTAATGCCAGTGAGGCTAGTATTAATAACTGGATTCAGTATGAAATCCTCGGCGGTCGGGATCCCAGCGTTCAAAATCCCGACGCCGGAATCCCGACCGACGAAATCCCGACAAGGGGGGACGCAGATAACCCCCCCTTGCGGGCTCGCTGCGCTCGCCACGCAGCGAGCCCGGTGCCTCGCTACGCTCGGCACGCTAATTTATTCTCCCTCCAGGGGTGTCGTGGACACCCACGGAGGGAGAAAGTGTCGGGATTTCGGCGGTCGGGATTCCAGCGTCGGGATTCTGAACGCCGGGATCCCGACCGCTGGGATTTAAACTGCATCCCTAATAACTAAAGGTTCAATTATCAATACATATAATGGAGGTGGTAAATAACTTAGATGGCATCCTTGTCTGGTGCTATTAAACATCAGCAACACTATAGTGTATAAGGGTAAGATCTCATCTTGACTGTCTAAGGGCAGGATGTACTAAGACAAAAACATATTTTTCAAATGTACTAATAATCGGCCGCCACATCATCAGAGGGCAGGGTATCGCTACCATTGGGTGGCAATGCACTATAGAAGCCTATGGGCCTCTATCGCTGCCTGCTGCCTGCCATTCGCCACAGACTCCTACCCGCTCCGCATCCTCCGTACTGCTCTTCCCCCCGCAGCATGTCATAGCCGGGGATGTTCGTCCGGCTGCAGGGGGGATGCTGGGTACCACCGCAGAGCCCAGGCGGTGACAGAGACCGCCCGGAAACCACATCACAGGTATCGCGGAGGGCCTCCATCACAGAACTGCGATGCTAGCCGCATATGTTAGTACATATGCGCTAGCATTGCAGCGGGGGCGCGACGAGGGACCGTGATGTATGTTAATACATCCCGCCCCAAGACTATTACTTTGGACTAAGTTGTGGCAGTATCAAATTCTGTTGCTCTTATATTGTAGTTTATCTTTGTATTAGAATTTGATGGTAAATATTTAATTTCCATTGTTCACTCTTGAACCATCACATAGGATACATGTAACAGGCATGACTGTCGGTGAGTAATTAGACACCGAAAATGTGGATTAAATGAATCGTGACTTGAATACTGCCTTGGGTCCTAATTAATATATACAGTCTGAAGATTCTTATACTGTATATTTTAATGTACTGTAATTATACATTAAATATATTTGTTAAATTAATTTAACCCTTGAAAAGGAGGACTAAATGCAAAATAATTTTTTTGGCAGATGTCTACATGTGGCTACAGTATGTGTGTAGTGGATTTGGGCAAGGAGATTAGTCCACGCTTTGATTCCAAACCAGAGTAGCTTTATTGAAGTTAACTGGATACAGGTGATATCACTTAAACATCAGTATATATAGTTACATAGTTACATAGTAGATAAGGATGAATAAAGACTTGCGTCCATCGAGTTCAACCTGGGTTTTAATAGCGTATCCCTTGTAAAAGACAGAGTGCAAGACATTTTTAAAGACAAAATATGATTCTTATTAGTACCCTTGGATGTTTTTATCCAATAAATGTTTGTCCAACCTTAATTTAAACGTATTTATTATGTCCGCCGACACCACGTCTCCAGGAAGAGAGTTCCACAGTTTGACTGCTCTGACCGTAAAGATTTTTTTTCTTTTGAGGAAACAAAATCTTCTTTCTTCTAATCTAAACTCGTGCCCACGCTTCCTAGATTCTTTACTTGCAGTAAAAAGTGTGCTTGACAGTTCCTTATATGGGCCCCTAATGTATTAATACATGTTGAGCATGTCCCCCCTTAAACGTCTCTTCTCTAATGTAAATTGTCCCAAAGTGCTCAATCTCTCCTTGTAGCTTAAATTCTCCATTCCCCTAATAAGCTTAGTTGCTCTTCTTTGTTTTTTTTTCTAATTCTATGATATCCTATTTATAGCGTGGAGCCCAGAACTGTACTCCTGATTCAAGGTGTATTGTTATCACATCAAGTTATCAACCTATAAGTATTGCACAGGCATACAGCACTGTGATGCTCCAATAGCACAGTAACATGCTTAGGCACATGCAGACCTTTTAAAATAGGCAAGTAAACAACATACACCTGCAGTCTAATCATCCTTATCTTTAAGTCAGTGGGCCCAGACATGTGATGTTATCATGGCTGATGAGTCATGCACATTAACAGTTAGATAGCTTATCTTGTTTAACCAGTTAACTACATTTATCTACATGTCAAAAATACCACAGTGTTACTAATGACTGAAAGCTGGTCTTTAACAGTGACCACTGTAAGGAGGCAATGGACTTTATTGTCAGTCACCCACAAGTTGCTGCCTCCAGTCACAGGATAAGATGTTGGCATATGTAGCACAGATTCCAGGTCAGACTACAAACCAATAGGTAGGGCTATGAGCATACAGTGATTGCTGAAAGGAGATTCAGTCAGTACCAAACAAACAGCAAACCCAAGGATCATCAGGAAGAAGCCAGGCTAGTAATTGTTAATTAGGCAATAAAGAAAACCTGTTGGATTTTTAATAATGAAGTATTCGGCTAAGTTTGTGAAGCTGATGTGTGCCACTAAGTACCAGCTAACAATAAGGATGGGCAATTGAGTGCATAGAAACAGCCAGGACATTGAAATAGATAATGCTGCTGCGCTTCTCTGGGTCATAGTATGGCCTAAATTAGAGGCAAACACAGTTCAGAAAACACGTTAAGCAGGATAATCAACAAACTGTGCATGCGCAGCCCAAAATAAATCCTTTGTGCGCATGTGTGGAATACTGAGTGCAATGGCATAACCATTTGCATAAGAAATTACTGTTAATTGAGGTGGCTTTGAAATTCCATTGGCCAGTTTAAAGTGGAGACTAGGAGGTGGAGATTGGGAATGTCTTTTCAAAAATAGGAGGTGTCGTCATATGTTATGGAAGTGGCATGAGCGTGTTTAAGCATGCGTGATGTGTTCTTGGTTGCAGCATTACATATCCAGAGGCAACAGTGACGTAACAATAGCCCTACAGACCCCGCATCGGGGGGAGGAGCTGAGTAAGTGTGGGCGCTGGGGGTCTGCGGGGTGGCAAAAAAACAGCAAGGGGCATATGTTTTGCACTTGAAAATCTTTGACTAATTGCAGGTGCGCATAAACTGCCTGCACCTCTAAATCAAGCCCTAAATCCTGATGATACCTTATTTATTTATTAGCAGTTTCTTATATAGCGCACACATATTCCGCAGCGCTTTACAGAGAATATATGAACATTCACATCAGCCCCTGCCCCAGTGGAGCTCACAATCTATATTCCCTACCACATGTACATGCACACACAGACATTTTAGGGTTAATTTGGTGGGAGCCAATTAGCCTACCAGTATATTTTTGGATTGTGGGAGGAAACCGGAGTACCCGGAGGAAACCCACGCAAGTACGGGGAGAATATAAAAACTCCGCACAGTTAGGTCCATGGTGGGAATAGAACCCATGACCTCAGCGCTGTGGGCCGTAATGCTAACCATTACACCATCCATACTGCCATATGACCTTATGCAAAAGAACCACAAGGGGCATATGTAATAGCATCCAAGTTGCGGTATGCTGGTGAAACTTGGACATTTTTTTAAATCGGCAATCATTTACATGGCATTATTTTTACCTTGTAAATGATCGCTACTTAAAAAAAAAAACATCTGAGTTCTTCCCGCATCCCGCACTTGGTCTCTATTACATGTGCACCCATATATCAGTGCTACTCGTGTGTGGCTGTGAGTACATTGCAGAAGGGTTGGACCGGCAATTTATAGTTGGACAGTCGCAATATTACAAATCAGCAAAGTGATCTCAATAATAATCTTCCAGACTATGAACAATATCCACACACACTACTGTAACTCTGCACTTTGACTGTAAGATTAGCTACCAGCTGAAATTGCACTGAGTACTTAAGACACACCAGGGCTCGAGCATTAAGAAATATTAGCCCATTGTACAGAACTGCGCAGCAGGCAGCTACCACAAGTCTTGTTTTACAATTGCTGCTTGCGTTAATACTCGATATAAAGATAATATATTCAAATAACATACGTCCCTTGTAGAAAAGCCCTAGAGAGCCCTCATTTTTCTGCAGCCAGACAAAACAGAGCGGAGAAAGTAATTTGTACAGGAAGGAAAGGAAGACTTTGTAAGGTGAGGTTTTTAAAAAGGCAATTTATACACAAACAAGTGCTTAATGGGTCAGATCATTAATTCTATGTATATACTATAAATCCCATTAAACACGTCACTGTCATTAAATCACTTGGTCCCAATGTGGGACCGAAAATCGTGTCACTGTCATTACATAATGGTTTTCATGGATGGGATTAACCGTGTTTCCCATTAAACATGGCACTATAATGGAAAAATTCTGTTCTAAGTTATTAAAGGTATTGTCTGAGCAAAACATTCTTAATACTTCCACCCACCTCTGTGCATCGCAGACTGTGCAGCAATATAATAATGTAGGGCATCCATTGCTTATTTAGAGAATTTGCAGAGACTGCGAGCAGAAAGCCGCCGCTCAAGCAGAAAGAAAAGACGCAAATGCATCGCAAATATCTGGGTATGGGTAAAAACCGGACCAGGACAAAACCCCGGACCGCCGGACCAGACATCAAACTCTGCATTTTGGAGCTTGTAGCGTCCGGTCCGGGGGATGTCCTGTCCGGGGGTGTCCTGTCTGGGGGTTCTGCCTGTGACACCTGTCACTAGGTAGAGGAGGAGGGGTAGAATAAAGTCTCCCTGTATGGTCCGGGCATGTAGCAAAAACCGGACGGTCCGGACCACAGGGGGAGGCTGTAATCTCTCCTTCCCCATGTCCCTGATGATAGCTATCACAGGGACCCCCCCGGACAAGACACCCCCCGAACAGGACACCCCCCGGACCGGACCCTATAAGCTCCGGACTGCAGATTTTGGTGTCCTGTCCGGCGGTCCGGAGTCTAGTCCGGTCCGGTTTTTACATAGTCCCCAAATATCTATATGTTTGCAGATCCATTTGTACAAACCAAACCATTGGACAGTTTTTTTCCATCTACGCTAATCTAGAGCTTCCACTAATCTGCAGGAAGTGGTCATCACCAATGTCAGGGACCCACCTGAACAATGACTGCTTTTTTCACAAACACACCCAGGAATATCCATGTTTACGCTCCTAAATGCCGGCTTCCTATTCTACTGCGATTACTCTGCGACTTCTATGAGTACCGATATTTATTTGCTAATTGCTGTCATGCTTGCGCAATGTGCAGTCTTCATAATTGAATGGATTGCAAATTCTCTGATTATCAATCTATGCTAAATTAGGCCCTTAGGACACTATATGGCTGCCTATTGGACAGTAGCTTCATAGCAAACCAATTAAAAACACCCTATTTATCTTGCTTACATTTTAATAATGGTAATTTATTTACAGTCTCCCAATAAGATCACAGCTTGCAGTCCATTTGAGCTGCCCTTAAAACCTGGAGGTAGTGCTACAGACACTTAGGCCTAATAACTCAACATACAGGGCCCAGCTCTGTCCTCTAGAGTGGCCAGTTGCATCTCGTCTCCAGGCCTGTCCATTGCACTGCAGAGCAAGGCATTAGGGGGTTGATTTCAGGGTGAAGCGGTCTTCCAGTCCTCCCTCATGTATAATTTCTTAATATTTCGTTATGGGAGTGCGTTTTCCCCACCCGACGGGGATATGCATCCTCCCATAACAGTTGTGTGCTTCCTCCTGGTGCCAACTACTGCGCATGCGCTGGATTAATCGCGTGATGTTTACCCGGCGCATGCGCAGAAACATCTTTGGACGGCGGGGACAGACAGCCTCCGTACATTCCCCGCTGCTAAAAGTCTGTCAGCTTGGGAGAGAAGACTGTCAGCCGGGAGAGAACTGAATAAAGTTTATTGAAATCAACAAAAAAAAGTGATTAAGGATTACACAGCGCCTGAAAAATCTGGCGCTATGAACTTGACAACAAAGGAGGAGCGCGTGGCCAGCAGGAAGCTCCTTAAATAAGGTATGAGCCAAGAGCTCAGTTGCAATTAACGAATAAATGTTAGCCCTCCTCCCCCATACCGCAGCACGCTAAACACCCGCATCGCGGGTTTCATAGATCAGGGGAAGTGCTATCCTCTGCTTTAATGCACGGGGATAGTGCATATGCCCCTGATCGCCAGGTAATAAATCTACCCCACGGAGAGGCTGCCGGCAGCTCAGGATGCACTGGCCAAGCTCCCTAAATGACAAGCAACATTGGGGTGGCAAATAGCAACTCCCCCTTTCGATAATTGTGGGCCAGTTCCTCCCTCCCAAGTGTTGGGGGATGGGAGAGAGGGTGGTTTGATGGATAAACTGGTCATATTTCTAGTAATACGCTTAGCAAGATTAATTTCTACATACTGTACATCCATCTGCTTGGCGCAAATGTAACATGTGCAGAGAGACTTAAGGTGGCCATACACACGCAGATTTATCTGCAGATCTGTCTGGTTGGAACAAAAACGTGGTTATGGATGAGAGCAAATGATAGTTGACCATTTGCTTGGAAATGCTGGAAAACTAAGAAACTATCACTCATCCATAACCATGTTTTTGTTCCAACCAGCCAGATCTGAAGATAAATCTTACTAGTGTATGGGCACCTTAAGATTTAGGCGGGGTATGTTCCAACTGAAATTTAAATTGTAGTGTAAAAATAAAGCTGTCTAACACTTGTGGGCTACATGCAAATGCATACAATATTAACCCTGCAGAGAAGCAATATAAATGTTTTTGCTCCCCTTGCCGAGCAACATGGTTTGTTCCATACACAAAATTATTGCTTTTTTGCTTGACTGAATCTGGCCCAATGCCCTTCTTTTTATCACAGGCATGAACTGCTGACACATAGAACATCCTCATCATCAACATACCGATTAGCATAAGATCCATAATTATCACCCTCATTCTGTTGCACTTCCACGCTGTCATCCTCAATTTCTGTGTCACTATCTTTTCTTGATCTTTACCAGTGCTGCTCATTCCTACATTTGCAGAGGGTACAGGAATGGTGGAAAGGGGCTTCTATATAAGTACTGTGTCCGAAATGTTAGGCTCAGACTCTTACTGTGGACACCCATAGACTCTCCTCAGGGATTTGTGAAGTTTCTGAACACACAGTTTATTCTTCATCCTTATTGTTGTACAGGTTTTTTGTTTGTTTTTTTTTTGGGGGGGGGGGGGGGGGGGGCACTGATTTGTTTTAAGGATGCCCCCTCAACTTGTGAGAAGGTGCATTATCATCATATGAGGTTACAAAATAATATGCTCCATCTTATGCAGCAAGTATTCTATGGCAACAGCAGGATCAACACTCACATAAAAAGGGCATGACCTGAGCCTTTTCTTGCCACTACATATGCTCTAGCATGATCACCTTTGGAAAGAAAGTGCATGGCCTGAGCCTTTTCTTGCCACTATACATGGTGTATGACAAAATATTGTGCTTCAAAAAGGTCTTATGTAGGCTACACACCCTAATGATGTTATTTTGAACAGAGGCCCTCAACAAAATACAAAAGTTTAACTTTTTTTTTTTTTGCATACATGTTCCTTGAAAACACAATATTGTGCTTCAAAAAGGCCTTATGTAGGCTACACACCAGAACAATTTGGCCTCAAAAAACCCAATTTAGATACAATCTCGACCGATTGTATGTAAATTGGACATGTGTTATGATCCGCCTCCAGCGGGTCGGTGTAACTCTGCAGTTTATTTGTTCTGTGTGGGTTTTGTATTTGTCCATTGGATCAGTGCTCCGGGTTTTGCAGATCCACCTTGCCTGGTGTTCGTGCATACCCTGGTCTTTGGGTGTGGCTGCATGCTAGGTTATTTAGCTATGCTTTCAGCATGCAGACCCTGCCGGTTATGGTTCTTAGTGGAGTTCTGTTATTCAGGGTTCCTGCTAAAGAGTGTTCCTGGTCCCAGCACCTTGTATCCAGCGTCCTGTGTGCCAGCATTGTTTAAGCCTTGTCTGAGTCTGGTTAAAGCCTTGTCAGAGTCATGTTATAGTCCTGTGTATTCCAGCAGGCACTCCTGACGGGTGTCCTGTGAAGTCCTGCCTGTGAACCATTGCTGCAGTCTGATAGACCCTGTTTGAACAAAGACCCTGTCTAACAGAGATAAGTGCAGTTTTTTCCATCTTCAGTATTTCAGCTGATCCCTGTTAGATTGTATCTGTATGGAGTATATGTCCTCTCTGATTGATCCATCTCCACACAGGTTATATATTGTTTATTATTAACATCTTCATGCATTGTTGCATTTATTATTGTCTAATTACCTGACATCTTATTGCATTGTTGCATTTACCCTGTCTCTTTTGATATTATTAGTTACGGTTCCATCTGGTGTATTGTTACATTTATTACTCTGTACTGAATGTATTCGGTGCATGTACCTTACCCAGTTTCTCTTGCGGTACCCTGCCTCCTGTAGCAGCTTTGTATTCCATAAGACCAGGCGGCACCGGGGTTGAGGTGGGAATAATCTACCTCTTCAAACATGGCTGTTATTGGTGAAGCCTAGTTGCAGGGGGCAATCAGGACAGCAAGGGGTCCGCAACGGAGGGCTGGTACATGCCCTTCCTAACAACATGTTTTGGGCCATTTCAGATCCAATTCTGAACCGATGCGTGTCTCCGCGGGCTGTTTGGTCGTTTCACAGATCCTACCTGAAGCAGGTAGGATCTGGAAATGACCATTCAGCTGGATACAGGTTGAGATCGGATAGGATTCATATCATGTGCAGGTCGTGAGTAGATTGTGTGCTCCAACAGATCGTGAGCCGATTGTACCATTGTCTTACGATGTGCTCATGACCTGCATCATTCTGATATGTACTAGGCATTAGTAATGGCACCCTAATGATATTTTCCATAGCGCCTGAAGAACACCCGACAGTTTTATTGTAATTTCTTTTTTTCATGGAGATTGAATATACAGTTTATTTTATTCATTTTTTTTTACTCAGTGCTTGGATACATAGCACTGTGCCTCAGAGGCCACAAGTTGGTAATATACTGTAAACCCCTTGATGAAATCATGAGATGATGAAACACATATGGTATTGAAGTTGTAAGATCTGTTATGAGGATTGTTATACATTTAGCCTTCGTAACTTACCCCAGCTAATGGCTATCCAATTAGCTCCATAAATCGGCAGTGATCAGGGATTATGCTCTGCACAGGAGACCAAATCACAGATAACCAGCCCTTTGAGACCCCCCTTCCCCTTTTTTTTCTTTTGAGAACAATTGGATCTGGGAACTTTTCTTGTATCACATGAGTTTTTGCCCATAAATGGGCTTTAGGTGGGTACTCAATCCATGCGAATGTCTACGACAGTTGGAAAAATTTTACTTTTCACCAATTTTTGGTCAATTGACATTCAATAGATTGATTTGACCTATTCAATCCAAGTGCCAACTTCTCGACAGTCAGAAAAATCGTCACGGACAGAAAACACATGGATTAGCGAGTAAGTTTTAGTACAAAAATGCATCTGTTTTCCACTATTTTCCACAGGTTGCAGCTCCATTTTAAACAAAGTTGAACCAAGACCTATATTTTAATATGGAGATATGCCAAAAAAATACCCCATGCCATTATCCGTCCTCCACCAAACTTCACAGTTGGCATAATGCAGTCAGACAGGTAATGTTCTCTTGGCATATACCAAATCCAGACTTACCCATCTGACTGCCAAATAAAGAAGCGTGATTTGTCATTCCACAAATCATGTTTCCACTGCTCCACAGTTCAGTGTCGCTGTGTGTTACACCACTCCATCCGACACTTGCCATTGGTCTTGGTGATGTGAGGCTTGCATGCAGTTGGCCATTTAAACCCGTTCCATTAGGCTCCAGCCCCCTCAGATTTTATGCTTACATTAATGCCTGTGGAATCAGCAGAGTGTTACTGATTTTTATGCACAATGCGTCTGAACAGTTGTTGACCTGTTCAGTGATTTTATGTGGTCTTCCACTTCATGGCTGAGTCCTAAATGTGTCCACTTTCTTATAGTATTACTTACAGTTGACCATGGAATATCCAGCAGGGATGAAATTTCACAAACCATATTATTGCAAAGATGGCATCCTATCGCAGTACCACACAAAGATGGCATCCTATCACAGTACCAAACAAAGATGGCATGCTATCGCAGTACCACACAAAGATGGCATCCTATCGCAGTACCACACAAAGATGACATCCTATCACTGTACCACACAAAGATGGCATTCTCTCTCAGTACCACACAAAGATGGCATCCTATCGCAGTACCACACAAAGATGGCATCCTATCACAGTACCAAACAAAGATGGCATGCTATCGCAGTACCACACAAAGATGGCATCCTATCGCAGTACCACACAAAGATGACATCCTATCACTGTACCACACAAAGATGGCATTCTCTCTCAGTACCACACAAAGATGGCATCCTATCGCAGTACCACACAAAGATGGCATCCTATCGCAGTACCACACAAAAATGGCATCCTATCGCAGTACCGCACAAGATGGCATTCTATTGCAGTACCACACAAAGATGGCATCCTATCGCAGTACCACACAAAGATGGCATCCTATCACAGTACCACACAAAGATGGCATCCTATCGCAGTACCACACAAAGTTGTCTTCCTATCGCAGTAACACACAAAGATGGCATCCTATCAAAGTACCACACAAAGATGGTATCCTATCACAGTAACACACAAAGATGGCATCCTATAACAGTACCACACAATGATTGGATCCTATAACAGTACCACACAATGATTGCATCCTATAACAGTACAACACAATTATGGCATCCTATCACAGTAACACACAATGATGGCATCCTATCACAGTAACACACAATGAAGGCATCCTACAGCATAACAGTACCACACAATGATGGCATCCTACAGCATAACAGTACCACACAATGATGGCATCCTACAGCATAACAGTACCACACAATGATGGCATCCTACAGCATAACAGTACCACACAATGAAGGCATCCTACAGCATAACAGTACCACACAATGAAGGCATCCTACAGCATAACAGTACCACACAATGATGGCATCCTACAGCATAACAGTACCACGCTTGTAGTCACTGAGCTCTTCATAATGAATAATTTTGCATCACAAATGTTTGCAAATGGAGACTGCATGGCTTGGTGTGTGTGTGTGTGTGTGTGTGTGTGTGTGTGTGTGTAACACTGTATATGTATGTGTTTTAATTTGATTGTTGTTTTAGAATGACTGGGTAGCAGGACAATATCCTATAATATATATATATTTTTAACAATAGTGCTGCAGAGACGTCACACCATCTGGTCTTTCCTACCAGACGGGAAGCATAGCTGAGCTTCTACTGTTCTTAAATCTAAACATGTTTCTATTTTAAACAATTGCTGTAATTTCCTAATGATTGGAAGGTTGTCCACCCTTACTGCAGATGATTTCAGGACTGAACTGTCTTACAAAATATAAGTATTATTATTACTATTTAAACACTGTTCATTTTAAAAGTAATAAAGAAATAATTTAAACAATCTGTTGTTTTCTTTATTCATCTACCTCATTAAATAGAGAATAAGCCGCTCCTGCCAGAAACGCTCAGCTGTAGATGTGCTGGTCATACTCTACATACTGTTATTAGTGATATATATCCGGGGACACTGATTCTATATGAAATTTGGCAAAGGCACGCAGCTACTCGACTATTCGTGGATTGTGCCGGTGCTCCCCTACTGTGTGTGTGTGTGTGTGTGTATATATATATATATATATATATATATATATATATATATTGGTTGGGTAAGCCGGCACTCCAAAAGGGATGATGCAATCAATAACTGACCCGGTGCCTTCCAGCATGGACATTCAGTCCTAACATAGGGATAGGAATCAGGCGGCACTCCCGTATTTGTTGCAAAGTGAAAAATTATTTTATTCAATCATCCGACATGTTTCGGGCACGTGGCCCGTCCTCTGAGGACGGGCCACGTGCCCGAAACATGTCGGATGATTGAATAAAATAATTTTTCACTTTGCAACAAATACGGGAGTGCCGCCTGATTCCTATCCCTATATATATATATATATATATATATATATATATATATATATATATATATATATATATATATATATATATATATATATAAAGTCCAAAGAGTATCGGCACTCTCTCCAAAATATACCTTATTTCCGAGAGTGCCATCACCCCACTAAAAGTCTCTCTCTCTCTCTCTCTCTATATATATATATATATATATACTCCACAGAGGTACCGCACTCCAGCCGATTTTCAAACAAATTTATTGCAGACAATGCAGACAGCAACGTTTCAATACAACCAAGTATTATCGTCAGGCTCGTCAGTCAATAGTAAGGCCACAGTTTAAATAATGGCTACCACGCCAAACAACGGAAGCACACACCCAGCCGGGCGGCGCTCCAAAATGACATCATCAAGATATATTACTATCTTGTAATACTTAAGTCAATGTATCAAAAATGTTAAAATTAACCAAAACACTTTTAAAGGAAAAACTTACAACATCTAACATAAATAGCACCGTGAAAACACCATGTTCACGCGATATTGACCCAACCATAAATATATCGGTCATACATCGCGTGGATCATTAACACCTAAACATTGCAAGAATATAAAAATAAATCAAAACACATATAAATGAAAAACTAACAACGTGTAACATATATAGCAGGTAGTGTAGCGTCATAGATTATATAGAACTCAGGCAACTGTTATTATAATAGTAAACATTAAAAATGGTCATAATATCAAAGTCATTCAACAGATGTTCAACCAATTTCAGCGCAATAACACATTTAAGCCCATACTCTCATTTAATCCCCTAGGGGCAACGGTGTCAAGCCTTATAATCCATTTAGACTCACATTGAAGTAGTTGTAAACTGCGATCACCCCCCCCGAAGCGAGGGTGCAATGTGATCTATCATACGGTATTTTAATGAAGCAACATTATGTTTGGCGAGCCACAGGTTGTTCGCTTTTTCCTGAACTCAGTGCCTTAGAAATAGCTGAGTTCAGGAAAAAGCGAACAACCTGTGGCTCGCCATTTTTTGTTAGCAAAACATAATGTTGCTTCATTAAAATACCGTATGATAGATCACATTGCACCCTCGCTTCGGGGGGGTGATCGCAGTTTACAACTACTTCAATGTGAGTCTAAATGGATTATAAGGCTTGACACCGTTGCCCCTAGGGGATTAAATGAGAGTATGGGCTTAAATGTGTTATTGCGCTGAAATTGGTTGAACATCTGTTGAATGACTTTGATATTATGACCATTTTTAATGTTTACTATTATAATAACAGTTGCCTGAGTTCTATATAATCTATGATGCTACACTACCTGCTATATATGTTACACGTTGTTAGTTTTTCATTTATATGTGTTTTGATTTATTTTTATATTCTTGCAATGTTTAGGTGTTAATGATCCACGCGATGTATGACCGATATATTTATGGTTGGGTCAATATCGCGTGAACATGGTGTTTTCACGGTGCTATTTATGTTAGATGTTGTAAGTTTTTCCTTTAAAAGTGTTTTGGTTAATTTTAACATTTTTGATACATTGACTTAAGTATTGCAAGATAGTAATATATCTTGATGATGTCATTTTGGAGCGCCGCCCGGCTGGGTGTGTGCTTCCGTTGTTTGGCGTGGTAGTCATTATTTAAACTGTGGCCTTACTATTGACTGACGAGCCTGACGATAATACTTGGTTGTATTGAAACGTTGCTGTCTGCATTGTCTGCAATAAATTTGTTTGAAAATCGGCTGGAGTGCGGTACCTCTGTGGAGTATAGTTTGCTGTTTGCCGTATGGGCACCCGCCGGAGCTTTCTTCTCAAGTGGCTGTGCCGGATCCCCTGCTGTATTTTATATATATATATATATATATATATATGTATGTATATATATATATATGTATGTATATATATATATATGTGTATATATATGTATATGTATGTAAATATATAGCAGTAGACTCTCGCACTCAGACTGTTATATCCAGGTAGGAGAAAGGAGGCGGCACTCGACACGGATTGGTTTAAAAGTGTATTTTTAGTAGAAAAACATTATTAAGACTCTTGTGTATTCAGCATGACGACGTTTCAAGACCGGGACGGTCTTTTCATCAGGTCATACAGCAAGTGGCAAGGTGATGTGCGTATAAGCATAACATAACAGTTTCTTACCTCATCCATGAGACATTATATAGGGAGAAGCGTGGTGAAACAGCGTGCAGTCACGATGCCAAGCCCTCTGAACTTCCGGGAGGCTCGACCCTCCGGGCCGCCCCGGGGGTGTGACCTCTGTGACGTCAGCTTGAGCCGGCACCGCACTGAAAAAATGTTCAATATAACTTGTGTTAGTGAAGAAAAAACCAATATAAAACTCGAACAACAGTGCAGGTCAAAGTGAACGTATAAGTGTGCACAAGTAATAGAAAAAATTATGAAAAGAAGAAAGGTTATTTAAAAGCTAACGATACAGATAAATCAATATAATTATGATAAAGTATAATCAGTATCTCTGCAGCCGTGGATAGGTTCCCTCCTATCTATATCGTAAAGTGCTGCGATTCTGGTTAAGGGAAGTATATATGTTAATATTCTGCTATCCTCGATCATTGAGGAATATATAGTCCCAACGTCTGTGAGGTGCTAGCAGATCCAGGATGGGGTTCCGTAAGTTCATAACGTATTTTAGTTCTGTTCATATCCCGTTGAGTCTCACAGGAAGATGTTCCAGGTGAATTTTTCGTTAAGCCCATTTATACGGTACTTATGTATTAACTGGGCTCCCATGTTAAATGCACCCAATTTTTTCATACCTCTACTATCCAACTACTCATGGAGTTGATTTTATATAGTGTGGCGAGCGCAGCGAGCGCAGCGAGGGGACGCGGTCTCATAAGAAAAACGGGAGCCCAGATATTACATAAGTACCATTTATATATATATATATATATATATATATATATATATATATATATATATATATATATATAGATTCCAGATAAACTGGCACTCCCGGACTTTGGTGTATGCCAAGGTGGCTTGCCCCGATGCCTGCGATGGGAACCTTGCAGTTCCAGAGATATGAAGCAAAATAACGGGCACACGAGGACTTCCAATGCGGTGAAAACAAGGACTGGTTTATTACACAGTCAAGATTTGTCCTGACGACGGGGGAGACCCCGAAACGTTGACAACATCTTGACTGTGTAATAAACCAGTCCTTGTTTTCACCGCATTGGAAGTCCTCGTGTGCCCGTTATTTTGCTTCATATATATATATATATATATATATATATATATATATATATAGTGTCCGTGTGTAACCTGACATCTGCTGGCAGCGAGTGAAACCACATCTTTCTCTGTCACACATACAGAAACACAGAGGCAATCACAAGGTAGCAGACTAGCTTTCGAAGCTTTTGGTACGAGCGGGCTTTGCTAATATATACACATATATGTGTGTGTATATATATATATATATATATATATATATATATATATACATACTGTACATACATACAGTACACAAACACACACATTGTATAATCCACTTTGCATTGTTTAACACATACTAGTGTCACAGAATTGCTGCATACATGTGACAGGTTTGACAGCTTCTCTTAAAGAACCATCTATCTGTCTATGTAATTGCTTGAAAAGCCTCCCAATCTACCGGTTAATTAGTGTTTTAATGATTGCAATAATGGCACTAGGAATTTGTACTGGAAATGAGCTGTTATTGGGTAATACATCCACACATGCCCGGGGTATTGATGGACTTCACACTTCATGGACATGGAATGGACATTGGATTTCACATTGGATTTTATAAAAGCTGATTAAAGAAGCCCAGTAACTCACCATACAGAGGCAGCGTGTGCAGCAGCTACTCAATAACAACACGTCTCTGCACAGGAACATGGCTATTAACACAATAGATGGCCATAAAATGCCACAAAGCATCTCTTTCCATTCAGAAGAAACCTGCCCTTTAGCAGACAGACTCTGAGTAGATTTAAAGGCAAAATATAGAATCTAATAAGGTGAAAATATTCAACATACTGTATAGGTCGGGATGCAATGATGTCTGAGATCGTTAAATGCGCAAGTTGCCGGACGATCTTGGACATTTGTTTTTAAAGAGGCAATCATTTGCAAGGCAAAACCATGCCTTGTATACCATTGCCCCTTTAAAAAAAACACCCAAGAACGTCCAACATCCCGCAATTTTTGAGATGTCAGAGTCTATTACATCACGCCCATGGTGTCTGATTCAGAACTCATCGCTGGGCTGGGAATTCGCAGCCTAAGCATTTATAGACCTGATATATATATGGAGATGTTGCTCACAGCCCTGCAGCAGAGAACAGGCCGATATACCTTGCAGATACATTAGTGCATCTGGCTGTGTGTATGGTCAACCTGAGCTCTCCCTCCGAATCAGGCCTCACGCCACTTGCAGCTGCTTAAATACAAAGTGGGTACACTGCGCTCACCCGGTTAGTTGGGTGTCAGGTGCTGCTCTGCCTTAAGGGAGTCCCAGACCCTTTTGGTTCATAGATAATGTTTGGTAAATGGGCATGAGCGCTGCCAGTATTTGTTTGAATGCTTGGGGTGTAGGATGTTGAAGACTGAGATGAAGATTGTCACCTTAAATATAAATTTAAATCGTGAGAGAAATATAGGTGTACATATAATTGGGAGAGGAAATGAGATGATAAACTGGGTTCTGGTTCGAAAAGTAGAAATGTGTAGTGGTGGGTTGCGGAACGCATATATACGTGGGAGAGGGGGTTGTTGAAGTTTATTTGTGGGCTTACTTGGTGTTTGTTACACCTACATGGGGTCCCTAATTCATGGGTATTTTCAGTATAGTGTCACCGTAGGGAGATTGTATGTACACCTACATTTCTCTCACAATTTATTTAGAAAATTGATATTTAACGTGGCAATCTTCATCTCAGTCTTATTCTTCAACATCCTACGCCCCAAGCATTCAAACAAATACAGGCAGCGCTCATGCCCATTTACCAAACATTATCTTGCAACTGCTTCTCTAGTCTCCTCCCCATATACCGGAGGCTACACACACTCTGAGGCTCATATACTGTAGGTCAACATATACTCAGGCAGAAACTTTGAATGTAAAAATAATTAAGCACAGACCCCAGGGCTCTTATGCAGAGGTTAACGATATACAGTGTCTAGCGTTACCATATAGAAGCCTATGGGCTGCGTTGTGTTATGTATCTCATCCCTACCAGCAAGCCACACGGCTACCGTGTCAAAGACATCGTGGTGAAATGTAATAGGATGAGAGATTAAGAAAGTGAGGAATTTGGTAAGAAATCTCCATTTTTCTTAAAGCCGCAATCATTTACACCTCAAAATCAAACTGGTTTTGCAGTGTAAATGATTCCCGCTTTAAAAAAAATTGGAGAGTTCTTACCAAATCCCTCACTTTCTGAATCTCTCATCCTATTACATTTCCCCCCGGAAGTCCAGGGACTGGGGAGCATTACAGAGGACAGCTGTCCTTTGCGATGCTAATTGCATACTGTACGTTAGTGTGTACAGTATATGATCAGTATTGATGCAATATTTTAGAGTAAACACAGCTAGGAGTTGCAATTTTGCACCTGGATGAGAACCGCGTGGCACTGGGGTGTAGCTGCAAGGGGCAAACATGCACCCAGATTAGAGTTCTGAGTTCTAGCTAAATGCACACAGTACTTACCTACGTTTTGGTCTCCTCTCCAGGAGAAACACTGAAAGGAGAATGTCTACTTTCCATTTGGGGAGGTGGGGACAAAGCCAGACATCATCAAGCCCTGGGTCTACGAGGAGGAGGCGGTGGGGCCAAAATGATGCAATCCGCATCATTTTACAGTGAAATAACTGGACCATGGCTCTGTCTGGCTAACCACCTTCACTACCTCTCATAAGCACACGCTAAAATGTCATTTATCTCTTCATCCAAATTCAATCTCTGTATCAGGGCGATAACTATTGGGAGGGACACATGCAGCAAACTTGAAAGCATCAGCAGACTTAAAATATTGGCCAATTACAGTACGCCTGACATTGCGTCTGTCCAATGTTTTGACACAGGGGGCCTGATTCAGGTGCCAAAGCTAGTGCGGTGCTTACCGCAATGTATCCATGTTTGGTACTTTGTGTATGCTTCGGACTCGTACTGCATGCAGATCGGCATCAGACTGTCCGTGATTAACAGTGATGCTGTTTGGGGACAGGGACTGGGCAGGGACGGTTTTATTTTACAAAATGAAGGTATATCACCACCGTCCAGGGGGTGGAGGGACAGGGCCAAGATATCCATCATATATCCATCATATGCTATGTCATATGACAGCTCGGAGCATTAATGGAAGGAGGAGACATCATGCTGCATCAGCTACATCTGAATCATGAGTGCCCAGGATCGACCATCTTGCTATGGGAATTGAGAATTGTTTCATTTTGAAGCTGCTGCTTGTTATTACATATTTGCATTGGCTGCCCCTGGCACCGGTTCTAGCTCCACATGTCATGGCTCAGAGCCGCAAGTTGTTTTGTTCTCCCAAGGTGATCAGCGTCTTTCCGATCTGTGAAGCACAATGTGAAAATGATATTCCATACACATGCAAACCACTGCGATATGATTTAATGCTCACAGCAGTCCTGCCAGCTAATGATATTTGTAAAATAATTCAGCGGCCAGTTAGAGAGAGAAGGAAGCAGGAGAATTCTCCACCATCCAGAGCTCCCCACTGTTCTCTTCCTTCCAGTGAGCAATCCTCTATTACCAAACACACATTATAATGGCACCGACTACTGCACTATTATCAGTCTATTACACATAAAGTACAACGGATTGTTAGCGACTGCTAAACCGCTCAAATGAATCCTGTTTAAGGCAGTGCGCTGATTTCGCCGCCCGGAATACTCCGCTATTACCAAACTGCACATCTATATGTACATACATAGGGGGTGATTCTGCTCAGCTCGCTAGGCAGCGGTCGTTCGCTGCTTAGCTAATGGCTTAACGGCCACCGCCCCTTGAATCCTCTCGGGAGCATGCGGATGTATGTGTATGCTCACACATCCATTCGAAACTCGAACGTACAGCAGAAAAACCATTTGCTGACCATCAAATGATTTTTTTCCCCCGTTCGCAAATAAGTCAGTCTATATTGCCTAGGAAATGTACGACAATGGGGCGCTTGCTGCCAGCCCCTGCCCGCTCCAATGTGTGCGAATGTCTCGGTAACTGTTATAGTCGCCGAAGGTGGGGGCTGCACAGGTGTATAACTGCTCATGTGCAGCTCCCAAAACACCGGAACGGGGCCGAATTCGGAAAAAAATAACTAATGAAACAGAATCAGACCCGCAGTTCCTATATTGTCACATTATTACTATTTTAACAATTATAGCAATCTAGACTTAATCCTTGTTGGTTGTAAATCATATCATATAACTGTGATTAAGGCACAATTCACATTTCGTATGACTAAGAACTACAACTCCCAGGGTTAGTCAGACATCTGCCTCATATCCCCATAAGTGCTGCTATTTAGAATATAACAGTGACTGTGGTCATAAGGGCTGCCTCAGTGGTGAAACATGTGGGTGGTGAGCAATGTTCCCTCTAATTTTACGAAGACTGTGTGCGACAACAGATTTTGGCTGTGCAACTTTGGAAGGAAATTTTAATTTTTGTGCGTCACTTATATATAACTGGGAAATGACGTTCAGCATTTGTGTTAACTTTACTTCAAAATTATATTAAACATTTAAACAGTCAAAATACAGCACACAATGTAGTTAATGGGTGAAACACACATTAATTGAGTCCACAACTGCAAAAAGGGACCAATGCTGCTTTGTGCGCTCTATTGTAATGTCTGTGCGCACGCTCGTCGAGTTGTATGCGCGCGCACGTGCGCACAGCTTAGAGGGAACACTGGTGGTGAGCCCAGGTGAGCCCAGGTGCTCATTTGGGTCCCCCTTCTTCACCCCAACCCAAGTTCACAATATGTAACACGGCAGTGGGTGACAGGGAGAGTCAGAGGGGGACAGGAGTGGCAGGGGGAGGCAGAGGGTGACAGGGAGAAGCATGGGAGGCAGAGTGTGCTGCGCTCGCCATGCTTCGGGCTCAGTGGCTTGCTGCGTTTGCCACGCTATATAACATAAGACTCCACACCGACGTGGATAGTGGGGGTATGAAAAGGTTGTAGGACGCGTACCGCCGCCCCTCACAAGTTCGCCATGCTTCGGGTTGTTGTTGATATTGGGGGTGCCGTTGGGGGCCACTTTTAACATGGGAAAACCCATTAGGGTGCTTATACAATTTTAAATCGCATACCATTGCATATGCGATAGAATGGCATACAATGCCATACAATGCAATGGTATACAATTTAAAATTGTATAACATTGCATTCCATCGCATTCCACCTCACGCCTTATGGTCTGCGATGCGATGGGTGCCGTGCTAGTACACAAGTACCCATTTTTCAATTATTGTCACTAACATTGCTGCTTGCAATACTGGAATCCTTGTTTGTATTTGCTGTGATATTTATTTTCTTCTCGCTCAGCACATTATACTGTATATGATAAAAGAGATGTCTTTACAATTAATTCCAAATGCAATTTGACCTAAATCTCTCCCATGGGATACATAAACCATATACAATATACAGTATCCTTCTCCTCTTTACCTTCTCCCACATGTACCAGGTAAGTAGCTACACAATAAAGCCTCGTAGACACGGAGAGAAGGGTGCCCCATGCTGAGCAACGTGCTTAAGCAGGGGTCACTCAGCACACATCATTGGCACACATGCATGTACCACCACTGGCACACATGCATGTACCAATCAGTGTCTGTGACATCAGAAAACTTTAATCTGAGAGCAGGCCAGTGTGAGAGGGAAAGAGCGAGCCAACCGGGGGAGCTCGCAACAGGAAATGTCACGGCCTGGTTTGGAAACAGCACCAAAAAGGACAGACAATCTCTCCAGAGGGTTGTGCGATCGGCAGAGCGTACCATCCGTATCAAGCTTCCAGATCTGGACACTATATACAGCAAGCGATGCTGGACCAAAGCAAGGAAGATAATGAAGGACCTCAGCCATCCCAACAATGGACTCAGTTGCAGTCAGGGAAATGATACCACCATTCAGGGCCGGTGCAAGGCACCGGAGCGCCCCAGGCGAGTCGGGGTGGGGGCGCCCCGGTGCCGGGGGGGGGGGAGGTTGGTACCTGTGTAAAAAAACTTGCGTCCCCGGCGTCCCTGCTAGTGCGTGCAGGGGTGTCCGTGCCGCCGGGAGAGCCTGCGGCGCTGTTATTGTGTATAACCTTGTCGCGGACGGCGGGGTCCCTACAGTGAATAGAAAATAACTAGCGCTTCCCGCGCCGCCGCGCGCATAGCGCTAGTTATTTTCTATTCACTGTAGGGACCCCGCCGGCCGCGACAAGCTTATACACAATAACAGCGCCGCAGGCTCCCCCGGCGTCACGGACACCCCTGCACGCGCCAGCACTCAGCAGGGATGCCGGGGACGCAAGTTTTTTTTACACAGGTACCACAGTGCTGGGGGTGAGGGGCGAACTGCCGCCCTCCAGGTGCCGGCGCCCTAGGCAAATGCCTAGAGCTGCCTAATGGTGGCGCCGGCCCTGCGCTCATTGAAGACAAACACAGAGCGAATGAGAAGGAGCTTATTCCCGTAGGCCATTAGAGCCCTCAACCAGACCTCCTAGTACCGGGACTTTCTTTCTAGATTTCCCTCACACATTCCCTCTACACTTTTCCCTCAGCTGATCTACTTATCGCAACGCAATGTAGGACAGTTGTATAATAAACATTTCACTACATATTGTGCTATGTATGATTTTGTACGTGACAAATAAAATTTGATTTGATTTGATTTTGAGTGGAGTAATTGATTAAATGAAAGTATCCATGGGAACAAGTTTTTAATTACACAGTTTATTTTTATATACACTTGTAAATACCCTCTTGTTTTTATATTTTGATGTAACTTCTTTTTATATTGGTACTTAACGTGCATCACTTTTGTTATTAGTGTATAGTCACAACAAATGATCATGAGACTGACATGGACAGAAAAATATTGTAGACACAGCGTCCACAGGGCCAAAATTACCTCTTTTTTCATAGAGACACATCACTAGGCCCCACCCCTCCCTATTCTGCCCAATACACTAGGAACTGGGCGGGGTGTGGGAGGGTTGCGTTCCCTTCTTGGTCTGCGGGGGACGACCTCAAGAATTAGGTGTCTCATGTAGGTTTCGGGGAGAGTAAGCAAGTATGACCTGAAGGGTGTGATATGTGTCAGCTCAAATCCTTGTGTAAAGGTGGCCATACATCAGAAAGATATTGTAAACAATCATACAATCTCAATTGATTGTAAGATGGATTGTATGCAGATTGTGTGCACATCTTGTGTACACAATCATACAATCATGCAGCAGATGGATTGTATGACTGATTGTATGATGGATTGTATGCAGATTGTGTGCACATCTTGTGTACCCAATCATACAGCAGATGGATTGTATGACTGATTGTATGATGGATTGTAAGTAGATTGTGTGTCCAAAAACCACCAAGGACTGCCGGGGATTTCAAGGGAAATTGTACACAATCATGAGCGCTATCAATCTTAAGATCGATCTTTCTGATGTATGGCCAGCTTAAGTACTGTATAATCATGGTTAGTGTTGATTGCAAAGCTGTTAATGATGATGATGGTGTCTAATTGTTTGCAACTGTGAAAACATCTTTTATAATGCGGAAAATGGCTATTTCTCCGAAATAAAGACTACTCAATTGGGGTAAATAAAGGCTGCACTTATATCTATGAAACCTGGACTGTGTGCCTGAGAACCATGTTTGGGAACCCCTGAAAAAAATCAAGTTTTTTTTTCCCAATGCTTTTTGGTGCAGTAGTAATTGTGGTTATTGTAGTTCTAGACCATACATTCAGCAAAAGCTTGTCTTTTTCAGGTCCTCTGCATGTTAATATGGTGGAAGCCTCTGACATACAGTACTGAGGACCACCACTACATAATGAACAAACCAGCACAGGTGATAATATCCACTCCGTTTTTTTCTCACTGTGTTGTCCTCATGGAAATTGCTAGTCTCCTGAGGGAATCAGGGAGATCACCACTATTTTAGGGAGTCTCCCTTACATTAGGTAGACAGCATGGAATTGGGACTGTAATGTACATTTATAGATAGTTGGGGGGAAAAACTGGACATATCCTTTCATTGTACAATGTTAATTAGTACAACTACAATGTCTTGCAATATCTCCAATGTTATTGTGCACATAATTATACATATGAAACAAATTGCTATATGCAGACCTAGACATGAAACATACCATTGTCATACTGTAAGTACATTATAGATGCACCAACTGGGATATTGTGCTTTGCCAGCATAGTAAATTAATGAGGGGAAAGACACTAAGGTCGGAACAATTAATGCTAAATGTTCCATTTTCAATTGCATTTAATGTCATATAATTGCAAATTCCTATTATCTAACAGTGGGAAATCTGCCGTGAAACATTTACTGTAACTCTTGTCAAGGACCTGGTTTAATATCAACGATACAAGTAACGGCATTGTTGTATAACCGCAGCATTCAGACCATTACTTTTATTACCATTCTATTATTTATGTTAGCCTGTGTAATGCCAAGGGAACTCTCCGTAAGCTAGCCGACCCAATGACATCCTTTCTATACAGTCATACAGTAACTACATATAATTCCTCTTTCTTCATCTTCATAACCCGCTCACTCCAGGCTAACACTGCTGTGTGACTGGACCGCCCAGCCCACTAAAGAGCACTGCAGTTGGGATGGACCATTATACAAGATGTAGCACCTATCCTTGTGTATTAATGCATACAGTATGTCTGTATAGAGTGTAAGGGTCCACTTATCTTTCTGTTTGTCTGTTACTTATTTCTTGTTTTATTACAGTCTGTCAGTGTTGGACAGGGGCATAAATGGTCCCACTGGAGGAAGAGGTTTTAGTGGCCCACTTTAGGGGTGTGGCCAGTCTGCATATGGAGTGTGGCCTGCTGCCACAGAAGTTTGGCTAACCATTAGAGAGTAAATATTAAAGTATAGTACATACATGATAATGTATCAGAATAATCACTGCAATACATGATAATGTATCAGAATAATCACAGCAATACATGATAATGTATCAGAATAATCACAGCACTACATGATAATGTATCCGATTAATCACAGCAATACATGATAATGTATCAGAATAATAACAGCAATACATGATAATGTATCAGAATCAGGGCCGGCGCCACCACTAGGCAAATCTAGGCATTTGCCTAGGGCGCCGGCCACTGGAGGGCGGCATTTTGTGCCGCCCGGGTACCTGTCCTACGGCGCTGTCTATTTAAATCTGGCGGCGGAGGCAGCGGGGGTCCCTGCAGTCCATTAAAAATCACGAGCGCTATCCGCCGGGCTATGCGGAAGCGCTTCTAGTGTGAAAACTCTGGCAGCACGGCGCACGCTGATCTCAGCCAATCAGCGTGCTGCCAGTGTTTTCACACTAGAAGCGCTTCCGCATAGCCCGGCGGATAGCGCTCGTGATTTTTAATGGACTGCAGGGACCCCCGCTGCCTCCGCCGCCAGATTGAAATAGACAGCGCCGAACGACAGGTACCACCACCACCCACCACCACCCCCCCCCCCCCCGCCCGGCACCGGGACGCCCCCACCCCGACTCGCCTGGGGCGCTCCGGTGCCTTGCACCGGCCCTGATCAGAATAATCACAACAATGCAGTGGGATCCACCTGGGGTTTCCCCTGTAGCTGATTAGCTGGTACTTCCACTGTCCACTTGACCAATCTCCAAGGGTTAGTAGATCTGTCCCATAATGTTCCAAACTACCTTATTAAGATGGTTTGGAATGTCTGAGAGAGGTACAGTACAGTATGAGTTATGAGGACGTGCCTGTAATGTAAATAAACATTAGCACCATTTAGAGGTGTAATGCACATACCCTCCAACATGACCCATTCCATTAGGTACAAAATGCTCTGTTCCTGGACTTCCCTGCCAGTGGCAGTTACAGAGGTGAGGCTCCAGCACAGACCAAGTCCAAAATTCAAAGAGGGGGGGTCACATCAACTGTCAGTGAGTCCAGGACAGTGATGTTTGGGGTGGCAGTAGGTGTGGCTCCCCTTTTTGAATATTGGACTGTGCTGCAGCCCCAACTCTGCAACTTCCACTGGCAGGGAAGACCAGGAACAGAGCATTTTGTACCTAATGGAATGGATCATGTTGGAAGGTATGAATGCATAGACTGGAAAATGGGTGCCAAGAGAACATTACCCCCACCACTGCACATCCACCAGCCTGAAAGAAGTCACAAGGTGCGATGGATCCATTAACATTTTTAATCTGCTCTATTGAAGATGGGATGTTGCCCATAGCAACCAACCAGATTCTACTTGGTTGCTAGATAAAATATAAAATCTGATTGGTTGCTAGGGGCAACAACCCATCTTCAACAGAACTCCCATCTTAGTAAAGTGAAGTAATTAAGATCACTGGTTGCTTTGTCATTTTGGGTACAAATCTCTGTAAGCTTTAGATACCGTTACATGAGAGTCTCAGAAGATCAGCCATTTTGCAGATACAAACCTCCAATCACAAGGTAAAGGAAGCAATAGCGTTGTTCACTGTCAAGCTTCATATATAAGTGCCCAATATACCAAAGGGCTAATTGCCCTCATCTCTCTCATTATCCTTATCTTGGTAATTGTCACTACAGAGTCCATAGCCTTGAAGTCAGAAGGCCAATGGGATTTGCTCTTCGTCTCCTGACACATTATCAAGCAGAAAAGGCATACAGCTTGAGTTTGAAACCTGTCCTAATCCTGTTGGGAGAGGTTCATTAAGGCATTGGACCCAGGGCCGGTGCAAGGCACCAGAGCGCCCCAGGCAAGTCGGGGTGGGGGCGCCCCGGTGTCTGCCGCCCGGGTACCTGTCCTGCGGCGCTGTAAAGCTGGCGACGGCGGTAGCGGGGGGTCCCTGCAGTCAATAAGAAATAACGAGCGCTATCCGCCGGGCTATACGGAAGCGCTTCTGTTTTGGAAACACTGGCCGCATGGCGCACGCTGATTGGCTGAATCTCAGCCAATCAGCGTGCGGCCAGTGTTTCCAAAACAGAAGCGCTTCCGCATAGCCCGGAGGATAGCGCTCGTTATTTCTTATTGACTGCAGGGACCCCCCGCTGCCGCCGCCGCCAGCTTTTACGCACATATACGCCGCAGGACAGGTACCCGGACGGCAAGGGGGGGGGGGGGGCGAAATACCGCCCTCCAGTGGCCGGCGCCCTAGGCAAATGCCTAGATTTGCCTAGTGGTGGCGCCGGCCCTGATTGGACCTGCATATTGTGCAATTCTACCCAGCCCCAGCTGTCTGACTTCTTTGTACGATTACTGCAGCTCTAAACTGACTTTCCAAAGGTAGACACATTTCAACTTTAGTAAAAATCACAGCACTTTGTCATTTTACATTGCAGAAAAAGTAGAGACATTGTAAAGGACTTTTATCCAAACACAACTGTTGTATACCAGCGGGCAATGCAGTGACATAAGCATTGTAGTCGCATCAGTTATTGTAACTGAGTACGCCTAACTGGGCTGTAATGCAGTGTAGTGCTAAGCTCAGTAAGGGCTAGTCTACGAATATTGCAGAGTTTAATGAAAGTGTAAAGTAAATACACATTTATTTTGTCCATTGGCTGGTATAAACCGTAATAATGTATAAAGGCAAATATATGCATTTTTCTTTATATGTATGCATCATGGGTGCAGCTGCAGCCGAATCAAGTTCATTATTTTTAAACAACGTATATAGGGGGTTATACTGGTTCACTCGCAAAGGCAAATTCCTTCTCAGGTGCACAAAACCATGTGCACTGCAGGGGGGCAGATGTAACATGTGCAGAAAGATTTCAATTTGGGTGAGGGTAAATACTGACTGCTTTATTTTTAGACTGCAATATAGATCTCACTTTAAAGTAAAACCATTACATTTGCCCTACCTGCAGTGAACCAGAATAATGTCCATAGTGTAACATGTGATAAGATATTAAAAAGTGTCCTGCACGGGGGAGGTAACTATGATGTAACAGGATAGAGGCGTGGCCACGGCGAGGCGGGAGTGAGGTAGTGAAGGGAGAGAGCTCCCTGGACTTCCATCCTGAGATGTATGTAAGGCCGCTGAACTGGTGATATACCCCCCCGCCCCCTGAGCTCCGGAGTGTGTGTTGTACATACCCGAGCGTGCGGACCCCCGACTGAGTGCTGGGCTGCTGCGGCTGAGGAAGCGAAGCGGGACTGAATAGAACGGAGGCCAGCGTGAGCCAGGGCGCGGGACAGTGACGCGGCAGTGACGCGGCAGACGGGGGAGTGTGACGCGGCGAGCCCGCGCCGTCCCTCCAGCGAGCCAGACACGAGGAGGGAGAAGGAATACTGCTGGTATCTCCCTAGCAGCCTCGCCAGCTCCCCTGGGCACCCGACTATACAGCGGCACAGCAGACGAGGGAGTGTGAGCCCGCGCTGCCCCTCCGCCGAGCGGGATACAAGGAGGGTGAAAGCATACTGCCGGCATCTTTCCACCAGCCGTGCCAGCCCCCCAGTGTGCCCTGACCGGACAGTGACCGGACAGTGAGAGTAGAGAGGAGTGGAGGCACATAAAACCCTGTGAGTTGGTGAGAGGGGCTTCCCTTTGTCTCACGCAGCCATTGAGAAGGGGTGAACTGCACTGTAGGTATATCTATCCTGTACAGTGTTCTGGCAACTTGTGAAACTGAGGGTGCTTTTCTTGGAGAGACTGCTTGCCCTGCTCGGAAGACACACCAGGAAGAGGTAAAGGCAAAAGACTTTATTTATTATACAAAGTGTTGAGAAACTCTGCTAGTTTGTGGGATATAAATTGCCTGCCTGTGTATAATAACCTCTAAAAAGACCTGCTATTGTGACTGTATATTGGTGTGCAGGCAGAAGAGAACGTGGTGTGTGGGAAAAAATATTGTTATGGGTCTGCACAGTGCCTAAAAACAGACACAGGCCCTTATTCTGATTGACGCGTACTTTACCGCATACTTTCGGATCGCGTCTTTACGGCGTCTGCGCATGCGTGGAGAACGCTACGCGCATGTGCCACGCCTTGACTCCGTACCTGTTCGGGCAAATCCCGTACAAAACTGGTCACCGCAATCATTCGGGAAATATGGGCGTATTATGGGCGTCATGCGGAATGACACATGGGCGTAGTTTCAAAGTGGGCAAAACGGGGCGGAAACATGGGCGGACACGGGGGAGTACACTGATGTTGGGGGGCGTGCATTCGGATACCACTCCGAATGCACGCGAACAAAAAGGGAAGAAATGTGCGGTGTCCAAAAGGCCACTATTGCTTTGCGGACACCACTCGTTCCTGCGGGAGGCGAACGGACCGCCTAATGACTACAAGCATTAACACCTGAACCCAATAAAATCGACTCCTTTACTCATTACTCACTAATAGGACGCTTGTCAGTGCTTTAATTGAAACCATTGCTGCTTCAAGGAAACCTTACTAATCACCCACATATGCTGTACTTCTGACACACTTTAAACCTGCTAACAATGGACATGACTGAATATTAATACGAGCAATACACATGTGTATGCGACATGTACTAATTAAACCACACAATTGTTGTAAAGTAAAGAAATTTATTTATATACATTTCACAGTCAATGCCACTGTGATGCAATGACAAAAAAATGAAGATACCAAAAAATACAAACCATGGCACTTCAATTGCTGTAAGGGTTAATGTGTGCAATGCATGTGTTAGGCATGCTTGTAAGGATACATTGGAATCTAATTGATTCCAATTCCAAATAAGCATTTTTTTATGAGGATAGGTAATTGAATAAGTGGGTCATGTGATGTATTGCAGAATTGACATAATAGTGGGTTGTTTGGCGTAAATACACCGCTTACGGGCGGTAGCACCGCTTGGCTCCCGTTCGGATGCGGTATTCCCGAGCATACTCTGTAATACTCTGTAATACCGTGCAGAATCGGAGTGTTTCTCCCGCACACGCATGGTTTGTATGTCGTCCGTAAACACGCCCTGTTCTTAAAGAGTGAGTCCGTCCGAATGCGGAGGACACGTGGGCGTTTCTACGGACGATGGCCGCACGCGGCAGAACACCGTGGCGTGCGGACCGCTCCGTAAGAATGCGGGAATATCCGCACCGATCAGAATAAGGGCCACAAAGAGGAGAGTTGCCCTACTCCCCACACCCCTTGTATAAAGGAGAGAAAAATCCCTTTAAGCAGACGCCTAAGAGTGTTGGAGACTTTCCTTTTTTTGGCCTTTTTCCCTTTTTTTTTTTTTCTTTTTCCTGCCCTCCCGGGATACCTCTTCCCCACAGAAGGAAAGAGTATAATTATGGGGAAAACCGGAAATGCGGCCGCAACTGCTGCAGCAGCCCGGTTAGAAAGATATGCCCGGCTGCAAGCAAACAGCAGTACGCAATCCCCAGCAGCGACACCCCAGAATACCCCTACAAAGGGAAAAAGCCCCCAGGACCCTCCTGAAATTACGTTACAGCAAGTACTGGAGGCCATTAGTGGTAGTGAGCAACGCCTGACAGAGAAAATGGGGGACATTCAATCAGATATTAGCTCTATGAAGCAAGATATAAAGGAGGTTAAAGATCAAATTAAAGAGGCTGAATCGCGGGTCTCCAACCTGGAAGACAGTAACAACATTCTGGTGTCTAAAGTTAACATCCTGTCAGACCAGGTACGGGACATTAAACACAAAATGTCTGACATGGAGGGGAGACTGCGGAGGAACAATGTGAGGCTGGTTGGGCTTCCTGAGCGAGAGGAGGGCGCAGATGTAATTTTGTTCATGGAGGATTGGTTGAAGGAGAAGCTCGGCAGCGAATCCTTTTCAAAGGTTTTCATGATCGAAAGAGCCCACAGGGTCCCCTTCAGACCACTACCCCCTGGAGCCCCGCCACGAACTGTAATAATCAAGTTCTTAAATTTTCAGGATCGGGACACAGTACTCCGGCTAGCAAGGCTGAAAGGCCCGCTAGAACACAACGGAGCAAGAATCTCAATCTTCCCGGATTTTGCTGTAGAGATACAGAAAGATAGGGCTAAATTCATCGAGGTTAAGAAAAGACTCCGGGAAAAAGGGGTCAAATACTCAATGGTCTTTCCGGCAAAATTGAGAATAATGGCCGAGGGGGAAACCTTTTTCTTCCAGACCGCTAACGAGGCCGCAGCCTGGATTGATAAATGGGTACCGGGGGCCCACCAGCTGGCGACCAGCAATGCATAAGCAATACTAAAACGCATTAAGAAGGGTCTAGGGGGCTCACCGCCTTATGGTGAGCCAAAAAGAGTAGGAGCCTCAAGGAACGGGGGACGGGATCTTTGGTAGGGGATTAAGTATGCCGCGGGGGGATTGGTATACAGGGTGGGGGGTGGGCGGGAGGGAGAGGGGAAGGGAAGTTGTATGTTTAAATGTTGTGTGTACTTGCCCAGGACTGCCCAATAACCTTTGCTGGACTACCATGCCGATTAACCAGATGAGAATAGGATACCCCAATATGTTGGTCCCTTTTATAACTCCGGAATATATTTACTGACATGCCCTGCTCCGCTAGGTGGTCTTTTTGTCCCTCGTGGGCCGTGGAGGCACTCAGATTTTGGTCATTTGACCAATAATTTTTTATTTTTGAGCTTAAAAACTGCGAGGCCTACACTGGCCCAGGAGGGCCAGGAGCCCTATCTGGTCCTAAGGAGTGTACCTATTGTTGTAAGTGTTATATGCAAATGTACTGCTTTCCCTATAGGGACTGCTTTGTTTGTTATTTTTCTTTTTTGCTATGTGGACTGCCTAATAACCTTTGCTGGACTACCATGCCGATTAACAGATAAAAATGGGATACCCTAATACGCTGGTCCCTTTTATAACTCCGAAATGTATTTACTGGCATGCCCTGTATCGCTAGGTGGTCTTTTTGTCCCTCGTGGGTCTTGGAGGCACTCAGATGATGGACATTTGACCAATAATTTTTTATTTTTGGAACTTAAAAACTGCGAGGCCTACACTGGCCCAGGAGGGCCAGGAGCTCTATCTGGTCCCAAGGGGCGTACCTATTGTTGTAAGTGTTATATGCAAATGTACTGTTTTTCCTATAGGGACTATTTTGTTTGGTATTTTTCTTTTTTGTTATGTCTACCTATTGTCTTGGAGCTTACCATATTCTGGCTGTCTGATGGAAAATATGTCTATGAGGATGATGAATAGAGGAAGGCAGGGTCTGCCCTGTTCCGAGGCGCATCACCCACGGAGAGGGGGAACCATAAAAGTACAGGACATAGAAGGTGACCTAGAATGGTGGTAATTTTATCATGGAGCATTAGGGGCATGAACAATAAAATTAAAAGATCGTTGGTTATGAAGCAAATTAAGCAATATAATGCTGATATAACATGCTTAATGGAAACCCACCTAGCTGGTAGTACGTTAAGATCTCTGAATAGACCGTGGGTGGGTTGGACTTACCATGCCCCGTTCACTACATCATCTAGGGGGGTATCAATATTGGTAAAAAAAAACCTACCCTTTGTGTGTAATCGGAACAGGATAGACCCGCTGGGGCGGTATATTTTCCTCGACTGTGTAATAAACGCTAAGCCATTGCTCCTGCTGGCGATCTATATTCCACCACCATTCACCTATGAAATTCTGAAAAAAGCACTGGAGTTTATGGCAACTGCTCCAGACGTCCCAGTTATATGTACTGGTGATTTCAATAATATACTGGATATTCAACGTGATAGGTGGAGTAGATCGCCAGCGGGAGGTGGTAGAAGCAATAGAGGATTCGATACTTTTGTTAAGAATATGGGTTTGGTTGACTCATGGAGAGAGAGAAATCCAGACATTGTACAGTTCTCTTGTTTCTCCGCCTCCTTCCAGGCCTTTTCAAGAATTGACCTAATGTTGTTATCCACCAGATTGATGCCCAGTGTAGTGAAAACAGAATATAAAAATAGAGGAATATCGGATCACTCCCCAGTTCTGTTGGAGTTGGCGGAGCATAGGGGCAGAGAGAACTCTTTTTGGAAGTTTGACGCTAGGTGGTTAGGGAAATTAAAGGATGACGAAAAAAGAAAGGAGGAATGGTTGGAATACTGGGAGATAAACAGGGGCACAGCGCAGGCTGGGATGGTCTGGGATAGCTTTAAAGCATTTATGAGGGGTGGCTTAAAAAAAGATATCAGCGAGCTTAAAAGGGCTAGCAGAGCTAGGACCTTGGAGCTAGAGGAGAATTGTGAAGAGCGGGAAAAACATTATATAGCAACGGGAGATGATATATCGAAGGTAGAATGGTTAGAGGCACAGGAGAGATGGCTTAACTCTATAAAGGAGGAGAACTCTAGTTTAATGCTCCATAGCTCCCAGATTAACTATGCGACTTCAGACAGAACTGGAAGATTCCTGGCGAATTTAGCCCAAGTAGACAGCCCCCCAAGTACTATTATAAAAATCACTGACACGTCTGGCGGGGTGTTATATGAAAATATGGAAATAGTTAACTCCTTCAGGGATTACTTTAAGGGAATCTATGAGTCCAGAGTAAAACATAGTCAGAGTGAAACAAGGGAGTTACTGGAAAAGATAGATATACCAACCATACCACAAGCCGCAAGGGCTGAGCTTGAGGAACCTCTTAATCTGCAAGAACTAAAATCAGCAATCAGTTCCCTTCCAGCCGGTAAATCCCCCGGTATAGATGGCATCCCAGCCGAAATCTATAAACGATATTCAGAAATAATGGCTCCTATACTAATGGAGACATTTAAGGCAAGCTACAATGACGATAGGTTCCCCGTTTCAATGTCCGAAGCAAAGATAATTGTTTTGCTGAAGGCAGAAAAAGACCCGTTACTTCTGGAGTCATATAGACCAATTTTTCTTATAGTTACAGAAGCAAAAATCATTGCTAAGGTCCTAGCTGCAAGATTGAATAAACATATTTGCAAAATAGTCCACACCGATCAAACCGGCTTCATGCCAGGTAAATCAACATCAATTAACCTGCGTAAATTGTATACTCACCTGCAAATGTCACATACAGAGGATCCCCTGCCGGTGGTAATGTCACTCGATGCGGTCAAAGCGTTTGACGCTATCGAGTGGCAGTACCTATGGGAGGTAATGCGGGTAATGGGGATCGGCCCAAAATTTATAAAATGGGTGCAGATGCTTTATACAGCTCCAAGTGCCAGAATGGCCATAAATGGGCATGTGTCAAATTCATTTGCACTCAATAGAGGAACGAGACAGGGGTGCCCTCTGTCACCATCCCTGTTCGCACTGGCCATCGAGCCTTTGGCTTGTATCCTGCGAGGACATCCAGAAATAGTGGGATTTAGGACAGGTACCACAACAGATACAGTGGCACTATACGCTGATGATTTACTGTTATTTTTGTCCGACGGGGAGAAGGCAGGCCCAATAGTGATGGAGGAGATCAGGAGATTTGGGGACCATTCCGGGTTTAGAGTAAACTGGAACAAATCCAGCGTCTTGTCGGTGAGACCGGGGGACTCCGGAACCCCACTAGTGGATACGCCACTTAAGTGGGTACAATCATTTAAGTATTTAGGGATATGGATGTCCCGGGATCCCGCCGAGTTTAAGACGCTGAATTTGGACCCATTAATATCATACTTAAACAAAAAAATTAAAACATGGCAGAAATTACCATTAACTAGCACAGGCAGAGTCAACATGATAAAAATGATTGTGCTCCCCAAGTTCTTGTACGTATTGCAACAGGCCCCACAATATGTGCCAGACCCCTTCTTTAGAAAAATAAATAGTATACTTTCCACCTTTATTTGGAACAATGCACGCCCCAAGATTCGATTACAGACATTGATGAGAGGGAGGGACGAGGGGGGACTGGCGTTGCCTAATTTTAAACTATACTACATGGCAAGTCAGTTGACACTGCTTGCAGATTGGATGGGCCCTAACTCTAACTGTATGAATGAGGGGGTAGGGGCGGTGGTAGCACAGAGTGAGAGTGGGACCACCCCTTTGCATAAACTATTAAAAGGTCGACTGAAGAAGGGGGATGCACCAGTGGTGGTACAAGCAGTGAAAGTATGGAGAGAAACCAATAAACTGATGAAATTTACTGAAGTAGATCTAGAACAGGCATGTCCAACCTGCGGCCCTCCAGATGTGCTAAAACTACACATCCCAGCATGCATTGCCATCATTCTAGCATTACCTAATAGCCAAATTGTGGCAAGGCATGCTGGGATGTGTAGTTTTAGCACATCTGGAGGGCCGCAGGTTGGACAAGCCTGATCTAGAACATCCCTTAAACGACCCCCAGGGAATGAAAGAGTTAAGGTATCTTCAAATTTCCAGGGTATGGGAACAGTACGGGGTAACCATGTTGAGTCAGCTGTATGAGGGGGGAGTACTGAAACTATTTGGGCAACTACAGGAGGAGTTTGCAGTGCCTACAACGCACTTTTTTAGATACCTTCAACTGAGAAATGCATTGGAGTCCCAGTTTCTGGGAAATCCTCCAGAGTTTGGGACATCCCCAATAAAGAAATTGCTTAAATCAGCAAATAAATCAAAATTGACATCAAGAATATATAATCAATTAATACAGTTGGAGGGGGGAGAACTGGGTGTCCTGAGGGGAAAATGGGAGAACGATATAGGTCCAATAGAGAGCGATGAATGGGCCAGAGCATTGTCTTCAATAATTAAAACAACAAACTCAACTAGAGTACAACAAGTACAATTGCTTGTGATACATAGGGCATACCTAACGATGACAAGACTCAAGAGGTTTGGTGGAAGGGCCTCGGACATGTGCCCAAAGTGCCAAAGAGCGGAGGGTTCATTCTATCACCTGATTTGGGAGTGTCCAGTAGTGCAGGAATTCTGGGAGAAAGTAAAACAAGCTCTGGTTGATTTGGGGGTCAATAGAGAGAGATTGACGCCTAGATGTTGTCTACTGAGTATGATGGGGGAAGGAAATACAGGAAGAGAGGATCATCCCTTCATCAGTAATCTATGCGCCCTGGCAAAGGTCATGATTGCCAGGACTTGGCTAGCAGACAAGGGTCCTGAGTTTGAAGGGTGGAAAAGGCTGGTGGAATACACAGTTACACACGAAAAATATGTACACATGCACAGGAACACGATAAATAAATTTAATAAAGTTTGGAGTAAATGGATAAATAATAATATAATGTGAAATGAAATAATATAACAATAAAATAATTTAAATAGATAATTTGAGATCTGTGTAGATTATACAGTAACACATGAAAAGGCACATATATATACGCACAAAGTAAAGTAAAAAAAAAAAAAAAAAAAAAAAAAGGGGGGGGGGGGGGGTATAATGTTGGTTGCGAATAAGCATATAGAGAAATTATAGGTAGACGCACAGGGTGAGTATAAATACCCAGCTAGATTTAGAAGCAGGGCACAACAGGTTGAATGTTCTAATATCAGGCCAAAGCCAGCAAAAAAGTACTAAAACCTATTTGAAGTGGGCGCAGGAGGAAAGGTAGACATCGGAATCCAGCTAACTAAGCGAGGCCTTAATAAAAGAGATATGGGGGAGGCAGGGTATAGGGATACATGGGGAGGAGACAGACTGCTGAGTGGGGCATGGGAATGAAAGAAGGGGAGGGCTGGGAGCGGGCAAGTTTGTGTATTGTTAGTAAGTGAGTTTGTCATATTAATGTTATATGTATATGTAATGTGGAATGTCTATGTACTGTTATTTTTTAATGCATAAGAAACTGAATAAAAAGGAAATAAAAAAAAAAAAAAAGTGTCCTGCACACCAGACGAGACCCCCAGAGTGTTAGGGACGTGCACAAATAAATAGATGACGTTGACAATGGTAGGCAAGCCAATATCTTTGCCAAATTTCTGCTATCCTCTTATATGTTATCATACTGTACCTCCCAACATTTACTTTATGGCAAGTGTCTTTTGCCTGTGTGGAAGGTGCAATCGCTCCCTAAAAAGGTGTGGGATTATGCTGGAGGGGCATGACCTTGTGTGGAGGGGTGTGGCTGAGCAACACTACATCAGTTTTTGTCACTTTAGGGCAGGGGCGTAACTAACTATTTTGCGCCCCCCCCCCCGCCGCACGTTTTTTTCGGCGTCCCCCCCCACCCCCGCACACACCTAACCTGCCCCCCCCCCTTCTTACCCATACCTGCACCCGCGGTCTGCGTCTCGCCCGGCTCTCTGCCGGGACCTGCCTGACTGTCTGCAGTATGGGGGGCAGCCATTTTCTAATTGTCAGTTTTCATTGCAGCAGGAGCCGACCGGGACCGTGACGGTCAGGCAGGTCCCGGCAGAGAGCCGGGCGAGACGCAGACCGCGGGTAACTATAGCCCCGCAGCCCCCCGGCGGCGCCCCCAATTTCTCTGCGCCACCCCGCCACCGCAGGGGGTGCGGAGCTATAGTGACGCCACTGCTTTAGTGGCATACCCAGTGACCCCCAAGCAGGCAGACAGACCCTGGATCCCCCTCCCTGCACTGCAGAGAAGAGCAGCAGGGATCACAGGCTTTAAAAGAACTGGAGATTTCTTCCCAAATCTCTAACTTTCTGATTCTCTCATCCTATTAAATCTCACCCATGAAGTCTAATTCCCATCTTAGTAAATTTCCCCCATATTGTCATTTTGAGTAGTAATGATTGTAAAGTGCATCCATTTTCTGAATTTTTACTTCTATAAGATATCGAAAAGATGAAAGACAAATCCTCCTTGTTGCACAAAACAGTACATAGATCTTCCATTGCCTTCTTTATTAAGTGGTTCTTTTAAGTGTCATGTATTTCAAATCACAGATATTCATTGATTATTCTAGCAGGAATTAGAAACAAAAATGTGTCAAAAATAAACCCCTGCATGCTGGGTTCTAAATCCACCCAAAGCAGTGAGTCTGGCTTTTAGTAAAATTGCTATTTTAAAATCTGTGAAAATTGTAGACTTTAACAAATGTAGAAAAGTGACGATTTAAAACAAACACTACTTACGCTAATTACCACATTTCTCACGGGAATCAGCTCATCTGTAAAACTGGGCTCCGCAGTGTAAAATCACTTGTCTTTTAAACATAATCTAGACGAGTAACAGAACAGTGCTAAACCCCCATCCTGATGCCTTGTGTTAGTGCCACTACCCCTGATGAAGTCTCTGAGATGAAACTCGCCAGGTCATGGTTTGGTGGGTTCCAAACTTTATAAAGCAGGAGGCATTTATGTGATGTGTCTCCTGATGCAAGTATAATACATTGTTCTTGTATTTGTCCACAATGTAAAACAAGCTCTGAAATAATAATTACACGACGGAGTGCTCCTTTCATTGAGGGGCACTCTATATATTTTTTGGGGTTCACAATTGCGGCAATATATGTAATGTTTTTTTAGATATTTGGATATTTTTATACCATTTTTCAGAATTTAGGTGGCACAATTATTGTTTTCAGCTGATTTATAGTTGTAATCGTTTTGTTCACTGAATGTTTGTCCTTCAACTCCCCTCCAGTACTAATATGGTGGCTTTTGTACTTTTCAGCTGAAAATGCAATTAATAAAAGTTTATTCTTTCTGCCACCCGCAGAATGTCTGTACTGGTCTTCTATCCACAGAATATTCCTCTTCATGCTATATGGTAAAAGGATAATGAAAAGATAATATTGAATTGCTCCAAGCTAGTATACAGCGCAGTCACCTTATGGAAAAAGGAGAAAGCACAACCGCAGTCTTCTACAATAAGAGGCAAATTTACAAAAGCGTCTAAAAATTCAAAGTTGCCAATAGCAACCAATCAGTCTCTGTCAACCATTTCACTGTTGCATCCTAAAAAATGATAGAATCTCATTGGTTCTTTAGCTTTAATAAATTTACCCCATAAGGTCAAAGGCTTGCTATTTTTAAGCACGTGTGACAGAGGGGGCTATTTGGCAAGTTTCAGAGAGCGATAAAGACTAAACAATCAATTGTTTGTTTAGTTGGCACCCTAGGTAAAACTTCAACCCACAGACCCTCCCCAAACCCACCTGCCCACTACTACCAATACCCACTGCCCAGCTCCTTCAGTGAAAGTGTGGAAGTTCATAGAACTGTTCCACATCCGCCACTTGCATTAAGTATAACAATGATGACTTACTCAAAAACAACCTTAATTTTGTGATAGGCAGACACCCCCCCCCCCCATATCAGCACCCTAGACAGCTGCCTAATTACCTGCTTAAGGACCAAGGATGGGTACCACTTAAATAAGGCGTAGGTCAAGTAGATGATCACTTAGGGATTCTCGCACCTGCTGGCATCTTAATGTTGAATTTTAATTAATTAAATTAATTACTTTCCTTCTTTGCACAACTGGGAACATATTCCTTAAAAATTAGCCCCTACCCCCCTAAAAAAAAACCACTGCAGCCAGAATTTACAGAAGGAAAAACTGTATTTTAGCCTACATTAACTGCCTTAACGGAAGGCCTGTGAGGGTTGGGTATCTGAATACTACATGACCTCATTTCAGGACAGATGAAGCAATGTCTAATCGCATGGAGCGTTAGATGACAAAAAGGTCAGATTCTTGTGAAAAGCTTCCCAAATAACAGTTCAGAACATCTCTCTGTCTACGAGTCACTGGAAGGTCAGTGAGCAAAGTGATTTTGAACAAGCCAAGGGCAAGTAGCAAATGGGCTTTGCTGTTGCCCATTGGGGCATAGATTTGCAGATTCATCTTAGCTAAACATGAATAGAGGTGACTACTGCAGTGGTGACATCCAGCGACTGCTCTTACCAGCTATACAGTAGTTGTCAACTGTCCCTAATTTGCAGTATCAACCTTAGGTTAAACAGATCTGTCATTGAAAACAGTTTACAATTCCTACTTTCTGCAGGTTACAATCCACTTTTTCTTTTCTTTGCATTATAAATTAATATTTGCAAATGAGTATGTGTGAATCAAATACAGTAAGCGTGAAACGATGGGCATTGTAGTTCTGCATCACACACTTATGTACTTGACATGATAAACAAGGCTTCCATTGACATTCTGCTCTATCGCCAGTGATAACAGCTTTATTTGAGAGCAATATTTGGAAGGAGTTGCTAAGAGCACCCAATGGCATATGCTTGAAGAAATCCCAAAAGATAGTGCTTACGGTGAGGTGAGAGCTGTCCTTTGTGATGATAGGTCTACAGTATCTGCATGCATTGTACAGGGTGCTGGGAGGGATTCGACTGGATCCCTCTCCATGTGGAAATGCGAAAGAAGCCCTTAGGCTTCTATTCGGCAATTCCATATAGCCGCATCCAAACCCTGGAATCTATGATACCTAAATGCGGGAATTGGCCAAACCTTCGATAACTGCATTTTCTGTGCTTTGGACCCATTTAAAAGCTTAGCGCATCCCGTCCATAGTATGTAACGGTGTGTTTTTCAGGGAGGGAATGTGTCCATGGCTTCATAATTACGCCACTCCCATCTTAGTACCCATAAATCTCTCAACAGCCCTGGTTATGCCCACTGAAAAGACCACCATACACTGGTCAAACTTGTATGAAGCACAAGTCAGATCTGATTTTCCTTGAACTCCCCCGGCACCTTCCCGGGAGTCCATCATCTGACTTGGCACTTGATGTGCCACTTTTTACATGGGATTTCTTGTAGGCAAAAGGACTCCCGTGGAGCTGCAGTGGAAGTTCAAGGGAATCGGTGTGATACAAAGCACGATGTGCTGCTGATGGCTCCAAATCCGAGTTATCCTATGTACTGCAGGTCTGACCTTCGACCCAGACCCGTTGCACATGGGAACACACATTGGATCCGATCCGTCCGATCCGACATCAAACACATGGTATTTGGCCATTTTTCATCCGATTTCTGGGCCATATCTGTCAAAATCAGGTGAAAACATGCCAAATCGCACCAGTGTATGCTAAACTTAAGATTAGTGGATATTAGAGAAACTTAATTATTGAGCATCTTGATTTTTAGGGCAGCAATAATGCATAACTCATTAGTATATATATATTCAATTAATTCTAAAATGTTTTGCTTTTTTTTTTTCAATAGAGTAATTTTATTATTTTAAAGAAAGGCATTCACATTTCAAAAAAGAATAATAAACAAAGACATCAAGAATAGTTATCTTATGGATAATTCAATGTTATCATAACAATGAAAAATATTACTGTAAAAAAAATAAAAAAAATATATAAAAAATAAAATAATATATAAATGTTTTGCTTTTAGTAAAAAATAATTTTGATAAATATGCTTGTAAGTGTATTATATGAGAAATCAATAATATTTCTTTAGTCCTGCTGATGCCATAAAACACATCTGTTAGCATAGTAAGCTGCTTTGTACCTACTACAGGGTCCGTATTGGTGGTGTAACAATGCTGCTGCAGACGCCGCTGTGGCTTGGTGGAGCCAGCACAAGTGGAGTCTGTGAGGAGCAGAGGAAGTGTGACGCCCATGAGTGTGCTGGAGTACCGTCCACCTCCCTCGCCCCCATTGTCGGGCACCTACGTGGGGTGCACCCAGCTTCAAGTCCTGCTACCGATTGAGCCCCCTGCCAGGCGCCCATGGCTGATGTGCTGGCTCCAAGTCCTGCCGCCAGCTGAGACCCCACCACGCGGTGACTGCCTGGCTCCTGTCTGGCTTCTGTGTTTGCCATAACTGAATTTTTGGCTGCTGGAGCCCTGCATTACCGCTCCTTGCTACAGCAGCATTCTCTGAAACTCCCTCCACCCCCTCCTTGTCATTGCTTTTAGCCCACATACAAGGGGCCAGAGAGCAGCATGATAAGAACTCCTGTGCCACCACCCCCACTGCCCCTGGCGCCGCATACAGGGTGCCATAGAGCAACATAGAGTCCTGCTCTCCCCATACATACAGAGCCCAATCACAGAAGAAATAAGTGAGTAGATTTTATATATATTAGTGTAATTGCCATTGCAGTGTGTGGCATATAGTGTAAATGGCATTACGGTGTGTGGTGTATAGTGTAAGTTGCATTACGTTGTGTGGCGTATAGTGTAAGTTGCATTACGTTGTGTGGCGTATAGTGTAAGTGGCATTACGATGTGTGGCGTAAAGTGTAAGTGGCATTACGGTGTGTGGCGTAAAGTGTAAGTGGCATTATGGTGTGTGGTGTATAGTGTAAGTTGCATTATGTTGTGTGGCATATAGTGTAAATGGCATTATGGTGTGTGGCATATAGTGTAAATGGCATTACGGTGTGTGGCATATAGTGTAAGTGGCATTATGTTGTGTGGCATATAGTTTAAATGGCATTATGGTGTGTGGCGTATAGTGTAAGTGGCATTGCGGTGTGTGGCGTATAGTGTAAGTGGCATTTCAAAGTGTGGCATATAGTGTAAGTGGCATTACGGTGTGTGGCGTATAGTGTAAGTTGCATTACATTGTGTGGTGTATAGTGTAAGTGGCATTACGGTGTGCGGCGTATAGTGTAAGTGGCATTACGGTGTGTGGCGTATAGTGTAAGTGGCATTACGGTGTGTGGCATATAGTGTAAGTGGCATTACGGTGTGTGGCGTATAGTGTAAGTTGCATTACGTTGTGTGGCGTATAGTGTAAGTGGCATTACGGTGTGTGGCATATAGTGTAAGTGGATTACGGTGTGTGGCGTATAGTGTAAGTGGCATTACGGTGTGTGGCGTATAGTGTAAGTGGCATTACATTGTGTGGCGTATAGTGTAAGTGGCATTACGGTGTGTGGCATATAGTGTAAGTGGCATTACGGTGTGTGGCGTATAGTGTAAGTTGCATTACGGTGTGTGGCGTATAGTGTAAGTTGCATTACATTGTGTGGCATATAGTGTAAGTGGATTACGGTGTGTGGCATATAGTGTAAGTGGCATATAGTGTAAATTGCACAAAGCCACGATGTGCACTGACCGCTGCAAGTCTGATTCATCTTATGTGCAGTAGGTTCAATCTTCGGATCCGATCCGATGTGCGAGAGAACAAGCATCGGTTCAAATGTTAAACATATGCGTTTTGGCTTCTTTTTACCAAATTTCTTTGCCCAATCCAGTTAAGCATGCATGGGGGGTTTCTGAGTACCCAGATACTCCCTACATCTATTCATTGCTGCCTCCCTGGGCTTTGAGCTGTGCACCGTAGCGGGCAGCTGGGGACATGTTGAAGAAGCTGCCCGGCTGCTGTTTCTTTCAGCCATTTGAAAACAACCCCCAGCCTCCACATAACCAACTCCCCCTCTACCCCCCCCACTCCTTTAAAAATCCTGCGTTTGCTCCTACGATCCTACGAACTTAAGTGACATTGCAATCCAAAATCGCATAAGTGTATGGCCAGCTTAAGAAATACAACACACATTTAGAAAGAATTACTGCACTAGCCTTGCAAGAAAAATGACAGCGGCTCATGTGTTAAGTTTCAGTCGTGGTACATGAGGTTGGGAGTTCCAGTCCAGTCCCCTGCTGGAACTCTGGGGCTACGTTGCCTCCAGGGGATTATTAAGAAGCAATTCACTGGATATCTGACAATAAGTTTGAAGATCCCGAACTGACTGCGCTGAGGGGAGAATCCCACTTATTTCACTTCATTCTACTTTAAACTAAAGTTTTAGTTTTCGCCGAAGTTCATCTTTAACACCTAGATCAATATGTCTTGACATTTACTTTGCAAATCCACACTTCTTGCAAGCGGCATTCCTGTATAATGTTTCAAATTGACTGATTGCATGTAAAGCTGCTCAGCCTTTTATCGATGTCTGATCTCCCACGATGCACTGCAAAACCACAGAAACACGCAATGGTCTTTGCGAGCTGATAAGTGCTGTTGCTTGGTCTCAGGTGATGTAATAGTTATACAGCAATGCTACTCTGTTATATACACAGCTTCTGTAGCAAGTAACACAGGTTATTTGCCTTTTTATAGGCTTGCCTGGCTTCCATCACGCACTGTCAGTGGCAAGAGAGATAGGGGGAGGGGCTATTAAATACCAGGTACCAGGACTGATGGAGGGCATGGATCATTGGATAGACAGCAAATAGGTCGACATCATTAGGTCGATACCACTAGGTCGACATACAACTGGTCGACATAACTGAAGGTCAACATGCAGGAAGATTCAACAGGGTCATTAGGTTGACACAAGCATTAGGTCAACATGGGGAAGGTCGACAGTCAAAAGGTCAACTTGTGGGTTTTTCATATTTTTTTGTCCCGAATGTTGACACAGTCGACATGGACACTGAAACGTAGAACCGCGTCCCCTCATGTGGCTCGCTGCGTTCCCCATGCTTCGGGCCCGGTGCCTCATTACTCTCACACACTATTTTATTCTCCCACCATACCCTAGTGGATGGTAGGGCATGAAATACCTGTCGGCACATGTTGGTTCTATAAAATCGTGAAAAACCCCATGTCGACCTTTTGACTGTTGAACGAGTCATGTCAACCTAATTCTTGTGTCGACCTAACCCATGATGCCCTTCAGTCATGTTGACCTTCATTCATGTCGACCTAGTGGGGTTGACCTAATGCTTGTCGACCTTATGCTTGTAAACCTAGTGAGCATATCCCCTGATGGAGGAGTCCACTGGGGCCCAATTAGCTGACAGCAGCAGCTCTTCTCAACCCAACACTTGCTGGGCTGCAGCGTGGCCAGAGAGGTGCTTAAAGTATTAATTTTTTGTATTTTATTCTAAGGGAGCATGGCCACGCCTCCTTCAATTAGACCACACCCAATAAACAGTACCTGGGTCCAGCCAGGTTCTCTACTTGTTGTTTTAAGGCACATCAGCTAAATTCGGGTGCCGGGTGACTGCCGACAGTCAGCATCCTGACGGTCAGTATACTCTTATAAGAATCCCGACTGTTCAAATACCCAACAGTCGGGATCCCGGCTGACAGGGATATTCTCCCTCATGGGGGTCCACGACCCCCCATAGAGGGAGAATAGAACCTGTGGTGAGTGCTTGTAGAGTGGCAATCACAGCGAGACCAAAAGGGGCTTTTTTGTGCTCGCCCCTCCTGTCGGAGCACCGGTGGTCAGTATTCTGATGTCAGTATACAGAACATCAGAATCCCAACTGTCAGCCCATCATACCACACCAGGGCCCCCCCAGCAAGCCCGGGCCCGGGTAATTAGCTTCCCATCCCCTCTCGGTGGACCTGATTGCAGCCGCTGAGTAAGTCCCAGGCTATTCTGAGCTTTGCGATGAGTGGTTACCAGGGGAAAACTTATTTGATGGTAAGCGTCTAATGAATGGATATTGACATATTTTCTCAGCTGTAAAGTCTTTGCTAGCCGCACCCATCTATTCGCACAGCGTACACATATATTTACAAGGCGGGATTTCTCTCTAGCGACACAGCGTCTACCTGTTTACTGGCCGCTGCTAAATCACATACCTCCCAACATGACCCATGCCAGGAGGGACACAATGCTCTGCTCCTGGACTTTCCTCTTAATGTATGATTACCATCACCTGTATTGAACAGGCTGACTAATAAAGAAGGTGCTTTAACCCAGGTGATGGCAATCATAAATTAAGAGAAAAATCCAGGAGCAGAGTATTCTGTCCCTACTGGAGAGGGTCACGTTGGGAGGTATGAATTTGTACAGTGATGACCAGGTCTGAATCGGACCCAATAGGACTAGATCCTAAGGACAGCTGGCCAGTATCCCTGTGCGCACACAGGGGCTCAGATTGCCTCCATAGACTATACAATGTGTATGATAAATAGTCTCATATACACCACAGTACTGAGACAGGAGGTCTGGAGTTCTTGCTGGAGACTTCAGTAAACAGACCTGTCACATCTGGTGCTGAAGAGGTGCTGGATTGTGTTCAGGTGGCTGCCAGTGCTGGAGGCCTGTCAGGCTCAACAGTTATTACACCGTTTAAATAAATATAGATCTGCAAAAGTGGGACGAGAAAGGAATATAATCCAGTATGGTTGCAGGCCAACATTAAGTCTAACAATGTAATATATTTATACTGGTCACAACAGGAGTAGACTGCTTTAATACATACTTGCCTACATACTTGCCTACCTGACCCTCTCCATGCAGGAGAAAATGCTCTGTTTCTGGACTTCCCTGGTAATGTATGATTGCCGTCACCTGTGGGGAGCTAGGTAAAGGTGTCTCACCACAGGTGATGGCAATCATACATTACCAGGGAAGTCCAGAAACAGAGCATTTTCTCCCGCATGGAGAGGGTCAGGTAGGCAAGTATGCTTTAATACACTGTTCTCTCCCCTTCTCACTATGTAGGACAGTCATCCTTCCTCTCAATCTTCATATACAGTATGTGTTTGCGCTGTCCTTATCCTGAACTATTACTACAGTATATGGCAATGGCGGCAGTGGAGCATGAAAGCATAATGACCCGGAAGGCGCTGATAAGGCTGATATTTCTTATCGCCTCATTAACCCCTTCCTGACAGAGCTAGTTTTTGCGTTCCTGACAGAGCCATTTTTTTCAAATCTGACATGTCTCACTTAAGTGGGGATAACTTTTTTTTGCTTTTACTTATCCCAGTGATTTTGAGATTGTTTTCTCGTGACACATTGTACTTCAAGTTAGTGGTAAATTTTCGTCGATACAGTCTGTGTTTTTTTGTGAAAAATACCAAAATGTCGGAAAAAAATGGAAAATTTTGCGATTTGCAAAATGTTAAATTTTCTGCTTGTGAGACAAATAATCTTACCACTCAAAATAGTGAATAACTAACATAGACCATATGTCTACTTTATGTTGACATCATTATTTCAACTTCCTTTTAATTTTTTGGGACACTAGGAGGCTTACAATATGAATAGCAAATTCTCAAATTTTCAAGAAAATTTCAAACACTGATTTTTTTAGGGACCAGTTCAGTTCTGATGTGACTTTGAGGGACTTGTATGTGAGACACCCCCATAAATGATGCCATTTCAAAAACTGCACCCCTCACAGTATTCAAAACAGCATTTTGGAAGTTTGTTAACCCTTTAGGTGTTTCACAGGAATTAAAACAAAGTGTAGGTGAAATTTCAAAATTTCTTTTTTTTTGCAGAGTTTCAATTTTAATACATTTTTCTAACGAATACAGTAGATTTTACTAGAGAAATGTGACTAAAAATTGATTCCCCCAATTCTTTTGTTTTCATAAATATCCTATATGTGGCCCTAGTGTGCACGGTGACCAAACCACAGGCTTCATAATAGAAGGAGCACCTACTTGATTTTGGAGCCTCCTTTTTATGAGATTATTTTTTAGGCACCATGTAGGTTTCTAGGCACCATAAGATGCTAAAAGTTAGGAACCCCCCCACAAGTGACCCCATTTTGCAAACTACACCCCTCAGGGAATTCATCTAGGGGTATAGTGTACATTTCAAACCCCCAGGGGTTTCACCAATTTTGATACAACTGGGCTGTGAAAATGAAAAAAAATAATTTTTCATTTTCACAGCTCAGTTGTATCAAAATTGGTTAAACCCCTGGGGGTTTGAAATGTACACTATACCCCCTGATGAATTCCCTGAAGGGTGTAGTTTGCAAAATGGGGTCACTTGTGGGGGGGTTCCACTGTATAGGTGCTTCAGGGGTCATTCAACCAGAATCTGTGCTGCAAAATCCAAAAATCACTCCTTCCCTTCTGAGTCCTGCCATGCACCCAACTGGTATTTTTTGGTCACATGTGAGGCATTGCCGTACTCGGGAGAAATTGGGGCACAGATTTTGGGGTGCTTTGTCTCCTTCATTCCTTGTGAAAATGAAAATTTTTGAGCCAGATCTGCATTTTTGTGTAAAAAAATTTAATTTTTTACACAAAAATGCAGTTCTGGCTCAAAATTTTTAATTTTCACAAGGAATGAAGGAGACAAAGCACCCCAAAATCTGTGCCCCAATTTCTCCCGGGTACGGCAATGCCTCACATGTGACCAAAAAATACCAGTTGGGTGCATGGCAGGACTCAGAAGGGAAGGAGTGATTTTTGGTGGTGGAATGAATGGCGGGTGCTATGTCGCATTAGCAAGACCCCCGAAGCACCAATACAGTGGAACCCCCCCACAAGTGACCCCATTTTGGTCACCAGCTTTGGGAGGGGGGCTGGCGCTGCGGCTGGCGGGGGGGTGGGAGGGGTGCTGGCGCTGCGGCAGCCGGGTGGGTGGGAGGGAGGGGGGCTGCCGGGTGGGAGGGGGGGGGGGGCTGGCGATCGTTGGTGATCGGTGCGGTATACGCACACACACACACACACACACACACACACACACACATATATATATATATATATATATATATATATATATATATATGTGTGTATATATATATATATATATATATACATATATATACATATATATACACACACATATATATATATATGTGTGTGTATATATATATATATATATATATATATACACATTTGCACATTATTTTTTATTTTATTTTATTTTTAACTTTTCCAGCAGCAGCATGCTGCTGCTGCTGCTGCTGCTGCTGCGGGGGGTAGGGGGGAGGAGGGGAGCGCAGCGTGCGCTCCGGACGTAGCGGTGGAGCCGGGGGAGCTGCTGCTGCTGCCGGGTGAGTGCCCGGCGGGTGGGAGGGGGGTGCTGCCGCTCGGTGGTGATCGGTGCTGCACCGATCACCACCGTTTTCTGTGTTACCGAGCGGCTTAGCCGCCGGTAACACAGGAAACGCTGTGATTGACTGTTCAGATTTGAACAGCCAATCACAGCGATCGCCGACCGGGGGGGGCACCCCTGCCCCCCCTGGGCGGCGAGGGGGGATGTCTGCTGTCAGGGACAGCAGACATCTCTTAACTGTCACCGCGTCTATAGACGCAGTGACAGTTAGAAACCATGACGTACATTTATGCCATGTGTCGGGAAGTACTTCCCGACCATGACGTAAATGTACGTCAAATGTCGGGAAGGGGTTAAAAAAAATCACTTATCGACACTCCATTAATTAAAATATCACTGGGGTTGCTGAGTGATTCTCTGTTCGGTACTTGCTTCCTAGCAGGGCGCCCAATACGCATTTAGCGTACTGGGCTATTCACCATAGTGAAATCGCATTGCATGCCGCGTTATAGTAGCATGCGATGCGATGCGATGTCCATATAAAGTGCACAGGAGTGCTTATACAATGAAATATCGAATACGATCTCAGTGCACCAAATGCGATGCGATATTTAATTGTAAAATCACCCATGCCACGATATGTGATGGGTGCTTACAATGAGATGTGATGGTATGAGATGTGATGTGTACATAGTATGAGATGTGATGGGTGCTTACAACTATAAGCACCTGCACCTATGCCATTGTTTAGTGTCAACCCCACTATCAACGCCACCCCGAAGCGTGGCGAACATAGCGAGCCCCGCGAGTGGCAGCGGAATGCGTCGTCCAACCTTTTCATACCCCCACTATCCAGCGTGGAGTTGATTCTATATAGTGTGGCGAACACAGCGAATACATGTAAAGTAATCCGCGGGGCTCGCTGCGCTCGCCAAGCTTCAGGCTCTGTGGCTCGCGAAAATCAACTCCACGCTGACGTGGATAGTGGGGATATGAAAAGGTCGGAGGACACGTTCCGCCGCCCCTCGCCACGCTTCGGGGTGGTGTGGATAGTGCTGGTGTTTTAGGAACACATTCACACCTGCACATTCATACAGCTGACACAGTAATGACGACATGTGTTAACTAATAACTCATTTACTTAAATAGGAGCGGGAACAGGAAAATCGCATCGCATCGCATGCTACTACTATACGTGATGCGATGCGATTTCACTACGTTTGCGTACGTAATAAATCTGGGCGCCCTGCTAGGAAACAAGTACCCTCTGTTCCCCTAGATTGGAGTTTCGCTAGACAAAGGCATTTTAAAAGAGGAGGGGGCCAGTGTGCATGTGCACTAATACGGACACCTAAGCTCCATTTCTTTGCTTGTAAGCTCAGGGGGTTATTCTGGTTGGTGCAAAAGCAAACTCCTTCTTTAATGGACAAAACCATGCTGCACTGCAGGTGGGGCATATGTAACATGTGCAGAGAGACCTATTGTATGTGTCAAAGTTTTTCATACCTGTTGACTGTCGACTATTTATTGTCAACCTGCTGCCCGCAACCCACTGGTATTATATGTAGCGCATCACAGTAGCTGGTAAAATGAGTTTGTTTTTCCCTGTGGGGCCAATGTTTACCTGTCAGGAGCAAAAGTGTTTTTTTTTTTTCCTATAAGGGGCCATTGTGTTTTATTGTCTCCTGTAACATAAAGCAGTCCCTCCCAATCTACCACAAAAAAATAAATCCTATGGTATATTTTGAAATAAAGTGTGTGTGTGTGTGTGGGGGGGGGGGGGGGGGGGGGGGGGGGATGGCTTTCTGCACCCATTGGCAGATAGACAATAGTCTTCCAGTCTTCTGGCCCATCCAATTGGTGGACGAAAGTTTTTACTTATGCAATTGTCAAAAGCTTTATGAAGTGAAAATGTTTTTCATTTAATGTACCCTTATAGGCCTTTAACCACTTGTCTTGGCTGAGCTGCGCTGCAGGAGCGGTCTCTCCCGAGAAATTTTCCTGCATGCCACTGTAAAGAAAGGGTGTGTACCCAATGGTGCCTCCAGCAGTGAACCACTGGTGCACCACCACCCCCCTTGTCACTGACTCCCCCCCCCCCCCTTGCTGATCCTTACCATCTGGGCTGCTCAGGGAGGTTTGGCAGCGCTTAGCCATTCGTGTGTGTGGGCGTCCAATCACAGGAATACCCGAACAGATGAACGGTTGAACATCCAAACACCCAGAACTGAAGTGGCCCAGAACTTCTCCAAGTGGCTGCAAACAGCCGAAGCTGGCAGCAGCAGCCCCAGGGGAGCAGGAGCTGATGCAGAAGGCAGTGGCTGCCCCTTCTGTGGTAAGTATTTCTGTGGCCATGCCCCCTCCATTGATCATACCCCTCCCATTGACCACACTCCTTTTTAGCGGGGCCCGGCGCCACTTTCAGCAGCCATGGTTTTATTATTTATTCACAAAGTAAGTCATAAGCTTTCCAATGACATATCACAGTGCATGAAAACAAAGGAAATAACATGGATCCTTATGACCACACCCTTAAGGGCTCTTCCGATTAAACTCATCTTCAAATTTAGATTGTCCCTTAAGATGATAAGGTAGTGTGCAAAGTTTGAAGATGATTAGTAAAAGTGTTTGAGAGTTATCATGGAACATCCATGCACACACACACAAACACACATAAACATCCTCCAATTATACTTATGTAGTATCCCAACCCCGCCACTGACTTCCCATCCGCCGCAGGGACTCAGGGGCAGATTTATTAAGCTTGGAGAAGAGATAAAGCGGAGAAAAGGTAAAAGGAGATAAAGCACCAGCCAATCAGCTCCCAACTGTTTTTTTTAAACACAGCTGATTGGCTGGTGCTTTATCTCCTTTTACCTTTTCTCCGCTTTATCTCCAGTTTATCTCTTCTCCAAGCTTAATAAATCTGCCCCTAAGCCACTGACTTTCCATCCGCCGCAGGGACCACCTGCCCAACCCACGCTGCCCGACTCCACTGCCTTCCACCCACCTGCCACCGCAATGCCGTTGTGGGGGCCCCGGATGTGTGGGGGCCCCTGTCACCCCATGGATAATCCGGCACTGGCATATGTGATGTCATGCCACCACCGCCACTAAAGTGAAGAAGAGCCACTAAGAGGAGCAGGCTGCTTGCTGAAGACAGTGTGAGAGGAGGGACTTAGAGGTGGTGAAGCTGCTGGAGGGACACAGGGCATGCAGATGCTGAGGGACATGGACAGTGAGCAGCTGGAGTGACAGAGACAGATCAGGGGCCAGGGGCGGATTTAGGAGTGAGGGCGCCCGTAGGCACAACAATAATGGCCGCCCCCTGCCTTATTGTATTATTTTTATTGATTATTTTTAAGCCCTCATTTGATAGAATAATTAAGTAGGACAGATTACAGGGACAGTATCTGCATGCCCTATACACTCTATACAAGATGGAATATGGAACAGTACAGTGGATATTGTGCAGTTACTGGTACATTTCAGGCTGACAGCACCAACAGAGGCATCCAAGTGCCGCCCCCAAACATGTGCCGCCCCTAGGCATGTGCCTCACGTGCCTAATGGGAAATTCGGCACTGTCAAGGGCACTACATGCGATGTAATGTGTATATTATTGTGCTAATGTATTGTAATTGTAATTGGAGTTGCTATTGTGTGACCACACCCCTTCCTTGTGGGACCATTATCCCTTTCTGGGAGGTAGGGCACAAATTTCCTGGCACTGGTGGTGTAGGGGGGGGGGGGGGGGGGCGGAAGGGAGTCGGTGTAACACAGCATAACAGTACATTTCTGCTGTGCTGACAACCCAAGTCACAACACTCTATAATATTGGTCTTTACATACTTAGCAAATCAAAACTAGTAATCAATGCTTAGAGATTGGCCTCACTAGCTCTGGTGGCAATGGGTTAGTTATGTTTAATGATTGGCTTAGAAAACAAAAAGCAGTACAAAATACAGCACACGATTGACTTCTATATTCCACTACATTGCATCTGAAAAGTGCCAAGGTTGGCTGAAACACTCTGTTGAAACTGGTCCAGAGCTGTGTTTGCTGATCAGATCAGACAGGGGAGATTAATCATTTAAAAGTTAATAATAACGTTGTAAGCATTCGATCGGATAATTGGCATGTTATAAAAAAAAAATGAAATTGCTAAAACAATGTAATAGATTGGTTAATTGCTCATTGGAGGGTATCATTTACATGGTTATTTGCCGCTTTGCAAAAATATACATCCAAAGCTTTGGAGCAGATGAGATGTGGTAAATAGATGTAGCCTTAGCTGCAATGTTAGTGATCAGTGTTCTGATACCCTGCTAGAGGAATAAACTAGGGCATCTATGGTAAAAGTAGGATTATCTTACGTGGCAGTATTGCCAGTACAAGGTGGTGTTAAAATAACAAAACATTTAAAAAAAAAAAAAAACATTTTCCAAAGATTGGTTATTATTATTATTATTATTATTATTATTATTATTATTATTATTATTATTATTATTATGCTTTAAAGCACTGTAAAAGTTCCTCCAGTACCCCTAACAGTTCAGGTTTTACAAGTCACCCAGCCAGTGTATTATGTATTACCAACTCATAGGCAAATGCGGGGGTGAGGGGTTCTGGTTGATTGTAAAACCCCCTCCTCTAGTCAAGTGCCTTAAATTATGGCAGTAGCACTAGTACTGTATATAATATGATCAATAGAGCTGCCACCGCATCATGCAGTGTTAGGGACAGAGCAGAGCTGCTGCACATGCCCAGTGTACCAGCTTCTTCTACCATATTTACTGTATGTGTGGATCTTGGACCAGAGAGCAGCTGCCAGGAGGAAGAGACAGGAGCCTTACCATGAAGTGGGAGATTGTGAGCTTAGAAAGAGCAGCACTGGTTCTATTATGTTTGTGTATTTATTATATGTTTAACCTTTTCCAGGCCATTTATCTTATTTAAATGTTTGAAACAGCCTATAAACATCCCAACATCTCATGCGTACCTTTAGCATGTCTTACCTTATACATTTCTAACTTTAAACCTGAAATAAAGACTCGGAGGCATAGGTTTGGCAGAAATTGTTGACTGATTTATTTATAGTAACTTTTAAGCTACTGTAGATTGATTATTTTATTTTGTATTAATTAATTATGGTGGCCAAGAAAGAACGGCTAACTACAAACTCCACCCCAACTCTGACCTAATTGTCCTAACTCAAACAAGCGGTATCCAACTACACCTAACACATTGACTACCCACCCAGCCAGGTGGGGTCGCTGTCCCCGAACGGGTGATACAGCGAAGGCTTAAGCCAATGAGAGGTGAGAGCACCGCAAAACAGGCCAAGAAAATGGCAACCTTAACACGTAGTGTGAACTAATTGATTAACTCTGCCGTTCTTTCCCACCAAAGCGGGGCATCCTAACCGAAATCCCCCCGCCCCACCACGAGCTAGACCACTGAATCAATAACACCCAGCAGACCCTCCAGGAATATAAAAAGACCCTCACTCACTAAATGAACCCCATCCGTCCGGAATAGATGCTGGCAACTAAATCTAATCCTATCATGGGAGACAACTGCCCCCCCATTAGACAGCACCCAACGAGCAACGGCCGCATTAAGCTTTTTTCTAGCCTCGTCGATCGCCCTGGGATCTCTAGCCCCTCTCCAACTAAGTCGGGGGATCACGTAGGACCACACAATGGTGCAAGACGGTCATGCTGATTTAATGGCAGCAAGATCGTCCAAGATCAAGCTCCGCAGCTCTACTTGGGACATCTTCCCGAGGTCGTTGCCACCCAAATGTATTACCAATACAGACGGTAGATACAGGGCTGCAGATAGAAAGGAAGGGTCAAAGGCCGGGGCGGGAGCCCGGACCACAGGGCCCCGGCCTGTGCCAGTAATAGGCCCAGGTCAACCACTGCGCCTAGAGGCCCCCGCACCCCTGCCCCTAGACCTCCTAACCAAATCCACAACTTCACCCTCTCCCCTCACGGGGCTCATGTCCCACGCCCAGCTGGGAGTATAGGCCTGCAGGGGGCCTTGAGGTGCAGCCACTCGTTGCCGCCTAGCATTCTGCCCGACCTCCCTGACAGCCGCCTGTTCACCCCCCACCTGTGCTGGGCCCTGAGGCTCCGAGTGCGCCCCCTACGTCTCCCAACATGGCCGCGGGAGCCGGTAACTGAGCCAGACACCGGGTGCCCCCGCGACTGACATGCGGGAGCACCACGGCGATAAGGACGCCCAGCCCCGCCAGCGGTAGCAGCTTGTCCGGTAGCCCGGCCGCCTGCAGCAGCGCCCGGAGCGGATCCCCGCCGGGCGCCTCCTGATGACGCGGACCGGCCGCGTGACGCTGCCGCAAACCGCCCGGCCGCCGCCCGTGTGGAAGGCCGCACCGCCGCAGGCGCGAGGCCTGGATCGGCGAGCGTCACGCCACGGGTCCGGCGCTGCACAGGAGCCTGCGGGTGAGCGTCAGTGGGGGGGAGCCATCCGCAAAACTGGCGGGTAGACGGGCGGATCGCCGTGGTCGAGGTGAGGGGGCCATGACACCAGGTAGCCTGGACTAGCAGGAGGGGGTCTGCAACGGGGCAGCTGGAAAAACTAGCTGGCACAGTCATTTGTACTGACCTAGGGAGAGCACTTCCACTCACCCCAAATTCAGCAGGCAGAAGAGGCAGACTCCTCCTCTTCCTGCCATATTAAGCATCAGTCAACCCAACCTAGCCTATGCCCCTATTGGATCACCGAGTCACATGGTACCCATTGTGACACACAGATGGGGATGTTTAATCCACTCCATTTTTACTGCTGGCATTATGTTACTCTACTATAAACCACCTGTACTGTTAAATTAAATATTAATACTGTGTTCCATACAGTATGCAGTGTATAAAAGACCAATATTCAGGACTTTTACCACTCCCCCAGACTCCTGTACTTACCCAATGCGCTGTACAGTGGGAGATTTTGGATTACATTGGAAACCCCCCTATAAAAATCCTGTGTTTGCCACTGCAACTGTCACATTTTCAAAATCTACAGTCGACCTGAAAAACTTAAACTGTGGAAGGCGGAGGTTAGGAACCACTGCACTATTGACCTGCCATCCCACCCCCTGGCTGCTGTGTTCTAATGTGATGCCATATCCCCTTCCCTGTGAGACACTGGGGGTTATTCTGGTTCTCACGCCTGCATGCAAATTCGCATGCGAGCGCAATGTTTTTTAGATGCGCATTTCTGTGCATGCACATGGAATTTTCCCTTTTCCCCTGTGTTTCAGTCCAACCCTGTCTCTGACCATTCCTTATATTTCAGTTTGTTATTTCACAACTATTTTACCACCTTGCTGTATCTGATGTTTATTAAAATATTGAAAACATATACAGAAAGTATGTGAAAAAGTAGAAATAACTAGAAATATTATGAAATTATTTTAGCACCTTGCAGTACAGCAAAAATGATATAAAATGTGTTATAAACAAACACTGGATGGGCAAATACTAGACACCAGAGAACTTGCTAAATAAATTAGGACATGAAATTGTGCATAACAACCACATTAAGGCACCGGTGAAGCTACAACGTAGGTGAGTATAGATTAATCTGACACAACAGAGATTTAAACTAAAAACACAGTGCTAATGATGCGCTTGTTAGCTGACATATGCTCTATATCAGTGATAATACTGTATAAAATGTGGAGAATACAATTACTTAAGGTGAATACCTACTGTATATTTGCCTCAAGAGACATACTCTATAAGAAGGGACAATGGGAAGAAATGTATATTTGATAAGAGAGGACTGTATACCAAGGTTCTAAAATACAGTATTTTAGATTCCACACATTGTATTTCTTTGTACTGTTTAATATACTCTCTATATTTATGGATTTGTAGATGTTTTGCTTTTATTTATCCAGGTATTCAATCAGTGCTGATCTTTCCAAAAGTCAGAAATATCATAATTTTTCACCGATTATAGAACAACCTTACATTCCAGCTATTTAATCTATCCGTCCATCAGAAATTTTGCGATGGTCAGATCGCCTGCTGATTGTTGAAAATAACAGTGGATCGTCAAAACCACCAGCGAATTTGATCATTTAGCAGCCATTTTCAACAATAAAGATTTGACTTTTAAAAAAGTTTAATCTGCATTCAGAAAACGGTCACTAAATTGTTGAATTTGTTGCCGTTTTTACCGATCCATGGCCTCGTTGAATAGTGTGTGCCGGTATTTCCATCTGTCAGAAATATCGCACACATTTAATAACCCCTGAACCTTGCAAAATTTTAAGGACAGTAAAAATGCCTAAGACTAAGAGTAGATTAAACATTGTAAAATTCTATTTTAACATCACTTCAGCAAAGTGATTGTTGTTATACTGGATTTCAGATACAGATGGGTGAATGTAATAGGGTGTGAGAAGCCTGAGGTGGCCATATTTTTATAGCGGCAATCATTTACAAGACAAAAGCAACCGATGGCCATTCCCAGACAAACTCTTGCACATCCCGTTTGTGGCATCCTGTTATATTTACCCCAGTATATGTGTTAGCTGTGTCCATAAACCTTACAAAGGCAGATCAGTCATACACTTAACTTATCAATAATGACAACAGAAGTTGGCGTGAAAGGGGTCAGCTTTTATGTTTAAAGGAGGGCGGCCTATTTTAAAAGCTATAAAATCAAAAAATCTTGACTACCCTCAATATATATGTGGTGGGGAGAAGAATGGGTCAAAAATGAGTAGGAACAAAAGCCTTGATTAGAAAAATAAAAATAAATTTACAAAAAAGGGCCCATGATGGTCAAGGATCGGCCATCTGCCAATATCCTTGACCCTCGCAGGGAAAATAAAAGCTAAAACAAATTAAGGCCACCTGCCCGTCCTACCACAACTCAAGGCAATAGCTCAACTAAAACAACTTGAAGGGCCCATCTGGACCGATGATGCCCTCAACTCAAACTATAAAAAATTAAAAGCCATTTTCTCAATTGGAGCTATCACCTATAACCTATGTAATCAAATTAACTCCCGCTCTGAAAACCTGCCACTAACTTAAGCTGACACAATTGTACCTAAACCAACCTAACAATTGGGAGGGTGGGCAATGATAAAAGCAAAGAGGCCAGAACTTGATAGAAGCTCTAGGATCACTATCACAGTCCCCCACCCCTTCACTCCCATGTAACCAATCAAATTCTAAACCTCTACTTAATGCCCTCCTCTAACCAGAAAAGCCTGTGCGTAAGTGTCAGTCAATTCCTGATGTACAGCCTTCTCAGCCCGGCAAGTTTATGACATTTCGGGCACACAAAGTACCCTCCGTGATCTAAATTTGACATTCATTTTGAAATGCCACCACTTGTGTCTGTATCTTATTTTAGTGTTAAGTTAAAGTTTAAGTTTATTAAAGTGTAACCATAAAGATACCCGATGGGGAGTTAAATACAGTACCAACTATTCAGCTCTTTCCATGTTGCAGGCTGTGTTTGGAGAACAGAAGCTTTTTGATTGGTGCATCGGGGGTTATTCAGACCTGCTCGCTAGGCTTGGTTTATACGCTGCACAGGTGTACACATGCCCCCTGCCTCCTGGATCCCCTTGCTAAGCTGTGAGCTGGTGTGTACACTTACACATCCACTCGCAATCGCCCGTATAGAGGAGAAATCATTTGATGGTTACTTAACATCAAATTATTTTTTTCCTCTGCTAGCAGCCAAAGGGTAGCCCAGGACTTACTTTTCAGCTGCGCAGTCTTCTGAGAATCTGCGTACTTATAATGTCCATATCCTGTGTTGAAGGCGGCCTTCCACTCATCATCAGACTTTGAATCAAGTTCTATGTCCCCCTGAGAGAAGAGTTCCATTTCCAGTTGGATCCCAGCTCCATGAAGATGCATTCATTATTGTAAGTTAGCAGTAAATTGATTACCTGGAGACATAGGTTGGCATTAAAAACATGAGTTATTTATTGTGTGGCAGCGACAGCATACTTCCACATGAAAGTAATGAATAGGATCCGGTCCAGATTTAGAGCAACAGCATGGAAACTGATGTGATCGGGGTTGGGCTGATTATCAGCACCTGTGCTTTCCTGATGTAAGTGTTTCCAGGGCAGAGGGTTCTTGATGGTGGAATAGCTGCCCAGGTGATAGGCATCACAAATGTTATTATAGTTTGCCACGGACTTATCGCTACCTGTTATAATTATAATGAAATCCTTTGATTATGTCTATCTGAAACAAATATAATAACAATAGTATGATAATTAAATAATAATTATGTCCGTGACAAATAGAAGATAATAATATGGACTGCTATATGTGTTCGATCGCACTGTATTGAAAATAATTTTTTACATGAATATAAGCTGATACAATATCAAAATAATCATTTAAAATGGGATTTCCTCTTCCTTTCTCCTTTTTTATATATGCCATCTAGTCTAGGGATATATATATATTTTTTTTTATACACCACTGCAGGTAGCGATAAGTCCGTGGCAAACTATAATAACATTTGTGATCTACAAAGAACAGCCCGATATAACTATAGTGCTAATATATAGGATAATACGTGGAACTCACATCCTGCCAGTGGACAATGATAATGAAAATGAGATTTGGAATGCAGGGAAGTGCGGTCATGTGACATCTGACCGGGAGAACCTGCGCCCAATCAAACTAGAGCGGCCTTTTAAATGGACGCTGACAGACGGCAGTCTCCACTTGATCTTTGAAAAAAACGCCGAGACACACAGGCGGGGAAAAGCATCAGTCCAACACCCAGCAGTGATTACCTGCACGCCGGCCGGCGAAACTCACCCACAAGCCTCCACAGAAGACTGGCGGTGGAGTGAACTAGAGGATCCTCTGGGATATCTACCCCTATATTATATATCATCTATCTTTGATCCTCCGGACTGAGTCTCCAGTTCTTGGCTCCTATCTTAAATACAGAAGTCCCAAAACACCTCCGGGAGTGGTAACTATGCATAACTGAAACAATACTAACAAAAAAGCCAAATAGCGCTGTTTAGGCTTCACTCAGTATTGAAATTATTTTCTACTAATAAGACTAACTTCTAAGCGATTTTGTCACCTCTCGCTGGGCCAAGTCTATCACAGCTGACCCCTCACAATATAGTGAAGTGTGGAATGACCATTTTCTCATATGGATCTAAGCAATTATTCTTATAATATCGAGCCATAATAGCATTGGCAGGGCCGGCACCACCACTAGGCAGCTCTAGGCATTTGCCTAGGGCGCCGGCACCTGAAGGGCGGCAGTTCGCCCCTCACCCCCAGCGAGCTGTGGAAAAAACTTGCTGGAGCGGTCAGGGGTGTCCGTGCGGCAGTGGTACCTGCGGTCAGGGGTGTCCATGCGGCAGTGGTGTGTATAAAGCTGGCTGCGGCCGGCGGGGTCCCTGCAGTGAATAGAAAATAACTAGCGCTATGCGCGCGGCAGCGCAGGAAGCGCCAGTTATTTTCTATTCACTGCAGGGACCCCGCCGGCCGCAGCCAGCTTTATACACATGACAGCACCGCAGGTACCACTGCCGCACGGACACCCCTGACCGCAGGTACCACTGCCTCACGGACACCCCTGACCGCAGGTACCACTGCCGCACAGACACCCCTGACCGCTCCTGCACTGTAGGGACACCCCTGGCAGGGATGCCCCCCCGGCACCGGGGCGTCCCGACCCCGACTTGCCTGGGGCGCTCGGGTGCCTTGCACCAGCCCTGAGCATTGGTGTTTTTTATATATAGCTGACTGGCCGGTTATTAGCTTTATCCTCTCATTAGAGGGTTTTTCTGTATTTATCATAATCATTTTTTTTATATATATACATTTTTTATTGTTGTTTGTCGGTCTTATTTTTATGAATTAAATTGTTATTTTATATACTTTTTAACATTGTGTCAGCTTACGTTGGTTCTATGCTACATTACTAGCGCTGTCTCTTATTCTCTGTTTTTGGTCGGTCTTGTCTGGTTTATAGGGATTGAGTAATTCCCTTGGGACAGCAGCTGTAGTGTATGCCCCTTAGCGCTTTGAATAAATCCCCCCTATGGTTCTTTTTTGTTATCAAATGATTTTCCCCCGACACCAAAGGCTGTGAATTTATGATTATGCAAACTACTAATTTGCAGCCGTGCAGGGGGATCTCGGGTGTGAGGGAAGCGGCAGCACAGTGGGCAGCATTTGGTCCACACACAACATTGTGAACCAGAATAAGGTCCATTGTATATTGGGGTTCATAATGAGCCATGGAATTTCACTTACAGTAACTCACAAAAAATAGCAATGTGCTTAACGTTCCAAGCCGGCTGTACAGCAAGATGCATACAGCTCAACCAGGGTAATACATGTAGTAGTAGTAGTAGTACGTTTATTTATAAGGCGCCACAAAGTGTCCGCAGCGCCGTACATAGCAAACAAAAAAAAAAAATTACAAGGTAACGTACAGGGTGTGTAGAAAGATACAGTATAAATAGGGGTATAGCTGGTAGAACTAAAATCAGCATCAGTTCAGAAGTAGGTGTCAAAATAGTCAAGGAGACCGAAGATGAAGTAGAGGAAGGGAAGAACAGGACAGGAGCACAGGTGAGGTAATGAGGTAGGGTGAGTACGTGAGGAAGGAGGGCCCTGCTCATAAGAGTTAACATACTAAAAATAGGTGGGTGGACGAACGAAATACAATAGGATAAGTAGGAACGGAGGGGAACGGAGGCAGGATAGGAGGATCAAAAGAGGTTAGGAGGAGGGATAGGCTAGTCGAAAGAAGTGGGTTTTGAGGGAGCGCTTGAAGGAGGTAAGGGAATCAGATAGCCTGATGGGTGGCGGGAGGTTGTTCAAGTGCAGGGGGGCAGCGCGAGAGAAATCTTGGACACGGGAGTGGGAGGAGGTGATTAGGTGAGAGGTCAGTCGGCGGTCAGCAATGGAGCGAAGAGGACGGGAGGGAGTGTGGATAGAGATCAGTGAAGAGAGGTAGGGAGCTGTGGAGGAGGAGAGAGCCTTGTAGGTGGTGGTGAGGAGTTTAAAGAGAACTCGGAAAGGAATGGGGAGCCAGTGTCCAATACATGAACAGTATTAAGGATACCTGGTTTATGCTAAGACAGAACAGTATTGTATGTGCTTGCTTTACAGTATTATATGACCCTGGGTTACTGCAAGAGAGAACTGATGTGTATGTGCCTGGGTTCCTCAAGAAGAACATTATTGACATCTTCAAGAGTGATGCTCACATGGTAACCTTGGTATAATAGTCTGCTTTATATGTCTGGCTGGCAGACAACATCCACAATCCAAATAATCTTATTGGTGATTCCTAGCACTAAAATAACGCAACTCTCATAAACCAGGTCATAACCGTGTTCGAAGAGAAAAAGAACTAACCAGAAGTTAGTAAAGAGCGCTTGCCGTGAGTTGTCTACCCAAAGCAGCTGCTTGAGAGTAGTCAGCTCCCTGGGGGGGAATTGAATAATAAAAATAACAGGGGAAAGCAGCGCTAAAAAATGAAATTATACCAAATAAATCAATGAAAAATGTAATAACAATTAAAATACGCTATATTAAATTAAAAACAGTACATGAATTGATAAATGGACCCAAATGAGGATAATCACCAATTGTAGATATTGAAACCTGCACTGATCCACGGTGGTATGTTTGATGGAGTCCTTAATAGCCACTTTATGGTATTCTGGTGGTATTTGTAATGTGCCATTGGTTTTCCCAGATAGGACACACTTAGCAGCACCCCTTGACTGATCCGACACACTTAGCATCACCCTTGGACTGATACGACACACTAAGCATCACTCCTGGACTGACACGGCACACTTAGCAGCACCCCTGGACTGATCCAACACACTTAGCAGCACCCCTTGACTGATCCGACACACTTAGCATCACCCCTGGACTGATACGACACACTGAGCATCACCCCTGGACTGATACGGCACACTTACCATTACCCCTGGACTGACACGGCACACTTAGCAGCACCCCTGGACTGATCCGACACACTTAGCAGCACCCCTGGACTGATCCGACACACTTAGCAGCACCCCTTGACTGATCCGACACACTTAGCATCACCCCTGGACTGATACGACACACTAAGCATCACCCCTGGACTGATACGGCACACTTAGCATCACCCCTGGACTGATACGACACACTAAGCATCACCCCTGGACTGACACGGCACACTTAGCATCACCCCTGGACTCATACGGTACACTTAGCATCACCCCTGGACTGATACGGCACACTTGGCTGCACCCCATGAATTATACAGCAAACTTAGCTCACCCCAGGAATTATACAGCACAGATGGCTGCACCCCTGGACTGATACGGCACACATGGAATTATACAGCACACATGGTGACACTATCACAGTAAAAATAAATACAACCTTTTTTATTCTTTTAATAAAAAGGGCAGCTCCCCTGGACTGATACAGCAGACTTAGCAGCACCCCATGAATTATACGGTACACTTGGCTCAACCTTGGAATTATAAATGGCATATGGTAGCACCCCTGGAATTATACGGTACACTTGGCTCACCCCTGGAATTATACACAACATATGGCAGCACCCATGGAATTATATACGACACATGGCAGCACCCCTGGAATTGTACTGTACACATGGGGCATCCCTGGAATTATACACAACAAAAATGGCAGCACCCCTGGAATTATATACAACACATGGCAGCACCACTGGAATTATACAGCAGTAACACTGGACTGGACTTTAACAGCAGAACCAATGGACTTTAAGAGCAGTACCACTGGACTGGATTTATGCAGCAGTATCACTGGACTGGAATTAGACAGCAGTATCACTGGACTGGAATTAGACAGCAGTATCACTGGACTGGAATTGTACAGCAGTATCACTGGACTGGGATTATACAGCAGTATCACTGGACTAGGATTATACAGCAGTATCACTAGACTGGGATTATACAGCAGTATCACTGGACTAGGATTATACAGCAGAATTACTGGACTTTAATGGCAGTACCTCTGCACTGGATTTATGCAGCAGTTTCACTGGACTGGATTTTAAAGGCAGTACAACTGGAGTGGACTTAAATGGCAGTATTACTGGACTAAACTAATACAGCAGTACCACTGGACTGGACCTATACTGCAGCACAAATGGACTTTAACGGCAGTATCACTGGACTGGACTAACACAGCAGTACCACTGGACTGGACCTATACAACAGTACAATGGACTTCAACGGCAGTACCACTGGATTGGAATTATACAGCAGTATCACTGGACTGGACTTTAACGGCAGATGGCGCCGACAGCTTGGGACTTTTATTGAGTCCAGATCTTGCGAGATCCGAAGCAGGATGATGATGGTTTGCCGTGTTCTGAGCTCCTAGTCTGGGCAGCAATACCCGAACAGTGCTTGGATCTGTACTCGAATCCAGGTGTATTCAGATTTCGGAAATCCAAACCTGCTCACCCCTAGCGATAACCCGCTTGGATGCATGATCACTTCTGTATTAAAAGACGTAGTATTTAGAGACTATATTATAAAAGGTGTTTTCCTGACAGACTTAATTAAATTGTAACAGCAAGATTATGGTTTAATAGAGAAGGAGGGGGGCCGGGGGGTGATGGCTGCCGAATATTCACATCACATCAGCTCATTTTAAGCTCTCAATTTATGGCACAGAACAAAGGATAATTCCCCGCTTCAAATTTACAGTTTAATCAAGTCAGCTAATACCAGAAAATTATACGTAGAACATACAATCTGCTTTCAAATGAGCCTGTGGATTTTCCATAACAGTCTTATTATCTGGCCGCAGTTGTGAATGCTATGCACAGTCTGGTGCGGACCTGTCAAGGGGCTGGCGTGAGGAGTCTGCAGATTTGGACAAGTGCCTTCCAAAGATGGGATCCAGCCCCTACATTATTTAAATAGCTCAGCCTACAAAAAATAGACCTTTTTCCAGGAGAGTATAAAATTGAAACGATGTATTGCTGTTTTTCCAGACTGTGACAATATATAGTGCCATAAAATACGTTAGATGTGAGAAGTTAGAGGCTGATTTGTAGATTTCAAATTATTTAGGCTGGAAATTGAAGTTCTATTATATCAGGGTTGCCGACTTTTACGGTCTCCTCTCCGGGAGAACCCCGGAGAGGAGACTGTCAGCATCACTTCTGGGGGCGGGGCTTGATGGAGACATCATCAGTTCCTGCCCCCCCAGTGATGCAAATCCCGCAATATGCGGGTCTCCGATGAGGGGGTGGAGCTAAAATGCCCGATTTGCATATTTAGCCACGCCGAAACGCTTCTGTGCCCGCAGGTAAATGAGGAAGGTAAGGGGACCGCCGGAATCCAGGAGGGTTTCCCACCTTTCCGGGGGGCCGGGAGGGGGACCCGATTTTCGGGATCCTCCCGGTCATTCCGGGAGGGTTGGCAACCCTGTATCATATATATCAGGCTATTGTGGGCCTTGCCCTCCTCTCTTCCCCAGCCACAAAGCTCCGATGTACTTACACAGGTGACAAACTCTGTGCACTCAGATGTTCTCTGCCAGGGTGTGGATCAGTTGGTCACCAGCAAGTTGTTAGACAGTCATTAGGTCGACATGCATTTAGGTCGACATGTGTCTAGGTCGACATGCAGGAAGGTCGACATGAGTCTAGGTCAACATGGGTTAGGTCAACAGGATCATAAGGTGGACAGGGTCATTAGGTCAACAGATGTAAGGTCGACTGGGTCATTAGGTCAACATGGGTAAGGTCGACAGGGTCATTAGGTCGACATGATTTAAAAAAAAAAATTCAACATAAACACTAAAATTTACCACTCGCATAATGACACTGTCAACCTAACCCATGTCGACCTAAAGTCTTGCCGACCTTACTGCATGTCGACCTAAACTCACGTCGACCTAAACCCATGTCAACCTATCTGCATGTCGACCTAATGTTTGTTGACCTACTTGGTGGTGAACCAATGACCGCATCCCCTCTGCCAAACATTGAGGCTTTGTGGTGGGAGAGACTCCTGCCCACTAAGTGCACATCTAATAGATCCCCACTTCTTGTTCGTGTATCCTGTGAAAGCCTGGCTGCTTACCTGATGGCTGTTGTTGGGAATATGTGTGTGGTCTTGTGGTGAGCAGAGTACCGTACACACCAGTGGTTAAATTGTAGGCATTGACTCATGTAGCTTAACCAGGCTCTATTATGTTTATATGTATTACTCACTGATACAGATATCGGTTCTCCTGTAGCAGAGTATGGGTATGGCTGTTCACCTGCTGGTGACTGTCTTTTGCCATATGTTTTGCTGGGCAGCACAGACGGTGTAATGGTTAGCTTTACTACAGTACCTCACAGCACTGAGGTTATGGGTTAAATTCCCGCCATGGCCCCAACTGTGTAGAGTTTATATATTATCCATGTGTAGTGTATGTGCATAAAGGGCCCCATAGATCAGCAATTAATTGTGACAATTTTCAGATATGGAGATGATTGCCACAATTAATTTTAGATGTGTGGGCTCCCGCTTTTGGCAATCCCAATCAAAATCGCCAATCGATTGCTTAATCAGGTTTTTAAACATGTTTAATAATCTGGTATTATCTGCAGATCTTTTTTATATGTGTGGGCATTCCCAATTCATCTTCTTCATCTATTTACATTATGAACAGCTGAAATGACAATCGATTGGGCAATTTCCAGATATGAAGATGCAATCTTTAGATGGAAAAATCTGCCGATCACTGAAATAAATCTGTAATGTGTGGGCAAAGTCAGATAGATTGTAAAATCCATTTATCTGGCCAAAAAATCCCTGTATCTGGAAATCCATAAATTGTGATTGCTGATGTATGGGGCCCATAAGTTTACTCCGAGCACTCCGGTTTCTTCCCACAATCCAAAAATATACGGGTAGGTTAATTGGCTCCTAACAACATTAACCCTCAAATGTGTGTGTGTGTGGTAGGGAATGGGGCAGGGACTGATGTGTACAGATCTACCGCCAGGGACACGCACGCACTAGACGCGTGTGTGCCCCATGGCAACGGAGCCTGCCGCCGGTCCCTGCCACCTCCCCCGCCGTCGCCGCTGGTCCCCCTTGCCGCCTGACCCTCCCCCGAACTGGGCAGCATTTCCCTGAAGCAGAGACGGGCAGGGAGAAGCTGCCCAGCTGCCGCAATACTGGGACGTGCGTGCACGTGAAACGTACGAGTGTCTCAGTCCCTATCTTCAGCGCTTGCCAGTGAAAGGGATGCGGCGGGCGCCAGGAATAAATGAGCGGCGCTACATCTGTATATTCAAATATTCTCTGTAAAGCGCTGTAGAATATGTGCGCGCTATAGAAAAACCCAAACACACAGGATTTACCATATTTTCCCATTAGTACACCCACACAGAGAATGCAGAGAAGTACTGGAGGCACACGAGATGAAACCGCAGTGGCTATAACACATGTGGCCCCTTTGTCAATTTTAATTTTCTATTTACTAAATTTTGGAACCAAATAGATGCATTGGTGAGTTACTAAACTAAAATACTCTATAATGCCTTCAGTTGTAAGCAATGTTCAGGCAGATTAGAGGGGAAGGTGGCCAGGGGGAAGGTTAGTGCATCCAATCTGAGGTCCCCCCTTGTTTACTGGCCATGCACCCAAGGAAAGAACCTCAATGCTTCACAGTGTCACATTTTTGGTAACATGGCATGGAGTGTGAGTGTCTGAGCACTGAGCAGGTGCCCTATCCAGAAGCTACTACATAACTGTTATGGAGGCAAAATAAGAGTCTGACATCAATATATCATGGGCACCATAGCTGTCACGTGCTAGAGCAAAAATTTGGCAGCCTAAAGACTTGGTCCCTGATTCTTGTTAAATTTGACGGGGCCGAATTCAGACCCATTTCCGATGGTGAGGGTCTGCACATGCGCAAATATGCAAATGTAAAGACCCCCTGTCCAAACGCCTTCAGTGAGTATCACACTCGCTGAGGCTTTCACAGGAGCTGGGAAGAGGGCGGTAGCAGGGGAACGGCTATGGTTTTATGGCCCTCCCCATAAAACGCTGGGCATTTCCAGTGGTGTAGCTAAAAATTGTTCCCTCCCCTGCCAAAAAAAAATTCTGTCTCTCCCACCCCCCCCCCCAAGAAGGGGTGCCTCGCCTCGATGGACGACAGGCGCCACTGGCTGAGCTGACAGGCGACCCAGGCAGCAGTGAGCGCTGAGCTGGTCCTGCTCCATGCATATATAATGAGCAGGGATCCAGCGCAGTGCATATTTGATGAGTGGATCCCCGCCCCATGCATATTAAATGCGCAGGTCCCGCTCATTACATATGCATGGGGCAGGGACCCGCTAATTCAATATTCACTGCACTGGGTCCCCGCTCATTAGATATATGATGGGTGGGACCAACTCATCACTCACTGCTGCCTGGGTCGGCTGTCAGTTCAGCCAGCGGTGCCCACCATAGACCCCTCTGGCGCCGCTCCCCCAAGCCACCGCGGGGTCCACCACATATGTAGCTACGCCACTGCTGCAAGTGTAGGCTGGTCAATGTCTTTTCGCTCCCTTTTTGGCCATCTCCATCTAGGATAAAAGTAAGTATAGACTTTTATCCACTAACAGAGAAAAAATCATTTGATGGTCAGCAACCATCGAATGACTGTTTTTGTCCGGACGGTCGCATTGCGAGGAGATATGTTCATGTACACGCTAGGGAGGGGAGAAGAACATCCGGTGGGATGGCGGGTGGCGCTTAAATGTTCGCTAGGGTACAAGTATACGCAGCTTAGAGATCAGGTATGAACAGGCCCTTGATCTTGGTAGATGCAGATTCTGAAGAACGATAAAACATGAGTTCTCTTGTGCTTCTATACATAAGGATCCAAAATAAGTAACAAAACTGAGTCAATTAGTGGCCTAATATTAGGACACTTGTCCTGGCTGTCCCACAAGCGTGTCCTGAGTTACCCCCCTAGGGATCATCTGCAAATACAGGAACTTAACGATCGCTTGGAAGTCCTCTCTGTTACAGAGAGAATGCTGCAAAAACGCAGACTGCCTCTTATATTGAGAATCGAATGCAGATGTGATCCATTGAGACCTCTTGGGAGACAAAATATCCATCGCAAGCGGTTGGCTCTGGGTGACCCCGTGCACTTTTGCACAAAAAAGTCTGGGTAACGCTAGTGATTAGCTGACTCAGTGGAGAATTCCCATATAACCTATGCTGCAGTTATTCTTTCTGCTGCTGTATGTATGAGGGAAGTCTGTGATAACTACATAGTTACTGCATGCTGACATTGTTGAACAAACTACAAACTTATGAAGAAAAATGCATAATTTATTGGCACAACGTTCTCTCTTGTGACTCAGCCCACACACATATATAACTCACAGGGTGTAATGAGGTGTGACATCCATACTTATACAGCTGTAATGCACTGTAATGCATGGTTCCCTCTCCATGATAGTATACGGCAGTAAGTTCGAGGCTGAAATGAATACACAACTGGATATACAGAAATAAGAAGGGAAATTGTAGCCATGGGCCGATGATGTGTGATGTAGACCTATTATTGTGATAACCCCATTAAACGTGTCCATGTGATGCATTTATGTAGCATGCTTTCAGTAGTCACATAATGGATAAATTGTGTTTTAGTGGAATAACAGCTTGATTTGTCCTTTGGTGAACCTGTTGCCTCTGATCTGGGTGCAGCAGTCAGTCACTTAAGTCTTTGGATTTATGCAACCACAGCTAGTAGAAAATTACTGTCATACACTATGTTAAATCCTCAGATAACCACGGTTTTCAGAGTGGAGATACGAGAGAATCTAGTTCCCCTGGGGGGACCCAGAGAGAAAAATTTGTCATTTAAATGTTCTCAAGAGAATGGGCACGTTGCTCTTCGTACGCTTTAAATGGAGGGAAAGTTATCATAAAATATTAAATCTTTATAGTGGCAATATCTTTTTTCTAATGACAAATTCATTCAAAATTGATGGCACAGATTTGAAATACTTAGAGGGAGCGTCAGTGTCTTGGATAATTTATGTGAGAACTGAGAGGGAACAATGGCCCTTAAAACGGCTATCACAGTCCAGTATCCCTCTGAGGCAGCTCTGAAATATTATGTGGGAGGAACGGCGGAGAAAAACCCTGTATTTAATATATGACTGCTCCTAAATGTTCCTAGCATTATGGAAAACTGCTTCATATCTTCTCATGTCCATGTGTGGCTCTTGCAGGATGGCGGTCGTGTTTAATAGATTATTGACGACTCCATCAGAATGTCATGAGCACTAAAACAAATTGTGCGGTCTCAAGATAAGACCAGCAGCCTCCCTGAGGCCGAGGGGTGTGGGTACAACACAATAATGATATAATAACAGTCCTCCCACAATGAAGAATATAAAGGGTGTGCTACAAGAAAATGGCCACCACTCTACAGCACAGAGAGAAGTGGCTTATATCCCCAAGTAGTGATGAACTATGGGTGATTTGTGTCCTAGGAAGTGTGCTTACATGCTAGAGATGTGTGCTGATATACAGCGCGTGCGTTCTGCATACAGGGGACATGTAACACATTGCAAGAACCTGGTGGAAGGGAGAGAGTTAGGGTGTGTACACACGGGTACAATCAGCATGAGAGTTAGAATATATAGTCAAAATCGCATCAGGATCAAAATGCAGATTGCACAGGTTTTTTACATTGTGATCCCAATGCACGCTCCCATGGCAGCAAAAATCGAAACCCAGATAGACAGGGCTGCAATGACTATATAGTGCACATCTGCAGATTTGGCTCCTACAGGCCGCTGTCCCAGGTCCTGAAGATCTGGCTCCTACAGGCCGCTGTCCCAGGTCCTGAAGATCTGGCTCCTACAGGCCGCTGTCCAAGGTCCTGAAGATCTAGCTCCTACAGGCCGCTGTCCCAGGTCCTGAAGATTTGGCTCCTACAGGCCGCTGTCCCAGGTCCTGAAGATCTGGCTCCTACAGGCCGCTGTCCCAGGTCCTGAAGATCTGGCTCCTACAGGCCGCTGTCCAAGGTCCTGAAGAGCTAGCTCCTACAGGCCGCTGTCCCAGGTCCTGAAATGAGAGGCTCCATAGGCGCGTGAGAGAAGTGTGTGGAAGCTTTGAATCTGAAACCATCTCTAAAACACAGGCTATAAATTATTAGGTAATTTACCAGAGTGGCTAAGCAAAGAAACTTGCTAGCACAGAAGATCACTAGGTATAGCCTACCCCAGCAGTTCTCAAACTGTGGGTCCTGACCCCAAAGTGGGTCCCAACTATCTCAGCATGGGGTCGCGACTCCATGTTGCTGACCATCAGGCTGATGACTTTTCTAATCTCAGTCAGTGATTCAAAGAGTCTGAAAAGTCTGTTGAATTGTCTGTTATTTAGACACCTCCCATCATGTTGTGCCTCCACAATGCTGCCATGTATGTGCTGTCTGCTGACTACACATGTGATGTGATGACCTCCTGCAGTAACTTGCTGGGGTCCTGTAATTATTTTTATTGTCTGATTGGGTCCCAGAGCAAATAGTCTGAGGACCCCTGGCCTACCCAGTTATAACAATAAAGATTATTTGTACAGATATTGCCCTATAGCCCATTACAGATGTCTAAGAGACAATCTGGAAAGGCCGCAGAGCACACAGATGTACATTCCAATCCCAACAGGAAGGGACCCCAGAGACTGCAGGATGTGACTACAGGGAGGAGAGGGGGGAAAGCGAGCAGAACACACAGGTATTTCCAGAGACAGACAGAGATTTACTAATGCATTTTACTTCCATCATTATGTCAATAAGACTCACAAGCAGCGTTTGCTGATTACAATTATATGCAGCATGCCTATAGTCTGTGTGCAACCACCCCTGTATCTGCATACAAATACTATGTTTCTGCATATGAAATACTACGTAACAGTGTTTTCTTCTATCCAATCCATATTTACACTGCCACTTGCAAACTGTGCTGTGCCAGAGAGAAGTGCAGAATTGCAGATAGAGAGGAGGGAGCTTTTGTGAGTCTCCCAGATTATATTACAAGAGAGTTGCCAAGCATAGTGGGATAGCTGGATGTATCTACAATCATAGAGCAGCCATCTGTAAACCAGATGAGAGCCAGTGAAGGACCACATACACGGCAAGCTGGCACACCATCAGATATCTATGGTTTGGGTTTTACTAGGTTTCATAAGCAGTGCTACAATTAATATAAATTATTGGAAAGGAAACAAACAGGAATACGCCAATAAATGTTTGGTCTGAAATATTATCAATGATCCTTTCATAAACACTGTATAAAGTAAAACTAAGCTGGCCCATATATTGATATACTATTAAGTCAGCTAATATACTATATCATCTGCAGATCCCAGAATGCCTTGCCAAGCACTTTAGTCTGCAGTTACTGCCAAACTCCATGCATCACTGGCAGTGCATGCTGGGATATTCAGCAACTGAAGTGTTACAGTTACATTTGAAAAAAAAAATCACATTTTTTATGTGAAAATCTCAGTGCTTTCATTATTATGCAGACAAAACTGCCAACAATAACAAATTGTAAGTACACATGTGGAAGGTAGAATGCTAGAAGGTAGCCCTGTTTTGTAAGTAACCGCTTTTGTTGTGTGCTTGGAATGTAGTAGGAGTCGGGAAGGACGAAGCTTCTAGTTTTGGAGAAGTAAATAATAGGGACGGAATAAGGTACAACGCATTCACAGAAACACCAGAAGGGAAATATTTATTGTACGATCGCAAAAATTGCAAAAATGTGCTGCAAGTCACAACACGTTCTCTCATTGGTCTAACTCGCACTGTATTCATCAAATGTTATAGCTGTTTTGTTGTTACGGTTATAGTACATTTCTGCTGCTTGTACTGTTATTACAATAAGCCTCCTAATGTGAGGTCAGGGAGAAATGTCACATCTTGTAAGTATAGAAGCTAAACTGGTTACAGAGAACTGGGATCTGCACAGGGGAGGACTAAGAGAGGAGAGGCCCAAAATGCAGTCTCTTTGCAGTCCCCATCCTCTCTGGCAGCAGCAACAGTGCTGAAGTCTGGCATTATGCTAGAGTATACTGTGTACAGGTCTCCAGGAACATGGCGTCTGTGCCTCATTTCCATGGATATCCTGTTGTGCATGAGTAAATCACCACGAAAATGGCTGCCACACAATTTTTCCAATGTTTACTATATGCAGTGATGAACACCACAGCACCCCGGATGGGTATGTTTTAATAAAATGTGAAGGGTGTGCAGTGTGGTGGCCATCCCTGGAACCAGAAGCGTTTGTGCACCTTGCACCAATAGGGGGCAAATATACTAATGCCACCAAAGATCTGAGTCTTGTTTTTATTATAACAAGGATTAATGTATGTTGACTTCGGGTGTGAATGTACGGTGCATCCAGAAAGTCTTCACAGTGCTTTATTTTTTCCACATTTTTTCCCTCAACATTCTATGCACATAACGACAACGTGAAAAAAGTTTTGGGGCTATTTTTGCAAAGTTATTAAAAATAAAAATCTAAGAAATCACAGTCTCACAAAATTTAGGAGACGCCCAAAAAAAGAACAGTTGCTGTCAGGGATGCTGACAATTTTAATGGATATTTTGGGGATCTCTTACAGCAATGTTGGCACTTAGAGGGTTAAGAAGATTTAAACCCGGATCATCCTGTGTATAATGGGCAACCCAGGTTTAATTTGAAAGCACCAGATCCAGGTCGGACCTGGGACAGAGCTCCCCGGTCTGACCCAGCATAGCGATGTAAAAGCGATCTGAATGTTGATTAATTTCATATTATTCTGACATGCTATTCTTATACTAAGTTGAATACTAGACTTATGTCTGTTGAATGATCTCTCAATGTGTTGTATTAGAGGTCACTTGAATGCTCTCTGTATTGTGTATTGGTCACAAGAATTCCCTCTGTGTTTTATAATTCTGTTAATGGTTTTAAGAGGGGAGCTGGTAAAACCATTAACAGAATTATTCAACCAGTCACTAGCTACTGGAGTTATTCCAGATGACTGGAAAATAGTGAATGTAGTCCCACTGCACAAAAGTGGAAGCAAGGAAGAGGTTAGCAACTACCGAACTGTGTGCCTTACATCAGTAGTAGGGAAATTGATGGAAACACTCTTAAAACAAAGAGTTATAGAATATCTCAAGACCAGCAAATTACAGGATCCAAAGCAGCATGGGTTTACTGGGGGGAATTAATGTCAAACAAATCTTATTTACTTTTTTGACTGGGTAATAAATAGATCATGGGGGTATGTATATGTAGCTTATGTAGACTTTAGTAAGGCTTTTGACACTGTCCCACATTGCAGACTATTAAATAAACTTGAAAATGGGATTGTATTCTAATATGGTTGAATGGATAAGATCTTGGTTGCAGGACAGAAAACAGAGTTGTAGTAAATGGAGTGCAGTCACAGGAGGGAAAGGTTACCAGTGGAGTACCCCAGGGATCTGTACTTGGACCAGTGCTTTTTAATATCTTTTTAGGTGACATTGCAAATGGAATTAAGGGTAAAATGTGCCTTTTTGCAGATGACACAAAGGTATGCAACAGGATAGACACACCAGGAGGGGTAACATTTTTTATTAATGATGTAGATAGACTAGAGCCTTGATGGATAACCTTGACACTCCAGCTGCTGTTGAACTACACATCCCAGCATGCTCTGCATCGGATTTAGCATGGCCAAAATAGCTACACTGAAGCAGAGCATGTTGGGATGTGTAGTTTAAAAACATCTGGAGTGTCAAGGTTAGCCATCAAGGGACTAGAGGAATGGTCAAGAGCATGGCAACTACAGTTTAATGCCAAAAAATGTAAACCATGCACTTGGGTCTCAAAAATCCAAAGTCTATATATAATATAAATGGCACTATAATGGAAACTACTGAGGAGGAGAGGGATCTAGATGTCACTATTTCAGGTGACTTAAAATCAGGTAGGCAATGTAACAAAGCAATAAAGAAGGCAAGTCAGATGCTTAGTTGCATAGGGAGAGGTATCAGCAGTAGAAAGAAAGAAGCAATAATGCCACTGTATAGGTCATTGGTACGACCTCATCTAGAGTACTGTGTTCAGTTCTGGAGGCCATATCTCCAGAAGGATATAAATACATTAGAGACTGTACAACATTAGAGACTGTACAAAGAAGGGCAACTAAAATGGTGCATGGCCCACATCACAAATCGTACTAGAAAATACTAAAATATCTTAATATGTATACTTTAGAGCAGAGAAGGGAAAGGGGGGACATGATAGAAACTTTTATATATACCAAGGGTTTTAACAAGGTACAGGTGGGAGACATTCTTCACAGGAAGAGGAGCAGCAGAACACGAGGACATGCACTGAAACTAGAGGGAGGAAGATTCAGGGGACATTTGAGGAAAAATTACTTCACAGAAAGAGTAGTGGAAAAGTGGAATAGCCGCCCATCCGAGGTGGAAGAGGCAAATACAGTAGAGCAATTTAAAACTGCATTTATGTTGTATAAAGACATTAAACACATGAAATACACACAAATATATTTTATTTGTGCATGAGACAAGGTTTCAAAACATGAACTAAAGTTTGTGTACTATCTCAGCAACTAGATTTAAATGCTAAGCAATCATGTCCTTGCGCATATTTAGTGGCAGTTACATATCATGTCCCCAGTAGTGCCAATTAGGTATCCCCAGTTGGGCCAGTTACATTTGATGTCTCCAGTAGTGCCAGTTACATATCATGCCCACAGTAGTGCCAGCTACAGATGTCCCCAGTAGTGCCAGTTACAGATGTCCCCAGTAGTGCCAGTTACATTTAATGTCCTCAGTTGTGCCAGTTACATTTTATGTCTCCAGTAGTGCCAGATATATATCATGCCCACAGTTGTGCCAGTTACAGATGTCCCCAGTAGTGCCAGTTACATTTAATGTCCTCAGTAGTGCCAGTTATGTTTGTCTGCAGTAGAGCAAGTTACATATCATGTCCCCAGTAGTGCTTCTAGCAAAAAAAAAAAAAGTACATTACGGAAACTATGGTTTTTGGAATAATTTGTATAACAGATATTTCGATAAAAGATACTCAACCTGTAGTCACTAGATATGTAATAATGGGTAGAAAGGGTTCAATACCGTTTTCGATTCGATTTCAATTAGATTTGGCCTATTCAACCTTTTCTGAAGTTTTTTACTCCTTTTAGATTTTCACTATTTTTAAATTTGATTTACTATTCAATGTACATTCGATTTGCACTATTTGATTTGCTATTTGATTTAAATTCAATCTCACAGTGTTCATGATCCTTCAGGTAAGAGCTTGAAATCGAATCTGGATCGAATTGAATACAGCACAAAGACTTTTTTCTATTCAATTTCCACTACATGGGAGTGCGCATTGGGATCGAAACAGCATCGAATGCTAATAAAAGCATTCGATGTGCATTTGTCTTGGATTTCTATTCGATTTTGCTTCTGTAAGCACAATTAAATATAAATATAGTGCATATCTCACCGTGTGAACCCACTATAAATTACACTTAAATTAGACAAACCGCCCCAGGAAGTGTGTGTGTTAAACCCAGTTTTCCTTTGCAGTGAGATGAAAATGCCAGGCCCCTGGCTTGTATTTGGCCCCAAAATAAAAGATGCCAGCCCCTAATAGCCCGTGCAACTCTACAATCCTGAAGAGAAAACATTTTCCAGTATGCTGAAATATTGAGTCTTATTCTGGCAAATTCCTTCTTAGATGGACAAAGCCATGCACACTGCAGGGGGGGGCGGGGGGGGGGGGGGCGCAGATGTAAAATGTGAAGAGAGAATTAGATTTGGGTGAGTTATTTAGTTTCTGTGCAGGGCAAAAAATAATGACTGCTTTATTTTTACACTACAATATAGATCTCTCTTTGAAGTAACACCCCACCCAAATCTAATTCTCTCTGCACAAGTAACATCTACCCCACCTGCAGTGCACATGGTTTTGTCCATCTAAGGAAACAAGAAAGCAGCTCATGCCTAGAATGAGAAGTTCAGCCGCTATCTTGTACAAATGTTACTGAGTAACAAACTATAGTTGAGAGATTGAAGTATAAGAGCCTCAGAAATGGGCTGTACAGTATATATAAATGTACATAGTAAAATATACCATACCAGGTCTTACATCTGTGCTGTTATGTAGACCTTCAGGTAAAGGAATGCTCCATCTTTTGAAGAGTCTTCTCTAGAAGATAGATCTGAAACATGAACATAAGAGAGAACTATGCTTCTGCCTTCTACTTCTAAGTAAGCTGAGAAGCACAGCCAGATGAGTGGGAAGGAGAAAAACTCAATATATTGAAAGCGTTAGAAAAAAAATGTTATACGCTCAGCCATAGGTTATACAAGCAGAACCTGGAATAGAGCAATAAGAATATATATCATATTTCCATACTTTTGGTATTACAATAGTGTCCTGTGTATTATATAACATGTTCTTCCGCTTTCCCTCTTTATCAGCTTCCTCTCAAGTCATTATGCATCCTATACATTGTCTCCTTATCACTGCACCAGTGTATCCTATACATTGTCTCCTTATCACTGCACCAGTGTATCCTATACATTGTCTCCTTATCACTGCACCAGTGTATCCTATACATTGTCTCCTTATCACTGCATCAGTGCATCCTATACATTGTCTCCTTATCACTGCACCAGTGTATCCTATACATTGTCTCCTTATCACTGCACCAGTGTATCCTATACATTGTCTCCTTATCACTGCATCAGTGCATCCTATACATTGTCTCCGTATCAATGCATCAGTGCATCCTATACATTGTCTCCTTATCACTGCATCAGTGCATCCTATACTTTGTCTCCTTATCACTGCACCAGTGTATCCTATACATTGTCTCCTTATCACTGCATCAGTGCATCCTATACATCATGGGTCCTCAAACTGCGGCCCTCCAGATGTTGTAAAAATACAAATTCCAGCATGCCTTAACACAGTTTTGCTATAAGGGAGTGTTAAAACTGTGGCAAGGCATGTAGTTTCACAACATCTGGAGGGCCGCAGTTTGAGGACCCATTCTATACATTGTCTCCTTATCACTGCATCAGTGCATCCTATACATTGCCTCCCTATCACTGCATCAGCGCATCCTATACATTGTCTCCTTATCACTGCATCAGTGCATTGTATACATTGTCTCCTTATCACTGCATCAGCGCATCCTATACATTGTCTCCTTATCACTGCATCAGTGCATTGTATACATTGTCTCCTTATCACTGCGTCAGTGCATCCTATACATTGCCTCCTTATCACCGCATCAGTGCATCCTATACATTGTCTCCTTATCACCGCATTAGTGCATCCTATACATTGCCTCCTTATCACTGCATCAGTGCATCCTATACATTGTCTCCTTATCACTGCATCAGTGCATCCTATACATTGTCTACTTATCACTGCATCAGTGCATCCATCCTATACCTTGCCTCCTTATCACTGCATCAGTGCATCCTATACATTGTCTCCTTATCACTGCATCCTATACATTGTCTCCTTATCACTGCATCAGTGCATCCTATACATTGCCTCCTTATCACTGCATCAGTGCATCCTATACATTGTCTCCTTATTACTGCATTAGTGCATACTATACAATGTCTCCTTATCACTGCATCAGTGCATCCTATACATTGTCTCCTTATCACTGCATCAGCGCATCCTATACATTGTCTCCTTATCACTGCATCAGTGCATCCTATACATTGTCTCCTTATCACTGCATCCTATACATTGTCTCCTTATCACTGCATCAGTGCATCCTATACATTGTCTACTTATCACTGCATCAGTGCATCCTATACATTGTCTCCTTATCACTGCATCCTATACATTGTCTCCTTATCACTGCATCAGTGCATCCTATACATTGTCTCCTTATCACTGCATCCTATACATTGCTTCCTTATCACTGCATCAGTGCATCCTATACATTGTCTCCTTATCACTGCATCAGTGCATCCTATACATCGCCTCCTTATCACCGCATCAGTGCATCCTATACATTGCCTCCAAGTACCCCTGGGGGTACATTGCAGACTAGTTGGAGGTACTTGAAATTAATATTGGTAATGGCAGAAGAAGATGAAGAAGTCTCCCATTGCTGTGGTGATGAACCATGTTGCATCACTTCCGGTTCCGTCTGCAGCATCATCAGCATCTCCTCGTGCTTTTGCCTGACCAGCACTCCACTGGGGATTACCTGTGCTTCCATCAGACATCTGCAATCATCTACCCCTTGCAGACATGGGGGAGGAAGCAGTGGCATTAATCCTACAGGTGTTAGCAGAAACCTCAGAGACAATACACAGCCAGCAGCCAGCCACAGATGGACCTGATTCCTGACCACACACTAGTCCTCCACTGCTCCTTAATATAAGGTCATATCGCTCACTTCCACTCCACTCGTAAGTACTGTGGATATTTCAAATTGAGAGGAGGGAGTACTCATAAATGAAAAAGCCTAATCAAGGGGTACGGGTGACAAAAAAGGTTGTGATCCACTGCCCTAGAGGGTTACCAATGAATGATTTAATGTACACAGACACCTGGGACAAGGGCGCTAAGAGGTTGGCCGGGCTCTGGTAAAATGGAGGGAGGGAGAGGGTTCAGGCTGCCCCGCTGTAGCTGTCTCCCTTCCTAGTTCAGCACACAGCACTGAGCAGCATGTGCTGAGCTGGGGAGAGGGGCCAAAGCCTGTCATCTATATCCCCAGCTACCTGCAACAGGGGAGGACCCTGGCGCCTCCAGCAGTCCTACCCAGGTAAAAAGTATTTATTTATTTACAGTTTCTTATAAAGCGCAGCAGATTCCGTTGCGCTTTACAATAGTAGACAGTGATAAAACAAACTGGGTAACAACAGACAGACTTGGGGGTTAGAGGGCCCTGCTGCAAGCTTACAATCTATAGGGATATAGGAGTACCTACTCCCCCCCACCCTAGGAACTGTGCCACTCAGCCATATGTACCCCTGTGTCTCCAATGTTTCTTACACTGCATAGCAAACTATAACTGTACTGTCCCTGCTTCACTGTTACCTACCTGGCTGTTGCAATGACCAGTGGTGCCGCTGTTGGCTGCCTAGGCACTGTGCAGCTTGGCAGGTAGGTGTTCCCTGCCTCTACAATCCCCAGGGCACTTCGAGGGTATACCTGTATGTGTTATGTATATCTGTACTGTCACTGTTTAACTGTTCCTAAACGGCTGTTGCACAGCAATCCAAATCAAATTCCTAGTATACGCAAGTATACCTGGCCAATAAAGCTGATTCTGATTCTCTGCTCTGTCCCTTAAGTTGGGTACACACTAGTAGCTTTATCTGCAGATCAATTGATCTGCCAATATATCTACAGGTAGATCGGGCAGTGTGTTCTCCATGCATGCGCCCACCCAGTGAGCTGTCAATCACCAGTAGCTTCTGCAGCGGCTGTACGGGCGGTTGGTGGACTGCCCATACACACAGAACGGAGCGCCGATATATCTTTAGATATATGGGGCATCAGCTGTGTTGCACAGCCAACGCAATATGTCTATGAAGGAAGCTGTTCAGAGATATATCGATGGAACACACTGGCCAATGGTCCTTCGATATATCACCATTAAATTGAACACCCAGTGTGTACACACTTTTAAATTGTATGATGTGGCGGCAGCTCTAGTAATTGTTTGATATACCATTGCTGTTGTTCTAGTTTGAGCCACTTGACAGTAGGAGGGGAGTTTCTGGGCACCCGTAAACCCGCCATCCCTCTGCGTTTGCCTATGAACTTAATGTCATTTATCACCTGTGCTAAATGGTGCTAAAATACATCAATAATTCCTATAAACCTTACCTCTGTCAAGTGAATGTATTACTCATTATTCAATAATAACATTTTAAAATTCCTGCCAGTTTAATTCACTCCCAGGAGAACAGAAAAAAAAATTAATAAAATGATTGTGAATTCTCAGCCCCTCATTAGCTCCCCTGGGTATTGACATGCAGTTACTGAAGAATTATTCTCTACAATTAGTCTGTCATGTTATCATATGAAATTATAAAGTACACAAGAAGCCTTAATGAGCATGGACACTTTTGTGCTGATTAATATGAGATGCGCAGTGCACTTAATTTGTTTTAAAAAAAATCCCTAGTTTTATATAATGTGTCCTGTTTAGTTATCCGCTAAGTATATTTTTTTCTGTACTTCTGCAAGTAGCAAAAAATGTGCACTGGGCTGACCAGCCAGAGGATAGGGGATCACCGATGTTGTTCTTACCCATGTGATTTTTTTGTTATGCTACTTGATTTCAAGATGGGTGTACAAAGTATGAGTGTAATAAATATATTCACTAGTATGGAGTATGGGAGCAATGCTGTGCAGCCTCACAGTAAACGTCAATAACCGCAAGATGCTATTGCACCACCCCCTGTCAGTCATCTGGCTTGTGTATTTGTCCCACAACTCCCTAAGGTCAGTCATAAAGAAAGCGGTTCTAAATGTGCATCAGGGTTGGCAATGTCCTGGCTGCCCCCTCCAGGAGAGGGCAGCCACGTTGGTCACACAGATGTGATGTGGGGCCTGTCTAAATTGTTCGTCCTGGGCCCCCCCCCAATTTCTGATGGCAGCCCTGTAGTTGATAAGGAGATGAAAGCGTAATACCTACCCTGCAGGAATTGCTGGGAGGGTCCAGAAAATCTGAAGGGTGTGCAAGATTCCCGTATTTAGCGGGGATGCCGCATCGGCCACCACCCCCCCTTCTTAAGGAGCCGCAAATCACTGCATTTACGAAAATCTGCACTGGCTTCCATTACCCTACAGAATCCTCTTCAGGCTCTCACCCTCTCAATAAGGCCTTCTCCTACTTCACTGCTCCTTACATCTCCACCCTCATCTCCCTGTATACTCCCTCTCACCCTCTCCGGTTGGTCAGTGTTCTTCCCCTCTCCTCTACCATGGTCACTGCATCCCATGTGCATATACAAGACTTTGCCTACACTGCCCTCTTCACTGGAACAAGCTTCCTCACTTTATTAGACTCTCCCTGACATTACAAAGCTTCAAACTGGCATGGAAAACACACCGGTTCATCGAAGTGTACCCTTCCACGTAACCTAGTACCTAGGCCTCTGCCCTTACCTACCATCTCATGTCTTGGTCATCCCTGCCATGCTAACTTCCATGCACTTCATGTCACCTGTCTGTCTCCCCCTCCCTCTAGATTGCAAGTTCCTTGGAGCATGGCCCTCTTCCCTCCTGTTCTCCCAACCCTCTTCTCATGCACTTCAGTTACAGTGATAGTATCTCCTACTCAGTGACCATCTATAACCTAAGTTCTATTTACTCGTAAACATTCATCCCTACCAATGACAGCCTACAATAAAATATTAAAGACTAAGCTGACCTCTTCCCACTCTCCTGCATAAAACCAAACAATCCCTTATCCTAACCTTTTGTTTATGCTCACTTCTAGCCCTTGTGTGTCACCCCTGTCTATCTAGCCCTCCCCTTTAGAATGTAAGCTCTCACGAGCAGGGCCCTCTCTCCTCATGCGCTTTTCTTAGAATATATACATCTCTGCCACCCTAATGATTGCTTCAGTGTCCTGTCCCCTGATGCTACTATCCATATTTACCATGTACTTGTCCTAAATTGTCTTGTAATGTAATTCGTTATCTGTTTTTGCTCATTTGTGTATTAGGCGCTGCAGAACCTTTGTTGCGCCATATACATAAACAATAATAATAGTAATAATAATAATAATAATAATAATAATAATAATAATAATAATAAAGGAATGAGCATGCTCTGATTGGTTGTTCTGTACAATGAAAGCGAGGATGTATGCCTGTCACTTGCACTGCAGGGACAGTGGCATAACTGTAAATTAGGCTCAGCAAGTTAAAAACTATGGGTGAGATGCAGCAAGAATTGCAAAAAGCTTGTGATGCTTGCCACCAGCCTCCGAATGCATACTGGCTTTTACTAATGCCGTATGCATGAAGAATTCTGCTCTTGCGGTAAGACTAAGAGCAATCCTTTGCGATGATTGGACTTCTGGGTTCTGCAGCCAGAGTCCTATCTGCGCATGTTTAGAGTGGCGGGCACGCCGCCAGGGATGCTGGGAGGGATCTGGTTGGATCTCTTACAGCAGGGGAAGTGCGATAGAAGCCCATAGTATTCTATGGACAATGCTGGTTTTATAATTGCTTTGCCCACCACATCCAAGTCACGGAATGTACTACATCCTGGGCTTGTAGCATATGGGGGGCTGAGGCCAAATTTTTTAGTTTGCTGCATCTCGCCCCCAGAGTTTTAAAACCCATTGATAAATGGACACCTTAGTTTGGACTTCAGGTACTGTACCAGCAGGCCTTGGATGCCAACCAATAAAATTGAGTATGATACAGTTTGCTGAGATTTGTAGTGCACCAGTTCAAATACATATTTATTCTACAATGTAACCATTTAGTACACCCCACTCACTGCCCAGGGGTGTGAGAAGAGCCACGGTGCAATCTACATTGGAACTGTTTATTTATTGGCGTGGGGAAGGGAGGGAGGTGGACAGCTATAAGGGAGTATGGAATACAGCTCCATGCTGATTGGCCCTCGGCTTTTGATCCAAGGTATCCAACTACAAATTTCCTGCTACAAGATCGACGTTTGGAAGCCAACAGTGAGCTCCATACTCGAGACCGAACCACATCAACCATAACTTGGAGACCGCCCCAGATTAAAATGTTTTATATAGTAGGACCCTATGTTAGAAATACAGATGGAGCGCCTGTCAGCCAGCCTTTAGAATTGCCAGATCTTCCGAGCTGGGGCAGGCTGGAGGACAGAAGCTCCATCTGACGGGGACGCGAGAGTGTCTCACACGCTCGTGCATCCCCGTCAGCGCGGCAGTGGATTCCCTGCCCATCTCCTCTTCGGGGAGACAGGCAGGGTGAGGCGGGGGCTAAGGGGGAGGATGGGGGAGCAGCAGTGAGCCGGTGGAGGATGGCGTTGGGCTCCATCAGAACGTGGCGCGCAAGCATCTTATGCTCCATCTGTTTGTAGGACTATGAGGCTCATTCAGACCAGCTGCAAATTCACAGTGCGAGCAGTCAGGGAATGATGGCGCATGTGTACAGTTAGTAGCATGCATGCGCGAGGCCATCCTGCGATAAAATCCTGCTATTTTTGTAATTGCTGGTTGTTTGCAAGGTGATTGACAGGAAGACGGCATTTATGGGTGTCGTTTCCTGGGCATGTCAGGATAAAAGCATGCCCAGGCATTTTCAGGGAGGGTGTATGATGTCAGCTCTAGGCTCAATTCTCAAGTTTCTACCCCGCCAGCTGTGTAGGTCATGGGCTACGTACAGACTGCACACAGTGGGAAAAGCATTAGGTGGTGAGTGAGTTACAAATGGATTTGCAGCTGATAGGAGGTCTGCGATATTTTTGCAGATACGGTATTTCACAGGTTTTCACAGGGCGGGATTTCACTGAGACTGGGCAGCGGCAATCTAGTCGAAGGGTGGTTGCAGGGTGCTGCTAAATCCCGCCGCATCGATCTGGTCGGAATAACCCCCTATGTGACCATAGTCCATGTGGAATATAGAAGCCCTTATTTACACCGAGGGGGAAATGTAATAGGATGAGAGATGCAGAAAGTGAGAGATTTGGTAAGAAATCTCCAGTGTTTTTTTAAAGCGGCAATCACTTACACTGCAAAACCAGTGTGATGTTGCAGTGTAAATGATTGCCGCTTTAAAAAAAACTGGAGATTTCTCACCAAATCTCTCACTTTCTGAATCTCTCATCCTATTACATTCCCCCCCATATTCTCTATGGCTATGCATAATTGTTTTCAAAGTTTGTATATATTTACATCCAATTAAACACAACGGTGCCCGGCTTTCTGAGCATGTTTTATAATGAACAAACTGCGCACTGCAATCCTGCCGAGGGCTCAGCTTGACCCTAATAATAATATGATATGCATCTAATTTGTCTTACCAGCCTAGTTTGGCAAAAGTTGTGTTTCAGCAATGACATATTTTCAATAATTAGAGTAAAAAAAATAAACATTTATAAAAAAAGAACACCTTAATATATGCAGTAAGCGCGGCATTACTCAGATTGGGAATTTCTGCTTAGATTGTTCATCATACAGTAGTATCAACATGTATAATGAGCATTGAGCACCCTTTCCAACTCCGATTCCTGTTCCTACACCCCTGCAATGTGCAAATCACTTACAGAAATGCCTTGTTTATGACTTCCCAGAATGATTTCCAGCAGACTCGCCATAGTTGCCAATTTTTTTAATAATTTCCTGTGACATTTTGCCACTGAGGAAGAGCGTGTAAGCGTATTATAAATAGTATCTTCGACAGAACCCTTTGTGATCTACATTTACAGCCATGACCCGCTGACCGTACTTGTTTATTTCTTAGTTTTTGTATTTTAAATATGCATTTTTAATAAATATCCACATATAATGTTTAAAGAACAAGAATCTCTCATTGAGAATTCCGTTATTTGATGCCGAGAAACAGTGACATTTTTTAGGGACATTTTAGAGACGCCGTTAGAACATGCAGCTGCCCCTACAAATTAGGGAGTAGTTGACAGCTCTGCCTCTCTGCTAAGCAAACTCAGATTACAATTTGCAAATTGGGTCAGAAAACTCAATTACAACCAGGTCATACAAGCGCAGGAGGAAAGTGACAAAGGATGACTACATCGGATATACTGTCACAATGATCATTGCTATGGAACAGAAAATGGAATTACTAATTGAGACATATACTTATTAATGAGGACATTATAAAATAATGAAGAGGCCAAAATTATTACTAAACATTCTTATAATGTATCTGAAAGCTTTGGCTGGGAATCTTGCATATAATGGGACCGAAGCCATTCTGCCGAGTTACTGAGCTTTGAAAAAGAGATTTAGGGGGTTATTCAATCTTGGCTGCTATTTCCTGCTATTCTGACAGCACTGGAGTCGGATTCCAACAAAACAGATTCAGCTGTAAAACAAACTGGATCTGAAATACACCTACTTTACAACACTCAACACGCGAAGCATTGAATTCCCCCTGTTAAGTATCTGGCAGAAAATGGCCTGGGATTCCAACTGTCGTAACGTTCCCGGATTGATTACCACTCTTAAGGTGTGTACACACGGGGGGAGATATATTGCTGAGCAATATATTGCTCAGTGTCTCCTTTCATCAGCGACCAGAGATGGTCGCTGATGAAAGGGAACCTCTGCCGGCAGTGCCGCAGAGGTAAACCAGCGATTAGAACGGGGCTGAAAACAGAAGCGCGCACCCGGCGATTTATCGCCGGGGCACACTCCCATCACTGGCAATATGGTCGCCAGCGACCATATTCCCAGCGATATCAGCCCCTATCGCAGCCATGTGTACACGGCTATAGACAGTTACTCAGAGGTCATTGAGCATTTCCAAAGAGAGGGCAGGGGTGCATTACAATTTGGGAATTTGTAAGGAATGTTTGTGCAGCCTTGATGGTGAGCAGAGCACTATATACGCCAGCAATTACATTGTGTAGGCATTTATCACTCAGGTAGCTTAAACAGGCGTATTTGTAGTAGTGGTTATCTATACATATTGTTACAAATACAGGTTCTTCCATGTCCTCCTCTCTCATGGTAGCGGTGCAGGACACTGGAACAGAAGGTAGAGCGGGTAGCCTCGCAGGTCTCAGGAGCTAAGAGGAAGTCATCTGCCCTCCACCATACACATGGTCTGTAATATGCCTGCACAATCCCGATTCAGAATTCCCAACTGCTGACATTAACGCCAGCCAGAATCCCGGCACACAGGGTCTATTGACCCCAATAGAGGAGAACTTTGAGGCGACTAAAGCGAGTCACCATGCCCATAGCATGGCAAGCATGGCCTCTTTGCACTCCCTCCTGTCAGGATGGCAAACACCGGGATCCTGGCTGCTGGCAAATCATACTGAACCCATACACACAACGGCAAGTTAACCCCAGGCATGAACAGACATGGTGGCTGGCTACCTTTGTGTACTAGCCACCAGTCAGCTCAGCTTTGTGTACTAGCCACCAGTCAGCACAGCTTTGTGTACTAGCCACCAGTCAGCACAGCTTTGTGTACTAGCCACCAGTCAGCACAGCTTTGTGTACTAGCCACCAGTCAGCCCAGCTTTGTGTACTAGCCACCAGTCAGCACAGCTTTGTGTACTAGCCACCAGTCAGCACAGCTTTGTGTACTAGCCACCAGTCAGCACAGCTTTGTGTACTAGCCACCAGTCAGCCCAGCTTTGTGTACTAGCCACCAGTCAGCACAGCTTTGTGTACTAGCCACCAGTCAGCACAGCTTTGTGCCACCAAAATTGAGCACTTTATTGTGTACTAGCTGCCAGAACGATCTCTGTGCAGTTTTAGTGGGCAGAGTATCAACCAAAGTTGGCTGTTTCTTATCAGGCTTGGGTGGAATTAGTGTAGATCAGGGCATCCTTTATCCAAATTAGGCTTAAAGCTTTTTTGTGGAAATGTTGGGATGTACTGTATGTTATAGTCATTTGACAAATGAAGTTAAACAAAGAGAGGGATCTACTGAAGTGTGGTCCTATGAGCTTCTTCATTGATTTAAGGATCACCCATGATCCTGCCTAAGCAAAATCTGAGACCACTAATTTACACTGTATCAGTAATTGGATTCTGCCCATTTTTTAAGTCTGCCCATGCATGCAGCCTGCCTGCAAAATAATTCTGGCCATTTATATCCTAATATTCACCTCCAGGTGGCGTAAGTATCATAGGTGCAGGAAGTGCAGTTGCTGTGGGGCCCAGAACTGAGAGGGGCCCACCTTCACTGTTAAAGTCACATGTTATATAGATTTTTTTGTTACCAATGGGGGATACATACTGTAGATGCCCTTACAAAATTGTGATGTGGGGCCTATAGTTATGCCTCTGCTATTACCTTATATCTGCAGTGTACCTTTAGTAATATAAGTTATTATTTATTAACAGTTTCTTATATAGCGCACACATATTCCGCAGCGCTTTACAGAGAATATATGAACATTCACATCAGTCCCTGCCCCAGTGGAGCTTACAACCTATATTCCCTACCACGTGTACACGCACACACAGACATTCTAGGGTTAATTTTTGTAGGAAGCCAATTAACCTACCTGTATATTATTGGATTGTGGGAGGAAACCAGAGCACCCAGAGGAAACCCACGCAAGCACGGGGAGAATATACAAACTCCGCACAGTTAGAGCAATGGTGGGGATAGAACCCATGACCTCAGCGCTGTGAGGCAGTAATGCTAAACATTACACCATCCGTACTGAGTTATGAAAAGATCCCGGCTTTTGGAGGTCACAGCTGCTACAAAATGACTAGAAAATCCTGGCGTCAGAGTGATCTGGACATGCAATGCTAGTAATTTCCTGGCTTGCATCGAGTTCATATGCTGCTGCTAAGTAATTAGTATCTTATCGCTTCATGCCACATCTGCAACTTAATTCTGCCTAAATACTGTAGCTGATGGGTTATATTAGCTGGAAGCTCACTTTCAGTTTGTTAACCTGTTCGCTCTTCTCATCCCCACACACGGATGACAAACTTTCAAAACACTTTTACTACCAGCTTAATAAAAATGCCTGGACAGGGCTATTTGTGCCATCATATTAATTTGTATAAATCAAAACCTCCCCACAGTGAAACGGCTACGAAAGGTAAGAGATTTATAAACCTACAGGGTATGAAAAGCATTGGGCTGGTAATTCAGAATGCAGTATAGTAGTAGTATCAGGATGGTGTCAGAATCTTACTCACCTCTACATATTTCTTACTGACAGGTGCAAATGTCAGTGTGCTTTTATTGACTAGAATACACCTGGTGGCTGGTAACTGTACACATTAGATTAGCTTCTTATAAAAAATATTGGCAAGACTGTTGTTTCAGATGTATTAAATGAGGACAGACACTGCACTAGAGATGGGTCGTTTGCGAATGAACCGGATCTCTTGAACGGATCCCATCCAAGAACGAATGCGCCGCCGATCCCAAAAAAGATGATCCGTTTCAGTTTACAATGCATTTTCCTGATCTCAGTGCTGCCACCTGTGGCAGCTGAGATGTACTACCTCTGTAGACTGAATACAGTGCTGTGACTACAAGTGATAGAAAGATTAGCTGCCATCGGTGCAGGGATGGCCATCGGTGCAGACGCCATCGATGGTTGCCATCGATGGCGATTCTGCACCCAGCCATCGATCAGTGTTTTAACTCGGTCATGTATATTCCCCCTTTTTTTTTTTTTCAAAGCGAGTCGAGGATCCGTCGAAAAGATCCGAATCTTTTCGCTGAGGGTTGAGGCGGATCCCGGCTCAGCTTAATGATCCGTTTTGCCCATCTCTACACTGCACGCTGGTTTCAAGTAGTCATGTTAAACAAGAACAACAGTAACAGGAAACCGCGCCCCCAACTCCCATGGCAACACTAGGTGTGGCCAAATATATAAGATGGACATTACACAAACAACTGTGGAATAGTCTTTACAGGAAATTTTTGTTTGAATTTGGAACAAGGAGTTCCTCATATCAGTAACATGTTGCTATAATTTCCATATAAAGTCAAAGGGGACAATGATGATGTCACCAAGCGCACCTTGTATAATATCCATTATTGTTTTAGATCCTTCACTAGAAAGGATTCCAGAGGAGGAGCTGCTAATCTCTTTGTATTTTCAAGTACTTGTTAATATAGCAATAAACATTTCAGGTGCACTATTACTTAATTAAAGTGCCAGTAAACACTATTTGAGCAATGGGAGGGATAGCCATTGTTCCGATACTCATGGATGGATAACCTTTCTGGTGTAAAATCATTTGTAAGGATACCATTGATGGTTTCACCTACTTTAATGTTCAGTACTCTAATGGCCTGTCGAACTATCAACCTGTCGAACTAATGACCTGGAACCATGTCGATCTTTTCCTATGTCGACTTAGACCCATGTCGACATTTTCCCATGTTGACCAAATGACCATATCCCGTCCGCGCAGGCACTGTACATTTTAACTGGAAATTGTTCTGATCCACTATATCCACCATAAAAGAAAAATAAATACTGTAGTTATAGTACATGACGGATGCTGTTGTTACTTTTAAAAGAGTAGCATTTAAATTTATTGGACAAAATATAGTGGTAGACACAATATATAAATCATGTTTTCTATGTGATCAATGCAAATAGATAGATATAAATGGATCCTTAACCCCTTAATTTATAAAAGGTTATTTTTAATGGCTTTAGGGATTTTCGGCTGTTAATTAATTATTCCTGTAATGTGTTGAACAGCATGTTTTTTTTTCTTAGATGCAAATCCTGCTTATGTTTACATTGCAGCACGATTTGTAGCTTATTAAGTGCCGTAATACATACAGTATAGATATAAAAGACATTTCTGGTAAACAGTATTAACAATTTTTCCACATCTTAGTTACATACAATTATGTATCAAGTGAACTGTGAGAATATAATATACAGGATATTAAGAAAATGAGGGCGTGCTACTGCAGAGCTCTGGGAAGGCATCCTGCAGCCTGGGAGTGTCCTGATGAGCTGGCAGGCCCACCCCTAGGCATGACATCACAGGTTATGGGATTGGAGCTAATCTCATTTGGCACTGGTTTTAAGGGTAGGGATCGATTGGTTATCCATTGATTGCCAACATTGATCGATAACCCATGGAAACCATCTGTAAGGGAACTGTGAATAGTTTCACCCAGCGATGGTCACCCCTGCTTTAATTTTCAATGAGCTGTTGGCCAATAAGTGACTTTGTGGGTGTCAGGGGGGTGAGTTTGTATGCTCTATGGCTAATTGAGATCTGTACGCAATTCAGATTATCAAATGCCTGCACATGCGCGCGGATCATATTGTGCATGTGCGAGCCATCTGTGTGAACGAAACCAGCGATGCATTGTTATCACTGGCCATTCGAAACTTGATTGACAGGTGGCCAGGGATTGTGAGCATTTTCTGAGAGTGCACCAGACTATGCAGGAGGGAGGGACGCTGATCTCCTCATGGCCTTTGCAGCTCCGAGAAAGTCTAGACTTACTTGGCGGCTGCACACTGGGGTGGAGGGAAATTAATTGCAAGGTTATTGCAAAGTAATTTCTCCCTCTTCGCAGCCGTGCACAGGGCCGGGTTTTGCCGCTGGTGCAGCGGCGGCTTCCTGATCCCCGGGCTGCGAATCAGGCCCTTTGTTTTAACACCTTAAACAAATATATATATATATATATATATACAGATAGAGTCCAAAGTCTGCCGGCACTCAAATAGTTTAGACGCTCAGCTGCCCCAGGTGCCAGAAAGAGATGTCATACAGCAATCCAAATTTCCAGGGAAGGAAAATAACGGCACTCAGGAGTCGGATATGATGCTTTAAACGAACATGTGTATTGGGGACGTTTCGGGGGACAAACCCCGTCCTCAGCCTAATCCTACAGCACAGCTAAATAACATACAAAACATTTTTATACTCACCAGTTCCCGGGGTTTTCAGACGCCGCCGCGTCCACGGAGCCGCTCGCCGGAAGTGGTCACCGTCACTTCCGCTCTGGACGCATCACAGGAGTTGCTAGGCAACCTCCAGCTTGCGTCTCACTTGGCAGGAAGTGAGTCGCGTTTCCCTGTTCCGCTTGACCCGCATAGACGCTTTGCTTTGTCTGATGCCCGGAAACTGCAAAATAACAGTAAAAAACATGAGAAAAACATGTAGGAATAAATAACCATGGGTACTGTGCTTGGCAGTATAGAGACAATGTAAAAATTCAAGAGCGCTCAACGTCTGCAGAACAGGCTGCCTAGCTGGCATCACCGTGCTGCAAGTATCCTTGCACACCCGAATCAGTCATGTCTCACACGCCCTCTGACACAGATATCATAGGTTATATTTAAGACAAAAAACAAATATGAATACAAAAAACATATACAGAATGTCCAATATATTAGCCCAATACAACTCCAGGGTACCAATGTGTAACTAACATGGAAGATAAACTCCAACTGTAAACTACATCAGGCTATTCCAGTTAATCCTCTCATTAAGACCTTTGGGTGCGATGGTATCTAAGCGGAAAATCCACTCAGATTCTTTAAGCAATAATTTTTTTGCTCTGTTGCCCCCCCTGAGTGATTCAGGGACACAGTCTATAATAAAATGTTTGAACTGTGAAATGGAATGGCCAGTGGATTTAAAATGGCGGGCCACCGGTTGGTCCACCTCCCTGCCTTTAAGGGACAGGTTAATGGCCGACCGGAGTTACACCGGTCGGCCATTAACCTGTCCCTTAAAGGCAAACGAGCTTGACAACGATCAGTAAAGATCGAAACGTTGCTACCAGACCTGGTGTCTGTGTCATCTGTGATACTTGACAAGTCCTGCGAGTGCCGCTTGCTACATCCAGCTATATTCAGCATTAACTTCGGTTATGACTTAAGAAGGCACCCAGGCCATTAACTCTTATCCTCCCCTCGAGTGCCGATCATTACCTGGACTATATATATATATATATATATATATATATATATATATATATATATATATATATATATCTGGTTCTCCCAAATCAATGGTAAAAGTAGTCATCATTGGTCATAGATTGGTCATGGTTTAGATAGGGGGTACAGGGGCTTGGACTAGGCACTAGTGGGGAGGGTTATGATCAGGCTATGGAGGTGAGGGTTAGGCTGCAGGGTGGGACGGTTAGGGTAAGGGGGCAGGGGAAGGTAAGTACAGTATACTTCCCTTACAACTGTCAGTATTCCCTCCATCAGGATGCTGGCTCAGGTATTCTGTATCCCCATGAGTCTACGCCTTACAACTACAGCCTTACTTAACCAATGGAACGGTTTTAATAAAGATAAAACTGGAACAGACGTACTTACTGTTATACACACTTGCAGATGAAGTGGAGCTTGAGAAGATGGGGTGTCATATAGCTCACCAAGTGAGTGTGTGCCAGCTTCAAGTATCTGTGCATGAACACTGGAAAACACTGAGGTTCACAATTAATCTCAGGACTCCATGGAACTTAGTTGATCACTACTATCTTCCACTGTTGCATTCTGGTACGGTCTCATGATAGTCTGCACTTGCTCATTAGTAACTTGGGTGGCCATTGAGGAGTAGCAACATGGATTCTGTGCAGTAGAACACTGTACTTCCAACAGGTGTTGCGCAGGTCTTTGATATATTTTACATTGAAACTTTGCTTTCCTATATACTTTCTTTTGTGGAGAGTCAAGGCCAGGATCGCCATTGGAAAGACAAAGATTTCCTGGCCTCTTTGTTAGATCTGCGGCATCGTAACACGGGTGATCCGATGCTACGTCTTAAAATGCGGCTTGGATATGACACCTCCTGTAGCAATACCATATCAGTGCTACTGCTGCTGCTTCCCAGTAACCAGCAGCAATACCTACTCCATCCACCTCTGAATCAAACCCAAGTTCTCTTATGTGGAGGCAGGCATGCGAATGCTTGGGGAAGGCGGCAATAAGGCCTGTATGTCCTGATGTCACTGCTTTGTAGGCGGGCGGTCCGAGAGAGGCGGGCGGTCCTAGTGTGTATAACGCTGGTAGCCGCCCATCCAATCAAAGGGGCAGGTGGTCCAGTCACGTGAAGCATGGGGAATGGTACTATGATAGAGGCTGCATGAAATTGTACAGCGTGCATTCCAAGCCTCATTGTCAGAAGGCGGCTACCAGCGTCATACACACTCGGAACCTCCCGCTTCTCTGTTTGGACGGGCGATCCGTCACCATGAGAACCACCAATGTTTACAGGAAGTAAATTGGCCATAATGTCTGCTATTGGCTATTGTGGCCTTGTTTATCGTCACATAAACTTGCTCAGAATCTGTTATTAAGAATCGTTTTTGAGAAACATGTTAATATTATTGAATGTTCATGTGTATTTATGGTTTGCCTTCTGTTGATCTTTATTACTAACATGATTTATAGTTCTGTATGCCAAACACGTTACACAGGTGTTTAACGTCAACCACTTACTTAGGGTATATAAACACCTCCAAGTTCAGCTCCAGCAATATCTTTGATAAAGCTGTATGTTCTAAACAGCGAAATGCGTTAGATGTTCGCCCTGGACCGGACAATCTTGGGTAATATACCTATTTGGACTCTATTGCACCATCAATTCTTTCTTGTGGAACCAACAGGCACCTTCATCAGCCTACCACTTGTGAGCACACTGGCCCTTATGCTGCCCCCCCTGCCTTGGCTTGGATTACAAATATCCTCTCAATACCAATTGGCAGTATACATCTGAGGACATCACTGTTGCAGCAATTCCCAAGAGATCTGCCTCCTCGAGCGGCGTTGGGTAACTATAAGCCTTTGCTGGGCAATCAACTGCTCCAAACTGTACAATTGATATACCACCTATTGAATTGCATTTGAGACGGGACAGTTACCATTCTCCAACCAATTGGTACCAAGTAATTGATCCGGTCTACATATACCTATCAGTGGTTCAGATATTCTTATGCTACTAATTTTAATAGTATTTTTTTATATATACTGTTGATTTATGTGTGTTGTGTATTTACATGTTTTTTAAATATTGATATTAAATCTACAAATCTTTCATCAAATGAGCGTCACTTTCTCTTGTATATTCTTTTGTGCTATTGGGATTAATAACCCCATTCTCTTGTGGCAGCTATTAGCGGAACACCTCTGGTGGCGCCTACTTGAGCTACCTTGGTAGTCTCACCCCCCTGACATCTCAGTGGTTCTTTGCTATAGATGTGACCTCCTGCTTAGCTTGGCCCATACAGATGAGTTTTGGAATGACTCTCCCTCTTTAATAGTATTTATTCATTGCGGCCAATCTCTGTATATTTTATTACTAATTTAATGTGCCAGCAGAGATAACATTTTCCATAGGATTTTGTCTGCATGTGTCTTAGTCGGGTTTTATAAACGTTATCAACCGCCTTAAATGACATAAGGGCCTCATAAATATGTAGCGCATGTTGTTATGAGAGAATTGCTGATGCCCAGTTAGAAAACAGAAAATGCAGTGAATGCCAAGGACTTTGTCATTGATTTTCTCCAGATTGGCTTTCCTCACAGCCCAATAACATGTCAAATAAAATAGATTTACAATCTCCGCTGTCACATGCAAATGAGGGTAAGCTGGACCCGTTAATGACTATATCCAATGTTACTGCACCTTCCTCTGCCAGGACTGTGGCGTATTCTCACAGGACCCATTCTAGGTCTGTTGTACTGCCCGTTGGTTTTCATGAAAGAATCCAAAGTCTGTTATATTGAAACAGTATGTTGTGTTTCCTGCCATCCGGCAGGACTGCTTGTCACAGATAGATGTTCTGCATCCTCATTGCTAAAACATCCAATCAAGGACATCAGCACAGTGTCTATATATTGTACAGTAAACAAACAGATGAAAGGCAAACTGTTATTGGTCGATATGGTGGCAATGCCAGGATATCATGGTTACTGGGAAAATAAGTTGGTTATTTTGTGATTGACTTATAGATAAGTGTTTAGGTCATTTTTTATATCTGTTGAGGCAATTGGAGATATTGATTGGGAATATGTTATTTGTGAAGCACAGTAGAACTGTGAATTGTAACATAGGCCCTTATTCTGATCGGTGCGGCCGGAGCCGAATATGCGGCCAGGACCGTGCGTGCGAAACCCCGCCTTCCTTACGGATCGCCAACTCCGTCCGTATGCGGTAAGAAGCTGGCCGAACGGACCGCACGTGTATTTTTCACGGAATACGCCTCCTCCATCTCAGGGAACCTCCCCCATCATTCGATGGTCGCTGACCATCGAATGCAGGACCGAGTGCTCCACCAGCTCCCGCAACCTCAGACCACACGGACATTTTTCCATGCAAAAGCAGGGATCTGGGCGGGCAGCTGACATCCGACGATGTCATATGTCCGCCCCCTACACGTGCGTCACGAGTGCATTACCATACGTACACCCAGCGTTTGCATGGGAACGCCCATGAAACGCGGGGCGTATGCATATGGTAATGAGCCCAAATAGCCCTTCACGCCCCTCTCCACCCCCTGTTCGGAGTGTTCACATATCATGCGGGATTTGGCCGTACACCCCGCTCGCACATGCGCAGAGACGCCTCTGCACATGCGCAGACCCAAAACATCGGCGGGCCGAACGCACGCGGATATAACTGCACCGATTAGAATAAGGGCCATAATGTTTTAAGATGCTCCAAAAATGTATGAATTATGTTTGACATAATCATGCTCATATGTATCAGGTATAATAATACAGGTCGGGTATCCCGTATCCGGGCATCCCGTATCCGAATTATTCCAAAAACCGTGGTTTTTTGGAATAATTCAAATTCCCCCCCCCCCCCCTAACCCTCTTTTAATACTTACCAAGTCCTCCGGCGTCCACGGCAGGCCTTCAGCTTCCTCTCCGGCGTCTCCAGCGGTCCCAGGAGTGCTTTGCGCGAGTGTGCGCGCGCGCCGGTGACGTCACCGGCGCGCCTGGGAACTTGCGCAAAGCACTCCTGGGACCGCTGAAGACGCCGGAGACGGTGCTGGTGGCCTGCTGTGGACGCCGGAGGACTCCATGGACGCCGTGGGACCATCGGGGACCCACCAGGGGCAGGTAAGTATGACAAAAAAAAATTATTCCAAAAACCGGAATATTCCCTTATCCAGAATGCTCGTGGTCCCGAGCATTTCGGATAAGGGATACTCAACCTGTAATAATAATAATAATAATAATAATAATAATAATAATAAATATATACTTTCATTGAATCTTCATATAGTTCTGTTTTTAGGGGTGTATTAAGTGAGGATAAGGCTAGGGTGCAGTCTATATGTGGGTTCCCTCATGTCCAGCTGACAGAACTGAGTAGGTGTCCAGGGAAACGGTGAGGAGGCCATATTCCTACTGTGCATATGCAAACACCAGGAAAATGGCTGCCGCACCATCTTACCGTTGGTGATTTATGGGACTCCAGAGGTAGAAGAAGAAATGGATGGAGGGTGGGCAGTGTAGGCCACTCCAGCCCAAAGCGCCTGTGTGCACTGCACAGGACTACCATCAGAAATTGTGGGGCCTGAGACTGACAAAATAGACTGCCCCCCCTGCTCCCCTTCCCTGACCATGACAAAATAATTTAACATTTAATAGAGTTACAGCCTGGCTGAGCATGCATACATGAAAATGAGCAGGCACTTGTGTTACATCCTGCACACAGAGCCAGCCCTGGGTCCCCTTCTGTGTGCCGTATCAGTCCAGGGGTGCCGACATCTGTGCCGTATAATTCCATATGGGCTGTATCAGGTCAGGGGTGCCCGCATGTGTGACGCATAATTCCTGGGATGAGCCAAGTGTATCATATAATTCATGGGTTGCTGCCAAGTCTTCTGTATAATTAATGGGGTGCTGCTAAGTGTGCTGTATCAGTCCAGGGGTAATGCTAAGTGTGTCATATCAGTCCAGGGGAGCCTGAATGTGTGCCGTGTAATTCTATGGGTGCCCCCATGTGTCTCGTATCAGTCCAAAGGTGCTCGCATGTGTGCCGTATAATTCCAGGGGTGAGCCAAGTCTGCTGTATAATTCATGGGGTGCTGCCAAGTGTGCTGTATTCATCCAGTGGTGATGCTAAGTGTTCAGTATCAGTCCAGGGGTGATGCTAAGTGTGCTGTATCAGTCCAGGGTTGCTATCAAGTGTGCCATATCAGTCCAGTGTTTGGGCAGCCCACTTATTATAGTCATCCAGCTACCTTGGTGCAACCTTTTGGCCTAAAAACAATATTGTGAGGTGTGACTCATGTTCAGAATAGATTGGAAATTAGTGGAAATGAATGTTATTGAGGTTAATAATAGCATAGGAGCAAAAATAAAAATTAAATTTACGCGATTTTAGCGGTTTTTATGCTTTTATTTTTTTTTTTTTAAATCAGAACCCAAAACCTTGAGGGGGTGTTTTTGCAAAAACTATTAGAACCCAAAGCCTCAAGGTAATCAGAACTCAAAACCCAAATGCGAAAAGTGGCCGGGGCACATACCTTGTTTTCACTCCTGCAGATAGTTGGTCACTTGTGGGCTGTGAGCAGAGGGCCCTGTCATCACTTTAGGCCATGAGAGGAGGGCCAGGGAACCACCATCCCAGATTGACACCATCGGAAACAGGATTAGCGGAAACAGGATTAGCGGAAACAGGATTAGCGGTTGGCCCTCCCGTCTCTGTCAGAATGACCAGGCCGCACACAGCTGTCCCTATAGTACCACCCTTGATAGCAACCCTGGCACTGCACAACTTGCATCCATTGTAGATACTAGTGTGGATCATTGGGTCCACCATCGTTAGGTTGACTTCATATGGCCATTATATAAATCATGAACACGGTTAATAGTTCGACATGCAAACACACAGGGCATTTTGCGTTCTGGGTGAAATTTACCATTTTAAATCACGTGTGACCCCAATTAGTGTACCGCTTTGCTCATCACGCAAGATGTCTCATGGAGCTACCTCAGCGATGGCACGGGTGACTATGCCCAATCGTATTCCACTTGGATGCTAAATGTTGAAAAATCTTTAAAAATTAAAAAAAAATAGTCACGTCGACCATTTCAACCTGTCAGACTTTTGTACCTGTTGACCTTAAGTACTGTATCACTTTCATATATCGGCCATGTTGACTAATTGTACCTACTGTATCAATCTAATTCATGTTGACCATAAGTGGTCAGGTTTGAGCTCCTCACCAGAGTAAATTCTCTTTGGTCTCCTCTGTCCTGATGTCCCCATGTGAGCGCGGTAAAGGGTTTCTCTAATAGTCAATGTCTTTCCTTCCGATGATTAGGCAACCTAAGGTTAACTTGCAGACAATTGATGCTTGTTCCCTCTTATCATAATAATGTGATTTGATGCTCCTCTGGATAGGTAATGTGCTGGCCCATTGTACAAGACCAAGGGTAACTTGCGATAAATAGAATGTTACTCACCAGTGCTCTATGGACACACAGAGATAGATGATGATAGATTACTCAGGCTGTCAGGACAATTTATGGGAAGATGGTTTTCAGGTGAATGCAGTTGTGGGAGTTGAGAGCAGAAGCCAACATTTGATAGAGTCATGCAGTAAAAATATTCAGTCACATTTTTATGCTGTTAAATTGCTGCTAATGGAGCTCATGTTGAGATTGGATTTGTGCCTATTATCCCTTTCGCACTAAAATGAGACCCCTCTCAGAGTTGCGGCTGGATCCAACTTATACTGAGCTATCGACGTCACCGGACACGTGAGCATCTCTGGTGTCAGATATCCTTATGCTGTAAACAGGTCACAGTTTACCCGTTAAGACTGCACTGAGACCATTAACCCCTTGGGTGGTATGCCTTGAAAATTTCCTGGGCTCAGCTGCGCTGCCGCAGCGGGCTGTCCCGGAAAATTTCCAGGCATACCACTACTATGGACTAGGTGCGCGCCAGTTGTGTCCAGGTGTGCACCACTGGCGCACCACCTCTCGAGCGCCCCCCCCCCCCCCCCATCACACCCCCCAGCAATTGTACGCTGGAGCTCCCCTGACCCCTGACACTTCCCCAGCTACCATTCATTTTACAGCACTGATGTAGGTGGCAGGCTCAGGGATGTTTGGGGTGGCTTGGGGGACTCCGGAGCGCTCGGGAGTTCAGGCGCCCAAGTCCTCCCGAGCCGACGTGAACATCCCCGAGCCTGCCGTCTGAGGTCACTGCTGTGATTGGTGGCTGGTCCTGATGAAGCGAGCAGCGACACGCGCGTTGACCATGTCCACCTAGTGACTGCACCCCATTGTCCTCCTTTATGATTTGTCATTGAACATTGTTTTGTCACAACAGTGTGCGCAGCCCTCCGGCACTGTCCAGTGGGCGGTGAAGGCACATGGTTCATTGTTAAACTGTGCCTCCCCTCCCCCCATTCCACCTATGTCCAGATACAAATGGTGAATACTTACCTAGTTCTGCAGATTAGGGACAGTTACACCCGCCGTCAGACCAAAGGCGTTTCCCCGCTGGTGCCAGGACATTTGTCAGCATCAAGGGTGCGCTGTAATCCGGATCTGTCGGGGGTGACAGGGCTAGTATTTTAGTATTGTTTAGGGTATTGCAAGTGTGCACTTATATAGAGAGACCGCAAGCATTTAACCCCGGTGATGCTAATTCATTCTATGTGCATCATGAATATGCTATAAAATTGGGATCTCTGATTTATCTATAACTCAGTCTGTTGGAAGGTCAGCTGGGTGGCACCTATGAATTGATAAGGTGATATATTCACCACACCAGCTGATTACCCTCCAGACAGTTATATCATCACCTAACACTACCTATTACCCAAACAGAGAGACCATTAGCATTTAACCCCTCTGATGCCAATTCATTCTATGTGCACCATTAATATGCTACAAATTTGGATCTCTTGATTTATCTATAACTCAGTTTGTTGGAAGGTCAGCTGGGTAGCACCTGTGAATTGAAAAGGTGATATATTCACCACACCAGCTGATTACCCTCCAGACAGTTATACTGCCATCTAGCACACATGTAATACTGCCTCTAAAAACTCGGCAGACCTAGACCTATCAGATCACTATATCGCCCCACTATAACCATATTTAAAACAACTAGTGTTGGAGTACCCTAGAAATTAGAGGATTAGTACTCATCATTGTAACTTAAAGGCTACTCAGATATAACACTATCACATGGGTAGAATTCACTGATCTGTTCAGGTCTGCAGACTACTCCCTATATAGTAAGACGCACTGCTGTGACAAACAAAAACCACAGGATACTGTGACATTGGGGTCTCACTACGTGAGGAATCTCTTCCTCAATTTTAAAACTTTTGTGTTAATTGTCCATTTTGTATGTCTTTGGTTTTATATGTCGCTTTTTAAGTGAATAATTGAATAAAAGTTATATTTTATATAAAATACCTCCTTACTGTGCACCACAATAACGACAAGCCTAGTCTTTCCTTCTCCCCTTGATGTATTCAAATTTCTTGTCAAAAGGTAGCACACCCCGCCAATATCACTGATTTAAGTGTAATAAATACTGGGGGCCTCTTCCGATATTTACATTATAAGTACCTAGTGCGACGAGCCCAACTTTGTCTTTTTACAATAGAACACAACTTTTGTAAATACTGTATAATACCCCAAATGTGAAGTGTGAGATGGTGTGGAGGTGTGGAATGGAGTTGGAGATACATTCTCTGAGGCTTAGGCAACCTTTAGGTTGTGTCTACACTAGGGTGGCGCTAATCCTGAAATCCCGGGATTGGAGCCAAATGCCGGGATCCCGCCACCCTAGTGTAGACACAACCTAAAGGGACTTTATACAGTAGATGCACATTGGAGCCCTTTAGATTTGTGTAGAGACAGAAGGTTTTTTATATTTCAGCACTGCTGCTAAGAAATATTAACACAGTCACTTTAATGGTTACTTTTGAAAACTCTATAGTCTGTAAAGATGTTACTTGGCGCAACCAGTACAATTATGGGGAAGACCTATGTGTGGGGGCATGGCCAGTAATACAGTCATTGAACAGCAGGGGATGGGGCTACAATGATGCAATTCGTGTCATTTGATCCGCGTGGACCTCCCGCGGACTGGGGTTGGGGGGGTGTGCAGGAGACTGGCAGCAGGACCGGGGACCTGCCCACCTTTACGAAGGGCCGGAAAGGCGGACCCGATTTCCAGGAACCTCCTGGACATTCTGGAAGGGTTGGTAACCCTGGTCTTAAATTAATACATCTGCTCCATCATCCCCTAACAAGGCTAAAATAGGGGATAACACCAAGGAGCCCTTCTGATACAAGCTGCTTATACTGTTCTACCCTTAAGCTATACATATTATGGAGAGAGAAAAAGGCACAATACACTAGTAATAAATAGGACAGTATTGGGTGGTGTGCTACTGGTGCTGCCACTGTCCAGGTGGCCAGGCCTGGTGAACAGTATATTTGCTGTACAGAGAGCACCCAGCGTGTAGGCTTCCTGGACATTCACTGTATTTTACATAGAAATGCACAGCAAATCCGTAGGATGATCTGTGATATGACAACAAATGCGCTGGAGGCCTGGAACATTGGGGCAGATGTATTAAGCTTTAACAAGAGATAAATCCAAGAGTGATAAGGAGAGATAAAGGTCCAGCCAATCTCCTGCTAACTGCCATGTTACAGGCTGTGTTTGAAAAAAGTCAGTAAGGAGCTGATTGGCTGGACATTTATCTCTCCTTATCACCCCTGCATTTATCTCTTGTTTAGGCTTAATACATCTGCCCCATTGTCCCCGGGGGGGGGGGGGGGGGGGGGGGGGCGTGTCCACACCATGCTTGACACTGGTAACTATATATGAGACATACAAGATGCACTGTAAATATGGAGGTCACTGAAGCCTCAGTAATCCCATTATAAAATTGCATTAAAATACAGTATTAGATATATTGTCCTATACAGTTATCTGTAAGCTCATCACATCTCTGTGTGTGCAGTAAATATGTAATATATCGGCCTATAAATCTGTGTGTGTACTTGTGCACTTGGAGGGAGCATCTCGGCTTTCCCTGCTCTCCTCTTTGCCAGTGCAATAAATAACACCTACATCTTCTCCTACTCGCACTCCTTTGTGACAGTCTCCAGTGTGGCGTTCCTCAGCGCTTATCCCCAGTGAATCTTTACACCTAAATACTGCCCACAGCAGCGCCGCAGAGTCCATGGGCCCGATTCAGACCTGATTGCACAGATGGATGTGAAATCGCACAGCCAGTGATTAAGATTCTGCTCGATAGGGTGAAACCAGTCTTGCAGATGAATGTGATTGCTCTGTGAATTTATGTGTACGGCTACCCATCTATTCACAGCCATGCGGATATCATCGTCACAGGCTCACCAGCGAATGATATTTACACTGTGCACAAATAATCACAGGCACTGCAGCCCTGGAATGGAGAAAGGCATATCCGGCCTGCAGCTGACATCACACATCCTCTCCTAACACGCTCAGGGACACCTAGCGTTTTTCCTGACATTACCAGCGTTTTTTATGGCACGCCTAGCGTTTTTCTTAGCACTCCCACTTAACGGCCGGTGTCCACCCCTAAGCGCCTACTTTCCTGTCAATCAAATTGTGAATGGCGTGCGTATAGAAGTAGTTGTTGTATTTTAATGCAGGATTGCCTCGCGCATGCCTACTGCGAACCGTATGCATGCTCAGTGTCTCCATAATCTGCCGCTGTGCGAATGGACAGCCATAATCGGGGATTATGCGTAGGGTTTCTCAGGCTCCTGAAGCATAATCTGCAGCCCTCAGAGCCACAGGAACAAATGGGATATGGAGCTTATCCCGGCCCCAAAAAAGGTTAGCCCGGTAATGACCATAAGGCTAAAATCGCGATATGAAACCATTTTATATGGGCAGAAGATGATTGCATTTAATTAGCGTTCTGTAAACATAACTACAATGCATACTGTTAGCGCCTACTGTATAGCAGTGTTTTTCCGCCACTGTGCCGTGGCACACTCCTGTGCTTTGAGCTGTTCTGAAGTGTGCCCCCAGAAATAGTTTACAGCCACCACCAGTTCTACCATTATTTACTGGTCTCTTCTCTTCATGTAAATCGCCAATGTATTTTATTTTTGTTACCTGTGGGGACCAGTGTGATTATTTTTATAAGGGGCCAATAGGTTTTTTTTCCTGTGGTGGCCAATGTGTTTTGCCCTGTGGAGATCTCATGGTGTGCCTTGGCAATTTTAAAGTCTTATTTAGTGTGCCGCAAGGTAAAAAGGTTGAAAATCACTTTCTATAGAGTCGCTGATATGCCTCTGTAGTAATATTAGTATAGTGTCTTGTAATAATAAAATGAACCTGTTATCCCCACATACTGTAATAATGATATTACTATATAGGTCCTGATTCATGCTTGTAAGAAAAGCAAAAAAAGCATGCAACTGTGCAAAATCGTGCTGCACTGCAGACGGGGCAGATGTAACATGTGCAGAGAGAGTTAGATTTGGGTGTGGTGTGTTCAAACTGAAATCTAAATTGCAAATCTAAATATATGTAATGTAAATATAAAGCTGTATAACATTTGTGAGTTACAGTACATGCAAAAGCAGGGGCACTTTAAGAAAGGAGGGGGCCTGTGGCAGGCATTGGTTAGACCCCCTCCTCTCTGGTGGTGTGGACCGTGCGGTAGACTCTGGCACTATACAATAATATAACTGTATCATTTCACACTAAGAAAATGAATGTCTAATGTCCCATAATGATATTAATGTATAATCCCCATAATGTATAGTGTCCCTGTTATAAAATTAAATTAAACTCTTTTTTTTCTTTTGAGGATATAACAATAAGATCATTTATAATAATTTTTTAAAACTGAAAAACCATCTCTTTTGTGAAATCCTTCCCTTGAGATTCACGTTTAATGATCCTTTAAATGGAATTTCTTTTTGTACTATCTCTTACTATTCCAGTATGATACTACAAGAAAGCCGTATACGCCAGTTCCACCCACGTAAAAATCACAGAATTTCTTTGGATTGTTAAAATTATTCTTGGTGTAATTAATGTGCTTAATAAATATGAAAATTGGTCTAATTATGAAAGATGAAATGGAAAACAGGCTATAAATAGCGTAGGTATTTTGATCCTAGAAATGCTGTAATTACATTGCTTTGCTTGTTCCCAGAGCGTCAGACTCACATAGTTCCCTGGTGTAGAACTAGAAGTCACCAGCTTGCGTTCTCTGAAAATGTGGGCAGCCTTCTCTTCCCCAGGCCTGGTTCCTACTTGGCTTTCTGGCCTATAAGTGGGTTGTACTGTATGGCTGCATCACAACAGTGCACACAGCGATGTCTTTCTATGCAAATGATGTGAGCAATCTGCTTGGAGCTTTACCACATCTCCCATGTAAATCTGTTGTCAGGCAGCAAGCATATTACACAGTGCAGCCATGTATTGCAGGATTTAAATGGCTAGAGTTTAACTCTTGGATGACTGCTTGATTGTATTCCAATACCTATTGATCCTGATTCTGGGGGAGATTCTCTAAACTAAAATAGCGGTAAAAACCCAGTTATAGGGGTTTTTACAGCATTTTGGGATGCTCTAAACATCCCCGCCGGGTTACCGCGACGGGGGGCATTGCCAGCAAAAGCTGACGATGCCCGATAGAAGCCTATAAGCTTCTACCGCGACCCACCGCCGCCCCGCACCGACCCCCACCACCCCGCACCGACCCCCCCCCCCCCTCACTTGTGTCCAGGCAGCACAGAGCTGTGCTGCCCAGACCTGTGACCTCCTCCTCCCTGCACTTTATTCGTCTTCTGGGTGCAGGAACGAGGAGGAGAGCCAGTCCCCCGCTGCAGCAGCAGCACCAGCGCTGGGTAAGGGAGGGAGGGGGGAGCCGCCGGGACCCGTCGGCTCACCGCAAAGGACAGCTCTTAACGCAAGAGCTGTCCTTTGCCATAATTATCGCATATGTTAGAGCATATGCAATAATTATGTCGGTGAGTGGGGCGGCGAAGGGCGGCGTTCGTTTGGGTACGAATTCGGCCCCTTCTCTGTTGTTCGGAGTCTGAGCATGCACATGCACAAATATGCAAATGGTTAAAACTCGGGAGTGAACCCGTTTCACACTCACCGAGCTGTCGCTCACAAAGGGGAGGGAAGGAGGTTGGTAGGGGGTGGCAGCAGTGCAATGCCCAGTGTTTTACGGGCATGCAGATGAAAACGCTGAGCATTCCCCAGGGAACGCAAACTTGTCGCTGCAGTCACATGACTTCAGCGCCCACCCCCATTTTGGTGATTTGCGACGGGAAAAAAGAGATTTTACACTGACTTTTATTACCCTAGGGGAGATAAATCATTCGATGGTGTGCGACCATCAAATGATTTCTCTCCCCTTCCATCACATGTGTGGGGCTGTTGTGGGGCATTGACCTGTTTGTGGCGAGTATACACAGCCTATTGAACAGGTCTGAATAAGGCCCTTAGTACCATTCTTGTTGCCCCCTCCTGGAGCACACAGCCAGGTCAGTGCAAGAGGGGACGTGGCATTATACAAGGTGGGCGGTGCTAGGGGGAGTTGCTGCTAGGGGCTAAGCATCGGGAGACTTGGTTACTTTCCAGGGGTGCTGGGAGGGACACCCAGTGTTTGGGAGCCTCCCGTTGATACCAGGAGAGTATACAACTCTGTCCTGTTAGTGTTCCCGTCTATTGTTGGTCACCTCTCTGCTACAAATCCCTTTCCTGGTATAGATCCATGCGGCTGAATGCGGAAATAAGATCGCTTGTGCCATCAAAAGGATAAAGCAGATGTTATCCTCCTAGCAAGGGCTTATTTTTATTTTACCCTACTGTATATATGTTATGTATGGCCAGTTCTCCTGCAAAGTCTCCCTAAAGGTCCATACACAATGGGCGACTATGCCCAGCGTGTATGGACAGCGATGATGGCAATCACTGCTGCGGGGAAAGCCGCTCAGTGCATACACTCTGAGCAGATTTCCCCCTGCCCGGCGCCGACGGAGGGGGGAGGACGGCTTTGCATAGTGCAGAGCTATGCATAGCCGTCCTCAAAGCCGCTCATCTGTTGGTATAACCAGCAGATGAGCGGCTTTCCCAGCGATAATGCGGGAGCGCGCAGCAGCGCTCACCACTCATCGCCGGGGCATACACACTGGCCGGCTTTGAGCTGAAAGCCGCTCAAACCTGCTGTTTTGAGCGGCTTTCAGCTCAAAGTCGCCTAGTGTGTATGGGCCTTAACTGTATGTAGGGAGAAATGTAACAACTGCGAGTTGCAAGTTGTGTTGGGTTTTGGGCCTGATTCATAGATAGTTGTGACTTAGCAAAAAAGTGAAAAATTATAACTGCCGGCACAAGGCTGCAGGGGATCCGCCCAGCACCAGGCTTAGGCGCCTGCGCGCTGGGCCTCTTCCCATAATGTGCCGGCAAAACTTTGCAGGCACATCCCTAAAATGCCCTTCCCTGCACAGCAACATCTACCCCCTGGCTGTGCAGCCTAGCTACAAAGCCAGACTCAACCCGGACCGTCCGTTCTGTACTATGAGATGCTCGCTCCCGCGCATCTCATCGTACGCTACAAAAAGTATGTGCTGCACATACTTTTTGTACTTGGTTTACATCGCATTGCATGCACAGTGCATGCACAAGCAATGCGAAGCGATGCGATGTGTACTATAAAAGTACAAAACGGACTGTCAAAACGGACCGTGTATGGGGGGCATATGTTTTATGTCACAGCAGCTCTGTGTGATGTCACGCAGCCATCTGTGGCCTCCCTCCGAGCGGTCTGGATACACCTGCTCCCATAAAACGGTTGTTCGCCACCTCGATCTCACCAGTAGGCGTAACAACGTGCGCATGCTTCCTCCGACGCCCCACAAGGGCAGATACACGCACACTATGACAGGAGGCGTGGCTTCACAGTCAATGCTATTTGTATGAATAATAAATGTATAACGGACATATCAGCAGCGCAGCGCTACTGACTATGGAACATGTTTTATTACTGCGAATTGATCGCACATTTCTCTATGAGAATAATAAATAGTATCACAACTGCGGTGGAGGGACATCTATTCAGCCAACCAAATGGCCACTTTTCATCCAATTTCGATCTTCCGGAACAAGGGATCGGATGAAAAGTGCCCACATCGCTTACATTGTATATCGCTTACATTTTCCTCTGACTCCGATCCGAGGGGTTGCAGATTGTCATGTCTGCCATGACTATTTATTTAACAGATCCCGCAGCCATGAATGGGCTCGCATATGATACATTGTATGCAAACAATACGCATGAGATACCTCGCCCTAGGGGATGGGGTCCTTAAGGGTGATTTGGCACATATGATTGGTGCAAAACGGGCACTTTCGGTGCAACAAAAAGCATCTGCTGTACGCCCAAATCTGATTGTTTCCCCAGTATAAGAGCAGAGAAGGGGTTAACCCACATAGCGTAATTATCCAGCCTATAGGCAATGTAAGATATGTGTCGTCTCCTCCCATCCCTAATCCATGGTAATTATACCTCATCAGCACTGTGTTATACCAGGTCTCCCGTCCTCTCGCTGCTGCTAAGGATCAAAGATTTTCCGAAACACATCCAGGTTTGCTGCCCTTTATGGACAATCCTTACAGTGATAATGATCCCATGCAATGAGATCGGTGACTTGTGACATATTCAGTGTAAATCTCACAGTTACATCCAGACTTTATTACCAAATCTCCTTAGCAATTCCAGTAGGGCTCAGCACACACAGGACTGTGCAGCTGGAACTCAGCAGGGCTGATAATTCAAATCAATAAAAAGGATTATACACTCTGAGGCTGAACATATAGGAACAAGCGAGGTGACACAACGTTCCCACGTGCAACCACTATTCGTGTCTCTAGCCTATGAGCTTAGGCAGAACCAAAAAATGGTGCAACTCATATACATTTTCAGGAAAAACTACACAGTATATAATGGGCCCAATTCAGGGTGGCTTGGTCAGCTCCGAACACAGCAAAACCGCCTGGCTCCCGCAATCCCCCCCCCCCCCCCCCCCGCCGGCACCCGCAACCCCCCCTTCGGCGGGGGGGGGGGGGTCCGCAGGTCAAATGAAGCGAATAGCGCCGTTTGAAAAAAATGGCATTGCACATCGGGGGGCTACTTGTTGGGGGTGCTCTGACCACGCCCCCAACAAGTAGCCGCCCATGTGGCTCCGCCCACCTCCCCACCCCTTTTCTCTGGATCCCTATACGAAGAGGATGATGACTGACTGGTAGGCAGAATGTATGTACAGAATCCTGGTATTACTTTGCATTCATCTACCTGGTCTATACTATTGGAAGGGGGAACTGATGGTGATATCATCTCAGTACTGTGTCATCGGCAAACCCCCTTATTAACCCTTTGAGTGCCAAGTGAATTTGTCTAAATAGGTGTGAAAATTGCCAAGCAAACATTTTTATTCATAATAATGGGGCAGATGTATGAAGCCTTAACAAGAGATAAATGTAAGGGTGATAAGGAGAGATAAACGTCCAGCCAATCAGCTCTTTACTGACTTTTTTCAAACACAGGTTGTAACATGGCAGTTAGCAGGTGATTGGCTGGACATTTATCTCTCCTTATCACCCTTGGATTTATCTCTTTTTAAAGCTTAATACATCTGCCCCAATGACCTGTAATGTTTACCTTATATAGAAAAAATCATCTTTTTTTACACAACATTTTTTTATTTGAGTTTGTTTGAGCTTCTATAACAAATGTGAGCGACGCTGGCATTTTTAGTGGATATTTTGAACATCTCTCACAGAGATGTTGGCACTCAAAAGGTTAAGACTCAATGGGGCAGATGTATTAAGCCTGGAGAAGAGATAAACTGGAGATAAAGTGGAAGAAGTTAACGCACCAGCCAATCAGCTGTGTTTGAAATATGACAGTTGGGATCTGATTGGCTGGTGCGTTATCTCCTTCCACTTTATCTCCAGTTTATCTCTTCACCAGGCTTAATACATCTACCCCATTGGGACACATTGACAATGTTATGCAGTGTTTTATTTTGTGAGGAGCAACCTATGAAGGACAGTTCTGTATTAAGAAAGCACCAGATCTTTAGAACAATTACAACTGGTTGGGTCAATGGGGTATTGGGTATAGCCCAAATGTAAATTGGAGGAGAGTGGTCTCTGCTTATAGGATAATTGTAACTGAGGGATGGGGTCGGAGGAGCTATATTATAAATGTAACTTGTGGAAGGGAGCACTGGCTACACAATAAATGTGGGGAACTCTTCATTTTTTATAGGATGACTGCATGCTATTGGACCAGATGTACTAAGCCTTTAAAAACTGTTAGACAGCGATAAAGCACCAGTCAATCAGCTCCTAATGGCCATGTTACCACATGGGATTTAAAACTGACAGTTGGGGGCTGATTATAACTATTAAAAGCATAGTACATCTGGTCCATTGTAATTAAAAGGCATTATTTTAATTAGTAGTTGTTAGTGTTATGGGGCATACACATGCTTCAATATGGACATGTCAAAATCAAATCAGAATAGAACAGTGTTAACTGCCTTCAATCCAGATTCGATCATTATGTGCGGCCCTGGATTGAAAGCTGACATACAGTAGACTTGGCAGGCAAGTCTATTTCTGCTTCGATCTTTAAGGTCAAAGGTAGTGGCGTAACTATAGAGGGTGCAGGAGGTGCACTTGCTATGGGGCCGCCCGCCCTGCCATTTGGGGGGGGGGGGGCTATAGGCAAAGCAATACGCGGGGAAAGCAAGTGTGCCAGGCTTGGAGGAGAAGCACTACCCTTTCTGTGGTGAGGAGACTGGAGAGGCACTGCCCTGTCTGCCACGTTTTCTCCCCGCCACCACCGCTAGCGGGGACTGCAGCGGAATCAGGATACACACAGGTGCTTTCTGCTTACATCTGCTCCTCCCACAGGCAGAGACAGGAACGCCTGGCCCTTACCAAAATCAGCTGCACCACAGAACCGCCGGCAACTACCCTCCAGGTACATGCTCCCACCGCCAGCAGCACCAAGGATCCAGCAGCGGTACAGTAAGTATGCCGTGAGGTGAATGCAGGGGAGGGGAGTTACTGTATGCCATGGACCCTCTTGTGTGGCGGTGGGTGGTTGCTGAGTGCCATGAACCATCTTGAGGGGGGGGGGCACTGTGTGCTATGGAACCGCTTGTTGTGGGGGAGCAAGAGTGGGGTTAATTTCTGCCATAGGGGAGCCCTTTAAAGGTTTTGCTATGGGGCCCTGGATGTCCTAGTTACACATCTGGTCGTAGGCAGTGTAATGCTGCTCTATGCAGCATCCCCCCTCCCCCCCTCCATCCGTCCCTCCCTCCTCTTCAATGCCACCAATATCAAATAGGTATAAACAGCCGCCAGATCAACACGTCTGTATACCCCATTACTTCTATTGCCATCACATTCAGTGATATATGGGGATGACAATTTATGATTAACATTAGTAATGACTCTTTATGGTATGATGCATGAGGAGGTACATGGGTGGTGGTGGGGGGGGGGAGTTTTATGCACTGGGTGTACCAACACTAGTGATACAACGGCTTTAGTACTAGCATAAGTGCAAGGAATTCAAAATTAAAGTACATTCAGCCAATCAGAAATGGGCATCATCATCAACATCAGTTTGCATCTTACAATAAGGGACTGGGCACCGGCAAGTGATTCCCCTCCATTAGGTACACATGCATCTATCTTGGGTTAAAGTGCACGGAACACTAAGTGGAAAAAAACGTCTTGGTTACCATGGGGACAGATGCGCATGTATTTGTTGTATATTTGCGAACTTGAAAAAATTTTCTGGGGGGAATAAAGGTGTAAACTTTTAGGGGTTTATTTGCTAAGATTGGAGTTCTGTTGAAGAAGAGATATATTCTAGAAGGTGCTACATAAAGAAAACGTAGATTCTGATTTGTTACCCATAGCAACTCCCATCTTAGTAAATAAACCCCTAGGCATCCAACTCCACCTTATATTTTTATTTTATTTTTTAAAATAAACAGGACATCGAAATAGTAAAGAATTTCCATTTATTGTATCCAAGGAGACTCACAATTTTTAAAATTGCCTGTAATTGTCCATCCACAATTCATCTCATAATACAAATTACAAGCTGTCAGTTTTCCCTACTCGGAAGATGCTGTTCTATCTCCGACAATAAAAAGGAAAGAGATTTATTAACATAAATTGTCGGGGAGAGAGAGAGAGCGGGCGGTGCTCTGATGTGTAGGTGTTAGGAGCGGATGTACTCTCCGTTCTCCAGGGATTTTCACAGAGAGAGGTTTAATTTAGCCATCGTTAAATCTCCATCACACTCTCTAATACAGTAAGCGAAAATATTATTTTATTACTACAATGAGGAGTGACACATAGATGTAGTGTCACTGATCTACTAATTGGTATCTACTGCATGCATGTATTTTGCATTCAGTCAAAGCAGAGACCCGTAATAACACATAATAGATCTAATCTGCATGTTTTACATCTATTCTTAGCTATTTTTTGTATTTGTATAAAAGAGCTTTTAATAATATTCACAAATTCATTCTGCCATTAGAACTGGGGATATCTGAGATAATAGGTATTAGTGAGACTTGTCATTTATTTCCTATATCAGATTCACACATCCACATAGAGCAAATACACAGTCAGTCCCCAGCACCCACCTCCCTACTCTGCAATTCCCCCCTGAATTGCCGCATATACATGTGGATGGTGGCGTGACAAAGGTCTCACATGTGGCATGGTGTAACAGTCTCCTGTTTTATGTTCTAGTTGACTGTAGCCCTGTTGGCAGGTAGTATTCTAATTTACACTATATATTTTCCTGTAATTATTTAGGATTTTTAGATAAATAACAAATCACAGTTGAACTTATATTACACCTAGGAAGTTATAATATTTCAATGTATTATATTAGGATGGACATTTACAATGCCGAGGTCTAGAATGTTGACACCATAATGTCAATGGTTAGGTTGTTAAACTTTGTTGACTTGAAATAAGCATGAGCAGAATGTCAATATATGAAATGTCCATGTGTGAAATGCCAACATTCTGCATGGAACGGCAGCAGAAGTTTACAGTTGGGCACTAATTGTTATTATTGTTATTAACAGTTTAGTATATAGCGCAGCAAATTCTGTTGTGTTTTACAATTGGAAGCAACAGTTATAAAACAAAACAACTTTCATGTGAAACTCGACAGTCTATTCTTGTTCTTCAAAAGGATGGCTTTTCCATGTGAGAACTTGCCAAGAAACTGAACATTTTCTACAACGGTGTATACTATTCCTTTCAGAGAACAGCACAAACAGGCTCTAACTAAAGTAGAAAAAGAAGTGGGAGGCCCCGATGTACAACTGAGCAATAAGACAAGCACAATAGAGTCTTTAGTTTAAAAAATAGATGCCTCGCAGGTCCCCAACTGGCAGCTTCATTAAATAGTACCTGCAAATGCCAGTGTCATCATCAATAATGAAGAGGCATCAAAGAAAGACAAAGAAAATAAATACTGAGACTGGCCAATAAAAGGAAAAGATTAACATGGGCAAAAGAACACAGACATTGGACAAAAGGAAGATTGGAAAAACGTGTTATGGACAGACGAATCGAAGTTTGAGGTGTTTGGATCACACAGAAGAACATTTGTGAGATGCAGAACAAACGAAAAGATGATGAAAGAATGCCTGGCACCATCTGTCAAGCATGCTGGAGGAAATGTGATGGTCTGTGGCTGCTTTTGGTTTTGGTAAAGTGGGAGATTTGTACAAGGTAAAAGGGATTCGGAATAAGGAAGGCATGGCATTTTGCAATACCATGCCATACCCTGCGGACAGTGCTTGATTGTAGCCAATTTCCTCCTCCAACAGGACAATGACCCAAAGCACACCTCCAAATAATGTAAGAACTATTTAGAGAAGAAGCAGGCAGCTGGTATTCTGTCGGTAATGGAGTGACCAGCGATGTCACCAGATCTCAATCCCATTGAGCTGTTGTGGGAGCATCTTGACCGTATGGTATGCAAGAAGTGCCCATCAAGCCAATCCAACTTGTTGCTTCAGGAAGCATGGGGTGAAAGTTCTTCAGATTACCTCAACAAATTATTATCTAGAATGTCAAAGTTCTGTAATGCCGTAATTGATCATTAATTCCAACCTTGTCAATGTCTTGACTATACAGTATGTTCTATTCATTTTGCAACTCATTTGATAAATAGAAGTCAGTTTTCATGTAAAACACGAAATTGTCTGGGTGACCCCAAACATTTGAACGGTACTGTAAATTGCTGAGAATTAGATGGATGTTACATACAGTAGTAGTTAAGGTTGAATAAAGACTCGAGTCCATCCAGTTCAACCTTGGTGTGAGTAGGGCAAGTGGCTGGGGTTGAAATGTCACCGCCTACTAGAAGAAAAATAGAAATAAATACAGTTGTAGGAGGTTTGCAAATTTTTTTTGTGCTAGCGGTTGTTCTCGAATTCTATCTCCACTAAAAAGTAAAGACAGTTAGGGCATCCAGGAACCGCAGTATAAATGCAGCAAGGATTGTTAGCTTCACTTGTAAAATAACCAGACAAAAACTTGGGTTGAAAGGTTTATCATTATTGATCCAGTATCTGCTGTGAACAACCTGTAATCCATCCAGAGAATTTGCAAATAGAACATCAGCTTTGGGGGATTTCTTGTAACATTTATTTAACCCTTTGCGCACCAAGTGAATTTGTCAAAATAGGTGTCAAAATTGCCACTCCAACTTTTTTTTGTCACCATAATGTCGTGTAATGTTTACATTATATAGGAAATATATATTTTTTTACACAATTTCTATTTCAATTTATATAACAAATGTGAGCGACGCTGGCATTTTTGTCGGATATTTTGCACATCTCTCACAGAGATGTCGGCACTCAAAGGGTTAATAAATATGGCCCTATAAATGCAGTCTTTGGGGAGTGCTAAAAATTCTGACTGGATAACATTGTTGAAAGGTACAATCTGGGATTCCTACATTTCCTCCTTGGAGACAGGTGGGGGTTCATCTTCATGATTCAAGTGAACATTATTGGAGTCTAAAGCTCTAGAACATCTCTTCTGCTGCCAATGCTTTGATTGGTCTAGTAATCAATTGCATGTAATTTTTCATTGCCATTGTCAAAGGTTGTGATGAAGATTCAATTGATTTCTCAATTAAATTTTTTTAGGGTGTGAGACAAGATGGCTCCTATGTCAGAGGATGAAGCTTCACATTCCACCTTAATGGACAACTGTAAGTCGAATGAATTAACACCTGATCTGGACATAATCAATATTTTGGTTTCTAGAGATGTCTGTTCACAGTCTTTTGAGCATTGCCAACACACTTTCCTCTGCAGCAATGCATTCAAACAGATGTAGTACTGTACTGTAGAAATGTTGGGCAAGAACTTGCGCTTGTATTTAACTAAAGTATAAATTCACTTTTATCATTAGATTTTTGTGGGGCTTTTCTGTTTTTTTTTTACTTGGCCACAATAGTGTACTTTATTAGTTCTTTGAAGATCTCACACTTGTCCTTGTTTGTTTACCCAAATGCCATATAATTGCTGTCCGACAAAGATTTTAAATTGTTAAGATATCTCCTCTATTTTCATCAGTAATAGTGATTTTATTGAAATAACATTGTATACCTGGTTCTTATTGTGATACTAGATAAATTGTCCTTTGCCAGAGAGCAGAAGCTGAGGCTATTCTGTACACAAGCCTATTATATTGCAACAGGCCTTTGTGCATGGTAATGGTTAAACACTGTACCTTTTAGGAGCCATGTCAACTTCCATTTATAAATATGCACGTGTCAGGTTAATTTGTGAAAAATGCTCTCTCCCTGAAAGAGCTGCAAAAATATATATTATTTGGGGCAATGGATAGTGTACTGCATGTAGGGCAGGTGGTCATTTGATGGTTGTTTTGAAATCTCCACTTTTGTTCACTACAGATGTGACTATGTCAGGGAAAGCCCAGCTGCAACTTACTGACCTATCACCTCTCTCCTTCTATTTTTCTTGAAATCTTTGCTATCTTCTGACTACAGTAGCTGTTATCTTTCTTCACATTTTTATTGTGTATTTTCACCGAACCTCACAGAATGTTGTGCTTTACTTTCCTGTCCTTACTTTCACTCCCTGCTGTAGCCATGCTTATCCTGATCATTAATGGTATTTGGTTAGATTTCTTTTCCATGCATCACTTTTTTTGACTGCACTTCCCTTTCTCTGTGTTCACACTCTCTCAGTCTCTCCTGTCAGTCATTTCTTCCCCCTGCTCACTGCTTTACCTTATTAATCTCTCTTGCTTGCTCTGCATTGTCAACTGTGTTTTTCTAGTTTCAGGCTGTGGATGCAGCAGTTCACTGATTGGCAGGTGCGATGGGAAAGGAGGGAGGCTTTGTCTGGACAGCCAATAGAATGGGCGGATACTTATTTGTCTTGTCTGACCATACTCCTGCCCACTTCATATGAGACGCTAACCTATTCTCTGTGTTTCTGCATCTACCTGCAATAAACAGTACTCCAATACAGAAAACAATTATTCATATACAGTATCTAACTTGTCAAAGGGCGAATAGTGTTGTTAAGTGTCAGCTATTGTTAATACTTACATGCCGGAACCGAGGGGCCTTATTGTGTAAAAGGGGAGCCCCGATCAAGAGGAAAACTATGAGACCAGATTTATTTATACTATGTTAACTAAAGTAATGTCAAAAAGAATGTTTACAAATCCTTTTTTCATTACTTTATACCGTAAATGCATTGAAGGGCTTTTGGCACAGTTTTCATGAAAAAAATGCTCCAAACTCTTTAATTGGCATTTGTTTAGTAACAAGATCACATTTCCCATACATAAAATGGGAAATGTGATCTGGTTATGTTTACAACAAAAAAAAAGTAATAAAAACAGCATGTGATAATAAAGCCAGTTTCAGATGGCATAAGCACAAGGATCACTGTGTATCCCCTACCCCACAGCTTTCTCTGCCCCATGGCAGGTAGGTGGCATGGGAGTACTGTCACACCACCACCACAAACAAAAACGCACATGCAAAACATATTTATGCAAATAGGGCTACAGACACACTATACATTTACAAATTACATATACACAAAATACTGTATAGAGGACATGCTAACACAGGTTAGACATGCTTAATATGTACAATGCATTAAAAAAGAGTTACACACACATAAAAACACACACAAAACATGCATTAAAATGCAGCTTACATATAAACAACAAATGCATAAGTCCACGCTAATGTTCTGCCCAGGGTCCCCGCCAATGTAAAGACAGCCCTGCATCTTCTAGCTGGAGTGCAAAGTGGAAAGAGTGCAAATATTATTGGAATACTACTTTATTGGAATAAGATTTGCACTCCTTCCACCTCGGATTCCATTTTGGACTCTTTCCAGCAGTAGATGCGTTCAGCCGGACCAGGCCCTGGGAATCACTAAGGTGAAAATGCCCACCCTTCTCCACTCCAAGGACATCCACACAAGACTTTTACATTGCAACGTTTGAGTAGCAATGAAAGCAGCTCAAATGGCTCAACTGAGCTGCTTTCAGCTCAAAACTGCCCAGTGTGTATTGGCCTTAAGATTCCTCCAGACTGCTGGAGGGGCTGTAGTACTGTGAAGCACATTCTGTACACATTTGGTGGCACTGTGATAAGATGAAATGTTTCTGGAACACAATCAACACCCAGCACAAGGAAACAAGGCTACATCCTCTGCAGGCACCGTCTGGTTATTATAAGCACAGGTTCTGATAAGAAAAACAAACCGGTAACGTAACACTTATATACTGTAGCTAGGAAACCTGTAGTCAAACACTGGAAGAAATTAGCTGGAAAGTGTCTGCTGTAATTAGTGAGATAAGCAATAAAGCTGAAACAGTTTTGAATCTAGAACTGCTCGATAGCCAGGTAATAATGCTACAGTAAGTGAGGCTAATAGGATGTGCCACTGTTCTTCATATTGATTCTACAGCTGTGTCCGTATACTCTGTGGGGTAAATTTACTAAGATGGGAGTTCTACTGACACAAACACACTCCAGGGTACAGGAATATAATGGGTGAGAGTAAGTTAGTAGGTGACTGGGGAGGCAGGGGTGACGTAGAGATAGTGGCTGTCTGGGGAAGTTGTGGTGACAGGGAGATAGTGGGTGACTAGTTAGCCAGAGGTGACACAGATAGTGGGTGACTGGGGAGGATGGGGTGACACAAAGATAGTGGGTGACTGGAGCGGCAGTAGGTGACAGGAAGATAGAAGGTGACTGAGGAGGCAGGGGATGACAAGAAGATAGGTGACTGGGGAGGCATGGGTGACAGGGAGATAGTGGGTGACTTGTGAAGCAGGGGTGACACAGAGATAGTGGGTAGATGGGGAGGCAGGGTTGACAATGAGATAGTGGGTGTTCTTGCAGCAAGATGGTGTCAGCAGCATGTGATGCTGTCTTAAGGTGCCCATACACTGCTGTGACGCCTCGCAGCAGTGTTCGGACACCCGATACCCCTGCAAGCTGCCGGGACCTTCCCGGCGGCAGGGACGCATGCGATCCGTTGTGATGGATTGCATGCGTCCCTGCTTCCCGCCCGCCTCGCCGCCTGGAGGGATGTCCCAGAACGGGTGGATAGACGGCCATTTATCTGTATAAACTATGGGGGATATTCGAAAGGCGGGGTTTATTTACCAAAACTGGCCTTGCGAATGGTGGCCTGGTCGCTCAGAGAGACCTTAGATGTGCGTGTGCACTCTGAAGGAAGTGGGCGGGCAGCTGATATCTGGTGATGTCAGCAACCCAGCCCCCCGACCCGTGTCATTGGCCTTTTTGCATGAGAATGCCCAGCGTTCTCATGGGAATGCCCATGAAATGTTGGGCATTCCCATATGCCCCACGCCCCTCTCCGCACCCCCCCCCCTCTTGCACACTTGGGTGCGTGCGTTAGGCAAACAATCTTTAATTCAGAGTTGGTGCCTCTTTTTGCGGCTTTAACATGATCCACTCTTCTTGGAAGGCTTTCCGCAAGATTTTGGAAAGTTTCTGTGGGAATCTGGCACTGATGTTGGACGAGAAGGCCTGGCTCACAGTCACATTCCAGTTCATCCCAAAGGTGCTCGATCGGGTTGAGGTCCGAACTGGGCCAGTAAAGTTGTTTCACACTGAATTTACCAAACCATGTTTTTATAGTCCTTGCTTTGAACACTGGGGCACAGTCATGTTGGAATAGAGAAAGGACTTCCCCAAACAGTTGCCACAAAGTTGGAAGCATAGCATTGTTCTCTATAGAATCCATTTGCACTGCTCCACAATTAAGGTGCCCACACACTAGAACGATTTTTGGGCTGATTGGCCGATTTCCGATAAATCGGCCGATTTTTGTCCGATGCACGCTCCCGTGGATCTTTAGCTGAATCTTACGTGCTGCACAAAAGATCAAAAGATTTAACAAAAGATACCCAGCCTTGCGAAAACGGGGCGGACGGGGATTGATACATAGGAAAATGCCGTAAAACGGGGGTTTTACGGCATTTTCCCTTTAGAAAATCTCGCCCAAAGATGGCATCCTATCACAGTTCCACGCCTGAAGTCACTGATCTCTTCAGAACAAATGGAGACTGCATGGCTAGGTTTATATACCTGTGGCAATGGGTCTCATTATTACACATGAGTTCAATAATTAACAGTTGTGGCCAATTACTTTTGTCCATATAGTGTACGTGAAGAGCCAGGACAAACTGTACATCAGGCATGTCAAACTCAAAATCCCAACTGGGCCGAATAATCAAGGTCAAAGTCTTGTGTGAGCCGCAAAAAAAGAAAGAGTCTTATACGCAGTTTTACTCTCCGCTATATAATAATAACAACAATACCACATATCAGCTATGTTATATACCCCTTCAGATATAACTGTGTGGTCCCCTCTCCCCTATATAATAATAATACCATATATTAGTGTGTGCCAGGGGATTTTTTTCCCCCTTATATTTCACCACCAACAGTGCCTGATACACATAATTGCCCCCTCAGTGCCAGATAACACACATGCCCACTCGGTGCCAGATAACACATATGCCCCACGGTGCCAGATAACACATGTCCCCTCCTTCCCAGGCTGGGAACAATGCAACCCCGGGTAGTGATTCCAAGTAGCTACTACTCCAGGACAGTGCTGCACCACAAAAAAAAGGCATCTTACTGCTGGCAGGCATTGAGTGGAGGGTTACTTCACCCCGCTGCTCTCTGCTGTTGCCTCCGGCAGGGGGTTACTACAGGCCGCTCTGCCCCTCTCACTGCAGGTCACTCTGCCCCTCTCACTGCAGGCCGCTTTGCCCCTCTCACTGCAGCCACTTGCCTCAGCAGCCAGCCTTCATGCTTCTGCTACCTTGCCTTCCCGCCCCTGCCGCTAAGCACCTCCACCCTGCACTGCACCGGTGCACCAGTGCACGGTATTGTGACCCGTGCACCGGCGCAATGCACTACTGGTAAAGCTGAAGCCATGAGAGGCTTCAGAAGAAAATGTGCTCTATTACTGCACATTTTCTTCTGAAGCCTCTCCTGGCTTCAATGTTCGGATAGGGGCTTTTCCCATTCAAGCCCATGAGCCTGTGGGCCACAAAAGTAGGCGGCCGGCGCCGCATTCAGCCCACGGGCATCGAGTTTGTCATAGCTGCTGTATATGCACCTTAATAGAGGGCCACAAAGCAAATCCTTGGGAATGCTCTGCACAGTTGATTTGCAGGAGGCGTGGCTGCTCATGGCATACTCGGCTATGTAAAGCAGGCAGCAGCCATGGGTGAGTGTGGGGAGCGGAGGAGATAGAGAAACTGTGAACAGTGTATAGACATGGAACTGCCACTGTAAGTAGGCCAGACAGTGGCGCTGGACAGGACAAGGAGGTCCTAAAAACAATTTGTTGAGCCTTGTCCTTGGCAAAGCATCCCCCTGCTCATCCAATACCATCTTCCTAGTCCCACAAACACACTTGACCATTTAAATATCGGTACATCTCTTAACAAGAATGTACAGTATATGTACATATGTAACCTGGTTTCGCGGATTCATACATGCACAGTGGAATTTAAACGCCGACACATCCTACCTGCATATAGATTTTGTTGTTTCCATCACTGAAGTGTTTACAGTATTTAACAAAGGTTTGTTTCCCGGTGATACTTGATGGGAGCAATAAACTGCAACTTACTGCATTGCCGGCCAGTCGAAGGCCATTTGGTGCATGAGCAACCTGGCCTTGGACAAGTTTTTTTTACAGAAGTAACATTCGTGTATTATTGCTTTTTATTGCATTAATTAATGTATTTTATTGGTACTCTTTACCTAGCACGGCGCCCATCGCGGCCATCAAATGCACTAAAAAACGGGTGCGACGCGATGCCCGCGATGCCCGCGATTTCCCATAGGGAACAATGTTAAAAGTGTGATTGGACGCGATTTTACTGTTCAATGGCTCAATCCCCGCGATTTTTCCATAGGAAACAATGTTAAATGGGCCACAGAGCCCAAATAGTCCCCCTGAAGTCTGAAATGGCCCCCACAATTGTTAACGCCACCCCACGATCAACGTGAACCCGAAGCGTGGCGAGCGCAGCGAGCCCCGCGAGGGGACGCGGATACCTTCACAGGTATCCGCGTCCCTTCGCGGGCTTCACAGGTATCCGCGTCCCCTCTCGGGGCTCGCTGCGCTCGCCACGCTTCGGGCTCGGTGGCTCGCTGCGCTCGCCACACTATTCTTTTCTCAACTCCACGCCGACGTGGATAGTGGCGGTATGAAAAGGTCGGAGGACGCGTACCGCCGCCCCTCGCGGGCTCGCTGCGCTCGCCACGCTTCGGGTTCACGTTGATCGTGGGGTGGCGATTTTTTACCCCCGATGACCGCGATGGACATTGTGGGCGCCGTGCTAGGTAAAGAGTACCATTTTATTTATTTTCATTCATGTTTTATTATTATTACAGTATTATTATGACGATTGCCTACACATGTTCCATGATGTTCTGATGTTCTGATCAGTTGCTTTTGTACGTGCCTACAACAGTAGTGCAACTGACCTTTGTCGGAAGGCCAAGGTTAACATATATGGCTGATTAGGAGTAGCTTTCAGGGTTAAAGACTTAAGGATTGTCCCATTATTCATATACATAAATATTTATGTATGTTATCTGGATAAATAGGTATAGCGAGATGGATAGATCAGATACTGTAGATATATTGGCAATATTGTTGTTTTCTTTGTTATCTGATATGCTCCATATGTGCCACAGCCAACATGAAATTAGATGCACAAATGACATTCTGGGTTAGATCCTTCACGGCTTAAGAAACCCAAGAAAATAGCCGCCCACTGCATTTTTTCAGATATTTTTAACAGTGATTGATGTATACGAAATGCCAGTCATTTATCTGGCATCATTGTGCGAGTGACAACAGTGCCCCATACCGCAGAGACTATTATAAATCATAAACTCCGCTGTGGTTTAACCTCCAAAGGTCCAGTTAGATTCCTCCTGCGTTCATATTGCCAGCTATATTATTAGTCCGTTAAACTCATAGCTAGCTGCACTCAACACATTAAAGGTCAGTTACTTACTAACCACAAAATATTCAAGTGCAATTAGTTTTGCTGACATGCACCCCGCTGGCAGACACGCTCCAGGAGGGGGCTTGTTTCCCAATTTTGTAAAGGTCCTCTATGCATAAACTATGTCAGTTAGATTCTGAGCCCAAAAGCTAACGCAGATGGTAGAAAAAGCCAAATCACCGCTGCCTACTGCTTATTACAGTGACAACAGTCACATGAGTTATTTGTCAGTCTGATCTTGCTGTCACTGTGCCCTCCTGACACTGCTGCTCCCACTGCGCCCTTATTGCTCCATTCCTTCCTGCTGCTGCACAGACAGTGCTCGCGAGTTCTGAGGCAGCTTCGCCACATGGAGCTGACTGAGCTCCTAACAAGCACATACCTCCCAACTTTAGGAGATGCTGGGGAGGGACATGGTGCGCGCCGGAGACGTGAGTCGATTTTTAGGGGGCATGGCCTATAATCACGTGTTGCCGCGAGGCCACGCCCCCAGTTTTTGCCGCTCTGGGGGCATGCACAGCAGCTCTATGAGCTGCTGGCCAGCCCCTCTGCCTGCAAGAATAGACGCTGTGTGCATGCGCACAGCGTCTATTCACGGACTACAGGGGGGACTCCCAACTGCCCCCCCCCTGCCGTGGGACGATAAGTGGGACAGTTGGGAAGTATGCAAGCGGCACGCGGGTTCAGGAGTATGTAGGCAGTCCGCATCTCTGTCTTTTGCGGTCCGGAGATGGACCCCGGTCCGCCAGTTGCCTACCACTGCACTAGAGCACGAAAAAATAAAAAAAAAAGACCACACAGCACCCTCCAAAAAAAAAAAATTAAAAAAAACGTGGGACCCTCAGAGGCCATCCACTTCCTTGCCACACATACCTTAGCCAGAGTGCATAGGTTAACAACATATCTCAACATATGTTTGTCCAGGCTATCTACATCTAAGAATGCTAGGGCCATCAGTGCTCTTATTACTACCACTATTACTGCCGCTATCACTGCCTCCATCACTACCCCTATTACTTCCACCAATACTGCCGCTATCATTGCCCCCATCACTTTCCCTGTCACTACCAGGGGCGTAACTATTTATCGCCCCCCCCCCCCCCCCCGCCGCACGTTTATTCGGCGCCCCCCACCTAACCTGCCCCTCCTTCTTACTTGCGGTCTGCGTCCGACTCTCGCCCGGCTCTCTGTCGGGACCTTCCTGACGTCACGGTCCCGGCCGGCTCCTGCTGCTACAATGAAAACGGACTCTTAGAAAATGGCTGCCCCCATACTGCAGACAGAAAACTGTCTGCAGTATGGGGGCAGCCATTTTCTAATTGTCAGTTTTCATTGCAGCAGGAGCCGGCCGGGACCGTGACGTCAGGAAGGTCCCGACAGAGAGCCGGGCGAGACGCAGACCGCGGGTAACTATAGCCCCGCAGCCCCCCCCCCCCCCCCCGGCGGTGCCCCCAATTTCTCTGCGCCCCCCCGCCACCGCGGGGGCTGCCGAGCTATAGTTACACCACTGATCACTACCACTATCACTGTTCCTGTCACTACCACTATCACTGCCGCTATAACTGCCTCCATCACTACCTCTATTATTACCACCACTACTCCCGCTATCACTGCCCCTATCACTCCTATCATTACCCCATCACTGCCGCTATCACTGCCTCCATCACTAATGTACCTCTATTATTACCACCATCACAGCCGCAATCACTGCCTCCTTCACTACCTCTATTATTACCACCATCACAGCCGCTATCACTGCCTCCATCACTACCTCTATTATTACCACCATTACTCCCGCTATCACTACCCCTACTACTACCCCCATCACTGCCACCATCACTGAACCTATCACTCCTATCATTACCCCATCACTGTCCCCATCACTGTCCCTATCACTACCACCATCACTGCTGCCATCACTGCCTCCATCACTACCCCTATTACTACCACCATTACTGTCACTATCACTACCCCTATTATTACCACCATTACTGCCACTATTACTACGCCTATTACTACACCCATCACTGCCCCCAAACTTGCCACCATCACTGTCCCTGTCACTACCACCGTCACTGCCACTATCACTACCCCTATCACTGTCCCTATCACTGCCTCCATCACTACCTCTATTACTACCACCATTACTGCCGCAATCACTGCCCCTATTTTTGCTGTTATCACTGCATCCATCACTGCCACTATCACTTCCCCTATCCCAGCCGCTATCACTGCTTCAATCACTACCACCATCACTACCACCATCACATCTGCTATCACTACTTCCATCACTGTCCCTATCACTACCACCATCACTGCCGCTATCACTGTCTCTATCACTACAACTATCACTGCCCTAATCATTGTCCCTATCACTACCACCATCACTGCTGCTATCACTGCCCCTATTACTGTCCTTATCACTACAACCATCACTGTCCCTATCACTGCCTCCATCAATACCTCTATTACTACCACCATTATAAATAAACGTACTACTACTACTACTACTACCACCATCACTGCTGCTATCACTGCCCCAATTACTGTCCCTATCACTACCACCATCACTGTCCCTATCACTGCCTCCATCAATACCTCTATTACTACCACCATTACTGCCGCAATCACTGCCCCTATCCAGGGCCGGTGCAAGCCCCCCGCCCGCCCCAGTCCAAAAACCCCTGCGCCGCCTGGCCACCCACCGCCTGCTGGGGGTGGGGGGAAGGGTGCAGACAATACTGTGGCACGCGGGGGGTGCGGGCGAGGCTGCGGCGGGCAATACTACCCCCCACCCCCGGAGCGCAGGTGGTGCCGCGCTGAAATCCCCCCAGCGGGTGGCGGGTGGCGCGCGGAGAGCAGCATTGATTCACGCCATGGGTGGGATGGGGGAGAGGGAGGATCACAGATTTACCTGCTCCCCGCTCCCTGCTTTCGGGTACCTCTGTATGGTTCCATCGGCAGCTCAGTACCGCGCTCCAGCGGCCGGCGCCCTAGGCAAATGCCTAGTCCTGCCTAGTGGTGGCGCCGGCACTGCCCCTATCACTCCTATCATTACCCCATCACTGTCCCTATCACTACTACCATCACTGTCACTACCACCATAGCTGCCCCTATTTAGGTTGTTATCACTGCATCCATCACTGCCACTATCACTTCCCTTATCCCAGCCGCTATCACTGCTTCAATCACTACCACCATCACTTCCCCTATGACAGCCGCTATAACTACCCCATTACTGTCACTATCACTTCCGCCATCACTGCCACCATTACTACCCCCACCACAACCCCCATCACTACCACAATCACTTCCGCTATCACTGCCCCATCACTGTCTCTATAACTTCCGCTATCACTACCACCATCACTGCCCACATCATTTCCCCTATTACTACTGTTATTTTTGCCCTATATAGCCATAAAAACATTATCCTATATGAGAGTGGCAGTTGCAGCTGAGTTACACCCACTATATGTGTTTGTGTAATATACTATATATACAAATATACTGTAAATATTAGTACTGTATGACTCCTCCATGTTCACCCTCCACTGTCATGCCTTGCTCCCTATATGCTGTTCTGACACCCATCACCTCTCAATCCCCGCTGCCCCCCCCCCCCCCCCCCCACACACACACACACACACCACCACCACACGCCATTACTACCTGTTGGTCACGTAAAGCACAGGGGGGCTCATTCAGAATATTGCTATGGGGTCAAAAAAGGTCTTGTTAAGCCCCTGGGTGTATAGACTACAGTATTTTTTTAAAAAGTGGTTAGTCAATCCCAATCCCTATAGTATCAACAAATATATATTGTAATCTTACATGAATATATAAAAAAGGGTTTTAAATATAAATCGTTTTGAGGCGAGAATATAAAATGTTATAACAAATCTCATTTAGATTAATTAGCAGAGGAGACTGAAATAACAATCTATCTAGACTTTTAAATTAATTGCAATAAAATCACAGAGAAATCAGCCCTGGTATTCCTGTTATGTAATGTACAGTTAGGAAAAAAAGAAGAAAGTGGAGCGCTTACTACAATGTTAATAAAAGAATGAAATAAAAGGTGATCATTTGGGTATTTTAATTGATATAATGAATTTATTATGAAAAATATAAATGATAAAAATAGTGAACATTAATTCATTCAATAAAATTGTATTGATGCAACTCATAAAATTAAATTGATTGATATGACTCTAAAAGGTTGCTGAACAATAGAGGACAATGGGAAAATGAAAAAAAAAATATATAGATATACTTATTGCAGTCCTGCTTGATCCTATAGTGCTTCCTTGATGGTTAGTATTCCACAACTGATAGGTCCAGAACTGAAATCAATTGGAATTGGTGGGTAACCATAAACCTGACTGGGTTCTTGCTTGTTCTTTGATTCCAAATGCTGGCGAAAACTACGCCAGAGGAACAATCCCAAAATTGAGCAGGTTTGATCCAGAAATAACATGGAAGTGTTGATGAAAAATATAAAGGGGGGGGGGGAACTGGTCCAAGACAGGATGCTGCAGAGTAGTCCCAAACTCCAACCAATAAGAGTGTGTGTTGATGCGTTTCGTCGTCTGCTGACAACTTTTTCAAAGGCTTACCATTTTGTTAAATGTATTATTTCCCATAATCCATTCTGGATTCTCCGCCACACTGCGAGTGGATATTTTGCATAAACATCCATTTGCTGGGTAGCCTGCGTGGCCATAATCATTCTATGGTCGCTGACCATCGAATGATTTCTACCATGCAAGCAAATCTAAATCAGTCTGGGCTGACTTAGATTTGTGGCGTCCGGGTCTCAGAACTGGGAAGGCAGCTGACGACCTGTGACGTCAGCTGCCCGCCCCCGGGAGCCAGGTCCCCATCTGCGTTTGCATGGGGATGCCCATCGTTTTCCTGGGCGCACCCAGTGTTTTGGTGGGTACGGCCATTAAATGCAGAGAATTCGCATGCGAAATCGGTATTAAGGAATTAACGGATTCGGCATGAAAAGCCGGCAGTCGGGATCCTGGCGTTCAAAATCCCGACGCCGGAATCCCGAACGCCGAAATCCCGACAAGGGGTGGACGTGGATCACCCCCCCTTGCGGGCTCGCTGCGCTCGCCACGCAGCGGGCCCGGTGCCTCGCTACGCTCGGCACACTAATTTATTCTCCCTCCGAGGGTGTCGTGGACACCCACGGGGGGAGAAAGTGTCGGGATTTCAGCGTTCGGGATTCCGGCGTCGGGATTTTGAACGCCGGGATCCCGGCCGCCGGGATTTAAACTGCATCCCGGAATTAACATAGTATTTTTTGGTTTTACATTATTTTATTTTGTTGTTATTTTTGGTCTGATTTGGTTTCTTTCTTCTTTGTCTTTTTTATTTTTTTCTCTCTTCTTTGTCTTTCTTCATGTGGAAAATGTCACTGGATCCTCTTCTTGATGATGTTGCAGCAGATGTACTTAAGCGTTTATCACCCAGTTATAAGGTAATTATTATTACCTTTCATGTACTGCTTACTTACATAAAATGTTTATCTACCTAATTCTTGGCCACCTCTATCCATTGTCATCATTTTTACTTTAACATCCTCATTTTTATTACCATCAAACTGTACGCCTTTCCCCATGCTCTGTAGTGTATATAGCATAGCTTCCTCAGCTTCTGTATTATTTCCCATAATCCATTCTGGTCTCATTGGCCAGGCTAGACCTGACAGCCTCTGCACCGTCTGAGAGTTTTCATTTATATAACAAAGACACAATCAAGCAAAATCCATTTTTAAAAGAAATGTATTAAATATGAAATGTTTTAAAGTACAATTAAACTTTTTTTTACTCTGCATTATAAATTATAAAACGAGTGACCAAGACTAGCCGGCGGCTCTTTCAATCTTGTCCTATGGAAGCCCCAAGCTGGTGGTAGCCTCCTGACTCAAAAAGAGTCATCCTTCAGCACTCAGGAGATGACTGTGGAGGAAACCTCTGGGGACCCGTGGCTGAAGGACTACCCGTCCCTCTGGGCATTAGGAGGCTATGCAGAGTTACATGAACAAACTTAATGAAATACTGTATGAACATTGCAGATTGAAATATTATACCCTAATAGCTAACATTGGCTGACGTAATTAATCGCTCCTGTCCACGTCTGTACCTGAACCCCAAGAGCCTCTCCCATTTCTCCCCTGAAATCGGCTGCCTGCTGTCAGTGGCTCCCAGCGCAGAGATGCGCAAGTTGGAGACTCAGCGCCAGAGAGCGGGAGCTGCTGTGGTGCAAGCAGAGAAGACCCGGCCCTCCTGTAGAAAGTGCTTCGCCAAAAAGCAGGAGCTGCTGGGATCCCTGCGGGAGGAGCTGCTGGGGTCCCTGCGGGAGGAGAAATCACGACCCCCAGGAAGAAAATACGATGCTGAAGCAGGAGCTGCTGGGGACCAGTCGCGGGCTGGACTGGGGGGGGGGGCATTGGCTCCCCGGGATACTATAATTTCATTGATTGGGGCCACCGGCTTGCTACAGCTGCATGCTCCATATGCCGGGAGACAGGCACAAGAAGCTGCATGGTCCAGTAGCGCACGCAGGGGGGGTTTCTGGGTATCCAGAAACCCTCCCCAGGAGTCTAAAGGACCTAGGCTGAAAGCTGAGGGTCCCCTCTTTCCATGGGTACAAGAATTTTAAAAATCGGCCCTTGGGAACCAGAGATATCTGACTTCAAAGCAGTGGTCCCCATCCAAGCCTGTTAATTGCTCTTCCCAGTCAGATATTTCAGGTTTTGTCTGACTTAGAGTTTTTCTGAGGATATTCTCCAAAAGCTGGGACTCTCCCCCTTTGAAGGACACTAGTACTGTTCCCAGAACCATAGATATCAGCCTTCCAGCAGATGGTTACTGCTCCAGCTCCACACACCTGGTATGTAGTTTTATACACTCATTGGCAGATTGCTCTGACTTCTGAACTCTGATCCCCTAGTCCCCAGTACCATTTGGTAGGTGGAATTCTCTTGTTTTTAATTCCATTAAAATCTAAGAAATCTATTTCCGGGAACTGGAGATATCTGCAGTCAAGCAAGCTGTCCTCCCACCAGAAAATTATGAATAATACGCCCACTCCACTATACACCCCTCCTCTGCATATTAAACAATCTCTACCACCCAGGAAGTTATGTATCAGGGCCCCTTTATTCAGCCCAATGCCCCCTTCTCCCACCCCATCTCACACCATATGTGCAGTAAAGGGGTAATTAGTGGAAATTACTGATCCAGGCCCTACATGCTGAGCGGCTGATATAATACCCCCTACCACCCGGGGGACATCAAAGCTTCCCCCACCCCTACCACTGGAGGATCAGTAGGGGCCCCAATACATTGCTATTCCCAAGGGCCTACACTGCTGTTAATGCCCCTGTATGTATATATATGTATGTATGTATGTATATATATATATATATATATATTTTTTTTTTATTATTATTTATATACATTTGGTCTATCTATAATACTTTAACTGACCCGGCATATACTGGGTCACCTAAGTGTCCATCTCTGTGCTTTGCTCCGCCCCTCTGGAAACCCCCTTCTGAAAATCCTGCGTTTGCCACTGTGGTCCCCAACTGTTCTTCCCACTGTGTGCCTGTTTGGGTCCTCCTCCCCTGCTGACAAGCAGCCTCACAGCTCTGTATGTCGAGACAAGCAATTACTGTACCACAGGATCAAATGTGGATCCTGCAGCTGCTGTGGCACGGAACAGGAATCCATGGACTACTGTGCAGTTACAGCTTCCTGTACTTCTAAATGTCAGAGATTCCACAGAGTTGTCTGTTGGAAGGAGACTGCCGGAGCAGAGAGGAACTGATGAGGGAACAAGGTTAGTTATTTAGCTACAGAGCACTCCAGTGAAAAAGGGTTGTCTGGAAGGGATTGAGTTTTATGGACAGTGTGTGCATTATTAAATTCTACTAATAGTATAAGTAAAAAATCTAAAACTATATTAGCGATTTACAGTAAGCGCCAATGCGCTCTCTCCACCTCCTCCCCCTCCTTCTCTCCCCATCCCCCTCCTTCCCCTCTTCCTCCTTCTTCCCCCTCCTCCTCCTTTTCCTTCACTCCTCCTCATTTTCCCCTACTCCTCCTCTTTCTCCCTCTTCCTTCTCCTTCTCTCCCCCCTCCTCCTTCTCTCTCCCCCTCCTCCCCCTCCTCCTTCTCCCCCCTCCTCCTCCTTCTCTCCCCCCTCCTCCTTCTCTCCCCTTCTCCTCCTCCCCCCCACATCCTTCTTCTCTTCCACCTCCCCCTTCTCTCCTCATTGTCTGTTGGAAGGAGACTGCTGGAGCAGAGAGGAACTGATGAGGGAACAAGGTTAGGTATTTAGCTACAGAGCACTCCAGTGAAAAAGGGTTGTCTGGAAGGGATTGAGTTTTATGGGCAGTGTGTGCATTATTAAATTCTACTAATAGTGTAAGTAAAAAATCTAAAACTATATTAGCAATTTACAGTAAGCGCCAATGCGCTCTCTCCTCCTTCTCTCCCCATCCCCCTCCTTCCCCTCCTTTCCCTCCTCCTCCTTCTTCCCCCTCCTCCTCCTTTCCTTCACTCCTCCTCATTTTTCCCTACTCCTCCTCTTTCTCCCTCCTCCTTCTCCTTCTCTCCCCCTCCTCCTTCTCTCTCCCCCTCCTCCCCCTCCTCCTTCTCCCCCCTCCTCCTCCTTCTCTCCCCACTCCTCCTTCTCTCCCCTTCTCCTCCTCCCCCCCATCCTCCTTCTCTTCCACCTCCCCCTTCTCTGCTCGTTGTCTGTTGGAAGGAGACTGCTGGAGCAGAGAGGAACTGATGAGAGAACAAGGTTAGTTATTTAGCTACAAAGCACTCCAGTGAAAAAGGGTTGTCTGGAAGGGATTGAGTTTTATGGGCAGTGTGTGCATTAATAAATTCTACTAATAGTGTAAGTGACAAATCTAAAACTATATTAGCGATTTACAGTAAGCGCCAATGCGCTAGATCTGATGCAATTTTACATTCCCCCCTCTTCCTCCCCTCCTCCTTCTCTCCCCCTCCTCCTCCTCCTTCTCTCCCCATCCTCCTCCTTCTTCCCCCTCCTCCTCCTTTTCCCCCACTCCTCCTCATTTTCCCCTACTCCTCCTCTTTCTTCCTTCTCCTTCTCTCCCCCCCTCCTACTTCTTTCTCCCCCTCCTCCTCTTTCTCCCCCCTCCTCCTCCTTCTCTCTCCCCTCCTCCTTCTCTCCCCTTCTCCTCCCCCCCATCCTCCTTCTCTCCCCCCTCCTCCTTCTCTCCCCCCTCGCTCCCCCTGCTCCTCCCTCCTTCTCCTCCCGGTCACAGCAGCAGCGGTGGGAGCTGGACAGGGACCCAGCGGCTAATGGAGGAGCAGGGACCCAGCAGCTAAGTTGGGAGCAGGGACCCAGCAGCTGTCAGCACAGAGACCATTTACTGCAGCATCAGAGGGAGAGATTTCTGGTGAGAATAAGACTAGGGATTTTTCCTCCTCCTCATTGCACCCCCTCTCTCTTCCTGTCATCTTATCCCCTGCTACCTCACCCCCTGTCATCTTATCCCCTGCTACCTCACCCCCTGCCATCTTATCCCCTGCTACCTCACCCCCTGTCATCTTATCCCCTGCTACCTCACCCTCTGTCATCTTATACCCTGCTACCTCACCCCCTGTCATCTTATCCCCTGCTACATTACACCCTGTCATCTTATCCCTTGCTACCACACCCCCTGTCATCTTATCCCCTGCTACCTCACCCCCTATCATCTTATACTCTGCTACCTCACCCCCTGTCATCTTATCCCCTGCTACCTCACCCCCTGACATCTTATCCCCCGCTACCTCACCCCCTGTCATCTTAGCCCCTGCTACGTCACCCCCTGTCATCTTATCCCCTGCTACCTCACCCCCTGTCATCTTCTCCCCTGTTACCTCACCATCTCTCACCTTGCCCCTTATTAAGTCTTCCCACCACCAAAACTGCACCCCTTGACCCTGTCATCACATCCCCTGTAACCTCAGCCTCTCTTACCATGCCCCCATTAACTCACCCCCTCTCTTCCTCCGTCATTTCGCCTCCTGTCCTCTCACCCCAGTCACCTCACCCCCTCTCTCTATTGCCATCATCTCATACATACCCTGTCACCTCAGCCTCTCTCAATGCTCAATGTACCGCAGATCCTCTAATTTCACCCCTTTCATCTTATCTCGTCACATCACCTTAGCTCACCATGTCACCTCACCCCTTCTCTCTCCCTATCACCTCGCCCCACACCCCCCTTTCTTCACAGCCCGTCACCGCACACTCTCTCCACGCCCACTGTCACTTCACCCCCTACCTCTCCCTCACACCTATCTCTTTTTCTTGTTCTCTCTACTGTATTTCCCTGACACCCTTTATGTCTCACACACCACTCAATCTTTCTTCTCTGTCCCTGCTTCACCCACCATCTCTGTCCCTATGTCCCAGCTATCACTGTCAGTGTCCCTACTGTCCATGCGTCACCCCGCCATCCTTCCATACATCCCCACTGACCCTGCATCCCTGTTCCTGCTGTCCCTCTCTCTCAGTCTCTCTCTCTGACGTGCCCTCACTGTCCATGCTGTCTCCTCACTCTCCCCGTCTCTATTCTTGCTGTCACTCTCCCTCTTCTGTCACTCTCCTTCTCTTTATCCGTATGCCCCTGCTGTCATTCTCTGTCCCTGAAATTTGGCTCATACTGTGTGGCATTATCTTATTTTTTTTGTTATTTCCGTGGGAATTATGCATCATTCCTTGTTTATGGTGTGGTACATAACACTTAAGGACATGCCTCATTTGCATGACCATGCCCCTTTTACGTGGCCATGCCTCCTTTCCTTTTATTTTATCCATACCCCCACTTCAAAATGTCCACTTCGACCACTGCCACCAAATGGTATCCAATCAGCATGTACCCATGTTCAAATAGTATCAATGAACACCTTGGCTTTAATATAATGTCAGCCTGAGTGGCCATTTGGATGAACTAGTGACATACTGTATATTGCGTAAGGAGAGACAGTACAACATTTTACAACATTTACACATCCCAGCCCCTTCTGCTTTCCGATGTCATGTAGAGAGTGGATTACAGATGAGAGAGTGACTGGAGAGCACCAATAGAAATTAAAGTGTGTGATTGTAATGTCAGTGTTAGAGTGTCACTGACACCTTCCACATTGCGGGGTGGGGGGGGGCAAACACTGGGAAGAAGTTCATGTGAGAAGATAAATAATCTGTGAGCTCACAAACATAAAATAACAATAATAAAATTAAGCATGGATAAAGAAAACACATGGTAATAATCACTATAGAGATCCATGCTTATTATTTAAACTATTGTGTTTAATTATTTCTCCAACAGACTTATCAGTTCGGATCTAACGATTGAAGCCGTGACGAAAATTCTTGAACTCTCGGGTGTCATTCTTTCAGGGGGTGACACCAAAATGCTGGCTACTCTACAGTGACCAGGAGCCAGGATCTGCAGTGGGACATTATCCTGCAAACTCGGCTCCTGTCAGTGAGAAGGGAAACGGTCATTAGATCGACACAAGCAAAAGGTCAACATGGCTTTGTTCGACAGGGTCATAAGATCGACGCATGCATTATGTTGACATTGGCAAGGTCAGCATTTCACATTTTTTCATAGCCAACAGGCAGTATTTCATACCCTACCATCCACTAGGATGTGGAGGGAGAATAGAATAGTGTGCCGAGCGTAGTAAGGGACCGTGCCCGAAGCATGGCGAGCCATGAGAGGGGACGCAGTGCACCGATATGGTGTCCATGTCGACTATGTCGACATTCAGGATGAAAAATTCATGTCGACCTTTTAACTGTTGACCTTTTCCATGTCAACCTAATGCATGTGTTGACCATATGACCCTGTCGACATTAACCATGTTGACTTTTTGTCTGTGTCATCCAAAGCCCTGTTAACCGTCAGTGGTTGATCCAATGTATTTCGGCCTTCATTTGCTAGACCTAATGATCCATACCCAGAGAGAACTAGCCGGCAGTGCCGACAGTACCAATGACAAACCTATAATTTGAGCAATGAACATTGCATCTGCATATATTGTACTATGACCATCTTTGAGACCGCTCAAGCCAATGACATGCTATTATCTTTTGAACTAGTTTATAAATGTACAAGGAATAACCCATCTGTCAAAATTGCCAGGACCTTAGTATGAAACGTTTGCCTACTGTTCATATTTACTCTGAAATTCTTCTTTTAACAAGGGAACTTATCAGCAGATTGTTGTCAGTAACTTTTTCATATTTTTCTTCCTTTAGGGGAAGTTATTTTGCAATTCAACTAATCCTGTTATTAGACACAACAAGAGTCATCCCTAAGCCTTAATCGGGTTATGGAACCGCTGTCTTGTCAGCAGAAGATGCTGTATTAGTCAGTATTGTAATTAATTGTGCTATGAGATTTACTGTGTACACCCACAGTCCCTGAATGAAGGAGCAAGGCTTTATGTGAACTGCGTTCCAAAATCACCAGAATAATATTGCATCATTAGGTCCATGCAAACCAAGCTTTTTGCCCAGCGTGTATGGATAATGATGATGGGGAAAATTGCTGGGCTGAAAAACGCCCTTTTTAGCGATTTTCCCCAGGGTGGATGACTTTTCATAGCAGAACGCTATGGAATGCCGTCCACTCCGATGCTCATCTGCTGGAAATACCAGCAGATGAGTGGCTGGGCCAAAGATGATGCGGGAGCGCGCATCAGCGCTCACCACTCATCGCTGCCCCGTACACACTGGGCGGCTTTTGAGCTGAAAGCCGCTCAATCGATTAAACCAAGCTGCTATCAGCTCAAAGTTGCCCAGTGTGTATGGGCCCACTGAGGTAATTCCACTCTAGAAATGGGTTGGGTATGAAATCCGTGCAGTCTGGATGCTGACGGGCAGAATCAATTCACACCCTGGCAAGTATTTACTATGTACCACTACCCCTACCACAGCCCAACCCTAACTTCCATTTCCCGCAGTCTAACCATAAATGCCCCTCGCAGCTTAATTCTACCTTCCCAAGCCCTACAATCTAACTCTCCTCCTAGTGCGTGGTCTCTATACTTTCCTTCAGGATGTGTCAGGATTCTGGCTGTCAGGATCCCAATGTCAGTCTCCTGATTGTGAAGCTCCCACCTCCCATTGTTTAGACCATATCGCCCCAAAACTGTACCTCAGTCTTCAATATGTATTACAGTATCACTCTATATAGCAGCTGCACATGAATCTATAATATGCATATCCTACCACAATGGAAGCTACTGGTCTTGAAATACTGTAGCTTATTTTTCTTCTTAATTGCAGCCCACTCATCACTCCAAGATTACTGCTGACCAGGGTATTCCTCTTATATCTCAGACTCCCTTTTTGAATTACCATGGACTCAATAAGGTTGAAAGCTATGCATGCAAGGGTAAGCTTGATCTCTGCCATGGTGGAGCATTGCAATTGTTCCTTCACGTGTAGCTGGTCCTAAAACTTCTTCAGTCCTTCCCATTATCTCACCAAGGGCCAGATGCACTAAGCTTCAAAAGTGATAAAATGGAGAGTGATAAACAACCAGCCAATCAGCACCTGCCTGACATTTTTCAAACACAAGGTAGGAGCTGATTGTCTGGTTGTTTATCACTGTCCATTTTGTTACTTTTGAAGCTAAGTGCATCTGGTCCATATAATTTCTTAGAGCAGTCTGGCAGCTGAAGTACAGTAGATTATTGGTTTGGGTGCTCCTGCTGTGCAATAGCATTGTCTATGTATAGCTACTGGTACAATGAAACTCATAATAGAAGGCAAACAAGGTCACCTTTGATTTGAAGGCCACTCTGAACGGCTTCTTGAATTAGGCCAAGGCAAAACCTAAGGCAGTCTTTGGTAACCGTTAACCAGAACGTCCACATTAGGAGAACCCATATTTGTAAGAAAACAAAAACATTTGTTATACTGTACAAAGTTCTGTGTGGTGACCATTCAATAACTAATATAAATGTTGGCAGTTTCTTTTCTGTACATAAATATTCCACTAAAGGTCTGTTGTAAAGAAAGTTTTTGTTCCGAGTTGTCCATATGTCATCACAGTCACAACGTTTCTAAGGCTTCAGGACAATTGGTTTTCAGGACAGCTCACTGTCTTGTAGCAATATCTCATGGCAGTTTAGAATGGAAACAAGCTCTCCCATCAATTCTCCATGTCTCTACAGGTCAGTTCTAGAATGTAAAAACTTATCTAGTTTATGAGATACTTTGCTTCGTTCCTTGGCCCTATTTCATGTCTGTATTGAAGAGAGAGAAGCTGTGAAACTGATTGAGTGCTCTCAAATCTTCCCCCGATGCTGCAAACCATCCACCAGTGCCTATGGCTGGGTCAAGCATCTACCAATGATCAATGGAACTCGTATTGAGCACTTGATTAAACTCTTCTGTTAACCCTCATTATAAACTCATGATAGACTCCTTCCTCTCACCCTTAATCCTCCTTGTCTGACAACTGCTGCTTTTTCCAAGATGAATGCTGTCTGGGTTGCTAAGAGCTTACATCGGAGATTAACAACGTATCCCCCTCGGAATTCAGACTTGTCGGTGAAATAGGTTAAAACATTTGCTTTGTGGCACATTATTTAATGGCCTATCAGAGAGACTAATCTATTAGCCAAACCTCAAAACAAATTTTCTTTTTGTACATCATCTGTCCAATACCTGTTTTTGCTTTGTAGCCCCAAAACATTCTGCCGGAGACATCTGCCTTAGGTTCCCATATAATACGCATATCTCTGGTTTGATTTTACCAATAAATAGTTTATCTATATATTAGAACCTTGTGAAATTGCAATGCTGAAACTTAAGGCCATATCCTACTGAGGCAGTATGTGAAGTAAATAATTGTTCAAGAAGCTGCAAAGGAAAAGGCTTATAAATCATTTTCTCTATACGTGTTCTTTTTTTGTGGCTTGGTCTTTTATTAACTACCTATTTATCCCAGTAAAAAAAATTGGTCAGTACAAATTCTAAACACAACATTGATTCATAATATTTTTCTGTCTGCAGTAGAATAAATTCAAATGACTTGATCATACGCCACAATCAAACCATGGACGAAATTTTTTTTTTAATAGATTACCAATTACTCATTCTAATCAGAGGGTTTAATTTGTCTTTGACATGAGCACTGCAATCAAAGAACTAATCATTTATTCAAATGTAACCCTTGAACGGACCAATGAAAATACTAAACCGGTATATGTAAATGGGAGAAGCATTTTGATGTTGTGGATGGATTTCCTGCTATATGCCTCTATTGCGCCACCCTGGATTTCAGTTTACGGGACGAGATATCTAAATGAGATGTCCATGCAGATGAATGCAGACAATGACGACCAGGCATGTAACAAACACAGGTGGCAAAACAAAGTGGCCCAATGGGGCCCAATTGAGGTTGACCACTCATCAATCCATACAGTGGTGTGATAATGTCTCATAGGGAATGAGATATGTCTCTTACCTATACCAACACCTGAATCCAATCATTCTGTAGTGCTCTTTATAGTATTTTCCCCAAGCTCACTCTGCATTCCATCTCCCCGTAATACCCCCTTCACACCCCACTAGCAAAGCATTACCCCCAATCCACCGCAATATTCCATTTACTCCTGTAGGAGCACATTCCCCAATTTCTACAGTAACACACCCCAATATATATCAATACATCTACCCAATACATTGTATAGCAATATCAATTGATTTTTTTTGTGTGTGGAGAAGACAAAATCCATCTACAATACTGAAGAAGGTAAGGGTACAAGGGTATATAGGGGAAAGAAGGCAGAGTTGACACTGTGATTCAGTAAGGGACAACATCTAGATGAGCCTAAACTTGCCCTGCTCTTTCTTATGAATGAGCTCCACTGGTGATAAAACCAGGTTTGCGATGGAAGGGAAGCAAAGGTGAAGCTCATCCAACCCAACAAGACCTCATTCATCTCCCACATCCGGCATATCCCTGGAAGACTGCAAATGACAAGAGGAACCATGCACCAAGGACCCCGGGCATGGTTAAACCCACTGAAAAACACCAGTGCCCTTAAGACTATTGCATAAGGGCACCAAGCCAGCCACTTGAACATGGAATCTGATTGACCAGGAAGAAGGCATTATTATTTGTCTTCCATGGGCACTGCTGTATCAGCCATGCAAACCGCACCCTGCTACCAGCTCCAGCCAAAGAGCACCATGATGAGAAAGGAGACTCACCCCTGACACAGGGCCACAGAGACACTTAAGCCCTTTGTCCGCCAGCAGAGAGGGAGGGTCATCGTGGCATACCTCTGCATCCTGGACAGTGCGGGTCTCTGGTACCATGCTTGGGTAATAGATTGCTAGCTGGGTCTTACCATGAGGAAGAAAATATAGTATATAATAAAAGTGGATTATAAGGAAAGAAAATTGAGGTAAAGAGAAAGATGAAGAGATGGTGAAGGGGAAAGGGTAAGATAGAAACCATAAAGGAAAACAAAATAACACAGAATGAGCACAGGGACAGACAGAGAAAAGAAAATGTAGAAGCGGAAAAGCATAAACCAACCAAATACATAGTACTAGATCATACAGTACCACATGCTTGATCAAAGAGGATACAGCTCATACTTCCAAACTACAGTATATAGGGCCACCAAGCACCCGCCACTATTCACTTCTGATTGGAGGGCAGCTTCAGCCTCCTTAGGGGAGGACATTGCTACTCCCCAACTTGGTGTCTCTGGATTGCAGACCTGGTCATTTCCATCTGGACGATTATTGCTTCTTTCCAAATTGGATACAAATTACCCACCCATTTTTTTCATCCATTGGAGGTTGAGGACCTATCATCAGCTATAAGGACTCGTGGTAAGAGTTGGTTATTTGTGCCAATCTGGGCCACTCCGGGCAAAAAACCTGCAACATCTGTTCTCCCTCTGGATGATTACTTGGGAATTTACCCCATCATTTATGGGCCCATAAAAAAGGACTGACCAGGACACCTCTCTATAACAGTTGGTAAGGATCATTCAAACCCAACTTTTAAAGTGTCATGATATTGTTATTGTTTTTATTTCTCGTACGCTGGCTATACCATTTATTTTAGCTGATTATTATGAAACACATTTGTGATATATCAACCAATCTGTTTTTTATTATTATTTTTTAGCTCTGCTTAATTCCCCCTTGGCCACACTCCAAAATTTTGGGCACGTCCATGGGGTTGTGTAGTGTATGAGGGACTTAACAGTATTACTGGTTCCATCCACAGACTGCTTGTTGGTCCTTGGCTGCTGTCACACAAGAAACCTGTGCAGGATTATGCAAAAAATAAAGATAAATCAATGTGTCTCTGTCCTGATTGACAAGCATTGTAAGAAGACATTACTGCTGCGAGGTTTGCTGAGCAGAGTAAGGGCCAGATTCTCTAAGCTTCAAAAGTGATAAAATGGAGAGTGATTAACAGCCAGCCAATCAGCTCCTGCCTGACATTTTAAACACAGTCTGAGACATGGCAGGTAGTAGCTGATTGGCTGGCTGTTTATCACTCTCCATTTTATCACTTTTGAAGCTTAGAGAATCTGGCCCACAATCTTAATATAAACCATGTATGCCAGGAAGGGGGCTCCATGATATTGGGGAACAGGATACTCCCCAGTTACCCTATAACATCATCCCTAAAAAACATTGCTTTGGGAAGTAACCCTATAATAGACACATGCAAGAAGCAATGGGAAATACCACATACCTTAATAATATAATGAACACAGTATGCTGAGCTGGTGTAGCACATTGCATTCTTCCTTCAAGACCCAAGCGAGTTGCACATTGTAACTCAAGAGTTTTAAAATGTCACCACCCCCAAGCAATGAGCTGATGGCTGTCAGGAGAACTAAATAGAGAGGGACAACTGTCTAAATGTCACTGGCAAGATCCAAATAAACAGCAAGGACTTATTCATTCATAGTACAGTAGTAATGCAGCCAGTGAGGTTCCAGGTATGAATTAATATAGTAACTTTGAAATTCAGACATGCGTGGTATAAATGCAATTTCACAAACCAACGGAGGCATAATAAAGTAGGGGGCCAATGTGCTCCTCCTCTCTCTGAGTAGACTCTGGCACTGGTCTCTGGGAACATGGCGAACTGCACATTCCAACTCTCCAGAAAAATTTGCAGCGCATCAGATTAAACTTATTTAAAGTACTGGTTAAGGCTGAGGTTTCCAAATGCGGTATTCAAGGGGCCCCAACGTTCCAGGTTTTAGGTATATCCATGCTTGGCCACAGGGGACTTAATTAGTACCTCAGTCAATTTGATATAGCTATCTTTGCTGAGCCATGGAAAACCTGAAAAACCTGGAGTGTTGGTTGCATTGAGGACTGCGCTTCGGAACCTCTGGGATGGGGTTGTCATATTAATCTGATGATTATATGGAAAGAAAATTGAGGTAAAGAGAAAGATGAAGAGATGGTGAAGGGGAAAGGGTAAGATAGAAACCATAAAGGAAAAAGGAATAACACAGAATGAGCACAGGGACAGACAGAGAAAAGAAAATATAGAAGCGGAAAAGCATAAACCAACCAAATACATAGTACTAGATCATACAGTACCACAGGCTTGATCAAAGAGGATACAGCTCATACTTCCAACCTACAGTATATAGGGCCACCAAGCACCCGCCACTATTCACTTCTGATTGGAGGGCAGCTTCAGCCTCCTTAGGGGAGGACATTGCTACTCCCCAACTTGGTGTCTCTGGATTGCAGACCTGGTCATTTCCATCTGGACGATTATGGCTTCTTTCCAAATTGGATACAAATTACCCATCCATTTTTTTCATCCATTGGAGGTTGAGGACCTATCATCAGCTATAAGGACTCGCTGTAGGAGTTGGTTATTTGTGCCAATCTGGGCCACTACGTGGCAAAAAACCTGCAACATCTGTTCTCCCTCTGGTTGATTACTTGGGAATTTACCCCATCATTTATGGGCCCATAAAAAAGGACTGACCAGGACACCTCTCTATAACAGTTGGTAAGGATCATACAAACCCAACTTTTAAAGTGCCATAATATTGTTATTGTTTTTATTTCTCATATGCTGGCTATACCATTTATTTTAGCTGATTATTATTAAACACATTTGTGATATATCAACCAATCTGTTTTTTATTATTATTTTTTAGCGCTGCTTAATTCCCCCTTTTTTTCCCTAACCACTTGGCCACACTCCAAAATTTTGGGCACGTCCATGGGCTCCGCCGGCCTCTTGCTAAATGTTGGCAGGTATGCAAGTTGCATGGAGTCGTGTAGTGTATGAGGGACTTAACAGTATTACTGGTTCCATCCACAGACTGCTTGTTGGTCCTTGGCTGCTGTCACACAATAAACCTGTGCAGGATTATGCAGAAAATAAAGATAAATCAATGTGTTTCTTTCCTGATTGACAAGCATTGTAAGAAGACATTACTGCTGCGAGGTTTGCTGAGCAGAGTAAATCTTAATATAAACCATGTATGCCAGGAAGGGGGCTCCATGATATTGGGGAACAGTATACTCCCCAGTTACCCTATAACATCATCCCTAAAAAACATTGCTTTGGGAAGTAACCCTATAATAGACACATGCAAGAAGCAATGGGAAATACCACATACCTTAATAATATAATGAACACAGTATGCTGAGCTGGTGTAGCACATTGCATTCTTCCATCAAGACCCAAGCTAGATGCACATTGTAACTCAAGAGTTTTAAAATGTCACCACCCCCAAGCAATGAGCTGATGGCTGTCAGGAGAACTAAATAGAGAGGGACAACTGTCTAAATGTCACTGGCAAGATCCAAATAAACAGCAAGGACTTATTCATTCATAGTACAGTAGTAATGCAGCCAGTGAGGTTCCAGGTATGAATTAATATAGTAACTTTGAAATTCAGACATGCGTGGTATAAATGCAATTTCACAAACCAACGGAGGCTTAATAAAGTAGGGGGCCAATGTGATCCTCCTCTCTCACAATGCCATTGTGAGTAGACTCTGGCACTGGTCTCTGGGAACATGGCGAACTGCACATTCCAACTCTCCAGAAAAATTGGCAGCGCATCAGATTAAACTGATTTAAAGTACTGGTTAAGGCTGAGGTTTCCAAATGCGGTATTCAAGGGGCCCCAACGTTCCAGGTTTTAGGTATATCCATGCATGGCCACAGGGGACTTGATTAGTACCTCAGTCAATTTGATATAGCTATCTTTGCTGAGCCATGGAAAACCTGAAAAACCTGGAGTGTTGGTTGCATTGAGGACTGCGCTTGGGAACCTCTGGGATGGGGTTGTCATATTAATCTGATTATTACACTGGTGTGTTATTACTCTGTCAATTATCACCAGATCCTGGGCACATATTTCATCACAAGGTGGGCCGTGTTCTCCCTCCCGAACAGGGGTCCATGTGCACAACCCCCTGTGCCTAACCCTACCCCACCCCACTTGCAACCTAACCAACCCTGCCCCCCATTGCATTCTAACCCCCCTCCCCCACCAGGCCTGCCAAGAGGGGGGGGGGGGCGGGTACTAATTACACGTGCCCAGGCCTGCTGGAGGGGCCTGGCAGGGGCCCTTGCCCAACCCCTCTCCATCCCTTCTCCCTCCGTCCCTCCTGGGCAGCAGTAGCACACAACTACAGCATGTGCTGTGCTGATGGCAGGCTCAGCATGAGCGTCTCACTGACAGCGTGAGAGCTCATGCAGAGCCTGCTGTCAGCACAACACGTGCTGTAGGTGTGTGTTGCTGAGGGGGGTGACAATAACACTCCCCCCTCGACTTTAACCCCTTCCCGACATTTGACGTACATTTACGTCATGGTCGGGAAGTACTTCCCGACACATGGCGTAAATGTACGTCATGGCTTGTAACTGTCACCGCGTCTATAGACGCGGTGACAGTTTCAACATGTCTGCTGTCCCTGACAGCAGACATGTCCCTGCATGCCCAGGGGGGGCTGCGATGCCGCCCCCCCGTCGGCGATCGCTGTGATTGGCTGTTCAGTGTGAACAGCCATTCACAGCGTTTTCTGTGTCACCGGCGAATAACGTTCGCCGGTGACACGCGATCGGAGGTGATTGGTGCTGTAAAGTACAGCACCAATCACCGCGGGGTGTAAGGGTGACACTGGTGTCACCCCACCTCACCCCGCCCGCCCCCAAAGGCCGTGATTGGTTCGTCGGACCGACGGACCAATCACAGCCAAGGAGGGGGATTTAAACTAACGGTGACTGCACTGCAGACGCCATTCCGGTCTGGAATTGCGTGCAGTGCGGTCACCGTGCCTAGCTGCCGCAGTATACTGACCTGAACCGAGCAAAATACTTACCTGATCACTGCTTCATCACTGCTTGTAGTGTGCTGGATGCTTCCTGGATCCTGTTACTACTTGTGACTTCCTGTGTTGTGAACTTGTGCTGCTGCAGTGTAATAGCGTTAGATAGAGAGAGATAGATAGAGAGAGATAGAGAGATAGAGAGAGATAGTGTCAGAGAGTGCTATATTTTGTGCTGCTGCAGTGTGATATAGTTATAGATAGAGAGATAGAGAGAGAGAGATAGAGAGATAGTGACAGATTGTGCTATATATTTTTTATATAACTGACTGCTGCCCCCCCTTTTGTGCTGATCAGTATAAATTAACTGATCAGCAACTTTTTGGGGGCGCAGGTTTTTTTTTATATATATATATATACCTGTCAGTGCTGCTGCTGCAGTGTCATAGAGTGATAGATAGTGAGAGATAGAGAGATAGAGAGATAGAGAGAGATAGTGACAGAGAGTGATAGAGACTGCTATATTTTGTGTCTGCTGCCCCCCTTTTGTGCACCCCCAGCAACTTTTTGGGGGTGCAGGGGTTATTTTTCATATATATAACTGTCAGTGCTGCTGCTGCAGTGTCATAGAGTGATAGATAGTGAGAGATAGAGAGATAGAGAGAGATAGTGACAGAGAGTGATAGAGAGTGCTAAATTTTGTGTCTGCTGCCCCCGCCTTTTGTGCTGATCACTATATCTGAGGTGATCAGCAACTTTTTGGGGGTGCAGAGGTTTTTTTTTTTTATATATATACCTGTCAGTTGCTGCCAGTTGCACTGTCAGTTGCACCAAAGGTTGTGCACCTGCTGCCCCTCACTGGTAATCAGTGTCGCATCACTGATCACCTTTTTTTTTTTGTGGGTGCTGTGGGGTCTTTTTTTAATTTTTTTTTTACACACACTGTGATTTTGTGGGTGTCCTGTGGCCACTGTGCGCTGATCAGTGACGTACATCACTGATCAGCTTTTTCGGCACAGGGTTGATCTATTTTTTTTTTTTTTGATCAAATTCCTGTTGCCTTTGAGCGCTGTTCAGTGACGGACGTTACTGACCAACATCTGTGCTCAATTTTTGGCGCAGGACCTTTTTTTTTTTTTTTAACCCCTTCAATTTTTTTTTTTTAACCCCTTCAATTTTTTTTTTTTTTTAACCCCTTCAATTTTTTTTTTTTGTATAAAGTATTTTTTTTTTCTGCACTACATACACACTACACACTACATACCCCCCGGGTTGAAATAAAGTTTGTACCCCCCCCTACACTATACACGTGTTGAAACATTTCACTACCAGTAACACAAAAATAAAAATGGCATCCCAAATGTCATCCCAAATGTCATCCCAGTCATCCAGAAGAATGTATTCAGCGGAGGAGGCATATGCCATGCTTGCCTCTGACTCTGACACAGCCAGTGATGCAAGCGGGGAATTTGAAGGATTCATCTTAAGCTCCTCTTCCTCCTCTGGTGATGAGGGACCCCCTCAAAGACGCCCCCGTAGAGCAGCTGAGACCCCCCCCCCAATAATTGATCTCGTATGGACCCCACCACCAGACAATTTTGAGCCCCAGGTTCCTGAGTTTTTGGCCATGCCAGGAATCCAATTTGATTCCACAGGTCTCAGAGAAATTGACTTTTTCAAATTATTTTTCTCTGATGATTTTATAAATTTAATGGTGGACCAAACTAATTTATATGCCCAGCAGTTTATTGCTCAAAACCCCACGTCATCATTTGCTAGGTGGACCCCTGTAGATGCAGTAGAGATGATGACGTTTTGGGGTCTGGTGTTTCATATGGGCATAGTAAAAAAGCCAGAAATTAGGCAATATTGGAGTACAGATGTTCTGTACAGCACCCCATTTTACCGTATGGCCATGCCCCGGGCTCGATTTGAGACGATCCTTAAATTTTTGCATTACAACGATAATGCACAGTGCCCACCCAGAGATGATCCCACCTTTGACCGGCTATTCAAAGTCAGGCCGGTCATTGATCATTTCAGTGCCAAATTTGAAGAGATGTACATCCCAGATAAATTCATTTGCATAGACGAGTCCCTTATACATTTTAAAGGAAGGGTTAAATTCCGCCAGTACCTTCCCAGTAAGAGGGCAAGGTATGGCATAAAAATGTATAAGCTGTGTGAAAGCACCTCAGGGTACACTCACAGGTTTAGGGTATATGAAGGGAAGGATTCAAGAATTGAACCGCCAGAATGCCCCCCCTCCCTCGTAGGTGTTAGTGGAAAAATTGTCTGGGATTTAGTGCACCCCTTCCTGGATAAAGGTTATCACCTCTATGTGGATAACTTTTACACTAGCATCCCCCTGTTTAAGGCCCTTGGTTCAAGAGGTACAGCAGCTTGCGGTACTGTGCGCAAGAACCAAAGAGGCCTCCCAAAAACGCACATTGCCCAAGTAATGAGAAGGGGTGAAAGCAGGGCACAATCCACCGAAAATATGTTGTTGGTCAAATATAAGGACAAGAGGGATGTCCTTATACTGACAACAATTCACGGAGACAGTACCACCTCCGTCCCTGTACGAGGTACCAGTACCCACACCTCAAAACCTAATTGTATCCTGGATTACAATAGGTACATGGGCGGAGTGGATCTTTCAGATCAGGTACTGAAGCCGTACAGTGCCCTGCGGAAAACAAAAATCTGGTACAAGAAGCTGGCCGTGTATATCATCCAGATGGCACTGTATAACGCTTACGTGCTATTCCGTTCTACCGGCCAGAGGGGGACATTTATGCACTTTCAAGAGGAAGTCATAAAGGGCCTAATATTTGGGAACCAGCAGGCAGAGGGCCCCAGTACTTCTAGTACTGGCCCCCGTATTGTACCAGGGCAGCATTTTCCTGATGAAATCCCCTCCACTGGAAAAAAGGGCAGGACACAAAAAAGGTGCAAAGTTTGCTATAAAAAGGGAATAAGAAAGCAAACTATTTTCCAGTGTGACACTTGCCCCGACAAACCCGGCCTATGTATAAAGGAGTGTTTTAAATTATACCACACATCTATGGATTATTAGGTTCATAATTTCACCGTGCTTCGGGGGTCTTGCTAATGCCACATAGCACCCACCATTCATTCCACCAGAATCTGAGCCGCAAAATCCAAAAATCACTCCTTCCCTTCTGAGTCCTGCCATGCACCCAACTGGTATTTTTTGGTCACATGTGAGGCATTGCCGTACTCGGGAGAAATTGGGGCACAGATTTTAGGGTGCTTTTTCTCCTTCATACCTTCTGAAAATAAAAAAATTTGAGCCAGAACTGCATTTTTGTGTAAAAAAATGTAATTTTTCATTTTCACTGCCCAGTTGTATCAAAATTGGTGAAACCCCTGGGGGTTTGAAATGTACACTATACCCCTAGATGAATTCCCTGAGGGGTGTAGTTTGCAAAATGGGGTCACTTGTGGGGTGGTTCCACTGTATTGGTGCTTTGGGGGTCTTGCTAATGCGACATAGCACCCACCAACATTCCACCAGAATTTGTGCTGCAAAATCCAAATATCACTCCTTCCCTTCTGAGTCCTGCCACTTTTTGGTCACACATGAGGCATTGCCGTACTCGGGAGAAATTGGGGCACAGATTTTGGGGTGCTTTTTCTCCTTCATACCTTCTGAAAATGAAAAATTTTGAGCCAGAACTGCATTTTTGTGTAAAAAAAAATATAATTTTTCATTTTCACTGCCCAGTTGTATCAAAATTGGTGAAACCCCTGGGGGTTTGAAATGTACACTATACCCCTAGATGAATTCCCTGAGGGGTGTAGTTTGCAAAATGGGGTCACTTGTGGGGTGGTTCCACTGTATTGGTGCTTTGGGGGTCTTGCTAATGCGACATAGCACCCACCAACATTCCACCAGAATTTGTGCTGCAAAATCCAAATATCACTCCTTCCCTTCTGAGTCCTGCCACTTTTTGGTCACACATGAGGCATTGCCGTACTCGGGAGAAATTGGGGCACAGATTTTGGGGTGCTTTTTCTCCTTCATACCTTCTGAAAATGAAAAATTTTGAGCCAGAACTGCATTTTTGTGTAAAAAAATGTAATTTTTCATTTTCACTGCCCAGTTGTATCAAAATTGGTGAAACCCCTGGGGGTTTGAAATGTACACTATACCCCTAGATGAATTCCCTGAGGGGTGTAGTTTGCAAAATGGGGTCACTTGTGGGGGGGTTCCACTGTATTGGTGCTTGGGGGGTCTTGGTAATGCGACATAGCACCCACCAAAATTCCACCAGAATCTGAGCTGCAAAATCCAAAAATCACTCCTTCCCTTCTGAGTCCTGCCATGCACCCAAATGGTATTTTTTGGTCACATGTGAGGCATTGCCGTACTCGGGAGAAATTGGGGCACAGATTTTGGGGTGCTTTGTCTCCTTCATTCCTTGTGAAAATGAAAAATTTTGAGCCAGAACTGCATTTTTGTGTAAAAAATGTAATTTTGCATTTGCACAGCCCAGTTGTATCAAAATTGGTGAAACCCCTGGGGGTTTGAAATGTACACTATACCCCTAGATGAATTCCCTGAGGGGTGTAGTTTGCAAAATGGGGTCACTTGTGGGGGGGTTCCACTGTATTGGTGCTTGGGGTGTCTTGCTAATGCGACATAGCACCCACCAAAATTCCACCAGAATCTGAGCTGCAAAATCCAAAAATCACTCCTTCCCTTCTGAGTCCTGCCATGCACCCAAATGGTATTTTTTGGTCACATGTAAGGCATTGCCGTACTCGGGAGAAATTGGGGCACAGATTTTGGGGTGCTTTTTCTCCTTCATACCTTCTGAAAATGAAACATTTTGAGCCAGAACTGCATTTTTGTGTAAAAAAATGTAATTTTTCATTTTCACTGCCCAGTTGTATCAAAATTGGTGAAACCCCTGGGGGTTTGAAATGTACACTATACCCCTAGATGAATTCCCTGAGGGGTGTAGTTTGCAAAATGGGGTCACTTGTGGGGGGGTTCCACTGTATTGGTGCTTGGGGGGTCTTGGTAATGCGACATAGCACCCACCAAAATTCCACCAGAATCTGAGCTGCAAAATCCAAAAATCACTCCTTCCCTTCTGAGTCCTGCCATGCACCCAAATGGTATTTTTTGGTCACATGTGAGGCATTGCCGTACTCGGGAGAAATTGGGGCACAGATTTTGGGGTGCTTTGTCTCCTTCATTCCTTGTGAAAATGAAAAATTTTGAGCCAGAACTGCATTTTTGTGTAAAAAATGTAATTTTGCATTTGCACAGCCCAGTTGTATCAAAATTGGTGAAACCCCTGGGGGTTTGAAATGTACACTATACCCCTAGATGAATTCCCTGAGGGGTGTAGTTTGCAAAATGGGGTCACTTGTGGGGGGGTTCCACTGTATTGGTGCTTGGGGGGTCTTGCTAATGCGACATAGCACCCACCAAAATTCCACCAGAATCTGAGCTGCAAAATCCAAAAATCACTCCTTCCCTTCTGAGTCCTGCCATGCACCCAAATGGTATTTTTTGGTCACATGTGAGGCATTGCCGTACTCGGGAGAAATTGGGGCACAGATTTTGGGGTGCTTTTTCTCCTTCATACCTTCTGAAAATGAAAAATTTTGAGCCAGAACTGCATTTTTGTGTAAAAAAATGTAATTTTTCATTTTCACTGCCCAGTTGTATCAAAATTGGTGAAACCCCTGGGGGTTTGAAATGTACACTATACCCCTAGATGAATTCCCTGAGGGGTGTAGTTTGCAAAATGGGGTCACTTGTGGGGGGGTTCCACTGTATTGGTGCTTGGGGGGTCTTGCTAATGCGACATAGCACCCACCAACATTCCACCAGAATCTGAGCTGCAAAATCCAAAAATCACTCCTTCCTTTCTGAGTCCTGCCATGTACCCAAATGGTATTTTTTGGTCACATGTGAGGCATTGCCGTACTCGGGAGAAATTGGGGCACAGATTTTGGGGTGCTTTTTCTCCTTCATACCTTCTGAAAATGAAAAATTTTGAGCCAGAACTGCATTTTTGTGTAAAAAAATGTAATTTTTCATTTTCACTGCCCAGTTGTATCAAAATTGGTGAAACCCCTGGGGGTTTGAAATGTACACTATACCCCTAGATGAATTCCCTGAGGGGTGTAGTTTGCAAAATGGGGTCACTTGTGGGGGGGTTCCACTGTATTGGTGCTTGGGGGGTCTTGGTAATGCGACATAGCACCCACCAAAATTCCACCAGAATCTGAGCTGCAAAATCCAAAAATCACTCCTTCCCTTCTGAGTCCTGCCATGCACCCAAATGGTATTTTTTGGTCACATGTGAGGCATTGCCGTACTCGGGAGAAATTGGGGCACAGATTTTGGGGTGCTTTGTCTCCTTCATTCCTTGTGAAAATGAAAAATTTTGAGCCAGAACTGCATTTTTGTGTAAAAAATGTAATTTTGCATTTGCACAGCCCAGTTGTATCAAAATTGGTGAAACCCCTGGGGGTTTGAAATGTACACTATACCCCTAGATGAATTCCCTGAGGGGTGTAGTTTGCAAAATGGGGTCACTTGTGGGGGGGTTCCACTGTATTGGTGCTTGGGGGGTCTTGCTAATGCGACATAGCACCCACCAAAATTCCACCAGAATCTGAGCTGCAAAATCCAAAAATCACTCCTTCCCTTCTGAGTCCTGCCATGCACCCAAATGGTATTTTTTGGTCACATGTGAGGCATTGCCGTACTCGGGAGAAATTGGGGCACAGATTTTGGGGTGCTTTTTCTCCTTCATACCTTCTGAAAATGAAAAATTTTGAGCCAGAACTGCATTTTTGTGTAAAAAAATGTAATTTTTCATTTTCACTGCCCAGTTGTATCAAAATTGGTGAAACCCCTGGGGGTTTGAAATGTACACTATACCCCTAGATGAATTCCCTGAGGGGTGTAGTTTGCAAAATGGGGTCACTTGTGGGGGGGTTCCACTGTATTGGTGCTTGGGGGGTCTTGCTAATGCGACATAGCACCCACCAACATTCCACCAGAATCTGAGCTGCAAAATCCAAAAATCACTCCTTCCTTTCTGAGTCCTGCCATGTACCCAAATGGTATTTTTTGGTCACATGTGAGGCATTGCCGTACTCGGGAGAAATTGGGGCACAGATTTTGGGGTGCTTTTTCTCCTTCATACCTTCTGAAAATGAAAAATTTTGAGCCAGAACTGCATTTTTGTGTAAAAAAATGTAGTTTTTCATTTTCACTGCCCAGTTGTATCAAAATTGGTGAAACCCCTGGGGGTTTGAAATGTACACTATACCCCTAGATGAATTCCCTGAGGGGTGTAGTTTGCAAAATGGGGTCACTTGTGGGGGGGTTCCTAAATTTTAGCATCTTATGGTGCCTAGAAACCTACATGGTGCCTAAAAAATAATCTCATAAAAAGGAGGCTCCAAAATCAAGTAGGTGCTCCTTCTATTATGAAGCCTGTGGTTTGGTCAACGTGCACACTAGGGCCACATATAGGATATTTATGAAAACAAAAGAATTGGGGGAATCAATTTTTAGTCACATTTCTCTAGTAAAATGTACTGTGTTCCTTAGAAAAATGTATTAAAATTGCAAATCTGCAAAAAAAATGAAATTTTGAAATTTCACCTACACTTTGTTTTAATTCCTGTGAAACACCTAAAGGGTTAACAAACTTCCAAAATGCTGTTTTGAATACTGTGAGGGGTGCAGTTTTTGAAATGGTATCATTTATGGGGGTGTCTCACATACAAGTCCCTCAAAGTCACATCAGAACTGAACTGGTCCCTAAAAAAATCAGTGTTTGAAATTTTCTTGAAAATTTGAGAATTTGCTATTCATATTGTAAGCCTCCTAGTGTCCAAAAAAATGAAAAGGAAGTTGAAATAATGATGGAAACATAAAGAAGACATATGGTCTATGTTAGTTATTAACTATTTTGAGTGGTATGATTATTTGTCTCACAAGCAGAAAATTTAACATTTTGCAAATTGCTAAATTTTCCATTTTTTTACGACATTTTGGTATTTTTCACAAAAAAACACAGACTGTATCGACCCAAATTTACCACTATTTTGAAGTACAATGTGTCAAGAAAAAACAATCTCAAAATCACTGGGATAAGTAAAAGCAAAAAAAAGTTATCCCCACTTAAGTGATACATGTCAGATTTGAAAAAAAGGGCTCTGTCAGGAACGCAAAAACTGGCTCTGTCAGGAAGGGGTTAAAGTTTGACCTCCCTAAATGCTTTGGGGGTGTGGCCTAATCGTGGGAGGTGCCCACGCCTCCTGCAATTAGGCCAAACCCAAAAAATTCCTGGGCCCATCATACCTCTCAGCTGCCCTGTCCCCCAAAGCCTATCCCTAACCCTTAGTGCCTAACCCTAACTCTAGTACTTCCATCATCATTCTGACCGCTGGGATGCCACTGACGGTCTTCTGACCATCGGGATCCTGAGTGCCATGATATTATCTAGACCCCATAGCACTACAATCCTTTATCCCTTTCAAATAATTTCTGTGATACTTTTGTAATTGTTCCATTGTCCCTATATTAAACTCATGTTACACATACAGAACTTGCCTGGCTGTAAAGTGTGCCCAATGTTCACAATACTGGTCTGTGGCGCAGTAGGCAAGGTACTGGTATGTATCACCCTGGTATGAGACATACCCCAGGATGGCAACTGACAAACAGCTGTACGGTAACCTGGTGTCATTGCAGCTCAGCAGTGTCTTACAGAAGTATACAGAGATCTCTGAATATCGGATCACTTTTGATATAAATACATTTATTACAAATAGTCTTTCTTTTTGGTTCTGACCTTTTCCAGCCGTTTGATATGGTCACATGCATCTATGCAGATGCCATCTAATGGTGCCAACCTGTCAAGGTCACACTAACACTGGGGCAATGATAAGGTCTCCGGTTTGGCGCTACAATGTGTCTTCTTTAACTATGTGAATTGCATTGGAAAACATAGGGGTTGATTCAGGTTGATTTGCAAACCAATCTGAATCACCCCATAATGCAGTGGTGCTGGATTTACACAACAGCCATGGTCCCTGCTCCTGGGGAGGCGTGTTACTGTTACACCCCCATAATGCAGTAGTACTGGATTTACACAACAGCCATGGTCCCTGCTCCTGGGGAGGCGTGTTACTGTTACACCCCCATAATGCAGTGGTGCTGGATTTACACAACAGCCATGGTCCCTGTTCCTGGGGAGGCGTGTTACTGTTACACCCCCATAATGCAGTGGTGCTGGATTTACACAACAGCCATGGTCCCTGCTCCTGGGGAGGCATGTTACTGTTACACCCCCATAATGCAGTGGTGCTGGATTTACACAACAGCCATGGTCCCTGCTCCTGGGGAGGCATGTTACTGTTACACCCCCATAATGCAGTGGTGCTGGATTTACACAACAGCCATGGTCCCTGCTCCTGGGGAGGCATGTTACTGTTACACCCCCATAATGCAGTGGTGCTGGATTTACACAACAGCCATGGTCCCTGCTCCTGGGGAGGCATGTTACTGTTACACCCCCATAATGCAGTGGTGCTGGATTTACACAACAGCCATGGTCCCTGCTCCTGGGGAGGCATGTTACTGTTACACCCCCATAATGCAGTGGTGCTGGATTTACACAACAGCCATGGTCCCTGCTCCTGGGGAGGCGTGTTACTGTTACACCCCCATAATGCAGTGGTGCTGGATTTACACAACAGCCATGGCCCCTGCTCCTGGGGAGGCGTGTTACTGTTACACCCCCATAATGCAGTGGTGCTGGATTTACACAACAGCCATGATCCCTGCTCCCGGGGAGGCGTGTTACTGTTACACCCCCATAATGCAGTGGTGCTGGATTTACACAACAGCCATGATCCCTGCTCCTGGGGAGGCGTGTTACTGTTACACCCCCATAATGCAGTGGTGCTGGATTTACACAACAGCCATGATCCCTGCTCCTGGGGAGGCGTGTTACTGTTATTCCTTATGCCTATTCCGTATTACTGTGCACTGAATCCTATTCTCCAGCCCTCTTGCTAAAATGAAGCTAGACCTGTGTATTGGCAGTTAACCCCTGGATCAGATGCTGCAAGTGATTAATAACCAATGTACAGGAATTTGCATTCCTCAATCAGACTGTTCCTCTCCTGCCACCTGTGTCTCGCACACCCCTGCTTCTCCTCCCCCTGGCATCTCCTTTCTTTATAGCAATGAAGGGAGTGCAAAACACTAGCAAGCAGCAGGGGTAGATGCATCAGCGCTCAGAGCCTGCCTTCACGCAGACTAAATGAAGCAGGAATATTCATACTGCAATTATGCATGTATTTGCCAAACCCTCTTATTTATGGCGTATTTTACAAAACACACTTAAATGAGCAAGATAAACATTCCCGCATTGAAATGTACATTAGAGTGGAGGAGGCTCACATGGAAATTGTAATTGCAGCATCTTAATAAGGCAATTAGCACATAAATAGATCAGATACATATCCGCAAGCTCTTCTGGCTGGATAGATGTAGAGAAGCGATTGGAGAGAAGTTTGGGGAACGGCGCAGTCTGCAGACAGAGAAGCAGAGATAGAGAACATGTACTGTAGCTGGCAGTGGTGATTCTGCTCTGAGCACACCAGCCATAGAGATGTAATCATTTTCTGTTCTCAGGGCAGATGTTTGTTACTGGGCCAGCCTAAGGAGACACTAATATTTTTTACTTTTTGCTATAAAGTAGAAATACATTTATTTAAAGCTTTATATTGATTGTGGCGCTGACTTATGTATTTCATTATTTGTTATGTGTGAATTAACCTGTTTGGGTACTACAGTATGGTGCTGGTGCAAAGCTGGACGCAATTCAGCAATGCAGGCTCAAAGCTAAAAGCTTATATACAGTAGGTATGTGGCAATCCACTCTGAGTGCCCCTGTGCCCTCAAAAAGGCTTAATGGCAGCCAATGCTGCTATTAGGAAAGACTGCAGCTTCATAGACACTGCAGGGATGTGAGGGGTTTACAGACCCAGCTCACATCCACGTGCAGAGAACCTGACATTCCCCTGATTGGCTGCCCTGGAGTGTGTGAAGACAGGAAGCTGAGAGGTCAGGGGTCAGCCAGCAGAACGGGACAGAGAAAACTTGCTGCAGTGGAGAGAAGGCAGAGATTGTGCACAGAGAGAGAGAGAGAGAGAGAGGACACTTGGCAGCCTAAAGACCTGCAGAGAGGGCAGAGGTCAGCCCAGTGTGAGAAGAAGCAGCAGCAGCCATCACAGAAGGGGCCTGATTCGAGACCAGCAGGAGCTGGCAGCAGCAGCAGCTGAAACAGGTATTTCAATCCTCCTGTCTGCACCCTTGACACCCCAGTCCCCCTGGGACACTGTTGGCCTGACCTGTACCTGGCTAGTCTATGCCGCCCAGCAGTCGGCCACACTGCCACACAGTACCCTCACAGTGGTGTGAGGTGTAAAACTCTGCATATGCCCGGCTACTTTGCAGCCCCATTATCCCAGCCAAAGGGAACTAGCCACCGCTGCCATCAGCCACTGGCGGAGCCAGTGACCCCATCGCCAGGGTGTTGTTGCACCCAACCTCACCCCTTACAGTTGTTCCTCACCAACCTCGCAGGGAGTTGCCCTAGGTAACGGGAACCCGCCTGTACCCCTTTGAAGGGGATTGTTCATTTGTTCTGTACTATTCATAGTAGTGTGCAAACTGTTAGGGCCTAATTCAGAGTGAGGATTTGTGCGTCGTGGGACCGTTATTGCCCTCAGGAACTCTGTATGGTGTCTGAGACTGCAGTTACAGGGTGTGCAGCGCCACCCAGTGGACAATCTGATTTATAGTAGTACAGGTGTAGTTAAGCATTTTAGTGTCATATTATTGTCTTTAATATTTCTCTCTTTAATAGTATTTTCTTTAAATGTCTTTGTCTTGGTTATTGATATTTGCATATGTGTAGGAGTATATCACAGCGACTAGTGCAGTTGTTTTTCTTCAATAAATATTTGTCGCTGTTTCCCGAAGTAGCGTTGTCTTTTGTGGGTCCCTTGGGTTGTGCCGTTCCCTGCCACAGGTTCTCCAGCAGAAGCCGCGAAGAATCCAGAAGCCGCCGCCGTCACCAGCTCCAGATTAAGGTACGCCATCTTGCACCACACCGTACAGGGGCACTGTCACACTTGGCGTCTACGAACAGGATTGCACAAGACCCCTGTGAACGGCAAGATGTGGCGATCGCAGTACATAGAACCGCTGGAGATGCGAAGAACCGCCACTCCACCAGCCCAAGCCAATCAGAACTCGATTGGGGCCATCATCGAAGCGATGACCGAAATGACCAGGATGATCCGTGAGATGCGTCAGGAATGGGCGGAGGATGAAAAGGAAAGACAGCAACGTGAAGGTGGCAGAAGGCATAGATGGCAACAGAATCGCCAATGGAGGTCGGAACGACTACACAGTGACTGAGCCGATGTATGCCCACAGACTGTGAGATGGCATGGGAGAAGAGGTCCACCGGCAGTGTTCCAGAACACGTCAAGAGCATCCGGTGTAACACAGATGACTGATAGGCCGCGAACCGGCCCAAGAAGGATCACAGGTCGTGTCCTGTGGTTTGATGTGCCACGCGGATATGGATACATTAGACGTGCAGACAACGGGCGTAGCGTCTATGTCCATTACACCGCCATACAGAACGAAGACCCCCAGAATTGCTTTCGGAGCCTGAGCGATGGTGAAGCCGTCGAATTCGAATTAAACAAGCGGGAAGAAAGGCACCAAGGCCGCAAAAGTGACGGGGCCGAATGGAACGCCGGTGCTACGCAACAGACATGCCCCAGAACAACAGTGGCACTACCCGCACCGTAAAGAGCCTCTACCATACCACCAATACACCGGAAGTACAGCTGAACTGAGAGAGGTCAAGCTAGAAAAAGAAAGAGTGAACAGCAACCCTCCTCGACCAGGACAGATGCCCCGCCCACCAGAACCTAAGATCACGAGGGCAAGTGAGAAACCGGTCATGTGGAGTGAGGTAGTCCACCAGAAGCAGCAAGCAGCGACTAGGCCTCTTGCAGAGCCAACCAGAGAGTACGTGCCTAGAATGGATGATGCCGATTATCGGGTGGCTAACCTAGGGCCAAGAATGGTAGACCAGCAGAGAAGCCCCGAGACCGTGGTTCAGATGGCTTTGACGCAGACAGTAGAGCCACCAGAAGCAGAACCAGTGGTGCCACTGCATGAATCCAAGGCCAAAGTAGAAGCACCAGAGAGAGAAGACAAGGCCAAGATCTGTTTCATCGGTGGGAAGCCGGTAACAAGTGGTGAATATACGACCATCTCAGGAGAGGAATTCGCCCTCAGAATCCAGCAGGCGATACAGAGGTCGAAGAGGCAAGTTCGAGAGGTGAGACATGCCTAAAGATGCGTACATCGTGAGAGTGGGCGCCATCCATTGACAGCCTTGGAGAAGCTGGACCGCAGAGGGATGGAGGTCCTGTGGCGGAGGGATGGTTGGCACGGGGAGCCCACATTGGATATCAGGTGATAGGGAGGCAGTAATTTGTATTTGTGGTGAATGTATGTGTACTCACCTGTGGTGAATGTATGTGTACTCACCTGTTTTCTTTCTCACCGTTAAATGTCTTGTCATGGACATTGAGAGGTTTTTGGCAGGAACCTACTGACCCAGGTTAAGTTGCCTGCGGACAGGCAAATTTCCAGCAGGGAGGTATGTGGCAATCCACTCTGAGTGCCCCTGTGCCCTCAAAAAGGCTTAATGGCAGCCAATGCTGCTATTAGGAAAGACTGCAGCTTCATAGACACTGCAGGGATGTGAGGGGTTAACAGACCCAGCTCACATCCACGTGCAGAGAACCTGACATTCCCCTGATTGGCTGCCCTGGAGTGTGTGAAGACAGGAAGCTGAGAGGTCAGGGGTCAGCCAGCAGAACGGGACAGAGAAAACTTGCTGCAGTGGAGAGAAGGCAGAGATTGTGCACAGAGAGAGAGAGAGAGAGGACACTTGGCAGCCTAAAGACCTGCAGAGAGGCCAGAGGTCAGCCCAGTGTGAGAAGAAGCAGCAGCAGCCATCACAGAAGGGGCCTGATTCGAGACCAGCAGGAGCTGGCAGCAGCAGCAGCTGAAACAGGTATTTCAATCCTCCTGTCTGCACCCTTGACACCCCAGTCCCCCTGGGACACTGTTGGCCTGACCTGTACCTGGCTAGTCTATGCCGCCCAGCAGTCGGCCACACTGCCACACAGTACCCTCACAGTGGTGTGAGGTGTAAAACTCTGCATATGCCCGGCTACTTTGCAGCCCCATTATCCCAGCCAAAGGGAACTAGCCACCGCTGCCATCAGCCACTGGCGGAGCCAGTGACCCCATCGCCAGGGTGTTGTTGCACCCAACCTCACCCCTTACAGTTGTTCCTCACCAACCTCGCAGGGAGTTGCCCTAGGTAACGGGAACCCGCCTGTACCCCTTTGAAGGGGATTGTTCATTTGTTCTGTACTATTCATAGTAGTGTGCACACTGTTAGGGCCTAATTCAGAGTGAGGATTTGTGCGTCGTGGGACCGTTATTGCCCTCAGGAACTCTGTATGGTGTCTGAGACTGCAGTTACAGGGTGTGCAGCGCCACCCAGTGGACAATCTGATTTATAGTAGTACAGGTGTAGTTAAGCATTTTAGTGTCATATTATTGTCTTTAATATTTCTCTCTTTAATAGTATTTTCTTTAAATGTCTTTGTCTTGGTTATTGATATTTGCATATGTGTAGGAGTATATCACAGCGACTAGTGCAGTTGTTTTTCTTCAATAAATATTTGTCGCTGTTTCCCGAAGTAGCGTTGTCTTTTGTGGGTCCCTTGGGTTGTGCCGTTCCCTGCCACAGGTTCTCCAGCAGAAGCCGCGAAGAATCCAGAAGCCGCCGCCGTCACCAGCTCCAGATTAAGGTACGCCATCTTGCACCACACCGTACAGGGGCACTGTCACAGGTACACTACTGCTACTTATTCTTCAGCACCTCATGGTCCTGCACCTCTTTTAAACCAGACCGATCAGGTGCCGGGGGAAATTAGTATACGGGTAAGCAGTAGGCTGTGGGAGCACATAGAGATGCTGCAGGAGGGTTTAGGGGCAGCTTGGTGAAGCTATAATGTGCCTGATACTTTATTACCGGCCAATCAGCTCCTAACTGTCATCTTCTAAACCCATCCTGCAACGTGACAGTTTGGAATGGATTTGCCGCTGAAGTACCAGCCATGTGGGGGGCAAGACCACAGAGGTGGGGGGGGGGATATGTGGTGTGGTGGGGAAGGACTGCAAGGCGGGTAGCTGTGCTGCAGGGGGGATGACCACACGGGGTAAGGGGGGGGGGAGATGCGCTGTGTGTGGGAGAGGAAGACTGCAAGGGGGGTATTTGGGCTGCACTGGTTGCGCTGTGGGCTGCGTGTTGATACCTCTGATAATATAAAAAACTGATTATTGTGGTGTACCTGTATTGTGGTGTTCCTATTTAATATGCCCTCGACACACCCTCACTGAACAGTACCTACTTATATGGGAACAGGTATGGTATGACAAGTCAAAATTCAGAAGGTAAACACCGGAATGTCAACCAGTTCTGAATGTCTGCAGTCAACAACCAATACGTCAACCTATCCTTAGGATGGCAGGGTTTGAATGACACACTCAGAATGTTGGGGTGAAATGTAATAGGGTGAGAGAATCAGAAAGTGAGAGATTTGGTGAGAAATCTCCAGATATTTTAAAAGCTGCAATCATTTACAGCGCAAAATTAAACTGGTTTGATTGCTGCTTTAAAAAATCTTTAAAAAATCTGGAGATGTCTTACCAAATCTCTCACTTTCTGATTCTCTCACCCTATTACATTTCACCCTTGATGCTTAAAATGTTTATACTGTACCAGTATTTCAACATGTATTATGTTGCTTATTTTAGTTTAACATCAACCCTAAGCCAAAATACTGTATAACTCTAACTATAAATTAACAATAAAACAAATGTTGACATTTTAACCATGTAGACCTTAGTGTTTATTCTAGCACCCGCTATCTTTGAAAACCCATTCAGTTCCTGTTCCATGCCTGGGGTGTCACTGTCTGCTGTGTTGTTTCTAGCACAGGTCTGGTTTACATATCAGTGCTGATATACAGACCACTCTGTGCTAGAAGCACTACAGCAGACAGCGACTTCCGAGGCAGGAAAGAGGAACTGCATGGGTTTTCAAAGCTAGCGGGTGCTAGAATGAACACTAAGGGCGGGATGTATTAAAATACATCGCCGCCCTTCGCGCCCCCCCCGCCGCGATGCCGCCGCATATGTACTAACATATGCGGCTGGCATCGTGATGCGGTGACGGAGGCCCCCCGCGATACCTGTACTGTGGTCTGCGAGGGGTCTCCGTCACCTCCCAGCCGGCTTCTGCAGCTTTCACGCCGGGGACAGCTAAGCAAGCTGTCCCCGGCGCTTCCTCCTCCCCCTGCAGCCGGAAGGACGTCCGGCTGCGTTGCTAGGGGAAGGAAGGGCTTACCTTCCGGGGTCCAGGAGGACCTGCAAGAAGGTAAGCCCAAGGGAGGGGGGAAAGGGGGGGTCGGCGAGGCGGCGGGTTGCGGCGACGCGGCGGGCGGCGAAAAGAAGCCCATAGGCTTCTATAGGGTATCGCCACCCAAAGGTGGCGATACCCTGCCCTGCGAAACCGCTGTGAACGGGTTTTAGTACATAGGAAAATGCGGTAAAACAGGGGTTTTACCGCATTTTCCCTTTAGTACATCTCGCCCTAGACCTTTTGCTGGGTACACCCTGTGTAGATACATCAGTAAGCCCAACATCACAGTTACCAAGCAGTGGATTCAGGTAAGTATTTGCACTTACAATCAGCTGTTCCATGTGTCGCCAAGCTTTGACTTGACTTTGACAGTCACCACATCAAGTTTACAGTTGCCAGATGACCTCCCGACAGTCATTACACGACGGTTAAAATCCAGACAGTTGGGATCCCGACTGACAGGGGCTATTCTCACTCGTGGGGATCCGTGACCCCCTTAGAGGGTGAATATAATGGGTAGCAAGTGCAGTAAGCCCACAATGGGCTTCATTGCGCTCTTCCTGTTGTCTGAATCCCGCAGTCAGGACTCCAATGTCGGACTAATAACTGTCGGAATCCCCACCTTCGGCATGTTATACACCACCTGTGTACCCAGCTTAAGTGTATGTGGACATCCTCACTGTTGACATTTTGAACTTGTTGACATTATCATTGTCAAACCTCTGACTGTGTTTATTAACTGACAGGTTAAAGCCTAGTTACAGCCCAGTTGCACCCCCTCCATACACAAGGGGAAGTGTGACTAAAATAAAATCACCACCCTTTCTATTTCTTTCAATGTATGCACACCAGATGTGCTCTGCAATTGGACCAGTGATGTGAGTAACTCGCCCTTAGCCCCTATGTATATACAGTATCTATGTGCACTACATGGAAGAAAGTAATTGGACACCACATGTCAACGGAAACCATGCGTTTATTTACAATCAATAGGGGGTAGGTCCACCTTTTGCAGAAATAACAGCAGCTACTCGTCCTGGTAAACTTTCCACAAGTTGGTGTAGCACATATAGTGGGATATTGTGCCATTCCTCCTGCAGTACAGTCACCAACTGTGGTAGTGTAGAAGGGCGAGGCGATCGCGACCGCAACCTGCGCTCAAGTTCGTCCCACAGATGTTCTATGGGGTTCAAATCAGGGCTTTGCGCAGGCCACGCTAGTCGGGTGACGCGATTTTCGTCATACCTCTCCATTGTAGCTCTTCGAAAAATGACACGTCACATTGTCGTCCTGGAACACACAATCGTCTTTCCCATAGAAATGCCACAACGTAGGTAACATGGAGTTATCCAGAATATCTCGGTAGGTCGCCGATGTCATGTTCCCATGCACCTGTACGAGTGGGCCCACGCCATGCCAGCAGAAAAAAAACCAAAACATGATGCCTCCACCTCCAAATTATGCTGTTGGCACTACACATTCTGGTAACAGGCGTTCTCCAGGCAATCGCCATAACCACACTCTCCCATCTGATCGAAACAATGTGAAGCGTGATTCATCGCTCCATAGGACTTGTTTCCATTGCTCCACCGTCCAGTTTTTCCGCTCCTTACACCAACAAAGTCTCTGTCGTGTATTGGTTTTTGTGATCAGAGGCTTGTGAGCCGCAGCTCGACCATGATAACCGAGTGCGTTTCCTGTCCGTCATTTTATCAGCAAATGATCTGCTAGGACGCTTGCTTCCATATTTATACATGTAGGAAGAGTCCATATTAACTTTGTCATGAAGATTCCATTATTTCAGAGTTAAACCAGGGTGTCCAATGGGATTCGGTATGGAATCCCGGCGTTCGGAATCCCGGCGGTCAAAATCCCGACGCCGGAATCCCGACCACCGAAATCGTGCCGAGCGTAGCGAGGCACGCTGATTTATTCTCCCTCTATGGGTGTTGTGGACACCCACGGAGGGAGAAATTTTCGGGATTTCGGCGTTGGAATTCTGACCGCCGGGAAATTGACCGCATCCCGTCCAATGACTTTCTTCCACATAGTGTATAACCCAATTCTATATTTTTTACACAACCAATGACTGCCAGCAAAAGCAAATGCAATACTTCAATGTATGGCTCATTAAAACCTTCAGATCCCACATTTAATTAATTACAACCTCAGAAAATACAGCTCGTTGGTGACTTATGTTTTCTGAGTCATAAAAGCACATTGCGGCTCAGTCTGGTTCTTACATCTCATTTGTACAATTTAATGCTTTAATTACATTCCTTAATATGCACCAATAAATGCTCCATATAAAATGATGAACATAAGGCATTTGATGCACATAAGGCAGGTAATTGATGGGCAACACCTGATTAACCTCTGAGGACATTTGCAAACAAAGTCATTTTGCAAGACCATAAATACTCTGCACCCATTATACTGGGATTGCCTTCCAATGTGTTTATAGACCTGACCTTCGCTAGAGGATCTCATCCTAGCCTGGGGGCAGAATTGCTGTCGGAACATGATTGTGGCTTACCCTCAGTATAGAGCATACTTGCCTACTTTAGGTGTCTCCTCTCCGGGAGAAGCTCTGCAGCTTTTTCGGAGGGGTTAGGGATGGGGTGAGGCTTGCTATCATTAAGCCCCGCCCCATTCATATAAATGCCATGATTCTCAGCTCTTTGGGGAGGGGGTGGTACTAAATGATGCGAATTGCCTCATTTTTGCCCACCCCCTCCCCAAAGAGGCACGAATGCCGGTATTTGACCAACAGAGGGTGCAGGTGCGGGGGCTGATGCGGTGGTCTTGCTAAATGCGGGAGGCTTTCCCACTCTTCCTGGGGAGGCCTGGAGGGGGACACGATTTTCGGGACCTCCCGGCCGTTCTTGGAGGGTAGGTATAGTATAGAGCCGCCAGTACATAGGCCCATCTCCTGACAGCTCCTCTAATCACAAGGGGCTCTAATCACAAGGGGCCAATCTCCAGAATGCCTTGCATTCCAGGAATATGATCAATCTGGCATCATCATATTGCCATAGAAACCTAAGAGGGATACGGCTGCTGACTGAACTGGAAGGATCACATCAGGATCTAAGATATTGGCTCTGTATCTCTCTCTGTGATACATTTCTGGGATATTTAGTATTTGCAGATAAGCCTCGAAAACACCCATTTAAGTCATATATTTAGTTGCAAGTATTCAATGATAAATGGGCCCGTAAGTGTGGTTTCTAATGGTAGTAGAGAACTATACACTGAGGTGAACAAAGTTGTGTCATATTTTTGTCAGAGATCGTCTGTATTCAGGGGAAGTCTGTTATAAATCTCTGTATTAGGCACCAAACTTGTCACCTCCACAGGGACAGTAAGTTCAGTGAAACACAGAGACTGCTAAAGACTTGAGCAAATGAAGGGAGATGGGATACAATACCAAACAAGGTCAGAACAAGTCTGACTGATTTATTAGCATGCTACTTCAGCTGGAACCTATGCAGCAAACTGGAATTGTCTGTAATGCCAGACAAAACATGCTGTGTTATGTTAGAGAAAGGGCAGCAGACGTGGGACTCTAGCTTTGCTCATGACCTATGCAAAAGTAGAGCAGGAAAGCTCCTGGCGAGATGCAGAAACGCTTTGATTAGGACTGAGCTCTCAATTACAAGCTGTGGAGGGGAGGAAAGGCTAAGTGCATTACTGCTGCACAACTCCCAGATTATCCGCGTGTGCAGAATATTACAAGTACTTTTCGCATACATAATGTCCAATATAATGTGTAATATAATGTCTCCTCTTGTAAGCTGGTGGCATTTGGCTTCTCTTTATCACTCTGCAGCTCATTGGCCACTTGCCTAATTCACTTCCAATCCCCTCTCACTATACTGATACTGCTCAGGGCTGCCAATAGGGGGGTGCTTTGGGTACAGCTGTCCCAGGCCCTGGCCTCTGGAAGAGCCTGGGCAGCTCATTTTGACCACCGCAACACCTCGACTGCCTGCACTGCGCTCAGTGCACTGAACAAAGCAGGTCCCAGAGCGCAGGTTTATTCAACCTAGGATGCCGGCAGCCAATTTAAATCAGAGCGGCTGCCGGTATGCGAGCTCTGACTGGCTCACCAGCCGGTGCTGCATATTAATTGGCCACCAGCATTCTGAGTTGAAGAAGCCTGCGCTCCGAGACCTCCGGGCTACAGCTCAGCGGAAGAGGAGATGGGGGAGCAGGAGCCGGTTTATGGTAAGTCAAGTGAGGAGGGGGGGCCCCGGAGTCCCGGGCCCCAAAATTCCTGATGGCAGCCCTGATACTGCCATAATTCCACAACTCACGATTCCTGTCATATATGTTAGCAACTGTAGCTGAGAAGGATGCATAATAGGTTACATATACCAGACCCTCCAAAATGTCCCCTTCTATCAAGTATAAAATACTCCTGTTCCTGGACTTCACTTCATTTACAGTTGCCATCAGTGGTTCTTAACCTTGTTGGAGGTACTAGGGATGGCCATCGACACATCCCCCATCGATGGTTGCCATTGATGGCTGTTTGAACAGGAACCATCAATAATGATAAAATATTCTATCATCTACCATCATTGGTTCCCGCTATCGAACCTTTGAGTGAGCTAGTGAAAGTTTCTTCTGCGCATGCGCTCACCTCCCGGCGGCCGGCTATTGATGCTGTGTGACCAACGCATGTGTGCGTTCAACTTCACCATTGGCGAGGAAGGAAGGATGGAGGAGGTAGGGATTGGGATGGTGCTAGGACGGGGCGTATTCTGTAAACATGTGAAGTATGTAGTGCGCATGCGCACATGCCTATACCATAGGCTAGCTACTCGGCCCTGCGCTGAATCGCTGATTGGCAGGGAGTGACACAGCGGCAGTGGTAGCAGGCAGGAAGAGACACGGGTACAGGCAAGGCAGTAAAATCATCGCCATCAGATGCCGTCCATCGATGGCTGAGAACTATTTGACCATCCACTATCGATGGCCAAAACATCAAGCACTAGGCCCCAACCATCAATGTTTTGGGAACATCGATAGTCAATGGCCATCCCTAGGAGGTACTGAACCCCGCAAGGCAAGTTTCATACGTGCAATTCACCGAAACCTTCATAGTTGGAAAAAGTGGAAAAAAAAAATTCAAATTCAAAACATAGAAATATATATTTTATAAGTGCACCAAATTAACCATGCATCAGTTGCACATAAAATCACTGTGTTCAAATAACAAAACCAACAACACATGATTGTCACACAAAAACAAAAACATAAATCAGTGAATATTTACTGCAAATCAATGTGACTTTTTCTGTTCCCTTTTAGAGACAAGTTCAGGACTGCGTGGCTTCACCTTGGCAAGTGCCACTCTCTCATCATTTTCACAACAAAATCTGTTCCTTTTCTTAATTTTTATGTTTACCATCCTCAGAAAGGATTGCTCGCAAAGAAACCTTGTAAAAAACGGTATGAGTATCTCAATGGCTTTCTTAACAATAAGAGGATACGGTACGATTTGGTGACACCAAAATGTTGACATCATTGTTGTTCTGAAGAGTTTCTGTTGACCATGGCTCTGCTGACGTTCAATGATTTTAATGAGGTACTCATCATTGACATCTGCTGTCCAAACACTAAACGTGAACAGCTGTCTCACCCATGATGGATATGAATCTCTGGTGGGGAAGTATACATCGAGAGATTTTGCGAGCTCATCTAAGTGCATGGCAATTGCTTGCTTCAGTTCCCCTTGGTACAGAAATGTCTCCGATTCCAAACTCATCTTCGATCTTACTTACAAAGTCGTCCAGCAGGGTAAAGATTGCGAAGTTATCATTCTCTATTCTTCATTTCCATGACGGTAGTTTCTTTTGAAAAGCCTTCGGTTTTCTTCAGCTTCGATAATGTTGACTCCAACCCGCTGCATCTGTTGATTGAGATGATTGAGAGCATCGAAGATATCGGTATTGTATGCCAAAATGAGAATGAACTCAGAATTTTCAAAGCAATCTGCATGACAATCATGTGAGATTGCTTAGAAAATGCCCCAAAGTCGCCCTGTGTGTAGGCCCAATAAGGTAGGGTTTGACCTTTATAAGAAAAAGAAATGGACAGGTACAGTACTGCCAACATGGAACTTTGCGGGGAAAAATATCATCACCCAATTGCAACCCTTGAAGTAAGTGCTGAACATCCCAGTATTGTTATATCCATACATTAATTTTGGTACTTGTTTCCTAGAATGGCCACACCGATGTTGATCGGGTCGGTCGCATCGCATCGATCGCATCGCATGCGACCAAATCGCATGCGATGCAACCGACGCGATGGTCCCGATTTTTAAATTGATTGAAATGTGAATAGGGTTCCTATTTTACATTGGATTCAATGTAAAAGTCTCCCCAGACCCCAATTTTAACCCCCTCAACGGCACCCCACGATTGACGCCAACCCGAAGCGCGGCGAGCGTAGCGAGCCTGCGAGGGGCGGCGGTACGCATCCTCCGACCTTTTCATACCACTACTATCCATGTCGGCATGGAGTTGAGAATATAAAGTGTGGCGAGCGCAGCGAGCGCCCGAGCCCGAAGCGTGGCAAGCGCAGCGAGCCCCACGAAGGGAAGCGTATAACTTCACAGGTATACGCGTCCCCTTGCTGGGCTCGCTGCGCTAGCCACGCTTCGGGCTCGGTGGCTTGCTACGCTTGCCACACTTTATATTCTCAACTCCACGCCAGGGGTATGAAATGGTCAGAGGACGCATACCGCCGCCCCTCGCGGGCTCGCTACGCTCGCCACGCTTCGGGTTGGCGTCAATCGTGGGGTGACGTTCACAATGGGGGGGGGGGGGGCATATACAATGAGAAATGGGCCATATTGGCCCATTTCCCATTTTTTTCCCGATTACAATGTTAAAAATATTTTAACATTGAACCCTATGGCAAAATCGGTTGCATCGCGTCGGTCGCGTCACGTGCCATGTTAATGCACCCGACCGACGCGATGGACCCGATTTTGCCTTTGCCGGCAAAATGGACCTGATTTCAAAGGAAATCGGGTCCATCGGTGGTAATCGTGTACCTTAAGTTAAGGTACACGATTACCCCCGATTGTGGCCGTTCTAGGAAACAAGTACCTTAATTTGCATTGGTAGACAACGTCTGTATAGCTATTTCATGATACCTAGCCAACGTCTTCACTCCATACTGCAGCATTGCTTCCTGACTGGAAAGGTGAGGGATATGATTCCATCCACAGAGCAGCATATGTGATCTCATACCTTTCTCAATTACCTGTTCTGAGCCCAATTGAGCATTATAGAATTTTATGGAACACCCGAGATTGCATTTTCTGCCACCATCAGCCATTCATCAACTGAGTGATTTCCTTTGGGACGAATGGTTCTGCCTCCCTACTGCTTAATTGCTCACATTGTAAAATACCACTGTGTATACAAACTGAATGTGGTGGGCAAACACCCTATTAAGAATTTTATATTGGTTTTTATTTTATTTTTCCTCAATTACCTGTACATGCTTTTTATTAAAGCTGTAACTGCATGGACAGCTGTTTGTTGATCCCCTACACTCCCAGTGAGGTTTATGGTGAATCTGCCCCTGGGCATGATCACAATAGAATCCATTTATACTGACGGGGACGCCATTCATTCTTCATGACACGTTTCATTTCAATTATCTTGTAGGCAGGTTTTGTACATTGCTCTTACCAAAATGCTGAGCTTTTACTTGTTCCTATATTTAACAGGTACAGGAATCCATATCTGTATCTCACATATGAGGGTTAGTCAAAAATAATCTGCACTGCATTTTTATTAAAACTTCTGTTGGTCTTATCGGCACACTTGTGATTTGCAATAAAGAAGAGCAGCATGCAGTGATTCATTTCTTGTGGACTTAGGGTGTCTCTGATGCCAATAGATATCATACTGAACAGTATGGATAAAGTGTTTTGTCGCGAAGAGGTGATAGAGAAGTTGAAAGAAGGTCGTACAAGTGTCAGCCATGAAGAAGGAGCCGGATACCAGTCCACGGCTGATGAGAGCATTGAGTTTTGTTGGATAGACGAGTGACAGTAGATTATCTTGCAAATCAGTCATGGCACCGCCTCTGCAGTAATACATGACGGATGCATTCATGGCATGCAGCTCAGTTTAAAACTTTTTATAATGAGGGAATACGAAAGCTGTTTGACAGATGGACAAAGTGTATTGAAAAGCAGGGAGATTGTGCCAAAAATTAATATATTTTTTCTGAAACTTAAATAAAATACATTTTACAGTCAATGCGGATAATTTTTGACACCCTCCTATAAACCCGTTAAAAACGTTTAAAAATGAATTGTTCCCCCATGCATCCGTTACTGAGGGAAATTCACTAACATGTGTATTCTACTTCACATGTGATGTTGCTATGGGCAACCAATAAAAATCTACTTCTGATTTACTTAGCACCCTCTAGAAGATAGTAGACAGGATCTGATTGGTTGCCCATGGCAACATCACATGTGAAGTAGAATACACATCTTAGTAGATTTCCCCCACTGTGTCTATCCACGTGGGGTTTATTCAGACTTGATCGCTGCTCTGCGCTATTGCACAGCCCTGTGTACTGATAGCTGCCCCGCCAGAGTGAAAACCCACCCTGTGTAAGGCAGCGAATAGCTTGTGAAAATCACACCAATGGGCGAATAGCTGCAAATCCACTCACCATCAAATGATTCTTCCAGTGTGTGCAGTCTGTGCCTATGCCAGAACATACTCTGCCTATGTGATAGAAACAGGCTGATTGAGGCCGGAACTGGCATCACGCACCTTCCCTGAAAAGGCCTCGGCACCCCTGCGTTTTCCTTGACACTCCTAGAAAACATGCGGCTACCACCCCCCAAACGCCGGCATTCTGTCAAACAACTTGCAAATAGCTTGTGTTCAGATGCTGGACCTTTTATTAGTCAAATGGCCTTGTGTATGTGCTATGATCTGTATGTATGCCCAGTCTTACAATAATCATCCGCCTTACAAAATCACAGGTCTCCAATCAGGTCTGACTGACCCCCCATGACCTGATCTCTGCATATTATTATTATTATTATTATTATTATTATATTTTATTTATAAGGCGCCACAAGTGTTTCGCAGCGCCGTACAAAGGAACAGTACAGGGAGACAAACTTAGCATTACAGTAAGTAAATAAAAAAAATAGAGTACAGATTAAAAGAGCGCCACAATTGAATACACACTACAGCTTAGATGTAAGTAGTGAGGACGTGATCAATGTAATGAGTATGTGGACGAAGATGAAGATGAGTATGTGGATGAAGATGGTCGCTGAGTGAGTATAGGAGAGCTGTAAGTGATATGTGAAGAGAAGAGGGCTTTGACAATGAGAGGGAAGAGGGCCCTGCTCTGAGGAGCTTACAATCTAGTAATAGTATAGAAGGAACCTGCAGCTCTATTATACTCTATATCAGGGGTTCCCAATCTTTTTTGATTCAGGGCACCCTAGAGAATCAGAATTTTTTTCACGGCACCCCTAGGTCCAAAAAAAATTAATTTGATTGGGTTTATATGTGATTCTTAGTGGCAGTTATGTGGTAAAGGGCAGGATTTGCTTCTGTTTGTACACATTCTATGATTGGCAGCCACCAGCACTGGTTTTCTCATAAATAATTAACCATTAATAATTTGAGTTGGTTTTGGACCACCAAGCCGCGGCACCCCTGCATGTGTCCCGAGGCACCCCAGGGAGCCACGGCACACAGTTTGGGAACCACTGCTCTATATAACACAATCATATTACTATTCTATAGACTTTTATGTTCTCAAGTTAATATAATCAATTCCAGTTGTAGATTAACAGATATGGAGTGATGTACTAAGACAACAATGCGGTAAAACACCCATTTTACTGCATTTTCAAATGTACTAATACCCGGCCATCGGGTCATCGCAGGGCAGGGTATCGCCACCTTTGGGTGGTGATACCCTATAGAAGCCTATGGGCTTCCATTGCTGCCCGCCTTCCGCCGCAGGCTCCTACCCTCCCCCCCTTCCCCATCCGCCATGCTGCTCCTCCTCTCCCAGCAGCATGTCACCTCCAGGGATGTCCTTCCGGCTGCAGGGGGGAGGAGGAGACACCGGGTACCGCCGCAGAGCCCAGGAGGTGATGGAGACCCCGACACACCACATCACAGGTATCGCGGGGGGCCTCCATCACCGCACCGTGATGCTAGCCGCATATGTTAGTACATATGCGCTAGTATCACAGCGGGGGCATGGCGAGGGCCGGCGATGTATGTTAATACATCCCACCCATACTGAGAACTGCTTCGAGCATAAGAAATTAGACAGTGCGATTGCAGAGGGTTATATGAAATATCAGGAAGATTGTCACTGATGAATCTTTGATACCTTATAAAATCCCTGAAATGTAGTTAAGTGTTGTATTATATTGTATGTCTTTACAACGTTGGCAGTGTATGAGCAATGATTAACACTTCTGCTTAGAATGTGAATCATTTTTGCAGTTTTGACTCAGCAGAGTTTCCACCCAGCGACTTTGCAGGATGTTGGCTCTGTACATCATCAGGACAAATGTTGCCGGCCTTCTTGACGTTGATCACTTTTGCCTTTTCTATAATCAGTTTTCTTCTCATTAAGACATACATGTAACAAACTAATTGCTGATGACTCAAACAGTTAAGGACAGTGAAATCTTTAATTACATTTGTTCAAATAGATTCAGTTAATTTGTAATTCCACCGGGTCCATTATCTGTCTAACTATTCCTGCGCACCAGCCTGCTGCAGGGTAACGCGTACAGCCCACACTATTTAACGCTCGCTCGGCTTTACCTCCGTGTCTTGTTGAAACCTTTCATGAATTCGGCATTTTCTTGATACACAAGTCTGTCAAAATCTAAGCAGTAATTCATCAATTGTGGGAGAGAAAGCTTTCTGGATGTGAGTGCATCCAAACAAGTGCGTCTCTTGAGTTTACAATGTAATTAATATACCATCTTGCTTCGGGCCATGTAAAATCCTGGGCAGGCCCAGTTTTGGATATCATGGCTAGAGTAGGGGGCTTTTATATAGAGGGAAACTTTTTTGTTTCTCCTTCCAAAGTGTTCTGAATGGTACGCTCATGGAAGCAAAAAGATACTACATATGTAATAAATCTACAATGGGTGCAGTGCGCAGTGCAGTGCAGGGTGCAGTGCGCCTACTCTACTTTCCCGAATGCATTCAAAGAGGAATAAAATTGATCCTGAAGTACGTTGGTGGTAGGTGAGGAGAGTGCTATCTTGTATCAGTATTAGAACTGTACCTAGGACACTACACCTCCCAACATGACCTGATCATTAGGCATGAGCATATTACACTTATATTATACTGTATACAGACATAGGACAGCATAATACAATTATAATACAATTATTTAACACTCATAGAAACATAGAAACATAGAATTTGACGGCAGATAAGAACCACTTGGCCCATCTAGTCTGCCCCTTTTTTTAAACATGTTACCTCAAACCATATTTGATCCTTATTTTTTTGTAAGGATATCAATATGCTTATCCCAAGCATGTTTAAATTGTACTACTGCATTTGCGTCTACCACCTCTGTTGGGAGGCTATTCCACTTATCTACTACTCTTTCTGTGAAAAAATTCTTCCTCGCATTTCCCCTGAATCTTCCTCCCTCTAGTTTCAGTGCATGTCCTCGTGTTCTGTTGCTCCTCTTCCTGCGAAGAATGTCTCCCACCTGTACCTTGTTAAAGCCCTTGATATATTTGAAAGTTTCTATCATGTCCCCCCTTTCCCTTCTCTGCTCTAAAGTATACATATTAAGATATTTTAGTCTTTCCTGGTACGTTTTGTGATGTAGGCCATGCACCATTTTAGTTGCTCTTCTTTGTACAGTCTCTAATGTATTTATATCCTTCTGGAGATATGGCCTCCAGAACTGAACACAATACTCTAGGTGAGGTCGTACCAATGACCTATACAGTGGCATTATTACTTCTTTCTTTCTACTGCTGATACCTCTCCCTATGCAACCAAGCATCTGACTTGCCTTCTTCATTGCTTTGTTACATTGCCTACCTGCTTTTAAGTCCCCTGAAATAGTGACACCTAGATCCCTCTCTTCCTCAGTAGTTTCCATTATAGTGCCATTTATACTATATTGAGTCTTTGGATTTCTGAGACCCAAGTGCATGATTTTGCATTTTTTGGCATTAAACTGTAGTTGCCATTCTCTTGACCATTTCTCTAATCTGCCTAGATCCTCAATCATTTGTTTTACCCCTCCTGGTGTGTCTACCCTGTTGCATACCTTTGTGTCATCTGCAAAAAGGCACATTTTACCCTCAATTCCATTTGCAATATCACCAATAAAGATATTAAAAAGCACCGGTCCAAGTACAGATCCCTGGGGCACTCCACTTGTAACCTTTCTCCACTTGTAACCACGCTCTTATCCATTCATCTATCTTAGAATCCAATCCCAAGCTTTCAAGTTTATTTAACAGTCTGCGATGTGGGACAGTGTCAAAAGCTTTACTAAAGTCTAGATAAGCTACATCTACAGCCCCACCTTGATCTATTACTTTAGTCACCCAGTCAAAAAAGTCAATAAGATTTGTTTGACATGATCTTCCCCCAGTAAACCCATGCTGTTTTGGATCCTGTAAATTGCTGGTATACTGTATACAGACACATGGCACCACATCTCCCAACATGACCAGACCACTGCAAATGATCATAATACACATCCATTACACTGTATGCAGACACAGGACAGTACAGATACCAGTATCACCGAGTGTTGCATAAATCCCGGACGGTTGGGATTCCGACAGTCATTAGTCAGACGTCGGAATCCCAACTGCACAGCGGGGGGAACGCAATAAACTGCACAGCGGGGGGAACGCAATGAACTGCACAGCGGGGGGAACGCAATGAAGCCCCTTGCTGCCATTGCTGCACGGTGGCGAGCTGAGCTGAGCTCGCCACCTATTTTATTCTCCCTCTATGGGGGTCGTGGACCCCCACGAGGGAGCAGTCGGGATTCCGACGTCAGAGGAATGAATGTCGGAATCCCAACTGTCGGGGAGCCGTCCGGCACCCATATCACCTAACCCCTGGCCAGAATCACATTACACATCCATTACACTGTAGGCAGACATAGGACACTTCACCTGCACCATGATCTTACCACTGGACATGAGCATAATTCATGTATTTTACACTATATACAGGCATAGCCCCCCCCCCCCCCAACATGATCTGACCACTTTGTATGAGCCTAATACATGTCTATTATGTTGTATAAGAACTAGGAACTAGGAATTCTTGATTGAAAAATGCCCAATCCCGGGATTGGCTTCCCTAATAAAAAAGCCTGCCCCGCATATAAACTTACATGTGCGGTGGGACCAGGAGGGTGGGTGGTGAAGCCAGGAGATGGGCTGGCGTTTTGAAGCCAGGAGATTGGCGTGCAAAGCTGGGAGCCGGTGGGCAGGCAGTGAAGAAGGGTGCCGGGCAGGTGATGCCCAGAAGCTAGAAGGGCAATACAATGCAGTCAGGGTGGGATGGTGGGCAGCTGCACAGAGTTGCACTGCTGGGACGGGAGAAGCCGGGCAGCGTCTGAGCACTCGCTCAGACGCTGCCCGGCATTAGACTGCGCATATGCAGTCTAATCCCGAAATCCCAGGAATGGAAACTCCAATCCCGGGGTTAAATCCTGGAGTTTTAGGTGCCAAATCCCGGGATCCCACTGATCCCGATCCAGGGATTGGCCAACCTTATAATACAAACACTACACCCTCCAACATGAAATGATCACTAGACATGAGCATAATACACTGTTAATACACTGTCTATGCAGATATAGGACACTACATCTCCCTACTTGTCCTGACCACTGGAACATGATCATACAGTAATAAACTCCTACATAGCTTAGTACACACAAAGACTCTGCACCTTCAACATGACCTGACCTTGGACTCCATCATTATCCAATTACACCTTATTGTACCATGAAGCGCTATATCCATCTAGCACAGTATAACCCCTGGGCATGATTAGAGCCCACCTCCCTTCCTTTCCCCTCATAGAGTGGTTGCTTGAACAGTGATCTGACTATCAGTACATTTATCCACATGCTGGAGAGGGCTGCAGAGCTTTCCGGAGCACGCTGCCTTGTTACAACAGAGGAAGTACCGCAGCAGAGAACAATTTATCAGGTTTAGAAACCAGGGGCAAGCACTTCTTGGAACAAATAAACATAAAATGGGATTGTCCATGGAAACCAGAAACAGCTGGGAACTATAAAACAGTGGGTTTGGTAGTGTCAACATTAGCCATGTAATGGCTGTACAGTATGTACATGGTACGTGTATAGCGCATCGCTGGATATTTACATGCAAATTGCCCACACACAAATCACACTTTTGATTGCTTATTGGAGAGTTAGCAGTCGGTGACAGCTGTAATGAGCAGCACGTTTCCCGCTATCCGCTCAGGCTATAATAAGATGGAATATGTTAATAGGAAGATTTGCTGTTCTCACTCTGCCCGTGATACACTTTCCCTGCATACAGTCATTACTCATCTCTACTCCTTAATATAGAGCAGCTTCCCGGGGCTAACACAATGATTAGGAACACAATTCCGTGTGTGTGTGTGGGGGGTTTAATTTTGGTTCATTCTTTCTGACAAAATCCTTCTTAGATGGACAAAACCATGTGCACTGCAGGGGGGCAGATGTAACATGTGCAGAGAGAATTAGATTTGGGTGAGTTATTTTGTTTCTGTGCAGGGAAAATACTGACTGCATGATTTTACACTTCAATATAGATCTCACTTTGAAGAAAAACCCCACCCAAATCTAATTCTCTCTGCACAAGTTACATCTGCCCCACCCGCAGTGCACATGGTTTTGTCCATCTAAGAAGGATTTTGTCAGAAAGAATGGACTAGAATAACCTCCTTTGTGTGTGTGTTTGTAGCCTGCGGTTATACATCACCTGAATACCTAATCTATCAAATTGGGTTTCATTTAGAGTACGCCAGATGTTGGTGAACTACAAGTCACAATATGCTCTGAAAGTATCCTCTCTAGGTAACGAAGGGGTTTATGTACTAATCCTTGGAGAGGTATAAAACTGAGAGAGATAAAGTACCAGCCAATCAGCTCCTAACTGCCATGTTACAGACTGTGTTTGAAGGGTGACAGGAGCTTTTTGGTTGATACTTTTTTATATCTCTACTTTATCTCCTTTCAAGGCTTAGTACACCTGTTTTGATGCCCAATTATCATCTGGTTGGAAAGTTCCCTCTGCCACAGGCTGCAGTGATGCACACAGGGAGGGTTTCTGAGTACCCAGAATCTCCCCTGATAGACCATGGTTTTTTTTTTTTTGCTGACCACGGTCCGCGTGGAGGAGCTAAATTACTTAATTTGTGATTCTACGAGGAGACCTGGAAAACATTAACTGTTGGTAGCTCGTGAGGACTGGAGTTGGATACCCCTGATTTAAACTCACTCCCTATAAATACGCAAATTGCTGTTTTATGCTATAGCAGAAAAGAGGGAGAGGGGACTAATGATGAGGGTGGCATTTGAATCTTCCATGTGTATAATTGTGTGTATGTGTGTGTGTTTGGGCTGCTCTCTGTTATAATCAGTAACAGGAAATATAAGTAATAATGCCACTGTAGAGGTCAGGGGTAGCCAACTCCAGTCCTCGAGAGCTACCAACAGTTACGATTTTCAATGCTTCCTCACAGAATCACAAGTGAAGTATTTAGCTCCACCTGTGGATCTTTTAAAATGTGTTAGTCAGTAATGAGTGTGTAAACCTTCGGGTAAGTATGTGCGTTGTTTCTCACCGGTTGTAGGTTCGGACTCCCAGTAAGGTAAGTAATATCTTTTCTTTTTCTTCTCTTCACAGAAGATCGCAGAAAGGTTTAAAACTTCTTTATTACAATGTAGGTTTCTTTCACAAACAAGTGAATAACATTTCAGAACAATAAATATACACAGTAGCAATTCTTGGCATTAGATAAACAATACAGTACACAAGCTGTTTTTATTGTACCGGAACATGCATTCGTGCTCCGGGAATCTCCTTCCGCCAAGGTTTCCTCAATTAAACAAACATAACACCTTACCGTATTTACTGAAACCAATAAATACAATTATCACATAAACGGTATGCCTATAAGCAGATATTGCAATTAACTCATAACATGCATTTCATTTACCGTGAACATGAGATATGTGAGGTACATCTATTATTACCTTATTATTGCGCAATAATATTTTAACTTCCCTTTTATCTCTAATTTTCTAAGTTAAGCGCTTTGTTCCCCTCACAGAGCTTTACCTAGTGGCCACAGTCCAGTGAAACTTCCGGCAACCCAAGAGGGTCTACCATGCAGTTGAAGGTGAGCTGTATACAGTTAATCGTCACCAATGTGGAAATAAAGTTATAGCATAAGACAATGCTGTACAATAAATCTTTCTAGTCTAATGCAACACTGTATCCTTTTAAATCACTTCCCTCTCCACGGAAGTCTAATTGCTATTAAAATGTATCCTTTCTTGCTGCAATGACTCCACTGAAGGATATTGGTCCAATTTTCACTGTGTGCTGACTGATGGTAATTCTAATTTCCTAGGTAACTAGGGTTACTGCGGCGTAGATAGATGATTCTCCTGCTGTAAATAGGTATCTCTCCCTCCTTTTGGCATCCCCTGGCCCAATTGGCCGGGTTTAGCCCTTTTCCTAAGCTGTAGTCTGTGTTTAACACTATGGGGGAAATTTACTAAAGGAAATTTGTAAAAAAATAGGTTTATTTGTATCCAGAAATACACTTATTTTTGACATTTACTATACTGAAAATACGGCAATTCGTATTCGTATTGATGTGCTATCAATACGAATACGAATTGCCATATTTTCGGGATAGTAAATGTCAAAAATAAGTGTATTTCTGGATACAAATACACCTCTTTTTTACAACTTTCCTTTAGTAAATTTCCCCCTATACAGTATGTCCTGTGTACAGCTCTCCTTTGGGCGTCCCCTGGCCTCAGACCGGGTTTAGCCCTTTGCTCAAGGATGAAATCTCTAGCTGATTCTATGCCTCCGAGTCAGAGTCTGACTGACTAAATTCCAGGCTATCTTCAGGCGATTGTGCAAGCGTTTCCCCGTGGACTGGACAGTGAGAATAATATTTTGCCTTCAAAATGTCTGAGGGCACCATACATTATATGCAGGATTATAATTCACACCTGTCCCCACTAGCAGTTTCTCTATCCTGCCACAAGACTAGTACCCTTCTCACTTGGGTCTTGCTGTCTCTGTGCTGCACTACAGGTGCTGGCTGTCCCTGAGTTTAATCCTGTGCTAGCAAATGATGAATTGGTGGCGATGCTAATAGTCTACAGCACAAATCCCCATCTCCAAGTCTAATCCTCCACCCTGGATATTAGTATATTCAATTGATAGCACTCTCCAAAGTGTAGGCTGCGTTGGTACTCTTGGAGATTACTCTGTATTGGGTGGGCAGTGCTGATGGGTGATGCTGCTGTCAGCTAAGATTTATACTGTACTAGTCTGAGGCACTAGGAGTCGAGTGCTTGTGTGTTGGGCTGAATTAGTACTCACCACTCCCCTTTCTCTCTCACAGCTGGCTTCAGTCACCGCCTCCACTGCCGTCCCTCTGGCTCTTGTAATGGAGGCACCGCCTTCCCGATGACGCTGCGGCCTGCCTTCCAGACCTCTTCTCCTCAGGGAACCCTTCTCAGGGAACTGCGCCACATGCCTCAACGGCTGTCACTTATATAACACACTTGCTCCTCGCGCTCCCTGTTACCCGCTCACAGCGTGAGCCTAAAAACTTTATTGATCTACGTTTTCACCGGACCTCAGTTAACCCCTTGGAATGGGGCATTTGAATTGGTCCTCTGGCGGGCTTCTCTGAATGGCTCAGTCTATCTCCCCTCTGAGAGGGGTTTCAGTCTATTTTCCTATGAAAGTCCCAATTGCCTTCCGTGAAGGCACTGTATAATACATATTCAAATGTCCAACACATTTCCAATATTTCCCCATGGGAATAACACAGGTTTAGAATAACTTTGAGTACACTACATTAGGACAACTAATATGGCAGTACATACTTGTTATGCACGGTATCTATATGCTGCATACCCTTTTAATGTCCCCTATTGGGATTAGTTAGACACTAAGGGGGAAATTTACTAAAGGAAATTTGTAAAAAATAGGTGTATTTGTATTTAGAAATATACTTATTTTTGACATTTACAATCCCGAAAATACGGCAACTCGTATTCGTATTGATAGCACATTAATACGAATACGAATTGCCGTATTTTCGGGGTAGTATATGTCAAAAATAAGTGTATTTCTAAATACAAATACACCTATTTTTTTACAAATTTCCTTTAGTAAATTTCCCCCTAAACCTTCAGTAGCCCCTATGAGGCATCAAACATATGACCTCATAGGTCCATAAATGCTATATACATGGCACTATGGGTATTACAAGTGCACCTGTGTGTCTGTAATGTGAGATGGATAACATGAACTGCTGGTAGCTCTCGAGAACTGTGGAGTTGGCTACCCCTGGTTTAGGTCATTGGAACAGCCTCATCTAGAATATTCTGTCCAGTTCTGGAGGCCATATCTCCTGAAGGATATAAATACAGATGGGGCAGGCCTTTTCCTGGCTGGCGAATTGCCAGAACGTCCCCGCTGGTGATCCGCCAGCAGCCTCGCCAGCCATCAGACTGAGACGCGCGTGCGTCTCACGCGCACGTGCGTCTCAATCTCCATCGGCGGGGCGACGGGAAACCTGTCCGTCTCCGCCTCAGGGAGACGGACAGGGTAAGGGGGGGTTAGGGGGTGCGGGCAGGCGGCGGGGACCCCGGGTTACCGCCGACAAGCCGGCGGGGACCCGGGGGAGCAGCTGGAAGCGCCGTCGGAAGCGGACGCGCGCGCCTCTCGTGCGCGTGCGTCCCCTTCTCGCAATCAATATGGCGCTGGCGAGGAATGGTGGCTGGCGTCACCGTCGCCATCCCCTGCCAAGATAGGACCTGCCCCATCTGTACATTTGAGTCTTTACAAATAAAGGAAACTAAAATGGTGCATGGTCTACAAGACAAAACATACCCGGAAAGACTAAAGGGTCTTTCTATGTGTAGATTGGATGGAAAGGGGGGACATGATAGAGACTTTCCAACATATCAAGCATAGGCAAATGCAGGGGGGGGGGGGGGCTCCAGTTGCCTGGAAACCCCCTCCTCTTGGCCAGCAGCTTGCATTATAACAATAGCAACAGTATATAATAATGATGACTACAGCTGCCACTACAGCATGCAATTTATGGGACAGAGAAATCTGCTACAAATGCAATAAGTCCACTGGAGCAGTGAGTAGCTGCCAAGAAGAAGATATAGGTGCTTTACAATCAGGTGTGAGAATAGAGTGCTTATCTCTTTTGGATTTCAGTATCATCTGTATGTGGATGATACTCAGCTCTACCTATCCTCCCCGGACCTGTCCCCATCTGTATTGTGCCGTGTCTCTGAATGCCTTTCTGCTGTTTAATCCTGGATGTCATTTCACCCCCTCAAACGTAATATTTCAAAAACAGAATTAATTATATTTCTGCCAATAAATAGTAGTTACCAACCTGATATCACCATTGCTGTTGAGAATATGACAATCACTCCTACCTCTTAAGCTCGCTGCCTAGGTGTTATCCTTGACTTTCCTTTGTTCCCCACATTCAATCTGTCTCAAAATCATGCCCCATGCAGCTAAAAAACATATTCAAAATTCACCCTTACAGTACCTTACACAAGACACTGCAAAAACTCTAATCCATGCTCTCATTATCTCACACACTGATTATTACAATAGTCTTCTTATTGGCCTTCCCCAATACAGACTCACCACTACAGTCCATCCTGAATGCAGCTGCGAGGCTAATCTTCCTAGCCAGACATTCATCGTCTGCAATGCTACTCTGTCAGTCACTTCATTGGTTACCTGTATTCTACCGTATTCAATACAAAATCCTTTTACTTACACACAAAGCCATAAACCAAACTACACCAACATACATATCTTCTCTTATCTCAAAATATCTTCCAACCCAACCTCTACGCCCCTCACAAGATCTGCGTCTATCATCCACACTCATTACTCACTCCCATTCCCGATTGCAAGACTTTCTTCGGGCTGCACCCACTCTGAGGAATGCCCTCCCAAGCACAATAAGACTCTCCTGCAGTCTCCAAACCTATATGCGTTCCCTGAAAACTCATCTCTTCATGCAAGCTTATCAAATTCCAGAACCAGCCACTTAACCTTCATATACTGTTCCTATCTAATCACATCCCCACTATACAGTCCACACACATCCACTCTTTTCTTCACATTTTCCATTCTCTTGATCCCTGGCCAAACTGCTGGGTCACCGTATCTTACAGCACACCAGGAACCTTTGTATTCTGGTGGACTTTATGCAATAAAGAATACAGATGGGGCATGGCTCAACTTTGCAGGGGATGGCGATGCCAGCCACCATCCCCCGCCAGCCGCCATCTGTATAGCGAGAAGGGACGCGCGCGCACGAGTGGCACGCGCATCCCGCTTCCAGCACTTCCCCCGGGTGACCACCGGCTTGTCGGTGGTCACCCGGGGTCCCCGCCACCTGCACGCACCCCCCCCTAACCCTGTCGTCTCCCTGAAGCGGAGACGGACAGGGTTCCCATCGCCCCGCCGATGGAGATTGAGACGCGCGTGCGCATGAGACGCACGCGCGTCTCAGTCAGATGGCGAGCCGGGCTGCTGGCGGATCGCCAGTGGTGACGTTCTGGCGATTCGCCAGCAAAGAAGAGCCTGGCCCCATCTGTATCTATCCTTGTGTATCAATGCCTATTTCCCTTGCGAGCAGGGCCCTCACACCTTTGACTGTCTGTAAATACCCAGTTTGTTGTATCACTGTCTCCTATTGTAAAGCACAATGGAATATGCTGCGCTATATAAGAAACTGTTAATAAATAATATAAATAGAGTAGAGTGCAGTCCTGCCTCCTACAGGATCTATTATATAAGTGTATTTATATATTATGGTATATATTACTTTTCCTGACTACTTATGTTTTTTTTTATATTAAATATATTTGATACATCCTATACTATAGACCACAGATTCTCAATCGCAGGGCTGCACACAGCTCATGTTTTCCAGGCCATCTGTGGCCTGTGGAGTTTTAAAATGTAACAGTGCACCTGCCGGGTGACCTGTGTGGGGTCCTAAGGACAAAGTTTGTAACATGGCAGTTGGGGGCTGATTGGCTGCTTCTTTATCCCACTGCACTTTATCACTTTTTGAAGCTTGGTGCATCTGGCCTCAAATAATTTAATGAAATAATAATAATTTAATGACGAAGTGAAGCTTGGGGGGAATTGACTGTTTACTCTGCCTGAACATGATTGGCCAGCCTTCCAGGGTCCACAGACCACTGCCACAGTATTATGAAGCATTTCGATCGGTGGAGCATTCGCCACCCAGTGGTTAAACTGTGTATTGCAGGGCATGGACTCTGGTGGCACTGGGATGCCAGGCCATAAAATGCGGTGCCTGGGAGGCCTGAATTCCGCCCTATGAGCAAAGCTGGAATGATGCCTAATCAATTTATGCCAACAGTGGGTTATATCTGGGATGCTCAGTAAACTAAGAAAATATATAGGATTAAAGGGAACAAGGGAGCGGAGGACAGAATATTGTAAAGGAACCCACGATAACTGCACAGAACTGACATGTCAGCGTTTATGCCTTCACATGAGATCACTGTTTCATGGCTGCCGTTGCTGTCAACCTGAGTTCTGCTCATGTAACTGTCACCTGACTTTTCTTTCCCTACAGATCACAGGCCCATTAACCCACTGAACATGTCGCCTGATTGGATCACTGTGCTCCTATATGAGGAATGAGCCTTTAATCCATTAAACATGTCACATTATCTATTATTTGCTCCTGCCCCTATTGCCTGTCTGCATATTTCACTGTGCTCATTGTTCATTCCTCTCCTGCCGTCTCTATTTCCACTACAATGAATCCTGCATCTCGTCTCCTTGAGACAAGAGAAGAAGAAGAAAAAAAAATCTCTAAAAGTTTTTGCCGTCTCATTTAGCATTCTGAATATTGACCGTAAAGTTATTAAGTATTTCACACCTCTAGACAGCCATGTTCCACAGCATGCTTAGATATTCGCAGGGCTATTTGACACGTACTGTATATTGAATTTATTTGCAATTAGCGTATGTATGTCATTCTGAATGTTTATCTTTGCCTATGAAACGTAACGCGGTAATGCCAGTCCGCAGGCTTTGCCCGTTGCCAATCATTGGGGAGAAGGTCAGTAAGCAGCTGGAGCGTATTTCAATCTGCATCCACAGGATTTACAGCTGGTCTGAGGTCTTCCAGCAGCAGAGATGAGTTATGATATCAGCCGAGCTGGTATTGCCACACAGATCTCGTACGGCCCCAGACACTGCGTGGACGCGGATGGGAACAATTGTTCCCAGCACCCAATATGATTTCTGCCATCTGTCCTAATTGTTTTTTATGTATGTGGTGTCAGAATACGCCTTTTACAGTTACAAGTCACGTGGATGGAGGAACACAATGGGGCGAGGAGATGTATGAAAGTTTGTATTGAGATAACGTACTAACCCAGATAGCTTCTGTCAGTTTGCAGGCTGTGGGGTACATGTATTAAGCCTGGTGAAGAGATAAAGGCCCTGATTCTAAATTCACCGGTCCCCTGCGTGTTCGCACAGGGCACCGATGTTTCTGCCCTGCGCACAGGGCCGGACTGGCCATCTGGCACTTCTGGCAAATGCCAGAAGGGCCGATGGCCATGTGGGCCGATTTTGTCCATCACCGGCGCAGCCACACTGTGCTGTCTGAGCGCCCATGTAATTTACATATTTACATCATGACGCACCTGTGTCATGACATCATTATGCGGCGCGAATGGGGGGGAGCATCGTGAGGACGGAGTGACAGCGTCTTTTCCCTTCAACCTACCGATCTGCGCGGGCGGGACGAGCAGCTGAGCGGGCTTGTGAAGGTCTAGTGGTCGGATCCTGTGACCTCCTCCAGCCTCACAGTGCTCAGTGACAGTCAGCACTGCAGCGGTAGCCTCCTGTATGCTGACAGATTATAACGAGGTGGGCACTGGGCAGCAGCTGCAGTAGGTAAAGTCAGATCATATTACAGCAGGGGCAGCGATAGTAACTGGCTGTAACACTGACGAGGGGTCCACTGACTGATGCTGTTGATCGCAGCCTCCTTCCCTGTGACAGTGTGACTGCAAGAAGCAGCTAGGGGCTCGGTCAGCAGGCAGCAGCATCAGAGGGAGCATTTGCTAGCCTTTCCTCATTATCCAGGATTAAAAAAGGGGTATGGGGATGGTGTACCCCCCTCCCTTAGCAACTTCAGTCTCTTGGACTAGTACAGCTGAAGACAGTAGCTTCTCATGTAGCCACGCCCCCATGTCTCTGAAAGATCGTGCCTTATCCCTCACTGCTTTTCCCCCACATCCTCTTGTAGTTGCCCCCCTCCCCCCTCATTGCCTTTTGTCATCCTGCCATGATCTCCACTTGCCCCCCCCCCCCCCTCATCCAAATGTGCCTCTGCCCTTACCCTATTTGTGCCTCTGCTAACTCCTCTGCATGCCTCTGCCACCCCACCATCAGTGACAAAGACCATGTGCAGGGCAACATAATTTATCTAAAGGCAGGTAAGCACAGTTTACCATTGATCATTTTATACAGTATTTTAATTTATGTGAGTTTGTGTATATTCCTTCCAGTTTTATGTGCATATATATATATATATATATATATATATATATATATATATATATATATATATATATATAGTACCTTAGCACATGCGCAGCACTCAGTTGTATAAGGAAAGGAAGAGAGAACACAGTGCCTATTTTCTCTTCCTTTACTTATACAACCTGTGTTAAGGTATCTATGCATTTTTCACTGTGAGGACACAGTGTGATTTAGCATCTGTTGGGTTAATTCAGACTTGGCCGCTAATCAGCGTCTTTGCTGTAGACAGAGGGAAAAGCCGCAGTCCATCCTTTGATATTCGACTGAATTGCAAAGTCGCTGATTAGCGGGCAAATCTGAAATAGTTCCTGTGTGCAGAATTATTTAGGATAATTGTGTGCATTGTGATTCAGGTTATTTAGTGCTGTCGGCTGCATTAAGAGAATTATATAAATCTAAAACTTGTGCCACATTGTGTAATGGGCAAAACAGTGTGTGCTACATTGTGTAATGGGCATAACGGTGTGTGCCACAATGTGTAATGGGCATAACGGTGTGTGCCACAATGTGTAATGGGCATAACGGTGTGTGCCACATTGTGTAATGGGCATAACGGTGTTTGCCACAATGTGTAATGGGCATAACGGTGTGTTCCATAATGTGTAATGCTACTTTTTGTGATGCCATTCCTCCTTTTTGTGAGGCCACGCCCCCTTTTCGCAGTGCGGCTTCGCCGCGCAAGGGTCCCGACTACTGCTGGTGGGCCTGTGTGCTCAATAATGCCAGGGCCTATTTCTGGACCCAGTCCGGCCCTGCCTGCGCATATTCTCATATTAGCATGTGTAGGGTTTCTGTGGGTGCCTTCGCTGACCTGCACGGTTTGCGAGGCACTCGCACAGGGGGATGGGGGGGCGCTCCGACATGGGTGTCCCCATGCAAACATTGGGCGCTTCCATGTAAATGCGGCTGTGACGCATGTGCCGGGGCAGGCGGCTGCCTCCCTGTCTTCGTCCCAGAGCCTGCAAATATAAATCAGTCTCCAATGACTTATATTCTCCTGCTTTGGGCACATGTGAGGGGATGTGCTTTCATAAATAATATTGCATGGTTGCCAGGGGATACGGCAGTGGGGTGGGGGAGGGTTCATCGGGGCGGCACTCTGGGACTCTGCGAGCTTCGCAGCTTACCGAGTGAACCAAAATCAGACCAAAAGTGGAGATAAAGTGGAAGGAGATAATGCACCAGCCAATCAACTCCTAACTGTCATTTTTCAAACTTAGCTGTTTGCCTTCTACTTTATCTACAATTTGGGTAAACGCCACCCAACACCCAAACAAAGGAACAACCCCCTCCCCTTCACTACTACCACCACCGAAATCTCCTCCTTCGCATGCATGCTGCCATCTGGATGAAAAACCATTTGCTGGTCACTGATTCCAATGATTTTTCCTCAGTTCGTGGATAAAAGTAAGTATATGCTTACTTTTTATCATGGACGCAGTTTGCCAAAAAGGGGGAAGGGGCGCTGACGTCACCTGACCATCCCACGCAGGCATTCCCAGGTGAACACCCAGCATTTTTAAGGGGACTCGCCCTTCTTGGAGAGTCAAAAGCCGTTCGATCCCAGAGTTTGCGCATGCACAGACCCCAAACATCGGGGAAGGGGCCCAAATCGGACCTGTACGAATGGATCTGAATCACCCCCTTTATTTCTTCTGCAGACTTAATAATGTACATCTGCCCCGTGTGGTGCTGATTTGTTTGTACTTTATTTCTCACTACTCTGTCTCTATACAAGCTTTAATAAATCTTCCCCCAATTTCCTTTTGGCTCAAATACATAAAAAAAAAATAGAAATAAAATACTAAAACACTAAAACATCCTAGCAGCTGATGTGCGTGACCTTGTGTTTGCACGATGATTAACACTTCCCTTACTTTAAACCTGAAATAACGACTCGGAGACTTAGGTTTGGCAGAAAGTGTTAGCTGTATTTATTAAACAATTTTAAATTTATTAATTTATTAATGTCATTAATTAATGGCGGCCAAGAAAGAACGGCTATTAATTAAGCTCCACCCATAACGATACTACCTAGTCAACAAATATCCTAAGAACAAGCGGTATCCGCTCAGCCTTCTACATTGACTGCCCACCTGTCCCGTGGTGTCGCTTTCCCTGAGCGGATGATCCAGCAAAGGACTATAGTCAACGAAGGTAAGCGCACCGAAAACAACTATACACACCGAATCCTCCTTTAACAAAGACCTTAAATCGATTAATCCGACGTTCTTTCCAGCCAAACAGCCAATGCAAATAAACACCCACCCACCAGCCAAAATTAGGGGAGGGATGTCAGCTGTCACCAGGTACTAATTATTGAAACACCTGTACAGTAGGAAGAAACCCTGTTGTACAGTATGCATGGATTTTTTGGGGGTCGCATTTCCTCCATTAACATTATTTTGTTTACACTGTACAATAGAAATGCCCAGGATCTATTCAAAATACTTTAATGGAGTTTCTGATACTACAGGCTGGAATATTGCACTCTAATAATATCTGCCATCTGCCCTGTGTACTGTTTGGCCAACTGGAATAGTGCGAACCAGATGGATCTCATTCATGAAAGGGGTGTGGATTAAAAGATAGACAGTTACTAGGTCAACAGTCATTAAGTTGACCACTATTGCTCGGCAGTGGAAAGGTCTATACATGAAAAAGTTTGAAATGCACTAAGTTGACATAGACAAGAGGATGACATAAGGCAAATATAGACATGGAATTAGTCAACACAGGAAAAAGTCTGCACTAGTTTTTCACAGTTTTGTTGTATATGTCGACATCTGTCGGCATGGACCCCTAATTGGTGTAACATGTACCCTAGTAGGGCGTGCTTTGATCTCCATGCTTTTCCGATCTCCCTAGTCTTCGTCATGGATCGTGATGTATAAACAAGGCAGTTCATGTCTACCTTTTTATGTGTTGGCCATTGGTTAATCTGGCACTGCTTGTAATGTGCTTTAAGCTACAGTTGTACACCAGTTAGATCATTTGTACTGTGTCTCTCTACCATGTTTTGTTGCTGCAGAGCAAAGCACAGAGAGACTGTGGGAAATTAGAAATCCCTTAGACAGAACTGCCACTCTCACAGAGACGGCTGCATGTCACAGGGAGAGCTGTCAGCCTTACAGAGGAAGCTTGTGTTTTTAGTAACTAGATTGTCGGAGAAACGCGTTAGTAGCAGCGGTGGTGATTGAGACTACAAAGCAGACCCTGGAGTTGTTATTTATTAAGTGGAACATATCTGTGTGTGGAAAGTCGGCTTACAGCAGTGTGGTGAGAACAAATCTATCTGGACTTGATGTGTGACTAATAGTAACCGGGAATACCATTCAATGTTTATTGCCTTATATTTATCTTTATGGCATGAACAAAGAGATTGACTTTAAAGGGCTGACGGTACAATTGGCAAACGCGTTACTCCAAGTGCATTTAGGATGTTTATTATACAGAGTACTTAAATCACTTTTTGTGAAGCTAGCCACCACTAATTAAAGCCACAAATTAAGTTGAAATACAAACCTATTTACCAAAGAGTTAGCTCACTTTTGGGACTTTGTATGTGGCTGCTATGATTGCATACATCTGTGTTATCATTTGCATCTAATTTAAGACACTACATTATTTATCTAGAAATCTGGTTAAAATACATTACACAAATCTTATATTTATAATGGCTTTCTGGCATAATCAGACTTGTAGATTTTTTTCAAGGGAATTCAGTTTTTAGTTGAATTTAACTTTTAGGGATTAGGGGTCTTATTCAGAGTTGGTAGGAAGTTCAAACAAAAATGAGTAATTTTGTACCTCGATAAACCATGTTGCGCTTCAGGTAAAACATAACCCTTCTATCGGATGCGGTGTGTCATATATGCAAATCACTTATCAATAATATAATAATAATAATAGTAAAAAAACAATAAGAATGTAATAATTAAAGCAGAAAAACTGTTAGCTACAGTATTTATTTATTTAAATTTATATTTAAGGGAAAGTATGGGGGGAAATAAAGGACAGCCAGAATCAGCACAGTCCACAATGCTCAAAAATAGCCAACAACATGCATTTCACCCAAGTGGTGAAATGTAATAGGGTGCGAGAATCCGAAATTGAGAGATTTGGGAGAGTTTTTCCCATATTTTTAATCAATTTGATAACAAAATCAACCTGGTTTTGCAGTGTAAATCATTGCAGCTTAAAAAAAATGAGGAAGCTTTAAAAAAAAAAAAGTGAAAACCATACCTCCCAACTGTCCCGCTTTTCGCGGGAATGTCCTGGTATTTTGGGACATTCCCACGTCCCTTCCGCCGCCAGCAGTGTCCCGCGACGGGGGGGTAGTTGGGAGTCCCCCCTGTCGTCCGTGAATAGACATTGTGCGCATGCGCACAGCGTCTATTCTTGCAGGCGAAGGGGCTGGGGGCTGGCTAGCAGCTCACAGAGCTGCTGGGCATGCCCCCACCGCAGCGGAAATGGGGCGTGGCTTCACAGCAGTGCCGCGAGTATAGGCCATGCCCCCTTTCCGATGGGCCACGCCCCAAAAAAATTTGCCGCGCACCCTGTCCCGATCCGGTGTCTCCGTATGTTGTAAGTGGCACTACCCCCATCGGTATTATCTGTGTAAGTGGTGTTACCCCTGTGGGCATTATGTGCCTAATCAGCACTACTACTGTAGGCATTATGTGTGGAAGCTGCACTACCCCTGTTGGCATTATCTGCGGAATTGGCAGTACTCCTGTTGAGCACAATGTGTTTAAGCTGCGTTACTGCTGTGGGCACACCTACAGGAGTAAGCAGCACTACTCCTCTAGGTATTATGAATAAGAATTGCTGCTACTATGGGCATTATTTGTAAGTTTCCCTACTCTGTGTCATAAAAAGAATAAGGGTCACTAATATGTGGTGTAATATGAATCAAGGGCACTAAATGAGCTGTATTGTAAATAAGATTGCTCTGTGGCATAATTTAAAATAGGGGTGCTATTGGGTGGCCACACCCCTTCCCTGTGAGACCACACCCCTTTCTTCTGGTGTGCAATATCCCTTTGTAATGTATAGGAAGGTGCAAATGTATAGTTTGCAGAGGGATGCCATACACCCTAGCACCACCCATGGGCTTAAACTTGGGATTCACCATCCCATCCCCACCTGGTGCTTTAATGTAGCACAGGCGTGTATATTATAGTTGATAGTTGTATATATTATACTTGTGTATTGTTAAAGTCTTGACAATGAAATCAGGTTTTGGGTTATGTTTCTGCTATATGGTGAGATGTATCAAACTTCCTAAATAGGACAGGTATAATTGTCCCTAGAACATAACAATACTTGTATAGAATGTTCTAGATAAATGATAGCAAGAAGGTTTGATACATCTTCCCCACAGTAGGTGAGTAGACTGTAATGCAAATGACAATAAAGTATTTTTTGCCTATGTATACGAATGTTTTAGCCATTAGGTGTAGACTTACTACAGCGTTCCAGACACAACCATTGAAGTCCCACATTAATAACAGTCATCCTATAGGCCTGTCACTACTACCATCATGTTACAGGGCTACAGTAAATACAGGCAGGCTGGTGAGCTCCTCCTACATGCAACCATCATCTGTTACTCTACAGCAGTGGTTCCCAAACTTTTTTCTCTCCCGTACCCCTTGATTAGGCTTTTCATTGAGGAGTACCCCCTCCTCTCAATTTAAAATATAGACAATACTTATGAGTGGAGTGGAAGTGAGTGGTATGCATGTCCTTATATGAAGGAGTAGCGGACAGGAATTGTGCCCTTCCGTGTCTGGCCGCTGGCTGGGTATTGTCTCCAGGGTTCCCACTTACACCTGTAGGATTAATGCCGCTGCTTCTTCCACCCGTGTCAGTGCAGGGCAGATGATTGCTGATGTCTGAGGGCAGCATGGGAAGCTCCCATTGGATTGCTGGTCAGGCAAAATCACAATGAGACGCTGATGACGCTGAAGAAAGAACCATAAGTGACACAACATGGTTCTTCTCCATAGCAATGGGTCTTCTTCTTCTGCCATCAAAAGACTTTTTCATCTTCCGCCATTACCAATATTATTTTCAAGTACCCCCAACTGGTCTGCAGAGTACCCACAGGGGTACTAGTACCCCAGGTTGGGAACCACTGCTCTACAGGTATGTGACTGTACTGAATCCATTCCTGAGAGCGTAGATAGTTAAATAAACCTGATATGGAGAAATTAGTGTTTTAGGCGGTTGATGTGGAATGAATGTGTTTCAGTGCAGAAACGTTAGCATTAATTCCTCTTCAGGAGAAAATGAAATGTCACCGTGCTCATTCTACGGGGACAAAATGACTGGAATTAATGGCAGTGTCAACACCATGCGAATTGTACCAGCGGTATATCTCAGAAATACATGCAGGGAGCCTATTGCTGACTCTATTACATTATGACAGTGCCGTGTTTAATAGTTTAAAGGGTACTTGTGTATTATAGCGGCGCGCATCGCATACCATAAGGCATACGATGGTATGCGATGCGACGCAATATCGCACAATGCTGTACAATGTCATACAATTTTAAAATTGTATGAAATTGTACATGGCATACAATGCCATACAATGCGATGCGACGCGATTAAACATTGTATAAGCACCCTAATGGGTGCTTACAATGTGAAATGCACCCCCACGCCACCTCCCCCCACTATAAACGTGAACCCGAAGCGTGGCGAGCGCAGCGGTACGCGTCCTCCGACCTTTTCATACCCCCACTATCCACGTCGGCGTGGAGTTGAGAATAGAAAGTGTGGCGAGCGCATCGAGCCACCGAGACCGAAGCGTGGCGAGCGCAGCGAGCCCCGCGAGGGGACGTGGATACCTGTGAAGCCCGCGAGGGGACTTCGATACCAGTGAAGGTATCCGCGTCTCCTCGCGGGGCTCGCTGCGCTCGCCACGCTTCGGGCTCGGTGGCTCGCTGCGCTCGCCACACTTTCTATTCTCAACTCCACGCCGACGTGGATAGTGGGGTATGAAAAGTTCGGAGGACGCGTACCGTTGCCCCTCGCGGGCTCGCTGCGCTCACCACGCTTCGGGTTCACGTTTATAGTGGGGGGGGGGTGGCGTGGGGGTGCATTTCACATTGTAAACCCTTTATGGTGCTTTTACGATCTTTCATCGCATAGGGGCAAAAATCGCGTCGCATCACATCGCATGCCATGCGATGCATGTCATGCGATGCGACGCGATGAAAACATTGCGCGATGCACATCGGGGGCGCCGCTATAATACACAAGTACCGTTTAAAGGGTTAGACTCGTTTGAGAAAAGAAGGAGCTACCGCCAGCTACAGTTTTAAGGGGTTAAACGACAAATTTCATGCAGGGACAAAGAACAAAGTCACCACATTTCCATGTAAGAGTCAAAACTGATCCAAAGTAACATCTCTGTCTAGTTTCCAAAGCTGTTATGGAAATAAGAATGAATACTAGAAAATACGTTATAACTATTATAGGCCTATAGCTGGCGAGAGTGTATACTCGCCTTTTTGATGGAAGTAATAGGCTTTGTGCAATTTTGGTCTGACAGTGGTTGCATTGCAATTATTGGCCTGAGGTGCTTCAAATTCTTCAGCTGCAGGTGTCCAATATGTGATCACCATTGTGCTAGCTTAGTGGTTGCTTTCATCTGTTTCACCGCCGCTGTTCGCCATCTGACAGGAGGGGGCATATGCGCATGAGACGTACGCATGCCACGCTCTGTTGTAGCCCGCCGCCGGCTCCCTGCTGCTCCCCTGTCGTCCCCAAGCAGCCCCCAGTAACCCTGCCCATCTACCTTAAGCGGAGACAGGCAGGAAATCCGCTCCGTGCCGCCATGCTGACGGGGACGTGCGAGCGTGTGAGAAGCTCATGCGTGCCCGTCAGGCTGGGAGGCAGTCCAGCTCTTTGATACTCTGCTAATTGAATTTAAGGCCTGTGTAAGCAAACACATCCACTCGCATGTGGCCACCCGGATGAAAAATCATTTGATGGTCTCTGACCATCGAATAATTTTTTTCTCAGTTCGTGGATAAAAGTAAGTCTGTAATGACTTATATCCTGGACGGAGATGGCCAAAAAGGGGGCGGGAGCTGATGTCATGTGACTGTAGCCACTTGCCTCACACACGCATTGCCACACCTGTGTTCCCAGTGGAACATTTCCCCTGCTACCGCTCCCTTGCCGCCCGCAGACGTCCCTGACGTGGGGTGAATGACTCGGCAAGTGTGAAAATCCCCGAAGCCGGTATGCACATGCGCAAACCCCCCTCCATCAGACACGGGGCCAAATTCGTTAGTTTACTAATAGAGGATCACTCTAGTATCCAAGTGACAGTTCTGAAACCCCCTATGAAACAGAATGATTGGACTGGAGTAGAGATAACTGGAGAAAAAGTGAAAGGAGAAAACGCACCAGCCAATCAGCTGTGTTTGAAATATGACAGTTGGGAGATGATTGGCTGTTGCATTATCTCCTTCCACTTTATCTCCGGTTTATCTTTTTACCAGGCTTAATACATCTGCCCCATTGTGATATTATCTGCGATTCTGAGCTTTGGAGTGACGGCTTTGGATGAGTCCCATAATCTTCACATAAACACTTTTGCATTGACTTCTTTATAGTCCTCAAAGACTTATTTTTGCATCACTCTTAGTGTCGTGTGATCGATTAAGACTATCTTATGCTACATCAGCAAGACTCATCATTTCTTTTTTGATTAATGTCATCGTATGCTCTATTGACTCCTATAGACTGTATATTGGGAATACTGTGCCATATAAATCTGTTATTTTTAGATTTTAGTTTTAAAATGACATTTATGTTTTTGCTATTAGTGGATTCTGCTTTTGTTGCATGGAATTTGACATTTTGTATATTATACTGTGCCGTAAGAAAATTATGATGGATATTATAGTCTATTGGCTAATGACAGCCCAAGACCGCTCTTTCAATAATATGACTGATCAATAAATAATGATACAGATACAGGGGGAAATTTACTAAGAATACGAATAAGAAATTTAGTATTCATATTCTTAATACGAATGAATACGACTGCATAGGCTGTTTCAGCGGTATGCAAATTCGTGTTCCGGAAGGGAATTTACAAAGCAGTCAAATACGACTGCTTTGTAACCCTGCAATGGCGTATCCATTCGTATTATCGGCCGTATACAGTATAGGGCCGTTAATATGAATTCGTACAGGCAGTCTGCACGGATCAGTCAGGTGTAAAAAAATACGTAAAATAAATTTAAAAAATGGTAAAAAATAAAAAAAAATCAGGAACCCAACCAAATAGGGGTTCCCCGGTTTTTAAAAACCAGCCCCAGGCTCCAGGGCCAGGGGCTGGTTCCTAAAATACGGGGGACAATGCAGTGGCAAACGCAGGATTTTCAGAAGGGGGTTTCCAAAGGGGCGGAGCAAAGCACGGAGATGGACACTTAGGTGACCCAGTATATGCCGGGTCAGTTAAAGTATTATAGATAGACCAAATGTATATAAATAATAATAATAATAATAATAAAAAAATATATATATATATATATATATATATATATATATATATATATATATATATATACATATACTTTGTCACCTACACCTTGACAAAGGGGCATCTGCCCCGAAACATTGGTTGTTGTACTTTTGAATACAAAATTTAAGCACAAGTCCCAGGAGTGCCAGTTTCTTTCTTCCATTTATTGTTCATATACATACATACATACATACATATATATATACATACAAGGGCATCAACAACAGTGTAGGCCCCTGGGAATAGCAATGTATTGGGGCCCCTACCGATCCTCCAGTGGTAGGGGTGGGGGAAGTTTTGATGTCCCGCGGGTGGGAGGGGGTATTATATCAGCCGCTCAGCATGTAGGGCCTGGATCAGTAATTTCCACTAATTACCCCTTTATTGCACATATGGTGGGAGATGGGGTGGGAGAAGGGGGCATTGGGCTGAAGGAAGGGGCCCTGATACATAACTTCCAGGGTGGTAGAGGATGTTTAATAAGCAGAGGAGGGGTGTATAGTGGAGTGGGCTTATTATTCATAATTTTCTGGTGGGAGGACAGCTTGCTTGACTGCAGATATCTCCAGTTCCCGGAAATAGATTTCTTAGATTTTAATGGAATTAAAAACTAGAGAATTCCACCTACCAAATGGTAAAATGGACTAGAGCAGGGGTGGCCAACCGGTCAGAGGTAAAGAGCCAAAAAATATCGGTAGTCAAGCTAAAGAGCCGACATCATGCACGCGCCGAAGGTGCATGCGCCAAAAAAAGGGGCGTAGTCTATTTTGACCCCTTGGGTGGGTGTGATACAAATATGCCTCCAATAGTGCAGTGCCATATATACATATGCCCCCAATAGTGCCAGATACACATATGCCCCCCACGGTGCCAGGTATACACCACACGGTGCCGGGTATGCCCCTACGGTGCCAGAAAGCTGGTATGCCCCTACGGTGCAAGAAAGCTGGTATGCCCCTACGGTGCAAGAAAGCTGGTATGCCCCCACAGTGCCACAAACTGCTATGCCCCCACAGTGCCACAAACTGCTATGCCTCCACAGTGCCACAAACTGCTATGCCCCCACAGTGCAAATTCCCCAGCAGCAGCACTCACCATTGTTGCTGCTGCTGCCGGGCGGGGAGAGGACAGTCTGGTGTCCCCCTGCAGTCCTCCTGTCATGTCACCGATGGGAGGAGAGCACAGCACAGCACAGCACGCATCTCCTTCCCCCTTACTTCCCTGTGACTGGGCCGTCCACCATTCAAAGCTCGCTGGCCGGCTCCTGATTGGCTGCTGGCCACCAAGCTCTGATTGGCAGACGGCCCAGTCACAAGGATGCACAGTAAGGGGTAGGAGAGATGCGCGATGCGCGCTCTCCTCCCCTCAGAAGGAGAAGGGATTCAGGGATCCGGCAGCAGGGGGGACTGGGACAGACGGTGGGCAGCAGTGGGAGCAGAAGCCGCACTTTACAAGGGGGAGAGCCGCATGAGGCTCAAGAGCCACGGGTTGGCCACCACTGGACTAGAGGATCAGACTTCAGAGCAATCTGCCAATGAGTGTATAAAACTACATACCAGGTGTGTGGAGCTGGAGCAGTAACCATCTGCTAGAAGGCTGACATCTATGGTTCTGGGAACAGAAGAGACAAGCTACTAGTGTCCTTCAAAGGGGGAGAATCCCAGCTTTTGGAGTATACCCTCAGAAAAACTCTAAGTGAGACAGAACCTGAAATATCTGACTGGGAAGAGCAATTAACAGGCTTGGATGGGGACCACTGCTTTGAAGTCCGATATCTCCGGTTCCCAAGGGCCGATTTTTAAAATTCTTGTACCCATGGAAAGAGGAGACCATCAGCTTTCAGCCTAGGGCCCTTAGACTCCTGGGGGGGTTTCTGGGTACCCAGAAACCCCCCCTGCGTGCGCTACTGCAATATGACTAGGGGTCCCCCGTATTTTAAGAACCAGCCCCAGGCCCAACCAGCCAGCAGATTAATTCCACAGCCGGGGGACATTTATTTTATAAGGTCCAAAGTATTAACCCTACTGACCAGTCAGCCTGGCCAGGGGTCCTGGGGGAGTGAGGAACCCCCAATAAAGTCCCCCCCCCCTCCAGGACTTACCTGACCTGACTACCTGCCCCCCCCCCCCCGCCCCTGTGTGTGGTTGGAAATAATTCTGCTTTTAATTGAAATGTAGTAATATTTCATTTAGAAAAAAAAATCTATGAGTATTGTGGCAACGAACATTGGTCAGGGACATAAGTGTCACCACCAGTCCAAAAAATAATCCAACAGCAATATAATGGGGTCTAACTGCCAGCCCATTTGCTTAAAATGGGGGTCATCTGCCATGTCATCATCCTATAATAAGGCCCATGGGTATCCAGAAAGGGGGCGTGGTCTTGCAGAATGGAGGCATGGCCTCGCAAGCAAACCACTTTTTTTTATAATTCCCAGAGAGGCTGGGTGCACATTGGGGAGTAGGCCACCTTTTTGTGTCATAACCCCCAGCACCCACCCCACTAGCTATGCCACTGATGGGACCCCTTCTTTTCAGTGGTCCCATAATCACAACATACAGTATAAGACATATTTCCATTGACACAAATCACAAGTCCATTTGGAAAGCTAGTGCCACTGATGACCCCAGAAGGGTCAAATAAACTTAACCCATGTTTTGGAAAGGAGTGCATCCCAAAATGTATTACAGCAAGGCGGAGACTAATTTCCAGTTCTTTGCAGCCAAAAGATAGTCAATACAGAAAAACATAGTAGGGAGAGTAGAAACATATTCCAGAAAGAAAAGACTCAGGAGATGTATCTAACGTACAGAGACATATAAAGTGAATAGAAATAAAGCAATACCCAACAAGCTTCTAACTCGCAATTTACATGCTGATAGAAAACTGACAGCTAATTGTCTGGTACATTATCTCTTGTATCTTGTCTCCAAATTTTGATAACCTCCCCCTTAGTCAATTCAATCCTTAAATTCCTACCCCATTGTGTCACACTTATCTCTAATAGGCCAGCACAACTGTCCATAAGTACTGCCCCCCCCCCCCCCTCCTTCACCACCACCACCCTCCAAAGAACTACAAAAGGAGGAGCTGCCAGTCTGTCCCAGCCAATGGGGGTATAATTGTTTTTTCAGGTATATGAAATACCTTTCCTTTTTCATTTTCCTTTCTGGGAGTAGTCATTGGGAGACAGTGTCGTAAGTGCGTCCAAGTGACCACGAAGGCAAAGGTGCCCCCCTTCTTTATATATCACTCAATAGAGAGAAAGAGAGAGAACACACATATATATATATATATATATATATATATATATATATATATATATATATATATATATATTTCAAAACTCAGCCACAGCTTTTAAATTAACTGGAGAAAAGGTGCCACCTTGGAGTCCTGCGGCAGATGACTCCATTGCCTCCCAGTGTTCTGCCTCTGGTGGGAGATAAGAAATGGAAACCGCACTGACACTACCGTAGTTCTGCTAACTGACTCTAGGATGCATATTTAGCAGAATTTTTGGGGTGGAATCACCAGTTTGGAGACATTATTAACATTTTGGTGAAAATGTTAATTAACAATAGTACAGCATTAAAAGTGCCAACTGTGAATAAAAGAGTGCAGTGGCTCCAGTGGTATAGTGGCCCCTTAATTAGAGAAAGCTTGCCCCCAGTCCTGTGGCAATTTACGGATAGATCAGTTGCTTATAAAGAATTTACTTTGTTTTTCAATCCAAAGGACAAAGTTAATTTTATGCATTTAAATGAATTCCTTACTTGTGGACATGTGAGTTATGTGCTCATTTTATTTTTGCTCATTAGGCAGAATGCAGCGGATCGCGTTGGTATTCTGTGACAGCCAGCAGCCGCGGCTTCTGCATTTCAAGGGTCGTGTGACATCTGCACTTAACGCAATATGATTACTGGATTTTAATGGCGTATCTTTTAATAAAGCCGTTCTGTAAATAAAGATTATAGGGCAGCCTGTTTTCTTGGGGCGAGCTGAAACAGATTATTATTTCTGTACATCAAAGCAAGCAGCAAATTCCTCTAATTACAGCCTGGGTGTTCCAAATTACAATGTAGTAGTGTGGACGCTGGCTGCATGCTGAATGATCTGTAGTGTTCTCAGCCAAATACTGCCTCTCTCCCTCTCTCTCTTTCTCTCTCTCTCTCTCAGTCTATCTGCTGTAATTTCCATCAGAGATGCTATACCACTATAGGTACTCACTGTTATTGCAGCGAGTGGGTTATACCCCATTCATGCTGCCAAATCAATGCGGGTGATTTCCGTGTTAAGTTAACCAGGGTTTATCTGCGGTGTGAAAGCGCCAGAGTCTCATTTCCCGGGCCGAGCAACCCGGCAATTCAACCATGGTCACAACTGATTGCTGTGCAGTGTGAACAGGTAATGAGCGACCCGGGTTCCATTCCCGCTATGGAGGAAGCAGTGCTTGGTGACAGCAGCTGCCTAATCCCCCAATGACGCTCCGCCCTGCCCCCGACTGACTTCAGGGACCTGGGTCGCTACAGGAGCTTTCTGACGTAAATGCCGGGTCGCTACCAAGACAGACCCGTCTCCTGATTCCAGGTGTGACCCAGCATTTGCAGTCTGAAAGGGGTATTACAATGCAAGTGACTCTACTGGTACTCAGGGGATATATAAGATATCCTGGCAGTGGGAATGCCAGCGGTCCAAAGACCGCTCCCGTTATCCGATACAGAGAATCTCGACAGAGGTTGCGTATGTGCCCTAACTCTATCCCCTACACCCACACCCTAACCCTCCCTTGCAGCATCCTAACCCTAACCCTCCCCACCACCGCAGCCTGACCTTTACCCTCCCCCACAAGTACGTAACACTAACCCCCTCACCTAATCCCCTTGTCCCCTAGCCTATCCTTTACCACACTTGTAGGTGCTTAACCCTCCCTTCCCGCAGCCTTACCCCCCCCCCCCCACAGCCTAATCCCACCACCACCTGTAAGTGCCTAAACCTAACCCCCCTCCCCTCAGCCTAACCTTCCTCAAACCCCTGGCAGCCGAACACTGATTCCCCCCCCCCCCCCCAATCCCTAAACATAATTCCCCAAGCACACGCTAGCCCGCCCCACATACCTATCAGGATGCTGGCTGTTAGTATATTGTACACTGGAATCCTGACCACCAGGATGCTGACTGCATCCCCCCGGGGGCATAGCCAGACTTTTGGGGGGCCCATAGCAACATATTGAATTGGCTACTGTCCTAACGCTTCTCGAGAGACACCCCACTGTAGAAGTTATTCATTATTTATGCCCCATAATATTGCCCTAGTACATTTTCTGAACCATAGCAGTGCCCTAGCTAACATGATGCCCCAGTGAGTTATTTTAATGAACCATCATAGTAATCTAGTTTATAAGATGTCACATTGTAGGGCTTCCAGTACACATTGGACCCGATTCAGACCTTTGCAGGGCTGTGAGTTTTCAGCCCTATTGATTATCAAAAGACCGCACATGCGTATAGTATTTTACAGAATTTTCAGCCCTATTGATTATCAAAAGACCGCGCATGCGAACAGTATTTTATGACCTAGTGTCCCCAGTTCATATTATGCCACATTAACGTGCCCCCTGTTGTCATTGTGCTACATTAAAGTGGCCTGCAGTTCAAATGATGCCATGTTACAGCGTGCTCTAGTTCATATTGTGTGACACTATAACCCTTTGCACATAATCTAACACTGTGTCCCCTCGGAATAACGTTATATATGACTGTACATGTTCCCCCACCTGTTTATACTGTATGCTGTTTACTTGTTACCCACCTGGCTGCTGCACCGCAAACCGAAAACAAATTCCTAGTATACGCAACTATACCTGGCCAATAAAGCGGATTCTGATTACATCTAAGCTGTAGTGTGTAATGAACTGTGTTGCTCTTTTTACCTGTACTCTATTTTTATTTACTGTAATGCTAAGTTTGTCTCCCTGTACTGTTCCTTTGTAAGGCGCTGCGAAACACTTGTGGCGCCTTAAATATAATAATAATAATAATAGTTACGCCTTTGATGGAACTGCTCAAAATATTGTATTTATATTTTATCATGTGTTCTGGCACCAACACCGAGATATATTGTTCATATTTTTTTTCATAAGAAGCATTGCAAAAAATCTCGCATATAAATGCAAAACTACAACATACAGATTGTCATTAATATTGCTGCATAAAAAGTCTAGTAATAGGCAATTGTATCCTACTAGTCAGATTTTTGTTTTACCTATTTAGTTAAAAAAAACACGTTCTGGATTCTGGAGAGTCACAAACAAGTGATTGTGAGTGAGATGACTTCTAATCCAGTTTGGTTGTCAGTCAAGCAAGTTATCTGCACCTGTCGTTTTCATACAAAGCTGTCCTGAGTGGGTGATCAATCTCTGGGCAAGAAATTCTGTCTGTTTGCTGTGCTGATTGTTCTTCTCCAGTGTGGAATGAGAAGACGGTGACATTGACGCAGAGGGCTGTGGGGACAGAGAGCCATTTTAGTGGCGGAAAGCTATTGGGTGCTGTCAGATCCTACAAACTTCTCACAAGTTTTTAGATGAAAATCTCCTTATCTCCAACTCCCAAAGCTGGGACCCCTCTGCACATCAGTATTACTCATGTGCGGCCAACTGTGAATTTTGGAAGTCGCAGAATAACATTAGGAGGACATTCAAGCAATTTAATGAGCGTAACTAATGGATCATGAACGTTTTCTTTTTTTCACATTCAGAATAAAATGATGCTACCGAAAGAAAAGACAAAGGTGGTTTCTCAGACCTGATTGCTGGGCTGCGGACTTGCAGAACCCTGTTGTCAGGTATATTTGGCCCAGATGAAAATGTCACCCTGTGCAAGCCTGCAAATTGCTTAGTATGACTTGCGGAAATTAGCTGGACGATTTGCTGCAATTACGAATGATTTCTCCAGTGTGCAGTCTCACCATAGCCCAGGACTTACTTAGTGGCTGCAATAGAAGCAGTCCAATCGGGCCGGACATCACATGCCTTCCCCTCAAATGCCTGTGTTTTCCCTGACACTCCCAGAAAAAGGCAGGTACCGCCCCCAAAGCCGGCCTTCTGTCAATCAACTTGCATACGGCCAGCAATCAAAAAAAGTAGCAGGATTTTGTTTCGGGAAGGCCTCGCAAATGCGCACTATGAGCCGTACGCATGCACAGTCTTCCGATGACCGCCAGGCCTGCAAATTCGCAAGCCGAGCGATCAGCTTTGTATAGCCCCCTAAAATCATAACAAGCATATACTGTAGTACACACAATACAACATTTGTTGGGTAGAGTTGAACATAAAAGGTGACATTTTGATATAGACCATGGGCATTGAGCAGATTTAGTGCAGGATGCACTAATATCCTCCACCATGCATCGCCGGCATGGGCATTGTTAATAATCGCATATGCACTAACATATTTGATAATTAATGCAAAGGACAGCTCTTGCGTTAAGAGCTGCCCTTTGCAATGTGCCCAGTGACGTGTGTGCGGTCCCCGGCGGTTCTCCCCCCTTCTCCTGCCCGGCAGCTTCCTGCTCAGATGGCTGCAGGGTCTGCCGTGCTCCGCCTCCTCCTCCCTACCAACGGAAGAGGTGCAGGGAGGAGGATGTCACTGGTCCGGGCAGCACAGCGTAAGGCTGCCTGGACAGAAGTGAGAGGGGGGCGGCGCGGATCGGTTGGGGATGCAAAGGGTAGCTAATCGGCTTCTATGGGGTTACACCAGCTTGAGCTGGCAAAACCCCACGCAGTGAAGCCCCGGCGGTGGGGCTTTACTGCATATGAAAATGCGGTAAAAACCCTGCAAACAGGGTTTTTACCACATTTTTTTGTTTAGTGCATCTCGCCGTTAATGACCTGGCAAGAGTATAACAGCACATTTACAACAGCTTTGAAGTAACATTTATCAATTGCATTCCATAAAACTACACATAGTGGCTGCATGTTTGAAAAATGACAGTTAGGAGCTGGTTGTTGGTTGTTTGTCTGTCCAATTTACCTCTCTCCAAGGCTTTTAGTCCAATGACCGAATTCAGCCTGTATTGCTAATGTGTGAATTCACTGTTGACTACTGGTAGATAGCCGCCAACCAGACAGAAAGAAAAATCGACCCTTGCAAAATTGCAAAATAATTACTTATGGTTCGCTAATCGCTATCTATTTGCAAATCTTTACACAATTCCTGAAACATTGATGCTTTAACATCTGTGCAAAACACTGGAGCTCTGAGGATTTCACTAATCTGCAACCAGACTTGCCTACCCTCAGCGGGAGGCTCCCGGTTTTTACTGGACCCTCACGCTGCCCCGCAAACCTTGGTAATTTCTGCAGGTAATCGGTAACCACGCAAAAATCCGATTGCACATTCACGAGTCCGGAAGTGCCAAGGGGCGGGGCCTATTCTGTACATTTGACTACATGTGAAATCAGTCACTAGAAGCCGGCCGGCACCCATGCGATCCGTAGAGACTGTCTGACATCAAGCTGCCATCAAGCTGCTGGGGTGCCGTGAACTTGTGCATGCACGTTGCTTACAGCAAGGTTACCTGCTTTTAAAGTCTCCTCTCCAGGGTAAGCCCAGAGAGGAGACTGTCAGCAGCACTTCGGGTGGCGGGGCCTGATGTAGATGTCATCAACCCATGCCCCCCAGTACAGCAAATCCCACAATTTGCATGTCTTTGAGGAGGTGGCTGGACTAAATGATGTGATTTCATTTTTAGCCCCGCTGCCTCCCCCAAAAAGCCGCAAATCATGGGAAATTGGTGCTGCCACGTAGGGTGGCCTCCGGTATCCAGGAGGGTTTCCCACCTTTCCATAGGGCTTGGAGGGGGACCCGATGTTCGGGAGCCTCCCGGCCATTCCTGGAGAGTAGGCAAACCTGGCTTACAGTACATGTGAAGTTGAAAATTCGCTGATTATTCAGCCATGCTGATTTAGAATCAAAGACCCATAAATGGCCTATTTATGAAATAATATCTGCAGGATATTCTCCGAAACAGCCACAAATATTAAGTATCCCCAAATGTAACTTCAAAATCTGCTGTGGTCCCTTTAATGTCCAATAGCAGGCGCAGCCAGGGGCCAGGACCCAGTAAAATGGAGGGGGTGTGACCACCGGGTGGGGGTGGGGCATCCAGAAGAGGGGGTGTGGCAACGCCACCCTTTTAAAAAATAACCGCAATTTGTGTGGCTGAATCAGTATGATAGCTTATGCACTTATCAGAGCTCATTTCCTGGCAAGAGATTGTTTTGTAAGTTTGCATGATAATAATTAATAGCTTTCACTCAGGGGCAAATTTACATAAAAATATTTATCACTTCTGCAAAAATAATGTGGGTTGTGATAAATATGCCCCTAGAAGTGCTGACCATGCAGTATCAGACACCGTTAGCATAAGATTTCATTACAGATGTCATAAACACGATGTCTGCATGCAATATGACTGTGGGGGTTGGAGGTTGGTTTGGGAATTCATCGGTGAGGGAGCCCCTAGGCACAACAGCTGATACACCACCACTTAATTATATAATTGTATTGATTGCTTCAAAGACCACATATGATAATAGTCAATTTTATTGAATAATTGAGAAAAAAACACTTAACTTTTTTATTTCTAATTATGTATACATAGTTAATAAGTAGGAGAGCTTACAGAAGCAGTATGTGCATGTTTTACCTGTTTATACGCCATTCAAGATGGCATAAATTACGGTATAGACTACCTTATTTCACAACTGTTTTGCTTAAGAGTTCTCCCCCCTTTGGCAGCCCATAATTGCACATACAGTACATAGCCCAATGGGTGTGCCTCACATACTTCCCTACTCTCCCGGGAGATGAGTTCAACATCCCGGTGGCCAGGACTCTGGCAGTCAGTATACTGAAGCTGGCATCCCAACTACCGCTGGGAGACAGTAAAAAGTAATTTTTTTGCCCAGAACAGGTTCTGGAACCCGGTTCCTGATGATGTCATATTTAATTAGAGGATCGGGAACTGAGTTCCTGCTGGTTCCTGCTGCATAATAGCACTGGGGAGAATAATAGATGGGGGGAAGGGGGCAGGGGGAGGGTAAGTAAACTTACCTAACCCCTGTGGGGATTCCTTCCCAGAGTGGTAAACATACGAATAACCACCAGTCATTGGGAAGCTAATGAAAATTGAGTAGTGCTCCCAGAGACCCGGTGAATTGTGTTATCGTAGCAACGCACCAGCAATGCCGGTAAATTTGCCATTGTAGAATGGGAGTGTGGCCACGATTAGATGATAGCGGAAACCACATCCCTTGTACGGCCTCCCCATTTACTTGCTCTGCCTTCACCACGCACTGCACCCTACTATGGTTTCCCTCTCCTGGACGGGGCAGCCAGAAAGTCACCAACCATGGCACACATGCGGTCGGTAAGCCAAATCAAAACCCATTCGTAAAGTGATAGCATGAGTTATCACTTTACTTCTTTCTCTTTGCCGGAGTCTTGTCCCAAAACTAGTGTGAAAAATAATCTCCAATCATCGCCACATGCCAAATAATAGCGGGATCATTTCCATCAACTAATATATAGACCCCTACTTTATTTTTATTTGGAACAGGGTGGCTGGAACAGAATGATGTGGCAATATTGGCTGAAGATAGCTATAGCTGGCAGCACTATGATATATAACTGGATTAACTGTCATTGATTTTCAAATGTGTTCCACAAAATATTCACAAATTCCACATTTGCCCATAAAATGTCACCTGTCATTACCAGTCTTCCCCAAATGTACAATCCAGTTCAATGTTATAACCTACCTGCGGCTGTCATGGTTTATTCATTGATGTTGCTTGCACAAATGGTGTTGTCTTTCGGCAGGGGGATATATGTAATGTTCTGATATTACATTTAGCTTGAGGGGATCGATAACTAAAAGGTAGATGTTTATTTTATATATATGCCCTATGCTTGTAGAGACTCGTTTGCTTACATATTTCACCATCAGCATTTTCTGTCAGATTTGCAATCATGCAAAAGTAAGCACAAAGTGAGCTTACAAGTTTGGTTCTGAAAACCAGGATATAGGGGTGCTATAGACAGGATGGGCTGACAGGTATTACATCTATCTATCTATCTATCTATCTATCTATCTATCTATCTATCTATCTATCTATCTATCTATCTATCATATAGCTATAACAGCATCAAATCTTCTTGGAAGACTTCCCACAAGATTTTGGAGTGTTTCTGTGTGAATCTGTGGTTATTCATTCTGTAGAGCATTTATGAGGTCAGGCGCTGATGTTGGATGAGAGGGCCTGGCTCGCAATCTCCATTCCAGTTCATCCCAAAGGTGCTCAGTAGGGTTGAGGTCTGGGTTACGTTCTTCCATATCCAACTCATTAAACCATGTCTTTATAGTCCTCGCTTTGTGCACTGGGGCACAGTCATGTTGGTATAGAAAAGGACCTTTCCCAAGGTTTTGCCACAAAGTTGGAACGATAGCATTGTTCAACATGTTGTAGTATGCTGAAGCACTAACATTATCCTTCACTGGAGATAAGAGGCCTCACCTAAACCCTGGAAAAACAGCTCCATACCATTAATCATCCTCCACCAAACTTGACAGTTGGCATAATGCAGTCATGCAGGTGATGTTCTCCTGGCATCCGCCATCTGACTGCCAAAGAGAGAAGCTTGATTCATAGTTCCACGGATCCAGTGTCTGTCATTTGGAATTGAATTTGGTGATGTGAGGCTTGCATGCAGCTACTCGACCATGGAAACCAACTCCCTTCAGGGTTGCCTACCCTCTTTGAATAGCTGGGAGGCTCTCAAAAATCGGCTCTGCCTCCCAGGCCCCCGCAATACGGCCAGTCTCCCACGACCATCCCCCCCAAACAGCCATTTCCTGCTGTGGCTCCACCCCTATCCCACTCCCTTTATATGTCCATCTGGCAGCCCTGTCCCCTGCCTCACCGAGCTGGCTGCCTTTTCTCAGAGATTATATATATATATATATATATATATATACAAAATGGCAAGTGAGAAAATTGTAGGGATGGCCATCGATGTTCCCAAAACATTGATGTTCCCAAAACATTGATGGTTGTGACCTAATGGTCAATATTTTGGGCATCCATAGGGTAGGGTCGAATAGTTTAAAGCCATCGATGGACGGCATCCGATGGCAATGTTTTTGTTTCCCCCCCCCCCTGCAAGTCAGACAGTCAGTCACACAGTCCGTCTCCTGTCTGCCGCACTGGTCCGGGTCTCACAGCTTGCAACTTCTGCGGCCAGCGATGCGATACTGGTCAGCGGCAGGCAGCTGAATTCATAAAATACTACAGGCCCAGGACAGTGGACCCCGCCCCCTCTGTCCGTCAGTCACGCTGGTCCACCTCCATCCCAGTCCATCCTCAGTCCTGCCGTCGCCACCCCATCCCCCCTGCGTGTGCGACTCGCTGGATTTGAATACTGAGTACTGACATATTTCATTAGTGAGTGCAGTCCCCCAGCTGTGTCCGGCAGGGAGGTGTGCGCATGCACAGAAGAAACTTTATATATTGATATCTAGTTAAAGTTTCTACTGCGCATGTGTGCACCTCCTGCAGGGAAACCCGCCCCTTTCTTCTGTGCATGCGCAGCTAAACAATAGCGGGAATCAACAATGGCTGGTGATAGAATGTTTTATAGCCATCGATGGTTCCTGCTTTGAAAGCCACCGAAGGCAAACATTGATCTGTCGATGGCCATCCCTAGAACATTGTGTGTATATATAAGTAATACAAATCACAGAGCTCAGCACTCACCGTAATAAACAGTGGGGTTTTAGTTCATGAATAAATCAATGCATTTAAGCATGTAGCCCACGTCAAGCTTAAATGTATTGACCAATTCATGAACTAAAACCCCACTTTTTATTATGGTGATTGAGTGTATTATGATGAATTATGTGATTTAAATATAGAAATAACAATTATTTTTTAATGCAAGAAAAATGACCAGCACTCACATATTAGTAGCAACATTATTTTTTAAAGGTAATGGCAGTAGCACACACACACACACACACACACACACACACCACACACACAGTAATACAGATGGGGCCGCTCTCCTCAGAGCGGCTCCCATCGCGACTACCGCCATCCGCCGGATTGTGGCGTCTGCCAGAATGGGGAGCGCGCACCTCAAGACACATCGTCAATGGACTTGCGAGCGTTTGAGACGATCGCGCATCCACGTCCTGCCCCCTCCACCGGATCACCATCCGCCAGGAACCTGCGAATGGTGATCTGGCAGCAAGAAGAGAACTGCCCAATCTGTACACAAGATATTATAGTTATTTGTATTTATTGCACCACAAAATCTTTATCTGGGATTTTTCTCTCAACCCCCCCCCCCCCCACACACACACACACACTAAATATATCTATAATTACAAATCGTTTTACTGTACAACTGTAGGAGGAGAGTGTGCGATTCAATGACATTTAATTGCTCAGGACTAGGAGAGAACGCTGAGAGTTTTCAATGTTTTTCAACTCTTGTTTTTCAGATTTCAAATGAGTGTTTGATTCATTGCCATCTGATCAGCGTATTTGTGCATTCATTCAATTTTCATAACTGCCTGGCCTCACAGTTCCTCTCAATTAGCCAAACAAAGTAATTAAATCCTTACTTACATGATTGCAGATAAATACTGTACCGGTGTGTCGTGCACAGGAAATGTTTCTCCGTAAATCAAGAGACGTACTTTGGAACAAGTGATATTTAAAGGCTCATCATTTCATCATGTCCGGTAATTGTCATTGTCCTTTTGAAGGAGATATAGCTCTTAGTTGATAGTACAAAAATGTCTGTCTTAATATCTTTTAATACACAGGTCTGAAAAATGTTCATACTATCCCATAGATTTCTGGGTACTGATTATACTAATTTGATAACTAAAATGACTTATAATTATTTAATTTAAATGATTGTAAAATAAATTCCATCAAATACTTTTTTCACAATTCCTCAATACATTATTTGTCTATTGTTATTACTAACCTATTATTATTATTATTATTATTATTATTATACCAAATTGAAAGGAGAATTTTCTTTTGTACTAGACGTAAAATTAACAGACAAGACAGGAACTTGTAACCTTCAAACCCCCTACTTTCAATCAAATAGTGGGAAACATGCTTGAAAATTACAAACCATTAAGTTCTTCAATGAACTTGAATTTTCCCTTTTTGAATGATCACTGGTAACCCATTTCTGGAAACCTTGGAGCTGTTAGTGAGGCACATAGAGAACGATTCAACTCAGTTTTAACTCTGCAGCCTCTTGGGATGCTGGGAAAGAAACCTGGCTCCCCAATGGTTATTGGCAGCCATCTTTTTGTAGCCGTTATGCGGGCAGCCATTTTCTCTTGGGCCCTTGGACTTGATGTTTCTCTGACTCTAGCTGAACAGCGGCCAGGGGTCAGGGGAGCCGGTACATCCTCTGCCTGCAGCCCTGGAACACTTAAATTGTTCTGGCCCGGGGGGCAGCTGGCACCCTGCCCCCAGGGCCTAGTCCACCTCTGACTGTGGGGTTATTTAAAAAAATATATATTAATTCGGCAAGAATGCATTTCCCATTATAGGTATGGGTATTTTTTTTTTTTTTGCAATATGTTCATTAAGAGATCAGAAACCTTTTTATATGTATAATTCTGCACTACAATGTGTCTATGTGTATGTACATGTTATGGTGTATGTTTTAATATTTTTTTTGTATTTGAAAAGTAATAAAAAGGATTTGAAAAAAAAAGAAAATATGTTCATTAACCCCTTCCCGCCGCAGCATGTTTTTGCCTTCCTCACAGAGGCCTTTTTTTTTTCAAATTTTGACATGTATCACTTAAGTGGGGATAACTTTTTTTTGCTTTTACTTATCCCAGTGATTTTGAGATTGTTTTCCCGTGACACATTGTACTTTAAATTAGTGGTAAATTTTGTGAAAAATACCAAAATGTCGTAAAAATTTGCAAAATGTTACATTTTCTGCTTGTGAGACAAATAATCATACCACTCAAAATAGTTAATAACTAACAAAGACCATATCTATACTTTATTAAAAAATCATTATTTTAACCTCCTTTAATTTTTTTGGACACTAGGGGGCAGCAGCGTCTAAATTTTACACTACACGCAGTTTAACGCTGGTTTTGGCTGTTCACTTTTGGACAGCCAATCGCAGCGATCGCCCAAGACGGGGGGCAACCCTGCCCCCCCTGGGCAATAAGGGAGGATGTCTGCTGTCAGGGACAGCAGACATCGTCCCTCTGTCACCGCGTCTGTAGACGTGGTGGCACTTTTAAGTCATGACGTATATATACGTCATGTGTCGGGAAGTAAATCCCGGCCATGACGTATATATACGTCAAATGTCGGGAAGGGGTTAAGGTTCAGAAAACGTACATACAAAACATCTGCGTTGGTGTATAAAAGGCATCCACACAATGGGGGTTATTCTAGTTCACTCTTTCTGACAAAATCCTTCTTAGATGGACAAAACCATGTGCACTGCAGGGGGGCAGATGTAACATGTGCAGAGAGAGTTAGATTTGGGTGAGTTATTTTGTTTCTGTGCAGGGTAAATACTGACTGCTTTATTTTTACACTGCAATATAGATCTCACTTTGAAGTAAAACCCCACCCAAATCTAATTCTCTCTGCACAATTAACATCTGCCCCACCTGCAGTGGACATGGTTTTGTCCATCTAAGAAGGATTTTGTCAGAAAGAGTGAACTAGAATAAGGGCCAATGTCTCATAAAACACTACAAGAACAGTGGACATAGTGAGGAGAAGAGTGAACATCTACAAAGGTCTAAGACTACCAAATGTTTCCAAACCAGGTTTTTAACATATTAAATGGTGGATCAGAGGGGGTTTAGTCTAAGGGAGGCAAGGGGAAGGGGTGCAGCTTCTTGTCCACATGTCAAATGTGGTTAGAGTTAAAGATGGTACATTTTTACAATCATGGTGTGTCTACCGGTATCTCAAACAGTTTGCAAATATCATCTCTCCGGGCGGGAGGACGAGTTCGGATGAAGGGTTCCCAGGTGGAGTAAAACTTTGAGAAGGAGGAAGGATCAGCATGCCTGAAGAGATCATATCTGTCATAGTACATGTACAGTATTTCAATAGGAGGTCTTCCACCTCAGATACAGTAGGTAGGCTTTATCCAGTACTTCAGAATAGCTTTTTTCGCAGCAGTGACAGTGAGTGTAAGTATAGGAATACAATTAGTGGAGGGCGGGGGGACGGACCAAGAGTCAAAATTGGCAAAAAGGAGGGGGAGAGGATCAAGATGGGCAGAACCCTGGAAAGTATACTTAATATAGCAAACTAAATTGTTCCAGAATTGCGCTATGTACCTGCAGGACCAGAAGTTATGGAAAAAGGAGGCAACGTGAAACCGGCATTTAGGGCAGGAGCCATCCTCTTCTGGGACAAAGAAGCTCCTCTGATTTTGGGAAACATATGACTTATGAAGAAGCTTCAGATGGACCTCTTGTAAGATTAATGGATGATTTCAGGATCTTGATAGTCCTACTATGATTTGAAAATTATGATCGGGTCCGATAATAAAGAGATATCTTTTAACCAAAAGGTGCCATAGAGTAGCCTAGATTTTAATAAAAATATTGTTAATAAATCTGCCCCTTGATAACTATTACAAGTTACTGGACAGCGCTAAAGGCAGCCTGTTTTACACCAGCTATAGTGGGTATTGCAACCTTTTTTTTAAATTGTTGTTACAGTATTATTATTATAAAATCTTTTATAAGGCACCACAGATGGTTTGCAGCACCGTACATATGGCACACATTAGGACAATACAGAGTACACAGAACTATACTGTACATTACAGTAACTGAAGAACTAAAACAGAGCACAGGTAACAATTAATAGCACAATTCCCAGTAGACAATACAGCTGAGATGTAGGGAAGCAGTGGAGTTGTCCAGGTGCAGGTTGTCGTAGGAAGAGATAAATGAACACAAGTGAGAAGAGATGCGGGTATAAACAGTCATTCCGTTGGAGAATCTGTAATTGAAGTGTGAGAGAAGAGGGCTGTGAGAGGCCTTATTAACAAATAGGCTGATTAGGCTGCCGTCTAGGGCACCAGGACGGGGGATTCTCCTTCACATGCCACAAGCATTGCATCATACATGCCAGTCATATAACCTTCATTACATGCACATTCAGGTGTCGGTGGCTCCTTCATCAGCACTGTGCTATAACAGGGCGGCTCCCTCCGCACACACACACACACACACAGCCAGGCACACACACCTCTCTGCAGTACAGAGAGGCAGGGGAGGACTCTGCTGCCCAGTCAGAGCTGTCAGACGCGGCAGCATCGGGAGGACAGGGGGCTGGAGACCCTTTTGGGGGGGATGATTCCCGTCACCGCCACCCTGGATATGAAATCCCCAGAGATAGAGAGCCCTGGCAGTAAGCCCGCCCTCCCCTAGAAGCCGGGTTGGGCCCTTTCACACAAGCCAGTAACCCGGGCTGGTCGTGGGAGCAACCCTGCTAGCTAGCAGTGTTGAAATCCCGGCAAATTTATCCCGAAATTTGGCCCAGGAACCTTTCACACCAGCGCTAGTAGTGGGTTGTTCCCGGACCCAACCCGGGAATTTAGGCTGGTGTGAATGGGGTATAACATTAGCCATCCAGAACTTTTATTCTTCCTAAAACATCCAGAATTTATAATCGGGATGGAGTTGTCTTGTCTAACTGCGTTGGGACAATACCGTAGTCCTAATTTGTGGGCCAGACCCACCAAATCAGGACGGTTGGGCAGGTTGGGTATTACATCTAACCCACTAAAACACTCTTTTTTTATATAAAATTGGCACATAAGTAGCAAGACCACAAAACAGGGTCAGTTTTGATTATAAAATGATCATATCCAGGTTATCAACATTTATGTCATAATAAAAGAATAAAAGAGTTTGATCCTGGCGGTCAATTATTAACTTTCCAGGCCCTCAGAGATAAATACGATCTACCCCAATCACACTTCTTACAGTACAAACCAGACATTACCTCTCATCCTTTACTATCCCCACCCCAAGGGCGTCTCCTTTATCAATCTCAGATCCATTTCTCCACATACAGATGGAGCTGGCCTCTTCTATCCCCGGCGCTCGCCAGACCCTTGCGTTGGTGGCGCCGGCGATAGAGACTGGGACGCGCGTGCGTCTCACGTGCATGCGCGTCCCAGAATCGCGGCTGCTGGGCAGCGTCTCCCAGCTCCTCTTCAGGGAGACGCTGCCCAGTTCGGGGGGGGTCAGGCGGCGACGGGGACCGGTAGAGACGGCGGGGGAGGAATCGATGACCCCCGCCGAGCTCCGTTGCGGGAGCCGGATGCCAGCATGGATGGCGGTAGAAACGCCACCCACAGCAAGGACAAGGCCGGCTCCATCTGTATTAAACCTATGTGATATCTGACAACAGGTGGGATAAACCATAAGCTGGGGCAGTACGGATGGTGTAATGGTTAGCATTACTGCCTCACAGCGCTGAGGTCATGGGCAGGGGCGTAACTAACTATTTAGCGCCCTCCCCCCCGCCGCACCTAACCTGCCCCCCCCTTCTTACCCGCGGTCTGCGTCTCGCCCGGCTCTCTGTCGGGACCTTCCTGACGTCACGGTCCCGGCTCCTGCTGCTACAATGAAAACGGACTCTTAGAAAATGGCTGCCCCCATACTGCAGATAGAAAATTGTCTGCAGTATGGGGGCAGCCATTTTCTAATTGTCAGTTTTCATTGCAGCAGGAGCCGGCCGGGACCGTGACGTCAGGAAGGTCCCAACATAGAGCCTGGCGAGACGCAGACTGCAGGTAACTATAGCCCCGCAGCCCCCCCGGCGGCGCCCCCAATTTCTCTGCGCCCCCCCGCCACCGCGGGGGCTGCGGAGCTATAGTTACGCCACTGGTCATGGGTTCTATTCCCACAATGGCTCTAACTGAGCGGAGTTTGTATATTCTCCCCGTGTTTGCATGGGTTTACTCCAGGTACTCCGGTTTCCTCCCACAATCCAAAAATATTCTGGTAGGTCAATTGGCTTCCAACAAAAATTAACCCTAGAATGTCTGTGTGTGCGTGTACATGTGGTAGGGGATATAGATTGTAAGCTCCACTGGGGCAGGGACTGATATGAATGTTCAACTATACTCTGTAAAGCGCTGCGGAATATGTGTGCGCTATATAAGAAACTGTTAATAAATAAATAATAATAATAAATAAGCGCAGTGGCTCAGAGACATCCGTTCTTTACCATCTAAAAGCTGCGCCATTACAAAAAAAACCTTAAAACCCCTACAATCAGCATACCTTCAAGAGGTACACTTTTACACAATGCAGTGGGCATATATTTCTCCAGCTAGATATGCCCATTTTAAACCCGGTATTTCTAGTCTATGCCCCAAATGTGGATGCTCCAATGCCACCTGTGCACACTGCTTCTGGGAATGTGGATACATCAAGAAATTTCGGCACAAGCTCATAGGATACATCAATCGTTCTTTCTCCCTTCGTGTTAATCCCAACCCAACTGCATGTCTTTTTGCTTACTTCTCACAATGGGACCTAGACCCAGCCACCAAAAATATTGTCCCATTACTGACTATGATAGTCACGGTACTACGCAAACTTATCCTGACTTACTGGTTGTCTAAGTCCACCCCTTCAATATCAGAACTCCAGCAGAAACTGCTACAATTTATGTACTTTGACAGGAAAACTGCTACCATCAACATTGAAAAAAGGAGTTCTCTCTTTCTATAAGAAATGGGGACTCTTCATTGATACTCTAGATCAGTGGTTCCTGCGACCAGCTGATTACCACTGCCGGGCTCCCCCAGGCAGTTTCTTTTTCATCAGCAACCATCTCTGGTCGCTGATGAACAGGAGAAACTGAGCAATATATTGCTCAGCCATATATTGCTCAGCCATATATGGCTGAGCAATATATCTCCCCCGTGTGTACACAGCATAAGATTGCATACTTTTGAAATGTCTCATTTGCGTCATTTCCTGATGTGTTGAAAACTTAAATAAAAACAGATATTTAAAAAAAAGAAAAAAGAACACAAGAATAACATTTTCAATGAGTTTTGTAAGGATTTACCATGGGGCAGTCCCTTGTTGTTAGCAGTGGGGTGTCACTGGCACTTCTGATCCCCCCCCCCCCTTCCTTGGCTTTGCTTAGTCCTGTTCTTCCCAGGATACAGAATACTATTAATGCATGTTTTATTCTCTGCACTTGCAGGTTAATTCCATTGGTCCTGCTCTCATTTTTCCTTATGGACGAGGTTCTCTTCCCTCTTATATCCTGTATCTTATATCTTTTATAGTTTACCCCATGTGGCACTTACTTGGCACACACACTCCTGGCATGCGGCTAATGGAGATTGTGATAAATGTACCCCTACAAGGTGGTGTTAAAGGGTCAGCCTTTTGTACCTATACCTTTTTACTTTTCTGTGTCATAAATGTGTTTGTGGTTGTTATACGTGCCATTATACACTGATACAGACTCCCAGTTGCAGAGAATTATGGAGAGCTGTCACCTTACAATATCAAATCTACGTCTCATAATCCCCTCAACCTTCTACAAGTCAGGCCCAAGGTCTGGTTAATCTGTCTTCTAAGCGCAAAGTGGAGTCACAACTCTTGAGTGAAATTTCAGTAAATATCAAGAGATTAATCTCATCTCCTGTTACTTCGTCACGTACTTCAGCTGTTTTTACTGCATATTTTAGATAAATACAGGAAAATATGACATACTGCTAGTTATAGCCATGGTAGAGAAAGTACGGGACCTGTAGGTATGATTTACACATAAATGAGTTGTCTCAGTTTTTGCGGTATGCGGCATGCCTTGCTGTTAACCCTTTGCAGTCCAAATTTTTATTTTTGCAATTCAAACAGTCTGGTATAAATGTTTAAATTAATTGTAAAAAAAAAATGTTTTATTATTATTCAAAAATGGTCTACATTGAATGTTGCACGATGTTAAGGTGGCCATACACACGCAGATTTATCTTCAGATCTGGCTGGTTGGAACAAAAACATGGTTATGGATGAGAGCAAATGAAAGTTGACCATTTTCTTGGGAATGCTGGAAAACTGACAAACTGTCACTCATCCATAACCATGTTTTTGTTCCAACCAGCCAGATCTGAAGATAAATCTTACTACTGTATGGGCACCTTTAACCCCTTCAGTGGCAATTCCGAGAATTTTCCGGGCTGTGCCTCAGTGTCCAGTCTGGCAAGCCCGGAAAATTCTCGGGATTGCCACTGCTTAGAGTCGGGCAGTGCTGCAGAGTTCAACCACTGAACGCTGCCGGGCTCCCTCCCCTCCGCCGCACCTCCTCCTCCCCCTCCCCTCCGGGTTGTCTATTGAAGTGCGGATGTACGAGTGGGGGGCCGCGTTAAAACCACACGCAGCTCTGTGTAATTCGTGGATTAGAATAAGGTCCTTATACCACAGTCTAAAGGCCGGTGAAATAGGGGGATGGGGGGTGAAGGGGCGTTGATGCGGCATTGTGGGAGTGTCAGAGCACAGCATTGCAGGGGTGCGGCCTACACAACACAGGCATGTCTGCGCCAATTGCTGCTATGGCACAAAACTACTGGGGGTTGTCTACCTTTTAGTACACAGTTCTCTGCTGCTCTCGAAACCTGATACAGTAAGTCTCTCCATAATACATTTATGTAGGAAATACCCTTTTCCAGGGTCAGCAGTTACAAGTCGCTCTCCTTCCCTTACAGTGCAGGGCTTCCAGCTCTGACTGCGTCCCAGTCATCAGGAATGCAGCATTTGCACTGGGGGTGAAGGGGAGGTCTTGCTGTTTGGACTAAAGCAAGAAAACCTCTAAGATGTATATAGACAGGACACTGATGGGTTACAGGGCTGATACTTAAAAAAGTTAAAGTACAGTATACCTCTTTTTTATTTTACAAATCACGACACCGCAGCTCTCAAGCATTCATTCAGCATAGAGACGCTCCAATTGGGGGGGGGGGGGGGGGGGAGAACCATTATCATTAAGCAACACTCTTTATTTTAAAAATTGGCTCATGCCACTCCGGTGTTGTTGGGGGCGCATACTGCTCCGGTGCTGTTAGGGGTGCATGCCGCTCTGATGTTGTGGGGGGCGCATGCCACTCCGGTGTTTTGGGGGGTACATGCCACTCCGGTGTTTTGGGGGGCGCATGCCACTCCGGTGTTTTGCGGGCAAATTCCTTTATGGCAAGGGCGCCTGTCTCTCCCGGTGAGATAGTGAGGCATTTCTCACACGGGGAGGCGGTGGGGCTTGTCTCTCCCGGGGTGCCGGTGGTGCGTGCCTCTCCCAGGGTGCTGGTGGTGCTTGCCTCTGCCAGGGTGCCAATAGTGCTAGCCTCTGCCGGGGTGCCAGTGGTGTATGTCTCTCCCGGGGTGCTTGCCTCTGCCGGGGTGCCGGTGGTGCTAGCCTCTGCCGGGGTGCCGGTGGTGCTAGCCTCTCCCGGGGGGCTGGTGGAGCTTGCCTCTGCTGAGGTGCCAGTGGTGCAGGCCTCTGCCGGGATGCCGGTGGTGCCTGCCTCTGCCGGGGTGCCGGTGGTGCTAGCCTCTCCCGGGGGGCTGGTGGAGCTTGCCTCTGCTGAGGTGCCAGTGGTGCAGGCCTCTGCCGGGTTGCCGGTGGTGCCTGCCTCTGCCGGGGTGCCGGTGGTGCTAGCCTCTCCCGGGGGGCTGGTGGAGCTTGCCTCTGCTGAGGTGCCAGTGGTGCAGGCCTCTGCCGGGTTGCCGGTGGTGCCTGCCTCTGCCGGGGTGCAGGGGGCATCTGCATCTCCCGGGGTTCCTGCTCAGTTTGTTTCACGGAGGGCAATGGGGCCATTTCAATCACTTCGGGTTGTGTTATTTGCTCCCTCTTTGGTGACAGTAGAGGGGCAGCACTCTGCATCACCTTAATTAAATAAAGATAAAATAGAAATTCTAAATAATAATTAGGCTATAGAAAAATATCCCTTCTACAGTAGTTATAATGGACGGAATCCAGTTACTTTTGGGGCTGTCAACCAATAGATGGTGCCCAATGGAGCTATTGGGACTATTTGCATTGTGCCCTAATATTACTTTTTTGGGGTTTAGCTGCTCAACTGACCATACATAAATGCAGGTATTAGCAAATACAATACAATAATGCTGAAAGGGGGAAAAAATGGACTTCAATTAAAGCCCTTTATAAACAAACCCATTTGCAGTGCAATGTAGTGCCCAAAAGCACCGGCAATACTATAAATAATAAATTACCCCTTAGCTTAATCAGATCTGGGAAAAATCCACTGTCTGTGCCCTGACACACCCACGTTCAGGTTAGCCCCGTCTAGGGTTTCCAGCTCATCTCTTTACTTCTGGACACATTAATTAATTACACAGGTTCTGTGGCTGATTAAAACCAGGTGAAATGGAGTCTTGACGTCAGCTAGCCACAGAACCTGTGTAATTAATATGTGTCCAGAATTAAAGGGATGAGGTGGAAACCTTAGCCCCGTCCCTTGAGAACTCCATGAAAAATCCTAATTGTGCAAACACGAAACAGCGCACTTACCCCGCTGCTGAAGAATGACCAGCACATGCTAAACGGGAAGCAGCTCATGGCTGCTCCCAGGGGCGAATTGGGATGAAAAACCAGCCCGGGAAATTTCTAAAAGCAGCCCTACAAAAGGGGTGGAGTCAATGAAAAAGGTGGAGTCGGTTAATGAGGGGAAGGCAGGGGAACCCCTTTTAAAAGCAAGAGCCCCCTGCCGCCTTGTACCACACACTCCAGGACTGAACTGGGGGAGAGGTGAAAGGTGAAGAAACAGGGAGAAATGTGAAAGTGAGAGGAAGAGCAGTGGGAGACGTGAGAGGAGGAGAGGAACAGGGGGAGACATGTGAGGAGGAGAGAAACAGGGGGAGACATGTGAGGAGGAGAAAAACAGGGAGAGACGTGAGAGAAGGAGAGGAACAGGGGGAGACGTGAGAGGAGGAGGGGAACAGGGGGAGACATGAGAGGAGGAGAGGAACAGGGGGAGACGTAAGAGGAGGAGGGGAACAGGGGGAGACATGAGAGGAGGAGAGGAACAAGGGGAGACGTGAGAGGAGGAGCGAAACGGGAAACGTGAGAGGAGGAGCAGGGGGAGACATGAGAGGAGCAAAGGAATAGGGGGAGACGTGACAGGAGCAAAGGAATAGGGGGAGACGTGACAGGAGCAAAGGAATAGGGGGACAAATGACAGGAGCCAAAATTCACATTATGCCACATAGAATAAGTCAAAAATCACACGGAATGAATCAAAATTCAATTTATGGCATCCAGATTGAGCAAAAATTCTCATTATGGCACACCGAATAATGCAAAATTCTGTTATGTGGTGGGAGGGGGTCTCTTCAAGTGTAAAGGCCCCCCTCCACTAGTGCACTTTGGAATGTTTTCATCTGATGCAGAGCAATCAAATTAAACTGTAAAATGAAGGTAGAATCTACCTCCATTTTACATCCCCTCTCCCCCAGGAACCAGATAGCAGCATCTCCTACCATACATACAACACACACTGCCGCTGTCATACATACAGAGGCGGAACTAGCGCATTGTGGGCCCAGGTGCGAAAATATGCTTTGGGCCCCCCCTCAAAATGGGAACAGTGTGCGCCAAAAATAGACTGCAATGTGTGTGTGTGTGTGTGGGGGGGGAATTAGGGTTATAGGCTGCTGGGTATGTGTGTGTATGGTTAGGGTTATAGGCTGCGGGGTGTGTGTGTATGGTTAGGGTTATAGGCTGCGGGTGTGTGTGTATGGTTAGGGCTATAGGCTGCTGGGTGTGTGTGTGTATGGTTAGGGTTATAGGCTGCTGGGTGTGTGTGTGTGTGTGTGGTTAGGGTTATAGGCTGCTGGGTGTGTGTGTGTATGGTTAGGGTTATAGACTGTGGGGTGTGTGTATGGTTAGGGTTATAGGCTGCTGGGTGTGTGTATGGTTAGGGTTATAGGCTGCGGGGTGTGTGTATGGTTAGGGTTATAGGCTGCGGTGTGTGTGTGTGTGGTTAGGGTTATAGGCTGCGGGGTGTGTATGTGTATGGTTAGGGTTATAGGCTGCGGGGTTTGTGTGTATGGTTAGGGTTATAGGCTGCTGGGTGTGTGTGTGTGTGTGTGTGTGTGTGTGTGTGTGTGGTTAGGGTTATAGGCTGCGGGGTGTGTGTATGGTTAGGGTTATAGGCTGCTGGGTGTGTGTGTATGGTTATGGTTATAGGCTGTGGGGTGTGTGTATGGTTAGGGTTATAGGCTGCGGGGTGTGTGTGTGTGGTTAGGGTTATAGGCTGCTGGGTGTGTGTGTATGGTTAGTGTTATAGGCTGTGGGGTGTGTGTGTGTGTGTATGGTTAGGGTTATAGGCTGCGGGGTGTGTGTGTGTGTATGGTAAGGGTTATATGCTGCTGGGTGTGTGTGTGTATGGTTAGGGTTATAGGCTGCTGGGTGTGTGTGTGTGTATGGTTAGAGTTATAGGCTGCGGGGTGTGTGTGTGTGTGTATGGTTAGGGTTATAGGCTGCGGGGTGTGTGTGTGTGTGTGTGTATGGTTAGGGTTATAGGCTGCTGGGTGTGTGTGTGTATGGTTAGGGTTATAGGCTGCTGGGTGTGTGTGAGTATGGTTAGGGCTATAGGCTGCAGGGTGTGTATGTGTGGTTAGTGTTATAGGCTGCAGGGGGGTGTATGGTTAGGCTGCGGAGGGGAGTGTATGGCTAGTTTTAGGCTGTGGAGGGGGGTGGGTGGGTTTAGGATGCAGGTGGTTGGTGAATAATTGGGCTGTGGGTGTATAGATAGGTTTAGGCTATTGGGGGGTGTATAATGAAGGTTAGGCTTCAGAGGTGAGGAGTGTATAGTGAGAGCTGAGCTGCAGGGGAGGGGGGGTATGGTTAAAGTTAGGCTGGTCGGGGGGGGGGGGGTGGGTAAGGTTTTTGCACCATTATATTATTCATTTGTTTTTCTGCACTCCTGTTCACGGTTATATTTTAAGAATATTTTCTTGGCCCCATCATATTGTTAAAAATCCCCCATTGTATTTTAATTTCTGTGCACCCAGCCCCCCAATAATTTGAGGTGTGTCAGCAGTGACAACACCCCCACCCCCCCTCCCCTCAAAGTAACTTACCTCTGCCATTGCTTTTCCTGTCTGACTGAGACTGAGAGCAGCAACAGGCAGCCTTGCGATTGGCTGACTGTTGCTGTGGCTACTGAAGAAGACCAGCTGCCAGTCACCACTCACCAGATGGAAATGGATGCAGAGGTACAGAGCGCTGCTGCCTCTACATCCATATAGCTGTCTGACAGCCACCCTGCCCGGCCGCATACCCCCGCTGCCCGGCCGCATACCCCCGCTTCATTGCCGCTGTCATACACACATACTACACACACTGCCGCTGTCATACATACTACACACACTACCGCCCTCTTTTATACATACTACACACACTTCCGCTCTCATTCATACATACTACACACACTGCCGCTCTCATTCATACATGCTACACACACTGCCACTGTCATACATACAGACTACACACACTGCCACCCTGCCCGGCCGCATACCCCCGCTTCACTGCCGCTGTCATACACACATACTACACACACTGCCGCTGTCATACATACTACACACACTACCGCCCTCTTTTATACATACTACACACACTTCCGCTCTCATTCATACATACTACACACACTGCCGCTCTCATTCATACATGCTACACACACTGCCGCTGTCATACATACAGACTACACACACTGCCACCCTGCCCGGCCGCATACCCCCGCTTCACTGCCGCTGTCATACACACATACTACACACACTGCCGCTGTCATACATACAGACTACACTGCCGCTGTCATACATACATACTACACACACTGCCGCTGTCATACATATATACTACACACACTGCCGCTGTCATACATACTACACACACTGCCGCTGTCATACATACATACTACACACACACACACACTGCCGCTGTCATACATACATACTACACACACTGCCGCTGTCATGCATACATACTACACACACAGCCGCCCTAATTCATAAATACTACACACACTGCCGCTGTCATACATACCACACACACTGCCGCTGTCATACATATATACTACACACACTGCCGCTGTCATACATACTACACACACTGCTGCTGTCATACATACATACTACACACACTGCCGCTGTCATACATACTACACACACTGCCGCTGTCATACATACATACTACACACACTGCCGCTTTCATACATATATACTACACACACTGCCGCTGTCATACATACATACTACACACACACACACTGCCGCTGTCATACATACATACTACACACACTGCCGCTGTCATACATACTACACACACTGCCGCTGTCATACATACATACTACACACACTGCCGCTGTCATACATATATACTACACACACTGCCGCTGTCATACATACTACACACACTGCCGCTGTCATACATACATACTACACACACACACACACACACTGCCGCTGTCATACATACATACTACACACACTGCCGCTGTCATGCATACATACTACACACACAGCCGCCCTCATTCATAAATACTACACACACTGCCGCTGTCATACATACCACACACACTGCCGCTGTCATACATATATACTACACACACTGCCACTGTCATACATACTACACACACTGCCGCTGTCATACATACATACTACACACATTGCCACTGTCATACATACTACACACACTGCCGCTGTCATACATACATACATACTACACACACTGCCGCTGTCATACATACTACACACACTGCTGCTGTCATACATACATACTACACAAACTGCCGCCGTCATACATACTACACACACTGGCGCTGTCATACATACATACTACACACACTGCCGCTGTCATACATACTACACACACTGCCGCTGTCATACATATATACTACACACACTGCCGCTGTCATACATACTACACACACTGCCGCTGTCATACATATATACTACACACACTGCCGCTGTCATACATACTACACACACTGCCGCTGTCATGCATACATACTACACATACTGCCGCTGTCATACATACTACATACACTGCCGCTGTCATACATACTACACACACTGCCGCTGTCATGCATACATACTACACACACTGACGCTCTCATACATACTACACACACTGCTGCTGTCATACATACATACCACACACACACTGCCGCTGTCATACATACATACTACACACACTGCCGCTGTCATACATACTACACACACTGGCGCTGTCATACATACATACTACACACACTGCCGCTGTCATACATACTACACACACTGCCGCTGTCATACATATATACTACACACACTGCCGCTGTCATACATACTACACACACTGCCGCTGTCATACATATATACTACACACACACTGCCGCTGTCATACATACATACTACACACACTGCCGCTGTCATACATACTACACACACTGCCGCTGTCATACATACTACACACACTGCCGCTGTCATACATACATACTACACACACTGCCGCTCTCATTCATACATACTACACACACTGACACCCTCATTCATACATACTACACACACTGCCGCTGTCATACATACAGACTACACACACTGCCGATCTCATACATACATACTACACACACTGCCGCTGTCATACATACTACACACACTGCCGCTCTCATACATACATACATACGACACACACTGCTGCTGTCATACATACATACTACACACACTGCCGCTCTCATTCATACATACCACACACACTGCCGCTGTCATACATATATACTACACACACTGCAGCCCTCATTCATACATACTACACACACTGCCGCTGTCATACATACATACATACATACTACACACTGATACTCTCACTCAAACATACATACATATACATATATACATCCCACAACACCACATGTCAAGGCACATTGAGATCACTACCTGATATCCTCTGGCTCCTGGAGCTGCAGGCCGGTCTGCTGATGTCTCCTGGCTCCTGCTAAGACAATTTGAGCAGTCTCCCGAGTCCCACTCCCAGTGTCTGGCCAGTAGCATCCTGGTGGCCATGCTCTGGGGATCGCAGGTGGCTGCTGATGGCTGGGGGGTGCTGGATGAGCAGGCAGCACCTCTTTGTCTCCCTCCAGACCCAGCAGCAGCACAGTAATACGGCCCGCCCCCACTGTCACCGCCTCTGCCTATCATTGCTATAGGCAGGCACTCGGTCCCTGCGGTGGATGTGAGGTCCGCAGCGGGGTCCCTGCGGCGGATGGGAACTATCCGCCGCAGGGACCCTGCCTGTGACCTCACATCCACCAAAGAGACACAGCACAGCAGCAATCCCCGCGAGTTACCGTCGGGGGGGGGGGGGGGGGGTGCAGCGTAATCACAGCAGGGAGAGAGCATCTTCAGTAGTGCTCCTCCCTGCTTTGCAGAGGCCACTGGCAAACCCCCTAAGCTGCCAATTGCCACTGTTAGTGCTGAGGCAGAGCCGGAGGTAAGCACACTTGAATGCCCTTAGGCCGGCTCTGCTGCTGGGGATCAGATGGACAGGAGCACACATACGAAAATACCGCGGGAGGAGCTGCGTTCGGCCGCACATGCACAGCAGCCCTCCCACGGCCATTTTTAATCAGGGCAAAATGCTGCACCGCTGGGGTCGCGGTGGCGCTGTCCGCGGCGGCCCAGCCAGGGTGGGAGAGCGGCCATTTCTGGGGTATTTTGGACCGGCCCACCGGGAAATAGCCCGGTTTCCCGCCAGGGCCAGTCCGCCCCTGGCTGCTCCCACACGTCGTCTCCTCCTTCCTCCTCTCCTCTTCCTCCTCTCCTCTCCTATATAAAAAAATTCAAAATTCAACCTGAAAACCAAAAACCACAAGCTCCAAGAATCTCTGACTGCGCAAGTCGGGACCAGGCAACAGAATGACCCCTGGTGTGCCTCCCTGGCTTACCACTGCCCTGGTTACAATTGTGGCATCATAAGACCATTGTGATAACATTAGCAGAAGCCATGCAATATGTGTGTATGACATTAAGGGCCAGATGTACTGGGCCTTGGCGAGCAGTGTGTGTGGAGATATGGGCTAACAACCAACCATCTTCTAACATCATTTTTCAAACACAGCCTGTGACATGGCAGTAAGGAGCTGATGGTTGTTTATCACTTTCCAGCAGGGGAAGATTAGCATATCCGCCACCTGCCACAATTTACACCCCTGAAAGGGGAAGTAATGAAAATAGGTGGAGATTTTGGCTGGGTTTTTGTGTCCCAGTATCATGTATCTGAATGATGTGAATCAGTCATTTCCAAACACCATAATAAGGTCTGGGTAAGGGCCTGGTAATGCTGTAACAGGTACACATGCATTGGTGGAACGCCCGCTGAGTATTGCTATAGTAACTGTGTGTACCCTAGATAGCAGTGGCTTACTAACGCGTTGCATGTAACTATAACAGCCTACCGTACATAGCATTGACTTACTGACACATTGCATGTAACTATAGCAGCCTACCCTGTATAACACTGGCTTATTGACGCATTGTGTGTAACTATAGCAGCCTACCCTGTATAACACTGGCTTATTGATGCATTGTGTGTAACTATAGCAGCCTACCCTATATATAGCACTGACTTACTGATGCATTGTGTGTAACTATAGCAGCCTACGCTGTATAGTACTGGCTTACTGACGCATTGTGTCAGTAAGCCAGTGCTATACAGGGTATACTGCTATTGTTACTGTACACACAATGCTTCAGTAAGCCTGTGCTATACAGGGTAGACTGCTATAGTTACATGCAATCAGGGCCGGATTATAATGGGGGCACAAGGGGTCAGTGCCCCTGGGCCCCCCTCTAGCTAGGGGCCCCTTGTGGTTGTTTTTTTGGACCCGGTCCTGACGAAGCTCTTGCGAAGCGTGCGCCGACCGCACTCAGTGTGTCCCCCGATACCCCACTCCCCACTTACCATTACATTTTGATTTATGTACAGTTGCGCACCACGGGTCTCCACTGTAAACGGAACCCCACTGCTAACTGGTCAGGGTCTGACGGCCGTTACCCTACCATAGTAGCAGTCTTACTCTCCTGAGGCCGTGCACAGGCACATACCCCAGATGTCCTCTGTGCGTTAGGGACCAGGCAACTATCTCAGACGCAGTAGCGGTGACCAATCACACGGGCAGGTGATGGAGGCATTCTCCTCACCCAGCGCCACTGGTCACGTCCTGCATACCTAGACCAGCCTTGAGCCTCCCTAGGTCACTCATTGGAATATTACTCCTAACCCGATCTCATGGTAGATCTAATATATGGGTTAGAACTTAGTCGCAATCTGTCTCCAATACCTAATAAATAGCAATTATTAAGTGGGTCCTCCTAGGTGCATGAATACACCAGGAGAAACATATGATACTACATTGATAATAAAACATAACATCTCGGGGGCACACTGCACAAGGATTAATTCCTTTTTTAAATTACCAGTTGTGTGTATATGTATGTTAGTGTGTTTTTATCTTTCGCAACCTTTTAGACATTCCCTATTAAAAGTTAAATTTTATTGTATTTTTTTCAAGGTGCACCAACCCAGACATTCTGTGCTCTCTCTCCTCTTCTGCTCTCCAAATTTAGGGGCAGATTTATTAAGCTTGGAGAAGAGATAAACTGGAGATAAAGCGGAGAAAAGGTAAAAGGAGATAAAGCACCAGCCAATCAGCTGTGTTTGAAAAAGACAGTTGGGAGCTGATTGGCTGGTGCTTTATCTCCTTTTACCTTTTCTCCGCTTTATCTCCAGTTTATCTCTTCTCCAAGCTTAATAAATCTGCCCTTAATGTCTTATGGTAGCACACCTTTACTGGTTCCACAGTGAATCCCACACAAGCAACCTTAAATATAAGGGTCCACCTTACAAACAACTGTCAGTATATTTTCCTGTGCGACTGGTAAAAACCCCTGTTCTGTTTATAGAGTATAATATAATATAATAGGACGGTTACAAATAGAGTATATAACATTGAGGATTTTATTTCATGCAATAGCAAGTATTGTATATACTTACTGGAATGCAACTGTGCCAAACAATATGTTGGTAAAATTAAGCACATTTTAAGAAATTACATGTTTTAAATATCTCTCATTTGGTGTCTTTTTGTGGTATAAAATCGGTTCTGTCCCACTGGAGAATAAATGATATTGGGCCAGATTTTCTAAGCTTCAAAAGGGATAAAATAGAGAGTGATAAACAGCCAGCCAGATCAGATCCTGCCTGACATTTTTCAAACAGTCTGTGACATGGCAGGTAGAAGCTGATTGGCTGGCTGTTGATCACTCTGGATTTTATCACTTTTGAAGCTTAGAATCTGGCACATTGATCTTAGATTATCAAAGACTGAAATGAAAACCATATACTGTATGAATTGAGATCTTTGGAAACTAGAGGAATCAACTTTGAGCTTACTGTAAGTGTTTTTTGTGATTTTCTTGTTTCTGTATCCTAATATGGAATGTATTTTTAAATGTTCTAAACATTTGTAAGTTTGCAATGTTTTATGCTTATTAAGTCATTTGCGTGTTTTTCATTTTATGTACAATCGCAACATATGATACACACAAAAGGGGGGGGAAAAGAGAGGCAGCAGTGGCATGCGTTCCATTAATTCCGCGGGACTGGAAGTTGGCGTCATTTTCCCTTCTGGTGACGAATCCCACCGCGCGGCCACAAGGAGTGGGTGCCGGTGATTTCAAGTACCGGACTGTACAACCTAAGGATCACCCGCCTGTCTACATATATGTCCCCACATGATATTGATTTAACTATTGTGTGGAGTATGCTTATTTATATGTATTTGTGCGTTGATATTAACTTGAATGTGTTTTATATATGTATTAATAGGAGCCTTTTTAGGACCAATTATTAGTTTGGTCCGTGTTTTACTTTTGATTATTTTAATTCGAAGGTAGGAATGGGTATATATACCCTTCCTGCTTGGTATTCCTCAATACCTTAAAAAAAGGGCCAAATTCAAGGCTCAAAACGCGTTGGTATGGAGGACTCCTGGTTGACCTGGTGGATCAAGTACTGCTCTCCATATTTTTTGACACCAACCCACTTCTCTGACCCCGGTCAGCTGTGTGGTTTAAATCTTTGAAACCCAGTCTCACCAGGACTTACTGTTTTTTCTTATTTTTTAACAAATGCTGCTTACCAACTGCCAAACCTGCTTTGACCCGGTTTTTGAAACGGGTCAAAGCAGGTTTTAACCCCTTTCCCACTGCATGTAGTAAACAGTATATTACTGGTTAATTACCGTTTTTGTACCTTTCACATTGAACCCGTTGTGAAAAGTACAAATTGGTAATTAACCAGTAATATACCCCCCCTTCCCTGGTACATGCCCTGCGCCCCCCCCCCTCCCCTAGTACTTACCTGCGTGGGGGATCCGGGTAGCGGGGTCCTGCATGGGCACAGTACTTCGGGTCCCTCCCTGCGGCTGATGGATGCTGGGCAGTGGGGAGGCAGCAGGATCCATCCTGCATGGGCACGGTGCTGAGGGTGCTGGTGGTGCAGTGCGGTCCATTCGTGTCCATCTGGGGTCCGGGCAGTCCCTGCGGCTGATGGGAACTAGTAGTTCCCACTATGCGCATGTGCAATGAGCACAGTGCATATATAATGAGCGGCTCATTCATATGCACCGCACTCATCACACATGCAGGTAAGTACAAGGGGAGGGGGGGCGCAGGGCAGGTACCAGGGGGTATCGTTTCAGACCTGTTCCCACTGCCAAAAATGGGTCTGAAATGGATAGGACACTGCTTTTTACCCGTTTAACAAATACCGGGATTTGCTAAACGGGTAAAGCACCCTGGAGCTTTCACACTGCAGCTTACCCATTTTAAGGCTAAAAAAACGGCAATATACGGTTTAAAAACTGCAGTGGGAATGGGGTAAAAGAGTTTTTTTTTTATGAATGGCATCCTATAGATTGCAGGACTGTATCACTGTGATGTTTGTGGTGTTAATCCTTTACAGCTGTATCCTGGAGCAATGGTATATGCCTAGAGGTATTACAATATGTAACACGGCACATCTAGCAGTATATTCCATTTCCTAATCAGTGATGCCCTATGCAGCCTTCTGCAGAAGGCGAACCTGTCTTTTATTGTTACTGTAGCCGGACTCTATCATTGCTCTTTGGCTAAGGACACACTAATCAATCACACTGCATCATACTCCTGCCACTTTATTACCCTTTAATAGCCTACCGTCCTATAAAACAGGCAAATGGCACTAATTTGATCATTTAAATGTAGATTTAAGAGTCATTGAGATCTAAATGGAAGTAATTTCATCTCTTGAATTGTCTGGACCTAGCACAATGGACCTATCAGTTTTGAAATCTTGCCAGATTTATAAATACAGGGAAAAGGCTGTGGACTGCTAATGCCGCAATCGCTCCGTACCAATTATTGGCTATTAAGCAAGTTAAATGGTCCTTAGCACATCACAAACAAGTCAGTCACTGCCTGCTTTATACTTGCACCTGTGTTTTATAATAGTCTGCTAAGAATAAGAATGCATCAAATAATCATTCCTGCAATGACACACGCAGGCCTAGCATTTGTTTCCTGTTGTCCTATAACTCTTTAGGGGTGAAACAGGAAAAGCTAAGCTACAGAATAGTTATGGGTATGGGACATAGGCTCAGGGCCGGTGCAAGGCATCTAGACGCCCTAGGCAAACCTACAGGATACGCCCCCCCCCCCCCCCCCGTTACTATTTATTTATTTATTAGCAGTTTCTTATATAGCGCAGCATATTCCACTGTGCTTTACAGTGATACAACAAACAGCAAGACAGCCATTTATGCACAAAAAAAACACTCATTTTGACCAGGACCATGAAGTATTTTATGGATCATGGATAGATAGAGATAGATAATATTGCTCTCAAAATATATTTCGGTACTTGTGTATTTTGGCGGCGCCCATCGCATCGCATACCATAAGGCAGGGTTGCCGACTTATAAATGCTCCTCTCCGGGAGAAGCCCGGAGAGGAGACTTTCCTTACCCGATCGGGGGGCGGGGCTTGACTGTGACGTCATTAAGCCCCGCCCCCATGACGAGAAACAGGCAAAATGACTGACCTCTATGGAGGGGGCGGGGCTAAAATGACGCGATTGTGTCATTTTAGCCCCTCCCCCTCCTCTGAGACCCGCGGATTGCGGCATTTAAATGCCGCGATTCGGGGGGCTCAGGGGGGTCCACCAGATTCCGGGAGGGTTGCCCACCCTTCCGGGGGGCCGGGAGGAGGACCCGATTTTCGGGAGACTCCCTGGAATTCCGGGAGGGTCGGCAACCCTGCCATAAGGCATACGATGGTATGCGATGCGATATTGCGCGATATTGTACAATGCCATACAATTTTAAAATTGTATGACATTGTATATGGCATACAATGCCATACAATGCGATGCGATTAAACATTGTATAAGCACCCTAATGGGTGCTTACAATGTTAAATGCACCCCCCCCCCCCAACCCCCCACTATAAACGTGAACCCGAAGCGTGGCGAGCGGCGGCGGTAAGCGTCCTCCGACCTTTTCATACCCCCACTATCCATGTCGGCGTGGAGTTGAGAAGAGAAAGTGTGGCGAGCCACCGAGCCCGAAGCGTGGCGAGCGGACGCGGATACCTGTGAAGGCCGCGAGGGGACTCCGATACCTGTGAAGGTATCCGCGTCCCCTCGCGGGGCTCGCTGCGCTCGCCACGCTTCGGGCTAGGTCGCTCATTGCGCTCGCCACACTTTCTATTCTCAACTCCACGCCGACGTGGATAGTGGGGGTATGAAAAAGTCATAGGACGCGTACCGCCGCCCCTCGCGGGCTTGCTGCGCTCGCCACGCTTCGGGTTCACGTTTATAGTGGGGGGGTGTCGTGGGGGTGCATTTAACATTGTAAGCACCCATTACGGTGCTTAAAAGCACCCTTTAGGGTGCTTATACAATCTTTCATCGTATAGGGGGCAAAAATCGCGTCGCGTCGCATCGCATGCCATCGGGTGCATGGCATGCGATGCGATTAAAACATCACGCGATGGAAATCGGGGGCGCCGCTATAATACACAAGTACCTATATTTCTATTACATACACAATCTCAGGGACTTTGCCATATATACATTGGACCTAAATCAACAATGATAGCAGGGATTTTGCTGGTCCCAGCTTGTAAACTACACTGGTAACACTGCTCACACTGATAGTTATGGAGTTATGGATGTAGAGGAACAGTGGGCATAGATTGCCTTCATACTCCCAAACCAAAAAATCGCATCTGATTGTATGCCTTAAGTTAAGGCATACAATCAAACACATCGGGCGCCCAGATATTACACAAGTACCGATTTTCCAATACTGGGATTTTGGGTTTAGACTGTGCATGCGTAAGCTAATGCCAGGCAGCTTCTGAGCTCAGACCCTGCCAGGCTGCATTCCGTGTGGCTCAGGTCACGCTGCGCAGCCCACCAGCCGCACTGCCACTATCCAGTTCTGGCCTCACGGCCGGGGATTCCTGGACCCTCCCGGATGCTTTGCCACTCCCACCCGCCTGCTGCCAGCTACATTTTTCAATCCCAGGATTGGCATCCGTACTCCGCAACACAAGAGGCCCTCCACGTGGCTAATGTTAAACGTATACAGTATGTATGTATGTAAATGCCAGATGTTACTGTAATTGCGAGTCCTTTATGCACAAGAAATTCACAGTAAGTACCGGTGAGCTACAAACAATAAGGAAGATGTATAAATCCTGGTAAATATACTGTCCCAATTTTTGCTGGACAGTCCTGTTTTTTTTGGGACTGTCCCAGATCCCACTCAGAGCCGACAGTGTCCCGCAGGTAGGGGGGCAGTTGGGAGTCCCCCCTGTCACCTGCTGCTCTGCTTAGTAGAGCAGCAGCGGATAGATGCTGTGCGCATGTATGCAGTGTCTATCCATGTAGAGAGGGGGCTTGGGGCATGGCCAGCAGCTCTGAGAGTGCTGGCCACACACCCCGCAGTGATGCAAAATGGGTGCCGTGGATCGCAATCGTGGCATTATTTTTATCAAGCCACGCCCCTTTTCTGGGAGTCATGATTTGAAGAAATAAAAAGTTGGGAGGTACAGTACGGGTATAGTAATGAAGTGGTGATAAAAATGTGATAAAGCCAATGAGCTGTGTTTGAAAAATTATGGTTAGGAGTTTATTGGCTGATGCGTTATCAGCTTGCACTTTATCAGGGCACAAACTACTGTAGGACAACGATACTAAGCGAGACGTACTGAGCCTTGAAAAGTTATAAAATGTAGAGTGCTAAACCATCAGCCAATCAGCTCCTCAGTACCATTTTTCAAATTAGCCTGTAACATGGCAGTTACGAGTTGATAAGCTGGTGGTTTATCACTCTCCATTTTATCACTTTTCAAGCTTAGTACATCAAGGACCTTATTCTGGTTCCTTCGCTCGGATGTGAATTCGCACCCTTGCGAGTGAACCAGATCTTGCCTTGCGAATGGTGGTACGCTGGCCCGCCATTCGCAATGCGCATACGTTCGCACTGGTTGCGAATGGATGTTTTACATAAACATCCATTTGCAGCCTGCGTGGTAACACCCACATCATTCGATGGTCACCGACCATCAAATGATGTGGAACGTGCATGGATATTTAAGGTTGCTCAGAGCAACCTTAGATCTGCGTGTACATTGATTTCTGAGGGAAGTGGGTGAGGTCAGCTGCCCGCCCCCTGCACTTGTGTGATTTACCCATTACCATGAGGAACAGTTTGTTCGCCATGAACGCACGTGCCCAGCATAGCAAAAATATTGACCCCGTGTGAACGCACACGGCCTTGCGAACGGACCAGAATAAGGTCCCAGGCCCACTGTGTTAAAATCAAGTGTACAGTATGACTTGGCTTTCGTCTGTGTGTACAATTTCTTACAGTATATATATATATATATATATATATATATATATATATATATATATATAAGATGAGTGTCTAGGGACACAGAGGGGGCGGCACTCGAACGGATTTCAATTATAAATGAAACACAGAACCACAACGTAGTGATCTAACGTTTCGGCAACCAAATGCCTTTATCAAAGACACAGACTGACAAACAGAGACACTTACTTATAGGCGGTGACATCCATGCTGATTCTGGTGCTCCCACACTCGCAGCCGAGCTGGCGCCTAAGACTGACGTCATCGGATTCTCCTCTGTGCAGTCACTTGTGTACGCTTAGGCTATGGATTGGAAACAGCAGAAGTGAAATGATCTAGGGCGAGATTCTCTATCACAGAAATGCGGTAAAAACCCCGTTATCGGGGTTTTTACCGCATTTCTGTATTCTTTAACCCCCCTTCGCAGTATCAGCGCTGCGGAGGGAATCGCCAGAAAAAGCTGGCGATCCCCTGCAGAAGCCTATGGGCTTCTTACCGCAGCGCTGTGTGAGGGATCCGTCACGGATCCCTCCCAGCATGCCCTGCGGCCGGCGCGTCAGTCTGCGCATGCGCAGACGGACTCCCGGGTCATAGACCCGGAAGTCCAGCAACGGCGCCGCATCGCAAGGGACAGCTCTTACCGCAAGAGCTGTCCCTTGCGTTAATGACCGCATATTTTAGAGAATATGCGGTCATTAGAAATGCTAATGCCGGCGATACTGGGCTGCGGATTTTAGAGAATCCCGCCCCTAGTGAGAGTGATCTGATGAACAGGAGAAAGGGTCCGGTGCATATAGTAATACAGTGATCTAGCGGCAGCGGCTGTTTTCTTTTCTACTGAAAATAAAAGATAGATTTAGGAATATTGCGATCCTATGACACAACAGGTCTGGTTAATGGTTTCGGAGTCAATCTCCTCTAGGGCCAAAGTGACATAATGTCAGTTACATATTTATGAGGTTAATAGGTCGGTATTCTGCTAGAAAATGTGAAGCGAACTAATGTGTGACCTCACATAGATATTTGATGGCTTTGCAGGTTGCTGCTGTAAAGAAACAAAGTCGTGGGCAGGGGGGTTTCTGGTTGGACGGAAATCATACTTGCCTACGTTTAAAAACAGGTTTCAGGGAGATTATAGTTGGTAATAGACTTTTGCAAAGCGCCTCATTGATTAATGTGGGCTAGGTGACATTAGGGAGATTGCTGGACTAATGAGGGAGAGAGGGAGATTGCTTCTATTTCAGGGAGTCTCCTGCAGAATGCAGGAGGGTAGGCAACTAAGCCAGAAATCCCCCTCTTGCCAATTATGACAACAACAATATTATATAATACAATTACTAGAGCTGCCTACACATCATGCAGTTTATAGTACAGAACAGAGCTGCATACCCAGTTGTAGCAGCTTCTTCTACCAAGTTTGCCGTGTATGTGGATCTAAGCCCTCAGTCAGTACACCGGAGCAGGGAGCAGCTACCAGGAAAAAGAGACAGGAGCCTTACCACAAAGTGGAAGAATGTGAGCTTCAAAGGTGCAGTACTGGTTCTATTATGTTTGTGCGATTATTTGTGATGGTATGTTTAAGCTTTTCATGACCTTTTCATGACCACTTATTTATAATTAAATGTTTTATACAGCCCATCTATAGTGTTAAATATTAATACCGTATTCTATACATTATCCAGGGTATATAAGACTAGAGATGTGCACCGGACACTTTTCGGGTTTTGTGTTTTGGATCTGGATCTCCTTTCATGTTTTGGATTGGTTTTGGCAAATCCACTCTTTCGGGTTTTAGGTTTGGATTTTTTTTTATCATAAAAACAACTAAATTCAAAGAATTTAAGGACAGCCAGTTCCACTGGAACCTTCAGTGACCATGTGCACCCACAGTGCCGGCTCCTCCAAGCCATTGCTTATGCTGCAGGGCCATTGTTATGCTACTGGTGTGCGCCACTTGTACACCAGGGTAGGGCATAATAATATGGCGCTAAGTGTGACTCAGCCCCCATATGTTTCTGTGGCTGTGCTTGTCATGGGATATGGTGGAAAGATTTCCAATTTGAAATTGATACATTCTTGTTCAGCTACATAATGATATGGTATTCTTACCCCTAGCCAGTGTGAACAGGGCTACCACTAGGAATTTTGCCACACTCCCTTCACTTACCGCCCGACTCAGCAGTTCCCAAAGCACAGGCTTCTTCCATGCAGGACGCTGGCAGCCAATTAAAATGCAGCACCGGCTGGTGAGCCAATAAGAGCTTGTGTACCGACAGCCGCTCTGATTGGCTAATGGTACACGAGCTCTGATTTCCTCAAAAGCCGGTAACGCTGTACCCACAGCACCCCCCTGTCGGGGCACATTGTCATTTAGAAAACCCTTTAAGAACACATGCTATTGACTTTTAGAAGTGCAGGTTAATCAGCTCTGCCCTCTTATTGCCACTGTCTGACTGTAAGAAATCGTATTAATAGAACTGTGTAATTTCTTTGAATTTTTTCATGTTACTAAACACTGAGAATGTGGCCCCGTAACCTTCTATCCTTCTCGTCGTCTTGCTGGTATTCCACAATCCTGCCCTTCTATCACCCTGCATCATACCGAGCCCTCTTCCGCTCCTTCCCAGCATCAGGTTAACCTCAGTCTGCATTCCGTCATCTTATGCTCGGTAACGATTACAAACATATACGCAGTGAGGTTAAGTGCAACCAAGCTCTCATTGCTTCTCTGCATATTTAATTTATGCTGATTGCATATAATTAAAGGCCATTACCTGATGGTGCCTACTCTCCTGTGTGTAATTTATGGGAAGTTTTGGTAAAGCAATTTGTAAGCATAAACAATCAGAATGCAGATGTTTATTCTGTGGATTGCTTGTCCCGATTAATAAACTTTGCAGTTTAAATAGTAGTTTCTCTTCAGTACCCATAAAATACCAGATTAGCAGGGGAGGGGGGGGGGATTTAATCACGGGCCACAACTGTCAGTATGTTTCGATACCCGTGACCCTGTCCCATTTTCGTTTTGCTCTACCGCAAATCGCCAGGCGGGATTCAATTCCTCTTCAATGCTGTTGGGAAAGACATAATTGAATAGACACCCCCCCCCGCCGCTATTTCCCCTGTCAAAAATAGCGGCGGGGATTGAATACCCCCAAAGACTGCTGTAGATCACACATAACATGTGTTACTCCACTCCACACTTTCTCCTGCTCCCCTTCTTCTCCCTCACTGTCTCCTGTGCATAATTGACACAGGTGGGAGGGGTCAGTGCTCATACACACTGACATTACATTGCAATGTGATGACATCATTTTTATCACCAGACAATTTTATTATATAGAACACAGAACATGTATTGCTTTCTTAGGCACAGCCAGGAATGGATCATACATTAAGCTCTGGTAGGCATTAAGAGGCATAGATTACTACTGTAACCTAGTAACCTACTGTAATATTTTTAATCCAAAAAATGGCGACAAAGGGCCCCAAATCAGCATCTCACCAAGGGTTCCATTGGGACGCGGACACCTGTGAAGCCCGCGAGGGGACGCGGATACCTGTGAAGGTATCCGCGTCCCCTCGCCACGCTTCGGGCTCTGTGGCTCTCGCCACACTTTCTATTCTCAACTCCACGCCGACGTGGATAGTGGGGGTATGAAAAGGTCGTAGGACGCGTACCGCCGCCCCTCGCGCTCGCCACGCTTCGGGTTGACGTTGATCGTGGGGTGGCGTTAACAATTGGGGGGGCCATTTCACACTTCAGGGTGCCTATTTGGCCTCTGTGGGCCATTTAACATTGTTCCCTATGTAAAATCGGGTCAATTGGGACATTTAACATTGTTCCCTATGGGAAATCGCATGAGATGTGACCGACGCGATTTACATTTTAACATGTATTTCTATGTAAAATCGCGGGCATCGCATCGGTCGCATCGCATGCCATTATAATGGCATGCGATGTACATGCGATGCCCGCGATGGGCGCCCTTCTAGGTAAAGAGTACCGATAATTGTTTAGAAAAATATACATAATGATGAACGACTCTTTGCAATACAATGACTGTAATGCAGTTTCCCAGAAGCAGCTTCTTCTACAGTAAAGACTGAGTTGGATCCAGATGTGACTAAATTGGGTCTGGTTGAAATTGTGCTTATTATTGGTGTTAGCTTCATACAATCAATCCTTGGAAATAAATTCATATCGTAATTTGAAATCTTTGTAAAGTTTTAAAATACCGTAGTATTGCCTTGAGCAGTTAAGAACAAAATATGACCTGGGAATTCCTAATTCAAAAATAATTTTTTCCAACTCTGTATATAGATTCTGAGTTCCTTTCAAGCGTTCTAACACTGGGCCTTATTCTAGTTCACTCTTTCTGACAAAATCCTTCTTAGGTGGACAAAACCATGTGCACTGCAGGTGGGGCAGATGTAACTTGTGCAGAGATAATTAGATTTGGGTGGGGTTTTACTAAATTGAGATCTATATTGCAGTGTAAAAATAAAGCAATCAGTATTTTCCCTGCACAGAAACAAAATAACTCACCCAAATCTAATTCTCTCTGCACATTTTACAGCTGCCCCACCTGCAGTGCACATGGTTTTGTCCATCTAAGAAGGATTTTGTCAGAAAGAGTGAACTAGAATAAGGCCCACTGTCTTGAAGTGCTCTTGATGTTCTGAAGGACCTGGTGAGTAGATTTGGATGCCATCTACTGTACGTACATAATAACATATCTGTCCAGAATGTCTTGTAACATGTAATTTATGCTGAGCTGCCTGTAAACCTGAAGGTTATACCTTGAGATTAAACCAGATGGCATTATAGAGGTGCATTTTAAGTTTCTAGGTTATGGCCAGTTGTTTTAGGTAGTAAAATCATGGTGCGGGAGTGGTTAGGACTTAGGATGTTTTAATAACAGTTCCAGTGGTGATTCAGCCACTTTGATTTTACCACTTTAACCCCTTACACATATTTTTATTTCTATCTTATTTTTCACATTCTCATCTAGCTGGGAAGGAGCCAATAATCAGTGTCATGATGGTGCCATAATTACTCTTCTTCTAGTATGTTCTTCTAGTAAGCAAGCAGCATTTGAGGTCTGAAGCGCCATCACAGAGCTGGCCCTAGCTAATTTGATGCCCCAGCATAGATTTTGGTTGGTGCCTCGAGCACCTTCGCTAGTTCCGCCCCTTACCCATTGCTCCTTATTCACATTACACCACATCATCTTGCCTCTTATTCATACTGCATCACACAGTAGTACCCTTTATACAAAGACCAATGGGAGGAACAGCTGCTTCAGCTGGGCATAAACAGCAGCCCTGCTCCAGGGAAGGTGGCCATTTTTGTTACTGCCCACTGCTGCCTCCACTGTCTCTGCTACCTGGACAGGTGCTGCTGCTGTTGCTGGCTCAGTTATATGAGCTGCATGCTCCTAGGCATTCAAAATGCCCTAGGCATTTGCCTAATTTGCCTATGCCTAGGGCCTGTGCTGCGCCACCGGAAAAGTGCTAAGAATGGAACATAGTTCCCCATCCCAGCACTATTCGGATCTCTGCATTTAATTAGGTTTTGGGGTGGGTCCCATTTTTTACACTAAGGGGTGTAGGTTCTGCCCCTTATAGAACTATTTTTGTTAGATGGAGTGGTAGATCATGTATTAAAAATAAAAAGCACGCACACACACACATGTGGCACCCCAGCCTATTTTTCCCTAGTCCCAGCAGCGGGACCTTAGGGGTTAACCCCCAGAGCAAGGAAAGCGCGAGAACACGTCCCCAGGCTGATTGACAGCACTGGGGTATGTATGAGAAGCAGGAGGAAGTGCGTGCAGAGAGAGGTCAAGGGGGGTGGCAGCACGAGGAGCGGAGGTCTGGAGCGGTGAGCTGAGGAGGGACAGCGTGAAGACGAGAGATCTGAGCGGCGGCGCGGTGATGACTGCGTGACCCCCGCCGACCCCGAGACGCTCAGGAGAGAAGGAGGACGACGGGGAGAGACCGGAGTGCGGAGCCCAGCAGCTCAGAGTGGCTGGCTGAGTGCGGCAACGCTGCAATAGCAGCGCCCACACTAGCAGCCCTCCTGCAGAAGAGGGACCTGAGAGAGACCCGATCGCGACGGGCAGGAGCCTGCACCCTGACGCTGACATCAGGTATCCTGCTTTTCTGGTGACCCCAGTGCTGCCCGCAGTACCCACTCCCTGTCACCAACGGAAACTACCCTATCAAGCACTCCTCTGCTACTGCCCCAGCAAGCCTAGACCCCCTCTACCTGGCCAGGTGACTGCCCCTGTGTACACTACCCCCAATGCACCACCTGGGATATAAGGGTGCAGAACCCCATAATAACCAAGCCCCAGAAGCGCTGGACACCAAAGGGACACCCCACAGGGTGACGACGCTCGTTACACCAAAGGACCCTACATCAGCCCCACTAAATGAGGGGAATTAGCCCTCCACGTGGGTGTATCCGGATTGGGAGGTTTCCCTTAAATTGTATAGACACTAAAGTACCTGCATTTATACAGAGAAAGAGCATACTACCATCTTGTGGTTAAAGTTTGTATGGACAGGAGCCAAGTTCTATTCTTCCCTATGTCTACAGGATTCACTCCTCATCCAGGGACGTTGGCCTAAAGTGTACACCTGGGAGGGACTGGTTTAGTACAGTGTTGCTGAGAGATGTTTTACGGTTATTGTGTATGCCCTGTAATGTTCGTACTTGATATGCACTGTATGTCCTGTGGGTCATGTTACATGTGAATGGGTGGCCAGGCCCACAGCTGGTTGCTAATACCGCCGAGTGAGAGCATCATCTTCCCCGAACCTGTTTAACGTCCCGTGGAAGGTGTGCCCCCACTCTCCAGTATGCGGGAAGTCCGCAGCGTATTTGAACGTGACATTCGTTGATGCTCATTTGAAGTATTATCCTGCTAGGCGGGTGTAAGATTGGCGTTGTGTTGCTAAGCTATCTCAGGCTGGTTACGGACGTTTACGTATATGACAATTGTTGATTTACCTTTTACACTAAATAAAACGTATTAGTTGTACCTGCTGGGCGCCTTGCTTGAGTTCCTAGGGTGGTGTGTTCTCTGCGGACGACACGGCGAAGAACCGGTGTGGAACCAAGAGTATCCAGCGACTCAAGGTATTTATCTACCCCCCACCGGACACACACACACACACACACACACACACACACACACTGACACACACAGTGACACAGTGGTGGGAGGCACTTTACAGTGGGGGGTCCATTCAGACTGGGCAGTAAGGCAGAAGTGCAACTGGGATCTGTTATCACTAGAGGTGTGGGGGTAGACACTGCTGGGGATCTTTGCAACAGGGGGGCGATTTCTGATAGGGGATTGGAAGTCATTTTATTATGGGGGCCTACAGACATGGGGGATATAAAACACCACTATTTTTTTTTTTAATGAAATATTCCTGAATATTATTTAAAAGACTTTTCAACTTTAAAAAAAAAATCATTTTCTGAGCAGTTTTTCACAAAAAAATGTCAGTTACGTGTTAATAAAGATGACCTTTTTACCTTCATATTCTGTTATTCACAATATTCTTAGAGTCAAGATTTTAAGATATTTAAGAGCTATTGTCAGCCCTTAAAATAATGATGAGGTACTACTAGAGAGTTGCTAGGGTATTAATATATATTTAAATTCGCTATAACGAGAGCACAAGCATGTATTCCAAATGCAAATTAAATCAAAGGCTCCTTGTAGGTTGCACTTTATGAAGACGCGTCTGACCTTAGTCTTTCTCAAAGCTCCAGATTAAACGGTAAAGTGCACTGGTGCATCTTGTGATGGCATTTAATACCCTATAATCCACAAAGGCAAGAATCAACCTTACTAAGTGAGCAGCAAAGATTCAGTTCTCTCCAATGTACTCTGCCTTGGTCGGACAAGTGACCTCATGCCCTGTCCATTTGCATCATTGGGTTCCTTTACTTTGGCAGTATTATGCTAGTAAATGGCAGAAATACTAATACTCGTACATTTGACATTCCACCACACATGACTCTACAGTATAGTAATGCAATGGTCCATGAACTTACAGATGGAGCGGGACTTATCTATCCAGGGGATGGCGACGCCAGCTGCCATCCCCTGCCCCGCGCCATCTGTATGCCGGAAGGGGACGCGCGCGCACCTCCCCTTCCGACTGTGCTGCCGGCGGTCGCCCGGTGTCTACACCGGGTCCCCGCACCCCCCCCGCAGCCCCCTGAAGCCCCCCGCAGCCCCCTGAAGCGGGAGGCAGACAGGATTGCGTCCGCTTTGCCGCCCCACGGCCCGGATACTGAGACACGCGTGCGTGGGGGATGCACGCGCGTCTCAGTCAGTCAGTCAGATGGAGCGCCGTGGGTAAATATACTTAGATGGGAGTTCTTTTGCAGATTTTATGTTGCCCATAGCAACCAATCAGATCCTACTTCTTATTTATTTAGCATCTTCTAGAAGATAATAGATAGTATCTGATTGGTTGCTATGGGCAACATTTCATTTTATAGAACCAAACAGATTGAGTTGCTGCGCTAATATTAAATTATACATAAAGGCACCATGGATAAATGCACTCACACAAATGGTATATCACATTTATTTTATAGAATGATATAATGATATAAAAAAAATTATATATTCTAGGTGGCCACCTAAAAAACAAAATATAACAAGGGATGCAATAACTCAATATGCATTAAAAATAAACCATAATACTTGGAATATAATTTGTGTATTAAAAATTTAAAAGTGCTCCCGGTCCAGCATCCAGAAACTATTTGTACTTTAAATACGGTTCAATTTTTTGCCACCAATGGATTGGTAGCTTTAATTTATACAGTCAATGTCACCATAGGGCAATCTCCACAAATGGATGGCAGTAATTCACCGTTTTATTCCAGGGCAATGAATGGTACTGTTTGTATGTGCGTGGTCAGCGCGGCGTCTCTCACCTGCACCTCAGGGTGCTGCTGTTGATCAGAGCTGGAGTGTCTGTCCGGTTTGCAGGCAGGTGGGGAGCAGACCTAGGATGATCTGGCTGGTCTCTGCTCGCACCCACCCTGCCCGAGCCTGATGTCAGATGCACAGTGGCTGGCGCCTCTCTCACAGACGCCACCGCTTGCCGGCTCTCTCCCCGGAGTTCTCTTAGACGCTGCTGTTTCCACTCCTGCTGCATGACGTCAGGTTGATTTGAATCAGTTTCTCCTGTTTGCCTGGATTAACGGTAAATAAAGAAAATAATGCAAATTTCTGTGCTGGATAGCGGAATGTCACTTGCTGGGAGAACCACTAACGCGTTTCGCCCTAACAGAGGGATTTTTTTTAAACATTTCATTTTAGTAAATGCACCCCATATAATCACATTGGAGGTCCTGTTCTGGCTAATTCATCTTTTACGTTGATCTTGAATTAATGGCGATTATTATCTACAATCCGTTTGGTGTCCCCAATCCAATGAACAAATTCCAATGAATAATTCAGAACAGAGCAGAACCCCTGGATTTACTGGTGATTGGCTAAATGAGCTTCAGCTGTGGGTGCCAAAACCTTGCAGGGACAGGGGTAATGACTCCAGAATTGACATGGAATTCTATCCTTATGTATCCCTCCTATTATCCCTACAGATTGTAAGCTTGCGAGCAGGGCCCTCCAACATCCATGTATGGTTGTATCTACCCAGTTTGTTTAATCATTGTTGTCTCCAATTGTAAAGCGCAATGGAATCTGCTGCGCTATATAAGAAACTGTAAATAAATCAATAAATAAATTGCCCACAGCAAGGCTGCCCCCAACGTTGCTGTGAGAGATGTGGAAAAAACCAGCATCGCTCACAGCAACTGTTTTCGGGGTGGGGGGGGGGCACAACATTTAACTAAACTTCAACTAACTGACCAGATCTTTTGCCGACAATAACTAACAAGTGATTCATATTCCTCGGCTACGGCCCCGGTATTTTTAGTGCATATTTTGCTCATCTCTCACAGAGCAACTTTGGCACTCAAAGGGTTAAGCAATGTTAAGCTCAGTCCCATCGTTAGTGATCAGTGCAATGCATATATGGGAAAGTTGGATAACCAGGGCCATAAGTCTATGACATAGTCACAAACACGTCATGTGACATCTGTGTGGGCTACATTCGCCTGCAATCATTGATGTTTTCCAGCTGTGCAATGTTTCTGGTAAACAGCCGTTTAGGAATAAATGAAGCGTGATCAGCTATTTATAAAAGAATTGCAGTGATGTCGGTCAGTTATAGCTCATCATCATCATACTGTACAGCTTTGGAAACATCCTTGTTTAGGATTGTCAGACTGTGAAGATGGCAGTTTTTTGGAAGATAGGAGGTTGCTATAGGCAACCAATCTGATTCTATTATCTTCTAGAAGGTGCTAAATAGAATAGATTGGTTGCTATGGGCAACATCACATCTTCAATAGAACTCCCATTTTAGTAAATTGTAAGTCCAGAAACGATCAGTGATCTGTGTGAGGGCCTGTGCATGTTACATTTTGGATAAGTATTAGATACCTTCGGAAGGATGTGTACATGCAGGTGTCACACCAGCAGGTAACTCAAACTAAAGCTGTGTACACATGCTTAGATTTTCCCCTGTTTTCGATTCAATTTTGCTTATAGAAGCAACATCGAATCCACATCAAATGTTTTTTTGGACACTTTCAATCTGCATTCACTTGCGCGCTCCCGTTTTCTCAAAATCGAATAGAAAATCTACTGTGCAGCCAAGGAAATCTCGAATTCGATCCAGTAAATCGAATGAGTACATTGTGCCTACATTGTGAAATCAAAATCAAATCGAATGCAAATGTACAGATCTAATGCCAAATCCAATGGGATGATCTAATGCCAGATCTAATAGAAAATAGAATCTAAAATCAAATCTAAAGCAAATCTTATGGTGTGTACACACGGTACTTTTTGCCTTCCGATGTTGACGATATAGTCAACATCGGATCGGAATCGGATGCAGATCGCAAGGGTTTTAACCCTTCAGATCCCGATCCGATTCTAATGCGCGTTCACGTATCGCAAGGCAGAAAGTCTTGTCTGCCTTGACTATATAGTGCAGATCTGCACTATATAGTCAGACTTGTATGCAAATCGGATGTGCCTTCAGATACTATCCACGATCTGATCTGATCAGATCGTGGATAGTATCTCAGAATCAGAAGAATCAGAATCATCTTTATTGGCCAGGTATACTTGCGTATGCTTGGAATTTTTTGTGGTAACAGTGCAGCATCAAGCAGGGAACACAAGGGGGGTGGGAAGAGAGGCATAAACATACATCACATACATTTCACATATATCTAGAACAGTTCGAGTTAGTATTTAGTACGTTCAATACTGTTTAGTTGGTGGACAGCTATTGGGAAGAAGCCTTTTGTAGTTCTTGTCGTCTTTGCTGGGATGGACCTAAAACGTCTGCCTGACGGAAGGGGTTCAAACAGGTTGTGGCCAGGGTGTAGCTTGTCTGAAGGCACATCTGACCGTGTGTACACACCATAAGCATGTGTACAGGGCTTAAGTTTGTTTACCTGTACTCTTTTGCTTATGGAGCATTTGTGGGAACAAAAATTGCACTTTATTATATTTAAAAAAAATGTTGAACAGATCACATCATCACTGGCCACAAAATACAAAGCATAACTGCATATTATAGAAGTGCGTTATTAATAACACCCGTCAAACCATAACGCAGCAGTCCTAAGGCGTGCTCAGGGAGGACAAAAACCTCCCGTAGAGAAGAATAGTGATCCAATTATAGAATATCAAAAGGTGAGGAAAACAGCCTTATATAGAGCGCCGTGGTCATCCACTAATGAAGGGGGTATGGATCACTAGGTCTACAGCAACATGGGTCTAGGTCAACAGGTCACTAGGTCAAAATAAGCATTAGGTCGACATGGGCAAGGTCGACATGGGGTTTATCACAGTTTTTTACCCTAATGTCGACATAGTCGACATGGACACAGGTTAAAGTGCACTGCGTCCCCTCGCATGACTCGCTGCGCTCACCATGCTTCGTGCTATGCTCGGCACACTATTTTGTTCTACCATCAAGCCCTAGTTGATGGTAGGGCATGAAATACCACATGTCGGCACATGTCGGCTCAAAAAACAGTGAAAAACCCCATGTTGACCTTTTGCCCATGTCGACCTAATGCTTGTGTCAACCTAATGACCTGTCGACCTAGACCCATGCTGACCCTAGACCCATGTCGACCTTTCAGCCTATTGACCTAATGGTGTCGACCCAATGCTTTCGACCATCTTGCTGTAGACCTAACTATCGTATCCCTAATAAACATAGTCCAGATTTAACTGAATGTTTGATCACCGCAGTCATGTGCCCTGTCTTAGAGGTTTACCAAATGTGGCCGGAGATGACGACTGCAATGTCGGTGGGGTTGGCGATTTCCATTCAGCTGTAATTTGGCCTGTTAAAGCGCGCACTTTATTATAGTTTATAATTACCATGCGCCAGCACAAAGCTTGTCATTATGCTGTTTGTTTGAAAGGATAAAGAAAGAAAAAAACATTTTACAGTATGTTATATTCTGTTTAGGCTTTTCAGGCAATTAAGTTTTACTTTCATGCAAAACATTTACAGTAATTTTGTTTTTAGTTGTGTAACATGAGTAAACAAATTAGCTCCCATTGCAGTGCAGGAAATATAAGTGGCCGCGGCTCGGCCAGTACGTTATACGATGAAATAAGTGAAAGACTGGAGAAGGCAGCTTGTCTGCCTGAGGCAGCATAAACTCACCGGGCTATGGCAGGAATCCTTAGCTTGCACACTGGAGCTGGGCTTGGGGGTTCGGCTTGCTTGATTGACAGGTGGCTGATTTGCATGTTGATCCTGGATAGGCAGTTTTGAAGTTAGAGGTGTGGATTGATGGGGTGATTATCCTGCTTCCAGAAAATGCTGCCTCTTGCTTCAGGAATCGTTGCCCTCCCTCCCGCCCCAATTGTGAGTTGGAATTTATTTTAAGATTCAATTGCGAGTTTTCTCTTTAGTTGCTGTCGGCTTATTGTTAAGGCGAAAGAACGGTAGTTTAAATTAGAGCGGTATTTACATTTAGCTGGTGGTTGATGTCGAGATGTGGGCATCACCGATCCAGGTGGGCCCACATCTGGACCTTGACAATCGTTTACTTCGGATAGGCTAAATTGTTGCGGACATTTTGTATGTTAGGGCAAGTGGCCCAATTTTTTCTGGCTCGGGCAGAGTGGTGAGCTCTGCCTTAGTGATATATGCGAGGTCAGGGGCAGAGGCAGAAGGTCAACCCCTGACCTTAAGGGCAGGTAGCCCTTTGGGAAAAGTCCGCATATAAAGTTTGCTGTTGTCATGGACGCTGGCAGGTGGCCGATCCTGGGCAGGAAAGGGCAGGAGGCCCTTGGATCCGGAGTTTATTATTTTCATTACTTTTTTATTTTACTAGCTATGTGATTTATTGCATACCGTTCTTTGCCCGCCACCTTAGTTAGAGCAGGGACGTAAATTTCAGTTAGATTCAAATAGGCCGCCCCTGCTCAAAATAAATAAGCCGTCCCCTTTAAGCCCAATTCAGTTGTACGCGTCTTTATTTCTTAGATAAGTAGTGTGAGTGTGGATGAATGCCTATGTCTGTGTGGAGTTTATGTGTTTAACAGTTTGGGATTAAATACACACTTTGTGCATTTAAAGATACAAGTTTAGAAACTATTTTAGGTTTGGCTGTCAGCATATAAATATGTAACATTGGGCCTCATTCAGACCGGCTTGCTAGGCAGCATACTTTCTCTGCCTAGTGAGCAGGCAAACGCTGCCCCACGGAAAGCATGCCCCCCACAGCTGAATCCCCATACTAGCATGTGAGGGGATATGTCGCTCACACATCCACTTGCATGCGGACGCACGGAGGAGAAAACATTCGATGACTGATCACCATTGTATGCTTTCTTCAGCCTATACTTACTTTTCAGGTGCCAGCTATCCGCTGAATTGGGGGAGGGCGCTTATGGCATGCGATGTCAGCCGCCCACCCTGAGGATGCATGGGCACGCCTGTGTTCACACGGGTATGGCCAGCGTTTCCATGGGCGCACCCACCGTTTTTTGTGTCCGCCCCCTTTCCGCCCACCATTGAGCAAACGCCCCAGCAAGTGTAAAACTTGATGAAGGTGTTCGCTCAGGCGGTTTGCACGTCCACATATTCGCGCATGCGCAAACTCACACCATCGGCCAGAGGAACAAATTCAGACATGAGCGATCAAGTCTGAATTGCCCCTATTGTTACCAAAAATATATTTATTAGCTCCATTATTAAATGAATATATATATATAAACATACACAATATGTAATATATGTTATACTCTATGTAAGTCTCTGATAATAACTCGGACAGTCTGATGTGTGAGAATGATCTAGTCTAGGGACTGTCCCATGTAGTTTATATACTGTATATAATATTTACTACAGTTCATCAAATTACAGCTCAGTTGCAGTGATTCAGAACAATGGTCAGCTCCAGTTTAATACTGGGCATAAGCTGCAGAGGTACTGTATGATCAGGACCATGGATAGTTCTCACTACAAGCTCAAAACAATCCATTTGCAGATGTACAGTATTACCATAGACAGCTCCCAGTATAACTGAACTGGAATGGCAACATTGGCTGAAATGTAATAGGATGAGAGATTCAGAAAGTGAGAGATTTGGTAAGAAATCTCTAGGTTTTTTTAAAGCGGCAATCATTTACACTGCAAAATCACACTGGTTTTGCAGTGTAAATGATTGCCGCTTTAAAAAAACTGGAGATTTCTCACCAAATCTCTCATTTTCTGAAACTCTCATCCCATTAAATCTCACCCTAAATGTCTTGATGTTGACATACTGAGTGTCGACCTAGATATTGTCTGTCAGCCTTGCGAAAATCATCTGTCCGCCTTCTGAGTCTCTTGTTTACTTTGCTGACCAAGCTCTTCTAATGTAAGACATATGTTTGTAAAGACAGGCTTCAGTTCTCTTCTAAAGCAATCTTGACAGCATCTCTCACCCAGACAAGCGGACAGCCTGTACTTTGATTCTTTTAAAAGTTAAATGCCATACAGTAATGGTTCCTTACATACATAGAAATAAATATAGGATGTGTCTTATCATCACTGGACATTCCCCACACTGAAAATGTCATCATCAAAGGTACAGGTAAATGTACAGTGGACAAGTACCGAGCTTGTCAGATATATAGATGGAGTCATGCTAATCCATTGTGCCAGCAAGCCTAGGCGAGGGTTTTGTTATGCCACAATTGTAGAGCACTCAGACGCACTGAGGCATGCCATACAATATGCATGCAATACACATCTCCAACGCTGGGTGGATAATGCTCCACTAATACAGAGGCAGACTCATAGGCGTGCGCACATTGAGTGTTAAGGGTGCACAGGCACCCCCTAATGCTGTGCCCCCACCCCACACTTATTGCTGCTAGTAATACCAGCAATACCTTTTACCAAAGACTTTTGCTTTTTAGACCTGTATTCCATTAAAATAAGCGCCCATCAATCAATTATGTGTGTTTTGCATTATTAATTGTATTACACCATTGTCATATCACTACATATCTGTGTCATCCAGATATGATTTTGACTTTATTTGCATGTATTGTTACACAGAGTAATTAGAAGATTAAAACTGAAATAGGCCGGATATAATGGTGTGGCTAAGAGACGTTTTATATTGTAGTGAGTGCACGCCTGATTGGCGGTGTTAGACAGACCCAATGGCGGTGTTAGACATGCCCAATAGGTGGTGCTAGGCACACCGCTTTGACAGTGCACCCCCTAATAAAATGTGCTGCGCACGCCTATGGGCAGACTGATATACAGTACAGACAAGAAAAAACAATATGGGGTAGCTTCCCAGCGCAGGTCTATTCCTCTAGATGATTTCCTCCCGTTTATTCTGGGGTTTTTTGGGGTGTGTTGCTAATAGGACCACACTGACCTTGGTGTTGGTCCCTATATGCAAAACAAGGTTTCTTTTAAACGCTCCTCAGACCAAATCCTTCTGTCTTAAGTGGAGAGGGAGGGGGTAGTGAACCAATATAACTGACCTGATGACTGTTCCCTATATGCACATCATGGTATCTTTTACGGCTCCAAATTTCTGTTATTCACACTCAATATGTTTGGAAAATCGTACTGACCTGGCACCAGATCCCTTTGTTCATATCAGGGTTTCTTTGATGCGTCCCAGCACTTGACTAGATTTACGACACCAAACACCAAGATCTCCAAGTATTGAATCGTTTATTAAAAATGGTATACAATTCCAACTCCAAAAGCAATAAAAAAAAGGCGCATTGAGGCATGCATGGAATACAATACAAAGGCATACAATATGCATGCAATACACATCTCCAACGCTGGGAGGATAATGCTCCACTAATACAGAGGCAGACTGATATACAGTACAGTACGGATGGAGCCATGCCATTTGCCGTGAATGGAACACACTTGCATTTGAGACACATGCACGTCTAATTTTCAGTGAACGGTGCTGCTGCTCAATCTGTACAGTACAGTACAGTACAATACAATACAAGCTCTGGGCGGTGTAATGTACAGTGCCCAGGTGGAGCATCTGGGTCCCTTAGGCAAATGATTCCATAAACATAGCGTCCTGCAGTTCCCGTAGCCTATGCAACATACTGTAAGCATAACCGATCCCTCTTTACATAGACTCAAGAGCACCAGTTACTATCACCAGGTGTCATAGGCCAGTGGATAAGTGTGCCACTCTCCATGCTTGGAGACCTGGGCTTGATTCTTAAAGTTAGAATTTTTTTTTTATTGAAACATTGACGAAACGTATATTTAATATAACTATGCACACACAAAAAAAACTGTTTCCATAAATAACTTTCCATGCGTCTCAATACACCCGATCCCCAGCATACTGTAGTGCTGAACTCTTTAATGTACTGTGCAGTACTTTATAATGTTTTCTCTATAATGACTTTCTTCAGCCAGACCGACAGAATGCTGTACAGCCCATTTTTCTTTTACATTCACGCCGACCTCTTTCTCTGTGAAAAGATCAGTCTCCCAGGGAAGAATGAAGGGGAAGAGGTGGGCATTTAGGGCCAGATTCTCTAAGCTTCAAAAGTGATAAAATGGAGAGTGGTAAACAGCCAGCCAATCAGCTCCTACCTGCTGTGTCACATACTGTGTTTGAAAAAATGTCAGGCAGGTGCTGTTTGGCTGGCGGTTTATCACTCTCCATTTTAACACTTTTGAAGCTTAGAGAATCTGGCCCATAATGAGCTAGAGTTAACCAGCTGTATTTCACAGGTGCTGTCTTCAATTGGGCTTACTGGACACTACTGTATCCAAGCCCCCTAGCAGTACAGCACACTGTGACTGTCATTTTACTGCGCTGTATACTGTGGAAACAAATCGAGAATGAGACACGAGAATACGTATGAGGCGCTTCCATTCTCATTCTCAGCGAGTGACACTGTGGCTCCCTCTGTACAGTACAATACAATACAAGGTACCATGAAGCCCTGGCTGACAGCCAGTAGCCATTTTGTTAACGCCTTTGGTGCTCGTGTCTGGCCTGCTCATACTGATTGACATTCATACTGTAGCGTAAATCTGTGTTTATACAGTGAGTGTAGCGTAATAAGACGCACGTACAGCAGTGTGCTTACACAAGTGTACCCTACAGTATTGATCCGCGGTTATCATTGCTGCTTTTGCACTGCAGCGACCCGTCTCGGCATGTTGTTTGCCAAGAATGGGATGCACGTCCGTACCACTTACACGCGCGTCCCATTCTCGGCAAATGTACTGTATACTCTCCCACTTATCCCCATAGCCCGGTATAAATAGTGTAATGAGACACACGTCTATGCAATAGTATTTTCACTATGTCTATCTAACATTAGTGCACAGTTCTTGTGCTACAGTACATTTCAACGGGCACTTCACGCACGCACAATGGCCCTTATTCAGATCTGATCGCAGTACAAATTTGTTATCAAAATGGGCAAAACCATGTGCACTGCAGGTGGGGCAGATGTAACATGTGCAGAGAGAGTTACATTTGGGTGGGGTGTGTTGAAACTGAAATCTATATTGCAGTGTAAAATTAATGCAGCCAGTATTTACCCTGCACAGAAACAAAATAACTCACAGAAATCTAACTCTCTCTATACATGTTACATCTGCCCCACCTGCAGTGCACATGGTTTTGCCCATTTTGAGAACAAATCTGTACTGCGATCGGATCTGAATAAGGGCCAATGTGAATTCTTTTGCAATAGATTTGCATTAGACATCTAACACATGTGCCGTGGTGATTTTAAAAAGCAACAATTGGTGGATGATCATCAATGTTTTTCCAAAGACACACATGGGATCTCCTGATTTCCTAATATGTGACTTGAAAATCGAACACTAATTGAACCAAGAAAAATATTGAACTTTAAATCCCCCAAATAATAGACTAATAATAGACTAATCATAGACAGGTGATGGGAGCTTCTACAAAACATTATTTGACCTTAATCTTCAGTGTGATGCCTAACAAAGAGATGACAATGTGGCAATGTTGTTGCAATTATGTGCATGCAAGAGAGTAATAGTGATGCTACTTGCAGGGCTTACCCTTACGCAGAGTGATTGACATTCAGGCATTATTTGTCATCATTGGTGTCGAAGTGGTGGCAACCCCCCCCCCCCCCCCCCCCCCTCAAGAGTTACCCTTGTTCTGTGGCTGGATGACTTCTAACCTGCATTTCACCTAGATTTAATCAGCAACAGAATCTTGGCTGAGGCCACGCCCCCATCTCATGTGGCTTAGCCACACAAAGGACCCGAACCTCCCAGCTTAAAATAGGGTACTATAAATCCAGAACATTTCTGATACCGTGCATCTCATTCACAACTGCACCTCTGTGAGTACACAGGGGCTGCTTGTGGTTGGTTTGCAACAGGGCCGGATTAGGGTCTGTGGGGGCCCTAAATCAGGGAGAGAGGTATAGATGAGATAAGCCTGCCACAAACTACAAATTATTTAAAGTGCAGGGTGTTACATGGCAGCATGGTCCGTGCAGCGCTGGGGAGGCAGCGCGGTCCCTGCAGTGAATGGGAACTAGCTCAGCCGCAGGGACCTGTGGCTGATGGGCAGTGGCTGTCCAGCCACTGCAGAGACCCCCTGCCTACCCTGCGCTGCCCGGACCCCGCTGTCTGCCACCCACCGCTGGGAGTGTGGGGGTTCCTGATGTGTAGGGACCCCTGTCGCCCCGTGGTGGATCCACCACTGGTTTGCAAAGGCAAACTCCTTTTTTAATGGACAGAACCATGTGACCTGCAGGAGGGGCAGATGTAACATGTGCAAAGAGAGTTACATTTGGGTGAGTCATTTTGTTTCTGTGCAGGGTAAATACTGGCTGCATTATTTTTACACTGCACTATGTAGATCTCACTTTGAAGTAAAACCCCCACCCAATTCTAATTCTCATGCACAAGTTACATCAGCCCCACCTGCAGTTCACAAGGGTTTGTCCATTTGAGAAGGAATTTGCCTTTGCGAGTGAACCAGAATAAGGGCCTTTGTGCATTTAAAGATAAAAGTTTAGAAATTATTTTAGGTTTGGCTGTCAGCATATAACACACCCCACCCGCATGTAACTCTCTCTGCACATGTAACATCTGCCCCCCCAGCGGTGCGGCATGGTGTTGTCCATTAAAGAAGGAGTTTGCTTTTGCAAACCAACCAGAATCACCTCCACAGTGTGATGCATGCTCTGCAAGTATTTTGCGTATGCGAATTAGCAAAGAATTGTTTGACTCTGTGAGTTTCGGCATCACATGCGAGTCAGAACCAAGCCCTACTGTATGTTGCATATTTAATAATGAAGCGCAGAGGGACAGTAAAAAAAATACCAACCAATCAGACTTTTGCATTTTTTGTTTACATGTGCTTTATGGATGAAAGGTGATTGGTTGGTTAAGGTGGCTGCACATACAGTATGCACTTACATACACACTGGGCAATTTTGATCTGAAAGCAGCTCACTTTAACCGTTTGAGTTGCTTTCAGCTCAAAAGCCACCCCAGCGATGAGCACTGCTCCTGCATCATCGCCATCCGCCGCTGCTCATCTGCTGATATTACCAGCAAATGAGATGCTGGATGGGCAGCTTTGGTATGGAGAGAGAGCCGTCCAACCTGGGGAGAAATAACTTGAACGGGTGAAAATCACTCAGTGTGTATGCACTGAGCATTTTTCAGCCCCACAATTTTCCCCCTCATCGCTGTGCAGAAACGCTGGGCAAAAGCACCTAGTGTGTATTCACCTCTGCTGTATTAAATGAAACCTATGGGTGTATTACAAAGGATGCTGTCTGTGAATGTTATTTTTGCTGTCTGTTATTCCTGATCATGCAGGAGGTCAGAATAATGAGCAAGAAGATTTATGCTGACAGATAAATGTTTCCGGGCTTTGAGTAAGTGCTTTGTGATGATTGAACGCGTCATTAGAGAAAATTTGAGAGTAATTATTTTTATTAGGTGACATTTCTGCATGCATAACCAAGTTAATTCTATGATTAAGAATCTGAAACTGTCCTGTTGAACTTGCAGTTAATACAATCGTGTTCATCAGTTATATCACACACAGAACGCCACTGATTAATAGCAATGAAGAAGGTAATTAGAAAATGCATTACTTCTATATGTATACAAACCATCTGTATTGTTTTAGTGAACACAGACACACCAGATCAGGTGCCAATTTATACTAATTGAAAATACTGAAGCAGTGACCTAATGACTATGACATACTGTACATAATGGGTTACGGGAGAGTAGCCGTTCCCTGTGCTACCACCGTGGAGGGATAGCTACACTCCTGTAACTCATTATATTATACCAGTAAGCCCGCTCAAAGCAAATGTTTCGAAAGCTAGATGTAGTTTCACTTGTTGCCAACATATGGCAGTGTTTCGGTGACACACGGACACTATGGGGGTTATTCTGATTCACTCGGAAAGTCACAATCACTCTCTAATGGACAAAACCATATGCACTGCAGGTGGGGCTGATGTAACATGTGCAGAAAGAGTTAGATTGGGTGCCGGACGGCTCCCTGACAGTCGGGATTCCGACAGTCAGTACTCCGATGTCAGAATCCCGACTGCTCCCTCGTGGGGGTCCACGACCCCCATAGAGGGAGAATAAAATAGGTGGCGAGCGCAGCTCGCCACCATGCCCACAGCGTGGCGAGCACAGCGTGGCGAGCACAGCGTGGCGAGCACAGCGAGCCCGCAAGGGGCTTCATTGCGCTCCCCCCGCTATGCAGTCGGGATTCTGACATCGGAGAAATGACGACAGTCGGTGTGTCATACCACACCCGTTAGATTTGGGTGGAGGGCGTTCTTCAAACTGATATCTATATTGCAGTGTAAAAATAAAGCAGCCAGTTTTTACCCTGCACAGAAACAATAAAACACCTAAATCTAACTCCACATGTTACATCTGCCCCACCTGCAGTGCATATAGTTTTGTCAATTAGAGAGTGATTGTGCCTGTCCGAGTGAATCATAATAACCCCCTATATATAGATGATATATAGATGATATCCGGTGATGTTAGCTGCCCGCCCCCGGCACGGGCGTCATCAGGACATTAGCAAGAGAACGCCCAGCCTGAGTCAAAATAGACTCAACAGAAATAGTGAAAACATGCGATCCCTCTGCAATCTGACAGACAAGAAGGTGGAATTTGTGGGTGGAGACTTGCCGGTTTCTGGGAGTGTCAGGAACAATACAAGCATGCCCAGGCATTTTAAGGGAGGCTCTGTGATATCAGTGCCAGCCTCGGCCAGCCTGTTTCTGTCACAGTTGCGGAAGGGTCAGACTTTCTCGCAATTTGTACAGACTGGAAAACTCATTTGGTGAACGAATTGCCTATGGATTTGCAGTTAATAGTGAATAGAGCCATCCATTCTCGGTTCTCGCATAGATTTACATGTGGCGGGTTTTCTTCCTGTCTGGGCGGCAGCTATGTACTCGCAGTAATCTGCAAATTTGCAGATGAGCGATCAGATCTGAATTAGGCCCTAAGTGCACACCTGCCTACATCCCATATAGGAACTAATTGATATACTGTAATGACAGTGACATATTTAAAAGATTAACGGGATCAGTCACAAAAATATGTTCTAATGTGTGCCATACTGTATGTGCGGCGCTGCCCAACACTTGTGGCGCCTTATAAATAAAATGTAAGAATATTAATAACATAATAAAAGTGAGTTAATGACAGTGACACAAATTATGGATTAAAGGGACATTACTATGTAGCAGCAATGATCTAATGACAGTGAAATGCTTATTACTTTGTAGATCAGTAGAAGTAGATTTAGCAGACGCATATACAGATAGAGCCAGGTTTATTCATCCTGCTGGCGCTCCAGAGCTTTCCGTCTCGGCATGCCGCTCACTGAGAATGGGACGCGTGTGTATGTCAGACGTTTGCGTGTCCCCATTTTAGCTGTTATGAGACGGATTAGCAAAGGTTAGGGCCCATATACACATTGGGTGATTTTGAGCTGAAAGTAGCTCACTTGTACAGTTAAAGTACCTTCCGGTCAAAAGCCACCCAGTGTGTATGGCCCGGCAATGAGCATAATTTTCTGCATCATTGCTGTGCATAAACGCTGGGCAAAAACACTCAGTGAGTTCGGACCTTTAGGGCGACAGGTCTGCGGCAGTGGATTGAAGAGGATAGTGAAAACACAAGGCATGGGTTGGTGTTGACCGGACAAGGCATAGTGAATGGAGTGTGGTGGGAGAAAAGCCAAGGGCATGGAGGAAGACCAAGGCGGATGAGAGAGAATAGGAGAAAGCAGGGTTGTATCATAAAAATACTAGTGTGATTCATTAAATAGATTTTACCTGTATAAAAGCTGTAGCTATGAGTAGTACAACAACTGTTTCTAACTACTGTAGGCTAAGTGATACAGTATGTAAAGTGTTAAACCTGAACGCGGTGAGAAAAAAAATATATTGTTCTGCATTGCACTAAATAGTAGATTCTCAATTCAGCCCTAGAGGCAGGAGTAGATTTAGCGCTATGCTCACCTTGCCTGTGCTGAGAGGCAGCTGAGGCCGAGAAACTGCTCTTTCTCTGAAAACACATATGTCAGACTTGTTTTTCTTCCTGAAGGAGTGAAAAAATACATTTGGTCTAAACTGAGGGAGCGGCACTTAAGAAGCTGAACAGATGCTAAGCTAACTGTGGTATAAACCCTGTGGAACAGGGCCCAGGAACTGGGGGTGTGGCTACAAAATGTAAAAAGATTGTATGCGCTCAGCACGGGGCCGGCTCCGTGGGGGAACTGGGATGAGCTTGATCATCCCCACATGTAACACTTCTCTGCCCACTACCACTATATACAGATGGAGCCCCTGCCATCCTTGGCCGGGGCTCGCCAGACCCTCCCCGCTGGTGAGCACCGGCGGCAGGGGCTTCACTGAACTGGGACACGCATGCGTCTCAAACGCACGTGCGTCCCAGTCTCTCGGCGGGGACGCTGCGTGTCCCTGCCCGTCTCTGCTTCAGGGAGACGGGCAGGGTTAGGGGAGCGCTCGGGGAGGCAAGGACGACGGCGGGGGAGGCGGTGGGGACCGGAGGAAGGCTCAGTTTCCCAGGGGGCGCGCGAGCGTCTCGTGCACGCGTGCCCCCTGGCGCGGCTGGCGTGATGCAAAGATGAAGCCAGCCCCATCTGTAGCAGCTCAGCCACCAGCAGCATTACATCAGGCAGTGAAAGAGGCAGTGTCGGCAGGACTGCAGCCCCCCAGGTAAAATCTATCAGTCCGTCAGACTGCACTGGCTTCACTGTGACTGGCAGTGAATTACTATTGGAATGCAGTCTCATTGGAAGGTATTCCCTCCCTCTGGGGCTGCCTCCTTGGCTTTTATAGGCTGCAGCTGAAGCAGCCCATAGAACCTGGGGTATGTGCATGAGCCAGGCGCCGGGACTGTGGCAGGCAGTAGCGGGTGCTGGTGGTGGGCGCCTGGAGCGGGAGCCCCCCTCCTACAATGAGGTAGGATGCGGTGATGTCAGCTGTCACAGGGCGATTACCATGGGAATGCCCATGAAAAGCTGGGCGTTCTCATAGGCGAGTACCCCTGCCCGCCGACCCAGGCCCCCCTCTCAAGGTTGGGTGTACATGCACAGAAATTCATCTGCGCATATGCACGAAACATGGCCCACGTGTGAACGCATATGCAGTAACGAATGGACCTGAATTAGGCCCTAAGTTATGAGAGCCAAAAACATCCTGAAATAATATCACTAAACATATTAAAGACCTGTCCATTTATAGACCCTTTTTTGACAAAACAAATACGCCGAAATGTCTGCGGAGCTGATTTGCAGGGACAGAGCTTACGTGCCAATTCTGTCCATTCATGCAATAATTGATACATTCTTTTGATATATCGCATTACAGCAGTGGCGTAAGTTTGTCCCAGTTGCCCAGAGGCAAGATAAATATTGGTGCCCCAGCCCCACACACACACACACACACACACAGAGCACATTATGTTTAAAATAAAGATATTGTAACATCTATGGTCCTCTTAAGAGGGGGAATCAGCCACAGAAGTGATATCAATGGCTTAGCCCCCCCGAAGCAGCCCCGAACTTCCCCGAGCAGCAGCAAACAGCCGAAACTGGCAGCAGGGTAGCAGTGGCTGCTGCAGAAGATCATCAGCTGCAACTTCAGGCAGGACAAACCTGCTCTGGTAGGGTTTCCTGCCCTTGGAAAACCCATCACTTAAGGGGTTGAAATAGATCCTGTAAAATGGCAGTTAGGATCCACTCTCCAAGCTCTGATAAAACTAGCAGTCAGTTTCTCATTTTATGGAAGCCGTTTTTTTAATTAGCTGTAAGCGCTTCCTGGCGTAAACTGAGGAAATGCAAGGTGGCATGATAGCGCATCAAATGGTTTTTTTTTAATCTTAATGCACTGAAGACAATAGCAACGTGAATGAAAATGGGAACATGTCCTGCTTCTCGTTTGTCGGGATTTTAGTGATGGAGTAGCAGCAGCCATGGAGCTATCTGATACTGCATTATTGTTTTCTCATAGCCCGTAATAAATTACACTTTCCTCCTGAGTATAATCAGGTTTTTTTTTGTTGCTTCTCTTATTCAGCTGGTGGGGTAGGCAATTATTTTTTGCAGGTATGGCAGCTACATCTCGTCGTGTGACTGCTTCCTCTTCATCACCACCGCTTGATAAAATTTCGCAAGCAGTTTCTGAAAATCCATTGTCTAATGTGATGATCATTTCGCGAGGCAATGCCGCAGGAATCTCTAAACATGGATTGTTCACAACTGACAAATGTCTGCCTCTCATTATACATTTTTGTAATATTGTATAAAAAATAAGTTTATTGAAGATAAATAAGTAACACAAGAACCATTACTTCTTGTATAATGTACTTTGTGATGTGGGTTTGCCAGAGAACATCTGATATGTTTTCCCCATGCCAGTGTTATGCTAGGTACACTACACACAATAGTTATAACCATATTGATGATTCCCATGGGTCGGAACAACAAAATGTTCAGATCGTTATGGGGGAGGTTCCGAACTCAACGTGCGAAGGGGGGTGGGCGTACCACCATTCGCACGGCGGGTTCTGGTTGACTCGCAAGGGTACAAATTCACGCCCGAGCGAGTCAACCAGAATAAGGCCAAGGAATATCTGTGTTCCATGTAGTTATATTTGTGGGTATGTATAAGCCTACATATTGTTGATCTTTAGGTTAAGGCATGGGTGGCCAAACCAGTCCACGAGATCTATCAACGGTCCATGTTTTCCAAATAACCTAGCTGGTGCACAGCTGTAGTCATTACTTATACCCCTTTCACATCAGAAAATGCAGGGACTTGCCCGGGAATATGGTCCCTGGATCATCGGCCTAGTCTGTCAGGAGCCAGGTTTAATGGTTCAGTCTGTTTTGTTTCTGTTTGGCATTTTGACTCACTGGTGGCCTCCAGTGGTAGGTATGTTGCCATTACAGCCCTGTGTTCTTTGAGCTGCTATTCACAGGCTGTGAGGTATTAGCTCGTTAATCAGGAGCAGCTTGGAGATCCACCAGGTGTTTCAATCACCTGAGGCCTTTATAAGCCATGCTCTCCTGGGGATCTGTGCCAGTGATAGCTTTCTGTTTAAGTTCCTGCTGCCTGTGCAGGGAACTTCTGTTTGCTCCCAGCCACGCTTCCTGGTCCCTTGTTCCGGTCTCCTGTTTGGATCCCAGAAAATATCCTCTGCAGCTCAGCTTCTTGCTTCCCAAGCATTCAGCGCCCATACCCGGTCCCAGGATCTCTTCTGTTCCTGTCCCTGGAGTTCTCTCTATTTGTCCAAGCTCCCTAGCCGTTCTGTCTGAAGGATTCTCATCTTGTCCCAGGCTGTCCCTGTGCCTGTTCCCATTACCCTCCTTGCCTGTGGGTCACGTAAGTGCTCCTTTGGAGCCTGGTTATTATTATTTGCTGTCACACCTCAGGCCCGCCGTGGCTGCGCCCCTCCGTGAGTCCATTATCTGGTTATTACATAAGTAACTGTCTTTTCCTCTGCTTTATTTTTGTCTGTCGCCCTAGCTTCTGTCAGGCAGGGGTTGTTCCCTTTTCCCACTGCACCTGGTTTTGGGGAATCATAGTCTCTCAGTGTCTCCATTCAGAGATTCCCTATTTCCCTCATTGTGTCTGCGACTGGGTCGCTCCTCCCCGCTCTTGGCCAGGTGCCGGCAGTCAGGGGTTCTCCCCCAGTTAGGCCCGGTAGTTAGACGGTCCTTTTGAGATACTCCCTGGCGATCGCTTACCCCTTGTCATCTCATAACACCTGGCTGCATCGGGGTTAGAGCCGGCTTAACTGGCTTTTTCGAACGCGGCGGCTACAGGCGAAGCCTAGCACTCTGCAGGGGTATTCCATCTGCCCGGGGGACTCAACAGAGTCAGTGTAGGTTTCGCTGTGGCCGTCCTAACCGGCGGTCCCAGCTACGGGCTCACGCCTGATCTCCAGTTCCCTGCCTCCTGCAGCACCACACCAACATCCTTACGTCCCTGTCTCCGGACTCCAACGGTGGGTAACACCCAAATCCATAACATAGTCCTTGCATTTTCTGGTGTGAGGGGGGCAGCTGGCAGTGGCAGCTGAGCACTTGTAGCGCTATGAAAGCATTTTGAAAAGACTGGCCGGATGCTGATTGGCTGAGAGCGTCCAGCCAGTCTTTTCAAATCCAGAAGCTCCACCCCACTGCCCGACAAATAGCGCTACTAGCGCACAGCAGCTTCTGCTGGATCCCTGCAGTCTGGACCCCTGGGTCCCTCCGCCTGGATCCCTGGACCTCGCTGCCCTGACCCCGCTGCCCGGATCCCTGGACTCAGGACCCCACCGCCTGAAACCCGCTGCCCAGATGGAAGCAAGCCGGGTAAGTACCTTTCACACCGGCCTGTTTCCCGGGCCAGTCCCGGGAACCTTGCACACCAGTGCTAGTTGTGGGTTGTTCCTGGGGCCAATCCGGGAATTCAGGCTGGTGTGAAAGGGGTATAACTGTCACATTTTCAAACCTGCTGCATTCATTCCTACTATAGATCCACCGTTGGCCTGAAACACATGAACTGTTGTTAGATCTTGAGGACAGGTTTGGCCACCCCTGGGTTAAGCTGCTGCAGTTACAATTACAATTGTACATTATAATGAAAATACAACTGACTCCTCATTCATTGTAGTTAGTCCTTACCACCAGTCTCACCACCTGACCAAAATAATCTGCCCCAGTGTGTTGAATGTAGACTAATGAAATGACTGTTAGCGGATAGCGCTATGGGTGTAGAAGCTCTTTAGAGAATGTAAAGTAGCTGATGTTACAGTAGTTACTAGTTTTCATGTTCTAGAGCACAGTGTGCGCATTTCTCATATTATCAGAAGAATCACTGATACAGTCTTTCTTCTTGTGGCGAATTCTCCAAATGATTTTCCCAGCCAACCTATTTCAGTCTAGTTTGTAAAAAAGGTTAAATGAGGACTGACAAGCTCCAGGGAGGGATTAGTTTCAGATTGCTAATTAAAGCTGTGTTTGCATGTGGAGTTGGAGTTTTATAGGAGGTGTTAAATCCTAAATGTACATCATTACTGCCCCACTTGCTTAACTACACTCTTAACAACTCCTGAAACTGCCATTGGGTTCAACAGAGTAAGGGGAACAATACGTCTTGGTTCTAAGGGATCCCTCAGGCTGCATAATGATTTATCACTGAGCGTGAAATGGTAAGATATTCCTTAAATGTAGATAATGAGACAATGAAGGCAAAATAAAAGGCAAACAATGGGGAGCTGGAACCAATCGGGACACAAGCTTGCTTTTGATGATTTTAGTACAGGGGATGATCTGCCCCAGTGTTTATTTTGTAATACAGTACCCGCTCTACCTAGGAGTATCTTATTTGGTTAATAGCTGCTGCCTCTCTGTGATACATATATATTACACACATGCTACAGTATGTGTACACATATATTAGTGTATAAACAGTGGCGTTAGTGTGTCCGAGTTCCACAGAGGCAAGATAAATATTGGTACCCCCCCCACACACACCTAAATATATATGTATGCATTTGTGTATGTACAGATGGAGCACCTGTCAACCAGCCTGAACGATCGCCAAATCGCCTGAGCTGGGACGCGTGAGAGTCTCACACACTCTCGCATCCCCGTCAGCACAGAGAGGATTCCCAGCCCATCTCCGCTTCAGGGAGACAGGCAGGGCCGAGTGGGGAGTGCGCTACAGGGAAGCAGACACAACAAATAAATCTGGAGCCAGTGGAGGGCAGCAGCGGGCTCCGTCAGAAAGAGGAGTGCGAGTGTCTTCTAGAGGTTGTGATCACAGGAATGCCATTAGCTGGTGGAAGGCCTTAGAATACAGATACCATGGTTATCAGAGATAAGTAAAGTTATGCTGATGGTGCATGGATGTCCAGATTTATTTGTTGTGTCTGTTTCAGGAGTGGAATGGGCCCATTGCTGCTGTGTCTTTGTACTCAGCGGATGTGAGAAGGTACTCTAATGATGCAGCCATGGGGAACCTCTGAGCAACCCCATATTTGTGCAAAATGTCTGTTGTAAGTAAGCATCTTTATCAGAACCACTGTGCACGAAGACACAGCAGCTAGTTCCAACCCACCCCCAAAACATAACATGTCTCCGTTTTAATTGCCAATACCATTAATTCTCACTCCTGTGTCCTAATTTACACTATTGCAGCTGTGGACCACCATGGCACATGCACAGTAATAAAGGCATTGGCCAACAGTGCAAACATTGGCTTTGGGTCCACCTCTGAATCAGTTCCCCAATAGCAATGTCCTAGTCCCACTGACTTATAGGGAATCCCTAGTGAGGTCACATGACGAGGATATTGTGGTCACTGTGCTATTATGTGTGGAGGAATTCGCAGTCAGTCATTAATCCTGGGTTGTGGAATGAGATAAAACATTCTGGGCCTCACTGTAAGATCAGGAAGCCCCATGAAGGCACAACAACAGCACTGTGTCATGGATGAAGAATATAAACTCTCTGTGTATAGTGAGCTCTTCAGATATCTTTGGGTGGAGCTGCACATTCACTCAGCATTGTACTCATGTGAATGATTGGTGGAGAGTGTCTGGGATTGGCAGATAACAGTCTCGCTGGTTGTGTCCCGGCATCTGCCTCACAATACTGTGTATATGAGATTTCGAGGGTACCGCAGTAAGGCAGTGCAATATCTAAGCAGTATCACCGTAAACTGCAGGCACCATATAATGCTGGTTCAGGGCTGCCAAAAGTGGCCATGGGCCCGCACACAAGAGGGATGGTGCTGCACTGGTGGGTGCACAGAGAGTGCCAAGGGCTGCGTTTGTCTCATTCAGCAGTGTGAGATGCGTGTAGGGGCGGTGCGGTGTGGTGCCTGCTGCCGTGCAGGTGTCGTCGGACCACTTACCTGGAGCCGCACCCTCTCACCTTCAGGCCGTGCCAAATCATGGTCCTGGAATTCTCCGGCACCCGGACACGAACACCTAGGAGGAAGGAGAGTAGGTGAGAGCTGTTCTTCCTGGATGAAGACCGATGCGCCCTCCGTCCCGCGACGTCTCTACAGAGGCACCCTCCGGGCTCCGGGAAACGTCATCATCGGCGCACTGCCTCAGAGCTCGGAGTGTCACCTATTGGCACTTGCGCACCTAGGTGAGGCCTTGACCTTGCACGGGGTACAAGGTCCGCGTACGCCCTGGATGGAGGAAGGAAGGGATATAGGCAGGAACACACACACAGACGGACAAACTAGATGACACTCACCGTCCACACTCTTGTACTGCGTCCGCACTCTTGTACTCCAACCCTCGGTTCTCCTCACAGGTCCCTGTAAGGAGACAAACACCAGACCCGTGCAGAGCCTAACGAAACCTAAATGTGGCACGACTACATACATAAAAAGGGCCTGACAGTGCCCACGGGCCTAGTGACCAACACCCGGTGGTCTAGGGAGGGGTAGGTGGCCTGGGGCCCCTACCTGGGGTTGGGAGAGGCCGCGGGGGGGAGCTTCCTTCAGATCTGATGCTTTCCACCCCCGCTGGCCTCTCCATGGGTGGAAGCCATTTTCTTTCTTCTGCCACTGGGCAGTCCTGGCCAGCGGCGGCGCCGCTTGCTTTCTTCTTCCAGGAGGCGCCGGAGATCTTCTGGCTTGGTCCCGGCGTCTTCTGGCCTCTTCAGCGGCCGCCGGAACTCTTCTCTGCTCCGCCGCCGCTGTCTCCGTCTCCAGCCGTTTTCTGTCTTCAGCCGGGGCGCTCCCGTGCTCCACCGGCGTGGGGACCTCCTCCTTCTTCGCCTCCCGGCCGCGTCTGATGTCAGACGCCGGGGGCGGGCTTGGGGACGGCGCAGTGAGCGCTGATTGGCTCACCGCGGCCGTCTGTCATTGGCCGCCAATTCGGGAGCCGTGATTGGCTCCCGAACGGCGGGAGATTTGAACTGCCGCGAGCGGCGCTTTGGATTGGCGGCCGCAGCGATGCCAGATCCAAAGCCCCGCTCCGTCCACCACCGCTTCGCCGCCCGCACTGTCAGCGCTGGGATCGGTGTCTTGATCCTAGCGCTGTCTGGAGCTTGGTCCCACTGGGGACTCAGCTCCCTTTCCCCCTCACACTGTTGCTCCGGCGCTGGGAGCAGGAGAGCGCTCCCAGCACCGGGGCACATCTTTACATTAACACAACAGAAAGTGACAATGTCACCCTTAGCAATAAGCCTGGGCACTTAATACCCGCTCCCTACCCCCTTGGTGCCTCTGTGCTGGGTCCTAGAGTAGAAAAATGTATTCCCTACTGTATTCCCACAATTACCTCACTGCTTGAATGATAACTCGCATATATAATTTTATTTGAATTGTCTTTCGGCTTTTACAATGGCATAGAGTCAATACTATCAGTTATTTCTCTTTCACAAATAGAACAGTCGATTACTCAAGGAACAATATTCAAGAAAAGCAAAGGTACATTTGCTAAAGAGCTGTCGATCAGTCCTGTGGATTAGACAGCATGCATATACTGACATTCAAATGACTTCAGTCTTGGTAAAAAAAATAAATGAAATGCTGCAGATATACCAGGAATAGAAAGTCTGACTTTACTGAAATTACTGTATGTTTGCATTTAGCAAAGACTTTTACAGATCATAGGGGGATGGGTAGAAACCCGAACGGAACAGGATTCCGTCAGCAATCTAAAGGGGCATACACTCGGGGTGATTTCAGACCCTTTTCTAAGCTATCTGACTAAAAAAGGAGCACGGACCACTCTGTGTGTATACCCTGCACGGTCCCGCACGCTGCTATCGCCTGCAGGGAAGCCAGTGCTTGCACTGGCTTTCCCTAGATCGCGGGGCATTGCCTATTAAAAATAGGCAAAGCCCCTCTCAGCAGGCTCACTCAGCACAAAGCATTGTGGGACATCCGCTAGATGTGCTGAAGCATGTCACTTTAGCCGCTGTAGATATAGTAGAGCACTTCCCTATGTACATCCATGCTTGGCCAAATGTGACTTAAGTAGCACCTCAGTCAATTTGATGTAACCATCTGTACTGAGCTTGAGTTGATAGTTAAAACCTAGACTGTCAGGGTGACTTGAGGACTGCATTTGAGAACCTCTGCTATATGGGTCACTATTGGCTGTATATTCAGGTGGGTGCATCCCTACTTCACATACCATCTGCATTAACCCCATATGTTCCCTGCTGTATTTGTTGTACATTTTCTGTTTTTGCATAGTGTACAGACTGCACACCAGCATTAACCCTGTGTTCCCTGCATCCTGTTACCTGTTGGTTAAAAGACCAACAAGCCTGTTTGGTTACCTACTGTCATAGAAAAAGCAAAGTCAAGCCGCAACTGTGAAGAGTGGAAATCAGCCACAGATGAAGAGCTTTGAATGACACTGACACGTGGACCCTTGTGGACAGACCAAGTGACCAAAAACAGTCAAAACAAGCTTTATACTGATAAAAGTCTTACATAGTTACATATTTACATAGTAGGTAAGGCTGAAAAAAGACTTGCGTCCATCTAGTTCAACCTGGTATAGATATCCATTACTGATTTGGTAGGTTCTGATATTTTACAGACAAATTATATTTCTTATTTGTACCCATGGATGTTTTTCTCCAGTAAATGTTTGTCCAACTTTGCCTTGAACGCATTTAATGAGCCAGAGTTTGACTGTTCTGACCGTAAAGAAATTCTTTCTACTAGCTGAATGAAATCTTTTTTCTTCTAATCTATACTCATGCCCTTGTGTCCTAGATTCCTTTCTAGTAGAAAAGAGGGTGTGTGACAGTTCCTTATATTGGCCCTTGATATACTTGTACATGTTGAGCATGTCCCCCCTTAAACGTCTCTTTTCTAATGTAAATAGTCCCAAATTGCTTAATCTCTCCCCGTAGCTTAAATTCCCCATTCCCCTAATAAGCTTTGTTGCTCGCCTTTGGACTTTTTGTAATTCTATGATGTCCTTTTTATAGTGTGGGGCCCAGAACTGTACTCCATACTCGAGGTGAGGTCTCACCAATGCTTTATACAGTGGCATAATTACCCTTGATTCCCTAGTTTCCATTCCCCTCTTAATACATGCCAGAATTTTGTTGGCCTTTTTTGTAGCTACATTACAATGGGCACTACATCCCAGTTTGCTGTCTATTTGGACTCCTACTGTAGATCCTTTTCAAGTATGGAATTACCCAGTTCCTCTCCGCTAAGGTTGTAACTTGCACACTGGTTGTGTCTCCCAAGGTGCATAACCTTACATTTATCTACATTGAACCTCATCTTCCATTTTTTTGCAGACTCATCTAGAATTGCAAGATCATTTTGAAGCATGGTGACATCTTCTGATGATTTGATGACTTTGCTAAGTTTTGTATCGTCCGCAAAGTTGGATACATTGCTGAGTAACCCTATCCCAATATAATATATAATATTAATAAAAATGTTAAACAAAATGGGCCCCAAAACCGAACCCTGGGGCACTCCACTTAGTACTGGCATCATATCTGATACGGCACCATTCACAACCACTCTTTGTTCTCTATTACATAGCCAATTCCCTACCTATCTGCAGATATTTTCACCCAATCCTAGGTTCTCCATTTTATTAATCAATCAGTCTTGCTTGCATTTTGCCGAGAGCGACATCAAGAAAGCAGACTTCTCGCCTGTTGCCAGGTAAAGTCCATTTCTTATAGACATTGGTATATCTACTGTGTATGATTTGCTGCTGCACCACCGGGACTTTGCCTTCTCAAGTGGTGAGCTGGTAGAGAAACCATTGGAACTTAAACGTACTGTATACAAATGTTGGCACACATCCCTACATCACACGCGCAGTCAGTCCTGTTAGCCAATGTGCAATTAACTCTGAAAGAGAACATTACACTGCTGTAATATATATCTGCACATACCTAAAGGCTAAAAGCTCCTTAAAAACAAATTGGAAGCTGGGATTTACAAGCTTTATGTGATGCCGGTTGTGGATCATCTGACATTGATAGACGCTCCTACACTGGATACCTATATTAGCAGGCAGAGCCATCGGTATCCAGACTCATGATAGATTGACTCTAGGTCGACAGTCATAAGGCAGGGCTGCCTACCTGACCCTCTTCTTCAGGGACACAATGCTCTGTTCCGGGACTTCCCTGGTAATGTATGATTGCCATCACCTGTGGTGATCTAGGTAATTGATAAGGAAGGTGTCACCACAGGTGCTGGCAATCATACATTACCAGAGAAGTCCAGGAACAGAGCATTTTCTCCCTCATGGAGAGGGTCTGGTAGGCAACCATGTGTTGCTATGGGCAACCAATCAGATCCTGTCTACTATCTTCTAGAGGGGGCTAAATAAATAAGAAGTAGAGGTTCTTGTTTAGTTTCACAGCGGCAGCATGGCCGCCCGCTAGTTACGGGTTTGGCGCTCGGCAAACTTTCTAAAATAAAGTCCATGCCAACTTGAATAGTTCATACCCCCACTATCCACGTTGGCATGGAGTCGATTTTAGATAGCGTGGCGAGCGCAGCGAGCCACTGAGCCCGTAGCGCGGGCGAGCGAAGCGAGCCCCGCAAAGGGGGCACAGATGCTGCTGCGACTGAGAAGCTGCCGCCGTGAAACTAAACAAGTAGCGAAGTAGATTCTGATTGGTTGCCCATAGCAACATCACATGTGAAGTAGAATACACATCTTAGTAAATTTCCCCCATTGTGTTGAACTAAAGTTGCATATATATGTAGGCTTACCATACAATCCCTTTAAAATGGGACACTCAAACTACACAGGTTCTTTTTGCCGGCATTTTAATCATTGTGTAATTCATAAGTGATCCCATTTAAAGGTATGGTAGGGTATGCCTAGGTATGTGTCTCTCACAGAAACAAAAGGGGGAAATTTACTAAGATGGGAGTTTTATTTTAGAAAATATGTTGCTATGGGCAGCCAATCAGATACTGGGCGGGATGTTGTAACATCCGCTGCCCATTATCGCCGGGCATCGCATTATTAATAACGGCATATGTTCTAACGTATGCCGTTATTAACGCAAGGGACAGCTCTTTCAATAAGAGCTGCCGCTTGCATGCGGTGCCGGCGCTGGACTTCCGGGTCTGAGACCCGGGAGCAGGGCCGGCGCCACCACTAGGCAAATCTAGGCATTTGCCTAGGGCGCCGGCCACTGGAGGGCGGCATTTCGCCCCACCCCCATGCCCCGGGGGTACCTGTCCTGCGGCTGTGTATATAAAGCTTGCTGCGGCAGCGGGGGGTCCCTGCAGTCAAGAAATAACGAGCGCTATCCGCCTGGCTACGCGGAAGCGCTTCTGTTGTGGAAACACTGGCCGCACGCTGATTGGCTGAGATTCAGCCAATCAGCGTGCGCCGTGCGGCCAGTGTTTTCACAACAGAAGCGCTTCCGCGTAGCCAGGCGGATATCGCTCGTTATTTCTTGACTGCAGGGACCCCCCGCTGCCGCCGCAAGCTTTATATACATAGCCGCAGGACAGGTACACCCCCCCCCCCCCGGCACCGGGGCGCCTCCACCCCGACTCGCCTGGGGCGCTCCGGTGCCTTGCACCGGCCCTGCCCGGGAGTCCATCTGCGCATGCGCAGAGTGACGCGCCGGCCGCAGGGATCCCTCACACAGCGCTGCAGTAAGAAGCCCATAGGCTTCTGCAGGGAATCGAACAGAAAGGATGGTGTATAAGTCCCTCCCAGTGCGCGTATAGGCAGCCCAAGTGGGTTATCTCTTCAGGTGTCCTCCCACCTGTTTTAAAGAAAGTGCAAAATAGAAAGAGTTGGGATAAACCCAATATAGGCGCCACTGGTGTGAAGAGGGTAAAGAAGTGTGCGTCCCTTATAGGGAGGTACCGTTCCTCTTCTCCGTGTCAGTAAACCAGGGGTTAACCAGACCAACAGGTTTTAAATCAGCATATACCCTTGACGTTCTTATCTCTTTTTTCAGGGTGACTCATCCGGAAATACATGTGTAAAAAATGGAAAATGCATATAGTGCAATAATCCTTTTAATTCATAAAACACATATAATGACAAAGATAAAAAGACAGATTGGCTTCGGCAGGGGCAATAAGGAAAAGTCAAAAGTTCTGTAATTACCAGAGGTACATGAGAAATCCGATGAGGGATATTCTCATGTAAAGCATGAATGTCAGGGGTAGCATCTGGTCCCGTCCGGATTCAGTCCCTAAGGTGTCCCCTCTGCTGGCAATATTGAACTCCTTCTCCTGTTGTCCCCGCTTCTGACCTGGTCCACCAACGCGTTTCAATCGCTGCTGCGATCTTTTTCAAGGTGTGAGTTCTGAGGTTTCCCTATGGGGTTTAAATCCCCCTCTCAATTGGTCATGCGGGTGCGTGTAACAACATAGTGAGAAGCGCCCTTCCACCAGAGAAAATGGGGGGCACCATCACCACTAAGGGTTTTCATAGATGCGGAAATTATAAGGGATGCCGGGAAATTAAAAGCAATGGCATCAGGAAAATAGAAGAAGTGAATATTGGAGGAAAAGTCTGTAAAATTAGAAATTTTATTACATGCAATACCAAAAATATTGTGTATGCCATAGAGTGCTCGTGCGATTTGTTTTATATAGGCCGCACCACTAGACCTTTCAAAATTAGAATGAGTGAACACATCAATAACATTAGAAAAGTCTGGCAACCCACTCATTAGCACTCCATTTCAAAGAAAAACACAACAGCTCCGTTATCCATATCAAAAGATTCATTGGGATAAAATCAATAAATTTGGATCCACGCAAAAGGGATCTGATAGGCACCCTGGCAAAGGAGGAGATGAAATACATCTATGAATATAACACTCTGAAACCAGGGGGTCTAAATGCGGATTTCGAATTAAAGTGGTTTTTATAGATACAATATTTAAGGTACTTTTTAATCCCTGTCTATAGCCCCTTGTTTTTAAATTTCCCTCTAATCCTCCAATCCTCTCATCTTTGTTCCAAATGTAAATAAAATACCTCACAGTTATGGGAAGACAAAATTAACTATGTTTTAACATTAACAATCCGTTTTCGGATATTTTTATCGTATATATACCCCTATATTTTAAAATATTTTAAATACATTCTTTTATATATGCTAACAGTGTCTATAATAATATGTATTTTATATGTCTCCAAATACACCCAGAAGACTGGCATCCTCTATAATATAAAGACGACTTCCCCATGCAGAGAAAAAGCGGCAACAGATTTGGATTAAAAGTATAAAACCAGATCTCTGCATAAACATTCGGCCGATATGAAAGAAGCGTCCAGGGTATCTAAGCAACCCACTGACACTAGAGGACACGATCACGTGATGTGGACACGTGAACGCAAGAACTGAGGGTGTCATCAAAAGCCGCCAGCCTACGTGGACACGCCGGGAGGTGCATCCACTAGGCAACGAGGGACTCGAGCGACACCACGTCACCAGTAGCCGCCAGGTTACATAGACACGCCGAGAGGCTCAACCGAAGGGGGCGGAACACGCACCCGCATGACCAATTGAGAGGGGGATTTAAACCCCATAGGGAAACCTCAGAACTCACACCTTGAAAAAGATCGCAGCAGCGATTGAAACGCGTTGGTGGACCAGGTCAGAAGCGGGGACAACAGGAGAAGGAGTTCAATATTGCCAGCAGAGGGGACACCTTTGGGACTGAATCCGGACGGGACCAGATGCTACCCCTGACATTCATGCTTTACATGAGAATATCCCTCATCGGATTTCTCATGTACCTCTGGTAATTACAGAACTTTTGACCTTTCCTTATTGCCCCTGCCGAAGCCAATTTGTCTTTTTATCTTTGTCATTATATGTGTTTTATGAATTAAAAGGATTATTGCACTATATGCATTTTCCTTTTTTTACACATGTATTTCCGGATGAGTCACCCTGAAAAAATAAATAAGAACGTCAAGGGTATATGCTGATTTCAAACCTGTCGGTCTGGTTAACCCCTGGTTTACTGACACGGAGAAGAGGAACGGTACCTCCCTATAAGGGACGCACACTTCTTTACCCTCTTCACACCAGTGGCGCCTATATTGGGCTTATCCCAACTCTTTCTATTCTGCAGGGAATCGCCAGCTTTTGCTGGCGATTCCCTCCGCAGCGCTGCCACTGCGGAGGGGGCTTAGAGCATACAGAAAAGCGGTAATCTCCCCCTCTATCTATTATCTTCTAGAACACAGTTTCTCAAACATCGGTCCCCAGGACCCCACACAGTGCATGTTTTGCAGGTCTCTTCACAGATTCAAGTGAAATAATTATCTCCACCTGTGGATCTTTCAAACGTGTCAGTCAGTAATGAATGTCAGGTGACCTGGAAAACGTGGACTGTGTGGGGTCCCGAGGACCGAGTTTGAGAACCACTGTTCTAAAAGGCATTAAGAACTAGATTCTGCTTGGTTGCCCATAGCAACATCCCATGTGAAATAGAATTCCCATCTTAGTAAATTTCCCCCCGAAGAGTCTTCGTAGTCAGAAGGACACCATCAGCATTGTATGTGACAACAATATGCACCATGTCAAGGTCATAAAATCACTGTGTTCCTGCAAGGGACTGACCCTTCATCCAGCTAAACATGTTACTGTCATTACATCAGCACATAACATGACAGCTCCTATTAGTTTTACATCTGTTTTATAGCTATGTACAAAGCCTGTATTTTTCTTGGATTAGCCACAAAATCCATTAAGCGTCCGGTAGAGTTTATTTATCATTCTGACACGATTTCTATCTCTGTTCTCTCCCCAACACAAGTCATTTCCTTGGCCTACATTATATATATCTGAAAAGCGGAAAGCCTAGCGTGCTGCTATCACTTGTTAAATCTGCTCAGATCTCTAGACGTAATGTGATTTTATTCTGATGGATAAAACTGCAGGACGGGACCATTACTCATCAGACTCCAGGGTTAGGAGAAGCCCGTCACAAAACACCAGGGTGAAATGTAACCTGCCGTGATGGGTCAGTGGATAAATGGTGCTGGAACTCGGAATGCATTAGGAAGTGACTGGCTTCTGGCGCACATCTACAAGCCGCATTTAAAGCACTGAGGCGTGAGCCAGGGCACAGCTGGTAAATGCAGAATTAAAGTCTCCGTTTTGTTCTGGATGTTGATCTTAGCTGAGAAAAGCTTTTTTCTCTCACTCTCGCTTTTATTTTTTTTATAATACAATGTCCTCTACCTCAGACATAACAGCTGAATAGTCCACCTACAGCAGCTGAAAATGAACACATTTGTCTACCCAGTGTTTGTGTCATATTCGTCTTTTGGAAAAAAAAAAAAAAAACATTACTTTTGGTACAATATATAGGCATACACAAATAATGGGGGGCACTGTCATTGGGGAGCGTGGTTGCATGGTGGGGATGTGGAACCCAAATGTAAACAAACATATAATTTGCTCCCCCCCCCCCCCCTCCCCAAGTATACAATATGCGAGAAGGTAGTGGGTGACAGGGTGAGGCAGAGGATGGAGGGGAAGGTGGGGCTATGTAGAAACCAGACTCGGACAATACCCCGGACTGGCGGACCGGACTTCAAAATCTGCAGTCCAGAGCTTGTAGTGCCTGTCCTGGGGTGTCTTGTTCGGGGGGGGGATGTCTGTGATAGCTTATACCTGGGACATATGGAAGGAGAGATTACAGCCTCCCGGTGTGGTACAGACCATTACGGTTTTTGCTACATGTCCGGACCATAGAGGGCTGCTTTATTCTCCCCATCCTCCTCTCCCTGGTGACAGCTGTCAGGTGAAGCCTCCCCAGACAGGACACCCCCAGGACGGGATACACCCCCCCCCCCCAGATCGGACACCACAAGCTCTGGGTTGCAGATTTTGCTTTTTTGTTCCTGCGGTCTGGGGTCTTGTCCTGGTCCGGTTTTTACCCATACCCGGGAAAGGCAGAGGATAACAGGGAGAGGCAGAGGATGGCAGGGAGAGGCAGATGATAATAGGGAGAGGCAGAGGATGGCAGGGGAAGGCAGAGTGTGATAGGAAAAAACAGTGTATGGCATGAAGAGGGTCACAGGGGCAGTAATGGGGCCCCAGTGCATTGCACCTACTGCTCCAATAATAATTCTGTCTCTGGTCCTGACCCCGATAAGCTTAATAATAAAGCACATGCTTTAGAATAAAATGGGTCCCTGGAAAAAAATCTTATATAACAATATATATGAATACATTTTAATATCTGGCAGCCAGGCTTTTACCTACTAAAAGATGATATAACGGTTAATTCTTTTGATGCTGTTCTTCTGTATTTCTGGCTGCCTCCTGCTCGTTTTATGTTGACCTGTTGTACATTATTGTCTGGTCATGTTATGAATGTGGACTAGTAAATGTGTAAGTATTCCCAGCAGTACTCCTGCATCATCCTCAGCCGTGCCACTCATCTGCTGGTATTACTGTACCAGCAGATGAGCAACGCCCTGAAGGGCTTTCCATAACATCCTGCTATGGAAAGTCGTCCACCCCTGGGAAAATCGCTCAGTGTGTATGCACTGAGCAATTTGCAGCCCAGTGATTTTCCCCATCATCGGTCTGCATACACTCTGGGCAAAATCACCCAGTGTGTATGAACCTTAAGAGTTATCAACGTATGAAATTGTGTTTCAATGGATGCAGGCACAATATATTCTTGTTCTAAGCATTATTCAGATGCTTTAGATACACAGTATACTGTTATTTACAGTATGTTGTATCTATTAGTCAGGGTTGTACCGGATTCCTCAGCAGATGATATTGTTTTCCTGCTGTTTTGCTTAGCTGTATGTTTTTGTCTATCGGCCCAAGAATGGTAATATGGTCATGCTCTATATATGCTTATGTATGATGTTACTTATAAATATGCATGCTAGCCCTGCACTGTAGTACTGGGATCTTGCTGATTATAGGCTCTGTAGCAATACACATTTTTGTTTCAGTACCTGTTTTATTTATTTTATTATTATTTTTGTTAAAACATCAATTTTGTGGAATTTGTTCCTTAATAAATGAATACAAATGCAGAATAATTCCCTGTTAAACTTAGAAGACTATAGTAGCAGCAGCAACTGCAGGATTTTTATGGGGGGGTTCCAGATCTATCTATATAGATACAAGGGGGTTGTCAAGAGTGCGCTCCAATAGTACCACCTAGCAAGTACATACAATCATCATGATATCACAATCATAAATTTTCTGGAGTAGACTTTGGATATAATATTCCTTTATTAAAAAATCCCAGTGCGTTTCATCAACACGACTTCATCAGGGGGCAATGCAATATTTAGAGTAAATGGTATAAAGGCAATAAAGGGTAATTTTTACATCGAACAACAAATTAAAATCAATGAAGGGTAGTGGGAAAAATTTTCCCAAAGAGAATCTTTCAATGTCCCACAGGCAACGAATAGTGATGCCTTATAAATGGGATAAGATGAACCCCACTACAGAGTACTCACTTAAAAAAATGGAAAATCCCAGCAATAAGAAGGTAGTCCACAATCAGGACAAACAGTCAACTCCACTGATTGTTGGCCATTCGCAAGTTGATTGACAGGAAGATGGCGTTTGTGGGTGTCACCCAGCACTTTTCTGGGGGTTTCAGGGAAAATGCAGTTGTGCCCACGCGTTTTCAGGAAGGGTTTGTGATGTCCGCTCTGGCCTCCGTATGTGATGTCAGCCGGATTCTATCGTGCTGGCAGAGTAGGTTCTGGGTTACACACAGACTGCACACACTGGGAAAATAATTAGACTTTTCGGCTACACGCCAGTCGCCATGATTTTCGCAAGCCATCGGCGGGCTTGCAGAGGGCGTGATTTCACTTTGTCTGGGTGGCAGCTGATAGAAGGGTGCTGCTAAATCACCCGGCAACAATCATGGCTGGAATAACTCCCACAATGCATTGAAAAAGCAAGAATCACTTTGAGACTGCATCCCTGACGCATCATCCAGACAGGTAGCCACCGAGTGTGTGCACGCGCTGGTGGCATTGTGCCGATGTTGATCGGATGCCACATCTTTGGCTACAGCAGCACATCACAGAAGCTTGCAGTGGGTGATTTTTTAGATAAGATGCCTCCTACATCTTTTCCATATATTCATGTAGACACTGTGAACAAATAAGCAGTATCGGTGACAAAGGCGTCACGGGGTCTGGTGACACCCAGTGCACACTCTCCATTGCTCCCTTTATGCCACAAGCTCGCCCTTCTGGAAAAGTGGCCCTGTTACAAAGGGCAGAATCCGCATTCCATCACTCCGAGGGGGAAGAGGGCTTCCAGAGGTGCTGGATCCCCCCGGGGAGCTATCTGTAGTGCCAGCTACTTCTCTGTGACTGGAGCCAAGTGTTGCAGGAGACTAAGGGGGGTGTTTAATCCCCCACCGCTATTTCCGACAGGGGAAATATCGGCGAGTGCCTATTCAATGCTGTCTTTCCGGACATCATTGAAGGGGCATCTTGGCTGAACAGACCCAATTTTAAAAGCTGTCGGGCCCATTTTGCTGAGAACGACTGTGGACTGTGGTGATCACGGCTGTATCTCGACTATCCACTGCTGTTTCACGTGGACACGCTCAATTTTCACAGTTCGGCAGTCGGGACATTGAAACCTGCCTGCCGAATATCGGTCGAGCGGGCCCAGAACGGGCCAGGGTCACGACTGTCGGTACATCCCAACAGTCATGACTCGGGAATGAATACCCCCAATACACCTGCTTTGTGACACCATTGATCTTTGACATTTGCACCAAACCCTTAATCAGACCCTAAGCAAGTATCCATTAAATAAAAGGTTACAGTAACTTTCTATGGACGTGATTTGGAAATTAATTCTACTTACTGACTTTAAATGAGATGATTTAAAGATTTAGAGGTTCTCCTCCACAAAACCGATAAGAGGATTTAGGTCATGGTGCAGTAGTTATTGATATACTTTATATATGTTACAGTTCCAGGCAGCTGACAAGGTTACAGCAGGGGAATTTAGGTGATAGTTCCTCAGTATCAGATAATATATAGCTTCAAGGACCAAGCTGTGAGTGCCAGTTATACATTACTTTAAATAATAACATAAAGCTTACTGACCTTCACCTGTTGTTGTCACACCTGGTACAAAGCCCTGTATTCTGAGCTTTCAGGTAGTACCGTCAGGTGCTCAAGTGTACACGGAAGAAACAATTATTAGAAAATATTATTTTATTAAGACAAATCAATTCCTAGTTGTCAAGCAACATTAATACTGATAATTACGTGCATGAAAACATAAACACAAAACAATTAAATACAGTATGTGTATATATATGAAAAATAAATAATTGATAAAGGGTGAGCAATAAGAGCCTAGAATAAATTGTGTGCCACCCAGGGATAACTGTAAGTCAATGGGACATAAGGCCCATACACACTGGGCGACTTGAGCTGAAAGTGGCTCAAAACAGCAGGTTTGAGCGGCTTTCAGCTCAAAGCCGCCCAGTGTGTATGGCCCGGCGATGAGCGCTGCTGCTCGCTCCTGCAACATCTCTGAGAAGTCCATCTGTTGGTTATACAGCAGACGAGCAGCTTTCAGGACTTTCAGGACGGTTTTGCATAGCGCTCCGCTGCGGGCTCGGTGGCTCGCTACGCTTGCCACGCTATTTATTATCATCTCCATGCCAACATGGATAGTGGAGGTGTGAATTATCCATGTTGACATGGAGTTAAGTTACTTTTTTGGACATATTTCGTGGCGAGCGTACACCCGGAAGTAGCACGGCGCCATGCTGGCGCAGTGAAACTACACAAGTACCGATATTTTTTATGTTAGTCCTCCCAATAGAGTTTAAGCATGGTAGTGCTTAAAATATGTTACTCACACAGAGGGTCTTTTTGTTGTTCCTGGTGGTATATCAATGAGTAAAAGGGGCACAAGGTGCGGGTTCCGATGTCCGCAGGACCTCCACTCCTAACAATGAGCTGATGGTAGGGGCAGTTTCACATAACAACTATCCCTAGCGCTCTGGACTTATCTTTTTAAAGGCTAAATTCTAAACTTGTTGGGGCTACAGTATGAGGATTCCTCTGGACTGCTAGCCAATGGTGCTTGCGATCCAGCAGCCAATCAGAAGCAGCAATGGTGGCTGCTGGACTGAGAGCACCTATTGACTAGTGGAGATTTGAATTGAAAATAGCGGCAGACAGCCGGGCACAGCAGAGAGCGGGTGGGCGGGGGAGCAGGCTGCAGCAGGATTCAGTCCCCCTTGGCAACAATCTATTTTAGTTCCCCTTGGCAACAAGCTATTTTAGTCCCCCTTGGCAATGAGCAATTTTAGTCCCCCTTGGCAACGAGCAATTTCAGTCCCCCTTGGCAATGAGCAATTTCAGTCCCCTTTGACAATTAGCTATTTTTGTCCCCGTTGGCAACAAGCAATTTCAGTTGCCCTTGGCAATGAGCAATTTCAGTCCCCTTTGGCAATGAGCTATTTTAGTCCCCCTTGGCAAAAGGCAATTTCAGTCCCCCTTGGCAACGAGCAATTTCAGTCCCCTTTGGTAATGAGCTATTTTAGTCCCCCTTGACAACGAGCAAATTCAGTCCCCCTTGGCAACGAGCAATTTCAGTCCCCCTTGGCAACAAGCTATTTCAGTCTCCCTTGGCACTGAGCAATTTCAGTTGCCCTTGGCAATGAGCTATTTCAGTCCCCCTTGGCAATGAGCAATTTCAGTCCCCCTTGGCAACAAGCTAATTCAGCCCCCCTTGGCAACGAGCAATTTCAGTCCCACTTGGCAACGAGCTATTTCAGCCCCCCTTGGCAACGAGCAATTTCAGTCTCCCTTGGCAATGAGCTATTTCAGTCCCCCTTGGCAATGAGCTATTTCAGTCCCCCTTGGCAACAAGCTAATTCAGCCCCCCTTGGCAACGAGCAATTTCAGTCCCACTTGGCAACGAGCTATTTCAGTCCCCCTTGACAACAAGCAATTTCAGTCCCCTTGGCAATGAGCTATTTCAGTCCCCCTTGACAACCAGCAATTTCAGTCCCCCTTAGCATCATGCATGAAGCCCCTTGGCATCGAGCATGAAGCCCCTGGCATCGAGCATGAAGTTCCTAGCAATGAGCATGTAGGTAAGCGGCACTTATGTGTCAAATGTGTAATCGGCTTTACAAACTGTTATATATATATATATAGTATGTAATGGGCATTACGGTTTGTTGTATAGTATGTAATCGTAGTGGGCATCATTTGTGGCCTTATATGTAATTGGCATTACGGCATGTGGCTTTATGTGTAAGGGATATTACATAGTTCGCTAAAATGTGCAATAGGTATTACGGTGTGTGGTATAATGTTAGGCTGCGCCTCATTTTCGTCAAATCTGGGGGAGGGGGGGCACGCTACATGCCCTTGCTCTGGCACCATGGCACCTAGCTACACCACTGCTCCCACCTGAATTTGAGGTGAGATTGTGATCATGGACACACAATTCCTATCAGTACCTAAAGTACAACCATTGCATTCAGATTCATTTAGTGTAAAATTGATGACAACAGAGAACAATAGAGTATAGTTTCTTACCTACAGTATATATCTGTAAACTTTATTATTGTAGACAAGTCAGCTTCAGTTTTCAATTTAGCATTCCTTAAATCCCATTTTCCCACTGCCACTAACAGTCTGTCTTTTACTTTTTCTCACTTACTTCCTATCTTCTACTTTTAAAACTTAAGTGAGAATTATGTTCTAGATATAGTTGTATTTTCCTAGCACCCCGGACTGAACATCAGTTAATAAAATCTGGTGTTTAATGCAATGGATGGTCATTGTGAGAGGAAAGTGTGCAGAAAGCGAGATACAGGAGACTTGTTATATTCTGGGTGCCGTTCTAGAGTTATGCCGACTCGTGTGAAATATTCATGATTCGGGAGAATGGTGTAAATTGAAAAGATTACATCTGAGGGGAACTGTGAGAATTCAGCTGTGTCTCAGCTAAAATAACAATTCATGGGAAAGTCTGTTCGTAATTCCTTCCATTTATAGAGATACTTTGTGCATAAAGATTGTAATCTTGTCTGACTTGTTTATCACATTGCATTCTATATAAACCATGTCAAAGCATTCATTTGTTCAGAAGGTAAATAGAGATGAGAGGGGGAATATATGATAGCAAGATCTCCCTAAGGAAGAGCCCGGGGTTGAGCGACAGTTTAAAAGGTAAAACTGGGCCTGCAATGCACATGCTCAAATCATATAGGACAGCGGGATACATACAGACCCCAGCAGTGAGGATGCCAGCATTCAGGAAGCATACCAGCCCCCCTTGTAACATAATAATAATTTTATTTATATAGCGCTCTTTCTCTAATAGGACTCAAGGCGCTTAACAGATAGAATTAATATAATACAGTAAAGAAACAATGAAGTACAGAAAAGCTTTTCATAAACATCACTTAAGGGAATGAAAGAAATGCTTGAGTAAATAGGAAAGTCTTGAGTCTGTTTTTGAACATTCTAGAGCAGGTGCCTCTCGAACTGTGCGGGGAAGTGAGTTCCATAAAGTCAGAGCTGCATGGCTAAAAGCTCGACCCCCAGATGAATTACGGGAGATCCTAGGTACTGTTAAAAGTCCTTCATCTACAGATCGCAGTGATCGGGTGGTACAGTATGGAATCAGAAGCTGCTTCAGCTGCCTTGATTTTGAAGATGATTCCCCATTTTATGGGCAGCCAGTAAAGGGAGTAGAGAATGGGAGTAATGTGGCTAGAGCGGGGCTGTTTAGTTAACAGCCTGGCAGCTGTGTTTTGTACCAGCTGTAATCAATGCAGTTCTTTTGCCAGTAGACCAAGGTAGAGGGCATTGCAGTAATCTAAATGAGATTATACAAATACACGTATGACTTTTGGCAGATCTTCAGAGGGGATTAAGTGTTTGATTCTAGCTATGTTCCTCAGATGAAAGAATGAGGATTTGATTGTGGCTGATATCTGATGTTTAAGTGTCAAGCCACCATCTAGTACCACGCCAAGATTCCGTACATGATCAGAGTTTTTTAATTCTGTACCCTTATGTGTCAGTCCAGTTGGGTGGCTATGCTGCAGTATTGTCCTTTTGATGTTGAGGTCCTATCATAAAGACTTGTTTTATCAGGATTCAGTCTCAGCCAACTGGAAGTCATCCTTTCCTGGTGCTCAGCTAGACAGCCATTTAGGGTTGTTATTGGGTTTTCAGTGCCCGGAGCAAAGGACAAGTACAGTTGTGTATCATCTGCATAGCAGTGGTAGACAAGGCCATGGCGCCTAATTATTTCACCAAGTGGCAGCATGTACACTGCAAAAAGCATGGGGATAGTATGGACCCTTTGGGCACTGCATGGCAGTGGCATGGATGAAGATGAGTATACTCCAAATGACACTCTCTGTGACCTGCCAGCGAGAAATAATTTGAACCAGCTTAGTACTGTGCCATCCAGTCCACAGAAAATTTTCAGGCGCTCACTCAGAAGCGCATGGTCCACAGTATCAATTGTTGCAGAGAGATCCAGAAGGATTAAGATTGAGCAGTCACCTCTGTCTCTTGCCATCAGAAGATCGTTTAGCACATATACCAAGGCTGTTTCAGTGCCATGTCTTCTCCTGAATCCTGATCCTAATGAATTAATCATACATACAGTAGCATGAGTTATCAGGCAGGGCCGTCTTAAGACTATAATGGGCCCCTGGGCAAAATAATTTGAGGGCCCCCTCTCCTCCCCTATGTGCAGCAGTGGCGGGGATCCGGGCAGCAGTGGGTGAAGGGGTCCGTGCAGGAAGCGGCGACTCAGACCTTGATGCAGTGCTGTTTGCTGCCGGGCGGGAAGCGCTGCAGATTTTGGAAAGACTGGCTGGGCGCTGATTGGCTAAGCGTCCTGCCAATCAGCATCTGGCCAGTCTTTTCAAAATCAGCACAGCAGTGCTTCCCGCCCGGCGGCAGACAGCACTACATCAAGGTCTCCGCTTCCCGGACGGACCCCGCCACATGCCGCTGCCCGGATCCCCTCCACACGCCGCTGCCCGGATCCCCTCCACATGCCGCTGCCCGGATCCCCTCCACACGCCGCTGCCCGGTCCCCTGTACACGCCGACCACTGCCCGGGTCCCCTGCACACGCCGACCGCTGCCCGGGACCCTGCACACGCCGCCTGCTGCCCGGGTCCCCTGTACACGCCGCTGCCCTGGTCCTCTCCACCTGCCGCTGCCCGGGTCCCCTCCACCCGCCGCTGCCCAGGTCCCGACCACACGCCGCCTTTCCCTAGGACAGTGCCGTCTTCCCCATTGTGGTGGGCCCCTACTATCCTTGGGCCCCTGGGCAACTGCCCATTAAGCCCAATGGGAAAGACGGCCCTGTTATCAGGTGAGTTTCCAGTTGATTTGCAACCACTTTTTCAATGACTTTTCCTAGAAAAGGAAGGTTTGATACCAGTCTGTAGTTGCTCATGCAGTCGGGATCTAAATTAGGTTTTTTAATAAGAGGTCTAACAATTGATTCCTTTAGGGTTTGAGGAAAAATTCCTGTCTGCAAACAGCATTGAACAATTTTTGCAAAGACGGGGCCAATTATATCCATACACCCTATTATGAGCTTGGTTGGAGCAGATCACAGGTAGTGGGATGCAAAATCCGGACAATTTCAGCAATGTCCTTTACATCCATTGGGTCAAAGCTGGTTCATGAGGATAGGTGGCTTACATTGTCAGGCTTGATAGTTTGGCAATCATCTGACGGAACTGTGGAGATTCCAGCCCTGATGGCGGATATTTTATCTGAAAAGAATTTTGCAAACTCATTACATCTTGCATGAGAGAGTGTTTCAGGCTGCAGGCATGCTGGCTTGCAAAGCATTTCCACTGTGCGGAAAAGTTGAGCAGGCCTATTGTTTTCTGCAATGATCTCAGTTGACAGGAACTCTGACTTCTTACGGGTTATTGTCGATTGATATTCCTTTAATATGCGTTAGTTTTGTCTTGTTCTCCAAAAGGTTAGTCTTCCTCCATTTTCTTTCAATTCTATATTACCCTTTTCTTAAGCTCAAACCAGGGAGCTTTGATGATGTGGTTTGAGACGTTGTATATGCATCGGGGCTATAATACCAATTGCAGCTGTCATATCCCAATTATAGTTACATGACCCTAACCATACTGGGCTACCCCCCCTGGAATGGCTGGAAGGCTCCTGAAAATCAGATTCCCAGGAAGGTGGGCAAGTCTTCCACATGTTTCACAAATCCATTGCATTTTGTTGCCTTTATCCTATCACATGTTTATTTCAATGTGATGGTTTATTTTTCTTACAAATTCTTGGTACTGCTATGGGCACAAAGTTTGACCCAAGTTTTGCTCATCTATATATGGTCCAGTTTAAGGAGCAATATGTATGGGGGGGCATTCAATGGTGAACTTGGTGTTCTGTGACAGATACATAGACAATATGTTTTTTGTTTGGCATGGTGGACAGGAAAAAGCACTTTATTTTATTGATTTTCTGAATGCTAACACTTTTGCTCTTAACTTCACCCACCTGAAGTAATGTTAATAGAGAGGGACTCATTTTTTTAATAGAACCAAACAAAACCCCAAAGTTGATTCCAACTCAAGTGATGATTTCAAATCCAATCCAGTATTTATTTCCAAATTCAATTCTTGCGCTAATGAAATAAAGAAAATTATAAATAAAAACTATAGGGTTATAATGATCGATAAACTCTTAGCTTCCATCTTAGAAGAGAAGCCTAAAATAGTTTTCTTAGAAAAATTTAAATATAAAAAAATGCTCTAGACCCTAGTCATTTCAGTCAAACATTTCAGGACCCAACCAATGGCCTCTCTATTGTTGGATGCCATAGATGCGGGAGGAAAAAATGCATCACTTGTAAATTTGCAATTCTAAGCTTGCCATCACAACCATAGCAAATAAATAAATGATTGCGATATTGTGAACTTTTAATCTTTGATGTTTTGTTAAGTGTGCGATATATAGATACATAACAGGTGTGAATTGTAATTGAGATTTCCTGATTGGTTGGTAGCCAGTTAAATATGAGCTATTTACATCTGAGGTCATCTTCTGAAGAAACCGTCAAATCTAATGACGGAGAAACGCGTCAAGAGAACCTTATTTGTGCATTGACACTATGAATACCAGTGGGATCTGGCTCCAGCACCATGGTGGCTGTCACTCCAAACTGACATGGGACTCTTTTGGGATCACAGTAGCCCTTGCATTAAAGAATCATAAACTGAGACAGATACCCCAAATGGGGGTCTGAGACATAGTTGCCTATCCTACTGCATTCTGCAGGAGACTCCCTGAAATATCAGCAATCTCCTTCTCTCCCTGATTAGTCTCACAATCTCTCTCATGTCACCTAGCCCACATTACACTGTTACATTTGTGGGGGAAAAAAGAAAGGAGTGATAGATAAATTTACATTAAATTTATCTTAACTGCTTTTGGGCTCATCTACATTTGGAAATGTCATTTTAAAAGATTCCTCTCAGATGTGGAAGTGCACACCCACGCTTCTAGGTGCCACGTTCACAATCTCTATTCACAATCTCTCCATATATGGAATTAGACACGCCGTTTGGGTGGAGCATGACACACCCCCCTCAATGGGGTGCTGTGCAAAATTCTGCTACCCTGAAACTAGTTTTCAAAAGTAGGCAAGTATGGTCTGAGATTACCTGAAATCAGCTGCTGTGAAACTCCCATGAGAGCCAGTGAGACGCGGTCGGCACACAGGTGCGTTGATTGAGTGAGCTTGCTGCACGTTGAAACCAGAGGTACCAGGATTTGGCTGACACGGGTGCCTGGAGCGGGACTGTGCACCGACAACCAGTGCCCCGGACTGTGACACGTCTTCCAGCCAGGACCAAAGACTCTGGAGTCAGCAGCCACACAGGTATTATCTAATATTAATACACACGGATCCTAGGGACTGTGGTGCCCATGAATATTACTCTATAGGGTTACCCAGTTCAAATCCTTAAGTAGCACATCTCCTATAAACACACTGAGGAGAAAGTGCTTGGGAGCTATTACCAGGAATTTGCCGTTATGCTAAAAGTATACTGGCAGTCTGTTCATCCACTGAGTAGCATTGTGGACATCAGGCTACGGAGAAATTACCATTACTAAGCCAGCCAAAACTATTCTTGTCCAGCAGAGAGTTGTGTGTATCAAATATCAAGTACGCACTTCTACTCTCCTAAAGTGGAAAATTAATTGGTACTTTGCATGAGGACCTGGTGCAATCAAGCTTCTTTCCAAAGGAATGTAACAGCTAAAATTCACTTGTGAGCCAGATTGAAAAATCTGGGCTAAAGCAAAATTAACAGTATTTGGTGATTTTCCCACTGTTTTTTAGTAATATTAATTTCATGAGGTTGAGATTAGGCCTATATTTTAAGCAATACAGTATTATTTTTATGAATTTAATGTAATTTAATTTGTAATATGATGTTTAAATAAATTGTATATTTTATTCAAATACTGTGTCACATGGGCTCTCTGAAAAATTGTTTAATTTGTTTATTTCTGGATAATATTAGGGCAGTACGGATGGTGTAATGGTTAGCATTACTGCCTCACAGCACTTAGGTCATAGGTTCGATCCCCACCATGGCCCTAACTGTGCGGAGTTTGTATATTCTCCCCGTCCCTGCGTGGGTTTCCTCCGGGTACCCCGGTTTCCTCCCACAATCCAAAAATATACTGGTAGGCTAATTGGCGCCCAACAAAATTAACCCTAGAATGTCTGTGTGTGCATGTACATGTGGTAGGGAATATAGAGTGTAAGCTCCACTGGGGCAGGAACTGATGTGAATGTTCAAATATTCTCTGTAAAGCGCTGCGGAATATGTGTACGCTATATAGGAAACTGTTCATTAATAAATAAATAAAAACACAGAGGTCCTTATTGAGAGCAGTAATTGACACTTAATACCTGTGTAGATGCCTAGCTGCTGTGCGCCCGATTTTTTGTGTGTATCAAAGGGATGTGTGTCTAAATATATCACACGTGCCCGAAGGTACACACAAAATTATTTTCCTCATAGTCTCCGGCCCCTGGAGCCGCTGAAACTCAATCTAGAATTTGCGGGTCTGTGGGGAGGGTACGGGATTAAAATTAGTTATTTTGCAGAATTTTAGCCCTGCCCTCTCCCTCAGACTAGCGAATCGCAGAGTATGTGTGGATTGGTGGTGGAGCTTTGTGAAATCAGCCTTGTCCCCTCCCCCTGATGTGCAGCATTGGGTCTCCTCTCCAGGCTTCTCCCGGAAAGGCAGCTTTAAAAGTCAGTAAGTATGCCCTTATCCTCCTTTCTAAGTGGATAACCCACTCCCCACAGCCTAGCCCTCCCTAGTGCATAAATGGAAGGAACCTCCCCCTTCCCTGGCCTAACTGTAATTTGCCACGCATACTTATGTGCGGTAGTCTGGATTCTGGCGCTGAGATCTTCATTCATCCCTACTGCAGCAGTGTAGGGCAATTCGATCCCCCAAGAGACCTTCCCGGGTGGCAGGATAGCAAGCGATGTATCGTATGTCCTTTCACATGTGATGTATCGCATGCGACCCCTGTTCCCCACTGAGGGAGGGCCGCGCAGGGCCACGCATCGGACCTGATCTCATGACATACACATTCGATTTAGGAGGATTTCTCAGCCCGATACGTCAGAAACAGGTGTATGGGGGCCTTAAGAGTTGAAGTGGAAGCTTTGTGAAGAAAACTGAGAGAACTGATAAAGTTCCTGCACATAACTAGTCAGCATAACAGTTTACAGGAGAATGCTCAGATGGAACTACAATATTATGCAGTGAATTGTTGCTGTAGACTTGTGCAGTAAGTGCATCAAAACTATGGACTGCTACAAAATGTATCTAGAGATTTGCGCATGTACAACTCCCGGCAGAGAGGAGGGGGCTCGGCCGGAGGAGGCTGCACACGGGCCTTCTCCTCCTCTCTTAAAACATCCCTGTCCCCAGCCCAGCTCACCACAGCATGGGCTGGGCCTGGAGAGAGGCTGCTGCCACTGAGCCAGCCGGACTGGTATGATTTAATTGATAAATTGTGCAATAGGCTGCAATAAAGAAAGAAAAATCATTGATATTGATTCTTAATAAATAGGTCCCACAAGGTCCTAATCGTTTGATGTCTTTGAACAATGCAGTATATATAGTGTGTGTGCCATTATTGTTTTTACTTTGTACGTACTGGTGTAAAGTATGCATCCTGCAAGGCCATGTTGTACAGTCTGCATGGAGAAGAACCCAGACAGGGAGACTTGGAATGTCCTAATCCTGTCAGCATATGCAAAGTTACGGTTACATTTCCCATAAATCAGACTTGCAGTGGAATAGAATAGGCAGATTTAGAGACAGCAGTGTGATTTTCTGGCAATGCTTTCTTCAAGTTCTGCTCTAGATGTATTATGTGATAAGGTCCATTTTGCATTGTGTTTCTAAATTTTACATTAATTAAAGTCTGTGACAGTGGTTCTCAATCTATTTCCAGGGTTGCCTACACTCCTGGAATGGCCAGGAGGCTCCAGAAAATTGGGTCCCCCTCTCAGCCCCCCAGAAAGCTGGGCAACCCTCTCGGATACTGGCACTGTGTATCCAAAAGTGCTCATGAAATAATGAGAGCACTGGAGTCTAGAATAATATGATTTCTCTCCATCTAGAACAAGGAAACTGGAACACCCAGACCTTTGCTTTAGCACGGAAAGACAATGCACTGCCTGGAACACGCTGTATGATCGCATCCTACACATAATCCTGGACACTGGGGCTGCTCCTGCGTCCTGCCCCCACCCATACACAATTCCACCGCAAAGGTTATTACGTTTCAGTGACCGGTGGTTTAAGTCTTCATTCAGTTTCTAATATGAGAGTGCTGAAGATATCCGCATCCCATCAATGCATGTTGTTAATATCAACTAACTGAAGCATTCAGAGACTATTTCTGTCAGCCAGAGAGGGAATGTGACCTTATGGCATATTAATACTACGAATCATTAGCTTGATGGTCATTTGTAGGTTGTATCGATTTGAATGTCCCGTCTATATTAATAGGAGTCTTTATCTGCATTGTGATGGGAGTCTCAGTGTATTTACTGCAAGTGGACAGGGCTCACCTTGAATGACTTTCTATAGGAGACGCACTTGTCTTTAATTTTGAGACCTCTCAGGGTGATAACTGTTTTCTGTACCGTCTATTTCCCAACATGGTCTGCCAGACTTACAGTATACTGTATATAGTAATTTTACATCTTATACACAGCAGGAGCATTGCAAATCTCTGTGCATGTCCCATATAAGAGAACATACAAGTATAATACAGTGCCATGCAATACTTTAAACTTAGATTTATACAGAGGTGGGTGATGTGGGTAAAGGGTGAAGGCTGAGTGTGGTACAGGACGTGCTGCATACCGCCCAACAGTCCTGATTACCGCGGGAATGTCCTGGTTTTTGGGGACATACCCACATCCCTCCAGCGGCCGGCAGTGTCCCTCCGCGAGGGGGGAGCTGTTGGGAGTCCCCCCTGTCAGCTGCCGAGCAGCAGTGAATAAGCAATGTGCGCATGCACAGTGTCTATTCCCGCAGCCAGGGGGCTGGGAGCATGGCTAGAGGCTCACGCCCCCATAGCGACAAAATGGGGGCGTGGCCTCGCCGCTAGTATAGGCCACGCCCTCTTTCAGTTGACCACGCCCCAGAAATTTTCAGTGCGCATCTCTGTGTCCCTCCTCTGTCTCCCTAGTAGTTGGAAGGTATGGTGCTGTATAAGGATAATATAGAGTAACAACGCCTCTTATATTCGAGGCCTGAATTTAATTCCTGACCTATTTTTTCATGTGTTTAACTCCCACAACAGTCATTTATTTAGTTTTCTCCTTCAGGCAGCTTAATTATTGATGTTTGTTTTTAGCCTTAAAGATAAGATCACGGGAGTATAAGAGATAAGGCTTGGCCTGCAGTATCCTATCTAGGATACCATGAGGACATGAGGGTTTTATTGGAAGCATCACAGAGAAGATTGTACACATCTAACACAAGGGGCACACACACATAGTTGCTACATGTCTCTGCCCCTGATCCGTAAGCATGGGTCAATCCGTGTGCACACTCTATAGCGTACACTCTGATCCATAAGTATGGATATAGCGTACACTCTAAAGTGATGGCGATGCGATAGACAATGCATGCACTGTGTATCCAACTATCCTAACACAATGGGCAAAATCACACACAATGAAATCTTGGTAACTTGTTAAGAACTGGCACAGACACTAGCGTTAATTCAAACTGACCACAGCATGTATTGATTGCATAGAGCGGGGGTGGCCAGAAGGTCGATCGCGATCTACCAGTCGATCGTGTAGCTCCCGCCGGTAGATCGCGATCAAGTAGCGTGTCCATTGTAAGCTGAAGCCTCTGAGAGGTTCTCAGAGACTTTAGCGTTCCCAGTAATCCAGTGCGCGGGTGGCGTCATGACGTCGCCTGCGCACCGCAAGTGAGGAGCAGGAAGCAAGGCAGCAACAACAGAGAGATCACAGCAGCGTCGGACTCGGGAGCCCTGTGTCAGTGGGGATTCTCATAAGCAGTGAGGAAGCACAGTGGCAGCAAGGAGGCTCAGCCGGCAGCGGGGATCCTGGCAAGTACAGTAAAATTGTGGGGACATGCACTACATGTGGGGTGGGAGGGTTTTCTCCAGTCTTCTATGCTCTTACACGGAGGGAGGGGGAAGTGGGCATATTCGCAAGTGTAATGTCATCCCAGTTGCTGCTTGTGATTGAAGTTTTGTGCCTTTCTTAAAAGTACATAAACATTTTTAATGGGGCACAAAACTCCATCACAGGCAGCAACTGAGACAACATTACACTTGTGAAGAGACCCTCCTCCCACTGCATAACCATATTTCGGCTCAATCCGTGTGTGAATTTTGCCGCATTCCTTGTGACTTATTGTGACTTTTGGCGCATTCCGTGTGACTTATTGTGACTTTTGGTGCATTCCGTGTGACTTTTTGTGAATTATGGCGCTTTTTAGTGTGACTTATTGTGCATTTTGGCGCATTCATGTGGCAGATGTGAATTTCGGCGCATTCCGTGTGGCATACTGTAATGTGAGTTTTGGCTCATTCTGTCTGGCATTATGTTTAAGGGGCATATTACACTGGCAGGGGAATATTTAGCAAAGGGGGAGATTCCTGTAGATCCCTGGTGAGTAAGTGTACAAAAAGTAGATCCTGGGTTCCAAAAGTCTGGCCACCCCTGGCATAGAGAGAAAGCTGCGTCACTTGTTTATATACATAACCCCTTTATAATGTTATCTTACCTAACTGAACTAATGCCACAAACTGCTTCGCCAGAATTGACACCGGAACCATCATACTCTTGGGGCCTTGCCTTAGAGATGGAAATCAAAGGGTTAACCATCGATGGCTATGGTGCTTAACATTGATGGGGAACCGTTGATGGTTTGAACTATCAATGGTCCAATCTGCTGTGTGGGCAGCAAATTAGGGGCGTGGCAGCATTGTGCTAAAAAGCGCTGGTTGTACAGCTACTGTAAATGGCGGAACAATCAGGGAAGAGGAGGACAATAATGGCAGAGATAAACTCTGTGCCCCATGTGCCAAGAGGAATATAAAACATTGCTGTCTCTCTGTCACTTAACCATCAGATCTTTGTCACAGGTTAAAAACCATTGATGATTGCTAAGCATGGATGGTCAAAAGTCTGGATCCAGACCTTCCAGAACTCCTACATTCCATTGTCACAGCGGTTCGATACTGTCACAAACTTGGGGTGCACTACCACTCGGGGATTGGCTAGACCTGACACAGGGGCGCAGAGTCTAACCGTGCCGGGGGTTTTCTGCCAGTGACCCCTCCAAGCGGGATATGGGCTTCTGCGGCACCCGACACGTCGGTCGCGGCCCCCTGGTCAGGTTCCCCGTATGAGTGGTGGTAGCTTGTGGAATATGGAGCGTGGTCGTCAAGCTGGGTCAGTAACAGGTGGACAGAAATGATACCAATGGATGCAGCAATGATTAGTCAGAGTCAGGCCGGGTCATACACAGGAAGGCACAGGATGCGGTACACAGGGAGCAGGCAGGAGGATGGTCACAGAGCAAGCCAAGGTCATACACAGGAATCACTGGACACGGTACCGGAGGATCAGGCAAGAGAATGGTCAGGAACAAGCCGAGATCAGATGCTGTAATTAGAAGTCTGGAATAGGACAAGGCACTGGAACGCTGGAGCTGGTGTGAACCTATACTCTGGCAGCTTCTGTCTGCCAGAGACTGCCTTTTATAGGAAGCACAGGGAACTCACAGGTGAATTAATCAACAGGCTGAGCATGCTCAGTTTACACAGAGTTTCCCAGCAAGAGAGGTTCACCAGGTGTAACTAATTAGCTGAGCTCAGATCTCACAGCACAGTTCAACTATACAGAGCTTGTCAGCAGCATGAGACAAAGCCAGCAGGATTTGACCAGCAGGTAACTGAAATACATGCATATTGTGACAGATACCCAGTACTCACCGCTACTTGAAAACTTCTGTCCAACTCCCGCCCTCTGGCTGCAGTGTTTACTCTGTGTAAATTTTTTTGTGAACTTGTGTTTGCCCTGTGAGGTTCCATTCCTGGTTCCTATGTCTCTTTCCTTATTCCTGTTTCCCATGCTCCTCCTGGTTCCTGTAGGGGTATGGGTCAGCATTTATTATATTTATCTGTGAGATCACATGAACTTATTGTTTCTAACACAGGCAATTTCAAATGGGTGAGGAACTGTATCATAAGGGTGCAGCAGCAGTCTTCCCACTGGGCACTGGACACAGTGATTCCCAACAGGGCCGCGACTTTTAACATGCACGGCCTGCACATGCATGGGTCACAGCTTCATCTTTACTCCAATCCTTAGGCGGTCAAGAAGAAAGTGAAGCCCCATACACACTAGACTATATATGCAGACTCCCATGCATCACCATGCAGGGGGCAGTACGGATGGTGTAACGGTTAGCATTACTGCCTCACAGTGCTGAGGTCATGGGAACGATTCCCACCATGGCCCTAACTGTGCGGAGTTTGTATATTCTCCCCATACTTGCGTGGGTTTACTCCGGGTATTCTGGTTTCCTCCCACAATCCAAATATATACTGGTAGGTTAATTGGCTCCCAAAAAAAAAATTAACCCTAGAATGTCTGTGTGTGCGTGTACATGTGGTAGGGAATATAGATTGTAAGCTCCACTGGGTCAGGGACTGATGTGAATGTTCAAATATCTGTAAAGCGCTGCGGAATATGTGTGCGCTGTATAAGAAACTGTTAATAAATAAATAAATCATTAATTACCCCTTCCTCCCAATGTCTGTGCTGCATGCACAATGTTTACTACAGTATATCGTCAATGATGCATGCTAGTGGGTGACGTAACTGAAAAATATTGTTGACTGGAGTTTCCAGGAGGGAGTTTCCAGCTGGAGAAGTGGCGTGTTGGATGACCCTGGCTTAAGGTATGAACTGCCATTTGCCATCTAATAAGTCTATACCGGTTTTCCACTATAAGGGCGAAACCTGGGTCACCACCACCCTCCAAATGGTGCTCCAGAAGTTTTTAAACCGTGAAGTTTGTTATCGTGATGTATTTTATATATTTTTGTGTGTCTAATAAAAAATATAATTTTGAAACAGGTGATGCACCATAGACATTGTGAGTAAGGGAACGCACCCTTAAATTCAACATAAAGAAACCTTTATATGTGTCCTATACTTCATAAACGTGTAAGTTAGGTACGCATATTGCCTAACAAACAGCAGTTTACACATATTTGAGAAAAAGACAACACTACACATTGGTTGTATATATTTTTATTTTTCATATCTGAAAACTTCATCACCAAGTACTCAAGGCGGAGTAAAAAGCTTTCGGAGTGGAATATTAAGATAAGTATATACCATCATCATTCCAATCTCTCAGTGCTTTTTATACTTTTATATATACCCCCACCCGGGGTATATTGATTGATTGCTTCACGCAGTGGCGTAACTAGAAAATCCTCTTCCCTGCCTGGGGTGTCGCTGTCTGCTGTAGTGCTTCTAGCACAGTGTGGTCTGTAAATCAGCACTGATATGCAAACCAGACCTGTGCTAGAAACACCACAGCAAACAGCGACACCCCAGGCAGGGAACAGGAACTGCATGGGTTTTAAAAGATAGCGGGTGCTAGAATGAACACTAAATACACTACTATGATGCAGTTTAGCAACAAAGTTTGAACTTATTGTGCTTATTTCTCCATGTTTACAGCCTTGGACCTCCATCTAGATCGCAGCAGATGTTGTGATCTAACCTTGGAATAACTTCTAATAGAAGTCATCAAACTGTTGGAGTCCATTAATTCTTGTTACCATGCCAGCATGCTCAGCAGAACGGTGACGGAGCATTCTGACACTTCATCGTGTGTTCAGGACTCCAGCTGGCAGGCACTGGAACTGCAATCCTTGGAAGATGCTGCTAAAACCAGGCAGTCTTCATTGATAAAAAAAAGGTGATTAATATAATGCAAAAAAATAAAAACTGTCTCTTTATACTAATACCCCTTTCACATCGCACCTAATTACCGGGTCCATGCCGGTTCGACCCGGTAATTGGAGAGATGTGAAAGGGGTTACCAGTTACAGCTAACCGGTATCAACACGGCAATACGAACTGGGTAAAAAGAAGGGTTCTTACCGGATCGTTGCTGTGCAGTTAACAGGTTAAATGGGTCATTCCCGTTCACACTATTGAGGAGGCAGCGCTTAGAGCAGTGCCAGCTCAAAGCACTGCCTCCTCCCCCGCCCCTGATGATGCTCTGCCATGCCCCCACATGATGTCAGCGAACTGGCAATATTGCCGGTTCGCTGATGCGATCTGAACAGACCGCACATGCAGGGTCGCACCAAGACTGAACCATTTTAGAGTCCCGGTGCAGCCCTGCATTTGCGGTCTGAAAGCGGTATTAAGGTGTTACTTTATAGCAGGTATGGCCAACCTGCGGCCCTCCAGCTGTTGAGAAACTACAAGTCCCATCATACCTTACTTCAGTTTTGCTATTAGGGAATACTAATGCTATGGCAAGGCATGCTGGGATGTGTAGTTTCACAACAGCTGGACATGCCTGCTTTATAAGTTGTGTCCCTTTAAATATAACCTCAAAGTGAACTCACAAAGCGCATAAAACTGCCTGTATGTTTGTCTCAAATGCAAACCTGGCATTTAACATAACATTTATCCACATTTCAGCATTTCCTCACACAGTCACTATATGTTTATACAAACTTGTGACAATCCTGTAACTTAAAGGTCACGTCGGCTGAATTTGCTCTAGAAATACTCCTGGATGTCTTATCGGAGAATGTTACACTGGGACCTGCCACAGCATATCAGCCTGGAGAGGACCATCGTGTAATGATGTCACACCCAAATATCTAGATCTTTATTACAGAACATGCCAGGGGCATTAGGGATTGTGCTATTCCAGGAATTCATTAATGCCAGCATTGGGACCTTTTATTTTAATATCCTACAGTGAAGGTAGAGACAAGTCAATAAGAAGCGTGTTTATTTGGAATATTATCTCTGCTAGTTTCACTGCTAAGAAAGGTCAAATTATGGGAAATTACTGTGCATGTGTGACAGTGCCCCTGTTCGGTGTGGTGCAAGATGGCGTACCTTAATCTGGAGCTGGTGACGGCGGCGGCTTCTGGATTCTTTGCGGCTTCTGCTGGAGAACCTGTGGCAGGGAACGGCACAACCCAAGGGACCCACAAAAGACAACGCTACTTCGGTTAGCAGCGACAAATATTTATTAAAGGAAAACAACTGCACTAGTCGCTGTGATATACTCGTACACATATGCAAACATCAATAAGAAAGATAAAAAAAACACAAAGACAATGACATCAAACAGAGCAATATTAAAGACAATAATATGACATCACTAGAATACTATACCGCACATATAACACAATACTGCACATATAACACTATACTGCACATACAACACTATACTGCACATACAACACTATACTGAACTATAGTCCCTGGTGCAAGGAAAACAGTCAATGAAGAAACGGTCCCACGCAGGAAGATCCTCACAAGTACAAGGGTAGGCCCTACCTTAGTGTGCACACTACTATATAAAGGCCAGAAAATATTAATGGTCCCCTATAGCGGGGTACAGGCGAGTCCCCGTTACCTAGGGCAACTCCCTGCTAGACATACAACACAGGCTGTAGATATAGGCTTGGCAGTGGTGGCAAATCTGGCATGCAGCCAGAGGGGCGTTGCAGGTGTCTCTGGGCTGGTAATGTCGCAGGGTGATCAGCACCCCAATAACAGTTGTCCCCTATGCAGTGGAGAGCCACTTCAATAGCTGGGTAAAGTGGGCCAGTGTGGGGTGCAGGCCAGCCTGGGGGTAGGGGAGCTCCTGTACCTTAACTCTCAGCTGCAGATGCCAGCTCCTGCTGGTCATGACTCTTCAGGGTCTCTCACTCCTCTCTGGGTCTCTCACTCCTCTCTGGGTCTCACTCTGCCTGGCACCTATCAGCAGCACCTGATCTCCTCTTCAGTGCAGGACAGGGGAACAGCTTCTCCATTCACTGCACACACGCTGCTGGGCTTTCTCCTCTCTCTGCCTGAGTATCACCCTGCTTCCAGCACGTCTTCTCACTCTCTGTGCACAATCTCTGCCAGTCTGCCTTCTCTCCACTGCAGCAAGTTTTCTCTGTCCCGTTCTGCTGGCTGACCCCTGACCTCTCAGCTTCCTGTCTTCACACACTCCAGGGCAGCCAATCAGGGGAATGTCAGGTTCTCTGCACGTGGATGTGAGCTGGGTCTGTTAACCCCTCACATCCCTGCAGTGTCTATGAAGATGCAGTCTTTCTTAATAGCAGCATTGGCTGCAATTAAACCTTTGGGGCACAGGGGGCATCCGGAGTGGACTGCCACATACCTCCCTGCTGGAAATTTGCCTGTCCGCAGGCAACCTAACCTGGGTCAATAAGTTCCGGTCAAAAGCCTCTCAATGTCCATGACAAGACATTTAACGTTGAGAACGAAAACAGGTGAGTACACATACATTCACCACAAATACAAATTACTGCCTCCCTATCACCTGATATCCAATGTGGGTTCCCCGTGCCCACCATCCCTCCGCCACAGGACCTCCATCCCTCTGCGGTCCAGCTTCTCCAAGGCTGTCAATGAATGGCGCCCACTCTCACGATGTACGCATCTTTAGGCATGTCTCACCTCTCGAACTTGCCTCTTCGACCTCTGTATCGCCTGCTGGATTCTGAGGGCGAATTCCTCTCCTGAGATGGTCGTATATTCACCACTTGTTACTGGCTTCCCACCGATGAAACAGATCTTGGCCTTGTCTTCTCTCTCTGGTGCTTCTACTTTGGCCTTGGATTCAGGCAGTGGCACAACTGGTTCTGCTGCTGACGGCTCCACTGTCTGTGTCACAGCCATGTGAACCACAATTTCTGGGCTTCTCTGCTGGTCTACCATTCCGACATTTCTCGGCCTTAGATTCGCCACCCGGTAATCGGCATCGTCCATCCTGGGCACATACTCCCGCGTCGGCTCTGGAAGTTGAGGCCTGGTCGCTTCTTGCCGATTCTGATGGACTGTCTCACTCCACACGACCGGTTTCTCGCTTGACCTTGTGATGTCAGGTTCTGGTGGGCGGGGCATCTGTCCTGGTCTAGGAGGATTGGTGTTCACCCTTTTATTTTCCTGCTTGACCTCTCTCGGTTCAGCTCTACTTCCGCTGTATTGGTGGTAAGGTGGAGGCTCTTTACGGTGTGGGTAGTGCCAATGCTGTTCTGGGGCGTGTCTGTTGCGCAGCACCCGTGTTCCATTCGGCCCAGTCACTTTGGCGGCCTTGATGCCCCTCCTCCCATTCACCAGTTCAAATTCGACTACCTCACCGTCGCTCAGGCTCCGGAAGCAGTTTTGAGGATCGGTATGCTGGATGGCGGTGTAATGGACGTACACGCTACGCCCGGTATCTGCACGCTTAATGAAGCCATACCCGCGTGGTACATCAAACCACAGGACACGACCTGCAATTCTTCTTGGGCTGGCTCGCGGCCTATTGGTCATCTGAGTTACACCGGATGCTCTTGACGCATTCTGGAACACTGCCGGTGGACTACTTCTCCCGTGCCTTCTCACAGTGTGTAGTCGTTTTGACCTCCATTGGGGATTCTGTTGCCATCTATGCCTTCTGCCACCTTCACGTTGCTGTCTTTCCTTTTCATCCTCCGCCCATTCCTGACGCATCTCACGGATCATCCTGGTCATTTCGGTCATCGCTCCGATGATGGCCCCAATCGAGTTCTGATTGGCTTGGGCTGGTGGAGTGGCGGTTCTTCGCATCTCCTGCGGTTCTGTGTACTGCGATCGCCACATCTTGCCGTTCCCAGGGGTCTTGTGCAATCCTGTTCGTAGACGCCAAGTGTGACAGTGCCCCTGTTCGGTGTGGTGCAAGATGGCGTACCTTAATCTGGAGCTGGTGACGGCGGCGGCTTCTGGATTCTTTGCGGCTTCTGCTGGAGAACCTGTGGCAGGGAACGGCACAACCCAAGGGACCCACAAAAGACAACGCTACTTCGGTTAGCAGCGACAAATATTTATTAAAGGAAAACAACTGCACTAGTCGCTGTGATATACTCGTACACATATGCAAACATCAATAAGAAAGATAAAAAAAACACAAAGACAATGACATCAAACAGAGCAATATTAAAGACAATAATATGACATCACTAGAATACTATACCGCACATATAACACAATACTGCACATATAACACTATACTGCACATACAACACTATACTGCACATACAACACTATACTGAACTATAGTCCCTGGTGCAAGGAAAACAGTCAATGAAGAAACGGTCCCACGCAGGAAGATCCTCACAAGTACAAGGGTAGGCCCTACCTTAGTGTGCACACTACTATATAAAGGCCAGAAAATATTAATGGTCCCCTATAGCGGGGTACAGGCGAGTCCCCGTTACCTAGGGCAACTCCCTGCTAGACATACAACACAGGCTGTAGATATAGGCTTGGCAGTGGTGGCAAATCTGGCATGCAGCCAGAGGGGCGTTGCAGGTGTCTCTGGGCTGGTAATGTCGCAGGGTGATCAGCACCCCAATAACAGTTGTCCCCTATGCAGTGGAGAGCCACTTCAATAGCTGGGTAAAGTGGGCCAGTGTGGGGTGCAGGCCAGCCTGGGGGTAGGGGAGCTCCTGTACCTTAACTCTCAGCTGCAGATGCCAGCTCCTGCTGGTCATGACTCTTCAGGGTCTCTCACTCCTCTCTGGGTCTCTCACTCCTCTCTGGGTCTCACTCTGCCTGGCACCTATCAGCAGCACCTGATCTCCTCTTCAGTGCAGGACAGGGGAACAGCTTCTCCATTCACTGCACACACGCTGCTGGGCTTTCTCCTCTCTCTGCCTGAGTATCACCCTGCTTCCAGCACGTCTTCTCACTCTCTGTGCACAATCTCTGCCAGTCTGCCTTCTCTCCACTGCAGCAAGTTTTCTCTGTCCCGTTCTGCTGGCTGACCCCTGACCTCTCAGCTTCCTGTCTTCACACACTCCAGGGCAGCCAATCAGGGGAATGTCAGGTTCTCTGCACGTGGATGTGAGCTGGGTCTGTTAACCCCTCACATCCCTGCAGTGTCTATGAAGATGCAGTCTTTCTTAATAGCAGCATTGGCTGCAATTAAACCTTTGGGGCACAGGGGGCATCCGGAGTGGACTGCCACACATGTAAATCATGTACTGTGGCATGCCACCCAACTGTCCTGAGATAGGGGGACAGTCCTGGCGTCTCTAGCTATTGGGAACATGTACTGAGCTGTGCCCAGCAGCCTCTGGTGTGTGCAGTGATGCAGGGGTGTATTCAGGGCTGCTGAGAGCAGCTACGGGCCTGGTTACTGAGGGGTGTGGCTGAATCAGTTGACTGTGCTGTATTGCAGGGCATGGATCATTAGGTCACCAGCATGTTAATCGACAGTCATTAGTTCGACATGCAGGAAGGTCGACATAAGTCTAGGTACATGGGTAAGGTCAACAAGGTAATTAGGTTGACATGGGGGTGGTCGACAGTCAAAATGTTGACATGGGGTTTTTCAAAAAAAAATTCAGCTGGCATGTGCCGACTGTCGGTATTTCATGCCCTACCATCCACTGGCGTTCACAAATAAAGTATAAGAGTATATATATATATATATATATATATATATATATGGTTTGTAGGTTGACTGGCACTTTTTTTACTGGGGAATATGCCAAGGTGCCTTCCTCTGGATAACGTATAAATGGCAGAGTTGGATTGAGAGTCCTGGGGGGACCCCCAAAGAAACAGGCGGCACTCGATCAGCTGGATGTATAGAATCCAATTTTTATAGGCAAATTTCAAACAAATACAAGCAAATATGCTTGTATTTGTTTGAAATTTGCCTATAAAAAGTGGATTATATACATCCAGCTGATCGAGTGCCGCCTGTTTCTTTGGGGGTCCCCCCAGGACTCTCAATCCAACTCTGCCATTTATATATATATATATATATCAGGGTTGCCGACCCTCCCGAAATTACCGGGATTCTCACGAAAATCGGGTCCCCCTCCCGGCCCCCCGGAAGGGTGGGCAACCCTCCCGGAATAAGGACCCCCATTGAGCCCCCCCCCATCGCGGCATTTAAATGCCGCAATCCGCGGGTCTCAGAGGAGGGGGCGGAGCTAAAATGAAAACTCGTGACGTCACAGTCAAGCCCCACCCCCAAACGGGTAATGAAAGTCTCCTCTCTGGGCTTCTCCCGGAGAGGAGAATTTGAAAGTCGGCAACCCTGATATATATAAGAAACTCAGGAATACCGGTGTCATTTTCAATAAGCATTTTCTCTACCCACTGATGAGAGTTTGCCCCAGACATCTATACATCTACCTTTAATATCTGCTGTGATGCTAAGTTGTATAAGAGATCAGGATTCTAATGCCAGGTACTTACCGAAAACAACAATGTATTTGTGCACACAAAGTACTCGGCAAGCTGTCCATAAAACCTACTTGCGTACTTATGACGCATGTCAGGGAGATTGTGAAGGTGGCACCTAGAAGCGCGTTTGTGCACTGCTACATCTGGGAGGTGTGTCATAAAATCCACATCCAGATCTAGATGAGCCCCTAAGCCAGACACTGATACTGATACATGTCCGGGCTTGTTCATGTATTGCGTTTTATATAAGTGAACACGAGAAACCTTTAAAATGCATGTAGTCATATGGGTTATTGGGGCAGATGTATCATAGCAGCGCTTATCGCGCCGCTATGATACTTCCTGCTTCGCCTCAATAGCGAGGCGAAGCAGGAAGGGACATCGACAAGATGTATTAACATCTTGTCTGCCGAAGCGGGGGAGTGTTAACTCCCCCTTCGGCGATGTCCCTTTCTGGAGATAGCGCATCAGTTAATACTGATGCGCTATCTCCTGTCCCCCGGCCGGCCGCACTGGGCATGCGCGGGATCTCGCTGTTCACGCGAGATCCCCAGCGCAGCCCACAGCTGACAGCAGGGACAGCGCTGTCCCTGCTGTTTAGATAGGGCTTCGCCAGCCTGATGCTGGCGAAGCCAAAGCCGGCTTCGTGCGGAACGGTCAGCGATGCTGACCGTTCATACATTCAGCCTGCTATCATTTTGATAGCAGCGCCGATATGGACAGGGGCGCATAGCGCCCCTGTCCATTACCGCACGCTGGCTGCTTCATACATGGGGGAGAAGCGGTATCAGCGCACATAACGTGCGCTAATACCCCTTCTCCCCCATACCGACCGTTGATACATCTGCCCCATTGTGCTTTATAAACAATGCAGGGAAATAACACAGATGATCCGATTTGAATGGATATATCTCTGATTTCTTTTTATAGTATCAACCTCACAATATGGGTTCGGCGACATCAGGGAGATCGCAAGACTCTTCAAGGAGTCAGGGAGATTGATACTATTTCAGGAAAATTCCTGCAGAATGCAAGATTGTAGCATACTTGCCTAACCTCCTGGAATGGCCGGTAGGCTCCCCAAAATCGATTCCTCCTCCCAACCCCTCGGGAATGTAGGCGAGTCTCTCACTCCCCCCCGCAGCCCCTGTACCCCCCCCCCCCTTCCCTTACCCATGGCACAGAGTCCAGGATTTTGTGGATTTTGTAGGCAACTGCAGAATGACCTAAACTCTCACAAATGTGGTAATGTTCTCTGATGTGGTGTGGAAGCTTCTATCCACTCCAATCTGAACATGGGAAAAAAAGTTTTTATAGTACAGTATATTGGTATTTGAAAGATGCAGGGGCTCGGCCGGGGCACCCTCCTCTCTGCTGGGGGCAGCACCAGGAGCAGTAGAGTCTGAGCACAAGAGCACTCAGGCCCTACTGCACATGTGCAAATCTCCGTAAAAATGGCGCAGTGGCCATTTTTTCGGTGATGTTTGTATCACTGCTGTTGCCGGCAGCAGTGCAGTGTTGTGGAGTCTGAGCACTCAGACTACACTGCATGTGAAGATTGACGGAAAAATGGCCACCGCATCCATTTTCCATCGATTTCATCAGCGGCCCTGCTGCTGGACTCCGGAGGGTAATAGGTACTCCATTATAGGTACTCCACTGGGAAAATATTACCATAAGCCTTTGTATTGTGTGAGATTTTTACTGATGCTATTAGTACTCTGTCCTAATTGGTACTTTACGCCTGTATTCATCGCAGTCGCCGGCTACTCCTAGCTTGCGATGAGTGTTGCCCAGTTAAAAAAATAATTCGATGGTGAGTGCCTAAGGCAGGATTTCTCAGCTGTAAAGTCTTCGCTAGCCGTACACTTCCATTCACACAGCGAGCACATTCATTTGCAAGGCGAGAATTCACGATAGCAGGGCAGCATCTACCTGATCACTGGACACTGCTATTAGGTCTCAATCAGGCCAAATGTTCCACCTCTAGCAATTAGATGGATCAGACACTGGGGTGGGTGTCCATATAATGACAGCACCAACATTATTCATTATCCACTGTGTTTATGGCAGGTTTTGACCCTGCATGTCAGGAACCGACAGTATTAAACACAATACATGTCTGGTTATATTTGTAATATTCCTGCCCCTTTCTAGCCGCTAAATAGCAAATATTCCACATGGGCTGAAGATAGATTTGGCCAACAATTGGTGTTATTAGATCCGATTCCGATGTATATGCAGCTCACTGGCTCACTCCTAAGATCATCGTGTACTAACAACAATCATTCCAAACTTTTATGTACATCCATTGAGGAATCATATAACGCATTCCCATGTCATCCTGGTAATCAATGACACGATCAGGGTGATGCTATCAGACTCCTGCTGTATGAACAGGTCTACTAACGTCTGGCTCATCTCCCGGAACAAGTGTAACTTAATAGAGAGACTGGGAACAATGTTCCACCTCTAGCAATCAGAGTGACATATGATGGAAGTTTCTATTTAGTGGTTAAAGAACTGAGGAGATGTGTCCAGCATTAACATATCTGTCCCTTCAGGTTTCCAGCTGTAATGTGTAATTTATGGCTCCTTGTGTTCAGATCTCCTCTCTAATATTATATCATCTGTCTTTGAGGGTAGCAGATAATGTTTTATGTATATTTAATACAGGAACAGAGAACAAGTAAACTCAGTCTATGTATTATCATTTTTGCTGTGAAAACTTTTTGTTTATAGTAACACGTGTTTGTCCGGCCGGCGCTCCATAGTTTTTCGTCTCGTCGCGTCGTTGGCCGAGAATGGGACACGCATGCGTGTGAGACACTTGTGGCTCCATCTGTAGCCCCTTTTACACTGGATTGTTGGGGTGCTACTGGATCGCATATGCAATGCAACTTGGGTGGGATTTACCGTCCAGCATCGTATTGCAATATGCGAACCCTTGTCCTGGAAGTATCTTCCTGCAGACGCAAGGACACAGGTTCCCGAAAGGTGCTGGGGGTCTGCGCATGCAGGGTTAGCGCTGACCCCTGGCCGACCACGGTCTGTAGCCCATAGGCTACAATGGGCTACCACCATCTCAGAATAGGGGTAGCCCTGGGACCCACTGCGATGCTGAAACCTATGGGGTTTGCGGCTGGCAGCGGGGCAGTCGGGATTGCAGCAGAGATCGGAGATTCCTGCTGCAGTCCCTCCTGATACATTCGGGGAACCTATCCTGTAGTACCTCTTGCAGAACCTCCTCAGTAGCCCCTCTAGCATCTATCCATCTGTCCAGTTGGACCTCTAGTATCTGTCTCCTCCAAGGTGGCAGACATTTTTATAGGGACTTTTTCAGCAAATTTCATATGGACGGTCATTTGGAATCTAGAGAGACCATGCATCTCCATAGTGCTGGCTCCCCCAAGCCACCACTTGGGCTGCCGTTCCATTGTTATGCAACTGCCCTGCTAGCTATATGTAGGGGCTGTGGGAAAGGATGGTGTGGCCCTTAGGGCCCTGGGCAGTACTGATCGCACACCCCTCCTTACGGCCCTGCTTCCCCTCATACATTGTATCAAACTCCTTTTTCCATGTTATCTCTTACCTCTCATTATTATGTTTGTTCCCAACTGTAAATCAGCATTTGCTAATGCTATATAGTTATGGATTAAATTACTGATGTGCAAATCCATGGTGTTCCCATATAAATAGGTGCTGTGCTCCACACTAGGTACATGGGCTCATAAATTCTGTACCTGTATCCCTGGATGCATTTTTAATGTTCATTATTTACTGTTACTGTCCCTATTTAATCAGGGAGTATACTGCAATACCGATAAGAGCCCTGTCCAACACTTTTAGCCAGAGGACCTGAGTCCAACACACATTACTTCATCTGTGGGAACTCTCCATAATAAGCTGTTTCCTGCCTATATACAGCACAATACCGCACGTTGTGCAGTCAGGTGTATACTATTTTAGGAAATCTCATTAAAATAGGAAATGAAATTAATCCCATAAAGTTGGAATATTATATGAACACTGTTAAAATGGAAGATGATGTGAATCCCACCAAGATAGAACATAAGCTCATAAATACTAGAATTGAGGATGAAGTGATTAACTTTATGATTGGAGATTTAGTGAGCGGAAGACAAGATATTTACTAGTAAAATGTAGAGGATGAGGTAATTCTCAGAGAGAGATGAAGGATAGTTGGATGCCAACAAGATGGAGATGTGATGAATTTCACTAAGCCTGATGATAAGGCGAGTACTCCCAGTATGAACATAAGGTGATTACTACCAGGAGGATACGGAGGTGATTGCCACTAAGTGGAAGATGATGCAAATGCTTCCACGAAAAGGATGAGGGGATTACCACCAGGAAGAAGATGAAGTGATTACCACCGAGAGGAAGAGGAGATGTTTACCACCAAGAGGAAGTCATTACCAATGAGAGGAAGACATGATGATTACCACCAAGAGGAAGATGGGGTGATTACCATCAAGAGGAAGATGGGGTGATTACCACCAAGAGGAAGTAATGGTGATTACAGAAGACAAGGAGGTATTTATCCCCACAAGGAAGATAAGGTGATTGCCACCAAGAGGAAGATGAGATTATGGGGGAAATTTACCAAAATGGATTCGTAAAAAATAGGTGTATTCGTAGGCAGAAATACACCTATTTTTTACACATTTGTATTTTCGGGATTTACAATCCCGAAAATACAACAATTCATATTCCTAATGATGGGACATTCGTATTTGTATTTACAAATACGAATGTCTACATCATCGATAGAATACGACAGAAATCACAATTCAAAAGAATGGTGGTTCCTGATTTACTAAGCAGCCGTATTGATAATACAGCTGCTAATTGGTGTAAAACAGGCACCAAAATACGACAGGAAAATACACCCTGATGTTCCTGTCGTATTTGGCTTTAGCCTGCACGGATCAGTCAGATCACTGGTCAGGTAAGTCCTGGAGGGGGGGCCCCCTTCATTGGGGGGGTCCCCACTCCCCCAGGGCCCCTGGCCAGGCTGACCGGTCAGGGGGTTAATGTTTTGGCCGCGGGACCTTATATCATAAGTGTCCCCCGGCTGTGACATTACCCTGCTGGCTGGTTTGGCCTGGGGCTGGTTCTTAAAATACAGGGGACCCCTAGTCATTTTGTCCCCCTTATTTTGGGAACCAGCCCCGGACCTGGGGCTGGTTGTTAAAAATCGGGGAACCCCTATTTGTCGGGTTCCCTGATTTTTAATTACCGGCCCCGGCTCTTTCAGCCTGGTGCTGGTTACAGCTGTGGGGGGACCCCACGCTGTTTTTTTTTTTTTTAATTTATTTAATTTTTCAATTTTTTTTTACACCTTGCAGCCTGCACAGATCTGACTGATCTGTGCAGACTGCCTCCACTAATTCGTATTAGTGGCCGTATATACGGCCAGCTAATACGAATGGTTACACCATCGGAGGGTTACGAAGCAGTCATATATGATTGCTTTGTACATTCCCCTCCGGAACACGACTTTGCATACAACTGAAACAGTCGTATGCAGTCGTAGGGGAAATACTAATACGAAAAACTAGGTTTTTCATATTGGTAAATTTCCCCCTATTGCTCACAAGAGAAAGATGAGAGGATTACTTCCAGGAAAACTAAGAGTTTATTACTCACAGTAAGATAAGGTGATTACCGCCAGGAAAAATATAAGATTACCAACATGAAGAAGATGAGGTGATTACCTCCAGGAAGAAGATGAGGTGATTACCACCAGGAGGAAGTGTAGATGATTACCATCAGGAAGAAGGCAAGGTGATTACCACCAAGAGGAAGATGAGGTGATTACCACCATTTGGGTGAAGACACTGCCCCTGCTACCGGTCAATGAAGGGAATGCACCTAAACAAAATAAACTGCACCTGACATTTTTGCCCACCACATGAACCCACCAAACCAAACAAGGAGAGAGGGTGGGAAGACTTCAAAGTTGAAACAAAGAGGCTTTGGCCTGTAACATCAGCCATTTAATTACATTTTAACAAAAACACACTTCTACACTGTCAAAGGCTACCAGAAATAGTCATCAGCACTCCTGCCACCCTCCTCCTAGAGATTTAAAATAAACACCTCTTTTCTTATGGCAATCATTTGGTTTCTCCACAGTTCTACATATGGGTAACTATACACTTTTTGAAAAAATGCACATTGCTTGTAGCATGTAGCCAAATTCACATTCCACTCTTCATTTGGAATAAAGGTATCTTATATATTTTATGTGATTTCAATTTCAGCCACCAGGATGTGTTGACAAGCAGGAGTCGCTATGTTTGCGTTGAAGATGTGAAGTGAGAGGAGTGAGCCTCTCAATGTTAAGTTGTTTATTATGTATTATGTTTCCATAATTAAAAGGAGCTAGCCATGGCAAATGACATGCAGAAGATCAGCTGTCTTGGTCTGCAGGGACAGGGAAGTATCAGGGGCAGAAGCTGCAGACAGAGGAAACTGGGAAGAGAAAGTGGGAACACAGCAAAAGAGGTAACAGGAGCAACAAAAGTGGTACAATTGAAAAGGTTGATAAAAAGAAGAAGGGTTCGGACTGGGAACTAAAGTGGCTCTGGAAAATTTTGAAGAAATGTCCCAACATGGGCAGCTCCTGGATGGCAGAATGGGAACAATGCAGTGTAATATGGGGATAGGGCCACATACCAAAAAACAAAACAGGCATCAGAGGTTCAGTATATAGACCCACCAGGGATCTTCAATGACCTGACATGGGGAATTGGGGCACCTCTCCTGGGATCACTGATGTCCACTGGAAAGTCTCATCAGTGACAGTGGCAATTTTATTGAACTGAGGGGTCTGTTTAGCATTTTTGTAATTGCCCTAACAAAGTACTATGGAATTCATGCTGCGACAGAAGCTCCAATAAGAATCTATCCTAGGAACGACTCTATAGTATAGTGATAGCTATCACTAAAGGTGCCCATACACGGTGCGTTTTGCGTGTGCAATACAATGCATGCTCCCATGCATATCCCCTCGCACAGCTCAAAAAATATGTGCTGCTAATCGCATGTAAATCGCATGCAATGCTATGTTCAAAAAGCATCCAATTATTGGCACCTTCACACTTTTCTCGAAAAATGAAGCTTGGGGGAGGGATCAGTGTAATCCCACTCCAACAGAGTTTTTTTTATGGTTGAACTCAGTTTTTCGGTTCTGCTACTTACAGGAACAGAATGAAATCAGAAATTAAATGAATAAGCTTCTGCACATTTACCAGAGTGCTGGAGACACTGGCCCTTATTCTGATCGGTGCGGCCGGATCCGAATATGCGGCCAGGACCGTGCGTGCGAAACCCCGCCTTCTATACGGATCGCTCACTCCGTCCGAATGCGGTAAGAAGCTGGCCGAACGGACCGCACGTGTATTTTTCATGGAATACGCCTCCTCCATCTCAGGGAACCTCCCCCATCATTCGATGGTCGCAGTTCATCGACTGCAGGACCGAATGGTCCACCAGCTCCCGCAACCTCAGACCACACGGACATATTTCCGTGCAAAAGCAGGAATCTGGGCGGGCAGCTGACATCCGGCGATGTCATATGTCCGCCCCCTACACGTGCGTCACGGCCGCATTACCATGCGTACGCCCAGCGTTTGCATGGGAACGCCCATGAAACGCGGGGCGTATGCATATGGTAATAAGCCCAAATAGCCCTTCACGCCCCTCTCCACCCCCTGTTCGGAGTGTTCACATTTCATGCGGGATTTGGCCGTACGCCCCGCTCGCACATGCGCAGAGATGCCTCTGCACATGCGCAGACACAAAACATCGGCGGCCCGAACACACGCGGATATTACCGCACCAACCAGAATAAGGGCCACTATGAGGAACAGTGGCACCAAGAGAAGGGGTGGGCCACAAAAAGTAAAAAACACAAGTCGTCCTTTTACATACCGACCTTTTCCATGTAGACCTATTGCTTGTGTCAACATTTTGACCATGTCGTCCTAAGCTATGTCGTTCTTTTTCATGTGTCGACTTATGGCCTGTCAACCAATAGTGGTTGACCTTTGACTGTTGACCCTATAACCCATGTCACGGACCCACCGGTCGCCTGCTCCGATACGTCAATCTGAGCAGCGCCGGCCGTGACTGGGGTTCACTCAGGACACTCGGGTCCTTTCCTTGAGGTACACTGCCACCAGCCAAAACCTGATTTTAGCGCCTGAAACTGCGCAAGGGGCGGCTTGGCTCGCCCCTGACCACACAATACAAGATAACAATGGTAACGTTTTCCAGCCTTTCTCTCCTGAGGCTAATGAGTCTTAAGAACACAGAACCAGAACTGGGAATATGTATTATTTATTCCTAGAAATACTACAGAGCTTTAAACAAAATGGTTACAAGACATTACAATGATTTTAAAAGTACACACAACGATTAAATGCAAATTTCAGAAATAAAATAAAAAGAGAAAAAAGACAGAACCGTATCTTACAATCCTGAAGTGGGGGGGTTCTCCACAAGAAATCTCTCGTCGCCTACAGCCTGTTTGCTAGACCCCCAGGTAGTGACATTGACTATAGGGAGAAGAGTCTTAGTTATACCTTGCAGACTCCCTCATCCCTCCCACCCTTGGGATTCCACTCTTTCCATGCTGAAGGAGTGTGGAAGGTCCCTGGCAATCTACAGTCTGCTGTTTTCAAAGTGATTGATCCTCTTTCCTTGCATAGCAGACCCACTGATAAGAGATGTTAAGGAAGGGGACAAACTCTAACCTCTTCTTCTGGACCATGGTTTATGAGGGGCTCAGATCTTATCTTACATCCTGACTCCGGAGGAGTCCACAGATGTCACACTGAGGGAATACAGGCCTCAAACTCAAACCAGGGTCACCTACAGTTTACATACAAGACATGTCCTGATTCCAATACTCACAGGAGACATAACTATTACACCAATATCAGACATACGTTGATTGAACAGATAATCATAACAGGAGGCATACGTTATGGCGCACAGAGGCGGTGACCCACGTCACCGTCTCATCAGTGCGCTATTAACTACATCACCTGGACGGGTAGCAGTGGTCTCTGTGCTGAGACAGACTGCCACTGATTCTGCGGGATCTGTACTAACACTTCCCTATACTTGACGTCTGTCATGGCACCACCTGACGCCATAGCCGTGGCTAGGGTGGGCAATGGGCATAGTCCCTGTCCCTCTCGCAGGAGATTGCAAACTAAAAGCACACAGGTGTCCTCGAACCCATAGTCTGTGAGCACACTGATATAGTGGGAGCTGTGCCCTTCCCGGCTGGTATTGACACAGCCCACCACAGCTGTGCGTCGGACTCCTGGACACGGATTCTCCCCTGCAGCTGGCAGTTTGGCCTTACTCACTGAGATCAGTACCAGACCATTCCGCCACACCCCAAACGGCCATCCCCCTGGGACTCGTAACTCGGCACGTTTAACTATACCACAGGTGTGGGGCATTCTCCCAGCACTATATACAGACTTAAAAATGTCTTCCCAGCACCTCTCCTGAGCTGACTGACCCCCCCTCCCCTTCACTGGGGGGAAGGTCCACTCACTCAACACCTCACACCTCATCCTTTTGTGAGGAGATTCGCTCTCTGTGTCTGTGTGTGTGAATTGTGAAGGGGGGCACGTTTCTGCAAGGGGGAATACCAGCAGGTCATTGTCCCCTGTCTTGGGAACATCCCAGCTCAGCCTTTCCGAGGTTAATGGAGCTGAGTTTACCTGTGCTTCACGGGCCCTCCCAGCCTTCTGGTTACACACAGCAGCTTCCCTACTAGCCACTGGCTCTATTCCTGACATAACCCTCTCACTGTACCCAGGTGTATCTTTCCCACTTCCCAGGTATGGGGCAGCCTGTGCAGGGTTGGTTCTCAGTTCTGCGTGGAAAGCCAAGCTTTCCATGGCAGTCCAGGACACCTTCCTGAGCCTGACCTTCCCTCCCAGACCCGCAGGTTCTGTGGCTGGGGTGGTGCCACTGAGGTTCTCAGGAGAGGCATCCGTTATCAAGTGATGCTGGAAAAATGCACTCTCTGGAGGGTTCTCAGTGTCTGGAGGTAACCCCTGCTGTGTTCCTGTATCTGTGTTTGTGTGGCTACAGTAAGGAGGGGGGTTTGGGGGGAAGGCTGCAGTAAGGGACACTCTCTCCCTATCTGACAGGTCTACAGTGCACACAGGACCCACCGGGTCACTTATTATACCTGGTACCACATTTCCCACAGTAGCGCAAGACATCACATTATCAACAGCAACATCACTATCATAACCTGGGGAGACATCCTGCAATACCTGCAAATTAGCCTGTGCATCTTCCACAACACATGGGGCCCATCCTGCTGGCTTACAATTGCACCGTGGCAAAAACGCTATATCTGGATCCCATTGTCTCTGAGCAGGAATGGGGTTATCTGAGCATGTTGTCACCAGTAACTTATTGGCAGGTACATGCGCTGCCTGCAACCAACTCAGATCGGTCCCATTTGTGTAGTTAGCGTCCCCGGGCACCATGTCACAACCAGACATCACTGGAGGAACAGGGTTAACGTCTAGCACAGCAACCTTAATGACATCACCAGCAGCACTCCTACCACTGGTGAGTGAGGGTGTCTCATTCCCAACTAGATTAGGGCATTCATTTAACCCCACAAACTGGCAAGGATTACCCACTATACCTGTCTCTAACTCACCCTCCACCTCCACCGAAGGTACGGCACTATCACAGATCATCCCAGGGGCTTCACACAAAATAACAACATTGCAATGTTCAGCATGGTTACATACTACCTGAGATGCATCATATGGTTCAGAAGGGTTAGCGACAGCGGGGACAACATTGACAGATATGTGTGGAGTTAATAAAAGTCCCACATCAGTAGTCCCACACATACTTGTGTGCATACAGTCAGAAAGTCCTATTCCTATTTCCGACATAGTCTCTCCCCTGCATACTTTCACTATGCAGTCAGCCGCTTCCGGCAACAAATCTGGAGCAACGGGAGGGAACATGCTGCTCACATCTTCCAGCAGTTTAAACTGGGCCTTGTGATGTGAGGTCTCTGGAACAGGTTCCACACCGATTGTAGCAGGCCCGGGTACCATGTCCATGAGGGAAACCCCGGTAGGCTGTGTCGTTGGTTCCGTAGCTGGTGATAGAAGCTGTTCCAGGCGATTCCTTTCAGCATCTGCCCAGCGGCACTGCTCTTTCCACCATGGAGTATCGAGCTTTTTACAATCATAAGCATATTGCTGCGCTATTTCAAAACAGTCCGTCAGGTCTCTCAGCAGCAACCAAGGAGTCGCATCGGGACCCCAGGTTAGAAACTCGCCGCGATACATGCTGTCACGGACCCACCGGTCGCCTGCTCCGATACGTCAATCTGAGCAGCTCCGGCCGTGACTGGGGTTCACCTAGGACACTCGGGTCCTTTCCTTGAGGTACACTGCCACCAGCCAAAACCTGATTTTAGCGCTTGAAACTGCGCAAGGGGCGGCTTGGCTCGCACCTGACCGCACAATACAATATAACAATGGTAACGTTTTCCAGCCTTCCTCTTCTGAGGCTAATGAGTCTTAGGAACACAGAACCAGAACTGGGAATATGTATTATTTATTCCTAGAAATAATACAGAGCTTTAAAAAATAGTTACAAGATTTTACAATGATTTTAAAAGTACACACAAGTTTTGAATGCAATTTCAGAAATAAAATAAAAAGAGAAAAAAGACAGAACCGTATCTTACAATCCTGAAGTGGGGGGGTTCTCCACAAGAAATCTCTCGTCGCCTACAGCCTGTTTGCTAGACCCCCAGGTAGTGACATTGACTATAGGGAGAAGAGTCTTAGTTATACCTTGCAGACTCCCTCATCCCTCCCACCCTTGGGATTCCACTCTTTCCATGCTGAAGGAGTGTGGAAGGTCCCTGGCAATCTACAGTCTGCTGTTTTCAAAGTGATTGATCCTCTTTCCTTGCATAGCAGACCCACTGATAAGAGATGTTAAGGAAGGGGACAAACTCTAACCTCTTCTTCTGGACCATGGTTTATGAGGGGCTCAGATCTTATCTTACATCCTGACTCCGGAGGAGTCCACAGATGTCACACTGAGGGAATACAGGCCTCAAACTCAAACCAGGGTCACTTACAGATTTTTAGAGAATCTCCCCCACTGTGTGGCTACCAGCAACTACCATCCGGCATTGGTGGACTATAAATACAGCGGAGACCACAAGTATAACACTGTATTGTCAAAGGATAAGTTTAGCGGAGACCGCAATTGTAAAACTCTTGATGCTTTGTTGTTTTTAAAAGCACTAAGGTACCTTTGTGACGTATTTGACATCATAGTGGTAAAGGTACATACCACATACCAAAACCTATGATCAAGCTGTCTTGAGGTTATGAAAATGGCTAATTGGCTTTATTAACTGGACGGACTTTCTTTTATTAACCATTTGCGCAGTAACTAGAGACTGAATATATAAACCCACTAGACCCTGATAAGCTGCTTACTATCTCCTATATATTTGGCTACATCTGTCACTCAAAGTGGGTGTCTGTGTCTATAACGCTCTGTTCCTGGACTTTCCTCTTAATGGCCCTTATTCAGAATCGTGCGGTACGGCCCGCGTGCGGCCGTACCGCCGATGTTTTTTGTCTGCACATGCGCAGAGGTCATTCTGCGCATGTGCAGCCCCCTTCGCCGCAGACGGATTTCGTCCGCCGCAAAGGGGGCGGTTAGGGGCGTGAGGGGCTTCAGCCCCTCATTTCCCTATGTGTACGCCCCGCGTTTCATGGGCGTTCCCATGCAAACGCGGGGCGTATGCATGGTAATGAGGGCATGACGCCCTCATTACCATGACATGGGGGCGGAAAGCTGACGTCGCCGGATGTCAGCTTTCAGCCCCCTTACAAGCTCCCACACGGACGATTGTCCGTGTGGTCTGAGCTTGCGGGAGCTGCCGCGGCGTGCGGGCCTGCCTTCGATGGTCGTCGACCATCGAAGGCAGGGGGCAGCTCCCACCATGGTGGAGGCGTAGCCTCCACCATTTTTGAGCGGATCGCCAGCCGTCCGTGTATGGACGGCCGTGGCGATCCGTCTGGTGGGCGGCCCTTGGTTTGTGCGGTCGGAGCCCCGTGTGCGGCTCTGACCGCACCAACCAGAATAAGGGCCAATGTGTGATTGCCTTCATCTGTGCTGAACACCTTTCTGAGAAATTAACCTGTTTAAAACAGGTGATGGCAATCATACATTAAGGGGAAGTCTAGAAACAGAGCATTGTGTCCCTCCTGGAGAGGGTCATGTTGGGAGGTATGTGACAGAGAACCAGCCCAGTGAGCCCACAGACAGTGCCAGACACCCACTGCCTTCCCATGTTGCCCAGCACTGCTACTCCACAGGTGAGCGCCCCCCTCCCGCGATTTGCGGCAAAACCTCCCCCCCCGCGCGCCCCCCCCCCCTCCCGCGATTCGCGGCAAAAACACCCGCTCCCCCGCGACCCCCCCTACCGCGATTCGCAGCAAAAACACCCCCGCGACCCCCCCACCCACGATTCGCTGCAAAAAGAACCCCCCCACGACCCCTCCCGCAATTTGCGGCATAACCACCACCCCGCGACCCCCCCCCTCCCGCGAATCGCGGCAAACCCTCCCCCGTGACTCCCCCCCCCCCCGATTCGCGGAAAAAACACCCCCCCCGCGACCTCCCTCCCGCGATTCGCGGCAAAAAGAACCCCCCCTTGCACGATTGGCGGCACACCCCCTGCGACCCCCCTCCCGCGATTCGCGGCACCCCCCCCGCAATTCGCAGCAGCCCCAGGATTAAATGGCACATGCAAAACACTGACATGGCTATGGTCGACAATGAAAAAGGTTGACATGAGTTTTTGAAGATTTATTTTGAATTTTTTAAATTTTTTCATATTCATTGTCATGTGTCGACATGGACACCAATGAAGTGGCACACTTATGTCAACATTTACATGTGTTGACCTTTCTGTGTTGATTTTTTTCTTGTGGCGATTCGCGTCACACCCCCCGCAACCCCCCCTCCGGCGATTCGCGGCAACCCCCCCCCCCGCAATTCGCGGCAACCCCCCACCGGAACCCCCATGAACCCTGCTCTCCCGCGATTCGCGGCACCCACCCCCCGCAAACCCCCCCCCCTCCCGCAAATCGCGGCACCCCCCGCGATTCGCGGCAGCCCCAGGATTAAATGGCACATGCAAAACACTGGCACGGCTATGGTCGACAATGAAAAAGGTTGACATAAGTTTTTGAAGATTTATTTCATTTTTTGAATGTTTTCATATTCATTGTCATGTGTCAACATGGACACCAATGAAGTGGCACACTTATGTCAACATTTACATGTGTTGACCTTTCTGTGTTGATTTTTTCTTGTGGCGATTCACGTCACACCCCCCCGCAACCCCCCCCTCCCGCGATTCGCGGCACCCCCCGTGACCCCCCACCTCCCGCAATTCGCGGCAACCCCCCACCGGAACCCCTGTGAACCCCGCGATTCGCGGCACCCAACCCCGCGACCCCCCCCTCCCGCAATTCGCGGCACCCCCCGTGATTCGCGGCAGCTCCAGAATTAAATTGCACATGGAAAACACTGACATGGCTATGGTCGACAATGAAAAAGGTTGACATGAGTTTTTGAAGTTTTTTTTTTCATTTTTTGAATGTTTTCATATTCATTCTCATGTGTCGACATGGACACCAATGAAGTGCCACACTTATGTCAACATTTACATGTGTTGACCTTTCTGTGTTGATTTTTTCTTGTGGCGATTTGCGTCACACCATCCCCCCCCCCCCCCCCACAACCCCCACTCCCGCGATTCACGGCACACACACACACACCTCCCCCGCGATTCTCGCCACCCCACCCTGTGACCCCCCCTCCCGTGATTCACGGCACACCCCCGCGACCCCCCCCTCCCATGATTCGCCACAACCCCCGCCCCGTAACCCCCCCTCCCGCGATTCGCGGCACCCACCCCTGCGACCCCCCCACCCGCAATTCGCGGCACCCCCCCGCGATTCGCGGCAGCTCCAGAATTAAATTGCACATGGAAAACACTGACATGGCTATGGTCGACAATGAAAAAGGTTGACATGAGTTTTTGAAGTTTTTTTTTTCATTTTTAGAATGTTTTCATATTCATTCTCATGTGTCGACATGGACACCAATGAAGTGCCACACTTATGTCAACATTTACATGTGTTGACCTTTCTGTGTTGATTTTTTCTTGTGGCGATTCGCGTCACACCCCCCCCACCCCCCACTCCCGCGATTCACGGCACACACACCCCCGGGATTCTCGGCACCCCACCCCGTGACCCCCCCTCCCGTGATTCACGGCACACCCCCCGCGACCCCCCCTACCATGATTCGCCGCAACCCCCGCCCCCGTAACCCCCCTCCCGCGATTTGCGGCAACCCACCCCGCGACCCCCCTCCCGCGATTCTCTGCAATCCCTCCCCTCCCGTGATTCGCAGCATCCACCCCCCCACAACCCCCCCTCCTGCAATTCGCGGCACCCCCCGCGACCCCCCCTCCTGCAATTCGCGGCACCCTCCGCGACCCCCCCTCCCGCGATTAGCGGACACCTAAGTTGCAATACAGGGCATCTTTCATACAATTCTAACCATATTTCTCATATACAAACGTTCACAAATTAAGGGGGCGCAGCCCCTTACGACGGTGTGAAGAGCGCCCGTAGGGCGCGATGAATCACCTAGTTGCTATATTAACCGCTATGGTTGTGTGCATCTGCATGTTACTACACCAGGATTTGTTATTTACAATGCAGTGGTATTATCGAAACATCGGCCGGTGTGTATGTAAAAATCCAAAGACTCAATATAGTATAATTGGCACTATAATGCAAACTACTGAGGAAGAGAGGGATCTAGGTGTCACTATTTCAGGGGACTTAAAAGCAGGTAGGCAATGTAACAAAGCAATGAAGAAGGCAAGTCAGATGCTTGGTTGCATAGGGAGAGGTATCAGCAGTAGAAAGAAAGAAGTAATAATGCCACTGTATAGGTCATTGGTACGACCTCACCTAGAGTATTGCCTTCAGTTCTGGAGGCCATATCTCCAGAAGGATATAAATACATTAGAGCAGCGGTGGCCAACCCGCGGCTCGCGAGCCGCATGCGGCTCGCCGCGCTGTAAATTGCGGCTCCAGCCTCCCGTCTGCAAAGCGGGGTTTTGAATTTGGCGCCAATTCGGCTGGCAAATTAAAAACGCCGCATCGGCAGCCATTAGGAAACGACCGCGGCGAGCCAATCAGCACTCGCCGCGCCGTTTCCGCCCTGCCCCCGGCGTCTGACATCAGACGCCAGCGGGAGGGCGAAAAGTCTTCTCCACGCCGGCGGAGCGCAGGAGCGCTCCTGAAGACGCGAGAAGCCGCCGGAGGATGGCGCAGAAGACGGCGGCGGGGAGAAGAGTTCCGGCGCCGCAGAAGACGCCGGGATCAAGACAGAAGATCTCCGGCGCCTTCTGCAAGAAAAAAGAAGATGGCTCCCGGAGAGGCCAGCGGGGGCTGGGAAGCAAAAGAGCTGACGAAGCTCCCCCCAGCGGCCTCTCCCAACACCAGGTAGGGGCCTTTGGCCTCCTACCCTCCATCCACCCTAGACCACCGGGTGTCGGGCACTAGGCCCGTGGGCAAATTCAGGCCCTTCTGGCCTGTGTGCGCATTAGTCAGGCCCTCTTGGCCCGTGGCTCATTTGTTTGTTGGGCCCTCCTGGCCCTCTAGGTGGGCCCTTTAGTTAGGAAGCTGGGCCCTCCAGCATAGGTGTTGCACTGTGGGCAACACCTGTGCTGGAGGGCCCAGCTTCCTAACTGTGGGGTCATATGACGTTTGGCACTGTGGGGGGCATATGTTTGGCACTTTGAGGGGCATATGATGTTTGGCACTTTGAGGGGCATATGATGTTTGGCACTTTGAGGGGCATGTGATGTTTGGCACTGTGGGGGGCATATGATGTTTGGCACTGTGGGGGGCATATGATGTTTGGCACTGTGGGGGGCATGTGATGTTTGGCACTGTGGGGGGCATGTGATGTTTGGCACTGTGGGGGGCATTTGATGTTTGGCACTGTGGGGGGCATATGATGTTTGGCACTGTGGTGGGCATATCTGGCACTGGGGGCATAAAGTTTTGTCATGTGGCCAATCTCCTTGTGTCATATGACCACGCCCCTGACCACTCCCCCGATCACGACCCTTTTTGGTGCGCGCGCCTTCGGCGCGCGCATGATGTTGGCTCTTTGGCTTGACGACTGATATTTTTCGGCTCTTTACCTCTGACCGGTTGGCCACCCCTGCATTAGAGTCTGTACAAAGAAGGGCAACTAAAATGGTGCATGGCCTACATCACAAAACGTACCAGGAAAGACTAAAAGATCTTAATATGTATACTTTAGAGCAGAGAAGGGAAAGGGGGGACATGATAGAAACTTTCAAATATATCAAGGGTTTTAACAAGGTGCAGGTGGGAAACATTCTTCACAGGAAGAGGAGCAGCAGAACACGAGGACATGCACTGAAACTAGAGGGAGGAAGATTCAGGGGAAATTTGAGGAAGAATTTTTTCACAGAAAGAGTAGTAGATAAGTGGAATAGCCTCCCATCAGAGGTGGTAGAGGCAAATACAGTAGTACAATTTAAACATGCTTGGGATAGGCATATGAATATCCTTACAAAGAAATAAGGATTAAAAAGGGTTGAGTTTACCTGAAGGGTAAAAAAGGGGCAGACTAGATGGGCCAAATGGTTCTTATCTGCCGTCAAATTCTATGTTTCTATGTTTCTATGTTTCTATGAGTAGTATAGAGAAGACAGAAAGGTATCACCAGTTATGTACTCTGCAAATGGTAATGCTAATAATAAGGTATTGGTGTAAAAAATTGTCATGTTTCCTAATAAAGGTAACTCTACACCATGGCCCGGCTATAGCAGAGGTTGGCAACAGATAGGGCCACATTCACTCTATACATATACACATATTTATACTATATATACCATACCTCCTAACTTTCAGGGCGCTGTAGTCGGGACATAGTTGATGCACGCCGCAGACGTGCCGAAATTTTCGGGGCGTGGCCTAATTTCGGGGGTGTGGCCTATACCTGCAGCTCTCCCGCGAGGCCACGCGCCCATTTTGCCGCTATGGGGGCATGACCCAGAGGCTCTGTGAGCCTCTGGCCATGCCCCCAGCCCCCTGGCTGCGGGAATAGATGCTGTGCGCCAGGGGGGACTCCCAACAGCCCCCCCTCACCGCGGGACACTGCCGGCCGCGGGTGGGACAGCGGGACAGGCCCTGATAATCGGGACTGTCCCGCTAAAATCGGGACTGTTGGGAGGTATGCATATACAGTTGTGCTCCTAAGTTTACATACCCTAGCAGAATTTGTGATTTTCTGGCCATTTGTCAGAGAATATGAATGATAACTCACAAACTTTTCTTTCACTCATGGTTAGTGGTTGGGTGAACTATGTTTACTCTTTTTAAATCATAATGACAACAGAAACTACCCAAATGACCTTGATTAAAAGTTTACATACCCCAGTTCTTAATACCGTGTATTGCCCCCTTTAACATCAATGACAGCTTGAAGTCTTTTGTGGTAGTTGTAGATGAGGCTCTTTATTTTCTCAGATGGTAAAGCTGCCCATTCTTCTTGGCAAAGAGCCTCCAGTTCCTGTAAATTCTTGGGCTGTCTTGCATGAACTACACGTTTGAGAAATCCCCTGAGTGGCTCAATGATATTCAACCATGCAGTCCATTTTTCTTCAAATGCAAACTTATTGTGCATCTTAAAACAACCACACCACTTTATTTCAGAAAGTCCTGTATTTCAGGTGAAGTTATTTGTGGATTTTTCTTTGCATCCCGAACAATTTTCCTGGCAGTTATGTTTGTTGGTCTACCTGAACGTGATTTGGTTTCCACATAATCCCTCATTATCTACTTCTTAATTAGAGTTTGAACACTGCTGATTGGCATTCTCATTTGCTTGGATATCTTTTTATACAGGTCGAGTATCCCGTATCCAAATATCCGTTATCCGAATTATTCCGAAATACGGACATTCCAGAAAGTGAAAAAAAAATTTTTTTTTGCTAAAAACTCACTGGGGACATTTGTAACAGCATCACTGGGGACATGATATGTAACTGGCACTATATATGTGCAAGACAATGATTGCTTGGCATTCAAATTCAGTGCTGAGATAGTACACACATTTTGTTTCACGTTTTGAAACCTTGTTTTTTGAACAATTAAAATATATTTGTGTGTATTTTATGTGGTAATAAAATATATTTGTGTGTATATTATGTGTTTATACAGCATAAATGCAAGATACTTCAAAATACATCATTGAAATATTAAAATATTCCGAAATACGGAATAATCAGTTATCCAAAATTCTCCTGGTCCCGAGCATTTTGGATAAGGGATACTCAACCTGTATCCCTTTCCTGTTTTATACAGTTCAATTACCTTTTCCCGCAGATTCTTTGACAATTCTTTTGCTTTCCCCATGACTCTGAATCCATACACGTCAGTGCAGCACTCTATGAAAGATACAAGGGTCTTTCAGGAGACCTGAAACTCACTGACCTTTTATATACACACACACACACACACACTGATTAAAAGCAAACAGATTACAGGTGAGGATGGTTACCTTTAGTAGCCATTCAAACTCGTTTGTGTCAACTTGTGTGCATGTTATCAGGCCAAAATCTCCAGGGTATGTAAACTTTTGATCAGGGTCACTTGGGTAGTTTCTGTTGTCATAATGATTAATGACAACCACTAACCATGAGTGAAATAAAAGTTTGTGTTATCATCCATAATCTCTGACAAATGGCCAGAAAATCACAAAATCTGCTAGGGTATGTAAACTTGTGAGCACAACTGTATGTGTACATATATATATATATATATATATATATATATATATATATATATATATATATATATATATGAGATTTGCGGTGAGGCACTCGTGGCAATTATAATCCAGAACAAAGCTAGCCAACAGGAGATAGCAGCTTGGCTAGCTTTGTTCTGGATTATAATTGCCACGAGTGCCTCACCGCAAATCTCCTACCAATCCTCTGTGTAGGCACCGGCGCTGCTGTTTTTGCTGTTACAAGGAGTGCCAAACCCCTGTCCTCTATATATATATATATATATATATATATACACACACACACTTATGGAAACATGTTGCATATATAAGACCTGTTCTATCCGCTTACCTCTACATTCCCTTACATTCTGCAGTGTGACCTTAAACACAGAGCGAAAGCAACCTCGAGCCAGGTACAGACTGTGAGCAATATTGCCATCTCGGGTGTATCCATATTCAGCATGCCTAGCTATTGACGAGTTCTCCAGGATGAAAAACGAGCCGTGCCGACTAAAACTAGTGAGGCTGACAGACTAAATGAATGGTTGGCACTTAAAATTCACTCTACAAGCTGAAGGTCACACCTTGAAAAGTGGCATTGAGACAAAAAAGGTGCAGAATATCCCAGAGATAATGCAGAAATCAGTGCCGGAGAGACAAATGTGATCCGTAGAATTTAATTTTAACCATCGCATGATAATGATAACAAAGGTATAAGGCAATCTGCAATAATGACACTGACATGCTTAATGGGTTAAAAGATCAGTCCCATGTGGGAACAGTGATCTCATGACATTGCCATGCTTAATGGGTTAAAACAGGAGTATTCGACATGTGGCCCTCCAGTTGCTGAGGAACTACATAATCCAGCAGAGGCGGAACTACCATTGGTGCAGCAGGTGCAGTGCACCAGGGCCCTTGAGGACTAAGGGGCCCCCTGAAATTACTAACTTATTATTTACTTATTATTATTAACTATAACATATTGGCCCTTATTCTGGTTCACTCACAAAGGTAAATTCTTTCTCAAATGGACAAAACCATGTGCACTGCAGGGAAGGCAGATGTAACATGTGCAGAGAGATTTAGATTTGGGTGAGTTATTTTTTTCTGTGCAGGGAAAATACTGACTGCTTTATTTTTACACTGCAATGTAGATCTCACTTTGAAGTAACACCCCACCCAAATCTAATTCTCTCTGCCCATGTTACATCTGCCCCCCCTGCAGTGCACATGGTTTTGTCCATTTGAGAACAAATTTGCCTTCACTAGTGAGCCAGAATAAGGGCCATTATGTCACAAGTGCCGCTTATCTATATGATAGTTACAAATTCGACCCTATCTCACACAAGACACTACTAAATCTTTTATCCATGCACTCATTATATCCCAAATTGATTATTGCAATAGTCTCCTAACTGGTCTTATCAAGAACAGACTCTCACCACTGCAATCCATACAAAATGCTTCCGCTAGGCTGATCTTCCTAGCAAGACTCTCATCGTCTGCTGATCCGCTCTGCCAGTCCCTCCATTGGTTACCTGTGTTTTACCGTATTCAATATGAAATACTTCTACTCGCATATACAGCTATTAACCATACTGCACCAGCTTACGGAGGAAATTTACTAAGATGTGTATTCTACTTCACATGTGATGTTGCTATGGGAAACCAATCAGATCCTGTCTACTTTCTTCTAGCGGGTGCTAAGATAAGAAGTAGACCCATAGGCAGTGGCGTAACTATAGCACCGAGAGCCCCCGCAGTCGCGGGGGGGGGGGGGGGGAGCTGTGCATATGGGGGCGCCGGGGAGGCTGCGGTGCTATAGTAATCCCCCCGCCCCCATCCCCCGCATGTTTACCTGTCTGTGCGTCCCGGCTCCCCTCCTGGCTTCAATCAATGCTATGGAGACGGACCACGATAAAATGCCCGCCCCATAAAGCAGACTGTTCTCTGAAACTGTCTGCAGTATGGGGGCGGCCAGGAGGGGAGTCGGGACGCGCGGACAGGTAAGCATGCGGCAATGGGGGAAGGGGGCACAGGGGGCAGGCACGGGGGGCCGGACGGACGGGGGGCGCCCCCCCCATTAACGGCGGGGGCGCCCCAAACAAAGCTACACCGCTGCCCATAGCAACATCACATGTAATGTAAAATACAAATCTTAGTAGATTTCCCAGTACTGTATATCTCTTTACTTCTCTCAAAATATCTCCCATCTCGACCACTCCGCTCTGCACAAGATCTGCGTTCCCGTTCACTATTACAGGACTTTCATCGGGCTGCTCCCACCCTATGGAATGCCCTTCCATGCACAATAAGACTCTCCACTAGCCTCCAAACTTCCAAGCGTTCCCTGAAAACTCACCTCTTCAGGCAAGCCTATCATATTTAGGTACCACACACATAACCCTCTGGGGCACTTATGTATTATATACCTACCCTTCTGGACCTACAAGCTATGCTATTACAGATGCCTGTCCTTGTGTTTCCCTCCTATATCCCTATAGATTGTTAGCTTGCAGCAGGGCCCTCCTACCTCCAAGTCTGTCTGTTGTTACCCAATTTGTTTTATCTCTGTTTACAATTGTGAAACGGAATCTGCTTCGCTATATAATACATTGTAAATAAATAAATAGTTGCCAGGATCTACGTCAGGGACCGGCAACTGGCAGACCGCGGTCCATCTCCGGACCGCAGAGGATAGAAAAGTGGACCGTCTAAACTCCTGAAACTAGCAGTGCGGTGCTGCTAGTTTCAGGAGTTCAGATGGTCCACTTTTCTATCTGCCTGCAGCGGTCCCAGGGATGCATTGCGGCTGGTGCGCGGGTGATGTCACCGCGCACCCGCACGCAGATAGTGAAGAGATACAATCGGCGCCATGTGTAGAGGCTGCCACAGCTCCACAAGAAGACTGTGAGATGGCAGGAAGGCCAAGCGGGAGCTGTGACAGCATGTGGACCTGTCGGAAGCAGCTGCGGCAGCAGGGAACAGCAGGGTTCATGACAGCCAACTCCCAGTAAGATTTAATATAGGATGGGAGTATTGGTTTTGTTTTAATGGATGCTATGTAGTGGGAGGGGAATGGGTCTCTCAGGTGAATGGGATGGAGTTTTGGCCCCCTTAATAAATAAATATACGAATACACACACATATATATATATATATATATATATATATATATATATATACAGTGGTCGAAGTGGAAATTTTGAAGTGGGGGTATGGAAATTTTGAAGTGGGGGTATGGAAAAGTAAAGAGTGAATATAGTGCGCACCTTCGGACACCCCCCTGTCCATCAACGTCCCCTGCCAGACTGCCCCGTTGTACAGGGGTATTACAAAAGCACAATATGTGCTGCTGAGTGATCAGAGAGCATCCTGAGGAGGAAAAAAAAAGGAATCCTGACCTTTATGCTGTGAAGACGTCAATTGCTGTGTGTCTTGAGAAAGGCCACCTGGTGGCCGAAACATAGACCTACACCCTTTTCTGTGACTGGTAATGTACCAATAAATTTTACATGATGAGACGCTGGTGAGTGCCCTTATTGGATTCAATAGATCCTACCCTGCTCTATATTTGGGACACATCTGTGTTGCCTTAAAGGAGCACCCCATATTATTTTTCAAAGCTGGCTGGGAGTGCGGAACCTCAAAATCTATATATATATATATATATATATATATATATATATATATATATATATATACGTATATTTATTTATTAAGGGGTACAAAACTCCATGTGTGTATATATTTATATATATATATATATATATATATATATATATATGTAGGTGTGTGAGTGATGAAAAGTAAGGTGCCCCGGGTGCCTTCCAGCTTATGTGCAGGTAGGAAGAAATTGGCGTCACTCCAGGGGACTTTCAATAGCGTATTTTTATGTGAATATGATAATCAATACATGCACATCGACTGTGTCGACGTTTCAATGTCAGCAAGACATGGGCATCGAGTCTTAAGAAAAATGTCTTGCTGACATTGAAACGTCGACACAGTCGATGTGCATGTATTGATTTATCATATTCACATAAAAATATATATATATATAATTTTTTTTTGTTCTGGACCTCGACCAAAATATTTAAAAATATACGGACTCCGGTAAAAATTACTTGCCTACCCCTGATCTATGTGCTTGATGCCAGGAGTTTCATGCTTGTTGGCACAGGGGGTTTCATGCTTGTTGCCATGGAAGTATTACATGCTTGTTGCCATGGAAGTATTACATGCTTGTTGCACTGGGGTGATTACACGATCGTTGCCCAGGGGGCTCCCAATGCAGCAATGAAGTGCCAATATACCCTGGCTGGGGATGGGGCGTCCAGCACTACGAGGCAGCGCATCATAAGCAGGTAGCCAGTGTGTGAGCTGGATACGGAGGACAAGTACTGAAATACCTGAGTATTACTGATGCTGCCAGTAGTCCTGCTGCTGCCAATACCAGCCCATTCATCGCAGCCGGCTGCGGTGTACTGCACCAGCTGCACTGCCGCTCCTTTGGAACTACTATGTTTATACAGGTTGAGTATCCCTTATCCAAAATGCTCGGGACCAGGAGAATTTTGGATAACGGATTATTCCGTAATTCGGAATATTTTAATATTTCAATGATGTATTTTGAAGTATCTTGCATTTATGCTGTATAAACACATAATATACACACAAATATATTTTATTATCACATAAAATACACACAAATATATTTTATTTGTTCAAAAAACAAGGTTTCAAAACGTGAAACAAAATGTGTGTACTATCTCAGCACTGAATTTGAATGCCAAGCAATCATTGTCTTGCACATATATAGTGCCAATTACATATCATGTCCCCAGTGATGCGGTTACATATGTCCCCAGTGAGTTTTTAGCAAAAAAAATTTTTTTTTCACTTTCTGGAATGTCTGGTTTTCGGAATAATTCGGATAACGGATATTCGGATACGGGATACTCGACCTGTACATGTCTCAGTAATGCTCAGTGTATCACAGTAATGCTTAGTGTATCACAGTAATGCTCAGTGTATCACAGTAATGCTCAGTGTATCACAGTAATGCTCAGTGAGGTTAGAAGTGGAACAAAATGGTTGGTAATAAGGTTGCAATGGTTTACGAAAACACTACGTAATTGCAGCTGTGCGGATGAAGTATTATGTCAGCAGAGACATTTCCTGTTTGTTAAGGGGAATTCATGTTTGTTTGTAAGGTGTTTTGGGGGAGGGGGGGGGGTTTCAGTTTGTCATGTGTCACATCACACAGTTTGCTGTCAGGTAGTGAGTTAAAATACCCAGGGCGCCTGGATAAGCAGTTTTCATTCGTACAGTTCTTTGTCAAAACACTGGGGAAAGAAACGGCCTCTGTGAGGTGTATGACAGGTCACAATTTGTCTTCCCTGTATTATGTGCAGTGACATTAAAGAACAGAATGAAAGAAATGGCATTCTGGAATCTGTCACACAATGGATAACCTTATGCAGTAGAAAAAGTCGCTTTTCCCTGAATGGCCCCTGTATATGTCACTGTCACTTGTTCTGTCCTATGCTGTCCCATATGTCCAGTATGCAGCTGTAACATTTATCAATTGACCAAGCACATCTGTATTTGTCTGCCTACTAGTATTTAACATATGGGCTTTTACAGCTGTGTGTCGCTAGCTGCTGTGCTGGCATAGCTGGGCTTCTTTCTTGCCCATTATCTGTATACCCCTCATTTTCCATATCCTCCTTTTCCCTGTATTTCGCTCTGTGTCTCTCCCCTCCCACCCTATGTCTTTCTGTGTATCTCCCCATCCTTCCCTATGTATTTCTCTGTCTCTCTGTGTATCTCCCCATCCTACCCTATGTATATCCCTGTCTCTTTGTGTCTCTCCCCTCCTGCCCTATGTATTTCTCTGTCTCTCTGTGTCTCTCCCCTCCTGCCCTATGTATTTCCCTGTCTTTCTGTGTCTCTCCCCTTGTGCCCTATGTATTTCCCTGTCTCTCTGTGTCTCTCCCCTTGTGCCCTATGTATTTCCCTGTCTTTCTGTGTATCTCCCCTTCCTACCCTATGTATTTCCCTGTCTCTCTGTGTCTCTCCCCTCCTGCCCTATATATATCCCGGTCTCTTACATCTCTCCTCTCCCGCCCTATGTATTTCCTGTCTCTCTGTGTCTCTCCCCTCCCACCCTATGTATATCCCTGTATCTCTCCCCTCCCGCCCTATGTATTTCCCCATCTCTCTGTGTCTCTCCTCTCCCGCCCTATGTATTTCCCCATCTCTCTGTGTCTCTCCCCTCCTGCCCTATGTATATCCCTGTCTCTCTGTGTCTCTCCCCTTGTGCCCTATGTATTTCCCTGTCTCTCTGTATATCTCTCCCTTCCTGCCCTATGTATTTCCCTGTCTCTCTGTGTCTCTCCCCTCCTGCCCTATATATATCCCGGTCTCTTACGTCTCTCCCCTCCCGCCCTATGTATTTCCTGTCTCTCTGTGTATCTCCCCTCTTGCCCAATGTTATTCCCTATCTCTCTGTCTCTCCTCGTCTGCCCTATGTATATCCTGTCTCTCTATGTACCAGATGTACTAAGCTTGAAAAGTGATAAAATGGAGAGTGATAAACCACCACTTTAACCATCCATCTACAAGTACAGGGTGGCAGAAGTGCTTTTAACACCTCAGTGCAATACAGTGGGCCTGATTCTAAGTCACGCGCATAGCCCCTATGGCACATGCGTTACCCTAAGCAAATCAGACATTATTAGAAGATGCCGGAAGTGTGATGGGCGTTCCTGAGCAGTGATTGCGAGGTGGTCTGTACAGAATCCAAAATATCCGTATCATTGGCGTGTTATGGGAGTGTTGGGGACATGCCATTGAAAGTGTCTCGATTCTCAGACCTACAGCCACAGCCACAGAGGCCATGTTCTGACAAAAAACTGCATGCGCCAATGAGCAGGTGCAAGTGTAGATGGGGCACACAATGATGGACTATCTGTAACCTCTGGCGGTATTACTGCATGCAGTGGGGGGTATCAGTGCTGGCAATTTCAAGGGCAGACACATCCATAAGCAGGGATGTTTTAACAGACGAGGGAGCGGGTGTGTTGCATCTGCATGGGCCCTCTCCTATCTACGGCGCAGTAGACTATGGCATTGTGCTTATGCATGCGTAGGTCTATGCAAACATGGCACCCATCATGTTCCAGCAACTTATCACTACTGCACATGCATAGAGGGCATTTTGCCAGTAATTTCTGCCACAGCTGCTATGCCAATGTGGGAATCTAGAAAGGTAAATGCAGACACAGCAGCACTCACCCCTGCGTCAGGCCTAATGTGACAGACACCATAGCTGTTTATACCTGGGCACTACACCCCTATATATCAATAGAGCCCAGATTGCAGCCATGAGGCTGTTTTTTTTTTGTTTTTTTTCATTGCCACTTATCAATGCAATAAAAGAAATCGGTTCCAAAAACATATTGCTGGCAGAGCTGACTATGGACAATCACTGAATACAATATTAATACCGTAACACAAAGCACTGTAAAACGAACCAGGGGATTAATAACGTGTGCTGCACTGGGTCTGCAGGTTTCTATGTATTGCAGTGTGTGAGACTGATTTATTGAATATGTTTCGTGGCATACTGTAATTCCGAACGATACATTACGGTAAGTACCTAAGCCATAATGCTGTATTTGTATTGAAAAATAGTAGTAAAATGGAGTCACACTGCTGCCATAATGTGATTTGTCTCATTCTTTTTTTTTTTTAAACCTATTATTAACCGCGCTGAATATATTCACATATAAATGTAATCCATTGGGAACCTCCCTATTCACTTTTACAGAGTGTTCTCTGCTGTTCATACCGGCAATTTGTAGATTATTATGCACCTCTGTAGAGAGCTGCAGAACATTCCCTGGAACTAGCTAACCTGTGACAGATGCATACTGATATATCCTGCACAGTGTGAGACATCTCTCCTTACTCTTTCAGAACCCCCCCTCTGCACTGCTCTCCCCCTCCATGGAGTACCCTGCCCCTCTACATAAATCTCTCTCCCTCTCATGTCCCCTCTCTCCTAAAGCATCATTATTATAGAGATCAGCTCTGCACAAGACATAAGTCATTCTCAGCTCCCATGGTTTAGTTGTCACACTAGTAAATTAAATTTTTGCACTCTGGCCCAGCATAAACAGAGCAATGAATCTCTATATTATTTAGAAGATGCAGGCACTGGGGACGTCACAGGGAGACTTCTGTTCCTCCCCTAAATGTAGATGAGATTATACTGTATATTGTCGTATAAACAAAACACTACATTACGCTACTTGGTGCTTTTCTGACTGTTCTACCAATTATAGCCAAGGATATCCCATATTGCAGGTTTGGTTATATCTCTGATGGTGCATTGATCTCCAATAGTGGGGTGCATGTATGTGCAGTAGTGGCGTAACTACAGCTCCGCAGCCCCCGTGGTAGTTAGTGAGGGCGCCGGGAGGGGGGGCTGCGGGGCTTTTGTTACCCGCTGCCGTCTGCCCGGGACCTGCTCTCCCAGCTCTATTTTGGCAGTGCCCTAATCCCTCCCTCCCCTTACCGCCGCCGGTACCTGCCGCATCAGTGCATCAGTCCCGGCTCTCCCTGCTCTCCCGGCTCCTTCTAATGACATTTAGAAAATGGCTGCCCCCATACTGCAGACAGTTTTTAAGGATGCTAGAGGAGGCGGTGGCCTCCTCTAGCTTTCTTAAAAATGGTCTGCTGTACAGGGGCAGCCATTTTCTTAGTGTCACTTTTCATTAGCAGGAGCCGGGAGAGCAGGGAGAGCCGGGACCGCAGGCTGATGCACTGATGCGGCAGGTACCGGCGGCGGCAGCATTTTGCCGAGCGGTAAGGGAGGGAGGAGGGCGCTGCCAAAATTAGCGGCGTGGGGGAGCATATTTAATAGTTACGCCACTGATGTGCAGGACCTGTTTTGTGCATGTGCAGAATCATGGAATGTTATGGGCCCCATAGCAACAGTTGAAGGGGCCCCTGTCCAAATAATTTTTGAGCAACACCTCTCTGCAGCTGCTATGCACCACCAATAGTGCCCTAGTTCATTTTATGAACTATAGTATTGCTTTAGTTACTGTCATGATCTATAGTAGTGCCCTAGAACAGTGGTTCTTAACCTCAGTCCTGAAGTACCCCCAAAAGTGCCCATTTTCCAGGTAACCCCGCAGGTGCACAGGTGCATTCATTACTCACTGACACATTTTAAAAGATCCACACATTTAAAAGAGCTAATTAAGGGAGAAACGAACCCCTAAGTTCTTTGAAACCTGGGAGAGTTACATTGTGACCCTCCCGGTAGAATTTCAAAAGAGGATTGAAGCCACACTACAACACACAGAGTGGTACGAAACAAGGAGGCTGCTGGGTGACATCCCTATAGTGGTGACTTAATTGTCATAGTCGTTTTGGAGGGCTCTGTAAATGAGGGTTTCAGGTCATCATAATCAAATTTATTATTCGGGAGGGTGCATTACTATAGTTGCCATGCTCCGCATACACTTACTAAAGGTCTAGCCTAAATAATCACTCATAAGAGATTTTAGATAGTTTCACATGTAAATTTATTTTGATGAAAAGTGTACATGTAATGTTCAAACAATGTCAAACAGCCAATTAATTGTTTTTCAAACGAAGCTGATTGTTATATTATTGTAAACTGTTACAATGTCTTGAAAACTGTTTTTTTGTTTTTATGCTATTGTCATGATTATACAGTGCAATGCAAAATAAAAGTAAAAAAAATTAAGAAAGAGCTAATTATTTCACCTGTGATTCTGGGCCTTATTTTGGTTCATTCTTTCTGACAAAATCCTTCTTAGATGGACAAAACCATGTGCACTTAGATGTAACATGTGCAGAGAGCAAGGCACCGGCCTGCCCCAGGCGAGGGGGGGGGTGGGGCGCCCCGGTGCCTACGGGGGGGGGAAATAGTGGTACCTGCGGCGCTGTGTGATCTGGCGGCAGGGTCCCTGCAGTGATGCTCGCTATCCGGCAGCCAGGCGGCGGCGCGGGAAGCGCTGATGGGTTTGAAAACTCGCCGCACGCTGATTGGCTGAATCTCAGCCAATCAGCATGCGGAATGTTTTCAAACCCAGCAGCGCTTCCCGCACCGCTGCCAGGCTGCCGGATAGCGCACATCACTGCAGGGTCCCCGCCGCCATATCACACAGCGCCGCAGGTACCCGGCACGGACACCCCTGCAGCCTCCATGCGAGAGGCGAGGGGCGAAGTGCCGCCCTCCAGTGGGTGGCGCCCTAGGCAAATGCCTAGATTTGCCTAGTGGTGGTGCCGGCCCTGGCAGAGAGAATTAATTTGGGTGAGTAATTTTGTTTCTGTGCAGGGAAAATACTGACTGCTTTATTTTTACACTGCAATATAGATCTCACTTTGAAGTAAAACCCCACCCAAATCTAATTCTCTCTGCACATGTTACATCTGCCCCACCTGCAGTGCACATGGTTTTGCCCATCTAAGAAGGATTTTGTCAGAAAGAATGAACCAAAATAAGGCCCACTGTGAGGAGACCTGAAAAAACATGAACTATTGGGGGTACTTGAGGACCGAGGTTGAGAACCACTGCCCTAGATCACATTATGTCTTATTGTATGGCTGAAAGTACACATTATTCGACACAGTACCCCTATTTACATTATGACTTACAGTGCCCCCAGTTCATATTATGCAACACTACAGTGCCTTGACTTTATATTATGCCACATTACAGTGCCCCCATTCATTGTAAGCTTGCAGCAGGGCCCTCTTACCTCCAAGTCTGTCTGTTGTTACCCAGTTTGTTTATCTTTGTTTACAATTGCAAAGCGCAATCTACTCCGCTATATCAGAAACTGTTAATAAATAAATAATAATTATGTAACATTATACTGCACTCCAGATTAATTGATTCCACATTAAAATAACCCAAACCCCCCCCCCATATATTAATATTTTTTTTTTACCTATATGCTTGTAGCCGGGGGTTTCCATGCTCATTGCCATGGGTTGCAGGCACTGTACGCACTGAGCTCCCCTGACAGAGAGAGAGAGACGGGGAAATATGGTCAGAGAGGGGGGAGAGATGAAGGGCAAGGAGAGGGGAACAGATGCTGGGCAGTAAGGATGCCAATCCCGGGGCATTTTTTCAATCCCGGGAATCGGGATTGAAAAATGCTCAATCCCGGGATTCCCGGGATTGGCATGCCTAAAAGAAAACTGCCCCTGTACCCCCCACACTAACTGACTTTTGGGGAGGGGGGCAGGTGGCAGCGATGCGGAGACAGGCGTCGGGTATTACGTGGGTGGCCTGGCGGCAAGCAGGTGCCAGGGCCACACACTTACGTTTGGGAAGCAGGCGGCTTCAGTGAGGAGGCAGGCGACTAGGGGAGGTCCGGCGGCGAGCGGGTTCCGATGTTGGGGGTGTAATGCTATGGCCTGCGCAGCGTGACCTGTGACCTAATCACGGTGCGCAGGCCGCACGCCAGATCGGGGACAGACGATCTGCACATGGGCAGTCTAATCCAGAAATCCCGGACATTTTGGATACTCCAATCCCGGGATTTAAATCCCGGACATTTAGGGGCCAAATCCCGGGATCTCACCGATCCCGATCTCAAGATTGGCCACCCTACTGGGCAGGGAGGGGGGATAGATGCTGGGCAGGGAGAGGGTGATAGATGCTGGGCAGGGAGAGGGTGGTACATATGTGTGGAGAGAGAGTGGTGCAGATGTGGGGAAAGGAGGCAGAGGGTGGGGAGGAGACAGATGCTGGGAAGGTGGGGACAGGTGATGGACAGAGAGGGATTGGGGGACAGATAATGGGCAGGAAGAGGGGGACAGATCCTGGGCAGAGAGGGATGGGGGACAGATAATGGGCAGTGAGAGGGGGACAGATGCTGGGCAGGGAGAGGAGGAGATATGCTGGGCAGATGAATGGCAAAGAAAGGGGGGAAGATGATGGGCAGAGAAAGGGGGAGAGATGATGGGCAGAGAAAGGGTGACAGATGCTGGGCACCTAACACGTGTACACTGGGACACTTTCTCTCTGCTGCTCCCTCAATGCAGGTGGTGCCAGATTAAGGCCCATATGGGCCTGGAGCTAAAATGTATGAAGGGCCTATTATGTGCTGCCGCAGGGGGTGTGGCCAGCATTATGGGGCATAGCTACAATTTTGGGGATTTGGTCTGTGCCGTGATAGGTGGTTAGCACCATGGGGGGCATAGCTACCGCAACATATGACAGAACTTTCTCTCCCTCTTTGCTTATATAAGATATGTAACATGGGACATGGGATAATATGGGAGGGTTAGGACTAGACACATAGAAGGGAGCACTTAGGTTTAGGATGCCCAGGCGTGGGTGGGGGGTTAGGTTTAGGCGGCAGGTACAGGGGTTAGGGGAAGGGTTAGGCTGTGGGGACAGGAAATCCCTCCTTTTGGATGCTGGTGTCGGTATTCTGACCGCCGGCATCCCAACTGCCGGCCATCTGTATGTATGTATCCTGAATTCCGCCCATAGTCTACACATATTCTAAGCAAAATGACACCTCACACCCGCAAAGTTTTTATATGTCACACTGACACAAATATTGTGTGATAGATAGATAGATACTTTGATACATAGATAGATAGATAGATAGATAGATAGATAGATAGATAGATAGATAGGAGATAGATAGATATAAGATAGATAGATAGATAGATAGATAGATAGATAGATAGATAGATAGATAGATATGAGATAGATAGATAAGCTCTCCCCTCCCCCAAGGCACTTACCTGATTAATGACAAGGTGGAGTAGGCATGCAGCAGGGTCTTCTGCTCTCTGGAGTATCTTCACCCCTGACCTCTGTGTCTCTCATCCCAGCCTCAGGCTCCTGGGGTTCATCAAAACTTCATCCTTCAGCTCCTCTGGCCAGCACAGAGCACTCCTCCGTTAGGCCCCACCCCCTTTTCCTCTCTGTACCCGGCTCTAGTGTTTCTTTGAAAGGAAACTTTGCCTGCTGATTGGAGGACGGCGGCCATCTTTTTGTAGTCCTATGGGGGCAGCCATTTTGTTAGCTCCGGCTACAGCAGCTACAGGAGAAGCAGTACCAGCCTCTGCCTAAGTACAGGCAGCAGCCACGATCGTGAGTGGGGTGTGGAGAATGTTTTCTTTTTGACTGACATACACACACTGCGAGTGCAAGGGCAGCGGCAGGCTGCAGTAAGCCGCTCCGCATCTTTATGTAGTGTAGTGTGCCAGACTCACTGATGATTGTCTGTCACACTCACTCAATGTGCTGGCGCTCCTCCAAGCAGCAGCAACATTCTACTTGTGTTGTTAGTTTTGTTAATGTCTAACTAATGCGTGTCTATTTTTTATATTTATTAATGGCCCTTATTCAGATCTGATCGCAGTACAAGTTTGATCTCAAAATGGGCAAAACCATGTGCACTGCAGGTGGGGCAGATCTAACATGTGCAGAGAGAGTTACATTTGGGTGGGGTGTGTTGAAACTGAAATCTAAATTGCAGTGTAAAAATAATGCAGCCAGTATTTACCCTGCACGGAAACAAAATAACTCCCCCAAATCTAACCCTCTCTGCACATGTTACATCTGCCCCACCTGCAGTGCACATGGTTTTGCCCATTTTGAGAACAAATTTGTACAGCGATCAGATCTGAATAAGGGCCATTGTCTGTGAGCTATACCACACCCGTGGAATGGAGCTGATGCACATGCTCAGTGGCTGCAGATTTTCCTACCACGTTTGCTGTGTGTGTGTGACTGCGGTTCTGAATCAATCATTGCACCAGAGAGAATCTGGTATTTGGCATGTGATCATCAGGCCTGTATATTTCTGAAGTACTGTATGTTTGTTGGGTACAGATTATGGGGGTTATTGAGACCGGACGATTATCGATAGACTGCTCGTCGTAGCACACATGCATTAGGCGATCCTGCAATAAAATCCAACACAAGTTGATTGACATGAAGCCAGCATTTGGGGGTTGTAACCGGGTGTTTTCTGGGAGTGTCAGAGAAGGTGTGTGATGTCAGCTCTGGCCCCAATCAGCCTGTTTCATTCAATGGTGAGCAACTTGCGAATGAATTTGCAGCTATTCGCCGATACAGCTAACCATGGGGAGGGATTTCACTATGCAATTTAGCAGCGCAGCTATCAGGTCTGAATAACCCCCAATAGCTTGTTACATGCTAATTATGCATAATTTATGGGCTGGTTACAAACGCTCTGAAGTCAAACTTTTGGAAATCCCACTCAAGAGAGCCTGTGTTTGACCATGCCTTCATTTCCAAATGCAAGATCAGGCCCAATAGGTTCCTATGGAGGGCTGCCATGCAGCTGGATTTACGGATTGACCAAACCTCAGATTGCGAACCCATAAGCAATAATAATAAACCATTACTTATACTACATACTGTATATACTGTAAATACACAGAGACCTATTGGCATGGGAAAGGGTCAGCTTTATCTAATAATAAGATGTGAGGAAGAAGTACGGAATATAGGTGTTGTGAAAGAACGACCTTATACAGCAGTGTTGCTGTCTGCTCACCGTCCCCCAATCAGGCTTAGAGCATACTTACCGAATTTCGGTAATGCCCAGCGAGGATAAGCAGGAGCGCAGCGATGGGGGAGTGGCTGGGCTAATTGTATACTTAGGTCCTGTTCACTTACTGGAAAGCTGCCAATATTGGACAATATTGACATAGAGATGGGGCTAAAAAGAGGCAATTAGCATAACATTGTGTCATTAGGCCTCATCCCCTCTACAGGGGTTCCTGCCTGCTTCACTATCTGCCCAGTGCCCACTTGCAAGCATAGTTTCCTCCCCTCCTGCATTCTGCAGGAGACTCACTGAAATAACAGTAATCTCCCTCTCTCCCTCATTAGTCTAGCAATCTCCCTCATATCACCTTGCCCACATTACACGGTTACATTTTTAAGGGAAAAAAGGAATGAGAGATAGATACATTTACATTAAATCAGCGCCATTTCCCAGCACTTACCAAGTATAATAGATCTTACTAACTGCTTTGGGGCTCATCTATATTTGGATATAAGTCATTTAAAAAGAATCCTCTCAGATGTAGCAGTACATGCCCACGCTTCTAGGCTCTTTTCACAATCTTTCCATACAGTATATGGAACTAGACACGCCCTTTGGGTGGAGCAAGACACACCCCCTCAATGGGGCACTGTGCAAAACTCTGCTACCAACTATAATCTCCCTGAAAATAGTTTTCAAAAGTAGGCAAGTAAGCTTGCAAGTGTAATGGTTGGTTCTTTTATCATTGTTACTGCTTTAGGACATTTGTGATGCAAAAATGGTAGCACTGAACTGTAAAAATATATCTTACACAAGTACTGTAGCTGCAAAATCCCAGACATTGTATAGTCCGGGAATGCCACCACTCTGGACACCACCAAAACGGGCCATCACTTAAAGAAGTCGGCATAAGGAGAGAGCTGGGGCTATAGAGGGGCACATGCCTCTGTATAACAGCTATGGGAACTATAGTGACTGCTGTGTTTCACCCTGTCAGAAAAAAGGGCGGAGTGATACAGCTCTGTGTAATTTGCCCTGTCAGAGAGGGGCAAAGAGAGATACAGGAACAGAGCAGTGATGATTCCTTGCAGTTAGGAGGTGCTGCAGCTGTGCCACGCCACCAAGGGACGGTATGTGCCGAAATCTGTGCCAGTATCTATACCCAGGTAGTATTATAGAGGAGGATGACCCAGCCAGGGCAGTGACAGGAGATGGCGCTGTTGTAATACAGTCACCCCCCACAGCAGCTATCCCACAGTACTGCAATACTCACTGCAGCCATGCCACCTGAGGGAAAGATGGGTTGGAAAACTGCTGCCACAGCCTGGAGGGGAAATACCAGGGGTGGATTAGGATGGAAAGCTGCCTGGGAAATGTATGGAAACAGCCCTAAGGGGTGGGGTCTGTTGAGGGGGTGGAAGGTTCATTCTTATGGGACAGTATTGTGCAAGCTCAGGCAGGCGAAGAGCATCGCATCTGATTGAATTGAGCGCTATAGCTAACATCTACTGTACTCTTGGTATGCAAAATGGAGGCAGAATGAAAGGGAGGTTGGAAATGTTAATATTGTTTTATATATGGGGATAAGTAATCCCAGAGGGTCTAATTTTACATGTATGAGTTAGTTATGGATAAAGATACATGTGAAATAAAATTAAAAGTAATTTGTATGCCATGTAGTTCAGTAACGTATTTTATTACTATACAAGTAGTTAGGCAATAGGTAGGGCACATGGACCCCCTGGTCAACCCAGTGTTCCTTAAGCGGATTCTAATGACAGAATAATTTTCCATATTGTTTGCAGTAAACAGCCAGATGCACACACTGCGCCCATTTTTTGAACACTTATTTCCGAAGTCCAGCAATGGCGGAGGCAGCGCTGTGGAAATCGCTGGAAAAATGGCCACAGCACCAATTTTCCAGAGATCTATGCATGTGCAATGGAGTATGAGTACCCTAATGCTCAGACCACACAATGCTGCGGCAGCAGCACTACAGAAACTGTCGGTAATTTGGCCACCGTGCTGTTTCCCTGAGCATGGGCAGTAGGGTCTGAACGCTCTAGTGTTCAGACCCTACTGCGTAGCGCTAATTCCCAGCAGAGAGTAGGGTCCAGTCAGAGGAGGGTGCCATGTGCAGCCTCCTTCACTCATTAATGACCCTGTGAACAGGTAATGGGGCAGATTTATTAAGCTCAGTGAAGTGATAGTGTCTGGTTTTTATCACCGGCCAATCAGCTCCTAACTGTGAAGTTACAGGCTTGGTTTAATAAAAGCCAGGTAGGAGCTGATTGGCCGGTGATAAAAAAAAATTGGGGGGAAATTTACTAAAAAAAAATAGTGGAAAAAAAATCGTATTTTCATACGAAAATACAATTTTTTTTGGTGTAAACGTATTTTTGGGCATTTACTATGCCAAAAAAACGTATTTTCCTATTCTTAATGATGGGACATTCATATTTGTATTTACAAATACGAATGTCTACACACCATCGATAGAATACAACAGGAATCACCATTCAAAAGAATGGTGGTTCCTGATTTACTAAGCAGCCGTATTGAAAATACGGCTGCTAATTGGCGTGAAACAGCCACGAAAATACGGCAGGAAAATACACCTTATTTTCCTGTCGTATTTGCTTTATGCCTGCACGGATCAGTCAGATCCGTGCAGGCTGCAGTGTAAAAAAAATGGTAAAATAAATAAATTAAAAAAACAGCGTGGGGTCCCCCCCACAGCTGTAACCTGCACCAGGCTGGTTACAGCCGGGGCTGGTAATTAAAAATCAGGAAACCCGACAAATAGGGGTTCCCCGATTTAACAACCAGCCCCAGGCTCCAGGTCCGGGGCTGGTTCCCAAAATACGGGGGACAAAATGAGTAGGGGTCCCCCGTATTTTAAGACCCAGCCCCAGGCTCAACCAGCCAGCAGGGTAATGCCACAGCCGGGGTGAGACTTTTTATACAAGTCCCCCCGGCCAAAGCATTAACCCCCTGACCGGTCAGCCTGGCCAGGGCCCCTGGGGGAGTGGGGACCCCCCCAATAAAGGGGACCCCCCCCTCCAGGACTTACCTGACCAGGCTGAAGCCTGATGCTGTCCTCGATGCCCCTGGGCGGTGGGCATCGAACTGATTTGAGTGTAAAAAATAGAATTAAAAACTATTGTTTTTACTGTGGAACTATGAGTACCAGCAATCCTCCCCCGCAAGCTGGGACTTGGAGAACCACAAGTCCCAGCCTGCGGGGCATGGCGGCAAATCAGGCTAGGCGGCCAATCAGGAGCCGACTTTCTCAGCTCCTGATTGGCCGCCTAGCGGCCAATAGAATCATTCTATAGAGAGGCGCAGAAGATGAAACATCTCTGCGCCTCTCTGACAGTCCGATGCGGGGAGCTTATGGAGTCGCCGGCGTGTCACAGAAGGTGACAGAAGACCAGGACTACGTCGGATCAAGACTTCAGAGCTTCCATGGAGGACCTGGGTGAGTAGGATTTCCTTCCACAGGTCCCCCATGGATTTCTTCGGACCGGATGGACGCCGCCAGACGCCGCTGACATGGAGAAGACCGCCGAAACGGAGCAGGACAAGGCACCGGACCAAGACCCAGGGACCTACCTACGGGCTCAAGATAGGTAAGTATCAGTATGTATGGGCTTGGAATGTATTAAAGTTTTATTGTGTGTCAGTGTGTATTTATTTCACTATTTTTTTGACTGTGGAACTACAAGTGCCAGCGGGCCCTTTAATGCCCCGCAGGCTGGGACTTGTGGTTCTCCAAGTCCCAGCTTGCGGGGAGGCTTGCTGGGATTCATAGTTCCACAGTAAAAAACAATAGTTTTGAATTCTATTTTTTACACTCAAATCAGCTCGATGCCCACCGCCCAGGGGCATCGAGGACAGCACCAGGCTTCAGCCTGGTCAGGTAAGTCCTAGAGGGGGGGACCCCTTTATTGGGGGGGTCCCCACTCCCCCAGGGCCTCTGGCCAGGCTGTCCGGTCAGGGGGTTAATGCTTTGGCCGGGGGGACTTGTATAAAAAGTCTCCCCCCGGCTGTGGCATTACCCTGCTGGCTGGTTTGGCCTGTGGCTGGTTCTTAAAATATGGGGGAGCCCTATTCATTTTGTCCCCCGTATTTTGGGAACGAGCCCCGGACCTGGAGCCTGGGGCTGGTTGTTAAATCGGGGAACCCCTATTTGTCGGGTTTCCTGATTTTTAATTACCGGCCCCGGCTCTTTCAGCCTGGTGCTGGTTACAGCTGTGGGAAAGGAGGGGGGGGGGGGGCACGCTGTTTTTTTATTTATTTATTTATTTATTTATTTTACCATTTTGTTTTACACACTGCAGCCTGCACGGATCTGACTCGGAGGGTTACAAAGCAGTCGTATATGACTGCTTTGTAAATCCCCCTCCGGAACACGACTTTGCATACGAGGTATGCAGTCGTATTAATTCGTATTAAGAATACGTATACAACTTTTTGCATTCGTATTCTTAGTAAATTTCCCCCTTTATCACTTCACCGAGCTTAATAAATCTACCCCTGAGAGGTTAAAGTGCAGTACTGTCTACAGCAGCCATCTTGGTTAGGGAATGAAGCTTCCCTATAGGAACAATCTTGGAGTATGCACTGAGGCACAGTTCTATACCAACACAAACAATGAGGAGAAAGACATTATACACACACAGCACACATACTTCACACATTAGTTCTGCTCAGTGCCTGTCCTCCCATTTTTTCTTATGCTCACAAATTTAAATCACTGGATATTAAAGTAGTTGCTACTGTTGGAGCTGACACAGTAGCGCTGAGGCACAGCTTATCACTTCACCAGGCTTAATACATCTGCCTCCAGTGTCTCGGCAGCTGCTTAATGAGCTCAGCAGTCATTGCTGCTGCGGCTATCTCAGTTTGAACCACAGAGCATCCTGGACTGCCACTAACTTCAGCCAGAGGGCGATACAGACTCACTTTTTTCAGTGTCCTGCACAGGTTGGTCTAATAGTTCCTCCATCTTCTACATACCCATGAAAATGGGATACCATTGTCATACATATCTCTCACATCCTACCACATTCTGTCCTCATATAGGGATGGATGGAGACATCCCCATCTCGACGAACAGTGCGCCAAGATGGAACACTCTGTCTTGCCCGTGGAATGAACAATGGCAGCGCCATCTGTAGACCTCTTATTGCCTCTTGAAAACTGGAAGTATAGGATATATATCGGTCTGCGCTATATTAGGCAGCCTATGTCTTAACGAGATTAAGGGGTACCACCACTTTCCCAAAGATATATACAATTCACACAAAAAATCTCAATTAATATGACAATGGCGCCTGAGTAAAATAGAAAATAGTACTCCCTTATAAATGTCTTTGGGGTTTCCTCTCCACTCTTATGATTAAGGAATTAATGTAAAATCAGCATACAGTATCTGGGGGGTCTTTCTCCACTCCAATCCTCCAATAGTGATTAACTGCAAAAGGATAGTAACCCACAAGAAGCAGATGCTGTAGTAGGTTTCAAATAGTTCCTTTAATCACAACAACCATGGTACACATAAATAAAACCTTGAAAAAGATCTATAAACAGATCGAAACGCGTTGGTGGGGACTCTTCTGTGTTCTGCAGTGGTGGGAACTGGCTCCAATTTAGACGGAAAGGATATTGGGGCCCCGATATATCCCTATCAGACATCTTGGGAAATATCTGACCCCATTTTGGAACTAAGTACACCCATCATCTTTTATTTATGTGTACCATGGTTGTTGTGATTAAAGGAACTATTTGAAACCTACTACAGCATCTGCTTCTTGTGGGTTACTATCCTTTGCAGTTAATCACTATTGGAGTGGAGAAAGACCCCCCAGATATGCTGATTTTACATTGATTCCTTAATCATAAGAGTGGAGAGGAAACCCCGAAGACATTTATAAGGGAGTACTATTTTCTATTTTACTTAGACGCCATTGTCATATTTATTGAGATATTTTTTTGTGAATTATCTTAGTGCCTCTACCTCTTGCACATCCACACCCCCACTCTTACTACCTGTTAAGGTCCCATAAGCATCTATATTTTATGCGATCCTTCTACTCGGGAAGCTACGACTTCTGTTCTTTGGAGAAATTGCAGTAATGTATAGCCAGCTTTAGGGTTAGGCTGTAAGAGGGGTTTAGCTGCGAGAACAGAGGGTTAGATGTAGGCACAAAGAAGGGGGGGTTAGGGTTGGCTGCAAGCTGGGAGGGGTTAGGTTTAGGTGGCAGGTACAAGAGTTACGGTTAGGCCCTAGCATGGAGGTTTAGGGTTAGGATGTGGGGAAAGAAGGTTGGGGGGCAGAGGAATGGTAAGTAAACTGTCAGGATTCCTCCTGATCACCGGTATTTCTACCACTGGCCATCTGTATTTATTCCCACTAATTCCCCTCTGTGTCTGATTATTACCTAGAATCCTCATCAATCTATTTTATATGAATGTTGTCATGTGGTGTGGTGTAGGACAGAAGGTTCTACACCTCAGCCTCCAGATATAAAATAATTGTCAGGGGAACATACCATGGGACACACGTCATAGAGTATGTGGACACATATGTATAACTGATCTCCTTTATATGCACTACAGATATCAGATACTGACTACTTTATTCTCTGTTGTCTTACCCATGTGTATAGTGAGCAGTAACAATGGGTAATAAGCCATCTTGTGCAGATCAAGCACCAAGCGATAAGAAAATCTTACAGCAAAAGTTGGTGAAAGGACACTATGAGAAATTACCTAATGAATGGCCTGTTCCAGACCCTGATGAAAAGGCTAAAAGTTTGTTTCTGCAACATGCGGGGTCCATGGCAGCAGACTTAGGGAATGAATGCATTAGAGATGTTTCTCTGAAAGAGGCTAGCACTGAATCGGCAGAAGCCAAAACACCGCCGGTAACACGTCCAGACAGTAACTCCAAATGCCAGTTTATAAATGTACTTACTTTGGAAAAGAAGCAAGAAGTAAAAATGTTTACAGGGCCTAAAATTCCACTAGTAGAAACGATGGATACAAAAGAAGGTAACATTGAGGGCAAAAAGAAGGGTGTCAGTAACCTGACATTTAAGGAGACTGCTGCCCAGCTGCCACAGGAGCCTACATTCCACCCTGTATTGCTATCACACACCAGCCGTCTGTACACCATCGGAACACCTCCTAAGTCAGATGTGTCAGCCACTCTCTTAGATGGTAGCCATACAGCCAGCAAAAAGGATAAAGCTCAGACTTTTGTTATTAAGCCATCACCTGCATTAAATGTGGGATTTACCAGATCTCAACCCAGCACTGTACCCTCTAGGGAATTTCTGGTTGTAGATACTGAAACCATTAAAAGAGCTGAGACATCAGATCTTATGAAGGCCTCACCTAGGGGAGATGAGCCTTTCAGGAAGCATCAGCTCAAAACAACACTGCCGGTGGCCACGCAAATAACACCATCAGTAGGTTTCTCATGTGTAGATATCCCCAAGCCCAGCTTACCGGCAATAACACATTCATATAAGCCTTTAGATGCTAGTCCTGTGGGCACACAACAGAAGGATGCTTCAGTGGTCGCAACCAGGCTTACAACTCTTGCTAAAGGTGAAAAAAGGTCGTCAATGCAGCAAACGTGCAATAGAGGTCAGAAAATAACCAGTGTGAAGAGGCAAGAAGGCGTTCAGAACACAAAGATCATAAATAGGGTGCAATTCAGCAGTGAGGATGATCTTTTTATTACGAACCCACCAGAATTAAGACCAGACTCCTTTGCTGCAACTGACAAACAAGAAGAGTCATTGAAAATTTGCCCAGTACCAAAGCAATGCATGCCTACACAGGAATTCAATGAATGTGCAGCTACTTTAAGTAAACTTGGAGCGATACCTAAGAATAAAGTGGAAGCTTTTCTGCCAAAAGCCAGGGATCTATCAAATCTGAAATCTGCATCTTCAAAAAAACAATTAAGGAAACAGCCCCGTGGCCAACAAAAATCACCAAGGAAGCAGCCTAAGGTCAATAATTCCCTGACTAGAAGAAAACACCAAACTCCCATGAAGCACCAGATTAGTGTCTCTGGTTGGATCAAACCATTCTCTCCGGATCCTCATATGCAGCAGATACAAACAGAGGACTCCGCACATTTTAAACACTCAACTCAGTCTCTCCCAGTAGTGGAGAAAGCACCAACTGGTCAGCTCACCACGTGTACAGAAACGCAGGCTGACAACATCATTATTCCTGAGAACACTCTGGATCCGGTTCCAGCAGATCCACTTCCCAAAACATGGGAAAATTTCTATATAGACGGCATTTGTACTATGAAATGTAGGTGCAAACATCGTCCAGGAAAGCTACCCCTAAATATAACAAAGTGGTAAGTATATTGTATTATCATTAAGTCATTGTTTTATTTTCCTAATATCAGAAAAAAACGTTCTAACAAGCAGTCTATAGCAAAACACCTTCATTCTTTCTGGTTGTGTATTGTAAGAACAGGTTAGGCTATTTCCACCCAGGGAGGTGGCTGCAGTCATATTGGGCAATGACAAAGACAGCTATATTTTTATTGCCGCTAAAGGCCCCCATCCACCAGTCCAATTTGGCTACTTTTTACCCGATTCAAACATATTGGGCCAAGAAAGCAGGGTGAAAAGGTGTTTGACATCCAATCTGATGTTCTGTCCCATGCGCATCAAGTTGGATTTCGGACTTGCTTTAAAAAAAAAAAAAATTCTTTACAATCAGAGCAGTCAAGCTTTGGAACTCTCTTCCTGGAGAGGTGGTGTCGGCAGACACATTAAATACGTTCAAAATAAGGTTGGACAAACACTTGTTGGTTAAGAACATCCATGGGTACATATGAGTAATATAATCTGTCAATATTTTATAAACATCCTAGGTTGAACTAGATGGACGCAAGTCTTTTTTTCAGCCTTACCTACTATGTAACAACCAGGGCAGCCTCCCGGGAATGGGGACTTGGATTGCATGCGATATATTGCATGTAAAAGGACCACTCCGTCCCAGGCATCTCAAGGGGGATCGGCAGCAACTTCTCCAGAGTAAAAGTCGCAGTAATGGGTGGGGGCCTAAACTGTTCCATTTTTGGATCCTACAATGGTCAGGTCATTTGTGTGGCCCTAGCTATACACTGCTGAGATTCATTCCTGAGAGAGGAGTAGATGTACCCTCACTTGCAGGTATAACACGTCCTGCTTCAATTCTTTACCGTTGTGAAGCAGGAAGCCATAACACCAAAATGTATAACCATCTCAAATGCTGGAGTGGGGGGGAGTGAAAACAGTGAAAACTCCCCTTACCAGCACTTCCTGCTAGAGCGCTCAGCACATAAAGCTAGTGTTGATGCACTGTGTCTCTCCCACCACAACCAGTGAGTGATCTCAATTCAGCCCGGGACCTGGCAGTCGCTCAGCCAGAGACAGAGCTGTCCCTGCAGCAGCAAATGGGCAACAACACCTGCAGCTTTCAAAATCAAAAGCTGCAGGTGTCAGAATGGTCAGTAGCACTGACTGTCCATACGTTGTCTGGCATATTGGTGTGATAGCTTATAGTGGGCAGTGCTGACAGGGGGGGGGGAAGGGACATTCAGCAAGGCGGCAGTTGGCATTTACCAGCTTGCAAGGAAATGCAAGACTGCTGCTTAGAACCAGGTCTGAATCAGGCCTTTTATATACAATGTGCATTAGGTACTATAGAATTAGTCATACAAGTGTAAAGGATCATTTATGTGTCATTAGCAGGGGAGAAATAGTTGCAGTACCAGCAGTATTGGCACTCACATTACCGCCTTTACCCACAGGTTGTCAGTGTCAGAGAACAAGCTGGCAGAACCCGCAGGGTTCACCACATTAAAACTGGCGGCCTCCCTGGTGGTAGGAACCAAACTTCTGCTCGATCACACCGCTTCCAGTGTTCCTAAAGACAGCAGCATCAAGCAGATGGAGCAGCTGAAGTAAAAGTAACAATGGTGCTTGCCTGAAGTCTGAACACTAACACCCCTCCCGCTTGTCACATTGTTTGTACTTTGCAAATGTTCCTGTTATAGTTCTTATTTGTTTAATAGTTCAATAAGAAAATCTTACCTCATCCTGGGATATTTGGGGATGATTATGTTCCACGCAGTGTTAATAGTGTTGGGAAGGAGATCCTGGAGCTTTTCAACTGTCCTCATCGCTAGTCGGGAGATGGCAGCTCTCACGCCTAGAACCGGGTGTCTAGTTACAATTAGAGATGAGCAGGCTCTGATTTACTCTGATTTCAAAGCAGGATCTTATGGCTATCCCAAATCACATGACAGTTGTTGACAGTTGATAGCCAATAAGATCCTGCTTTGAAATCAGAGTAAATCAGATTAAATCAGAGCCTGCACATCTCTAGTTACAATACAACATTCTCTAACTTAAGTGCCTGCCTGATACTGTTTGCGCCGCACTAAAGGCATAAAATTGCATTGTAATAATGAGTGCACAGTGGCAGATATATTGATCAGATATATCTACTAGTGTGTACCCAGCCTTAATGTGCCTTGAGAACTGAGGTTGGGAATGCCTGCTATAGAGTTCTAGAGCTCCCTTGCCATAGAAGAATCCTGATGGGCCAGTTTTGCCGAAGCCATACTTGCCTATCTTAAGAGTCTACTCTCTGGAAGAAGCCCCGTCCCATTTCTGTAAATGCCATGATTCGCAGCTCTTTGGACAGGGGGTGGTACTAAATGATGTGATTTGCGCCTTTTTAGCCCCACCCCCTACCCAAAGAGCCATGAATGCCGGTATTTGACCGGCAGAGGGTGTGGGGGCTGATGCAGGGGCCCTGCTAAATGCAAGTGCCTTACCGACCCTTCCGGGGGGGCCGGGAGGGGGACCCAATTTTCGGGACCCTCACGGCCATTCCGGTAGGGTAGTTAAGTATGGCAGAAGCTGCATTACCAACCAGAATGCAGGATTTATACATAATCATTTATGATTGAGAACATATTGGGCCGTATGCAGTGGCGTCTGAGGTCAGCGGCCGCGTGGGTTGCTGGCCGAACACATGCATTTTTTTTAAAGGGCCAGTCATTTACAAGGCATAGTTTTTGCCGAGTTCAGATGACAATCCACACAGCCGCTGAACTTGGGCGCCATTACATCTGGCCCAATATATCTGTACTCACATAGAAGGCAGTAATAAAGAACAAATACATGGATACACGCTATACATGGACCCTAGTCAGTACTGACAGTATACACGACTGCAACTAGATACTACTTTATGACCCAGGGGCCTCAGATTATAGAGATATCTACATTCGTTTTGTGGTTGCGTTTGTTTTATTCTACAGTTTGTATTCCTTTTATTAGAATAAGTGAATTGTTCTCTTGTTGTCTATCATTGGTGTGTATGTATCACATCCTCCAATAAAAGTTTATTTGCAGACATATTACCCAATGCTTTACAGAGACTATATAAGTCATTTACGTCACTCCCAAGTGGAGCTTGCACTCTACATTCCCTACCACATGGGCGTACATGCACACTAGGGCTCATACTGTCTGAATCCAAAACACATGAGCAGATAGACCCAGCTACATACATGTTGGCTTTATGTCTCCCCTCTGTCTGACATAGGGGGCAGATCAGGGGTATGGCTATGCCCCGCCATCTGCTATACAATGGCCACATACAGCACGAATTGCGTCATCACTTTGCCCACTTTTCCTCCATATGTGGTGGCTGCAGGGGTGAGTGGGCAGCCAAGAGGGGCAGTTAAGGCGGCTGGGGATGGTGGCAGGTGTAAGATGGCTCCAATAGACTTGCCTACTTTACCAAGAGGATTTACAGTGCAGGGAGGAGGATGTCACAGGTCCGGGTAGCACATTGCTGTGATGTCTGGACACAGGTGAGGGGGGGTCGGTGCGAGGCGGCGGGGGTCCGTGCAGGGTTGCGTGGGTGGCGTTAAGAAGTTCATAGGCTTCTATGCGATATCCCCTGCAGCGAAAACCCGCCGTGCGAGTTTTCCTCCACATCAAAATGCGGTAAAAACTCTGATAATGGGATTTTTACTGCATAATTCGTTTAGAGAATTCCGCTCAGGGACTGGGGGTGGGGTGGAGAGTTTGTGGGCTAAAAACTGTCACAGCTCAAAGTGAAAGTACATTGCAGAAGCTGTCATTTTGACTGGCTTTTAACTAATATGGATTATAGTTGTCACTGTTGGAACTACCCGAGGCAATGGAAGAATTAGCCTCCAAACGCCAGCTGTCAGGTTGGCACAAGGGGCACATATAAAGCCATCTTCTATACCCCTGCCTGCACCCTACTGATCCCTGCAGAGGGACACACATCTGTTACAGATTTGTCTGGGGTCTGGGCAGCTGCTTGCCGTTGGCTGGAGAGACAGAAGGTGGCTGACTAAAGATACCACCCTTTCAACAGGAACACAGTCCATTTACTTGGCACTTCCGCTCTGTGCCTGGTGTACATGTGCCAGGAACAGTAATGTCTTACAGCTTCCAAAAAAAGCTTGAATATTCTAAATAAATCCCCCAGGTTTAAGAACCATGTTCTTACAAGAAACCACCAATTCACATATCTAAACTAGGGTGGCCAATATCGGGATAGGTGGGATCCTGGGATTTGGCCTAAAAATCGCCGGGATTTGAATCCCGGGATTGGACCTTCCAATCCCGGGATTCCAGGATTAGCTGCGCATATCTAATCCCGGGCAGTGTCTGAGCGCGAGTCTGGAGCGGGTATGGGCAGTGCGACCTGCGCAGCATGACCTCTGACCATCACGCTGCACAGGCCGAACCACCCATATCCACTCAAGAGTGACCCCTCACCTCTAAGAACTCTCTGCAGCTTCGGCTGCCTGTCCTCCTGGCGGTTCTGCTGCTGCCACCACTGATGCCACCCGCCCGCTCCTGTCTGCCCTGCTCCTGCCCGCCCCTGTAAGTAAATGAATGTGCGGGGTGGCCGGAGACAGGCTTGTTTTTTGCCCCTGCTCACTGCCTGTACCGCTTAGAGATGTCAATCCCGGGAATCCCTGGATTGAGCACTTTTCAAAGACGATTCCCGGGATTTAAAAAATGCCCCGGGATTGGCATCCCTAATTCTAAACAGCCTGTAAAGCCATATAGAATGCTAGCCTTCTAAACCAGCCCTATAATGAGAGAAGAGAGACAAGTTTGACCCAGAAACTAAGCCTGGGGCCTAGTGCTCTAACTCTTAATTCGTTTTATAGGGGCACCTTCTAAACTGTCCACTAGTCCGTGTCCTTACTGTTGAATAAATACCAGCTCCATGAACTGGATTCAGTGGCCCCCTCACCCTGGGAGGAATGGGATCATTCGTCAGACTGCATTTAGGTCTACAAGCATTAGGTCTACACCATTAGGTCAACTTGCATTTAGGTCGACCTGACTGAAGGTCGACATGGGTTAGGTCGACAGGGTCATTATGTCGACATGTGTTAGGTAGACAGGTGTTAGGTTGACAGGGTCATTAGGTCGACAGTGAAAAAGTCGACATGTTTTTGTTTTGTTTTTTCCCCCAATTTTTTTTTACATTTTTTCAAGCGTCAACAGAGTCAACATAGCACCGCGTCCCCTCTCATAACTAGTTGCGCTCACCATGCTTCGGGCACGGTGCCTCGCTACGCTCGGCACATTATTTTATTCTCCCACCACGCCCTTATGGATGGTAGGGCATGAAATACCGCCTGTCGGCATATGTCGACTCATAAAACAGTCAAATGACCCAATGTCGACCTTTTGCCTGTCGACCTTCCCCATGTGGACCTAATGACCCTGTCGACCTAATGACCCTGTGGACCCAAGTCATGTCAACCTTCAGTCATGTCAACCTAAATGCATGTCGACCAAAATGCAGGACGACCTAAATGCAGGTCGACCTAGTGGTGTAGACCTAATGCTTGTAGACCTAAATGCTGTAGACAATATGACCGTATCCCCCCTGGGACTCCTTTTGTTGCACACATAGGCAGAATCCTGAGATTGAAAAGATGTCCCAGGATTGGTCACCCTAACTTAAATAATTAATATACTTCTACAAGGAAGAATCCCTCCATGGTTTAAAGGCGAAATGTGGCCAGCATTCAGTGTGTTGTGTGAGAATAAACAAGATAATCCCAACTCTGGGGTTGATTCTAGTTTGCTCAGTCCCCGCTGTATTCGCAAAGGGACCGATGTTTAGGTCATGTGGGCATGAGCCTCCCGCCCCGTTCTCGGTTGGCCACCATCAAATGATTTCGCCCCCATATGGTCCTCTGCGAATCGATGTTTATGCTAAACACCCATTAGCAATGCTGCTGGGAACGGGCGGCATTAGATGGCTCACTAGGCATTGAATTTATGCTGCTTAGCAAATCAACCAGAATGAGGCCCTCAGTCCCACAGTTCCAAGTATTGTGGACGTGTTTCAAGATAGTTTTGACAAGGGTTTAGCTCTCTGTAATCTCAAAGTACAGATATCTGTAGTATTTCTGTATTCTGATTTGTTGGCACCTTACCTCTCAACTCTATGGGTGAAATGTAATAGGATGAGAGAATCTGAAAGTGAGAAATTTGGTGAAAAATCTCCAGTTTTTTTTTAAAGCGCCAATCATTTACACTGCAACATCATACAGGTCGAGTATCCCGTATCCGAATATCCGTTATCCGAATTATTCCGAAATACGGACATTCCAGAAAGTGAAAAAAAATTATTTTTTTGCTAAAAACTCACTGGGGACATATGTAACAGCATCACTGGGGACATGATATGTAACTGGCACTATATATGTGCAAGACAATGATTGCTTGGCATTCAAATTCAGTGCTGAGATAGTACACACATTTTGTTTCACGTTTTGAAACCTTGTTTTTTGAACAATTAAAATATGTTTGTGTGTATTTTATGTGGTAATAAAATATATTTGTGTGTATATTATGTGTTTATACAGCATAAATGCAAGATACTTCAAAATACATCATTGAAATATTAAAATATTCCGAAATACGGAATAATCCGTTATCCAAAATTCTCCTGGTCCCGAGCATTTTGGATACGGGATACTCAACCTGTACTGGTTTTGCAGTGTAAATAATTGCCACTTTTAAAAAATCTGGAGATTTCTTACCAAATCTCACACTTTCTGAATCTCTCATCCTATTACATTTCACCCATTATCTCTTTCCAATGTTTTATAAATCTCCCCCTGTAAATTCAAATACACTGAATTAGGGATGCCAATCCCGGGGCATTTTTTCAATCCCGGGAATCGGGATTGAAAAATGCTCAATCCCGGATTCCCGGGATCCCGGGATTGGCATCCCTAAAAGAAAATTGCCGCTGTACCCCCACATAACTTGCTTTTTGGGAGCTGTGGAGGGGGGCAGGTGGCAGTGGTGTGAGGGCAGGCGGCAGAGGTGCGGGGGCAGGCGGCAGAGGTGCAGTAGCAGGAGTCGGGAATGACGCGGGCGGCTGGGAGGCGCGTCGAGTATGACGCGTGAGGCTGGTATAGGCCCGCCAGCGAGGGTCTTCTGGGTGCTGGGGATGCCATGCTGCGGCCTGCGCAGCGTGACCTATGACCGAATCATGCTGTGCAGGCCACACACCGGGTCGAGAACAGCCGGGCAGCATCTGAGCGGCTGCTCAGACGTTGCCCGGCATTAGACTGCACATGCGTAGTCTAATCCCGAAATCCCAGGATTTGATACTCCAATCCCGGGATTGGATACTCCAATCCCGGGATTGAAATCCTGGACATTTTGGGGCCAAATCCTGGGATCCCGCCGATCCTGATCCTGGGATTGGCCACCCTTCACATAATACAGCAATTTACAGTATTAAACCTTTAGCAGCACCTGGAGACCTCAATTAGGTCCTGGAAGCCTTAATATCATGTACCTTTGAATGGTAACAGACCGTAGATAGACTATGTCTATGTCTAGACAGGCCTAAGGTCGACAGGGTCAAAAGGTCGCAGAAAGTATACAGGTCAATACTTCGACAGGTACAAAATGGTTAACGGAAGTTTTTGAGGCTTTCTTTCAAAGTTTGCTTACCGGCCACGTGGACTACCAATGGGAATAGCAATTGTTCACCTGAAGCGCAGTAATTGAAGTGAGCCCATAAGGGTCTACGTAACCATTCATTGGGATCACAGTGATGAAAAATACAAAATGACACAGACAACAAAAAAATACATTTTTTAAACTGTCAACCTTTTTTATGTCGACAATTTTCATTTGTCCTTTTGACCCTGTCGTCACAATGCATGTTGATTATATAGTGTCTGTCTAATAACTGTGAATGTTTTATACCACAGCCCTCTTTGATGTGTCTCCAAGTGGCTTGCGACTATAACGTCCTCTTACAATCACATCTGCTCCCAGATTACACAAACGACATGCCCTGTGGTCTACACAGCCTCGTACAGGACAAACCGGTATTAACTACTAATCACCGAACGTACAGTAGTTTCCACTTCTCATATCAATTAAGAGATCAAACTACCATCTCTCTGTCCACAAACAACTAATACAAGCTAATGAAAAGGACGAACGATTTCATACTCTAGATCCTGTTAGCGCTAACTCTGTTTATCTTTCCAGGACAGATGATTTCCGGATGACCACACAGCTGATGGTCCTTCCATAGTGTTTCTGTAAATGGCATGCTGCAGCCAAGCCTACGCTGACACGATACACTAGAGACGTTATTATTACACACGGGGCCGTCACTAGCACCTAGGGCCTCATTCAGATCTAATCGCACACCTGCGAATTCTCAAATTGGCCGATTATCGATGTACTGCGCATTCCATTAAGTCCTGCAAATGTTTCTGTTCGCTGGCCGTGCACACGGGGATTGATAGGGAGAGGGTGTGTGGGGGTGGGAACTGATGTTTCATGGGAGTGCCAAGAAAAATGCAGGGCGCGCCAAAACACAGGGAAAATGCAGGCGTGCCAAAGCCTGCTAGGGGAGGGTGTGTGACGTCCGCAGCAGCCCGGATGTACCTGTATTCATCGCAGCTGCTGAGTAAGTCCTGAGCTATATGGCGGCTGCGATGACTGGTGCCCAGTGTAAAAATCATTAGATGTTGAGCGGCTTCCGACTGACATTGAACATATTGGACCTTATTCTGGTCCGTTCGCAGCAGGGCTGTGTTCGCAATGAGACCCATATTTTTGTACTGTGCATGCGCATTTATGCGCATGTGCATACGCAGGGGACATGCACCCACGGCGAACAGACAGTTTGCTGGCTGCACTCACCCAGGACAATGGGTGGAGAGGGGCAGGCGGTGGAGAGGGGCGGCTTCATTAGCATATGAGGCCATGACGCAGGTGAGCAGCTAACATCACCGGATGTCAGCTGCCCGCCCATTTCCTTCCCAGCATGCACACATATGTAAGGTTGCTCAGAGCAACCTTACATATGTGTGCACCTTCCACATCTTTCGATGTTCGGCAACCATCGAAAGATGTGAGAGGTTTCCCCCTGGCCTGCAAATGGATGCTACTGTGTAACATTAATTTGCATGCCCTGCGTGTTAATCGTGCTTGCAAATGGGTGGCGCCAGCGGGGTTTGGTGGAATCAACCAGAATACCCCCTACAGTGAGCACATTAATTGAGGAATTTCCCTGTAGCCACCAAGAGGGGAGGGTTAGGCTGTGTGCGGGGAAGGGTTAGGCTGCGGGGGGGGGGGGGGGGGTGTTAGGCTGCGGTGGGGGGTGGTTAGGGCTAGGCTGTGGAGGAGGGTTAGGCTATGGGTGGAGGGTTAGGCTGCAGGGTGGGGAAAGGTTAGGTCTAGGCTATGGGGAGGGTTAGGCTGTGGGGGGATGATAAGGGTTAGGAATTAGGTAGAGAGGGGTGGGCTACAGAATTAAAGCGAGAGGGTTAGTATACTTTCCCAGCCCCTGCCAGGATTCTGATGATCGGGATGCTTCTGTTGGTCTTCTGACCACTGGAACCCAAACACTAGTCATGCATCTGTATTCTCATAAACCCCAAGTGTCTTGAAAATGTACTGGCTATTCCTGAGCAAATCACAGGAGACGGCAAATTGGGCACACATATAGGCGCATATGGGGGTCTCACAGGCGGATAAATGTAGGGTTATCAAACTCCAATGCACAGATGCTCACATTGAAGGCCATAATGTCACGGACAATCTGCATTAGTACGGTGTAACTGATCATAACTTTTCAAGACGCACCCAGCGGTATCTGGAAGTCATTCAGAGAGGGCGTCCCGGGAAGGGCTTGCAGCAAGCAGCGTTTGCATACATGCACAGCAATGTAACATTACAGGTTTTATTGAGTAGAACAAATCAACCCAAACAACCAACCAGAACTCTCCCATTCCTCCAATCAATCAGAGACTCATTGGAGCTGTGTGGCATCCTTATATTTGCAATCAAGATGACTGATTCATGTATTGAACCACCTTGGCTCAAGCAGGGATTTTCTGTCAATATATTACATTCTTGTCCTACCTTCAAAATCCCCTTATCTATAGCACCTGATTTGTGTCCCTGCATCGCCCTCTGGAGCCGGCGGACAGGCGCGGCATGAGTGCCAGGATAAAAGGAATAATAGTGACACAGGAGTGGAAAGGCCATTTCCCATTAGAAGGACATCAAGCTGTCAATTTAATAAAATTCTATTTGTTCCTATTTTTTTTACTCTGAGGAGGAAATTTCACATGTATCTGTTATTCTAAAATTAGCTCCAAGCTGTCAGAGTTTTCACTGTCTGTCAGAGCTGCCAGACTCTTCATTGTAACTCTTCCTCTTCAATTCACTTTAGAGACTTCCAGCCAAACGTTTGTTTATTCTGAATTCATCGCACTCATCCATTGTACCGGATCCCCGATTCTGTACATTGATACAGTATCTCACTGGACAGGTAGGGTTATATTTATTATCAGTTTTAAGACATGGTTATTTTTATTTGTCATCACTAATGCAGCAGCTCTTTTTTCTGTTTTGGGTGGCAGCGCCGCTATTTTGCGGTCATCACACCACACATGTAGTTGTAGCCAGTGCTAAGGAAGAATCTTTTTGGACCACAAATGTTTTGAAATGCCCCCTCACAAGACGATATAGAATACTGAACATACAGCGCTGGTTACGTTGATTGACATTTTTTTGTTGTATCAATGTGCAATAGTAAAGTTCCCGCAGAGGACAATGATATAGTACACCTAGGCCCTTATTCAGATCTGATTGTAGTACAAATTTGGGTACTTGTTTCCTAGCACGGCCACCACGATTTCTATCGTGGTGGTCGTGTCGGAAAAAATCGTGTCGGTTGCGTCGGGTGCATACCAAAACGCACACGACGCGACCGACGCGATGTACCCGATTTCTCCATAGGCTTCAATGTTAAAATAATTTAACATTGAAGCCTATGGAGAAATCGGGTCCATCGTGTCCATAGGCTTCAATGTTAAATTTAACATAGGAAAAAATGGTAAAAGGGCCAATATGAGCCATTTCTCATTGGGTATGGCCCAGTCATATGTGTTAAAAATAATGGCCCCCCATTGTGGGCGCCACCCCCACGATCGACGCGAACCCGAAGCGTGGCGAGCGCAGCGAGCCCGCGAGGGGCGGCGGTGCGCGTCCTCCGACCTTTTCATTCCCCTACTATCCACGTCGGCGTGGAGTTGAGAATAGATTAGTGTGGCGAGCGCAGCGAGCCACCGAGCTCGAAGCGTGGTAAGCGCAGCGAGCCCCGCGAGGGGACGCTGATACCTTCACAGATCCCTGCGTCCCCTCGCGGGCTTCACAGGTATCAGCGTCCGCTCGCCACGCTTCGGGCTCGCTGCGCTCGCCACACTAATCTATTCTCAACTCCAGGCCGACGTGGATAGGAGGGGAATGAAAAGGTCGGCGGACGCGCACCGCTGCGCTCGCCACGCTTCGGGTTCGCATCAATCGTGGGGGTGGTGGCCACAATGGGGGACCATTATTTTTTACACACATGACGGGGCCATACCCAATGAGAAATGGCCCTTATTCGGCCTTTTCCCATTTTTTCCTATGTTACATGGACTCAGTTTCAATGTTAAAATAATTTAACATTGAAGCCTATGGACAAATCGGGTCCATCGCATAGGCTTCAATGTTAAATATTTTAACATTGAAGCCTATGGAGAAATCGGGGGCATCGCGTCGGGTACGCATAGGCTTCAATGTTAAAATATTTTAACATTAAAGCCTATGGGGAAATCGTGGGCATCGCGTCGGTCGCGTCGTGTGCCTTCTTAAGGCACACGACCGACGCGATGTACCCGAGTACTGCTTTTTCAAAGGAAATCGCGGGCATCGTGTGCCTTAAAGTTAAGGCACACGATGCCCGCGATTGTGGCCGTGATAGGAAACAAGTACCCAAATTTGTTCTGAAAATGGACAAAACCATGTGCACTGCAGGAGAAACAAATTAACTCACACAAATCTAACTCTCTCTATACATGTTACATCTGCCCCACCTGCAGTGCATATGGTTTTGCCCATTTTCCAAACAAATTTGTACTGCGATCAGATCTGAATAAGGGCCAGAGCCGGCCCTAGCCTAAATGACGCCCTAGGCAAGATTTTGGCTGGTGCCCCCTAGCACCGCCACTAGTTCCGCCTCTGACCCTGCTCCCCTTTCCCAGTACCATCAACCCTCATCATAGCAGTCATCATTTTGGTACTACTACCCGCAATATTTTAAATAGAAACAGTGCACACATTCGGTGGCCCAAACAGGGGTGTGTTCTTGTTGGGAAGGGGCATGGCCACACAATAGTACCCCCAATTCAAATTATGCCACACAGTAGTGCAACTTTATTCACATTATATGATGCGATGGTGTCCCTTATTCACGTTACATCACACAATAGTACCACTTTACCTTATATACATTACTCCTCACATTATTCACATTATACCCTTAGAAAAAAATCCTGAGAAAATATTGTATTTTAAGCACCACCATGGCCACACTGCAACCCAGCACAAAGCAGTGTGTGCTAGGTAGAGGAGAATAGTTGCAGCTGTCTCTTAAGGGGAGGGGGCCCGGGGCCCCACTGGGCCCTTCCTTCAGACTTTTGCCTGGGTAATTTGTACCCCCTACCCCTTTCTCTCGGCACCCCTGATAATAACACACAGTAATGCCCCTTACACATGACACACATTATTCATGTCCTTATAACCATAATGCCCCTTACACATTATGCCAACCTTTATTAATGCCCTTCATACACATAATGACACACATAATGCCCCTTATACATATGTTGCACTTTATTAATGCCCTTATACACATGACACACATAATGCCAATTACACATATGTTGCACATTATTAATGCCCTTATACACATGACACACATAATGCCTGTTACACATATGTCGCACATTATTAATGCATCTATACATGACACACATAATGGCCCTTACACATATGCCGAACACTATTGCACAACCAACCCACCCACAGACAGCACTTGCACAGCCGCTAACACTTTGACCTTTGCCTCTGCTTGGATATAGATGTTTCCTCATACATCTTGACTCAATAGGCCATGCAGCTAATGGCCAGTTCTGCTAACGGTGGGTGCCTTTTTTGCTGAAAATTCGTCTTATTTGCATTGTTATGACCAGCATATGATGAGCTTCCAATGATTAAAATGATATGTGGCATGCCTATATTCTGTGTGCGACTGTTACAGTGATTTCCATGAATACACTATTTCATATGCAGATACAGCCTCATTCACACACAGAATATAGACATGCTGCATATCATTTTAATCAGCAGAAGCTGCTGGTGCCCCTAGACATTCCAAATGCCCTAGGCAATTGCCTAGTTTGCCTATGCCTAAGGCCGGCTCTGATAAGGGCCCTAATGTGGATGAATGGCAGGGCATGTCACTGAATTTGCAATGCCTACTTGCAGACTTCTAGCCGGTCACCTGGATGTGCCCAGGCCTAGGCCTCTCTTTGGCTACCAAACACCACAGTGAGAAGTGCAATTTTATTTCATCATTTTAGTGTACAGCTGCTGGAGAGCTTAATTCCTGCTAATATTAAAGATAATATGATACTAGTGTACAACTACCACTCAGTAATAGTGCCCTGTGGAGTAAACACAGAGCATCTAACTCAAGATAAGAAAGGAGCCTTGTACAAAACGGAATGTCCCCTTTCATAGGTGCCAAATTAGTTTTTTGCTGGTGGGAGCTCAAACATATAGGGGAGTGGCTTCATATGGAAGGGGCATGGCCACGAAATAATACCAATTTATATTACGCAGCACAGTTGTCTCCAATATTCAAATTACGGCAGCAGAGTTCCCCTTTTTACACATTGCAGCAGCAGAGTCCCCCTTTTTACACAATATAGCCAAATACATAAATGCCCCCACAGTGCTAAGAACATAAATGCCCACACCAGTTTATCCAAGTTGCCCGGAGGCAAGATAAGTATTGGTGCCCCCCCAAATAGCTCAATCAGTAAGGTGTCTGTCTCCAGTGAGGTCATGGGATCTAATACAGGGTGTGACACTTGCAAAAATGATGTTAGAAGGAGGAGTCAGCCACATTAGCAATATCAACTGCTTTCAATTAACTGATTCAAACTTGATAGGGAGGAGAGGTGCCCCCTTGGGAGCAGGAGCCCGGCGGCAGATGACTCCATTGCCTCCCAGAGTTCTGCCTCTAGCCCACACAATGCCAAATACATAAATTCACCCACAGTACCTGTGCCGGTGATGGGGGGGGGCGCTGCCGAGTTACTCAGACAGTGCGCTGTGTGGCACCAGCGTCTGACGTCAGATGCACTGCACAGCATGCAAAGAGCACGCACAGAGCACGCACAGGCCGCCCCACATCTGCGTATTATTCTGCGGACGGAATACACTGTTCCCGCTGTCTCAGCATACTGTTTCCCAGGTGGCGGGTCTGCCAATGCGGGTGCTGCAGCCAGCCGCAAATTAGCAAGTTAATATGGCGGCGCAGCAGCGGTAGTCAGAATCGAGGTCTATGCCCCCTTTTATTGCTACAGTAGTGAGTCTATGGTAGTGTATACGCTGTTCTTTGTAACGTTCGGTAAAATCCAGCATCTGTACGCCATTATCTCTGGGATGGGCTGTTTGCTGCTACACTAGCAGTTTACAATCCATATAATGCTCATACAGCATTTTTACCTCATGGCCAAAATAAACTGCAACTAAAGTACAACGAAGTGAAACTGAAAACATCTTCTGCTGACACAGAGTACAAAACTCTTGGGGGCTGCATTTCTAACAGAATAAAGAAAACCTTAAATATGCTCCAAATAATTTTGTTGGTGGGTGCAGAATGTGTTCATGAAAACACTTAAAATGTACAGTTTACTTTCAACATTTACATTCTGAAACACAGGATTCATGTTATAACTCATTACAAAGAAAATACATTTGGTGGGGAAACACCGCCATCTAGTGGTAAAACACGATATTGGGGAAAGAATGCATTACTCGTAAACAGAGATGCCAATCCTGGACCAATTTTTCATTCGGGATTGAAAAAAAACACTCAATCCCGGGGATCATGGGATTGACTAATGCAGTGTTCTCACTGCGAGTGAGAAATACACGGCTTTTCCCCGGCATTTGACTGCCACGCTGGACCCCAGTTCTCACTGCAAGGCAAATTCCCGGGTGAAGAGGTTCTACCCGGGAATTTGCCTTTAAACATGGGTTTTTCTGCAGTGTGAACAGGTCAACCCGTGTCTGCATAACCGGATCTCAGACACTGGTAAAAAGAAGGGTTTTACCCGTGTATGAGATCCGGGTATGTGACCCGTTCACACTGCCAAAAATCCTGTGTTAAAAGGACATGCTAGACCCGGGAATTTGCCTGCAGTGAGAACGGGGTATTAATGTATACCCCTTTCAGACATACTACCCGGGATTTCACTACTGGGTTCGATCCTGGATTTTTAGAGAGCCGGGTCAAGTGGAAGTGCTCAGGATAGACTCTTTCAGACATACGCTAGTCCAGGGTTGATGCGCATTCATGTGAATTTTTTTTTTTACAGACTTTCGCATATGTCTGAAAGGAGAATTAGCATGTTGTCCTTCTTACACAGCGCTGGGTAAAAATCATGGTCAGTCAGATAGTTATAAGGTCAAATATCAGGTAGCAGGCATGAGAGAAGATGGGGGATGGGGAGGGGCGATCAGCAACAGGTGGGTTACAGGCCTCTGCACAGTATGGAAACTTGGACTGCTGCTATCAGTTTCCCACAGATAATCGTTAATGCAGGTGAGTGAGTTGAAGACATAGAAGTCATATGCAATTGCGATGAAATATAGCAATAGGTATCTGCTTTCTCCATCTCCAAAGGGGGTGCCCCCTGTATAGGCCATCACCAGCATTTATGGCCATATGCCATAAGGTACCATCTCCTATCTTTCTTACCGCTTTATTTTTCTGGGCAAAGTATTAACTCACCCAGGGTGATTTCAGCACAAAACTACATACATACATACATACATCTGCCCTCCTGCATCTCATTCAGGGCATTCGCCGGCATGTGTATCACTCATTTCCCATCAATACCTTCCTGTATCTGGGAGAAAGCAGCATAGTGATTTGCAGCACAGGGATGCCACCTCACCGGTTCTAAACCTCGAATATATAGTGGTACTCTCACGTCTTGATGCCCGGCACTGGTATATACAGGGCAGCCAATTTTGGAGATAGGGAAGATACCCATTGTGATATTTCATTCCACTTCTATGGACTCACTCACTTGCATTAATTATACGTGGGAAACTGATAGCAAGTAGCAGCAGCCCTAGTTTCCATACTGCGCAAGGGTCTGAAACCCACCTGTTATTAATCCCCCCCCCCCCCCCCCCATCTTTTCTCTCACACCTAGTACCTGTTATTTGACCTTATAATGCCCCGTACACAGGTGGCAACTTGTGCTACAGAGTGATCTAATAAGCACAGATCGCTCAGCACACATACAGTACCTGGCTAGACGCCCATACACACACATAGCAGTGTGTGCTGAGCGATCTGTGCCAACCCAGTGCTTCTTTAGCACATGCTAGGCCATCTATCTTGACTGTATGTGCTAAAGATCTGAATGGGCGATGACAACGTGTGGGACTACATATCACCATAGGGCATACACACTGGGCGATGTGTGCTTAATTTCTAAGCAATCTAGTCAGATGGCTTAGAAAATAAGAAAAAATCCCCCCCCCCCCCACCTCGAGTTAGCCCCCTAACTATCTCTTTGCTAATGATTATTACCCACCTCTGTTTAGGACTGAAAACATGCTAAATTAGCACTAATACATCCTATTATACCCAAGCTCCTCTGCAAGGGTAATTGGGACCAGTCTTTGCTTTCTTTCCAAATTGGTGATTAAAAGGTGGACATTGTGCCAGAATGAAAAATCAGAATGGACTTTCACCATTTGGACTATAGCAGTAGGATAACGTAAGACGTGTGGTCTCCTTATACACATTTTGATTTGTTCCTATATTTTACAGGCTCTTACATAGCATTACCATTGTCTATTCTAGGACTGAATGCAGTCCTCTGTGTACTACGGGGTTAATCATTGCCACCTCTGATTAGTATCCTGTGTGTTTTCATGAGGACCGATTATTGTCTTGTGTATTGAGGATCCTCCATCTTTTTGAGTTTGGCGTTTGTTTGTGTTAAGGTGGCCATATTGTACATTATTGCGATTTTACCAATTCCAAAGCATCGGGCCAAGAAATCGGGTAAATCGCATGTGTTTTAGGTCTGCTTCGATGCGCGGCCCGTCTACATCGGATCAGAGCCCCTAGATCCCAAGTGCTGCAGGTAGGATTTAACGTATCAGACAGCCTCCGGCAGCATTTTCTGGGATCCCATGCGATATATAACATGCCAAAGGGCTGCATGCAATCCTGCCGCCCAAGAAGGTCCCAGGTGGTTCAAGGGGGATCGCGTGTGACTTCTCCCCTCAGAGAAGTCACACAAGTGTATGGGACCTCTAAACTGGCGACAAACGCCCCTGCAACTCTTAATACAATTACCATTAAATATTTTAAACTATAAATGTGCCCCCCCCCCCAAAAAAAAAGAAACTAGTAACTTCCCCTCATTATCAATTATGTATAAAACAAAATATTTGAGATTAAACCATTGATGTAAAAATGATACCTCTTTATATACCAGAGAATGGGTACATAGACAACCAAGGATATAGTAGAACTCACCTCTACCCCGGGAGCAAGTGCTCCTGGCGAACCTGAAAAGGAAAATTAAATCCAAACCACTTTGTATGTAAAGATGGACATTTATTATATCATGCACAGCCTGCAGCTGTCCAGCATGTATCTGTTGTCATGTTATGTGCAGGTGCAATAATAAGACTGAATGGCATTGTTCCAGTCTCCAAAGAGCCCATTGGTATAGTCCTTTAGCTGGTAGACCACGCCAGCAGAGAATGAACGATTGTTGCCCCCCTTTGCAGTTTTGCTCCACACTTTCAGGGTACAGCGGCTTGCCACAACCAGGGATGAAATCTTATTGCCCCAAAATAATGGCATGTAGGGAAAGTCATCTCCATTCTTGGCATCTAGGAAATCACCTCCACAGGACAGGTCGAAGTAAATATTGCTGTGCTCGTACATACGGGCACAGAGCTTCTCCCCAAAATCGTTCACCAGGTTGGCTGCTGGGGGGCACTGAGCCAGAAGTCCGGCGAAGAGTAGAGGCAGCAACACCACAGAGTGGAGAACCTTCATAGTGACAGCAGGTGTGATTGCGTCCCACTACTCTCCCTCTCTTATACTTCTATACATATCTGGTGTTTGTCTGTCCAAGGCTGTGGTGCTATTGATGTGGCAGGCGTGCTGCCTTGAGGTCATGTAACATGATAACATATGGGAGGGAAACCATATGTCGTCTGAGAGGTGGGAAATGCAGGTGATGATTCCCACAACAATGCCCTACTGAGAGTTCAGGTGCTGCCTCTTGTGTTTGAGGATCTCAATGGGGGTGAGAATCAGGTCCTTGTCACAGACATCACAGTGATAGTCCTTGTGGAGGGAGGTCACTGAGGGAGCCTTAGTCTCGGGTTCTTCCTCTTCTGTTGGAAGAAACACATAAAACATGGACAGATTTTTATTAATTGTTGAAATCATTCCGTATGTGGTTGGTATCATCCGGACTCTCGGAATAAGTGCACTAAACAAAACGATATGGGCCCACCTTTAGCGTTATCCTCCGCTCCGCAGCTGTTCTGATGTGCCATTCTCTCAATGGGGGTAAACGGCATGTAGAGGCCACAGCAAGGACAGGTCCAGAATGTGCGCAAGCAGTCACTGTAGAAATCGGTATCGGTCTGATAGGAAAGAACACAGAACACTGTACATACAAGCATATTATCTCTTCATCTATCAAATAATGTCCCTGGTAAACATCTGTCTTTTCAGGCTAATCTCAAGAACGCTGGACAGAGTTTGCTGCGGTTTTCACCATTTTATAGAGCATTTGTTGAGGTAAATAAGTGAAGAATGGTAGTGCTCTACACTGCACACAATGGCCAAGAGCGGTACTGCAGTAGCTGCGCTCTCAAAGGACCAGTGGCGGCTCGTACCTTTTGGCAGGAGGGAGGCTGGTGCTGGCCGTGATACAGGCACCCCCCTCCCCTGCCGCAGCCACTGCTCCTCCAGGCCCCTGCCACACACAGGTGCAGCGTTCCCGGCGCCTGTACTTTGATGACAGGCACCGGGACTGGCGCATGTGCAGTACAAACCTCTGTACTGTGCATACGGCCAGCTTCTATGGGCTGCTTCGGCAACAGCCCATAGAAGGGGAGTCACGGTCCTGGTGCCTGTATAATACAGATGACCGGTGCACGCACAGTACCGACGTAGGTACTGCATATGTGCAATCCCCAGATTTTAGGGGCCGGCGCTCAGCAGCCCATAGAGAGGCTTTCCGGAGGGAGGGAACATCTCCCAATGGGACTGCCTTGGTGACTGGCAGGTCGGACAATAGGAAGTCAGTGCTAGTCACAGTGAAGCCAGTGCAGTCTCACAGTGGCGGATTTTTCCTGGGGGGGGGGGGAGGGTGTCTGCAGCCCAAAGGTAAAAACTGCCACTGCATAGGACTCAGGCTTCAGGAACGAAACACAGCTCATCCTTCACATAGGTCCCCGCTCCCATCTTTCCTCAATGCTCTTTATCTGCTTCCATAAGTCATTTATTTGGAGTAGAACTTAAAATGTAAATATTGTATTACCCTTATGCCGAGACGGCACGCAAATATAGGTTGTAGTACACTTATTATATATGGACTGCAGGTGAAAGTGAAGCACATTTCTGTATCCATACGACAATTTGAGAAAGGTAGTAAATGAAATGGTAAAGTATACAAGAATACACATAAAAAGGACCTTAAGCCAGCCAATGTATCAGTCACTTATGAGGTCCCAATCACAAAAGCATGTAGTAAGCCAGGCCTGCTATAGCCCCTCAGCGGCTGAGGGTTCGCAGTCCTAAGTCAATCATTATTATATGCAGTACCCATTCTAATTGGGCTTTGCTTTTTCAGAAGACAAAATATATTAAGTCATTTAAAGGGATACATAAATAAAAGGTGGGTTCATGTTTCTTATATGCCCCTGCGGAAGTCTGAGTGACGCCATGTCCTTGCATCAGGATGAAATGCTTTGAATTTATGATAATATTGGTCGATGTCTTCGATAATCGCTAAGATAAGCCTTTGGTTCCCTAGTGTTGCACTGCACATTTGTACACTGGAGATGCCTGGAATGTTATTGGTCAGCCACATACTGAGCTAGTATAGATAGTCTTAGATTTTGCGATGGTGCACCAATGTTCAGTGTTTATAATTAAAATAAAGACCACAATATTGGTAATTACTATACTTGGGATATGAGCTAAACCACAGGTTCTCAAATTCGGTCCTCAGGACCCCACACAGTGCATGTTTTGCAGGTCTCCTCACAGAATCAAGTGAAATAATTAGCTCCACCTGTGGATCTTTTCAAATGTGTCAATCAGTAATGAGTGCACCTGTCCAGTGGCATGGAAAAGTGAACTGTGTGGGGTCCTGAGGACCGAATTGGAGAACCACGGAGCTAAACTAAGCCATGAACTTTTAATCCTCCATTGGTTGTGTCACGCTTACCTGTATACGCCCCCTACTGTGAACAACTGGCCCTGACAGGACTCTCTGTTTCACTAACAGGGCTTAGGGCTCAGTAAAAGAGGGCAGGAGTTACAGAAACAGGCACCTGTGCATGTTACTTTATAGTTAATGCCCCACTTACCCTCAGGCAGTTATAGGTCAGGAAACTTGTCACACTGTATCCGCCTTTCACTGGATCTGGCTTCATGTCCTCACTGCCGAACAACCCCTTCAAACTGGTACCGTCAGCGGTGGTCTGAGGGCCCACATACAGGTTCTGGGCCTCCAAACCTGCCAGACGCCTCATACTGTACACCACCTGCAGAGACGGCACAACCAGAAAATAGGAAGTGGATGCAGACAACAGCACTATCCTATTATGTCATGGGATACTCGGACAATGCATTTACACAGGACAAAAAGCATATTGGCCCCTTCTATTTGTGTGGTGTATAGTACTTGCTAGATGATATTATATATATGAACAAGTTACCAGTCCATAAAAATGACGGAACATAATAACAGTAGTGTAAACACCGGCGGCTTTGCATGCTTGGACGGAGCAACACCTGATTTGCGTGAAGAAGTTCTCACCATTTGAAATCCCCTCATAGAGGTGAGGATTAGTGTTAGCTTTTAATTATACGCATGTTCTCCTCGACAGTGGCTCTGATTACCATGGCAAAGACAAACCAGGAGAGAGAAGGACCGTGCAATGTCATGGAGTAAGTATAGCGAATGGGGGAGGGAGCTGTGGAGACTGCCATTGCTGGGTCCATACTAGTAATATACTCTATATGGTAACACTCTGACAGAAGACTTTGTAGTTATTAGTATAAATGGTACAAGTACAAACTCAGGGCACTGGGTTGGTTCTGCAGACACCAGACTAGAACCCAGTGATGAAGATTGTTGATACAGAGCTGGTACATGGGACTAGCCATGTCTGAGGTACGGATAAGAAAATGGGACCTAATTCATATTTGTATGCAAACCTGGTGAATTCCGCACACACATACAATGGTATGGGTGCTGTGTACGCATATGTGAAGAACAGGTCTAGCGATACAGCTCGCAGCCTCCTGTTGCATCTTATGTTTAATGACAAGCAGGAAAGCAGCAGTGCAGTTCCATCCAGATAGGAATTAGGCCCATGGGGAGCAGGTACCAGGAGCGGGATGCGGTTGGCAGGACGACAGTCAATAGGTCACAAGCCATAGATCACACATGAAAAAGTTTGACATAACCTCTGGACCATGTTGACATAAGGTGACACATACAATAGGTCAACATGGGAAAGGTCCACACGAAAAGGGTTGACATGAGTTTAAAAAAAAAAAAAAAATTCTCCAAAACAGGTGTTTTTTTTTTTTTTATATTCTTTAATATCCAAGGGGACTATAACAGTGTGCCTGAAGCATGGAGAGCGAAGCGGTACACTTATACAATGTAAATGTTAATGTATTTCGACAACAAAAACTTTTTTTGTGTTGCCCTTTTCCATGGCGAACTATTGCTTGTGTCGATATTTCGACCCTGTCAACCTAAACCATGTCAACCTTTTTGTGTCGACATATGTCCTGTGAAACATTAGTGGTTGACCCAACGACCATCGACCTTCTTATTGTCTAACCTATGACCCATAGACCAGCAACACTGGGCTGGACACTGCAAGAGGACAATAAGTATATGAGCAGACTTGGTGAGTATGGAATAACTAACCAACAGTCAGGATTCCGATGGTTGTTTCTGCAAATCGGAATCCCAACTGTCAGAAGCCCGACAGGGGGACGATCGCATTCAAGCCACTTGCGGGCTCCACACTGCAGGCTCAGTTGCAAGCGCTATTCTATTCTCCCTCTGTGGGTAAAAAAAAATCCTGTGTAAAGTTGGGATTGCGACGGTCAGGCTCTTGAGTGATAATTCTTCAAATTTCCAAAAGTTTTATGGAATACCATGGCAACCATAGGGCACAAAATGAACTGAGCAGAGAGACTTTGAAATGCCCCTCTGGGATCTGTTCTACATCATTCATGATTAAAGTGTGTGAATATGCTAATGCTTGTAGGACTACAAGTACCAGCATACCCATGGCTGACATTGCATGCCAGCACCTGTAGATAGTACAGGTTCCAGCATGAGCACTACAAACTCCAGCATGCCCTGGAATAACTGAAGTACATCTATTACAATAAAAAAAACAAAGCCCGGATTAAAGAAAAAATATTTATGTTAAGACTCTTAAAAAAAAAAACTTTAAGTGTTATTTTTTGTTATTTGCAACTGTAGCCCCAAACAGACTAAGGGGGTTATTCAATCGTGAACGCTATTTTCGCTGGCGGAAATAGCAGCCCCCACCTATTCAATGCTGCCATTTGCAACAGCCATTTAAAACAAGTCGCATCTATTTTGTTGGAACTGGCCGTTCACGGGCGGTTTTTGACAATACGTGGCCATTTTCGCCAATCCTCAGACCTTCCGACACTTAACAGTCAGAACATTAAATTCCGGCTGTCGAGTTGCAGTCAAGAGAGATGAAAATGGCCTGGGATTCCGACTGTCAGAAGAGGAATTTGAAGTAAGGCAAAAGACATTGAATAAGCCTATGCAAACGTATCTTCAATCTCACTGAGTTATACTGCACACACACACACACACACACACACACACACACACACACACACACTACACCTAACGCCCCATGCCACAGAAACAGTCACTCACCTCCGAGCGCACGTACTCCACCAGATGTCGGCCTAAACTATCAATGTCTCTTCTCCATCTCCGAATGTAATCATCATCATCATGGTCTTGCCGGTAAGAATTCTTCTCCAGCCGGGAGCGCAGAACTTTCTCCCACAACAGCCGCACACGTACGGCCTCAGAGATCAGGTGTAGAGCACCTTCAGGGTCCTCCAAGCTCAACTCAATCCAGCCATCGCACACAATGCGGCAGCAGTCGGTGCTGGTGTCCAAGGAACGGGCCAAGAGCAGGAGACCCTGTTCCGGAGACAATGTTGGGGGAAAAAGATCATTAAAAAGGTTGGTAGCAATATCACACATGCTGGATAGAGAATGACATAACTAGGACTCACCTGCAGAGCTGGCAATCTCACACAGTTCACTAGGTAAGGTTTGTTTGTTTCCAGCAGAGAGACAAACCCCACAATCTGGTGCTTGCTGCTGAGTCCCTTGGCCTTGGGGTCTGCGGTGAGAAGAGGAGTATGTGGTATAGGGTGGATGGAAGGATGAAGATCAGGTTACAGGACCCAATGAGTCCTTACTGTACCAGAGTCTACTCACCTGCAATCCGCCACTTCTGTACATTAATGCAGCAGTGGTAGCACCAGAATATCTATCGGAACTAGGGTTACGGTATAGATGATAGACAATGTCAACACTAATGGTCGACACCGAATTAGTCGACATACCTTAGGTATGCTGTTTGACTGACAGAAAGTCGCCGTTTGGGGTGGTAACTGTCCGTTATCTGGGAGTATCAGCGAAAATCTAGGCTTGCCCAGGCATTTTCAAGGAAAGGCGTTTGGTGTCACACGCCATACCTTAGGTCGACACAAACTAATGGTCAACATGAGTCTTTCATAATTTGTAATCGTACATTGACATGGGCACCATATATATGTACCGCGTCACTCACCAAGCGGCACACTATTATATTCCTACTTGGATAGTAAAGTTTGAAAAAAACACTTTTTTTATTTTTTTATTTAAAGAATCATGAAAAACTTATGTCGACTATTGAACTGTCGACCTTTCCCATGTAGAGTATAAGATTGTGTTGGCCTAAGGTATGTCAACCCTTTTTAGGTGTGGGCCTAGTCACTGTCGACCATTAGTGGTCAACCTAGACATTGGCTATCCACCGACGGCATACCCAGAAAGGGGGGGCTTTCGGTAGTCAAACCTGATCGCTGTTGTGCGAATTTGTTGATCAACGATCAAATTTTGCGAGGCCAAACTGCAACAAAAATCTGGAATTTTTTTTAAATCACAAGCCGGCTGCTGTTTGATCGACAGAAAGTCGCCGTTTGGGCTGGTAACTGTCCATTAACTGGGAGCATCAGGGAAAATGCAGGCATGCCCAGGCATTTTCAGGGAAGGTGTAATATAATACATAATATACTGTATGCAATGATGATATATAGGTGTCTGGTAGGGTGCCGGACGGGTTCCCGACAGTCGGGATCCCGACAGTCATTTACCCGACGTCGGGATCCCGACTGTCAAAACGCCGACAGCTGGGTGCCCGACGGCCACCCGCTATTTTCCCTCGTGGGGGTCCACGACCCCCACGAGGGAGAATAGAATAGGTGGCTCACGTAGCGAGCCACCGTGCCCGCAGCGTGGCGAGCGCAGCAAGCCCGCAAGGGGCTTTTTTGCACTCGACATGCTGTCTGACTCCGGGCAGTCGGGATCCTGATGTCGGGATAATGCCTGTTGGGATCCCGACTGTCGGAGTCACATACCACACCCGTCTGGTACACAGCTTTCATATGCAAACAGGTTTTATCCCCCCCCAATCTACATTTTCTTTAGTATATTCACTGGTAATAGATCTTATATGAAATTAACAATCATTAGAATTTATCTATATACTTATTGAGCAGCACACTTGTGTTTCGTTAAATATATGCTATATTCCAAGCCAATGGTGGTAGCACCCCCTAGTGTCTGATGCTAAACAAACACTATTTAAGGCAGTGGTTCTCAAGCTCGGTCCTCAGGGACCCCCAATGGTGCACGTGTCCAGGTCAGCCGGCAGGTGCACTCATTATTCACTGACACATTTTAAAAGATCCACAGTTGGGACTAATTACTTCACCTGTGATTCTATGTGGAGACCTGGAAAATGTGAACTGTTGGGAGGTCCTTGAGGACCGAGGTGAGAACCACTGATTTAAGGGACCCTTTAAAGTAATCTAATCCAAAGCAAAGTAATATTATAATTAGTAAATTTCTTCACCCCAAAATCGATCTCCTTAAACCTGAAATTTCCTACAGCTCCTTTCTCCTGACTTCATGCACATCATCACTTTTACTTATAATTGTTCTCTGGCCTCGCACCAGCCAGCTCAATGATTCCCTCACACAAAATACCTGTCCCGTGTAGTTTTGGGTTTTCAGTGTTAGTGGTGTAGCCCACACTTATAGTATGTCCTTAATGTCACACAGCTCTGCCCTCTGCTGGTCATAGTTGGAACTACAAGTTACTATAAAGGATGCTTTTGAAGTCCCGAAGGACAAATTACCATTCGGAGCAGTCTCTTCTCTGTTGCTTTCTACCTGAAGGAGATCAGGATTATAGGAGAAGACAGAGGTCGGATGAAGGACGATACCCTGCTTTGTCCTCGTGTGAAAAACCTGTAGACAACAATTTTTTACTAGGCATGAGGGGTACGGACATGTAACATTTGTATGAGTGAGTCTGATTCTATATGAATAAAGGGGATGCGGTCATTTGGTCTACTGCATTATGGTCGACAGTCATTAGGTCGAATCCATTAGGTCGACATGCTAAAAGGTCGACATGACTCTAGGTCGACATGGGAAAAGGTCAAAATGATTCTAGTTCGAAAGGTCATTAGTTCGACAGGTCATTAGTTCGACAAGGTCATTAGTTCGACATGGTCTATGTCGACATTCACAAGGTCGACATGGAGTTTTTCACTGTTTTTTGAGCCAACATGTGCCGACAGGCGGTATTTCATGCCCTACCATCCACTAGGGCCCCTACCAACCACTAGGGCGTGGTGGGAGAATAAAATAGTGTGCCGAGCGTAGCGAGGCACTGTGCCCGACGCATCGCGAGCGCAGCGAGCGATGCGAGGGGTTGCAGTGCACTTTAAACTGTGTCCATGTCGACTGTGTTGACATTCAGGTAAAAAAACAGTGAAAAACCCCATGTCGACCTTGTGAATGTCGACATAGACAATGTCGAACTAATGACCTTGTCGAACTAATGACCTGTCGAACTAATGACCTTTCGACCTAGAATCATGTCGACCTTTTCCCATGTCGACCTAGAATCATGTCGACCTTTTAGCATGTCGACCTAATGGATTCGACCTAATGACTTTCTACCATAATGCAATAGACCAAATGATCCCAACCCGAATAAAGGTGCCCGTACATCAGCAATGTATTGGGGCAATCCCCCAATCCCCTAAAATTCGCGTCAAGGGATTGTCAATATTAAACGTGTAAAAATAAAAAAATTATATTGACTGAGAGTTCAACAACATTCCTGAGTGTGGAACCAGCCAAATTTATTTTAAATGTGTGTCTATGTGTGTTTTCCCTGATGTCAGTATATTATTGCCTTTTAAACTTGTTTTGACATCAGTAAAATATTGTTTTTTAACTATTCACTTGAATTTCATTGATCAGATAAGCGCTGCTATTCGTTTTTTCGGTACTCTTTACCTAGCACGGCGCCCGCGATTACAATCGCGGGCGTCGGGGGTAAAAAATCGCGGGCATCGCGGGTAAATCAAAAACGGGTGCGACGCGATGCCCGCGATTTTCCCATAGGGATCAATGTTAAAAGTCAGATTGGTCGCGATTTTAGCGTTAATTGGCTCAATGCCCGCGATTTTTACATAGGAAACAATGTTAAATGGGCCACAGAGCCCTAATAGTCCCCCTGAAGTGTGAAATGGCCCCCACAATTTTTAACGCCACCCCACGATCAACGTGAACCCGAAGCGTGGCGAGCGCAGCGAGCCCGCGAGGGGCGGCGGTACGCGTCCTCCGACCTTTTCATACCCCCACTATCCACGTCGGCGTGGAGTTGAGAATAGAATAGTGTGGCGAGCGCAGCGAGCCACCGAGCCCGAAGCGTGGCGAGCGCAGCGAGCCCCGCGAGGGGACGCGGATACCTTCACAGGTAAACGCGTCCCCTCGCGGGCTTCACAGGTGTCCGCGTCGCCGCGGACACCTGTGAAGCCCGTGAGGGGACGCGTATAACTGTGAAGGTATCCGCGTCCCCTCGCCACGCTTCGGGCTCGGTGGCTCGCTGCGCTCGCCACACTATTCTATTCTCAACTCCACGCCGACGTGGATAGTGGGGGTATGAAAAGGTCGGAGGACGCGTACCGCCGCCCCTCGCGGGCTCGCTGCGCTCGCCACGCTTCGAGTTCACGTTGATCGTGGGGTGCCGTTAAAAATTGTGGGGGCCATTTCACACTTCAGGGGGACTATTAGGGCTCTGTGGCCCATTTAACATTGATTCCTATGTAAAAATCGCGACCAATCTGACTTTTAACACTAAAATCGCGACCAATCTGATTTTTAACATTGGTCCCTATGGGAAATCGCGGCCATCGCGGGCATCGCATCGCACCCGTTTTTTAGTGCATGCGATGGTCGCGATGGTCGCGATGGGCGCCGTGCTAGGTAAAGAGTACCGTTTTTTCTTCTTTTCCTGTGGTATTGTTGTGAGGGACGACTTCCCTCCTCATTTAGCGAAGCCTGAATCCAATCTAGGTTGGAGTGTTTGTATAATGCTGCTTACGATCACCAGATTACAGATAACATCCAATTCTCACAGATAATTCCACAATGATACAGTCTGTGTTTACACAGTTCACATAAGAACATTTCCCCATACTAGACATCCCATAGAAACCAGAACAGTACCATATTTATAACCCTTGTGGCCAGAGCTTGGGGTGTTATTTACTAAGCTGTAAAATGATCTTATTAGTGATAGTGATTTATTCAAGCAGAATAATATATATATTTTTAGTGCAGACTTGCACAACTAGGAGCACCTCTTCCATACTTTGTATGGAACACCCTCCATCTCTTCCCTCTGGGGCTCAATACCTATATTATGCTAGGGTAATGATGTTTTAACTAAGCAGATTCTCTGCGGTTAGGACCCCAAAATGGAAAACATCAATAATATTAATCCTTTAAGTGCCAAGTGAATTTGTCAAATCGGTATGAAAATTGGCAAGCAAACATTCGTATTCCTTATAATGACCTGTAAAGTTCACCTTATATAGGAAACTAGGTGATTCATCGCGCCCTACGGGCTCTCTTCACACCGTCGTAAGGGGCTGCGCCCCCTTAATTTGTGAACGTTTGTATATGAGAAATATGGTTAGAATTGTTTGAAAGATGCCCTGTATTGCAACTTAGGTGTCCGCGAATCGCGGGAGGGGGGGTCGCGGAGGGTGCCGCGAATTGCAGGAGGGGGGGTCGCGGGGGGTGCCGCGAATTGCAGGAGGGGGGGTTGTGGGGGGGTGGATGCTGCGAATCGCGGGAGGGGAGGGATTGCAGAGAATCGCGGGAGGGGGTCGCGGGGTGGGTTGCCGCAAATCGCGGGAGGGGGGTTACGGGGGCGGGGGTTGTGGCGAATCATGGTAGGGGGGGGTCGCGGGGGGTGTGCCGTGAATCACGGGAGGGGGGGTCACGGGGTGGGGTGCCGAGAATCGCGGGGGGGTGTGTGTGTGTGCCGTGAATCGCGGGAGTGGGGGTTGCGGGGGGGGTGGGGGGGTGTGACGCGAATCGCCACAAGAAAAAATCAACACAGAAAGGTCAACACATGTAAATGTTGACATAAGTGTGGCACTTCATTGGTGTCCATGTCGACACATGAGAATGAATATGAAAATATTCAAAAAATGAAAAAAAAAAACTTCAAAAACTCATGTCAACCTTTTTCATTGTCAACCATAGCCGTGTCAGTGTTTTCCATGTGCAATTTAATTCTGGAGCTGCCGCGAATCGCGGAGGGGTGCCGCGAATCGCGGGAGGGGGGGTTACGGGGCGGGGGTTGCGGCGAATCATGGGAGGGGGGGTCTCGGGGGTGTGCCGTGAATCACGGGAGGGGGGGTCACGGGGTGGGGTGCCGAGAATCGCGGGGGAGGTGTGTGTGTGTGTGTGTGCCGTGAATCGCGGGAGTGGGGGTTGTGGGGGGGGGGGTGGGGGGGGTGTGACGCAAATCGCCACAAGAAAAAATCAACACAGAAAGGTCAACACATGTAAATGTTGACATAAGTGTGGCACTTCATTGGTGTCTATGTCGACACATGAGAATGAATATGAAAATATTCAAAAAATGAAAAAAAAAACTTCAAAAACTCATGTCAACCTTTTTTATTGTCGACCATAGCCATGTCAGTGTTTTCCATGTGCAATTTAATTCTGGAGCTGCCGCGAATCACGGGGGGTGCCGCGAATTGCGGGAGGGGGGGGGTCGCGGGGTTGGGTGCCGCGAATCGCGGGAGGGCGGGGTTCACAGGGGTTCCGGTGGGGGGTTGCCGCGAATTGCGGGAAGTGGGGTGTCACGGGGGGTGCCGCGAATCGCGGGAGGGGGGGTTGCGGGGGGGGGTGTGACGCGAATCGCCACAAGAAAAAATCAACACAGAAAGGTCAACACATGTAAATGTTGACATAAGTGTGCCACTTCATTGGTGTCCATGTCGACACATGACAATGAATATGAAAACATTCAAAAAATGAAATAAATCTTCAAAAACTCATGTCAACCTTTTTCATTGTCGACCATAGCCGTGCCAGTGTTTTGCATGTGCCATTTAATCCTGGAGCTGCCGCGAATCGCGGGGGGTGCCGCGATTTGCGGGAGGGGGGGGGTTGCGGGGGGTGGGTGCCGCGAATCGCGGGAGAGCGGAGTTCATGGGGGTTCCGGTGGGGGGTTGCCGCGAATTGCGGGAGGGGGGGGGTCGCGGGGGGGTGCCGCGAATCGCCGGAGGGGGGGTTGCGGGGGGTGTGACGCGAATCGCCACAAGAAAAAATCAACACAGAAAGGTCAACACATGTAAATGTTGACATAAGTGTGGCACTTCATTGGTGTCCATGTCGACACATGAGAATAAATATGAAAATATTCAAAAAATGACAAAAAAACTTCAAAAACTCATGTCAACCTTTTTCATTGTCGACCATAGCCATGTCAGTGTTTTCCATGTGCAATTTAATTCTGGAGCTGCCGCGAATTGCGGGAGGGGGGGTCGCGGGGGTGGGTGCCGCGAATCGCGGGGGGGCCGGGTTCACAGGGGTTCCGGTGGGGGGTTGCCGCGAATTGCGGGAGGTGGGGGGTCACGGGGGGTGCCGCGAATCGCGGGAGGGGGGGTTGCGGGGGTGTGTGACGCGAATCGCCACAAGAAAAAATCAACACAGAAAGGTCAACACATGTAAATGTTGACATAAGTGTGCCACTTCATTGGTGTCCATGTCAACACATGACAATGAATATGAAAAAATTAAAAAAATTAAAAATAAATCTTCAAAAACTCATGTCAACCTTTTTCATTGTCGACCATAGCCATGTCAGTGTTTTGCATGTGCCATTTAATTCTGGGGCTGCTGCGAATTGCGGGGGGGGGGGGGGGGGGGGTGCCGCGAATCGCGGGAGGGGGGTCGCAGGGGGGGTGCCGCCAATCGTGCAAGGGGGGGTCGTGGGGGGGTTCTTTTTGCCGCGGGGGGGGGGGGGGGTCACGGGGGAGGGTTTGCCGCGATTCGCGGGAGGGGGGGTCGCGGGGTGGTGGTTATGCCGCGAATTGCGGGAGGGGTCGTGGGGGGGTTCTTTTTGCAGCGAATCGCGGGAGGGGGGGTCGCGGGGGTGTTTTTGCTGCGAATCGCGGTAGGGGGGGTCGCGGGGGAGCGGGTGTTTTTGCCGCGAATCGCGGGGGGGGGGGGGGGGTGGTTTGCCGCAAATCGCGGGAGGGGGGCGCTCACCTGGTGGCTGTGGAGTAGCAGTGCTGGGCAACATGGGAAGGCAGTGGGTGTCTGGCACTGTCTGTGGGCTCACTGGGCTGGTGCTCTGTCACATACCTCCCAACATGACCCTCTCCAGGAGGGACACAATGCTCTGTTTCTAGACTTCCCCTTAATGTATGATTGCCATCACCTGTTTTAAACAGGTTAATTTCTCAGAAAGGTGTTCAGCACAGATGAAGGCAATCACACATTAAGAGGAAAGTCCAGGAACAGAGCGTTATAGACACAGACACCCACTTTGAGTGACAGATGTAGCCAAATATATAGGAGATGTGGCATTTTTAAGTGATATTTTGCACATTTCTCACAGAGAAGTTGGCACTCAAAGGGTTAAATACAGAAGCAGTTGTATTTTGAATTTCATATTATTGCCATTATAAATGATAGGGGTCAAAAACAGCCAAGAATGGGTGGCTTGCCCAATCTACCGCTTAGTAAATCTACCTCAGAGTGCGAGGCTCAGGGCAGGTCTGTGTCTTTACCTCTCTCCCAGATAGTATTTTATTTGGTACTTGTGAGTTATCTGGGCGTCCGATTTTTTGATTGTATGCCTTAAGTTAAGGCATACAATCAGATGCGATGCGATGCGATATCGCATCGCATCGCATGCGACCATCGGATGCGATGACCCGATTTTTCCATAGGAATCAATGTTAAAATGGACTGAGTCCATTTTAACATGGAATTCAATGGGAAAAAGGGGTCCTTTTCATACCCCTACTATCCAAGTGGGCATGGAGTTGGATATAAACATGTGGCGAGCGTAGCGAGCCACCGAGCCCGAAGCGTGGCGAGCGAAGCGAGCCCCGCGAGGGGACGGTATTCCGCGTCCCCTCGCGGGGCTCGCTACGCTCGCCTCGCTACGCTCGCCACAGGTTTATATCCAACTCCATGCCCACTTGGATAGTAGGGGTATGAAAAAGACCCCTTTTTCCCATTGAATTCCATGTTAAAATGGACTCAGTCCATTTTAACATTGATTCCTATGGAAAAATCAGGTCATCGCATCGCATAGCATCCGATGGTCGCATGCGATGCGATGCGATGTCCCGATCCGACCCGATTTAAAAATCGGACGCCCGGATAACTCACAAGTACCCATTATTTAATACCTGTGGATACAAATTGCTGTGTATATCGCTACACATATGTTTCTGTATGATCTGTATAGCTCAGTGGTTCTCAAACTCGGTCCTCAGGACCCCACACAGTTCACGTTTTCCAGGTCACCCGACAAGTGTACTTATTACTGACTGACACATTTTAAAAAGATCCACAGGTGGAGCTAATTATTTCACTTGATTCTCTGAGGAGACCTGAAAAACATGCACCTTGCGGGGTCCTGAGGACCGATTTTGAGAACCAGTGGTATAGCTCATTTACATAAGTCAACTTGTATTGAACATTTAGAGGCGATTTAAATGTTAATTGCAGTCGTTATAGATTATTAAGTATATTTGTATCTAAGACTACAGACCTGGTCAGAGTCTTTGCGGCAGGTGTTGAAGTTGTCAGGCAGTGCCAATTGTGGGTACAGACCGTTGCACACAATAAGTTTAAGCAGGGATAACTCTCTGCCTGATAATGCCTCGCCCGCGCCTGATGCTTTCCGCAGCTCGTCTACATTATGGCGGAGTTTAAATTTTACATCCTGCAAGATGGAAATCAAGAACGTGGAATGATCATGAATACAAAGCATGTCATTCTCAGTAAGTACAAGCCAGAACTGACATAAATAAGATTCATATGCCAAGTATCCACACTGACGAACATTAACCACAATTTTGTATGGAGGATGAATGTTTGCCTTCCTTTACAGGTGAGAACAGTGATCACACACCTGGATGTCTACACTGTCTTTCCTGTCTGTGTTCGATCTTTCGTTGTCATCGCTAGAAGATCCCGCATCCTGATCCTGGAGTTTCAGCACCTTACATTTACGTTTCTCCGAGCGCTCGTGTTCCCTCTTCAGTTGATGAAGTTCCTTGCGCTCCTTGTGCTGCCGTTGGCGGTTGTATCGATCTACTCTTGTCTCCTTCTCTTCCAGCATCCCATGGTCCTTCAGTAGCTCCTGGAATAGAAAACCAGAGAGCTACGTCACTCGTTTGTCAGGCCTAGGCATGAGACTTTCACGTACGCTCAAGGTCATCTAAAGTCATCCTATAGAAGACAGGTATAATAGCCTGAAGCGAGCAGACCCGCCTGCACTCACCTTAAACTGACGTCTGAGATTAGTCATTTCATACAACCGTTGTTCTTCTAGCCCCCGGCGACGACACCACTTCCTAGAGTTAGTGCTGCGACTGGACTTAATCTGATCCACAATATGAGACATAAAAAAACACATATTGAGTATATGAACGCTGAAGTCATTTGTCAGTTTAATTAGTATAGTTTAAATGTAATAGGGTCCGAGATGCAGGACTTTTGGCGGGAATGTCCATATTTTTAAAGCGGCAATCATTTGCCAGGAATCACCACCCTGGTTTTGCCTTGTAAATCATTGCTGCTTTAAAAATACGAGCATTCTCACTAGAAGTCCCACACATCCAGCAACTCAGGCCCTAGAACATTTACCTTAAACACTGACTGAAATGATCAATCAGGTTTAACCACGATCCACTGACTTTGCAATTGTCTTTAACCCGTTCTCACATAATTATCAGAGCGCTCCGAGTGTTCTAATTCACAGACAGAAACTCTGACAAATTGTTCATATGTTACTTCTAATATTTTGTATCATTATCACTCTATTATACCAAGTCACTGTTCAGCCTCTCACCTGTACCCACTCATTAAAGACATTAAGTAGAGTGAAGGGGTCACCGTGCTCGCTCTCTAAAGGTTTCCTTGCAGTGGTGCATTCTGGGTTGTTGTTAGCATTTCGGAGAAGGGGAGATTGTACACTAAGGGCTGCAGCGACCGTCATGACCGGTTCCACAAGGCTGAATAGTGAGCCTAAGATGAGCATCTTTCCTATGGTAAAACACAGAAAGGGAAAATTATTGTTAGGTGCCTTTTACATAAAAACTTCATGAAAATAAACCACAATGGTTAAGGTTACCAATAACAACATCAACTGGCAGTTGCGCCAGCAGATTTCCAATCGGTGTGAGCTCCTCATAAACGTCTAATGCTCCTTGGTCTCGCAGGTAGAAGATAGCGGTCTCTATGCTGGACATTGGAGGCTGCTCAATAAACGGGAATGTGCGGGGATCCCTCAGATTCATACTCTTCATCTGACATGTACACAAGGATAGACGTGTTTATTTCAGAACCTTTCCCATTTCATATCAAAAACTTCTAATTTATGGAGTAAAAATGGACATACCTGCAAGACTAGTGCATCCAGGGCCACACGCTGGATTTCCGGCACAGGGTATGGGGAGAAAGCATCGTAGTCAGACTCCGCGTACAGGCGGTAACACACCCCGGGGCCTGTCCTGCCCGCACGACCTTTCCTCTGCTCAGCACTGGCCCGGCTGATCCAGAACTCCTGTAAACGCTGCATCTTTGCTTTGGGGTCAAAACTCATCTCCTTCACTTTCCCTGTAGTGACAGAACATCCGATGACATTCTTATGACAGTATATTACTTATTAGCAGCAATCACAATGATATATTTAATTTCACCTCAAGTTACAAGGGTGCTTTCGAGGAGCTAGTCTCCTTGGTCTGGGGCAATGCTGGCCACAGACACAGAATTATCTGGCCCCTGGAGAGAAACCCATCCCAGTGACTAACAATAAGTCTCTCAGATCACTACTAATCCACCTGCTTCTGCAAACTAAAGCGGTGGCCACATGGATCGATTTGCACTAGTGATGTTGACTATATATTCAAAATCACATAGCGCACATTGCACATTGCTGGATAGGCCCGTGTAGCCACAGCTTAAGCCTAACCCTCTCCCTGATGAGTTCCAGATGGCTGACAGACAATGTCTAGTCAGACAGTCAATAGGTAAAAGTTAGACATGCGTTAGTTAGACAGTGACAAAAGTTAGACATGCCAACGCACTCAATATCCCAAAAACTGATTTTTTATTATTTTTTTTTAAACCTACTTGTTTATACTTTACCATCCCAGTGGCCATTGAGGGAGAGTATAATAGTGAGGCCAAAGCACGGTGAGCTAATGCATGTCTAACATTTGGTATTGACCGATTTACGGTCTGACTAGATATTGTCTGTGACCACACCCCTCCCTGATGCCTAACCCTAACCCCGGTACTTACCGTTGGATGCTGCTGTCAGGATCCTGATCGCATTCACCCCCCCAAACAATATAACAACTGCCACAAAAGTAGCACTTATTTATAAATGCTCTATTGGTGTTGCCATCTATTTTCCCTACTCTTCTAATCCCTCTTTTTCTAAATCTTCTCTCTTTTGTCCAATTAATAATCTCTACTTAATAATGTTAATAGTCACCCTTTAGTCTCCTCTTTTTCTCTTTTTTTCTCCTGATTTAAGATGCCATTTAATATTTGGCCAGGGAAGCGCATTGAGATTATTCCAAAACCACTTGAATTTAGGGGATACATTGGACCAAACTACTAAATGGGACTGCGCTCCAAGAAGTGCAGCTTTTCCTGATCTATTTTGGCTCCTTGGTGCCCTTGCCTTGGGACTAGAGCATGTACCTAAAGCACGACAGGATCGGATCAAGCCTGCTTTATTCCAGGAACTTGGAACAATGCCTAGTTTATTAGAAAAGGTCCATGATGAGATATATGCTCATTTGCCATCCAGTTGCTTTTATTTACACATTATATGTCATATTTTTATTATTAACTGATTTTTATTAGTGTGTGTTAATATTGTGTGTATACATGTTTAAAATAAAATGTTATATTTGAAAAAAAAAATATTTCTTATATATTTTTTCAGCCTGCGCTGGTATACATTTTTCCATTGCAAATTTACCATTACAGAGCAGACTACCCCCTTATCTAGCGCAGTTGTTTGTGCACCCCACAATATTCCTCTTTCTTCCCATTTGATTTTTATAGGCTATACAAAAGTAGACTTGCAGAAAGCGGATTTTTATCCTTGTTATAAGATCCAAATTTGTCAGGAAGAAGCGAGTCAAAAACTGAACCGCATATCCCTAATTACAATCCACAAACAGTATCACAACATTAATATATAAAGTTAGATTTTTAAATACCCACTACAGCTGTATTACCCGGTATAACCTCATTATTACCAACAATCAAAAGTACAGTAAGTTTTATTACTGTAAGTACTGCTCATTAATGGGAAAATATGGTATTCTCTGTAATACAAAGTATTTATCAGCAATTATAAATCACATAGAAATACATAGTATAGACCTATAATATCCAGTATGATTCACTAGCTCTTGGGTATAATTAGTTAACAAAGTGCAGTACATACAGTAACATAAAACATAGGGCCAGATGTATCAAGCTACGGAAGTGATAAAATGAAGAATGATTAACCACCAGCCATTCAGCTCCTAACTGCCATGTTACAGGCTGGGGTTGAAAAATGACGGATAGAAGCGGATTGGTTGGTTGCTATCACTCTCCATTTATCACTTTTGAAGCTTGATACATCTGGCCCATTATAACACATTGAAACTCTTTACCTGAGTCAAGCACAAATCTCACGCCATCAATGGTTACAGAAGTTTCTGCAATGTTGGTGGAGATAATACATTTTCGGACACCCGGAGGAGCCAGGTCAAATACCTGTGGGAAGGATCAATAGAAACAATGATACATTATATACATGTCCATTTCATTCCTAGCCTTGGACTCTGTGGACTTTATAACCATCGGTGGATTACATAAACATGCAGAGACTGCAGTGGAATTAATACCTTATTCATGCTCACCACTGCAAATTCACAACGGTGAGCAATGTTTCCTTTCTGCGCTTGTGCATGCGCCGGGTGCGAGTGGCCACGGCAAAAAGAGTGTTCGCCAGGCACTCGCACCCACACACCAGATGTCAGCTGGCCGTCATGTTTCCCTCCAGAACACACGCAAAGCTAAGACACCTGAGAGGGTCTTAGTATTGCGTGTACCTTCCACATCATTCGATGGTCGGCGACCATCAAATGATGAGGGTTTGGCCCCGTAGGCTGCGAATGGATGTTTATGCAAAACATCCATTCGCCGCCGTGTGGGCGAATTCGCCCTGCGAAGGGGCTTAAAAAGACACACATTGCTGTGAACTTGGCAGTGCTGCATGTAAACTAGAATAACCTCCTTTGTCACTAATCTGGACTAAATCAAACAATTTCTTTTAGTGTTAAATCTAGCACATTGTAAAATCCTTGCAGTTCCTCCTTCTGCCTGGGGTGTCGCTGTCTGCTGTTGTGTTACTATCATAGCCTGGTTTGTATCTCAGCATTGAGATACCAACCAGTCTATACTTGTAGTACCACAGCAGATTGCAACACCCTAGGCAGGGAGGAGGAACTGCGAGTATTTTACAAAGTGCAGGGTGCTAAAATGAACGTTATATTTGTGCCAAATAAAAAAAAATTGGTTTTACCAGTTAATAAGCAGAGAACACAAGAGCAATCTCTAACCACTTGAAGATGTAGCAAACCCAGACAGATGGCAGAGTTCTTCCCACCAAACGCACCTTATCTTGTTCTGCAATGGACAACGTGCTGTGCAGTGGGAGCACAATCCAACGCTGGGTGTGGGTGGCATAGACTTGTATAGCTTCCAGAACACTGCTGATCTCAGTCACCCCGCTCAGAAATATAAGCAAATCTCCCCGCTCATCTGCTGGATATTTGTGATCAATGGACTGGAGCACCCGCAGGTAAGGCCTGGGATCTAGCTTCTCGGACTTTGACACGGTTTCCTCCTGTGGGATTGGCTGATAGATCACCTAAGACATAAAGCTTTGTTACATTTATTGTAAACCACTCATGCCTTTAGCATGACATCCGGGACTAACCTCCTACCTGTATAGGAAAGAGCCTTCCAGGAACTTGCAGGACCGGAGCATTGTCAAAATATCCAGAGAAGAGTTTGATGTTTATTGTAGCAGACATGAGAATGACCTTCAGATCTGGACGCGTAGGAAGCAGTTGGCGTAAAACTCCCAGCAGAAAGTCACTGTGAAGATGTCTTTCGTGCACTTCATCTATTATGAGAACCTGGTACTGAGGAACCTCAGGGTCTCTCTGGATCTGACGAAGTAACAGGCCCTCTGTAAGAAACACAATTTTCGTGGCTGGGGAGCGACTGCTTTCAAAACGGATTTGGTACCCGACCTGTAGGAAAATACACAAGCAATTACCCATTTTAGCACAATTGTGTAACGGTTATGAATCACTTCTCATAATTTATAAATATAGATTGGTCACTTACCTTTGATCCGTACTGATTGAGACTCTCAAACCCAACTCGTTTTGCTAATGAAATGCAGGCAATTCTACGAGGCTGGGTACAGGCGATATGTCCAAAGCCAGCTGCCAAAAGGTACTGAGGAACCTGAGTGGACTTCCCACACCCAGTGTCTCCAGCTACCACCACCACTTGATGATCCCTCAACATCTGAACAATTTTTTCCCTGTACTGAAAGATGGGCAAGCTTGATCGCTCCTTGCGGAGCTTCACCAACTTCCCGAAACTCTGCCTTTGGCTGAAGTCCAAGTAGTGAAGGATGGCTTTCTTAAACTCTGCTAATTTCTCCTTGGGCATATCGCCACTTTCTCTGGAGTTGTATCTTTTCGCTTTGTGGCCATGGAGAGCTTTTTCAACCTCTCTGCTCATAACAATGGACATATTAATACGATATCTTGCGTCATATTCTTTAGGAAGGTCCTTAAACCTATGCTCCTCCTGACAGTCTGCCTCATTTCTTTTACAGTTTTGCCTTTGACTTTGAAACCTTTGGAAGCGCTCAAAAAACACCCAAAACTCTTTGCTCTCTTCTGAGTCAGCTTTGATGTAACCATGCGCACCAAAGAATAGGTCTTCCAGGTGTCTACGGGTTCGATGGCAGTTCCAGTCCCAGCTGTCACTTTCTCTGTCTCTTTCCATGTCACCGTCTCATCTTATCCTGACTTTAAAAAGGAAAACTTTATTAATTAACTAAACATCACATAACCTTTTTTTTTTTTTTAACACACATTAACCCCCTCATAATACACAAACAAAAAATGCTAGCCTCTTTCTATAACACACTCATCTCCTCCTAATACAGAGACATCAGAATACTGTCAGTCCTCTCACCTCATCCTCATATAAATACATCAGAAAATGGACTTCACAGATGATCTCTTCCCTCCTCCTAATACACAGATATCAGGACATAGACCTCTCACCTCCTCCTAATACAGACATCCCTCTTCCCACCTCATAATACGCAGACATCAGAACCTCACATGTTGTAATACACAGAAAACAGGACATATCTCTCCCCTCCTCCAGACATTGGGGCATATTAATGTCACCTCCTTCGAATACGTAGCATAAGGATACAGGATTCTACCTTCTCCTAATACACAGACACAAACTTCTCACCTCCCCTTAATCCGCAGCAATCAGGACACGGACCTCTCATCCCCTCCTAATACACAGATATCAGGACATAGACCTCTCACCTCCTCCTAATACAGACATCCCTCTTCCCACCTCATAATACGCAGACATCAGAACCTCACATGTTGTAATACACAGAAAACAGGACATATCTCTCCCCTCCTCCAGACATTGGGGCATATTAATGTCACCTCCTTCGAATACGTAGCATAAGGATACAGGATTCTACCTTCTCCTAATACACAGACACAAACTTCTCACCTCCCCTTAATCCACAGCAATCAGGACACGGACCTCTCATCCCCTCCTAATACACAGACATCAGGACACGGACCTCTCACCTCCTCCTAATACACAGACATCAGGACACGGACCTCTCACCTCCTCCTAATACACAGACATCAGGACACGGACCTCTCACCTCCTCCTAATACACAGACATCAGGACACGGACCTCTCACCTCCTCCTAATACACAGACATCAGGACACGGACCTCTCACCTTCTCCTAATACACAGACATCGGGACACACTGTCCTCTCACCTCCTCCTAATACACAGACATCAGGACACACTGTTCTCCTCCTAATACACAGACATCATGACACAGACCTCTCACCTCCTCCTAGGACACAGACCTCTCACCTCCTCCTAGGACACAGACCTCTCACCTCCTCCTGAAACACAGACCTCTCACCTCCTCCTGAAACACAGACATCAGGACACAGACCTCTCACCTCCTCCTAATACACAAACCCATCACCTCCTCCTAATACACAGACCTCTCACCTCCTCCTAATACACAGACATCAGGTCATGAACCTCTCACCAACTCCTAATACACAGACATCAGGACACAGACCTCTCACATTCTCCTAATATAGAGGCATTAGAAAACGGACCTCTCACGTTCTCCTTATGCACAGCCATCAGAAAAAGACCTCTCACCTGCATCTATCTGTCAGACATCAGGACACAGACTGCCAGTGCCAGCTCTGGATCAGTAAAGTGAAATTGAAGCTTCTTCCGGGTTTGCGTTCCTGCAAACCACGACCACACATCCAAACCGAGGCCTGGCTACAATACACCCACTTTATCGTGCCTGCCAATTAAAGAGCGCCTTCCGCAGCCCGCCCACCTATCACTTCCAAGTTCCCACTGTTTTTCTAACCACGCGGCTTTATGGCATTCTGACTCCTGAGGAAAGAAGGATTCCATCCTCCAGCGCCTGGCACTGAGATGCGGGAGCAAGACGCTCTGCAATGACGTCTCAGTGTTAATTTAGTGCTGCGGTCTTATTGCGGACAGTTTCAGACTGGAGGTCAGAGAAGACCCCTCCGCCAGTATAAAAGCAAGGGCACAGATTCAGAATGTTGCCGTGGAAACTGGGATCAGTTGCTTTTTTATAGCAGGCATAAGGCAGGAGGATGGCCTGCAGCGCCCCCTGCAGTTGCTGCCCAGTGCCCATCAAAAACTCACCATCAAATGATTGCTGGGCATCCCCCATCCAATATTTGGATGCAATTATAACTGATAACTGACCATCGTATGAAAATAATTCAATAGAAAAAAAAGTTGTGTGATTTGCAACCATCTGCAAAACCTGCTGCTATGCATGTGCAAAACCTCTACCAGCTGGTACTGGATGGTACCAGCTGGACCATCGTAAAACTATCAAATGTTTATCATTCAAAGGCGAAAAAATAGTGGTATGCCACCATTGAATGGTGAAACCACCACTATTGTAACAAAAACATTGATGGTTGCAAACTATTGCGATGCGATGTCCAGCCAATCCAGTGGGGCAGTATCTGGGTGCATCCAGCAAGGTGGGCGGTATCTGGGTCCATCCAGCAAGCGTTGGTGGTATCTGGCTCCATCTAGCAAGCGAGCATCTGGGTCCATCCAGCAAGCAGGCCGGTATCTTGGTCTTCCCAGCAAACGGGGGCATTATCTGGGTCCGTCCAGCAAGCGGGGTTTTATCTGAATCTGTTCAGTGAGCGGGGAATTATATGGGTCTGTCCAGTGAGTGGGGCATATGTGAGGCCAGGCCAGCCAGAGAGTGGGGCCGTTTTTGGGTCCATCCAGTAAGCAGGTGGTGGTGTCTGGCTCTGTCTAACAAGGGTGCAGGGCGGTATCTGGGTCCATCCAGCAAGCAGGCCGGTATCTTGGTCTTCCCAGCAAATGGGGGCATTTTCTGGGTCCGTCCAGCAAGCGCGGGTTTTGTGGCACCATGTCAAAAGTTGATAATATGAAAGAGAAGATGTAGAGGAACACGAAAGGAGCTGTTTGGACACCTACTTTTATTCACCAAGCATCCCGGATTGTAGTCTGAACCAACCCCTTGGGACCGTTACCAACTGAAACTTCTTCAGGTCCTTGGAAACAGCTACCTACTGTATCTATGGCAAAAGTGCAGCCGGTCATCGATGGTGCATAACTATGCAATGGGTGACCATCAACGGTTTTCCATATCGATGGTCATCCATTTTCTTTGACTGATTGGCCTGTGGGCAAATCAGAATATGGGGGCGGGGCTTCACGGGTGTCCTGGGCTGAGCTATGCTCTGTGTTCCAGGAAAAAGCAAAACAAAACTATTCGTTTAAGCTTGATATCGATGGTGGGAAACCACCTGGTTCTCCCCCATCGATGGCAAAACTATTTGACATCGGCTATAAACTATCGATGGTTTCTAATCATTGATGGTCAATGACTCTGCTATGCGCAGCTTTCTTTTTGTTGTCTACAGGAACACGAAGGGGCCAGGTTGGGTAAATAGAACCATAATTTATATTCAGGTTATTACATCGAGATATGTGATACAAGTAGATGGACAACAACACACCAACAAAACAAAAAAAAATCAGTTAAAAGTATTGGATAAAAATGCTGCAGTAAAATGGTACAAGTATTGATTATTCATTGATGGACTTCCGGTGGCTGCTGTTTTTTTTTGTTATATATATTTTTGATTGGAAAGACTGATGTTTTGACATAAATATGACAGTATTGAGAACAGACGTGTATTAAATGATGATCACGTCATATGACGAATGTCAGATAAACAACAAGCATAGAAAATACAATGACCATGTTACTTAAATTTTTGAAGGACACGTCATGCTATGAATTCGACCAAATTCACCCTACACTGGAGGATCGTTAGCCCACCATTAATTGGTTAGTTCGGTGGCTGCTTTTTAATGATGCTCTGTGTCTGGCTCCTGCAACAAGGCTAATATTGCGTCCAAGTGGCTTTTACCCTGTGATACGGTGACCATTCTTCGTTAGAAGTGTTTCTTGTTAGGGTGATCCCCCTCACATGAAACTTGAAAAGTGCATATCACCCTCTTGGACATATGTCCTGGTGGATATATTACAATGTTGTGGGGAGTCGTCAAAACACAATGGTGTATAGAAATTAGGCATAGTGAAATATAATGCATTGTAGGCAACCACCATCACCATATAGATTATCATCAGGGATGCCCCACAGCAGAACAATGTAGTAGGAAGAGTGGACTAAAGAGCTCCAGATGTGTTCCACTCAGAGTATACCCCTAAACATGTATAACATACTTTCCCAGAGTTTATTTAAGTTCCAGCGTGCAAACAATGCACTGTCCCTTACCTCCTTCATCTTGCTGGATTCCATAGCTTGCTGTCACCACTCCTTGTCATTGTCGATGGTTGGCTGGAACACGTTAATAAAAGACAACACTCCAGATCTTATACCAGGCATGTCCAACGTTGGCCCTCCAGATGTTGTGAAACTACACATCCCAGCATGCTTTGCAATAGTTTTAGCATTCTCAAATGACAAGGAGTCATTGTTCACTAGAAAACCTGTGTGTTCATTTTCTTCTGAGACCTTTCACTCACGCTCACCAATTTTGAAGATATCTTACTTTTTGCTACGGTTTTAGATTTGATGACCTCCCATTTGTTATTCACACTCCCACATTCTAATGTTTTGCATTCTCTCTCTTTCTCACAGTGTGATACATTTGCTTCATCTCTTTTATGCACACTTGAAAAATATAGTGTTTGTTCGATCGACAAATGATATAACGCTAGTTTATTGGCTGATGTGTACATCCAATATGTCTGTGAACGTTTGGTTCACTCTGACAAATTCCTTCTTAGATGGACAAAACCATATGCACTGCAGGTGGGGCAGATGTAACGTGCAGAGAGAGAGTTAGATTTGGGTGAGTTATTTTGTTTCTGTGCAGGTACCATCTGCCCCACCTGCAGTGCACATGGCTTTGTCCATCTAAGAAGGAATTTGCCAGAAGGAGTGAACCAGAATAAGGCCCATTGTCCATGGACATATTAGGTCAAACCTGCAGCAGCTGAAACGGTATACCTTGCAGATATGTCATCATGTTTGACTGCGTGTATGGCCAACCTCCTTACCATCCCATATGCCGGCGTCAGGAACCACTGACAATGATGTTGTAGCTGGGCCCGGACAAATCGCAGAGTTGATGAGTAATAAAGGTGGTCATATACCATATGGCCCTTTTTCACCCAATTTTGACCCATCAGGCCAATAAAGCATGTAAAAAAAGTGCAATTTCATATGTGTTGTATCTCCAGATATGATCCGATGCGCAGTCCTGATCAGAAGGATCCAGAGATCGCCATGGCTGCCATGAGGATTTGTTGGATCCTGTGGCAGTCAATGGCATCGCATATGATACATCAATACTGTGATTGTAGATAATGACACTTATGCTTTTCTCAATTGACACTTGTCTGATGTGTCCTCTCTATTTGTACAATGTTTTACACTCCTTACCCACACTTCCAATGCAGATGTAGCATGCTACTACACTTTCTATCCCTGTCTGATTGGTTGTAGGGTTCTTTTCTTACAATTGCTTAATTATGTCAAGATATGTTTCTTATATGTATGTATGTATTGCTTAATTATGTCAAGATATGTTTCTTATATGTATGTATGTATGTATGTATACACACAGTGTATTTGTTGATATGGATAGAAATGATCAAGTATAAAAAGATTATATTGCTGCTTGCTTGTATTCGTCACATCACTCTGTGGTGATTAGTCTGGTCTACTGAAGCTCGTATTTATTAATGTGTTGATTGTATCATCTTTATATTTTGGAACAATATTTCCAACATAAGCCATTCACAGAGCAGTACCGATGGTGTAATGGTTAGCATTACTGCCTCACAGCACTGAGGTCATGGGTTCGATTTCCACCATGGTCCTAACACAATCCAAAAATATACCGGTAGGTTAACTGGCTCCCAAATTACCCTAGAATGTCTGTGTGCGTGTACATGTAGTAAGGAATATAGATTGTAAGCTCCACTGGGACAGGGACTGAATATTCTCTGTACAGCGCTGCAGAATATGTGTGCGCTATATAAATAACTGGTAATAAATAAGAACCTAGATACAACTGTTAAACAACACACCAATCAGAATACTTTTTATTCCCATGTTTATCTCAACGCTTGTGATCAGATGGAAGATGAGGTGAGGACATGCCTCTCTGTTAGTAAGGGTTGAGACTGGTGGTGCTCTACATTCGTCGGATTGGGGGTGGTGGTGGGCTCTCCCTCGGTCTTATTGGGGCAAGCTTCTGGCATGTCTGTTTTACCGATGGAGGCGGTGGTGGGTTCTCCTTTGGTGGTATTGGAGGGAGCTTCTGGTGTCTCTGTTGATTGATTGGGGTCGCTGGTGGCCTCTCCAGTGAAGCAGTTTGGAGTGCAGGCAGCCTCCCTGTTAAACATATTGGGGTCGGACTCTTTGATTCCTGCGAGAATACATTAGAACAGGATGGAGATGCTGGTGGCCTCTCCATTAATTGAATTGGGGGCAGTGGTGGCCTCTCTTTTGGTCGGGTTAGGGGCTTGCAGCCTCTCTGTTTGCCAGAGGAGGCCACTGACATCTCTTCCAATTCATGTCTTGGTGGTGTCTGCAGCCCCTCTGCTACTTGGTTTGGAAGTGCTGGTGGTGCCTCCATTTGGTTTGGTCAAATGGGATTGTGGTGGCCTTACCTGGTGATGTCAGGGAAGGAAATATAAAACAGTGGCACAGCTATATTGGGAAAAATTGATCAGGAATAAAGAATGCATGAGGCAAATCTGAATAATAATAATAAACATAATAATAATGCTAATAATAAAATATAATGGTACAAGACACTTGGTTAATCAGACAATTCTAACAGATGGAAATAATGCATGGTACACTGAACAAAGCAGGTAAATGAAAGTCCAGGATGTGCAGGGATAAGCAGGGAAATAGAGTTGTGAAATAGCCAATAGCTATCTTACACAGTTATGGTATAAAGTCAGCAGGTATAGAGTCGACAGTAAAAAGATCAATGGTTGGAAACGGTTCACACATGAAAATGTCGACATGAGTTTTTTACGTTTTTGTGTTCATTTGTAGGTTTCAGCACATGGGGCGCCGATTCAGACCCATACTCATGGTCGGGGTTTTTGCATGCAATGCACAAACCCGGGAAGCAAACGGCTTTGGGGAGTTTTATACTTGCCAAGCCGCTCGCTCCATAAGAGGGAAGAATGCGGGCAGGGGGCTGGAGCAGCGTAACCACCAGCATTTTATGGGCATCCCCATAAAAACGCTGCACGCTCCCCTGCAGGCGCGGCAAAGCCTGCTTGGGGCAGGCGGCTGATGTCACATGATGTCAGCGCTCTCCCTAGATTCAGAGGACAGCGGGCGCCTCCATAAAAACTTTTCTTAGCGAAGGTAGGCAAAATCATTCGATGGTGAGAAACCATCGAATGAGTTTTCCTCCTTGCAGTCACATGTGAGGAGATGTGTAAGCATACACACAGTGGCGTAGCTAAGTTTTGGGCGCCCCCCCCGCCACGCACCCCCCCGCCGCCCATGCAAATCCTCCCCCCAATCCCCCGCAGCCTTACCTATCGCGCTAGTCCCGGCGGCTCCGTTCTTCTGCTAAGGACCACCACAAAATGGCCGCCCCCATACAGCAGACAGTTTCAGAGAACTGTGTGCTATATGGGGGCGGCCATTTTGTGGTGGTCCTCAGCAGAAGAACGGAGCCGCCGGGACCAGCGAGAAAGGTAAGTCTGCGGGGGATTGGGGGGGTGTGGGTGTAACTATAGCACCGCAGCCCCCGGCGCCCCCACATGCACAGCGCCCCCCCCACCCGCGCGGTGGCGGGGGCTGCGGTGCTATAGTTACGCCGCTGCATACACATCCCTTCGCATGTAAGAGAGGGGATTCGCGCGGGGGTGGCGTTTACCTGTTCGCTAGTCTGCAAACATACGCAGGCTAACGAACAAGTTTGAATCAGGCCCATGGACCCCAACTTAGTGTACCACCCCTCTATTCGCTTGGCTTGCTGGCAAAGTGCGTCACTCATTTGCCGCTGGGCACACTTTACCATTCCCATTAAAACTCATGTTGACTATATGCTGTGTTGACCACTGCCATGCCGATCATGTCACCATGTTGACTATATCGTGTTAATCTATTGACTGTCGACCTGTTGACTGTCGGCATATCGACTATCATCTTACACTAGACACTGGTTCGCACAAACATCTGGCAAATCACGGTGCATAATCATTGTGCTGTATGTTCTAGGATAAACCGGTCAGTAGTCATTGGGCAGGACTAAAAGGTAAAATGTGCAATACAATAATATAAAATAATATAAAACGTAAGAATATCCAGTGATACAAAGGGGTTCATTTCTAAGATGGGAGTTTTGATGAAAGTGGGATGTTGCCCATAGCAACCAATCAGCTTCTACTTACTATGTATTTAGCACCTTCTAGAAGATAATAGATAGAATCTGATTGGTTGCCCATAGCAACATCCCATCTTCCATAGAACTCCCATCATAATAAATAAACGCCACATTGTCCAGAGAAAAGAGAAAAAGGCAAAGGGTGAAATTTAAAAGGATGAGAGATTCAGAAAGTGAGAGTTTTTGTTTTTTAAAGCGGCAATCATTTACACTTCAAAATCAAGCTGGTTTTGCAGTGTAAATGATTGCCGTTTTAAAAAGACCTGGAGATTTCTCACCCGATTACATTTCCCCCAAAGAACCAGTTGCCCCCCAAAAAAACTAGCTAGAAACCATAATGCCCCGTGAGCCAGCCTCCATGCTGAGCGACAGGCTTAAGAACGTTCGCTCAGCACACATCGCGGTACACCCGCAATGCACACCGCGATGTGTGCTGAGCAATCTGTGCAGTGCGGGGCTTTGCCTATTGTTTATTGCCAAAGCCTCAATCTATCTGGAAAGGCCGTGCAAGCACTGTTTTTACCTGCAGATGATGGTGATGCCCAGGACCTTGCATCGCCGTCGCCCAGGCTATACAAACAGAGCGATCAGTGCTCCATTTCTATGCGATCTAGTCAAATCACTTAGAAATGGGTCTCCCACCTGATCTACTCACACTGGTATACCGTTACATCTATAGTACTCACATCTATGCTATACACACTGGTACACCTATACCCTGATCCTGCTCTCACCTATACTACTAACACTTGTACACATTTACCCCTATCCTAGCCCACCTATACTACTTACACTGGTACACCTTTACCCTGATCCTACCCCACCTATACTTCTCACACTGGTACACCTATACCCTGATCCTACCCCACCTATACTACTCACACTGGTACACCTTTACCCTGATCCTACCCCACCTATACTACTCACACTGGTACACCTTTACCCTGATCCTACCCCACCTATACTTCTCACACTGGTACACCTATACCCTGATCCTACCCCACCTATACTACTCACACTGGTACACCTATACCCTGATCCTACCCCACCTATACTACTTACACTGGTACACCTTTACCCTGATCCTACCCCACCTATACTACTCACACTGGTACACATTTACCCTGATCCTACCCCACCTATACTACTTACACTGGTACACCTTTACCCTGATCCTACCCCACCTATACTACTCACACTGGTACACCTATACCCTGATCCTACCCCACCTATACTACTCACACTGGTACACCTTTACCCTGATCCTACCCCACCTATACTTCTCACACTGGTACACCTATACCCTGATCCTACCCCACCTATACTACTCACAGTGGTACACCTATACCCTGATCCTACCTCACCTAATATACTACTCACACTGGTACACCTATACCCTGATCCTAACTCACCTAATATACTACTCACACTGGTACACCTTTACCTGATCCTACCCCACCTATACTACTCACACTGGTATACCTTTACCCTGATCCTACCCCACCTATACTACTCACACTGGTACACCTTTACCCTGATCCTACCCCACCTATACTACTCACACTGGTACACCTATACCCTGATCCTACCCCACCTATACTACTCACACTGGTACACCTTTACCCGGATCCTACCCCACCTATACTACTCACAGTGGTACACCTTTACCCTGATCCTACCCCACCTATACTACTCACAGTGGTACACCTTTACCCGGATCCTACCCCACCTATACTACTCACAGTGGTACACCTTTACCCGGATCCTACCCCACCTATACTACTCACACTGGTACACCTATACCCTGATCCTACCCCACCTATACTACTCACACTGGTACACCTATACCCTGATCCTACCTCACCTATACTACTCACAGTGGTACACCTTTACCCTGATCCTACCCCACCTATACTACTCACACTGGTACACCTTTACCCTGATCCTACCCCACCTATACTACTCACACTGGTACACCTATACCCTGATCCTACCCCACCTATACTACTCACACTGGTACACCTATACCCTGATCCTACCCCACCTATACTACTCACACTGGTACACCTTTACCCTGATCCTACCCCACCTATACTACTCACACTGGTACACCTATACCCTGATCCTACCCCACCTATACTACTCACACTGGTACACCTTTACCCTGATCCTACCCCACCTATACTACTCACACTGGTATACCTTTACCCTGATCCTACCCCACCTATACTACTCACACTGGTACACCTTTACCCTGATCCTACCCCACCTATACTACTCACACTGGTACACCTATACCCTGATCCTACCCCACCTATACTACTCACACTGGTACACCTTTACCCTGATCCTACCCCACCTATACTACTCACAGTGGTACACCTTTACCCTGATCCTACCCCACCTATACTACTCACAGTGGTACACCTTTACCCGGATCCTACCCCACCTATACTACTCACACTGGTACACCTTTACCCTGATCCTACCCCACCTATACTACTCACACTGGTACACATTTACCCTGATCCTACCCCACCTATACTACTTACACTGGTACACCTTTACCCTGATCCTACCCCACCTATACTACTTACACTGGTACACCTATACCCTGATCCTACCCCACCTATACTACTCACACTGGTACACCTTTACCCTGATCCTACCCCACCTATACTACTCACACTGGTACACCTTTACCCTGATCCTACCCCACCTATACTACTCACACTGGTACACCTTTACCCTGATCCTACCCCACCTATACTACTTACACTGGTACACCTTTACCCTGATCCTACCCCACCTATACTACTCACACTGGTACACCTTTACCCGGATCCTACCCCACCTATACTACTCACACTGGTACACATTTACCCTGATCCTACCCCACCTATACTACTCACACTGGTACACCTTTAAACCTACCTTTCTCCCACTTAGAGATGTGACAAGAGCTCATGCCACTGACGCTATGACAAGAGGGGGGCTGCCCTAGCATGTGCACTACCCAGCAATGCACCTGCACTGACAGTTACTACTGTTGGTCTGCAGAGATTTCTGCCTGGAAATTATTTCTGTCCTGCAGTGATAATATTGTCTATACCACAGTGTTGCGTTTACAGTGTCTAAATAGAAATTACTACAGTAGACGGGTCCATTTCACTGCTAAAACCATGTTAGCAAACAGTGGTGTCATATTCAGGATCAGTGGAATGGGGTCTACAGTAGATGAGGACAATGTAAAAAAAAATGAAGGCTGCAAATTTACTTCAAGGTCCATTCTTCAACACACAAAGTGAACCTCTCGTGGTGAGGCGGCATAAATATTCCCTCCCTCACAGTTTTGAAAATTCCATAATAAACTGTGCAAGCACCACCATCTCTCTGTGGGGTGTGGATTGTATTGTGGACTGCACTTAGGTTGACAGTCATTAGGTCGACATCGTTGGGTTGACAGGTGGGAAGGTCGACAGGTGTCTAGTCGACATGGGTGAAGGTCGACAGGTGTCTAGTCGACATGGGTGAGGGTCGATATGTGTCTAGTCGACATGGGTGAAGGTCGACAGGTGTCTAGGTCGACAGGGGGCAATGTCGACATGGGTTTATGTCGACGCAGTGTCAGATCCATATGGGTTAGGTCGGAAGGTCGACATGTTTTTTTTTACTGTTTTTTTTACCAGAATGTCGACACCATCGACATGGACACAGTTGGAATGCTCGCGATGCTTCGGGCAAGGTGCCTCGCTGCGCTTGGCACACTATTTTATTCTCCCATCACGCCCTAGTGGATGGTAGGGCATGAAATACCACCTGTCGGCACATGTCAGCTAAAAAAAAACAGTAAAAAAAAACATGTCAACCTAATCCATGTCAACCTAAAGATGTGTCGATCTAAACCCATGTCAACCTTGTCCCCTGTCGACCTTCCCACCTGTCGACCCAACGGGGTCGAACTAATAACTGTCGACCTAAGTGCTGTCAACAATATGACCGTATCCCCTCTCTGTGCATGTACCACAGGCCTTTATTCAGATCTGATCGCAGTACAAATTTGTCTGGAAAATGGTCAAAACCATGTGCACTGCAGGTGGAGCATGTGCAGAGAGAGTTAGATTTGTGTGAGTTATTTTGTTTCTGTGCAGGGTAAATACTGGCTGCATTATTTTTACACTGCAATTTAGAGTTCAGTTTCAACACATCCCACCCAAATTTAACTCTCTCTGCACATGTTACATCTGCCTCACCTGCAGTGCACATGGTTTTTCTCTTTTTCCAAACAAAATTGTACTGCAATCAGATCTGAATAAGGGCCACAGTGAGGATTTTATCACAAAGCGACTTACAGGAAGGGACCATGGGGGGTTATTCTGGTTCACTCGCAAAGGCACAATCACTCTCTAATGGACAAAACCATATGCACTGCAGGTGGGGCTGATGTAACGTGCAGAAAGAGTTAGATTTTGGTGTTTTATTGTTTCTGTGCAGGGTAAATACTGGCTGCTTTATTTTTACACTGCAATATAGAGATCAGTTTGAAGTAAAACCCCACCCAAATCTAACTCTCTCTGCACATGTTACATCAGCCCCAACTGCAGTGCATATGGTTTTGTCCATTAGAGAGTGATTGTGCCTTTGAGAGTGAACCAGAATAACACCCCCCCCCCCCCCATGTCAGGGTGGTAACAGGGAGTGACAGCGAGAAAAAAGCATTCATGTCACAACCATTTTCATAGTATCTGCCTACATTTTGTGATCCCGTATACAGAACAAATAGCGACAGCCCCAGTTCCTGCAGCCAGTCTCCATGTTACTAATTTCTGTATCAATTATGTGTATGTGTACGCAGTTGCTCAGGACTTTGCAATGGCTCCAGTGGGCATTTCTGGGCAGCTGCGTCACCTGCAATGCTTAGCACCTGTTCACATAATCATGGGGCATACTGGGAACGGACAGCACCATTTGACACTATCAAAATGTGAGCCATTGTTTTTAGCAGTGTACATATGCGATCTTAATTGGTTTTATACTGGTTAAAAAAATATATTTTCTTGAATTTAAATTTATTATTGTAAGATCAGTCCAATTGATTTTTAAAGGAGTATACTCATTTATACAAGCACTGCTACTTTCTTTTTTCCCAACCTTGTAAGAACCCCTGATAAGAGAGACAGCAGCACATGATCACTGGTGTTCACTGATCCATAGTGTGCTGCTGCTGTGCATATTGAGCTGTGACTTAGACAAAGTATGACTGGTACTCTTTACCTAGCACGGCACCCACGATGTCCATCGCGGTCATCGGGGGTAAAAAATCGCGGCCATCGCATGCACTAAAAAAACGGGTGCGACGCGATGCCCGCGATTTCCCATAGGGATCAATGTTAAAAGTGTGATTGGACGCGATTTTACTGTTCAATGCCTCAATGCCCGCGATTTTTCCATAGGAAACAATGTTAAATGGGCCACAGAGCCCTAATAGTCCCCCTGAAGTCTGAAATGGCCCCCACAATTGTTAACGCCACCCCACGATCAACGTGAACCCGAAGCGTGGCGAGCGCAGCGAGCCCGCGAGGGGCGGCGGTACGCGTCCTCCGACCTTTTCATACCCCCACTATCCACGTCGGCGTGGAGTTGAGAATATAATAGTGTGGCGAGCGCAGCGAGCCACCGAGCCCGAAGCGTGGCGAGCGCAGCGCGCCCCGCGAGGGGACGCGGATACCTGTGAAGCCCGCGAAGGGACACGTTTACCTGTGAAGGTATCCGCGTGCGCTCGCCACGCTTCGGGCTCGGTGGCTCGCTGCGCTCGCCACACTATTCTATTCTCAACTCCACGCCGACGTGGATGGTGGGGGTATGAAAAGGTCGGAGGATGCGTACCGCCGCCCCTCGCGGGCTCGCTGCGCTCGCCACGCTTCGGGTTCACGTTGATCGTGGGGTGGCGTTAACAATTGTGGGGGCCATTTCAGACTTCAGGGGGACTATTTGGGCTCTGGGGCCCATTTAACATTGTTTCCTATGGAAAAATTGCGGGCATTGAGGCATTGAACAGTAAAATCGCGTCCAATCACACTTTTAACATTGTTCCCTATGGGAAATCGCGGGCATCGCGGCCATCGCGTTGCACCCGTTTTTTAGTGCATTGGATGGCCGCGATGCCCGCGATGGGCGCCGTGCTAGGTAAAGAGTACCGTATGACTATATATATTTATCAAGAGGACCAGACCATGCACCCTCTAATGGGGCTGATCATACCCCCTCTGGAGACTGGCAACACTCCTACATATGGGCCGCTACCATTGCATTCCCCTAATGGAACCTTTATGCCCCAGTCCGACTCTGGTGGTAGGCATGGGTCACCTATGAACAGTGTATATTTGATATACTATACCCACTGTTTTGGATTGCGGGCTTTGCTGTGCTGTAGAAGTAGATATTTATCACACTGCAAAGTCAGGTGTTTAATGTATTTCTCTTCAGGAAGATTAAAATATGCAAATGTAAATTGAATTGAGTATCTTGTTTAAATCACATACACTTTTCTATAAAATAACACAAAAGATGATTTCAGACAATAAGATGAAATATTCAGTAGAAACAGAGGATTACTTATGCCATCCAAGATCATTAGAAAAAACTGGAATTGTACACACTCGGCCAGATGTATTGCAGTGTGAATCCAGTGCAGAGATGCCGATTTATGTTTTTGCTGGTGGGTGCTCAAGCCTGTTGAAAGGCTCAACAAGCAAATACAGTGGTATGGCATTGGGACTCTGGAGTTACGGGCACGTGGGTGCTCGGGCCCTTGAGCACCCACAGAATCGGCACCTATGATCCAGTGGCTGTGTGGGATACCAGACAAACTCTAAAGTTTTTTTACAACGCATGGTTTTGCCTTGAACTGCCCTTTTGAAATAACTCGGGGTTTGACCGGAATTCCACGCAGCCGCTATACCTGTACCCAGGGCCGGATTAACAATGGGCCTGATGGAGCTACAGCTCCAGGCCCACTCTCCAAATAGGCCATTTTGTAGCTGAGGGCCAGGGCTTTCCAACGAGCCCAGCCCTGTGTCGCTAGCCCCCCGGGAACCAGAGATACTGCCAGGCAAACCTAGAACGTTTTCCCCATAGGATTAAATGGGACCCGCTAATTCCATCCTCCACCCGGTTCCAACAGCTGCCAGTTCCCCCTCCGACATCACAGAAGCATGAGGGTGATATCAGTCGAACTGAAATCGATGGACCTTCGATCTGATACCTGGACCATATGGGTTCATTGGTTCTAGAGATATTGCGGGTAAACCAATTTTTTTTTTTTTTTTTCATTTCTGAAATATAATTTCATGGCTGTTCATGTTGTTTGAAGACAGATTCCCCTGGAACCAAACGGCCCAGTTTAACGGGACCAAAATCATTCGAAGCCTACATGTAAATGGGTCAGTTCGTTCCGAAGATATAGCTGGTTTAAAGGGGGGCGGGGGTGGTTTTCTCTCCCCCTCACACCAGAAAATGCAGTGACTAGGCTGGTGTAAAAGGGGCCAGAATCCCTGCATTTTCTGGTTTGAAAGGGGTATTATTTCAAATAGCAGTGCTCTGAATACAGCCGGGTAGCCCCCTGCTCTCTGCCAGGCTGTCAATGGCTGTCATTTCTGCCCGGCAGTGGCTGTCCCCCAGTTACCACAAGCATGTATTCCCCCTTGGCAATGAGCATGTAATCCCACATGGAAACTAGCACGGAATCCCTGGCAATGAGCATGCAACCCCTGGCAATGAACATGGAACCCCTGGCAATGAACATGTAGGTAAGCAACACTTATGTAGCATAAATTTTAATAGGCATTATGTCAAGGCATGCTGGGACATGTAGTTTCACAACAGCTGGAGGGCAACTGTTTGGATATGCCTGGTATAGTGTGTATTTTGGCTCAATCCATGTGGCACAATGTGAATTTTGCCTTAATCTGTGTGGCATAATGTGAATTTTGACTCAATCTGTGTGCCATAGTGTGAATTTTGGCTCAATTGGTGTGAATTTTGGCTCAGTCCATGTGTCATAATAGGTAAGAGGCAAGTACAGTATAAGGGGGTTACTAATGTGTTGCATGATTTGTATAAGGGGTATATGGTGTGGTAAACTGAGGTGACCACATAACACGTGCTGAAATGTTGTCTACCAAGTTTCGGCTTTCAGTGTTTTTTTTATGACTGCAGTGCCGCATCACCCCTCAAGTATCTTAGGACATTGGCATCCTGCGGGTGCACCTTTGGAGGGCACCCGCCAATATATCTCCCTGCATTTTTCTTATGCCAGCCCCCTGCCTTTTCCAGGCATATATAATTAGTTGAAAGTATTTACACAAATACAGACACACCCATGAGCAGACCACCCAAAAAGAACACTGGTCACGCCCCCCACATTATTAGGTGCTGGCCACAACCTCTATTATTGTGCATAATAGGCCCTTGATCATTTTCAGCTCCAGGCCCATTTAGACCTTAATCTGGCTCTGCCTGTACCGCAATGCATCCAGCCCTTTAAGTTCTAAACTAATTCCAAAATAAAATGTACCTATATAAAAGGAATTCATAGAAACTTGAAAAATGTGACAGTTGGCAAAATCAGGAACAAACGGTCCCATACTGTATTGTCTAATGAGCTCCCACATGCATAGAGATTTTAGCTCAACCAAGTAGGTCATTTACTGATATGAATGGGGTCCCCAGGTGATGGGTGATAAATTTGTGTGCTGGAACAGCTAATTACTGTCAATTGAGCAGCTGTTTGAGATGTTGCAATCCCTAATCGACCATGGAAATGGTGTGCGGATAGGACCAAGTTCTTATGAAGATCTCAGTGTTGTAAAAGTAGTGGATAATATATTACAAATTGTGTTAAACGTTCCTTTCCTTTATTTTACAATGGTTTCTTCAGCTGAACCTTTTGTATAACCACTGTATACATGCCATAAACACATCATTTATACATCCATACTGCCAGCCTTTCACCGCAGTCCCTTCCGTAACTGAGGATGGGCAGCACTTTGATAGCAAGTTAGACGTTCCCTGTAGTGGTATCTAGATGGCGCATGTTCTCCTCACAATGAGTCTGTTCTAACTGAAACTGTGCAATTTGGTGCATATACTGTATGAATCTGAGGAATCGCTTTTGTACAGATAAGATGTATGTCTCAATGTGTTTTTATTTCCCACAACGCACTCCATGACACCATTTCTATTGTGCACTACACAATCGCCTCTGTGTTCTTGGTGGAGGTTGTTGACTTTGACCTCTTGCTTTCAGATGACTGACTCATCTCATCTGCCAAGACATTCTTTATAATACGGTTGATTGATCTCTTAAATTTGCTCTTGAACTTATGACCCATGAGTACATAAATTATTGGATTAATACAGCTGTTGATGAAGGCTATGGCGATCAAAATAGGGTCAACTAGTAGAGTGGATTGGAAAATTGGTGAGTTACTTGGGTTTAGAGACAGAATAAGTCCAGCCACGTGGTACGGTAGCCAACACAGAAAGAATGCGATGATCACCACAAGGACTACCTTCAGCGTCTTGTTGGAGTTTGTAAACCGTCCGCTCACCTTTTTCACCAGCACACTGTAACAAGCAGTGATGACCAAAAACGGGATGATGAAACCCATCAACAGGCGAAAAATGGCAATGGCTGCATCCACAGTCTCTTTGTGAAATTCAAGCAGATCATAGTTGTAAGTACAAACTTCTTTCCCGTTCCACCGTTCCTTTGTATATCGAAAGATCAACGATGGGCTGCTTAGGATAATGGCCAGAATCCACATAACCAAACATGCCATATATGCCTTTCTCACAGTCCTCTTGTTCTGGCACCAGATGGGTTTTATTACCAAGGCACATCGGTCGATGCTGATCATAGTGAGAAGGAGGACGCTGGCGTACATGTTGACTAGCAGAATGGTAGGGAGAAACTTGCAGGCAAAGAGGCCCAGTGGCCAGTATCCAAGGGCCAATTCCGTGATGGCAAACGGCAGAGAGAGACAGCACAAGAGGTCGGCCACTGCCAGATTTAGGAACCACACAGTGTTTACTGAAGATTTCATTTCAACGGTAGTTATCCACACAACCAGCGCATTCCCAGGAACACCAAGGACAACAACGATGATGTACAGGAACATCGAAACCCACTGAACAGGGGAAAGTTGAGGTAGCGGGCTGGTATTGTCTGTTGGAACGGCATCAGTGCTATAGTCATAGTCATAAATGCGAATGGGAGTAAAAGACCCTGTGACATTAATCTCCATGACAAATGTATCTAAAAAATCTTGTGGTTTCTTTGTGGATCTGTAAGAGACAATGACCACATTATTTTGTTACTGCCAAACATTTAGACATATGCATAGAACTGTGATGTAATACTGTATGTTGAGTAACCAGAGTACTGTACTTACCTGTTTTATCACATTTCATCCGAACCCTCAACATTTGCCTCTTTCCTGTTTGTCAATAATGTAACATTTAGGGGGTTATTCTAGTTCATTCTTTCTGACAAAATCCTTCTTAGATGGACAAAACCATGTGCACTGCGGGTGGGGCAGATGTTACTTGTGCAGAGAGAATTAGATTTGGGTGGGATTTTTCTTCAAAGTGAGATCTATATTGCAGTGTAAAATCATGCAGTCAGTATTTTCCCTGCACAGAAACAAAATAACTCACCCAAATCTAATTCTCTCTGCACATGTTACATCTGCCCCCCTGCAGTGCACATGGTTTTGTCCATCTAAGAAGGATTTTGTCAGAAAGAATGAACTAGAATAAACCCTTAAGTGAGTCGGTGCCCTCCTCATTTCTAACACACATGTATCCTGCTGTTAGCGATAGGGCTGCCCATTACACTTAGCCATTCCCTGGGCAGGTGGGTGACCTGTTATTCCAAATGCTACCCTTAATATTTTAATTAATAAGTATCACAAAAATAATGCAGTGAAAGTAAGGGAGTTTAAACATTGACTATGTTGATCCTGGTGTTTTGACAGTAGCTATAACCATCACTACAGTATATGTACATGGGATCTTCCCTTGAAATCTACTCAGCATAAAATCATAGAAATCATCAATATATATCAAATATTTGTTATAAAGATTTAAAGAGTACTATAATTACATGCAGTACAGGTTGGGTATCCCTTATCCGAAGTGCTCGGGACCACGAGTATTTCGGAGAAAGGATTTTACCGGTTTTGGGAATATTTTTTTTTTACATACTTACCTGGTCCTCTGATGGTCTCCCGGCATCCATGGTGTCACCGGCTACCAAGACGGCCTTCAGGATCCTCTTCAGTCCGCGCACTCGCGTAATGCACCCTTGGGACCAGAGATGCCGCTGAAGATGATCCTGAAGCTCGCCATGGTCACCGGGGGATGGGATAAGTATCAAAAAAGGTGCATACATATTCTGCAGCGCTTTACAGAGAATATTTGAACACTCACATCAGTCCCTGCCCCAGGGGAGTTTACAATCTATATTCCCTACCACATGTACACGCACATACAGACATTCTAGGGTTAATTTTATTAGGAGCCAAATAACCTACCAGTATATTTTTGGATTGTAGGAGGAAACCAAAGTACCCGGAGGAAACCCACGCAAGTACGGGGAGAATATACAAACTGTGCACAGTTAGGACCATGGCGGGAATCGAACCCATGACTTCAGCACTGTGAGGCAGTAATGCTAACCATTACACCGTCCGTACTGCTCCCTTATAACTAAAATATGGTTACTCTGTGACGCTCAATATATTGTTAGCAAAAGTTAGTTTTGGACTATTTTTGATGTTTGCTGATGAATGCATGCATGTCATTGCCTTCTACTGCTGTGACTGTTTCAATAAACTTTATACAGTATTTAAAATAGCTTCAGCCCATACCATGTTTTCACAGTACATACAGTAGGTGATGGACTCACTTTAAATATGTGATGCTTTATTACACGGGATACGGTCATTGGGTCACCAGCCTGCTGGTCAACAGTCATTAGGTTGACATCATTAGGTCGACATACATTTAGGTCGACATGAGCCTAAGTCGACACGCAGGAAGGTCAACATGGGTTAGGTCGACAGGTCATTAGGTCGACGTTTGTTAGGTCGACAGTCAAAAGGTCGACCTGGGTTTTTTTCCTGCATTTTATTTGAGCCGAGATGTCCTAACAGGAGGTATTTCATGCCCTACCATCCACTAGGGCATGGTGGGAGAACAAAATAGTGTGCCCCAAGCATGGGGAGCGCAGCGAGCTATGCAAGTCCATGTCGACTGTGTCGACATTAGGGGGGGGGATGTGAAAACCCCATGCTGACCTTTTGACTGTCGACCTAATGACCCTGTCGACCTAATGACCCTGAGGACCTTACCCATGTTGACCTAGACTCATGTCAACCTAGACTCATGTTGACCTAAATGCATGTCGACCTAATGGTGTCGACCAACATTGTGGTGACCTAATGATCCATACCCTTATTACACAACACTTCCTGTAGCCACTTTGTAAGACCATTTTTACATGTTCCTTGTAGGCTTCTGCGATCTCTTTCTTAACCTGGCAAAAAGGACATCCTTTTACTCCTGTTCTAGATTGCTACATCGGTGTGCCTGGCATCTGACTGATTCTTCACCCTTGGAACATCAGACCACAGAAACTGAACTAATGAGAAGTTAGTAAATGTATGTAATAGTTATCTCCAGGCTGTTTCCTGTGCTGTTCCGTTGGGTAACCACATGATTGAATACAACTTGATTATGTCCTTATCACTCGCCTTTATATGGGATAAAGAGGGTTATGAGAGGGTTAAGCCACGCCAAGCCATATTACAGCATACTGTATTCAGAAAAACGATTTTCTTGATAAGATTTATAATTCTGATTATTTCATTGTAACTTGTAACTGTAACTTGTGGGGGCTGATTCATAGTAGTAAGCAGGGATTCGGTATGGAATCCCCGAGGTCGGAATCCCGATGCTGGAATCCCGACCGCCGAAATCCCGACACGCAGCGGGCCCGGTGCCTCGCTAAGCTGGCACACTAATTTATTCTCGGGAAATTGACTGCATCCCGTAAGCAGGCCATCTATAATTACACCCACACTGTATGTAACAAATTCTTTGTGAGCACATGACCCCCATGCATACGCTTGGCTTCATAGCCCTCAACATTATTATTAGTTAGGATTATTCAACCACAAGTAGAACCACACTTTGCCGATAGATGCACACACTCGGCTACAGGTGGGTAAAAAAAAACAGACTTGTGTTGTTGATCTCTGCATCAGCCACGTAATAGAACCAGCAGTAGATTCTATTTTTCCTATATAGTAAAAGCATAACATAGCTTCTCTGTCCGATGGTGCGCTGGCAGCCACTAGATGGCGTCCGATGGAGCCGTGTTAAATGCTCTTCCCGACTTTCGGCAGCTCTGTCATTTCGGCAGGCTGGTAATTAGTCAGATAACACGTGTAAATGACACTCTGTTTGTTCTCATTATTCTATGAGCATTGTCTTATGATTATCCATACAGTTAATTGTTTAGACCAGGGGCGGACAAACCAGTCCTCAAGATCTACCAACAGTTCGTGTTTTCCAAAAAACCTGTGGAACTGTAGAATGTGTCAGTTAAGAATGAATGCAGCAGGTTTGAAGATGTGACAGTTAGTAATGACTACACCTGTGCACCAGCTAGGTGGCCAGGAAAACATGAACTGTTGGTAGATCTCAAGGACCGGTTTGACCTCTCCTGGTTTAGACCGCGCTACTAAGAGATGGCCAAGGTATGTACAACACTTTCAGTCAAATCATAACACTATAATACAATAATAATACAATAATATACTGCTAGACTTTTAGTAAAATAATACTACTACACTTTACCATGATTTATGTATTTTGATACACTATTTCAGTTCAACACTTCTATACTACAATGTACTACAGTATTACGACTCTTTCAGTAAAATAATATAGTAAAGAAATACTGCTATACTTTAAGTATAATCATCAAATGCATTTAAGTTTAAAAAAACTGTATACTCTCAGTAAGGTTATACTACTACAGTTTAGGTAAAGCCATACACTTACAGAAAAGTAATTCTACTATCTATATGGTCTACTAATAACTACAACTAGATTTTAAATGAAAGTCAATTCAGTAAATGATTCACTAGAATTTCAATAATGGGGTACTACAGCAGATGATACAGGAGTAGGAAAGTAGTACTTCCACATTTCAGTCATGAGTAACACTACATATTAGGTTATATTTAAATTTGCTGGTACACTTAATAGTTCATTAATAGTACTATTCTTTAATAAATTGGTAGTACTACAATTTTGAAGTGAGCATGAAAAAGCTGCCAGTATTTACCCTACATGCAAAGATAAAGAAACGCATTTGCCCTCATTGTAGTGCAACTTGGTTTGGTCCAGATACAAAGTAACTTGCGTTATTTTCTATGCTCCTAAAGCCCCGTACACACTAGGCGACTTTCACCTGAAAGCCGCTCAGTCACCAATGAGCGGTAAGCGCTGCTGCTGCGGGCTTCCGCATCATCGCTGCCGGCCGCAGCGCATCTGCAGGTTTTAACATCAGATGAGTAAGGGGGTGGACGGCTTTCCATAGCGTTCCGCTACTCCTACTACTAGGTCAGCAGTATGTTATTACATCTATGTACTATGTAGGTCAGTAGCTTAGTATTTCTAGCATTTCAGTAATGTATATCTAATGCAATATAGTATAAGTTATAAGAAAAGTATTACTCTATTTAGTAAATAGCTGAGATGTAGTTATTATATGCCTTCTGTCTGTATATGGCAGTGCTCTAGAACTTACCAGGAACCTGAGAGCTGATGTCCTCTGAGTCTGGCAGCTCTCTAGTAAACTAAAGAGATCACTTCCCTCTTTCTTTAATAAGAATCTTGTGGTAGACGTCATTCCATATTACAGTATGTGACATTACGTATTGACTGTCCTGTCCTCTACTTATCCCAAATATAAACATCTTTCTACAGAATTGTTTAAAATTAAGTTTTAGCTTTTAAGAACTATTTAAAATGTTTATTAATTAAACAATGCTTTAGTTTAACAATCACACATTTTTAATCTATTGATGCCATTTGTTGGCTAGTGGCTTGTATATAATTGTGCCTAAAAAAAACCAAACAAGCATAAAACATCCTATCACTGTTTAATAAATCAGCCCATTTAACTCTACATGCTTCTCTAAATAGAGAAGGGAGCATCACATGGGCAAAATGGTTCACATTGATTGCCCGGGATCGGTATGAAATGGGAATCCCGGCGGTCAAAATCCCAACACCAGAATCCCGACCACTGAAATTCCGACAAGGGGGTGAACGTAGATCGCCCCCCCCTTGCGGGCTCGCTGCCTTTGCCACGCAGCGGGCCCGGTGCATCGCTACGCTCAGCACGACACCCATAGAAGGACAAAGTGACGGGATTTCGGCGGTCGGGATTCCAGTGTCGGGATTCCGACCACCGGGATACTAACTGCATCCCGATTGCCCTGGTTCCCCAAACAACCTCCCTCTTGACCTATGCTTTACTAGCCAAAGTTGTTTCATTAAAACTAAGGGCCATTCGCATGCGGCCATATGTGCAAAAAATCTTTTGATGGTCACCGACTATCGCAGGATTTTTCACAGGCTCGCAGATAAAAGTAACTCTGAGTTAAATTTTATCAGAGGTGGCTGAACAGGGGCCGTGCGTTGACGTCCTGTGATGTCAGCTGCCGCGTGTAGGCTTCGGTACGCCTGCGTTCACATGGGGACGCCTATCATTTTTCTGGGCATGCAACGGTTTCTTTCACGAATATGCCCTAAATACACTGCAAGTGAGTAGTCTTACGAAAGTGAAGATTAGCCTTGGACTTGTCAGTGTGAGGGTTGTGCCTGACGGGGTAGCAGGAGGGATGGATTGGAAACTCAAAGTGGTAGTAAACATTTTTTGAAAGTGACCTTATGAAGGAGAAGAAAACTGACTGTAGGTGGGGCCCAACACAAAAGTAGGAGGAGTTAGGAAACCAGTAGTCCCAATGTCACAATAGGGTAGATTCACAAAAGAGACTGGAGAAAAGAGGAGAAATACGTCATTGAGCATAAGGCATTTGGCAGTCTGGTATACTGTATTTTCTCTTCTATTTATCAAGACTTATTTGCTAATTGCACTGAAAACTTGTATATTAGAGTGGACTCCTATTAGATAAAGGGATTTGCATTTCATGAAGTGACTGTACAACTGTGTACGACTGTGGAAGAGCTTTGACGCCTTACACCGGGGGTAGAGGTTGACATTGGAAGATGCAAATACACATTTTACATCTGATTTGCTTCTTCAGAGTTAAAATGCAAGTTTAAAGGAAACCTGCTGATGTGGATTCATCTACGCTAACATCAAACATTGCATGCTGGATTCTCATGTGCCAATTTAGTGCTGTTAATGCCTAACTTTTTAGCCTCTCTGGGTGGAACAGTAGCCAGTCAGAGAAATGATCAATGTGATATCCTTATACCGGTTATTACTTACATTTCATGTTTTACATGTGATAACATTGGGCATGAGTGTGTATTGTCTATATAATAAGTTAAAGAGTCTGTGTGCGTGTGTGTGTGTGTGCGTGTCCGTCGCATTGCGGACACACCGTGGTACTCAGAGACACCAAATTTGGCAACAAGATACCTCTGGACCCTGTGGTGTGCACCTCGAAGCCGTTTTTGGGAAATTTCACTTAGAATTTTAAAAAAACACCAAGTTTTAATTTTCCTTCATTGATGATCTAGGGCAGGGGTTCCCAATCTTTTTTAAATCATGGCACCCTAGGAGTATCAAAATTTTTTCACGGCACCCCTAGGCCAATAAAAAATAATTCAATGGGGTTTATATGCGATTCTTAGTGTCAGTTATGTGGTAAAGGGCAGGATTTGCTTCTGTTTGTACACATTTTATGATTGGCAGCTGCCAGCACTGGTTTTGCTCATAAATAATTAACCATTAATAATTTGAGTTGGTCCTGGACCACCAAACCAGGGCACCCCTGCATGTGTCCCGAGGCACCCCAGGGAGCCATGGCACACAGTTTGGGAACCACTGATCTAGGGGAAAAGATCGACGATCTGGGAAACCGTGGACGAAGGAACAACTCCACACCTGATTTCATTGCTGTCATTGAGTATGACAGACACATTCTAACATTATGGTGAAGGCTTTAAACCAGGCATGTCCAACGTTGGCCCTCCAGATGTTGGGAAACTACACATCCCAGCATGCTTTGCCACAGTTTTGCTATTAGAGAATGCTAAAACTATTGCAAAGCATGCTGGGATGTGTAGTTTCAAAACATCTGGAGGGCCAACGTTGGACATGCCTGCTTTAAACAATTAGGAAATAATTGAGGATATACATAGAACACACATAACACACACACACACGTACACATTGTACACGCACACAGTACACCACATACGCACACATAGCACATAACACACACATTTATACGTAGAGCACCTCACACACTTAAGCTGTATACACACGGCGGAGATAGGGGCTGAAGTCGCTGGAAACACACCGCATGCAGTACAATACAAATCCATACACACTACAACACACACCCAAAAACAGTACAACAAACACACAACTCCTGGCTTCAATCAATTCTATGGAGACGGACCACAATAAAATGGCCACCCCTTAAAGCAGACAGTTCTCTGAAACTGTTTGCGGTATGGGGGCGGCCATTTTATCGTGGTCCGTCTGCATAGAATTATTAATTGAAGCCAGGAGGAGAGCCGGGACGCGCAGACAGGTAAGCCTGCGGTGATGGGTGGGGGTGGCACCGGCGGCCGGGGTGGGGAGGGGGGGAGGCGCCCCCCCATTAACGGCGGGGGGGGGGAAGGCTGGCGGGGAGGGGGGGAGGCGCCCCAAACCAAGCTACGCCACTGAGAACACACACACTTAAACATTGCCAGGATATGCACAGCACACTACACACACATATATACGTAGCGCACCTCACAAACTTACACATTCGGCAGATATACACACAACACACACACACATAACACACAACTCACAGTACAACACACACCAACATTCACTACAGCACACACCCAAAAACAGTACAATACACAGAACACACACTTAAACATTGCACACATACACACACACATAACATACCTCTAACAGCACAACACACACCCACATTCACCACACACACCCAAAAAACAATACAACACACACAAAACACACATTTAAACTTTGCACAGATACACAAAGACACAACACACACATACTGTATATACATAGCACACCTTACACACTTACGCATTGGACAGATACATACAATATAACACACAAAACCACATACATTACAACACACACACAAAAACAGTACAACACACACAGACACACATAAAAAATAATTTGCCGTTTATTTAACAGTCTGTACCGGCAAATAAAAACTGTACCTAATGTACCATTTCTACTTTTTTCCCCATATCCGTCTCTCCAGTCCTCCAGTTGCACTGAGAAATCTTTGTCCAGGCCAATGCACCCATTGATCAATACAAAGTGGGGACACTGCACTCACCCTGTTAGTCAGTTGGATATCAGGCACTGCTCTGCCTTAAGGGTTTCCCAGACTCTTTTGGTTCATAGATAATGTTTGGTCGATGGGCATGAGCGCTGCATGCATTTGTTTGAATGTTATGAGTGTAAGAAGTTGAAGAATAAGACTGAGATGAAGATTTGTCATGTTATAGTGTACAATTTACTCAATAAATCGTGAAAAAAATATGTGTACATAGAAGTACAATCAAGAAATGAAAGTAGGATTAAAAAATAAATTATGATTCAAACTGATAATTGTTTGGATGGCGGTGTGTTGCGAAACAAATCTATAGGTGGAGGGGGTATGGATATTGTGGGCATAATTGGTGTTTGGTACACCTACAGGGGGTACCTAGATGATGAGAAATGTTCACTACAGTGTCACCGTATATGGGGTTCAGGTGGTCTTTTAGGGACCCCTTTACAATTCCGTTGGTCTCTTCTCCTGGAGCCTATGGTCTCCCTCAGATTGACTATCATTAAGGGATACCGTAAGCTCAAGGAGAAGAGACCTACAGGATTGTAAAGGGTCCCTAAAAGACCACCTGGACCCCAATTGGGAATCCCCCTATGGTGACAATGTGACTGTGACACTGTAGTGAAAATCCCATCAATTGAGGGCCCCATGTAGGTGTAACAAACACCAATTATGCCCACAATATCCATACCCCCACCTATAGATTTGTTTCACAACCCACCCCATCCAAACAATTATCAGTTTGAATCAGAACTTATTTTTTAATCCTACTTTCATTTCTTGATTGTACTTCTATGTACACTTACATTTTTTTCACGATTTATTGAGTAAATTGTACACTTTGTAACATGACAATTCTTTTTCTCAGTCTTATTCTTCAACTTCTTACACTCAAACCTTATAAATGCACCCATTGATGATTGTGATGGCTGGATCAGTGGATTGGCTCGGCGGGTGTAGGGAAAAATTTGGCCCATTGCACCCATTCCCAGTGGGGCATTACAGTGGTGCGGGTAGCGTGCGTCGCGTCATGACATCATGTGGCCAGGCCCGTGGACCTGCTCCCACACTCAGGGACTGCCCCACTGTTTGGTAGAGATGCCCGGTGCATGTGCTTTACAGATCCCCAGACCTCAGAGACTGCTGCAGGTTCGGTGAGGGGAGTGGCAGGGAGCAGTGAATTTTTAATTAATTATGGCGGGGTAAGTAACGCCCACCCCGGTCCCTTTGCACTCAGCGCCTGTAATTACACACCCTAGAAACTGTACAATTTGAAAGTATAGAAATGGAGGTGTGGCCACGTCCCTTTCTGATTTTGTACCGATTTCTGACCCTCAGATGTTGGAGGATATGTCATACAGTAGGTGCTAAATCTCAGGAGTGGATGTGGAATTCATCAACACATACAAGTTATCAACTCAGGAGCGTTGTGTTTCAAACAACAACACCACACCTGATTTCATTGCCGTCATTGAGTATCAATGCAAACACATTCTAACATTATGGTGGAATCTATAACAAATTACAATCTTAGGTCTTTGGCACAGCATATTGTAAGATGACATTTTTCAGCAATTTTGGAAATAAAGAAACCCCAAGGGTTTCCCGGGCAACGCCGGGCGGGTCAGCTAGTATTTAATAAATTGAGGTTTTTCTGACATTGGTTAATTTTAGTTTTTTCTTTATATCAGCATTGCCAGAGGAGCAGTGGTGCACTTGTACTTGGAGATAGCATGTAGACAGAATTAGTACACCAAGGAGCAGAGTGCACACATTTGTTGTAGTGGTAGCACGTAATACAGCAGCTGGGAGTTTCTCAGGGGATGTAGCTGGCATAATGGCGCTAACGAAGAAGTCAATCGGAAGACCAGTGCTAGAATCCTGACACTGGTCAGAATACCAACTGGAGACATCACAGCATCCGGGGTAGGTTAGGGTCAGGCGGGAGGAGGGGGGGGTTAAGGTTAGGCTGCGGGAGGGACAGTTGGGTTTAGTCTGTGGGAGAGGGGGGTATTTTAGCCTGCAGGAAAGGAAGTTTACGGGGAGCAGGGGTGTGGGGAGGGTGGAGTGCAAGCTCCAGGAGCCGTTCGAAGGCACACTGCCAGCCTCTTCTCCTCCCTCCTCCGCTGTGCCAGTAACTGCTTGTATTTCAGGACCGGCATTCCAAATGTGGTGCCAGCCGGCATACTATCAGAGCTTGCATACCGGCCGCCGCAATTAGTGATTGGCTGCTGGGCCATGAACTCTAATTGAGTAGGGGTGGGAGAAGCATGCACTCCACTCCTCTCCCTTCAGTGATGGCCAATGGCCAGCAGCAGTGGCGTGAGTCAAGCAGTGGCAGTGGCAGTGAGTCCAGCCCCGGCCCAGGGCCTACTGGGGGCATAATGTGTGTAAGCGACACCACAATGGGCATTATGTGAGTAATTGGCACTATAGGGGGCATTATGTGTGTAAGTGGCACTACAGGGGGCATTATGTGTGTAAGTGGCACTACAAGCGGCACTATGTGTAGAAGCAGAACTAGTGGGGGCATTATGTATGAAAGCAGCACTACAGGTGGCAGTATGTGTAAGTGGCACTAAAATGCCATGGGGGAGGGAGGTACAAAATTTATAATTACACTACTGCATGTATAGCCTTACCCGGAAGTGACGGGAATGCCGGTGCCACCAGGAGAAGATGCAGAAAGCTGCATATTTTGCCATGAAACCCTTGCAACAAGCAATAAGAATTTTTACTGTGGGGCATAATTTGTAGTGGGCATAAAATGGTGTAATTGGCATATATGTGTGTGGCATAATATGTAATAGGCAATATGGTATGGTGTATAATATGTAATAGGCATTATGGTGTGTGGTATAATATGTAATAAGCATTATGGTGTGTTGCATTATGTACATTAGGCATTACAGTGTGTGGCATAAAGTAAAATAAGCATTATGTGTGTGGCATAATGTGTAATTGGCATAATGTGTAAGGGGCATTACCTTGTGTTGCATAATGTGTAAGGGGCATTACTGTAAGATAGAAAAATGACAAGGGGATGGGGGGTGTCGAAACATAATCTTGCCCTGGGCACCATCTTATCTCGCTACATCTCTGCGGGGGAGAGAGCGGATAATGTATATAAGGTAATATACTCCCTCTATAACTGTTGGTATTGGGACCCCTGGGAAGCCGGGTCAGCATTTTCAGTGCCAAGATCCCAACCCAAAATGTTTCCAGGTATAGTACTGTCATTATTCCTGGCTGTTGAATGAAATCTGTAACTGTAAACTAGATCAGTCACTGCCAGACACTCACTGGGGGAAATTTACTAAGATGTGAGTTGTAATTCACATGGGATGTTGCTATAGGCAACCAATCATTAACTAGCACCTTCTAGAAGATAATAGATAGCATCTGATTGGTTGCCGATAGCAACATCCCATGAGAAATACAACTCACACATTGCAGAAATTGAACAATAGAAATGGTTATGACACACTTTAGAAAAGACAAGGTTTTATTTAAAAGTTTTATTTGTCTGGAACTTCTGCTTTCTGATGCTTGAAATAACAACATGTAGCAAAAACGTCAACTTTCAATTTGCAACAATTACACAATTTGACATTTCAATACACTGAACTTATTTGCATCAGTTCCCTGTATGCATTCACGTCACATAACTGAAGTTATGTGAAGTGAATACGGACCAAAGTCCCGGATCCGACCTGGTTTAGAACCGTGTTCCAAATACCAGGTCGGATCCGGCATTTTGGTGTAAAAGGGGTATAACAGTAGCAATACTTTGCTCAGACAGGATAAACTAGTAGTATAATTTCAATAAAACCTACTGTACTCTACATCATAAATATAAACTGCAAAGTTTTATGAGCAAAGCTATTGAGATATAGCTTTAAGGGAAACCCATGCAATTATGCACCTGTATATGAACTCAATATATGAGAATTATTTTATTTCCATACAACAGGCACAACCACATATGCGCCCTTCTAACTAAGATTAGATACCCTGCATTCCTTCAAATATGGCCGCAGCAGCAAAGGAGACAGCTGATAGAGGTGCAGGAGTACTTTTTGGAGGAGCACAGGCTCTCTGTAATGCTGTCAGAGACTCTGCGCCTCCGGGGCGCCACTCCCCCCGTTGTAGAGTGCTGCTACATTAACGTGTTTTGCCCAGCACTAGAAATTATTATCATTATTATTATTTTAAAGGCCAATTTTAACACAATTAATAAACAAATACAAAGCATGGCATACATGGATTTGCATGTATTCTGCATGGCCACCACAGTAAAAAGAGACTATGGAAACCAGGTTTATTTACATTTAATATTATTACCATTTTAAATACCTGATATATATACTCAGAGGTCGGCTTTTGCGGTAAGAATCGTCATTTGCGATGATAGGACCAGGTCTAGGACCCAGAGTCTTATCTGCATATGCATCGAGTGACGTATGCACCACAGGGGTGCTGGGAGGGATCTGGTTGGACCTTGATCTGAAGATGATGTAGCCCACCGCATCCAAGCCCCGGAAACTATCGGATTCCGGGCTTGGTGCATATGCGGTATGCAACCAAACCTCCGAAAATGTGTGAATAATCACTTTTATTAATTGTTCCTCTTCTTTAGAGTTCACATACTTCCTCTTTCTCCAGTGTTGCTGAAAGACAAAGAAACAGATTCCCTAGTCAGCAAAAATAAGGCTCGTTCATGGAAACTGTGCCGGTAGCAAATTTAACCCATTAAACCCATTTCTACTCTTTTTGTTCATGGTCTATTGTGCAAAAGATATCGCTAAGCAACCAAACTCAGGATTTACATCTTTAACAAACATCCTGCAGATCAGTCCTGTCTCTATAAATGTATTTGATATTGATGTTGCTTAACAGTTGACCCCAACAGAAGAAGAGGTGGTAAGTCATGGTTAGCAGCAAAGGGTAAGATGGAGAGGTGTGGTGCAAGAGGAAGTGGAGGGTGAGCTTATGGTAGGGAAGAATTTAAATTGCAGAATCAATGGAGTAAGAGGAATAAATTAGACAATGGTGGTTAGCCTTGGGTGGAGATAAAGTAAACATAGATAAAGTATCAACCAATCAGTGCCTAGCTGAACTTTTTAAAACTCATCCTGTAACATGACAGTTAGGAGCTGGTTGGCTAGCACTTTATCTCCATCCCATTTATCTCCGTTCAAGGCTTAGTAAATAGACCTCTGTCATGCCTGTGGTCTGTCCCAAGTTGAAAGTGACCACAGGCAAAGGGACTGGTTTGAAGGTGAACCTGGGATAAACTAATGAGGACTTAGAGCATACCAGGGACACCTTAGAATCGGAGTCATTACCACTGCAGAATATATAAAATAATAAGCATTTATTAAGCACGCAGATGATGGTACAGCAGCGGTAGTTGGTAGGAACTTGATATCAACAGGTGACATCACAAATGCCACTCATCTTGCACTTGATATGTGGGAACACAAAGAAATTGCAGGGTCCAAGTCTGGACTGTTCAACGGATGACCAAGCTCCTAGATGCGTTCATGGGCCAGAATATCCACCACTACCACTACACAGCATCACACTACATTGCACTGCTGTATGAATGGTGCGGTAGCTACATGACACTTTGAGTGACCACCATCAAACCTAGCCGGCATGTTGTGGCACCAAGACAATATGGTTCTGTGTCCTGACATTTCCTAAGAACCTTAGTCAGAGATTACAGTTCACAATCAGACAGTCAGTTTGTGTCTGCTCTACCTATGCACTGTATATCCATTGCATTCTATTTGTGACTAAACCCTGTTTCTGATGGGGGAATACAGAAAGAAAGAGCAAGTGACTCATGGGTGCCTATTTTTTCATCTGCCCTGTCCGGAAGAGGGCAGCCAGTTCCGGGAAGCAGGTGCGAGACCTGAAATGTGATGCAATAGAGGGCGGGATGGGGTGGGGCTTACCATGAGTCAGTGTGATCATGTCATCATGGCCACTGTGCAATTCCGGCATTACAGGCATTGCACAGCGGGGATCAGGCTACGATGGCGTGATTCAGCAAGAAAATCAGGCAGCATTGCATCCTCCATAGAAATCTATAGAGGTTGCAGCAGGAGGTGGGAATAGAGGGATCGCAGTAGGTTTTGTAAAGATTTGCTATGGTCCTTCTGTGATACATACAGAGGAAGCTAAATAATTGCAGTTACCCCTTTATGAATTGAATACCATATAAGACCCTAGTTGCCTACTTTGATGCTGCCTTCTTCCGGAGAGCACAGCTTTGGGAATGCAGGGGTCGTGTCCAGGGGCTTGAGGCGATAGGGATAGCCAGTATTTACCCTGCATACAGAACAATAAATGAATTTGCTCCCTCTGCAGTGCAACATGGTTTGGCCCAAGTGTGAACGTGCTCTTGTTTGTTTTACGCCCACCTCAGAATCAGGGCCTTTGTGACTTTGTTGTAGCCTTTTACTTTCTCACTGCCAAAATAGCCAACCATGTGAAAGTTAAATACAGTTACCATAACTACCAGAGCGCTTATTATGGGACAAGGTAAGAATCTCGCAGTGCTCCTAATTTGAGTTAATAAGATAGAAAAAGCCTTATGTGAATCGAACATACTCACTACTATTAGCACATTAATATCCCTGGCTAATATCCTATTGGTATATCAATACACAGGCAGAACTCTGGGAGGCATTGGAGTCGGATGCCACCGGGCTCCTGCTCCCAAGAGGGCACCTCTATTCCCCTGAAAATTTTAATTCATCAATTGAAAGCCATCGATATTGCTTCTGTGGCTGAGTTCTGAAATACGTATGTGTTCTCTCTTTTTCTCTCTCTCTCTCTCTCTCTCTCTCTCTCTCTCTCTCTCTCTCTCTCTCTCTCTCTCTCTCTCTTTCTCTCTCTATATTTTATATAAGGTTGTGTGGGGGGGAGGGAGGGGGGGGGCTCCAATATACATCTTGCCTCCAGGGAACTGAGATGAACTTACGCCACTGTATCAATAGGTATATGGCAAGACCACATGCACAACAGCTTTAATCCTTATTGACAAGTGGAAAAACCAATAAACCTCTTCATATGGGGGGTGACATTCTATGGTTTGAGATAAATGCGCATGTTTTGATATCGCACCACTTCGCAGTTTTGTAAATCGCAAGATTGGCCCGTTTTTCGCATATTTAATGAGATGCGAAAAACGGGCCAAATAGTGCGAATAGGTGCGAGTTGGTGCGATTTCTTTAGTCCTAAAAATGTGCGATTTTCATGTCTGAAAATCGCACGTTTGCAGGAAAGCGCATTTTAAATAAAAAAAAACCAGCGCGGGGTCCCCCGCCAGAGCATAACCAGCCCCGGGCTCATTGAGCCGGTGCTGGTGACATAAAATCAGGGTCCCCGACAAATAGGGGTCCCCTTGATTTAATGAAACCAGCACCAGGCTCAAGGTCCGGCGCTGGTTCCCAAAATACGGGGGACAAAATGACTAGGGGTCCCCTGTATTTTAAGAACCAGCACCAGACCCAACCAGCCAGCAGGGTAATGCCACAGCCGGGGGACACTTATTATATATGGTCCCGCGGCCAAAGCATTATCCCCGTGGCTGGTCAGCATGGTCAGGGGTCCTGGGGAAGTGGGGACCCCCCCAATGAAGGGGTCCCCCCCTCCAGGACTTACCAGCCCATGCTGAAAGTCCGGGGCTGTCCCTGATGCCCCTGGGCGGTGGGCATCGGGCTGATGCAAAGTGTAAGAAAATAGAATCAAAACTATTGTTTTCTACTGTAGAACTATGAGTCGAAGCAAGCCTACCCCGCATGCTGGGACTTGGAGAACCACAAGTCCCAGCATGCGGGGCATTAAAGGGCCCGCTGGCACTTGTAGTTCTACAGTACAAAAAATAGTTAAATAAAACACACTGACACCCTGAAAAATAAAAGTTTAATACACACATAACACACACACTGATACTTACCTACCTTGAGCCCGTAGGTCGGTCTCTGGTCGGGGCTGGTTATGCTCTGGCGGGGGACCCCGCGCTGGTTTTTTTTTATTTTAACTGTTTCAACTTTTTTTTACACCAGAACCCTGCACAGATCATTGCGATCTGTGCAGGGTTCTGGCTAATTCGCCTATCAGAACCTGGTCTGATTTTTGGGCGAATTATAGACACACTTTATACAAATCGCATACCATTAAATATGCGATTTGTATACTTTTTCATGTGAAAACATCTGGATGCGATGTGCTGCGAAAAGCAGCCATCGCATTTCCAGTGTGTCCAACTTGTTGGCCAAAATCGCACTTTTTTCACATTTTCGCAGCTCATTAAATATGCGAAAATGGAAAAAAAATGCGATTTTGGACGTTTTTGCGAAAAAACTCGCCAAAGTCTAATAATCTCATCCCATAGAATGTCACCCTTTATCTCATTTCAATTATTTAGATCTGATAATTGAAATCTCGTGGTTACCATGGTTGCAATGGAATTGGTAGATTCATAGTATTAATATACAATGAAATTCGGAGCCAGTGAGCCAACCTGTGATGTCTGTACTGGATACATGAGTCACACTGAATATGCTTTGCATATTAGTTATTTTGTTTCTGTGCAGGGTAAATACTGGCTGCTTTATTTTTACACTGAAATATAGATATCAGTTTAAAGTACACAACCCACCCAAATCTAACCTGTCCATCAGAAAACCAAATTTGCTTTGCGAATTAACCTCAATCAGGGCCACAGTACTTTAATTACTTTGTTTATGTTACTAACAGGCGTCAAGGTGGGAGGTGCACTGGGCATTATTTGCATTATTTGATTTATCAGCCAGACAGTGAAGTGAGGGGGGATCCCTCACTGCAATTGGTTGGAGCTGATTGGCAGTGCAGTCCCATTGGAGAAACCAGATGGCCGCCGCCTAGGGGCGGCGACAGTTCCCAGCCTGCAGGAAGCATGTGCAGCATACTCCAGGCTGTGTGTCCAGCAAGGCCCAAACAGGCACAGAGCATCATGGAGCCTCAGGCCCCACGCCGAGCAGTACCCGCATGTCACCAGCGTGCACGTCATCACTGTCACCAGCAGGTGACAGAGCGACAGTACACAGCCCAGCAACCTGGGGAATGCCAGCGGAGGTAAGCACCAGAGCATGTACTGCCCTATTAGGGACCCCAGAGGTAACCATAGCATACCTCCCAACAGTCCCTATTTTAGCGGGACAGTCCCGATTATTAGGGCCTGTCCCGCTGTCCCACCCGCGGGCGGCAGTGTCCCGCGGTTAGGGGGGCTGTTGGGAGTCCCCCCCTGTCGGCTGCTAAGCAGCGGGGAATAGACGCTGTGCACATGCGCACAGCGTCTATTCCCGTAGCCAGGGGGGCTGGGGGCATGGCTAGAGGCTCACAGAGCCTCTGGGTCATGCCCCCATAGCGGCAAAATGGGGGCGTGGCCTCGCGGGAGAGCTGCGAGTATAGGCCACGTCCCCGAAATTAGGCCACGCCCCCCGGAAATTTCGGCGCGCATCAGCAGTGTCCCGGGTCCGGCGACCACAAAATTGGGAGGTATGCCATAGTATGGGAGGCATGGGTAGCAGCCATGGTGGTCGTGACAGAAACTGATTGTCCAGCAATGATAGCATTACTTCTTCCATCAGATCATATAATGCACATGTTATCAAATGCATAATGTCATTTAATAGACTGTGGGCACCACACCAATTGACATGTCAGAAGGTGTAACCATGTGCCAGACCTAGATAAACCACACATAATATAAGCAAGCGCTTAGGGCACAAAGGGAAGGTTGGCAGCAGGTATTGCTTCCATCTGCCATACAATGGTATTTATGTTGAGGGATTATGTGGGATGAGATTTTGCAGAAGTATCATAGAGCCAGCCACAGCAAGTTCTGCAAAATGAGAGTATAAATATAAAACATGCAAAGCTCTGATCGGGTCATTAGATGACCAATGACGCAGTTGAAGCGATGACTGAAAATTATGAAGAACTTGCAAAGGAAATAAAAATAAAAAAAACAGGTGATTTTAATTTCGCTCAACCTGAGAAAAGGAACAAAATGACAGATGCACTATGGATAAATCTGATTGCCACATTTTATACAGATTTTGATGCATCTCCCTAAAGTTGTTTCATCCTCTGAGACTGAAAGGTGTTCTCTTTGGGCCTGATTCAGAGGTACATACAGTTACACACGCATCAATGATCTCATTTGCAGTGAGCTTGTGACATAGCTGCCGTCATATGCACAGAGGCACATACTGCTGGTGCCTCATATCTGCTGCCCGTGTACTTAAGCGAAAATGTTGGGTGCACATCAGTGAAACCCAAAATGTGGACCCAACTTGCCTGTTTTTTTCTAATCTCCCTTCAACCTAAATCAGGGTTGCCTACTTTACATGTCAACCAGTGGCGGCTCCTGCCTTTAGACTTAAGGGGGCTGCAATTTCCTGGGTTCTGCTCGTTGCAACCAGTCATTAATTATTTGCAGGTTATTAGTTTGATTTGTGCTGTACTAGTGTTTGTGTGCATTTACTGTAAATAAATGATGTACGCATATGCACACAAACACAGGTACAGAGCAAAATACACACTTTTAATAACTTTAATATTTAATTAAAGTACACAAAATGATACTCTTAATAAAGAACTACACACAAATATTATTTAAATAAAATAAACTTCCATGCACCTCTCTGGTGCAATCCATACCTTCCTTCAGCTGCATCACACTGAGTGAATCACTGAAGTCTGGGCATGCTCACTGCAGAGGATTGCTTCTGGGCTGCACAGACAGCAGCCCATGGAAGCACTTTAGCTCTGGCGATTTGCACAGAATGGCTTCCTGTTAGAAGCTATTGCTGTCATCGCTCCATGTACTGGCAGACCAAGAGGGGGAGGAGTTTCTAGCTCTGTGTATGATGAGTAGTAGCAGCTTCTAATAGGAATCTACTACATGCTGAACTCCTCCCCACAGGGTTGGGCAGTTGCTGTGTCTGCCCTGCTGCTTCATGGAGCCCGGTGAGAGGAGGTTACCAGCATGTCAGAGACACAGACAGCCAGCACCGGAGCTTCAGAGGTAGGGGGAGGGGGGGTGCCTGTGGAGGGAAGCACCGGAGCTCTAGTGCTGTCTGGTGTTGTGATTTTAACTGGAGGGGCTGCAGTCCTGCAGCCCTAAAGCAGGCACCGCCACTGATGTCTACTCTCTGGGAGAACCCCGGGGGGGAGACACTCTGCAATAAATCCAGCCCCCAACACAATAAATGCCTTGATTCGCGGCTCTTCAAAAAGGAGGAGGGTCTAAAATGATGCGATACTAGAAAAAGAGAACATTGACAGTCTATTCGTGTTGTTCGAAATAAAGGCTATTCCAATGCGAGGAATTGACAAGAAACTGAACATTTCCTACAACCGTGTGTACTACTCCCTTCAGAGAACAGAACAAACAGACTCTAACCAGAGTACATTAAAGTCTCTAGTTTGAGAAATAGATGCCTCACAGGTCCCCAACTGGCAGCTTCATTAAATGGTGACCTGCAAATTGTTTTACACCCAATAGGCCACACCCCATTTTTGGCGCTCTGGGGGCATAACCAGTGCTGTGTGAGCTGCTGACCATGCCTCCAGCCCCTCTGTCTGCGGGAATAGATGCTGTGCGCATGAGCACAGTGTCTGTTCACTGCTGCTCTTCTCTTATGTTCCCTAGAAGTATTAGTAAATACCATCCCTTAAGCATTTTGGGTTGTATGTTGACTTATTTTTTTTAGCACCTTCTAGAAGATAATAGATAGTATATGATTGGTTGCCCATAGCAACATCCCATCTTCAATAGAACTTCCGTCTTATTAAATAAACTCCTAAATGTGCAATTATTTAGCAAATGGCAAAACAATGTGCACTGCAGGTTTGTCAAATGTAACATTTGCAGAGATTTGGGGGAGTTGTTTTGTTTCTGTGCAGGATAAATACTGGCAGCTTTATTTTTACACTGCAATTTAGACTTCAGATTAAACACACTTCACCCAAATATAATTCTTTCTGCACATGTTACATCTGCCCCAACTGCAGCGCAGCTTGGTTTTGTCCATTTGCTAAAAAAATGTAATTTGCGATCAGGTCTGAATAACCCCCAATGTTCATTTGGAAAGTGACACATAGTAGACCGCAAATCTGCCTTATCCACTGTATTAGGTGTGCGGGCGCCATACAAAGCACACAACAGTAATGCTTGGCGTTAAGGTGAACAAGTCTTATTGTTCAATCAATTGGTGCTCGGTGATTAAGACATTTGAATTACATCCAACATACCACACTAGGGATTTGAAGTACTATATAACATTTAATTGAAATGTTAGGAGATGAAGCAATTGAAATTGTGTCATGAAAAGTACACAGTGGAAGTAGGTAGTGACAGACACAGTACACAAGTCATACACTGCTGACGTTCCAATATCCTCGTTACACGCAATATCCTGCATGCAAATGTCACATACACAGGGGAAAATACAAGTATGAACCGACCAGTCTCTATGGGCCTAATTCACATTTGGTCGTCTGTAGCCTAGAAAATCACACGTACGTACAGACATGAATTTGACCCTTTGCATGTGCTGCTATGGTTTTGCAATGACATTTTTAGTGAGGGCTTATTCACAAAGCTCCTGAGGAAGTTGTTGGGTTGCCACACCAAAACGCATTGAGCCTACTTGCCACGTTCCATCTGCCATCTAGTTCTGGACCAGTCATAACAGCCCACCATCTCAGGAGGTCACGGCCCACCATCCAGAGATGCTATACACCTTTGCGAGGACATCTTGCTAATTTCAGCCGATGTCTGATGAACTTGGACCGATACTGGGTTTACGCACCCCTGCAGATATTCACCGGGAGTTGTGTGTTTGTTTTAATGTCACACTTTATTGAAAACACATGTGTATGAATGCATATTTATGAAGATCTTTCTCTTTATTAAATATTATTTTATTAACAATCAATATATATTGTAGCTTAGCGCTGTTCCAGAAGCTTAGCGCTGTTCCAAATTCCTTGTGTATATGTTCATATTTACAAAGACCTCTCATGGGACGAGATGCACTAAACAAAAAATGCGGTAAAACCCAATTTTTTTAGGGTTTTTATAGCATTTCCAAATGGACCAATGCCCCTCCACCCGTGATCTGTCAAGGAGGGTAACGTCAGCTACAGCTGCATACCCACCAACATCACAAGGTCAGAAACCGGTACAAATTTGGAAAGGGGTGTGGCCATGGTTAATGGGGGCATAATTACACCACCTTTCCTATACTTACAATGGGCAGTTGGATACCCCAAAAAAATGGTACAATGCCTTTTTTAACCGTACAGGCAATAAAAATAGTACTGTACCGGCCAACAAGGTACAGCTTGAGGGTATGCAGCTAGTGTTACCCCATAAAAGCCTATGGGCTTCTCTCTGCAAAACTGTGAGGGATCTGTGTGGATACCTCCCAGCATGTCCCATGGCTGCCCGCATTAATCTGGTGTGTCTTCTGGGCCAGCTGCACTGTACCTGATATGTGTAGAGCCATTGAGCAGCCCATGTAGAGATGCCGGGCAGTCCTCCTGGAGAAGCAGCCCTGGGTGTGCCCTCATCTGGGTGGGTGTCTGCGACGTGCTGTGCCCTCACCCCCACCTAAGGGCCAGGATCTGCAGCAGCATCACGGCCTGGGGCATCCTCCTCCCGATACGCCGCTTCCAACCCCCATGATGTACAGCACTGGGTTCCACCTGTGATGTAATGTAGTGTGGCAAAAAGGTCAGCTCTTACCAGGGAGAGTTGTCCTTTGCGATACTAATGGTGTAATGGTTAGCATTACTGCCTCACAGTACTGAGGTCATGGGTTAATTTCCCATGATGGCTCTAACTGTGTGGAGTTTATATATTCTCCCGGTACTTGCGTGGGTTTCCTCCGGGTACTCTCGGTTTCCTCCCACAATCCAAAAATATACTGGTAGGCTATTTGGCTCCCAACAAAATTAACCCTAGAATGTCTGTGTGCGTGTACATGTGGTAGGGAATATAGATTGTAAGCTCCACTGGGGCAGGGACTGATGTGAATGTTCAAATATTCTCTGTACAGCGCTGCGGAATATGTGTCTGCTATATAAATTGCTGGTAATAATTAAATCTTAGTAGTAGTACATATACCATTAGTATCATTGCGATGTATATCCCACCCCATGAACAGCAGCTTTGACGGCGCCTAGTGATCCACATATTTGGTATTTGTTTGGACTTATTCACAAAGTGACGGACAATCATCGAGCATTTGTGTGCATCAATGGGGTGTGGCAGCTCAAGTGCAGTGTAATGGCTTGCTTCTAATGCCCATGCTGTGCAGACATAGGGTTACTCAGAAGGTTGATTCAGAGTCCTGTAGGACACAACCCTGATTCTGCAATTCTTGTCTGACTGCATGTGCATCTAAGTTACTAGGGCCAGGAACATAGGGTTACTCAGAATGTCGATTATCAGCCGATTTGCATCCGATGGTTGCATCTTCACACAGAAGCGCTGGATCTGAGATTCAACCAATGGGTGCTTTAATACAAATTCCAGTGGCTGCAACATTTGCACAGAACCACTACATACAGGCTGGCACGTGAAAGCAATGATAGGCAGACAATTCTGGAACAATACAGAACAATATCTAGGTATCTCAAAGCTGTGATGTTTGCATATTTTTGCAGAACCGCTGAATGCAGGATCGCAGCTGCGGCAGCATTTGTATTCATATCTGTATTTTTTGCTAAAACTGACCGTTTTTTTTTTTCCTTCAAGTATTTTCTAACCAAAGGGCCTAATTCATGTTCGTACACAATGACTAATGTTGACGCAACGGAGCAATTATCAGAAAACTGTGCATGTGACGTGATTTCGCGTACAATAAGAACTTTACTGAGAGGAAGCGGCCATTTGAAAGTGGTAATGGGGAGTTTAAGGGGAGTGGTTGGGGAAATACATTCTGATGACTGCGTGATCGTACATGCAAATACATAGGCCCTTATTCTGGTTGATTTGCTCAGGCATGTGTTTGTAGAGAGAGAGGGGGGAATCGCAGAGATAAAGAGGGGGGATCACAGAAAAAAAGAGGGGGGATAGCAGAGAAAAAAAGAGGGGGGATCGCAGAGAAAACGAGAGAGAGGGTGGAATGGCAGAGCGAAAGAGAGAGGGGGGATCACAGAGAGAGGGGGGATCGCAGAGAGAGAGAGAGGGGATCGCCGAGAGAGAGAGGGGGGATCGCAGAGAGAGAGGGGTGATCGCAGAGAGAGGGGGGATCGCAGAGAGAGAGAGGGGATCGCCGAGAGAGAGAGAGGGGGGATCGCAGAGAGAGAGAGGGGGGGGGGTCGCTGGGAGAGAGGGGGGATAAGCATATCTATGGGCGTACCCACTGTTTTTTTTTGTGGGCACATGAAACGCTGGGCGGTCCCCTGGCCCTGGCAAGAGTGATACTCACTGAAGGCGTTCGCTCTGGTGATTTGCACATGCGCATATTCGCGCATGAGCATACCCCAAAATATTGGCCGGGGTAGAGAATTCGGCCCACTAAGAGCAGGTCTGAATCATCCTCACAGTACGCTGCATTCAAATACACAGCGGCTGTGCTACTGACTCCATCCGAGAGGGGGGGGCAGGTACAGTTTACCCAGGCCCGGGTCTGGACACACATTTTTTAATGTGGTGGCGAGTGCGCCGGGTCTGAGTGCGCCAGAGTCAGCTGCTCATCGGCGGAATTGGGTGGGCGGATGTGAGCCCGCGTGGGGGCAGCAGCATCACAGAGGTCCTTCTGAGCTTCGTTCCACTCTCCAACTCTAGGGCCTGCTGAGAGCCCGCCACGTGACTTGGGTGTTTACTGTGGCTCGGTGACAGGAGGATACTTAGTGTAGGTAGTCCCTGGGTGCTGGGAGGAGCTGGGTCAGAGAGAGGTCACCTCCTGTGGGAGTACCACCCCCTCCGCAGAATCCAGCCCGCCCCACTTCTCACATTCCCATCCCAGCCGCCACCAGCAGCAGCAGGTGCCAGTGCCATGTCTCCAGCCCAGCAGTCACAGTCCCAGACCTGGTTCCCCCCCGATGTCCAGGTCCTGTGTTCCAAGGTGGAAGGTGGGTGGCTGGTTGCTCTGTGTCTGCTGCCTCCCTGCATGCTGCTGGGGCTGAGATCCAACTCTGGAAGTCAGCATGTAACCTCTGACAGAGCATGGCAACGAGTATGTTAACCCCTGGCAAAGCATGCAACTAGGGTTGCCACCTCATCCCTTTAAAACTGGAGACATATTAATTACACAGGTTCTGTGGCTGATTAAAAAAATACAGTTGGAATGAAGTCTGATAGCTGTTTAAAAAAAAAAAACAGTTGAAATTGAGTCTTGAAGTGAGCCAGCCACAGAACCTGTGTAATTAATATGTCTCCAGTTTTAAAGGGATGAGGTGGCAACCCTACATGCAACCCATGGCAGAGCATGTAACTCCTGGCAGAGCAGGTTAGTCCCATGGTAAAGAGCATGTTAACCCCTGGCAGAGCATGTTAACCCCTGGCAGAGAATGTTAACCCCTGGCATCAAGCGCGAAGACATAGCAACGAGCATTTAGGTAAGTGGAACTTACAGTATGTGGCATAATATGTGTGGTATTATATGTAATAGACATTACAGTGTGTGGCATAATGTGTACTGGCCACTATGGTGTGTGGCATAATGTGTGATGAGCATTATGACATGTGGTATATATATATACAGTATGTAATGGGTGTGTGACATGTGTAATAGGCATTACGGTGTAAATTTTTGTCCCTGTATCCACCTTGGAAGCAGTGGCGTAACAATGGGTCCACAGAGCGGGGAGCTACGTCCGTGGGGGCCCCAGGAAGTTGTTGTACTGGGGGCCCAGGCTTTCTCTTGGCGGCCCTGACTCCATCTCTCAATCAGATACAGTTTCTAGTAGTTATAGCCACAATAATATTTACAGTACCAAACAACCAACATACTTCAAACCACTTCCTATTGCAACATTGTTGAACATTGAAAGTTCCTGTAAAGAGGAAATTTGCCATCCTGGGTGATGAAACTATTTATGATTCTATCACACTCGTCAAATATGTTTTTTGATTTTTTTATATAAGCATCATCATTTTGTATTCAGTAAACAATCTTTGTGCTGAATCTGTATTATGAGTTGCACACACAGGGCCTTATTCATGTCTGTGCGCCACATGCCTACACACCGGTTATGGTAAAGCGGCTTGACGCTGTCTAGATTGGCCATGTCATGATCGACTACCTTTAGTCCAACCCGTCTAGTTAGACGCCTAAATATAGTCAACCGGGTCTAGATCTATAGTAATGAAAGTTAGATCGACGGTCATAAGGACAACATGAGTTTTTCATTTTTTTTTGGTGCTGGTCGACTTGGGTTATACTTTACTTTCTAAGTGGACATAGAGTTAAATTATAATGGAGTGCCCAAAGCATGGCACGCGGCGCATGTACAGTCTACTGGTAATTTCTCAGTTACTGGTAAGGGTTTGTGACAGCAGACGCAGGACAGCATTAGACTCAGTGATTGACAGTCTGCAGATGCTTGGGGTGTGGAGGGGGCAGCTACAGCTTCTGTTACTTAAAATGGAGGAGTGTCGCCCTCACTGCATGGTTTGGATTAGTAATGCATACAGTAGTCATGACGCCTCCTGCAGCATTACCATATTACAGCTAAAGTTGCTTCAGTCAAGCCCCTGACTCCTTGTGGGGTTCCCAGGATGGGTAAGGGTCATAGGGTAGACAAGAAGAAGGTCGACCACTAAAGGTCAAGGTGCATCAAGGTCGACACCTCAGAAGGTCGACAAGGGGTTGGGTCGACACAAGCATTAGGTCAACACAAGCATTATGTCGACATGGGGAGGCTCAACATATGCCAGAGGGGCTGATTTCTTCTTGTAAGTGGAGGCTCCGCCTTCCGATCGGCTCACAGAGAGAGCCGCTGGACTCACGGCAGGTCCAGTGGCTCTCTCTGTGCGCCACTGAGGTCCAGGAGAGAGGGGGGCATGACACGCTATTTCCTTCGCCCCTGCAAGCCAGGAGAGGCAGCGCATGCATGCGCAGTGCATGTGTGCACGTGCCTGGCGTGTGCATGTGCCAGGCATGTTTGCACGCGTGCGACAAAGGTCGTGTGCGTACAAATGCCAGGGCTGTTTCGGCTGCCCAGTCCATCACTGGCAACAGAACATGAGGACATGCACTGGTAGAGGGAGGAAGATTTAGGGGAAATTTGAGGAAGAATTACTTCACAGAAAGGGTAGTGGATAAGTGGAATAGCCTCCCATCAGAGGTGGTAGAGGCAAATACAGTAGAACAATTTAAACATGCTTGGGATAGACATATAGATATCCTCACTAAAAAAATTAGGATCAAAAATAGGATTAAACATGTTTAAAAAATGTGCAGACTAGATGGGCCAAGTGGTTCTTATCTGATGATAAAGGCATACCCTCCAACTGTACCGATTTAGCTGGTACAGTACCGTTTTTTAACAGTCTGTACCGGCTAAATCAGAATGTACCAATTGTACCGGTTTTTAAAAGTTCAGACGGTCGGCTCCTCTTCTCCAGGAAAGGGTCATTCTAAACGCGGTGCACTTTGGGCGCTGTAGTTCAGTAGAGGCAGGCAGCAGGGACTGGGAGCGGACCAGTGAGAAAACGAGCGCGGCCAGGGTCTCGCAGGGATGTGGTGGGGATGTGGCGGCAGGGTGAGGCTGTGATTGGCGAAAGCGCCTTTTCCGGACACGCCCCTCCATGGGAGAGGCGCAGCAGCACATGCTCCCTGTGTGTAGTTGTGTACCAGCAGCAGGAGGTGGAACAGCTTGGGCAGCGCGGCAGGCTGGCATGGGGCAGACGGCACTGATCACTCTCCTGCTGGCATGGCACACTGCCCAGCGCTGCGTTGCCGCCTTCCATCTGTCGACAATGACTTCACCCTCACCATCCGGCGGGAGTGCTTCTTCCAGCCCATGAGGAAGGGGGCCACCCGGGAGATAGAGTACCAGGTAGGTGTTACCCCTGCCATGGTATAGGTGGGGTACGTGCCGGACACAGCCATATATATATATATATATATATATATATATATATATATATATATATATATATATATATACACAGAGTGAGTAGAAGAAGGGCACTCAGGGACTAGAAAAGCAGGTGAATGTAGGACAATTTATTGCCTGGAGTCTACGTTTCGGGGTCTCCCCCGTCGTCAGGATAAAACAATAATGTTATTGTTTTGTCCTGACGACGGGGGAGACCCCGAAACGTAGACTCCAGGCAATAAATTGTCCTACGTTCACCTGCTTTTCTAGTCCCTGAGTGCCCTTCTTCTACTCACTCTGTCTACATGGGCTGTAAGGCCCCTTGAATGGCACCAGGGCAAGCTATATCCCTGGACTCATCCTAAGTCCTGGGTGCCGGATCCTTCTCTGGATATATATATATATATATATATATATATATAAATAAATAATTATTGCCCAGTACGCATTCGGAAAGATTGTTTACTGAATACAAAATGATGACGCTTATATACACTTACAGGCATCGCTAAGGTGCTTCTAAAAAAATAAAAAAACATATTTGACGAGTGTGATAGAATCATAAATAGTTTCATCACCCAGGATGGCAAATTTCTTATTTACCGGAACTTTCAATGTTCAACAATGTTGCAATAGGAAGTGGTTTGTAGTATGTTGGTTGTTTGGTACTGTAAATATTGTCGTGGTACTTGTTTCCTAGCACGGCCACAATCGCGGGCATCGTGTGTCATTTTTAGTGGTATACGATGCAACCGACGCGATGCCCCCGATTTTCCCATTGAAAAGCATTGAAAATAGTCAAAATCGCGTTGGTCGCGTCGTATGCGGCTAAAAAACCCTTAAATGGTCCAGACGCGATGCCCACGATTTTCCCATAGGAAACAATGTTAAATGGCTCAATGTACCCGCGATGCCCCCGATTTCTCATAGGGAACAATGTTAAATACCTCAATTTCACCAAATCATCATAGGGAACAATGGTAAATGGGCCAGAAAGCCCCAAAAACACACCAGAGTAGTGAAATGTCCCCCCAAAAGTACTTTACGCCACCCCACGATCAACGCGAACCCGAAGCGTGGCGAGCGCAGCGAGCCCGCGAGGGGCGGCGGTACGCGTCCTCCGACCTTTTCATACCCCCACTATCCACTAGGGCGTGGAGTTGAGAATAGAATAGTGTGGCGAGCCCGAAGCGTGGCGAGGGGACGCGGATACCTTCACAGGTATACGCGTCCCTTCGCGGCCTTCACAGGTATCCGCGTCCCTTCGCGGCCTTCACAGGTATCCACGTCCCTTCGCGGCCTTCACAGGTATCCGCGTCCCTTCGCGGCCTTCACAGGTATCCGCGTCCCTTCGCGGCCTTCACAGGTATACGCGTCCCTTTGCGGCCTTCACAGGTATCCGCGTCCCCTCGCGGGGCTCGCTGCGCTCGCCACGCTTCGGGCTCGGTGGCTCGCTGCGCTCGCCACACTATTCTATTCTCAACTCCACGCCCTAGTGGATAGTGGGGGTATGAAAAGGTCGGAGGACGCGTACCGCCGCCCCTCGCGGGCTCGCTGCGCTCGCCACGCTTCGGGTTCGCGTTGATCGTGGGGTGGCGTAAAATACTTTTGGGGGGACATTTTACTGTTCAGGGGTGTTTTGGGGGGTTTATGGCCCATTTACATTGTTTCCTATGGAAAATCGGGGGCATCGCGGCTAAATTGAGGCATTTAACATTGTTCCCTATGTGGAAATCGCGGGCATCGCGTCGCGACCATCGCACCCGATTTTTTTAGTGCTTGCGATGCCCGCGATGCCCCCGATTTTTCCTCACGATGCCCACGATCATGATCGTTGTGGCCGTGCTAGGAAACAAGTACCATTGTCAATTTTAGGAATTGATGCCCTCATGATCGGAGGAGACAGCACCAAGCACCAATAAGGAGTTTTGCTATATATACGGTGTGTATCCGTCCTGGAAGCCCTGATCCCACTTGGAAAGACTTATAATATCTTGCCCACAGCAAATTTGTGCGAGACTGAAACATCTGTCAACACCTGGCAATTTATCCATCCAATCAGGAACTGGTAACTATTGGTTACGTCTCATGCAAATGCAGTGAAATGGCTTTTTTATAATCTTTTTATTGAAGTATTGCATGCATTTAAACCATTGTCTTTTAGTATAATTTTGTGTGTATATATTGTGTTTTTGTGTTATTTGTGTAATAAATTGTTTTAGCGTACAAAAGGCACCCACTGGTTCTTTTTTCCTGTTTACCCCCAAAGTGAGGGCGGCATCCCTCTACCAGAAGGAAGCCATCTGTACGCGGCACAGTACACCTGTCCCTAGCGCTCAAATTTTCCCATAGAAGGATTTGATGGTGTCTAAGACCTCTTCCTCTGTAACAGGGCGATCTAATAGTTCCCTCTCCTCCTGAGTCAATGTAGGCAGCTCAGTCTCTGTCAGGAATGCCTCGCTTTCACGTGTGTCAGAGGGTTCCTGAGAGTAAAGGGAGCTATAAAAATTTGAGAATTCGCTACAGATGTCATTGGGATCAGTGAGGAGGGTGCCCGAGTGGTTGATAGCCTTAACCCATGTACGAGAGCGGGGTCCCTTTATCAGGTTTGCTAAAAGGGTACTCTTTACCTAGAACGGCGACCATCGCGACCATTGAATGCACTAAAAAACGGGTGCGATGCGATGCCCGCGATGGCCGCGATTTCCCATAGGGACCAATGTTAAAAGTCAGATTGGACGCGATTTTAGTGTTCAATGCCTCAATGCCCGCGATTTTTCCATAGGAAACAATGTTAAATGGGCCACAGAGCCCTAATAGTCCCCCTGAAGTCTGAAATGGCCCCCACAATTTTTAACGGCACACCACTATCAACGTCAACCCGAAGCGTGGCGAGCGCAGCGAGCCTGCGAGGGGCGGCGGTACGCGTCCTCCGACCTTTTCATACCCCCACTATCCACGTCGGCGTGGAGTTGAGAATAGAATAGTGTGGCGAGCGCAGCGAGCCACCGAGCCCGAAGCGTGGCGAGCGCAGCGCGCCCCGCGAGGGGACGCGGATACCTTCACAGGTAAACGCGTCCCCTCGCGGGCTTCACAGGTGTCCGCGTCGCCACGGACACCTGTGAAGCCCGCGAGGGGACGCGTATAACTGTGAAGGTATCCGCGTCCCCTCGCGGGGCTCGCTGCGCTCGCCATGCTTTGGGCTCGGTGGCTCGCTGCGCTCGCCACACTATTCTATTCTCAACTCCACGCCGACGTGGATAGTGGGGGTATGAAAAGGTCGGAGGACGCGTACCGCCACGCTTCGGGTTGACGTTGATCGTGGGGTGGCGTTAAAAATTGTGGGGGCCATTTAAGACTTCAGGGGGACTATTAGGGCTCTGTGGCCCATTTAACATTGTTTCCTATGTAAAAATCGCGGGCATTGAGGCATTTAACACTAAAATCGCGTCCAATCTGACTTTTAACATTGATCCCTATGGGAAAATCGCGGGCATCGCGTCGCACCCGTTTTTAATGTACCCGCGATGCCCGCGATTTTTCACCCCCGACGTTCTAGGTAAAGAGTACCGCTAAAAGCTTCCCTGACTTATTGCCAAATCTGTGTAGTTTATTACGATAATAGTTGTGGGAGGATTGGGCCTGTTCAAGGAGTAAGGTGTCATATACCTGTTTTGCAGCTATGTATTCCTCTCTATGAGTGGGGGTGTCGTTTCTTTTGTATGTGTTGTTGTCTAAGGTGAGTGTAGCACTAAGAGTTTTCAGTTGGGTAGTAAATTTCTTCTATTTGGAGTGGACATATGACATGATGTGGCCCCTAAGAACTGCTTTTGAAGCGTTCCAATATATCGAATGATTATCGACCTGAGCCGAATTGTCAGTGACAAAATTAGACCAGGCATATTGAGGGGTAATAAAAAGTCCTCAGAGTGGAATAAATGTGCAGGGAACCGCCAACATTTAGTAAATGTTTGGGGCAGAGAAAGTTGTATGGTTAGTAATATAGGTGCGTGATCAGATATTATTATGTTGTGTATGGACGTGTGTGTAACTTTGGGAAGGAGGTGATCTGAGAGAAAGAGATAGTCAATTCTGGAGTGTGTAGAGTGCGGATGTGAATAGAACGAGAAGTCCTGCTGTAGAGGGTGAAATATGCGCCAGGGATCAGTAAGATTCAATTGAGAGCAGAAAGAGAAAAGAAGATTAAGGTGTGGTTGAGATCTACCAGCACTTACCCCGCATCTGTCCATGGATGGGTCTACAACCGTGTTGAGGTCTAAGATAAGATTAGCATATCCCCAAGACAGTATTTTCTGCAAAAGCATGGCGAAAAAAGAAGAATCAGGGTTAGTTGGAGCATATACATTGAGCATAGTATACTTAATATTATCGATAAGTACATCAATGAGAATAAATCTGCCCTCTGGGTCTAAAAACCGCCTAATAATAGAATATTGGAGGTTCTTGTTAAATAGAATGGCCACTCCCCTGGTCTTGTTAGTAAAGGAGGCCGAGATACACTCTCCTATCCATGTAGCATTAAAGGAGGGGTGAGAGCCCTCAACCCAATGGGTTTCCTGTAAGAAGACAATATGGGGATTCATACGATTGAGTTGGGATAATACCTTTTTACACTTAACAGGTTGGTTAAGGCCCTCAACATTCCATGAGATGACATTAAAGGTGAGAAGTGAGGTATCTTCTCTTAATGTTTTAGAAGGGGGTAACTGACTGGTCATATCAACCAATTCCCGCAGGGGGGATCATGGTATAGTCGAATATAACCAAAGAGAGGGGATCTCTCCGTCCCAGCAAGCAGGGAGGGGTTTACCCATAGTGGGAGGGGGTCTGGCAAAAGGACGGGCAGGCACATTTAACAATACTAAAACTAACAAATAGAACGAGTAAAACAATGGAGTCATAGAGGAAGCCTATCAAATACTAAGCGGCTAAAATATTACAGCCGTTCAACAAGAAGAAACATATTGTAGCAGTGTATTTAGCAATAATAACGAACAAAAGCATAAGGCGGCAGGCCACCAGGCTTCCAGGGACACCAGAAATCACCCTCATGTCTCAGGGATAGAAAAATGAGCCCTGGCTTTTGCGGGGTCATCGAAAAAGAGTGTCTGGCCATCCCCGAACACGCGGAGGTGAGCCGGGTAGAGCAATGAGAACTTAATTTTGGAATCAATAAGATGCTTGCAAATAGGAGCAAAATCCCTGCGTTTAGAGGCCACCAGATTAGAAAAGTCTTGGAATATGAGAAGACGGTCACCCTTGTAGGTGATGCTGTCGGTTCTCCTATAGTGTTCCAAGACCTTAACTTTGTTGGCGTAGTTGAGAATACTAGTCAAAAGAGTTAGATATCCAAGAGAGGATATCAAAAAAGACTCCCGGGTGGGGCACAGCCTTCTAATGAAAATGGATTACTGTTAATACAAACTTTATTAGTTAAAACATGGCCCTAATTAAGGGTCAAGAAAAAACAAAAGACAAAGACAAACGAATAACACTAATGGACAATATACATGAGAAAGTAGTGAAATATTATTTCAAAGTATATCTGTCTGGGGATTCAATGGAGAAAACGCTCCAATCAATCTTGGTATGTACATATGGGATGCGGTCATTTGGTCTACTGCATTATGGTCGACAGTCATTAGGTCGAATCCATTAGGTCGACATGCTAAAAGGTCGACATGGGAAAAGGTTGACATGATTCTAGTTCGAAAGGTCATTAGTTCGACAGGTCATTAGTTCGACAAGGTCATTAGTTCGACATTGTCTATGTCGACATTCACAAGGTCGACATGGAGTTTTTCACTGTTTTTTGAGCCAACATGTGCCGACAGGCGGTATTTCATGCCCTACCATCCACTAGGGCGTGGTGGGAGAATAAAATAGTGTGCCGAGCGTAGCGAGGCACCGTGCCCGACGCATAGCGAGCGCAGCGAGCGATGCGAGGGGATGCAGTGCACTTTAAACTGTGTCCATGTCGACTGTGTTGACATTCAGGTAAAAAAACAGTGAAAAACCCCATGTCGACCTTGTGAATGTCGACATAGACAATGTCGAACTAATGACCTTGTCGAACTAATGACCTGTCGAACTAATGACCTTTCGACCTAGAATCATGTCGACCTTTTCCCATGTCGACCTAGAGTCATGTCGACCTTTTAGCATGTCGACCTAATGGATTCGACCTAATGACTTTCGACCATAATGCAATAGACCAAATGATCCCAACCCGTACATATACACATATGGAATCCTGATAGACAGTAAAAAACCTCAAATACCAATTTATATTGAAAATAAATATCGAAATTAGCTAGATTCAGTTAATACTTGTATTTCCTGTAAGTGACAAAATTGTGTGGACTGGGTGGATCTGAGTAGCTGGTCGATAGCAGTATGATATAGGTATAGAGACACCTGAGTATGGGTATGCTAAGGGAGTCGCTGCTGCCAGTGCATGTGACGTTAGTCAGTGAATGCGCAGTTGAGCGGACTCCGAGAGCGTCACAGGTGTCAGAATATAGATGAGGGAGTTTCTGCTGTTTCCAGGGGTGACCTGTCTGGCTCTGTTATACAAAGTACAGCGCAGAGTCAGATCCAGGGTCCCCCAGAAATGAGAGAACCCTGAATAGAAATGGAGTGTAAGGTACCCCTTCACCCTGTCCCTGGTGTTTGCTGCTATCCTCTGTGTACAGAGTTATCTGTAGTGAACAGAAGTTGAGCGATACCACCCGGGTGGTGAAGTGTAGAAGGAAGTCAAGTTTGCACATGGATGGGTGGTAGCACGGTTGCTTGTGCAAGACACAATAAGATCAGGGACAGTTTTATAAAGAGAAGGATGTCCAGCGATCTTAGGCTAATGGTGCTGATATGGATATTCAAATTATAATAGCCAGAACAGGTGTAATGGTTAGTGCAGATGGTAATTCTGGCATGAGATGGTAACAGTTAGAAATTCAATAGAAGTTGCAGGTGACTGCAATTTTTCGTAACAATTCAATTAATGCCACATACAATTATGTAGGGTGATAGTAACTTGGGCAAATTAAATGAATTAGCGAAAATTAGCAGTCACGGTAGATACCAACAGTAGATAAAGACTGCTGGTTAGGGCTGTAGGTAATGTTCCTTGCACTATGTAATAATAATCCAATAATGCACAATAGTTTATCAAGTTCACCAAAGTGTGAGATGCCTACAATGGTGGGTTAATAATCAATGTGTCGTACTTAAGCCTTGTAGGTGATGCTGTCGGTTCTCCTATAGTGTTCCAAGACCTTAACTTTGTTGGCGTAGTTGAGAATACGCATGATGACGGGGGGGATGCAGTTAAGATCCCGGCGGTCGGGATCCCGGCGTTCAGAATCCCGACGCCGGAATCCCGACCGCCGAAATGCCGACACTTTCTCCCTCCTGGGGTGTCCACGACACCCCTGGATGGAGAATAAAATAGCGTGCCGAGCGTAGCGAGGCACCGGGCCCGCTGCGTGGCGAGCGCAGCGAGCCCGCAAGGGGGGGCGATCCACGTCCCCCCCTTGTCGGCATTTCGGCTGTCGGGATTCCGGCGTCGGGATTCTGAACGCCGGGATCCCGACCGCCGGGATTCAATACTGAATCCATGACGGGGCGTGGTCTGCCGGTAGGATTAGGCCTGTCAGGACCAATTCTGTGTGCCCTTTCGATTGCCAAAGGTGATCCTTTGAGGTCCAATGCTAGCTGCCCTGGTAGCCAGGAGGCCAGGAGATCCATGAGTTCATGCCCCCGGATCGATTCTGGTATGCCCACCACCCACAGATTATTCCGGCGGTTGCAATTTTCCAGATCGTCTAATTTCTCGGATAGGGTGAGAATCTCCTTGGAGTGCTCTGCCACTTTGGTTTGTGCCTCTTGTAGTTCGTCCTCGAGAGAGGAGATTCTCTGTTCGGCGGTGTCTAGGCGTTGAGAGTGTTGGGTGAGCTGAGCAAGGGTAGAGTCAATGGAGGTCTTGAGGCCGGCTAGTTTCTCGTCCAGCATTGGACCTATGACTGCGGCAATGTCAGCTGGTTTCATTTTAGATGATCTGGGCGTATTTGTTGCCTTCCTTTTATTTTGTGAGGTGAGACGAGTGACAGAACGATCAGAGTCAGATGAATAACCACACTGAGAATCAGTAGGTAGGGCCCGGGAAGATCCTGCAGAGGACATTGAGTGAGGTACTAAATATTTTTCCATACATCCGTCCCGGCAAATAGAGGTGAGAAATGTAGGGGACTGCAGGGATGAGTGGGTATGAAGCAGCAAGCGTTATTAAGTATTGGTGATAGTTCACATTTCACTGGAAGAAGCAATAAGGACGTGTAGCAGGGAACCACATCAGCATCTTAGGCTAGTTGTTATACAGTCACATATTAAATCAGCAGGTAATCAAAGTCAGCATTCAAGTGATCCATGTTGATACCTATGTCAGGCAAGCTTTGCAAGAATAATGTGTGTTTCATCGACTTGTATACACAGCACTTCTCCTTAGCAGAGGGAGAGAGATGGACCAGACAAGCTGTGTATAGCGAGAGGGGCAGCCTCACAGTTTGTGGGCCCAGGCACCATCACAGAGCAATTCAGCTGTATTAGGTAATGCTAAATGAATCCAAGGCCCAGCACCTGTGAGGCAGTAATGTCAAGGGGCCTTATACAAGGAAGAGGAGTCCCAGCAAAGCAGATGTTTAGGCAGGCATGGTTAATGGCACCACTATCAGAGGGAGACAGCCAGGGAGAGCATCCTGTGTAACCAGGGCAGGATCTCATGTGCCCAGGGGTTCACTGTGTAGGGATCATCGCCAGTGCCACATCCAAGATGGCCACCATCAGACACAGAGTGAGTGCTGGGCTGGGGGGGGGGGATGTAAGCACATAGTACCTGCTCTTATGGCTCCGGTCCCAGCCTGGAGGGGTGTCTGGGGATGCCTGGGGTGCCTGGGGATGTCCTGCTGCAGCCCTGGCAGTCCTGGAGAGGATTCAGCGGCGTCTTTCGGCCGTGGAGCCCGAATCCCGGCCGCCGTCTAAAATGAAGGCCCCGGCTCCGGAGCCACGGGTAGGCCGCAGTCCGCAAAAGACTATAAATAGGCTTCTTGACTCAGCCGCCGCCCGTGACTAACCAGCGGAGGGGCGGGCTAGCGTGGGGGGTCCCCTGGATGTCAGCAGGGTCGAGGATGTCGGCTGGACCGCGTTTGTATGTGGCTGCTGTGCGGGAGCTCAGGCTAGGTGCTGCTACTCTAGATGGTCGCCAAGCCACGCCCCAAAGTTTTTCGTATGTTAAAGGTGGAGGTGGGGGCACCTTGATCCAGGAGAATCTGGTTCTCGGATCTGCGGACCCGGTCAGGGGCCTCTCTGATCCATCTGCCTCTAGGGCCAGAACCGCTCACGTGAGACCACTGTTAGGGTCCCTGAGAAATGACCATCTTATTAAAAGCCACGGGCTTGACTTTGAGGTCATATCACTAGGCTTAGGGCTCTTCAGTCTTCTTTGGCTGGTGCTTTTCGCAGCTGGCGGGATTATTTTTCATGGCGTCTCCCAGGACTTACCGTTTGTCTAGGGTTTTGTCCTTTCGGTAAAAGTAGTGGGGGCGGGCCTCCGCCTGTCTTCATTAAAGGGACAGGGCTCGGCTCTCTCCTTTTTATTCCACAGGCGATGAGCTTTGTTGCACGATCTCCGCTCCTTCTGACAGGGGGTCCTGCAGATCCAACCTCTGGTTGTTACAAACATTCACCTACAGCCATACCACACTGGATAAGCCCAATCTCGTCCGATCTTGGCAGCTAAGCAGTGTTGGGCCTGGTTAGTACTTGGGTGGGAGACCACATGGGAACACCAGGTGCTGTAGGTTATGGTTTGATAGGATCTTTCTCTGATTCTTTAGGCACTTCAGGGCTCTTTACTGGCTAAATTGGACAATGGATTTCCTGTTGACCGTTGCTGCTGGGTGTCTGCCCAGTCAGGTCAGTTGCCTTTCATAGTCTTTCATTCTCATAGGACGGTTTCTTTGAAACGTTACTTTACACCTCACAAGGTGGTCCCTGAATTTCAGGTAATCCAGGAGATAGTGATCCCTGCCCTTTGTAGGCTGGTGGTCTCTCCTAGGCAGCAATCAACTGGATGTGGGCTGTGCTTTGCACGTCTATATACATCACGCTGGAACATTTCGGCGATCTGACTCTCTCTTTATCCACTAGAGAATTCCTAAGAGGGGTTGGTCTGCTACCACGCAGACTATGGCCAGCCGATAGCTGCGGTCAGGTATCAAGTAGGCCTCCTTGTTCACCTCCCTCCCGGTTCTTGCGGGGGTCCGGGCTCATTCCGCTACATCTGTGGGTGTGTTTCGGGCTTTTACAGGTGGTGCAACTGCAGAGCAACTTGGCAAGGCGGCAACTTGGTCGTCTGCCAATAAATTTCTTATGCTTTTTTGCGTTTGTTACGTTTGCCTCCCAGAACTCGGCATTCGGCCAGAGTATACTGGCCGCGGCACAGGCGCGTCCCCACCCTTAGGTGGCTGCTTTAGGACTTCCCACTGTAATCTCTCTGGCCCCTGACGTGTGCCGCAGAAGAAAACAAGATTTATGTCTTACCTGTTAAATCTCTTTCTCCGAGGACGTCAGGGGCCACAGGGAACCCTCCCTGCCACACCTGCTTCATTGGTATTGAAGTTCATAGTTCCTCCGTTGAGTGAACTTAGTTAAAGGTTCCTCTGTTGAGGGTACTAACACATGTTACAGTTATGGTTTCTCTGTTGAGCAACCACACACACATATATTTGTTTAATGTGTTTCTGTATGGGTTTCTCTTCCTTCTATCTTGTCTCATGCCTGGCTTTGGAAAAAACTGAAAGTAGCTAGCCTAGGAGGCAGAGTAGAGGAGGGGAGGAGCCAGGGCTGTCTCTAGGCAGTCAGAAGTTTTATCCTTTCTGGTGCTGGAAAGGTTGTGACCTCACTCTCTACCCACTGTAATCCCTGTGGCCCCTGACGTCCTCGAAGAAAGAGATTTAACAGGTAAGACATAAATCTTGTTTTCCCTTATGTTCTCTCCACTCCCCCATACCTAGTTTGTTTGTTTCTTTTGATTACTTAAGACACTTGCATCTTTTATACCCCTTTCCCACTGCAGCTCTTAAACGGTAAATTGCCATTTTTTTAGCCTTTTTAAATGGGTAGAGCTGCAGTGGGAAAGCTCCACATTGCCGTTTTTTTACCGTTTCAAAATTGCAATATGTGCAGTCTGAAAGGTCCAGAGTGAATTTACCTTTTTAAAATAACTGGTATTTTAAAACGGTAAAAAAGCAGGGTCCTACCCGTTTCAGACCCGTTTTTTTTTTCGGTCTGAAACGGTACCAGGCAGCAGTGAGCACTATTGGTCCCCAGCGCCGTGCATATTTAATGAGCTGGCCGCTCATTACATATGCGCATATGTAATGAGCATTTTGCTCATTAAATATGCACGGCGCTGGTTCAGAGAGGACCATCTAATGCTCAGTGTACCCTGCCCCTGCCTCAGGTACCAGGGGATGAGGGGATAGGCGGAAGGGGAGCAGGGCCTGATTTAGGGGTAATGCCACCCCATGGCACAATATTTTTGTCCGCCCCCTGGACCCAGAGGGAGGACCAAGAGGCCCGGCTCAGTTACCTCCCAGCGCACTTACCACTGCTGGCACGGGTCAATGGTGTTTCTGGCAGTGGGTAAATGTCGGCGGTTCTGTGGCTGCTCTGCGCTGCTACTGCCGGTGGGAGGAGCGGTTTTGAGCAGTGTGTGTGAGTGTGTGCCCTCCTCTACCACAGCCAATCCTAACTCTCCCGTCTCCTGAACTAACCCCAGTCCTCCTCTACCACAGCCAACCTTAACCCTCCCCTCTCCTGGCCTAACACCATCTCTCCTCTGCCACAGCCAGCACTAACCCTACCCTCTCTTGGCCTAACCCCAGTACTCCTCTATTACAGCCAACCCTAACCCTCCCCTCTCTAGGCCTAACACCATCCCTTCTCTACCACAGCCAACCCTAACACTCCCCTCTCTTGACCTAACCCCAGACCTCCTCTACCACAGCCAACCCTAACTCTCCCCTCTCCTGGTCTAACACCAGCCCTCTAACACAGCCAACCCTAACTCTCCCCTCTCCTGGTCTAACACCAGCCCTCCTCTACCACAGCCAATCCTAACTCTCCCGTCTCCTGAACTAACCCCAGTCCTCCTCTACCACAGCCAACCTTAACCCTCCCCTCTCCCAGCCTAACCCCATCCCTTCTCTGCCACAGCCAACCTTAACTCTCCCCTCTCTTGGCCTAACCCCAGCCCTCCTCTACCACAGCCAACCCTAACTCTCCCTTCTCCTGAACTAACCCCATCCCTCCTCTGCCACAGCCAACCCTAACCCTCCCCTCTCCCAGCCTAACCCCATCCCTCCTCTGCCACAGCCAACCCTAACCCTACCCTCTCTTGGCCTAACCCCAGTACTCCTCTATTACAGCCAACCCTAACCCTCCCCTCTCTAGGCCTAACACCATCCCTTCTCTACCACAGCCAACCCTAACACTCCCCTCTCTTGACCTAACCCCAGACCTCCTCTACCACAGCCAACCCTAACTCTCCCCTCTCCTGGTCTAACACCAGCCCTCTACCACAGCCAACCCTAACTCTCCCCTCTCCTGGTCTAACACCAGCCCTCCTCTACCACAGCCAATCCTAACTCTCCCGTCTCCTGAACTAACCCCAGTCCTCCTCTACCACAGCCAACCTTAACCCTCCCCTCTCCCAGCCTAACCCCATCCCTTCTCTGCCACAGCCAACCTTAACTCTCCCCTCTCTTGGCCTAACCCCAGCCCTCCTCTACCACAGCCAACCCTAACTCTCCCTTCTCCTGAACTAACCCCATCCCTCCTCTGCCACAGCCAACCCTAACCCTCCCCTCTCCCAGCCTAACCCCATCCCTTCTCTGCCACAGCTAGCCCTAACCCTCCCCTCTCCTGGCCTAACACCATCCCTTCTCTGCCACAGTCAGCCCTAACCCTCCCCTCTCTTAGCCTAACCCCAGCCCTGCTCTACCACAGCCAACCCTAACTCTCCCTTCTCCTGAACTAACCCCATCCCTCCTCTGCCACAGCCAACCCTAACCATCCCCTCTCCCAGCCTAACCCCATCCCTTCTCTGCCACAGCTAGCCCTAACCCTCCCCTCTCCCAGCCTAACACCATCCCTTCTCTGCCACAGTCAGCCCTAACCCTCCCCTCTCTTGGCCTAACCCCAGCCCTCCTCTACCACAGCCAATCCTAACTCTCCCTTCTCCTGAACTAACCCCAGTCCTCCTCTACCACAGCCAAACTTAACCCTCCCCTCTCCTGGCCTAACAACATCCCTCCTCTGCCACAGCCAACCCTAACCCTACCCTCTCTTGGCCTAACCCCAGTACTCCTCTATTACAGCCAACCCTAACCCTCCCCTCTCTAGGCCTAACACCATCCCTTCTCTACCACAGCCAACCCTAACACTCCCCTCTCTTGACCTAACCCCAGACCTCCTCTTCCACAGCCAACCCTAACTCTCCCCTCTCCTGGTCTAACACCAGCCCTAATCTACCACAGCCAATCCTAACTCTCCCGTCTCCTGAACTAACCCCAGTCCTCCTCTACCACAGCCAACCTTAACCCTCCCCTCTCCCAGCCTAACCCCATCCCTTCTCTGCCACAGCCAACCGTAACTCTCCCCTCTCTTGGCCTAACCCCAGCCCTCCTCTACCACAGCCAACCCTAACTCTCCCTTCTCCTGAACTAACCCCATCCCTCCTCTGCCACAGCCAACCCTAACCCTCCCCTCTCCCAGCCTAACCCCATCCCTTCTCTGCCACAGCTAGCCCTAACCCTCCCCTCTCCTGGCCTAACACCATCCCTTCTCTGCCACAGTCAGCCCTAACCCTCCCCTCTCTTAGCCTAACCCCAGCCCTCCTCTACCACAGCCAACCCTAATGCTGTGTACACACGGTCCGATTTCCTTTCCGATGTTGACGATATAGTCAACATCGGATCGGCATCGGATCAACATCGGATGCAGATCGCGAGGGTTTTAACCCTTGCAAACCCGATCCGATCCCGATGCGCGTTCACGTATCGGAAGCCAGAAAGTCTTGGCTGCCTTGTCTATATAGTGCAGATCTGCACTATATAGTCAAGATAGGATGCAAATCGGATGTGCCTTAAGATCCTATCCACGATCCTATCTGATCAGATCGTGGATAGGATCTTAAGGCACATCTAACGTGTGTACACACCATTACTCTCCCTTCTCCTGAACTAACCCCATCCCTCCTCTACCACAGCCAACTCTAACCCTCACCTCTCCTGGTCTAACACTAGCCCTCCTCTACCGCAGCCATCCCTAACCCTCCCCTCTCCTGGTCTAACACGAGCCCTCCTCTACTGCAGCCAACCCTAACCCTCCCCTCTCCCAGCCTAACCCCATCCCTTCTCTGCCACAGCCAGCCCTAACCCTCCCCTCTCCTGGCCTAAGCCCAGCCCATCCAACCATAACCCTCTGGTCCCAGCAGAATGTGAACATTTCACGTCAGAATTCTACAGATGCTGACTTGTTAAATAATGACATTCCACAATGTTGTCATAACTGTACACATTGTGGTGTTGACATCATAAATGTTAACATTGTACATTACCACCCGTCCTCACAAAAAACTACAGCACACATTATACCAGGCATACTTATCAATGTGTTTTCTACTTGTCATCCTGACAGTTTAATATTTGCCTGTCTCATATTTCACGCTCTGTTTCCAATCATAATAACAAGAGCAGAATGTTATTAACTAAAGTGAATATTTGCTTTTAGCTCCACTTAGTTAATTGAAACAAGGTTCTTGGCAAATAAATAGGAAAAACAAAAACCGATATCCATGACACTTCTAAATAATTTGTCAGGGTTGTGCTAAAATTGTGAGTGGTCAACCTGAATAGAATTACCTACTACTGGAAAACATACTGCAGGGGTGCCTACCTGACCCTCTCCTTCAGGGAGAAAGTGCTCTGTTCCTGGACTTCCCTGGTAATGCATGATTGCCATCACCTGTGGGGTGCTAGGTAATTGATAAGAAAGGTGTCACCACAGGTGATGGCAATCACACATTACCAGGGAAGTCCAGGAACAGGAAAAAAGTAGCGCTAATTACACCAATGAACAATTCAAATATGTAAATTTAATGGACACATAAAAACAAGTTAAGATACACCTCAAAAGAATGTATAGGATCCGTTCCTATGTATACTGCCAATATCCATATAAATCCCCAATACTGTTGGTCACTTTTTGGCAGGGGTGCAAGTATGGCGGTATGGGGTGGTACGGCGTACCACTATAACATATAGTGCCGGTACCCCGTAACACCATAATAAAAGCCTGGAGAGCGCTCTCACTGTGCATGCGCCACCAACGTCATGGCACTGCGTCCCTATCGAGCGTGCTGCAGCGGGGCACAGTCTCTTCTGTACACCGCCAGTCGACACTCTGCCCCTGGTGCTGCTCTCCCGCACCTGGCATGTGCCCGGCCAGCCTCTCCTGTAGTAACTGAGCACCGCAGCACTTTCTACCGGGTGAGATGCTGTGTGCTGAGCGGGCTGGGGGACTGGAGCGGCTCCCACTATAACTTAGCAAATGTTCCACATGCAGCGTGTGCCCCAGCCATAGCGCAGAGTAACAAGTGCTGGTGCCCAAGGTGTGTACTAGGCTGTAACTATGTGTGTGCTGCTCTGGCCATTATTACTGAGGTGTCAGGTGTGTGTCACATCTAATGTGCAGAGCTACATCTACACTACTCTTAATGATCCAGTACCTGGGGCAGTGTGTGTGGGGATCCAGTACCGGGGGAAGTGTGTGTGTGGGATCCAGTACCTGGGGCTGTGTGTGTGTGGGGGGATCCAGTACCGGGGGAAGTGTGTGTGGGGAATCCAGTACCTGGGGAAGTGTGTGTGGGGGATCCAGTACCTGGGGCTGTGTGTGTGGGGGGAATCCAGTACCTGGGGAATTGTGTGTGGGGGATACAGTACCTGGGGCTGTGTGTGTGGGGGGGATCCAGTACCTGGGGAAGTGTGTGTGGGGGATCCAGTACCTGGGGCTGTGTGTGTGTGTGGGTGGGATCCAGTACCTGAGGAAGGGTGTGTGGGGGATCCAGTACCCGGGGCTATGTGTGTGGGGGGGATCCAGTACCCGGGGCTGTGTGATGAAGCTGCTACAAGTAGATATCTGTATTTCCCTGCTTTACAGTCTGTAAAGTTCTGATGCCCTTATCGGTAGGACTAAATGGTGGACTCATTACATCAGAGTGTGTAGTATGGGATACCTATAACTTTTTCAGTAATCCAAGCAGTCCTCCTGATGTCAATGTCCTGGCATGTGCTTTCATTTATATGCTCCAACATTTCTTTAGTGACTACTCTTAACTAAAGGCTCCCAATCCATGGACCACCATAAGCCATCCTGCAGCATCAGTGTGACCTTGATATATCATAAGAGGTTCTTTTATCTGATTTATGTGGTACTGCAGGGGCAAGACCAGTATCTGTCTATCTTTCTTCATATTGTGTTCGAAAGTTTTGCATGTAGCCACTCCCCATCATTTCATATGGCCACACCCTGACCACACCCCCAGCCACACCCTAACCACGCCTATTTTGCTCGCGCACGGCACAGTACCACTAAGACATTTTTTTCTACTTGCACTACTGCTTTTTGGATATATGTTGTGAATGGAGTTCACACAATGTAGCCACCCATAGAGTAGTCTCTGTGTTTGCAGATAGAGTATAGTTACCACAATGCGGTCACCGGGAGATTATTCCAATTTAGTATGCATGTCAGCAGATGTCTTCTCCATATGGTGAATATATACCTTTGACAAAGCTGCAGGGAAATGTGTCAGGACTTGTGCCTCTGGACACCAGTCCCATCACTTTATTGCACCCCATGTTGGATCCGGACCAGCCGCCTACATAAAAGAACCTTTTCCACTCACCACCATACTAAATACCACCATCCCTGGACTTTTCCTCTTTATCACCATATGGATAAAACATCTGCTGACATGCATCCTAAAATGGAATAATCTCCCGTTGACTGCAATGTGGTAACTATACGCTATCCACAAACACAGAGACTACTCTATGGGTGGCTACATATATCCAAAAAGTGACCTACAGTATTGGAGATTTATGTGGATATTGGCAGTAGGAATGGATCCTATCCATTATTTTGAGGTGTACTGTATCTTAACTTGTTTTTTATGTTTCCATTAAACTTACATATTTTATTGGTTCATTGGTGTAATTAGCGCTATTTTTTTCCTTTTTTTTCTTGTATTTCTGAGGGATTGCTCCTCCCTATCCCAGTAGCTGGTTTGCGTCACATCACCTGCCAGTGCCCGGTTCAGTTACCTAGGCAACACCACCCCCAAGACCAGGAACAGAGCATTTTATCCCTGAAGGAGAGGGTCAGGTAGGCAATCCTGACATACTCTATGTATTAAAGGACGGCTTCCCATACTATCCCTTTGAAATTAGATGAATTTGAACTACACAGGCTCTGTGACTCATTAAAACCAGGTGGAAGTCAGCCAGCCACAGAAAATGTCTAAATCAGGCCTGTCCAACCTACATCCCTCAGTTGTTGTGAAACTACACATCCCAGCATGCCCTGCCACACTATTGCTGTTAGAAAATGCTAAAACTGTTGCAGGGCATGCTAGGATGTGTACAGGGGCTGGCTGGCCCCTTTCAGCCTGGAGGGTAAAACCCTTGCAAACTATAAATTTGTGCACACCCATACTTTACAAAGAGACAGCACGTGCCAAATGCGCACGCAATAAATAGTGCATAGTGCCCATAGTAGTTAGAGTGGCCAATACCGGGATCGGTAGGATCCTTGGTTCTGGCCCCGAAATGGCCAGGATTTTAATCCAGGTACTGGAGTTCCCAATCCCAGGAATTCTGAATGTGCAGTCTAATGTGCAGTGTCTGAACATCTGGCTTCTCCCTGCCTCGGCTATGTAGCTCTGCTCAGCGTGATGTGGTCAAGCTGCAAAGGCCGCTCAGCCACTCCACCCGCCCCCAGCCGACCATCTGGCTAAGCGCCGCTCACCCGCTAGAGTTCAGGCCACACCCACCGGGCTCCTGCCCACACCCGGCTATGCAAGTAAATATGTGGGCCATTTTTTTATTAGGGAAGCAAATCCTGGGATTGAGCATATTTCAATCCCGAATTCCAGGATTGTAAAAATGCCTCAGAATTGGCTTTCCTAATATTAATAGTAGTAGTAAGGAAAGGAGGGGGAGGTTAGCTGCTGCAGCTGCACAAAGGCTGCAGCCTGCACCCAGCAGCCAGTCATACGTCAATGATGTGGATGTGTAGTTTCACAGCTGGAGGACCACAGGTTGGACAGGCCTGGTCTAATGCAGGCAACACATCAGACCAACTTTCATCCAATCATCCAACTAGTTGGTTGGATGGAATAAAAATCTGGTACTGGATGGGAGCAAATGCAATTTGTAATTCAGTAATTTGCTCCCAACATCTGGAAACGGACAAAACTTGTTGCTCAGACAAAGTAATGTAGTTGTATATGTTTGATTTAAATAATTTCACTGTATGTTTTTGTTCATTTTTCTGGATTTGTGAGCAAATTGCTCATTGACATTTGCTCATCCAGTACCAGATTTTTATTACATCCAACCAACTAGTTGGATGGTTGGATGAAAGTTGGTCTGAGGTGTGGCCAGCAAAATTCATAGGTGTCTTGGTTTAAAAGAGTTGAATGGTAAGCAGGGGTGCCAGAGTGCTTTCAGGTTGGGCGGGGGAGAGGCGAAGGTAAAATGTAATTTTGTGCCACATTAACAACTGATACAACAATACCCCTTTCACATCACAGCTAATTACTGGGTACAAGCTGGTTTCGTGCTGGGTCGACCCGGCAATTAGTACGATGTGAAGGGGGTTACCGGCTACAGCTAACCGGTAGCAACATGGCAATCTGAACCGGGTAAAAAGCAGAGTTCTTACTGGTTCGTCGCCGTGTGAACGGGTTAAATGGGTCAAGCCCATTTCCCGTTCACACTATGGCAGTGCTTGGAGCAACGCCAGCTCTAAGCACTGCCTCCTCCCCCACCCATGGTGACGTGCCGACACTCCACCGCACCCCCTCATGAGGTCAGCGAACTGGCAATATCGCTGCTGCAGTCTAAACCGCACATGCAGGGTCGCACCAGGACTGAACTGTTTAAAAGTCCCAGTGCAACCCTGCATTTGCTGTCTGAAAGCAGTACTACTGAAATGCTCACTCTGTGAACACAATGGGGGATATGTACTAAGAGGGGAGTTCTACCAATCAGTATCTACTTCTTATTTACTTAGCACATTCTGGAAGATGATAGAAAGGGGGAAATTTACTTAGAATACGAAAAATCGTATTTGTATTCTTAATATGAGTGAATACGAATGAATACAACTGGTTTAGTCGTATTTTCATTCGTATTCCGGAGGATAATTTACTAATCAGTTGTATTTGACTGATTTGCAGGGCCGCCGCTAGTAATATTGGGGCCTGGGACTGACCTTGAGCCCGGGCCCCCAGCGACACAGCCCCCTTGCGCACGCCGGCGGAACCCCCCCTCGCGAGCGGCACCCCCCCCTTGTGAGCGGCACCCCCCCTCGCGTGTGGGACCCAGCCAATTACTGTTACTTACCTGCGGTGCAGCATCGCAGCATCTTCTCCCTCCAGGCGTCGGGACTCGGACGGAGCACTCACAGCCTGCAGAGTGCCGAGCCCCTCTGTATCCTAGGCTTGGCGCTCTGCAGGCTGCACTGTATTGTGCGTGCCTGCCGGCGGGTGGCTTTGTGCGGGGGGGGGGGGGGTTGCCATGCCACTCTGGGCAGCTGCCCGGGTCCCTCCAGAGGCCGGGGCAAAGGACAGCTGTACCCCTGGCACCCCCCGTCGGCGGCCCTGCTGATTTGTATTATCCGATGGCGTATTGATTCGATACGAATTTGTATTTTAAATACAAATTTGTATTTTTAAATACGAATTCGTATTGGCAGCCTGCACGGATCCATATTCGTATTGTCAGTCTGCACCCCCCCCCCCCCCGACAGCTATAACCAGCCCCAGACATACAGAGCCAGTACTGGTTGCAAACAATCGGGGGAAATTTTGGATGGGGGTGGGTTGCTAAACAAATCTATAGGTGGAGGGGGGTATGGATATTGTGGGCATAATTGGTGTTTGGTACACCTACAGCGGGTCCCAAGTTGAAGAGAAATTTTCTCTACAGTGTCACCGTAGGGGGATATCCAATTGGGGTTCAGGTGGTCTTTTAGGGACCCCTTCACAATCCCGTTGGTCTCTTCTCCTGAAGCCTAAGGTCTCCCTCAGTGATTGACTATCATTAAGGGAGACCATAGGCTCAAGGAGAAGAGATCCCATCAATTGAGGACCCCCTGTAGGTGTACCAAACACCAAATATGCCCACAATAGCCATACCCCCACCTATAGATTTGTTTTGCAACCCACCCCCATCCAAACAATTATCAGTTTGAATCAGAACTTATTTTTTAATCCTACTTTCATTTCATTTTCACGATCTATTGAGAAAATTGTACACTTTAACATGGCAAATCTTTATCTCAGTCTTATTCTTCAACTTCTTATACTCCAAACCTTCTCAATGCACCCATTGATGATTGCGATGGCTGGATCGGTGGATTGGCCCGGCGGGTGTAGGGAAGATTTTGACCAATTTCACCCGTTCCCAGTGGTGCATTGCAGTGGTGCAGGTAGCATGCGTCACGTTATGATGTCATGTGGCCAGGCCCGCGGACCTGCTCTCACACTCAGGGGCTGCCCCACTGCTTTGTAGAGACGCCCGGTGCATGTGCTTTACAGATCTCCAGACCTCAGAGACTGCTGCAGGCAGGATCGGTGAGGGGAGTGGCAGTGGCAGGGAGCGGTGAATTTTTTATTAATTATGGCGAGGTAAGTAACGCCCACCCCGGTCTCCACGCACTCAGCGCCTGTAATTACACACCCTAGAAACTGTACCATTGAAAGTATAGAAATGGAGGTGTGGCCACGTCCCTTTCTGATTTTGTACCTATTTCTGACCATCAGATGTTGGAGGATATGTCATACAGTAGGTGCTAAATCTCAGGAGTGGATGTGGAATTCATCAACACATACAAGTTATCAACTCAGGAGAGTTGTGTTTTAAAATACAACACCACACCTGATTTCATTGCCGTCATTGAGTACAAATGCAAACACATTCTAACATTATGGTGGAAACTATAACAAATTACAATCTTAGGTCTTTGGCACAGAATACTGTAAGATGAATTTTTTCAGCAGTTTTGGAAATAAAAATACCCCAAGGTTTTCCCAGGCAACGCCGGGCGGGTCAGCTAGTATATATATATATATATATATATATATATATATATATATATATATATATATATATATATATATAGAGAAGTGGACAATCCGGCACTCTATCCTGTGGATGTTGGTGCCCAGGTGCCTTCTTACACGATTTGTAGAATGATAGAAGAAACAGCGGCACTCAAAGGGTCTTGTTTAAATCTTTAGTATTGTATTTCCATAACAACGAAATTGAACATGTAGATACACTGCACATGGTTCAAGCACTCCAACGTTTCAATGCAGCAAGCATTTTCCTCAAGGAGCCATGTCAGTTCAAACATATGTTTGAACTGACATGGCTCCTTGAGGAAAATGCTTGCTGCATTGAAACGTTGGAGTGCTTGAACCATGTGCAGTGTATCTACATGTTCAATTTCGTTTTTATGGAAATACAATACTAAAGATTTAAACAAGACCCTTTGAGTGCCGCTGTTTCTTCTATCATTATATATATATATATATATATATATATATATATATACACAGAGGCTGGAGGTGCGGCACTCAAGGCTTAGATACTGATCAATAAACACACCGTGACACGGTAAATTGGGGCCTTATTTTGGTTCATTCTTTCTGACAAAATCCTTCTTAGATGGACAAAATCATGTGCACTGCAGGGGGGGCAGATGTAACATGTGCAGAGAGAATTAGATTTGGGTGAGTAATTTTGTTTCTGTGCAGGGAAAATACTGACTGCTTTATTTTTACACTGCAATATAGATCTCACTTTGAAGTAAAACCCCACCCAAATCTAATTCTCTCTGCACAAGTAACACCTGCCCCACCTGCAGTGCACATGGTTTTGCCCATCTAAGAAGGATTTTGTCAGAAAGAATGAACCAAAATAAGGCCCTTGGTGATCAACGTTTCAAATAACTTTGTATTTTTCTTTAGGATAAAGGTCATAAAAAACACACATACCTTTATAGGTGAGTACATACAAGTGCAAACACAATGTGCCAGTGAGGAGAGGCCCGCCCTTCTGCAGGAGGGGTGTGTAACATCATCATTGTTCGTCTAGCTCAAGCTGTAGACGCTAAGTGGTTACCATAGTGTTGTGCTAAAATCTACACGGACAGAAAATCAACATTTGTTAACCTCACAAATTATATACCTTTCACAAATGATATACATTTCAAAGACATATAATGCATGAAGATATTAGCAGGTAAGATACTAATGGTTAATAGAATCAGCATGAATATAAACATATAATTATCTCTCAATGCAAACAGAAAAACGGAGATATAAGAGTTAGTCTCCAAATGCGCTACATGCATAGCATAAATTACTGCCGGGAATAAAGCTATTATTTGAACACTGCAAATGAAATATTTTCATTAAGACCGCGGGGTGCAATGACATCAAGCCGGTGAATCCAACGTGATTCACATTGCAGTAGTTTTTTTGATATGTTTCCACCTCTAATGGATGGCTTTACACAATCAATTATGCGGTATCTTAGTGTATTCAAAGGGTGTTTTTTCTCTAAGAAATGGCGTGCCACTGGTTGGTCGCTGTGGCCGCTACTCAAAGCTTTTTTGATGGCGCTACGATGGGCTCCCATCCTCTCTTTGAACTTTCGTTCAGTTTTGCCAATGTAGCATAAGCTACAAGGGCATATAATTTGATAAACGATATATTTTGATTCACAGGTGAAGTGATGGCGAATAGAAAATTGTTTGCCACTATGAGGGTGGGAGAATGTGTCTCCTGTCAAAAGGTACTGGCAGGTAACACAGGAGCATTTAAAACAGCCGTTTTTAGGAGTCTTCAAAAAACCAGCATACACACTAGGCGATTTTGTGATTGACACTTAGTTTTTACTAGCAGATCACGTAAATTACGGCCTCTAGAATAACAAGGCATTATTCTTTTGGTAGTAAAGGGCAGTGTTGCATCTGAGTTTACAATGGGCCAGTGTTTTTTGACTGTGGATATTACCATTGTTGAGGCTGTATTGTATCTGTTAACCCATGGTATGCGGGTGTCAGCTGCATTAGCTGCTGTGGTGGGTGATGTTTTATTGATGAGGGCTAATCTATCCATTTTAAGCACTTTGTTTTTACACTCTTGTAGATGGTGCATGGTATATCCTCTTTTGACAACTTTGATGATGAGATCATCGATCTGTTTAATGCATGTGTTCCTATCATTATTGATACGGTAGACCCGTATCATCTGGGAATAGGGCAGACCCTGGATCAAACTTTTTGGATGACAATGGCTTTAACAATGTATTTCTATCTGTTTTTTTTGTGTACACTGAGGTTTCAAGTGTTTGGTTATTGATTTTAACCAAACTTTTGCTATTGGGGCCTACTGATATCTAATTACGCCCCTGACAGGGGGCCCAGCACTCACCATAATAAACTAACTCACCTTAACATACAAATAATCAATAAAATAAATAATGGGGTTTTAGTTCATGAATTGATCAATGCATTTAAGCTTGCAGCCCATCGCCAAGGGACCCCATTTCACTGCAAGTCCTACACTAACAACTGGTCTCTCAAGAACCTGCAACTACTGATACATCGGGGGAAATTTACTAAGAATACGAATACAAATAATTGTATTCGTATTCTTGCTACGAATGAATACGACTGCATACCTCGTATGCAAAGTCGTGTTCCGGAGGGGGATTTACAAAGCAGTCATATACGACTGCTTTGTAACCCTCCGATGTCGTATTAATTCGTATTAGCTGGCCGTATATACGGCCGCTAATACGAATTAGTTTAGGCAGTCTGCACAGATCAGTCAGATCTGTGCAGGCTGCAAGGTGTAAAAAAAATAGAAATAGAAACAGCGTGGGGTCCCCCCCACAGCCATGACCAGCACCAGGCTGAAAGAGCCGGGCCGGTAATTAAAAAACAGGGAACCCAACAAATAGGGGTTCCCCGACTTTTAACAACCAGCCCCAGGCTCCAGGTCCGGGGCTGGTTCCCAAAATACGGGGGACAAAATGAGTAGGGGTCCCCCGTATTTTAATAACCAGCCCCAGGCACAACCAGCCAGCAGGGTAATGCCACAGCCGGGGGACACTTATTATATAAGGTCCCGCGGCCAAAGCATTAACCCTACCGACCAGTCAGCCTGGCCAGGGGTCCTGGGGGAGTCCCCCCCTCCAGAACTTACCTGACCAGGCTGAAGCCTGGTGCTGTCCCCGGTGGCCCTGTGCGGTGGCCACCGGGCTGATAAAATGGTGTAAAAACAAAGATTAAAAACTATTGTCTTATACCGTGGAACTATGAGTCCCAGCAAGCCTCCCCCACATGCTGGGACTTAGAGAACCACAAGTCCCAGCATGCGGGGCATTAAAGGGCCCGCTGGGTCTTGTAGTTCCACAGTACAAGAAATAGTTAAATTAACACACTGACACCCCAGAAAAATAAAAGTTTAATACATACATTACACAAACATACTGATACTTACCTATCTTGAGCCCGTCGGTAGGTCCCCTCCAGGGCTGAAAAGTCTGGGGTCCAGGATCCGTTGTAATCCAAAGGGGTACCTGTGGAAGGAAATCCTACTCACCTGGTCATCTGACGACCATCCCGGCATCTTCTCTTCAAGTCGCGCTGCTCCCGGCTGCTGGTACCCGCTCCACTCCGCTCGGACACTCAGAGACGCAGAGATATTCATATTTCCCTGCCTCTACTCAGAATGATTTATATTGGCCGCCTAGCGGCCAATCAGGAACCGAGAAAGTCGAGCGGAGCGGGTACCAGCAGCCGGGAGCAGCGTGACTTGAAGAGAAGAGTCCGTATTTTCAATTCGACTACATCAATACGACTACAAATTGCCGTATTTTCGGGATAGTAAATGTCAAAAATAAGTGTATTTCTGGATACAAATACACCTATTTTTTTTACAAATTTCCTTTAGTAAATTTCCCCCTTCATCTTGGATGTCATCTTGCATGTCATCTTGCCACCTCAAACTAAATATTTCAAAAACAGACTAATTATATGTCCACCAATGGTAGTTACTAACCTGTTATCTTTGTAACTGTAGATAACTGTTGATAACACTGCCTAGATATCATCAACATGTCTCAAAATCATCTAAACAACATATCCAAAATATGACCATACATTACATAAGACACTGCAAAAACTCTATTATGCTCTCTATATCTCCCGCATTGATTATTGCAATAGTCTCTTTAATTGTCTTCACCAATACAGACTCTCACCACAATAATCCATCATGAACGCAGCTGCAAGGTGGATCTTCCTCGCCAGACATTCATCGTCTGCAAAACTGCTCTGTCAGTGCCTCCATTTGTTACTTGTATTCTACCGATTGCAGGACTTTTTTTGGGCTGGACCTTCTCTGTGGAATAAGACCCTCTAGTCTCCAAACCTTCAAGCATTCCCTGAAAACTCATCTTTTTAGGCAAACTGCAGATCCACCCTCATAGCCTTCATAAACCTTTCTATCCAATTTCAACCTTCCGATCCAATTTTGCGGGCAGAGCCTTCGGTACTTGTGTAGTTTCACGGAGGCACTTCCCGCGGATTGCATGCGATTTGCATGTGATTTACATGCGATTCGCATGCAATGCGATTCGCGGTGTGATTTAGCACACCCCCACTATCCACGTCAGCCTGAATTGTGCCGAGCGGATGCGGAAAACGAGCCCGAAGCGTGGCGAGCGGTTGCTGAATACACGTCAAGTAATCTGTGTCCCCTCGCGGAACCCGCTGTGCTTGCCGTGCTTTAGGCTAATTTTCCGCTCACTGCGCTCGCCACACTTTATAAAATCAACTCCGCGCCGATGTACTGTAGATAGTGGGGGTATGAACAGGTCGGGAGGACGTGGATAGTGGGGGTGTGCTAAATCGCATCGCATGCAAATTCGCGGGCAGGGCCAACGTGAAATTATACAAGTACCGAGCCTTCTTCCATCTTTGTCTGTCTGCTGTTAACTAGTTTGTATTATCACTGCTGTTTTGAATTGTAAAAGCAACATAATTTGGAAATTATTCATAATAAGAATAATAAAAAATAATAATGTTAGCAGGTTCACAATGTCAACATGTAAAATGTCAACATTATCCAGAGACCATAGAGTTAGGCTGTGGTACAAATTAGTTAGGGTTATGTTATGGGAAAGGGAATGGGTTTTGCACTTGCACTGCCAAAAACTGGTTTAAATCACCTGCGATCCACACTGAACAGAAGGACACCAGGGCACACTTTGAATAATGTAACAAAATTTTATATAAGACAAGACATATACAAATATACAAATAAAAATAATAAATAAATACAAATTATATATGCATTAAAATATAGGCAGATACCATATATTTTAGAAATGGGTTGCTCATATGCAAATGAGGCCCAAAAACAGGAATGGGTTTTAAAATAGCCAGCAACACCAAATGAGTCACGTACTCCACGATTAATCGTATTAAGCACAGTTAGTATACAATAGCACCAGCCGGATGGTAATAGCAGAGGTGAAGGGGTTAATGAAAATGAAGCAAGGTTTTAATAAGCCAGAAATACTTTGAAAAGTTGTTAGTATAGGAGCTCAATGCAGGGTGCCTGGTTAGCGCATATAACGCCGGATGAAGTAAGGTCAGGTAACGCAGAGACTTCCTTTAGTTATGCTAACCCTCCTTGATGTTTGGAGACGGAGGGGCGGGGAGCCCAGATGGCAAAAGGCTCAACCCGCTGCAGATGGTAACTGGCGTCCTTGTACTTCCAAAGTGCGACTGCCGGGCCGTAAGCCGGTCAGCTGGTGGTAGCGGCTGTGAACGTTGGGCGGAGGTTTGCAGCTGGGAGCCGGGGTAAGCTGATTGTGGTGCTAGCTCCGTGATGCTGTAAGCGTGACCTCACGTGGGTTGGTGTGCTGGCGGATATGACGTTGACGCGTTTCGTTCCTGTCAGGTTCTGGGTCTGCTGTGTTCCCGACCCTGACCGTGGTGGGCCAGTGGAGGGCGCTGTGTAGCGGAAGGCCGGAGGCCTGATGAATGACATGCACAGAGGCACTGCCTTGCGTACCAGAGTGTTGGCTGAAACCAGAAACAGAGGCGCGGAGTCTAACCTGCCAGCGGTATTCACCAGAGACCCCCGCAAGGGGATATGGACTTCGCTGCGTCTGACAGGCAGGTCGCGGCCCTCTGCCCTGGTCCTCTGGACGTAGGCGGAGAGTGGTAGTGATATTGGAGACACTGGGAATTGGAATAGTCTCTGGAGGGCACAGTGTGAAAGTGTCAACACTGATGTCGACAGCAGGGTCGATGAGATCACTCAACTGCACGATGGTTATTTTGCAGGAGGCTTCTGGAGATGGTATGCCAGGTAAAGATGGTAACAGGAGTAATACTCGACTGCAGAGTGGAATGGCAGGAGTCTTCTGGAGATGACAAACCAGGTAGTATGCAGGAAACTGCGAGAGGTACACGGGGAGACCGGATAACCAGGAGCCTTTGGAGACAGCTGAACACAGGAGGGACTGAGGTCAGATGAACACATATTCAAGGCGATGACTGTGAGTTAGAAGCCGGAATATATCCCCCTTGCTGCGCACTGATTGGTTAGCGTCAGCAGCACCAATCAGTCCAGGGAAAGAGTGAGTACACCTGAGAGGTGTGCAGGTGTGCAGGTGTGTGGGTCAGAGGTCACCCTGGCTGGACCGCGGGATTGGACCCTCTGGTCAGCTGAGCGCATGTGTCATGGCGGCGCCCATGACGCGCGGGCTCCAGCGTGCCGGCATGTCGATTGCACGGGTCAACACCAGCCAAACATGGGACATCTCGCCAGGCGCTGACAGCTACCAGAGGCCTTACTCTCACCGCTGACCACCGGGAAGGTAATGGACGTGGTCTCAGACGGGGCTGAGACCCACGGTTTGTGACAGTACCCCCCCCTTTTAGGGTGGGCACCGAACACCCTTTAGGCTTGGACGGGTTCTCTTCGTGAAATACTTTGATTAGTCGGGGGGCATGTACATCTTCTGCATCTGCCCAACTCCTCTCCTCAGGACCATATCCTCTCCAATCAACGAGATATTGGAGATGCCCATACCTCCGACGAGAATCAACAATTTTGTTAATCTCGAATTCTACTCCCCTGCTGGTTTGAACTTTGGGTAGTGAGGGTGAGGAAGTATGGAAGCGATTCAGGATGAGAGGACGTAACAAAGAGATGTGAAATGAGTTGGGGATGCGTAAAGATTTGGGCAACTTCAGTTTGTATGCGACAGGATTGATCCTTTGTAGAACCGTATAGGGACCGATGAATCTGGGAGCAAATTTCATAGAGGGAACTCTCAGTCTGAGATTCCGTGTGGAAAGCCACACTCTATCTCCTGGGTGCAACTCAGGAACAGCTCTTCTCTTGCGATCTGCAAAGAATTTATACCTTGTTGAGGCTTTCGTGATGTTGGAATGAACCTCTCGCCAGATTTGAGAGAAATGGTTAATGGCTGCTGCGGCTGCAGGTACCTCTATCGCTGGTAACATTTCAAAATTGGGGGCCCGGGGGTTTTGTCCATAGACTATAAAGAAAGGGGAATGACCAGTGGTTGTGTGGTACCGGAAATTATGAGCAAATTCTGCCCACGGGAGGAGTCTCGACCAGTCATCTTGCGAGGATGATATATAAAGACGAAGGAAGGTCTCCAGATCTTGGTTCACCCTTTCTGTCTGACCGTTGGACTGAGGATGATAGCCTGACGAAAACTTTAATTTGATTTGGAATGCATTAGACAAAGCTCTCCAGAACCGTGCCACAAATTGTACCCCCCGATCGGACACAATTTCGCTAGGCAAGCCATGACTTCTAAAGATATGCTGTACAAACAGCTGAGCCAGAGTGGGAGCAGACGGTAGCCCGGGTAATGGGATGAATCGGGCCATCTTGGAAAACCTGTCAACTATTACCCATATGGTGTTGTACTCTTGGGATTTGGGTAAGTCACAGATAAAGTCCATTGAGATGTGAGTCCAGGGACGAGATGGAACGGACAGAGGATGGAGCTGGCCGGCTGGGGCTTGTCGGGATACTTTGTGCTGTGCACATTCTGGACATGATGCCACGAACTCTTTTACTTCTTTGCCCATCTGCGGCCACCAATAGGATCTCTGAAGAATTTTTAATGTCCCTTGAGCGCCAGGATGCCCAGAGAATAATGACTTGTGAGCCCAGGAAAGAAGCTTCTGACGTAATTCAGTGGGAACGAAGATTTTACCAGGAGGAGGCACAGGCGACACCTGAGTGGGAGCAAAGGCGATGGGGTCCAGAATGGGCCGATTTTCCTGCAGGTCAGAATCTTCTTGCATGGAACGTGATAAGGCATCTGCTTTCACATTCTGAGTGCCTGGACGGTATAACAACTTGAAAGAGAAACGAGAGAAAAACAAGGACCAACGAGCCTGTCGGGGGTTCATACACTGGGCAGACTGGAGGTACAGGAGGTTTTTATGATCTGTGAAGATCGTCACGGGAAACTTAGCACCTTCTAAAAGATATCTCCATTCTTCGAGAGCTAATTTGATGGCCAGTAATTCTTGGTCTCCAATGGAGTAATTTCTTTCTGCTGGAAGAAACTTGCGAGAGAAGAACCCACAGGGGTGGAGTTTTTCATCACTGTTCTTTTGAGATAGTACAGCACCGACTCCTATGTGAGAGGCATCTACCTCAAGAAAAAAGGGTTTGTCGACATCAGGCTGGGACAGGATGGGAGCAGTGACAAAAGCTTGTTTTAAAAACTGGAAGGCTGCGATGGCTTCTGAGGGCCAGTTGGCTGGATTAGCCCCTTTTTTTGTGAGTGCGGTGATGGGTGCAATCAGCGTGGAGAAGCCTCGAATGAATTTCCTGTAGTAGTTGGAAAACCCTATAAAGCGTTGGACTGCTTTGAGGGAAGTGGGTTGTGACCACCCATTAATAGCCTCTAACTTCTCTGGATCCATACGTAGGTCGAACCCAGAAATGATGTATCCGAGGAAGGGCACAGAAGGGACTTCGAAAGTACATTTGGAAATTTTGCCATACAGTTTGTTTCTGCGAAGACGAGACAATACTTCCTTGACCTGAGTTCGATGAGAGGATAAGTCTTTTGAAAAAATGAGGATGTCATCGAGGTATACCACAAGGCAAACGTAGAGCATGTCCCTAAAGACCTCGTTTACAAATTGCTGGAATACTGCTGGGGCATTACAAAGACCGAAAGGCATTACCAGGTACTCGTAATGACCATCCCGGGTGTTAAATGCGGTCTTCCACTCGTCACCTTCACGGATTCTTATTAAGTTGTATGCCCCACGGAGATCCAATTTGGTGAAGACTTGGGCACCTCGCACTCGGTCAAAAAGTTCTGTAATAAGAGGAAGCGGGTAACTGTTCTTGACTGTGATACTGTTTAAACCCCGGTAATCGATGCACGGGCGGAGGCCTCCATCTTTTTTCTTTACAAAAAAGAAACCTGCGCCTGCTGGTGAACTTGAGCGCCGGATGAAGCCTTTCTGAAGATTCTCTTGTATGTATGCCGACATGGCTTGTGTCTCAGGAACGGACAATGGGTAAGTTCGACCTTTAGGGGGGAATTTCTCTGAGAGAAGGTCAATTTTACAGTCCCAATCACGATGAGGAGGAAGAGTATCAGCGGACTGCTCGCAGAACACATCAGCGAATTCACTATAGACTTCAGGGAGACCAGGAAGAACTTTTACATTGGCTGAACGAGTGGGCACCACTGACTTGATACACTGCTGTTGGCAATGAGAACTCCATTGCTCGATCTGTAGCGTCTTCCAATTGATGTTGGGGTTATGAAGACGAAACCAGGGAAGACCAAGGACGATTTCATAAGAAGATTTGGGAATAACGAGAAATTTGATCTGTTCCTGGTGCAGCATGCCGACTCTGAGGGTGAGGAGACTGGTACAGAAGCGAACCTCACTGCCTGGGATTCTGCTGCCGTCAACTGCTGTCACAGCTAGGTGTGGAACTAATGGTTCCATTGGAATCTTCAGTTTAGTAACCAGGTCTTGAGAAATAAAGTTCCCGGCCGAGCCGGAGTCTGCCAGGGCAGTACTGGAATGTGTACCAGTAGGGGTATCCAAAGATACGGGTAAGACAAAGTCATATTCTGGAGGAGATTTTGCCACTTGACCCAACCTGACTCCTCCCTTGCAGGTTAGGCCCGGTCGTTTCCCGAACGCTCGGGACAATTGTTAATGAAATGGCTAGGAGCAGCACAATATATGCACAGGCGATTGCGCTGCCTACGGGTGCGTTCTTCGGGAGTCAGTCGTGATCTACCCACTTGCATTGGTTCTTCACGCGTAGGAGACTCAGAACGAATCTTGGGAGAAACTTTGGGAATTAACTTCTTGTGTTTTTCTAGTCCTCTCTCACGAAGACGTAGATCAATCTTGACACATAGAGATATGAGATCTTCCAAGGGGGTAGGAAGGTCGCGAGATGCCAGCTCATCTTTGATCCGGTCAGAAACTCCTAACCAGAAGGCAGCTGTCAGGGCTTCATTGTTCCACTGTAATTCAGACGCGAGAGTTTGAAAGTGGATTACATACTGCCCCATGGGGCGGAACCCTTGCTTAACCTGGAGGATGTCGGTAGCTGCTGACACGGGTCGACCTGGCAAGTCGAATATGCGGCGGAAGGTCAGGAGGAATTGGTCATAGTCTGTCAGCAGAGGATCTGCTTTTTCCCATAAGGGTGATACCCACTTCAGGGCCGAGCCAGTTAATAATGACACCATGTATGCGATTTTAATTCTGGCCGTAGGAAAGTTATGAGGAACCAATTCGAACTGAATTTGGCACTGGTTGATAAACCCTCTGCAGGTCTTGGGGTCACCATCGTACTTGGTGGGTGCTGGCAGGTGGAGACGGGATGATAAAGCTGGTGTTGCTGATCTTACAGTAGTGGTTGACACAGAAGTCGACAGGGACTGTTGCAGGGTGTCCAACCGACTGGATACATCTTGTAAGAATTTAATCACCTGCTGCTGAGTAGCTTCTTGGGTCTCCATTCTGGCAGCAACATTTTGAAGAACCGCTGGTCCCACACTTGGGTCTTGGGCCGAGTCCATCGGCCTTGAATATACTGTCAGGTTCTGGGTCTGCTGTGTTCCCGACCCTGACCGTGGTGGGCCAGTGGAGGGCGCTGTGTAGCGGAAGGCCGGAGGCCTGATGAATGACATGCACAGAGGCACTGCCTTGCGTACCAGAGTGTTGGCTGAAACCAGAAACAGAGGCGCGGAGTCTAACCTGCCAGCGGTATTCACCAGAGACCCCCGCAAGGGGATATGGACTTCGCTGCGTCTGACAGGCAGGTCGCGGCCCTCTGCCCTGGTCCTCTGGACGTAGGCGGAGAGTGGTAGTGATATTGGAGACACTGGGAATTGGAATAGTCTCTGGAGGGCACAGTGTGAAAGTGTCAACACTGATGTCGACAGCAGGGTCGATGAGATCACTCAACTGCACGATGGTTATTTTGCAGGAGGCTTCTGGAGATGGTATGCCAGGTAAAGATGGTAACAGGAGTAATACTCGACTGCAGAGTGGAATGGCAGGAGTCTTCTGGAGATGACAAACCAGGTAGTATGCAGGAAACTGCGAGAGGTACACGGGGAGACCGGATAACCAGGAGCCTTTGGAGACAGCTGAACACAGGAGGGACTGAGGTCAGATGAACACATATTCAAGGCGATGACTGTGAGTTAGAAGCCGGAATATATCCCCCTTGCTGCGCACTGATTGGTTAGCGTCAGCAGCACCAATCAGTCCAGGGAAAGAGTGAGTACACCTGAGAGGTGTGCAGGTGTGTGGGTCAGAGGTCACCCTGGCTGGACCGCGGGATTGGACCCTCTGGTCAGCTGAGCGCATGTGTCATGGCGGCGCCCATGACGCGCGGGCTCCAGCGTGCCGGCATGTCGATTGCACGGGTCAACACCAGCCAAACATGGGACATCTCGCCAGGCGCTGACAGCTACCAGAGGCCTTACTCTCACCGCTGACCACCGGGAAGGTAATGGACGTGGTCTCAGACGGGGCTGAGACCCACGGTTTGTGACAGTTCCCTAGCAACAGGAACTTTTTCAAGACGGTTATGTTATGGGAAAGTTGTGTTAAACTTAGGCACTCAGATCTGAGCTCAATACAAATTTGTTTGGAAAATTCACAAAACTATGTGTACTGCAGGTGGGGCAGATGTAACATGTGCAGATAGTTAGATTTGTGTGAGTTATTTTGTTTCTGTGCAGGGTAAATACTGGCTGCATTATTTTTACACTGCAATTTAGATTTCAGATTCAGCACAGCCCACCCAAATTTAACTCTCTCTGCACTTGTTACATCTGCCCCTCCTGCAGTGCACATGGTTTTGCCCATTTTCCAAACAAATTTGTAATGAGCTCAGATCTGAATAAGGCCCTAAGAGTGGAGTTATAGTTAGGCTATGGGAGAGAGGGTTAAAGATATGCACCTAGGTTAAATTAAGGTTAGGTTATGGGAGTGGAGGGTAAAAGATAAGCACTAGAAGTAGAGAATTAGGGTTGGGCTATAGGAGAGGAGGGTTAAGCACTGAGGGGGGAGGGGAGTAAGGAGTTAGAGTTTAGGGCTTAGCAAATACTCACCACTGGAAGCAGCACATGCTCTAGGACAAGTCATAATGTTGTCACCGCATGACAACTAATACTGCTTTCACATTGCAGAAATGGGTAATGACACGGTATTCTTAAATGGGACTTTAAAATGGGTCTGAGCCTTGAGACCTTTCACATTGCAGGTGAAAACCGTTTTAAAAATCATTTAATACCATTCAAACATTCAACCCGTTTGACCCCCAAGGGACACGTTTCAAGCCATTGAAATAGAGCTGTTCAAACTGCCAAAAAAACGGCTTTTGAACCGTATTGAAATACCGATTAACTTTAACCGGTAAATCAACTCTGGCACTTTCACATTGCAGCCTTAAACATTTTAAAATGGAAAAAAAACGGCAATATACCGTTTTAAAAGTGCGATGTGAAAGGGGTATTAGACACCACTTAACTAACACATAACTAACCATTAGACCACCGCGGAGGTTAAGTCATGTTTTGTGTTGACATTTTTACAATGTTAACATTCTCGAATTCTGAATATGTTTCATTATATACTGTACAAGTACTATGACTATCTGTATACATTCTCAAGGATGTGCTTCTGACTATTCTGATTAATTCGGATTTCTCTCCACTGTACCGTGAATATGTAGCAGATTGTATTTTAATCATTGCTTATTAAGTCTTCATTTTGAATCTTTGTGATCTGTTTTGACTTTTGGCATATTCTGAATTACATTCCCCTGTCATTATCCCACGTTCCCTCCACCCTGCCTGTGTTGGCTGACTTGTTACTTTCAGTATCTGGCAGTTATACAACAGCTAAGTTTACTTTTTCAAGCAGTAACTCTGGTGCTGGTCTACATTACTGAACAGCGTGTGCCGCTGTAAACCAATTCCTAAGTATATGCTTTATATACATATACGGTGCAAGTATTATATCTCTCTGATCATAAGAGGGTTACCCCTGAGACTTCACCATGGATAATTCCTTGACTGCTGCACTGGTTGTTCTGTTCTTCTCCTGCATCTTTATCTACATGGCTTGGGATACAATGTACAGGAAACGCAACCTTCCACCGGGTCCAACGCCGTTTCCTTTGGTTGGGACCTTGCTGTACATAAAACAAGGGGAATTGGTGAACTCCCTTATGAAGGTCAGTTTCCTTTAGTCTGTGCTTTTGTCAGTTCTACAATTACTATATACTCATCATTTATATCTGATTATCCTCTGACTTCACTCTGTGCATTTTTTACTGTATGTATTAACAATGTATTAGGATTGTTACCTGCAGTATTTTGTAATTTATTACTCTGTGTTGTAAAGACCTCTAAAGCTTTGACTCCTAACACTTCCATTCCTTTGGTCAACTAACTCTGACAAGTTGGTATTTTTCATAGACTAACTTTATCTAAAGGAATACGATGCCTAGGAACAGAAGCAGTTAGGTCTTCCTTAATTTGTCCCATACTCAGAGTCGCATATTGACTCATAAAATGAAATGGAAGATACATTTATTTGTTTGCAACCAAATCACACATGTGCAATTCCCTCCCATTGGCTGCAGTTTTCTTCTCTTGTGAAGGTGCCCACATACGGTGTGTTTTGGGCTTGCGATGCAATGCACGCTCCCGCGCGCATCACAACGCAATGTAAAAAGAAGAACGAAATACACACAAAGTATATAGAGTGCGCCTTAAGATGTATCACCACCACCTCAAATTTCCAATAGTATAAAATAGTCACATAAACAATTTATGGTAAAAAATTACAAACATTTAATTAAAATCTATTCACGAGCAAATAATTAGCAGCATGCAATAGTCCGGAATTATGGCGAGTCATAAAGTATTCATCATAGATAACCCGACGCGTTTTGTCATTCAGACTTCATCAGGGGTATAGACAGATTCGATGTTCAGAATGCATAAAAGGTCAGATATAAATGAATCCGGTTCCTTTAAGGCTCCCGGATGGACTAGGCATAAGTCGCTGGTCTCAATTGCGATGAGCGATCAAACTAAAAGAGTCCAGGAAAAAGAGGACTTATCTGTAGATCCTATCGGATTGGTCAAAGTATCAGAAAAAGTAGCTAATGAGCCTGATGAAAATGCCCATGAAGGCATTGAAACGTTGCTTGTTTCGCTAATAAATACATACCTGTTTTTGAATATACATGAGGTGTGTGTGTGTATATATATATATATATATATATATATATATATACACACCTCATGCCTAACTTTTGTCAATGTCTAACTAATGCATGTCTAACTTTTGTCAATGTCTAATTCATGTCTAATTTTTGTCAATGTCTAACATGCATGTCTAACTTTTGTCAATCTCTTAGACATGCATTAGACATTAACCAAAGTTAGATGTGCATTAGTTAGACATTGACCAATGTTTGACATGAATTATTTAGATAGTGACTAACGTTAGACATGCATTAATTAGACATTAACAAAAGTCAGACATGCATTAGTTAGACATTGACAAAAATGTCAATGTCTAACTAATGCATGTCTGACTTTTGTTAATGTCTAATTAATGCATGTCTAACGTTAGTCACTATCTAAATAATTCAGGTCAAACATTGGTCAATGTCTAACTAATGCACATCTAACTTTGGTTAATGTCTAATGCATGTCTAAGTTTTGTCAGTGGCTAACTAATGCATGTCTAACTTTTGTCAATGTGTAACTAATGCATGTCTAACTTTGGTTAGTGTCTAACTAATGCATGTCTAACTTTTGTTAATGTCTAACTTTTGTCAATGTCTAAATAATGCATGTCTAACTTTTGTCAATGTCTAATGCCTTGATGGCTAACCTTGACACTCCAGATGTTTTTTAAACTACACATCACAGCATGCTCTGCATCAGATTTAGCATGGCCAACATACTGAAGCAAAGCATGCTGGGATGTGTAGTTTAAAAACATCTGGAGTGTCAAGGTTAGCCATCTAGGCATGCATGTCTAATTTTTGTCAATGTCTAACTAATGCATGTCTATCTTTTGGTGTCGACCTATTGACTGTCTGACTAGACATTGCCTTTGAGCTATACCACACCCGACAGCCACTGAAGAAGCCACCCAAGGGGTGAAATAGTTTTGGGCTGCTCTATGAGGGCAGCAGATGTCTAACTGCCCTTCTTACTAGCACTCAACCCTCTATCATTATGTGCATCACCCCTCCATTTATAGCCTGCATTACCATTTAGGCAACAGATAGTACAGGAGGTTAAACGTTGCCCACAAACTGTATTATCATCTCTACTTATTCTTTGTATAGTATTACCTTTATGGGTATAATGAGTATACAGTAATGTGGCATACACAGGTAGCCCCTTATTCTAGTTCACTTGCAAAGGCAAATTCCTTCTCAGATGGATAAAACCATGTGCACTGCAGGGGGGCAGATGTAACTCGTGCAGAGAATTAGATTTTGGTGAGTTATTTTGTTGCTGAGCAGGGTAAATACTGACTGATAGATCTCACTTTTAAATAAAACCCCACCCAAATTTAACTCTCTCTGCACAAGTTACATCTACCCCCCCCCCACCAGTTCCATGCAGTGCACATGGTTTTTTTCATTTGAGAAGGAATTTGCCTTTGCGAGTGAACCAAAATAAGGGCCTTAGTGTATCAGCACCCCAGAATTGGGAATGTCTCACACGTTCCTCCATCTCCTTCTCAGACATTCTCATTGCAGATCCATAGTAACGTGTATGTGTGCCATGCTCTGAGTATCAGGTATCATTTGATGTGGAAATGCAACAGCAGATTTCGGCCCCATTTTCGATGGTGGGGGGGGTTGCGCATGCACGAATATGTGCATGTGAAAATCCCTGTGCAAACGCTTTCGGCGAGTATCAAACTTGCCTAGGCATTCATACTGTGAAGGGAGGCCATGGGGCGGAACCAGGTTAATGCCCAGAATTTTACGGACATGGACAGCAAACATAATCAAGATACAAATCGCAAAGAACACATAACATGTCGCTACGCAGAGCAACTAAAAAGAGGAGCATGGTTTTGAACATAGCAGAACATGGCTAAACACAATGGTTCCCAAATGCCCCGAATTAGTTTAAATCAATAATCATACAAGGTAGAAGGCGCAGGCCTGAGGTACTGATCCTGGGGTGGGGAGGCATCGGGAGGCTCATTCAGGCTACACTGTGATGGATGAGAGGGGGTTTCGGGGGGTGGGGAGAATTTGGCACCATCTCCTTCCATGATATATATGTACCAAGGTAACCAACGGGAGTGGGGGGAGGAGGGTCTAGGTGAGAAGGGTAGGGCATTGGTTTCCATAAGGTAATGGTGGTTCGTTTTCAGGATAACCTTGAGGAGGGATGGGGGGGGGGTTGTTTCCATTGCTGGGCTAGGTTCGCTCGTGCAGCAATGAGTATATGCCCAAGGACATATGTTTTTTCTGTTGGGACTCCCTGGGGGTACACATGAAACAAAGCGATACTAGGTGTGGAAGTGAGAGCGAACAGGAGAACAGTAGAGATTAAGTTAAAGATCTTTTCCCAGTACTCCTAGAGTTTGGGGCAAGACCAAAAGATATGGTATATGTTGCCCACACAGCCACACTGCCTCCAACACTGGTTAGAGCAAGATGGCCAAAAGGTGTGGAGACGGTCACGGGTTAAATAGAGTCTGTTGATGAGTTTAATGTGCACCTCAGTGTGGTTTAGGCAAAGGACATTGTGTAGGAGGATTGAAAAATCTGTCGCCACTGGGAAGACGAGAATGACCGGCCAAGGTCCGACTCCAACTTCCTATGGGCAGAGGTCCTGGAGAACTCAGAGGGAGTCACAAAGGTTTTATACCAGAAAGAGATGTCCCCTGTAGAATGCATCAGGGAGGGCCTAGAGAGAACTATCTGTGAGAGTGCATCTGGGGGGGAGTAATTGTGGAAATGGGCTTTCCACCAGTGGGCAAGTTGTAAATAGTGGTAGTGTTCTGATTTGGGGAGTGAGAACAGGCGTTGAAGGGTAGTAAAGGGGATCATAGAGTGGGCGTCCAAAACGTCACCAAGGGAGACAATCCCGCAGGATCTCCAAACAGTCAAGCGGAGGTTTGGTATTAACTTCGCTACTGTAGTGATAGGCAGGGTAGTAATGAGGGAATTCGGGGCAGGGAGAGTAGCAGTCAGTTGGTCCCAAGAGTGAAGAGTTGCTTTAGAGGATGGGAGTAGGTTCGGGAGGGCGGGTCTAACATGTTTTGGAATCTTAAGGAGGTCCGATAATAGGATATGGGGAACACGGGTTTGTTCAATAGTCACCCATGCCCTAGGGGAAGCAAGGTCAGTGTAGTTTTTAATTGGGGCTGGTAGGCATGCTGACTGGTAGCGGAATAGGTCAAGGATAGGTTGTAAAGCTTGGAGTAATAGTCTACAAATTGGTTAGCGATGTCCTTGGGGTGGTTGAATTTCTCTTTATTGGGGGAAATTATGCATTTAATTCTGTTCCTAGCTTGTTGGGTGCGCAGTTTACGGGCAAGCATTCTGCCTGACCTATTACTAGAGAGATAGATTTTTTGTCTTAACCTATTCAGGGCAGACTGGGTGCGGGCTAGTAGCAGCTTTTGAAGTTGGCTACGTATAGCAGCCAACTCTTTCTTCAAAAGGCCTGATGGAGCTGTCTTGTTTTGGGATTCAAGGGCAATCAGCTTAGGCCTTCTGAGTCACGATGGCTCTACGTTTCAAGTTCTACGTTCAAGTTAGCTCCCACTTGTATGGCCGCACCTCTTGTGACCGCTTTAAAAGCTCACCAGTGGTTGGTTATGGAGGTTTCATTTGGCGAGTTGTTGGACATGTAGGAGTTGATTGTTGTTAAGATGGTGTCCTTAGCTATAGGGTCCGTCAGCAGATGTAGGAATAGGCACCACGGTCTGGGGGGGTATTTTGGATGGGTGGAAGTCCCATTGCCACACGACGGGGGCATGGTCGGACCATGTGATTGGAAGGACGTTGACACCCGTGGTGTGCTGCAGGGACCGTTTATCACAAAGGATAAAATTGATCCTGGAGTACGTGTTATGTACCGGAGAGTAAAACATATATTCACGGCCAGCTGGGTAGGTTGTTCTCCAGGTGTCATATAGGTCAAATTCTAGCAGGAGGTTGCGGAATGCTAAGGATGTGTTGGTAGTGGGGGGATTGGCGGCTAGAGGATTGTCGGGATTTGTCCAGCAAGGGGTCTAGGGTCAGATTAAAGTCACCCAATAATATCAGGGAGCCCTTGGCGGATCTCCTAACAAGGGAGAAAAGTTTGCATAGGAAGGGTATTTGGTTAGAGTTGGGAGCATAAATGCAAAGAATAGTAGTCAGTCTATCATCGAGGAGACCTGTCATCAGTAAATACCTGCCATTCTTGTCAGCTATCTGGGCAGGGGAGCGCCGACTCGTCATGTGCGCTGGGTTCCGGTGGGTCCCGATCTCGCTGCGGCTCAGAAATCAAGGTCCCGCCTCCGGACCATTCCTCAACCCGCAGAAGCGCTTAAAAGCGCTTCCCGGCTCCGCGGCAGGGGATCGGGGGCAGCCGGAGGTATCGAGGCAACCGGTGGGGGGACAGCAAAGGTCAGGGTCTGCAGGAAAGGTGCTTGGATGGGTGAAATAGGTGCCAAGCAGCAGGAGCTCACATGAAGCACGTCTGTCAGTGTCTTCCCAGCATTATCTTTTATAAGAGGGCGACGTGTTTTCTACTAATTTACATATTCCTGTATTTATGGAAAAATGCTATTTATCCTGCATCCTGTATGATTGTTTTATTCATTACTGATCTACTGCTTGAATCTGCTGGTGCTTTTCATATTTATGATTACTGGGGTATTTGCTAATGTTTAATTATTTATAACAACATTGGGATCCCATGTGAGCACTATCATGTGTGTCGTTAAGCCTTTATTTGACAAATTTGTGGCTGCAGGCTCTGTGTTAACTTTTGTGTACACTATAATACTAACAAATATGATTCTGGCTAATGCCATGTATAGAACAGATGTATACATCATTACCTATACACTCCATACAGTTAGGGTATGTTGTCAATCACATGCTTGGTATTTACTGTATATGGGATACACTTATTTAGTGTATGTATATATACATATATAAAAACAGACGTACTGCTACTGTGCTGGATATTTCATTTACCGTTGCCTCTTCTTCATTTTCATAACCTGGTTTATTACCAGTGACATATTTTACCTATAGACTGCCCCAGGTAAAGCTGCCACCCTACGCAGTGCCATTGAGCCAGATGCTGGCTGTGACTGTGTTGGCTTCACTGTGACTAGCAGTGACTTCCTATTGGTTGTCCTACCTGTCAGTCACAGATGCAGACACTACAGACAGTCCCATTGGCCAGACCAGACAAACAAAGAGGGAAAGAGAGGGAGCTTCCTGTGGGATGTCAATCCCTGCCTTTCAATCAGCCTAAATCAGCTCTATGGACTTCAGCCAATGGAGTCCATAGAAGCCAGGGTTTGCGCATGTGCAATCTTACCAAGGCGTCTGCATATGTGCCATTCCCACTACCTGCCAGAACCATTGCGCAGGTCCTGGGACCCCAGGCTGGCCTTTTCCTCTCTATGCACGGGATAGCATCAGTCCCATTACTAAATGTACTGTAGATATAAAATGCCACTGGTTATTACCAGATTAAACCAGATTGTGGCTCAGTGAAAGAGTCCCTGAAAAATATCCCAGGCCAATTTACCCAAAAATCCAAACTGGGTTGCAAGCAAGGTTGGAACTGGGAACTGGGAAGACCCAGGTAATGGAGCAGTGTATATTCGTTACATGGGGCATCAGACCGGGACATGGTAAAAGCATAGGGAGAGCTGACTCACAAGCACTTGGACAGCAATATATTGGATCCGTCTCAGATTTGACCTGGGCTGGAAGCATGTACCAAATCTGGGTCGAATTTGAGATTATCTTTGTACCATTTCCGTTTAATCCCTGTGTTTACATTATAACAAAAACTGAATCTGGGGTGTTTTTAAACTTTTGACTGGTTATGTATAGGTGGACACTATTTACTTAAAATGCTGTTATATTTTACATTGATTGTATTACTCAATTAATAAGTGAAGGAAGATGATTACAAAAATAAAAATCAGCAAATTATAATCATCAATAACTCAATTTCTTCAAGTAAATCTATGGCAGCCATAACTCTGGAATAATATCCCATTCCCCTTTATTTAGATAGGGATTCTATAGGCTGCAATGGAGTCTCTTTAACCCCTTCATGACAGAGCCAGTTTGTGCCTTCATGACAGAGCCCTTTTTTTCAAATCTGACATGTCTCACTTAAGTGGGGATAACTTTTTTTTGCTTTTACTTATCCCAGTGATTTTGAGATTGTTTTCTCGTGACACATTGTACTTCAAGTTAGTGGTAAATTTTCGTCGATACAGTCTGTGTTTTTTTGTGAAAAATACCAAAATATCGTGAAAAAATGGAAAATTTTGCAATTTGCAAAATGTTAAATTTTCTGCTTGTGAGACAAATAATCATACCACTCAAAATAGTTAATAACTAACATAGACCATATGTCTACTTTATGTTTCCATCATTATTTCAACTTCCTTTTAATTTTTTTGGACACTAGGAGGCTTACAATATGAATAGCAAATTCTCAAATTTTCATGAAAATTTCAAACACTGATTTTTTTAGGGACCAGTTCAGTTCTGATGTGACTTTGAGGGACTTGTATGTGAGACACCCCCATAAATGATGCCATTTCAAAAACTGCACCCCTCACAGTATTCAAAACAGCATTTTGGAAGTTTGTTAACCCTTTAGGTGTTTCACAGGAATTAAAACAAAGTGTAGGTGAAATTTCAAAATTTCTTTTTTTTTGCAGAGTTTCAATTTTAATACATTTTTCTAACGAATACAGTAGATTTTACTAGAGAAATGTGACTAAAAATTGATTCCCCCAATTCTTTTGTTTTCAAAAATATCCTATATGTGGCCCTAGTGTGCACGTTGACCAAACCACAGGCTTCATAATAGAAGGAGCACCTACTTGATTTTGGAGCCTCCTTTTTATGAGATTTTTTTTTAGGCACCATGTAGGTTTCTAGGCACCATAAGTGCTAAAAGTTAGGAACCTCCCCCACAAGTCACCCCATTTTGCAATCTACACCCCTCAGGGAATTCATCTAGGGGTATAGTGTACATTTCAAACCCCCAGGGGTTTCACCAATTTTGGTACAACTGGGATGTGAAAATGAAAAATTACATTTTTTTACACAAACATGCAGTTCTGGCTCAAAATTTTTCATTTTCACAAGGAATGAAGGAGACAAAGCACCCCAAAATCTGTGCCCCAATTTCTCCCGAGTACGGCAATGCCTCACATGTGACCAAAAAATACCAGTTGGGTGCATGGCAGGACTCAGAAGGGAAGGAGTGATTTTTGGATTTTGCAGCACAGATTTTGGTGGAATGAATGGTGGGTGCTATGTTGCACCAATACAGTGGAACCCCCCCACAAGTCACCCCATTTTGCAAAGTACACCCCTCAGGGAATTCATCTAGGGGTATAGTGTACATTTCAAACCCCCAGGGGTTTCACCAATTTTGGTACAACTGGGATGTGAAAATGGAAAATTACATTTTTTTACACAAACATGCAGTTCTGGCTCAAAATTTTTCATTTTCACAAGGAATGAAGGAGACAAAGCACCCCAAAATCTGTGCCCCAATTTCTCCCGAGTACGGCAATGCCTCACATGTGACCAAAAAATACCAGTTGGGTGCATGGCAGGACTCAGAAGGGAAGGAGTGATTTTTGGATTTTGCAGCAAAGATTTCGGTGGAATGAATGGTGGGTGCTATGTTGCATTAGCAAGACTCCCAAAGCACCAATACAGTGGAACCCCCCCACAAGTCACCCCATTTTGCAAAGTACACCCCTCAGGGAATTCATCTAGGGGTATAGTGTACATTTCAAACCCCCAGGGGTTTCACCAATTTTGGTACAACTGGGATGTGAAAATGGAAAATTACATTTTTTTACACAAACATGCAGTTCTGGCTCAAAATTTTTCATTTTCACAAGGAATGAAGGAGACAATGCACCCCAAAATCTGTGCCCCAATTTCTCCAGAGTACGGCAATGCCTCACATGTGACCAAAAAATACCAGTTGGGTGCATGGCAGGACTTAGAAGGGAAGGAGTGATTTTTAGATTTTGCAGCTCAGATTCTGGTGGTTTTTTGGTGGGTGCTATGTCGCATTAGCAAGACCCCCCAAGCACCAATACAGTGGAACCCCCCCACAAGTCACCCCATTTTGCAAAGTACACCCCTCAGGGAATTCATCTAGGGGTATAGTGTACATTTCAAACCCCCAGGGGTTTCACCAATTTTGGTACAACTGGGATGTGAAAATGGAAAATTACATTTTTTTACACAAACATGCAGTTCTGGCTCAAAATTTTTCATTTTCACAAGGAATGAAGGAGACAATGCACCCCAAAATCTGTGCCCCAATTTCTCCCGAGTACGGCAATGCCTCACATGTGACCAAAAAATACCAGTTGGGTGCATGGCAGGACTCAGAAGGGAAGGAGTGATTTTTGGATTTTGCAGCAAAGATTTTGGTGGAATGAATGGTGGGTGCTATGTTGCATTAGCAAGACTCCCAAAGCACCAATACAGTGGAACCCCCCCACAAGTCACCCCATTTTGCAAAGTACACCCCTCAGGGAATTCATCTAGGGGTATAGTGTACATTTCAAACCCCCAGGGGTTTCACCAATTTTGGTACAACTGGGATGTGAAAATGGAAAATTACATTTTTTTACACAAACATGCAGTTCTGGCTCAAAATTTTTCATTTTCACAAGGAATGAAGGAGACAATGCACCCCAAAATCTGTGCCCCAATTTCTCCAGAGTACGGCAATGCCTCACATGTGACCAAAAAATACCAGTTGGGTGCATGGCAGGACTTAGAAGGGAAGGAGTGATTTTTAGATTTTGCAGCTCAGATTCTGGTGGTTTTTTGGTGGGTGCTATGTCGCATTAGCAAGACCCCCCAAGCACCAATACAGTGGAACCCCCCCACAAGTCACCCCATTTTGCAAAGTACACCCCTCAGGGAATTCATCTAGGGGTATAGTGTACATTTCAAACCCCCAGGGGTTTCACCAATTTTGGTACAACTGGGATGTGAAAATGGAAAATTACATTTTTTTACACAAACATGCAGTTCTGGCTCAAAATTTTTCATTTTCACAAGGAATGAAGGAGACAATGCACCCCAAAATCTGTGCCCCAATTTCTCCCGAGTACGGCAATGCCTCACATGTGACCAAAAAATACCAGTTGGGTGCATGGCAGGACTTAGAAGGGAAGGAGTGATTTTTAGATTTTGCAGCTCAGATTCTGGTGTTTTTTTGGTGGGTGCTATGTCGCATTAGCAAGACCCCCCAAGCACCAATACAGTGGAACCCCCCCACAAGTGACCCCATTTTGCAAACTACACCCCTCAGGGAATTCATCTAGGGGTATAGTGTACATTTCAAACCCCCAGGGGTTTCACCAATTTTGGTACAACTGGGATGTGAAAATGGAAAATTACATTTTTTTACACAAACATGCAGTTCTGGCTCAAAATTTTTCATTTTCACAAGGAATGAAGGAGACAAAGCACCCCAAAATCTGTGCCCCAATTTCTCCCGAGTACGGCAATGCCTCACATGTGACCAAAAAATACCAGTTGGGTGCATGGCAGGACTTAGAAGGGAAGGAGTGATTTTTGGATTTTGCAGCTCAGATTCTGGTGGAATTTTGGTGGGTGCTATGTCGCATTAGCAAGACCCCCCAAGCACCAATACAGTGGAACCCCCCCACAAGTGACCCCATTTTGCAAACTACACCCCTCAGGGAATTCATCTAGGGGTATAGTGTACATTTCAAACCCCCAGGGGTTTCACCAATTTTGGTATAACTGGGATGTGAAAATGGAAAATTACATTTTTTTACACAAACATGCAGTTCTGGCTCAAAATTTATCATTTTCACAAGGAATGAAGGAGACAAAGCACCCCAAAATCTGTGCCCCAATTTCTCCCGAGTACGGCAATGCCTCACATGTGACCAAAAAATACCAGTTGGGTGCATGGCAGGACTCAGAAGGGAAGGAGTGATTTTTGGATTTTGGAGCACAGATTTTGGTGGAATGAATGGTGGGTGCTATGTTGCATTACCAATACAGTGGAACCCCCCCACAAGTCACCCCATTTTGCAAACTACACCCCTCAGGGAATTCATCTAGGGGTATAGTGTACATTTCAAACCCCCAGGGGTTTCATCAATTTTGGTACAACTGGGCAGTGAAAATGAAAAAAATACATTTTTTTACACAAAAATGTACTTCTGGCTCAAAATTTTTCATTTTCACAAGGAATGAAGGAGACAAAGCACCCCAAAATCTGTGCCCCCATTTCTCCAGAGTACGGCAATGCCTCACATGTGACCAAAAAATTCCAGTTGGGTGCATGGCAGGACTCAGAAGGGAAGGAGTGATTTTTGGATTTTGCAGCAAAGATTTTGGTGGAATGAATGGTGGGTGCTATGTTGCATTACCAATACAGTGGAACCCCCCCACAAGTCACCCCATTTTGCAAACTACACCCCTCAGGGAATTCATCTAGGGGTATAGTGTACATTTCAAACCCCCAGGGGTTTCATCAATTTTGGTACAACTGGGCAGTGAAAATGAAAAAAATACATTTTTTTACACAAAAATGTACTTCTGGCTCAAAATTTTTCATTTTCACAAGGAATGAAGGAGACAAAGCACCCCAAAATCTGTGCCCCCATTTCTCCAGAGTACGGCAATGCCTCACATGTGACCAAAAAATACCAGTTGGGTGCATGGCAGGACTCAGAAGGGAAGGAGTGATTTTTGGATTTTGCAGCTCAGATTCTGGTGGAATGAATGGTGGGTGCTATGTGGCATTAGCAAGACCCCCGAAGCACGGTGAAATGATGAACCTAATAATCCATAGATGTGTGGTATATTTTAAAGCACTCCTTTATACATAGGCCGGGTTTGTCGGGGCAAGTTTCACAGTGGAAAATAGTTTCCTTTCTTATTCCCTTTTTATAACAAACTTTGCACCTTTTTTGTGTCCTGCCCTTTCTTGCAGTGGAGGGGATTTCGTTGGGAAAATGCTGCCCTGGTACAATACGGGGGCCAGTACTAGAAGTACTGGGGCCCTCTGCCTGCTGATTCCCAAATGTTAGGCTCTTTATGACTTCCTCTTGAAAGTGCATAAATGTCCCCCTCTGGCCGGTAGAACGGAATAGCACGTAAGCGTTATACAGTGCCATCTGGATGATATACACGGCCAGCTTCTTGTACCAGATATTTGTTTTCCGCAGGGCACTGTACGGCTTTAGTACCTGATCTGAAAGATCCACTCCGCCCATGTACTTATTGTAATCTAGGATACAATTTGGTTTGGAGGTGTGGGTACTGGTACCTCGTACAGGGATGGAGGTGGTACTGTCTCCATGAATTGTTGTCAGTATAAGGACATCCCTCTTGTCCTTATATTTGACCAACAACATATTTTCGGTGCATATTCCCCTGCTTTCACCCCTTCTCATTACTTGGGCAATGTGCGTTTTGGGGAGGCCTCTTTGGTTCTTGCGCACAGTACCGCAAGCTGCTGTACCTCTTGAACCAAGGGCCTTAAACAGGGGGATGCTGGTGTAAAAGTTATCCACATAGAGGTGATAACCCTTATCCAGGAAGGGGTGCATTAAATCCCAGACAATTTTTCCACTAACACCTACGAGGGAGGGGGGGCATTCTGGTGGTTCAATTCTTGAATCCTTCCCTTCATATACCCTAAACTTGTGGGTGTACCCTGTGGTGCTTTCACACAGCTTATACATTTTTATGCCATACCTTGCCCTCTTACTGGGAAGGTACTGGCGGAATTTAACCCTTCCTTTAAAATGTATAAGGGACTCGTCGATACTAATACATTTATCAGGGATGTATAGCTCTGCAAATTTGGCACTGAAATGATCAATGACCGGCCTGACTTTGAATAGCCTGTCAAAGGTGGGATCATCTCTGGGTGGGCACTGTGCATTATCGGTGTAATGTATAAATTTATGGATTGCCTCAAAACGAGCCCGGGGCATGGCCATACGGTGAAATGGGGTGCTGTACAGAACATCTGTACTCCAATATTGCCTAATTTGTGGCTTTTTTACTATGCCCATATGTAACACCAGACCCCAAAACGTCATCATCTCTACTGCATCTACAGGGGTCCACCTAGCAAATGATGACGTGGGGTTTTGAGCAATAAACTGCTGGGCATATAAATTAGTTTGGTCCACCATTAAATTTATAAAATCATCAGAGAAAAATAATTTGAAAAAGTCAATTTCTCTGAGACCTGTTGAATCAAATTGGATTCCTGGGATGGCCAAAAACTCAGGAACCTGGGGCTCAAAATTGTCTGGTGGTGGGGTCCATACGAGATCAATTATTGGGGGGGGGGTCTCAGCTGCTCTACGGGGGCGTCTTTGAGGGGGTCCCTCATCATCAGAGGAGGAAGAGGAGCTTAAGACAAATCCTTCAAATTCCCCGCTTGCCTCACTGGCTGTGTCAGAGTCAGATGCAAGCATGGCATATGCCTCCTCCACCGAATACATTCTCCTGGATGACTGGGACGACATTTGGGATGACATTTGGGATGCCATTTATATTTTTGTGTTACTGGTAGTGAAATGTTTCAACACGTGTATAGTGTAGGGGGGGGTACAAACTTTATTTCAACCCAGGGGGTATGTAGTGTGTATTGTGTATGTAGTGCAGAAAAAAAAAATACAAAAAAAAAAAAATTGAAGGGTTCAAAAAAAAAAAAATGGAAGGGGTTAAAAAAAAAAAAATGGAAGGGGTTAAAAAAAAAAAAATGGAAGGGGTTAAAAAAAAAAAAAAAGGTCCTGCGCCAAAAATTGAGCACAGATGTTGGTCAGTAACGTCCGTCACTGAACAGCGCTCAAAGGCAACAGGAATTTGATCAAAAAAAAAAAAAAATAGATCAACCCTGTGCCGAAAAAGCTGATCAGTGATGTACGTCACTGATCAGTGCACAGTGGCCACAGGACACACACAAAATCACAGTGTGTGTAAAAAAAAAATGTAAAAAAGACCCCACAGCACTCACAAAAAATAAAAAAAGGTGATCAGTGATGCGACACTGATTACCAGTGAGGGGCAGCAGGTGCACAACCTTTGGTGGTACTGACAGGTATATATAAAAAAAAAAAACCTCTGTACCCCCAAAAAGTTGCTGATCACCTCAGATATAGTGATCAGCACAAAAAGGCGGGGGCAGCCGACACAAAATTTAGCACTCTATCACTATCTCTCTCTATCTCTCACTATCTATCACTCTATGACACTGCAGCAGTTATATAAAAAATATATAGCACAATCTGTCACTATCTCTCTATCTCTCTCTCTCTATCTCTCTCTATCTATCTATAGCTCTATCACACTGCAGCAGCACAAAATATAGCACTAGGCCTCTCTATCTCTCTCTATCTCTCTCTATCTCTTTCAGTTATATAAAAAATATATAGCACAATCTGTCACTATCTCTCTCTCTATCTCTCTCTCTCTATCTCTCTCTATCACACTGCAGCAGCACAAAATATAGCACTAGGCCTCTCTATCTCTCTCTATCTCTCTCTATCTCTTTCAGTTATATAAAAAATATATAGCACAATCTGTCACTATCTCTCTCTCTATCTCTCTCTCTCTATCTCTCTCTATCTATAGCTCTATCACACTGCAGCAGCACAAAATATAGCACTAGGCCTCTCTATCTCTCTCTATCTCTCTCTATCTCTCTCTATCTCTCTCTCTCTAACTCTCTCTAACTCTCTATCTATCTAATAAATCGCAGCAGCACAAGATGCAGCACAAGATGCAGCACAGGATGTCACAAAATGTCACAATATCAATGATCAATGATCAGGTAAGGGTTCTGGTCAGTATAGGCGGCAGGTGGGGCACGGTGACCGCACTGCACGCTTTTCCAGACCGGAATGGCGTCTGCAGTGCAGTCACCGTTAGTTTAAACCCCCCTCCACGGCTGTGATTGGTCCGTCGGTCCGACGGACCAATCACGGCCTTTGGGGGCGGGCGGGGTGAGGTGGGGTGACACCAGTGTCACCCTTACACCCCGCGGTGATTGGTGCTGTACTTTACAGCACCAATCACCTCCGATCCCGTGTCACCGGCGAACGTTATTCGCCGGTGACACAGGAAAACGCTGTGAATGGCTGTTCACACTGAACAGCCAATCACAGCGATCGGCGACGGGGGGGCGGCATCGCAGCCCCCCCTGGGCATGCAGGGACATGTCTGCTGTCAGGGACAGCAGACATCGTCCCTCTGTCACTGCGTCTCTAGACGCAGTGACAGTTTTAAGCCATGACGTATATATACGTCAACGGTCGGGAAGTACTTCCCGGCCATGACGTATATATACGTCAATTGTCGTGAAGGGGTTAAATATAATAGAATTATGGGTGAGTATAATTTATTTTCATCTTCGTTCCTCCATGGTGGTCATTATTCTGTGATGTACCAAAGCAAGTACGTGGAGAGTTATGGAGTATATACCCAGTCAAGACTTGAAGGTATATACTGATACAATAGCAATTTATTATTATCACTTTGAGTGCCAACGTATCTGTGAGAGATGTTCAAAATATCCGCTAGAAATTCCAATTTCGCTCACATTTGTTATATGAATTCAAATAAAAAATGTGTAAAAAGAGATTGTATTTCCTATGTTAGGTAACATTACAGGTCATCATGAGGAATAAAAATGTTTGCTTGCCAATTTTCACACCTATTTTGACAACTTCACTTGGCTCTCAAAGGGTTAAACTACCCCCTGCGGAACCTGACTCTTCGGATAGTATCCACCATATATAATGGGGATACAGTCACTAGGTTTCCCACAGCTGGTTTGACAAGCATTAGGTCGACATGCTGGAAGGTCGACATGCTGGAAGGTCGACATGCATGAAGGTCGACATGACTGAAGGTCGACATGCATGAAGGTCGACGTGCATGAAGGTCAACATGGGTTAGGTCTACACATGCATTAGGTCGACATGCGGAAGGTCGACAGTCAAAATGTCGACTTGGGGTTTTTATCTTTTTTTGAGCCAACACCTGCCAATAGGTGGTATTTCATGCCCTACTATCCACTAGGGCCTTGATGGCTAACCTTGTCACTCCAGATGTTTTTAAACTATGCATCCCAGCATGCTCTGCTTCAGTTTTGCTATTTTGGCCATGCTAAATCTGATGCAGAGCATGCTGTGATGTGTAGTTCAACAACAGCCGGAGTGTCAAGGTTAGCCATCAAGGCACTAGGGCCTGGTGGGAGAATAAAATGTTGTGCCATGCTTAGCGAGGCACCATACCATGCAAGGGGACACGGCACTACGTTTCAGTGTCCATGTCGACTGTGTCGAAATTTGGGGCAAAAAAAGTAAAAAAAAACAAAAAACATGTCGGCCGTTTGACTGTCGACCTTCCCCATGTCGACATAATGCTTGTGTCAACTTAATGACCTAAACCACGTTGACCTTCAGTCATGTCAAGCTTCATGCATGTCAACCTAGTGGTGTCGACCTAGTTACTGTCTATCCAATTATCCCATTCCCTATAATGCATAGTAACCCAATCAGGGCCGGTGCTAGGGTGTCCGGCGCCCTCCTGCAAACCATACATTTTGCGTCCTTTCACATTGCCATTGCAACAAGCTGCAGCCCGATTGTGGGAGCGTATGCAACATGCAATTCTATGGAGGATCTCGGGTGCATGTACATGTATGCATACACCATCTCAGTGCTGTGTCTGCAAAATGTTGCAGGCACTAAAGGTGCCCATACACGCTTCGAGAATCGCATACGTTATGGGATAAATTGCATCACATTGTACGGCATGCATGCAATGTGTGTGCAATGCGATCCGAAAGCAGTACAAAAAGTATGTGCAGCACATACTTTTTGTACTGTGTGATGCGATGCCCGCAGGAGCACACATCGCATCGCACACTGCTATTGCAGTGTGTATGGCCACATTTAGGCACATAAGCCAGCCCATTATTTAAAAAGTGTCTAAATTAATATTAAAAAATCTACAATTATTAGAAAATTGTTATAAACATGTATAATAAAAGACTCACTGTTCTTTTGCTGTTTAACTCTTGTGCAGTCCCTCCTCTTCTATCTGCGTAGGCAGGATGCTGAGGACGTCATTACAGCCCTCTCGTGACTGAGGGGGAAAGGAGGGGAGAGAAGGAGGAGATGGAAGAAGAGGGGAGGAGATAGAGGGGGTGCAGTGTTGAGGACTGGCAGTGGCACTGGCACAGCACACTGAGAAGAGGGAATGAAGGGGAGGTGGCGCTGCTGCCTGTTCGTCATTTCATTGACAGGCGCAGGGAGCAATGGGTAGGGGGTGGATCCGGACATGACATGTCATCTAGGCATTCACAGACAGCACTACATGCCTCAGCGCAAGTGTCTGTGAGGAAGAGGGGGCAGGTCGCAGGAGGAGGACAGTGTGTGCGCGGTGCAGGGAGCTGCTCAGCCTCTCCATACTGCCGCCCGCTGTCAGACAGGCACTGCGGGTGGCGTGCAGGCTGTGTGCACTCACGGTGCAGGGAGCAGCTCTTTATACTGCCACCCTCCCGCTTTCAGACAGGTGCTGCGAGTGGCAAGCAGGAGGCAGTGACAGTAAGGGCTGAGGCAGCTTTAGCAGAGCAGGGAGGGAGACAGCGCCTTTTCAGCATGGCGCCTCCGTGCTTTGCAGGAGCTGCTGAGTGGGTAGCGCCGGCCCTGGACCCAATATTGTACATAACAATTACCAAGCTAGTCATGCAAAAATGTCTTTTACTTGAGCCTTCTTCGCCCCATGAGGTTAATACTGCCATAGTTGAGAGCACCTTAAGTACTTACAGTGCATTACACCCTTCTTTCTGATCATGAAGACAATTCATTGTATAATCTATCTTCCAATGATCTGTTTAGTTGGTACAAACTTTCTTTGTTCCTGCCAGAAGAATCATCAAGTGCTTGATTTCCACAATGGGTTTCATTCTTATAAGGTTGTTAGATATTGCTCTGAGAATATACAGCAGAGGAAATGTAATAGGATGAGAGAGTCAGAAAGTCAGAGATTTGGTAAGAAATCTCCAGTTTTTTAAAGCGGCAATCATTTACACTGCAATATCAAACCGGTTTTGCAGTGTAAATGATTGCCGCTTTAAAAGAAACTGGAGATTTCTTACCAAATCTCTCACTTTCTGAATCTCTCCTATTAAATTTTCCCAGCATACAGTATGCATTTTTTTTCCCATCCATCCTTAGCTTGAAGTAAAAAGCATGGCTGTAAGATCAACAGATTCTGATGGAATAAGGATGTTACTTTTGGCAGAAAGGCTGACTTTTTTTTTTTATTGCAACTCTGGCTTGATATGCCAGGGACACTCCTCTGCCCACAGAGCTTGCTATTCGCCCACACTCTGGGCTGCTGTAATTGTAACTATTAATACCAGGAATTTCAGATAAGCTTCCTACAAGGACTTGATTGATGATGATGATATCAGAGCATTCACTGTATAATACTGTTTTTATTCCAGGAGTTATAATTGATCTAATTTGAGGACAATTTTTTTTATGACTTGACAGAATCTTACAACCTAGCCTCCTGTCCTAAGAGATGCTCAGGGTGGATACATGTATATATCACGTGATACTGCTAGACCTTTCATTAAAGCATTGTGCCAAAACTTGTAAGATGTTTCATAACATCAACTTGAGAAAATGTCCAGGAAATATAGGGGGCTATTCAGATCTGATCGCAACACTGATTTATTCTCAAATGTACATACAGTAACATGTGCACTGCACGTGGGGCAGATGTAACATGTGGAGGGATTTGTTTCGGATTAAGAATTCTTCTGCAAGATTTTCTCTGCCTGGTAAATGGGGTGCTGATATGGAGTTCAGGTGCTTCCAGCCCGTCCCATGATTTTTTTGACTGTGTCTTTGGTACCAAGGGAGGCGCCAGGAAGGGGGGGGGGGGGGTAGATCAGATCAGATCAATATTCAAATAGGGGAGGCACAGCAACTGCCACCAGTCCCATTCTAGACGCACTGGCAATTGGAGTGGCTCCCTTATTTGAAATCCTCTGGAGCAGCCATTGTGTGGTACCATTCTGGCAGTCAAATAGGCCAGCACTGTCTAGCTGTTTGAGGGTGATTCAGTATGATACAAGTAGTCTGAAGCACCTCTTATTGCTTTCCATGGAGCCTTCATTTCTTGCTGGTGTGAATTAAAAAAAAAAACTCTTTTAGAGATCCAATATCCTATGCTACAGATATGTGCTGTAACAGATATGTGCTCCATCCTGATTTACTTGTGACTATTGTTAATATGAGGTTCTTTGGCTGTGATAGCGAATTTACTAGTTTTTCATTGTATCACTAAGTCAGAGATATCCTTGTCTATTGTTCTGGCTGTACCTGGTATTACAGAAGTCGTTTTTTTCGACTGTAATTCAACATATTCCATAAAAATGTTCTTATTCGCTGTCTTGCCCCTTTGCACCCCTAATATGTACTGGCTGGCATCGCAGTGATGCTAGTGCATATGTATTAACATATGCGACCAGCATCGCAGTGTGGTGACTGAGGCCTCCTCGCGAAACCTGTGATGTGGTGTCCGGGGGGTCTCCGTCACATACCAGGAGGAGGAGTTTGATGAAGGATGGGGAGGGGAGTTGGCATCTGTGGCGAGGGGTGGTGGTCAGGGGTCAGCGGGCAGCGATTGAAGTCCATAGGCTTCTATTTGGTATCACCACCCAAAGGTGGTGATACCCTGCCCTGTGATGATGCGGTGGACGGGTATTAGTATTGCATTTTTCACTTAATACATCCCCCCCCTTAGGGTGGGATGTATTAAAATACATTGCTGCAACTCGCCGCCCGATCACAGCAATGCTAGAGCATATGTATTAACATATGCGCCTAGCATCCCGGCTCAGCAAGGCTGTCCCCGGCGCCTCCTCCTCCCCCTCGCAGCCAGAAGGACATCTGGCTGTGACATATGCTATCCGGAGGAGGAGTTCACAGAGGATGGGGAGAGGGGTAGGAGTCTGCGGCAGGTGGCGATACCCTGCCCTGCGATGACGCGGTGGCCGGGTATTAGTACGTTTGAAAATGCAGTAAATCCTCCGAAAACGGGGGTTTTACCACATTTTACATTAGGAAATCCGCCATTAGACTGATATCCCCAGGGTGCCACCCCTACCACAGAGTGTGGTCCTTAGAGGTACATCACTGGCATAAAATAAATGGTAAAATAATAATCCAACAAGTTTACCTACACTAGTCATTCTTAGGAGACAGGAAAGAGGAGGATTTTTTTTTTTTACCAGGTGGGCGGTTGCTTGGTAAAAATTTCCTATCTAAACATAGGGTAATTGCTGCCATGGGGGAACTTAGAAGATAAAGAGTAACGTAATGCCAACACTTGACATGGAGTGAATTAAACACCCCCATCTGCGTGTCACACTGGGATGCATGTGACTCGGGGACCCAATAAGGGCATAGGTCTGGCTGGGGTGACTGATTGATAATAGCAGGAAGGGGAGGAGACTTCCTCTTCTTCCTGCAGAATTCCCCGCCCTCCCTTCCCTGTTGCTTATCGAGGGTGGTGGGTTTTAATCGCGTTAGCTGATAGGCGGGAAAGAATGGCAGATTTAATCAATTAGCTCACACCACGTGTTTTTTGTGGGCGTTTTTATGGCTTGTTTGCGGTGCACTCACCTCTCATTGGCTTAGGCCTTTCGTTGTATCACCCGTGTCGGGGACAGCGACCCCACCCGGCTGGGTGGGTAGTCAATGTGTTAGGTAGAGTTGGATACCGCCTGTTTTTGATTTAGGTCAGTTACGTCAGAGTTGGGGTGGAGTTACATTAGTAGCTGTTCTTTCTTGGCCACCATTAATTAATTATCAAATTAGTTTAAATAATCAAAATTAGCTTAATAAGTTGCTACAAATAAATCAGTTAACAATTTCTGCCAAACCTATGCCTCTGAGTCTTTATTTCAGGTTTAGTTATACTAAGTTAAGAACGTATATATTATGACATGCTAAAGGTACACATGAGATGTTGGGATGTTTAAAATATTACTGTTACTGGGCCAGGTGCACTAAGCTTCAAAAGTGATAAAATGGAGTGTGATAAGCAACCAGCCAATCACCTCTTGCCTGACATTTTTCAAACACAGTCCGTGACATGGCAGGTAGGAGTTGATTGGCTGGTTGTTTATCACTCTCCATTTTATCACTTTTGAAGCTTAGTGCATCTGTCTAAATCTCTCTAGCATGTTTTACAGCTCTGGGATAAATATGGCCCTGTATATACCCTTTATTTCGGCCCACAACGAGTGATTGTCTTGTGTGGATATGAGGCTCTTAAGGAAGCACTTGTTGATCGAGCTGAAGAATTTGGAGCCCGAGGTCAGCTACCTTCTCTGGAGAGATATACTCAGGGTTATGGTAAGAGACATGTTGGTTACTGTAGATGCAAATCTGTATTTAGTATACAAAGTGATGGGGATTATGGGTTATTTATGTGTACAGTTTTCAAGGACATGTACAGTATGTAAAATAATAATTACTGTTCTTGTCAGTTTATTACTTATAGACGATGTCACACCTATAGCTTTATTTACTGACTTGCTATTATTAAATGTACCTCTGTACCTCTATTTAGCCTTATTTTCTCTACCTCCATTATATACCTCTTAGGGCTATTTCTCTACCACGTTCTCTGTCTCTTTCTGCTCCCATCAGTAGCGGATTCAGGGGGGGGGCACCTAAGCACGTGCCCCCTGTCATTTTGTAGCTGAGGACCAGGGCTTTCCAACGAGCCCAGCCCCGTGTCTCTAGCCCCCCGGGAACCAAAGATATCGCCTGGCAAAGCTGTAACGTTTTTTTCCCCATAGGATAATATGGGACCCGGCAATTCCGACCCCCACCTAGTTCCGACGGCTGCCAGTTCCCTCCCTGGCATCACAAAAGCTTGTGGTTGATCTCATTCAATTCCAAACCGCTGGGCCTTCAATACGATACCAGGATCGTCCATATCCGTCAATCGGTTCCAGAGATATTGCATGTAAACCGATTTTTCTATTTTTGAAATGTAATTTCATGGCTGTTCATGTTCTTTGATGGATACTCTGGAACCAAACGTTTCAGTTTCACTGGACCAAAATCATTCAAAGCCCACTCAAATCAATATGATACTTGTGTTATGTAAATGGTCAGTTGGTTCCAAAGATATAGCCGGTTAAATGAGATAACTGGTTAAAGAGGGGGAGGGGTGGTTTTATCTCCCCCTCACACCAGAAAATGCAGGGACTAGGCTGGTGTAAAGGGGGCCAACCTGGGAATGCATTTTCTGGTGTGAATGGGGTATTATTTTAAATAGCCGGGACCTGCAGTGCTTCGAATACAGCCAGGCTCTGCCACTATCAGTGGCTATCACTTCTGCCTGGCGGCGTCTGTCCCCCATTTACCGCGAGCATGTATTCTCCCTTGGCGATGAGCATGTAATCCCACATGGCAACGAGCATGGAACCTCTGTCAATGAGCATGGAACCCTTGGCAATGAGCATGTAGATAAGCAGCACTTATGTAGCATAATTTTTAATAGGCATTATGGTGTTTGGCATAATACATAATGGACATAATGGCATGTAACTTAACGTGTAATGGATATTATAGTGTAAATGTTTAAATCCCGCCTTTGATGGACAATGTCCCTGTTTATGAAGCGTATTGGGAATTTTGGATTAATCTGTGTGGCATTATGTGAATTCTGGCTCAATGCGTGTGGCATTATGTGAATTTTGGCTCAATCCTAGTGGCATTATGTGAATTTTGGCTCAATCCGTGTGGCATTTTTTGAATTTGGCTCAATCTGTGTGGCATTACTGTATGTGACTTTTGACACAATCCATGTGGCATTATGTGAATTTTGGCTCAATTCATTTGGCATTATGTGAATTTTGGCTCAATCCATGTGTTATTATGTGAATTTTGGCTCAATCCGTGTGGCATTATGTGAATTTTGGCTCAATCCATGTGGCATTATGTGAATTTTGGCTCATTCCATTTGGCATCATGTGTAGGGGCAAGTATAGTGGGGTTTAGTATTTTGTTGCATAATGTGTAGAAGTTGTATATAGTGTTGTACACTACACTCAAGGACATGCCCCTTGTTGAGTGGCCACACCCCCTTTTCTGGAGCGCGCCTTCGGCACGCGCACAACTGCATCCTTCACTTTTGTCGCCATGGTGAGCCTGCATACTTTAAATGCCAGGGCCTATTTTTAATCCAATTCCCACCCTCTCTCTGCCGCTCTCTTAGCATGTACACTGGCATTACTAACACCGCCCCTCCCCCACCTAAACCCTCTTTTATCATGGTGCCCCCCTGTCATTTTATCCTGGATCCGCCCCTGGCTCCCATGACTCCAAGCTTATACCAAGGATTTTCAATCTCACACTCAATACACTGGTCTACTTCCCTTCTTTTCTTGACTCACTTCAATCTGGTTTCTATCCCCTCCATTCCACCAGAACCTCAGTAAGGTCAATCATTTTCTCCTCACTACCAAAGCCAATGGTTCTTCTCATTTGTCATCCAGTTGGTCTCCATAGTTTCTCCCTATAATGGTTCATCTCTTATCTCATCAAATGTTACTACAACATCCACTGACACATACCAAGGGAGGCCAGGCAGTTTTCCTTTAGTTGCTCTTAACCCTGTTAACTTCATGTACTGTCAGTATGAATATCCCCTCTTTTGTAGCACAGATGCAATAGTGGCTCTGACCCTAGTTTTATTATTATTATTATTATTATACCTCTAATCCGTGGCACCCTGGGGTGCCTTGGGAGACTTGCAGGGGTGCCTTGGAGTGGAGCTCTAGACTAATTCTAATTATTTATGGCCACATTATTTATGGCCAAACTACTGCTAATGGCCACCAATCATTACATATGTGGACCACCATAAGAAAATCTGGTACTTGTGTAATATCTGGGCACCCGATTTTTTTTATCGGGTCGGAAAAATCAGGTCGATCGCATCGCATGCAACCAAATCACATGCGATGCGATCGACCCGATTTTTACATTGGATCCATTGTTAAAGGGTCCCTGAGACCCGATTTTACATTGGGTCCAATGTTAAATGCCCCCCAGACCCCATTTTTTATTGTATACCCACCCTGTTCATACCCCCACTATCCAAGTGGGCATGGAGTTGATTTTATATAGTGTGGCGAGGGCCACGCTTGCGGGGCTCGCCACGCTTCGGGCTCGGTGGCTCGCTGCGCTCGCATCTAAGTTAAGGCATACAATCAAAAAATCAGGCGCCTAGTTATTACACAAGTACCGAAAATCTTGACCCTAACCACATAATTAAACCTAAGTATTACATATGAAAAAAAACTATTCACTTAATTTTAGATTATTTTTCTACATTTTTAAAAAAGAAACCTTTGACCTAGGGGTTATCTAGGGTGCCGTGATTCCAAGAAGTTTGGGAACCACTGCTCTAATCACTTGTTAATAGATGATATTGACATGGAAATGGCTTAGTACTTTCTCTTTGTTCATGTCATTTCATAACTAAAATCAGAATGCCGAGTGAATTACTGTTATTTTAATATTACTACTACTGTATCTCACAAACCATTTACTTTCCAGGAATTAGCTTTAGCAATGGAGTACGGTGGAAACTCATACGTACCTTTACTGTAAAGTCACTCAAAAGCTTTGGGGTTGGAAAGAAAAGCATTGAGGGGAAGATCCAAGAGGAAGCGCAGTGTTTGGTGGATGAATTTAGGAAATTTCAAGGTACAGTACTGTACAGTATAAAATAAGTATAATGATCTACTTTGAGGACAGCGTGCATAATAGGATATGATTTGTCTACATCAGTTGTTCTCAAGGCAAGTCTACAGTATGTTGGTCGACACAATTAGGTCGACATGGTGAAATGTCGACATGTGTCAATGTCGACATGGGTTAAGGTTGGCGGGACATTAGGTCGGCACAAGCATTAGGTCGACAGTGTCTAGGTCTACAGTCAAAAGGTCGACATAGGGTTTTTCAGTTTTTTACTCAAATGTCGACTGTGTCGACATGGACACAGGTTAAAGTGCATTGCTCGCCATGCTTTGGGCACAGTGTCTCACTGCACTCGGCACACTATTTTATTCTCCCACCACACCCTAGTGGATGGTAGGGCATGAAATACTGCCTGTCAGCACATGTCGGCTCAAAAAACTGAGAAAAACCCCATGTCGACCTTTTGACTGTCGATCTAGACACTGTCGACCTAATGCTTGTGTCGAACTAATGACCTGTCGACCTAAACCCATGGCGACCTAGACACAAATGTACCAAATGTAAATAAATAAATGACCGTATCCCGGTAGGAGGTAAGAAACACTGGTCTAGATACAAAATTTTTCAATTGTACCGGCCCTGTTTTTATTTATCTACTTTCCTTCAGAAACAGCCTTTAATCCATATGACATTTTAAAACTGTTCCATAACTGAATAACAAATTTGCGTTTTTGTTCCAGTTCTTCCCTTGGATCCAGGCAAGAAGCTTATGGACGCCTTCTCCAACGTTATCTGTTCCATTATGTTTGGAGACCGTTTCGAGTATAAGGATGAGCAGTTCACCAAGCTTCTCAGTATTGCAGAGGAATGTTTCCACCTTGTCAGCTCTCGCTGGGGACAAGTAAATAATATGATTGCATGATCTATTATGTGCAGTCAACATATTATGTGTCTTAAACACAAACATCTATTTATTTTACACATGACCTTTTCATATCCAACGTCCTGAACATCTTAGCCATTACATAAACATTTATTTATTATTTATCTATAGATATAGCGCACACATATTCCGCAGCGCTTTACAGAGAATATTTGAACATTCACATCCGTCCCTGCCCTAGTGGAGCTTACAATCTATATTCCCTACCACATGTACAAACACACACACAGACATTCTAAAGTTCATTTTGTGTTGGGAGCCAATTGACCTACCTGTATATGTTTGAAATGTGGGAGGAAACCGGAGTACCCGGAGGAAACCCACGCAAGTACGGGGAGAATATACAAACTCTGCACAATTAGGGCCATGGTGGAAATCGAACCCATGACCTCAGCACTGTGAGGCAGTAATGCTAACCATTACACCATCCGTACTGCTAAATATGGAATTCTCCCTTTAAAACCACATCTCCTGTTGCTTTCTCTGCTAGAGGCCTCACATACAGCCTAGCCCGTGTTGTGCTGGTGGTGGTGTTAGGGTTCTTCTATCCTCTGGCTACTCCTACCAACTCATACAACCAGAACCATCCCTTACATTGTATTATACATTCAAAGTCCATGTTATATGACTCTTCCAACAGGTTCACCTTTGAGTATTTGTCATTTACCGTCCCCCTGACATTCTCAACAAATTTCTGAACAACTTTCCCTCCTGCTTTCTCGCTTCCTGTCTTCAGACATTCCCTTCATTATTTTAGGTGATATCAACATCCCAATTGATATCCCTGCAAAACCCTCTGCCACTAAACTCATTAAACTGACAGAAGGCTAGATGTACTAAGCTTGAAAAGTGATAAAATGGAAAGTGATAAACCACCAGCCAATCAGCTCCTACCTGTCATGTCACAGGCTATGTTTGAAAAATGTCAGGCAGGAGCTGATTGGTGGTTTATTACTCTCCATTATATCACTTTTCAAGCTTAGTACATCTCGCCCATAATCACGTGTTCTCTCCCAGTGGACATCCTCACACTCTGATATGAGTTGGAACTCACTGGATCTTGTCTTCACTCAGTGTTGTGATACTCCCAACACTGTCCAACTCCCCATTCCCCCTCTCTAACCATCACTTGCTTTTTTAATGTATCCCTCTCTTCTCCACTTATTTCTCTTTAGGATAAAATCATTTTGCAAAACATTGAGGCTATTGACACTGATTCCTTATCCTCCCTGTATAATTATTTTCTTTCTATTAGTCCCTTTCTATCCTGCCCTGAAGATGCCACTATAAAATACAATGCCTCCCTAAAGCTGTCCATACATCTACAGATCAATTGTCAGATTGGGCTGGTTGGAACAATATCCTGATAATGGATGAGAGCAAATGACAGTTGACCATTTGCTTTGAAATGCAGGAAAACTGCCAAAAACTGTCATTCAGATATTACCATGTTTTTGTTCTAACCAGTCAGATCTGACAATCGATCTGTAGACGTATGACCACCTCTACTTCTGCTTGTCACTTTGTTGCTTTGGCAACCACTTTTCACCCCCACAGATCAACACCTTAACCCTTGCATTCCGTACTCACCAGATATCTGCAAAAGTGTTCACTTAACTCTGAACAACAGTGTAGGAATCACGCACTAAAGTGGACTTCTTCTATTTCAAATCTATTATCTCACCCCACAGTGCCCTCTCTAAATAGTAGTATTTTAAGAACCTCATCTCCACCCAATCCTTAAACCCCTTGGCTTCCTTTTGTCGCTCCCTCCTTTGCCCACCTCTAGTTTAACTACCCTCATCACTCTCTAGGGAGCACCTGCTGATTTTATTGGGCGATTTTTAATTTATACCATACCCAGTGCGATTGCACACTATTCATTTAAAAATAAAAGTTTTGTATGTTCATATATACCCACTGTAACCAATTATTCATGTTCTAGCGCTCCACCAACCTTTTCCATTGTATTTCCCCTAGGGGTTTGACACCCCCCAGTAGGAGCAGCTTGACAAAACCACCCTATTAGGTGCCTGCTAACTGTTGGCCGCAGTTTTTTTTGTCCTCCTCACTCTCTACTCTTGACTTTTCCACCCACTTCACACCCAAAATTAACTCCATACAGTTGAAGCGCCTCTCAGCCAGAGTCGGGGCTCACTAGAATGCCCCGCTGGTGATCACCGGTTGAGAGGCACTTTATCTGACTGGGACGTGTGAGTGTCTCACACGCACACGCATCCAAGTTTTCGGGTGGCGTGGGACACAAACCCTGCATGTCTCTGCTTCAGGGAGACAGACAGGGTTAGGGGGGGTGCGGAGAATTGGCGGGGATCAACAGACAGCAGCGGGGAGACGGCAGGGACCGACGGGGAGCTCCCCTTCCAGCGGATGGCAATTGGCGGTCTGACCGCCAGATCCCCACTGAATGAGAGCAGCTCCATCTGTATTTCAGGACTTTACATAACACCAGATCCACAAAAACCCACCCTCTCCTTTCTCTGACTACCCCTCCCCATCCTTCCTGCCAACCCTGACTTCCACTATATCTGGAGAGGAAGTCATGGCCCTTATCTGGGCCTCCCCTACCACCACCACCCAACTTGATCCTATCCCTCCTCCACTACCTCTGTCCTTCTGCCTGTTCCCATATCCCCACCTTCTTCTCTCCCCTTCTCATCAATTGTTGTCCCCTTTGCATTTAAGCATGCCCTTGTCTCCCCTACTCATAATAAAACTACCCTCAATCCTAATAGCTTCTGCAGGCATCTCATCGCACAGTACAAAAAGTATGTGCTGCACATACTTTTTGTTCTACATTCGGATCGCATAGCACGCAATTTGCATGTGATTTGATCGCATGTGATCCGATGCGATTTAGTACAAAACGCACGGGAAAAATCACACCATGTATGGGCACCTTAACGCACTCTCTGACCCATGTCTCTCCTCCCTTTTGCCTCCAAACTCCTCAAGCATTTTGTCTACAACCACCATACCGGCTTTATTTTCTCCAATTCCGTCCTTGACTCACTTCAATCTGGCTTCTGTCCTCTTAACTCCACTGAAACTGCCCTCATGAAAGTTTGCAATGACCTTTTTTCTGCCAAATCCAAGTACCACTACTTTGTAACATAGGGTCTAATTCAGAGATGTAATGTACAATACATAAATGTGATCATTATATATGTCTCCAATGTTTTTGGAGCTATAGTACAAATACATGATCCTGTTGATCAATTTTCTTCTTTGTGACTTTACAGCTCCATAGCATTCTTCCAGCAGTTATGAACCACATCCCCGGGCCTCATCACAAGTTAATCACCCTCTCAGAGGAACTGGCTGAATTTATATTAGAGAGAGTGAAGGCCAGCCAGGGGACCTTGGATCCCAGTTCTCCCAGACATTTCATTGACAGCTTCCTCATTAAAATAGAACAGGTATGTTATTCCATATTTAAAGTCATGTCATGGATATACTGTATAATATGTTTTAAGATGGTATATATATTAATGGTGTTTTATGAGTTTGCCCAAATCTCAGCAATGTAATCAGTTTCAAGTACAGTAGATTAAAAATCTGTAATAAAGGTTTAGTATCCTGTATCCAAAATGCTCAGGACCAGGAGAATTTTGGATAACGTATTATTACGTATTTCAAAATATTTTAATATTTCAATTTGAAGTATCTTGCATTTATGCTGTATAAACACATCAAACATCAAATAAATCTATTTTATTTGTTCAAAAAGCAAGGTTTCAAAACATGAAACAAAATGTGTGTACTATCTCAGATATTGAATTTGAATGCCAAGCAATCATTTTATTGTACATAGTGTATATAGTGCCAGTTACATATCATGTCCTCAGTAGTGCCAGTTACATATCATGTCCTCAGTAGTGCTGTTACAGATGTCCCCAGTGAGTTTTTAGCAAAAAAAAATGTTTTTCACTTTCTGGAATGTATGGTTTTTGGAATAATTCGGATAACTGATATTCGAATACGGGATACTCAACCTGTAATCTGCATTTTTATGAAAATTGAATCACCCCACAAATTATTTGACTACACTTTAAGACTTTTTTTAGTAATTTAAAAGTCAAGTGTTTGGAGACCAACATCAATGTAAAGGTGCCCATAAACGGTACAATTGCTGGGTGCGATGAGATGCACGCTCTCATCACACATCTCATTGCACAGCTCAAAAAGCATGTGCTGCACATACTTTTTGTACTAGATCTCATCTCATCTCATTGCATTGCAAAACCTACAGATGCAGCACATTTCATTCAACTCGCGGGCTGGCGATTCCAACGCCAAAGCAGCCATCTCCCGGGGGCATGCATGCACGAGATGCCCACGCGCCCCGATGCGATGGAGCTTCCCGCCACCATCTCCCACCTCCCCACCGCCATTTCCTGTCCCCACCGTCGCCCTGACCCCCCCTAATCCTGGCCATCTCCCTAAAGCGGAGACAGGCAGGGTCCCTCTGCCCAGCGGCCAAGAGACTGGGACTCACATGCGCGTGAGACACACGCGCGTCCCAGTCTGATGGAGTCCCTCTCCGCCGGTTCTCACCAGTAGGGACGTTCTGGCGAGAGCAGAGCAAGCATGAGAGGGGTTCCATCTGTATGCGATGAGATGCGATGCGATATTGTATACAATAATTGTACCGTGTATGGGCACCTCTACTCTTCAGTCTTCACCTTTGCACAACATATAGGCAAAGTCATAGGGGCAACGGAGGCATCTAAGACTCTTTCCTCCTGGCTCAACAACACTTCTGCTTCACCTTCTGGTTCTAAGTATTAACGTCTGGTTACTCAATGACTTTTCTTACCACCATTCATCCTCTTCTACTTTTTTCCCCTTTCTCCAGACTCCCCTCACCCTATCTGCACTCTTCTCCTATTCTATTCCAAACAGGTACTGTACCTTCCGTACATGGTTTCCATCTGCCATTCACTGTATCTGTCCAACATTGTGTAGTACAAGGAAGACATACCATATGAGTGTGCAGAGGAGGCGACCTACATTGAGTAGGTGACCTACATTGGTTGAGACTCTGAACTCTCTCAACCAACTTTATTAGATACTTTAAAGATGTTAAAAAAGCACAGATTGTAATCTCAAGGCCAGTGCCACTAGGTGGGAAGTGTTTAAATTAAACTCTTTAGAGTAAATCATTTTAATTTCCTTAACAATTATATATTAAATGGCCAGATAAATTATTTATTGTTATTATTATTATTATTATCATTATTGTTCTCACTTCATTTTGTCTAAGTCTATTTATAAGGAGTCGCTAAAACTAACTGAGTAATGTATACCGGTATTACAAGTAGGTCACCATTTATTGAGACTATAAAATACCTGTTTTTATTCATATGAATTGAGAACAATACATTTTATTTGTTGCTTTTTAATCAATATGTTATTGGTATTTCCTTATATACTGTAAGATTCTGTGCTGCTAGAACCTTATTTTGTTTTCTGTTATTTTGTATATCTTAGTACAAGTGAATGGCTGAACAGCGGCCACTTGTATACTTAAAGATAGGTCTATAATATAGTAAGATGTTGATATGGAAGTTTTCTTCAGGGTGCAGTAACAGACAAACAAAAACTCACCTACTGTATATATCTGCCGGCGGTGGGAGGAGACACGGATGGTCCGTTTGGGATACTTACAGTTGGGACTCGAACGTCGGACATCAGGATGCCAACTACATCTCATGAATTGGTCCAGACGTTGGTCCCTGTTCCACTTGTCATGCTCCCCTGGGAGCGATGATGAGCAACTGCGCATGTGCAGCCGTCTGGTGTGAGCAAGCCCGGCAAATGGCTTGTTCTCCATCCCGTTCGCACCTAGCAGTGGGGGTGGGGGGGCATGGGTCAGTGACGAGGGGCTGGAATGCCCAGCATTTCATGGGTGTTTCCATGGCAATTCACCCATGACAAGGGTTTAGGTGCTTAGATCAGTGAGCGCTGTAGAAATCATTTGATGGTCGGCGTATGCAAGGATGCGAATGGATGTCAAATGTCACATACAGTATGTCAATTTAATACATGACACTATTTGGAGACCTCACTGATGTCTTTGCAGGAGAAGAATGATCCCAATTCAGAATTCAATATGAGGAACCTCTTGGTAACAACCCATAACCTGTTTCTAGCAGGAATAGAAACGGTGGCTACTACACTGCGCTGTGCACTACTTATCTTACTGAGATACCCGGAGATACAGGGTAAGTAGGTAGTACACCCATTACAAGTAGCAACACCCACTGAGGCTGAGGCAGATTTAAATATACACCTGAAATCAGGCACATGTTGGACGATGAAGAGTCATGTGTATTTAGAGGTGGAACTATGCTGTATAACACGGTGGTCTCATATGGGCAAAGTTCAGTTCCTGCCAATGAGGTCTATGAAGAAGTGGATGGAGAAAAAATAAAGCGGCTGTCTGGAGGCGTGTCCTTTGCATATAGTGTAGATCAGGTGCTTGCCGATGATGACTAGTAACAAACCAAAGGCCCCGGCCCACTGTGGCAGGAGTCACAATGTACAACTGGTTGGTACATTGAACATGTGCAGGATCCAATCCAGTGCTGGTCCCATTCGGATGCAGTAGGGCTGCAGACATCAAGTGATTGACAAACTGCAGTCATATTGGGACAGGGAGGGGGTGGTCACGGCAACCGACTTTGTTAGGCATGCATGGGGTTAATATCTGCAAAGCAGGATTTAGTAGCAGTCTTTTGAAAGATGTGTAGACTTTTGGACAATAGGGGAGAGGAGGTAAAGACAAAGAGAAAAGATAAAAGACAAAGAGACACAATGACTATATATATGAAAAAATGAATGAATATATGAAAACATTTATGAAATAGAAATAAGAGGGAGATATTTGTCAGCAAGCCTATGGAAATACATCACAGTATCAAGCAGAATCTATCTAGTATTTTATGTTTCTTACCTAGGGGGGGGGGGGGGCAGTACTGTTGCAGTTTGTATATTTCAGATGTTATTTAGTTCAATGGCGTCATTTAGGCCATTCGGGACCATTGTTCCCAACTGGAAAATCCAGTAGGCCTCTCTTGTGCATATTAGCCCAAATCTGTCTCCACCTCTTTGGGTAAGTTTAATATGTTCTATTGCTCTAATGCGTATGTTGTTTAATGCATTGTTGTTGACAGTGGGATATATGTTTCGATAGAGGATGAGTTTTTATTCCTGCTAGTATGTTACGCCTATGTTCCAGGTAACGAGTATGTAAGGTCCTCGTGGTGCGGCCAACGTATTGAAGGCCACACCCACAGTCTATTAAATAAATAACGTATGTAGTCTTATAGTTCAAAAACTCCTTTATTTTATATATATTTTAATTGTGGAAGGACTTGAATTCCGTGCTCTTCTGTTCCCAATACATACATGTTTGACATTTACTGTTCCCACATTTATGAAACCCTATTGGAAGATTTGATAACCAATTTTTATTTTCTTTAGCATTTTCCTGTGTGTTCTTTCCTTTTTATTATTAAAATGACTGCTTACTAACTTAGATTTTAAATTTTCTCCCTTTCTAAAGATTACTTAATTTTTTGTTCCTAAGACGTCTTTTAGTAAATCGTCCTGTTTCAAAATGAACATATTCTTATTAATAATTTTCTGAATTTTGTGTGCACAATTATTATATTGCGTTATGAATGCTACGTTTCTATCTTCTGATTCTGTTATACATTGTTTCTTTTTAGATGTTGTAGTTTTAAGAAGATTCTCTCTATTTATCTTTGTAACTTCACTGTATGCTTTTTGGACTAAATTTTGTGGGTATCTTTGCTCTACAAAAGACTGCATTATATTTTCTGACTGTTTTTGAAAAGCTGCTTCTGAAGAGCAGTTTCTCTTTATTCTTACTAGCTGGCTTTTCGGAATGTTGTTTTTCCAGCTCTTCGCATGTGCACTATCAAATTTTAGGTAACGGTTCTGGTCGACTGATTTTACATATGTTTCAGTTTCTATGTTGTTGTCCCTAATGGAGAGCGCAATATCCAGGAAGTTAATGGTGGAGGTTCTGTGAGTGAAGGTGAAGTGAAGGCCATAATTATTAATATTTAAATTTTTAGTGAATTGATTAAGTGAGTTTACATCTCCATCCCAAATTATAAATAAATCATCTATATACCTGCCATAGAGGACCAGGTTCCCCCCGAGCTTGTTCCCCCACACATGTTCCTCCTCAAAGGCACCCATGTATAGGTTCGCGAAACTCGGGGCGAACCTAGTCCCCATGGCAGTCCCCCGTGTCTGCAAATAATAATGTGAATCGAACAAAAAATAATTGTGCTCCAAAATAAACATGATAGCTTGTGTAACAAGGTCACGTAGAGGGTCCGAAATCTCATCATCTGTTTCTAAGAATTGTTTAATTACCTCTACCCCCTGTTTTGGGGGGATATTTGAATAGAGGGCTTCCACATCGCAGGTTAGCAGATGGTAACCCTCTTTCCATTTAATTTATTTTACTTTGTTGAGAAAATGTTTGGTGTCTCTAATATATGATCTCAGGCCCTCCACGTGACCTTGTAAATAATGGTCTACAAATTGTGATAAATTATTTGTGAGGGACCCAACACCTGAAGTTATAGGGAGACCGAGTGGTGAAACAAGTGATTTGTGAATCTTTGGCAAATAATAAAAAGTGGGAGTCATAGGATGCATGTGAAAAAGAAAATTAAATACCTCCTTGGATATTGCGCCCTTCACCAGGGCCAAATCTCCAACATGTCTCTCATTTCTTGTTGATACCTTACCGTAGGGTTATTTTCTAGGCGTTTGCAAAATTTGGGATCTTGCAGTTGTCTATAACACTCCTTGACGTAGTCATTTGTGTTAAGCACAACTACGCTACCGCCTTTATCGGCCATTTTTATCGTTATCTGATGGTCTGTATACAACTGTTTGAGTGCTCTGCGTTCTTTGGGGTTTAAATTGTCCTGTGGTCTTTGTGTTTCAACTTTTTTGCATATGATATTAAATTGTATAAGTGTTGTTTTATGGAAACTCTCTATATGGGGTCCTTTATATTGAAGTGGGTAAAAGTTTGATTTTCTCTTGAATTTGGACAGTCTACCATAGTCATAAACTTTTACCGGTAAGGAGGCTGTATCATCTAGATTTAGTTCTCAATTGGATTCTCTTTCTAATGATTCCAGCATTTTTAGAGCATTGGAATCTTCACTGTCTAGAATTACTGGAGTGGTATCTAGATCTTTATTTTTAAGTGCCTTACATGCGAAGTACATTTTCCGACTAAGTGTACGGGTGAACTGGTTCAAGTCAAAAAACAACTTAAATAAATTTGGTTTTGAGACTGGCGCAAAGTTTAGTCCTCTTTCTAGAATTGATTTCTCTTCATCTGAAAGTTTTTTACTTGACAGATTGAAGATTCCTTTACTATTAGATGTTATCTGATGCACTGATTTTTTAGGGGTGCTAGTAGTATCCTTAGTGCTGGGAGTGCCAGATGTGTCGGCAATCCAGGAGTGACGGCTATGTCCTTAGTGCGGGTTTTCCCGGCAGTGTCGGCAGTGTGGGGGGACATCGGTGTCCTTAGAGCAGAAGTCCGGCTGTGTCAGCAGTGCAGGGGTGCTAGTGGTATCCTTAGTGCTAGGAGTGCCAGAAGTGTCGGCAATACAGGAGTGACGGCTATGTCCTTAGTGTGGGTTTGCCGGCAGTGTCACCAGTGTGGGAGGGTAGCATGTCCTCAGAGAAGGGTCAGCAGTGCAGGGGTGCCAGTGGTATCCTCATTGTCAGGGCAGAGGGGACATACGAATTGCAGGTCAGATCACCCTGGATTTCCAAAGTTCGCGAGGGCTTGGTTCACTGAGTATCGGGCGCGTTAATCTCTACTGCAAACATTTATTTTACAGCTAAGCTTCATGAAGAGATTGATCGAGTTATTGGACAAGATCGAGGTCCAAATTTTGATGATCGGACACAAATGCATTATACACAGGCGGTGATTCACGAGGTTCAAAGGTTTGGTGATGTTCTTCCTCTGAACTTGCCACATATGGTTACAAAAGATACCGAGTTTAGAGGATACCTGATCCCCAAGGTCTGATATGAACCTCTTATTGTTTGTTTTCCCTGTAGCCTGTATTCAACCTTTACTGAAATTGCTAAAAAAAGAAAATCTGATTTTATTTCTAGAAGCCATCCAATCTGTCAAAGTAAGATAATACAGAGTGTGGATCACCCTCACATGTTTCTCTTTTTAAGGGATTGGCTTTGGTCTTAAAAAAAAATTGTTTGGAAGGTTACTCCATTGGAAATGGCAATTTCCTTGTTCTTAGAAAAATTGGGAAGATGGACTAAAAATCTTTTTCTGCTTGATATAAATATCCAGAATAACTTCCAGAGCTGTCTGACAATCCGCACGTGAGGAGGCACATTATACTTGTGGCAGCATCGGAGCAATTATTTACAGTGCTGAATGAATAGGCAAAATGATAAATATCTTATGTAACGATTTACACACATTTTTACATTGAAGGGTTTAAGTAACATTTAAAAAAGTTAATATAATATTGTTAGTTTCTTTATTATCTTTTGTCTTAAAATGCTACATAGAGATTTTTTTTCCAGACAATATTATTATTCAGTAATATTGAATTTTCCAGAGTAAAGTGAATCTATAATCAGTTGCATCTGGGATACTGCACTTTTCCATACTTGCCTACCCTACCAGAATGGCTGAGAGAAGCCAGAAAATTGGGATCCCCCTCCTGCCCCCCCCTCCCCAGAATGGTGGGCAAGCCTTGCACATGCCCCAGCCTCTGCATCTCCCCCACTTTTCCATTTAAATACCCCGATTTGCTGTTCCAAAATGGCAGTCGCAAAATGGCGCAAGTGGCATCATTTCAAAACATTAACATGCAAATCGCTGTATTTGTTGTACTGGAGGAGCGGCTCCATATGTATGTCATCAAGTCCCACCCCCCATCGCACCATCCACCAGTCCACGCTTTCGCCAGCTGGTGAACGGGGCACGTGCACGACAGAGCGGCTCCATCTGTATGTCATCAAGTCCCACCCCCCATCGCACCATCCACCAGTCCACGCTATCGCCAGCTGGTGAACGAGGCACGTGCATGACAGAGACGCTCGTGCACCCCATTAGCGGCAATGATTGCGCAAGTGTGTGAGACGTTTGCACGCCTACGCTCGCTGGGCCCAACCTCCTCCAGCAGCCGCCAGATACTGATATCTGGCACACTAGCGGCAAGGGGGAGAGCCGCTCAATCTGTAGATATCAGTCCCCGCCCCCTTTAAATTCATCTGATAGCCTCCTCTATGGGATCCTCCCGGAGAGGAAAAGGAAAACGTAACTATGTATCACCATTACCAATTTTTGCTATTATCTATATTTATCAGTGGCTGCAAAACCTGGGCTGCATTCCCGAACATTTAGTGCAGGGTGGAGAAAATTTTAGCACATATAAACATACATGTTATCAAGTATGTAATATATGCACTTACTGGTTCCCCCAGGGGATTGGGTGTGCCGAGTGTATCTGGCGCCATGCATCAATCTAAGCCCTCCCCCATACTCCTGTGTTCTAGTTTCACAGGAGTATGAGGGTGGGCTTGGGAGTGATTCGGGAGTTGGTTCACAGTCATGGAGCAGGTGACTCCCGAGTGATACCCAGTTGCAGCTAGCCACTGTCTGTATGCGTCTATCCACGGTTCTGGGCATGTACAGTGCAATGTAATATATGCTTTCAAAATAGCATAATAATGCCTCTGCTTCAGTCCCTTAGTCAATTTTATTTTAAAATGGTATTTAATGATGCTTCATATATAGATGAATGGCTCAAGGCTACATTAATTAATATCCTATTCCCACAGGGCACACATATCTACCCTCTGCTCTGCACCGCTCATCGTGACCCAAAGCATTTCTCTACTCCATACAAATTCAACCCCAACCACTTCTTGGATGATGATGGCAAGTTCCAAAAGAATGATGCCTATATGGCTTTCTCATTAGGTAAGGCTCTTTCTTCATAACAATCAGAATCTCAGGGTTAACAGCGTGAAACATATCATCTAGCTCATCATCTGACAAAGTAGGTTCCCTCAACCTACTTCTTTACATTAGTTCTCTCATGTGTATATATATATATATATATATATATATATATATATGTATATGTAGAAAAAAAACAGAAAGCGCACAGGTGAGCTAGTATAAAAGTACCAAATTTACTATAATAACAGGCTCACATACATGTAAGTTAGAGTATGCAGGTATGCAGTAATATAAAAACCAGCACGGCAGAAGTCCACAAGCAATGAACGGCACGGCTGCTTGGCTTCAGCGGCTGTAAGCGGAGGACCCGGAGACGTCACAGCGTCGGCAGCTTGTCATCAACGTCAACCAAGGAATGCCCCAACGCGTGACTTCGTTCACGCCTCCTGACGAAGTCACAAGCTGCCGAAATGCGTTGGGGCGTTCCTTGGTTGACGTTGACGTTGATGACAAGCTGCTGACGCTGTGACGTCTCCGGGTCCTCCGCTTACAGCCGCTGAAGCCAAGCCGCCGTGCCGTTCATTGATTGTGGACTTCTGCCGTGCTGGTTTTTATATTACTGCATACCTGCATACTCTAACTTACATGTATGTGAGAGAAAAGGGGTGATTGGAGTGCGCAACCTATTGTCTCTATGGTCACATATATAACATGTACCACCCAGTTTGTCCAGTCAATACTCAGAAGTCCTTTCTGAAGGTGATTTCTGTATGTCCAATATTGAGTTTGTTCGCAGTAATCATGCAATTTTCATTTTTGAAAAAACTTTTTTATTTCAAAAAGCAACCCGACGCGTTTCGTCTTTACGACTTCATCAGGGGTACAACCGATGTATGATCATATAAATGACAATCCATACAGTAAGTATTGCCGATTAAAGTGGATTTTAATGTATCAATATGGTATTGTGGGTATAGCCAACCTTTTTCAAAAAGTTGGATATTCAAAGATGGTGGGTGATTAATCGGTCACCAGTTTTGGATCTATTTTAGATCAGTTGGATGTTCAAAATTGGAGGGTGATTAATCGGTCACCAATTTGGATCAATATAGTATTGTGGGTGTAGCCCACCCTTTTACAGATAGTTGGGTATTCGCTGGTTGGTGGGTGATCAATCGGTCACCGGCTTGGATCAGGGACTCTTCCAAATGAATGCCTCCTCCTTGCTCGCTCTGGTGTATATCATGTATGTGAGCCTGTTATTATAGTAAATTTTGTACTTTCATACTAGCTCACCTGTGCGCTTTCTGTTTTTTTTCTACATGTTTCCTTATTCCGGTGTTTTGTGAAACACCAAACGGAATACAGCTGCACTGCATGTATATCTGAATACTGACAGACCCTTTCCATCCTGGGACTCTTCAGCGCATTTATGGACCATCTGTATGTATATATATATATATGTATATATATATATCACAAATATCCACTATAAACTCAACTCAGTCAGCAACAGATGGTTTTCTAATAGAACTCCTTTCATACAATTCATATTTTTCAAACATTTGTGCAACTGTATTTTTTAAAGACATACTGTATGTAGTGAATATATAAATCATTCCAAAGCCTCTCATTATAGTTTTCTCTATGAATCAGAGCTGTGGAGTCGGTAGATAAATGTCCCGACTCCGACTCCTCGTACTTCTGACTCCGACTCCTCAACTCCGACTCTGACTCCTCTGTATTAATATGCGAATGTATTTGATACATTCCTTGAAGGAAAGAAAGGCAACATACATATACTTACTACAGAAACTAGAGGCTGGGAAGCCAACAGTCTACTGTATTGAACAGTTTAAGCAAAGGACAAACACAATGAAAACAAAGTTTTATTAATTTTTTTATTCATTAAATGGCTGGATAGTAGCAGTAGGCATAAACATCAGGAACAGGAACTTTACCAGTTTAAAGATAAAAAACACATTATTTGGTTGTTTTGGGAACAAAAACAAAGCTTATCTATATGAACTAAAATCAAACTCTGTAAAACCTAGAAATGGTTTATATTAATCTTTAAATGTAGTTATAGGCTTAGCAAATGTATAGATAGACAGTTTCTTCCAGAAACATGTACACATGTCTACCCTCATACAGACAAGCAGGCATGCAGGTTTTAAAATAAATATAAACACTAACAGTTGAATCCAAGAAGTTGTTCCATCAAGTCCTTCTAAGCTCTACTAGCTATAGAGAAGAATCTTCACTCAATAGGAAAGGTTCAGAAGTGTGGAGCATGAGTTCCGCATGCTTTGTGACGACAACAAAAATCAACGAGCCACAATCTCCGCTGGTTTGCTTGCTCGTCACCATTCAATTCATGGACACAAGGAATGATTTCTTTACCGAATCGTTACTGGCGACTAAAAATGGTGCCTGTACATCAATATGAACCAGCGTGAGGAATGGCTTAGCAAAGGTAAACAAACGACCCCGCGCATGAAACAAGATCTTCATCCGCGTAAAAAGATGCTATGCGTATGGTGGGAGAGCTTGGTTGAATGAATTTTTCGAGTCTACACCAGGTGATTTCTACCAACGAGGTATTGAAAACCTTATTGAACGTTGGAAATAAGTTGTAAACTACAAGGGAGAATACATTTATAAGTATTGGTGCTCCGAATTGTGCGTTGCGTGCCATATAGTGAAGCACATGAAAAGCATGCTTTTTCACGGTCACTTAACGTGTTCGTTTTGCGGCTACGTGAGGCACTGCATGCATTGGTCTTTATTCTTACAGTAGAGAAGTCATTAATTATAATTTTCGGAGTCGGTGCATTGTTTGCCGACTCCGACTCCAGGTACTCGAAATTTTCTTCGACTCCTCGACTCCGACTCCACAGCTCTGGAATTAACATTTCTATCCACGCCAAATGATATACAAAAAATTATTTGTTTGGAAATATTTTAAACCCGCCTCAAATTCCCTTCCCAATAGAAAGATTTTGTATGTACAGGCCGACTGATAAGGAAGCTATCTCTCAATTATATAATTCTATATTGACGCAAGAACCTTCCACTTTGGAATCACGTGAACGAGCCTGGGAACAGGACTTGGGACAACATCTTGATAGTGAGGAATCTCCAAATGCTCCATAAGGGTGGCTATTTGTGAAAAATCATTGGTGCCTAGTCCCAGAACGTCTTCATCTTATGTATCCTAATTCGTCCAACCTATGTTGGAGAAACTGCGGACTGCAAGGCACATTTGACCACATTTGGTGGTCATGCCCAGTAATTGCGTCTTATTGGTCAATGATGAGTTGTCTTCTCTCTCGCAATATTGTTCTCCCTTAGGGCGGGATGTATTAAAATACATCGCAGCCCTTCGCCGCCCCCCCCGCCGCGATGCTGACGCATATGTACTAACACGGAGCCCCCCCGTGATACCTGGAATGTGGTGTGCGGGGGGTCTCTGTCACCTCCCTGCCGCCACGCTCTCCCCTCACGCCGGGGACAGCTATGCATGCTGTCCCCGGCGCTTCCTTCTCCCCCTGCAGCCGGAAGGATGTCCAGCTGCTTCACTAGGGGGAGGCAGGGCTTACCTTCCGGGGTCCAGGAGGACCCTTCAGGAAGGTAAGCCAGAGGGGGGGTCGGCGAGGCGGCGGGTTTGCGTCGGCGGGCGGCGAAAAGAAGTCCATAGGCTTCTATAGGGTATCGCCACCCAAAGGTGGCGATACCCTTCAGTGCGGTATCATTTTTGATACATTGGAAAATGCGGTAAAACTGGGGTTTTACCGCATTTTCCATTTGATACATCTCGCCCTTAACCTCCTACATCTGCCAATTTTCTTCTTTGCAGCCCCATTGAACACATTCCCAAAGAGGCTAAAAAACTTCTTCATATAACCTGCGCAGCTGAAATATCAATTAACATGCACCTGGAAACTTCCCTCTACTCCCAGTCGACAAGAACTGTTAAAGAACTGTTTGGTTCATAACAAAAGTGGAGTACATCTCGATCTTTCAAAACAATACAATCAAAAAATGTCACTGCTTATGGCTCCCCTGGTACACTGTTGATTATATTTATATGTACTGTATATGTACAACAAGTTGAATCATTTACGCAATGAAAGGTCTTACCTCATTTATTGAGCCATCCTGCTATTTTGTAAAATTAATTATTCATTTAACTTATTTATTTCTGTGAACTTACTTATTTTTTTTACAGGAAAACGGATCTGCCCTGGGGAGAGCCTGGCTCGAATGGAACTTTTTATTTTCCTTACCACCATTTTACAGAACTTTAAACTGACTTCGAAGACTAAATTCACAGAGTCCGATATTGCTCCAAGAATGGCCGGGTTCTTAAATGGCCCGATCAACTATGAGCTATCATTTGTACCTCGCTAGAGGTGATGTACACTGAACATTCAAGTACAGTATTGTGACGGCTCAAAGGTACTTGAAGCCAGTACTGGTAATGGAAATCTTTTTCTTCATCAAGCTTATGCTAAAGTAACACAGAAGTATCCTGCAGGAGCTGGATGAAGACTGTATATTAATACTTCAAGACACCGGTGTAGTAACCATAGCAAATCATGGCTTCAGGAGGCCTTACTAATCAACAGTACAGTAAATGTAAACCAGTGCCAAGGGGATTTGTCAAAATAGGTATAAAAATTGCCGAACAAACTTGTTTTTTTATTAACCCATTTGAGTGCCAATGTCTCGGTGAGAGATCCTCAAAATATTTGTTAAAAATGACAGCGCCGCTCACAGCGACTGTTCTTTTTTCGAGTGCGATATTTAACTAAACTTCAATTATTTGACTTGGTTTTAATTGTATTTATTTATACTAAAAGAACAGTCGCTCACAGCAAAATTGGCACTCAAAGGGTTAATAAAGGACTCCTTTATCCTGTATGAGAGATTAAAACACAGGATAAAATGAGTGTTTTACATGACAGTTGGGATCTGAGTGCCTGGTTGTTTATCACTATCCATTTTATCACTTTTTGAAGCTTGATACATCTGGCCCTCAGTGAGGCCTGTAGTTTAGTTGCCATTCGAGCTGTAAGACACGCCACTTCGCTCAAGCTTTGCTTCATCTAACCAATGTACAGCTGTAACCATTATTCCTTCAATAAACCACTCCACTGGTTAAGCAACTTGGCTGTTCATTGTCGAAGGTCATTCACTTGTATGTACAGAAATGTTGCCACATTATTTAACCTGTATTGGCGATAATTCAGACTCCACTATAGTATTATTATTAGTATTATTCTTATTATTGTGGTTGTTGCTGCTGCTATGGACTTCGACAAGCTTACCTGGCAGGCAGTTTTTACTCAGGCAGTGGGCAGAGTACCATCATTTGAAAACCTAGATGAACCAATTACGATATCCCGGCAGTGGATATGCCGGCAGCTAAAAGACCGACCCCGGCATTCAGATACAGAGAATACCCACAGGATCTCTGCACATACCATATCCCTCTCACCCTACCACCCTAGCTCTCCTTTAGAGCAGCCTAAACCTACCCCCTCATCCTTAGCCTAACCATAAGTCTCCCCACTAGTACCTAAACCTAAATGCTCCGGATCCCGGCTGGCGGTATTCCAGCGTTGGCATCATGTTGTTTTCAAGATGCCGGTGTTCTGACCCATCCCCCAATACTTCACACTGCCATAATCAATAGTATATACTTCGAAGGGCTACCTGTCCCTTAATTCTATATATCAATTTATATAGTTTCTAGCATGCACTCTGGTAGGATTGCTCAGTTTAAACACTGAACAAAGGTGACAAATGTAACTATGTAGATCAAAGGCGTATAAGAGCCGCCTACACACCATAGAATTAAAAATAAATATTTTTTCAACATTACAGTTCTTATATACTATATTTTATATAGTATATACAGTACATAGTATATATATATATATATATATATATATATATATATATATATATATATATATATATATATATATATTATGAAGCAGACAAATGTCCCTCTTTCCAATATTCAAATAGCTTGTCCACATCACCTGGTAGGTATCTTACTTACTAGTGAGTGATAAAAGATAAGTACATCAAGGTTTCTTTCCAAAACAACACTGAAAATGAAATACAAGCTAATCCTCAACTCATAATTTTATGGGGTGAAGTCCTTATATAAAGGTTTCTTTGGTGTTGTCCCTTACTGTAGGAACCTTAAACTCTTAACATTACCCACCAAGGGTAAAAAAAAAATGGATGTGTGAATGCAATTATGTAAAAAAAAGTGTATTTACTAAAGAAAAAGGCTAATAAAATCTAACGATACAATTTTTCCCCCCAACTAAATAAATGGGATTAACAGTCCACAAAAAGTTCCATTCCAAGAGGTTAGGTGGAATGTCAATTACACTTGCATCGAAGGTGAGGACAAACAGTTAAACAAACTGCTAGACATACCTTCAGAGGTAGAAAGTTGACTGTCCAATGTTCCCAATGGATCACACTCCACATTCGACATGGGTAAAGGTAACTCTTTTTCAAGTGGTGCAAAATGTATGCTTACAATGGTTGCACAGAATAATTAATTGTAATATATAAAGTAAACAATAAATATGATTAGAACACACATTATAACATACATTTATATTAAAAAGACTACCATATTAAGCCACGTCAAGAGAAACAAACACATTCATATTTTAACCACAAACCATATGTGTAACAGTAATGCTATAGTAAATCTAAGTTTTTGCATACTATACAGTATATCCAAGTTAATGCAAATCATCATAAGCGGTTACTATACACTTGGCAAACCTCCAGAAACTGTATGCTTAGAACAATGGTGCTAACGAGGGCTAGATTGAGGAAAAATTCCTTTGTATGCAAATATATACTTCTGCGCGCCCTGGCGCACTTGTACATAAAAAAAGGAGGTGTGGGCTCATGTAGTTGTAGTTCCCATCACACATTACGCTCTTAGCACCTGACCCTAACACTTAGTGCCTAGCACTACCACCCCACATCCTAACCCTAACAGCCTCTATACTGCCACACTCACACACAAAATACATACAGGTACATACATACATGTGCATACATGTATCCCTAGCGCAGGTCAGCCCTCTTGTCCAATAGTCATCCAGGATTTAAGCAAAATGTAAAAACAATGAGATTCCTATCCAGCGCACTTTACATACAGTTGCTTGCCTGAAAATTGTTCTTACAAATTTTAACTTATTACATAGTATGAATTGCTGTATACATCTCAAGCATGTGATTCTGACAAACTAGTGTTCTCCATTGCATCATGAAGATTTATTTCAGACATAAATGAATCTACCAATACCCCACACTTACCCCTAAGAATTCAACCAAGTGTTCCATTACTCTTGTTCATGTTTTGAGGGTTACTGTCAGGCTTTCTACCAACCCACTGGAACATACCAACAATTTCTTGAACTTTCAGTGCCCAGTTCCCTGAGATCCTCTTCATTGTAATGGGTTATGTCAATATCCCTCCTGGTAATCTACATGTCTCCATTTACCTGTAAACCATTGTAGCAATCTCTTTTACTCCTTTAAAAGGACTCTCTCCTTGCTCATTGTGATGGCCACTGCCATTATCTAACAAGCTTCATATTACCCACAGAATTATCAGTTCCATTATCAACATTTACTGTATGAAGGCATACAGTATGTGCAAAGCAGAATATCATTGGCATAAATCTTAATTTTCTCAGTATACAGTTCACTACTGTCAATGGCGTGTGTGTACTGTCTTTATTTTACAGGAACACTATACTGTATGTAGCAGTGGGCATTTAACGTCCTGCATGCTGGTATTTCAGCGGTCTTTTGGGGGAATTTACTAAGATGGGAGTTCTATTTTACATAGGAATCTACTTCTCATTTATATAGCACCTTCTAGAAGATACTAGATAGTGTCTTAATGGTTGCCCATGGCAACATCCCATCTGAAATAGAACTCCCAGCTTAGTAAATTTCCCCCTTTGTATCATTGCAGGTTATTCACTGGAATTTTCTTAAAATTTCAATAAAATCTAAAAACTTGGGGTGTTCTAAAACTTTTGATTGGCAGTGTATAGGTCTAAAATATTTACTTAAAATGCTATTATAGATTACATGGAAGGGTTTCCTCAAATAATAAGCTTGAGATGTAGAGTACTATAAGTTTAGACAGACATTTATAAATTCTGGGCATTAAAAAATAATATAAGAAGAAGCAGACCGTGTACATGCAAAGCAATACTCCCCTATGCCCCATGAGGAACCACTGAAACCTTGTTCCTTTCTGACCACGACTAGACAACCAACACAACGCCTTGGTGAGATGTCCTTAAATACGGCCTGGCAGTTTATTACGAAGCTACATCTGTTCTATTGCTCAGGCACCTAATATGTTACGATCCAACAGCAAGGTTCTAAGAAGCAGGTTGAAGGTGTCCAACCTGCCTTACTCAGCACTGCCCCCAGTGCCAGTAAACTGAGATTGCAGGTTCCAGACACAACAATTAGTTTGTGACAAGCAGAAAGAATGGGTGTCTGGCCATGGCTGTTCTCTATATACAACCAGAGTAGAACCTTTCTACACACCAGACCTACTGTAGTTGGCTTCCATTCTCTTCTATGGCATTGTCAGGACCTTAGCTGGGTTCATTAGGAACTGTTCATTATGTCCTAGGAAGTCTATAAAGGGCTTGAGGTATATCTTATTGCATGTTGACATCACCTATGTACCATCTATAACACTGTACTGTATGATATATTTTGCACAATTGTTTAGGTTTTCCACTGTGGGTGCAGTTCATCATATTTAAACAATGTTACTGTTGTGTACAAGGGTGGTTCAATACATAAGGTAATAAGACCTCTCGTTTTGTAAAATTATTCAACTCATATTCAATAAAATGGTCTTGGTATTGCAATAGGCAACCAATCAAAATCTACGTATTTATTTAGCACCTTCTAAAAGATAATAGAAAGTATCTGATTGGTTGCCCATAGCAATATCCCATGTTAAATAGAACTCGCATCGGTACTTGTGTATTAGCACGACGCCCGATTTTACTACGTACGCAAACGTGGTGAAATCGCATCACATCTAACAGCAGGCCATGAAGACATCCCAGAGGGAGGGAATACCTCCTAATGGGACTGCCTTGGGTGACTGGCAGGTTGGACTTCCAATAAGAAGCCGCTGCCAGTCACAGTGTAGCCCTGTAGCCCATAGGAAAAAAACGCCACTGCCTAAGATAGAAACAAAAACCTGTTAATCTAACATGTATTACAGCTCTGTAAGTAAATATGGCTTAGCGTATTTACTTTATTTTGGCCCACAATGTGTTTTTGTCCTAAGTGACTATGAAGAAGCTCTCACTGATGTGTTTTTGATCAAGCTGGAAATTTTTTGCCTGAGGTCATCTACAGTGCCTACCATGCAGAATTACAGTATGCTCAAGGTTATCATAAGAGGAACATGTCAGTGGTTGTAGATCTAAATCCATACTGGATTTAGACTACAAAGTATTAGGGTTTATTACATTTAAAACATTACAGATCTGAAATTACTGTTCCTACTGGAAAACATTGAATAAAAACGTGACTTTTCAACTCACATTCAGTAGCAGCCACCCTCTGCATAGGTTTAAGTTTGGGTAGACCATTTATTTTAAGGGTTAGACAAGATGGGCCATCGGGTGCCGGACGGCTCCCCGACAGTCGGGATTCCGACAGTCAGTCCTCCGATGTCGGAATCCCGACTGCTCCCTCGTGGGGGTCCACGACCCCATAGAGGGAGAATAGAATAGGTGTCAAGCACAGCTCGCCACCTTCCCTGCAGCGTGGCCATCAAATTCTGTACAAAATATATTCTGAAAAGATGAATTATTACTGTTCTTTTGGTTTACTAATATAATTAGTTTAGTTCCTAGAGAACCAAACCCCCTGAACTTACCTGATCCGAGGCACATCCGAGCAGCTGGCTTCCATCCTGCCATTTTTCCAAGTAAAAAATGAGGCTGAATGTCATCTTCCCACTGTCAGATTCTAGCAAGACCGGGACTCTAAATAAGTCTCGGCTTCTGGCGCCATCCATTCCGCATTTGATTTCAGACAGCACGGATGTGTCCATGCTGTCAGCTGAGTGAGGGCTGCAATGGGGGGACATGTTTATTATTAAGGAAGGCAAAGGAGACATTTATTATTCAGGAGGCATTATTGGGGCTAGTACTATGGGGGAACTATGGGGCACACTACAAAGGGGATAAGTAGTAAAGAGCTACTACTATGGGGGACACCAGGAATAAGGGGCATTACTAAAGGGGTACTACTACTTTGGGGGGCACTAGTAAGGGAGCTTCTATATGGGGACTGCTGTTTTTAATTTTTTAAATCACATTTTTAAAAAGTTTATTTTTTTTTAACTGCAGGGTTCTGCATTATAATTCCAAGGGTGCTGCATGTGTGCAGTAAAATTCCAGGGGTGCCCCATGTATGCTGTATAAATCCAGGGGGGCTGCCATGTGCAACGTATAATTCCAAGGGTGTTGCCATCTGTCCTGTACCAGGTCAGGGGTGCCATCATCTGTGCCGTATAATTCCAGGTGTGCCCCATGTGTGCCGTATCAGTCCAAGGGTGCTGCCATGTGTAACAAATACTTACAGGGGTTTTACCAATTCCAGGGTTGCTGACATTTTTTTTGTAATTAAATGAAAAATAAGGATTTACTTTTTAACTGCAAGTGTCCCGTATAATTTCAGGGGAGCTGCCAAGTGTCCCGTATCATTTCTGGGGGGAGCCAAGTATGCCATATCATTTCTGGGGGGAGCCAAGTGTGTCATATAATTCCTGGGGGGAGCCAAGTGTGTCATAATTTCTGGGGTGCTGCTAATTCAGCCATATAGTTCCTGGCATAGGCAAATGCAGGGGGGTTTCTGGTTGCCCAGAAACCTACCTCCTCTTAGCAAGTGCCTTAAATTAGCCTTGGTATATACTGTAATATGATCAATAGAGCTGCCACCACATTATTCAGTGTAAGGATCAGTGCAGAGCTGCTGCACATGCCCAGTACACCAGCTTCTTCTACCACATTTTCTCTATGGGTGTATCTGAGCCCTCAAACATCGCAATGGACCAAAGAGTAGCTGCCAGGAAGAAGAGACAGGAGCCTTACTATGAGGTTGGAGATTGTGAGCTTAGAAAGTGCAGTACGGGTTCTATTATGTATGTGTATTTATTTATTATATGTTTAAACGTATCCCGACCACTTTAAATGTTTGAAACAGCCTATACTATAGACCATCTGTACTGTTAAACATTTATTACTGTATTCCAGGGTTCTCAAAGTCGGTCCTCAGGACCCGTCACAGTTCACGTTTTCGCAGTTTTCACTTGCGATTCTGTGAGGAGACCTGCAAAACAGGCACTGTGTGAGGTCCTGAGGACAGAGTTTGAGAACCTGCGCTGTATTCCATACAGTATCCAGTTTATTAAAAAAAGACCAATTTTCATGGCTTTTACCGCTCCTCCAGACTCCCATACTTACTCCAATGCGCTGCAGGAGTGCCGCCATGTGTGCCATATCGGTCCAGGGGTTCCACTATCTGTACCGTATAATTCCTGGGGTGAGCCAAGTTTGCCGTATAATTTACTGGGTGCTGCCAAATGTGCCATATCAGTCCATGGGTGCTGCTAAGTGTGCCATATTATTCCGGGGGTGCTACTAAGTGTTTCATATCAGTTTTAATTATGGAAAGAGAAAGATGTGTCTTATTGCAGTGAACCACAAAGAAATAATTATACAATAAAATATAACTTTTAATTATTAATTTTAAGACTGCAAAATATTTAAAACAACATACAAACATCAAAAAGACAGTGAGACAAAGTGCTTGTATAAAACAGCACATGCGGGCATAACATGTGTGTGATCTATGTCTCCTATGTTGTCAAATAGGCATCTCCTATGGGTATCAGACAGGTCTCTAATGCCGAGTGTGACCTTATTCAAATTAATTATCCCTACTGGGATCTGAAATATTCGTCACTCTGTATGAGAAGGGCTTATTAAGCCCAATTAGTGCAACAATGTTAGTATCAAACAATACGTGTTCCAGCAGTTGGGATACAATAGCACTCTGCTGTATTGATTAGACAGTGTTATACTTGAAGTGAGACAAAGTTGCAAACTCATCAAGATGAACACTGCGTGGAAAATTGTCACAGATAAATCTGTTAGATATTTGTCAAAGACAGATTGCATACACAGTTGTTCATCCTGGGAATCTGACCCAGATATTAGCTGCCAAATGATGATTATTACAGTTAATAACTCTGCGTGGTGCGGCCGCAACCACTATGGGGGAAATTTACCAATATGAAAAACCTAGTTTTTCGTATTGGTATTTCCCCTAAGACTGCATACGACTGTTTCAGTCGTATGCAAAGTCGTGTTCCGGAGGGGAAATTACAAAGCAGTCATATACGACTGCTTTGTAACCCTCCGATGGTGTAACCATTCGTATTAGCTGGCCATATATACGGCCGCTAATACGAATTTTTCCTAGCGGCCAATCAGGAGCCAAGAAAGTCGGCTCCTGATTGGCCGCTAGGCGGCCAATAGAAATCATACTGAGGAGAGGCGCCGAGTATGAAATATCTCAGCATCTCTCCTCAGTGCGATGCGGACAGTGCGGGGACAGTGCGGGGACCGGCGACTGCATGAAGATTACCTGGATTACGTCGGACCAAGACAAGACTTCTTCAGCACAGGACCAGGTGAGTAGGATTTCCTTCCACAGCTCCAACATGGATTTCTTCGGACCCGGACACCGCCATGGACCTGGAGGACGACACGGACCGCCGACATGGACCTGGAGGACGACACGGACCGCCGACATGGACCTGGAGGATGACACAGGATACCGGACACCAGGACAGAGGGCTACCTACGGGATCAAGAAAGGTAAGTATCAGTATGTGTGTAATGTATGTATTAAACTTTTATTTTCATTGTGTCAGTGTGTGTTTATTGTACTATTTTTTTAACTGTGGAACTACAAGTGCCAGCGGGCCCTTTAATGCCCAGCAGGCTGGGACTTGTGGTTCTCCAAGTCCCAGCTTGCTGGGGAGGCTTGCTGGCACTTGTAGTGCCACAGTAAAAAACAATAGTTTAATCTTTTTTTTACACTTAAATCAGCCCGATGCCCACCGCCCAGGGGCATCGGGGACAGTACCAGGCTTCAGCCTGGTCAGGTAAGTCCTGGAGGGGGGGGACCCCTTCATTGGGGGGGTCCCCACTCCCCCAGGGCCCCTGGCCAGGCTGACTGGTCGGTAGGGATGAATGCTTTGGCCGGGGGGACTTGCATAAAAAGTCTCCCCCTGGCTGTGGCATTACCGTGCTGGCTGGTTTTGCCTGGGGCTGGTTCTTAAAATACGGGGGACCCCTACTCATTTTGTCCCCCGTATTTTGGGAACCAGCCCCAGAGAAGGAGCCTGGGGCTGGTTGTTAAAAATCGGGGAACCCCTATTTGTCGGGTTCCCTGATTTTTAATTACCGGCCCGGCTCCTTCAGCCTGGTGCTGGTTACGGCTGTGGGGGGGACCCCACGCCGTTTTTTTTTTATTATTTTATTATTATTTATTTTTCTATTTTTTTTTACACTCTGCAGCCTGCACGGATCTGACTGATCCGTGCAGGCTTAAAGCAAATACGACAGGGAAAGCAGGGTGTATTTTCCTGTCGTATTTGCGTGGGTGTTTTACAACACGTATTATCAGTACGGCTGCTTAGTACATCAGGAACCACCATTCTTTTGAATGGTGATTTCTGTCGTATTCTATCGATGGTGTAGACATTCGTATTTGTAAATACAAATACGAATGTTCCATCTTTAGGAATACGAATTGTTGTATTTTCGGGATTGTAAATCCCGAAAATACAAATTCGTAAAAAAAAGGTGTATTTCTCCCTATGAATACACCTTTTTTCTACAAATCCATTTTGGTAAATGTCCCCCTATATATCCATCTTGCCAGCAATACTAAATGTCAGAGATCGTAACAGCGGTGTTTGGCGTGTTATGATAAGTGCTGATAGCTTCAGGATGGACGGAAACCACTGTTACCAGAGACCTGTAGTGAGAATTAAAGTTAATACATTACAGCCCTGACAAGGGCTAAATACATTGGCGCGCCGTTATTATATGAATGGACACACACACGCAAGAGGCCAGCGCGCGCGTTTCGCTTCCCGCTTCCTCAGGGCAAAAATAAAAATTTCATCACTTGTACTTTGAATCCTGTGCGATTGGTCTACATCTCTGTGTTTCATATCAGTCCAGTGTTTGTACGCCCACTTGTGTTGATTTGGCATAGTGTGCTCTTGGGGGCCTAGTTTTTCAAACTGCCATACTGTCTGCTGCTGCAGTGCCACTCCTAGATGTGCCACGTGTTTGTGCTGCCCATTTGCGACCTTAAGCATAATCCCCCAGCTACCTTGGTGCAACCTATTGGCCTAAAAACAATATTGTGAGGTGTGTGGTGTTCAGAATAGACTGAAAATGAGTGGAATTTATGTTTGATAAAAAATACAGATCCAAAACTAAAACCAAAACCAAAACACAAAAGGGTGGTTTTGCCATAACCATTCCAGACCCAAAACATAGCAGGAGGTCCAGATCCAAAACCAAAACGCAAATGTCTCATCTACAGTTTTATTTACTCTGTTGCGTTGTCATTCTGATCGCATTTTGTGGGGCCCAATGTGTTTTTTTCCAGCACCAGATGTTGTATGCAATCTGCGATGTCACATCGGGTGCTGGAAGAGGGCTGGTGGCGGGTGACGATGGAGCGGGGACCGGAGCAGTGGAGCATAGCGCTGTGAAGGAGCACTAGTGGCGGCGGTGCTCAGCAGCGGCAGAATTTTAAAATACATTTTAAATCATTAGGAGACCCTCTGATTGGCTGAGAGAGAGCTCTCTAAGCCAATCAGGGACATCACATTCAGGCGGCCCAGTGTTTTAAATGCAAAGTTCTTTCAAATTTTGCTGCCTTCACCGAGCCCCACCAGTGCTCCTTCACAGCTCTGAGCTCCATCACTCTGATCCCCACTTCACCACCACCTGCCGCCAGCACTCCTATCCCCACTCCACCGCCACCCGTGATGTACAGGCCTTTCCTCTGTGAACGAACATAGCCTCTCTACTGTGTATGGACTTAGCCTCTCTGCTGTGTATGAGCCTAGCCTCTCTGCTGTGTATGGGCCGAGCCTCTCTGCTGTTTATGGGCCCAGCCTGTCTGCTGTGTATGTGTCTAGCCTGTTTAATGCGTACAGGCCTAGTGGAGTGTACAGGCTAAGCCTTTCTGCTGTGTATAGGCCACGCCTCTCTACTGTGTAGGAGCCTAGCCTCTCTGCTGTATTTGAGTCTATCCTCTCTTATGTGTTTGCGCATAGCCTCTCTGATGTGTACAAGCCTAGCATCTGATATGTACGAGCCTAGCCTCTCTGATGTGTATGAGTCTAGCATCTGATGTGTATGTGCCTAGCCTCTCTGCTGTGTACGAGCCTAGCCTCTCTGATGTGTACGAGCCTAGCCTCTCTGATGTGTATGAGCCTAGCCTCTCTGATGTGTATGAGCCTAGCCTCTCTGATGTGTATGAGCCTAGCCTCTCTGATGTGTACGAGTTTAGCATCTGATGTGTACGAGCCTAGCCTCTCTGATGTGTACGAGCCTAGCCTCCTTGATGTGTATGAGCCTAGCCTCTCTGATGTGTATGATCTTAGCCTCTCTGATGTGTATGAGCCTAGCCTCTCTGATGTCTATGAGCCTAGCCTCTCTGATGTCTACGAGCCTAGCCTCTCTGATGTCTTCGAGCCTAGCCTCTCTGATGTGTACGAGCCTAGCCTCTCTGATGTGCCCGAAGCATGGCGAGCGAAGTGAGCTATGCGAGGGGCTGCTGTTCACTTGCAACTGTGTCCATGTCGACTGTGTCGACATTCGGGTCAAAAACCAGTGAACCTCGCACCTGTCAACCTCGCACCTGTGTACCGAAAGACATGTAGACTGTTTCACCTGTACATTCTATATGTTGGGATTTTGACCCTGTCGGGATTTTAATTGTCGGGATTTTGTCCATGTCGGTATTTTGTCCTTGTCGGTATTTTGACCCATTCGGGATTTTGACCCTGTCTGGATTTTGACCGTCGGGATTTCATACAGAATCCCTATGAGCCTAGCCTCTCTGATGTCTTCGAGCCTAGCATCTCTGATGTGTACAAATCTAGCCTCTCTGATGTGTATTAGCCTAGCCTCTCTTATGTTTATGAGCCTAGCCTCTCTGATGTGTACGAGCCTAGTCTCCCTGATGTCTTCGAGCCTAGCCTCTCTGATGTCTTCGAGCCTAGCCTCTCTGATGTGTATGAGCCAAGCCTCTCTGATGTGTATGAGCCTAGCCTCTCTGATGTGTATGAGCCTAGCCTCTCTGATGTGTATGGGTCTAGTGCAGTATAAAGAGCTAGTCTTTCTGCTGTTTACAGCCTCTTTGTTTCCAGATCACTACAAATTTAGAGTAACTATAAGTAACCTCATTCTTCATTAATTTTATGTTTTATTTTTTAACATTAAACCAGTGCCTTATCCTTGTTTGCCTTACATGTTGTCTTCAGCAACATGTATTATATCATAAGACACTACATTCCACTGGAAGTTTTCCAAAGTAACTCCACCCAATTGGCTGGATGGAATGTTCATTTTAGATGGAACTGAACTGGCAAATACACAATAGTTGTTTTCTTTTTGCAGCCATATTATCGTTCTGAACGACCTCTGAAAGAGGTTTATTTCTCTGATTCAACATGGATATTTCACTGGTTTCGGTGCTGATCATTATCGTCATCTCCTGCTTATTTATCTACAAGACTTGGAACACAACGTACAGAAAACGGAACCTCCCCCCAGGTCCGATTCCCTTGCCTTTAATTGGAAACTTGCTGTATATAAAAAGAGGGGAGTTGGTGAAATCCCTTATGAAGGTCAGTTGTTTCAGTTATTTAGAAGTCTACTATTACAATATATGAATAAATAATGATCTTAGAATTAGAGTATCAAGGAAAAACAATGTAACTCTCTCTAATCTGCTTTACAGCTCTGGGAGGAATATGGACCGGTGTATACTCTTTACTTTGGCCAGCGACGAGTGATTGTCTTGAGTGGATATGAGGCTGTGAAGGAAGCGCTTGTTGATCGCGCTGAAGATTTTGGTGCTCGAGGTCCTCTATATACCATAGAGGGTTTTACCAAGGGTTATGGTCAGCAAATTATTATGGATTGTTGACTGTAGAGGATAATCCGTTTTTAGAATATAAATATTGATCGCATATGGCTTCTAAAGGACAGACCTCACAGCACCTAAAAATATGGTTGCCGGATGGCTCACCGGCAGTCGGAATTCCGACAGTCATTACCCTGACATTGGAATCCCGACTGTTAAAAGCCCGACACACGGGCAGCAGCTATTCTCCCTCGTGGGGGTCCATAGAGGGAGAATAAAATAGGCATCGAGCGTAGCGAGCCACTGTGCCCGCAAGGGGCTTCATTGCACTTCCTCGCTGTCGGGATTCGGACGTCGGTCTAATGACTGTCGGGATTCTGACTGTCGGGGTGTTATGAGACACCCAAAAATACTGTACATCTAATTTAAAATTGTTCCTAATCCAGCATTTATACTAGGGATAGATGGCTTGAGGAACAAAACATAATAGCAAGAAGACGTCTCGACCTTCAGAATATTCACCATGAGACATACAGTATTAAGGTTTTTAGAAGTGGAGATGTTGCCTTTAGTAACTAATATGATTCTAGCTATTCTCTTCTAGATGGTGCTACATAAATCATATGTACATTAGGTGTACATTTACGAAAGATTCTAAAAATAAAAAAGGTGAAGTTGCCCATAGCAACTAATCAGATTACTGTATGTCTATTCTCTACTGCAGGTATGTCCAAACTATGGCCCTCCAGCAATAGGTGCCGATTTATGTTTTTGCTGGTGTGTCCTCAGGCCAAAAATATAATGGAGTGGCTTCATGGGAAAGGGGCGTGGCCACAAAATAATACTGATTTATATTACGCAGCACAGTTGTCTCCAATATGGGCAACATTTCTACTTTTTAAGAAAAAGCACTTTGTCAGAATAGGTGTGAACATTCTCAAGCAAACCCTTTTTTTTATTAACCCTTTCAGTGACAGCGTTGCTTTGAGAGATCCTCAGAATATCTGTTAAAATGACAGCGATTTTTTTTTTGGTGTGCAATATTTATCTAAACTTCAATGAATTGACTTGGCTGTATTTGGTATTTACTTATACTCAGGGCAGGCACCACCACTAGGCAGCTTTAGGCATCGGCCACTGGAGGGCGGTACAGAGTTCTATATAGAAACAGGAAAGCACTGGTGCCCGGCGCGTGAGGAGCAGGAAAAGGTAAGGTCTAACGAGTCCCTCACACTTCCAGAACCCGACCACCCACACACCCTTGGAGCAGGTTGCACGCCCCCAACCACTGACCTGCCACTGCTTGTACCCACACCCCCCTGCAACAGGTCACCAGCGGCCGTACCCAATCCCCCCGTCCGCCCATGTGGAGCAGGTCAGCGTCAACCGCGGGTGGCACCCACTTACCCAATGGAGCAAGCGCGCGTAGTAACAATCCCCCTCCCCTGTGGTTGAGATCAGTGGTGGCGGCCGCCCCCCTTCCCCCTCTTGGAGAATGTTAGTGTATTCCCCTCCCCTGGAGCTTGATAACGGCAGCAGCCCCCCCCCCCCTACCCACCCACACCCCCCTCCCCCCCACAAAACTATATGTGCCCCTGGGGCGCTGAGACGCCTAGCACTGGCCCTGTTTTTACTAAAAGAACAGTTGCTGTGAGTGGTGCTGGCAGTTTTAGCGAATATTTTGAGGATCGCTCACAGTAACGTTGGCACTTAAAGGGTTAATAAATAATGTCCCCCCCATTTAAGGGGGATATTTGTTACAAATTGGATAGAGATCAAGTATCAACCAATCAGCTGCTAAACTGCCATGTTACAAGCTTAATGTTTGAACTGTAAAATCAGGACAAGTTGGATCAGAGTCTCTGGGGTTTGGCACAGATTGTTAAATTCATGTCAGTGTAAGCAAATTCTAATCACTTCTGTACTAGGAACAGCTCTGGAACATCACAAACAGAATGCAAGAAAAGAGTTTGTACAGTATGGTCTTTAGTCATGCCCTCATTTTATTATTATTATTATGATGTCAAGGAATATGTACAGTAATTGGAATTAGGGCCGAAACTACTGTTACTACCGTAACGGGCATTATTGTGTGTGGCATTATGAGTAAGGGGCCCTACGGTGTGTGGTATAACGTGTAATGGTGGGTACACTTTTAGTGGTGCAGCGCAGTACGCCCGCAGCTGAACTCTGCATATATGTGGTTGAGGCGCTCTACTTTGTGTAATGTATACACAGGCTGTGGCAACTTTCGTTTTCTTAATAGTGGCACTACTGTGTGGTGTAATGTGAATAACAGACACGAATGTATGGTGTAATGTGAATCGGTACTGTTATGTTGCCGCGGGCCTTCCCCATGAAGTCTTGTTAATAAATTGTAGATGTGTGCCTTTTGCAGGGAAGCCGCTAGTAATATTGGGGCTTGGGACTGACCCCCCCCCTCGCGAGCAGCACCCCCCCCTCATTACTATTACTTACCTGCGGCGGCAGCGCAGCATCGCAGCATCTTCTCCCTCCAGGCGTCGGGACTCGGATGGAGCACTCACTGCACATTGCAGCCGGCAGAGCGCCGAGCCCGGCGCTCTGCCGGCTGCACTGTGTATTGTGCGTGCCTGACGCTGGCGCCAGGTGGCATTGTGCGGGGGGGGGGTGCTGTGCCACTGTGGGCAGCTGCCCGGGCCCCTCCAGAGGCCTGGGCCCAGGACAGCTGTACCCCTGGCAACCCCCTGTTGCCCGTCTGCGCAACGAAGTTGGTGTAGTCGGATTGCATCGTATGCGATTTGCGTGCGATGGTACTGTACTTGTGTAGTTTCACTGCACCACTGCCCACGGATCGTAAATCGTTCATACCCCCACTATCCACATTGGTGTGGAGTTAAGTTTATAAAGTGTGGCGCGTGCAGCGAGCCACCGAGCCTGAAGCGTGGCGAGCGGCCGCGGAAAACAAGTCCAAAGCACGGCGAGTCCCGAGATTTTACGCAGAATACACATCAAGTAATGCGCGGCCCCTCGTGATGCTCGCTGCACTCGCCATGCTTCAGGATCATTTTCTGCTTCAGGCTCAGTGGCTCGCTGCGCTCACCACATTTTATACAATCAACTCCACGCCGACGTGGATAGTGAGGGTATGAACAGGTTGGGAGGACGCGTACCGCGTCCGCTTGCCACGCTTCGGGGTGACGTGGATAGTGGAGGTGTGCTAAATCGATTAGATGCGATCTGCGGGCAGGGGTGCCGTGAAACTACACAAGTGCCATCGCACGCAAATCTCATGCGATGCGAACCTACTACGCTGAATAGGACACTACATTGTCCTTAAGGGTCGCCCTGATAATACACAAGTACCAAAAAAATTCTAAATATGTGGTCTGTAACTATCAGTACTGAAGATGTGTTTTTGAAACTCGAACAAAGAAAGAAAATAATGACAGCGCCTGAACTGCTGCAGCCTATAAAACACCTAAAGATTCCTGAATCTTTAACCATACAACCCATACAAAAATGGTGTTATAAATGGCGCTGCGGTCCCCTCTTAATTGGATGATGGGGTCTTATCACCACTAGGATATATTTCAATCCACAATTCTTCCGTCCAGTCGTTCTTAAAGGAATGTAAGACTGACCACCTTCAGGGGTTCCTGGTGATGCTGTCTGTCTGGCTATCGGTATTTGTGTATGCAGAGGTCAAGAGAATCTAAAGAAACCATTACATGCACATAGGGAAATTCTCCCAGCCCAGTCTTACATTCCTTTAAGAACGACTGGACGAAAAAATTGTGGATTGAAATATATCCTAGTGGTGATAAGACCCCACCATCCAATTAAGAGGGGACCGCAGCGCCATTTATAACACCATGTGTTTTTGAAAGTTTCACAACCCAAGGGGATGTATAAAAGGGTTCCAAAATGGGGTGGTGTTACTTTTAAAAAAAATAATAATAGTTCCATTATATATAAAAAAAAAGTTTTAAAATATATATAATACATAAAATCAATTGACTGACATCTGCATCCAGCAAAAACAGATGGTCATTCATATTAGGTATACTAAACAACAAATGTGGGAATGAACCCCGGTACCTTACCGTTCTGTATTAGCATGCACAGCCAAAAGCCTGTCTGTCCCCTCTGCCGAATGCAACCCCTCCGTAACATGCGAGGGGATGTATACGTGAACACATCCCCTTGCTTGCGGCCCATTGGGAGAGAAATCATTTGATGGTCGCTGACCACTGAATGACTTCTCTCCCCTTCCGAAAATAAAAGTCAGTCTAATCTGAAGAGGGGGCAGGCGTCAGCCACAGCCCCCCCCCCCCCCCCGGCAGGCATTGAGAATGCCCAGTGTTTTCATGGGGACACTTAAAAAAACATTGGGAGCTCCCCTGCTCCGGCCCCTGCCCCCCCTCTCCCTCCATTACCATGTGTAAGCCTCGGTAACTGTGATTGTTCCTGAAGGCATTCGTAGCGGGCTCCTGCACATGAGTATAATCGCCCTACACATGCACAGAGCCACATCATCAGCCCTGGCGCAAATACGCTGGATATCAAAAGATGTTGAATCACCCCTTATTCTCAACGGGGTAACAACATAATAATACAGGTGCACATTGTACACTAGTAAAATGGAAGTGACGTCATTTAAATGTTATACCATTCTACTTTCATGTTTGTTGGAGAAAAATTTACACCCAAACTCATAAAAAAAAACTTTATTGAAAGCCCTGAAACATCAACAAAAATCTCAAAAGTTAAATCATATTTTGCTCATTTTTTTTTTTTTTCATAACAAAAAATTAGAGTCCAATGTAATTGCCATATTTAGGAAGAAAATTTAGGAAGAAAATTACAATTTCTAATTGACAATCTTCTACCTCACAAATATTTTCTTTTTAAGGACTGAATCACTCCAACGGGGAGCGGTGGAGACAGATGCGTACCTTCACTGTAAAGACGCTCAAAAGCTTTGGTTTTGGAAAGAAAAGTTTTGAAGGGAAGATACAGAAGGAAGCGCAGTGTTTGGTGGAAGAGTTTAGGGAGTTTCAAGGTACAGCATGCAACAACAAGGGTTAAAGATAAGTTTGGGCCAGATGTATCAAGCTTCAAAAAGTGAAAAAGTGGAGAGTGATAAACAACCAGCCAACCTGTAATTTTTCAAACCCACCATGTAACATGGCAGGTAGGAGCTGATTGTCTGGTTGTTTGTCACTCTCCATTTTATCACTTTCTGAAGCTTTAAACATATTTTTACATCTGAAACAATATTTAGGGCGAGATGTATTAAAATACATAACCGCCCTTCGCGCCCCCCCCCGCCGCGATGCCTGTGACGGAGCCCCCCCCCCCGCGATACCTGTACTCTGGTGTACGGGGGGTCTCCGTCACCTCCCTGCTGCCTGGCTCTCCCCTAACGCCGGGGACAGCTAAGCAGGCTGTCCCCGGCGCCTCCTCCTCCCCCCTGCAGCCGGAAGGATGTCCAGCTGCTTCACTCGGGGGAGGAGGGGTTTACCTTCCGGGGTCCAGGAGGACCCTTCAGGAAGGTAAGCCAGAGGGGGGGTTGGCGAGGCGGCGGGCTTGCGTCGGCGGGCGGCGAAAAGAAGCCCATAGGCTTCTATAGGGTATCGCCACCCAAAGGTGGCGATACCCTTCAATGCGGTATCATTTTTGATACATTGGAAAATGCTGTAAAACCGGGGTTTTACCGCATTTTCGGTTTGATACATCTCGCCCTTAAAGTATTACATTAATTCTTTTTTTTTTGTCTAGAGGTTAAAGTAGTTTAATGCATCTTTCATAGTCTCTGCATTCCCTTCACAAACAAACTATAGCCCATTGCTAAATGTTGAAACTGTTCCAAAAAATTACAATTACCTAACATCACATAATCGAATTACTCATATCTCTGTTTCAGTTCTTTCCTTAGATCCAGACAAGAAGATTATGGACGCCTTTTCTAATGTTATTTGTTCCATAATATTTGGAGACCGGTTTGAGTATAAGGATGAGAGGTTCATCAACCTTCTTAACATCATAGAGGACTTTTTCTACAGCTTATCCTGTTCGTGGGGACAAGTAAATATTCCACACCCCAACGTTTGTCTGCTCACACTACTCCAATACCTATTGTCTACACACACCACTCGCACACCTATAAGGCGTCTATACATTTATTTGGCTTGGAACTCTAACACACACTTTAAGCTAGCTTAACTAAAAATAACTCACGCTGACACAATAAAGACACGGACACCGTAACAATTAGATTTAAAGGTCATATTTATTAATGTGGTATGACCCTCTCGTAAAGGGCTGGCAATAAGACGCCACGGAATGCCCAGCTCTAGTCACATCTCAAAAATGGCGGCGACTTAAACGCCCCAACTGATTGATATTAAATATGGGAATGACTGAGACGGCCCATCTGACTAAGGCACAACCTAACGCTGGGAAGTCTCACCACCCCCGCTCTGGCCGGTGTGGACACTCAGCCCCCGCAAAGGCAGGACACCCTGCCGTCTTTCCAGGGGGCAGTGCCTCCCAGCGCCCTCTTATGCCACAAGTGACCGCTGGACCGTGACGCTCTACCGCCTTAGTTGAAATAATGGTAAATGTACCAATGATTTGACTATAAATTGAAATGCCAAAGGCAAGGGAGGGTGGGTGGGGCTGAAGAAATTCTACAAGAGGAAGTACTCCCTGTAAGGACCTGCCTATATACCCCTCTCCCTAAGCTCACGACCCCCCCCCCCCCCCCCCCAGTTCACCCAAAGGCTAAATAAACAAAACTGAAACCAACTTTAAACATACTAGCAGTCATTAACTCTTTCCTGCCAACCCAAAAAATGTAAGCCTCTTAAGTACACTCTGGCTTAGGCAACCCTTGCTTAATCTTGTCTGCACACCACTCCCACACCTATTGTCTGCACACACCATTCCCACACTGATTGTCTGCACAAACCACTCATACACCTATTGTCTGCACATACCACTCCTACATCTACTGTCTGCACACACCACTCACACACCTATTGTCTGCACACACCACTCCAACACCTATTGTCTACTCACACCATTTACAAACCTATTGACTGCAGATACCACTCCCACAACTATTGTATGCACATACCACTCCCACACCTATTGTCTCCACACCACTCACACACCAACTGTCTGCACATACCACTCACACACCTATTGTCTGCACACACCACTCCCACACAAACTGTCTGACACACCACTCCCACACTGTTTGTCTGCTCACACCACTCCCACACCTACTGTCTGCCCACACCACTCCCACACATACTGTCTGACACACCACTCCCACATTGTTTGTCTGCTCACACCATTTCCACCACATCTTTGAACAATTACATCAAAGTAGATTGTAAGAACACAACCAGTTTTTTTTAACGGTTTGACCTAAATTTATCAATACGATGTGTTCCTTGTATAAAAGTACACTCTTCTCTCTTCCATTCCTAGCACAGTTACGTTTCCTCAGTTCACTGGTGACAGGGCCTGGGGCCGTTTAAAGACTTGGGGTGCTCTGCGCACTTAAGACAGCAGGGACGGGGAAAAAGGGTGGTGTATTAGATTGTGTATACCTTCTAACATGACCCATTCCAGGAGGGACAAATTGCTTTTTACTTGGACTTCCCTATTAATATATGATTGGTGTCACCTCCGTTAAACAATTTAATTTATAGTAAATAAATTTCAACACAGATGATTGCTATTACAAATTAAGCATGAAGTCCAGATAGATTTCAACGGATCAGGATGAGAAATTGGGTGAAATCGGCCCAAAACACATGTATATAGCATACGACTCAATGCACAGCCCCGTATGCATCGGACCAGAGTCAGAGGTCGGACGTGCTGCACATCCAACCTCCGAGTTGGACCCTTCCTGGTGGCAGGGAACAAGATTGCATGCAATACTGTACATCACATGCAGAAGGACCGCATGCGAACGTGCCACCCAGCAAGAGGGATCGGATGCCACTTCTACGTATGGAGGGCCTTTACACACTCAGATAGGAATCAGGAGAGCTAGTGATGTCACTGTGCCATGGACAGGGGGGCCCAGTGTACCCCCTCATTTCATTTGGCTATGAGTGTAGATATGGTTTACGGTGCCCTCAGAATTCCTTTTTAAAGTAGAAATGACGGCTGTGACTCATTTATAACATTTTTAATAGGATTTCTGAATAAGGTAAGTTAGTTTCCTTGTTCATGATTTTACAGCTCCAGAGCATTATTCCAGAAGTTATGGACTACATCCCAGGGCCCCATAAGAAGACAATCACCCTCTCAGAAGAACTGACTGAATTTATATTAGAGAGAGTGAAGGCCAGCCAGGAGACCTTGAATGCCAGCTCTCCCAGGCATTTCATTGACAGTTTCCTCATTAAAATGGAACAGGTATGTCATTAAATAAAATAAGTTATGGGTTTTAATAATACACAATATATAAAGGAAAACATTTTTTTTGGTGTCCTGTGACTTTTTTGAGTCTCAGAGATATCATTAGGTTCAAGTAACTAAATTAGCTGATTTTTAATACACTTGTATCATCTAACAATATGATAGATTTCTAAAACGTATAAATCAAGTCAAAATTAGATCACAACCAATAGTATCTGGTTTGCTCGCTAAGCTGCAAAAATCACAGCTTACCGTTCACCTGAGAAAGCGCCTGTTGAATTCTCGCCCCTGTGCCCCCGATTCCCATCTGTACCATGCAAGGGCATGTGTAACGAAAACACATCCCCTCGCACTCCACTGCAGAAGAAATCTTTCCATGGTCGACGACTTTTATTTAGGAGCGTAAGACTGAAGACCGGGCGGGCGGCTGACGGCCTGAGATGCCAGGCACCCGCCTCCCGCAGGCATCGGCCCGCCCACGCACCCATGGGGATGGCCATAAAATGCTGGTTGTTCTCATGGGGAATTCCCATCGCACCGCCGCCATCCACCTCATCCATCCCTCCTTACAATGAACGGGGATGAATTCCGGCCCCGTCTGAGTGAACTAGAAATACCCCCTCAATACACATTAGTCTATCTTGCTCAATGTTCCGGGAAGATGCGGCTGTGTGAAGTGTCGGCTCCTCCTCTGTGACAGGAGCCAAGGGCTGTAGGAGAATATCATGTTACAGCTCAGCACATGCTGCTCAGTGCCGTGTACGGAGTGCCGAGACAGTTGCAGCAGCAGCCTATCCTCTCTCTCCCTCTCATTTTTTTTCATGGTGGCATGGACATGCCCCATCCTAGAGGCCGCATCCCCACCCATGGCCATGCCACCCCCATTTTACCGGGGCCCGGCCAACCGGTATGTACAGTATGATACATTTACTGTATATACCAAAATGACAATGACATTTTGGGATTCTTTTATATAAAAAACACTGCTGCTTCTTTACTGTTGGAGACATATAATAATGTGCTCTAATATATGTACATGCTGAATACTATTTGGGAAATTGAGAACTCATTGATGTCTTTGCAGGAGAAGAATGATCCCAATACAGAGTTCAATATGAGAAACCTATTAGTAACAACCCATAACCTGTTTATTGCGGGAATAGAAACTGTGGCCACAACACTGCGCTATGCACTACTTATCTTACTGAGATACCCGGAGATACAAGGTAAGTACAGTAGGTGGTGAAGCTGAAGTTAAGGAGCAATCATAAAATCACACTCTTTCTATTGTTTATTAAAAAATGTTACAGTACTGTATGTTTCACTAAAGTAAATACAAATGTGGCTCTGTGTATACTGTATGTGCTCTTGCAGAAGCCTTCGGGTTTCTTACCGCAGTGCTGTATGAGGGATCCATCAGCGACCTGGAAGTCCAGTGCCGGAGCTGCATCACGAGGGACAGCTCTTATCGCAAGAGCTGTCCCTTGTGTTAATAATCAGATATGTTAGAGAATATGTGATTTTTAAGAATGCGGTACCCGGCAGAGGGGAGCAAAAACGAGCGGCCGATGTTAGAACATCCCATCCATTGGCAGTAAAGTTTGACATTTTACAACACAAAAGATTGTTCTACAATGTTGGCCAAAGGCTGGCAGGCTAAACTAAGCAATAGAGCCGTGGCAAAACACAAAATAATTATTTATGTTTAAAAATGTGTTGCAACAATAACCAATGAAAATTTTATGCAAATGGTTCATCCTAAATGCCACCCAATATAAAATATAGGTACTTGTTTCCTAGCACGGCGCCCACGATTTTGATTGTATTGATCGGGTTGGAAAAATCGCGTTGATCGCATCGCATGCCAACCAAATCGCATGCGATCCCTGAGACCCGATTTTACATTGATTTCAATGTAAAAAGCCCCAAAACCCCCCATTTTAATAGCACACCCCCCCCCCCTGATGGTTGAAATGGCCCCCCATTGTTAACACCACCCCACTATTGACGGCAACCCGAAGCGTGGCGAGTGCAGCGAGCCCGCGAGGGGCGGCGGTACGCGTCCTCCAACCTTTTCATACCCCCACTATCCACGTCGGCGTGGAGTTGATTTTATATAGTGTGGCGAGCGCAGCAAGCCACCGAGCCCGAAGCGTGGCGAGCGGATGCGCATAACTTCACAGTTATACGCGTCCCCTCGCCACGCTTCAGGCTCGGTGGCTCGCTGCTCTCGCCAAACTATATAAAATCAACTCCACGCCGACGTGGATAGTGGGGGTATGAAAAGGTTGGAGGACACGTACCACCGCCCCTCGTGGGCTCGCTGCGCTCGCCACGCTTCGGGTTGGCGTCAATAGTGGGGTGGCGTTAACAATGGGGGCCATTAACCATACTTTCTGACCCTATACCATGAGAAATTGGCCATATTGGCCCATTTCCCATTGTTCCCTATGTAAAATCGGGTTGATCAACCCGATTTTAACTTTAAAAATAATTTAACATTATTCTCTAGGGAAAAATCAGGTTGATCGCGTCGCGGCCCATTATAATGGGCCGCGATGGATCCGATCAACACAATTTCCTAATTTAACATTATTCTCTATGGGAAAATCACGTTGATTGCGTCGGTCGCATCGCAGCCCATTATAATCAACGCAATTTTGTCTTTCACCGGCAAATACACTGGTGATTGACATAAAATCGGGTCCATCGCGTCGATCGCATGCCCTAAGTACCTTAAACTTAAGGCATGCGATCAACCCGACGGGCGACGTGCTAGGAAACAAGTACCAAAATATACAAACCATTATAAAAAGAAAAGTGATTTTAAAAGACATGCACAGTTTAAACAAACCAAGCACCTTAGCAACAGGGACTGTCGCATTTGGGTGAAGTCCGATCCGTGCCGGCTTCAGTGTGTAAAAATAGCAAAAATAAATAATAAACAAAGAGCCGGTCCTAGTTTCAGAAATTCACGGGTTCAACCAAATAAGGGTTCCCCAGAATGTTTAAAACCAGCACTAGGCTCAAGAATTGGTCCTGGTTCCTAAAATATGGGGACAAAATTAATAGGGGGCAAAGCCGGGGGACACTTATTATATAATTACCATTAACCCGTCTGACCGCTCAGCCCGGACAGGGACCCTGGTGGAATGAGAACCCCCTAATAAAGTGGTCCCCCTCTCCAGAATTAACCCTGACCGGGCTGAAGCCTGGGTCTGTCCCCAGTGGCGATGGGCGATGGGCACCGAACTGATTGCAGTGTAAAAAATAGGATTAAACTATTATGCAATGTTGGGGTACTGCAAGTCCCAGCAAGCCTGCACTGCATGCAGGGACTTGGAGAGCCACAAGTCCCAGCATGTGGGGCAATAAAGGGCCCTCTGGTACTTGTGTAATATTTAAAAAAAAAACACACACACACAAGCACCTGAAAAGTACAACTTTATTACATCCGGACCCCATATATGTACTTATCCTCACCTACCTTGACCCAAAGGATCGGTCCCCTTCTCCAGAAAATCCACAGGGTACATGCAGAAGGAAATAAGGAAATGATACTCAACAGCACCTCCGGTGTGGATCATGTCCTCTTCATTCCCGGAGCTGATTACGGCCATGGGGGAGGATCTGACTGATCCGTGCAGGCTGCCGACTCGTATTTGCATTTGGTGGCCGTATATATGGCCGCCAAATATGAATATGAATTTGAAAAATACAGCCACCTACGCCATTGGGAAACATGAATCACGGATATATGGCAGATTAGTAAATCTGCCCTATTTAAGAGTCGTATTTTCCAGAGAATATGGCTGATGCCTGTCATATGGATTTGTATCTGCATCGGTCGTATTAGTTTTTGCTAGTAAATTTCCCCCAATATCTCTAATTCACATCATGACTTACAGTGTTACCATGTCATATTATGCCACATTACAGTGCCTCTTGTTCATATTATGCCCCACTATAATGCCTCCACTTCATATTGTGCCACATTAATGCACTCCAGTGCATATTATGTAACATTGTAATGCCCCCAGTTAATTTTATATCACAAAACAACGAGCAGGTTTAGAAGCATAAATAAAATAAATATATTGTAGGCTCCCAATGCAAAAGTTTGCAATGGCCCCTATGTACCACCCAATGGTGAAAAATGCATATAACACATGTAACTATTGGCCTAATTTAGAACTGACTGCAAATTTTTGGAGACCTGGGAACAGATTTAAATTCCACCCCATAGTACGGCTTGTGAAAATTAGCTGGATCGTCGATTAGCTGCACCTTTAATAAATTTTCTACTGTGTGCAGTGTGTGCATAACCCAGGTGGCTGTGATAGGAGCAGGCTGGTCAACACTGGAGCTGACGTCACACGACTTCCCCTAAAACACCTGGGCACACCTATGTGTTCTCTGACACTTCCAGAATACAGTCGGTTACTACCCACAAAGCCGGCTTTCTGTCAATCACCTTACCTACAGCCAGCGATGCATAAAGTTGCAGGATTTTATCACAGGATGGCCTCGCTCATGCATACTATGGACGCATACACAGTCTAACAATAATTGCTTGCTCTGTAAATTTGCAGCAGTGCGATTCATTCTGAATTAGGCCCCATGATAGCTGTACTCCCTGCACCTATGGTAGTCAGCCCTTGTATAGATGTAATATTGCATTTTGCGGAACTCTGTAAAGGAGATATGCTGAAGATACTCTTAATACTATAGATTAGCATGTTACATAGCCTCAGTGAACGCGTTTATAATTAGGTTCTATTATGTTATTGTTATATATAATGGTGGCTTCTATTCTTCCTAGTGCTCTGAATCCGCAATACCCATTTTTCCTTAATTATATTCCCTTCCCACTATCAGAGGCACTTCATACTTTAGGTTGATTACAGCTAATACTCTCTACAAGCCATGTCATAAATCTGCCTTCAAAGGATCAGGACAATATTGGAAAAGTTTCTATTGGTTAAACGTTAAAATGCAACATTTTGTTATGTGTGTGTTTGAGAATCTATATATTACCTACCATTCATCAAATATCATTGACTATTGCCATTTAAAAAAAATCATTTTAGGCAAAGTTAATCTTAGAGCATCCTGTTAAACATTAGGGTTAAGTCACCTATTCATATTTATTTTAAAGATAAACTTCATGAAGAGATTGATCGAGTGATTGGAGATCAAGTACCTAATTTTGATGACCGCATTAACATGCATTATACACAGGCTTTTATACAGGAGGTTCAAAGGTTTGGTGATATTATTCCTCTGAATGTGCCACATATGGTTACAAAGGACACCAAGTTTAGAGGATACCTGATCCCCAAGGTATGATATGAGCTTCACATTGCTTGTTTTCTCTGCAGTCTAAATTCACCACTATGCTGATTTCATATGAATGAAGAAATTAATATATTAAGAGAATCCTCACATTGTGCTAAGTTTAAGAAACTATAAATACCTGTCACATGTTTCTAATAATAAGGAACAGTCATACAGATGGTGCCCCTCTCATTCACTGCCAGCGCTTGCCAGAATGTCCCTGCTGGAGAGCACTGGCGGAGAGGGACTCCATTAAACTCGGACACGCGAGCATCTCACACGCACGCGTGTCCCAGTAACTTATGGGATGGGCGGCGTGACCCTGCATGTCTCCGCTTCAGGGAGATGGGCAGGGTTAGGGGGGGTGTGGGGAGTTGGCGGGGAACGGTGATGGGGACAAGTTAGGCGGTGGACGGCAGCGGCGAGCTCCATCAGAACGGGGCACATGAGCATCTCTTGCGCGCACGCCCCCTTCAGATGGTTGGAGGGGGCTGGCAATTCTATCCCCTGCAAGCATGAGAGGGGCTCCATCTGTAGGTTTTCAATATTGGTTCCAAGAATGAAGTTACATCCAAAAATATACCTACCTTTTGCCACTTTTCTTGATTTTGATATACTGTAAGGGGATTAATGCGGTGAACATGCTCTTTTTCATGGAGAATATATTGACTGAATTCATATTACAGGTGCTTGGGAAATATGCACACACAAATGTGGCAATATAGAGCCACCGTCCATGGGCATGGCCTAATGATAGCCTAACTAAGAGAAACAGGAATACCAAACAAACAAACTATACTTGAGCATGACCTAGTGCCGAATTGTAATGGGTCCATGGGCATAGTTCCTTATTGCACCATTTAGAAATCTACTGCTCACCTACCATGTCCACAGGCTTACCACCTAACCACAACACCACAGGCCTACCATCCATCTGACCTCAACACCACAGGCCTACCACCTGACCAAAACCACAGGCCTACCACCTGACCACAGCACCACAGGCCTACCACCTGACCACAAAACCACAGGCCTACCACCTGACCATAACACCACAGGTCTACCAGCCGACCACAACACCACAGGCCTACCACCCAACCACAACACCACAGGCCTACCACCCGACTACAACACCACAGGCCTACCACCCAACCACAACACTACAGGCCTACCACCTGACCACAAAATCACAGGCCTAACACCTGACCACAACACCACAGGCCTAACACCTGACCACAACACCACCTGACTACAGAAAGACAGTACTAAAACCTGACACCCAACAATTTGGTGATCTAGGCTCCATGAGATTCAGGTGCCCTACAGACAGTAGCATATTGTAGTCAGCTTTTCACATGAGGGTAGGGGACAGTGACCACTCAGGCCCAGATGTTTTCCACGTGCCTCTTAAAATTCCCACAAAATGCCCTCCATCTACAAAAAATGCCCAATATCCCCTCCTCCTTTTATGTATTGTGCTCCCCCTTACCTGTTTGATCTATATTGAGTGGTATATTCTCATCCCCCCAAAAAAACACTGAATTCCCTCTGTTATTTCCTTCCATGCCCCTTGTTTTTTGTCCTGTAGGGTTCCTTCATTATATGCTTTTGTATTGTACACCTGCATGTCCTGTACTGTTCTGCCTCCCCATCCCATCTGTGTACGACTCCAGTTTCAATGCTTGGAAGTGCTCTCAATACCCCCCCCCCCCCCCCCCCCCCCAAGAAGACATGGATCTTAATGTAAGTAATGTATGCAATCCTGCAGTCATGCCTGCCTCCACTTCCATTCACCCTCCAGTCCTGCCCATTACCTGAAACGCAGCACTGCTGTCAGGAACTGCTGGTAGAGCCATAATATTCTAATGCCTTGGGCAGGAGTGGACGTTAGCTACCAACCATTCAAAACCTTTAACCAAAAGGAAAAAGTATTTCCATCCAGCTGGGTACTTTGACGGTTGCTAGCCAATAGGCTCTACATCAATAGTATGTAGGGCCATCTTAACATATGGGAAAACAATATGCTGCCCAGGGCACTATGGTTCAAGGGGCTTTGAGCAGGTGCGGGTCGGTGCATCTGAAATGTTTTGGGAGGTAGGTAGAGAATGCTGCCTGGCCAATCAGAGCAACCACTCAACATCTTGCCTGTCAGCATGTTGATTATAGGATGGCTGGAGCTATCCTCCAATCAGAATGGTGACAGCCTACCACTGTATGGAAGCATGTGGAGAAACTTTGCGGGACCACAGGAGGGGTAAATTCTCTCTCTATCTCTCTCTATTTTTTTTATATGTTTATTGGTTACACCAGTATTACGGTACATAATGGTTACAAAGATCACATTCAGGTACAAAGAAAAAGGCAAGGGCATTGTTATAGTAACACAATACTTTAAAGTATAGCATTTGAACCAGGATTTTAGGATGTCAACATAGCTATTGTGCATCATGGCTGGTAGTGTGGAAGGGGGGTGGAAGGGGTAGATAGGGTTTTGCAGAAAGGTTAGAAGGGTGGATGGGTGGATGTCCTAGTTGTAGGGTGGACATATTGTACCCGGTTGTTAAGTGGGGCGCTTGTCTAATGCGGTCTTTTTTTGAAGTTGTTAAAGTAATGAAGCTAAATATCAAAAAATGTTGACGCCTTCGATTCAATATCTATCAGGCAATCTATCCAGTCCATCTGAAAGAGGAATTGTAACCTTGGGAGCATGAGTTGTAGGTATAGGTGCTGATTTATGTTTTTGCTTATGGGTGCTCAAGCCAAAAATATAGGGGAGTGGCTTCATGGGGAAGGGGCGTGGTCTCAAAATAATACCAATTTATATTACACAGCACAGTTGTCTCCAATATTCAAATTACAGCAGCAGAGTTCCCCTTTTTACACATTACAGCAGCAGAGTCCTCCTTTTTACACATTACGGCCAAATACATAAATGCCCCCACAGTGCCAAATACATAAATGCCCCCACAATGCCAAGTACATAAATGCTACTCTGCATGCCCTACTCAGTCGCACAGCACGCCCTACTCAGCCACACAGCACGCCCAGAACATGCACATGCTGGCCGGCCCACGTCCGCGGACGGAAAACACTCTTCCCGCCATCCTGGCATACTATTTGCCAGTTGGCGGGTCCGACGATGCGAGTGCTGCAGCCGCTAATTAGTTTGTTAATACTCGGACCCATGGGTGCTCATCAATTTCCGTGGGTGCTCGGGCCCTTGAGTACTCACAGAATCGGCACCTATGGTTGTAGGGGAAGTGTCTCCGAGTGGATCGATTGGGATAATATAGGGCCTTATTCTAGTTCACTCTTTCTGACAAAATCCTTCTTAGATGGACAAAACCATGTGCACTGCAGGTGGGGCAGATGTAACTTGTGCAGAGAGAATTAGATTTGGGTGAGTTATTTTGTTTCTGTGCAGGGCAAATACTGGCTGCATTATTTTTACACTGCAATGTAGATCTCACTTTGAAGTAAAACCCCACCCAAATCTAACTCTCTCTGCACAAGTAACATCTGCCCAACCTGCAGTGCACATGGTTTTGTCCATCTAAGAAGGATTTTGTCAGAAAGAGTGAACTAGAATAAGGCCCTATATATTTTCATTTTTCCCATGAATGGGTGGCTAAGGACACCCCTGCATTGCTTTGCCTACAATTCTGTTAGCATGGCTCTGCTAGTATGTGTGTTGTTGTGTGACGGTCTGATGTGCTTTATGCATTTCCAACTAAATGTGATGCGATCTAGTTCACAAACATTGTGCTGCATATACTTTTTGTATGCTGCGATGTGATGCGCGGGAGCCTGCAGCGCAAGGCAAAAATGCACCTTGTGTGCGCACCTTTAGGGATAATTATAAAAGTAATAAAGTCCCTGCATTTGTAGCAAAATAAAAAAATCTCACTATAAGGGTATCGGTTATTGGGTCAACTCAATGAAGGTCGGCATACGTTGGGTCAACCACAGAAGGTCAGGGCTTAGCTCGACACCTGAAATAGGTCGACATGGCTAAAGTAGACAGGGTCAGAAGGTTGATGCAAGCATTCGATTGACAGTCAAAAGGTTGACATGAGTTTTTCATGTTTTTTTTGTCCTGAATGTCGACATAGTCAACATGAACATTGTCAAGTATACCACGTACCCTTGCATGGCTTGCTATGCTCTCCATGCTTCGGTCACGGTGCCTTGCTGCGCTAAGCACACTATTATGTTCTCTCACCACGCCGTAGTGGATGTAGGGTATGAAATACCGCCCGTCGGCACAAGTCGGCAAAAGAAAAATGGGAAAACCTCATGTCGACCTTTTGACTGTCAACCTTCCCAATGTTGACTTAATGCTTGTGTCGACCTTCCACCCTGTTGACCTTAGCCATGTCCACCTAAGCCCCATCGACCTTCAGTTGTCGACCCAATGTATGTTGACTTGCATAAGGTCAACCTAGTGACCATATCCCATTTCTAAAAGTCAGAAACAAAGGAACGGTCACATCTTCACCGTTTTGCATCACACTGTGGGGAAATGTTGGTCACATACCTAACAATGGGGTGCAGTGTGAACGCACACAAGGTGCACTATGTAATCTGACATTGGCCCTTATTCTGGTTCACTCACAAAGGCAAATTCCTTCTCAAATGGACAAAACGATGTGCACTGCAGGGGGGGGGGGTGTAACATGCACAGAGAGATTTAGATACGGGTGAGTAATTTGGGTTATGTGCAGAGAATATACTGACTTCTTTTTTTTCACATTGCAATATAGATCTCACTTTGAAGGAAAACCCCACCCACATCTAATTCTCTCTGCATATGTTACATCTGCCCCACCTGCAGTGCACATGTTTTTTTTCCATTTGAGAAGGAATTTGCCTTTGTGAGTGAACCAGAATAAGGGCCCTAGTACACACTCTGCAGCAGCTGCTTAATGAATTTTATTTTTAAAATGTATTTAAGAGAACCCGCACATTGACAAATGTAGTTTCTAATAATTAGTATAATTTGCCCGCAGGACACAGAAATCTACCCTCTGCTCTGCACCGTTCACCGTGATCCCAAATATTTCTCTGATCCGTACAAATTCAACCCCAACAATTTCTTGGATGACAACGGCGAGTTCAAAAAGAATGAGGGCTTGATGGCTTTCTCTGCAGGTAAGTCTCTCTATAACAGTGGTAGCCAACCCTAGCCCTCGAGAGCTACCAACAGTGCACATTTTCCAGACAACCTAGCTGCTGCACAGCTGCACTCATTAATCACTGACACATTTTAAAAGATACACAGATGGAGCTGTATTTACTAAAGCTTCTAAAAAAAAGGTGATGTTGCCTAAATCTGATTCCGTCTATCATTTTCTAGGAAGCAATAGAGAAACAATAGACAGAATCTGATTGGTTGTATAGGCATCCTCACCTAATTTTATTTTTAAAAGCTTTAGTAATTGTACCCCTGATTGTTATAGAGCTGGGGTAGCCAACCCTAGACCTTGAGAGCTACCAACAGTGCATGTTTTGCAGGTCTCCTCACAGAATCACAAGTGAGCTAATTAGCTCCATCTGTGTATCTTTTAAAATGTGTCAGTGATTAATGAGTGCAGCTGTGCAGCAGCTAGGTTGTCTGGAAAATGTGAACTGTTGGTAGCTCTCGAGGGCTAGGGTTGGCTACCACTGCCCTATAGTGTTTACAAGGAACTGTTAAGAAGGTCACACCAGGGCCTCTAGGGCACTGGGATCTGTGTGTGTGTGAGTGCCACCTCCGCATTTTTACTTGAGGGCCAAGAAAGTGGTTGTTGGCAACAGAAAGTGGTTGTTGGCGACAGTGTGGGGTTGGGTGGGGGATGTAGGATAAAGTTTTGTCTAATGTTCTGAGAAGCCTTTTACCGGCCCTGGGTCACACAACCATCAAAATATGTTTCTGTTAATACTTATTAATTAACATTAATTTCCTTAAGTAATTCAATGTTAGACGCTCAAACTACCACAAATCAAATATATTATGGACATTATTTGTTTATATGCAGTATTTTAATTGAAAATTATTTTTTTACAGGAAAACGGATCTGCCCTGGGGAGAGCCTGGCTCGAATGGAACTTTTCATCTTCCTCACCACCATTTTGCAGAACTTTAAACTGATTTCAAAGACTGAATTCACAGAGTCTGATATTGCTCCAAGAATGGCCGGGTTCTTAAATGCACCGATCAAATATGAGCTATCATTTGTTCCTCGCTAGAACTGCTGAACTTCTAACAGTCTCTTATGCTGTGTACACACGGGGGGAGATATATTGCTCAGTTTCTACTTTACATCAGCGACCAGAGATGGTCACTGATGAAAAAGAAACTGCCGGGGGGAGCCCGGCAGTGGTAATCAGCTGGTCGCAGGAGCATGCTCCTGCGACCAGCGATTACAATGGGGCAGAAAACGGGAGCGTGCACCCGGCAATTTATCGCCGGGGCACACTTCCATCACTGGCAATATGTTCGCCTGTGACCATATTCCCAGCGATTATAGCCCCTATCGCCCCCGTGTGTACACAGCATTAGAACTTAGATTATTGTTATATTTCGGCTAGCTGTAAGGCTTTTTGGAACAAAAAATTGAATTGTCCCGTTCTGATTAGATTTTAATCCCAGGATTAGAGCACTCGCTCAGATGCTGCCCAGCTGTTTCCATCCCGGCTGTGTGGCTCTGTGCATCCCTCTGTGAGGTCACACTGTGCATCCCTCTGGCCGCTCTCAAGTTCTGGCCTCACTGCCGGGGATTCCACGCTCTGCCGCTCCCACCTGCTCCAGACTCTGCTCTGCCATACCGCCCACTCCTGGCCACACCACCTCGTATGTAAATGTGCTGGGCGGGTGCTTTTTTTAAAATTAGGGAGGCCAAAACCGGGATTTCGGGAATCCTGGGATTGAGCATTTTTCAATCCCAAATCCTGGGATTGAAAAAATGCCCCGGGATTAGCCTACCTAGTTCTGATTCTGAGATTTCCGTAAATTCAATATTTATGTCTCCAATTTGTTCAGGTCTTTGAAATACATATAAGGCACACTGTGCAAGTGCAGGTTGCCAGTGCCGTCACTAGACATTTGGGGGTTATTCTGTTTGGTACGGTTCGACCGTATACGGGCGGATCAGTTTTTTTCTTCCATCTGCGCATGCGTAGCTTTCGCAATGCGCATGTGCGGCGACCTCACACCGCTCACGGACGGGTCTCTCGGTGCGAAAAAACCTGTCCGCAAGAGTACGGTCATTGTGGGCAGCATGTGGGCACTAGACCACCCCTAGAGATACCGTATGAGAGCGGATGCCTGGGTCTGCTAATTAACGCTGAGTTTTACTCAAACACATACACCTGAATGTAATAAGCAATGCTGCAGCCTATTAAGTGAAAACCATTACTTCACTACCTGCAAGCCACACACAGCACTCAAACACATTGGAAGCATATCTTTCTACACTTCTCTACATGTAAAGGTTGGTTTAATTTTAGGTAATATTCATTCTTATGCTGGCCACACATCAGACCAACTTTCCTCCAACTAACCAACTAGTTGGTTGGATGGAATAAAAACCTGGAACTGGATAGTAGCAAATGTAATTTGTAATTATGTCATTTGTTTCTCAAATCTGAAAATGGACATCAATTGTCACTCAGACAATGTACTATAGTTGGACCTATTTTATTTAAACTATTTCACTGAATGTTTTTGTCCATTCCTCCTGAGTTTGTGAGCAAATTGCTTATTGACATTTGCCCTAATACAGTACCAGATTTTCGGTCCAACCAACCAACTAGTCGGAAAACGTACGTTTCACCGTACCAAACAGAATAACCCCCTTGGTGACCTGTGCCAAAAATAGGATTAGTGGCCCACTGCATATTCAAAATGTGCATGTGACTTTGAGGGGATAGGGCATGACCATTGAATAATACTAAATCACACAATACTACACAGAAGTGTCCTTTTTTCACATTATACCGCATAGTAGTATCCGTTATTAACACTGGACAGTAGTGTCCATTATACGCGTTCTATCACACAGTAGAGTCCGTTATTCACATTACACTACACAGTAGTGTCTGCTATTCACATTATACCACACAGTAGTGTCCGTTATTCACATTTAAACCACAATAATAGTAAGCAATAGTGATGAATGTTTCTGTTGGTAAAACTATGAGGCAGTGTACATTAGTATTGTATATCATTAAAAGCTAGATTAATGCTGACAGAGTCTACATTGCATTTATTCATTATTTCAATAATTGTATCAACAATTTTATTTTGGCAATGGATGCTCTTGTACTACATTTCTTCTGTACTTGCTCCAGGTAATACCCTTTATCAGAATCTTATCAGGATTATTATTTGCATATACACCCATTTACCATAATAATAAAACCACCTGCCTTATATTGTGTAGGCCCAGGGGCGTAACTATAGCACCGCAGCCCCCGCGACCGTGGGGGGGGGGGGGGGGGGGGGGGCGCTGTGCATGTGCGGGCGCCGGGGGCTGCAGTGCTATAGTTACGCCCCGCCGCTATCCCCCCACAGACTTTACCTGTCAGTGTCTTCAGTACGCGCTGGTCCCGGCTCCCTTCTTCTGCTATGAGGACCACCACAAAATATCCGCCCCCATTTAGCATCCCATAGATGCTTGATTAAACTAAGATCTGGGAAATGTGTTGGCCAAGTCAACTCCTTGAATTCTTTGTATTGTACCTCAAGTCATTTCTGAAAAATGTTTACTGTGTGGCATTATCCTGCTGAATATGAAGGGGTGTACTTGGCCTGCGACAAAGTTTAGGTGGTGCTGTACATGCCAAAGTATCACCCACATGAATGCCAGGACCCAAGTTTTCCCAGCAGAAGATTGTCCAGAGCATCACACTGCCTCCACCGGCTTGCATTCTACCATTTAACCATTTACCATAACCCTGCTGCCCCTTTCTCCCTCTTACTGTTACTCGCTGTTTTCCCCCTGCCTCTCCCTGTCACCCACTGCCGTGATGCATAATGTGATCTTGGGTAGGGGTAGAGGAGAGGGGCCCAAATTATATTTTTGCACCTGGTTTCACCACCCACAAGTTCTGCCACTACCCAAAGCATTAATAAAACTTAGAGTGTGCACACACGGTGAGATATGCCTTCTGATGTTGATGATATAGTCAACATCGTGTCGGCATCACATGCAGATCGCAAGGGCTTTAACCCTTGCGATCTGCTTGCGATCCTGTTGCGCATTCATGTATCGCAAGGCAGATAGTCTTGGCTGCATTGAATATATATAGTGCAGATCTGCACTATATAGTCAAAATTGTGCCATTGCATGCATTCCATGCGATGCGAGTCCCGATGCGATCTCATCGCATCAGGACTCGCATCGCATGGCATATCTCACCGTGTGTACACACCATAACACTAAATATAGCACTGAACTACAAGTCCCATCATGCCATGCCACAGTTTTGCTATTAGGGAATGATAAACTATTGCAAGGCATGCTGGGATGTGTAGTTTCACGACAGCTGGAGGGACACAGTTTGGACATGCCTGCTCTATATGCATACCACCCAACATCTCTGTCGGGAGTCAGGACACCCAATACTTTATGCTAGGTGCAGATTCATTTATCTGCCTGGGATGTATATTGCAGGACAACGGTCTTTGCATTCACATTCCCTGCAAGTCACCTTTTGTACATGGAGGGAATATTCTTGTTAAGGATTAAAAAAAAAAGTCTGTTGTGACACTGACTGATAATGTTTGCGGCACCGTCAGAGCCGCATTTCCCATTAGGCACATGAGGCACGTGCCTAGGGGCGGCACATGTTTGGGGGCGGCACTTGGATGCCTGTGATAGTATTGTCAGCCCAATATGTACCAATAACTGCAAAATATCCACTGTACTGTACCATATTCCATCTTACATAGAGTGTAAATGGATGTATTCATAATAAAAGAACATGTGACAGTTAGTGGCTTTTTTTATAAATCCATTATATTGGCTATTACCAAATGAGGGCTTATAAGTAAACAATAAAAATAATAGACAGGGGGTGGGGGGCAGCGTTATTGTTGTGCCTAGGGGCGCCGTCATCCCGAAATCCGCCCCTGGGCACCGTCTTGAATTGATTACTTATGCAGACATTTCTGTCTGACACACACAAAGTTATGTAACTCTAGGCTTACAAAACAAGCCTTTGAATGATTGCCAGATCCATGTGGAGGAGGGATTTCCCAACTACCCAGAGCTGAAACACAGAGCAAGAGCTGATTCAGAAATGTGAGATTGTAAACAACTCAAACTGACATACAGCCGTTTGCAGGTTAAAGTCTAAATGAGGTCTCAGTAACAGACAGATATGGAGGTGGCCGGGCTTGTTGTGACTCTGGTTCTGATCTCCAGCATAACAGTCTTGCTGACTCTATGGGTGAGAAAGAGACGGAAATCTGAGACCCCTCCTGGTCCTCACCCCCTCCCTCTCCTGGGAAACATCCTGCAGATTGATTTCAAGAACATAGTGAAGGAGTTTGTGCAGGTCAGTTATTCTTCCCTTCTGCTGATAAAAAGGCCGACAATATACTGCAGGCAGCATACCTCCCGACTGTCCCGGTTTTTGGGGACGTTCCCGCATCCCTCCCGCAGCCGGCAGTGTCCCACTTTGGGGGGGGGGGCATACGCACAGCGTCTATTCAGCGGCGCAGTGGCTGAAAACAGGGCGTGGTCTAATTTGCATAAACCATGCCCTCATTTTTATACACCACACCCCCTTTTTGTACACTCGCACGGGTCCCTATTCATCAAATGAAAAAGTTGGGAGGTATACTCTAGGCTTTCAGGAAAATACTAGTGAATGGGGTTCTCTGCTCTCTCGTCACATCATCACAATTATATTGGCACAATGCAACATGGATCATCTGTAATATGTTTTAGAATGGTTCTGACAGAGATATGAAGAGGTCGAAAAACACACTGCCCTGATCTGTTGATTCTCCTATTCCTCAACCTGAAAGAATGAACGTCGACTTTTCACAGTTCAGCCTTCTGCAGATGCCGACAGGTTTAATGTGAACATTTCAACAATGTTGACATACTGCCGACATTGTGGTGTTGACATTATGACTACAGTCCCCCAAAATAGCAGTCTTATTGCACCCTGACCCCCTCTATTCACATCTCACTGCCCCATCATAGCAGTCTCATTGCACCCTCAGTCAACCTACCTTCATATCTCACTAGACTCTCCATAGTAGTCTCATTGCACCCTGAGTCCTCCTCCCATTACACCTCACTAGACCCTCCATAGCAGTCTTATTGTACTCTGAGTCTCCCTACCTTCACATTTCACTGCCCCAACATAGCAGTCTAATTGCACCGAGTCTCCTTCCCTTTACATCTCACTAACCTCATCATAGCACTCTCATTGCACCATAAGTCCCCCTCCCTTCACATCTCACAGGCCCATCATAGCAGTCTAATTGTCCAATGAGCCTTCTCTCTCTATGGGCCAAACGGAATGCCAACCAAGTTCGGAATGCTGGCCAAACTCAGATGCTTTTTTACAGGGGAAATCACTAACAAGGCAAAAATATGCCTTGTAAGTGATTGCCCCTTTAAAAAAACATCTGAGTTTGGCAGGCAACTCCCATTGCCACCAAACTTGAAGGGTATTACATTTGGCACCATATTGCTCTACCCCATCCTTCTATTGTAGTCCCATTGCTCCCCTCTGCTCTCTCCATATATTTGCTATGCCCCCTCCTTCCATAGCAATGCTAATGCCATTTCCTTTCTGAATATCACACTAAAACCCCATTCACACCAGCATAATTTCCCGGGCTATGGAGCAGGGTTGTTCTTGGGTTTAACCCGGGGACCCGGCCAGGGTGAATGGGGTAGGGGATACTTACCCGGGTTGCCGGTCCTCGGTGTGCTGGGGATCCACACAGGCAGCAGGCGCAAATGACGGAACATGCGGCGGATGAAGATGACGCAGCTCTCCGGCGGCAATGAGGGCAACGGAGAGCTGCGTCATCTTCATCCGCCGGCTGTCCCGTCATTTGTGCCCGCCGCCTGTGTGGATCCCTGGCCTGCAAGGAGGACCAGCAACCGGGGTGAGTATTCTACACACCTCCTGCCCACCTCCACCACCATCCCGCTGACTGTCCGCCTCCTCCCCGCCGACTGCCCGCCTCCTCCCCACCTCCTGCCGGCCTCCTTCCCGCCCCCTTCACACACCAGAAAATGCAGGGACTTTTCAGGTATGAAAGGGGCCGACCCGGGAATGGCCCGGCATGATTCCTGGGCTATATTCCCGGGTGGTTCCCTGCGTTTGCTGGTGTGAAAGGGGTATTACTCTCCACAATAGAAGTCCCATGAGAGATAGAGACAAAGAGAAAATCAATGAAGATAAATTACCGACCAACCGTCTCTAGTTTTTTTTAAAAACACAGTCTGGAACATGGTAGTTAGGAGTGGCTGGTACTTTATTTCTGTCCACTTTATCACTCTCCAAGGCTTAGTACATAGACCCCCCTGAGGCTGGGGCACATAGGCTTCTGGGATCGGGATGCCTCCTGAGCACTGACCTCTATTTTTGTCTCTCAGGGAGACATCCAAGGAGACGGGTAGAAGGGAGAGTGTATAAAATGCAGAAAAATTGACAAGGGGTACTTCCCGCAGTGCCCCCCTGACTCCACCTACAGTATGGTTATAATGTCATGGTGCAGTGTATATTGCCTACAGTAAAACATCTATTGCCCCTGTGAATCTACTGCAAAGTAGAGATTCATTAAGGTATTATATATTCTTCCATTTGTGGCAAAAAAAAATTTTTTTTCTAGTCTACAGCATTCAAATATTGGGCCAATGTCGGAGCCACTATTTCCACATAGTTTAGCTGTTAAGGTTTAGTATAGTACATGCAATAAGTGGTTTTAAAATAGTAGGAGGTATTCAATTTCCTTCTCCCTGCATAGTTTTCCTCTTCAAAAGTACCTTTGATTATCGATATAAAGCTGGTTTCTAGTTAATTTGATTATAAAGATGACAGAGGCGGAACTACCATAGGTGCAAGAGGTGAGGTGCACCAGGTCCCTGGAGGACTATGGGGCCCAATGTTTCTCCTGTCACCCTCTTCCTGTCACCTACTGTTTTTCCCTATCACACTCTGCCTCCCACTGCCTCTCTCTGCCTCCCCTTGCCTCTCCCTGTCATCCATTGCCTCCCCCTTTCACTCACTGCGATGTTGCATATTATGAACTTGGGTTGGGGTGGAGAAGGGGGGCCCAAATTATATTTTTGCACCTGGGCTCACCACCCACAAGTTCCACTACTGAAAGATGACCTCGTTTTTATCCATACTATCTGTGTCTGATACAGTATATATGGGTCCTTAATCCACTCAGTTTCCAACTTGTGTTTCCCCAGCTTGGCTCCCGATATGGTCCTGTATCCATGATATACCTGGGTCAGAATCCGGTGGTCGTATTAAATGGGTACGACGTAGTGAGAGAGGCTTTAGTAGACAATGGAGAGGTGTTCAGTGAACGGGGGAAAACTGCTATTGCAGAGAAGGCTTTCAAGGGATATGGTAAGAAATATGTTACTATGTGCATTGTGAAGAAAGGGGGAGAAAGAAATAAGAACCACATCTAAAAGCTATGGGGCCCATTTACCATTCAATATTTACAGCTAATTCCCCCAAAACTTTTGTTTTTGGAGTTAGCCACAAATATTAAGTATCCTTCCAATGTAAGTAGAAGTTACGGTACTTGTTTCCTAGCACGGCGCCCACGATATTAAGTTGTATGACATCGCATTGCATTGCATCGCATGCCATATGCCCGCATGCGATGCGATTTTAAATTGTATAAGCCCCTATACGATTTTTAATTGTATAAGCACCCTAATAGGTGCTTACAATGTTAAATGCACCCCCACGCCACCCGCACTATCAATGCCAACCCGAAGCGTGGCGAGCGCAGCGGTACACGTCCTCCGACCTTTTCATACCCCCACTATCCACGTCGGCGTGGAGTTGATTTTATATAGTGTGGCGTGGAGTTGATTTTATATAGTGTGGTGTCCGCTCGCCAAGCTTCGGGCTAGGTGGCTCGCTGCGCTCGCCACACTATCTAAAACCAACTCCGCGCCGACGTGGATAGTGGGGGTATGAAAAGGTCGGAGGATGCGTACCGCCGCCCCTCGTGGGCTCGCTGCGCTCACCACGCTTCGGGTTGGTGTTGATAGTGGGGGTGGCGTGGGGGTGCTTTTAACATTGTAAGCACCCATTATGGTGCTTATACAATTAATTATCTTATAGGGTGCACATTTAACATTGAAAACACCCATTAGGGTGCTTATACAATTTTAAATCGTATGCCATTGTATATGGCATACAATGGAATACAATGCGATGGTATACAATTTAAAATTGTATAACATCGGCTGTCATCACGTAACATCGCATCGCATTGCATACCATCGTATGCCTTATGGTACGCGATTCGATGGGCGCCGTGCTAGGAAACAAGTACCGAAGTTACTGCAACAGGAATCTCCTATACCTGTTGCGATGGCTCCAGTCCCGCACGCAGCCACATCCTCCATAGGATTCTACGGGGGATGCTATGGTGCTAGATTCATATATCAGCGTTATATTGGCCCCACTGCAGCTATGGACATCTGTAAATCGCGGCAGCCCATTGTAGCCTGAGGACTTCTCACTGACCTGAAATATGTGCTTAGGATTTACTAGAATCCTGCAATTGTTTCAGGGCCTATAGTCATTTAGAGTTTCACGCTAATGCAATTGCAATTTTGTAGGCGGAGAAACTGCTAATATTAGCAAGTGAAGGAGGCCCCCAACAGAGCGATTGCACAATCATTTGCAATTGCATTCATATTCACAGCCTATACGCAAGGCAGAGGACCATCAACTGCTCAAGTAGATATATGGCTACACAGACTACAAAAATAGGAAGGTGTATACTGCGCTATAGTAAAATAAGTGCTATTCAATATTAAAGGTGCCAATTAATGGGATGCGGTCATTTGGTCTACTGCATTATGGTCGACAGTCATTAGGTCGAATCCATTAGGTCGACATGCTAAAAGGTCGACATGACTCTAGGTCGACATGGGAAAAGGTCGACATGATTCTAGTTCAAAAGGTCATTAGTTCGACAGGTCATTAGTTCGACAAGGTCATTAGTTCGACATTGTCTATGTCGACATTCACAAGGTCGACATGGAGTTTTTCACTGTTTTTTGAGCCAACATGTGCCGACAGGCGGTATTTCATGCCCTACCATCCACTAGGGCGTGGTGGGAGAATAAAATAGTGTGCCGAGCGTAGCGAGGCACCGTGCCCGACGCATTGCGAGCGCAGCGAGCGATGCGAGGGGATGCAGTGCACTTTAAACTGTGTCCATGTCGACTGTGTTGACATTCAGGTAAAAAAACAGTAAAAAAACCCATGTCGACCTTGTGAATGTCGACATAGACAATGTCGAACTAATGACCTTGTCGAACTAATGACCTGTCGAACTAATGACCTTTCGACCTAGAATCATGTCGACCTTTTCCCATGTCGACCTAGAGTCATGTCGACCTTTTAGCATGTCGACCTAATGGATTCGACCTAATGACTTTCGACCATAATGCAATAGACCAAATTATCCCAACCCCAATTAATATAGGTAAAATGAAGTTATTTAACATTAGTAATTAAAAAAAGTAAATGCATGCCAAAAACAATACAATTATAAAAATAAATAGAATATCAAAGAATTTTTATTAAAAATATTGCAATTGCTGTTGCTTGGAGAAAATCACTATATAAAACAGTCGTTACGGTACTGTATTCGTCAGAGCCCGCTTGAGAGACCGGAATTTTTAATGTATTGCCTCATTGAAAATATAAAGGGGTCCCCAATGGAACTATAATGAAATTTAGCACTCCCAGGCTATTTGTGGAAGGTTACCTAGGTAGGCTGTGGGAACCCCTTAGGAGTGGTAGAGGGATGGCAAATCACACTGAAGAGATGTGGCGTAAGCTGGTCCGGTCTCAAAAAAAGCATGTGGATTGGAAGTTGATGGTGTGTTGTATAGTAAGTTCTGTCCTGTCCACCAAAGGCTACACAGACTGACCATGGTAGTAGCAATGCAGGGACCATGTTTCTCTGCATATATGATTGCTGCTGCGTTTTTGATGCCACTCCTCGTTACCTTTCACAAATGGCCACGTCCTGTCATAATGGACCAGATGTACTAAGCTTAAAAAGTGATCAAATGTAGAGTAATAAACCACCAGCCAATCAGTTCCTACCTGCCATGTCACAGGCTGTGTTTGCAAAATGACAGTGTGCAGCTGATTGGATGGTGGTTTATCACTCTCCATTTTATCACTTTTCAAGGCTTAGTACATCTCCATCACTGTCCTCACTGAGAATATGAAGGAAGTTGCGTCACTAGGCGGGTGCGGGGGGTGCGGCCCGCACTGAGTGTCACCAGTCTTTGGGGTGACACCAACATCAGCCGCGCTGCCGCACCCGCCGGTGGTTCCATTTAGAGGGGAGAAAGAAGAGCGCATTGCGCGTCTCTCCTTCCCCTCACTATCTTCCTCCTCCGCCGCCGCTTCAGAGGGGAGGGGAGGGGAGCGCTCAGCGCAGGGCGCATATCTCCTTCCCCTTCACCATTTCTATGAGTGTCCCTGTCTTGCTGCGGCACTGCAAGTCAATCAGAGCTTGCGGGCCGGCAGCCAATCAGAGCCGGCCTGCAAGCGAGATATGATTGTCTGACAGGGACAGACTCATAGACACAGTGTGGGGGAAGGAGATATGCGCCCTGCGCTGAGCGCGCCCTCTGAAGCGGCAGAGGAGACACAGGAGACAGAGGACAGCAGGCCAGGGGGACACCGGACTGGGGTGTGGGCAGGAGGGGCGTGTACTGTGCTCTCTCATGCCCCACCCTCCCAACAGCAGCAACAGCAGCAGATGGAGACAGGAACAATGGTGAGTTGCACTCTGCTGGTGGGAAATATGTGTATCTGGCACTGTGGGGGCATATGTGTATTTGGCATTGTGGGGGAATATATGGCACTGTGGGGGCATATGTGTATCTGGCACTGTGGGGGCATACTTGGCACTGTGGGGGCATACCTGGCACTGTGGGGGTATATGTGTATCTGGCACTGTAGGGGCATATATATATCTGGCACTGTGGGGTCATATTTGGGCAGCCCAGATGGTGTAATGGTTAGCATTACTGCCTCACAGGGCTGAGGTCATGCGTTTGATTCCCACCATGGCACTAACTGTGCGGAGTTTGTATATTCTTCCTGTACTTGCGTGGGTTTCCTCCGGGTACTCCGGTTTCCTCCCACAATCCAAAAATATACAGGTAGGCTAATTGGCTTCCAACAAAATTAACCCTAGAATGTCTGTGTGTGCATGTACATGTGGTAGGGAATATAGATTGTAAGCTCCACTGGGGCAGGGACTGATGTGAATGTTCATATATTCTCTGTAAAGCGCTGAGGAATATGTGTGCGCTATATAAGAAACTATTAATAAATAATAAATAAATATGTTTAATGGGCATCACATTGTGCAGTGTAATTGGCATTATGGTATGGGGCATAATGTGTAATGGGTGGAAGGAGATATTTATTTATTTATTAACAGTTTCTTATATAGCGCATACATATTCCGCAGCGCTGTACAGAGTACAGTTGCTCATTCACATCAGTCCCTGCCCCAGTGGAGGTTACAATCTAGATTCTCTATCACATGTATACGTGCACACAGACATTCTAGGGTTAATTTTTGTTGGAAGCCAATTGACCTACCTGTATATTTTTGGATTGTGGGAGGAAACGGGAGTACCCGGAATAAACCCACGCAAACACGGGGAGAATATACAAACTTCGCACAGTTAGAGCCATGGTGGGAATTGAACCCATGACCTCAGCGATGTGAGGTAGTAATGCTAACCATTACACCATCCGTGCTGCGCTGTTACGGCGTGGGGAGCATTGGGTAATTGCCATCAAAGTGTGGGGTGTAATGGGCATCAAGGTATGTGGCATATTGTGTTATTAGCATCACAGTGTGTGGTGTATTGTGTAATTAGCATCGTGGTGTGGGGCATAATGTGTAATTGGCATTACGGCATGTGGCTTTATGTGTAATGGGTATTACAAAATTCACTAAAATGTGCAATCTGCAGGTACACAATACAATCACGGTACAGGCCACGCCCCTTCTGATAGGCCACGCCCCATCTTCATTCTTCCAGAAAGTTGGGGGGGTGACACCATGAGTTACTACACCGGGTGACACCAACCCTAGTGACGGCACTGGAAGGAACCATGACACATGTGCATTGCTATCGCAGAACATGCGCAGTCTGACGTAATTTGCTCAATTGCAAAAAGATCTGCATTACTGGCAACTCGGAATAAGGCCCTTATTTTATTATTTATTATTATATTGTGTTAGATCACAAAACAGTAGTCAGAATTGTTTTTTGCTTTGTTTTTATAGTAAGTGGGTGTCAGTTTGAATAGTCCTGTGTATTTGGAATAAGTAAGCAGTTTCATGATTTTTGTAGTATCTGGAATTGTGAAGCCTAATTCGTGGACAGTAAGTGCTAAATACATATAGAATAGTGGGAAGAAATTTTGATTTGAGGTACAGTATGGTGTCCAGAAATATATAAATGCAAAGTAGTTTTAATAACTCCAGTGACTTCTCCACATGTAGGGGTTATATTCAGTAATGGCGAGCGATGGAAGCAGATGCGGAGGTTCTCCCTTAGTACCTTGAGAAATTTCGGAATGGGAAAAAAAAGTTTAGAGACTCGTGTACAAGAGGAGGCCAAGTGTCTGGCAGAGGAAATCCAGAAGAAAAGAGGTCAGTTGGCGAATTTCAGTCCTGTTCTTCTATTTGTGCTCTGTATAGCTAGGTCCCAGATAGGAATAATTGGGTTCAAAGATGTATCTCTAGGAGGCAATGGAGTCATCTGCCGACGGCTTCTGCTCCCAAGGGGGCACCTCTCCTCCCCTGCGAGTTTGAATCAGTTCATTGAAAGCCATTGATATCACTTCTGTGGCTCCCCCTCCAAGCAGGACCTTAGACAAACTGGGGGAAATTTGCTAAGGTGTGTATTATACTTCACATGTGATGTTGATATGGACAACCAACGCTTCGGGTTCGGTCGCTCGCAACAGGTTTATATCCAACTCCATGCCCACTTGGATAGTAGGGGTATGAAAAGGACGCCTTTTTCCCATTGAATTCCATGTTAAAATGGACTCAGTCCATTTTAACATTGATTCCTATGGAAAAATCGGGTCATCGCATCGCATCCGATGGTCGCATGCGATGCGATGCGATGTGCCCGATTCTAAATCGGACGCCCAGATAGTACATAAGTACCAGCAGTCGTATATGACTGCTTTGTAAATCCCCCTCCGGAACACGACTTTGCATACGACTAAAAAAGTCGTATGCAGTCGTAGGGAAAATACTAATGCAAAAAACTAGGTTTTTCATATTAGTAAATTTACCCCAAGATGACTGGCTGTCAGGATGCCAGCGAGCAGGTAAATATACCCCCCCCCCCGGCTGGAAACGGTCATCTGTCAGACCACACTTAGGTCGACAGTCATTAGGTCGACCCCGGAAGGTCGACTGGCCCCAAGGTCGACAGGGTTAAAGGTCGACATGGGTCAAGGTCGACATGACTTAAGGTCAACATGTGCCAAGGTCAACATGGGTTTAGGTCGACAGTCATTAGGTCGACATGAGTTTTTCACACGGCTATATTAGAGCATCTGATGGTCATTTTTATATATTAGTAATCACCGGAGCCTCATGTGCACCTGCTACATGGGGTACATGTGTATATAGATGCTGCTTGTTCTAATATGCGGCTATACAAATGGTACATAAATGGTGTATGAATCTATCCTGCCGCTGACATTATAACACTGGTTCTAATCACCTAAAAACATATACTAAGACTAATGCTTTTCTATGCTACATCATACACACAGAGCAGACCGTGACCCTAACTAGCCTATGATCGTTTCACCACTGCTTAACAAGGATGCCTGGATAAAGCAGTGGTGAAACGATCGTAGGCTAGTTAGGAATTGTGGAAATGAAACATGTTACAAATGTCAGATTCCCCCATGCAGGCTATCAGGGGATCAGGATATTTCCCCGATATATCTTATATGTACTGTTCAAGGCCATAACCAAATGCATCTGTAGTACTGACTGAGACTGTATTATCAGCCAACATTGTAGCTCAACATAGCCACGCAAACAGTCTTCATTTTACTTACTTTATATGAGCCTCTGATTTTTCACTTTACTGTACAATTTGTGCACAAACAAAGTTATTGTTTATTTCAGGGGTTCCATTTGATCCCACCTTCCTCCTGAGCCTGGCAGTCTCCAATGTTATCTGTTCTATAGTCTTTGATGAACGTTTCGACTATGAAGATAAGGAGTTTCTGTCTCTGTTGGCACTCATGCAGGAGACCTTCAAAATTGTGACTTCACCGTGGGCTCAGGTAGGTAAAGAACCATATTTGTACAAGAACACATTGATAACAACAGTTCGTCAAGATAATAGTGAAAGTCAAATTAAACAATCAGACAAAGGTTGATGTATGGTGCACAATTATCAGCAGCTGGCAGCGGTGGTCAATCCCCTAAACAATGCAAATAGAAATAGATATGCCAGCACTGACTGTGTAACAAAGAGTTAGACGGTTCTCAATGATAAATTATATTTATTAACTATAATCATATATAATATAAAAAGCAATAAAATATTGTATATAAAAATCAGAAGAAATTGTTGCAAGTGTCACATTTGTGACTTCAACTGTTGTATATTTTGTAGTAAAAGTTCAGTAGAATAAAGTCATATACTGATAAAACTGGGTATGGATTGTCGACATACAGTATTACCATTTGGGTCATGGGTCTTCAAACTGCGGCCCTCCAGATGTTGTGAAACTACATGTTCCAACATGCATTGCCACATTCTATAAGAGCATGCCAAAACTGTCAGGGCATGCTGGGACATGTAGTTCCACAACATCTGGAGGGCCACAGTTTGAAGACCCATGATTTGGGTGATTCACTGATGATTGGAGAAAAGGGAGTAGATCTCCATTCCAAAAAAATTCTCCAAACATCAGTGGATCATCCAAATGGTAATATATTGACAATCCATACCCAGGTTTATCAGTATATGACTTTATTCTACTGAACTTTTACTACAATATATACCACAGTTGAAGGCACAGATGTGACACTTGCAACAATTATTCTGATTTTTATATATTTTGTTTACATTTTTATTAGTTATATTTTATTGCTTTTTACATTATATATGATTATAGTTAATAAATATAATTTATTGAGAATAGTATAACTTTTTGTTACACAGCCAGCGCTGGCCTATCTATTTCTAAATTAAATAATCAGGCTTTCTGGATTCATATTTTGACACCTATTATCCAAAAATCTCCAAAATCCAGAAAACAAAACAAGGTACAGTACTGTAGATTGCTGCTGCACATTATTTTACACAGGGATATCCAACATGGAGCTCTCCAGCGGCTGTGGAACTACATAAGCTAGCATGCCCTGCCACAATTTTGCTGTTAGAGCAGACTTAAGCTATGTCAGTACAAGCTGGCAAACCGCATTCTGAATAGACCTGGTTTAAAATGGAGTAATGGCAATTTTTAACAGATAAATTGTCTTCAAATAACACTGATACTCTATTTTAATAAAGTATCTATATACAATATTGTGCAAAAGGAGGGAATCCTGACAAGGGTACCTGCCTCCTGAGCCTAACTCCCCCCCCCCTCCCCTCCCCAGGTTAATGCTCCCCACTTGTATCTAAAGGTGGCCATACACACGCAGATTTATCTTCAGATCTGGCTGGTTGGAACAAAATCCTGGTTATGGATGAGAGCAAATGACAGTTGACCATTTGCTTGGAAATGCTGGAAAACTGACAAACTGTCACTCTTCCATAACCATGTTTTTGTTCCAACCAGCCAGATCTGAAGATAAATCTTACTAGTGTATGGGCACCTTAACCCTAACCCTCCTACCGCACTGCCTGAATATAACCAGGGCCGGTGCAATGTCCCTAAGCGCCCCAGGCAAATTTTCAGTGTATGCCCTACCTCTTCCACCACCCGCCCCCCACCCATACCTGGCACCTCATGAGAAAATGCTGAAGCCGCCGCTGACGTCCATGCTGTGGGGGTAGTGCTGCAGGCGGCCGCTTCTGACCTGCTCCATGGGGAGGAGGGAGGTGCGGGAGCTACCCGAAGCCTCCGCGGTGCTGAGCCTGACATCCATGCTGGAGGGGCGGAGGGAGTGCTGCAGGCGGCTGCCGACCTGCTACACATGGGGGTGTGGGCTACTCGTGGCTGGGGCCGGGAGACATACTTTTCCCTGGAGATAGTGTGGCGTGCCCTGGCTGGCTGAGATGATAAATGGGCTGGTGGAGGCTATTTACCTGCTCCTTGCGCGGCGTGCGGCTTCTTTCCAGCAACTCAGTGCCGCCCTCCAGTGGCCGGCGCCCTAGGCAAATGCCTAAAGCTGCCTAGTGGTGGCGCCAGCCCTGAATATAACCCACCACCCCCCACCCTACAGCCTGACCCAACCCTACCCTTCAAATTGTCTAGCTCTTACCCTCCCTCCCCGCAGCCTAACCTAAGATACATCTGGCCCTTACTTACTATTGGGTCTTGTGAAACATTTAACAAAATCACAGTACTAAATTCATATGTGTATTCAAAAGATTTTTTTTCTTTCTAGATCATTAACTTGGCACCTGACCTCCTAATCCACTTCCCGGGGAGCCACCATAAGGCGTTTAAGAATTTTGACAAGCTGAAAGAGTATGTGATAGGAAAGGTCAAATTACATGAGAGGACATTAGATGAAAACTGTCCAAGAGATTTCATTGACTGCTTTCTCATAAAGATGGGGCAGGTATGTTCTTGGGGGGGGGGGGGGGGGGATCAGTATGATTTACCTACAGCTGAATTACTGACATTTACTTGACCGACACTGTTATACAGCCTTGGTGTAAATACCGGTTTACTGTTACTAGGTCGACTCTGTGAAAGCTAACATACATTTGGTCGACCAATAAAGGTCAACAGAGCTTAGATTTGAATTCTGATTTTTGGTTGTGGATTTCTTGAAAATGAATACAATTAGCTGATATTACTGTATGTAATTTAGACGTATGCTGGCCACACATCAGACCAACTTTCCTCTAACCATCCAACTAGTTGGTTGGATGGAATAAAAACCTGGTACTGGATAGGAGCAAATGTAATTTGTAATTAAGCCTTTTGTTTCCCAAATAAAAAAAAATGGACAACAACAACTGTCACTCAGACAATGTAATAGTTTCAGCTATCTATCGCCCACCTGGGCAGCCAACACCATTTCTGGAAGATTTTTCTGCCTGGCTCCCTCACTTCCTTTCACATCTCAACCATCATCAATGGTGACTTCAACATTGCTATTGATAGCCCAAAATCTGCTGCTCATGCCTCCAAACTACTCTCTCTAACCTCCTCTCTCGGCCTCTCCCAATGGACTGACTCCTCTACTCATCGGGAGGGCCACTGCCTTGATCTATATTCACTAAGCTGTGTTTAGTGTTTAAATTCACCAATACTCCTTTCCCTCTCTCAGATCACAACCTTGTCTCCTGCATGCTGTCCTCCAGTACTTCTAACTCAAAAACACAGAAATCATTTAATCCACCTCAAGCCCGCAGAAATATTAATGATATTAATTTTCAAGTACTTACCTCCCCACGGCAACAACAGCTTGCTCCTATTTCTGCATTCAGTACCCCTGAGATGGCGGTATCACAACTAAACCTAACTCTCAAAACAGCCCTGGATGAAGTGGCTCCAGTTACACACCACACTCCACGTAGACCTAGGCGCCAACCGTGGCATTCTAAATTAACGAGACACCTACAAAATATCTCACGCAAAGCTGAGCATAAATGGCATAAAACTCTCAGTCCAATGGATGGATCTGCCAGTCCTATAGTTATGCCCTGGAAACTGCCAAACAAACATATTTCCAAACTCTTATTTCTGCTCAAGCTTCTAACCCAAAACGTATTTTTAATACATTTAAATCCCTTTACAACCCTCCGTCACCCAAGCCACCAGCCATTATTCATGTTCAAGATCTTGCTTCTTACTTCAGGGATAAGATTGACAAGATCAGAGACGAATTGGTATGCTCCAAATCAGTTGGTGATATGCTCAATTCCATACCTGAGCCCTCTGACGCATTTACTTCATTTGATCCCACGAATGAAGATTAAGTGGGATCAATCTGCACTTTTCTCTTCCTCCCACTTTACTACCTCTCCTCTTGACCCTATACCCTCGCAAATAAGAAAATCTCTGTCTCCTGTGCTCATCCCAATCTTAACTAAAATCTGTAACCTCTCTTTCTCTACTGGTGTCTTTCCTTCATTGTTCAAACATGTAGTTATTACTCCGATTCTGAAAAAACAGAATTCTGATCCAAGTTCTCTCTCAAACTACCGTCACATTTCTCAACTTCCATGCACCTCCAAACAACTTGAAAGACTTGCCTACACTCCCCTCACACGCTTTCTTAACTCGCACAACTTACAGGACCCGCTTCAGTCAGGCTTTCGTGCCCAACACTCCACAGAGACAGCACTGACTAAAGTTATGAATGATCTGGTCACTGCTAAGTCTAAAGGCCACTATTCATTACTAATTCTTCTAGATCTCTCTACTGCTTTTGACACTGTTGATCACAGTGTCAACAGGAAAGCTTCAGGAAAGCTTATGAAATTCCAGAACCAGTCACAGAACCTTGCATTCTGGTGGAATCGATGCAATAAAGAATATAGTATCTATCCTTATGTATCAATGCCTATTTCCCTATAGATTGTAAGCTTGTGAGCAGGCCCCCCTACATTTTGACTGTCTGTAAATACCCTGTTTGTTGTATCACTGTCTCCTTTGTAAAGCACAACAGAATATGCTGCGCTATATAAGAAACTGTTAATAAATAAATAAATAATGTAGTTGGACCTATTTGATTTAAACAATTTCACTGAATGTTTTTGTCCATTCTCCTGAGTTTGTGAGCAAATTGCTTATTGGCATTTGACCCCATACAGTACCAGATTTTCAGTCCAACCAACCAACTATTTGGATGGTTGGAGGAAAGTTGATCTGATGTGTGGCCAGCATTATTTCTAAAATCCAAAACCCAATGTTAAATCTGAAATCCAAGCCAAAACACTTGAGGTTTTTTTTTCCAAAACCAAATCAGAAGGGTGATCGCCCATCTCTACTTATTAGAAGGGGAGGCTCTAGAGGAAGGGCTGCAGTAAAGTTCAAAATACAAATAAGGGAGGCCCAGCAACTGCAAACTGACTCAATAGCGGTTGGTGTTTCTCCCCTTTTTGAATTGTGTACTGTGCTGCAGCTCATCCTCTGGAGCCGCCATTGTGATTAGTCAATTATAGCCTCAATAGCCAATGATAGCAGTTTAGCTCAATATTTTTAACAAATGCTTTTCAGACATGACAATATAATAGGGTCTTCTGCTTGTTCATCTTGATTTTTGCTTCGTTTTGTCCCTTTTTCTTCCTTTTCTTCTTCCCCATCACCAGGAGAAAGATAACCCTACTACAGAATTTGATTATGAAAATATGTTTGTTACTGTGTTGAATCTGTTTTTTGCTGGGACAGAAACCACCAGCACAACACTGAGATATGCATTACTCATCCTGCTAAAATATCCCGATATTAAAAGTAAGTGTTCCCATCTTTCAATATGATAGAAGTTAATATCTGCCAATCAATCGTATCTGCAGTAAAACAACCACAAATATAAGAAGAATTTACATGCTTTACATTTTTGCTTATTCATGGAAACTAGACCTATACAGTACTGTAATGCCCGGTACACACCAGGACGATTGTGCTCGTGAGTGGGTCGTCACAGGAACGTACGACCCGCTCACGAGCTGACGGCGCCGCCGACCCGCTGCGAAAATGCGGCTGATGTGATCGCGATCCGATCACGACCCCCACCCACTGCAATGGTCGTTTCTGAGATCTACCTGCAGCAGGTAGGATCTCAGAAAAGACCGACCGACCCGCGGGGCCGCACATCGGATCGGGATCGCATCAAAAGGACACTGAAATGGCCCAAAACATGGCCAATTTACATACAATGAGTCGAGATTGTATCTAAATTGACTAGTTTTGGGCCATATTGTCCTGGTGTGTACCCCACATAAATGAATTATACATTATGTAATACAGTATTACAGTACTGTGAACATCTCGATTTCCCTTTGGCCTGGTTCCTCTAATTAACTTAAGCAAGTGCTCTCTAATAACTTTTTAATAGAAAAATTGTACCAAAAATGATGTATTTTCTAACATTGTTGCCATATTGCATTCAATTTTTTTTTTTATGTTCTAGAGCAGTGGCATAACTAGGACAGCACAATATGTGGTTCTGCCCTGTGTGCATAGCAGAGAAGCTGCCATTGAGTCAGTGCCACTTCAATTTGAAACCCTTGGGGAGTTTTTTTTTTTGGTTAATATAGTTTAATTTGATTAATTTGACTTGGATATCAAATCACACTGGGCCTGATTCAGATGAATTTAAGACATTAAGTCCAAGATGCACTGTACACACATCCCAGTGGTCCGTAGGATGCAGACCTAAACGGCATGGATCTATGTAGTTACAATAGGTATTCCTGGGCCGTGAGGGGGCGTGCCCAGTGTCAGGGACTGCATCAGGATATACACCAGTGTCCATGATGTTTTAGAACCAGGGGCCTTATTCTAGTTCATTCTTTCTGACAAAATTCTTCTTAGATGGACAAAACCATGTGCACTGCAGGTGGGGCAGATGTTACTTGTGCAGAAAGAATAAGATTTTGGTGGTTGGTTTACTTCAAAGTTAGATCTATATTGCAGTGTAAAAATAAAGCAGCCAGTATTTACCCTGCACAGAAACAAAATAACTCACCCAAATCTAATTATCTCTGCACATGTTACATCTGCCCCACCTGCAGTGCACATGGTTTTGTCCAGCTAAGAAGGATTTTGTCAGAAAGAGTGAACTAGAATAAGGCCCCAAGAGAGAACAGCAGCTCTCTCTGGAGCATAAGATACACTAAAAACATATTGCATATTATTTAAAATAGATAAAATATTCATGTTGTTGACAGTCAGTGTGTCGACAGGAAACATGTCAATGGAAGAATGCTGACCGCTTTAAACTGACACAATATAATGATTTCCATGGGAATGCCCTGTGTTTTCATGGGAACACCCATGAAACACTGGGCATTCCCATGTATGCGACCACGGCCCATCGCCCCATGCCCTCTACCCGCACTGCTCTTTGTGAGTGGGCCGGCGAATAATCAATTTGCCGTGGCTGCTCGCACAATGCAGCTGCACATGCACATAAACGGACAGGATCCTGGTGTTCAGAAGACCGGGTGCTGGAATCGCGGCACCTCCCAGAATGCAGATGCCGGAATCCCAAATGCTAGGTGGGGTCAGAATGCTGGTGGAGAGTAAGGGTTAGGCTAGGGAAGGGGAGGGTTAGGCTGAGGGAAGGAAGGGTCAGGTTAGTTGCTCCTACCAGTCGGGATTATGGCAGTTGGTATACTGTCGGTCAGCGTCCTAATTGCATTCATCCATCTGTATATACTCATTGACATATGGCGTTTAGGCCCTTATTCAGATCTGATCTGATTGCCGTACAAATATGTTCTCAAAATGGGCAAAACCATGTGCACTGCAGGTGGGGCAGATGTAACATGTATAGAGAGAGTTAGATTTGTGTAAGTTATTCTGTTTCTGTGCAGGGTAAATACTGGCTTCATTATTTTTACACTGCAATTTAGATTTCAGTGTCAACACACCCCACAAAATCTAACTCTCTCTGCACATGTTACATCTGCCCCAACTGCAGTGCATCATGGTTTTGCCCATTTTGAGAACAACTTTGTACTGCGATCAGATCTGAATAAGGGCAATAGCGTAGAGACTGTGAACTGAAGATATGTAACACATTGTGTCACATCAGAAAATGAATGATCTCACACATTGTGACTAAGATGCAAACATTTCAATAATCATTTTACCCTCCTACAAACAGTAAAATACAGAAGTGCATATGTGATATTATTATGTGATAAAAACTATACTGATTGATTTTTAATTTCCAACAGAAAAGATCAAAGCTGAAATTGACAGTGTGGTTGGCCAGAGTCGCTGTCCATCGGTGGAAGATAGGCTCAGAATGCCGTACACAGATGCAGTGATCCATGAAGTCCAGAGATTTGCAGATATTGCACCACTTGGACTCCCACATTCAACCACCCAGGATATAAAGCTGAGAGGCTATCACATCCCAAAGGTCAGGAACCGATAGCTAAGTCATCACACATAGCAGAATGGATGTCTGGGAATGATTTTTAGAACACATCAACATACAGGTTTCAAAATCTAAAAATAGTTATCTATGGACTTCTGTCGTCCCATTATATCCTATAGCATTTCTCTGAAGGCTTCTGATGCCATCTAAATTATGGCATGTAATATTGGAACTAGCATCTAGCATACGATTCCCATGTAAAGTTTTTCTTAACTAAGCTGATTATTTTTGAGTGACAAGTGATTTTGTCAAAAAAGGTGTGAAAATTGGCAATCAAACATTTTTATTCATCATAATGACCTGTAATGTTGACCTTATATAGGAAAAATAATGTTTTTTTACAGATTTTTCATTTGAATTTATATAACAAATGTGAGTAATGCTGGCATTTTTAGTGGATATGTTGCGCATCGCTCACAGACATGTTGGCACTCAAAGTGGGATATTCAATCTCCCGAAGCCATCTCCCGATGGGGGGGGGGGGGGGGGGGTGGCTGCGGGGCCCTATTCAATGCTGTCTTCCCCGACAGCATTGAACAGGGGATCTCGGCAGAACGAGCAAGACTCCACAAGCAGTCGGGCTTGTTCTGCCAAGAACGGCTGGGAATTGACAAGATCCAGGCTGCAGCTCGCCTCTTCTTGGCCGCAGCTCGCGGCCACGCCCCCTTCTCGTCCCACTGCAGGCGGGACATTGAATCCTGCCTGCAAATTCTTGGGACAGGGTCACGGCTGTCAGGCCATCTCGACAGCCGCGACTCAAGCTTGAACACCCCCCAAAGGGTTAATTACTTTATTAAACAGGACATTTTCTTAGTTGTGGTCTTTATGTTAAATGTAAAGTTGCTTCATTTGTTTTCTAGGGTGCAACCGTATTCCCCATGTTGACCTCCATCCTGAAAGATGAAAAGTATTTCAAGAATCCACAGAAATTTGATCCTGGACATTTCTTAGATAATCAGGGCAATGTGAAGAAAATTGAAGCCTTCATCCCCTTCTCTATAGGTGATATTCAATACTGTATAATGTTTGTTGACCATAAAATGCATTTACTGTTGAACTGCACTTACTGTACAGATACAGTAGTGTAGTGCACAGTAATTCTGTTTATTAGATTTTGGGGGGTATTCAATCTGTGCCTTTATTTATGCTGGAAATAGCGGCACTTGTCTATACAATGCTGCCATACTGACAGCATTGAAGGCTGTCAGATCCAAATTTTTTAAAAGTCGGATCTGTTTTGATGGAAACAGCTGTAAATTGTGAAATTTACAGCTGTAAATGTGTGTGTGTGTATATATACAGTGTATGCCTTTTTTTAACCTTTGTATTGCTCCTCACAATCCTGTTTTATTGCTTCCACAGGTAAGAGAATCTGCCCAGGGGAAGGCCTGGCACGGATGGAGATTTTCCTGTTCCTCACGTCCATTCTGCAGATGTTTGATCTGAAATCCGACACCGAGCCTGAAGACATTGACATCTCTCCCGTTCCTAACAGTGGCAGCAATGTTCCCCGACCTTACATGCTTTACATGAACCACTACTAACATGTAGCCTAACCCAGTGGCGTAACTATCGCCCCATAGCCCCACGGTGGCGGGGAGGCGCTTGGAAGGGGAGGGTGCCGGGGGGGCTGCGGTGCTATTGTTACCTGCTGCGTCTGCCCCGGGACCTTTCGCCGGCTCTCCCTCTCCCTGCTCTCCCAGCTCTCCCAGCTCCTTCTGCAATAAAAAATGTGAAACACAGAAAATGGCTCCCCCATAATGCAGACCGTTTTTGAGGATGCTAGAGGAGCATCCTTAAAAACGGTCTGCTGTACGGGGCAGCCATTTTCTGAGTGACATGTTTTTTATGACAGCAGGTGCCGGGAGAGCAGGGAGACGGAGAGCCACAGCGCAGACTGATTCGCCGACGGAAGGTCCCAGGGCAGACGCAGCGGCACTATGTGGAGGGGTAAGGGGTTTGGGGGGGTCGAGGTGGGGCGCAGGGGTTGGGGTCGCGCTGGGGGGGACGACACGCAAAAGATTTGTGGCAGGATGGGGATTTTTTCATAGTTATGCCACTGGCCTTACCTCAACACTTTCAGATGTTCCTTTTACCCAATATAATGGGCAACAGTATATACAAGATTATGGTGACCATCCAGGCCAAACCATTGTATTTCACTTGTCCCACAATGACTGAACACAGTCTGTCATATGTACCTCTATAGGCATCTTTACAGTATGGGGCAGCCACCCACAAGTTGTTCCTCAGTCACAGCTCTGTCTCTTTGTACATCTGATATCTGATCACGCAATGTGATGAAGATACATGCACAGAATAAAAAAAATAGCAGCGTGCAACATCGACAGTGTGGGCGACATCGGCTGTGGGGCGACTCATAATCAGACCCTATGCATTAATTCACCATTAGGTATCTGACAATTGTTTCAAATATATCCAAAACATTAATAAATACAAAGTTATAATATTAAAAACGTGAATCAGCAGCTGAATTTAGACATAGTGAAGAAAATGAATACATAATTTTTTTTTGCAATTCAAACAGTCTGGTTTAAATGTTGAAATATTTTTTTTTTCTATTTTTAATACTCTGCAGCCTTCACTGATCCGTGCAGGCTGCAGAGTGTAAAAAAAATTAAAGAAAATGGAGTCGCCCCCCCCCCCCCCCCCCCGGGGTCCCCCGTATTTCAAGAACCAGGCCCAACCAGCCAGCAGGGTAATGTCACAGTGGGGGGGACACTTATTATATAAGGTCCCGCGGCCAAAACATTAACCCTACTGACCAGTCAGCCTGGGCAGGGGTCCTGGGGGAGTGGGGACCGACCCAATGAAGGGGTCCCCCCTATAGAACTTACCTGCCCAGGCTGAAGCCTGGTGCTGTCCCTGGTGACCTTGGAGCGGTGGCCACCGGGCTGATAAAGTGTAAAAAGATAGAATTATAAACCATTGTCTAAAACTGTGGAACTATGAGTCCCAGCAAGCCTCCCCCGCATGCTGGGACTTGGAGAACCACAAGTCCCAGCATGTGGGGCATTAAAGGGCCCGCTGAAACTTGAAGTTCCATAGTAATAGAAATAGTAAAAAAACCACACACTGACACATGAAAAATAAAACTTTAATACATCCAAAGCCCATACATACTGATACTTACCTTACTTGAGCCCGTAGGTAGGTCCCCGGGTCTGGTGTCCTGATGTCCTGGGGCTCCAGGGTCCGGCTCCGGTGTCCAGGTCCAGGGGTCCGGCTCCGGTGTCTAGGGGTCTGGTGTCCAGGGGTCCGCCGAAATCCATAGGGGACTTGTGGAAGGAAAATCTACTCACGGGTCTCCTCCGGCGTAGATCTGGCCTCTTCTCTCCTGCAGTAGTCCTCCGGTACTTTGAAGAAAAAAAAAAATGATCACTCGGCACCATCGCACTGGAGAGGACCGGAAGGTTCATCTTCAGCATCTCTCCTCAGAATGATTCTATTGGCCGTCTAGCGGGCAATCAGGAGCCGAGAAATTTGGCTCCTGACTGGCCACTAGGCGGCCAATGGAATAATCATGGTTATGCTCCGGAGGGACACCCCCCCTATTTGTAAACACTTTTTTTGGCCAGAGCCATGCACGAATCTCAATAATCTGTAACAGGGGCCTGATTCAGACCGGCTTGCTAGGATGCATATATTTGCTGCCTAGCAAGCAGGTAAACACCGCCAGCTGATGTCATGTGATGTGGCGTCAGGGTTTGCACATGTGCATATTCACACATGCGCATACGCAAACCCCCTCCATCGGCACCAGGGGTGAAATCAGACTTGAGCAATCAGGTCTGAATTGCCCCCATGGTTCTGTCAAACTCACCAGCCAGAACCAGGTCTATTTCTCTGGTGATTTTTGGTCATGTTTAGGGTGCGATTTGAAAATCCTATTACATTTGCGATTTTGATATTTTTTATGAGAAATCATCTGGATGCAATTTTGAATGTACAATTTTTTTGTCTACCACAAATCACTTACTACTACAGATGGAGCGCCTCTTGCTATTGCTTCACCAGCGCCAGAATCTGTCTGCTGCCGATTGCCGGCGGAGAGGCGCGTGCGTCTCAGTTTCCCGTCGGCGGGGGGACAGGAACCCTGTCCGTCCCCGCTTCAGGGAGACGGATAGGGTTAGGGGGTGTGTGGCAAGGCGGTGGGGACCCGGGGCGACCACCGGCGAGGCGGTGGGGAGCCGGGGGGAGCCCCGTTTTAAGGTGACGTGCGCGCATCTCGTGTGCGCGCATCCCCTTACGGCGGCTGGTGGGGGATGGCGGCTGGTGAATCTTCCGCCATCCCCTGCAATAGCAAGAGGCGATCCAACTGTACATCTGCGATTTTTGGTAAACGTGCCGTTTTTTACCAAAAAAATCGCACTTCTTAAATATCGCATCCTATTACATATCTCCCCAGGTTATATTGGTGAGATAAGAGCGCTAGGCAAAAAACTAAACATGTATATACGAATGAAAGATTAATTCTATTTGAAGAGGAATTGGTGGAAAGGAAAAAATAATAAAATAAAAAAAAAGGAAAAAGGTTATAAAAATATTTTAAGAATATTCATGCTTAAGTCCACATGGCTAAATCAGATGAACTGAGATACTTATTAAGTCTCCTCTGCTCAAGCATGGCTATCCTAAAAACCTGGAGTTTAATTGCAAAATGTGGATAAGTGCACCAGACCCCAACTCCTCTGTTGCCAGCCTGGCTGCGCTGTACACACATATTTGTTTTGAAGTTGTGATAATTGGGCACTGGCCATGTTTGGGGAACCTGTGAACTCTTGTATGACCTGTATCAAATGTATTTCTTTTATAAATATTTGTCCAGATCAGAAGAAAGTACAGGATTAGTATCACGTGTTGCCAGATTATTTCCTTGCGCAATGAGACTCATTTAACAGAAGGGCCAGAGTCTTTGTTTCCTGTGCTGATTACTACACATGGACTTAAATATGTCCACCTATGCCATTATGATAGTGCTTCAGTAAAAAAATGACTGGGACCAAGGTTACCTTGCTGTGCAGAAATAAAATGTGTTGATTGGTAGATTCATACCCAAAGAAATGGCAAGTGATGTCACAGCATCTTAAATTACTGCATGTTTATACCACTACTGGTCACAGGAAGACAATGTCTAACACAGTTTGAACATGCCCCACTTAAATCTACTTTAACTCTCTCTGCACATGTTACATCTACCCCACCGGCAGTGCAGCAGGGGTTTGTTTTTGTTTTTTTTACTTAACTTCTAAACACCAATCAGGCTCCATGGTTGAACCATCCCAACTTTATTAAATTAATATTTCTGGTTATACAGTATTTGTGTACAATTTTACAAACTGTGGATAATTGGTGTACTCGTTTGAGGAACTAGTCAACAATGCAAAAGTGGTTTAAGCATCCCTGGTTACGGTAATAGGTTTCAATGGTTACGGTATAGATGACAGACAATGTCTCGGTCGACCACTAACGGACGGCAGTGACTAGGCCAACACCAAATTGTTGCTATACCTCAGGTTGACACTGCCAAAAGGTTGACACCAGCTTATGGTCGACATAGGCAAGGTCGTCAGTCAAAAGGTCAGTGTGAGTTTTTCATGATTTTTTGGTGTCTAAGTAAACGTACATCGACATGGACACTCTAGTCGGGAGGCCACCTATCACACATTGCTCTGAGCAGAGGGGAATAGGTGCTGTGTGAACAGGGTCTAGCCACAGGAGGTAGAAGGACTGGGAGCATGGCCACAGCTCACAGAGAGCTGGGCATCCCAACATAGGCACATATTCAATTAGAGTCGGATCCATTCCAACAGGCATTTGTCGGAATGGATCCGACAATATGTGTTCAATGTGGCCTGATCCGACTGTTGGATTTGAGCCAACAAACCCGACTGTCGGATTTGAGCCAACAAACCCGACTGTAGGATATGAGCCAACAAATCCGACTGTCGGATTTGAGCCAACAAATTTGACTGTGTGATTTGGCTGCTGTTGCTCACCCAGCCCGGGAGGTGGGAGGATGATGAAGGGTGAGCTGCTGCTGTTTACACAGCACCATCCTTCCTGACTCATCTCCTCAATCCGTTTTTATTTAAAGTCGGATCGAGATTGTCGGGAACGGTACAAAACCTGTCGAATTTGGCCCCATTTGTGAAAAAAGCATGCAAATTGGCGGCTATTCCACCAATCCACCTGGTTATGACAGGTTGGAGTATAACATAAAAAAAATTAATAAGTCGAAGCATGGATTCAGCTAAATGGCAGTTTAGTACTAATTGAATATACCCCATAATGATGTAAACAGGGGAGCGACTCGCAATTGGCACATTACCTTCAGGACATGTCCCTTTTCAGGAGACCCACTTCATTTGATTAGACTGTACGTGAGGTATGTACAGTAGAATGGTGAATGCATATTTGTAATTAATTATGTAATTAATTTTAATTTGAAGTAAAGGAGGGGCCTGATACTTCTTGTGAACATTGAACATTTATTTTCCCAGAATTTTAGACTCCTGACAGCTGGAAAAAAAACAGAATAAATATCTTTCTGGTATGATTTAGTTCTAATTTGTACCCAAAAGAGAGTTATTTTTGCAGCAGTAATAAGTGCCATATGACCCTAGTTTTTCATGCCAAAAATTGTGATGTCCTTATAAAACATTAATTATACAATTTGAACATTGCTGCCAAATGGCTGCATGATTATGTATTAAACGAAGACTTAAAAAGCAGACAGCCTTTCTTCTGAGCATGTGCAGTACAGAATTATATTATACAAAATACTAGAAGTAAAGGATTTATGATATGCAAATATACATTCTGTACAGGGTAAAAATCATTATTAAATGAAGCAACGTTCAGAAAGCCATACAAAAAAGCAATCTAAGAGGATTATTCAGCAAGGATCTCAACAGCAAATCTTTTTCTAATAGGCAAAACCATGTGCAATGCAGGTGGAGTAGATGTAACATGTGCAGAGATGGTTAGATTTAGGTGGAGTGTGTTCAAAATGAAATCTAAATTACACTGTAAACATAAAACAGCCAGTATTTACCCTGCACAGAAACCATATAACCAGTTGTGGTTTTTACCTATTACCCCCCCCCCCCCCCCAGTTAAAATCCGCCACTGTGTGAAGCCAGATGCAGTCTGTGAGACTGCCTGGCCTCACTGTGACTGGCAGTGACTTCCTATTGAAAGCCCCACCTGCCAGTCACCCAAGGCAGTCCCATTGGTAGGTGTTCCCTCTCTCTGGGATGCCTCTATGGGCTGCTGTGGTGGTAGCAGAGCCGAATTTCCCATTAGGCACGTGAGGCACGTGCCTAGGGGCGGCACATGTTTGGGGGCGGCACTTGGATGCCTGTGATGGTACTGTCAGCCCAAAGTGTACCAATAACTGCAAAATATCCACTGTACTGTACCGTATTCCATCTTAAATAGAGTGTAAATGATAGGACATGCAGATACTGCCCCTATAAACTGTCCTACTTAGTAATATGTATACATAATAAAAGAACGTCACAGTTAGTGGCTTTTTTTAATAAATCCATTATATTGGCTTTTATCAAATGAGGGCTTATAAGTAATCAATAAAAATAATATAATTAGACAGGGGGTGGCGTTATTGTTGTGCCTAGGGGCGCCGTCATCCCTAAATCCGCCCCTGGGTGGTAGCCCATATAAACAGGTTATGCATATAATGTGCATGAGCCGGGACCGTGAATATGTTTCTATCGACTGCTACCAAAGCAGCCCATAGAGGCTGGGAGCCAGTGCATGCACAGTACCAAAAAAGCTACTGTGCATGTGCCGGTCCCATGATGGGGGTTAAGACTGGCAGTGGAAACCAGTAGGAAGCAATATTACATTTGCATCACCTGCAGTGCAACATGGTTTTGAGATCCTTACTGAATAACCCCTTAAGCACCAGCAATTGTGGCATGGCTGAACAGCATGACTTGTCAGAAGCCGTTACCTGTACCAGATAGGACAGAATGGGATTTTTATACTACAGTACACTCCAAAATACCATTATCAGATGTTTGCTACTCCTTATAGTCCACATACAGTACTGCTGGTTATGTTTTAAAGTTTGTAGAACTATAAGTACCAGACTAACCAAATCAGACAGAGGATGCGGACACTTCCAATACCTGAACTACCACAACTAACAACATACTGTAAAAAACACATATACCCTATAAAAGTATATTAGTTAGAATATTTAACGAACACCTTAAGGTTCATGTCATTGTACTATACATGTAACACAAGTATGTTTTCTATTCAATTTGGATTGCATGATTGAAAGCACAAGTTCTCCAGAAAGCACACAGGTTCAGCCGCCGCACTGTTTTCACTGGAAATTGGGTCTGTTTTTGGGGACTTTGCTTCGCCTGTATCAATATCCACGATAAGCCGCAGCATGGCTATATCCTCTCAGTACGATATCGCAAGGATTCCTAAGTGGAGCTGTACCTGTCAGCATCTAAGGATTGCAGAACAGCTGTGTGTGTTTACAATATGGATAAACTTCAGAAACTTCATTGCAGTAATGCAGTTATTGATGCAGTTTACTTACACTGCAAACATATATATCCAGTTGCACCTAATGTATTGCGCACATCATGGTAAAGAATTCAGAATGGCAACAGAATGCTGATATCATCTGAATGTCGACATGACTATAAATGGTTGAATGTCGACATGATTCCTGACATCTAAGTAACACTCTTTACACGTAGCTGATATTTTTCTAATGCAACACTTTTAGGGGTAAATTTACTAAAGCTTCTAAAAATAAAAAGAGAGGTCAGATTCTATTATTTCTTTATTGCATTCTACAAGATGATGGATAGAATATGACTGGTTGTTTTCGCCAACATCACCTCTTTTCATTTTAGAAGCGTTCGTAAATTTACCCCTTACATGTTAGCATTTAGGCATGCAAAACTGGGACAAAATAAGCCACCCCTACAAAAATAAAATAAAATTCCACCCCTACAAATATGCTCCAACTCCAAACTCCAAACCATTTAGAAGCACCCCCATTTCTAGAAGGATAGCATACTGGTATGTAATGTAGGGATTCAAGACAGTTGGGAAGTAATATAGCGATTCAAGACAGTTGGGAAGTACTGTAGGGATTCAAGACAGTTGGGAATTAACATAGTGATTCAAGACAGTTGGGAAGTACTGTAGCCATTCTAGACAGTTGGGAAGTTCTATAGCGATTCTATATAGTTGGGTGGTACAATAGCGATTCAAGACAGTTGGGAAGTACTATAGCGAATCAAGACAATTGAGAAGTACTATAGCGAATCAAGACAATTGGGAAGAACTGTAGCAATTCAAGACAGTTGGGAAGTACTCTAGCGATTCAAGACAGTTGGAAAGTAATAAAGCAATTCAAGACAGTTGGGAACTACTGTAGCGATTCAAGACAGATGGGAAGTACTGTAGCCATTGTAGACAGTTGGTAAGTTCTGTAGTGATTCTAGATAGTTGGGTGGTACAATAGCGATTCAAGACAGTTGGGAAGTACTATAGCGATTCAAGATAGTTGGGAAGTACTGTAGCGATTCAAGATAGTTGGGAAGTACTGTAGCAATTCAAGACAGCTGGATAGTACTGTAGTAGCGATTCAAGACAGCTGGAAAGTCCTGTAGCGATTCAAAACTGTTGGAAGGTAAGTAAAGATTGGACAAGTTTCTATGTGTAATGCTGCATAGTATATAATATTAATTAATATTTTATGCATAGAGCAATTAGAAATAATATAATTAATTATCTATAGTGATCACAGGAAAAGCTCCAAGCAAACTACTATAACTAATATTACATACTGAAACATTACATTGGTTGGCCAACAAAATCAAATAAGAGTTGTACAACAGATTTCAGCGTATGGGATGGTCAGGTTTAATACGATTAGGATTATGGTGTAAAATAAATGTTTGATGATATTGGATATGAGCAAAGTGTTTGCTTTCAGTACATATTAGGTGTACAGGCAAAATATACAACAAATAAAAATGTTATATAAGGGAATTTAAACCGTTGTGAATATTGCCTAATGCCTATGACAAGCATTACAAGATTTCTGTATATAATGGATGAATCGTAAGCTAGCTGACCAGCCTACAGTATATCATGGAGCTCACAGGACTGGAGACTCTACTGCTGGTTCTGGCTGTTTCTTGTCTCTTCATCTATTCAACATGGGACAAATTATACAGGAAACGGAATCTGCCCCCGGGACCGACCCCACTCCCCTTGATTGGAAATCTGCTTCACATCAAGAGGGGGGAAATGGTGAAATCACTTATCGAGGTTCGGTGTACTATTTAATATCTATATGTTCAGAGAATATCTATATGTTCATGTTCAGAGATCGATGGTCATTGTATATGAGATAATGCACTCTGTAGAATCGACGGTTCTGTGATTAGATAGAAGCAAAGGGCTTGAAGTTATTCTTATACAAGTCACAGGAATTCAAGGTGATGTCCAATGTCTGTAATGATTCGCAGCAGGAAGTGCTTTATTCCTTACAATACAGAAGTTTTTCTAATGGTTCGAAATAGTGGTGCCGGAATCCCATCTGGTGACCACAAAACTGGCGCTAGAGTCCTGACATCTTTGGTATCCTATTTCAAAGCATGCCTGAGAAAGATAGGGTTTGGCTGGTGGGGGAATATTAGGTTGTTGCACTAGGAGGTTTAGGATGTGGGGAGAGAGGGGTTAGGCACTAAGGGGGAGGGCAATGTATTAACGGGGAGGTGTAGGCATCTTGACCCCCTCCACTGTACATATTCTGATATGATAGCTCGGTGATTATTTATTACTTACATACATATTACTACACACATATACTACACACATATACTGTATGTTACATATACAGTTTTGCTAGAGATCGAGTGTATGCGACCCTTAAAGTTAAATTCTATATTGTACTGTATACAGTCTTATTTTGGTAAAAACATGGAAATGTGTAAATTTCTTAACATGAAAACACTGTAAATAATATATGCCACAAAGACAAGAAAACGTTTGGTACCTTGAATACATTAATACTTAGTATATTTTTTAGACTAAATTTGTTATATAGTTTGTGAATACACTTTTTTAGAAAGGTAAAGTAACAGGATTAGATGACATAGCTACAGAAGTTCTAGCAGCTGTGTCCCAATACAGATTATGTCAGAGATGTACTAAACGTTGGACAGTGATACAATGGATGATAAAGTACCAGCCAATCAGCTCCTGATGTTATAAGCTGTAAAACTTGTGGCGCTTACTAATATATACAGTAAAAAAAAAAAAAAAAAAAAAAAAAAAAATATATATATATATATATATATATATATACATACATATATAAATAAAAATTGTAGGGGCTCTGCACTCACTAAATTAATAGTGGAGATTTAGTTCATGAATTGATCAATGCATTTAAGCCTGCAGCCCCCTTCACGGGACCCCACTTTTCTGCAGGTCCTAGCACTATTGCTCAAAATGGTTACAATACACATAGCTATCACATTAATGTTTGATTCCAGGCATGCTATCTGGTCTAATGCCCGGTACACACCAGGATGATGGTGCTCATGAGCGGGTCATCAAATGAATGTACGACCTGCCCACGAGCTGACGGTGCCGCAAACCCGCAGCAAAAATGACCCTAATGTGTTCACGATCCGATCGCGCCCCCACCCACTACAATGGTTTTTTCTGAGATCCTACCTGCAGCAGGTAGGATCTCAGAAAAGACCGACCGACCAGCGGGGCCGCACATCGGATCGGGATTGCATCAAAAGGGCAGCGAATGGCCCAAAACACGGCCGATTTACATACACAGGGTGCATAAGAAAATGTGACCACAATAAGACTGTCACAACTGAAGGGCTGGATGAAGTCGTGTGGTGTGTAGCAACCGGAGACGGACCAGAGGAGGAAGGATTAAATCGTGCAGGTTTAATAATAGAATTCATAAATAGAACAATACACGCTTGAATACTTTGTTAAGTGGCAGTTTAGCAGTAATAAGAATTGAGCCGGCACGGCACTTTGTAAAGAAGAAAAAGTTCATTTAAACAATGACAGTTCAAGCACTGCGGACTGCAGGCTGGGGTCTTGGGAAATGAAGAAATCCGGAAAGAGAATGTACTTGATGGTAATGAGGGATCCTTGAAGACTGGAAGAAGATGGATGATGACAGAAGAATGGGAAGTTGCTTGGAAGCAGACGACTTGAAGAACTTAGGCCAGGAAGCTCAGGGATGCAGGCAGAGACCAGACTGTGGAGAGATCTGGCAGCGATGGGGTTAAGCTGAATCGAGACCAACACAGAGCACTGAAGCAAGGCACCAAGTCAGGAGAGGTGAGTCAGAGAGCCGGAGTCAGCTGGGAGCTGTGAACGCCTCTGGAGACTCTTTGTACTGACACTGAACAGGCCTAGGCAGATCCCCTATATCCCTAGAGGGCGGCTGCCATTGGCTGTCAGGTCAGTATGGGCGGAAACCTCAGACAAGGACCAATCTGCTATTTGCCCTTAATCAAGATGGCGGCGCCGGCCTCCCGGCGCCCCTACAGCACATACCGCTACACTTGCTGGCGTCCCACGCTGCCTGCTGCCCACCAGACTGCCGCTGCCTGCTGCCGCTGACCTGGAGACCACTACACGCTAGCCGACGGTGGGCGCGAACAGGTGGGTAGTAAGCCCGCCGCGCACCGCCGCGGCTGCGTGTGACAGTACCCCCCCCTTTCTGGGTGACCCCAGGGCACCTACGCACCTTGTGTGGATTTCTTTGAAAGAACTGTCTCACCAGACGAGGAGCATGAAGATCTGCAGCATCAACCCAGGAATTCTGTTCAGGACTGAATCCAAGCCACTCTACCAGATACTGAAGATGGGTATTGCGGCAACGTGAGTCGATAATGCGCCTCACCTCGAACTCTGTTTCTCTTTCCGAGCCAATCTTGGGCGGTTTAGGCACCTTCTTCTGATATAAGTTCAAACGCAAAGGTTTCAGAAGAGACACATGGAACGAATTTGATATTTTTAAGGAAGGAGGGAGCTGTAGTCTGTAGGCCACCGGATTAATCACCTAAGTGATCGGGTACGGCCCGATGAACCGAGGAGCCAGCTTCATGGACGGTAACCGAAGGCGTATATGGCGGGTAGACAGCCATACTCGATCTCCAACCTTCAACTTAGGAGCTGCTCTTCTTTTCCTGTCCGCCATCCTTTTATATCGAGCGGATGCTTTGAGGAGAGCTGTATGGACGTCTGACCAGATCTTTGCAAACCGTTGTAGGGAAGAAGCAGCTGCAGGGACTTCGGACAATGATAGATCTGAGAACTCCGGAGATCGGGGATGCTTGCCAAAGACAGTGAAAAAGGGAGTGGTGCCGGAGGAAGAATGATAAGAATTGTTGTGCGCAAATTCCGCCCAAGGCAGAAGGTCTACCCAGTCGTCTTGAGAGGAAGAGACGAACAAACGAATGAAGGCCTCCAAGTCTTGGTTGACTCGTTCTGTCTGGCCGTTGGTTTGTGGGTGAAAAGCAGTGGAGAACTTGAGCTTGACTTGAACAGCAGAACAGAGGGCCCTCCAAAACTTTGCGACGAACTGCACGCCACGGTCAGAAATAATCTCTTTGGGCAACCCATGGAGTTTGAAGATGGTGGAAATGAAGAGCTGAGCCAACACTGGAGCAGATGGAAGACCTTTCAATGGGAAGAAGTGCACCATCTTTGAAAAGCGGTCGACCACCACCCAAATTACTGTATGCCCTTTGGAGGGAGGAAGTTCGCAGATAAAGTCCATAGACAGGTGGGACCATGGTTTTGTTGGTATGGCTAGAGGTAGAAGAGGACCGACAGGAGACGTTCTGGAGGACTTATGCTGAGCGCACTTTACACAGGAAGCGATAAAGGAGTTAGGCCTACCATCGCGACGGATGGTAGGCCACCAGTATGACCGCAACAGGAACATTAAGGTCTTCTGTGCCCCGGTATGCCCTGCAAAACGGGAAGCGTGTGCCCAGGACAGCACTCTCTTCCGGAGATTGAGAGGAACGAAGGTCTTGCCTGGTGGAGGTGAAGGCTGGACTGTTACTTGAGCAAAGACCAGAGGATCGAGGATGGGTCGAGGGGAAGTCTCAAGATCAGCGGAAGTTTCAAAAGAGCGTGAATGGGCATCGGCCTTGGCATTCATCGTCCCGGGTCTGAATTTGATTTGAAAATCGAAGCGTTCGAAGAACATGGCCCAGCGGGCTTGACGAGCTGTAAGACATTGGGCCTGCTTGAGGAATGAGAGGTTCTTATGGTCGGAGTACACCGTAATTTTATGTCGTGCCCCCTCCAGGAGGTACCGCCACTCCTCCAACGCTGATTTGACTGCCAGTAACTCCTGCTCTCCAATGGGGTAATTCTTCTCCGCTGGAAGAAACTTCTTGGAAAAGAAGGCACAGGGATGAAGCACCTGGTCCTCCCCTCTCTGCGACAAGATTGCCCCTACCCCCTCTGAGGATGCGTCCACCTCAAGAATAAAGGGTTTGTCGAGGTTTGGCTGGAGAAGGATTGGGGCGGAGACAAAAGCATCCTTTAGTTGTTGGAAGGCTTGAGAGGCTTCAGGTGACCACTGACTTGGATCAGAACCCTTACGGGTTAGAGCAGTAAGAGGTGCAGCAAGGGTGGAGAAGTTCCGGATGAAACGACGATAGTAATTTGAAAAGCCCAGGAACCTCTGGATGCCTTTGAGCGTGGTGGGCGATGTCCAGTCTAAGATGGCTCTTACTTTCTCTGGATCCATCTCTATCCCAGTGCTGGAGAGGATGTGGCCAAGGAATGGAATGGAGGTAACCTCAAAGACGCACTTGTCTAGCTTGCAGAATAATTTATTTTGGCGAAGGCACCGCAAGACCTCAGCTACTGTTTGCCGATGGAGGTGGAGGTTCGATGAGAAGATGAGAATGTCATCGAGATACACCACAATGGAATGATACAATAAATCTCGAAATATGTCATTTACAAATTGTTGGAAGACGGCTGGAGCGTTGCAAAGACCAAAGGGCATCACCAGGTATTCATAGTGGCCGTCTCGGGTGTTGAACGCCGTCTTCCACTCATCTCCAGATCGTATACGGATCAAGTTTTACGCCCCTCTTAAATCCAGTTTAGTAAAGATGGAAGCCCCTCGGATTTTGTCGAATAATTCGGTGATCAGAGGCAAAGGATAGCGGTTCTTGATCGTGATATCGTTCAGGCCCCTGTAGTCGATACACGGGCGGAGGGTTCCATCCTTTTTTTTCACAAAGAAAAACCCCGCTCCGGCTGGCGAAGTGGACGGGCGAATGAACCCCTTATCCAAGTTCTCTCGAATGTAGTCAGACATGACTTTGGTCTCTGGCAGAGACAAGGGGTAGATGCGGCCCCGTGGTGGGAACTTCCCAGGTATCAACTCTATCGGACAGTCCCAGGAACGATGAGGCGGCAGGGTATCGGCACCTCCTTTGCTGAAGACGTCAGAAAAAGAAAGATATGGTGTGGGTAACGACAAGGGTGGAGCTGGTGAAGACGAAAGACTGGAACCTCCTACTTCTTGAGGATTAGTTTGATGGAGTGGAATGACACGAGGCATGCAAGTAGTTAGGCAGTTCGTACCCCAGGCTGTGATCTCCATACTGGTCCAATCAATATGAGGGTTGTGCTTAGTAAGCCATGGTAGGCCCAGGACTACCTGGTGTGAGGACTGAGGAAGGACAAAAAATTCTAGAGTCTCTTGATGTAAGGCACCGACGAGAACTGTCACTGGATCGGTTTGAAGGGTGATTTGCCCGCTGCTGATGCGACTCCCATCTACTGCAGTGAGAGCCAACGGATGGGCCAAAGGTTGCACCGTCAAGGAATGTTGAAGAACGAAAGAGGAAGAAAGGAAGTTCCCGGCTGCTCCGGAATCTAGTAGAGCCTGGACCTTGATTTTTCCCTGAGGGCACACAAGAGTAACAGGAATGGTGGGCACAGTTGAAGAGGGAGATGAAAGCAGAACTCCTAACCTGGCCTCCCTCGGGGAGGTTAGGAGCGGTCGTTTCCCGGACGCAGTGGGCAGGAAGACAACAGATGAGCGGAAGAACCGCAGTACATGCAAAGATTCTCACGACGTCTACGGGATTTTTCTTCAAAGGAAAGCCGAGAGCGGTTGATCTGCATGGGTTCGTCTGGTGGTGTGGTTGTGGAGGACCCAGGTCTAGGAACAGGAACAGCGTTGGTGGTGAGACGAGGGCGGAGACGGTCGGAGCGATTTCTCTCTAGTTGACGCTCCTGCATCCGTAGATCTACTTTGTTGCACAAGGAGATGAGTTCAGCCAAAGTAGCAGAAGAGTCATGGGTAGTTAATTCGTCCTTGATACGACCTGCCAGCCCATTCCAGAAGGCGGAGACAAGAGCCTCTTCGTTCCACTTTAGTTCCGAAGCCAGAGTCTGGAACTGCACAGCATATTGTCCCACTGAGCGACTACCCTGGCGAATTCTCAGGATCTCAGTAGCGGCAGACGACACTCTGCCAGGTTCGTCGAAGATGTGACGGAAAGAGGTAATAAAAGCTTCATAGTCATTGAGCAGGGGATCAGCACGTTCCCAGAGAGGGGACACCCAGTCCAAAGCTGACCCTGCTAGGAGAGACACAATATAAGCCACCTTTGCCTTGGAAGTAGGAAAGTGAGAAGACTGTAAGGTGAAATGCACATCGCATTGGTTCAGAAACCCACGGCATCCTTTCGGAGAACCATCATATTTGCTGGGGGTTGGTAATTGCATGTGATGAGGAACTATTGGTCCAGGTGTAGGAACAGGGACTGGAACCTCTGGAGCTGGAGCCACAGAAACTGAGGGAGCCGCCTGGGGCAGAGCCAAGACCTGAAGGAATTGAGCCACTTGACGTTGGGTGGCCTCCACTTGCTCCAGACGAGCCATGATGCTGTGAAGTGCGTCCGCCATGGAAGCCTGTTCTTCACCCGACTCCATCGGGTCAGTACAAACTGTCACAACTGAAGGGCTGGATGAAGTCGTGTGGTGTGTAGCAACCGGAGACGGACCAGAGGAGGAAGGATTAAATCGTGCAGGTTTAATAATAGAATTCATAAATAGAACAATACACGCTTGAATACTTTGTTAAGTGGCAGTTTAGCAGTAATAAGAATTGAGCCGGCACGGCACTTTGTAAAGAAGAAAAAGTTCATTTAAACAATGACAGTTCAAGCACTGCGGACTGCAGGCTGGGGTCTTGGGAAATGAAGAAATCCGGAAAGAGAATGTACTTGATGGTAATGAGGGATCCTTGAAGACTGGAAGAAGATGGATGATGACAGAAGAATGGGAAGTTGCTTGGAAGCAGACGACTTGAAGAACTTAGGCCAGGAAGCTCAGGGATGCAGGCAGAGACCAGACTGTGGAGAGATCTGGCAGCGATGGGGTTAAGCTGAATCGAGACCAACACAGAGCACTGAAGCAAGGCACCAAGTCAGGAGAGGTGAGTCAGAGAGCCGGAGTCAGCTGGGAGCTGTGAACGCCTCTGGAGACTCTTTGTACTGACACTGAACAGGCCTAGGCAGATCCCCTATATCCCTAGAAACCCTATTGCTTTGAATTTGTATATCCCAGCTTTGAAATTTATTGGTAATTGACTACAACACCCAACAAACCCTATTGCTTTGAATTTGTATATCCCAGCTTTGAAATTTATTGGTAATTGACTACAACACCCAACAAACCCTATTGCTTTGAATTTGTATATCCCAGCTTTGAAATTTATTGGTAATTGACTACAACACCCAACAAACCCTATTGCTTTGAATTTGTATATCCCAGCTTAGAAATTTATTGGTAATTGACTACAGCATATTTCCCCTTCTTATTTTAAACTTTGAATTAAGGCAGGAAATCACTGATTCTGTATTGTATAGACTGCCCTCTCACCATTTGCTTACTTAATTGGTGACCTTTTGTTGTTGGAGGAAGGCTAGTGGGGGTGGGGTGATTTTTGTGTGGACACCTGATAGCAGCCCTACTTATAGTGAGTGCTAGGCTGATATAGCAAAGGCTGATCAGATTCTAAGTGATCAGTTCAAAGTGATATTACAATATTTATATCGAAGCTGGAGTTATACAGGTGTTAAACAGAAGGGAAACATCAGACGAACAATGGAGACTATCCTGTCAGCTAACTCTTCTGCTAAGGACCGCATTCATCTACCTACTTGCTCTGTATACCCTTCTGACTATATCATCCACTCGCGCGTCTGGACCACCTTGCTCCATTATTGCTACAAAGATCATCTGCTGCTCCCTGAAACATGTGAAATATAATTTTATTGACCTTACCACTGTCTTAATACTGCCTTGTATGCCACTGTAGTATTCTCTTAAATGTTATTCCTGTTATCCCGCACCGCGTGTTGCGCCTCTGCTGTGCATAGCCTGACAGCAGCGGCCTACACTGTGTGCTCCATGTCCGTGTCCCCCATCAGGATACATCTAGCATATATCTGTACGTGTCCTATATCTGTACTGTTTTACCTGTTTACCTGTCTACCCATCTGGCTGGTGCAATCACCATGTGGCGCCGCTGAATGGCTGCCTGGGTGCTGCATAGCTCAGTAAATATATGTTCCCTATCCCCGTGTTCCCCATCAGGATACATCTAGTATATATATATCAGTACTGTTACTGGCTACCTATCTGGCTGGTGCAATCACCATGTGGCGCCGCTGATTGGCTGCCTGGGTGCTGCATAGCTCAGTAAATATATGTTCCCGTGTCCGTGTCGCTCAATAGAGTACATCTAGTATATATCTGTATGTGTCCTATATCTGTACTGTCTTACCTGTCTACCCTTCTGGCTGGTGCAATCACCATGTGGTGCCGACGAATGGCTGCCTGGGTGCTGTAGAGCTCAGTAAATATGTTGTCCATGTCCCTCATTAGAATGCATCTAGTGCATATCTGTATGTGTGATGTATATCTGTACTGCCATTGTTGCCCGTTTTGACAACCCTTTGTATTACAGTATGTGCATTATTTTTAATGTCTGTAAAGCGCCTTGAGTCCTGTTGGAGAAAGTGCGCTATATAAATAAAACTTACTTACTTACTTACTTACTAGAGGGCGGCTGCCATTGGCTGTCAGGTCAGTATGGGCGGAAACCTCAGACAAGGACCAATCTGCTATTTGCCCTTAATCAAGATGGCGGCGCCGGCCTCCCGGCGCCCCTACAGCACATACCGCTACACTTGCTGGCGTCCCACGCTGCCTGCTGCCCACCAGACTGCCGCTGCCTGCTGCCGCTGACCTGGAGACCACTACACGCTAGCCGACGGCGGGCGCGAACGGGTTTGTAGTAAGCCCGCCGCGCACCGCTGCGGCTGCGTGTGACAAAGACTAATTTAAAAAATAATCGAATAAACAATATATACACTAAACATCGACACTCACCTTTCCTAATTTTGGGGTGCCCTATGGCTTGTGACCACATTGTTTAAACAGAAATTGTAGGGGCTCTGCACACACTAAATTAACTGATATTAATAAATAGTGGAGATTTAGATCATGTATTGATCAATGAATTTAAGCATGAAGCCCCCTTCACGGGACCCCACTTTTCTGCAGGTCCTAACACTATTGCTCAAAATGGTTACAATACACATAGCTATCACATTAATATATATATATATATATATATATATATATATATATATATATATATATATACACAGTAATTTATTACACAGAAATAAGCTGATATACGTACTTTCTAGATCCCTCTTTGCTCTAGCGCAGTGGTTCCTAACCCTGGTCCTCAAGTAACCCCAACAGTGCACGTTTTTCAGGTCACACGGCAGGTGCACTCATTATTCAGGCACATTTGAAAAGATCCACAGGTGGAGCTAATTATAGCACTTGTGATTCTGTCTGGAGACCTGAAAAACATGCACTGTTGGGGTACTTGAGGACCAGGGTTGGGTACCACTGCTCTAGCGCCTAAGATATTTCAGTATTTCCTTCAATGCTACTGTAAGCTGTATTTGAAAAATGACAGGAGCTGATTGGTTGTTATGTAATCTATCTCTCTTTTTAAGTCTGAGTACATCTGCCCCTATATGCATGGTTTGAAACTGTTGTGGCATGTTTAGTCTCTTCCAGCAATGCAGATAGTACGTAATCAAGGCCTACTTAAAGATTCCAGGTGCCCTAGGCTAATACACATGTAGCTCCCCTTGTAATGCTGCTAACACACATATATGGGCCCTCAGGGACTCGCCAGTCATACTGCCCCTGTGCATGTAATGCTGGTATACACACATGTATGGGCGCTCAGGGACTTGGCAGTCATTATGCCCATGTGCATGTAATGAAGGTTATACAACTGGTGGGTACATAGCTGCCTACCCTCATGCATTCTGCAGGAGACTCCCTGAAATAACAGCAATCTTCCCCTCTCCCTCATTAGTCTATCAATCTCTCCCTCATTTCACCTAGCCCACATTACACTGTTACATTTTTAGGGAAAAATGGAATGAGAGATACAGTAGATACATTTATACTGAATCATCAGCACCATTACCCAGCACTTTACCAAGTATAGTAGCTCTCACTAACTGCTTTGGGGCTCATCTACATTTGCATATAAGTCATTTTACAAGATTCCTCCCAGATGTAGCAGGACACACCCATGCATCTAGGTGCCACGTTCACAATCTCTTTTCACAATCTCTCCATATATGTAACTAGACACGCCCAGTGGGTGGAGCATGACACGCCCCCTCAATGGGGCGCTGTGCAAAATTCTATTACCAACTATAATCTCCCTGAAACTGTTTTTCAAAAGTAGGCAGGTATGTGGCGCCGGGCGGGTATGATCTAATATTTGTGGCGTGTGAAGGAGAATTTGGCTTTAGGCTGCCCAGCTGGCACTGTAGCACAATGTACATAAAGTAATGCTCCCATCAGTAAACTACATTGGCACTGCATGTAACTGCTTATGGTTACATCTGTCAGTCACCTTAATAACTTTACTGGGTAGAGTGTACTAACTTAAAAGTAAATGTTCATTACTACTTACGGTATCTCAATGGCGCAGCTCTGCTTATATGTAGGTTATTGCTACTTACCCTAGGGGTGAAATGTAATAGGATGAGAGATTCAGAAAGTGAGAGATTTGGTAAGAAATCTCCAGCAGCAATCATTTACACTGAAGAATCAAACTGATTTTGCAGTGTAAATGATTGCCGCTTTAAAAAAACTGGAGATGTCTTACCAAATCTCTCACTTTCTGATTCTCTCATTCTATTACATTTCACCCCAGAAGTCCAATATGCAATTGATGTCTCAATCCTTTGTCTTCTCTAATTCTTTGCTATAAAATACGCATAAAACTGGATTTGTCAGCAAAATTGCCTGCTAGATAACTGCAAGTTATTTTACTGCTATATACTGTTTATATTAGTATTGCTGCTATTATTTATTATAGCAGACTTTAGTGGACCAAGTGCATCTACAGTAACTGAACTTTATAGGACTTATTTTTTATGTTTTGTATACAGATAAATTCCCTGTACACATTTGTCTTTAAATATTTACATTAGATGTACAGTATGTAGGTGTCGGAGGGTAGAACGGTGGTGCAGTGCATCTTCACTACTGTTGGCCATTAACAGATAACTAGAGATTTCTCAAATTGAATAATTACAGAATGACTCAGCAGGCACACCATCTGCATCTCGCATGCGCGAGTGCGAATAGCGACAGATAAGATAATGCGTATAGATAGAAGATGGAAAAATCTCGCAACTTGACCAACAGAAAGCCAGCATTTGAGGGTGGTAAACTGTCAATTGCACAGATGGCGAAAACGGTTTAATGTTTTGGGAATTGCATAAGGATTTGGGGGGGGCAACTTTTCTTCTGTCTGGGTGGCGGCTTTCTCCTCACAGTCCACTGTAACTTCTCACATTAGCGGTCAGGTCTGAGGTTTTAGGTGGCAGCTCTACAGGTTGGTTATGCGGCATTATTATTTGGCATTAGAATTGTATTGGATGCTTCTCAAATGATACTGGACGAAGATTATGAAGAGCATCATGTTCACTGATATCAACTTCATCTCTCAGCTCTAATGTTTTCTCTGCTTAGATGGGGGCTCAGTATGGTCCTGTGTACACAATCTACTTCGCACATCGTCCGGTGGTTGTCATCAATGGCTACATGGCAGTGAAAGAGGCCCTCATTGACCAGGGCGAGGAGTTCAGCGGCAGAGGGAGGATGCCTTCGGTGGACAAAATCTTTGATGGGTTTGGTGGGAAATTTGTCTATGCATATTTCTGTATAATGGTATTTAGGACTTACATTTGTGAGGTTATCTGTATTTGTACATACAGATGGAGCCACGTCTATGTCGCTCTTGGTGCGTGATTCGGCATGCCATGCCTTGAATGAAGTGCCGTGCGCATGCGTGTGAGGGATTCGGTATGAAATCCCGACAGGGTCAAAATCACGAATGGGTCAAAATCACGAATGGGTCATAATACCGACAAGGACAAAATCCCGACAAGGACAAAATCCCGACATTAAAAATACTGACAAGGACAAAATTCCGACATGGTCAAAATACTGACACATAGAATGTGCAGGGGAAACTGTCAACATGGCTTTGTGTCAACAGGTCAAGAAGTCAACATGTGTTTTTTCAGACCGACGCGATGCTCCCGATTTCAATGTTAAAAACAAATTTTACATTGAAGCCTATGGCAAAATCGCGGGCATCGCGTCGGTCGCGTCGGGGGCAATATTAACGGCCGCGACCGACGCGATGCCCTCGATTTTGCCTTTGCTGGCAAAATGGACCTGATTTCAAAGGAAATCGGGTCCATCCCGGGCATCGTGTACCTTAACTTTAAGGTACACGATGCCCGCGATTGTGGCCGTTCTAGGAAACAAGTACCGTTTTTTCAGGGTTTTTTTACCCGAATGTCGACACAGTCAACATGGACACAGTTGGAGGTGAACCGCAGTCCCTCGCAATGTTCGCTGCGCTCGGCACACTATTTTATTCTCCCGCCACGCCCTAGGGCATGAAATACCACCTGTTGGCACAAGTCGGGTCAAAAAACTGTGAAAAATACCCATGACAACCTCGCGACCTGTCGACCCAAGTCATGTTGACAGTTTCACCTGTACAGGGGCGGATTGGCCATTGTATCTACCGGGAACTTTCCCGGGAGGCCGACACTACGGAGAGGCCGCCGCTGCTGAAAGGTGCGCATGCGTACACTCACAGTCACGAATTTAGAGTGACAGCCTGGGACTGAGGCCGGTGCTGCTCAGCGCTCTGCGGCAGGAGGCTTCGCCCACGGTGTGGGCCGACATCCTCATTGGTGGGTGGCTGCCGTCCGTCATAGATAGTGGCCCGCCTCCCCCCCCCCCCGATATATCGAATGCTGTTTCCGATGGCCGCGAGTAACAGAGCAGAGTGAGCTGCTGCAGCTGCATTGAGCTGCAGATACAGCCACTGACAGGCAGGGGGAGCACCTCTCAGACTTATGACGTCAGCCTGAGAGGGGAGAGAGACGAAGAGCAGCAGCGCTGTGGCCGGGCTGCAGCATTCGGAAAGAATCATGTGAGTCACACTGTGGGCTCTGGGGATGCCAACACTGGTTGGCAACCCTGTTAGGGAATGATCAAAGTACACTGGTGGTGGGGGCCGCCGGGGGTGGGGGGGCAGGGAGGGAGGGGAGAGAGATTCTGTGTATATGTGCCATGCCTGCATATGGGAGGAAGGGGGGTCTGTGACTGCCTGCTGTCTGCATTAGGGCAGACAGACTCACTGTGACAACTCAGATCCCCCTCCAGATCAGCCCCCCCATAGGCAGACATGTGACATATTCAGGCCCCCCCTCCCCCCCCATAGGCATATCAGACATAAAATGTCTGCCTATGGGGTGGGGGGAGAATGAGCTGTGCTGTGCTGGAGGAATGTGACATGTCTGTCTATAGGGGCTGTGCTGGAGGGGTATGTGACATGTCTGCCTATGGGGTGGGGGTGGGGGCTGTGCTGGAGGGCCTGTGGCATGTGAATATGTGAGTCTGCATATTTGTGGGGGGCTGTGCTGGAGGGGGATCTGATTATGTGACATGTCTGCCTATGGGGGTGAGGGATGTACTCAGGCCCGGCAACAGGCACGGTCCAAGGGTACAGCTGACCCAGGCCCCTGCGTTCTCAGGGGCCCCAAAGCATGGCTGCGGCGATGATGCACTCAGCCGCCTACACAGCACCCTACTCAGCCGACCGCCCACTCAACCCTCCTGCCGTGCAAGTTCCTTCACCCACAACCCAGCCACACTGTGGGCATTACATGTATAGGCGTCATTACTACTGCGGGCATTATGTGTATAAGTAGTGTTACTATTGCGGGCGTTATGTGTATAAGCATCGTTACTACTGTGGGCGTTATGTGTATAAGTAGTGTTACTACTGCGGGCGTTATGTGTATAAGTATCGTTACTACTGTGGGCATTATGTGTATAAGTATCATTACTACTGCTGGCATTATGTGTATAAGTATCGTTACTACTGCGGGTGTTATGTGTATAAGCATTGTTACTACTGTGGGCATTACGTGTATAAGTATCGTTACTACAGAGATCAGTGTATGTATTAGAACGGTGTACTGTATGTATGAGAGTGGCGGTGTTGTATGTATGAGATTGGTGTGTGTATGAGAGTGGCAGTGTATGCATGCATGTATGTATGTATGTATGTATGTATGTAGGAGAGTTGCGGTGTTGTATGTAAGACAGCGGTGTATTATGAGATTGGTGTGTGTATGAGAGTGGCAGTGTATGTATTAGAACGGTGTATGTATGTATGAGAGTTGCGGTGTTGTATGTAAGACAGCGGTTTATGTATGAGATTGGTGTGTGTATGAGAGTGGCAGTGTATGTATTAGAACGGTGTATGTATGTATGAGAGTTGCAGTGTTGTATGTAAGACAGCGGTTTATGTATGAGATTGGTGTGTGTATGAGAGTGGCAGTGTATGTATTAGAACGGTGTATGTATGTATGAGAGTTGCGGTGTTGTATGTAAGACATCGGTTTATGTATGAGATTGGTGTATGTATGAGATCAGTGTATGTATTAGAACGGTGTACTGTATGTATGAGAGTGGCGGTGTTGTATGTAAGACATCGGTGTATGTATGAGATTGGTGTGTGTATGAGAGTGGCAGTGTATGTATTAGAACGGTGTATGTATGTATGTATGAATGAGAGTGGCGGTGTTGTATGTAAGACATCGGTGTATGTATGAGATTGGTGTGTGTATGAGAGTGGCAGTGTATGTATGTATGTATGTATGAGAGTTGCGGTGTTGTATGTAAGACATCAGTTTATGTATGAGATTGGTGTGTGTATGAGAGTGGCAGTGTATGCATGTATGTATGTAGGAGAGTTGCGGTGTTGTATGTAAGACATCAGTTTATGTATGAGATTGGTGTGTGTATGAGAGTGGCAGTGTATGTATTAGAACGGTATATGTATGTAGGAGAGTGGCGGTGTTGTATGTAAGACAGCGGTTTATGTATGAGATTGGTGTGTGTATGAGAGTGGCGGTGTATGTATTAGAACGGTGTATGTATGTATGAGAGTTGCGGTGTTGTATGTAAGACATCAGTTTATGTATGAGATTGGTGTGTGTATGAGAGTGGCAGTGTATGCATGCATGTATGTATGTATGTAGGAGAGTTGCGGTGTTGTATGTAAGACAGCGGTGTATTATGAGATTGGTGTGTGTATGAGAGTGGCAGTGTATGTATTAGAACGGTATATGTATGTAGGAGAGTGGCGGTGTTGTATGTAAGACATCGGTGTATGTATGAGATTGGTGTGTGTATGAGAGTGGCAGTGTATGCATGTATGTATGTATGTATGTATGAGAGTTGCGGTGTTGTATGTAAGACATCAGTTTATGTATGAGATTGGTGTGTGTATGAGAGTGGCAGTGTATGCATGCATGTATGTATGTATGTAGGAGAGTGGCGGTGTTGTATGTAAGACAGCGGTTTATGTATGAGATTGGTGTGTGTATGAGAGTGGCGGTGTATGTATGTATGTATGAGAGTGGTGGTGTATGTATGTATGTATGTATGAGAGTGGCGGTGTATGTATGTATGAGAGTGGCGGTGTATGTATGTATGGTCAAGAGTGGCGGAGTATGTATGAGAGCGATGTATGTTTTAATACAGGATTACGGTTAAAAAAAAGTCTGCAGTAAATTGCTTTGTGGACTAGCATGAAAATCATCGGTAACACTAACAACGGTTCTTGTACGGCACTAGCCATAGTGCCGTAGTGTAGTTGTTAGTTGGGGGGTCTGGGGGCCTGGCACCAGCAAGCCTGGCAGGCCATTGTTGCATGTGGTATACTATGTAATGGGTGTGTGACGTGTCATAGGCATTATGGTGTGATTTTTTTGGGGGAGCGCCTGCGGCGAGCACTATCCCAGTTATCCCTGCTTTACAAAAATGAGTAAAGCCCTGACATTATGTGTAATGTGCATTACGGGGTGTGGCATTCGTTTTGCCTGTCAACAATTTATCTAAGTATAGTGATGTAATAATCCCGCCTGATGTAATGTTGGCTCCACCCCTTATTGATTTGTTGCCGCCCACATGAGGCCACTTTCAGAAATTTTCCAGGGCCACTTTTAGTTCCCAATCCGCCCCTGCACCTGTACATTCTATATGTTGGTATTTTGACCTTGTCGGGATTTTAAATGTCGGGATTTTGTCCTTGTCGGTATTTTAAATGTCGGGATTTTGTCCTTGTCTGGATTTTGTCCTTGTCGGTATTATAACCCATTTGGGATTTTGACCCTGTCGGGATTTTGACCATCAAGATTTTGACTGCATCACCGTGTGAGATGGTCACACATCCTCGCCTTGGCGGATAGCGCACTGAGAGGGGTTGCTCAGGCGGGCCAGCGGGAACGATGGACCTGGCTCCATCTGTATGGTATCCAGATAGCTGACAAGCAATATTTAGTTTGACATTCAATAAGTCTACAACCCAAGGTTGACATGCACAATGTCGGCAATGACAAAATGATGACACAAGCAAAAGGACACATGATCGACACATGAAATGGGGGACATGAGTTTTAGGGATTTTTTTTTTTTTACTTGTCATACTGTACCATTCACGTGGACTCCTATTGGGAATGGTAAAGTGTTCCAAGCTCTGCAGTGGGGGAGCGAGGCACCTGGCCCGAACCATAGTGGCTCAAGTGAGCCATGCGAGGGGAAACGGTACACTAATTGGGGGTGCACGTGATCCAGTGTTAAAATGACACCAAAAACTTATGTTGACATTTTTGTGTGTCAACCTTTATCATGTCAACCTTTTTTCAATGTCGACTTTGTGCATGCTGAACTTTTGCTGTCAACCAAGACATTGTCTGTGACCTATACTACACCTGCACACATTAACACAAGCAAGGTGAAGCTTGGAGAACAATTCCAATTTGGTTTGTTCTTACTTTTAGTGACTTGGGTTAGCACTGAATGCTGGGGTTCTAGTTCAATTGTAACTACAATAATGACCCAGGAGTCTTGTTGTGTACAAACAATCATCAGAGGGATGGAGAGGGATCCTTTGGAGGATTTCTGCAGAAAGAAGCCCATAGGCATATATAACCAATGCCATCTATAGATGGCATTGCCTATTATTTAAAAAGTTTTCCTTCCGGTAGCTTATTGCAAACTAGCACATCACAACCCTATACAATTATTTGGGGACTATTGTGCAACAGGTCTGCAGCCGATATCTGCTTGAAACTCTTCCTCATGCATAGAGGAAGCCACATGTTTTGTTGTAAACCTCTGAAAACTGCACTATTTAACTTTGATGCACCCCATCCTATATGTCCTTAGCTGTAGCAAGCTGGCTGCCTAATTTATATAAATCTGAAATAGAAATGCAATTTCACATAGGGTGAGGGGATAAATCAAAGTGGGTAAGTGCACAGGTTGCCAAAAGCGACCAGCTACTGTAGTTTCTAGCTAGCATGTATCAAGTACTGTACATTGTATAGAATAATAGGTAGAAGCTATGGTTGCTATGGGTAACCTACATATACTGTAATTGTTTAGGGAATTCAAAGAAGCAGAATTGTACAATTCTTTTAGTATGAACCGTGATCCTTTGTCCCATGCTTTGTCTTATAGGGGTTGTGTTTAGCAATGGAGAGCGCTGGAAACAACTCCGTCGCTTCTCACTTTCCACTCTGAGGAATTTCGGCATGGGGAAGAGAAGCATTGAGGAAAGGATCCAGGAAGAAGCACAGTGCTTAGTGGAGGAGATCAGAAACTACAAGCGTAAGTGTTCCATTGTGCTTCCAGTCCCGGAGCAGCCGTCAGAAATTGTAAGGCCTGGGATTGATTAAATAGGCATGGCCCCCCTACCCTTCCTTGACCCCAGGGGATACTGTTCAGACCTCCACTGTCCACAACACTTGTCGCAATACTCCACCTCTACATTGCTTCAAGGGAAATGTGAACTTTGTTTATAGCAAATTATACTTGATAGACTCCAGTCCAGGGCCCTCTTTCTGTCCAGGTCCAGGACTGGAGTACCGGTAGTCCCCCTGATGGTGGCCCTCTTCAGTATTAACATTGATCCAGTAGCTATTCAGCCTAGAAGTACCCAGTATTCAATCATGTGAAGTGCTCTTAAGTACACCTTCATTAGTACAAATTAGTAGATTTGACCTCCAATGTTGTCCTTCCTCGCAACTGTTTGGCATCTGACTCAGACTGACTTATTCCACTGGGTGCAGACACAGGTTTATTGGAAGGTCACAGTAAATAATAATAATACTTTTTAAAAAAAATGCTTAAAAAAGAATGTAATAAGCAGGAATATAACACAGCCATTGGAACTAAAAGTTCATTTTAAGCTGGCCATACATCTACAGATTTATTGCCAGATCTAGCTGGCTGGAACAAATCCTGGTAATGAATGAAGAACAAATGACAGTTGACCATTTGCTTTGAAATGCTGGAAACTTCCAAAAACTGTCATTCAGATATTACCAGGTGTTTGTTTCAACCAGCCAGATCTGACAATCGATCTGTAGATGTATGGCCAGCTTTACTTTATAATGGACTATTTTATGGTTAAGAGAGGGGAAAGAGGGAAGACAGGAGACCAGGAAGGGGCAGTGCAACAGACTGTGAGGAGAGAGGGAACAATTGAGACAGAAAGAAACAAAGGTATAAGAGAAAAGAGAATGACAGAGAGATCCTAAATGGTGGATCCCGAATGGTGGATCCTAAATGGTGGATCCCAATCTAAGGTGTTCCGAATTAGAAAAAGTCCAAAGAAGAGCAACAAAGCTTATTAGGGGAATGGAGACTTTAAGCTACGAGGAGAGATTAAGCAAGCTGGGACTATTTACACTAGAGAAGAGACGTTTAAATGCTCAACATGTACAAATATATCAGGGGCCAATATAAGGACCTTTTTTCTGCTAGACAAGAATCTAGGACGATAGGGCACGAGTTTAGATTTGAAGAAAAAAGATTTTGTTCATCTAGAAGAAAAAAAATCTTTACAGTCAGAACAGTCAAACCTTGGAACTCTCTTCCTGAAGAAGTGGTGTCGGCAGACACTATAAATACGTTTAAAATAAGGTTGGATAAACATTTATTGGCTAAAAACATCCACGGGTATGAATAAGTAACAATCTGTCTTTAAAATATCAGAACATACTATACAACAAGGGATTAGCTACTATAAACATAGGTTGAACTAGATGGACGCAAGTCTTTATTCAGCCTCACCTACTATGTAACTATGTATGAGGAGTCGGCAGACACTTTAAATACGTTTAAAATAAGGTTGGATAAACATTTATTGGCTAAAAACATCCACGGGTATGAATAAGTAACAATCTGTCTTTAAAATATCAGAACATAACTTACAACAAGGGATTAGCTACTATAAACATAGGTTGAACTAGATGGACACAAGTCTTTATTCAGCCTCACCTACTATGTAACTATGGCCCTTATTCTGATCTATGCGGCCGGAGCCGCATACGTTGCTCCGGCCGCACAAACCAATCCCCGCCTACAAGACGGATCGCCACGGCCGTCCGTACGCGGACGGCTGGCGATCCGCATGAAAATGGTGGGGCGTACGCCTCCACCATGGTGGGAGCTGCCCCCTGCATTCGATGGTCGACGACCATCGAAGGCAGGGCCGCACGCTCCCCCCGCTCACGCAAGCTTAGACCACACGGACAATCGTCCGTGTGAAAGCTTGTATGGGGGTGGAGAGCTGACATCCGGCGATGTCAGCTTTCCGCCCCCATCACTGGCGTCATAGCCTCATTACCATGCATACGCCCCGCGTTTGCATGGGAACGCCCATGAAACGCGGGGCGTATGCATAGGGAAATGAGGGTATTAAGCCCCTCACGCCCCTATACGCCCCCTTTGCGGCGTATAAAATTTGTGTGCGGCGATTTCGCCTGCACATGCGCAGAGTGACCTCTGCGCATGTGCAGAGTGAAAACATCGGCGGTACGGCCGCACACGGGCCGTACCGCCTAGTTCAGAATAAGGGCCTATGTAACTATGTATGAGGAGTTTCATCTAAACTCAAATGAATAGGGTGCAGTTCTTGAGGCAAACCAGGGGCCCCCCAGTACAGTATACTGGCGAATGCGCGGGGGGAGCGAGGGAATGTTTTCTCTCTGCGAATGCACATTTCTGCGCTTGTGCAGATACTGGGGGCGAGCGGGCATGGCAAACTGCTCGTTCACCATCCCGTTCGCACCTACCTGTGGGCATGGGGGGGTGGGGTGACAGACTGTGCCCATGGCCATTCCCATGCAAACGCTGTGTGTTCCCATGAAAATGGCGCCATGACACAGATGCCGGGGGTGGGCAGCTGACGTCACCGGATTTCAGCTGCCCACCCTCGTCCTGTACAGGGATGATGCAAAGCTTAGACACCAGAGAGTGTCTTAGTTTTGTGTACACCTTTCAAATCGAATGATTTGGCCCCTGTACCCAAGGCTGCGAATGGATTTTTAAGCTAAATATCCATTCGCAGCCATGTGGGGGAATTTGCAGAGTGAGAGGGCGGGGGGGAGGGTTGCCGTGCGAGTGGCGGGCGACATTTCATCAACACACAACATTGCGAATTTCGCAGCATTGCATGTGGACCAAAGTAAGGTCAAAAGTGTATACCAAATTTGAGATACTGTTAAGTTCAATGGACAAGCCATTGGCTTCCAAACAGCAGCTATATGATAAGTGGTGACAGAAACTATTTGGCATGTTCATTTATTTAGAAGCTTGGTTGCTTCCGGGATACCCAAAGTAAAACAAAACAAAAAAACATAGGCTTGCATGGGATAGGAAATTTGTAGAATATAGGATATGAGATCAATAACTTCCCATCAGAGATTTTTGTACGTGACCTCCAAATATGTTGGGAAGTACCTTCAGAGGTGCAGCCTCTCCAATGTCTTTCTGATGGTCTAAAAAACATTTTGCAGAGATGGGATGGTGCTTAGTACATCTGTATGGCATTGTAAAGTTCTCTTTTGTTATGAGAAAAATCGAGCTGGAAGCTACATTTTCCCAAATGTCCATTCAATCATCCTCATCTAATACGCCTCTCAAATCTACCTTCCAATCAATCTCTCTGGAGTCACAAAAATAAGATGATTCCTCAGTTGTCCATGAATATAAACTTGAGACAGAATATTTGTATGGGTTCTATGAGCAAGTCGATGTTTCACCTTAGGGTGTTTAAACTACTGTACTCTAACAGTCAATTTATTCTCTATGCTTTTCGTATGTAAGGGAAAAACAGACACATTTTACAATAAAATTGCTTATTTTCTATCATGAAAGCAAATACAGTCTCTAATCACAGATTTTACCAACAGAAAAACCGACAGACCCCAGGAATATTCTTTCTCAAGCAGTCTCCAATGTCATCTGTTCCATTGTCTTTGGGAACCGCTTTGAGTATGAAGACATGAAGTTTCTGAAGCTGCTTAACTTGTTTAATGAGACTTTCCTACTGATGAGCTCCACCTGGGGGCAGGTACTGTGTAATAGGCAGTTCAGTATTTTGGTTTAGTAAAGTTGTGGTCATTTGTCTGCTCATGCACTGGATCTACAATGGTCATACAGTAGTGTCCCCTAAGTCACAGCAATGGGGTATGGACAAGGGGTGGCAATGGCCAGCATTTCAGAAAATGCGTGTTTGTTGACCTTGTTTTTTGCGTATCGAGGGCAGTCCTTGCAAGCAGCTTTACTAGCCTCGCATGATAACACTGGCCATACCGAGTAACCTCTGAGGACCAATGGTCATGCAGATGATGCAATAAAGTTGAATGTACAGTAAGTGTCTGTTTACACAAGATACCTCTAGCAGCATTAGAATATTATCATGTTACAGGCTGGGTTTGAAAAATGTCAGGAGCTGATTGGCTGGTTGTTTATAACTCTCCACTTTATCCGTTTTTTGAAGCTGGGGGCATCTGGCCCATTCTGTGTTCTGGCACAAATGTGGTTTAATTTGTCACAGTATGCCTATACAGTATATCCATGTCCTAGTCATTGCTTCTCAATTGTGTGAATGACCAGTATTCTTTATGTTTAGCTACAGGAAATGATTCCTAAAGTTATGGACTATATTCCTGGACCACACCAGAAAATCAATCCAATCATTGAGAAACTATTGGAATTTGTGTCTGAGAGAGTCAAAATGAACCTGACAACATTGGACCCGAGCTCTCCCAGAGATTATATTGATTGTTTCATCACCAAAATGCAAAAGGTATATTTATACTTTAATTAAAAATGTCAACACTTGGTTTCAGTTTTGAATTACGTCACCTCCTTAGAATTCCCCCCCCCCCCCCCCCCCCCCAACTGAATGCTTGGCTTTCTTGGTTTGACTACCTCCCAACTGTCCTGATTTTTACAGGACAGTCCCTTTTTTATGGACTTTTGCGTTTTCCCATCCTGCAGTGAAGGGGAGGGGAGGGGAGGGGGGGTGGGCGGGGCAGTTGGGAGACCCCCTGTCACAATGTCTATTCACTGACAGAACCAGGGTTGTGGCATTCCTGCAAAGCCACATCCCTTTTGTTGAGGCAATACCCTTTGCAGGAGCATGCGGCGGGAGAGCCCCGCAAATAACTGTGTAAAATATATAGGGTAGGATGTATGCAAGATATTGTTGTTGCAGCTGTATGAGTGCGGTTTTAGCAGTAATATCAATGCTGAAGAAAAAAATGCCTTAAAGTGAAGGGGGCTGCAGTATAAACACGTCAGTCATAAAGATTAGAGGATTTTGGTCACAGGACAGTTGGAACTGCGCTCCTCATTGCCGTCACCGGCGCGCCAATCGCCATGGACTGCCGGTGATTCTGGCATGCATCCGTCTCCACATTCCAGACACTCGCGCATCGTGCTGGTGCGCCAGCCGCCAGGATTGAGCCGCAGGCGGCAGCAACGAGTGCAGCTCCATCTGTATATGGGTACAAATATTCCAACTTTGAATGCATTCTTTTGTAGTTTAGGTGCAGTTTTTTGCCTATTCTGCACCAACCTAATGGACACCTGGCAGCAATGCTTAGTGATACTGTGTTAGCTTATTTTTGGTTTTAAGTTAAATTTCTTATTGTCCTTTTGATAGGAAAGCTGGATAAAATGAGTATGACTGTTTTACCATTTCTTAATACCCGTTTGCCTTTCAGGAAAACGAGGACCCCACTTCTGAATTTAACATGAAGAACTTGCTGCTGACAGTCCTCAACTTATTCTTTGCTGGGACAGAGACAGTTGGGACAACATTAAGACATGGATTCCTCATCCTCCTGAAGTACCCAGAGATACAAGGTGGCATTTAAATAAATAATAGATTGGTCTGATTTAAGAGATTAAGGGCCAGATGTATCAAGCTTCACAAAGTGATACAATGTAGAGTGATAAACAACCAGCCAATCAGCTCCTATCTGTCATTTTTCAAACCCAGCCTGTGACGTAGCAGGTAGGAGCTGATTGGCTGGTTGTTTATCACTCTCCAATTTATCACTTTGTGAAGATTGATACATCTGGCCCTAAGTGAGTTCTCTGAATGGTGGAAGTTGTAATGTTTTGCCACTCATAACACTATCCAGGCTGGCCATACATTAGAACAATTCTAGGCCTGAATACAGGATTTTGAGGTATCGTGCAACTGATTGTGTGCACATCGTGAGGTATTTCGGTGCGATGCACGGTCCCGTGGGTTGAGAGGTCGTTTGAATGATCATTTGTGCTGCTCATATGATCAGCTGGGATGGCTTGCTGCTGTAATCAGATCGTATGTGTTTCAAAGCACATTCAATCCATTGTTCGATCATAAGACCTGCATACTGTATGATCTGCAAAGGAGTTAATGTAGTTTATTTTGCTAAAGGCACAGAGTTCCTAGTTATGCCACTGCATCCACTTAAGAGAAAGTATAGGGTTGAGCAGCACCAGTTCTTTCACTTCAGAGGAACACATTCTGGATCTGTTACACCAGTGGCAACTCTTACATCACAATACGTCAAAGCCAAATCTTCCCCACTGAACTAGATTATTAGGATCTTAATGAAGTCTTTTTCAGTGAAGGGCATAGGAATGGAGCATAACATGTGGCAATGCACTGGATCATTATGGTGGTGATCCAGGTGAATTAGTCCAACTATCATTGTTAGGACCATGAAGACCTTTTTCCTTTTTTTGCCTAACAGAGCTGAATTTGCATTTTGTCCCACTGAAGCTTTGCCTTCCTTTGGATCAGCATTTTATGAAATGTACTAAGCCCTCAAGAGTGATAAAGTGGAGACAGATACACTATCAACCAATCAGAACCTGTTATTTTTCAAAAAGCTGATTGGCTGGCACATTCCCTCCACTGTATTATTTATGGCTTAGTACATCTTCCGCTTGGAATATATAAAAAGGTAGAACTTTATAGACCTAGGTATATCTTCAGCTTTATTAACTATCAGTTAAATATGTTGTAAAATAATAAAAAAAAAATCATAAAGAATTAATTAGCACAATGGTAATTTTTCCAAGCCTGCAATTAGCAGTCTAAACAGAGTTTTATTTTACACATAATGTACATTTGTAATTTATTAAGTTTTTTTAATGGAAAATATCCATTAAAACTCAAGTAAATTCTTTTTCATTTCACTTATTAACTTTCAGAGTTTAAAGTGTCACACTGTATATTATGATGTTTGGACCATAACAGGTGTTTCCCTTTGAAAAGAAAGACCAAGCAATAGAAAAATGTTGTTCTTTGCCTTTACGCTTGTTCTAGATAAGCTGCATAAGGAGATAGATTGTGTGATAGGCCAACACAGAAGTCCAAACATTGAGGACCGAAGCAAGATGCCATACATGGATGCTGTCATTCACGAGATCCAGAGGTTTAGTGATGTTATCCCAATAAATGTCCCCCACACGGTCATCAGAGACACCACGTTCAGAGGATTCACCATTCCAAAGGCAAGTGGGGCAGCTCTAAATAATGCAAATAGAGAATTTCTCCTAAAACGAATTTGTGTATTTTATTATTAATGCAGTATTGCAGTTAGTTATGCCAGAAATTTAGTAGAAATTAAACCATAAGATATCTAGGGCGAAATGTAATAGGGTGCGATTTTTTTAGGCATTTTGCAATTTTTGGTCAAAAATTGACAAATTCGCACATTTTCCGAAAATCGCACATGTGATAGGGTACAAGATGCAGTAAAACCCACACTTTTTGCCGCAAAATTCACACATTTTCACCCGGAGAGTTTGGGTCAAACTTCAATTCGCATCCACATGTTTTCCCAAGTATACAACTCGCAAATGTAATAGGGTGCGATTTTTGGTAATGTCGCAAAAAAATAGACCATCTTCTGACTGATGAATCTGAGCCGGACCTGGTTCCAAAAATATGGGGGACAAAAAGCATAAGGGTCCCCTGTATTTCTGAAACCAGCCCCGGACTCTTGGACCAGTCGTGGTTCCGAAATTACAGGGGACAAAAAAAGTGGGGGTCCCCTGTATTTTAGAACCAGAACCAGGCTCCAACATCCTGCGGTCTCATGCCACAACCGGGGGACAATTTTTACATAAGGTCCCCCAGCCCTACCATGTACACCACGGTTGGTCAGCCCTGGACTGGGTACCTCGTGGAGTTATGGTATAAGGATGTCGACGGTGTCTAGATCGACCATGTTATGGTCAACCACTTTTAGTAAACCCATCAAGTTAGATGCCTAAAGATAGTCGACCCCGTCTAAATTTACAGCAACAAAAGTTAGAAGCAAGGGTTAGATTAACAGGACCATGTTCGATGGTCACATTGTTTTTGGTGGCTTTGTTGACATCGGTTGACATGGACACTGTATAAGTGCACAGTGTCCCCTTCGCCATGCTTCAGACATGGTGCCTCGCTGCGCTCGAGCACACTATTACAATCTCACTCTATATCCACTTGGATAGTGAAGTATTTAGTTGAGCTGCACCAAAAGAAGCTCGAAAACTCATGTGACCGTTGACCATGCTCACGTCACTCTAACGCTGTCGTCTAACTTCCATTACTGTCGATCTAGATGTGGTCAACTATCTTTAGGCATCTAGCTAGATGCCTTCAACTAAGTGGTTGACCATAGCATGGTTGATTTAGACAACGTAGATCCATCCATCGGATACGTACCCAAATTGACTAGTACAGTGGTTCTCAAACTATTTTGCTCTGGGACCCCATCAGACAATAAAACTTATTACAGGACCCCAGCAAGTTACTACTGAATGGCTGCCACATGTGCGGTCAGTGAAGTGACCGCTATTGTGACAGGGAAACAGTGGGTAATGGGGGGATGGAAAAGGGTGACAGGGGGATGGAAGAGGGAAGCAGAGGGTGTTTACTTAATGAGTTATCCCCTGTCCCCCCCCTCCATAGACACACTAATCTGATGGTCAGCACCATGGAGTCGTGACCCCATGCTGAGGTGGTCGGGACCCACTTTGGGGTCAGGACCCACAGTTTGAGAACCACATTTTTGGACCAATGGGTTTTTATCATAATGTACAGTAGACACTAAGGGTGAGATTTAATAGGATGAGAGATTCAGAAAGTGAGAGATTTGGGAAGGTTTTTTTTAAAGCGGCAATCATTTACACTGCAACATTAGTTTGACTTTGCAGTGTAAATGATAGCAGCTTTAAAAAAACAGGAGATTTCTTCCCAAATCTCTCACTTTCTGAATCTTTCATCCTATTAAATCTGACCCTAAGGTGTAAAGCAGCAATCAATTACACTGCAAAACCAGGTTGATATTGCCATATAAATGATTGCTGCTTTAAAAAACATGGGAAAACTCTCCCAAAATCTCTCACTTTCTGAAACTCTCACCCTATTACATTTAGCCCTAAATTCACAACTGGTTTTGCACTAAAACGTAATTTAGTGGTTATCTATAAAATTATTTAGGAAATTACTCCGGTTTTATCAAATTAAAAACATTACTCTGGTGTCTAAAATGTTAAATTATAAGATCTGGTTTTGATCAACAAATAGTTGTTTTAAATGTAACATCTACTGTACTGTATATCTCTATAAAGTCCAGCAAACCAGAACCTACTGCATACAATATCTTTCATTACCATAGCATAGTTCAAAAAGTCCCCCTGCAGTGAATATGGGAGTTATTCTGGTTCACTCGCAAAGGCACAATCATTCTCTAATGGACAAAACCATATGCATTGCAGGTGGGGCTAATGTAACATGTGCAGAGAGAGTTAGATTTGGGTGTTTTATTGTTTCTGTGCAGGGTAAATACTGGCTGCTTTATTTTTATACTGCAATATAGATATCAGTTTGAAGTACAAACCCCACCCACATCTAACTCTCTCTGTACATGTTACATCTGCCCCACCTGCAGTGCATATGGTTTTGTCCATTAGAGAGTGATAGAGCCTTTGCGAGTGAACCAGAATAACCGCCTGTGTTTCCAAGTCTCATAATTGTGTTTAAAAACTTAATGTATATGATATAAAAGAGAGCCTGGTACTGTAGTGTACTTGAACTACTGAACTGTGCTGCACTCTCTGGCCTTTCATGGCTTTAGAGGAGAACAGAAGCAGAGACAGTGCTCACCAAAGAGGAACTTTTTAAACTCTTTTTATAAAGCTTAGAATGATGATGCTCATTACTGTTATAATTATGCTGTTATTACTCAAGTACTGTACTTGCTTGCTGTCATATCCGAACAAACTTTAATTAAATGAGTGGGTTAACAATTAATTTCAGTCTGTAAACAGCACAGGTTTATTTTTGAACATAATTAAAAGACAGCAGAGAACATCAGTTATATAATATCTATTTCAGTGTATATTCTCCTTTACTGTATTTTCTCTCATTAAATGTCTGTTAACGTTGCAATGCATTTTTATTTCTATTTTAAGGCCCCCACACAATCAGGCCTGATTTCACCCAATTCCAACGTTTTGGGCTGAGAAATCTAGTGACATCGGGCCATATAGCATGTGTTTGACACATTGGCTCAGAGTCGGAGTTTGGAAATGCTGCACAGAAGATAAATCGTATGTGCAACCATCAGCGGCACATCGTGGGTAGCTGCCAGGGGAGCTCAGTGGAAATTGGGTCCAACTTGCCCTTAACCCTTTGCAGTCCAAATTTTTTTGCAATTCAAATTTAAATTAGAGATGTGCAGGTTTGTATTTACCCAGATTTAACCGGATTTACCTGGAACGCAAAACGGGATCTTATTGGCTATCGGCTGTCACATGATTTGGAGTCAAAACATGTGACAGCTGATAGCCAATAAGTAAATCCGGATAAATCCAGGTAGATCCGAACCTGCACATCTCTAGTTTAAATGTTTAAATTAATTGTAATTTTTTTAAATTCAAAAACAGGCTACCTTGAATGTTGAACAATGTTAATGTTCTTATTTTAAAGTGGCCTACCATTGGATCTGCTACTAGCACTAGGGCTGTTGAGCCTGAATAGACGTTGGACCTGAAAGGGTTAAGACAAGTCGGACTAGTGTATTGGAGCCTTTACTTTAAAATCTATACCAGTTCAATTTACTGTACCACTGCAAATTCCAATCATCATTATCCCACATTTGTGTATATAGGGCACTGATGTTTATCCTCTGCTGTGTTCGGTCCTGCGAGACCCCAGCCAGTTCACCACACCAGACCAATTCAACCCTGGGCACTTTCTCGATGAGTCTGGGTGCTTTAAGAAGAATGATGCTTTTATGCCATTTTCCACAGGTAAAACATTACTTTCTAATTCATGTAAAATATTAAAGTGGGCCAAATGCCACTTCACAATCCATACAAGGAGATAATGTAATACATAAATAGTTAACTTGTATTGTACATAAACTTCTTACAGTAGTTCTAAAACATACAGTAGTTCCCAACATTCTAAGCTGTTGGCAACAAAATTAGGCATCTCAGTAGTTGCATCCTCATTTAAAACATCATATTTATGTTAAAATAAAACAGAAAAACAGTTTCCCACTCTCAGGGCTAAATTCAGAGGTTCACTCAAAAGACCATTGTGACTGAGAATCCATACACAGCGTATATGCAAAAATGTGCTAATGTTATTTGCAGGAGTTTGTATTAAGAAAGTGGAAAACTGACGGTATCTCAGTTACGCCGCTCGTGTACTGTATATACTGTAGTATCTGGTGTACATTGTTGGCAACGTTGGTATTCTGAGCCACCATGTGGTCTGCCGAAACTAAGCCATCAAAACCTTTACAACTGTAAATCAATATGGAGCTGCAGGCTGTGGTGTGACCACAAAATGGTGGCTTGCATTTTTGTAGCCACCACCCATTACCTCCCAAAAAGGCTGTCTACCACGATCGTCTTGGCACATGCTCGGGGTGGCACAGACTCACCAGTACAAGACACATTGCTCCCATGAAACAGATACATAATTTGCAGTAGGGTGATCTATAGACCACCAGGACAGGGAGAGGAATTGGATATGTGCCTATTACAGATTATCACTAGAATCCCCTTGGTGAGAGAGCCCACTCACAAAAATGCTATTTTAAATGTATTATTCACAAATGGTTACAGAATATCAGATGTAACTATGGGTGAGAACCTAAGATCCAGTGATCATCATGTCATATGGTTTAGTATGGTTTACAGGGTCCAACTCATGCCATATAAAAACAAAGGTGTTAGATATGAGGATGGGTGACTGCACAGATGGGGAGAACTGTAAGTGTTTCATTAGCAGATAGGAGGAACTTGGAAGGAGTGCTGGAGAGGTGGAAAAAAATGCAATACTAAAGGCAACACACCTTTGTGTTACCTAACCACAATGGTTAGAAAAAGCAACAGGAAAAAAGGAAGCCATTGTGGTTCACAAAAGAAGCTGCAACTAGTAAGAACGTCTGCAACTAGCAGTGTAAAATAATAATGACAAAGTGGTGTATCCTGCCAGAAGGATGGAGGTTACAAGGTACTGTAATCAGATGTACAAAGACAGATGCTGAGGAGAAAATGGCCCAGTCATCAGATAAAGGGTCAAAACTTTTTAAGTGAAAATTGAAAATAAAATGGAGAAATAAAAATGCTTAAGACAGATAGTGAGTGTCTAATCGATGTAGACAAAGCAATAGCAGATCACAATATTTAACTTTGATCCAAGTTTATTATAGAAGGAGAAGGGGTTAATGTTAATTAGCAAAGTAAAAATTAGGTAGGTAAAAGTATATTTACAAAGAAAAAGGTCCTAACACTGAAAACTGAAAGTAAAGTAATCAATCGGGCAAGATGGGATATATCCAAGACTACAAAGAGAGCTTAATGGGTTCTTGGAATTCCATTAAAAAAAACATTTAACCAGTCACTAAGTACAGGAGTAATTTCAGAGGACTGGAAAAGACAGAATGTTATCACACTGCACAAAAGTGGATACAAGAAAGAGGTCAGTAACTTCTGACCAGTGAGCCTTACAGATGTAGCGCCCCTTGTCCTTGCCCGGCGCCCACCTGTACGCCCCCTCTGACATGCGCCGGCGGACAGGGATGCCATTAAACTGGGATGCGCGTGCGTCTCACGTGCACACGCGTCCCAGTCTCTCGTGGCTGGGCGCCGAGACCCTGCCCGTCTCCGCTTCAGGGAGATGGGCAGGGTTAGGAGGGGAGGTGGGGGGAAGCCTCGGAATGGGGCGGCGAGGTGGCAGGCACCTGGGGGCGAGCTCCGTTGCCATGGGGCATGCAAGTGTCTCGTGCACGCACCCCCCTGGTGGGAGCTGGCGGCTGGCGGGGGCTGGCGATAATTTTGCCAGCCCCTGTCTAAATTATGGGCGCTCCATCTGTTCATCAGTATAAGGAAAAATAATGGAAACACTATTAAAGTAGTGGAAAGCCTCAAATCCAGCAATTTACAGGATTCCAAGCAGAATGGCTTTACTGGGAGGAGATCATGCCAAACATATCCTATAATTTTTTTTACTGGGTGTCGTAATAGATCAAGGAGGTCCATAGATGTAGCTTATATAGAATTTAGTAAGGTTTTTGACTTGGCCCTGCATCACACACTGCTAAACAAATAGGAAAGCTTGGGATTGCAGGAAATGAAACAGATAGTTGAGGTAAATGTAGTATATTCAGGGTGTGGTATAGGGTTCCGACAGTCGGGATCCTGACAGTCATTAGCCCGACATCGGGATCCCAACTGGCCGAACCCAAACAGCATGATGAGCATAACAAAGCCCCTTGCGGGCACAGTGGACCCCCACGAGGGAGAATAGCCGGTGGCCGTCGGGACCCCGTGTGTCAGGGTTTGGACTGTCGGGATCCCGACATCGGGTAAATTACTGTCAGGATCCCGACTGTCTGGACCCCGTCCGGCACCCATTCACAGGAGCAGGTTACCAGTGGAGTTCCCCAGGAATCTGTATTAGGTTTTTTAATATCTTTGTTGGTGAAAATGCAAATGGTAATAAAGGGAAATAATTGAGGATCTAGGTAGACTACAGGAATGAGCCAGAACATGGCAAATACACTTTAATGTAAAAAAAGGACAATCATGCACTTGGATCTCAAAAACTCAAAGGCGCTATATATATTGTAGTATTATGGTAATATAATGGATACTTCAAAGGGAAAGAGATTTAGGAGTCACCATTTTTGATGACTTGAAGGCAAGTAAGCAATGTAACAAAACATTAATGAAGGCATGTCATATGCTTGGTTGCAAAGGAAGAGGGATCAGTAACGGGGAAAAAAAAGTAATAATGCCACTGTATAGGTCATTGGTACGACCTCATCTAGAATATTGTGTTCACTTCTGGAGGCCATATCTCCAGAAGGCTATAAATACACTAGAGACGGTACAAAGATGGACAACTAAATAGTGCATGGACTACATCAAAAAAACTTACCAGGAAAGACTAAAAGATCTTACTATTGGAGCAGAGAAGGGAAAGGGGGGACATGATAGAAATTTTCAAATATACTGTTTTAAGGATTTTAATAAGATCCAATAGCAAAAAATATGTAAAAGGAAGAAAAGTATTAGAACACCTGGACTACACTGAAACTGGAGTTAGGAAGTTTCAAAGGAAATTTGAGGAAAAAGTACTTTACAGAAAGGGTAGTGGATAAGTGGTAGAGCCTCCCGTCATAGGTGGTAGAGGCCCAAACAGTAGAGAAATTTAATCATGCTTGGGAACGGCATAAAAATATCCTTGCAAAGATCTAAAGAAATGATTAGGATTGAACCTGCCAAAAATATAAATGGAAAGGGGCAGACTAGATGGGCCAAGAGGTAGTTATCTGCCGGCACATTCTGTGTTTTCTATGAAGTGTACTTCACTTTTTACAGTAGTAACACAACTGCTTTGATCACAAAATGGTCTGCTTTTACTTTACAATTATACAGTATATGTTAGTTAAGAAAACAGTTGTTCTCTATATTTTAGGTAAACGCATTTGCCTTGGAGAAGGCCTGGCACGCATGGAGCTGTTTCTCTTCCTCACCACCATCCTCCAGAACTTTAAGCTAACTTCAGAGACTCAATTCACAGAAAACGATATCGCCCCTCGAATGACTGGCTTTGCCAATGTTCCCATAAATTATGAGATGACCTTTAAACCACGTGTAGAATAAATCAAAGACATACAAATGTAAATAAGATATATATAAAAATACTGTATATTATCTGCATTGAAATAGAATTAAATTGTGCTGTTTGAAGTAAGTGTACTTACAATTAACAGCTCTATATGCTATAACATATACATAGATACTGTAGGATCTTTCATAAGAATGAAAAAATAAAATGCAGTAAATCCAGTGGGATTCAGTGCAAATGTCTACATTCTTTTTTTGAATGAGTTTTAATGAGATTGTTCTTGGTTTTGAGGTTAACACATGGGGAAGAAATTGAATTAGCTGCTCAGTAAATTAGGGGTTAACACGGTAACGGCATATTTAATAGGTGTTCATTGCTGGCTGAGGGCTTGATTCAGGTTCAATTTGACGGCGCCGCTTCAGAATATGTGCATGTGCAGACTCTCTGTGCAAACGCTTTTGGCGAGTATCACACTCGCCAAGGTGTTTGTACTGGCAGGGGAGGGAAGGGGGCGGGCTGGGGCAAAGGAACACCCAGCGCTTTATGGCCGTCCCCATACAAATGGGGTCAATGCCAGATCATGGTGGGTGGTTGACGTCACATGACATCACATGACTGACGCCATATGACATCAGCGCCGACCCTGTATTCGTCCATCTCCGTCAGAAATAAAAGTCAGTTTAGACTATATTTGTGAACCGGGAAAAAATAATTTTTGGAATGATTTTTCCTTCATGCAACCGCAAGCGAGAGGATGTTTGCTAGTCTATGCACATACGCAGCCTTGTGAACAGATGTGAATCAGGCACTGAATCCCGAATGTTACCTTTCCTCACGAACCTAAAGGTGTGATGATTGTTTATGGTAATTGACAATGTCTAAATTGACAATCACGTGGTTGACCGCTAATGGTCGAACGCGTCTGGTTAGATGCCTTAAAATGGTCAGCAGCATCTAGATCAGGGTAGCCAATTCCAGTCCTCGTGAGCTACCAACAGTTCACATTTTCCAGCTCACCTCGCAGGTACTCAGGTGCACTCATTACTGACTCCACAGGTGGAGCTAACAACTTCACTTATGATTCTGTGAGGAGACATGGAAAACGGTAACTGTTGGTAGCTCTCGAGGACTGGAGTTGGCTACCCCTGATATAGATCATCATTAACATCTTGACGCAAGCAAAAGGTTGACAAAAACGTGGTCAACAGAAGTTTTTTATTTTTTTTGTGTCTATGTCGACATGGACACTGTATAAAGCTATGATGTTTCTTAGTATCATCAAGGCTGGCTCTAACATTAGTGTTTCCACCGAGTATGCCTATCACAAAATTAAGGATTCTTATGAAGAAGGCATCCTTGTTGTACTTCATGCAGGTGGTGGCTGTGGAATTTCTAAGATGATGTCTCCACACTCAATCACTTGAGGATGCAAGGGGCACCACCAGGCGGTACAAGGTTGCACTGTTGCTTTTGCCCAGCAGTCCTTAAAGCCTCCTGCAAGCTAAGACTTTGCCTATAACAGCCACTTTTCCTCAGCAAATTAGGTCCACCAGGTACTGGGGTGCTGCCATGTCTTATGTTGGACCAGGCTGCTACAGGAGGCTGGCAAGGCAAATACAGGACTGGAGTCAGACTAGGACACTGAGACCAGACACACAGGACAAATAAGACACTTTATGGCAATGCTGTGGGCAAATAGCATGGGACCACTGTAGCAGGTGCACACACTAGTGCCACAGCACCGGAGATCGAGTTACCAAGCACTGGGAAGTGAACCGCAATGGCCAAGGTGTTAGCGATGCAGTAGCAGGTAGCATAACTTTGCAGGTGGTCAGGCAGACAAACAGGACCGGACTGCGGAGCAGCACCAGTTACAGGCAGACTAACGGACTGTGGAGCAGCACCAGCTACAGACCAACAAACAGGCAGAGCCGGACTGTGAGCAGCACTGATTAAGGACAGGAAAATGGTCAAGAGCCACAAGCAGCACTAATAGCAACACCTGGACTATACACCTGGACATACAGAGGCTCAGCAAGAGCGGGTACCATCCAAAGAGGCACTAAGAGAAGCAGAATCAGAGCAGGGACATACAGTACACAGGTGCATCCAAAGGCTCACACACAGAAGCTCTATCAGTGCAGGAACATACTGTACAGGAGACACACACATATGCACAATAACAGGTACATGCAAAGAAACCGATAATACAGGGAATGCAGGGTTAATCAGGTATGCCCAGCACTAGAAACTAGCAGTATAAACTAGCAGCACTTAGGGACGGTTGGGTAATATAGGGAGCAACTCCCAATGAAAACAACCAGAAAGGACAAACACACAGGCAGAGTACTTAGGGCGGGATGTATTAAAATACATCGCCGCCCTTCGCCGCCCCCCCCGCCGCGATGCTGCCGCATATGTACTAACATATGTGGCTGGCATCGTGGTGCGGTGACGGAGGCCCCCCGCGATACCTGTACACTAGTGTGCGGGGGGTCTCCGTCACCTCCCTGCTGCCACGCTCTCCCCTCATGCCGGGGACAGCTATGCATGCTGTCCCTGGCGCTTCCTCCTCCCCCCTGCAGCCGGAAGGATGTCCGGCTGCTTCACTAGGGGGAGGCAGGGTTTACCTTCCGGGGTCCAGGAGGACCCTTCAGGAAGATAAGCCAGAGGGGGGGGTCGGCGAATCGGCGGGTTTGCGTCGGCGGGCGGCGAAAAGAAGCCCATAGGCTTCTATAGGGTATCGCCACCCAAAGGTACCCTTCAGTGCGGTATCATTTTTGATACATTGGAAAATGCGGTAAAACCGGGGTTTTACCGCATTTTCCATTTGATACATCTCGCTCTTATAGCCTAATTATGACAGGTGAGACTGCACATACAGATGTGGGTATTGGTGACGATGTGGGGTTGGGGGGAAGTAGGTTGAAGTTTTGCCTAGCGTGGGGGGGGGCGGTAATAAAATGAGACCTGGGCTGATGTTGCTAATATGGCTTAAATAAATGTAATAAGCCAAGGCAAAACATTTCATGGGGCATGAAAACTGGCCCTGGGCTCATGACAGACATACGGCTTATAGAAATAAAGATGCAGAAAAGCCAAAAAATCAGTACATGAGACGAGAAAAATTGGTCCTGGGTGGATGTCACACATTTGGCATGTAATGTTTGAGACATCAAGACTTTTAGATGCCAAAGTTAAATAAAATCCAAAATTCTGGTGGAGCAAATGGGTCTGTTGCAAGTGGGTATGGGTCATTGGTTCAACCTACATTTGGTCGACATTCATTGGATTGACCACTGAAGTTCGGCATGATTAGATCGACAACTGAAATAGTCAAAGGTCGACATGGATTTTTCACTTTTTTTGTCCTGAAAGTGCGCATCAAAAATTGACACAATAATGCCCATTACACGTTAAGCCACACACCATACTGTCCATTAGTTATTATGCCGAAACCATAATGCCAATTACAAATTATGCTACATAAGTGCTGCGTATCTACATGCTTGTTGCCAGGGGTTCTATGCTCATTGCCAGGGGTTCCATGCTCTTTGCCATGTGGGATTATATGTTCATCGCCGTGTGGAATTACATGCTTGTTGCCATGTGGGATTACATCATTGTTGCCATGTGGGATTACATGCTTGTTGCCAGGGGTACTATGCTTGTTGCCATGTGGGATTACATGGTTGTTGCCATGTGAGATTACAAGGTTGTTGCCATGTGGGATTACATGCTTATTGCCAGGGGTTTTATGCTTGTTGCCATGTGAGATTACATGCTCTTTGCCATGGGGGGGGGGGGTGTTACATGGTTGTTATCATGTGTAAATAAATGCTTGTTGCCAAGGGGAAATATATTCTCCCAGTAATGAGGGGACAGCCGCCACCGGGAACTGTAAGCACTGACAGCCAGGCAGAGCTGGGAAGAACTGACAACCGCCGCTGGGAAGAACTGACAGCTGGACCGAGCTGGGAAGAACTGACAGCTGGGCAGAGAGCCAAGGGCTGTCCGGCTCTATTCACAGCGCTGCACGTCCCCGCTATTTGAAATCTTGTGCTGTCGCCTGCCAGGTCTCAGGAGCGGCAGTGGTGGCTCCTAATTGGCTGCTGGACCAGGCATGCGGCATCCTGAGATTTCAAATAGCCGGGACATGCAACGCTGTGAATACAGCCGGGAAGCCCCTGGTTCTCTGCCCGGCTGTCAGTTCCTCCTGGTGGCGGCTGTCAGTTCTTCCCAGCTCTGCTCGGCTGTCAATTCTTCCCAGAAGTTCTTCCTGGTGGCAATCCCCCAACCCCCCTGTTACCACGAACGGCTCCTGCTGAGGAATTCAAATATGTCACAGGTGCCCCCCCTGAAAGTTCAACAGGGTCATTAGGTCGACACAAGAATTAGGTCGACATGGGGATGGTCCACAGTCTAAAGTTCGACGTGTGTTCTGTAATGTTTTTGCTCTGAATGTAGACACAGTTGACATGGACACCATATTGGTTCACTGCGTCCCCTCGAATGGCCTGCTTCGCTCGCTATGCTCCGGGCACAGTGCCTCGCTACGCTCGGCACACTATTTTATTCTCCCTCCACGCCCTAATAGATGGTAGGGCATGAAAAACTGCATGTCGGCATACGTCGCTCAAAAACATATGAAAAACCCATGTCGATCTTTTGACTGTCAAAATCCCCCATGTTGACCTAATGCTTGTGTTGACTTAATGACCCTGTCGACCTAAAGCCAAGTCAAACTTTTGAGGGTGTCAACCTATAGCCTGTCGACCTAATGCCGGCCCCCCTGTGGTCGACCTAGTGACAGCATACCCAGGGCCGGTGCTAGGGTGTCCGGCGCCCTCCTGCAAACCATACATTTTGACGCCTTTTCACATTGCCATTGCAACAAGCTGCAGCCCGATAGTGGGAGTGTATGCAACATGCGATCCTATGGAGGATCTCTGGTGCATGTACATGTATGCATACACCATCTCAGTGCTGTGTCCGCAGTGGGACACAGTGTGTGCGCGGTGCAGGGAGCTGCTCAGCCTCTCCATACTGCCGCCCGCTGTCATACAGGCACTGCGGTCAGCGTGCAGGAGGCAGTGACAGTGAGGGCTGAGGCAGCTTTAGCAGAGCAGGGAGGGAGACAGCGCCTTTTCAGCATGGCGCCTCCCTGCTTTGCAGGAGCTGCTGAGTGGGTAGCGCCGGTCCTGAGCATACCACTTCTCCCGCTAGTACCACAACCGAACCACTCATTCCTGAGTTAACCATAACACACCCCACATACTTACAATACGGAAGCCACAGGCTGCACGTCTGCTCTGGCCCCTATCAGCCTGTTTCTATCGCAGAGTTTGGGAAGGGTCAGGGTTACGCACAGACGGCACACACTGGGAAAATCATACGGCGGTAAGTGAGCCCCATAAAGTCAGATTGGACGGCTATCATAGCAGGGGAGTGGCATCTCATTGTCTTCCCATTTATAAAGGAATGAGAAACAGTAAATAATAAATTAATATGTTTGTCTTTAATCTAAATGACTATAAATATTGCTTATTAAATATCAAAATTAAGGCCAACCATGCTACCAAAAGATTACCATCCATAGCCATAGGTTGTACTTGCCAGAGTCAAATTTATATAAAAAGCTGAGAGAGAAGAAAAACAGGGCACTTACAGAAAAGAAACAATAATAAATAAATATTTTTTTATAAAACTAAATTTTTATTTTATTAATATTATATTTTATTAATATTACATAAATATTAATGTTACAAATACTGTATGAAGCAAATAAATAGTGTGAATTACTAAATATACAAAACACTTCTCAATCATTTATACAGGGCTACAATTAAGGCCCTAGTTCGTGTTTGGACACAGTGCTGATGTTTACGCAACTTAACGATCACCTACAGACTGCTATGGTCACACTGAACAAGCACATGGGTAACGGCAATACCACACAAAGTGAGATTTATAACACAGAGTGATTGACAGGAAGGGACCATTTGAGGGAGGTAATGGGGAGCGATGGTAAAAATGCAGTCGAGTCACAGGGCATGTATCATGTACGCAGAGAAACATGGCACCAGCATTTCTGATTCCCTGTGTTGGCAGGTGGAGAGGCGTTCCCTCTGACGGGGACGCACGAGCATCTCACAAGCTCGCACGTCCCAGTCAGTAAATCAGCAAAAAACACTGGGTTCCTAAGCTTACTCAAAAAACAGTTTATCACACAAACGGTAGAAGCTCCAACTTGTTAATGAGGCACTATTGGATTTAGTATTAACAAATAACATATATTTAGTTTCAAACACCAAAGTAATTGAACATCTAGGGAACAGTGACCACAACATGGTTTCACTGGAAATCACCTTCTGTAAACTACAACATACAGGACCGGCCAAAATACTAAACTTCAGAAAAGCTAACTTCGAATTATTCAGGGAAGCCCTAAAAGAAATTAAGTGGGAAGCGGTATTTGAGGGGAAAAATGCAGAGGAAATGTGGGATACACTAAAAAACGTGCTCAAATCATTAACTATTAAATACATACCAAAAGTCAATAAGGGTAAATTCAATTTAAAAAAAGCCATCATGGTTGGACAAAAAAGTAAGGACAGCAATCAACAATAAAACAAGAGCGTTTAAATTCTATAAAAATAAAGTAAATGAAGAGGCATTCAACAAGTTCAAAGAGTCAAACAAAATTTGTAAAGGGGTAATCAAAGAAGCTAAAAGGGAAAATGAAGAGCGCATAGCCACTGAAAGCAAAACTAACCCCAAGAAGTTTTTCAAGTACATAAATAGTAAGTGAGTAATTAAAGAGAACATAGGCCCATTAACCGATATCAATGGTAAAAGTTTTACAGAGGATTAGGGAAAAGCAGAACTGTGAAATGGGTTCTTCTCATCAGTGTTTACTAGGGGAGAGCAGACTGTGGAACGCACATGTACCACAAATGGGACGAACAACCCGGATCTCAATATTGATTTCACGACGAGGAGATAATATTGGGGCTCAGCAAAATCAAAACAAACAAATCACCAGGGCCAGATGGTATTCATCCTAGGGTACTAATGGATTTAAGGGAGGATCTAGCGACCCCTCTATATTACATTTTTGATAATTCACTATCATCAGGTAAGGTACCAAAAGACTGGAGAAAAGCAGAGGTTGTGCCAATATTCAAAAAAGGGATGATCCAGCTAATTACAGACCTGTGAGCTTAACATCAATAGTGGGTGAAATATTTGAAGGATTTTTAAGGGATGGTATCCAGGAATATTTAGACTGTCATAGTTTACTCAGTATTAAGCAGCATGGGTTCATGAAAAATCATTCATGCCAAACAAATTTACTAGCTTTCTATGAGGAGGTTAGCAAAAACCTTGATAATGGAAACGCTGTACATGTGGTCTTCCTAGATTTTGCTAAAGATTTTGATACAGTACCTTACAAGAGGTTGATAAATAAAATGGAGGACCTGGGATTAGGGGCAAGTCAATTTACAGTATTAAAATACAAATAAACTCCACTTTAGCTAAATTGCTTTGGGAGCTGAGACCCAGACCAATCCAATACTGTAAATAGACATATTGCTTGTCTGTACCAATATATACAATTTTAACAATAGACAAATAAAAGTTATATTTTATTTTATACTGTTTACCTGCATGTGTGTTAGGGAAAGATACCTAGGTTTGTGTTTTCTTTTCCGAGTGCCCCAAAAAAGAGTCTTCTTTTCTTTTTTGTAAATATATATGCCTGATATATAGTAAGATGCAACTCAGAGACAGAGGGCTTGATTCTGGTTCCCTTGCAAAAGCAAATTCTCCCTCTAATGGGCAAAACTATGTGCACTACAGGTGTGACAGATGCATACATGCCTACCTGACTCTCTCCTTCAGGGAGAAAATGCTCTGTTCCTGGACTTCCCTGGTAATGTATGATTGCCATCACCTGTGGGGAGCTAGGTAATTGATAAGAAAGGAGTTTCACCACAGGTGATGGCAATCCTACATTACCAGGGAAGCCCATGAATAGAGCAATTTCTCCCTCATGGAGAGAGCCAGGTAGGCAAGTATGGACAGATGTAACATGTGCAGAGATCTATATTGCAGTGTAAGAATAAAGCAGCCAGTATGTTCTCTAGACAGAAATAAAATAACGTGATACCAATGGGGATTTGGGATCAAATTAAGCGCTCAGGATCTGCCTAACCTGTACGGTAGGTGTGTCACCAAACACACCACACATAGAACAACACAAAAAATACCGACAGTCTTTCAGGCGTTCCTTTAAATCCGTTCTTCCAATGTATCACTGAGGGTTGCTCATGTAACATGTAAGAAGAGAGATAACAATATAGTGTAATACCATTTGGACACTAAAATATACAATGATGTCACTTTGAGGTAGGAATCGTACCCTCTTTAATTGTCCACTGAACAGTAGACAACAATCGCTTCTATTTTTAGGTCTGGAAAGGTAGGTCCTCAGGTGGATCCTCCTGATTTATCCTTGGGCATTCACCATGTAAGACATTGAGCGAGATAACTCCAATGGTGAAATACCGTTTTTTTATTTTGCATGAATAAAGTTAAAAAGCAGTACACTGTACATAAAATGGGTATAAAAGGTGGACTCTCACCAGAAAATAATGTCTACAAAAGCAGACATGAACAGCTTAGTTGGTAACCACAGGCGTCCCTGGATGCTGGTAGATGTATAAAGTCCTGGAGGTCCGTCCACAGTATATCAGCCCCTTCCGCCAACGCGTTTCAGACACAATGGCCCTTATTCTGATCGGTGCGTACTTTCCCGAATTATTTCGGTGCGGTCCGCACGCCACGCTGTGCGGTGGCGTACGGCTAACATCCGTAGAAACGCCCACGTGTCCTCCGCATTCGGACGGACTCACTCTTTAAGAACAGGGCGTGTGTACGGACGACATACAAACCGTGCGTGTGCGGTGGAAACGTACAGATTCTTGCACGGTCTTCCCGCACAAGCACGGTCTTACCGCGTCAGAACGTACGGGAAGCTGTCCGTACGCCCAAATGTGGAGTATTTACGCTCAATCCCACACTTTTTTACTGAGTACACACAGCGATCACATGACCCACTTAGGCAATTAGGCAACCTCCTGAAAAAGGGATTGTTATCAATTTCAATCAATTAAATGCTCATCTATACTGACCCACATTCCTACTACATTCATGACACACATTAACCCTTACAGCATGTGACCCTAACATACATCTATATACACTATTTACATTTTGCTTATTTAAAAGATTTTAAACAAGTTACACATATACTTTTGCATGTTAGAAAAAAACACTGACAACTTTGAACTTTAAATAACTATTTATTATAATACAACTGACAACAAAAAGTAAATTAATTCTCTGCATCAATTATGTGGTCCATTTCCGCCAACATCTGGCGCATCAGGCCTCGCAGTCTTAGGAGGGCCCCACGGCGACCCTCCTCTGCTTGGGCAGGCTCATCTGTGGAGGAAATACAAATAGAAAAATGACTAATGATATTCATGCATACATTTAACATAGTTAAACCTACATTTTAAACATGCACCGTGACAGGTGTGTGTGTATATGTATATATATATATATATATATATATATATATATATATATATATAGACACATATATAACTATATATATGAGACATACACCTATACATACATGCATACATACTACATGTAAAGCCTGATTTTGGCCCTCTACCCTTTACTCTGTCGAACACCTCACAGTCATACTGCTCCTTCTCAATCCAAACCCACCCATGACTAAGCTCTGGGAAGCATGTCACGCGCTGCACCAATCACAATTCTGCAAACAAAGTTCAGTGTCTGTTATATGATGGAGCCTGGCAGAGGAGTGACACAACTCTCAGGAATGCTCAGTACATTTGTGCAATCAAGCATGGCTTGCCTGCTGATGGTCTGCTCCAGAAATCATTGTCATAATGCCAGTTAGGGGAAGCTGCAGCACTAACCCACTCCCATGCTCAAAAGCATTACTAAAACCAAATCAACACACAATTATGGTGCAAAACATACAAACAGACCGCAGGGGGTGGTTAGCTAGAGGAGGGCCCAGGGGCACTGACCACTTGTTACTCCAGTCTAAGCCACGCCTGTCCATACTCCATTTATGCCATACTGAATCTAGTTTACAAAGATCAATCACCAGTAAACTCTACTCACCTATATGAGGCTAAAGATTGTATGCAAGCAGCAGGGACATGTAACTCTTACATGAGCAAGTCATCACTTTCTTCCAGGATACAGATTAACTACACAGGTTCAGTGGCACTTAAAATCGACCTGACAGCCATCCGCACAACCTGTGTCATTAATATGTGTCCAGGATGAAAGGGATGGTTTGGCCACCCTATCTAACCCCAAAGTGTGTCTGTTGCTATCCAGTTAGTTTTATCACTTTATAGTATTGCAAAAAAACAATTGATTCACCAGTGCTACAAAGCAAATAGAAGATGACAAAAGGAATAATGAATCTTTATGTATACATACCACTTTCCTCCGCCTGCGCCACCTCACAGGCCTCCTCATCCTCCTCTTCTTGGTGGTCCTCCTCCTGTGGCACCACCTCCTCTTCAGCTGGTACCACCTCTTCCTCCACCAGCTCCTCCTCCTGTGGCACCACCTCCTCCTCCACAAGCTCCTCCTCCTGTGGCACCACCTCCTCCTCCACTAGCTCCTCCTCCTGTGGCACCACCTCCTCGCCCATCTCGGCAGTGCCCTCCTCCTGGGCCTGGGACGCCTCTGCCTGCTCCCGGGCCTGTCTTGCTTGATCACGTGCTGTGTTTGGGAAAAGTAAAAAAAGTGGCAATTAGTGGTAATTTCTATTAAGCCTTATCAACCTATAAATGCAAAGGTTATAAGTACAGATAATTGTACGGGCAAACAGCTCCTTAGTGGCCTTTACAAAACACAGCCTGTAACATGGCAGGTATGCTGTGACATTTGGGCCATTGTAAGCATCACAAGCATTAATCCTCCCCAATAACATATTTTATGACCATTACAGGGTGTCAAACAGGAAGTAGCACTCATATATTGTATGCCATGTTTAACTCATGATCAGGCTGGTGACCTTAGTGGATTAAATAATGTCAGGTAAGCAATCATGTCCAAATGCCCATTTACTGTAGAAATACTCACATCTAGCAATGCTGGCCCTTATTTGCTGAAGCTTGTCTGGCTCCCTGCGCCTCAGGTCGGACCACCGCCGCTCCAGCTGAGCGATGGTCCGCCGCACCTGGGTGCGTGCGAATATGCGGCGGCGGGCCACCGCATAGGCATTGCGTTTTTGCCGATTAGTAATAAATGGGCCCGCCTGCCCCAGCCTGGTCTCCATAACGGAGACCAGTGTTCTCAGCTCCGCAGGTGAGAATGGGGCTGCTCTCCCATAGGCCGCCATCTTAGCAATGGCACAAATCAAACAATCATGTGCTGTCATTGGTTGATCAGAGTGATATTTGGTATTAACTTTATTGTTCATTTTTACACTAACAGCGTGTATGCGCCCGAACAGACGGCTAACCCATTGCATCGCACACCCATCCTAAACAGACAGTGTAAAATAAGATGGAAACACATTATATATAATCTATAACATTCACCAAACATGGGTATAAGCAACAGGTGAAATAGTCTGCATCACTAGACACTTACACCTAACTCAACAAGGTACTAAACAGCTATTTTATAATGAAAGCTATGCAGCAGAAACATAGCAAATAGTGGCAGACCTTTTCCCAAAATTAGGCCATGCTGCCATGTGTACACTTACCTTCTACTGGCCCATACTACAGAGGTGGAATGAAAAGTAGCTAGCATGCAGCCTGAATTTGGAGTGCTTTCACATGTGATTTGGATGCTAGCTCTGATTACTTGTGGCTAAGTGGTGGACTGGATTTACATATGGAATGGGTAGTGTCAGTTGTACTACATACCAAACAAGTGCACAGTACAGATGTACAATCAAATATACATTTCATGTGTGACCTCAGTTTTATTTGGTCTTTGGTGTTGGAATCTGCATTTAGCTACTAAATCAGACTTACTCAGTTTGCCAGGTTTTTGAGAAATATTTATCCACACCAAGGGGCGTCCCGTATGCGCCGCACGGTTGACGCTGGCGTATGGAACGCGGCCGTACGGAACGCAGGTTGCAGCTGATTAACGCCAATTACAGAAATAGTATTTAAAGTTGTCCTAGAAAGGCAAACAGTTGTTGCAAACATGGCTGGCTCAGAGTCAGAGGTAGAACAGGTGGTGCAGAATCTCTTGTCCCGCATGGAGGCCAACACCACCTATGTCCCCCTCAACCCAGAGCAGCCAGATGGGCCATCAACATCAGGCCAATCAGCAGCTGGCCCATCCTCAGCATCAGCAGAATCATTGGCAACACAGCAGGTGGCTTCCCAACAGAGTAGCCAGCCCAGCACTTCAAGTACAGCAACCGGTGGCCGTGGCAGTGCCAGTGGCAGTGGCGGTGCCAGTGGCCGTGGCCGTGGCCGCAGTCGGGCAACAGAGGAACCAACCACAAGAAACATGGCATATGAACCGCAGGAGCTTGACATCCTGGTGACCCGGGCACGTGATTTGATAGAGTGCCCAGCGGTAAAGTTGACACACACAAGGAGATGGAAGATCTGGGAGGAGATAACGGCGGAGATTAATGCAGTGGCTCCACAAGTTCGTGAGGCGGAGCACGTTAAGAAGAGGCAAGTACATGTGTGTTACATTTGAGCAGTACAAGTCCAGTAATGTTTACATTCAATATTAGATGGAGTTGGTCAATGGGTGGTCACGTTGCTTGGAGGCACAGACATGTTTGCCATGACATTGAATTGATAGTTATTGGAGGGTGACTGTTGTTGTATCTTCTAAGGGTTGGTTTTAAAAATGAATATAATGTAAGTTTGGTGTCAGTAGGCACATGTTGTATTATGTTTCAGATTGCAATGGGTGCTACAGCAAACATGAGTAGTAACATGTATTAATATGTACACTTTGATTGCAGGTGGCACGACTTCAAAGGAAACCTCAAGAAGAAATTGACCCAGCGGTGGGAACACAGCCACACCTCTGGGGCTGGCCCCATGCCTGGCAAGCTGAAGCTCACCCCCCTGGAAGAGATGGCACAGTGCTGCATTGCAGTGGAGGAGGTCCGGGGGGTGAGCACCATAGACAGCGAGTCCCCAGCGGAAGTGATGGCTTCTACGCTTGAAGGTAATTATTTGCCAGGCCATAAGTAGATGTTTTGAATTTGGCATGGAATGTGTGGTAATTGGTATTTTCTCGTTCAACAGCATCCCCACCGCTTGGTCAAGAATCTCTTGAGGAGGTTGTGGAGTCTGTGCCACCTGGCCCCAGTAGCAGGCCCGTGCAGCAGCAGCCGGACATGTCCGCGGCTGAATTGTCCACGTGGGGGCGTGTGCTAGAAAGTATTGTGCAGCAGGGAGACTCGGCATCAGAGCGGGTGCGTAGGGCCGAGGAGGTGCTGCAGGGTTTGACCACCAGCCAGAGTATTGCTGCCAGCATGCAGGCTATTGCTGCTAGCCTGCAGGTGCTGGCTGATCAAGCCCTGCGGCAAAATGAACTCCTCCTCCGCCATAATGAACTTATGGTGGAGCTAGTTACCACCAATAGGGTCCTAATGTCACCCGCTTCTGGTGCATTACCACCATCATCACTCCCTGCTGCCAGAGGGGGAAGAACATCCACCCCCTCCCCAGCATGTGCTCCACGTGACCCACCATCTGACTGTGGCCGTGGCGAGGCCGAAGAGCTGCTGCACGTGGCAAGGAGCCTGCCAGGGGCAAACGTGCCCGCAAATGAACTTGTGTCCCCATTAATCTCCACCGTTATGTCTTCCCAAATCTTCCATTGAGCTGTGTGTGTCAGCATCCTGTGTCAAAATCCATGCCGAGGGTCACCACATTTGCCCGCGGTTCAAATGTCATGTTTGGTTCCCCTGTTGCCCTGTTTCGGCTACCATTACTGTGTGCTGTACTTGAAGTGTTGGTGCTCTACTTTTGTTGTGAAGCCACCTGATGTGTTCCTAATGATTCTGCTGTGGCTATTTATTATATATTATTTACTTTTAGTCCTGTTATGGTACCATTTATTTTGTGATGGTTTTGACATTTTTTGCAAAGTTGCTTTAATAAATGTTAGTTTGGCCCCACAAATGTCTGTATTAATTGATACATGCAGAAGTGACATGTGTATTAGTATTATTAATATTAAGTTGTGTTCATTATTTGCAGTGTAAAAGTGTGTGACAAGCATGTAATGTTCCCTTTAAGCTGCAATGCTTCCAATTGTAGCAGTGAGAAGCGTGTAATTAACAAGTAATGAGTAAAGAAGGTGATTGTATTGTGTTCAGCTGACATTGGTTGAGGTGCGTCCGTCCTGATTAGGCGTTCCGATTGCCTAGCGCATGACCGAGTGGTGTCCGCTAAGCAATACTAGCCTTTTGGACATCGCACATTTCTTGCCTTTTTGTTCGCGTGCATTCGGCGTGCTGTCCAAATGCACGCCTACCAAAATATGTGTACTCCCTCGTGTCCGCCCATGTTTCCGCCCAGTTTAGCCCACTTTGAAACTACGCCCCTGTGTCATTCCGCATGACGCCCATAACACACCCATATTGCCCGAGTGATTGCGGTGCACATTTCTGTACGGTATTAGTGAGAACAAGTACGGAGACCATGCGTGGCACATGTGCATGGCGTTCCCCACGCATGCGCAGACGGCTACAAAACGCCATCCGAAAGAATTCGGGAAAGTACGCACCGATCAGAATAAGGGCCAATGTCCTTTATCAAGGCATAGAGACCTTTCCCCATATCCGGGTATTTATACCCAAACATTCCAATCACAAATAAAAACCTATTTCCAGACTTAGAATCCTAACTTCTATTACATCCTATACATTCCTCCCATTGTCGCCGGACTTCTTCTCCTGTTCTTACAGGAGATCATTTCCTTGTTACGCAAGCTCACCGGAGCTCTGGGTCTGTAACCGGAACTTCCTTGCGTTCCAGCGAGTACAGGAAGTCGGAAGATGTATGCGTTCCACCGCTACTTCCTGTTTGCCGTTGGTGCGCTGTTTGTAGCTGTCATGATCTTAGCTTCCTTATTTATTGGTTCCGCATATTTTCTTTTATTAACATGTGCGCTCCACTTGTATTACGGTCCGGTAGAACTTGCGTTCCAGCGCCATTTTAGAAAGCAGATTTCAATAGTGGTATACATTGTACCGGCCCCGTATTGTATAGAGAAAAAGAATGAAAACATACATTAGTATCAATAAATAAATAAATAATTATATTAAAGGGGAACCATTTATAAATATAAATATAAACATATATCATATTAAAAATGTTTTTTTTTTTAATGTTTTTTTATTTATAAAAGGAGAGGATAAAACATGTATAAAAAACCTATAAAAACCACTTCAATTCAAAATCTTTGTTTAGCCCATTCGGCACCAGTGTTTTGTACTGATAAATCATACTCATCTCGCATTTAGCTAGTAATGTATGATTGCCATCACCTGTGGGGAGCTAGGTAATTGCACAACACTTTTATTGGCAAGCTGCTCAATCAGAGGTCTGTCATTCAGGTGCCAACAGGGAGGGGTAAATCTGGTTAGGAAAAAAAAAACAGTTTGTATCCCTATTGCACACTGAATGAGAAATATACATATAATAATCAGATAATACAGAGATCTTGGTTGCCAACCAAGATCTCTGTATTATCTGATTATTATATGTATATTTCTCATTCAGTGTGCAATAGGGATACAAACTGTTTTTTTTCCGAGCTAGGTAATTGATAAGAAAGGAGTTTCGCCACATGTGATGGCAATCCTACATTACCAGGGAAGCCCATGAATAGAGCAATTTCTCCCTCATGGAGAGAGCCAGGTAGGCAAGTATGGACAGATGTAACATGTGCAGAGATCTATATTGCAGTGTAAGAATAAAGCAGCCAGTATGTTCTCTAGACAGAAATAAAATAACATCCAAATCTAACTCTCTCTGCACATGTTACATCTGCCCCATCCGCAGTGCTCATGGTTTTGTCCATTAGAGGGAGAATTTCCTTTTCCAGGTGAAACAGAATAAGGCCCAGTGTGCGTATGGGGTAAAGAAGTGCAGATAGTCCAAAAAAATGGGCCAGCTCCATATATAACATATATACCCAGTACAGTATGTATGATGCCTATATGACATGTCAGGAACATGCAGCTTGTGTATAATACTGTATATTTCTAAACTGCCTGTGCTCTGACATCCCCGGGATTAAATTAGTTAAACACAAAACTGAACAGTTCCGACAACAGATGAGAAGCTGAGACAAAAATAACTCCATCAGGGTTTTTGCCATCTCTCCATTTCTGACCTGCATCAGTTTCCCGATCAGTGGAAGCGGGGTAGGACCAGGGGGAAGCTTCGGTCTCCTAAAAAAATGATTCCGCATAAAATAAAATATTATAAGAGCGATCAGAGCGGTGAGAATTGTCCCACAACTGAGTGACTCCATGTTCATTACAGCCGTGGTTGCTTCTGATTGTCCTCTAGCCTCTGTGTTTACATGGACTTGAGCCAAGAGGCCAGAATACGGAATTCTCTGTATCCTGCTCACTAACTGGATCTTTGCCACTTTTTAGTCTTAAAAGAACAGAGATGAAAAGAAGAGAAGAGGGGGTAAGGGTGACATTCCTATAATTGATGGGGCCTATTTAAGGCTCCGCAGTATGACGCACAAGGGAATGACATTTGCTGTTGAGAAAAAGATCTATTTTTTTTTTATCATACTAGCTACAAAACCATATCCGGTCAACAATCATAAGGTTGGCATGAGTTTCTCATGATTTCTTTTGTTTAAAACGACATGTTCATAATTTACCATCCCATTGGACATAAAGGGAGAATAATATGCAAAGCGACATGTCCAAAGCATGGCAAGCGCAGCGGACCATGAAAGGGGACACGGTACACTTATATGGTGTTTGTGTTGATCTATGTGTACACCAAAAAAAAGTGAAAAAACTTGTGTCGATCTAGTCACTGTCAATAACGTTCTCGACAATCTAATACTTGCATCTATCTTCCGTTACTGTCGACCCAGATTCCAGACGCTGTCGACTATATTTAGGCATCTAACTAGACCCATTCGACCACGAATGGTCAACCACGTGACTGTTGATCTAGAAGTTGTTAATCCGCTATACCAGAACCCTGACAAATATAATCACTTGTTAACCACTGGAAAAAGAAAAAATAACATTAAACAGTATTCTTCATGATATATTTAAATATCTAAAAATACCCCCCCCACACACACACACACACACACACACACACACACACACACACACACACACACACACACACACACACACACACTCCCTAGTATCTGTATTCCTCCATTGTGAAAATACTTTTCACACACACACACCCCCTTCATCAGAAATAGCCCCTCCCCCTGGGAGCAAAAGAGCTCCATAGTTATATAGCCCTCCCCTTTAGTGGTAATATCGTAGATCTCAGTAACAAATGCCCACAATGCCCTCCCCCTTCCTGATTGGTGCCTCGTTCCTATGTGTTATTATTTGATTATTTATTCACCCTCCCTGTCAAACATATACACCACAATAGTCACCCCCAGTATCAAAGTATTAACCCCCCCCCATTACTCATAGCCCTGCTGCAAATGCTGCAACTGATCTCTGTACATACCTAGATCAACAGAGCTGATGTAAAAAGAATTTACATACAGTATGTACAACACTAGTTTGGTTACCATTCCTGATAACAAATTCACTAGTATAAACAGTATATGAATGATATAAAACCACAGAATGATTACTTAGCAAGTGCAATGTGGCCAGAGTAAAATGTGTGCAGTGAGAATCACAAGGGATGTTTATATGGTGGAACATGGGCAGAGACTTGGAACTTCCAACTAATAATTTGCATTCCCCTGGTAAGGGCAGTGATTATTTGCTGAATAATAAAACACACTCACTATAACCCCTTCCTCTGCATTGGCTGCAGGCAAATACTTTCTTACCAATCCCTGCCTCTCAGCCTGATTCAGAGATGTGTGTTAACTCAATCTTAATGCACATTTCCAATAGTTTGAGTCAGAGCTGTGTACAAAGAAGCATTAATGCCCACCTCTGAATAAGCCCCTCTGTTCATAACATATACTACAGTCACCTATAGGATATTATCTAATATATGGCACTGATTAAATTAGCTGATGAGAAAGAAGCTACTGTTTACTCAACACAATTATAATTAAATTGATGGACTTACCAAATAATTTGTATCAAGATGAACCATTTAAAAACATGCATGCAAATTTGCAGCCTTGCGTATGGTTGTCACACGTTTAGCAGGTGTTTATAATAAACCTCTGTGTGGTATAAAGTCAATAGAAAGAAATATATACACTACTTGGAGCACTTTATACTGATTTAGAGGTGAATGTAATGCGTTTGTTTATGCAGTTGAGTGAATTTGTTTTTTGTACTTTGGGAGGTAATCAATTTGGCTTCAAAAACACAGGCATGTTGAAACTTTTTGGATGTGTCTGAGCATATCTGTAGCACGGTGGTGCACTGTGGCAATCATTCACATGACAAAACCAGGTTCATATTGCCCTGTAAATGATTGCCAGTTTTAACTCCTTCAGTGGTGGGTTTTCCTGGGGCAGGACAAACCTACCAAGGCAGGAAAACCCACCAATCAAGCTGCAGCCTCTCAACAGCCACCACCATAACATCAAGAAAGCAGACGCCAATGAGGATACATCTGTACAACATTGAACAGGATTAAGAATTACAGCATCAGAAATTGTTAAATTAAGTATAATCTGCTCTATGTTTAAATTGATGTAGCGCCATCACTATCACAAAAACGTTTCTTGTAACTTTGTAACTACTTTTTGGGGGTTTTAAGGAATAGCCCCATCCTGTGATAGTGAGGCTGCAAAACATCAAAAGCAACGCCCAAAGACCTTGCCTAAACCAAGATAGCCTCTACCTTCTGCATGTAGTGCTGCAGCCAGAAGCAGCAGCAGTGGCCCCGAGCAACCACTTGGGAAAGTTTGAGGCCACTCTTCGTGGCGCTCTTGTGTTCATGCGCCCGGACACACGAATGCCCAAGTGCTTCTGAGCGGCCCCGAACTTCGGGGGAGTGCTTTTCGGCAGAGGGGAGTGATCAGCTGGAGCAGGGAGTGCCTTGCATCAGCGGCAGCGGGGAGTACCGGGGCGCGGGGGGGGGGAGGTTTGCTGCTAGAAGGTGGTGCGCCAGTGGTGTTGTACCGTGCCCGCAGTGGCAGTGCAGCTCCACCCAGAAATAGCGGTTAATATCTAAGCAGACTCAGACAGAGACCCATACCTCTTGCTTTTACATTTTCCCCAAAGTGTTGTCTGATAATGCTGACTATAGTAATTATGCATGTTTTTAAATGGTTCATCTTGATACAAATTATTTGTTTAAGTCCATCAATTTAATTATAATTGTGTTGAGTAAACAGTAGCTTATTTCTCTTCTGCACACAGATATTCATTTGGCAGACTGGCAGTGAACAGGATTGAACTGGTTCTTAAACACATATACAAATGTTTCAGTTATGTAAATTCATCCCTATTTGTCTACACACATAGTATATGTTTTCTCTATTTTGTAATTTTATTCATTATCCTCTTCAATTATTCTACTAACATTTATGCAAACTGATTTTCACAGGGAAAAGGTCATGTGTTGCTGAAAGCTTGGTGCGTCTCCAACACTTCATTTTCTTCACCGTAATACTGCCAATGCTCACCCTGACATCTACATTGGTCCCCAACGTTCTTGATATCTCTCCTACAGAATGTGGCTTGGAAAACCTTCCTCCAGCCCACAATATAATCTATATTTCTTGTGTTAAATAAAATCAGTGAAACAGTTGCAATTTAGAAGTTTAATAATTTCCCATAATACGTTTCTGGCATGCAGAACTGTAATAATAATGTGAGGTGCCTAGCTCGAAGTAAGCAGTGCGGATGGTGTAATGGTCAGCATTACTGCCACACAGCACTGAGGTCATGGGTTCGATCCCCACCATGGCCCTAACTGTATGGAGTTTGTATATTCTCCACGTGCTTGCGTGGGTTTCCTCCGAGTACTCTGGTTTCCTTCCAAAATATCAAAATATACTGGTAAGTTAATCGACTGCCAACAAATTAACCCTGGAATGTCTGTGTGTGCATGTACAAGTGGTAGGGAATGTAGATTGTAAGCTGGGGCAGCGACTGATGTGAATGTTCAGATATATTCAGTGAAGTGCTGCGGAATATGTGTGCGCTATATAAATAACTGTTCGGGATGCTGATGTCCGCTGCATCAGACCACCAGTCATATGTATGTATCCCCCTACCTCCTACCTTTTGACTGTCTTTAAATACCCAGTTTGTTGTATCACTGTCTCCATTTGTAAAGCGCAACGGAATATGCTGCGCTATATAAGAGACCCAGAAAAAAAAATTATATTGAGCGCTGATTTGATAATATCAAACACTGCAGCTGTTACCTAAGGGGATTACCAAAACCCCTTAATAATAGGAAACAAGAAAAACCAGGATGGTACAGCGCTGTGCTTAATATTAATACATTTTTATTAAAAATAAATAGTATTTAGTGTAAATATATATATTGCATACTGTACATTAAACAATGTGGCCAACATTGGGACAGGCAAGACTAACACACATAAATGAAAAAGCTATTTTTCACTTTAGTAACTCCTTTTTAGTATCAATGTTAGTTGGTAAGTAGCAACACGCAGTTAGATCAATTTTCCTTTGTTAAAACCGGTTTATAGAAGTTCTGAGTTGGAGTGGAGAAGGCAACATCTCCTGCTGTGGCGGAGAAATGCGTAGAGGACCGGGGAAGCAAACTGCCAGTTGACAGAACAAGCGATTCCAGTTTCTGATAGGACCGCGTTGAAGTGCACTAGCGGTCTGAGAGGATCGATTTGGACTGCAAGCAGGATCCCTGTTGTTTTACCCAGATGTTCAATTGAGTATTAAACCACCAATACTGTATGTGCACATAAAATGGCAATTATTACCTATTGAACTTCTATTAACTGGTTTTAACAAACATGCTGCTACTAACCAACTAACATTGACACTAAAAAGGAGTTACTAAAGTGAAAAATAGCTTTTTCATTTATGTGTGTTAGTATTGTCTGTCCAAATGTTGGCCACATTGTTTTATGTATGAATTATATATATATATATATATATATATATATATATATATATATATATATATATATATATATATATATATATATACACTAAATACTATTTATTTTTAATAAAAATGAATTAATATTAAGCACAGCGCTGTACCATCCTGTTTTTTCTTGCGATATATATGAAACTGTTAATAAATAAATAAAATACATACTATATGACTTTTATAATTCACAGAAATGAACAGTGTAGATAAATTGATTACAGATGTCAGTTGGAGACTGAATATTTTTTAATTGAACACAATGGGACAGATTCTCTAAGCTTTAAAAGTGATAAAATTGAGAGTGATAAACAGCCAGCCAATCAGCTCCTACCTGCCATGTCACAGACCGTGTTTGAAAAATGTGAGGTAGGAGCTGATTGGTTGGATGGTTATCACTCTCCATTTTATCTCTTTTGCTTAGAGAATCTGGACCAAAATATAAGTAACAACAGTACTCCTGATTGGCCGCTAGGTGGCCAATAGCGCTATTCGTGGGGAGAAGCTGCAGGATTTAAACACACATCCTCCGGCTTCGCTTCAGTCCGTACTGGCATCGCGTACATCGTTTTTAAATTTTGCCAAGACCCTTGATGCCTACTTGGAGCGAAAAGGACGTACAGTAATCTATGCCGGAGGACCCCCGTGAGTATGGTTTCCTTCCACAGGTACCCCATATGGATTTTCTTCAGGACTGGCAGATGGAGGATACCTACCTACGTGTCAAGGTATGTAAGTATCTGTATGGATGGGCTGTGGGTGTAATAAAGTTATACTTTACTGGTGTGTGTGTGTTTATTTCACTATTTGTACTGGTGTGGAACTACAATTTCCAGCGAGCCCTTTAATGCCCCGCATGCTGGGACTTGTGGTTTTCCAAGTCCCTGCATGCAGTACAGACTTGATGGGACTCATAGTTCCACAGCAATGCACAATAGTTATTTCTATATTTACACATTTATCAGCCCAATGGACTTCAGTCTGGGCAAGTAAATTCTGGAGGGGGGGACTGCTTCATTGGGGCGTCCCCACTTCCCCATGATCCCTGCCCAGGCTGAGCGGTCAGGGGGTAAAGGCTTTGCCCGGGGAACTTGTTTAAAAAGCTTCCCCTGGCTGTGGCATTACCCTTGTGGCTGGTTGGCCCCAGTGCTGGTTCTTGAAATATGGGGGACCCCTTCTCGTTTTTTCACGGAACCAGGACCAACCCATGAGCCTGGTGCTAGTTTAAAAAAATCCAGGGGACATCTAGTTGGATTGCCTTGTAATTTTTTTAAACCAGAACCCGGGGCTGGATATGCTGAGGAAAGGGGGACCCCACGCCATTTTTTATTTCTTCCATTAAATGTCTCCCTTAGTGTTCATAGTGAATATGTTCAGGTAAGTTATCCGACAGCACAATCATTATTAAGTATTAGTAACATATTTGTCCCTGATTCTTTGTTTTGTTTTTTACTCAATCTCTGTCACATAATATTCCAGAACAATGCCAACACATCCATGGCAACGACAGCTGTTCTGGCAGAACCAGTTGAATCCGCCCAACTCCCACATTCCAGTGCAGCAAGAGAAGGAATACACAGTGTAAACTATCCTCGGATGCACTCCCAGTGTATTGAGTGGACATGGCTGACATTCAGAGTGTCACTGCTGTCTTGGTGGCTTTTGTAACTGTGATGTTAGCTCTCTCCTATGGGAAATATGTGTGGACGAGAAGGAAAATGCCACCTGGCCCGTTCCCTTTGCCTATTTTGGGAAACTATCTTCAGTTTCGGTCTGAGGGGCTAGTGTCTGGCTTAGTGAAGGTGAGTTCTCAGTTAATGTAGTGTTCCTTTCTATTGTGACCTTTGTGTGTTATGTTTCCTCGGAATGGGGTGAATAATTTGGTTGGGTTCCATCAGGGATCAGAGAGTGCTTATGTTAATGACATGTCTACTGGTTCAGTTCTTCCTTGGACAAGAATATGTTAAAGACCAGTCCATTACTTCATCCCCTCCTAGGACCAGAGTGCACCGCTGTACTGTACATGACACTTGTAAAGGGTCAGCCATTACTTTCTTCTTATATAGATGAAGTTATATCTCAATTGCATTACAGAGGAAGTACGATTTATTCAAATCAGATGTGTTATATATTAAAGGCAAAAAGTTATAATAGTTACAACAGATTTTAGTTTTATTTTAGTATCAGAAAAATAACAGAAAAATAACAGTAATTACATTGCTAACAAACACTATATATATATATATATATTTTTTTATTGTACAAAAATGACCAAATAACAATAAACACTGAAGCTGACATTGCTCTTTGTCCTTTATGTTCTACCACTGACCATAACCTCCATTGTGACTGATGTTTTGTATCTGCACATGCGCGGTTTTGCGCATGTGTAATCACAGGGTGCGTGCACCCACGGCAAACTTCCGGTTCGCCTACACGCGGAGGGGGGGCGGAGGAGGCCGGGAGGCGCCGGCCAACCCCATTAGCATATGGTAACGACCAGCGTTCCCTGGGCGTTCCCATGAGAATGCTGGTCATTCCCAGGCTGAGGCCGTGACGGACATGCAGGGGGCGGGCAGCTGACATCACCGGATGTCAACTGCCCGCCCTGTCCTTGCACAGGGCGCCCGCAGTTTAGAGTGACTATATAGGTCACTCTGAACTGCGTGCACGGGAGAAATCATTCGATGGTCGCGACCATCGAATGACTTCCCCGCCTGCGAATGGATGATTATGTAAAGGGAGGGTACTGCGTGCGAGGGGGGGGGGGCGGCACTGCGGGCGGAGGGCGGCGTCTGATAGAATTGCAAGGCTGCGAATTTCACAGCCTTGCGAGTCAATCAGAATAAGGCCCTCTATCAGCCTTTCTGCCAAGTGCCACATGCTCCAACAAGCCCATAAGACTCACTTCATAGAAGCCTATCACCTCTCTCTACTGAGCGTCTCAAGTAATAACCAATTCATAGGTCTACTGAGATCATTCTACTCAGCCGCGATCTGTCACTCTATGACTCTGCCCGTGTTATACACACAGGGGTTTATTCTGGTTGTTTTGCAGGGCCGCAAATTCACAGCCTTGCGAGTCCACCAAACCCCACCCTGTGAATGCCCTGCAAATGCCCGGACGTCCAACCGTCGCACAGGCTGCGAATGGATGTTTAATATAAAAAAACATTCGCAGACAGCGTGGAACACCCACAACTTTCGATGGTCACCGGCCATCAAAAGACGTGGAAGGTGCACACATACAGTATGAGTCAAGTCACATACATATGCGTGCATGCTTGGACGGAAATGGGTAGGCAGCTGACATCCCGTTCTCATATGGTGATTAGCCAGGCCGGCGCCCCACGCCCCTCTCCGCCCCCGCCTACTATGATTGGTGCATGCACCCGGCGAACACAATGTTCCTGCACATGCACATATGCAGAAATGCGCATGCGCACTAAAGAAGCATTGGTCCCCATGCGAACGCAGACTAGCTGCATGCGGACCAGAAAAAGAGCCACAGTCACAGATTGACAGATCTGGGCTATTGTATAGGAGATGGGTTAGGGAGTAGAGAGTAGGTGTAGAAGTAGAAACAAGCAATGAGGGGTTCCATGGGGCGGGATAGCCATGGGGGGGGGGGGGGGGGGGGTTGGGTGCAGACTGGACTAAAGCCAATTATGCTAAAAAAATGGCTACAGGAAACCAATGCACAGTGGTGAGCGGGCAAGTAACTGATAATGAAGTAAGAGGACCCTATCCATGATCTCTGGATGAATTAGCCTTTGGCTGACTGAGCTCCGGGTGCTGCTCGCTGTAGTAGCTGAGTCCCCCTCATGCTCTTCTGAGGTCTAGTCAATCTCCCCGTCCTCCTGTCTGCTCTTGACATATCTGGTTAGCTACTTTGTCCCTTGCTGACTGCAGCAGACAGCTGCTCAGAAGCAGCAACACAATCCAGCCGGGAGCGGGCCTGGCTGAGGCGGGGCTTATCAGGGGCGTGGCTATCAGTGGCACACGATGGGGGTCTCTCTTCCTCTGGAATTGTTGTCAGGCTGGTGGGTAACAGCGCATGCGTTCATGGGGTGTGCCGTGTGTTCCCCACACATGACACCGGGGGGTGGGAGCAATAGGGAGCCGGGCTCTGGAACTTGCTCGCCGGGCTACCCCTGCAACTTTGTCACGTCTCAGCAGTTGGATGAGCCCATACCTCCCATACCCATACCTCCCAACATGACCCTCTCCAAGAGGGACACCATGCTCTTCTCCTGCACTTCCCACTTGATGTATGATTACCATCACCTGTGTTGAAACACCTCTCTTATTAATTAACATGTTCACAAAAGAGGATGGCAATCATACATTTAGAGGAAAGTCCAGGAACAGAGTATGGTGGCCCTCCTAGGGAGGGTCATGTTGGGAGGTATGCCTACCTATGCTAATAGTGTTCCTTTAAGCAGCTGAGGTGTACAATAGCTGGGCAATATGGTGCACTCATCTCCTATAAGCCCAGATCTGTCACTCTGTGGCTGTGTGTATAATGCTAGGCGGAGTCATAGAGTGAAAGTTCAGTGCGCTGATAGGCTATTTGCCCCGATCTGTCACTCTATGACTCCGCCCAGCGTTATACACACAGTCACAGAGTGACAGATCTGAGCTATTATATAGGAGATGTATGTATGTAACTGTGTTCTTATCACTGTATGACATCTCAGACACTTTGTGATACTCCATTAATCTAACACACAGGTTCTCAAACTTGGTCCCCAGGACCCCACACAGTGCATGTTTTGCAGGTCTTCACACAAAATCATGTGAAATAATTAGCTCCACCTGTGGATCTTTTAAAATGTGTCAGTCAGTAATGAATGCATCAGTTGGGTGACCTGGAAAACATGGGCTGTGTGGGGTCCTCAAGGACTAAGTTTGAGAGCCCCTGAAATAACACGTTCAGTATGGAGGATTGTGTAGGTTTCCACAGAGGGGTCATGTTTACTAAGTGCAGAATTTAAAACAGCAATAACTAATAAGAATGCATTATTGGAAACCAACTGCTGTGTTAAAATACCATAGAGAGTAAATTTAGAGGAACCATTTATTAAAAACAGTTACTATTTACTATCGGGGAAGTTCACATACATATAAATATTATGTTCCTGATACTGAGTCACAGGCACGAAAAGTGTAGATCAAATGATATGGAGGGGGTGCTCCGCAGCGAGTTGTTCTGTCAAGTAGCTGCTACAGTACTACAAATTACTGGGGGTAGTAACTGCCCCAGTCACAAATCGTATACAAGAAACAATAAAGTGGGTAACAGCTCTAAAACACTGGTATTAAAAGATTAACACATTTATTGATTATTTTTTTTTTTTTTAATAAATGAGAACTAGTCAAATTAACATGTATATTATGTGTGGTTGTGATGTATTTACCCATGGATTCCACACTGAGGGCCTTATTCTAGTTCACTCTTTCTGACAAATTCCTTCTTAGATGGACAAAACCATGTGCACTGCAGGTGGGGCAGATGTTACTTGTGCAGAGGCAATTAGATTTGGGTGGGGTTTTACTTCAAAGTAAATTATGCCCCCTGCATATCGCCACACCAGCGGGTCGTCAACAGGTGGCGACCGCTGACAGGGGAGCGGGAGCTGGAGCTGTCTGCAAACTATACCGAGCACAGCTAAATACCGGCTATCAGTACATCGTGGGCTAACTAAAAAACAAATTCATTTCTGTTGGTTGCTCATAGGGAGCTATCCGTTTTATTACTCCCACTTCTTCACATGAGAAGAATTCCTATGAACTATAAATAAAAAGGACAATCAGCTGTTAAAAACAATTTTTTTAAATATTTCCATATTAGAGTGCAAGCGGAATATATTAATATATATTTTATATACCTATTTTTATGAACCTGTACCATTGGTATAATTTTATATTGTGTGTTATTATTTAGTAATACATTTATTTTGATTATATCCAATTATGTGGTGCTCTCTGGATATATGCGAGTATTCGCATATATCTTTTCCTTTACTCATTAGGTTCTATAGAAGTTATGCTACACCTAGAGCGCAGAAAAGGGCCACAACCCCCCCCCTTTTTTGTGATATGTGTGTGTGTGTGTGTGTGTGTAGTCTGTCTTCATTGAAAAATGTTTTTGTTTAACTTTTACATTTTTCAGCTGTAAAGATTTCACTGATATTTATATGCTACTTTCACAGATGTCTGAAAATTACGGCCCCATTTACACTATCTATTTGGGCGACAGACCCACTGTCATTTTGACTGGGTACCAAGCCATAAAGGAGGCACTGTTAGACATGGGAGATGACTTTTTGGATCGAGGATATTTGCCTTTATTTATCCGTATATTCAATAATGGAGGTGGGTACCGAATACTGCATTATACCAGAAAATAACATACTGTATTCATTGTATAGTAAGCCAGATAACAGAACCATGCACCTACATGGTACATGTTTTGTTACTTATTTTTCTGGGGTCTTGCACCATAGGTGCATTCATGGCAAAACAATAGCTTTCAAAATCTGCGCAGTATGAATTTTGTCCCTAAAACATGGCGATGCCATGTTTTTGGAGACCTGCACATGCACAGTAGGCATGATGCCAGAGTCTACAGCCCCTTTCTATGTTAAAATGCCCCAAAACTACAGTTTCTATCAGACTGTGGGACATGAAGCTCAGTTTGAGTTAGCTAATATCATAGCTCCCAACTGTCATGAATTTTAGGACTGTGTCGTGTCCTGACCAGGGCCGGAAGTGTCCTGCAGTAAGGGGGCAGTTGGAAGTCCCCCCTGAGCAGAGCAGTTGTGAATAGAACTGGGGGCAGGGCCAACAGTTCACAGACCGCTGGCCATGATCCCCATAGCGGTGATTATGGGGAAGTAGCCTTTTGTGAGTGCCACAATCGTAGGCCATAGCCCCAGGTCGGATGGCCGCATTCCCAAAATTTGGAAACATTTCACCCCTAAGGTGGGAGGTATGTAATATGCTGAGCCATATTTCAAATGTCCGTCAGTGCTGGTTATTGTATTAATTTGTGCACTGTTCATTGTAATTTCATTTTGCGCCACTTGATCAAGTCAATTACGAATTTTGTCGATATTGGTGGTTTGAGCCCCTCAGCAGCCAAGGAGCTGTTTACCGTGCATGCCCCCAACATACATCCCATATCTGAAGCCCACAGATATTAGACAGCTTTATTTTTACACTGCAATTTAGATTAAATTTTGAACAACCCCACCCAAATCTTACTCTCTGCACATGTTACATCTGCCCCCCCCCCCCCCTGCAGTGCAACATGGTTTTGCCCATTTGTGTGCTTTTCTGCTTTGCCAACAAAGCCAAATAAGGCCCTTGGAGCAATTATTTTGAGAGCAAGAGTTGATGAGGGGATGTGTTTTTTTTAATAATATTTAATAAGAGGGTTGATTCTATTAGGTGCGGATGATTTGCGAGTTCGAATCATCACGGCACCGGCGCACTTTATGCTGGACAGAATTCGCCTAAATGCCCTTGCACCTCCAAAGGTGCGAGCAATTGTAGGTGAATTCTGGCCAGTGAATGTGTGAGATCAGCTTATTTTGGGTGCCATTGCCAGCATTAAAACGTGTTGGAACACCACCTGAACGGCACCTTGCACCCTTCGGAGCTAATAGGAACTACCCCAAATTATTTTTAAGTTTAATATGTATGATATAATATATTTTTGGTGAACTACAAGTGCCAATGTAACTCATGCCTGCCATCCATGATACTTAAGCTTCAACATCACAGGTCTGCTCCCAGCACAGTTTGCAACAGTGCTAGGTGATGATCATCCTAATCATCACCATCATTGGTACGCCTCAGACATGTATACCTCTAATTGTGTGGCAAACTATTAGAACATGCTCCTATTTTGATGGCCAACACCTGCCCACTTCTTCCTATCCTCTGTTTCAACTTTCTAAGGCGGGTAGCCAATCCTGGATCCCATCTGTCAGTACGTCCGGACATCCGCAGCCCTGGCCCGCCTGCTGATCGGCAAAAAGGGGGCATGTCTGTGAAAACAGCCGTGGACTGTCGAGATCCGGCCGTGATCCTCGACAATCCACAGCTGTTTTTTGGCAAAACGGCTCCAACTGCTTTTAAAGCCAGATCTGTTCTGATAAGCTGCCTCTTCAATGCTACAGTACAGTAGGAGCAAGTTTCATCTTTGCTCCTTTGGCCATGGCTAGCCATGGCTATTCTATTGTTCTCAGCTGCAATACGTATTGTATTGCAGCTGAGAACAATAGAATAGCCATGGCTAGCCATGGACAAAGGAGCAAAGATGAAACTTGCTCCTACTGTATGTCTAAGCTACAAATAAACTTGCATGCGGACAGATATAAATGATTAATGGAAACAGAGGAGCTTGCATCCAACTCTAGATAAGGCCCACAGTACATTTGGTGATCTCAAGGAGGATTTTATCTGTGGTTAGCTGTAGATACACTACAGGGCACAAAATAAGTTACACAAGATAGGTTTATTTATATTAAAACAGACACTGATGGTTTATGCACTGTGCAGCACCATGTAAAACAATTGCCATGAATTTATATGGAATATACTGTACAGTACCTTGAAAATGAAGCAAATTAACATACTGAACTGTACATACTGTACTGATGAGCTGTACTGTACCTACTGTACTGATGAGCTGTACTGTACATACTGTACTGATGAGCTGTACTGTACATACTGTACTGATGAGCTGCACTGTACATACTGTACTGATGAGCTGTACTGTACATACTGTACTGATGAGCTGTACTGTACATACTGTACTGATGAGCTGCACTGTACATACTGTACTGATGAGCTGTACTGTACATACTGTACTGATGAGCTGTACTGTACATACTGTACTGATGAGCTGCACTGTACATACTGTACTGATGAGCTGTACTGTACATACTGTACTGATGAGCTTCTGCTGCAATTTATATTTGTACACATTTATGCTGTTTTAGGATTAGCTCTCGCCAATGGAGAGTCCTGGAAGCAGTTAAGACAATTTTCTCTTATGACTCTAAAGGATTTTGGAATGGGTAAGAAGAGTTTAGAAGAACCCATACAGGAGGAGGCTCATTATCTTGTGGAGCACTTCAAAGGCTTAAATGGTGGGTATATTGTACTATAAGGGTATATTGTACTGTAAGCCCAAAGGGGCAGAGTGTCAAACTGAAGTTGAACCAAACTCCTAATGACAGTATTTATTGTGGAACAATCATTATTTAGAATGTTTGATGGGGATATATCATTGTCCTGCTGATCAAAACCTTGGTCCCTAGTACTTCAGAATTGTTTGAATTGTCTTAAAAATGTATGCTGTCCCACCTGCTGGTCCATGTGTAATAGTATAACATTTCAAATGTGTCACCCTTTTCATATTTGCCAATCAACTTATTGATTATGTAATTATTCCATACCTCAGCTTCAATTGTAAATAGTAAATTGATAGGCAACATTCTTCATAAAAACTGAGCATCATGGTTCCCAACCCTGGTCCTCAAGTACCCCCAACACTGCATGTTTTCAAGGAGTTCTCATTATTTAAATTATTGGTACTTGTTTCCTAGCACGGCCACACCTTTTCATTCCCCTACTATCCACGCCGGTGTGGAGTTGAGAATATAAAGTGTGGCGAGCGCAGCGAGCCACCGAGCCCGAAGCGTGGCGAGCAAGGCGAGCCCCGCGAGGGGACGCGTATACCTTCACAGGTATATGCGTCCCCTCGCGGGGCTCGCTGCGCTCGCCACGCTTTGGGCTCGGTGGCTCGCTGCGCTCGCCACACTTTATATTCTCAACTCCACACCGACGTGGATAGTAGGGGAATGAAAAGGTCCGAGGAAGCGCACCGCTGCCCCTCGCGGGCTCGCTGCGCTCGGCACGCTTCGGGTTCGCGTCAATCGTGGGGTGACAACGGGGCCATATATAATGTGAAATGGGTCATATTGGCCCATTTCACATTGTTTCCTATGTGAGATGGACTTAATCAAGTCCATCTCATCTTGTGCCATTATAATGGCACAAGACCGACGCGATGCTCCCGATTTCAATGTTAAAAATTAATTTAACATTGAAGCCTATGGAAAAATCGCGGGCATCGCGTCGGTCGCGTCGGGGGCAATGTTAATGGTCGCGACCGACGGGATGCCCGCGATTTCGCCTTTGCCGGCAAAATGGAGCTGATTTCAAAGGAGATCCGGTCCATCGCGGGCATCGTGCACCTTAACTTTAAGGTACACGATGCCCGCGATTGTGGCCGTGCTAGGAAACAAGTACCAAATTATTTTTAAAAGATTTATAGGTGAAGCGAATTATTTCACTTGTGATTCTATGTGGAGATATGAAAAACATGCACTGTGTGGGATACTTGAGGACGAGGGTTGGGAAACATGCACTGTTAGGGGTACTTGAGGACCAGGGTTGGGAACCACTGTTCTAACATATAACACTTTTTATATTTATTTAGAGCAACCATATGACCCAAGCAACACTCTGACCTGTGCTATCTCTAATATTATGTTAAATCTACTAATGGGGACACGCCATGACTACAATGACAACAAGTGGATGGAAGTTCTCCATGACACAAGCCGGGCTTTTCATATCCTGTCGTCAAAGTGGGGTCAGGTGAGGAGGGCCTTTTGCAGCCTTCACTTTAAAATATATAGTATTACTGACTATAAAGAGGATATCAAAGCAAGCACAAAATGAAGATATATTTATTTGGCGATACAGACATCATGTCCAATGTTGACAGTCATAATCTTTTTTACCATGAAAATGTTGACAAAGAACATGCCAATATCTGCATAAGGACCACATGTTCACAATGCCCACTTGGTGAAATGCAGACATGTGAAATGCAGACATTCCCAGAATGGAAATGCTTCAAGAGAAGAGGGTTAAGGTTAAGCTGTGGGAGCTGAGGTTAAGCTGCAGGAGGGTAGTTAGGATAACGCTATGGGGGCGGCGGTTAGGACTTGGCTTCGTGAGCAGAGGTTTAGGTTAGGCTGTGGATTTGAGGTAAGTCTTAGGCTTCAGTAGCAGACAGTTAGGGTTAGGCTGCAGGAGGAATGGCTAAGGTTAGGTTGTGGGGGAGAGCAGCATAGGTTAAGGTGGATGCATTACAACCAGACCTGCTGAATGCCAGACCCGGATGTTGATATTTCATCAGAGTCCAAATGGTGAATGCTGATGTGGCAAAATGCCAACATGCTAAACATGTCACCATTGTTAACATGTCAACATTTCATGTAGATATTTTGAATGTTACCATGATAAATGCTGATGAAATATATCCAACCCATTTAAATGCATTTTGTTACACATTTATTCACTGCAGTAAATCATCATTCTATTTCTTAAAGGTTTGATGTATTTACAACAATCATTGTTTCACAGTTCCCCACAGCAGGGGGCTGCGAGTCCTATACTCACCCATCCATGCGCTGCACTGTGTTGGCAGCCAGGTGGACGGAATAGGCAGCAGGAAGGTAGCGGTCCCAGTGGATCTCTTGCGTGAACAGCCAGAAGGGTGTGGTGCAGGTTTATTCGGACTGCATCGGGAGGCTGGCACCGCCATCTTGGTTTAGGGCAAGTGTTTGATTTACCAGCCTGAGCTCTGTTCGGCCTCCTAATTGTTGTAAACCAATAGTAGCCACCCTCAGGGTATATATAAAGGAAGTACTTTGGGAAAATGGTTGTCAGTACAAAGGCTTTCCTGCATTGAGAGTGAGTCAGAGGTTATTGCTAAATTGGTCAGTCCTGCTTGTTTCCTTCCCAACCCAGCAGAACCTCAGTCGCTTGCTCTGACCTTGCCCATTCTATACCACCTGTCTACCGGATCTTGGAAACTCTATCCTATGGAAACTCTATCCCATGCCTGACACCTTCCTGTTTTTACCAATCTTGCTAGCCAGCCGGGATAGATCTGGAAAGTATCCTCCTTTTGGGCTCCGTCCCCACATTACCATCAGGTACCCAGTTTTCCGGATCTTCTTGACTTCTCAAACTCTTCCATTTTCCAGTCCAGTAAATCTGGAGCCTATTCAAATATTTCTTCATCATACTCCGTTTGTCATAGCAGATCGATTTGACCATATGTAGTGCTTTTATTTAATCCTAACCCAGTTGATATAATTTTCAATTCAGAAAAGCCAGTTTGTATACAATCATAGCAATATGAAAGTATTGTAACAATGTGTACCTGCATGAATGCAGTATATGTTCTGTACACATAAATGGAATATACTATATTTGTTGTATGCTTTTTCTATAGCATCATTGACTTGTATTGACAAACGTAATTCATTCTGCAGCTATATGATCTGTTTCCAACAATCATGGACTATTTACCTGGACCTCATAAAAAAATGTTTAATCTTCTCAAACCACTAAAAAATGATATGAAGGAGAACATCAGGACTCATCAGGAGACGCTGGATCCCGCCTGTCCTCGAGATTACACCGATTGTTTCCTCATCAGAATGAAACAGGTCAGACAATACATAGAACAAAACGTAACTCATACTCCATTCTCTTGTTGTAGATGCTTTAAAAACTAACTGAATGCCGTAGATCATTATTGATTACTAGACTTATGCTGGCCACACATCAGACCAACTTTCCTCCAACCATCCCACTAGTTGGTTGGATGGAATAAAAATCTGGTACTGGATAGGAGAAAATGTAGTTTGTTATTAAGTAATTTGTTTCCCAAATCGGAAAATGGACAACAACTGTCACTCAGACAATGTACTGTAGTTGGACCTATTTGATTTAAACAATTTCACTGAATGTTTTTGTCCATTCTCCTGAGTTTGTGAGCAAATTGCTTATTGGCATTTGTACTGTGTATAGGGGCGCTGTTGTGATTGAGGTGCACAGTAAAGTGTTACTCATTCCTGGCAGTGACTTGGAAGCAGCTAAACAGACACAAGGAGATGGCCTTATAGTCCAATGGACGTGTCATGGCCGTGGCTTGGGTGTGTTGCTGAAGTATTTTCATTCACAGGCCCATCATATACTGTATTAACTTTGTAGGCAATGATATGAAGGCATCTGTCATTGAGTTGGGGCAGCAGATGGAGGTGCCCAGTGATGGATATTACCAATGGACTCCAGGACTGAACCCCCTCAGTTAAATCTGCCACCTCAGCTCAGTGTCAGTGAGCCAGATGAAGTCTGTGACTGCACTGATACGCAGTCAATTCCCACTGAGTCAGTCAAAGATATTATAGACAGACCCAGGTTGGGGGTTGGGGGGTATTGGGGGGGAGTGCCAGACTAGGCTGTGATTAGCACACACACATTCTGGCCACCACTTTTTCCCATGTACCTATCCCAGCATTGCACATGTGCCAGAACCTGGCTGAAAGGGGCTGGTAGTCTCTCTATGCATGAGTATCGGCAGCTCCTGTTACCCCAGGCAGGATGAAGCCACCTCTGGTAGGGCCTAAAAATGGACCAGGCGGTATTGCAACATCTACAGACTCTCATAGTCTTGCACATTCATTGGAATGTATGTACACCAAGGAAGTGCTTTCTAGCAGCAATTGTATAAAGTCGTAGTTCGGCAACCACCATAGACACAGAAGTGGCCACATCTTTATTCACCACTGAATAATATACAAAGTGGTTCAAACATAGAAATACAGTACCCGTTGGGTATTCAGATAATTTCTTTTTTTCAAATTTTTTTTTTTTTTTAAATAGTGGAGAATTTTTGCATTTGTATACCAATATAATAATAATCATTATGATAATAGTATTTCAGGCATCTCCATTGCTGGATATGTAACTTTACTATAAAGCTTTTCAATAGCCTATGCTTTTTGTTTGCATAGGCAAAAAAAAGGTACTAATCAGACCCCCGATTATCCAATTGCAGCAATTTCCGCCAATATTGAAAGCATTTTCCGCCAATGCCTTTTCATTATTTTTGATCCAAAAGGAAGTGTTGAAAAATGCCTCAAAAAGCGGCAAAAATGGCAGCAATTTCACCGGCAAAGTGACAAAAAAATGTGGATCGATGGCTAATTTAAAAATCCAGGTCTTTTTCTCTAATTCGGAATCTTTTGCCTTCGCAATCAGCACTAATTTAGTACCCCCCATAGAATTTCCAAGTTTTAAATTTGCAAGATGGCATTTATTTTCTATGGGTCATGACCTTTACCAGTGGAAAAAAAACACTGATGCAAAAAATACTATGGCTTCTTACTATGGAATGGTTTAATAAACAATATTCTTCAAAAAATACAATACATTGGCGGTCTTTGTTTATCTTCACAGGATGAGAAGACTCCCAATTCTCCTTTTAATATGATAAACCTCAACGCTACTGTGTTTGACATGTTTTTAGGGGGATCTGAGAGCACTTCACTAACAGTGAACTTTGGTTTCTTGGTATTGATAAAGTATCCTGAGCTACAAGGTAAATCATTAACCAGTAATGTCACACAGTTATAATAAGAGAGAACTTGTGTCTAAACTGTGTAAACTGTTCTCTCCTCTACTCTTTCATGTTGATGTTATTTACTGTTCCTGAGGTCCAGTTTCCAAATTCCTTGGCAATGCCCACCATTTTTTCTACTGAAATATCTTTTAAGCTGGCGCAATGATGGAGTAAAAATCGGAACTACCTGTCAACAAAAAATTAGTAATAGTAATAATCAATAAGTTAGCACAAATGCTAGAGGTTATTTGGCACAGGTAGTTCAATTGAGACGCTTGACACAAGTATGAAACAATATATGTACAATAAGTATACCTATATGTAGCCTCCGTCCAAGAGACACAGTATGAGACAATGAGCTGCAATATCGGGTGGGGAAGCACAGAGTTAGTACAGATTATAAGTTTGGGTCAGACACTGAGTATTTCTGCTATTCTGTGATATTACAATACCGGATATTCCCAGTGAGTCCTGCCCACAGGTACTAAGCCGGCCAATCATTGCTTAGCTGCTGAGATCGGAACGGAATCAAGCGATCCAGTGATCACCTGACCAGTATGGTAGTAAAATTTTCAGAGTGAGAGAACACACGTGTTGATACCCAAGGAAAAATAAGTGCCTCTGCTTTCAGAAGTGCCAGCAGTATCTCACCCTGTTACCTGCCTGCATTGCAGGGAGATCAAGATATGGCACGACTGATGAGAGAGCATTGAGCAGGTCTATAGGTAAAAATTGGGTCGGTGTCTGTAGCGTGTCTCACCTTCTGCTGTCCACCATCTACTGGATGTATCCAATGGTGGATGAGAGAGGTGAGCAACGCCAACACCTTCCCTAAAATATCAGTTGAAAGATAGAATGAGGTGAGAACAAAAGGAAGGTCTGCTCATTTAACCCCTAATTGCATAGGTCCAACAAAAGACTAATTATTTAATTGAAATAGTAAATGGTAATAGTAAATGTGTCCTCGCTGCTGGTGCAACTGGTTAGCCACCAGTATCCGTATAGTATTACTGGGACCTCTGTGGCAGCCTGAGGATATTTCTCATAAATTGACTGGTCCGTATGGTTTTTGTTGGTGGGGTTTGGGTAAATTGACATCTGTCATTCCCCAGCCAAATGACCACGCAAAATAACAACCGGTTGCCGTGGAATTCAATCTTTGCAGATAAAACATTGAGATAACAGTGCTAATAATTGTAGCTGCACAACCAATTGCGCGATAATCAATAAACTATGACCACAATGTTACCCCTCACTGGTGTTAATAATAATAAGTGCTATAATACTCTGGATGTTATAAACAGCAGACTTCAAATGTTTCTTTAGATAAACTAAACACTTTTTGCTCTGCTGGTAACAATAGTACCACAAAGTTGCAAAAAAATGTAAAGGCAGATATATATGAGACTTCTGTTGATTTTTTATCATGACCAAATGCCACTGGCATACCTGAGGTTAATAAGACTTTAGAACAGCACAACAGTTTTCAGCTGATACGTATGTATGCATACAGGCTGGATTGCACTTAAGGGTGCTGCAAGGTATTTGTGCCAGAGTGTGGGAACAAAAAGAGGGGAAAGTGAGGAATGAAAGACTTAGCTGGCTTAGCTGTGGAGCGGCACCCATCCTCAGATTGACAGAATGCGCCACGTGGATGCCGGGATCAGCGGTGAGGACGGCAACCGGAGGGTATTCAGGCGGGGAGCGGCGCCCGTCACCGAAATTGATGGGAGACGCCGCAGGTGATGGTTGCCGGAATCTGCAGTAAGACGGAGGCTGGGGGGTGTGTCAGAGCCGTCCTTCTGACACGTGTTTCGCTGGGGCTTTCTCAAAGGACGCTGTGAGGACAGTGTTCTGGCGCTAGCTTTAAATGCGCTAGTCTGACCAATGGCGGCCGGGGGTGGTGCAACGAGTACACTGATCTGACATAGCTGGGCGATTTGCTTGTGATAACAGGTGTAATAACCATGGTTTATCTTAATGGAAAACAGGCAGGCATAACACTTTAATAGTGTTGATTCTGGAGACCAAAGGTGAATGTAAAAAAGTGGTACTGGTAATAAAGAAATTAAGAATAATAGGGACAATGAAAATTAATAAAAATAAAAAAAATAAAAATAAAATAAATTAAAAATAAAAAAAATAAAAAAATAAAAATAATAATAAATATAAAAATAAAAATAATAAAAATAAAAATAATAAAAATTATAAATATAAAAAAAGTGAAAAAAGACAAATACATATAAAAATAATAATAAAAATAAATATAAATAAAAATAATAAATATAAATATACAGAAATATATAAGAAATAATGATAATGATGTAAATGATAGTAAATAAAATGATGGTACAGACAGCTCAAGAAATGGAGAGATATAAATGTATCGATAGATAACCGTGGACGATATAAACATGTTGGGATCGATTGAGTGAATGGAATTGAAGATGGAAAAATTAGGTGAGAGGATAAATGAATATGTGTTTAATACACGAGGTGAATTACGTCATAGTCACTGATGGTATGGATCAGAGGCAAAATTTCCAAATTACCTCTATGAGAGGCGGAGGGAGAAAGAGTGTGTGAGCACCCAAAGGAAATATAAGGATGGCCAGGGATGCCTGCATTTATACATATGATTTTGGTTTTGATTTTTATTTTTATTACTTTTATACATTTTATAGTTTATTACTTATTATAGTTTATTTAATTTTTATTATTATTAATTGCCGTCATGTTAGTGCTAGGCTTAACTGGAGGTTAGCTGAGATAGCTATGAAACAGCCTGATTGACATAGGGAGACTGGCACGGTAGAACTAGGATATGAGTAGGATTGCGAGAAGATGGTTGGACATTGGGGAGTAGCATAATCATGGTGTCCAGGATGGATTTTATGTTGCGGGACACAAGTGCAAAAGGACACTTGTTGTGGGACACGGGTGCTTATGGACATCTATGATGAGTGTGCTCACCGTGTTAAATGAGAGCACTGTTCGTCAGGTTAGGCACTGTCACCTCCATGGTTAAGTAGGTGCAGACTACAGATCTGGGTGTCCCTGGTGGGGACATGCGTCGCTGAGGCCATGGTTTTAGCTATAGTCACTACTATGTGATGGAGGAGGGGATTATTTCAAAAATGCACTGACGTTAATTCCTTCATTCAGTCCAGTGGGAGCCAGGGATCCCAGGTGAAAAATCCACCAACTTTCTTTGCGTAAGAGTGCTTGGTTAATGTTGCCACCCCGTCTTCCCAGATGAATTTGCTCCAAGCCACAGAATTTTAAGTCCTTAGAGTTGGCGGAATGTTTTTTCAGAAAATGGCGTGCGACTGAGGTAAGGGTCTTCCTCTTTGATTGGTCACTGGCTGCATTCCTGATGTTACCCAGGTGTTCGAGTATTCTTTGTTTGAGTGGCCGGGATGTCATTCCGATATAGCGTAATTGACACGGGCAGGTAATGCAGTAGTTTACATTCTGAGTTTTACAGTTGTAGTGTTCCCTGATCATGATGGTTTCGCCATATCTGTCCACAATGGATTTGGTGTTGATAATGTGGGCACATGCTTTGCAGTTACCACACGGGTAGCTCCCAGTTGTCTGATGTCTTTTGGGTTGCGTTTTGGAGTAATGACTACACACAAAGTTATCTTTCAAATTCGGGGCTCTGCGCCAGCTCATATCCACCTTGGGGTTCAGATTGGCAGCAAGATTATTATCAGAAAGTAGGATTGGCCAGTGTTTTTGAATAATATTTCTGATATCTCTCCACTCTTGGCAAAAGTTGTCTACAATTCTGATGGTATTGGTGGTTGTTGCCTTAGGGGAGGTCTGAAAAAGAAGTTGGTCGCGGGGTGTAGTAGATATCGCTTTTTTGGATTTCTTGATCAGTCTCTTGGAATATCCGCGTTCCTGGAGTCTGTGAAATTATTCTACGATCTTTTCCTCAAAGATGGTGTCATCCGAGCAATTGCGTCTGAGTCGCAGGAACTCTCCCTTAGGCAGGTTGTCAATGGTGGGAGGGAAATGGGAACTAGAACTATGTAGTAAACTGTTGGTGGATGTGGATTTGCGAAATATCTCTGTCGAGAGCATATTGTTAGTGCCTCTGTAGATCCTTTGATCCAGGAAGCTGATGCTGTTGCTGTCGCACTCCAAGGTAAATTTTAGATTCAAGTTGTTGGTATTCAATCCATCCACAAATTGGATGAGGTGGTCTTTTGTCACCTTCCAGATGATGAGAATATCATCTATGTACCTCATCCAACTGTGAATACATTTGGTATCCAAATCATTTTGGAATACTATTTCCCTCTCCCACCAGCCAAGGAAGAGGTTCACATAGGTGGGCGCACAAGCTGCTCCCATCGCGGTACCTCTTCCTTGGATGTAGTAGTGGTTTTCAAACACAAAGTACTTTTTCCGTAGCACAAAATTCAGGAGCTCCAACAGAAATTAATGAAAAGGGGTAATGCCTTCCATCTGCATGAAATATCGTACTGCCGGGATACCAAGGTCATGCTTGATATAATTGTATAGAGCCACAACATCCAGCAATACCAGTAGATGGTCATCGTCCAGTTGTACATCATGTAGTTTCTTAAGGACATCGGTGGTGTCCTTGGTGTACGAGGGTAGACCTATCACATGGTGTCGCAGATGTATGTCCAAAAAAGTGCACGCGTTTTCAATAAGTGAACCATTCCCGGACACAATCAGTCATCCTGGTAGTTCTTCGAGGAATTTATGCACTTTTGGTAGTAGGTAGAATGTTGCCACTCTTGGTGTGGGATTTTCAAGGTACTTGTGTTCAGACTTTGTAATCACTCCAGTTGCTACAGCTCGATCGATAATTGTCTTGTAACTCAGTAGGAACTTAGTGGTGGGATCGAATAGGGTCTTGGTGTAACAGGATGTGTCATTCAGTTATTTGTGAACCTCTTTCAAGTATAGGGATGTAGGCCACAGGATGATGTTGCCACCCTTATCTGATGGTTTATCAACGACAGCCTGTAGTTTACAGTTGTAGTGTTCCCTGATCATGATGGTTTCGCCATATCTGTCCACAATGGATTTGGTGTTGATAATGTGGGCACATGCTTTGCAGTTACCACACGGGTAGCTCCCAGCTCGTGGGAGTGCCTTGGCTTCACGCAGACTGAGATTTCCTTTCTGTCTGAATTTTTTCTTTTTAAGGTGTAGCACGTCCAAGTCCTTGGCAACTAAGTTGGTAAATACCTTAACTTCGGGGCAGATTGAGTCCTGGGGAAAGAAAGTAGATCGTTTCTTGCACATATGTCTGCTGTTACTGGTGCCTTCCTCTGGATCCTCTAGTTCTTCAAGTTCTTGAATGGCCTGCAAATCACGTGATGACCACTGATGGGTCTGGTCAGAATCACTTATTTCTTGGCGTGTGGAATGGAATTTAGTAAGAAGTAGTTTGCGACCAAATAGTTGCAAGCTGGTTTCCCAACGAAATTTGTTGAATTTTCTGGTAGGGGAAAAAGAGAGGCCTTTTTGTAGGACGTTTTGTTGGTCGATGGTCAGAACGTGTTTAGATAGATTGATAATTTGCAGACCTGTGGGAGAGGTGTCTAGGCTGGTTTGTTTCTCTGTGACTGACGACTCGGTTGCCGAGGCTCCCATCTTGCCCAGTCTCTTCTTCGTTTTTTTCTGGGATCTTCTTGTCTTCCTCTTCCACGGTATTGGCCCCTCCCCCCCCCAAACTCTAAAAAATGTTGGTTGGTGCGTGAATTATCGTTGGAGTAAGAATTATCACTAAACTCCTCGAATATTCGAATTCAGATGGGGAGGGTGTTCCCCTTTGTCCTTGATTATATCTCCCTCTGTATCCTCTCTGCGATCTTGTCCAATTAAAGATTTTACCTGTGGAAAAATCTCTTTGGTCTCTGTACACGTGTTTCGCTGGTGTTTAGGAGGCAACTGTTTCAGTTTATCTAAAGAAACATTTGAAGTCCACTGTTTATAACATCCAGAGTATTATAGCACTTATTATTATTAATTCACCAGTGAGGGGTAACATTTTGGTCATAGTTTATTGATTATCGCGCAATTGGTTGTGCAGCTACAATTATTAACAGTGTTATCTCAGTGTTTTATCTGCAAAGATTGAATTCCACGGCAACCGGTTGTTATTTTGCCTGGTCATTTGGCTGAGGAATGACAGATGTCAATTTACCCAAACCCCACTAACAAAAACCATACGGACCAGTCAATTTATGAGAAATATCCTCAGGCTGCCACAGAGGTCCCAGTAATACTATACTGATACTGGTGTATAACCAGTTGCACCAGCAGCGAGGAGACATTTACTTTTACCATTTACTATTTCAATTAAAGGTACTTGTTTCCTAGCACGGCCACAATCGTTGGGATCGTGTACCTTTAAGTTAAGGTACACGATCCCCGCGATGGACCCGATTTCCTTTGAAATCAGGTCCATTTTGCCGGCAAAGGAAAAATTGGGGGCATCGCGTCGGTCGGGACCATTAACATTGGTCCCGACGCGACCGACGCGATGCCCCTGATTTTGCCATAGGCTTCAATGTTAAAATATTTTTTAACATTGAAATCGGGAGCATCGCGTCGGTCTTGTGCCATTATAATGGCACAAGATGAGATGGACTTGATTAAGTCCATCTCACATAGGAAAAAATGTGAAAAATGGGAAATGGGCCAATATGACCCATTTCACATTATATATGGCCCCGTCGTCACCCCACGATAGATGCCAACCCGAAGCATGGCGAGCGCAGCGAGCCCGCAAGGGACGGCGGTGCGCGTCCTCCGACCTTTTCATTCCCCTACTATCCACATCGGCGTGGAGTTGAGAATATATAGTGTGGCGAGCGGAGCGAGCCACCGAGCCCGAAGCGCGGCGAGCGCAGCGAGCCCCGCGAGGGGAAGCGTATACCTGTGCTCGCCACGCTTCGGGCTCGGTGGCTCGCTGCGCTCGCCACACTATATATTCTCAACTCCACACCGACGTGGATAGTAGGGGAATGAAAAGGTCAAAGGACGCACACCGCCGCCCCTCGCGGGCTCGCTGCGCTCGCCACGCTTCAGGTTGGCGTCTATCGTGGGGTGGGGTTTACGTACTAAAATTTGGGGGTCTAGGGAATATTTTACATTAAATCCAATGTAAAATCGGGTCCCAGGGACCCTATTCACATTTGATTGAATGAAAAAATCGGGTCGGTCGCGTCAAACGCATCGCATGCGACCAAATCGCATGCAATGCGATCGACGCGATTTTTCCGACACGACCACCCCGATGGAAATCGGTGTGGCCGTGCTAGGAAACAAGTACTCAATTAAATAATAAGTCCTTTGTTGTACCTATGCAATTAGGGGTTAAATGAGCAGACCTTCCTTTTGTTCTCACCTCATTCTATCTTTCAACTGATATTTTAGGGAAGGTGTTGGCGTTGCTCACCTCTCTCATCCACCATTGGATACATCCAGTAGATGGTGGACAGCAGAAGGTGAGACACGCTATAGACACCGACCCAATTTTTACCTATATACCTGCTCAATGCTCTCTCATCAGTAGCGTCATATCTTGATCTCCCTGCAATGCAGGGAGGTAACAGGGTGAGATACTGTTGGCACTTCTGAAAGCAGAGGCACTTATTTTTCCTTGGGTATCAACACGTGTGTTCTCTCACTCTGATAATTTTACTACCATACATCACTGGATCGCCTGATTCTGTTTCGATCTCAGCAGCTAAGCAGTGATTGGCCGGCTTAGTACCTGTGGGCAGGACTCACTGGGAATATCCGGTGTTGTAATATCACAGAATAGCAGAAATACTCAGTGTCTGACCCAAACTTATAATCTGTACTAACTCTGCGCTTCCCCACCCGATATTGCAGCTCATTGTCTCATACTGTGTCTCTTGGACGGAGGCTACATATACGTATACTTTTTGTACATATATTGTTTTATACTTGTGTCAAGCGTCTCAATTGAACTACCTGTGTCAAATAACCTCTAGCATTTGTGCTAACTTATTCATTATTACTATTACAAATAATTTTTTTTTTCCATCAATAAATTTTGGTACTTATGTATTATCTGGACTCCCATGTTAAATGCACCCCATTTTTTCATACCCCTACTATCCAAATACGCATGGAGTTGATTTTATATAGTGTGGCTAACGCAGCGAGCCACCGTGCCCGAGGGGACACGGTCTCATAAGAAAAACGGGAGCCCAGATATTACATAAGTACCTAAATTTTTATTGGTACAAAGGGTTATATGGGGGACAAAAAGAAGAAGATGTACTTAGGGGGTAAGGGTAAAAAAGGGGGGGAAGGGGCTGGACAACAAACACGATTGAAGTCACCACAGCAGGTACAGTATAACATAGCATAACATGAAACATAACATGTCGCTTCGCAGAGCGAACCAAATAAAGAAGCAACGGGAATGTCTAGAGGCACATGGCAGCGATAAGAGTATGGGCACAGGGCTCAAACCACCTACTTCAAGCATTTCTGCCAAAAAAGACAGTATGGGGCAGAGGTGGGGACGGCAACTACTTAGATCATGTTCCTAAGGGGGGGGGGGAGAATCAGGTTGTTCGTTCAGGCTGAACTGCGGCAATTGTGCAGGAGATGCAGAGGGGAGGAGTCCAGCTCCGTCGCCCCCCGTCATGTATCTGTGCCAAAGGGACCATCGGGAATGAGGAGAGGGAGGTTTTAGCGACTGGAGAAGGAAGCTGGTCTCCATATGGAAGTGGTGGTTCGTTTTTAGGATGACCTGAAGGAAGGGAGGGGGGGAGGGTTGCTTCCATTGCTGGGCTACGTTTCCCCGTGCAGCAATGAGAATGTGTCCGAGGACATATGTTTTCCCTGGCGGGATTTCCTGGGGGTATACCTGGAGTAGGGCAATAGCTGGTTCAGGGGGGAGAGTAATTTGGAGTACTGTAGAGATTAATTTGAAGACCTCTTCCCAGTATGCCCGGAGTTTGGGGCAGGACCAAAAGGTGTGGAATATATTAGCTACACTCCCACATTGTCGCCAGCATTGGTTAGAGCAAGAGGGCCAGAAAGTGTGGAGGCGGTCGGGAGTCAAGTAGAGCCGGTTAATGAGTTTGATATGCATTTCTGTGTGGTTGAGGCAGCGGGACATTGTGTAGGAGGACAGGAAGATCCGTTGCCATTGGAGGGGTGAAAACTGGATGCCCAGGTCTGTCTCCCACTTCTTATGAGCAGAGGTTTTGATAAAATCACGGGGGGTTGTTAGGGTTCTGTACCAGAAGGAGATGTCCCCTGTGGAGTGCGTCAGGGAAGGACGGGAAAGGACTGCTTGTGAATGTGGGTCCGAAGGGGGGTAGTTGTGGAAGTGGGTTTTCCACCAGTGGGCTAGTTGTAAATAGTGGTAGTTTTCTGAAGCAGGAAGAAGGAAGATTTCCTGCAGGGAAGGGAATGGGAGTAATGAGTGGGCGTCCAAGGCGTCACCCAGAGAGGCAATTCCACAGGCTTTCCATACACTTAGGTTAAGATTCAGTATTAGTTTTGCCACTGTAGTAATGGGCAGGGTGGGAATGAGGGCTGTCGGGGCTCTGAGAGTAGTAAGCAGTTGGTCCCATGCATGGAGAGTGGCAGTCGTAGACGGGAGTAGGTTTGGGAGGGGGGGTCTAATATGTTTTGGGATCTTAAATAAATCAGATAGCGGGACCGAGGGGCAATGGGATTGTTCAATGTTCGCCCATGCTCTGGGGGCAACGCGTTCGGAGTAGTGCTTAATTGGCGCTAGCAGACATGCTGCTTGGTATTGGAATAGGTCGGGGAGATCTAGGCCCCCAAAGGCTCTCGGGATCGACATTTTGGAGCGAGCCATTGCTGGAGGTTTGGTCGACCAAACGAATTTCGTTAGTATGGAGGTGGCAAGTTGCAGAGACCGTTTGGGGAAAGCATAGGGGATGGTGCGGAATAGGTACATTAGTTTCGGGAGAAGGGACATCTTAAACGCTGCCATTCGACCCATCCACGAAATTTCAAATGATAGCCAGGACTTAGAAAGGGAGGAAAGGGAGGTGAGGAGAGGGGTCAGGTTAACCTCAAAAACAGAAGTCATGTTTGGGGGTATGTGTATGCCTAGGTATTTTATGGAGTTTTCTTGCCAATTGTAGTTATAGGTAGATTTCAGGAGGGGTAATGAGTTTGCTAGGTTAATCGGGAGGGCATCAGTCTTGGTTGTATTAAGTTTGTAATAGGAGGCTGCACTATAGGCTGCAAGCGTGGCATGTATAAGTGGTAGGGTCCTAACGGGGTCGGACACAAAGAGTAGGACGTCAACAGCAAAGAGGCTAAGTTTATGACTTCAACTGATAAAACTATGAACACCCCAGATGTTACCTATGACAATAGCCAAGACTTTAATTTTAAACCATTATTTATCTCTAAATTTAATTCTCACTCTTTAGAAATAAAGAAGATTATTAACAAAAATTATACAATCTTGAAAACTGATAGACACCTTGCTCCAGTTCTAGAAGATAAACCAAAAGTAGTGTTTAAGAAAAATCTTAACCTTAAAAATGCATTGGCTCCGAGTCATTTCAAACAAACATCAGAGTCCTCTAAAATTACAACACATACTGTAGGCTGCCACAAATGTGGCAGAAACAGATGTATAACTTGTAAATTCCTGATAGACAAAAGTAAACAATTTACATCCTCTTCTAACCAGTCAACTCATAGGATCAATAGTTTTTTTAACTGTAACTCGTCGTATGTGATCTATTTGATCACTTGCGACTGTGGTTTACAGTATGTAGGCCGAACTACCCGCTCTTTAAACATTAGGTTCCTTGAGCATAGAAGAAATGTGATTAACCAAGTAAAAACACATAGCATTTCTAGACATGTTAAAGAGAAACATCAGGGTAATGTGGAGGTTCTTAAAATTCAAGCAATAGAAGGGATTTCAAGTTCGAAGAGAGGAGGTGATCGTTTCTCTACTCTTTGCAAACGCGAAGCCTTCTGGATTTTTTCCTTAGGCTCCCTAACCCCCCTCGGATTGAATGAGTCCATTGAACTTAATAACATAGGAAATTGACTCTATAATACACATGTTCATCTTCGTTTCTTAATTCTTCTTTCTGCATACCATCTGTACTAGATAAACGAAAGATATGTCTATTGTAGGATGGTTTTCTCCTTCCAACTGCTCTGAAAATAGGTGTATTGGTATAGGCTATGAAGTGGTCTAACCGTGACTATGTATATATATTTTCTGTCGATAATCATGATATAATGATAAAATTGCTGGTGTATATCCAGTTTTTTTATATAATTATCTGTATAAAATCTTCTTAAGATAATAATATACCTATAAAAGTGCTATTAATCGGTTATATAATATCGCTCTATATACTCAATGTGCTCGTTGCTATAATTAAAATAGTCTGATCCTTAGACTACATGTTCACTATTGATATTTATCTTTATTTGATTGACTAATCTTTTCTTGTGTGATATACTTCTATTTACTCGAAATTTTCTAAAAGATCCCTCCAAAAAAAACCCTCTCTCTGCCCATTAGGGACATATGGGTGTATATATTATATTTATGTTAATTTTTCTACTTTCTTTTCTTTTTCTAATTTATTATTTTTTAATCAAATGTTTTGTCCCGACCGATTTTCTCTAAAACTAAAACGGAGAAATACCTCTAGTAACATTTAATGTTCTACATATGGATATAAATTTATAAAAATTATATGTAAAAATAAAAATACAAATATAAATATAAATATCTGAGTTTATAGCTTTAAAAATTTGTTATTTCTTAATAACCTTCACTATTATTATAATTATAGAAAATATATATGTGCACGCTTATATATGGTCTTATTGATGCTGAGAGAGGGGAATAATTGATAAAATAAATGGTTAAATAAATAATGAGTAACTAATTTAGAGTTTAAAACATATGGGGTATTATTATATATATATATGTACATGGGAGTTTGATCCTAGGTGTTCCTGGTTGGTCTTGAACCCTGGTTTCCTGGATACCTATAGTTCTATCCTAGGTGCTGCGCCACAGCAACCACACTGTGTCTGATGCTATTAATAGACATTTCAATTTGTTGTTAATTGATAGTAATTAGTGTGAAATACGATCCTTGCCTTTTTCAAATGTATTATATGTCTCTGTTTTTTTCTGTTCCATGCCTTTGAATAATAATATTACTATTGCTGTTTGAATAACAACTTATCCAATATATATATTCTCTCTCTATGTCTAATCTAGAAACTTGCCATTTAAACACTTATAGATGAGATTAGGATTTCTAATTATACATATGCCGCTTTGATTACGAATGTAATACAGGTGATCCCTTGTAGCCTTGCTACTACGATTGGTGAACAACCATTTAAATAGCCACAACGTAATAGTGGGAGTATCTTCTGAGGAAACCGTCAAATTTCCATGACGGAGAAACGCGTCAAGAACTCTCCCTGCCATTGATGCCTTGGATGCTTTTTATTTGATCCGTGCCCTGTGCCCACCCGTACCTCACTGCGCTCACAAAAATCACCGTCTCCAAGCGATACAGAGATCTGCACACTCTCGCTACAAACGGAGTGCAGCGCAAGCTGTTCAAAGGACCCGTCGGGAGCTGAGGTAGATATTAACAGCAGATACACCTGTTCCCCCGCAGCGTCCGTCTGAAGGCGGTCGGCTCCCTGACACAGCGAGCAGGTCTCGGTGCTGTGGTCAGGTTGTGGAATCCTTCATACGGCCAAAATCTTGAAGGCAGCTGTTATCCAAAGCACTATTTGTTCTTATTCACCTCATGCTGACTGAGATTGAAGCTCCAAGTGAGTAGTTTACGGGTGGTTATACAAATCTGCACTTATACCACTGACTTTTGATATTATCTACAAATTGGGTCCTAGCCACGGACCAAGTGCATTATCCATATTATTGGCAAGTGCTGGACTCATTTTACCTGCAACCATCCAATATGCCATATTTGGTAACATATGAAATAGGTGGATACAAATACTCCAAACAATAAATTTGCCATTTGAACGCATACTGTCAGTGTTCTGACAAGTATTGGCAAAAGGACACGGTTCTTTTTATACTTTTTTATTCTGTTCAAGGGATCAATGTACAAATTGCATACTTATATACTTTTTATGAAATGTTATTTTTATTTATGATTAAATAAATTTGTATGTTTATACGATTAAACTTTGCAGTGTGTCTTGCGCTCTCTAGAAAAATATTCTATTTGTTTCTTGTATTTAACCTTATTAAGGACTACAGAGAGCCTTAATTTGAGAGCAGCAAGTCACACTCTTCTTTAAAATCTTATTGATCAATTGATAAAATCGATTGCTGTGCGCCTGATTATTTGGTCCTTCTCACCCCCTTTGGTTGGTTTTTCTGGGACCGTGTGTTTAAATTCATCACACGGGTTCCGTGGATCACCAGGGTGGGTGATTGGAGGTCCATATCTGTGTTTAACTAAGTTTATGACTAGTGGGGCCTGTGTTGAGACCAGGTAAGTTGGGGTTGGTGCGAATAGACATAGCCAGTGGTTCTATGGAGAGGACGAAAAATAGAGGGGAGAGGGGGCAGCCCTGCCACGTGCCGTTGGAGATCTGGAAAGGATTGGATAGAAAGCCGTTGCTGAACACCCGTGCCGTCGGGGAGCTGTACAGTGACATGATCGACGTCAGGATTCGGTCCTTAAAACCAAATCTAGACAATACCTTCCCCATATATTGCCAGTTTAATCTGTCGAATGCTTTTTCAGCATCTAATGATAGGAGGAGGAGGCCCTGTTCCGCAGAAAGGGAGTCAACCAGGTTAAACACTCGTCTGGTATTGTCCGAGGCCTGTCGCCCCGGGACGAACCCCGTCTGGTCCGGGTGTACCAGCAACGGCAGGAATTGATTAATCCGGGTTGCCATTAGTTTGGCATATAGTTTAATGTCGCTATTCAATAGGGCAATGGGGTGGTAGTTTTGGCAGAAGGCGGGGTTTTTGCTTGGTTTCGGGATGGTTACTATGCAGGCCTCTAATAGTTCCGTGGGGGCATGCCCCATGGAGGACATTTCGTTGAACAGTTCAGTTAAGTACGGTGATAGGAGGTCGCTGAAGGAGATGTAAAAGTCTGTGATGAACCCATCTTGGCCTGGGGCCTTGTTACGAGGGAGTGATTTAATGGCTGTCTGGATTTCTACTATAGACCAGGGGGCATTAAGGGAGTCCGACTGTTCTGGAGAAAGAGAGGGGAAATGTAAACCATCTAGAAAGGACGAAATACTGTCACCGGAGGGCTGTAATGTGGAGGGGTCTGAGGAGAGATTATAGAGCTTGGAGTAGTAGTCCGCAAATTGTTCCGCGATATCTTTAGGGTTGCTAAATTTGATTTTGTTGGGGAAGATTATACATTTAATTATATTCCTGGCTTGTTGGGCACGAAGTTTCCGGGCTAGCAGTTTACCTGATCTATTGCCAGAGAGATAGAATTTGTGCCTTAACCTATTCAGGGCAGACTGAGTGCGGGAGAGGAGTAGTTTTTGAAGTTGACCGTACTGAAGCCAACTCCTTTTTTAAGGTGCTAGATGGGGACGTCTTGTTTTGGTTTTCTAAAACAGCTAGTTTGCTTTCTAACGTTTTTTGGGTCATTATGGTCCTGCGCTTCAGGTTGGCACCGGCCTGAATGGCAGCTCCTCTAGTGACTGCCTTAAACGCGCACCAATGGTTAGTAACGGAGGTGTCGGATGGCGAGTTGTTGGCCATGTAAGAGTTTATTGCCTTCAGGATGGTGTCCTTTGCCAAAGGGTCCGTTAATAGGTGTGGGAACAAGCGCCATGGTCTGGGAGGTAATTTGGACGGGTGGAAATTCCACTGCCACATAACGGGGGCATGGTCGGACCACGTGATTGGGAGGATGTCGACCCCTGAGGTATGTTGTAGGGACCATTTATCGCATAGGATAAAGTCGATTCTAGAGTAGGAGTTGTGCACCGGGGAATAGAAGGTGTATTCTCTACTGGACGGGTAAGTTGTTCTCCAGGTGTCATATAGGTCAAATTCTAGAAGGAGGTTTCGTAGGGCTGTTGATTGATTGGCGCTGGGGGATTGGCGGCTAGAAGGGCGCCGGGATTTGTCCAGTAAAGGGTCTAGAGCTAAATTAAAGTCGCCTAATAATATCAAGGAGCCTTTCGAGGTTCTCTGAACGAGGGAGAAGAGTTTACGTAGGAAGGATACTTGGTTTGTGTTAGGAGCGTATACGGAGACGATAGTCGTCATTCTGTCGTCTAGGAGGCCAGTTAATATCAGATATCTGCCGTTCTTATCGGCTGTCTGGGAGTGGAGGACAAAGGGGGTGTGCTGGTTAAATAGGATTGCTACTCCATTCCGCTTAAAGGGGCCATTAGCGTAATAAGCTGTGGGGTAGTGCGAGTCCCTGAAAATGGTAGGGTTAGGGGAAGCAAAGTGCGTTTCTTGGAGGGCGATTATGTCCGCCTTTTGTTTACGGAAGTAAGAGAGGGCCAGTCTTCTCTTATTCGGAGAGTTCAGCCCTTTAACATTTAATGAGAGAAAATTAGGCATGGCAGTCGGTTATGAGATCGCAAAGGAAAGCCTGAGTATAACTATGTCGGGTACCGAGGTTCCGGTAGGGGGGGCAGTGAGAATTGTTGGTGTCCAGAGGGAAGGGGAGGGGAACGGGAGGACAGAGGGGGAAGGAGGGAGGGGTGAGAATGAATTTAGGAAGAAGGTAAAGGGAAAGAAAAAAACAAAAGGGTCCTGCAAATGGGACCCGCATGACTACTGCAAGGGAAAAAAAGGGGAGTTTTCGTGCAGTAGTATATGGTGGTTCGGGGGTGGTGGCCTGGTTCCTAGGGGACAAAGGAAGAAGGAGGCCGCCACTCTTAAATTCAACTAAGCTAATATAAGATAAGGCATATCTAGTAATCTAGCAAATTACATACAAAACATTAGAAGCAATATTAACACTATACATAACATATCTGAGTAGGGAAATTCCAACTATAGAAAGGGAATCGCAGCATATGTAAATGGGAACTACCCAACATAAGTAACAGTAAATATCGTTGGTATCGGTAGTCCAAGTGACTAAGGCCCTACAACTCAAGATAGACAATAACGTTGATACTTATCGCCAAGTCCTCATCCCAGCGGAGAGGGGAGCATGGGGCATATCGGTGCAGTCAACTGCGCAAAAAGTGGGGGTATCCGCGCTGGCCCACGGTCTTTCAAGTGTCGGACCATTCTTGATGTAGGGTCTGCAGGCGTTTCGGCTCTTGGGGTCTTGTGATGGAGATATCCCATTCCTGCAGGAGTTTAATCCCTGCGTCGAGGGAGGATATGTTGTAAATGAGGTCTTCATGATATACGATCAGCTTCACCGGGAACCCCCAGCGGTACCGGATGTCATGGGATCTTAGTGCCGTGGTGATAGGGGAGAATGCTCTTCTGCTAGCCAGGGTTGCAGGGGAGAAGTCCTGGAATAGCTGGAGGCCACCCAGGGTGTCAGTATTTTTTGATTCTCGGGCAGCTTTCAAGATCTGTTCCTTGACCGTGAAGAAGTGGACTCTGAGGAGGGTGTCCTTGGGCAAATCAGCTGAGATTGTTTTGGGTCTCGGGAGGCGGTGAATGCGGTCAATCAACAGATCCTTGGGGTCTGTGGAGGGCAGGAGTTTGCGGAACAGGGCGGTGGCATAGCCCTCGAGTTCAGAGTTGGCCACTGAATCTGGGATGCCTCTGATCTTGACGTTATTACGTCTTGACCTGTCCTCAAGATCGGCAAGTTTGGATTTGAATTGGGTAATTTCCAATTGCTGCCGGTCGTATGAGGATATAAGGTCATTATGGGACGTGACCAACTCCTCCATCTTTCGCTCTAAATGATCCGTTCTGTCGCCAATCGCTACCAGCTCCGTTTTAACCTCTCATATGGCAAGTTTTAGATCCTTGGCTATCTCCGCCTGGAATGCAGAGAAAACCTGGCAGAGGGATTTTACTGTGACAGGTTCGTCCGAGTCAGCGTATATCCCCGCCATTCCAGAGGGGGGGCTTGGCTCACCAAATGCTCCCAGAGGAGTTGGCATGTGTTTCGGGGAGCTTGTGTGAGCGATTGGGGCTTGAGATGTTCTCCTGGAAGACATAGATATCTTGGCAGGGACAGAATCTTTAACTTTCTTTGGGGGCATGATAGGGTATGGGCACTTATGTAATGCTGAGGTAGAAAAGAAGAGTGGCATCGAGGGGGTTAATACGGCAGATCACTTAATCATGTGAGGGCTAGTGGTGGGACTTCACAGAGTGGCAGCCATGGGGGCAGAGTGCTCACATTAGGGTGACTGGAGGTAGCTCAGTTGTAGGGATCTGTGCCTTTAAATATGAGAGGCACTAGGAGGAACCCCTGCGTCCAGGGCCTGCAGGTCAGTCCAGTGGCCCAGCCAGCAGGTCTCCTGAGACTTAAGGGATGGTGTGGAGCTGGGTCACTGAGGAGGGGGCTTCCGGGGCTGAGGGCCGGGTCAGGAGGCTTATTAGGGTGCCTCAAGGGATACACCTCCAACAGGCCTGGGCCTAGCTGCCTATAGGAGGTGATGGCAGCTGGGGTTAGAGGGGCCTACAGCAGGCCGGGACCTCCGAGGTCGTTGGGGCGGGAGTGGCGCTCGCACCCCACAGGGGGTTACTCACAGACCGGGCGATGGAGTGACTCTCCGTGTCAGCGGGAGTCAGTGCCGGCGGGCGCAGGAGGGGGTGACGTCAGCCGCTGCAGCTCCGTGTGCGGGCTCCGGCTTCGGCGGTGGGAGAGGCTGAATACTCTCCGTCCAGCCCGGAAGATGCTTCCGGAGGGGGGCACAGTCCAGTACCGCGCCGGTCTGCTGTCTTTGCGTGCTTCGCGGGGCACGTCGCCGTCTCCGTCCTCCAAATCCAGGTCCCGGCTCCAACCACCGGACCAGGCCGCAACCCGCAGAAGCGCTGAAAAGCGCTTCTCGGCTCCGCGGCTGGGGACCGGGTAAGTCGGGTGCTCAGGGGGACCGGTAAAAGTCTGCAGGGCAGGATCAAGTAGGGTCTGAAGGGGTAGAAGGGGAAAAACTGGTCGCTGAAAGCAGGAGCTCCTGTAAGGTGCGACTGTCCCGCTTGCGTGCCAGGCTACGCCCCCACTATTACAAATTTTTTGTTGACAGGTAGTTCCGATTTTTACTCCATCATTGCGCCAGCTTAAAAGATATATTCAGGACTCTCATTGCAAGGTGACCAGTCGAATCACCTGTGAGCTAACACAAGTGACGTGTTCACCCTTTCTCCTCTTTTAGCGCATATTTACTAAAAGTAAATTTTTACCTAATCACTCAATTTACACCTTCACCATTACTATTTGTTAAGTGTGCCCCAAAAAACCTCACGTATGTTCTCTTGTAGTCATCTTTGTGACAACCCCCTTTTTTTCACCTCCATAACTCCTGTCTGTAACTGAAATGATAATCCCTTCCTGTAATGTTTTATTCAAAGATAAATACCATAGATCACAGCAGGGGCGTAACTATAGCACCACAGCCCCCGCCACCGCGCGGGGGGGGGGGGGGGGGCGCTGTGCATGTGGGGGCGCCGGGGGCTGCGGTGCTATAGTTAAACCCCCCCTCAATCCCCCGCAGACTTTCCTATCGCGCTGGTCCCGGCGGCTCCGTTCTTTTGCTGAGGACCACCACAAAATGGCCGCCCCCATATAGCACACAGTTCTCTGAAACTGTCTGCTGTATGGGGCGGCCATTTTCTGGTGGTCCTCAGCAGAAGAACGGAGCCGCCGGGACCAGCGCGATAGGTAATGCTGTGGGGGATTGAGGGGGGGTTTGCATGGGCGGCGGGGTAGGGGTGCTCGGCGGGGTATGGGTGCTCGGCGGGGCGGCGAGGGGGGGTCGCCCCCCCCCCCTAACGGCGGGGGGGCGCCCAAAACGTAGCTACGCCACTGGATCACAGGTTCTCAAAATCGGTCCTCAGGACCCCACATAACGCATGTTTTGCAGCTCTCCTCACAGAATCCAGTGAAGTAATTAGCTCCACCTGTGGATCTTTTAAAATTTGTCAGTCAGTAATGAGCACACCTGTTGGGTGACCTGGAAAACGTGAAATGTGTGGGGTCCTAAAGACCGAGTTTGAGAACCACTGCAATAGAGTAAATATTCACTGTATTTTTCATATATACAGATAAACTGCATGAGGAGATTGATCAGGTGATTGGCCAAATACGACAACCTACCGTGGAGGATAGGAGCCATATGCCATACATGAATGCTGTTTTACATGAGATTCAGAGGATTTCAAATGTCTTTCCATTGGGAGTTGCCCGAGCCACCACCAGGGACGTGACCTTCCGTGGGTTCTGCATTCCAAAGGTAAACTCTAGCAACCGTAGCTTAAAACTTTCTAACACTACAGTATTTGTCACCGTTGCTATACTGTATAACGACTGCTTCTGAAAAATGTGCTGTGAGGAGGGGGGCAGTTAGGAGTCCCCCCTGCCTGCTGGAAATAGGCACAGCGTCTATTCAGAGATGCAGAGGGGCATGGGACATGGCCAGCAGCTTTTATAGTGCTGACCATGCCCCAATAGTGATAACCTTTTTTTTATCTAAAAAATACTTTAGTGCATACGGAAGCTTGTATGGAAATATTCATATTACATAAAACAGCCAGTTGTACATTGTTGCACACTTTCATTACAAAACCCAAAACATAGCCTTCATTATAACATAACACATAGCACAGCATACAATGTAACACGTTGCTTACAATAGCCCAGCAGCTGGGATCACAACAGTGAACAGACCAATGGCGGAATCTCAATGTCCACAATCCTGAGAAATCACCGTAATCCTAAATCTAACCCACCCATCTCACAGTCTTACCCTAACCCTCCCCAAAGTGGGGGGGGGGGGAGGGAAACATGTCCTCCCCCTAATGTTCGGGAGGGGGAAACACTGGGCTCAGTAGGTGGCTCTCTTGACAGGGTTTGTGGCCCCTGAAGGATGAGACAGCGAAAAGCCCAGTATCCATTCCCAAGGAGCGGAGAAATGCTGGGATTGAGTAGATTGCTCCCATTCTGGAGGTTCATAGCCTCTGATGGGGAGTCAGGGAAAAGCCCAGCTTAGTACCTTAACCTTGGGATGCCAGAAACAATGGGGCCAAGTAGATTGCTCTTCAGAGGGGGCCTCAACCCTCAAGGGAGTAAATGGAAAAGCCCAGTGTAGTACCCATTCCCATGCCAGGGGTTGGAAAGCACCCAAGTGGAGCAGAGAACACTTGGTCAGATGCTGATTGACTGGCTGCCTGGTGCCTGAACCCGGCACTGGAGAGCCTTGGCACCATGTACTAGTATGGCACCTGCACTGCACACTCTCCCTTTAGGTTAGCACTTCACGTCCTCACCCTGGGCCTTTTGGCTGGTGTCTCTTTTCTTATTTATTTCTTTTTCCTCTCACATTTGTCACTTTTCACATTTTTCGTTAGTTTTGTCATGTTTTTCTGGGCTGTGTGTACGACCTTTATGGGCTACCCACTCCCCACATACCAAAGCTCTCTTCTTTTGGGGAGAGCTGCAGTCCCCGAGGGCGACCCCGAGCTGCAAGATGGAAGGAAGCCTACTGAGGGTCTTTCCAAACCTCGGTGCAGAGGTCATACCCACCCTAACCCATCCGGGAGTTGAGGAAAGAGGGTCTCTCTGAGTTTCGGCAAGGAGGACCCACCGATCCCTATTTTCCCCTTGTCTGCCTTTTGGCTGAGAGGGGTCAGGGGAGTAACATGGCCTTTCTCCTTTGGGAGAGGGTCCATACATACGTAAGTACGCCCCCTATGTACGATTTAGGTCAATGCACTGGGTGTTAGAACACCACTCGGGCTCTGGATAAAAGTAAAAAAAGAGGTACTTGTGTATTAACAGGGCGCCCACTAAGCAAAGTGCTTAGTGGGTGATTCTGCGTAAGAAAATCGCGTTGCATGTCCCGTTTTAGTGCAATTTTCCTATGTAATTAATTCACTGCTCTTTTGCCGCAGGCAGATCGCATCGCCTGCAATGACACCGCACGCAATATTGCATGTGATCGCATGCGATTTTATAGGGTGCAATGCCATTTACTTTACTATACACTTCTATGAGATGCAATGAGATTTAGGCACCCTCCACTATCCACGCCAACCCGAAGTGTGGCGAGCGGCGGTGGAACGCGTCCTCACGACCTTTTCATACCCCCACTATCCACGTCGGCGTGATTTTATATATTGTGGCAAGCGCAGCGAGCTACCGAGCCTGAAGCGTGGCGAGCGGACGCTGATTACGTTATGAGTATTCCGCGTCTTCTCGCCACGCTTCAGGCTCGGTGGCTCACTATGCTCGCCACACTATATGAAATCTACTCCGCGCCGACGTGGATAGTGGGGGTATGAAAAGGTTGGGAGGATGCGTTCTATCGCCGCTCGCCACGCTTCGGAGTGGCATGGATGGTGGGGGGGGTGCCTAAATCTCATTGCATTAGGTTGCAATTTGACTTATTTGTTATGTTGCAGACACCATGAACCCAACCACAAACTGCATGGCTTGCTTTATTAAACTTTATTCTCAGATTTCAGATTATCAGTATCATTCATCATAATAACCAGTGGTGGCTTCAGAGGTGGAGTTGCAGCACAGTTCAAAATTCAAATAGGTGAGCCACCAAATGCCAGTTTAAAATGGCATTTGGTGTGGCTCCCCTATTTGAATATTGAACTGTGCTGCAGTTCCCCCCTCTGGGGCCTCCCCTTTATACTAACCTTAATCAGTTTAAGTACAGTTAACATGCTTCATACATATTGGAATAGAACATGCAACGAATAACTAGATTAAACCAATAAAGTATTAAAGCCAGATTTCTGGAGTATTTTTTTACATATATCCATGAACAAACCAGAATAATAATGCTGTTTATTTCTGTGTTGTCATGAACTTATTGGAGTGGCAACAGGGCTTATAGGAGTTTTGCATGAGAATATTAAAAAAATGAATTCTGCATAGGCATAATTGTGATCCATAGTTATATGTGATTCCTTTCAGGGTACAGATGTTGTTGCGATGCTGTCCACAGCCCTACAGGACCCGTCAGAGTTTGAAACTCCTGGAGAATTCAATATTAAACATTTCTTGGATGAGAGTGGCAAATTTAAGAAAAAGAATGGATTTATACCATTTTCTACAGGTCTGAAAAATGATGATGATCCTGATGATGATAATACTGTAGATCAGGCATGTCCAAACTGTGGCCCTCCAGCTGTAGTGAAACTACATCCCAGCATGCCTTGCCATAGTTTTAGCATTCTCAAAACTGTGGCAAGGCATGATGGGACTTATAGTTTGGACAAGCCTGCTGTAGATAGATAATGAAAAAGGGTAAATTAAAAATCTACTTACTTGATCTGTCTACAAATGAATAAAATCCCCGTTACACAGTATAATACGCTCACAATTATTTTCCATATTTCTGCTACTACCACTTTTCTGTCAAGAGCGCAGAAGCTTTCAGGGAGCCTTAAGGCTGACCGATTCAGCTTAAAAGCCGCCCAGTGCGTACGGGGCAGCATTGCGTGGTGAGCGCTGATGCGTGCTCCCGCATCATTGCTGTTGGCCTCTGCTCACCTGCTTGAAAATCGCTCAGAAGGGTGTGTATGCACTGAGTGATTTACAGACCAGCGTTTTTCCCCATCATCATTGTCCATATACGTTGGGCAAAATCGCACAGTTTAAAAACGTGGTTTTAAGAAAACTATTCAGCAATTTATTCTATTACAGTATATGCCTCAATCTATAACTTGTGAAAAAATTTCCATTTTTGGAAATTTGCATGATATATATATATATATATATATATATATATATATGGGATGCAGTCAAAATCCCGACATGGACAAAATCCCGACAGGGTCAAAATTCCGACATATAGAATGTACAAGCGAAACAGTCTACATGCCTTTCGGTCGACAGGTGCGAGGTCGACATGGATTTTTTCACTGTTTTTTTAATAGACATGTGCCGACAGGCGGTATTTCATGCCCTACCATCCACTACGGCGTGGTGGGAGAATAAAATAGTGTGCCCGAATCATCGCGAGCGAAGCGAGCGATGCGAGGGGCTGCGGTTCACTTGCAACTGTGTCCATGTCGACTGTGTCGACATTCGGGTAAAAAAACAGTGAAAAAAACCCATGTCGACCTCGCACCTGTCGACCGAAAGGCATGTAGACTGTTTCACCTGTACATTCTATATGTCGGGATTTTGACCCTGTCGGGATTTTAAATGTCGGGATTTTGACCTTGTCAGGATTTTAAATGTCAGGATTTTGTCCATGTCGGTATTTTGACCCATTCGGGATTTCGACCCTGTCAGGATTTTGACGGTCGGGATTTCATACCGAATCCATATATATATATATATATATATATATATATATATATATATATATATATATATATATATAAACAAAAGCAGATGGATTAGGCACTCTTCCAATAAGCAAAGCTTGGCCCCGGTGCCCTCAAAACCAACACTCACGGTAGTGGCAAAGTATACTTCCAAATAGTGACAAAGGCGTGGGTCACATCAACGTTTCATTTCTCAAACAAGGAAATTTCGTCAGGATACAATGAAGTGAATACAGAAGCTTGCCTTTATACCTCCTTGATTGGTCAGGTGCGCTGCTGTCCCGTCGCGTCTTCCGCAACGCCATGGTCATACGTCGCTCATCTGCGGCGTCATCACGCAGCCGGCTATCAACCTATCTGATATGCGGGACGACACATTGTCCCAACTGGACAATTATCAGACTTGTACTTTATCTCTCCCCCATAAAGGAGGATAAATGGACAATACTTTTAATGTTTTCAGGTTAATAAGGAGACCGCCCCCCACTAAGTTTGGACGTCGGGCAGAAAGCCTGGTGCGCACTCTTGGGGACCTCGATCTCACACTTGTTAAACTAGGCACTTGCAACTGCATCACTTGTATCTTTACTCTTTATTTTTTTATCAAGTAAAACAGTGTTGCCACATACAAACTGCCTAATTATTCAGTGAACCACATTTATATATAGGCATAAAGCTCAGCACAAAAAAAACATTTTTTACAAATGAAGTGTGGACACTCAATATCGTTAATGATGTGTGCTCCCCTGTGGTGTTAATAGCCAAATGGTGCTCATGTTCGGCAAGTCCCGTTAACGTCACTGACCGGTATCGGCCTTCAATGTGCCCCGACAATCTTGGCCGCAGCCAATATGGTTAACTATATAGTCCGCGCCCACTGTCGGGTAATGTGTATGGAGCTTTAGTCTCATATGTCAGATCTCTTCTTTACTATTTTCTACTTTGCTTCATGAATTTCTATTTATTGTACTGACATTTTTTGCAATCTCATTTGTTCCAGGAAAGAGGGCGTGTGTTGCTGAAAGTTTGGTGCGTCTGGAGCTTTTCCTTTTCTTCACCATTATCCTGCAAAAATTCACTCTGAAATCCATAGAGGACCCCAAAGACCTTAATATCTCCCCTGAAGAGACTGGCTTTGAAAGTATTCCTCCTTCCCACAAAATCATTTTCCTTTCTCGTGTATAAGAAAGGCACTTACAACAGCTGCAATGGGTTTACATTAATATCAAATACACTGCTGTAGCAATTCACTCTGACAGAAGGGGTTTAAGTGAGTTGGGGACTAAGGGCCTTATTCAGGTTTAAGCTCAGAGAACAAATGTGTTCGGAATATGGGCAAAACCATGTGCACTGCAGGTGGGGCAGATGTAACATGTGCAGAGAGAGTTAGATTTGGGTGAGTTATTTTGTTTCTGTGCAGGGTAAATACTGCCTGCATTATTTTTACACTGCAACTTAGATTTCAGTTTCAGCACGCCCCACCCAAATTTAACTCTCTCTGCCCATGTTACATCTGCCCCACCTGCAGTGCACATGGTTTTGCCCATTTTCCAAACACATTTGTACTGATCTCAGATCTGAATAAGGCCCTAAGTGCAGGTTCTAATCCACCCCTACCACCCTTTGCAGTGGTGCAGTTGTATCTGACATTGTCCTGTGACATCTCTACCGTGCATGTGTTTATCACTGGGAAAGTGGCGGCCATTTCTCTAGTGATTTCTGCAGCTACAGTATGTGACCAGACTCAGGGACAAATGCAGAATTTTCATGAGGGGTTTGACATTACACACATCTATCTATCTATCTATCTATCTATCTATCTATCTATCTATCTATCTATCTATCTATCACGCTGCACATATATAGCATACATACACATGTTGTATACAAATACACACAGCATACATACAGATGTATCCGGCCTCATTGTTGCTGGCGATCTGACTGACTGAGACGCGCGTGCGTCCCCCACGCACGCGCGTCTCAGTATCCGGGCGGCGGGGCGGCGAGGCGGACGCAATACTGTCCGCCTCCCGCTCAAAGGGGGCTGGGGGGGACCTCTGGCCACTGTGGGGGGGTGCGGTCGCCCGGTATGGGCACCGGGCGACCGAGGGCAGCACCGTCAGAAGGGGAGGTGCGCGCACCTCGCGCGCGCGCGTCCCCTTCCGGCATACAGATGGCGGCGGGACATCGCCATCCCCTGCAAAGATGAATCCCGCTACATCTGTAGATGCAGCATAGAATACATACATTTGGCATATACTGTACACACATAGCAAACACATCATATACAATGACAGACATAGCATACAGACTGCATGTACACGCACATAGAAAACATACACACAAAATATACACACATTGCATGTACACACATTCAGAGGCGTAGGGAGGGCGGAGCCACCGGAGCTCATGCTCCAGGCGCAGATTGGTGGAATGGCGCCGCCGGCCCACCCCCCCTCGGCAAATCATCCATGGAAGTATATCCCGATTCCTGACCTACACTAACGTAACGGCGGCAGCGTGTGCCGGCGCCTGCCTCCTGCCCTGCTGCTGCTGCTGCTCGGTCCGGCTTCCGGGCAGCGCAGAGGAGGATTTCTGCTGCCACTCCGTCAGTGGTGTAAGTCAGCTTACCGCTAGCTGGCTGCTGACTCCTGATGCTGTTAGCCGCGTGGTTGGAGCTGCTGCCATTCGGGCAGGGGCTGTCTCCTCTCCTGTCACTGCCGCTGGTAGGTACCACACTGCTGATGGTATGAGAGCCCTGTCACTGTCGCCGGTGCTACAGTGCTTCTGACAGGCACTGCGTTGTTAAGTCAGGGCAAATCATGTCGCTGCCACCTGCTGCTGCTTGGTGGGTGGTGGGGGGTGGGGCGGAATATCTTGTCACTGCCGTCAGGGCTTGAAGACTCCACGCTGCTGCCGGCCTGGGGGGGCTGTCACTGTGGCCGGTGCTAAAGTGTCGTCGGCAGGAACCGCGCTGCTGGTCGGGCGGTTTCTGCCTTGGTTTGAGGCGTACCCGCTTCCCTCAGCCTGGACCCACGGCAGAAGTGTAAAGAATCGTGGCTGGCGAGGGGCCCCAGGGTATACTTGCTCCCTGAGCCAGCATTGTGAAGGACCAAAAGTGACCCCTCTGGGCTTAGTGCCCAGGTGGCGGGAGCCTCCATTGCCTCCCAGAGTTCCGCCACAGTGACTTATATAGCGCAGCAGATTCTGTTACAGGTTCATATATAGCGCAGCGGATTCCGTTACAGTGTCTTATATAGCGCTGCAGATTCCGTTACAGCGTCTTATATAGCGCTACAGATTCCGTTACAGTGTCTTATATAGCGCAGCAGATTCCGTTACAGTGTCTTATATAGCGCAGCAAAATCCGTTACAGTGTCTTATATAGCGCAGCAGATTCAGTTACAGTGTCTTATATAGCGCAGCAGATTCCGTTACAGTGTCTTATATAGCGCAGCAGGTTCCATTACAGCGTCTTATATAGCGCAGCAGATTCCATTATAGTATCTTATATAGTGCTGCAGATTCCGTTAGTGTCTTATATAGTGCAGTAGATTCCGTTACAGTGTCTTATATAGCGCAGCAGATTCCGTTACAGTGTCTTATATAGCGCAGCAGATTCCGTTACAGTGTCTTATATATTTCAAATGTAACATGCCAACACATGTTAACCACGCCCCCAATTCATTACCGGGAGGGGGGGGGGGGCGCAAAATATGCCCTTGCTCCGGGCACCATGGCACCTAGCTACACCGCTGCACACATTGCATACACACACATTGCATACATACACACACACACACACACACATTACATAAATACACACAGCATGTACACACAACATAGCATATACACACTTTGCATACATACAACACAGCATGTACACAAAAACACACATAGCATACATACAAACAGCCTGTAGACATAGAATATACACACATAGCATACACACATTCCTTTAACATAAAACAAAGATCAGTATAGTTAGTGCCTCATCCGGCCAGCATAATTACCTTAACCCCGACATATGCCACACACCTGCCATCTCAGATGCACATCGTGCCTCCCCGCCCCAGCCAGCTCTCTCTGGAGAATCTGCATCACTCAGAATATCTTGAGAACTGTCCACCCGATTCAGAGTCGGAAACAAAATGGCTGCAAATACAGATAGTCCCAATAGCCAGATTTCCTACTTATGCTAATAGAACTACACGTATGGCTTAATGCTTATAGGCTTAATGCAGAGTGGGCATAATTCAGATGGGGATGAAGGTTTGGCAAGCAGCAGCAACAGGGCTGCCAAAATAAATCCTGGGCCCCGGAACTACAATTTCCCAGGGCCCACGTGGGGGGGGGGGGGGGGCACAGCAATGTTGGGGGCATGTTTAGCACATGAAGAGAACTCACTCAGAGGAGCATGGCATGCCCCCCAGCACTGGGGTCATAATATTCCCTATTAGAATGGAGGGAACGCCCCATAGAAGCTTCACGGGTTGCATGGGTCTTTGTAACTTCTGTATATGTAAGGATGTTTGTTATCATTTTCTATGTCTTGGTAAAGGGCATAACAGCCTGAAACGTCAATCACACTCGCTCTGAGTTTGCTGTATTTCTTCAACTTTTAAAAAGTCTTTGAAATGCCGCCTTATTATTTCTCTATCCATGTATATATCGTGGCAAGGATCACCAACACGGGGACTCCGATGAAGACTTTTGGTGTTTATTTTGTAAAGCAGTTCACAGCATAGCATGTACAATCCATATTAAATCGGGAATGGATTCAAGGGATGCCAATGTGATAGTGCCTCTTTGCAATGCATTAGTGAGACCACACTTGGAAAACTGTGTTCAGTTCTGGGCACCACACCTTAAAAAGGACATAAATGAGTTGGAACAGGTACAGAGAAGGGCGACTAAGCTAGTAAAAGGTCTCGAATCACTAGAATACAAAGATAGGTTAACCAGGCTGAATATGTTTTCACTGGAGAAACGGAGGCTGAGAGGCGATATGATTAGTTTGTTCACATACAGGATTGGGAATCATATGGAACTGGGAGATGATTGGTCACTAACAGGCCTATACTTAGGATACGCGGCATGTACTGAGGCTCAAGGAAAATAAATTCCGTAATGATCAAGAAGAGGATTCTTCACCATGAGAGCAGTAAAATTCTGGAACCCATTGCCGGTGGGGGTGGTTGCAGCAACTACTGTTAATGAATTTAAATAAAAATTGGATGCATTTTTGGCCACTAAGTTTATTTATTACTCAAGTCAGTAGTTACAAGTCATATATGTTAAACTCTATGGACCAACATCTTTTTTCAGCCTTAATTACTATGTTACTAAGTTACATATGCAGTTGGTATTACAGGCAGTAGCATTCAGGTACTCTCTGTCACATCCACCATGGCGTTTTCCCTAAACCCCTGGGTAGTGCTCAGCCATGGACCCTCTGGGTACACTAAAAGTCTCTGGCTTCACAGGGGTACATTTGGTCGCGCTGTCACCGCGTGGTGACATCGGCATGTTGTGCTCCAGTGTCATGCAGGATATGGGTAGCATGCCGCCACATGTGTTTGTGCCTGGTCAGCGTCTGTGTAAAGGCCGGTGCTTGCGCAGCTGCGTATCATCAGGGCCGGCTATTATCTGTCGCCCTCTTGGCGGGCGCCATCTTCTTGGTTTCCCCAGTCACTCCTGCACGGCTCCGCCTCACTCCCTGATTGCCTGACCAATCCCGGCACAGCTCACCTGGTAAGTACTGACTGCTCATGCTAGTCCGGCAGTCAGTACAATGATGTCCAACCCGCAGAATCATTGCTCTCATCTGGCTCTGTAGTACTCGCTACGCTACTGAGCTTACTCGCTCCCTCCTGGCTCTGTAGTCTCCACTACGATCCGAGCTTCTCCCTGAAGAGATCCTGCTGGCCGTTCATTGCTTCACTTACCATTGCACTCTGCTTACCGCCAATGTGGACCATGCAAGGTTAGGCTCTCCCAGGGGTCTCACCCTGCTACATTCCCGATGGTTACTTCCACGGTTACCTTTGGCAGCAGCCACGGTCTCATACAGCAAAGGACAAACTCTTCTTCACTCATTATTCTTCATTTATCATTATTCTTCAAACAACCATCCAATCCTCCAATCATCCAATTCTCCAAATCTTCAACTAACCATTCAATCTTCCAATCTTCAACCAACCATCCAATCCTCCAATTATCCAATCCTCCAATCATCCAATTCTCCAAATCTTCAAAAAACCATTCAATCTTCCAATCTTCAACCAACCATCCAATCCTCCAATTATCCAATCCTCCAATCTTTAACCAACCATCCAATCCTCCAATTATCCAATCCTCCAATCTTCACCCAACCATCCAATCCTTCAATCATTCAATCCTCCAATCTTCAACCAACCATCCAATCCACCAATCATCCAATTCTCCAATATTCAAGTAACCATCCAATTCTCCAATCATCCAATCATCCAATCTTCAATCATTCATTCAATCTTCAATCATTCATCCAATCTTCAATCAATCATCCAATCTTCAATCATTCATCCAATCTTCAATCAATCATCCAATCTTCAATTATTCATCCAATCTTCCAATCTGCAACCCAATCTTCATTCGTTCTTCAATCCATCCAATCTTCAATTCCTTCTACAACTTTCAAGTATTTAATTACAGTTTATATTCAAACTCCACTCTTCAATTATATTACAATATTCTTCAAGTACCAAGCTTCATCGTCTATTGTAATAACGTTCTGGACAATTGACTTTATATTTGCATACCTGCCATATACCGTTTATATCATCATTATCACTGTTTGCAATATCCTTATTAAACCCATTATATTTTACTCTTATTGTTTACTCTATTCTGTCGTGGATGCAACCGCCATACGTCAAGGCACCCAGCTTACGATATTCTCCAGCTGGTGCAACTCCAGACGTGACACTCTCCGCATAGCAGACTCTTGAAAGGCTCCAATGGTTCCTCTCCTGGAAAGAGCACCGGCATTGAGGTGCTGTTTCCCTGGATGATGCCGCACCTCAAACTTAAATGACTGCAAAGCCAAAAACCAATGGGTCACACGAGCATTCACCTCTTTGTATGTACCCATTGTAAGGGTGCATGGTCTGTGACCAGCAAAAACTCTTATCCCAATAAATAATATCTCAAGTACTCAACTGCCCACTTAATGGCTAAGCACTCCTGCTCTACAGGACTTAAATTCTATGGACAGTAATTTAAAGGTAGAGGATGGGCTTTTCCTCTTGGGAAAAGGACTGCTCCTAATTCTGTCCCAGAAGCATCCGTTTGTAACACAATGTTTTTTTTTAAATCAGGAGGTTGTTACAAAAAGATTGTCTTAAATGCTGCCAAGCAGTTTCCACTGGTCTAGATCACGTTATCTTATCTGGGGTATTTTTTTAAGACATTCGGTTAGTGGAGCTGCTCTAGTGGCAAAATCTCAAATGAACCTTCAATAATATCACACCAGAGAAATGTCCTAAGTTGTATAGGTTTAGGTTTACATTTAGGTTTAGACCAGGTGAGGACTGCTTCTACCTTACCAGGCTGAGGTTTACTATGAGCTAAAAGGAATTGGGAGATGGACCAGTGCACAGGTATGCATTGTGATATACTGTAGTTTCACTTAGTATTGTCAGTTCCACAGCTAGGTTAAATATGGGGAGAAAAAGCAAGCTGATCTCTCAAATAATCAAAGATGTGGAGGCGCACCCTTGAGAGTAGGTTAGGTTAAGTACTGGAAGAAAGAAGGGAAAGACTCTTTTCATTGGGGCACTCTTTAGCGGAGATTATTTAGTATGATCCCTGTATACAATGTATATGAATATAATATAATATTGAATAGGACTGTCAAAGTTACCAACTCATAAACGCCCCCTATTGGATACGAATGAATACACCATTGATAGAATATGACAGGAATCACCATTCAAAAGAATGGTGATTCCTGATCTACTAAGCAGCCGTATTGAAAACACGGCCGCTAATTGTCGTGAAACGGCCGCGAATGGCCGGCCAAATACGGCAGGAGAATACGCTCTATTTTCCTGTTGTATTTTGCAGAAGTCAGATCCGTGCAGGCTTCAGTGTAAAAAAAACTAGAAAATGTAATAAATAAATTAAAAAAATGGCGTTGGGTCCCCCCAGAGCTGTAACCAGCACCAGCTAATAGGGGTTCCCGGATTTTTTTAAACCAGCCCCAGGCACCAGGGCCGGGTCTGGTTCCCAAAATACGGGGTACAAAATGAGTAGGGGTCCCCCGTATTTTAAGAACCAGCCCCAGGCCCAACCAGCCAGCAGGGTAATGCCACAGCCGGGGGGAGACTTTTTATACAAGTCCCCCCAGCCAAAGCATTTATCCCTACCAACCAGTCAGTCTGGCCAGGGGCCCTGGGGGAGTGGGGACCCCCCCCCAATAAAGGGGTCCCCCCTCCAGGACTTACCTGACCAGGCTGAGGCCTGGTGCTGTACCCGGTGACCCTGGGCTGTGGTCACCGGGCTGATTCAGTGTAAAAAGATAGAAATAAACCATTGGGTTTTGCTGTGGAACTATGAGTCCCAGCAAGCCTTGAACGCATACTGGGACTTGGAGAACCACAAATCCCAGCATGCGGTCCATTCAAGGGCTTGCTGTGACTTTTAGTTCCACAGCAAAACCAATAGTTAAATAAATACACACTGACACATCAGAAAAATGAAACTTTAATACATACATAGCCCATACATACTGATACTTACCTATCTTTAGCCCGTAGATAGCCCTCGGTCTTAGTCCGGTGTCCTGGTCCAGGTCCGTGTCAGCGTCCGGGTCCGTGTCGGTGTCTGGGTCGGCGTCCTGGGTCCGAAGTAATCCATAGGGGAACTGTGGAAGCAATTTATACTTACAAGTTTCCTCTGGCGAAGATCTGTCCTCCTCTCTCCTGAAGTAGTCCAGGTCTTCGCAGGTCCCGGCGGTACCCTGTCACAAACTAATAGGAGAGACGCTGATGGTTCATGTTCAGCGCCTCTCCTCAGAATGATTCTATTGGCCGCCTAGCGGCCAATCAGGAGCCGAATTTTGGAGAGGCGCTGAACATGAACCATCAGCCGCACACTATTCCAGGACACCTTTCATCACTCCGACTGCCGACCCCATAGCCCAGTGTGTGTCTCTGATATTGGTGTGTTAATGTCAGGGGTTTAAAAATGTACAAATTGGTATTGGCCAATGTATGGATTATAAGGTAATACAATATCCTGTAAGAGAACGCCCCTTACAGCAAGGACACGTCCCATACAATGAGGCCAGGTCCCTATTGTTTCATTTACTTTTTTTTTTTTTAATCAGAAATTTGGAACCGGGACCACCCATTACCAACGTTCCAGTTGTGCCTGTGCCCCCAGCATAACCCTAACTCTATTTCTCCTGCTAGTACCAAAACCTAACCACCCATTCCTGGGCTTACCGTAACACACCCCACATACTTACGAAAGGGAAGCAACAGGCTGCTCGTCCGCTTCGGCCTCGATCAGCCTTTTTTTATCGCAGAGTTTGGGAAGGGTCAGGGTTACGCACAGACGGCACACACTGGGAAAATCATTCATCCGTGAGTGAGCCCCATAAAGTCAGATCGAACGGCTATCATAGCAGGGGAGTGGCGTCTCATTGGTTTCCCGTTGATAAAGGAACAAGAAGCAGTAAATAATAAAAAAAAAATATGTTTGTCTCTAATCTAATTGACTATAAATATTGTGTATCAAATACCTAAAATGAAGGCCAACCATGATACCAAATGAATATCAGCCATAGCTTGTACCTGCCAGAGTCAAATATATATAGTAAGCTGAGAGAGAAGAAAAATGGGCACGTAGAGAAAAGAGACAATAATAAATTAAGAATATTTTTTTAATAAAAATTAACTTTTATTAATATTAGTTACAAATATGGAGTAAATAAATAGCATGATTTACATTGTCAGTAACTAAATATACATAAAATGTCTCAATCATTTATACAGGGCTATGAATAAGCTAAAGCTTCAGTCATAATGCACAAGTACATGGGTAATGGCAATCCCGCACGCAGTGAGATTTTATAACACAGTCATATCACAGGACATGTATAGAAACACTGCACAATAATTTCTGATGCCTTGGTCACTCTGTGGTCACTCTGTGTAGCCATTTACTCATTTGGGGAGTCAATGTTCCACTTGGGTGTGGTATGACTGCCCAACATTGGAATCCCGACTGCCGGTGCTCCAACAGGGGGGCGAGCACAAAGAAGCCCTGCGGACTCGCTGCGCTCACCACGCGGCAGGCTCGGAGGCTCGCTTCACTCGCCACTGGTTCTATTCTCCCTCTGTGGGGGTTGTGGACTCCCACAAAGCAGAATAGACCCTGTCAGTTGGAATCCCCCCCCCTGTCAGAGCACTGTTGGGATAACAATGTCGGTATACTGAATGTCTGAATCCCGATTGCCGGCAGTCATCCGGCAACTGTTTCTCATTATTCTGTCTATTGTGTTAGCTATTGTTAATGCATATTGTGCAATGCATATCTCCCAACATTTCTTCTTACCCCAGCGGGACTGTCGTGCATATCTGAAAAAGGAGATGTGGCCTAGAGGGGGCATGGCCTCGAGACAATGTAGCGATCACAAGACCAAGCCCCTGTTTTCATGAATGTTGGGGGCATGACCAAATGCTGGCCAGGCCCTCTGTACCCGTACCTCTGTGAAAAGACTGCACAGCATGTTCCCTGTTGCTCTGCTAAACAGAACAGCAATAACAGTGGGACTCCCAACTGCCCCCCACCGTGGGTCAGTCCCATATTTTGAGACTGTCCCGGATCCCACCTGGGGTGGGCGGGATGCAGGACAGTCCCAAAAATACAGTATTGTCCCATGACAGTTGGTAAGCAGTGTTCTCACCAGCACTGATTTTTCGGGTGCTCCGCCTGGCAAGGTACACCCTGCCACCCGGCATTCCCCTGACCAGGCAGAGTGGGGCACTTCGCTGGGCAGCTTGGCAGCCATAATGGAAGGCAGCACATTTGTGGTACTCCCACTTCTACAGACTTAATCTCCCCTTTAACCCAGCGCTCACCACCCTGTTGACCCATCTGCTGCATCTGTGATCTCGCCATGTTCCTGGAGGTGCTAGCTGCGGACCAACCCTCTCGCAGGTTGCGGGCTGGCAATTTTCACGGCATCCATGGCGGCACGTGGACGCTCGCGGATGCCCACGGCCTACAACCTCTGTTCAGCCTACGGAAGCGGGCTCTTATCTGCCGTTCCCTGCACTGATCAGGACCATACCACCACCTCTGCTCTGGCCTCATCACCGGGCTCCGGCCCGCTGCCATTTGGAGAAGCCATTCCTGCATCAGACGTACACCCTGTCAGACACTAATATTGAAAAAGGCACTGCAGCATCCTGAAATGCGTAGATTATTTTATTGTCTATTTTATTCATACCAAGGTAACCCTTTGTGTGCTTTTACATCTGGCCCCCACACTTTGTACCCAGGTTCCATCTCAGTATCATGTGCCACTGTTCTTGTCTCATTCTGATATATCTTGGAGTTTATAAAAATATTTTAAAAAATTGCTATTTGGAGATGGTTATACTTATTCGTGTCACTGGATTACCTCTTGTTTGAAAAAGGAGCAACCCCTTGGCCTCGAGCATGTAGGTATGTGGCATAAAGTGTAATGGCATTACGGCGTGTAGGTATTACAGCATGTCATGTAATGGGCATCAGTGTGGGACATAAAATGAAATGGGGATTACGGCATGTAATGGGTGTCTGACATAGCGTCTAATGGTCATTATGGCATGTAATGTGTGATGTGTAGTCAGTGGCGTAAGTTTGTCACAGTTGCCCAGAGGCAAGATAAATATTGGCGCCCCTCCTCACACGCACACACACAAAACATATTATAGAAATATAGGTATGCCTGTGTGTATATGTATGTTATATACTGTATATTATGTTTAAATAATGGGACTGTGACATCTATGGTCCTGCTAGGAGGGGCATCAGCCACAGTAGTGATATTTAAGGCTTTCAATGAACTGATTCAAACTTGCAGGGTAGGAGAGGTGGCCCCTTGGGAGCAGGAGCCTGGCGGCAGATGACTCCATTGTCTCCCAGAGTTAAGCCTCTGTGTGTAGTAGATGTGTGTAGATTTCTGGCGCCCGCCTGTGGCGCGCACTGTCCTTATTTTTAGAGTGCGTTTGGTGGTGTGAGCTGAGTGCCAATGAGTGCCAATAGGCAGTGATAAAGATGCCCCTCTGACTGTGCAGGCCCTCACTTTTTTTTATTGCAAAGATCCCCACCAGGCTACTTCTTGATGCCGCCCGGCTAGAAACATTTTCTGTGAAGAACACCGGGAAGTACAGTATGCAAGGGCTACAGTGGGCACCTATAGTCTTTTGTGGACGGCAGCTTCTTTTGCGATGATTAGCAATTCTGTAGCCTAAAAAAATGACAGCTACGTAGGCAAGTGCATACAGACATGAATTAGGCCCTAAGTCTAGAAGCGAAATATTGATACAGTAACTACAAAGTTATTGCACAGAAAAAGTTTTACTCATTAAGTAATTACTAGTGATGTAAATGATGAAATGTGCTGACTTATTGTCATACATACATAGATACATACATACCTACGTACATAAATTATTTGTACAGTCAGCGTGACACAAATGCCATCTGATAAGGGATAGGAACATTGGCAAAGCCAGTCATTCGGGGGTAGATATCAGCCTCTGTGAATTGCGTCTGTGATGTCAGCACAAAGTTCTGTAGAATGGAGGTGAGGAATAGAAAGAGTTCTGTGCGAGCCAAACCTTCCCCAAGACACATTCTCTTCCCTGGGGAGAAAATAGAGAGGGGTTTTTGCCATTAATTTCTTTTCAATTTAATTCATCATATATAATTTGTCTACAACTGGATTTTGCATAAGCCAATTAGCAAAACAACAACACAGTACTGTACATTTTTTGTTTTTTCTAGAACAAAGGTAGACCAGCAAATATAAAGCCTCGTTTGCCAGTAGGACTGAAAAACATTAACTTGGAATACAGTACATACACTGACTTTTACTATGACTACAGTATATGTAACCTTATATTCAGGCCAGCCGAGAGGAATGCCGGGCCCCGGTAAAATTTTGGGAGTGTGGCCGAAGTGTGGGAGGTGTGGCTGCCTCCCACACTTAGGCTACACCCCTAAAATGTTTAGAGGAAAGTGAAAGAAAACTCTAAACTCAGCTCAGCACAAACCTACAGCATGTTCTGTGCTGACAGCAGGCTCAGCATGAGCTCCCCGGGAGGGATGGAGGGGGAATCGAGGGGTCTGACCAGTCAGGGCCCCTCCAGCAAGCCTGGGCCCGGGTAATTAGTACCCACTCCCCCCCCCCTCTCGGATGCCCTGCTTATATTCAGTGATTCCTTTATACAGAGACAACAAAACAAATCACGCCAAGGCGTGTGAGCAGCTCACACGCCTTGGCGTGATTTGTTTTGTGGCCTTCTTTTCAGGTGGGGACTGACTATCCCCCCATTGAGCAGCAGCTAACCTATAGAAAGACATATCCTGTCAAGCGCCTGATTTTTTCTTTGGAAGTATTCCTTGGAAATTTTCCTTTCTCTTTATACAGAGACTCAGTGGCTGTGGGAGAATCTCTGAACCAGCCGTTATGTTCCCGGCAGCCTGGGGAAAAGGGGCAAAGGGACATTACTGATATAGGCGTGGGCAGACACCATTGTGCGTCTACTGCTGCACCATACATTTCAATCAGAGCACACCCTATCCCAACACACCTTATACGTTTCTGACCTCAGTCTGACATTGTCCCCTCATTGCCCAGGCGTTACTGCTAAGGTGATAGCAGAGAAGAAAAGACCTAATGATAGTGATATTCAGTGGAGGTTTTTGCCTAAGGGCGGGGTGCAGGACTAAAGCCTCTCAGATAAAATTTGCCACTGTGCTTACCTTAAGTGAAGCCAGTTGTAGTCCGTGAGACTGCACTGGCTTCATTGTGACTGGCAGTGACTTCCTATTGGAAGTCTGACCTGCCAGTCACCCGCAGTAAGTCAGTCAAACCTGGATGCTATAGGGCTATAGGAGTATAAAGTCAAATTTGTATTCTAGGTTGTACCGTGTGTAAACACCATAAGTCTCCCTCTTTGTCTGTGCATTGCTCCCTGCAGGGTGCCAAGCAGGTGCATGTTTCACATTGTCATTGTTCCCAGAGGTTGTCCATCAGCAAACTTGTATTAAGCCACAGGCAGAGTTGAAAGCGGAATCACACAGATTTCAATTTTACCATTTTCAATTCTACGATTAAAGGTATCATTACATACATGTCTGGAATTTATATTTTAAAAGAAGTCAAACGCTTTGTACTGTTTAACGTTCATACCTATAGAAAATGGTAAGAAGGCGTCATTTCTCTGGAACTTGCCCTCAGAGTCCAAGAAGTGCTCAGGATTAAACTTGTGAGGGGTTGCAAAGTGAGCTGGGTCTTCAAGAACTGAGCACAGCAAAGCACATACTCCAGTGCCCTAAAATGAACATACATTATATATATTTGCATAAACTATATCCTATAAACTATATAACTCATACACACAAAAGGTTTAGATCCACCATGCTCCCAAGCAGGGGTGGAACTACCATAGGTGCAGCATATACAGTGCACTGGAGCCCCTGAGGACTGCTGTCCCTATTACCCGCTTTCTGTCACCCATTGTGTTTCCCTGTCACCTACTGCCTCCTCTGGTTCTCCTTGTCACCCACTGCTGTGTTCTGTATTGTGCACTTAAGTTGGGGTGTAGACGCGGGGAACGACTATATTTTTGCATCTGGGGTCACTATACAAAAGTTCCATCACTGCTCACAAGTAAATAGATCATTCTAGGGAGCATGTTATATAGCAATCAGTATATTTAACAATATGTTAGGATTGATTCAAAATATATTTACACAGAATACAAACTGTACGGTATATCCTTCACACTGTCATAAAATATCACCACTGTCCTCCCATTGCTATCATTTCATACACACAGCACAATCATAAGTGATCCAACCCGCATTATGCCCGATGTTTGGGTCCTGTTCCTGTGCAGGGCGTGTCCTGCGAGTACAGCACCAGTGTCACCAGAAGGGGGGGGGTTAGTTTTTACCCAGGCCTGATGGAGGGGCCCGGATCCTGATCCCCCTCTCCTGTTGCAGGGAGTTGGGCAGTGGGGAGAGAGATGACAGGCTGCCTCTGCAGCACAGCCTCTCTCTCCAGCCCAAAACACGCTGCTCAGTGCTGTGCTCTAAGCTGGAGAGAGAGGCAGCTGCAGGGGCTCTCTCGCCGGTGGGGGTGCGGGTGTAATCGCAACGGCCCGCCCCCCCACCGGCGACCCCCAACCACACAAATTAGGTATTTTTTACTCACAGGAGCTTGATCACGCCTCACCCGATGACCATGCCCCTCCAAGTTACCGGGGCACAACCAAACTGTCGGGGCCCCTACACAGCACAGAATAGAAAATGCCTCTGCCTGATTGCTTGCAGAGGCATTCACGGGAGAGACTGGGGACGGCTGGGGTTTCCGGAAGCAGGGGGGTGTCGCCGACATTTTCCATGGGTGGCTGAGCCAAGGACTGTGCCACTCGGGTTGGTCAAACCATTTTATTCAATTTGTTGCTGTCACATAGAACTCCAGTCCTGGGCCCCCTTTTTGTCTGGGCCTTGGACTGGAGTCCCCGCAATCTTCCCCTGATGTCCAGCATTAGTATACCATACCCTTGCTGTATATTCTCTCATGCTCATATCTCCTCTCTCACCTTGGGAATAGTGTATCCTCTAAACTGTGTGTCCCTGGTTGTGGAATGCGGTGCATTCATTGGGATCACATTGCTGAACCTTTGGATCTCATGGATTACAGCATCCGTATATGGCATCTTGCTCCGGTGATCAATATTTGGATGGCAGTCACGTCCTATCACACGATCTATCTCTTCATGGATCTTAGCTTTAATTATTGCAGAAAAAAATGTATATTTTAATGAAAAGAGCAGAAATGACACATAGAGCAGTCAGGTCACTTCATCTGAAATTCATGGCAGTTGTGCTTGATTTCAATACATTTTTATTCTATTGCTTGTGTCGCCTAATGCATGTCAACCTTTTTCATGTGTTGACCATCTGCCTGTCGACCAATAGTGGTCGACTTATTGACTAGCTAGACACTGGCAACCTAATGGTCCACACCCAAACATTGAATTTCTGAAACCAATACACAACATATAAACGCTGAATAAGGGGGGTATTCAATATGGGGTTGCGACTGTTGGAACATCCCGACAGTCGGATGTCCTACTTTCAAGTGTTGGAAAGTCCACAAATTGCTGAGGATTGTCGGAAAACAGATGTGAATTTGACAATCCTCAACCTTTTTCCAACAAAACAGATCCGACTTTAATAAAATGTCAGACCTGACTGCCTTCAATGCTGCCGTTAACGGCACATATTGAATACCCCCCTAAAAATGTTTCTCTCCTCTAATACACACAAAAGCATGCAGCAATTAGTCTCACAGTATTGAGAAGCCATACGAAATCCCACCTCTAATTTGGTAGAATTTGCAGAGGTGCTTGGAGTAATACATACCTTGTACATCTGGGTACTTAAGGAGCAACAGAATTCCATGCTTTAACGTAGTGGCTACAGTTTCACCACCAGCAAAGAACAGGTTATTTAGAGTCAGAATTAAGTTCCTTGCGGTGAATTCTGAGTCAGGGATATGCTTTTCCTGAAACAAAGATTTTTGGTCATTGTTCAATTATAGCCTATATCTTTAAACTACTAGAGGACATGTGCTGTGGTTTTAAAATTATTTTTAGTATATCAAAATAGGCTCACTATAGTACAGTATGCCTTTACACAAGGGAAGTATTGAATTACAGTACTCTCAAAAGTGATAGTAAAAAAATAAATGGGGTCAGATGGGATACATCTAAGATTTCTAAAATAGCTCACATAGGTTCTAGAAACACCATAACCATAAGGTACTTGTTTCCTAGCAGGGCGCCCACTACTCTATTTACGTAGTGGGCTATTCAGGGTAAGGAAATTGGATCGCATCGCATCGTATGCCCTTAATGGCATCCAATCAGATGAGATCCAATTTATTATCTTATCCTATCTTTTTAATGGGCTAAGTCAGAGAATACATTAAAAAGATAGAAATCGGATCGCATCGCATCGTATGCCCTTAATGGCATCCAATCAGATGAGATCCAATTTATTATCTTATCCTATCTTTTTAATGGGCTAAGTCAGAGAATACATTAAAAAGATAGGATAAGATAAAAAAATCGTATGGCATACAATGAGATGGGATCCAATTTTTTTTATCTTATCCTATCTTTTTAATGGTGAAAGCGCCTAAATACATGTGAAAGATAGGATGCCCCCCACTATCCACGCCACCCCGTAGCGTGGCGAGCACGGTTGACGCCACCCCGCCATCAACGTGAACCCGAAGCGTGGCGAGCGCAGCGAGCCCGCGAGGGGCGGCGGTACACGTCCTCCGACCTTTTCATGCCCTACTATCCACTAGGGCGTGGAGTGAGAATAGAATAGTGTGGCGAGCGCAGCGAGCCACCGAGCCCGAAGCGTGGCGAGCGCAGCGAGCCCCGCGAGGGGACGCGGATACCTTCACAGGTAAACGCGTCCCTTCGCGGGCTTCCCAGGTGTCCGCGTCGCCATGGACACCTGGGAAGCCCGCGAGGGGACGCGTATAACTGTGAAGGTATCCGCGTCCCCTCGCGGGGCTCGCTGCGCTCGCCACGCTTCGGGCTCGGTGGCTCGCTGCGCTCGCCACACTATTCTATTCTCACTCCACGCCCTAGTGGATAGTAGGGCATGAAAAGGTCGGAGGACGCGTACCGCCGCCCCTCGCGGGCTCGCTGCGCTCGCCACGCTTCGGGTTCACGTTGATGGCGGGGTGGCGTCAACCGTGCTCGCCACGCTACGGGGTGGCGTGGATAGTGGGGGGCATCCTATCTTTCACATGTATTTAGGCGCTTTCACCATTAAAAAGATAGGATAAGATAAAAAAAATTGGATCCCATCTCATTGTATGCCATACGATTTTTTTATCTTATCCTATCTTTTTAATGTATTCTCTGACTTAGCCCATTAAAAAGATAGGATAAGATAATAAATTGGATCTCATCTGATTGGATGCCATTAAGGGCATACGATGCGATGCGATCCGATTTCTATCTTTTTAATGTATTCTCTGACTTAGCCCATTAAAAAGATAGGATAAGATAATAAATTGGATCTCATCTGATTGGATGCCATTAAGGGCATACGATGCGATGCGATCCGATTTCACTACGGTGCCGTACGTAGAAGATCTGGGCGCCCTGCTAGGAAACAAGTACCAACCATAATGCAACAATCAGTCACTAGTTCCAGGAGTAATTTCACAGGAGTGGAAAAGAGAAAATGTAGTCACACTAAACAAAAATGGAAGCAAGGAAGAGGTGAGCCAAGTAGTGGGATGTACAGTAGTTAAAATCCATCGTATAATGTTGGGCCCTCATGCAAGCCTGCAAACCATCCATTCGCAGTGTTGCAGGGAAATTCCGAGTAGCAGGGGGCGGGCATTTGTATGGGCATCGGGTGGCGTTACATGGCAACTAACGCTGCTTTGCGAGCCAACCAGAATAAAGGTCCTGTTCTTGGAGCATTACTTTTTAATATCTTTATTGCTGACAGTCGCAGATAAGTATAGTAAATAAGCAATGAAGAAGGTAAGTCAGACACTTGGTTTCATTGGGAGATAAATCAGTGTCAGAAAGAAAGAAAGTGATAATGCCACTGTATAGGTCATTGGCACGGCCTTATCTAGAATTCGGTGTTCAGTTCTAGAGGCCATATCTTCAAAATTATATAAATATATTAGAGATAGTACAAATACAGATAGAATGGTACCATGGCCAACAACACAAAACCTACACTAAAAGATTTAATATGCATAATTTGGCGCATATTCTACAAAATATACACACTCTATTAAGCATTTAAAAATTTACAGAAGGGATACATTTTTCAAGGACAGAAAAGTACTAAAAACCGAGAACATGCCCTGAAACTAGAATACAGTAGGTAGGTCCAGGGGAAATTGAGGAAAATAATACTTCACAGAGAGGGCAGACGATAAGTGGAACATAGCCTCCCATCAGAGGTATTAGAGGCTAAGTAATTCAAACATGCATGGGTTAGGCATAAGGATATCCTTAAATGAGTTACTATCTAAAAATGATGTTTAATATTTAGGCCTTTGAGTGCCAAGTGAATAGGTATAAAAATTGACCACCAAATATTTTTATTCACCATAATGACCTGTAATGGTTACCTTATATAGGAAATACAATCTTTCTTTACATATTTTTTTATTTGAATTTATATAACAAATCACATATATAACAAATAGTCTGGGCAGGTGATAAGTACAAATGGGTAGGCAGGATGCAAGGGCGGGGTCGTAAGTGTGAGCGGCCGCAGTGCGGTCGATAAAAGAAGGCTGGGCCATAAGTCTAAGTGGTTGTTAAAAAGGTAGGTTGTTTCTTTTCTAAAGTATTAGTACCGTAAGGGCCAGATGTATCAAGCTTCAAAAGTGATAAGATAGAGAGTTATAAACAGCCAGCCAATCATCTCCTACCTGTTATTTTTCAAACCAAGCCTGTGACATGGCAGGTAAGAGCTGATTGGCTGGCTGTTTATCACTCTCCATCTTATCACTTTTTGAAGCATGATACATATGGCCCTAAATGTAAAAACGTAAATTATTTTTATTCTCCATGATTTTACTGTAGCAATTAGAAGTATTTTATAATGCTTATATATACAACTTGGGTACCTCCTGCATTTTGATTAGGAAGCAGTCTATGTAATCTCTGGGGTCATTCTTGTCCAATGTCTCCATATTCATCTTGACTCGCTCAGCTACAAAGTCATTCAGTTCCTCCAACAAGGTGGTGATTTTCTGGTGCGGCCCCGGAATGTGGTTCATTATTATTGGAATCATATCTTGTACCTGTAATTACATAAAGGAAATGTACTTACACTAAGGGGTACATTTACTAAGATGGGTATTCTATTACAGATGGGTTGTTGTAGCAACCAATCAGATTATATTGATTATTATCTAGAAGATGTTAAAAAAATAAAAAAGTGGAATCTAATTGGTTGCTATGTCCAACATCCCATCTTCAATAGAACTCCCAAATTAGTAAATTTACCCCTAAAGGTCCATACACACTGGGCAACTATGCCGAGCGTGTATGGACAGCGATGATAGCGTTCATCGCTGCGGGGAAAGCATACACACTGAACGGCTTTCCCCTTGCCCAGCGCCGAAGAAGGGGTGGAGGATGGCGTTGTATAGCGGAGTGCTATGCAAAGCCGTCCTGAAAGCCGTTCATCTGCTGGTATAACCAGCAGATGAACGGCTTTCCCGGCGATGTTGCGGGAGCGTGCAGCACCACTCATCGCCGGGCCATAAACACTTGGCGACTTTGAGCTGAAAGCTGCTCAAACCTGCGTTTTTTAGCGACTTTCAGCTCAAAGTTGCCAAGTGTGTATGGGCCTTTAGATCTTAGTATTTCCATCATGAACTGAATGTTTATTCTTCTTTTATTTAAAAAGCTCCCATGTATCATCTAATTAGTCTTTATTATATTAAACATAATATATATACCATGCTTACAAGAATAAGTCAGTTTATTAAATAATTAACCTTAAATCCTTCATGTAGTACCAACCAGTCATGTTCTAACTGTACTTATTCCAATACAGGGAGGGTTACATGTGATGTATCCTGCCACTTACAGTACTTACAGTATACCCTTTTATACCAGAGCCGTGTCCCGGATTATTGCCGCTCCAGTCCGGGCTGGGGCTTGGTGTCCGACCCGGCAAATGTTCAGGGTCGGACACGGGGCTTCTGCGGAGGCATAGGCCGTTTAAATGGGTAACCTAAGTCATCCGAACCAGAAACCCATTTCCTCCAATCAAGTAGCTCGAGAAGATGGCCTTGCTGCCTTATAAAAGGGAAACCCTCCAATCAACCAGAGGGACCGTCAGACCTTGCGGCTGGACAGTGCTGCATCCTGTAGCAGGTGAGCTCTGTCTCTCCACGTTCACCCTCCCTCCTCAGGGCTGCTACCGTGGATGGGTGTGTACAGCCAGGGCAGCCAAGAGGTATGCCAGGCCCCAGTAAAATTTCGGGGGTGTGGCCTAATTGTGGTAGGCGTGGCCACCTCCTGCGATTAGGCCATGCCCCAAAAATGTTTAAGGTGGGTGAAAAGACAATCTAAAGTCATCCCCCCCCCATGCTGAGCCTGCTGACAGCAGGTTCATCATGAGCTCTCATGCTGTAGGTTTGTTGCTGCCGGGAAGGGATAGAGGGGGAAGGCATAAGGGGGGGGGGGGGGTCAGACCAGGGCCCCTCCAGCAAACCTGGGCCCGGGTAATTAGTACCTGCCCCCCTCTTGGTGGCCCTGTGTACAGCAGCCCGGAGATCAGGCAGGAGAGACCTCGTTTACTGAAGAATCTTCTGCCTGAATGACATTGAAGGATTTAAGACTTTTTAGCAAAGAGAATGATTGAGTTACAGTGATATGACTGATCTCCACTTCTTACTGTACCTGGCCCCAGGTGGAACTCATTAGCTCAAAGGTTTCATAGAAAATATTCAGCATTCTCTGAAACTTGGCATCATCGTACTGGAAGCGGTTCCCAAATACAACAGAGCAGATGACATTGGAAACAGCCTTGGTGATAAGAATGGCCGGGTTAAACTCCATCTCTGCAACATAAAGTAATCAGATAGTAGAATTTCGATACACCTCACCTCATTATTACACATATGCTAGCACAATATATGAACATGAACCATAATAATAATGACAGTCAAAAGAAATGTAATTATTCACTGGAGATACAGTAGGTTACATTATCAAGAACCGGGCTGTCAACGAACGAGTATGGGGTCCATTGTTGTATGGGTCCTGGTAGCCAGTGGTGGAACTTGTAAGTGGTTGGCCCAGGTGCAATAAGTAATTTGGGGCCTTCTCCTCCAGTCCAGCCTAAGTTCACAATATGCCACACAGCAGTGGGGGGCAGCAGTGGGCCCTTTCGTCCTTAGGGGCCACAAATGCTAGTGCTGTGTCTGCTGTTGGCCCTCTGATCACAATGATCTTTGCCCTTGCAGATAGTTGCGCTTCTTGCAGCTTGTAAAAAGAGGGTATATGAACCTGTTGGTGCATATGTCTGTATACAGTAGAAATCGGTACTAGACTTAGTGGGGGAAATTTACTAAAGGAAATTTGTAAAAAAATACAGTAGGTGTATTTGTATCCAGAAATACACTTATTTTTGACATTTTCTAACCCGAAAATACGGCAATTCGTATTGATGTGCTATCAATACGAATACGAATTGTCATATTTTCTGGATAGTAAATGTCAAAAATAAGTGTATTTCACCTATTTTTTTACAAATTTCCTTTAGTAAATTTCCACCAGTATGTTTGCAATTGTAATTTACTTCAAACAAGGATTCAATTAAAATGTACACAATTGGCCACAAAAAAAGTGTAAATCGGTCATAAGCATTAGTTGGATAGTCTGTATGCTCAGTCCTAACTGTGTGCATCAAAGGTTGGTGATTCCTCCCTAGGATTGCGTAAACTTTAGGAACAGTCTGATAAGTCTCTGGTGCGAACACTTGTATAATAGTCTCTTAGGGGTATCTGAGTGCGGCGTCCCGCTGTCAGATAAGCTAGTGGATTCTTCCGGTACCCCTTTAACAGCCTGATGTCACTCCTAGGTTTTCGGAGGAGTGTGCGGTAGGTGCAGTTTAGGGGGACCGGTGTCACTGCTTGGTGCCGTGTTGCTGTGGCGTCGCACACGTGTGGGGGCCACTGCATACGTCTGCCACTGCCCTCTGCGGCTGAAGCAGGGACTTCTTTCAGTGGACCAGCGTCACGGCTGACCTTGTAGCCATAGGCACTGTTTCACTTACTTTTGCCGGGATCCCTCCTGCCTCACTGCTCACTCGCAGCCTCCTACTTACCCTGTCCGGGAGCTTGGTTACGCTTCCGTGCGGCTGCCTGTGATCGTCTCAGCTGCCGCCGTGCAGGTGTGGGTGGAATGCTCCTTCCGAATCCTGTGTGTGCACAAAGTGTCTCCAACGTGTTTCAGCTTTACAGCCTTCTTCAAGGAGTCTATGATCTAGTCACAATTGCCTTGCATGCTAAGCAATTTATGCTAGCCAATATTGCAGGAGAAAAACTGGAAGATTTTGGCTAACCTTCTAGGAGATTTTGACTATCTAGTCAAAAGCTCCTTCCAAAATCTCACAGTGTGTACAGCCCTTTATTAGACTGCAATTGTCATAGCTATTAGCCTGGTCTGGGGTCACCCACACATTTTCTATGATGGCAAGTCTATGGGCTGTACCTCACAGACATGTCATAGAGGGATTATGGCTCTGTGCAACACTTGGTTAATTTTGTTCCACATCTGCTACATGGACATTTATTTTTTTAGCTTTCCTACACTTTTACAGAGGCCAAACACACCATAAAGATTAATTGATCATATCTCTATATCAGTGACCTCCCCCCTTAGGAGCAGATTGGAAAGAGAGCTAACACCCTTCTGTGTATTAACTAAGTCCTATTCTGACTGGTGCTTCGAGCCCTGGGAACAGTAAGTAAAAGAGGAGACTTAGCTAAGAAAACACGCCTTACATACTACTAAGGCATTAAATGAAAAAACTAAGATCAGGTGAAGGTAGGAAGGGTTTTTAGTTAGAGGGGCGGAGCTTAACACTTATCCTTTAGTACCTATACTACTGTGTCAATCGTCTATCCACAACTAAGTGCCACAGTGTCCCCAGATAGGATGCGAGCTTAAAGACATTACTTTCTATTTTACGTTTGTTGCAATGCTATAGATGACTCTTGTTGATTCACCTACATAGAGTAGTTACCTACTTTATACCCAGCACAGTGTTCTACAGATGAAGCGCTTCTAATCTCTGCAGGGGCTTGCAGTGGATTCGCCAGCCACCAGCCCCTACAGCTGCCGGAAGGGGACACGTGCGCACAAAAGGCGTGTGTGTCCCCTTACTACGGAGCCCCCCCATCGGTCCCCACCGCATCGCCGCCGGTCCCCACTACCCTAACCCTGCCCATCTCCCTGAAGTAGAGATGGGCAGGGTTTGTGTCCCCCACCAACAGGAAACTGGGATGTGTGTGCCTGTGGGACGCTCATGTGTCCCAGTCAGATGGAGCACCGGTTCACCAGAAGGGGCGTTCTGGCGAGCCCCAGTGCTAAATGAAGGGCGCTCCATATGTACATTAATTAGATTGTGGAATTTTAGTGTTTATACCAGTTTTTAGGCTTTCCCTTCATCCCCCTCTGTTGTCTAATGTAGAGGTAAGTTTTCAGGGAACACATGAAGAGTTGGAGATTAGAAAAAAAAGTCTTACTGTGCATTAGAAAGCAATCACACTTTGGGGGTGCAGCCTGAAAAAGTCCAGAGTTGATCAGTAGGCAATGTACGGTTGGCTAAGAAGCTCAGCCTCTGATCTGTATTCAGTCTAATATTGGGAAGACCGGTAAGGAGACTATTGCAATAATCAACAAAGGAGATGATGAGTACAGTGCGTGGATTTTGCAATGTGTTGATATAGTCATATATTGGATATGTATTTTAATTGTACATATTATGTCCATATGGTAACAGTGTCTCCTGTCACTTCTGAGTACATCCTGCTTTCCACAGCATCTGTGGCTTATCACCTCGCTGTAGCCTGACTCCCTCCAGTGTCCAGTCTGGGACATTGCCTTGGAGCAACCAAGTTCATTACAGCTTCATTGTTTCCTTCATGACCATTGATCATTCATCATTCCTCCTGCCTTCACTGCTTATGTCTACTGCTATCAGTTCATACTCCAGTACCATCCCAATTACCAGCCACGCTCAGAGTGTCAACAACGAGATTACCACCATCGGTGGATATGATCGGTTATAGTCATCATATAGTGGACCTCTTCAGTGTCTGTGTTAGTGGTACTCACTAGAGCTGTGTACTTGCCTGAAGTACACCCTCCATATATCGTCCACCATTGATGGTCATCATCGGTCAAGGCCAAATATTTTTTTGAAGTTGTTATCCTCCATAGACTTCTAAACTCATACCTCCGGGCCTCCTACGTTGCCTACTACTGTTATTATTGCTCTTTATGCAGTCCAAGTTAAGGAACCCAGCTTCCATTCACTTCAGTCTCAGTCCAAAGTTACCCCTCAGATGTGACACGTATGGGTGTTCGATGTTAAAGATCTGTACATTCGCAAGGCCCTCGAACTGGGAAGGGCATGGAGTAGATAGCCAGGGGGCATTCATATGCGAACGGCCATTGATTCCTGGGCGTAACAATGAAAACAAAGGGGTGCACCCAGGAAAACCACTAGGCATTCCCATGTGAATGGGGGCGGTCACCTGCCTTCTGGGGATGGGGAGCTGACATCACCAGATATCAGCTGCCCACCCTGTTCTCGTAGCAGGGATCTGCTATGCTGCAATGCTAGGTGAACATACAGGAACTTGAACACTTCATAGACTGACTTACCTTTATAAGTCCGGAGCTCTTGCACCAGGGAGTTACACTCCTCATTGATCCTTTCGTTAATGCTCCTCTTTCCTAAACCAAAATGTCTTAGTGTTGAGAGAGAAAAGCGTCTCAGCTGTTTCCATCGATTTCCCTCACTCGTCATTAACCCTGGAAAATATAATTAGTTTACTAAAACCCCTACTGTGTCCCTACAAATACAGAACCCTAATGTTGCACATTGTACAGATAAAGTAGTGGTTCCCAATTTAGTCCTCGATGACTCCCAAGAGTTCATGTTTTTAATCACTTGGCAGGTGCACAGGTGTACTCATTACTCACTGACACATGGAGCTAATTATTTCACCTGTGATTCTGTGACCAGACCTGGAAAATGTGCACTGTTGGGGGTCCTTGGGGACCACGTTAGGGAACCATTTAATTAAAGCATAAACATCAATATGGAAATAAATAAAGATAAGTGGTTTAAAAGATGGAATGCTGGGAAGTGTAATCTTTCAAAGTGTGAGACTGTGGGGGGGTATTCAATTCCTGCTGCTATTTCCGATTAGGAAAATAGCCGTTGATGCCTATTTAATGCTGTCTTGTCTGAAAGCATTGAAGAGGCAGATCGACAGAACGGGTCGGGCCTGTTTTGTCGATTACAGCCGAGAAGTGTTCCGATCACGCCCGAATCTCGACAATCCATGGCTGTTTACGCGGGCACGTCCCCTTTTTGTTGATCGCTAAGCGGGACATTGAATCATGCCTGGTGATATGCTGTCCAGCAAAACGGGCCAGGGTCACGGTTGTCAGGACTGATCGACAGTCGTGACCCTGGATTGAATACCCCCCTATAGCAGTGTACACATGGTGGCTTACAGAAAAGATAGTCAAGATGTCACAGTGCTTTCCCTGCTTGCGATACTGATGCCCATGAAGATGGTATCGCATGGACAAATAGGCTGTGCATGCATTTTGCTTGTAATTAGAGACGAGCAGATCCGGATTTACCTGGATTTACCCTGATCTCAAAACGGGATATTATTGGCTTTTGGAGCCAAAACATGTGACAGCTGGTAGCTAATCAGATCCTGTTTTGAGATCCGGGTAAATCCGGATCTGCATATCTCTACATGTAATATATTCCGCCATAGGCCAAATTGTAAACTTGAGAGCAGGACCCTCCTACTTTTTGACTATCTGTAAAGACCCATTTTGTTGTATTACTGTCTTCTTTTGTAAAGCACAACGGAATATGCTGCGCTATATAAGAAACTGTTGATAAATAAATAAATAGCACTTAAGGTGTGTATACATGGTGCGATTCTGCTGACGCCAATATTGATACAATATCGGTGGCCACAGAGACCCGGTGGAGTGCCGGCAGCGGCAGGCAGGTATGTAGAGATTGTGCAGGGGGGATGCTGCATTAAGCAGTATGGTCATTGTTACAAGATAGAAGAAGTAGACTATGCTGCACAGTGTATTTCTACTTTGGACTCCAACGCCGCGCATCGGGATCAGATGCAGCTAAACACAGTGCAATTTGAACTAGCTTGCTATTGATTTTGACTACATACAGTATACAGTATAGTCAAAAAAAATCTACAGCCAAAATCGTACCGTGTGTAACTGTGTACACACCTAGGGATTGAATTTACTAAACTAAGAGTTCTATTGAAAATGGGATATTGCTCATAGCAACCAATCAGATGCTATCTATTATCTTCTAGATGGTGCTAAATACATAAAAAGTATAATCTGATTGGTTGCACTATGGAAATAGCATAGCCATCGTCCATAGCAGCGGCGTAACTATAGCACCGCAGCCCCCGCCACAGCGGGGGGGGGCGCTGTGCATGTGGGGGCGCCGGGGGCTGCGGTGCTATAGTTAAACCCCCCCTCAATCCCCCACAGACTTACCTATAGCGCTGGTCCCGGCGGCTCCGTTCTTCTGCTGAGGACCACCAGAAAATGGCCGCCCCCATATAGCACACAGTTCTCTGAAACTGTCTGCTGTATGGGGGCGGCCATTTTCTGGTGGTCCTCAGCAGAAGAACGGAGCCGCCGGGACCAGCGCTATTGGTAAGTCTGCGGGGGATTGAGGGGGGGTTTGCATGGGCGGCGGGGGGGCAGGGTAGGGGTGCTCGGCGGGGCGGCGACGCCCCACCCCCTAACGGCGGGGGGGCACCCAAAACGTAACTACGCCACTGGTCCATAGTCAAAATCTCACCCTGTGTACACCACTTATGAAAGATTTTGCAGTATTTTGCTCTGTGCCTCATTTATTATTTGTCTAGAAAAATGTCACAGATATACACTGAGCAAATGTATTTACCATATCCCTGGAAGACTCTGTCCACTGTGGGCTGTCTTCCTCGGCCTATAAAGTCATCTCCGTGATCTACCAGAGCTTCTTTCACAGCTTCGTAACCACAGAATACAACCACGGGGTGAGGCCCAAAGTGAAAGGTGTACACCGAGCCATACTGCTTACCCAACTATGGAACAGAGATTAGAGTATTAGGGACACTGCGCACAAAAAGAGGTTTTAGGACTTTCAAACAGCTTTGACTTTTTTTGTTGTTTAGGCGTATGGCAAATTGAATAAGTGAAACCATTTCTCTCTCAGATTTCACCAGAGAATGATAATGGCACCGGTACTTGTCCTGTATCAGGTTACATATATGCATATAGACAGTTAACTAGTGCATACAGATTGATATTGTTAATTTTGGGATAACCAACTGAATGCACAGAAATTTTCATCTTCTGGGGGGTGTAATGGAAGTATAATTTTCATGTATATCGTCTTCCGTGAATGTTTGTAACATGGATGGAAATCCGAAACCTAATTCAACTGGATTTTTTACAGCCTAGCTTGAGATTGGGGATGAATCAGATTCTACTAATTTATTTAGCACCTTCTAGAAGATAATAGAAAGATCCCATCCAGTATTCAATAAAATTTGCATTTTGTAAGCTTAACACTGTATTATATACAGATGGATTATTGAATTAATAAAAAGAAAGAAGTAGGCTGCTGCGGCTGTCCAGACTTTGTACAAGCTGTATCCGGATGGCGGATTAAACGGATTTAGGATGATAATACCATGGTCGACAGCATCTAGTTAGACGTCTAAACTTGACCAACCGCGTTTACATAGACAGTGACGCTAGATCAATGAAAGTAAAGCATCGACATGGGCAACAGTAGCAAGGTTGACACAAGTTTTTTGTCTTGTTTTGTTGCCGGTCCACTTGGTTCCTACTCTACTATCCAAGTGGACATAAAGCTACTACTACCGAGCGGAGTGAGGCACCATACCTGAAGCATGGGGAGAGAGCGGGAGCCATGCGAGGAACACTGTGCACATATACAGTATCCACGGGGATCCCTCTGATATTCGACACCAAAAACAGACTAAAAACTTGTGTTAACCTTGCTACTGGGGAACATGTTCCGGTCAATGCTTTACTTACGCCGATCTAGCATCACTGACTATTTAAATGCGGTCAACCAAGAACAGATGTCGGTGTTCCCCAAGGGTCAGTCCTTGGCCCTCTCCTCTTCTCCCTCTACACCATCTCTCTGGGCAACCTCATCAGCTCCTATGGCTTCCATTACCACCTTTATGCTGATGATACCCTAATCTATCTCTCCTCCCCCGACCTATCCCCATCACTCCTGTCCAAGGTCTCCGAATGCCTCATGGCCATCTCAGCCTAGATGACCCAACGCTTCCTGAAACTAAACATGGCTAAAACTGAACTTCTAATCTTCCATCCCACGAACATCCCCTCTTCGCCAACTATCTCCATCAGCATTGGTGAAACCGAGATCACCTCCACCGAACAAACGCGCTGCCTCGGTGTCATCATTGACTCCTTCCTCTCTTTCACCCCCCACATTCGTGCTCTCTCACAGTCTTGCCGCTTTCACCTCTGCAACATCTCGCGCATTAGACCATTCCTCTCCAATGACGCGACTAAAATTCTCATTCACTCTCTTGTCATCTCCCGCCTTGACTACTGCAACATCCTTCTCTCTGGGCTACCTCTCGCCTGCCTCGCCCCTCTCCAATCCATTCTTAACGCTGCTGCTAGGCTCATCTTCCTCTCCCGCCGCTCCACCTCCGCCTCCCCCTCTGTCTATCTCTTTACTGGCTCCCCATTCCTTTCCGGGTTCTCTTTAAACTCCTCACCACCACCTTCAAGGCTCTCTCCTCCTCCACTGCTCCTTATCTCTCTTCATTGATCTCTATCCACACTCCCTCCCGTCCTCTTCACTCTGCCTCCGACTGACCTCTCACCTAATCACCTCCTCCCACTTCCATGTCCAAGACTTCTCTCGCGCTGCCCCTCTGCACTAAAACAACCCATCTGGATTTGCGATTCCCTTACCTCCTTCAAGCGCTCCCCCAAAACCCACTTCTTCCGACTGGCCTATCCTTCCTCCTCCTAACCTCTTTTGCTCCTCCTATCCTGCCTACCCTACCCCTCCATCCATTCCTACTTATCCTATTGTTTTTCGTTCGTCCGCCCACCTCCTTTCAATCTGTTAACTCTTATGTGTAGGGCCCTCCTTCCTCACATACTCACCTCTTTACCTCACCAGTGCTCCTTACCTGTTCTTCCCTTCCTCTACTTCATCTTCAGTCTCCTCAACAATTTCGACACCTACTTCAGAACTGATGCTGATTTTAGTTCTACCAGCTATACCCTATTTATGCTGTATTTTTATCAACACACCCTGTATGTTACCTTGTAATTAGTTTTTTGTTTGCTATGTACAGTGCTGCGGACACTTTGTGGCGCCTTATAAATAAACGTACTACTACTACAGATGCCGTTGACCACTAGTGGTCAACTATTGTAGTGTCAACCTAAATCCTGTTAATCCAGAACCATATAAACAACCTCTTAATACTATTGTACTATAGAAAAATAACAGGAGTGATTTCAAATAATAGTGAATAAGAAACAACCACATTGTCAACACGCAACAAGCTAATGCTACATATAAAATAAAATAAAAAATAGATAATATGGTATGTAATAATAACATGAGTTACAAGAGTAAAGGTCTGTGTGTGTATATGTGATAGGGAATACAGATTGTAAGCTCTACTGGGGCAGCGACTGATGTGAATGTTCGAATATTATACAGCACCACAGAATATGTGTGCGCTATATAAGAAACTGTTAATAAATAAATATCCAGCTTGTATACAATATAAAACATTTCTAAACTTCCTGCTGTGCTCTGACATCCCTGGGATGAAATTAGTTAAACACAAAACTGAACAGTTCCGATAACAGATGAGAAGCTGAGACAGAAACAACGCAGACTGACCTCCATCAGAGTTTTTGCCATCTCTCCATTTCTGACCTGCATCAGATTCCCGATCAAAGGAAGCGGGGTAGGACCAGGGGGAAGCTTCGGTCTCCTAAAGAAATGATTTCGCATAAAATAAATTATTATAAGAGCAAGCAGAGCGGTGAGAATTGTCCCACAACTGAGTGACTCCATGTTCATTACAGCCGCAGTTGCTTCTGATTGTCCTCTAGTCTCTGTGTTTCCGTGGACTTGAGCCAAGAGGCCAGAATACGGAATTCTCTGTATCCTGCTCACTAACTGGATCTTTGCCACTGTTTAATCTTAAAAGAACAGAGATAAAAAGGAGAGAAGAGGGGGTAAGGGTGACATTCCTATAATTGATGGGGCCTATTTAAGGCTCCGCAGTATGACTCACAAGGTAATGACATTTGCTGTTAAGAAAAAGATGTAATTTTTTTTATCATACTAACTAAAAAACATATCTGGTTAACGGATCAACGGCATCTACAGTAGATCAATCACCATGTGGTCGGACTTATGGTTGGACGCGTCTAGTTAGATGCCTCAACAGATTCTAGTAATGGAACATAGACGCAAGTGTTAGATCAACAGGAACCTGATCGACAATCACAAGGTCGACATGAGTTTTTCATGATTTTCATGATTATTTAGTTTGAACCGTCTTGTCCCATTGGACATAGAGGGAGAATAAAACGTGAGGCACCATGCCTGAAGTATAGCAAAAGATCTCCAGGGTTATATATGGCCCACCTCTTTAGTGGTAATATTGTAGATGTCTATGACAAAGCCCCACAATCCCCCCGTTTGGTGCCTCCTCCCCATGTGTTATTATATGTTCCCCATCCCCCTCTCAGCCAAACACATACAATACAGTACTCACCCCCAGTACCAAAGCCTTACCCCTCAATATTCTATGCCCCATAGCCCTGCCGCATCCCCTTATTGTAGAGTGCAGCAGAGCCTGGGGCATACAGAGATCAACAGAGTTGATGGGGAACATAGCTCGTGTAATAACAATTTCCTGCACACACTGTTTCACTAGTTTGGTTACCATTATTGATAATACAGTATATATAATATAGTATATATGAATTATATCAATTATAACCACAGAAATGTGATCATTAATTATCAAGTGCAATGTGATCCAAGGAAAATGTGTGCAGTGAGAATCACAAGGGATGTATTACATGGTGGAACATGGGCAGCATTGTGGGAACTTCCAATAATTAATTAGCAGTCTCCTGGTAAGGGCAGTGATTATTTGAATAATAATAATAATAATAATAATAATAATAATAATAATAATAATAATCTCACTATAACCCCTTCCTTTGCATTAGCTGCAGGCAAATACAGTGCCTTGCAAAAGTATTCACCCCTTTGTCTTTTTACCTATTTTGTTAACTTGGAACTTGTCATTTAAATGTTTTTAATCTGAATTTTATGTGATGATCTGTACAAAATAGTCTAAGTTTGTGAAGTTAAATGAGAAAAATATATACTGTATATATAAAAAATAATTTGTAAAATTAAAAATCAGAAAATTAGCATGTGCATATATATCCACCCCTTTTGCTATGAAGCCCCTCAAGTTCTGGTGCAACCAATTACCTTCAGAAATCACATAATTAGGGAAATGAAGTTCACCGGTGTGCAATATAATGCTGCTTTCACATTGCCTAAACCAGGCATGTCCAAACTGTGGCCCTCCAGATGTTGTAAAACTACACATCCCAGCATGCCTTGCCATAGTTTTAGCATTACCTAATAGCAAAACTGTAGCAAGGTATGATGGGACTTGTAGTTTCACAACATCTGGAGGGCCATAGTTTGGACATGCCTGGCCTAAATGTTTAAGACCCGGTATTTCGAAATGGTATTTAAACCGGGTCTGAGCCACTAATCCCCTTTCAAATTGGAGGTGAAAACCATTTCAAATAGCATGTAATACCATTCACACATTCAACCCGTTTAACCCCCAAGGAACAAGGTTCAAGCTATAGAAATAGAACCGTTCACACTGCCAAAAAACCTGTTCTGAAATGGGTAGGACACTGCTTTTTAACCGTTTTAACAAATACCGTTATTTGTTAAACGGTAAAAGCACCCTGGAGCTTTCACACTGCAGCTCTACCCATTTTATAAGGCTAAAAATATGTCAATTTACTGTTTTAGAGCTGCAGTGTGAAAGGGGTGTAAGTGTCACATGATATGTCCGTATAAACACACCTTTTCTGAAAGGCCACACTACTAAGCAAGAGGCATCACACCATGGAGACCAAGTAGCTCTCCAAACAAGTCCGGGACAAAGTTGTTGAGAAGTACAACTCAGGGCTGGGTCATTAAAAAATATCCAAATCTTTGATGAAACCCCGGAGCACCATCAAATCCATCATCTTCAAATTGAGAGAACTTGGTACCATAACAAACTTGCCAAGAGAGGGCCGTCCACCAAAACTCACAGACCGGGCAAGGAGGGCATTAATCAGAGAGGCAGTATAGAGACCAAAGGTAAACCTGAAGAAGCTTCAGAGACAGGTGTGACTGCGCACGAGACCAGAAAAATCACTACACTCCATAGAGCTGGGCTTTATGGAAGAGCGGCCAGAAAAAAGTCATTGTTAAAAATAAGAAGGCAAGTTTTGAGTTTGCCAAAAGGCATATGGGCGACTCCCCAAATGAATGGAGGAAGGTGCTCTGATCAGATGAGACTAAAATTGAACAAAGAAAATGCTATGCCTGGCGCAGACCCAACACATCCCATCAACCCAAGAACACTATCCCCACATGGTGGTGGAACATCATGTTTTTCAGAAGCAGGACTGGTCAAATGATTTGAGTTGAGGAAAATATGGATGGTGCTAAATACAGGGATATTCTTGAGCAAAACTTGTTTCAGTCTGCCTGTGATTTGAGACTGGGACGGAGGTCCATCTTCCAGCAGAACAATGTCCCGAAGCACCCTACCAAAGCAACACTCAAGTGGTTTAAGGGGAAGCATTTAAATGTGTTGGAATGGCCTAGTCAAAGCCCAGATCTCAATTGAATTGACAATCTGTGATCAGACTTGAAGATTGCTCTTCATAAGTGGAAACGATCGAGCATGAAGGAGCTAGAGCAGTTTTGCCTTGAGGATTGGGCAAAAATCCCAGTGGCAAGATGTGGCAAGCTCACAGAGACTTATCAAAAGCAACTTGCCGCCTCAAAAGGTGGCTCAACAAAGTACTGACTTTAGGGGGTGAATAGTTATGCAAGTGAAGTTTTCTGCTATTTTGTCCTATTTGTTGTTTGCTTCAGAATAATAAAAGCAATAACATCTTCAAAGTTGTAGGCATGTTCTGTGAAAGAAATGATGCAAACCTTAAAACAATCCATTTTAATTCCCGGTTTTGAGGGCACAAAACATGAAAAATCCCAAGGGGATGAATACTTTTGCAAGGCACAGTAAATTCTTGCCAATCCCTGCCTCTGAGTCTGATTCAGAGATGTGTGTTAACTCAATCTTAATACACATTTCCAATAGTTTGAGATCTGTGTACAAAGAAGCATCAGTGTGGCAATTAGTGTGCACCTCTGTATAAACCCATGTAATCATAAAGTGTAATATACTACAGTAATCTCTAGGCTATGTCATTGCTGATAACAGCAATTACATAAGTCTGGGCTCTTTTTGCACCTCCATAAGCCATAAGTAGAAATAAACCAATGCAGGAACATTACACAACACTTCAAGCCATTTTGCTGTTACCTGTATCAACATTTTATGAAGGGCGGGGCTCGAAGAATATGGTATTCGGAGTAAGCACATTGGAAGGTCCTGCTCATCTACCAGTCCACCATTGGAGGAGGACTTGAGGAGAGCCTGCTCAGCACAGCCAAGTGTGCACCAACATTGTGACAGCCAATCAGCCCATCTCCAAGACTTGCTTATGGAAGCAATTCCCAAATTCTTGACCACTTGACTATCGTGGTGCCTTAAGAACAGAGTTTAGGAACTTCTGGCTTTGGTATCAGGAATTCTCAGAATGAGGAGCTCTTCTCACTATAGAGCCTGTCAAGTTAGCACTTTGCGGTTGTACTGCCATGGGACTAGGACAGCCACCCAGGCTGCTCACCACCTTTTCCTCCACCTTTATGCTGTCACAAGGTCAGCATAATGATGTATCTGCTCAGTGCAGAGGATCCAGGACATTGGACAGCTCACTAGAACCCCCACTGGTTTTCTGTCTTCCCCTTCCGTTTGTGTCATATGTAGCAGGCTTGTGAAAATAGAATACTGCTATAATCACCTGGAAATGAATTTAGATGGCAAGCAGCTGCCTTGTAGATCCAAGCAACTTCATACAAGCACGCAGTGGTGGTCGCTGATTCTACAATAATCAACGATCTGAGAAAAACCCTATGGTCACAGTTGCAGACAGAGAGACGCCCCAAAATGAGTTGCATCATACTTGAATTTTTGCTGACCGCTCCCTGTAACCGTCCCTAATCAGTTCATGACTGTCAATCTGTCACGCTAGGGGTACCTTGTGGATCTGTCTGAGGCCTGGAGGTTGGGTGTTTGCGGCTTGAAGGAGACTGGAGAATAGCAGGTTTGATATAACTCTTTATTGTAGCACCAACATGAGAAGGCAAGACCATAAATGACACTGTAGATCAGAAAGCCCAGTGGAATACCTGGGTAACAACTGAGAGTCCAGAATGATGGGATTGATCCCAGAGTCTCTGTTAGCTTACTGGGGAAACAATGACTGACTGTGGGAGCAAACGGCAATGGGCAGTAGGAGACGGAAGTCAGCGACCTCCGGTGACTGGCAGTAGACGCGGGTGCCGACAGCAGGGTGGAACCGCGTCAGCGGGCTGAAGGACTGACAGCAGGTGCAGATGCAGACAGCAGGATGGAGAAGCGTCAGCGGGCACGGAGGGCTGGCAGTAGATGCGAATGCATGCAGCAAGCTGGTGAGGCGTCAGCAGGCACAGAAGACTGGCAGTAGGTGCGGATGCAGACAGCAAGATGGTGAGGCGTCAGCAGGCACGGAAGACTGGCAGTAGGTGCGGAGGCAGACAGCAGGATGGTGAGACGTCAGCAGGCACGGAGGACTGGCAGTAGGTGCGGAGGCAGACAGCAGGATGGTGAGGCGTCCGCAGGCACGGAAGACTGGCAGTAGGTGGAACTGGACCACAGGCAGACGTGATGGTGTGTCAATAGACACGCAGGACTGACGACAGGTGCAGCGGGCCGACAGCGGGAGTGGAGATGTGGCACGCAGGGCTGGCAGCAGGTGCAACTGGTTGACAGCAGGAGTGGAGATGCGTCAACAGGCACGCAGGGCTGGCAGCAGGTGCAGCGGGTCGACAGCAGGAGTGAAGATGTGTCAACAGACACGCAGGGCTGGCAGCAGGTGCAGCTGGTCGACAGCAGGAGTGGAGATGTGTCAACAGACACGCAGAGCTGGTCAGCAGGTGCAGCTGGTCGACAACAGGAATGGAGATGTGTCAACAGACACGCAGGGCTGGCAGCAGGTGCAGCTGGTCGACAGCAGGAGTGGAGATGTGTCAACAGACACGCAGGGCTGGCAGCAGGTGCAGCTGGTCGACAGCAGGAGTGGAGATGTGTCAACAGACACGCAGGGCTGGAGAGACTGTAGCAAACCTGAAAGGGCTGGAGGCAGAATGCAATTTGCAAAGTCCAGGAAACAGGTGTGACGCTGTAAGGGCTGGGAGCAGAATGCAAATGCAGGTATCCAGGTATTGAACTGCAGGTAACGAAGACAGGGATTAGGGATATCACAGGGCAAGGGCAGGAGCACAGGCTGAAGCTTCCTCCACAGGGATTGACAACAAAGCACTGGCGCTTGTATGCCCCAGAGGGCTCTGCTTTATCCCCCAGGGCAGATCTTGATTGGAGGAGTAGAACTGGAGCTCTGAACCATTGGCTGGCTACAACAACATGGCGGCGCCCGGACTGAGGACAAACAACCTTGACTAGTTCTCATGCTGGACGCGTGTGCCGCAGGCCCCAGAAGGATGGTCGCGGCCGGAAGATCCAGACGCCGCGATCCCCGCCCTGCACCCCGACGGATGGCCCGCAGGCCCCGCCGCCGGAGATGAACAGGTGAGCGGCGCGTCCTAACCGCGGCCGTGACAGCACCCCCCCCTTTTGAAGTGGACTCTGGACACTTCCATGGTTTTCTTGGATATTGTTGATGAAACTTACGGACCAAAGTGGGAGCATCGACGCGAGCAGCATCCACCCAGGATCGTTCCTCTGGACCGAAGCCTTTCCAGTCTACCAGATACTGGACTTGCCCTGAACGAACTTTAGAGTCCACAATTTTTTTAATTTCAAAAGCAACATCCTGATGAGCTTGAGGCTGAGGAGATTTGGGTACTTTATTTTGGAATCGATTTAATATCAATGGTCTTAATAAGGAGATGTGGAATGTATTAGAAATTTTTAGAGAACGTGGCAACTGTAATTTATAAGCCAACGGAGAGATCACAGTAATTACTGTATATGGCCCAATGAATCGAGGTGCAAACTTCATAGACGGAACTTTGAGTCTAATATTTTTGGTGGAGAGCCAAACTCTGTCTCCTACCTTGAGTTTCGGAGCTGCCCGTCTGTGCCGATCAGAGAATTTCTTGTAACGTTGGGAGGCTTTCTCTAACGAAGCATGAACATTCCTCCAGATGCTTGAGAAAAACCGGACAGACGAGTTAACTGCTGGTATGTCAAAAACAGGAAGATTTTGGAATTCTGGAACACGTGGGTTACGGCCATATACAATGAAGAAGGGAGTCTTTTCGGTGGAGGAATGATAAGAGTTGTTATGTGCAAATTCGGCCCAAGGCAGAAGCTCCTTCCAATTGTCTTGCGAGGAGGAAGGATACAGACGTAAAAAGGCCTCCAAATCTTGATTTACTCTTTCTGTTTGGCCATTGGATTGCGGATGATAAGATGAGGAAAAGTTCAGTTTTACCTGTAACGCACTACACAACGCTCTCCAAAACTTTGATACAAATTGTACCCCTCTGTCAGATACAATTTCTCTCGGAAGACCATGTAGACGGAATATTTCAGCTATAAATATTTGAGCCAATTTAGGAGCAGACGGAAGGCCTTTTAGTGGGACGAAATGTGCCATCTTGGAGAAACGGTCGATGACGACCCAGATCGTGTTGAACCCTTGTGACAGAGGCAGATCGGTGACAAAGTCCATCGATATGTGTGACCAGGGTGACTCAGGTATGGATAATGGTTGAAGAAGGCCAGCTGGTGCTTGACGAGAAGATTTGTGACGAGAACACTGGGTACAGGAAGCTATGAAGTCAGTGACATCTTTCCTCATGGACGGCCACCAGTATGCTCTTTTAATGAATTCTAAAGTTTTCTTTATACCGCAGTGACCAGAAAAACGAGAGGAGTGTGCCCACTGTAGCAAAGATGATCTGAGTCCAGTATCAACAAAAGTCTTTCCTCTAGGAATGGATACCACAGTAGTCTTGGCAAACACTGTGGGGCTTAAAACTGGGCTTATGGTACGATCTTCTGTGGAGGACGTGAAAGATCTGGAGAGTGCGTCCGCTTTGCCATTTTGAGACCCAGGACGGAAAGATAACACAAATTCGAATCTCGTAAAAAATAAGGCCCATCGGGCCAATCTGGGGTTCAGACACTGGGCGTTCTGTAAATATAACAAATTTTTGTGGTCCGTGATAACGGATATAGGAAACTTAGCCCCCTCCAACAGGTACCGCCATTCTTCAAAGGCCAATTTAATGGCTAGTAATTCTTGTTCACCAATGGGGTAGTTCATCTCGGCTGGCAAAAACTTCCTGGAGAAGAACCCACATGGGTGTAGGTGGCCGTCCTCAGACTTCTGTGAAAGTACAGCTCCAACCCCAACAGAAGAGGCATCTACCTCCAGGATAAACGGGCGAGAACAATCAGGCTGCAGAAGAATTGGAGCTGAAGTAAATACACTTTTTAGTTGTTGAAATGCTGCCACCGCTTCGGGAGACCACTTGGCAGGATTGGCTCCTTTGTGAGTCAACGCTGTGATGGGACAAATGATGGAAGAAAAATTTTTGATGAATTTCCTATAATAATTGGAAAAGCCAATGAAGCGTTGAACCGCCTTTAGGGTATGAGGTTGTGGCCAATCAAGGACTGCTTGCACTTTAGAAGGATCCATGCTTAACCCGGTACCTGAAATGATGTAACCCAGAAAAGGAACTGAAGATTTCTCAAATTCACATTTCTCCAATTTACAGTATAGCTGGTTGGATCGTAGTCGCTGTAACACTTCCTTCACGTGCTGACGGTGTTCCGGAATATTCTGAGAAAAAATAAGAATGTCATCGAGATAAACAACCACGGAATAATACAGTAAATCACGGTTTAATTCATTCATGAATTCTTGGAATACTGCTGGGGCATTGCTGAGACCAAACGGCATAACAAGGTACTCGTAGTGACCGTCTCTAGTATTAAAAGCTGTCTTCCACTCATCGCCTGCTCGGATACGGATAAGGTTATAGGCTCCTCTGAGATCCAATTTAGTGAAGACTTTAGCCCCTTTGATTCGGTCAAACAACTCAGTCACCAAGGGTAACGGGTACTTATTTTTGACTGTAATGTTATTCAGTCCCCTATAATCAATACAGGGCCTCAGACCTCCATCTTTCTTTTTAACGAAAAAGAATCCGGCTCCTGCTGGAGACGTGGAAGGCCGGATGAAGCCTTTTAATAAGTTCTCTTTAATATACTGGGACATGGCTTCCGTCTCTGGCAAAGAGAGTGGATAGGTTCGGCCCTTTGGAGGCATTTTACCTGGAATAAGGTCGATGGGACAATCCCAGCGCCGATGCGGAGGTAATTTGTCGGCTGAACCTTTACAGAAGACGTCGGAGAAAGCTTGGTAGGCTTGAGGAAGAAGATCAGGAGACGTAGGCGAGGTGGACTGGATGCGCACTAATTCAGGTATGACGGCAGTTCGTACCCCAGGACAGGACCTCCATAGTATTCCAATTGATTTTCGGAGAATGCTGCTGGAGCCATGGAAACCCCAACACTACAGGGTGGTTCGCTTTTGGAATAATGAAAAAAGATAATTCTTCCTGATGCAATGCTCCAACTTGAATCTTGATAGGCAGAGTCCGATGAGTAATGGAGGCTTGAGGAATAAGACTCCCATCTACGGCAGATAACTGGAGTGGCTGCGAAAGTTTCTGAGAGTCCAGGCCATGATAGGACACAAACTGGGCTGAAATGAAATTGGCGGCTGCCCCAGAGTCCAGTAAAGCAGATACTGCGAGTGACTTGTTGGGTAACACCACCTGTATGGACAGCAAAGAGTCAGACATGATTGGAGAAGTTTCTACTCGTCCTAGGTTGGCCTCTCCGCAACCAACTAGGACCGGGAGTTTAACGGACGACGGGTACATTTGGCTAACAGATGACCAGATTCCCCACAATACAAGCATAAATTCTGTCGCCGTCTTCTTTGGCGTTCTTCGGGAGTTAGGCGAGTATGATTGATCTGCATAGGCTCATCAGAAGAATTTGGGGAAGGAGTAGACCCTAGGCTAGGAGAAACGGAAATAGACTTGCCTCGCTCTTGCCGGGATCTCTCTAGCTGACGCTCACGAAAACGAAGGTCCAACCTATTGCAGAGCGATATGACCTCACCCAGCGAGGTAGGAAGATCTCGGGTGGCTAACTCGTCCTTCATGCGTTCAGATAATCCTGCCAAGAAAGTGGAAATTAGAGCCTCCTCATTCCATTTCAGTTCAGATGCCACAGTTTGAAAGTGGATAACATATTGAGAAACGGAGCGGGAGCCTTGACGAATCCGCAGGATTTCTGAAGCGGCAGAGGATACTCGTCCCGGTTCGTCAAAATTTTTTCTGAATTGAGAAATAAAGTCAGGGTACTTGGAGAGCAGAGGATCATTTCTTTCCCAGAGTGGGGAGACCCAGTCCAATGCAGAATCTGATAATAAAGAGACAATGTAAGCCACTTTAACCCGATCAGAAGGAAAGTTCATTGGTTGCAGGGAAAAATGTACTTCACATTGATTGATAAACCCCCGGCAGGTACGAGGGGTACCATTATACTTAGAAGGGGTAGACAATCGTAAAGACGGGGAGACAGTCTGTGACGGGGGATTTGAGGCTTGCCTTTGAGATATGCCTTGGAGTGCTTGAGTCACTTGCTGCTGGGATTCCTCCAGTGCTCGCAGCCGAGCGACCACATTTTGAAAGAACTCCTGGCTGGCGGACGGATCCATTGGGCCAGTGCTTACTGTCACGCTAGGGGTACCTTGTGGATCTGTCTGAGGCCTGGAGGTTGGGTGTTTGCGGCTTGAAGGAGACTGGAGAATAGCAGGTTTGATATAACTCTTTATTGTAGCACCAACATGAGAAGGCAAGACCATAAATGACACTGTAGATCAGAAAGCCCAGTGGAATACCTGGGTAACAACTGAGAGTCCAGAATGATGGGATTGATCCCAGAGTCTCTGTTAGCTTACTGGGGAAACAATGACTGACTGTGGGAGCAAACGGCAATGGGCAGTAGGAGACGGAAGTCAGCGACCTCCGGTGACTGGCAGTAGACGCGGGTGCCGACAGCAGGGTGGAACCGCGTCAGCGGGCTGAAGGACTGACAGCAGGTGCAGATGCAGACAGCAGGATGGAGCAGCGTCAGCGGGCACGGAGGGCTGGCAGTAGATGCGAATGCATGCAGCAAGCTGGTGAGGCGTCAGCAGGCACAGAAGACTGGCAGTAGGTGCGGATGCAGACAGCAAGATGGTGAGGCGTCAGCAGGCACGGAAGACTGGCAGTAGGTGCGGAGGCAGACAGCAGGATGGTGAGACGTCAGCAGGCACGGAGGACTGGCAGTAGGTGCGGAGGCAGACAGCAGGATGGTGAGGCGTCCGCAGGCACGGAAGACTGGCAGTAGGTGGAACTGGACCACAGGCAGACGTGATGGTGTGTCAATAGACACGCAGGACTGACGACAGGTGCAGCGGGCCGACAGCGGGAGTGGAGATGTGGCACGCAGGGCTGGCAGCAGGTGCAACTGGTTGACAGCAGGAGTGGAGATGCGTCAACAGGCACGCAGGGCTGGCAGCAGGTCGACAGCAGGAGTGAAGATGTGTCAACAGACACGCAGGGCTGGCAGCAGGTGCAGCTGGTCGACAGCAGGAGTGGAGATGTGTCAACAGACACGCAGAGCTGGTCAGCAGGTGCAGCTGGTCGACAACAGGAATGGAGATGTGTCAACAGACACGCAGGGCTGGCAGCAGGTGCAGCTGGTCGACAGCAGGAGTGGAGATGTGTCAACAGACACGCAGGGCTGGCAGCAGGTGCAGCTGGTCGACAGCAGGAGTGGAGATGTGTCAACAGACACGCAGGGCTGGAGAGACTGTAGCAAACCTGAAAGGGCTGGAGGCAGAATGCAATTTGCAAAGTCCAGGAAACAGGTGTGACGCTGTAAGGGCTGGGAGCAGAATGCAAATGCAGGTATCCAGGTATCAGGTGTTGAACTGCAGGTAACGAAGACAGGGATTAGGGATATCACAGGGCAAGGGCAGGAGCACAGGCTGAAGCTTCCTCCACAGGGATTGACAACAAAGCACTGGCGCTTGTATGCCCCAGAGGGCTCTGCTTTATCCCCCAGGGCAGATCTTGATTGGAGGAGTAGAACTGGAGCTCTGAACCATTGGCTGGCTACAACAACATGGCGGCGCCCGGACTGAGGACAAACAACCTTGACTAGTTCTCATGCTGGACGCGTGTGCCGCAGGCCCCAGAAGGATGGTCGCGGCCGGAAGATCCAGACGCCGCGCTCCCCGCCCTGCACCCCGACGGATGGCCCGCAGGCCCCGCCGCCGGAGATGAACAGGTGAGCGGCGCGTCCTAACCGCGGCCGTGACACAATCTCTTTGCAACAAAATCCTCACTGCGAGTGGCACCACTAATTGGCAGAAAACCATCACACATGTGGTTGGCCAATAATTGCTCAGCTTCGTAATTATTGTCATCGCGTACATCTCAGAATCATGCTTCTTATGATAGAAGTCTGCCTTGTTATCAGTGTCATGTGTGTGCTTTCAATTACTCGCAAGTCTGAGGGGGTATAGCAAAATTATGTGATTTCTTCCTATTTACATTTTAGTAAATTAGCAAAAATCTCCCCAAAACATTTTTGTTGTCATTAAGGCCCTTATTCAGATCTGATTGCAGTGAAAATTTGTTTGGAAAATGGGCAAAAACATTTGCAATGCAGGTGGGGCAGATGTAACATGTGCAGAGAGAGTTAGATTTGTGTGAGATATTTTGTTTCTGTGCAGGGTAAATACTGGCTGCATGATTTTTACACTGCTATTTAGATTTCAGTTTCAACACACCCCACCCAAATTTAAATCTCTCTGCACATGTTACATCTGCCCCACCTGCAGTGCACATGGTTTTGCCCATTTTCCAAACAAGTTTGTACTACAATCAGATCTGAATATGGGTCTATGTGTAGAATTTTGAGGTAAAATAATGTATTTAGGTACTTGTTTCCTAGCACGGCGCCCACTAAGCTATTTGCTTAGTGGGCTATTCTGCGTAGTGAAAACGCATCGCATGGGCCATTTTAGGGCCATGCAATGTGTGATGCAATGCGATTTTCCTATGTAATATATTCACTGCTCTCTCAGCCCCGGGCCATCACATCGCATCTGCCGCAAAATCGCATTCGATCGCATGTGATTTTATAGGGTGTGTGATGCCATGACATTAGGTATACAATAATATGATTGTATGTCCCAAAAATAGGTTTAACGCACCCACCCCCCCCCCCACCCCCACTATCCACGCCATCCCGAAGCGTGACGAGCCCAGCGAGCTCCGCGAGGGGCGGCGGAACGCGTCCTCCGACTTTTTTTTTTTTTTTTTTATTGTTCAAATATTTTATTGAAGATTGAAAAGCACAACATTAACAAGTACATCGGATACAGAGTTAGCGAGGGACCAGGTGGAAGGCAGGGGTAATGTAACAGTTACATTGTCAATCGAGGTCCATGATATAGATGTACTGGCATAAACAGAATTCAATAGAGAGGGGGGGGAGCTAGAGGGGAGGGGAAAATGAGAACATGTATGATGGGGATGTGGAATAGGGGGGGGGAGCAATATGGAACATGAGATAGGAACGAATGTGGTGATGGAGGGTGGGGGGAGCGGGGGGGGGAGAAAGAGATGGGAGGGGAAGATGTTGAGAGAGGTGAGAGAATAGGGAGGAGTTGGAAGGTGGGGGAGAGTGAGTGTAGAGTGGGGTTGTGAGAGGCGGGGAGAAACCTTAAGGATGTGGGACAGACAGAGAGGGGGAGGTACGGATGCAAGTGGGGTCAAACAAGTCCCGGAAGGGGGAGGTTTCTTGATGAGTACCAGGGTTCCCAAGTTTTATGGAACTTCTCCACTGTGTTATTTTGGAGGCTGGTTATATATTCCATTTTGGAGACAAACCAGATTCGATTTAGTAGTTCTTGGTATGATGGGGGAGTAGGGTTTTTCCAGGCCTTAGCAATCTGTAGCTTGGCGGCGCAGGTGATGTGGAGAATCAATTTATTAGAAAAGGTGGGTAACTGAGCGACCGGGGCACACAAGAGCATTGTGGTTGGTGTCAGTGGGGGGCAAGCTGGTATGATTGAGGTTATGACAGATTGGACCATGTTCCAAAAGGGCCTAATATGTGGGCAGGTCCACCAAATGTGGAAGAAAGTTCCTTTGCAGCCGCATTGTCGCCAGCATGAGTTGGGGACAGACGGGTATATAGCGTGGAGGCGTGTTGGGACCAGGTACCACCGGGTGTAGATTTTATATTAGGTTTCTTTAATAGCTACGCTGATGGAGCACTTAGAGATAGCTAGTCGGATCTCTTTCCAAGAGTCTTCTCCTAGAGAAGTCTCCAGGTCCGCTTGTCCTCCGACTTTTTCATTACCCCACTATCCACATCGGCGAGGAGTTGATTTTATATAGTGTGAGCCACCGAGCCCGAAGCGAGGAGGCGCGGAATTCATGTAAAGTAATCCGGGCGCCGTGCTAGGAAACAAGTACCTGTATTTATTCCATTTTGGAATAAGACTGTAACATAACAAAATGTGGAAAAAGTGAAGCGCTGTGAATACTTCCTGGATCCACTGTACATAACTGAAAACTTTTTAATATGTGTTTAAAACCAGTTCAATCCTGTTTATTGCCAGCCTGCCATATTAATACCTGTGTGCAGAAAAGAAATGAGCTACTCAGCACAATTATAATACATCTTGACACATAAACCTATGAAACACTTGGATAGAAGTCAAATTAGAATACAGCCAACATTTTAATCTCACAGTCAAAAGCCTTAAAGTACATACACACATATGATATTAAACCCTGGGTTGCTGATTCTCAGGTTTATTGTATGCCTATTTAGAGATTGTATTGTTTTCTCCACTCTAAATCTGAGCATATGCAAGTAAGGTAATATAGATCGCAACTCATTTCAGATTCATCTAAAGTTATGACTGAATATGCGTGACGCCATTCTTATGTTGGCAAATGGCCTAATTGAGTAAGGATCGCATAAAGCATTTGTGATCCTTAATTAATGCAAATGCAAGTGGAGGTGCATACCACCCCCTGCCTGCATACCACCCCCTGCCTGCATACCATGCCCTGCCTGCATACCACCCCTTGCCTGCATACCTCCACCTGTCTTCATAACTGTCTGAATAACACCCCCTGTTTGCATACCAACATCTGCCTCCATACATGCCTGCATACCACCTCCTGCCTGCATACTACATCCATACCTCTGCATACCACCTCCTGCCTGCATACTACCTCCATACCTCTGCATACCACCTCCTGCCTGCATACTACCTCCATACCTCTGCATACCACCTCCTGCCTGCATACTACCTCCATACCTCTGTATACCACCTCCTGCCTGCATACTACATCCATACCTCTGCATACCACCTCCTGCCTGCATACTACCTCCATACCTCTGCATACCACCTCCTGCTTGCATACTACCTCCATACCTCTGCATACCACCTCCTGCCTGCATACTACCTCCATACCTCTGCATACCACCTCCTGCCTGCATACTACCTCCATACCTCTGCATACCACCTCCTGCCTGCATACTACCTCCATACCTCTGCATACCACCTCCTGCCTGCATACTACCTCCATACCTCTGCATACCACCTCCTGCCTGCATACTACATCCATAGCTCTGCATACCACCTCCTGCCTGCATACTACCTCCATACCTCTGCATACCACCTCCTGCCTGCATACTACCTCCATACCTCTGCATACCACCTCCTGCCTGCATACTACATCCATAGCTCTGCTTACCACCTCCTGCCTGCATACTACCTCCATACCTCTGCATACCACCTCCTGCCTGCATACTACCTCCATACCTCTGCATACCACCTCCTGCCTGCATACTACCTCCATACCTCTGCATACCACCTCCTGACTGCATACTACCTCTATACCTCTGCATACCACCTCCTGCCTGCATACTACCTCCATACCTCTGCATAACACCCCTTCCCGAATCCCGAATCCTGGGATTGAAAAAATGCTCCAGGATTGGCATCCCTAAGCCTTACGGTCTCCCTTAATGATAGTCAATCCCTGAGGGAGACCGTAGGCTCCAGGAGAAGAGACCAACGGAATTGTAAAGGGGTCCCTAAAAGACCACCTGAACCCCAATTGGAAATCCCCCCTATGGTGACACTGTAGTGAAAATTTCTCATCAACTGGGGACCCCTTGTAGGTGTACCAGTTATGCCCACAATATCCTTCCCCCCTCCACCTATAGATTTGTTTTGCAACCCACCGCCATCCAAACAATTATCAGTTTGAATCGGAATTTATTTTTTAATCCTACTTTCATTTCTTGATTGTACTTCTATGTACACATATTTATTTCAAGATGTATTGATTGATTTATTGAGTAAATTGTACACTATAATGTGACAAATATTCATCTCAGTCTTATTCTTCAACTTCCTACACTTATAAAATTCAAACAAATACATGCAGCACTTATGCCCATCGACCAAACATTATCTATGAACCAAAAGAGTCTGGGAAACCCTTAAGGCAGAGCAGTGCCTAACAGGGTGAGTGCAGTGTACCCACTTTGTATTGATCAACGGGTGCATTGGCCAGGACAAAGATTTCTCAGTGCAACTGGCCGGAGACGGATATGGGAAAAAAAGAAAAAACGGTACATTAGGTACAGTTTTTATTTTTACAGACTGTTAAATAATTGGCAAATTCTTTTTTTTACAGTATGTATTTGCATGTGTTGTACTGTTTTTGTGTGTGTGTTGTAGTGTATGTGGTTGTGTGTGTTGTGTTGTATGTATCTGTCCAATGCGTAAGTGTGTGAGGTGTGCTATGTATATACAGTATGTGTATGTGTGTGTTGTGCCTTTGTGTATCTGTGCAGTGTTTAAGTGTGTGTTTTGTGTTGTACTGTTTTTTGGGTGTATGTGGTGAATGTGGGTGTGTGTTGTGCTGTTAGAGGTATGTTATGTGTGTGTGTGTTGTGTGTATCTGCCCAATGTGTAAGTGCATAAAGTGTGCTACGTATAAATGTGTGTGTGTGTAGTGTGCTGTGTGTATCTGTGCAATGTTTGTGTGTGTGTTCTGTGTATTGTACTGTTTTTGGGTGCGTGTTGTAGTGAATGTGGGTGTGTGTTGTACCGTAAATGGTGTGTTATGTGTGTGTTGTGTTATGTGTATCTGCCGAATGTGAGGTGCTCTACATATATACAGTATGTGTGTGTAGTGGGCTGTGCGTATCCTGGCAATGCTTAAGGGTGTGTGTTCTGTGTGTTTCTGTATCTGCACAATGTTTAACCCCTTCCTGACACAGCCAGTTTTTGCCTTCCTGACAGAGCCCTTTTTTTCAAATCTGACATGTATCACTTAAGTGGGGATAACTTTTTTTTGCTTTTACTTATCCCAGTGATTTTGAGATTGTTTTCTCGTGACACATTGTACTTCAAATTAGTGGTAAATTTGGGTCGATACAGTCTGTGTTTTTTTGTGAAAAATACCAAAATGTCGTAAAAAAATGGAAAATTTAGCAATTTGCAAAATGTTAAATTTTCTGCTTGTGAGACAAATAATCATACCACTCAAAATAGTTAATAACTAACATAGACCATATGTCTACTTTATGTTTCCATCATTATTTCAACTTCCTTTTAATTTTTTTGGACACTAGGAGGCTTACAATATGAATAGCAAATTCTAAAATTTTCAAGAAAATTTCAAACACTGATTTTTTTAGGGACCAGTTCAGTTCTGATGTGACTTTGAGGGACTTGTATGTGAGACACCCCCATAAATGATGCCATTTCAAAAACTGCACCCCTCACAGTATTCAAAACAGCATTTTGGAAGTTTGTTAACCCTTTAGGTGTTTCACAGGAATTAAAACAAAGTGTAGGTGAAATTTCAAAATTTCATTTTTTTTGCAGATTTGCAATTTTAATACATTTTTCTAAGGAACACAGTAGATTTTACTAGAGAAATGTGACTAAAAATTGATTCCCCCAATTCTTTTGTTTTCATAAATATCCTATATGTGGCCCTAGTGTGCACGTTGACCAAACCACAGGCTTCATAATAGAAGGAGCACCTACTTCATTTTGGAGCATCCTTTTTATGAGATTATTTTTTAGGCACCATGTAGGTTTCTAGGCACCATAAGATGCTAAAAGTTAGGAATCCCCCACAAGTGACCCCATTTTGCAAACTACACCCCTCAGGGAATTCATCTAGGGGTATAGTGTACATTTCAAACCCCCAGGGGTTTCACCAATTGTGGTACAACTGGGCAGTGAAAATGAAAAATTAAATTTTTTACACAAAAATGCAGTTCTGGCTCAAAATTTTTCATTTTCACAAGGAATGAAGGAGACAAAGCACCCCAAAATCTGTGCCCCAATTTCTCCCGAGTACGGCAATGCCTCAAATGTGACCAAAAAATACCATTTGGGTGCATGGCAGGACTCAGAAGGGAAGGAGTGATTTTTGGATTTTGCAGCTCAGATTCTGGTGGAATGTTGGTGGGTGCTATGTCGCATTAGCAAGACCCCCCAAGCACCAATACAGTGGAACCCCCCCACAAGTGACCCCATTTTGCAAACTACACCCCTCAGGGAATTCATCTAGGGGTATAGTGTACATTTCAAACCCCCAGGGGTTTCACCAATTTTGATACAACTGGGCTGTGCAAATGAAAAATTACATTTTTTACACAAAAATGCAGTTCTGGCTCAAAATTTTTCATTTTCACAAGGAATGAAGGAGACAAAGCACCCCAAAATCTGTGCCCCAATTTCTCCCGAGTACGGCAATGCCTCACATGTGACCAAAAAATACCATTTGGGTGCATGGCAGGACTCAGAAGGGAAGGAGTGATTTTTGGATTTTGCAGCTCAGATTCTGGTGGAATGTTGGTGGGTGCTATGTCGCATTAGCAAGACCCCCCAAGCACCAATACAGTGGAACCCCCCACAAGTGACCCCATTTTGCAAACTACACCCCTCAGGGAATTCATCTAGGGGTATAGTGTACATTTCAAACCCCCAGGGGTTTCACCAATTGTGGTACAACTGGGCAGTGAAAATGAAAAATTAAATTTTTTACACAAAAATGCAGTTCTGGCTCAAAATTTTTCATTTTCACAAGGAATGAAGGAGACAAAGCACCCCAAAATCTGTGCCCCAATTTCTCCCGAGTACGGCAATGCCTCACATGTGACCAAAAAATACCATTTGGGTGCATGGCAGGACTCAGAAGGGAAGGAGTGATTTTTGGATTTTGCAGCTCAGATTCTGGTGGAATGTTGGTGGGTGCTATGTCGCATTAGCAAGACCCCCCAAGCACCAATACAGTGGAACCCCCCCACAAGTGACCCCATTTTGCAAACTACCCCCCTTAGGGAATTCATCTAGGGGTATAGTGTACATTTCAAACCCCCAGGGGTTTCACCAATTGTGGTACAACTGGGCAGTGAAAATGAAAAATTAAATTTTTTACACAAAAAATGCAGTTCTGGCTCAAAATTTTTCATTTTCCCAAGGAAGGAAGGAGACAAAGCACCCCAAAATCTGTGCCCCAATTTCTCCCGAGTACGGCAATGCCTCATGTGTGACCAAAAAGTGGCAGGACTCAGAAGGGAAGGAGTGATATTTGGATTTTGCAGCACAGATTCTGGTGGAATGTTGGTGGGTGCTATGTCGCATTAGCAAGACCCCCAAAGCACCAATACAGTGGAACCCCCCCACAAGTGACCCCATTTTGCAAACTACACCCCTCAGGGAATTCATCTAGGGGTATTGTGTACATTTCAAACCCCCAGGGGTTTCACCAATTTTGATACAACTGGGCAGTGAAAATGAAAAATTACATTTTTTTACACAAAAATGCAGTTCTGGCTCAAAATTTTTCATTTTCAGAAGGTATGAAGGAGAAAAAGCACCCCAAAATCTGTGCCCCAATTTCTCCCGAGTATGGCAATGCCTCATATGTGACCAAAAAATACCAGTTGGGTGCATGGCAGGACTCAGAAGGGAAGGAGTGATTTTTGGATTTTGCAGCTCAGATTCTGGTGGAATGAATGGTGGGTGCTATGTGGCATTAGCAAGACCCCCGAAGCACGGTGAAATGATGAACCTAATAATCCATAGATGTGTGGTATATTTTAAAACACTCCTTTATACATAGGCCGGGTTTGTCGGGGCAAGTTTCACAGTGGAAAATAGTTTCCTTTCTTATTCCCTTTTTATAGCAAACTTTGCACCTTTTTTGTGTCCTGCCCTTTCTTGCAGTGGAGGGGATTTCGTTAGGAAAATGCTGCCCTGGTACAATACGGGGGCCAGTACTAGAAGTACTGGGGCCCTCTGCCTGCTGGTTCCCAAATATTAGGCCCTTTATGACTTCCTCTTGAAAGTGCATAAATGTCCCCCTCTGGCTGGTAGAACGGAATAGCACGTAAGCGTTATACAGTGCCATCTGGATGATATACACGGCCAGCTTCTTGTACCAGATTTTTGTTTTCCGCAGGGCACTGTACGGCTTCAGTACCTGATCTGAAAGATCCACTCCGCCCATGTACCTATTGTAATCTAGGATACAATTAGGTTTTGAGGTGTGGGTACTGGTACCTCGTACAGGGATGGAGGTGGTACTGTCTCCATGAATTGTTGTCAGTATAAGGACATCCCTCTTGTCCTTATATTTGACCAACAACATATTTTCGGTGCATATTCCCCTGCTTTCACCCCTTCTCATTACTTGGGCAATGTACGTTTTTGGGAGGCCTCTTTGGTTCTTACGTACAGTACCGCAAGCTGCTGTACCTCTTGAACCAAGGGCCTTAAACAGGGGGATGCTAGTGTAAAAGTTATCCACATAGAGGTGATAACCTTTATCCAGGAAGGGGTGCACTAAATCCCAGACAATTTTTCCACTAACACCTACGAGGGAGGGGGGGCATTCTGGCGGTTCAATTCTTGAATCCTTCCCTTCATATACCCTAAACCTGTGGGTGTACCCTGAGGTGCTTTCACACAGCTTATACATTTTTATGCCATACCTTGCCCTCTTACTGGGAAGGTACTGGCGGAATTTAACCCTTCCTTTAAAATGTATAAGGGACTCGTCAATACAAATAAATTTTTCAGGGATGTACATCTCTGCAAATTTGGCACTGAAATGATCAATGACCGGCCTGACTTTGAATAGCCGGTCAAAGGTGGGATCATCTCTGGGTGGGCACAGTGTATTATCGGTGTAATGTAAAAATTTAAGGATTATCTTAAAACGAGTCCGGGCCATGGCCATACGGTAAAGTGGGGTGCTGTACAGAACATCTGTACTCCAATATTGCCTAATTTCTGGCTTTTTTACTATGCCCATATGTAACACCAGACCCCAAAACGTCATCATCTCTACTGCATCTACAGGGGTCCACCTAGCAAATGATGACGTGGGGTTTTGAGCAATAAACTGCTGGGCATATAAATTAGTTTTGTCCACCATTAAATTTATAAAATCATCAGAGAAAAATAATTTGAAAAAGTCAATTTCTCTGAGACCTGTGGAATCAAATTGGATTCCTGGGATGGCCAAAAACTCAGGAACCTGGGGCTCAAAATTGTCTGGTGGTGGGGTCCATACGGGATCAATCATTTGGGGGGGGGGTCTCAGCTGCTCTACGGGGGCGTCTTTGAGGGGGTCCCTCATCAGCAGAGGAGGAAGAGGAGCTTAAGGCGAATCCTTCAAATTCCCCGCTTGCATCACTGGCTGTGTCAGAGTCAGAGGCAAGCATGGCATATGCCTCCTCCGCTGAATACATTCTTCTGGATGACTGGGATGACATTTGGGATGACATTTGGGATGCCATTTTTATTTTTGTGTTTCTGTAAGTGTAATGTTTCAACACGTGTATAGTGTAGGGGGGGTACAAACTTTATTTCAACACGGGGGGTATGAAGTGTGTAGTGTGTATGTAGTGCAGAAAAAAAAATACTTTATACAGGAATTTGATCCCAATAAAAAAAAAAAAAATTGAAGGGGTTAAAAAAAAAAAAAAAAAAGGTCCTGCGCCAAAAATTGAGCACAGATGTTGGTCAGTAACGTCCATCACTGAACAGCGCTCAAAGGCAACAGGACACCCACAAAAACAACGTGGGTGTAAAAACAAAAAAAAAAACAATTTAAAAAAAACTGCAGAAAAAAAATGATATTAACCTGTGCCAAAAATGCTGTTCAGTGATTGTACGTCACTGATCAGCGGCCACAGGACACCCACAAAAGCAACGTGGGTGTCAGGGGCGTAACTAGCACTTTCGGGGCCCCATAGCTAAATCTTGAAAAGCCCCCCCCCCCAATTGTCATTACAAAGAGGGTGTTGGGGGGAAATGGAGGGGAGACAGAAGGATGGTTAGGGAGAGAGAAGTGAAAGAGGGTGTCAGAGAGGTAGGGGGTGGAGAAAGGAGGGATGTGAGCAAGAGTGAGAGAGAAGAGGGAGGGAGAGAAAAGAGGGAAGCAATAGATAGGGAGTGTCAAGTAGACACACAATGAAAGTGAGAGAGGGTGAGAGACAGGGATGAGGGGTTGTCAAAAAGAAACAGGGAGAGAGATAGTACCTCCCCACACTCCTCCAGCGGGGTCTCCTTGTCGGCGCCGGACTTCAGCTGCTGCCAGCTCTGCCAATCATCCTCCCTTTTCTGCAGGCAACTCCCGCACTTCTGAACAGGGCTGGTCCTGTGTGTTTCACGCCGGGGCTGGTCAATAGTGACGTCGAGCCCCGGCTCAGCAGCAATAGAGAGGGGAGGGGGACCGGGAGGAAGGCTGAATCAGCTGCATGGTGCAGACAGCTTCAGAGGTCACTAGATAGTGACGTCGAGCCCTGGGTCAGCAGCAATAGAGAGGGGAGGGAGGGGTCGGGGAGGGAGGTTGGAATAGCTTCTCCCTTCATACTACGCCGCGGCCACGCACACTGCCGCTGACAGGGAACGGGTACGGGACAGCGCCGCTGACAATGCCTATGCAGCATTACTTAAATACAATAAAAGGGTGCAGGGGATTGCATACAGGGCCATGGGGCCCCCCCAAGGCCCGGGCCCCATAGCAATTGCATCCCCTGCACCCACCATAGTTACGCCACTGGTGGGTGTAAAAACAATTTAAAAAAAAATTCCACAGCACTCTCCAAAAAAAAAACAATTTAAAAAAACTGCAGAAAAAAAAATGATATCAACCCTGGGCCAAAAATGCTGTTCAGTGATTGTACGTCACTGATCAGCGCTCAGCGGCCACAGGACACCCACACAAGCAACGTGGGTGTAAAAACAAAACCCTCCAAAAAAAAAAAAACGCAGATCAGTGATGCAGTGATGCAAAACTGATTAGCAGTGAGGGGCAGCAGACACACAACCTGACAGGGTATATATATAAAAAAAAAAACCTGGACCCCCAAAAAGTTGCTGATTTAATTAATTTAAACTGACCAGCACAAAAGGGGGGGCAGCAGGGGGGGCAGCAGTCAGTTGCACACGCAGCACAACCTTTGGTGCAACTGACAGGTATATATATATAAAAAAAAAAAACCCCTGGACCCCCAAAAAGTTGCTGATCAGTTAATTAATCAGCACAATCAGCACAAAAGGGGGGGCAGCAGGGGGGGGCAGCAGTCAGTTGCACAGGCAGCACAACCTTTGCTGCAACTGACAGGTATATATATAAAAAAAAAAAACTCTGCACCCCCAAAAAGTTGCTGATCACCTCAGATATAGTGATCAGCACAAAAGGGGGTGCAGCAGACACAAAATATAGCACTCTCTATCACTCTCTATCACTCTCTGTCACTATCTGTCCCTATCTCTCACGATCTGTGACTCTATGACACTGCAGCAGCAGCACACACAGAAGTCACAAGATCCAGGAAGTATCCAGCTGCTGGCAGCACGCTACCAGCGGTGATCAGCGGTGATCAGGTAAGTTTCAGGCAAGGATCAGGTATGTATCACGACAGATTGGCACGGTGACCGCTCTGCACGCAATTCCAGACCGGAATGGCGTCTGCAGTGCAGTCACCGTTAGTTTAAATCACGCGCCTTGGCTGTGATTGGTCCGTGGGTCCCACGGACCAATCACAGCCTTGGGGGCAGGTGGGGTGAGGTGTCGTCGTCACCGATGACCCCCTCATTCCCCCTGACGCCCGGCGGTGATTGACACCTGTGTTACCGAGCGTCTGATTCGCCGGTAACACAGGAAAACGCTGTGAATGGCTGTTCACACTGAACAGCCAATCACAGCGATCGCCGACGGGGGGCGGCATCGCAGCCCCCCCTGGGCATGCAGGGACATGTCTGCTGTCAGGGACAGCAGACATCGTCCCTCTGTCCCCGCGTCTATAGACGCGGGGACAGTTTAAAGTCATGACGTATATATACGTCATGTGTCGGGAAGTACATCCCGGCCATGACGTATATATTCGTCAAATGTCGGGAAGGGGTTAACTGTGTGTGTTCTGTGTGTTTCTTGTACTGTTTTTGGGTGTGTGTTGTAGTGTATATGGGTTTGTGTTGCACTGCATGTGGTGTGCTTTGTTGTGTGTATCTGTCCAATGTGTAAGTGTGTGAGGTGCGCTACGTATATATGTGTGTGTTTGGTGCTATGTGTGCATATATGGTGTACTGTGTGTGTGTGTGTGTGTGTGTACAATGTGTGTGTAATGTGTGGTCTATGTATATCCTCAATTATTCCTAATTGTTTAAAGCCTTCACCCTAATGTTAGAATGGCCCTTATTCTGATCGGTGCGGATATTCCCGAATTCTTATGGTGCGGTCCGCACGCCACGCTGTAAGGCGGCGTGCGGGCATCGTCCGTAGAAACGCCCACGTGTCCTCCGCATTCGGACGGACTCACTCTTTAAGAACAGGGCGTGTGTACGGACGACATACAAACCGTGCGTGTGCGGTGGAAACGTACAGATTCTTGCACGGTCTTCCCGCACAAGCACGGTCTTACCGCGTCAGAACGTACGGGAAGCTGTCCGTACGCCCCGATGCGGAGTATTTACGCTCAATCCAACACTTTTGTACTGAGTACACACAGCGATCACATGACCCACTTAGGCAATTAGGCAACCTCCTGAAAAAGGGATTGTTATCAATTTCAATCAATTAAATGCTCATCTATACTGACCCACATTCCTACTACATTCATGACATACATTAACCCTTACAGCATGTGACCCTAACATACATCTAGATACACTATCTACATTTTGCTTATTTGAAACATTTTAAACAACTTACACATATACTTTAGCATGTTAGGAAAAAACACTGACAACTTTGAACTTTAAATAAATATTTATTCCAAAAAACTTTTCACAAACATAACATTAATTTTCGGCATCAATGATGCTGTCCATGAGTGCCATCATTTGCCGCATCAGGCCTCGCAGTCGAAGGAGGGCCCCATGGCGACCCTCCTCTGCTTGGGCAGGCTCATCTGTGGAGGAAATTCAAATGTAAAAATGACTAATGATATTCATGCATACATTTAACATAGTCAAACCTACATTTTAAACATGCATTGTGACATAGTCCACTGGGGACTATATTAAAACAATCAATAAAGAAGAATTAAAATGGATGTATATACTCAAAACACTGACCCCCAGAGGACTGAACATCGACAACGAAGTCAGATCCATTAGCTTACTATAGTTAGCTCCTTCTTTTCATAGTAAGGGCAAATAGCCCCAATCAAAGATGGCCGCCACCATTCACTTACTCACCAGCTCCCGTTAGTAGGATCACTAGCGTTATTAATATAACCATCAACCTGCTATCCTTATTAGGTGGAACAGTCATCACCGCATATGCTCCCACCCGCAGATATCCCCCATTCATCCAAAACAACTGCGCAAAATACTGTATGGGCACTTTGCCCTCAACCATCATGGCCGCCAAGCACTTGTCACCTGACCTCCAATAGAGGTGAAATACCCTCCCCAATCCATGAACTGCAATCATCATTGCTTCCTGAAGAAGACCCAGAGGGTCGATACGCGTTGGAGCTGCACCAGCAGTTCTCACAAAAGTCTCATCTCATTTGAGAGTTGAGCGCGTGTCTTTCCGCCGACACAACACTCCCGCTGCCCGCTTTCCAGCGGCCCCGGGGAGTGTGTACCACCGGCGTTGCAGAGACACGGAAGGAACTATTTCCAGCAACACCGCAAGTTGCACACATCCACACGTACGTTTGAACCACACCGAGGGACGTCTACAGGGCTCAAAGCCGGAAGGTATCAGGTAAGTGTGTCAGTGCACCACCGGGGGTGCTAGGGACGCCAGCCCCTGGTGCCACGGCAGCACTTGCCAAGACCTATAAGACTTTTTATGCTGAATTCCATCTCCACCCCCTTACGCCACCTCCACTGTGCAACGGACATCTGAAGTGTATGTTTGGACATTTGTGCGGGACCACATTCATTACATTCTGGGGAATAGACCGCAGACACCACTGGGTGAAGCGGTAGTACCCTGAGTTCTGGACATTACCCCGATCACAGTGACGCTAACTGTGATCACCCCCCATTCTGCCAGACTCACTGTATGTAATTTTATCAATAAATTTCTTTTTTCACACCCACAATTGTATCCATCCATTGATGTTAGCGCAGGTTTCCTAACTCTTTTACCTTGCTTATCACTAGGAGGGGGCCTCCCTCTATTTGGATTCCAGCAGCTGCACTAGTACACATAAATCAGAGCGCCAGTCCCACTTTCTTGTTCTACTACATTACCTCAAGGCCTTGGTCTGCAGCGCACTATTTATGGGGATACTAGACATCAGAACGCATAGGGACATACGTGCCACTCAAGTCTTCCAAGAGATAGACACCACCACTACCGCACATGTCAATGGGTCAAAATTCTGTGACACATTTTTACAACTTGAGAAATTAGTTGGGAAAGAATCAAAATTATGGTGGGACAGTAAAACATTGCAGTGGTACATGACAAATAACCTAATACCGAAGGGACTCAAAATCAAGAAATTACCGACGCATCATCTAGATGACTTAAATTTTATGAAACAGTGGGAGTGCATCATACATGAATGTTCCACTAGACTAACCCAACTGATAATTGACACGCATACCACAGAGATACAAACCATCAACGACGAGATACAGAGACTTAATAAGGGCTTGGACATTTTCAGGGACAACCCAGATTTTGTACAATTAGAAAACCTTTCCAAACAGAGACTCCTGAGGGACGAGACCAACATTATTAACACTAAAAAAAGTAAAATACTGAGAGATAAAGTAGGAAAGAAGAAAGACAAGACCCACATAAAAAGACACAAAACCAAAACCTGTGGGACAGGACACAAGACCCCAACCAAAACCAACACCCCAGTGTACAAAAGACTTAAATTGACATATCCACAATACATTACACAACTGCACACGGACAAAGACCAGCAACACAAAACGTTAATAGAAGAAACTATCATTCACCCCGCTGATATTGACATTGAAAACATCAGTCTCAATGAGACGGGCAACACATCATTCTCTACCTACAGCCTTGAAAATACACCACAGACATACGAACAACTAGCAAGATATTCATTAGAAGCTGGTACTTCATCTTCTTTTGTTACCACTAGACCACACAGTTCACAGACCTCACTAGAGAAAGACACAACATGTGCAGAACCTTTTTTAGACCTAGCTGCAGGACCATTGTCCTGCAACAAACAAACCCCATTAACACCCAACCAGAAAACACCACCACCAACACCAGAAGACACAAAGGTACGGGCAAACAAACGCAAGCTAGCCACACTAGACGAGGGTGTAGGGGAGGGAGATCTAACAAAAAGAAACAAGACTCACAAAACAGACAAGACAAAAAGACAGACAAAACAGACAAAACTGGAATTTTCAACCTCAGCTCCATGCAGCTTGAAACAAGACACACTACCCTCCTAGAAAAAGGACTTAAATTCGCACCTACAGCCAGACTCGATAAATTCCAGACATACATAGACTTACATAAATTCACCAGGAAATTGTCACTAGCCAAATACTACAATAAACCACTTCCACACTACCAAAAAAAAGACACAACACCAGACCCATACAAACACTCAGAACTAAAACCCAAGTCAAAATTTTACCCACAACACATGCGAGGCCACTTAGTGGACACTTTCAAAACATTAGTCACCAATGACATAGAAAACCTCAAATTAGAACGACACAAAACACCACTGAACCTAACCAAAACAGAACGCGAAACACTCAAAGAACTAAAAGAGAACAGCCAGATTGCAATTAAACCAGCAGATAAGGGGGGGGTATAGTACTTCTGGACACATCAGACTACAACCTAGAATGCAACCGGATTTTGTCAGACAAAAACACATATGAGCTACTACATACAAACCCAACACAGATGTACCAACAAGAACTCAAAACCCTCCTCAGCAGAGGAAATAATCTAGGTATCCTAACAGATAAAGAACACCAATTCATTGACAACAATAATCCTACCATTCCAGTTTTTTATTATCTTCCAAAAATACACAAAGACACACACAAACCACCGGGCCGACCGATAATATCAGGGATCAATTCACTTACATCAAATCTTTCACAATACATCGACAGATTCCTCCAACCATACGTACAACAACAGCAATCATACATCAAGGACACCACAGACATCCTCAGGACACTGAAAGAAATAACATGGGAAGAACAATTCTGGTTATGCACAAGTGACATTACATCACTCTATTCCGTTATAGGGCACAACCAAGGTCTAGATGCGATACAATACCAACTACAACAAGACAATACAATACCACCAGAACAGATACAATTCATCCGCGACTGTATAAAACACATCTTAGAACACAATTACTTCTGGTATGACGATAAATACTACAGACAGACGACAGGTACCGCTATGGGTACTAGATTCGCCCCGAGCTTCGCCAATCTCTTTATGAGCACATGGGAGGACACCAACATCTGGTCCAAAGGGGAGCTCGGGGAGAATCTAGTACTCTGGCGTCGCTACATAGACGACATCATTTTCATCTGGCGAGGCAACGAAGATAGCCTCAGAACCTTCACAGACAAACTTAATACAAATGACAATAACCTATTTTTCACCACACAGTATAGTAAAACTGAGGTAAATTTCTTGGACTTAACCATTTTCATTAAAAATCAACAGCTGAACACCAAAATTTATCAGAAACCGGTAGACGTAAACAGCTACATACTTTCCACCAGTAGCCACCATCCAAACTGGCTGATGAGCATACCCCTCAGCCAGTTCCAGAGAGTGAGACGTAACTGCACCGATATTGAAGATTACCACACACAAGCAGAATACATGAGCAAACAATTCCTGGAAAAAGGGTACAAACAAGAAAACATCAAAGAGGCCTACGATAAAGTAGAACTGATGAATAGGGACCTCTTACTTGAGTACAAAGACAAAACAGTAGAGACAGATAACAAACACAAGCTTTCATTCATTACACAATATAACAAGGACAATAGACAAATACAAAAAATCTTAAACAAACATTGGCATATCCTTCTCCAAGACGAAACATTAAATGACATACTAACCCAAAGACCCAGGATCACATACAGAAAAGGGACAGACCTCAAACAACAACTCACACATAACCATATCAAAAATACACAGACAAATACAGAACAAAAAGGGTTTTATTATTGCGGGACATGTAAATATTGCATCAAAGGCCACAGATCAACCAAAAGACGTGAAGAATTTAAATCTAACACAACAGGAGAATCCCACAAGATCCAAGACCACATATCCTGCAACCACACGGGAGTGATATATTTGGCCAGCTGCCCGTGTGGTCTCCAATATGTAGGCAGAACGATTAGAAAACTTAAAACTAGAACAGCAGAACACATACGTAACATCATTAAAGGTAAAGAGACACACAGTTTATCCCAACATTTTAAAGAAAAACATGACAGCAACCCTGACGGTCTAGACATAATAGGGATCAAATTAGTCAAAAGAAACTGGAGGGGTGGGGACTATATTAAAACAATCAATAAAGAAGAATTAAAATGGATGTATATACTCAAAACACTGACCCCCAGAGGACTGAACATCGACAACGAAGTCAGATCCATTAGCTTACTATAGTTAGCTCCTTCTTTTCATAGTAAGGGCAAATAGCCCCAATCAAAGATGGCCGCCACCATTCACTTACTCACCAGCTCCCGTTAGTAGGATCACTAGCGTTATTAATATAACCATCAACCTGCTATCCTTATGAGGTGGAACAGTCATCACCGCATATGCTCCCACCCGCAGATATCCCCCATTCATCCAAAACAACTGCGCAAAATACTGTATGGGCACTTTGCCCTCAACCATCATGGCCGCCAAGCACTTGTCACCTGACCTCCAATAGAGGTGAAATACCCTCCCCAATCCATGAACTGCAATCATCATTGCATCCTGAAGAAGACCCAGAGGGTCGATACGCGTTGGAGCTGCACCAGCACTTCTCACAAAAGTCTCCTCTCATTTGAGAGTTGAGCGCGTGTCTTTCCGCCGACACAACACTCCCGCTGCCCGCTTTCCAGCGGCCCCGGGGAGTGTGTACCACCGGCGTTGCAGAGACACGGAAGGAACTATTTCCAGCAACACCGCAAGTTGCACACATCCACACGTACGTTTGAACCACACCGAGGGACGTCTACAGGGCTCGAAGCCCGAAGGTATCAGGTAAGTGTGTCAGTGCACCACCGGGGGTGCTAGGGACGCCAGCCCCTGGTGCCACGGCAGCACTTGCCAAGACCTATAAGACTTTTTATGCTGAATTCCATCTCCACCCCCTTACGCCACCTCCACTGTGCAACGGACATCTGAAGTGTATGTTTGGACATTTGTGCGGGACCACATTCATTACATTCTGGGGAATAGACCGCAGACACCACTGGGTGAAGCGGTAGTACCCTGAGTTCTGGACATTACCCCGATCACAGTGACGCTAACTGTGATCACCCCCCATTATGCCAGACTCACTGTATGTAATTTTATCAATAAATTTCTTTTTTCACACCCACAATTGTATCCATCCATTGATGTTAGCGCAGGTTTCCTAACTCTTTTACCTTGCTTATCACTAGGAGGGGGCCTCCCTCTATTTGGATTCCAGCAGCTGCACTAGTACACATAAATCAGAGCGCCAGTCCCACTTTCTTGTTATACTACATGGAAAGCCTGATTTTGGCCCTCTACCCTTTACTCTGTAGAACACCTCACAGTCATACTGCTCTTTCTCAATCCAAACCCACCCATGACTAAGCTCTGAGAAGCATGCCACGCGCTGCACCAATCACAAATCGGCAAACAAAGTTCAGTGTCTCTTATATGATGGAGCCTGGCAGGGGAGTTACACAACTCTCAGGAATGCTTAGTACATTTGTGCAATCAAGCATGGCTTGCCTGCTGATGGTCTGCTCCAGAAATCATTGTCAGAATGCCAGTTAGGGGAAGCTGCAGCACTAACCCACTCACATGCTCAAAAGCATTACTAAGACCAAATACACACACAATTATGGTGCAAAACATACATGCAGACCGCAGGGGGTGGTTAGCTAGAGGAGGGCCCAGGGGCACTCACCACTTGTTACTCCAGTCTAAGCCACGCCTGTCCATACTCCATTTATGCCATACTGAATCTAGTTTACAAAGATCATTCACCAGTAAACTCTACTCACCTATATGAGGCTACAGATTGTATGCAGCAGCAGGGACATGAAACACTTACATTAGCAAGTCAGCCCTTTCTTCCAGGATACAGATTAACAACACAGGTTCAGTGGCACTTAAAATCAAGATGAAAGACATCCTCACAACCTGTGTCATTAATATGTGTCCTGGCTGAAAGGGATGGTTTGCCCACCCTATCTAACCCCAAAGTGTGTCTGTTGCTCTCCCGTTTGTTTTGTCATTTTATAGTATTGTAAAAATCAATTGAATCACCAGTGCTACATTGCAAATAGTACATGCCAAACGGATAAATTCATCCTTATGTATACATACCAATTCCGGCCGCCTGGACGACCTCACCGGCCTCCACCTCCTCCTCAGGGGCCTCCAATGCTCCATCCTCGGCCTCGGGTGGCAGTGCCTCCACAGCCCACCCCTCGTCATCGTCAATTTCTAGGGCCCCCTCCTCCGGCCTCCCTTCCTGCGGCTGGTCCTCCAGGGCCACCGCTGCCTCCTCATCCTCCATGTCCTGGGACCCCTCCTCCGGGCTCCCTACCTGCGGCAGGTCCTCGAGTGCCACCTCTGCCTCCTCCTGGGCCTGTCTTGCGCGAGCACGTGCTGTGTATGGGAAAATTCAAAAAAGTGGCAATTAGTGGTAATTACTATTAAGCCTTAACAAGCTATAAATGCAAAGGTTAGAAGTACAGAGAATTGTACAGGCAAACAGCTCCTTAGTGGCCTTTACAAAACACAGCCTGTAACATGGCAGGTATGCTGTGACATTTGGGCCATTGTAAGCATCACAAGCATTAATCCTCCCCAATAACATATTTTATGACCATTACAGGGTGTCAAACAGGAAGTAGCACTCATATATTGTATGCCATGTTTAACTCATGATCAGGCTGGTGACCTTAGTGGATTAAATAATGTCAGGTAAGCAATCATGTCCAAATGCACATTTACTGTTGAAATACTCACATCTAGCAATGCTGGCCCTTATTGCTTGCAGCCTCTCTGGCTCCCTGCGCCTGAGGTCGGACCACCGCCGCTCCAGCTGAGCGATGGTCCACCGCACCTGGGTGCGTGCGTATATACGGCGGCGGGCCACCGCATAGGCAGTGCGTTTCTGCCTGTTCGTTATAAAGGGGCCCGCCCGCCCCAGCCTGGTCTCCATAACAGAGACCAGTGTCCTCAGCTCTGCTGGCGAGAAAGGTGCTGCTCTGCCATAGGCCGCCATCTTAGCAATGGCACAAATCAAACAATCATGTGCTGTCATTGGTTGATCAGAGTGATATTTGGTATTAACTTTATTGTTCATTTTTACACTAACAGCGTGTATGCACCCGAACAGACGGCTAACCCATTGCATCGCACACCCATCCTAAACAGACAGTGTAAAATAAGATGGAAACACATTGGGGGAAATTTACTAAAGGAAATTTGTAAAAATTAGGTGTATTTGTATCCAGAAATACACTTATTTTTGACATTTACTATCCCGAAAATACGGCAATTCGAATTCGTATTAATAGCACATCAATACGACTACGAATTGATGTATTTTCGGTATAGTAAATGTCAAAAAAAAGTGTATTTCTGGATACAAATACACCTATTTTTTTACAAATTTTCTTTAGTAAATTTCCCCCACTATATCTAATCTATAACATTCACCAAACATGGGTATAAGCAACAGGTGAAATAGTCTGCATCACTAGACACTTACACCTAACTCAACAAGGTACTAAACAGCTAATTTATAATGAAAGCTATGCAGCAGAAACATAGCAAATAGTGGCAGACCTTTTCCCAAAATTAGGCCATGCTGCCATGTGTACACTTACCTTCTACTGGCCCCTACTACAGAGGTGGAATGAAAAGTAGCTAGCATCCAACCTGAATTTGGAGTGCTTTCACATGTGATTTGGATGCTAGCACTGATTACTTGTGGCTAAGTGGTGGACTGGATTGACATATGGAATGGGTAGTGTCAGTTGTACTACATACTGTAGCAAACAAGTGCACAGTACAGAAGTACATTCAAATATACATTTCATGTCTGACCTCAGTTTTATTTGGCATACCTCCCAACTTCTGTCAGTACGAGCGCCCAAAAAGGGGGCGGGCGTATGCAAATGAGGGTGCGGCTTATGCTAATTAGCCGCGACCTCATTTTCATACGAGAAAAGACGCTGTGCGCAAGCGCACAGCGTCTATTCTACTAGATTGGGGGTCTCCCAACTGTCATGTCCAGCGGGACAATGCCTGCCGCGGGTGGGACAGCGGGACAGGACCTGAAAATCGGGACTGTCCCTCTAAAATCGTGACAGTTGGGAGGTATGATTTGGTCATTGGTGTTGGAATCTGCATTTAGCTACTAAATCAGACTTACTCAGTTTGCCAGGTTTTTGGGAAATATTTTTCAACACCAAGGGGCGGCCCGTATGCGCCGCACGGTTGACGCTGGCGTACGGGACGCGGCCGTACGGAACGCAGGTTGCAGCTGATTAACGCCAATTACAGAAATAGTATTTAAAGTTGTCCTAGAAAGGCAAACACTTGTTGCAAACATGGCTGGCTCAGAGTCAGAGGAAGACCAGGTGGTGCAGAATCTCTTGTCCCGCATGGAGGCCAACACCACCTATGTCCCCCTCAACCCAGAGCACCCAGATGGCCCATCAACATCAGGCCAATCAGCAGCTGGCCCATCCTCAGCATCAGCAGAATCATTGGGAACACAGCAGGTGGCTTCCCAACAGAGTAGCCAGCCCAGCACTTCAAGTACAGCAACCGGTGGACGTGCCCGTGGCCGTGGCAGTGGCAGTGCCCGTGCCAGTGGCCGTGCCCGTGGCCGCAGTGGGGCAACAGAGGAACCAACCACAAGAAACATGGCATATGAACCGCGGGAGCTTGACATCCTGGTGACCCGGGCACGTGATTTAATAGAGTGCCCAGCGGTAAAGTTGACACACACAAGGAGATGGAAGATCTGGGAGGAGATAACGGCGGAGATTAATGCAGTGGCTCCACAAGTTCGTCAGACGGAGCATGTTAAGAAGAGGCAAGTACATGTGTGTTACATTTGAGTAGTACAAGTCCAGTAATGTTTACATTCAATATTAGATGGAGTTGGTCAATGGGTGTTCACGTTGCTTAAAGGCACAGACATGTTGGCCATGACATTGAATTGATAGTTATTGGAGGGTGACTGTTGTTGTATCTTCTAAGGGTTGGTTTTAAAAATGAATATAATGTAAGTTTGGTGTCAGTAGGCACATGTTGTATTATGTTTCAGATTGCAATGGGTGCTACAGCAAACATGAGGAGTTACATGTATTAATATGTACACTTTGATTGCAGGTGGCACGACTTCAAAGGCAACCTCAAGAAGAAATTGACCCAGCGGTGGGAACACAGCCACACCTCTGGGGCTGGCCCCATGCCATCAAAGCTGGAGCTCACCCCCCTGGAAGAGATGGCCCAGTGCTGCATTGCAGTGGAGGAGGTCCGGGGGGTGAGCACTATAGACAGCGAGTCCCCAGTGGAAGTGATGGCTTCTACGCTTGAAGGTAATTATTTGCCAGGCCATAAGTAGATGTTTTAAATTTGGCATGGAATGTGTGGTAATTGGTAATTTCTCGTTCAACAGCATCCCCACCGCTTGGTCAAGATTCTCTTGAGGAGGTTGTGGAGTCTGTGCCACCTGGCCCCAGTCGCAGGCCCGTGCAGCAGCAGCCGGGATTGTCCGCGGCTGAATTGTCCATGTGGGGCCGTGTGCTAGATAGTATTGTGCAGCAGGGAGACTCGGCATTCGAGCGGGTGCGTAGGGCCGAGGAGGTGCTGCAGGGTTTGACCACCAGCCAGCAGAGTATTGCTGCGAGCCTGCAGGCTATGAGTGCCAGCCAGCAAGCTATTGCTGCTAGCCTGCAGGTGCTGGCTGATCAAGCCCTGCGGCAAAATGACCTCCTCCTCCGCCATAATGAACTTATGGTGGAGCTAGTTACCAGCAATAGGGTCCTAATGTCACCCGCTTCGGGTGCATTACCAACACCATCACTCCCTGCTGCCAGAGGGGGAAGAACATCCACCCCCTCACCAGCATGTGCTCCACATGAGCCACCATCTGACTGTGGCCGTGGACGAGGCCGAAGAGCTGCTGCACGTGGCAAGGAGCCTGCCAGGGGCAAACGTGCCCGCAAATGAACTTGTGTCCCCATTAATCTCCACCGTTATGTCTTCCCAAATCTTCCATTGAGCTGTGTGTGTCAGCATCCTGTGTCAACATCCGTGCCCAGGGTCACCACATTTGCCCGCGGTTCAAATGTCATGTTTGGTTCCCCTGTTGCCCTGTTTCGGCTACCATTACTGTGTGCTGTACTTGAAGTGTTGGTGCTGTACTTTTGTTGTGAAGCCACCTGATGTGTTCCTAATGATTCTGCTGTGGCTATTTATTCTATATTATTTCCTTTTAGTCCTGTTATGGTACCATTTGTTTTGTGATGTTTTTGAAATTTTTGCCAAAGTTTCTTTAATAAATGTTATTTTGGCCCCACAAATGTCTGTATTCATTGATACATGCAGAAGTGCCATGTGTATTAGTATTATTAATATTAAGTTGTGTTGATTATTTGCAGTGTAAAAGTGTGTGACAAGTGCAGCATGTAATGTTCCCTTTAAGCTGCAATGCTTCCAATTGTAGCAGTGAGAAGCGTGTAATTAACAAGTAATGGGTAAAGTATGTGATTGTATTGGGTTCAGGTGACATTGGTTGAGGTGCGTCCGTCCTGATTAGGCGTTCCGATTGCCTAGCGCATGACCGAGTGGTGTCCGCAAAGCAATAGTAGCCTTTTGGACACCGCACATTTCTACCCTTTTTGTTCGCGTGCAGTCGGCGTGCTGTCCGAATGCACGCCTACCAAAATATGTGTACTCCCCCGTGTCCGCCCATGTTTCCGCCCAGTTTAGCCCACTTTGAAACTACGCCCCTGTGTCATTCCGCATGACGCCCATAACACACCCATATTGCCCGAGTGATTGCGGTGCACATTTCTGTACGGTATTAATGAGAACAAGTACGGAGACCGTGCGTGGCACATGCGCGTCGCGTTCTCCACGCATGCGCAGACGGCTAAAAAACGCCATCCGAGAGAATTCGGAAAAGTACGCACCGATCAGAATAAGGGCCAATGTGTCATTCATACTCAATGACAGCAATGAAATCAGGTGTTGTTCCTTCGTCAACGGTTTCTCAGATTGTCATTCTTTTCCCCAGATCATCAATGAAGGCAAATTAAAACATGGGGCCAAATGTAATAGGGTGAGAGTTTCAGAAAGTGAGAGATTGGGGAGAGTTTTCCCATGTTTTTTAAAGCAGCAATCAATTACATGGCAAAATCAACCTGGTTTTGCAGAGTAATTGATTGCTGCTTTAAAAAACATGGGAAAACTCTCCCAAATCTCTCACTTTCTGAAACTCTCACCCTATTACATTTGGCCCCTGGTGTTTTTTAAATTTCTAAGTGAAATTTCCCAAAAATGGTTTCGAGGTGCACACCACCGGGTCCAGAGGTATCTTGATGCTGAATTTGGTGGCTCTGATTGCCACGGTGTGTCTGTAATGCGACAGACACGCACGCACGCACTCACACACGCATGCACACACACTCTTCAACTTATTATATACAGATGGGTCTGTTCCCATCTTGGCAGGGGATGGCGCTGGCGTCGCCAGCCGCCATCCCCCGCCAGTGCCATGGCGATCGTGAGAAGGGGACGCGCGCGCACGAGAGGCGCGCGCGTCCCCTTCCGACGGCGCTTCCATACGTTTCCCCGGGTCCCCGCCGGCTTGCCGGCGGTAACCCGGGGTCCCCGCCGCCTGCCCGCACCCCCCCTAACCCTGTCCGTCTCCCTGAGGCGGGGACGGACAGGGTTTTCGTCGCGCTAGCGACGGAGACTGAGACGCGCGTGCGCGTGAGACGCACGCGTGTCTCAGTCTCATCGCTGGCGAGGCTGCTGGTGGGTCGCCAGCGCGTACATTCTGGCGACCCGCCAGCAAGGATAGGAATAGGCACATACTGTAGATATATATAATATATATGTCGCAGGTGTTTGTCTTATGTAGAATCCATTGTGTTTCACAATGACTAGGCATAAATTATATTAAAATGGCTACGTGATTGAAATACTATAGTAAAAGTGACTTGATATTATAGAATAATCTTTTGTTTAATAAACTTAGGCATGTGATGTTGAATTTACAAAGATCAGAAACACCAGCCAGTCTGAACATCTTGTAGACACCACTAGATAACAAGGGTGCATGCATAGATCCCAAGGTCTTTAGGCCTAGAAGGTCACAATATTTCTGCCTAGCAACAAGACCTAGGTGACGGGTGAATTGTTGATAGCATCATTTATTCAAGACAGACCTGTCCATCAAATCTTGACACATATAAATAATGAAATCATAAAACGGAATAAAGTATAAATATTGGGCACAAAGAAGGTGTGTGTAGGCAGTTGAGTAAGAACAGGCAAGCACATGGAGAGGGGCTGGAGGTAACTATGAATGGGTTTAACACCTTCAATGGTAATCCCAAGAATTTTCCAGGCTATGCTTCAGTGCCCAGACTGGCAAACCCGCTGGTTGGCACCTTAAGCGATGCCAGGCTCCTCTGACATATGTCGTCCGTCCCCCCGTCCCATCTCATCCCCCCAGCTGTGTCACAGTCTTGTTAGGTTTGCCAATCAATTTTATATTTCTTGTGCTAGTCTGTATTTGCAAATACCTGTAATCAAGCAACCTTGTAAAGTAAAGCATTGTCATTCATTTATTTAAAGTTTGTGCTGGTGTAAAATTATTTAAGCGTTTGCTGTTATATTTAAGGGTTATAATGCAATTAAACACATGCACGCGTTATCAGTATATATGTAGGGGGTGGTAAGCAGGCAGGGGTTGGTATGTTGGCAGGAGAGGGTATGCAGGCAGGGGCTTGTATGCTGGCATGAGGTTGCATATGGAGCCAGGAAGTGGTATACAGGAAATGGGTGGTATGTAGGGTTGCCACCTCACTTGTCATAGATTCCTGGAGATCCCCCCTCCTTGTCCTAATGTGTGCGCGTTCCTGGAGAAGTGGGCGTGGCCTCAAAAGTGGGTGTGGTCTGCTTAGAAAAGTGGGCATGGTCTCTGTAAACCGGTTTGAAATGATAAAACTGTTATGTATATAATATACACACACACACACAAATATATATATATATATTTATATATAAAAAATGGTTTCCAAAACGGCACTCTAGGTACAATTCATAGCAACAGTGGTGCAGGGTCCAGAAAGAAATTATATATATATATATATATATATATATATACAGTATATATATATATATATATATATATATATATATATATATATATATATATATATATATGTAGTGTGTGGTGCACTGATAGCGCTTTTACTCACTTAGTGTGTCCCAGTATTTAATCTGGTATGTGATTTTGGAAGTGGGAAATAGTGACTGCAATAATTATATTACATCAAAATAATAACTAAAAGAACACTCCAGAATTTAAACTGTGTCGCCAGAAGTCATCAATAAGTCCTGATTTCCACAGGACCAAAAGGTATGTAAAAAGGTGGTATGGCTTCTGCGCCTCCAGTGTTCTAAGACAATCAGTGCTACAACAATCCTTCTAGGAATATATAAATGCGCGTACCAGCAGTTAGCTGAGAATTTGCATGTAGCAGTATCTCTCTCCTGACCGATCTCCTTCCCTTTTCCTTCCTTTTTGCCCGTCTCATTGGAACATATCAGAACTTGGATTATATATATCCAGGTGGTCTTTTCCGGCCGGTCTCGTCCGCATCCCTTAAAACCAAAAAAGTCTCCCAACACGGGAAAAACTCATAGTGTGATATTGTTTTGTAAAACAAACATTTATTTAAAACAAATACAATACACATAAAAAAAGAAAAATATGAAAAATAGAAACAGTGTAGGTGAACCCGTACATTAGCAAAAAGATTTTTTAGCTTATCTGGTTGTGATGCCAGCTGGGGATAGAGAGGAATTAGCCCAACCGGTTTCATCCCTTTATCTTGTAGTATGGGACTTCTTTATCCCCACTTGGCCGCAGGTTGAGTAAGTCAGTGTAGTTGGTCATCCCCAGGAAACTCTGTAGTGCCTGTTGGTCAGCTGGAAGCCGCATTTGCAGGATGGCAGTAACCATATTCAGGTCTGGTTTGACGCCTTGACTGGTGAGCACGTGGCCCACGTACGCCACTTCTGTAACTCTGAACTTACATTTGTCTGGGTTGAGTTGAGGTTCAAAGCATGGGCCCGTTTAAGCACCTGGCGCAGTCGCTGGTCGTGTTCTTCCATAGTACGGTCCCATATCAGGATGTAATCGATGATGATATCACAGGGATAGCCTGCAAACAGTTGCTTCATACAACGCTGGAAGACCTCAATGCGATTCCATAGGGGATGTGGAGGAAGACATACCGCCCTATTGGGGTCATGAAAGCAGTGAGCAGGGATGAAGCTCTGTCCAAAGGGATTTGCCAGAAGCCGCACTTTGCATACAGAGTACTGAAGACTGTGGCACCAGGCATGTCAGCAATCACTTGCTCAATGGTGCGGAAAGGGTGATACGGACGCAGAAGTGTATTGTTCAAGTGTACTATATCAATGCAAAGACGTACAGTACAATATTTTTTTGATGCGGCCACCATGGTGGACACCTACTGTGTTGCTTCCTCTATGGGGGCAATAACACCCAATTGAGTCATTCTGTGGATCTCTTGGATAATTTTATCTTTCATTTCAATAGGGACCCTCCGGGGGGCACAGACAGTAGGTACAATGGAGTCATCCAGCCTCATATAGTACACGACAGAAAGCTTGCCAAGTGTACTGCAATCAAATAAGTCCTGAAAGTCTTTCATTTATGGAACGGTCATCCGCAATACGCGTGTTCCTCAGGTCCCAATTTGAGAAGGCCTAGCTTCATACTGTCAGGGAGGCCTAACAGTGATTTACAGTAACCTGCTGATCCACAATGTGGAATAGCAAATCAGCCCGGGTAAACTTTAGCTGTGCGGTACCCCATGTGGTGATGATCTGGCCACCATAAGCTACAGTATCAAGTTGATCTTGTCTTGTGGGTTTATCAGTTGGATCTATTTCACGCAGTTGTTTGTAGGACATGACATTGCACTTTGCACCTGAGTCTATTTTGACTGTGGCCACCTTGTTCGTATGCTTTGCTTTCAGCTTGATAAATATTTTGCCCCTTCTCATCCAAGTAGTCTACACTGTCACAGACTGTCATGCCAACTGTGTCACACCCTGGCTCTGTTTCAACCTGGTTAATTGGCCGGGGTGGGCGGCTTTAGCGTTATTGAGACTGTCGCGTTATGGAAGTTTGATCTTTGCAGCACCTTGCAAAATGATTCCACTTGCCACATGCGTTACATCTTAATCATATGCGGGGCAGCTTTGCCTGCCACAAGGGTGCTGAGCCGCACAGTTCCCACATGTGGAAAATCGGTGTGGAACGGCCGCCATGACACACACCTCAGTGTCCTTTTTTAGTTCCTTTGTGCCCTTTTCAGACTGTTCATGTAGCACACAGATGCTTATGGCAGTTTCTAATGTGAGGCCCTTCTCCCACAGCAGCTGTGCGCATACTTTGTCGCTGTGTATGCCACATACGATTCTGTCATGGATGAGCTTGTCTGTGAGGATACCGAAATTGCACTTCTTTGCCAGCAGCTTAAGTGTGGTGACGTAGGACTGTATAGTGTCATCACCCTTTTGGTTTGTGCTGTTGAAGATCTGTCTGTCCATGATGACATTCTTTACAGGCATGCAGATCTCTTCAAACTTTGCAAGTAGGATGTCAGGATCTTCTCTGTCTTCTCCATCAGCGTATACAAAAGCATCTGATTTTTCCACAGCATCGGTGCCTGTGAGGTTCAGCAGCGTGTATGCCTGGACTTTTTTTGATGTGTCTGAAAGGCCGGCTATGGAGCACACGTGCCATTCCCTTATAAACCTCAGCCAGTTGTCAGAGACGTTTTCATCAAATACCAGCGGATCTATTCTTCTCAGACCGTGTGCCATGGCAATCCCTCTTCTGACACCATGTAGATGTGTATAGCAACAGAATCACGACCACACATGCAGCATGAAAGTAACACAGGTCTTTACTCAGCATGAGGCAGACACTAATAGGGATGGCCATTGACCATTGATGATTTAAAATCATTGATGGTTTATGGCCGATGTTGGATACTTTTGCCATCGATGTGGGAGAACCAGATGGTTTCCCTACATCGATGGCGAAGGAGAAGTGGTGTTTCCTTTTTTTCAAGGTGCTGGGACACGGAGCATAGATCCGCCCGAGTTTTGATTGGCCCACGGGCCATTCAGTGATATATAATGAATGGCCATCGATACATACCTCCCAACATGACCCTCTCCAGGAGGGACACATTGCTCTGTTTCTGGACTTCTCTCTTAATGTATGATTGCCATCATCTGTGGTGACACCTTTCTTATCAATTACCTAGCTCCCCACAGGTGATGGCAATCATACATTAAGAGAGAAGTCCAGAAACAGAGCATTGTGTCCCTCCTGGAGAGGGTCATGTTGGGAGGTATGATCGATAGCTAAAACTATTGATGGTTATCCATCAAATAGTTTACTACTATCGATGGCTGGGTGTAGAATCACCATTGATGGTGACCATCGATGGAGTCTGCACTGATGGCCCTCCCTAGGCACTAGCACTCCTCCATGCAGAGACTACTGTGTAAGCTGCAGTAGTAGCTCTGATTTCAGGAACACAGTATACACTACAGTATGGGGGAGAGATCCTTGCAGCCCCGTCTCTCGCCCATTGCCCCATACCCTCCAACATTTTTAGGGCAGAAGTCGGTACACATACGGAAAGGGGGCGTGGTCATGGATAAAGTGGGCGTGGCCACGCCCCCTTTCCGAATGTATACTGGTCATTTTTTCAGATATATGTGTTTTTATATATATAGAAGGAGGTTGGCGCTCTCTCTGTATGGTCTACACATCCTATATGGCACTAGTAACACATCCTATCCTTCCAACTGTCCCTTTGGCGTCTCTCTCCTTTTCTTTACTGACGTCTGCCTGACTGGCCTGGCAGAGGTGGTCAGTTTGTAGATCCGTGTGACTTCTACACTGACAACTGCAGCTTCCGGATGACGCTGTGCGGGAGCGCAGTGTCAGCGGAGTACACGGGCTTAACTCCGGGCTGGGGGAGACTTGTTGCAGGTGCGATGTGTCTTCTTTAGGGAGTAGTACTTCCTGGGGTCCGCAGTGCCAGCGCGTGACATCATAACGCTGGCACCAGGGGAGAGAGGTGCACAGTGTCACACCGAACGGAGGAGCCAGGACAAGGACGAAGTCGGGCATATTGGAGAAAGCACCAGTCGGTGACTGACAGGAGCCGGGGGAAGCAGCAAAATAATCGGTACATTCGGTACAATCTTTATTTGCCGGTACAGACCGTTAAAAAACGGTACTGTACCGGCAAATCCGGTACAGTTGGAGGGTATGTTGCCCCTCCCTCCCATTCGCTGCTGCTGGAGACTGTCATATACCGGAGGACTGGGAGCACAGTCAGAAGAGCTCAAAAAGGACCAGATGCACTAAGCTTCAAAAGTGATAAAGTGGAGAGTGATAAACAGCAAGCCAATCAGCTTCTAATTGTCATTTTTCACACACAGACTGTGACATGGCAGGTAGGATCTGATTGGCTGGCTGTTTATCACTCTCCATGGTATCACTTTATGATGCTTAGTGCATCTGGCCCTGTGATTGTACACTAAACCAGGACTCTCCTGCATGAGCACCAATACTGCTTTGCATTCCCATTCACAGCAGCAGAGAAGGATAAGGGGACGGAGGGGGAGATAGATATGGCCTGCTGTAAATGTATCTTATAATTGCACTGGTCTTTTAAATATATGTAGGGAGCACATGGCCCCTCTACTCCGATCAGTCCCCACAGTGACAGCTCTGCTTCTGAGCAGTGAGCACTGCAGCAAGCAGCAGGATAACATACAGGGAAAGTGAAAGTAAATTGTCAGGCATGAGCAGTAGGATCCCGGTCATCTCACTGCGAAAAAAAACAAGGGGAGAACAGGGAGCTGGATTCACAGTGACAGAGCTTTTTCGCAAGCCTTGTCCTTCCATGTGAATTATGATAAATTCATACGATTTTAAGGAAAATTACAATGTGAATTTAATCGTTATTATCCCATTCTGATTAGAATATATTTGACAGTTTTGATAAATGGGCCCCTTAGTAACATTTGTGTCCATTATTCTTATGTTCTTTCCTCGATCTCTGTCACATGATATACCATTTGAATCCGCCCAACGCCCATATTTTCCAGTGCAGCAAGAGAAGAAATACAAAGTGCAAGCTGTCCTCGGATGCACTCCCAGTGTATTGAGTGGACATGGCTGACATTCAGAGTGTCACCGCTGTCTTGGTGGCTCTAGTAACTGTGATCTTAGCTCTCTCCTATGGGAAATATGTATGGACGAGAAGGAAAATGCCACCTGGCCCCTTCCCTTTGCCTATTCTGGGGAACTATCTGCAGCTTCGGTCTGAGGGGCTAGTGTCTGGCTTAGTGAAGGTGAGTTCTCAGTTAATGTAGTTTTACTTTCGGTACTTGTTTCCTAGCACGGCGCCCACGATATTAAGTTGTATGACATCGCATCGCATGCCATATGCCCGCATGCGATGCCCCTATACGATTTTTAATGCTATAAGCACCCTAATGGGTGCTTACAATGTTAAATGCACCCCACGCCACCCCCACTATCAACGCCAACCCGAAGCGTAGCGAGCGGTGGCTGTAGGCGTGCTTCGACCTTTTCATACCCCTACTATCCACGTCGGTGTGGAGTTGAATTTATATAGTGTGGCGAGCCACTGAGCCCGAAGCGTGGCGAGCGGACTCGTATTACTTTACATGTATTCCGCGGCCGCTCGCCACGCTTCGGGCTTGGTGGCTCGCTGCGCTCGCCACACTATATAAATTCAACTCCACGCCGACGTGGATAGTGGGGGTATGAAAAGGTCTGAGGACGAGTACCGTCACCCCTCTTGGGCTCGCTGCGCTCACCACGCTTCGGGTTGGCATTGATAGTGGGGGTGGCATGGGGGTGCTTTTAACATTGTAAGCACCCATTACGGTGCTTATACAATTAATTATCTTATAGGGGGCACATTTAACATTGAAAACACCCATTAGGGTGCTTATACAATTTTAAATCGTATACCATTGTATATGCCATACAATGGCATACAATGTGATGGTATACAATTTAAATTTGTATAACATCAGCTGCCATCATGTAACATCGCATCGCATACCATCGTATGCCTTATGGTATGCGATGGGCGCCATGCTAGGAAACAAGTACCTTTCTTTCTATTGTGACCTACGTGTGTTATGTTTCCTCGGAATGGGATGAATAATTTGGTTGGGTCGTGCATCTGGGATCAGAGAGTGCTAATGTTAATCACATGCCTACTGGTTCAGTTCTTCCTTGGACAAGAATATGTTAATTAGAATACTATTAACCAATATATATTAAATCATCATCTTTTTTTTATTGTACAAAAATGTCCATATAACAATAAATTAAGCTGACGTTCCTTTGTGCCTTCTCTACTGTTGACCATCACCTCCGCTGTAGGCACTGAAGCTTCCCTTTTGGAACCCTTCTTCTCTAGAACTAATACCCCTTTCAGACAGAAAAATCCCAAAAACCCAGGTATTTCCCGGATACAAAAACTCTGGTACAACTAGGCAGCAAGGGGCTGACCCCCTTTCACACAGGAGCAAAAACCCGGGTATTTCCCGTGTCGACCCCTTTCACACAGAAGCCGGATTTTTGCTGCAAAACTCTGTGTGTCATAAGAAAAGGACAGTTTTAAAGGCACACAGAGATGAGATCATGAAAAGTGGGAGGTGTCTGCTCACTGCATTGCATTAAACATGGCTGACAAGTTGCAGAACCTGAAGGACATGAGTGCTCTGTGTGTTTTGCTGCTTTCTTCCTCCCCTCTGACATTGAGCAGCTCACGGATCTCCTCATCTTTCCAATGCGCCATGGCCATTTAGTGCTGCGCCCGCTCAGCTAATCAGGGAAGCTGAAAAGATCAGCTAATCGCGCAGCGCCATGCTGCACAGCCAATCAGCATAATTTTTCAATAGTCGGGAGAAAAACACGGATCGGACCCTTTCACACAGCCGCAAACACGTGTCTGACACGGGAAAAACCCAGGTAAATACCTGGGTCGAAGTCCCGGAACTTTAGACCCGTGTTGACCCTTTCAGACAGAAGAAAAACCCGGGTCGACACGGCAAGAGCAGGGAAATTTCCGGGGTACTTGTGTATTTTGGCGGCGCCCACGATGAGGATCGCGTCCATCGTGTGTGAAAAATCGGGTCCATCGCGTCCATCGCGTCGCGTCGTGTGCATTAACATGGCACACGACGCGACCGACGCGATGGACCCAATTTCTCCATAGGCTTCAATGTTAAAATATTTTAACATTGAAATCGTGTCGGTCGCGTCGGTCTTGTGCCATTATAATGGCACAAGATAAGATGGACTTGATAAAGTCCATTTTACATGTAATAAAATGGGAAATGGGCCAATATGGCCCATTTTTCATTGTATATGTCCCCGTCATGTCCAAATATAACTGACCCCCCATTGTGAGCGGCACCCCAGTATTGACGTCAACCCGAAGCGTGGCGAGCGCAGCGAGCCCGCGAGGGGCGGCGGTGCGCGTCCTCCGACCTTTTCATACCCCTACTATCCACGTCGGCGTGGAGTTGAGAATAGAATAGTGTGGCGAGCGGACGAGGATACCTTCACAGCTATACACGCGTCCCCTCGCGGGCTTCACAGGTGTCCATGGCGACGCGGACACCTGTGAAGCCCGCGAAGGGACACGTTTACCTGTGAAGGTATCCGCGTCCCCTCGCGGGGCTCGCTGCGCTCGCCACGCTTCGGGCTCGGTGGCTCGCTGCGCTCGCCACACTATTCTATTCTCAACTCCACGCCGACGTGGATAGTAGGGGTATGAAAAGGTCGTAGGACGCGTACCGCCGCCCCTCGCGGGCTCGCTACGCTCGCCACGCTTCGGGTTGGCGTCAATACTGGGGTGCCGCTAACAATGGGGGGCATTTTTATTTGGACATGACGGGACCATATACAATGAGAAATGGGCCATATTGGCCCATTTCCCATTGTTTTCTATGTTAGATGGACTTTATCAACTACATTTGATCTTGTGCCATTATAATGGCACAAGTCCGACGCGACCGACAGTATTTCAATGTTAAAAATATTTTAACTTTGAAGCCTATGGAGAAATCGTGTCGGTCGCGTCGGTCGCGTCGTGTGCCTTAACTTTAAGGCACAGGACGCGACGCGATGGACCCGATTTCTCCATCGGGTTCAATGTTAAAAATATTTTAACATTGAAGCCTATGGAGAAATCGCGTCCATCGCGTCGCGTCCTGTGCCTTAAAGTTAAGGCACACGATGCCCACGACGGGCGCCGCCAAAATACACAAGTACCATTTCCGGGTCTTTTTTTCTGTCTGAAAAGCAGCCCATACACGCTGCTATGAGGGTGTACTTTTCGTGCTGTACTAGCACGGATCACATTGCATTGCATGTGCATGCTTGCAAGCACATACTTTTTGTACTTAGGTTTCATCACATTGCATCGCATTGCATGCACAACGCATGCACAGGCAATACAATGCAATGTGATCCTTGCTAGTACAGCACGGAAAGCACGCCCACAAAGCAGCGTGTATGGGCAGCTTAACTCTCTCAATCCATCGGGATATGGTCATTAGGTCGACAGGTCATTAGGTCGACATGGGTAATGTCGACAGGCAAAAGGTCGACATGGGGTGTTTCATGCCCTACCATCCACTATGGCATGGTGGGATAATAAAATAGTGTGCCCGAAGCATGGCGAGCCATGCGAGGGGACACAGTGCTACGTTTCAGTGTCCATGTCACTGTGTCGACATTCGGGTAAAAAACTGTGGCATGGTTCGACCTAATGAACATATCCCGATCATGTAGACTAACCAAGTGCCACAATAAGCCCATAACACTCATCATAAAAGCCTAAAGGGGCATACACACGTAGAGATGTGTACTAAGCAATTTTGCTAAGCTATTTAGGGTAGGCGATTTCCTGGTGTCCAGATCTTTCATGGGGAGTGCATACACATGCAGAAAATTGTGCTAAGCGATTTTGCTAAGCAATTTTGCTTAAGCATTAAAAGGCCGGGTAGTGGATCAGATTGAGAGATTGTGATCAGTATCTCTCATTCTGTACACACAGAGATTTGCAGTCACTTGCTAAGCAATTTGACTAGATTGTGACTGCATGCACTAGCAGGAGATAATTAATCTCTCGGGGCTAGGGTTACCACCTAGTCCCTTTAATTCCGGACACATATTAATTACACAGGTTCTGTGGCTGGCTGACTTCAAGACTCCACTTCACCTGATTTTAAACTGCCACAGAACCTGTGTAATTAACATGTGTCCGGAATTAAAGGGACTAGGTGGTAACCCTACTCGGGGCATACACACGGAGAGATCTGCGTTGGTCAGATTGCTTAGAAAATATAAAAAATTTGCTCCGTGTGTATGCCCCTTAACGCCTCTCTTTACTAAGCATCTCTATTAATAACCCATATATATATATCTGCCTCGATCATTTTCCTTGTTTCGCCCTTCTCTTTAAGACTGTAAGCCCTCATGGACAGGGCCCTTTTTTGTTTTTAATATACTGCTTATTAAAGATTTTTGTACAGTAAAGGCCCATACACACTAGGAGATTTTCATTTCAAGACTTTGCCAAAATCTCTGCTAGATATATCTTTCACCAATTTAGTGCGTACACACTGAGCCACTTTTTCCCATAAGAGCAAGAGATGTTCAGGAGGTGAAAGACTTTGCTAAAAAATCTTTCATATAAAAGGCTATTTATATAATGGGTGGGGTTTGAATTCCAAGTATGGGAGAAAGGCCATATTATTCCGTGCATTTCTGTTCTTGGGGCCTGATTGACAACTGGTCGCTGGGCTGCATACTGTATATTCAGTGCCCAGGGATCAGGCCTCCGTGCACGTAGGGAGAAATCCATGCAATGGCCATTACACATTAAGCTATACACCGTGATGCCCACTAAGCCACATAGCATAATGCCCATTACACATCATACCACACACTGTGATACCCATTAAATATTATCCCACACACCGTAATGGCTATTACATATTATGCCACATTAGTGCCGCTTACCTACATGTTAATTACTAAGGGTTTCATGCTCGATGCCACGGGGGAGTTTAAGAGCAGTGAGAGCGGCAGCCGGGCCGAGATAGTTGTGAATCAGACAGCGTGTCCTGGCTGGTGGTGGCCATATTGGCCGTCACTCAGACCGGCACTGCTGCATTTTTTTGGGGCATCAGGGTGGACAGAAACTTGTCCATCTACTGCCAGGAGGTAGCAGGAGGTGAAGCTGGCTGTCGCAAGCGTCTGTCCGCGGAGCAGCTCTGAAGTGGTGGGGAAGCCGGGGATGTGGTGGAGCTCACCCGCTATGCAATTCCCCTCATAGGAGCCCGAAGTTGGACAGGGCCCCCACACTATTATATTCTCAACTCCACGCCGACGTGGATAGTAGGGGTATGAAAAGGTCGTAGGACGCGTACCGCCGCCCCTCGCGGGCTCGCTACGCTCGCCACGCTTCGGGTTGGCGTCAATACTGGGGTGCCGCTAACAATGGGGGGCATTTTTATTTGGACATGACGGGACCATATACAATGAGAAATGGGCCATATTGGCCCATTTCCCATTGTTTTCTATGTTAGATGGACTTTATCAACTACATTTGATCTTGTGCCATTATAATGGCACAAGTCCGACGCGACCGACAGTATTTCAATGTTAAAAATATTTTAACATTGAAGCCTATGGAGAAATCGTGTCGTTCGCGTCGGTCGCGTCGTGTGCCTTAACTTTAAGGCACAGGACGCAACGCGATGGACCCGATTTCTCCATCGGGTTCAATGTTAAAAATATTTTAACATTGAAGCCTATGGAGAAATCGCGTCCATCGCGTCGCGTCCTGTGCCTTAAAGTTAAGGCACACGATGCCCACGACGGGCGCCGCCAAAATACACAAGTACCATTTCCGGGTCTTTTTTTCTGTCTGAAAAGCAGCCCATACACGCTGCTATGAGGGTGTACTTTTCGTGCTGTACTAGCACGGATCACATTGCATTGCATGTGCATGCTTGCAAGCACATACTTTTTGTACTTAGGTTTCATCACATTGCATCGCATTGCATGCACAGGCAATACAATGCAATGTGATCCTTGCTAGTACAGCACGGAAAGCACGCCCACAAAGCAGCGTGTATGGGCAGCTTAACTCTCTCAATCCATCGGGATATGGTCATTAGGTCGACAGGTCATTAGGTCGACATGGGTAATGTCGACAGGCAAAAGGTCGACATGGGGTGTTTCATGCCCTACCATCCACTATGGCATGGTGGGATAATAAAATAGTGTGCCCGAAGCATGGCGAGCCATGCGAGGGGACACAGTGCTACGTTTCAGTGTCCATGTCACTGTGTCGACATTCGGGTAAAAAACTGTGGCATGGTTCGACCTAATGAACATATCCCGATCATGTAGACTAACCAAGTGCCACAATAAGCCCATAACACTCATCATAAAAGCCTAAAGGGGCATACACACGTAGAGATGTGTACTAAGCAATTTTGCTAAGCTATTTAGGGTAGGCGATTTCCTGGTGTCCAGATCTTTCATGGGGAGTGCATACACATGCAGAAAATTGTGCTAAGCGATTTTGCTAAGCAATTTTGCTTAAGCATTAAAAGGCCGGGTAGTGGATCAGATTGAGAGATTGTGATCAGTATCTCTCATTCTGTACACACAGAGATTTGCAGTCACTTGCTAAGCAATTTGACTAGATTGTGACTGCATGCACTAGCAGGAGATAATTAATCTCTCGGGGCATACACACGGAGAGATCTGCGTTGGTCAGATTGCTTAGAAAATATCAAAAATTTGCTCCGTGTGTATGCCCCTTAACGCCTCTCTTTACTAAGCATCTCTATTAATAACCCATATATATATATCTGCCTCGATCATTTTCCTTGTTTCGCCCTTCTCTTTAAGACTGTAAGCCCTCATGGACAGGGCCCTTTTTTGTTTTTAATATACTGCTTATTAAAGATTTTTGTACAGTAAAGGCCCATACACACTAGGAGATTTTCATTTCAAGACTTTGCCAAAATCTCTGCTAGATATATCTTTCACCAATTTAGTGCGTACACACTGAGCCACTTTTTCCCATAAGAGCAAGAGATGTTCAGGAGGTGAAAGACTTTGCTAAAAAATCTTTCATATAAAAGGCTATTTATATAATGGGTGGGGTTTGAATTCCAAGGATGGGGGAAAGGCCATATTATTCCGTGCATTTCTGTTCTTGGGGCCTGATTGACAACTGGTCGCTGGGCTGCATACTGTATATTCAGTGCCCAGGGATCAGGCCTCCGTGCACGTAGGGAGAAATCCATGCAATGGCCATTACACATTAAGCTATACACCGTGATGCCCACTAAGCCACATAGCATAATGCCCATTACACATCATACCACACACTGTGATACCCATTAAATATTATCCCACACACCGTAATGGCTATTACATATTATGCCACATTAGTGCCGCTTACCTACATGTTAATTACTACGGGTTTCATGCTCGATGCCACGGGGGAGTTTAAGAGCAGTGAGAGCGGCAGCCGGGCCGAGATAGTTGTGAATCAGACAGCGTGTCCTGGCTGGTGGTGGCCATATTGGCCGTCACTCAGACCGGCACTGCTGCATTTTTTTGGGGCATCAGGGTGGACAGAAACTTGTCCATCTACTGCCAGGAGGTAGCAGGAGGTGAAGCTGGCTGTCGCAAGCGTCTGTCCGCGGAGCAGCTCTGAAGTGGTGGGGAAGCCGGGGATGTGGTGGAGCTCACCCGCTATGCAATTCCCCTCATAGGAGCCCGAAGTTGGACAGGGCCCGCTTTTTTTTTTTTTTTAGACGTTTGCTCTAGCCTACCCATGGAAAGCCTAATTGCTTACTTCTTCAACCTACTCTCTACTCCACCTACCCATAATCTATCTTTGTTTTTACTATTGTTTGTATGGTGATCTTACTGTTTTTGATAACGTAATATGTATGTAATTGTGTTCTTATGAATTTATGAAATTTGACACTTTGATACTCAATAAAGTAAAGCAAAGAGCTACATGTTTGAGGTTGCATGTGATTTTATAATTTTACCGTTTATGTGAATAAATAATTTTATTAATCCATCCCTTGAATCAATTTTTCATTCTTCATATACAAGCACTGTTAATTACCTTTTTTTTAACCCCCCTTTTTCTAACAGCAGCCAGAATCAGAACCCACAGCATCGCCTGTCCCATCCCCCAACTGTGGACTGCTCTCCTCTTTCCACACAATGGTATCATCAGTGCTCATTGGCCCAGTGCTCATTGGCTGATGTCTGCCACATAATAGACAGGTATTGGCTGGGAGAGAGAGAGAGAGTCAGATTTATTTATTTTATTTAAATTAGTGCAAAATTAAAAATGGTGTAGTGAGGTGGAAAAGAAAGGCAATAACCAAACTCGACTTTCACTACACATGAGTCCCCTCTGGGTGCCCTCTGCTTATCGATCATATTCCACCTGTATTGGCCGGAAGAGCCCCTCATGATTTATTTATGAGACAGGAAAGTCAGCTGTTCTTTTCCACAAACCCTCAGAAGACAAATAGGGAACAATCAAATATGAATCAGAATGTTGCAGCCAGCCTGAAGTAAAGCAAAATCTCACTGCTAACTTCAACCACAGTTAGATAAACCAGTGAAACGGAGCTAAATAAACAAATTGATCTTTAACTTTTCCTGTGTAAGTTGTTTCACCCAAATGCCTGCCAGGAATATTATTGCCCACTGTCTCTCTGCTAACCACACACATGCAAGCATATTGCCATATATACTGTACATTGGTCCTTATTCAGGTTGATTCACTTGGGAGAAAATTCACATGGGGGACCGATGTTTTGCATATGCGCAGCAGCATTTCTGTGCTCGATGAGAATACACAACCAGCCTTTTGTTTGGGGGGTGGAGAGGGGCATGGGGTGCTGGCCTGGGCATTAGCATATGTGATCGCCCAGCGTTTCATTGGCATTTCCATGAAAACCTGGGTGTATATACAGTATGCTAATGTGTTCATGACACACATGCAGGGGTCGGACTGCTAACATAACTGGATGTCAGCTGCCCCCCCCCCCCCCCCCAATTCCCTTCATTTGTACACGCATATGTAAGGGTGGCCTGGACCACTCTTACATATGCGTGCGCCTTTGCCATCATTCGATGGTCGGCGACCATCGAAAGATGGGGGAGGTTCCCACTGGCATGTGAATGGATGCTCGTGTAAAACATCAATTCATGAGCCTTGCGAACGCATCCCATGTGCGAATGGGTGACGCAGGCTAAGTGACTGGCATGGGTGCAAGTTGGTGCCCGCGCGAGTCAACCTGAATATGGGCCATTATGTATTCTGTCTTCATGCAATTTTAATTTTTATTTACATTTTTTATATTTTCAGCTGTAATGATTTTACAGATATTTATCTGCTACTTTCACAGATATCTGAACAGTTTGGCCCCATATACACTGTTTACTTGGGCGGCAGACCCACTGTCATTTTGACTGGGCACCAAGCCATAAAGGAGGCACTATTGGACATGGGAGATGCCTTTTCGGATCGAGGATATATGCCTGTAATTTTCCGTATATTCAATAATAGAGGTGGGTACTGAATATTGCATTATGCCGAAAAAGGGTGCCGGACGGGGTCCCGACAGTCAATAACCCGACGTCGGGATCCCGACTGTTAAAACACAGACGGCCGGGTTCCCGACGGGAATAGACTAGGTGGCTCGCGTAGTGAGCCCGCAAGGGACTTTGTTGCGCTGGCCACGCTGTCTGAGTCTGGGCAGTCGGGATAATGACTGTCGGGATCCCGACTGTCAGAGAAACATACCACACCCGCCGAAACATAACTATTAATGAAACAGTAACCCAGAAAACAGGACTTTTTTGTTACTAACATTTCTGGGGTCCTGCCCATAGCTGCAGTCATGGCAAAACAAACAAGCGGTCACTCCCATGGCTCCACCCCCCATACCGCCCCTTTCCAGTTCCGACGGCTCCGCCCCCTGTCTCATTTAGCTCGCTGACCTCTCCTGGAGAGGGCAGCCAGAAAGTAGGCAAGCCTGCAACAACAGCAGCAGCTGCAAGAACGACCACAACTGAGTCAGAACCAAAATATGTACTTTTTAGTTGGAGATGAGCGGTTCAGATTCCACGGAATCTGAACCGCTCTGAACATCCCCAGCCCGACTGCCCGCGAGTCACGCTTGCGAGTTTCCGACTTTGTTCGGAAACCCGAGCGCGGTCTGATTCTCGCAAGACGCCAAGTCTATAAAAGACTGAGTTTCTGAGTCATTTCATACTCACGCTTCCAGCTGCGCACAGCTCTGCTAGTTGGGCTGCGTGCAGGAGCCTGGGGTGAACTTGAATCATCAACCCCATAAATCATTAGTGTGCAGAGGGTTGTTGTGCAGAGGGGGCAGTGCAGACAGAGGGATGTTGGGCAGTGCAGACTTCAGAGGGGTTTGTGCTGTGCAGACTCAGAGCAGTGCAGTGCAGACTAGAGGGGTTTGTGCAGTGTGTAGAAGGGTGTTGTGCAGTGCAGAAGGGTTTGTGCTGTGCAGAGGGGTTTGTGGCAGTGCAGACTCAGCAGAGGGGTTTGTTCAGTGCAGAGGGGTTTGTGTGCTGGGTTATATATAATACACTTATACTGTAATTATTGTAATTGCCGTGTGTTAGGCAGGCTGTCAGTCAGTGTAGTGGGGTACACAGGCAGGCTGTCATTTGGGTTTTCATTGTTAATTTGTAGTTCATTGTGGTGTGTGGCCACTGTGGTGTGCTGCCCTGCAATCCAATACACCATACATATATACTACTGTCAGAAGCAGAACAAGTTCCGTGTGTGATTGTTCTGCCTCCACAGTCCACGAAGTGTTATCCAAGACCTGTCCATAAAAAAAAATACTGCACCCCAATACTATACACCACAAGTTCCGTGTGTGATTGTTCTGCCTCCACAGTCCACGAAGTGTTATTCAAGACCTGTCCATAAAAAAAATACTGCACCCCAATACTATACACCACAAGTTCCGTGTGTGATTGTTCTGGGTCAGCATTATACAAGCTGCGCATTAAAAATAGTTAAAGTAGAAAAAATAAGATCCACTAATGATGTAAGATATGCTATTAGTACTGTATATCTTAAGGTCCATACACATTGGGCGACTATGCCCAGCGTGTATGGACAGCGATGATAGCGCTCATCACTGTGGGGAAAGCCGCTCAGTGCATACACACTGAGCGGCTTTCCCCCTGCCCGGCGCCAACGGAAGGGGGGAGGACGGCATTGCATAGTGGAGCGCTATGCAAAGCCGTCCTGAAAGCCACTCATCTGCTGGTATAACCAGCAGATAAATGGCTTTCCCGGTGATGTTGTGGAAGCGTGCAGCAACACTCACCGCTCATCGCTGGGGCATACACATTGGGCGGCTTTGAGCTGAAAGCCGCTCAAACCTGCTGTTTTGAGCGACTTTCAGCTCAAAGTCGCCCAGTGTGTGTATGGGCCTTTACACCAGCAGCATAGCACTTCACTATATTGCAATGAGGGTTTCCCATGGTCTGTCCTAGGACCATTGAAAAACACTGGATAAATAGACGTGATCCACCATTACTTTATCATTTCCATTAAAACCAAAAATAACTATTTCTCGTTGTTATTTTCTATTGCCAAACCACAATTTGCTAGATAGAATGAAAATCAATGGTACTTATTTCCTAGCACGGCGCCCATTGCATAAGATTGTATGCCTTAATTAAGGCATACAATCTATACAATTGAAAAGATTTTTAATTGTATGTACAATATCGCATCTTATGGATCTCATCTAATGGATCTCATGGATCTTATGCATCCATAAGATGCATAAGATCCATAAGAAGCCATAAGATAAAAGATCCATCAACACCAACCCGAAGCGTGGCGAGCGGCGGCGGCACGAGTCCTCCGACCTTTTCATACCCCCACTATCCACGCAGCGAGCCACCGAGCCCGAAGCATGGCGAGGGGACACGTAATACCTGTGAAGTAATGCGCGGGGCTCGCCATGCTTCGGGCTCGGTGGCTCGCTGCGCTCGCCACACTATATAAAATCAACTCCACGCCGACGCCAATTGTATAGATTGTATACTGTATCTCGTCGATCTCGTCCATGCACAAACACATAAGATGCATGCAATGCTTGCGATATCGTCCCGACACATACAATCTAGATCGTGGGCGCCGTGCTAGGAAATAAGTACAAAATCATCTAGTAAAAAGCAAAACTCACAGATATTACACAGCTTTATTTTTATACTGCAATATAGATACCAGTTTGAACACACCCCACCCAAATCTAACTCTCTCTGCACATTTTTCATCTGCCCCACCTACAGTGCAACGTGGTCTTGCCCATTTGTGTGTTTTTCTGCTTTGCTAACAAAGATCAATAAGGCCCTTAGTGGAGCAATTATTTTGAGAGCCAGGGTTGATGAATGGATGCGTATTGTTTTACAAAAAAAAAAAAATCTAGTCTTAAGGCCGGTTCGAGGGACGGGCGAAAGTTTATGCTTATGCAATTCTCAAAAGTTTTGTAAAGTGAAAATATTTTTAATTTAATGGACCATTATAGACCTTTAACCCCTTCAGTGGTATAGCCGAAATTTTTATGGCTGAGCGGACTCTCCCGAGAAATTTGCAAGAACATGCCACTGTAAAGAAAGGGTGTGCCAGTGGTGAAACACCTGGTGCCCCACCATCCCCATGTCGCTGATCCTCCCCATCGCCGCACCTCCCCTTCATCACTTAGACCAGGCTTTCCCAACCACGGTCCTCAAGGCACACCAACAGTGCAGAATAAAAATGGGGGTATACTGCGCTAAAAACTAGGAGGGTTTTTCACAGCGGCTCAATAAAAAATGCAATTTATAATGGGAGAAAATGAGCGCTATTAAGATAAAGGAGGGAGAGATAAAAGCTTAAGAAAAGGAGAGATATCCTTTTCTTAAGCTTTTATCTCTCCCTCCTTTATCTTAATAGCGCTCATTTTCTCCCATTATAAACACCAACAGTGCAGGTTTTAGTGATATCCAGGCTTCAGCACAGATGGTTTAATCAGAATCACTCAGGTACTAATTAAGTCACCTGTGCTAAAGCCTGGATATCACTAAAACCTGCACTGTTGGTGTGCCTTGAGGACTGTGGTTGGGAAAGCCTGACTTAAGGCCCCCATACATTAGGCCGACTTGTCCTTAGGACAAGTCAGACCCAATTCTCCTGCGAGCCACCCGGCAGCTCTCCGGTAGGCTCACATACAATTTGCCACTTGATGAGCCAATTTTTACATGGGATAAATCGCTTGCGATTTATCACATGTAAAACAAATGGGGAGCTGCAGGGCGGTGAGGAGCAGTGGGGCGGGCAGCGGCGATTCCAATGAGGAGCAAGGCAGCGGCAGTAGTGGGGGCGGGTGCCGGGGGCGGCGAGTGCTGCTGACCTGGCCGGACATGTGATCACAAATAGCAGCAGCGGGGACGGGCAATGCAGTGGCGGCTATTAGATTTTCAAAATACCTGTCAAATGACAGGCCGTTCTCTAATTGGCTGAGAGAGCTCTCAGCCAATCAGAGAACGACTTGTCATTTGACAGGTATTTAAAAAAATCGAATACCCACCACTGCACTGCCCGTCCCGCAGCGCTGCTATTTGTGATCACATGCCCGGCCAGGTCAGTGTGTGCTAGTGCTCAGGGACCCCAGTCAGTCTGCATGCATATGCCTGTCAGGTGGGCAGGCATATGCATAGTATACAGTGAGGTCGGACGTGATCTTATGTGCTGACCGTCCGACCTCCCTAATCCGGTCCGATGCGCACGGGACCGTGCATCGGATCAGATGTCACAGAACTGCGATTTTGGGCCGATTTCACCCAGCTATCGGCCCAAAGTGCCGAAATCGGATGAAATCGTCCCAAAATTGCATAGTGTATGGGAGCCTTTAGAAGGATCGGGTTGTTCGTGAAGGATCAGGGCCGCTCGGGGAGCTTCGGCCCTACTGGGATGTCCAAAGATAGGAATACCTGAACAGACGGACGGCTGAGTGTTCATACTTAGATTGTCCCTTAAGATGATAAGGTAGTGTGCAAAGCTTGAAGACAATTAGTTAAAGTGTTCAAGAGTTATCATGGAACATACTCTCACACACACACACACACACACACACACACACACACACACACACACACACACACACACACACACACACACACAATTATTCTTATGTAGATATTTTTACGTTTGGTATGTATTCTTTTATCAGCAAAATATATTTTTGGTGCACTACAAGTGCCAATGTATCTCAGATGTTAGGGCATGTTGATGGTTGTAATTTTTCAAATAGCAGTATGCCCTGGCGTCCATGTTATACTTTAGCTTCAACATCACAGGCATCATTGGTACTCGGTATAACATATTTGCTTGGCAAATTATAAGAACATGCTTAGATGGCCTATACTTGCCCACTTCAACCGATCCTCTGTTCCAAATCTCCAAGTCTAAGCTGCAACTGAATTTGCATGTGGACAGATACTACATATTTTGGTGCACCTGCATCGTACAGATTTATGCAAACAGTATTTTATCAGTTACGTTTCTGTGGTTAGCTGAAGACACAATCCAGGGCACAAAATAAGTTATACAATGTAGGTTCTACATTAAAACAGACAATGGTGGTCTATGCACTGTGCAGCACCTTGTATAACAATTGCCATACATTTATACGGTAAATATTGAAAAAATGTACAGTACCTTGACCATGAAGCAAATTAACATACTGTACTGATGAGCTGTACTGTACATACTGTACTGATGAGCTGTACTGTACATACTGTACTGATGAGCTTCTGATGCAATTTATATTTGTACACATTTATGCTGTTTTAGGATTAGCTTTCGCCAATGGAGAGCCGTGGAAGCAGTTAAGACAGTTTACTCTTATGACTCTCAAGGATTTTGGAATGGGTAAGAAGAGTTTAGAAGAACCCATAAAGGAGGAGGCTCATTATCTTGTGGAGCACTTCAAAGGCTTAAATGGTGGGTATATTGTACTGCATATTTGCCTACTTTAAAATTCTCCTCTCCGGAACAAGCCCGGAGAGGAGACTGTCAGCATCACGTGTGGGGGCAGGGGCCTGATGTAGACGTCATCAAGCCCCACCACCAGCACTGAAAATCCCCCGATTTGCGGGGCCTCGCAGAGAGGCGGGGCTAAATGGCGCTATTTGCATATTTAACACTGCCGCGAATCGCAGTGATTCAACTATGCGGCCGGTAACTGCTGGGGAGATCGGGAGGGTGAGGCAGAATCCAAGAGGATTGCCCACCTTTCCGGGGGGGGGCCGGGAGGGGGACCCGATTTCTGGGACCCTCCCGGCCAATCCGCGAGGGTAGGCAACCCTGTTGTACTGTATGTCCAAAGGGGCAGAGTGTCAAACTGAAGTTGAACCAAACTCCTAATGACTGTATTTACTGTGCAACAACCATTATTTTGATCGGAATACATTATATCATTGTCTTGCTGATCAAAACCTTGGTCCCTATTACTTCCCTATTACAAAAAATAATGCTAACCCACCTGTTTGTCCATGTGTAATAGTATAAAAGTCTTTATTGGAGAGGAAGAGGATGGAAATGACCAGGCAATTCAAAATTTGATGGATAGTGCCAATTTTGAGGACTGATGTTAAAGACTTTTGTCCCAATTACATTTAGAGTTGGGAGCTACTGTATGTCCTTAAAAGAGGTACTATGCACATGCTGGTGCATGTGGCACTATATATTAAGGAGAATTTTTTTTGAGACACTGGAAATACCACCAGGGAGATATCCATAACCCAAAGTGACATGACTTCAATCCTCTTGTGTCCTGAATCGAAGGGTCAAAAGGTTCTGAAGAATGTCTTAAATCATTTCAAATTATTTTTGCAAAACAAAATGTAGTGTGATTGGTTGATGTCTAATAGATGAAAAGAATGCCACAGACAGAGGCAATACACTAAGAAAAATATAGAGGGGTTTTAGGACACTAATGCCCTTATTCTAGTTGAATCGGACGGATGCGTATTTTCGGACGGCCACTGAGTGTTCTTAGCCCCGCCTACCGTGCGGATCACTCACACCGTCCGAATGTGGTGAAACGCAGAGCGAATGGACCGCAAGCGGATGTTTCATGCAAATCTCCCCTATCTGTGGAATCCATTGAATGATGGACCGAGTGGTCAGACAGCACCGAGTGCTCCAGACCACACGGACATTTTCCCGAATGAAAGCAGGGACCTGGCCGGGCAGCTGACCTCCGGCTATGTCAGTTGTCCGCCCCCCCACATGTGCGTTATGGCCTGATTACCATACCTACACGCAGTGTTTTCATGGGAACGTCCATGAAACGTGGGGTGTACGCATATGGTAATGAGCCTAAACAACCCTTAACGCCCCTCTCCACCCTGATCGGATGGCTCCATATGATCATTTTCTTATGGAACTCACGCCGTGTTCGTACGTGTGAGGCGTTCACACATGCGCATATACGCCTCCGTACATGCGCAAACACCAACCATCAGCCATCCGTCCGCATTCGGAGCCATCCAACTCAACCAGAATAAGGCCCTAAGTGTCCTAGGAGGGCGCCTAGAAAGGATTGGATTTGCTCAAGCTGCGGTTTCGTTGATTTGGGAGTCAGGCCCAAATAATGTGAAAGTGCAAAAACAAAGAATGTGAAACCGCGCTAGGTTTAAAAACATGCAACAGGTGTAAAAAGTATTAAACAATTTTAATAAGTAATTACACTATAAAATAATTTAATAGATTCATTAAATCATTCCATTAGAAATTACTGGTACCAAGAAATGAAATTAGAACCTGGATAGTCACCCAAAGTTCAGGTGGAGTGGTGTCCTGTGTCCGTTCCTATAATGCTTCCCTTGTTAATGTCCCAATTTCTGGAGGCCGGTTTTGTTATCCTTTGTGCAATTAATTGTGTTTTTAAACCTAGCGCGGTTTCACATTCTTTGTTTTTGCAATACACTAATGGTGTGTACACACTTGTACAATTTAGACTATATTACAATTTAGACTATATAGTGCAGATCTGCACTATATAGTCTATGCAGCCAAGACTTTCTGGCTGCGATACGGAACGTGCTTAGGGATCACATCTGGATCGCAAGGGTTAAAAACCCATACAATCTGCATGCGATACAGATTAGATTTTGAATATATATACAAAATCTCATGCACATTGTACAAGTGTGTACACACCATAAAAGCTAAATCAAAGTCAGAGGAGGATGTTTGGTACTGTAGATGTTTGAAGCAGTAATAACAGTGGAGAAGTGTGTCATGTCAATTAATCAGCAACTACATATATTTTTCTAGAATGCAGTTTATAAAAACTATTCCAAATCTGATTGGTTATCCCACTCTTTACCAACCCATGAATAACCAAAATGATAATTATTATTTGTAGATTAAGTTTAATACACATTATATGCAAATAACAAATTATTATCAGAAATGGTTGCAACAGGATACAAGGAATAAAGACAATTTTAAAACAAAAAATAAATAACCAGAAGTGGCTTTCTCAAAGCACAAACAGGAAGCAGGAACCAAGATCCAATGAAAATTCCAGCATCACTCACATTTATTACAGTATTTAAATCTAAAAAAAAAAATGATGTGTTAAAAAAAAAAAAAAAATGTTTTTCTTGTATAAGGCAAACGTTATAGGTCATTAGGATGAATAAAAATGTTTGTTTACCAATATTCACACCTATTTTGACAAATGGCACTTGGCACTCAAAGGTTTAAGGGGAAATTTAGGTGGCGTTCTGGTTCATCCGCTCCCCGGCATGATCACACTGGGGAGTGATGTTTTCCTACTGTGCATGCGCATAATGATTTATGCACATGTGCAGGGTCCCTGGGCGAACGGACTCAGTGACTTCCATAGTCGCTGATCCATTCACACGAACCAATGCGAGCCAGGGTCATGGGGCGGCAGAGTTGGATGTCACCCATGGGAACGCCCATCCTTTTATGAGCATCCCAATGAAAACACTGGGAGTTTCCATGGGATTGCGGGCGGGAGGAGGTGTGCCGGGGGTGGGCGAATGACCTCACATGATGTCACCCGTCCGACCACAAATATGTAATATCACCACTGACTTATATGTGCGTACCCTGGAGAAATCATTAGATGGTCGGCGACCATTGAATTATTTTTCCTGCTGCGGGCACATTTAAGGGGATGTGTCTTCGTGACACTGCTGGGACTCGGTAAGCTGCGTATAGTAATGTAAAGTTATACAAGATTAATATATATATATATATGTGTGTGTGTAAAGAAAAGGAGTTTCAGAGAGCGCTTCAAAATATAAGACAATTTAAAAATGATTGATATTTAATAAAATATACAGATATATAAAAAACCTGTAATCAGGTAGTATAAAGATACATGTGATGAACAATGAATACAGCTCTTATTAGTTGTTCAGTTTAAATGATGACAGGGCCAACGCGTTTCCTCATGGTCATGACTTCATCAGGGGCGAGAAATGCAATCGGATATCACTATGGTTGTCCTATACCGTGGTATCCACAGATGAACAATTCTAGACAATATACGGGAAGATCCCAATCACTCGAGACAGAAAAAAAGTTTTTCTCAAAGTCAGTGGGGTTGTTTTTAGGGACTTTTGTTGGAAGAGAATTTCCACAATAACGGGCTCAGGAGCAGTAGCATGCAGCTGGAGTTCACCAAAGTGAATCATCTATATATATATCGGCTTATATTCGGGTCGATATATATATATATATATATATATATATATATATATATATATATAGATACAGAAGTACCAACACACTCGCCATTCCTAAGAACGGGGTGCAAACAGCACCCACTTCCCAGGATGGGGTGTAGTGGCCTGTGACCACACACTCTAGTAAATACAAACACAGAGGGCCCAGCACTCACTACAACAAACTAAATCACCTTAACATTCAAATAATCAATTAAATATATAATGGGGTTTTAGTTCATGAATTGATCAATGCATTTAAGCTTGCAGCCCATCGCCAAGGGACCCCATTTCACTGCAAGTCCTACACTAACAACTGGTTTTCATGGGAACCTGACAACTGCTTGCACATCATAGCTAAAATGAACATGTGTTTTTTTTCCTGGGTTAAAGCTCAACTGCCAAGTACCTTATGGCTTTTAAAGGTGAGACCATCCCAAACACAGCACCTGAATTAGTATTAAAGGGGCAGCTGTCACAGGTTTCAGGTAAATGAGCTTATCTAGGGTGCATGAGAAAGCTATGATCACAGTAACAAAGGTTAATTAAAAATGAACCCAAATATATAGATACAGAAGTACTAACACACTCGCCATTCCTAAGAACGGGGTGCAAACAGCACCCACTTCCCAGGATGGGGTGTAGTGGCCTGTGACCACACACTCTAGTAAATACAAACACAGGGGGCCCAGCACTCACTACAACAAACTAAATCACCTTAACATTTAAATAATCAATTAAATAATGGGGTCTTAGTTCATGAAGTGATCAATGCATTTAAGCTTGCAGCCCATCGCCAAGGGACCCCATTTCACTGCAAGTCCTACACTAACAACTGGTTTTCATGGGAACCTGGCCACTACTTACACATCATAGCTAAAATGAACATGTGTTTTTTTCTTGGGTTAATGCTCAACTGCCAAGTACCTTGTGGCTTTTAAAGGTGAGCCAATCCCAAACACAGCACCTGAATTAGTATTTAAGGGGCAGCTGTCACAGGTTTCAGGTAAATGAGCTTATCTAGGGTGCATGAGAAAGCTATGATCACAGTAACAAAGGTTAATTAAAAATCAACCCAAATATATAGATACAGAAGTACCAACACACTCGCCATTCCTAAGAACGGGGTGCAAACAGCACCCACTTCCCAGGACCCGAATATATATATATATATATATATATATATATATATATATATATATATATATATATATATATATATATATATATATATATATATATATATATATATATATATATATATATATATATATATATACACGAAAACAGCTTTACCCGGCACTCTGCTTGTGAATCAATTTGCTTGCTGCGGTGCCATCCAGGGAACACAAAGATCCAATGTAACCAGTGGGAAGGAGGCGGCACTCTCACAGACTTATTCAGTAGTTAAAAGTCCTTTATTGTAGCGTTCCTACGCCGTTACGGAGTTACCTCCGTCATCAGGGACACCATGATGTCCCTGATGACGGAGGTAACTCCGTAACGGCGTAGGACCGCTACAATAAAGGACTTTTAACTACTTAATAAGTCTGTGAGAGTGCCGCCTCCTTCCCACTGGTTATATATATATATATATATATATATATATATATATATATATATATATATATATACTTGTTGACGGTCCGGCACTCCTGCTATGGCTGCAGCTGCTTCCGTGCCCTCCTTTAGTAAGTGGATACAGTCTGATTGCGATAAAGCGGCACTGGAAGTCTTGTGAAGTATTTTAATGCTGGTTCAAAACATACACAATGTCCGACGTTTCGGGGATCAACCGTCCCCCTTTTTTTTTTCAAGGTGTGTGAGTAAGACTCAATGCGAGACCAGAGTGGGTGGTGGGCGTAAATCAACGCCACAGGAACGCCACAGGGATCCCTGGCTGCACACTTCCGGTTTTACTCTTAAAGGTTCTGAAGTGTCTTAGGAACCATACCTGAATTCTGTATGAACAGCTGATGTAGGTCTCAGACCACTATATTTGCACTCATTTTTGTGACGCTACATGTCCATTACCAATTAAGGCACACTACTGAAATATACCTGACCACTGCGTGAACGACCTATTTAGGTCTAAGACCTCACAGATGTATTAGCAGCTTTCCTGTGGCGTTGATTTACGCCCACCACCCACTCTGGTCTCGCATTGAGTCTTACTCCCCTATATGCTGGACACTGTATGTGATTCTTTAATCTGCAAAAGTGTTTATACGCCTTGCTGACTTATTGTTCGCTAAGCCCCTGATGAAGTCAATTTATTGACGAAACGCGTTGGGCCTACTACACCATCTGTACCAATAACAGACCTGCTGTACCTTTTAAATGTGAAGTCTTTGTGAAGACTAAGAAATAAATGTATAATTTTTAATTTGTTGAGTTGTCTTTAAGCGCACTCTAAATCTACTCTCTATCTCTATTTGCCTATTCGGACCCGGCTGACAGGGGTCCATTAGAGTTGCTGCTCTTATAACTATCCTGGGCGCGGTTGGGGTACCATTTTCTGTGATATATATATATATATATATATATATGTGTGCTTTTGGGTCGGCGCTCCCATAACTAGAGTTTGTAAGGCCGTGGTGCTCGGAGAAAAATAATGGTACTTATGTAGTATCTTTTTGATTGTATGCCTTAACTTAAGGCATACAATCATGCGATGCGATCGACCCGATTTTCCACAGGATTCATTGTAAAAATGGTCTTGTTCATTTCCCTACTATCCAAGTGGGCATGGAGTTGGATATAAACCTGTGGCGAGCCACCGAGCCCGAAGCGTGGCGAGCGGACGCAGATTATTTAAAACGTATTCCATGTCACCAAAATAATCCGCGTCCCCTCGCGGGGCTCGCCACGCTTCGCTCGCCACAGGTTTATATCCAACTCCATGCCCACTTGGATAGTAGGGAAATGAACAGGAACATTTTTACATTGAATCCTATGGAAAATCGGGTCCATAGCTTTGCAAGCGATTTGGTCAGATGCGATGCGATCGTCCTGACCCGATTTCAAAATCGGGCGCCCAGATACTACATAAGTACCAAAATAATTTATACAAGGTCCATGGTCTGGCACTCGGCGGGCTTGAATAATGGAGGTTACCACAGCAAAGGCTGCTTTCAACATTTCAGGTTTAATTAATAGGGACCTGTCATCAGGATGATAAACGTACAAAAGTGCAGTGAGTTACATACCTTTATAAACCTGTACATGGTAACACGCTGCATCAGGGACCAAGGGCTCCATCCGGCATGACGCGCTGCGGTGTCCTGAATATATATATATTCCTAACGGATTCAATTGTCAATAGTAAATTCTTCTAAAAGGAGTATAAAATAATAGTTCTGAAAACTAACCACACATTGTAATATTTAACACTTTTTATATTTCTTTAGAGAAACCATATGACCCAAGCAACACTCTGTCCTTTGCTATCTCTAATATTATGTCAAATCTACTGATGGGAACACGCCATGACTACAATGACAAGAAGTGGAGGAAGGTTCTCCAAGACATAAGCCAGGCTTTTCATATCCTGTCATCACAGTGGGGTCAGGTGAGGAGGGCCTTTTGCAGCCTACACTTTAAAATATATTACTGACTATAAAGAGGATATTGAAGCAAACACAAAATTGAGATAACATTTCTTTAGGGATACAGACATCATGTCCACATTTCCATGTGGACATGGGGGGATGGGAACCCTGTCCGTCTCCGCTTCAGGGAGATGGACAGGGTTAAGGGGGGGGGGGGGGCGAAGCGGCTAGGACCCGGGGCGACCCTCGGCGAGGCGGCAGAAACCCGGGAGGAGCCCCGTTGTAAGGCGCGCCTGCGTGCGCGTCCCCTTATGGCGGCTGGCGGGGGATTGCCAATTTACTTGGAGTAAGCGCAAAACCCTCACTGTAATGTAAATCAGGTGAACCTCTGTAGTGTGCAGCTATCTCCAGGACCATGGGTCGACAGCGTACTTTAAAGAAAAAAAAGAGAGATGCACCATGAGCAGAATGTCAAACAGTTCATTTACTAATAATAATGCTCACATACATAGAGGTTTTCAGCTTGCTTCGCGACTGAGGGATCACCGTACGCACAAGCAGCCTTTCCCGCTGCACACTCGGAAGTCGCCTCTACCCGTCCTCGTTCACTCGAAAAGAATGACGTCACTGTATCCTCTGTCTCAGCCTGAGATCAGGATATTTTTTTATCAACAGGGAGGCATCAACAGCAGTTGAGGATCTCAAACTCAAAGCAAAGATAGATCATCCTGGAAGAGTGAAGGTTGAAGACTGAACATGATCTGTTTACTATGAGGCCCATGTACAGGACACAAGGGCACCCAAAAGGATAGAGGAAAGGAAGTTTCATACCCTTCCAAAAAAAGGATTCTTTAACAGTTAGTCATTTAAATACGGAACATTCCGCAGAAAAGGTTGCGATCACAGACTAAGCTGATATACTTAAGAAAGGGTTAGACAAATTTTATAAAAAAATATATATATCCAAGGATACAACCATAAATTATAATATATACTAGTGGACCAGTATTGAACATAAATCATTGCGCTAGCTTAAAATCCATGATCAATAAAAATAGGAAGATATTTCAACAAGGCCTCTGTAAAATTTATTTTAAAACTTTTATATAGGGTTAAACTCGATGGACGAACATCGAACATCTTTTTGGTAAGGAATCTCTAGTTTTTTAAAGCGGCAATCATTCACACTGCAAAATCAAACTGGTTGTGATTTTTTTTTTAAATGATTGCCGCTTTAAAAAAAAACTAGAGATTTCTTCATTTCTTCTTTCATTACGTTTAGTCCAGGACAATTCAGGGGAACGAGTGCCCCAATGCACTCAGCAAACTACAGTACTAGAAAGTTTAAACTACAGTATAAACGGTACTTATATGTTACTTGGGCGCCCACTATAGTTAGTATGCAAGAATCAGCAGATCGATTTGACCATATGTAATGCTTTAATTTAATACTAACCCATCTGATAAAATCTTCAATTCGGAAAAGCCAGTTTGTATACAAACAGAGCAAAAGGAATGTTCTGTAACAATGTGTACCTGCATGAATGCAGTATATGTTCTGTACACATAAATGGAATATACTATATTTGTTGTATGCTTTTTCTATTGCTTCATTGACTCGTATTGACAAATGCAATTAATTCTGCAGCTATATGAACTGTTTCCGAAAATCATGGACTATTTACCTGGACCTCATCAAAAAATATTTACTCTTCTCAAACCACTAAAAAATTATGTGATGGAGAACATCAGGAATCACCAGGAGACGCTGGATCCTGCCTGTCCACGAGATTACACCGATTGTTTCCTCATCAGAATGAAACAGGTCAGACAATACATAGTTACTCATACTCCAGTCTCTTGTTGTAGATGCTTTACAAACTAACTGAATACAGTAAGGGGCAGATTTATTAAGCTTGGAGAAGAGATAAACTGGAGATAAAGCGGAGAAAAGGTAAAAGGAGATAAAGCACCAGCCAATCAACTCCCAACTGCCTTTTTCAAACACAGCTGATTGGCTGGTGCGTTATCTCCTTGTACCTTTTCTCCAGTTTATCTCTTCTCCAAGCTTAATAAATCTGATTAATAGGCAACCTTTTTGAAATCCAGTGATATTTGCACAAATAATTTTATGCAGACTACGGTTCTGCCAGGTGGAAACTAAGATTTGCCGAATGGAGATGTCCAAAAAATTTAACCAGTTCTAAAATGAATTTGCACAGACCAATGGCCTAAATACATTAATGTTATAATCTCCAATGAATTGTAATTTTTGGTACAAAATTTATTTTCAAATTAGTGTTTATAAATAGATATTATTTTAGCACATTCAAGTAAATAAAAGTATTTTGAAATGTTATACATTTGCTTGGTGAAGACTACAAACCCACTCAACCCTAACTGCTCCTAGGGTTAGTGTAAAACTCCTATGGTGCATACATTACACCAGCGTTTCCCAACCTCAGTCCTCAGAGCGGACTAAGGGCTGTTTCACATGCTCTGGCTGATGCCGGGCTGCAAAACACGGCACGGACAAAAGCCACGCCGTAAACAGTAGTTAAAAATGGACAGGATTGTGTCCACATGGGATGGTCACAGCCCGGCCGTCCATTTGCAGCCGGATGTTACCACTGGAAAGGACGGCTGCTGGGCTGTGGCCATCCAGACTGTTCCATACAACTTCTGCGTATGGCACAGCTTCTTGGCCGTGCGGAGTTTTTCTGCCTGGCATCAGCCGGAGTATGTGAAACAGCCCTAACAGTACAGGTTTTAGTGATATCTATGCTGAAATTTTCAAGTGTTCCCTGAAAACTCACCTCTTCAGGCAAGCCTATCATATATAAGTACCACACGCATAAACCTCTGAGGCATTTTCGGTACTTGTTTCCTATCTGGGCGCCCGCTAAGTTAATTGCGCACCATGCTATTCTCCGTAGAGAAATCTGATCGCATCGCATCGTACACATACACGATATTGAACGATGCGATGCGATGCGATCCGATTCGATTTCCCATAGGAAACAATGTTAAATAGATCAATTTACCCAAATCAGCATAGGGAAGAATGGTAAATGGGCCAGAAACCCCTAAAAAACCCACAGAGCAGTGGAATGTCCCCCCAAAAGTAGTTGACGCCACCCCGCCATCAACGTGAACCCGAAGCGTGGCGAGCGCAGCGAGCCCGCGAGGGGCGGCGGTACGCGTCCTCCGACCTTTTCATGCCCTACTATCCACTAGGGCGTGGAGTGAGAATAGAATAGTGTGGCGAGCGCAGCGAGCCACCGTGCCCGAAGCGTGGCGAGCGGATACCTTCACAAGTAAACGCGTCCCTTCGCGGGCTTCCCAGGTGTCCGCGTCGCCATGGACACCTGGGAAGCCCGCGAGGGGACGCGTATAACTGTGAAGGTATCCGCGTCCCCTAGTGGGGCTCGCTGCGCTCGCCATGCTTCGGGCTCGGTGGCTCGCTGCGCTCGCCACACTATTCTATTCTCACTCCACGCCCTAGTGGATAGTAGGGCATGAAAAGGTCAGAGGACGCGTACCGCCGCCCCTCGCGGGCTCGCTGCGCTCGCCACGCTTCGGGTTCACGTTGATGGCGGGGTGGCGTCAACTACTTTTGGGGGGACATTTCAATGTTCAGGGGTGTTTTTGGCCCATTTACTATTGTTCTTATGATAATTTGGCTAAATTGAGCCATTTCACATTGTTTCCTATGGGAAATAGAATCGGATCGCATCGCATCGTTCAATATCGTGTATGTGTATGATGCGATGCGATCCGATTTCATTGCGGTGCCGTACGTAGAAAACCTGGGCGCCCAGATAGGAAACAAGTACCGCATTTCCCTCCTATATCCCTATAGATCAGTGATGGCTAACCTTGTCATTCCAGCTGTTGTTGAACTACACATCCCAGCATGCTCTGCTTCAGTTTTGCTATTTGGCCATGCTAAATCTGATGCAGGGCATGCTGGCATATGTGGTTCAACAACAGTTGGAGTGTCAAGTTTAGCCATCAAGGCTATAGATTATAAGCTTGCAGCAGGGCCCTCCTACCTCCAAGTCTGTCTGTTACCCAGTTTGTTTTATCACTGTCTACAATTGTAAAGCGCAACTTGGATGTGTTGCTGAAGTGTTTGCATTCACATGCAGTCAATTATTTACTTTGTAGGCAATGATATAAAGGCATCTGTCATGGGGATTTTTTTGAGTTGGAGCAGCACATGGAGGTGCACAGTGGTGGATTTTACCTATGGACTCCAGGACTGAACCCCCTCAGTTAAATCTGCCACCTCAGCTCAGTGACAGTGAGCCAGATGAAGTCTGTGGCTGCACTGATACATGTGACTGGCAGTCAATTAACACTGGAAGCCCTACCGGTCAGTCAAAGACACTACAGACCGCCCCAGGGGAGGGTGTTTTCTCACTCTGAGATTGCCAGACTAGGCTCTGATTATCACACGCGCAGTTCGGTCATCACTTTTTCGCATGCACCTGTCCCGAGACCTGCCAGATGCATCGAAGGGGCTGGTAGTCTCCTACTCTCTAGGTATGGGTAGCAGCCGCTCCTGTTGCCACAGGCAGGGTGAAGCTGCCTCTGTTAGGACCTAAAGGTGGACCAGGCGGTATTGCAGCATCTACAGACTCTCTTACACATTCATACGCACGTATGTGCTAGGGATGTGCACCGGCCACTTTTCGGGTTTTGGGTTCTGATTACCTTGAGGTTTTGGGTTCTAATGGGTTTTGGCAAAACACCTCCTAAGTGTTTTGTGTTTGGATTTCTTGGGTTTTGGGTTCTGATTTTTTTGTTAAAGCATAAAAACTGCTAAAATCGCAGATTTTTTTTTTTTTTTGCTCCTACGCTATATTAACCTCAATAACATTCATTTCCACTAATTTCCAGTCTATTCTGAACACCTCACAATATTGTTTTTAGGGCAAAAGGTTGCACCGAGGTAGCTGGATAACTATGCTAAGCCACACAAGTGTGCGGCACAAACATGTGGCTCATGTAAGAGTGACACTGCAGAGGTAGATACGGCAGTATTAGGCAGTGGGCCCCAGACCAGACAGGTAGATACGGCAGTACTAGGCACCAGACAGCTAGATACGGCAGTACTAGGCACCAGACAGTAGATACGACAGTATTAGGCAGTGGGCCCCAAACCAGACAGGTAGATACGGCAGTACTAGGCACAAGACAGGTAGATACATCAGCAATACTAGTATGTGCACCAGCAGAATTTATAATAATTAATTGTATTATTAGGTACTGCTTGGCAGTGACACTCAGTTGCACACGTCAGTGCACCAGCAGCATGGAATTATTTTTTACAGTCCCACACAGCACAAGTATTATTTTTTAATTAAATTAGATATAGCAGCCTAGTATGTAGTTGTACTACTAGGTAGGTACACTTAGGCAGTAGCACTGCCAGTGGCAACAGTGGACTGAGTAAATAATACTGGCAACCTCTATTCACAGTATTCAGTGCAGGCAGCACCAGTGGACTATATATAATTCAATTAATTATTAATACAGGTCGAGTATCCCGTATCCGAATATCCGTTATCCAAATTATTCCGAAATACGGACATTCCAGAATTGAAAAGTGAAAAAAAATATTTTTTTTGCTAAAAACTCACTGGGGACATTTGTAACAGCATCACTGGGGACATGATATGTAACTGGCACTATATATGTGCAAGACAATGATTGCTTGGCATTCAAATTCAGTGCTGAGATAGTACACACATTTTGTTTTTCCGTTTTGAAACCTTGTTTTTTGAACAATTAAAATATATTTATGTGTATTTTATGTGGTAATAAAATATATTTGTGTGTATATTATGTGTTTATACAGCATAAATGCAAGATACTTCAAAATACATCATTGAAATATTAAAATATTCCGAAATACGGAATAATCCGTTATCCAAAATTCTCCTGGTCCCGAGCATTTTGGATAAGGGATACTCAACCTGTAATATAGCAGCCTAGTAGGTAGAGAAAATAAACTACTAGGTAGGTAGGCAGGCAGGCAGGCAGGCAGTAGCACTGCTGTGGTCACCTCAAAAGGTAGTTATATTACACACTATGCAGTGAACCAGCAGAATGTATATAATAATTAATTTTATATTAGGCACTCAGTGGCACACGTCAGTGCACCAGCAGCATGGAATTATTTTTTACAGTCCCACACAGCACAAGTATTATTTTTTAAATAAATTAGATATAGCAGCCTAGTAGGTACTAGGTAGGTACACTAGGTAGGCAGAAGCACTGCCAGTGGCAACAGTGGACTGAGTTACTAAATAATACTGGCAGATTCAGTGCAGGCAGCACCAGTGGACTATATATATAATATAATATAATTAATTATTAATATATAATATAATATTACAGGCACAGCACAGCACCAGAGGTAGGCCCCAGCACAGAGGAGACAGTAGTACTACAAGTACACAGTTAGACTGTTTTCCTAAGCAGAGAGGAGAACAGAGTACACAGCAGCACTGAGGGAGACAGCCCCAGCGAATAAAATAATTAATTACTGCACAGCACCCCAGAGGTAGACCGCACAGAGGAGACAGTAGTACTAGCACCAGCGATTGAAAAATATTGCGCTCAAGGTCAAGCTCAAGTTTAAGCCCCAGCAGCAGCACCAACACACCCTCTCCTAACCCACTACTAGACTGAAGTTAAGATGGCGGGCGCAGAAGCCGCTTTTAAAGCCTCGCGAAATCCGGCGCTGGGAGATGACGTTCTGACCACGCGGACGGACCCGAGTCAGGCGGGAATCTCTGAGCGCTGCTCGGAATCGGGCTCTGAATGATGACGTCCGTGGGGGCTCGGATCTCCTGAATCCGAGTCTGCACATCTCTAGTATCTACACCAAGGAAGGGCTTTCTAGCAGCAATTGTATAAAGTAGATGGGCAACAACCTTAGACACAGAAGTGGCCACGTATTTGTTCACCACTGAATAAGATACAAAGTGCAAAGTTGTTCAAACATAGCCTTACCCGTTGGGTATTCAGAGCATTTTTTTTTTTTTTTTTTTTCAATAGTAGAGAATTTTCTGCATTTGTCTACCAATATACTGGTTAATTTAGGCATATCCATTGCTGACAATGTAACTATACTAAATGGCTTTTCAATAGGGGACACATAAAAATACTCAGGGGGTATTCAATAAGTGCTGTTTATTCGCATAGGTGAAAAAACAATACTAATCAGACCCCGATTATCCAATTGTAGCCGCGTCCGCCACTATTGAAGGCATGTCACGCCAATGCCTTTTCACATTTTTTTTTTTTTTGATCAAAAAGACATTGCTGAAAAATGTGGCAAAAATGGCCGCAATTTCACCGGCAAAGTGGCAAAAAATGTGGATCAATGATTAATGTACCAATCCAGGTGTTTTTCTCCACTTCCGAATTTCAAAAAAGTCCGTCTACTTGAATAGAGCCATTTGCCCTGAAAAACAGAGAAAAGTACCAATTTTTTTTTGGGCTAGGTGAAAAATCGGCACTAATTGAATACTCCCAAAGAATTGTGAGTTTCAAATTTGCAAGTTGGCATTATTTTCAATGGGTCATGACATGGTGTCCTTTACCATTGGGATAAAACACTGATGCGCAGTGTGCTGTCGCTTCTTACTATGCGCAAATTAAATGGTTTAATAAATTGTTTATAAGTACCCAGAAAAAACCCTGACTTTCTGTTTAAAAAAAAAATATGTTTTAAATCGTATTAAACTCACTGCCGTGGCCCACGATTAAGCCCTGGAATTAGCCCCACCCACTTTTCAAATGCCCGCGAATAACAGGTTTTGAGGGATACAGATAACTTGCCTAAAGAACACACAGTGCTGTGATTCCTGCATGGCTCTGTCCCGTCCTCACATAATAAAAACCTGGCATCAGAGCCAGGCTGTTAGATAGATATAGGCAGGCTTGCTGCTTCAGCCTGTGCACACTTGTAACAATAGAGGGGAAGGAAGGAGGGGGGACCTGGGCCCCACAATTTCTGATGCCAGCCCTGGTCCAATGCAATATCTAAAAATATTCGGTACTTGTGTACTAGCACGGCGCCCATCGCATCGCAGACCATATCGCATGCGATGGTATGCGATGCGACGCGATATCGGCCGATATTGGCCGATGTTGTACAATGGCATACAATTTAAAAATTGTATGCCATTGTATATGGCATACAATGCCATACAATGCGATGGGTACTTGTGAGTTATCCGGGCTGCCGATTTTGTCCTTAAGTTTGGTTAACTTAAGGACACCCGACCGACGCGATGCCCACGATTTAGCTCCAAATCGGGGGCATCGCGTCGGTCGTGGCCGTTATAAGGGGCCGCGACGCGATGCCCCCGATTTCCCATAGACAGTAATGTTAAAAGACACGATATCGGGGGCATCGCGTCGGTCGTGGCCGTTATAAGGGGCCGCGACGCGATGCCCACGATTTCCCATAGACAGTAATGTTAAAAGACACGATGGACCCGATTTCCCATAGACAGTAATGTTAAAAGACGCGATGGACCCGATTTCCCATAGACAGCAATGTTAAAATAAAATTACAATGTGAAATTGGGCAATATGTTTTTAAAAAAAATGTTTCATGGCCCCCCACCACCGTTAACGCCACCCCGCTATTGACGCCAACCCGAAGCGTGGCGAGCGCAGCGAGCCCGCGAGGGGCGGCGGTACGCGTCCTCCGACCTTTTCATGCCCTACTATCCACTAGGGCGTGGAGTGAGAATAGAATAGTGTGGCGAGCGCAGCGAGCCACTGAGCCCGAAGCGTGGCGAGCGGACGCGGACACCTGTGAAGCCCGCAAGGGCACGCGGATACCTGTGAAGGTGTCCGCGTCCCCTCGCGGGGCTCGCTGCGCTCGCCACGCTTCGGGCTCGGTGGCTCGCTGCGCTCGCCACACTATTCTATTCTCACTCCACGCCCTAGTGGATAGTAGGGCATGAAAAGGTCGGAGGACGCGTATCGCCGCCCCTCGCGGGCTCGCTGCGCTCGCCACGCTTCGGGTTGGCGTCAATAGCGGGGTGGCGTTAACGGTGGTGGGGGGCCATGAAACATTTTTTTTAAAAACATATTGGCCAATTTCACATTGTAATTTTATTTTAACATTGCTGTCTATGGGAAATCGGGTCCATCGCGTCTTTTAACATTACTGTCTATGGGAAATCGTGTCGGAAATCGGGTCCATCGTGTCTTTTAACATTACTGTCTATGGGAAATTGTGGGCATCGCGTCGCGGCTCCTTATAACGGCCACGACCGACGCGATGCCCACGATTTCGGGCGCGATGAAAAAATCGGCAGCCCGGATAACTCACAAGTACCATGCGATGCGATTATAAATTGTATATGGTTACAATGGTTAAATGCACCCCCACGCCACCCCCAAGTATAAATGTGAACCCGAAGCGTGGTGAGCGGTGGTGGTACACGTCCTACGACCTTTTCATACCCCCACTATCCACGTCGTGTGGAGTTGAGAATAGAAAGTGTGGCGAGCCCGAAGCGTGGCGAGCGGACGCGGATACCTTCACAGGTATTTGCGTCCCCTCGCAGGCTTCACAGGTATCCGCAACCCCTCGCGGGGCTCACTGCGCTCGCCACGCTTCAGGCGCGGTGGCTCGCTGCGCTCGCCACACTTTCTATTCTCAACTCCACGCCGACGTGGATAGTGGGGGTATGAAAAGGTCATAGGACGCGTAACGCCTCCCCTCGTGGGCTCGTTTCGCTCGCCACGCTTCGGGTTCACGTTTATACTTGGGGGGTGGTGTGGGGGTGCATTTAAGCATTGTAAGCACCCATTAGGGTGCTTATACAATTTAATATCGAATATGAGTTAAAATCGCGTCGCATCGCGGTGTATGGCATGCAATGCGATTCGATTAAAAAATCGGCCGACTAATTATCGGGGCGCCGTGCTAGTACACAAGTACCAAATATTCTTAAAAAATAAAATACAGTACATTTCAGATTTGCTTGTTGTTTGCTAGATTCATGTTGGTCTTTGTTTATCTTCACAGGAAGAAAATACTCTCAATTCTCCTTTTAATATGATAAACCTCAAAGAAACTGTGTTTGACATGTTTTTAGGGGCAGCTGAGAGCACTTCACGAACAGTGACCTTTGGTTCCTTGGTATTGATAAAGTATCCTGAGCTGCAAGGTAAATCATTACAGTAGCGCACGCAGGGGGGGTTTCCGAGTACCCAGAAACCCCCCCTGGAATCTAAGGGCCATTGTCTGAAAGCTGAGGGTCCCCTCTTTCCAAGAGTACAAGAATTTTTAAAATCGGACCTTGGGAACCGGAGATATCTGACTTCAAAGCAGTGGTCCCCATCCAAGCCTGTTAATTGCTGTTCCCAGTCAAATATTTCAGGTTCTGTCTGACGTAGAGTTTTTCTGAGGATATATTCTAAAATCTGTGACTCTCCCCCTTTGAAGGACACTAGAAGCTTATCTCTACTGTTCCCAGAACCAGAGATATCAGCCTTCAAGCAGCTGGTTACTGCTCCAGCTCCACACACCTAAGTCATGTCGACCTTGGCCCATGTCGACCTTAAGTCAGGTCGACCTTCCTGCCAGTCGACCTAGTGGGGTAGACCTAATGACTGTAGACCTAAGTTCATTCTAATAGATGACCGCATCCAGTTTTGTATACTCCTTGGCAGATTGCTCTGCCTCCTGAACTCTGATCCCCTCGTCCCCAGTACCATTTGGTAGGTGGGATTCTCTAGTTTTTAATTCCATTAAAATCTAAGAAATCTATTTCCAGGAACTGGAGATATCTGCGGCCAAGCAAGTTGTCCTCCCACCAGAAAATTATGAATAATAAGCCCACTCCACTATACACCCCATCTCTGCATATTAAACATCCCCTACCACCCTGGAAGTTATGTATCAGGGCCCCTTCATTCAGCCCAATGCCCCCTTCTCCCACCTCATCTCCCACCATCTGTGCAGTAAAGGGGTAATTAGTGGAAATTACTGATCGAGGCCCTACATGCTGAGCGGTTGATATAATACCCCCTACCACCCGCGGGACATCAAAACATATACTGGGTCACCTAAGTGTCCATCTCCGTACCTTGCTCCGCACCTCTGGAAACCCCCTTCTGAAAATCCTGCGTTTGCCCCTGCATTAACCAGTAATGTCACAGTTATAATAAGAGAGAAATTGTGCTCGGCCTATTAATTTCTATTATCATCTGACTGTCTGATTTTGCTCGCATACTGTAATAAGTTATTCCTACCAGGCCCAGCGACAGGGGGTTTCAAAGGGGGCAGCCATCCCATGCCCCGGTGATCCGAGGGGCCCCTGGGCAAACCCCCCCACTCAACCAACTGGCTGCTTAGGAATGCCACACAACCTTTACCCCCCCCCCCCCCCATCAGAGCTGTACTAGCTTCTTGGCTGACTGCCTGTTCAGTCCTGCACTACTGTGTCATCCAGCCACTCAGTTCCCCGTCCCGGACACCCGTTCAGCTGCTCGCTCCACGCCCAGCCGCCAGTTTGCTCAACATGCTCCCAGTCTGATCATTTGCCTGCCGCAGGGCTGGCAACAGAAATCTTGGGGACCCATACACTGATATCTCTGGAGGCCTCCATTACCTTAACCCCTTCCCGACATTGCCTTTTTTGTTAATTTTTTTTTTTTCCCTCCTTGCGTTCAAATAAGCGTAACTTTTTTAATTTTCCGGCTATATAGACACATGAGGGCTTTTTTTTTGCGGGACAAGTTGTACTTTGTAATGGTACCATTTACTATACCGTATAATATTCTGGGGAATCAGGAAATAATTCAATGTGGGGTAAAAAAAAAAAAAAACGCCATTCCACAATTTTGCGCTGGTTACGCTTTTTTTGGAGTTCATAGTTCGTTTAAAATGATGGGTTATCTTTATTCTATGGGTCGTTACGATTCTGGTGATACCAAACTTATATAGTTTTCGTTATGTTTTACCACTAAAAAAAAAATAGCAACTTTTACGGTTTTTCTAATTTGCGTCGCGTCGCCATGTTCTGCGGCTTATAACTTTTTTATTTTTCCACCTACGGACCTGGGTGAGGGCTCGTTTTTTGCGGGCTGAAGTGTACTTTTTAATTAATACCATTATGGGATATGGGCGACTTTCTGATCTCTTTTAGTTATTTTTTTTTGGGTAGGCGATGCGACCAAAAAACGTAGTTTTGGCGTTGGGAATTATTTTCCGTTTACGCCTTTAACCGTGCGGGATAACTAATGTTATATTTTAATAGATCGGACTTTTAGGAACGCGGCGATACCAAATATGTTTATTTTTTTTATTTTTTATTTATTTTTATTTGTGAAATGGGGAAAGGGGGGTGATTTGAACTTTTAATATTTTTTTTTTTTTTTTTTTAAACTTTATTTTTTTTTTTACTTTTACTACAAGGCCCCCTAGTGTACTTGACCACTAGGGGGCGCGATCGCCTGTACTAGGTTCAGCCATAGAGCTCTATGGCTGAACATAGTGATTTTCAGCACTTCCTATTACATCCTGCCTCAGGCAGGATGTAATAGGAATGCTGACACGGCCAGCACAGGGGTCTACATTAGACCCCTGGCTACCATGGCAACCGATCGGCACCCTCCGATCTCGCCGCGGGGGGCCGCGATCGGCGCCGGAGGGGGGCGCCCCCCCTCCGATCAGCTATTTAAGCACTGCGGGCGCTTTGCCCGCGGTGCTTAAAGGGTTAAACGGCCACGATCGGCGAACTCGCCGCTCGTGGCCGTGAGAGCAGGTGCCTGGCTGTAATATACAGCCATTACCTGCTCTCTTTCAAGCCAGCTCACTCCGTGAGCTGGCTTGATTCCCCCGCAACCGACATATGACGTAAATGTACGTCATATGTCGGGAAGGGGTTAAGCACAATTAAACCCCCTCTCCAGTACTACCACCGCCACCTCATCGCTATTCCGGAACATAAATGGAAAACATGCCCATTGCTGGGCAGAGCAGGGAGGAAAAGTTGGAGTAGTGCTGTCGAGCAGGCAGAGAGAGGTTGGAATGGTGGTGTGGAGCAGGGTTGGAATGGTGGTGTGGAGCAGTAATGCAGGGTTGGAGTAGTGTTGCAGAGCAGGATGGGAGGGTGGGAATAGTGGTGCAGAGCAGGAAGGGAGGGTGTTAGTAGTGCGGTGGAGCAGGGAGGGTCGGAGAACTGGAGCAGAACAGGGAGGGAAGGTGGGAAGACCCATATAATGGCCGCCCTGAGTGCAGATAACCTCACCTCTGAAATGACCTCACCTTGACCAGCACCCTGCGGGGTAATTTTACCAGTGGCCGAAACGTTGGGATGGATGGGGCTGATCTGTGGCCCAGCAACTGAGTGGGGCGGCCAGGGAGCTGAGTGCAGCACTGAGAATACTCTGCACCGGTTAGGATGACGAGATGGGTTGCCTACCATGTGTCTAATAATAACAGGCATTCTTGTAATCCCGGGGTGTGGCATGAAACCAACTTCTAGGACCATCCCATTGTCATAAAATATGTATCTGACACAGATATGATTTACTGTAACGGAATCTGCTGCGCTATATAAGACCCTGTAACGGAATCTGCTGCGCTATATAAGACCCTGTAATGGAATCTGCTGCGCTATATAAGACAAAGTAACGGAATCTGCCGCACTATATAAGGCGCTGTAACGGAATCTGCTGCGCTATGTAAGACACTGTAACGCAATGATTTTCAACCTTTTTACCTTGCGGCACACTAAATAAGTTTTAAAAATTGCCAAGGCACACCATGAGATCCCCACAAGGCAAATGACATTGGACCCCACAGGAAAAAACTAAACCTATTGGCCCCCATATAAAAAAAACAAACACACTGGTCCCCACAGGTAACAAAAATAAAATACATTGTCCCTTTACATGAAAAGAATAGACAAATAAATAACAGTTGAAGTGGTGGTGACAGTAAACTGGTTTGGGTATCTCTAGATCTGGGGGCACACTTGAGAACACCTCAAGCCACACTAGTGTGCCACGGCACAGTGGTTGAAAAACACTGCTGTAACGTAATCTGCTGCGCTATATAAGACACTGTAACGTAATCTGCTGCGCTATATAAGGTGCTGTAACGGAATCTGCTGCACTATATAAGACACTGTAACGGAATCTGCTGCGCTATATAAGACACTGTAACGGAATCTGCTGCGCTATATAAGACACTGTAACGGAATCTGCTGCGCTATATAAGACGCTGTAACGGAATCTGCTGCGCTATATAAGACGCTGTAACGGAATCTGCTGCGCTATATAAGACGCTGTAACGGAATCTGCTGCACTACATAAGAGCTGGAACAGAATATGCTGCACTATATAAGACACTGTAACGGAATCTGCTGCGCTATATAAGACACTGTAACGGAATCTGATGAGCTATATAAGACGCTGTAACGGAATCTGCTGCGCTATATAAGACACTGTAACGGAATCTGCTGCGCTATATAAGACGCTGTTACGGAATCTGCTGCACTGTATAAGACACTGTAACGGAATCTGCTGCGCTATATAAGACACTATAACAGAACCTGCTGCGCTATATAAGACACTGTAACGGAATCTGCTGTGCTATATAAGACACTGTAACGGAATCTGCTGCGCTATATAAGACGCTGTTACGGAATCTGCTGCACTGTATAAGACACTGTAACGGAATCTGCTGCGCTATATAAGACACTATAACAGAACCTGCTGCGCTATATAAGACACTGTAACGGAATCTGCTGCGCTATATATAAGACACTGTAATGGAACCTGCTGAGCTATATAAGACACTGTAACGGAATCTGCTGCGCTATATTAGACGCTGTAACGGAATCTGCTGCACTATATAAGACACTGTAACGGAATCTGCTGCGCTATATAAGACACTATAACAGAATCTGCTGCGCTATATAAGACACTATAACAGAACCTGCTGCGCTATATAAGACACTGTAACGGAATCTGCTGCGCTATATAAGACACTGTAATGGAACCTGCTGAGCTATATAAGACACTGAAATGGCATCTGCTGCGCTATATAAGACACTGTAACGGAATCTGCTGCACTATATAAGACACTGTAACGGAATCTGCTGCGCTATATAAGACACTGTAATGGAATCTGCTGCGCTATATAAGACACTGTAACGGAATCTGCTGCGCTATATAAGACGCTGTAACGGAATCTGCTGCGCTATATAAGACACTGTAACGGAATCTGCTGCGCTATATAAGACGCTGTAGCGGAATCTGCTGCGCTATATAAGATGCTGTAAATAAATAAAAAATATTTATACAGATAAAGACAGCACAACAAGGCCACAGCAGAAACCAGAGATTCACTCCACCCCACCATCCACCCCCCCCCCCCCCAATCCCCCAAACCACAACTTTATTGCCATAAGTTTATTATTAGCTTCATAAAAAAAATAAAAATAAGAAATCCACCTTGAATAATATATTGAGCACAGCAGGATGGAACGGGCGGCAGCAGAAATCCTCCTCTTCCTCCAGGCTACAGCCAGTGCTTGGGAAGGCTGCTGACGCTGCTGCAGCCAGGGAGGAGGGAGTGAGTCACTCTGTAGCAGGGGCAGGTGACTGGGAGGAGTCCGAAATTCTGCTGCGCTGCCCGCTATATAGGGTGCTGTAACGGAATCTGCTGCACTATATAAGACACTGTAATGGAGTCTGCTGCACTATATAAGACACTGTAACGGAATCTGCTGCGCTATATAAGACGCTGTGACGGAATCTGCTGCGCTATATAAGACGCTGTAACGGAATCTGCTGCACTACATAAGAGCTGGAACAGAATATGCTGCACTATATAAGACACTGTAATGGAACCTGCTGAGCTATATAAGACACTGTAATGGCATCTGCTGCGCTATATAAGACACTGTAACGGAATCTGCTGCGCTATATAAGACACTGTAACGGAATCTGCTGCGCTATATAAGACACTGTAACGGAATCTGCTGCGCTATATAAGACACTGTAACGGAATCTGCTGCGCTATATAAGACACTGTAACGGAATCTGCTGAGCTATATAAGACACTGTAATGGCATCTGCTGCGCTATATAAGACACTGTAACGGAATCTGCTGCGCTATATAAGACGCTGTAGCGGAATCTGCTGCGCTATATAAGATGCTGTAAATAAATAAAAAATATTTATACAGATAAAGACAGCACAACAAGGCCACAGCAGAAACCAGAGATTCACTCCACCCCACCATCCCCCCCCCCCCCCCCCCCCGGTCCCCACCAATCCCCCAAACCACAACTTTATTGCCATAAGTTTTTATTATTAGCTTCATAAAAAAAATAAAAATAAGAAATCCACCTTGAATAATATATTGAGCACAGCAGGATGGAACGGGCGGCAGCAGAAATCCTCCTACAGCCAGTGCTTGGGAAGGCTGCTGACGCTGCTGCAGCCAGGGAGGAGGGAGTGAGTCACTCTGTAGCAGGGGCAGGTGACTGGAAGGAGTCCGAAATTCTGCTGCGCTGCCCGGTAGCCGGCCTGAGCAGCAGCAGCAACTTGCCAAGAGAGAAGGACTCCGATGACATGCGGCGGCAGGGACTGGGTGAGCCGGGCAGGAGGCTGGTGCTTGGCAGGGCAGCCGCCGGCACCCGCTGCCCTTTACTAGTAGAATCATATTTAATCTTAGTGCATTGCAGGGACAGGGCTCATTTGCGGAGGGGGGGGGTGGCGGGCCGGCGGCGCGCTGCGCCAAATCAGGGCCTGGAGCGTGTGCTCCACTGGCTCCGTCCTCCCTACGCCTACGCCTCTGCCTGTGACCTCCTCTTCACTGAAAATCCTCTTCCGGGTGCAGATGGAGCACCGGACTGCTGGCGGATCGCCAGCGGAAAACAGTCTGGCGATTCGCAAGAGGGAACCCTTCTCCATCTGTATTCCGCAGTGCTTTACAGAGAATATTTGAACATTCACTCAGTCCCTGCCCCAGTAGAGCTTACAATCTATGTTCCCTATCACATGTACACGCACCCACAGACATTCTGGGGTTAATTTTTGTTGGGAGCCAATTAGCTTTCCAGTATATTTTTGGATTGTGGGAGGAAACTGGAGTACCCGGAGGAAACCCACGCAAGTGCGGGGAGAATATACAAACTCTGCACAGTTAGGGCCATGGTGGGAATAGAACCCATGACCTCAGCGCTGTGAAGCAGTAATGCTAACCATTACACCATCCGTACTGCCCTAGATTTCATACATTCATCCTCCAGTACCACCACTATACAGTACAAACATTACACCTATCGCTTGCATTACCCTGATTTACCATAATCCCTCTCTATAACTGAAATGATAAGCCCTCTCTGTAATGTTTTATTCAAAGATAATTATATATAGACCATATTTTATAGATTCACTGTATTTTTCATATATACAGATAAACTGCATGAGGAGATTGATCGGGTGATTGGCCAAATAAGACAACCTACCGTGGAGGATAGGAACCATATGCCATACATGAATGCTGTTTTACATGAGATTCTGAGGATTTCAAATGTCTTTCCAATGGGAGTTGCCCGAGCCACCAGCAGGGACGTGACCTTCCATGGGTTCTGCATTCCCAAGGTAAACTCCAGCAACTGTTAAAACTGTATAACACGTTTTGTCACCATTGCTATATCCCCATTACTTCTGAAATAATCATCATTATTTGTGTACAGTGTAATATAGTCATTTTTTTATTGAAAAAATAGTTTGTCACACACAGAACCTTTTATGGAAATGAGAAATTAGAGATGAGTGCGTCCTGATTTCTGAAATTCAGACACTACCGAACGGCAGGGATCCGAACTGCGATCCAAGCGCTGTTCGGTATTTCCCACCAAGCAGAACGAGGCAATACTTCATCATCCCTGCGTCAGATTCTCGCGAGATCCGAACTCTATATAAGTCCCCTGCTACCCGCCGCCTCCTTATTCTAGGAGGTCAAAGGTAAATCGGGCAGCATCCAACGCGTTTTGTCCTAAAGACTTCAAGTCCTTAGGACGAAATGCGTTGGATGCTGCCTGATTTACCTTTGACCTCCAAGAATAAGTTAAGTTACTTATATATATTTTTATGCTAACCTCTGACAGTCTTCATGCTATTTTTGTTTAAGTAGAAATCCATAGTGTCTGTTTTACTCATGTTGTATTGTTTTATTTTACTATTATGTGAAATATCTCCCTTCCCTATTTTATATCTTTAATTGTATAAATACAATGTCCTACTTTTATGTATTATACTGTCCTTACAGTACTTTAGCAAATAGAGTCGCTGGAACCCTATCCCTCTCTATTTAATATATAAAAAACCATTGGACAAATACTTGTACAGTATTGCAGGAACGTTTAGGTATATTAACCCCTTGAGTGGTGGGTTTTGCTGGGGCAGGACAAACCTACCAGGGCAGGTTTGTCCTGCCCCAGCAAAACCCACCACAGGAAGTTATAAGCCCCCCCTCCCTCACCTCTACTCCGGCGTTAGTATGCGGGAGCTTCCCTGCCACTGCTGTCCCCGCTGCATTAGCCGGCCACCTGTCACAGTTAGTGACGTCGGCGGCAGGCTGGGGGATGTTCGCGGCGGCTCGGGAGGACTCGGGTGCTTGAGCGCTTTCTGAGTCCCCCCTGAGCCGTGCTGACCGTACTCGAGCCTGCCGCCGACGTCACTGTAAAATGAGTGACGGCGGGCGGGTCAGGCGTGCTGATCGCTGGAGCAAGGGTGATGGGGAGGACTCAATGGTTGTAAAGGGGGTGGGCTCTAGAGGTGCTGCGCCAGTGGTGCACACCTGGACACCACTGGCACCCACCTATTGTATATTAGTGGTATGCCTGGAAATTTTCCGGGACAGCCCACTCAAGGGGTTAACCATTGGCCTATACCTTATGGGAGCCAAGCAAATACAATGATTTTAGGGACTCAAATTTATTATTGATACATTCCAGGTGCGGGGCTCAGCTCGGGCGGCAGTATATAAAGCGGAGAAATGAACCCGTGCGAAGCAGCCAGGGCGCTAATACAGATGGGGCCATTTTCATTCATTCCGACAGCACACCGTGTCTGCCCATCTCGGTGAACAATTTGCAGAGAACAGGACACGCGTGTGTGTGATATGCTTGCGTGCCCCATTCGCACCAATGGGACACGCGAGCATGTGAGACATGCATGGTAGAGCTAAAACTAAAACTAGGTATCTGGAAGCAACTTGACAGTGCAATGTCATTTGTGGATACAGAATACTGACTCGCATCCCATATACAGTAGGTAACAGTAGATGAGCTCCATCACTTATATCTATACTTTATCTATACTTACCCACTCACCTAGATCCTGCGGGAGACTCATAATATTTCAGGTAGTTTCACCACACCCCCTGGTGAGGCAGAGTCTAATGATGTAAGCCACTCCCCCATCACATGCCACTTACGTCTCCTCCCAGGGTTCTCCTGGGTAGAGGTTAGTGAGATTTGGCAAGTAACTATGCCTCATGCGTACAATGATTGTCACTTTTACTGTTCCAAAACTTGTGTGACCGAGTTATGAGACTGAGAGCTGACAGTTTGTAAGTATGGCACAACATAAAAATGCTGAATGATTTTATGTGTCACTATGTTTCTCTGCTGTTCAGAATGGTGATTAGAATGATGACAGCAGAATGTTGACCTGCTCTGAATGTTGACATTCAGAATGTCGGCATAGGTGTTAGAGATGTAGCCATCCTCATCTTTGTTGCGATGCAGCTAGTCGCAGCCCAGCAGTCCCCCATAGGAATGAATGTCTTGCATGTCTCATCTGCTGGCACACTAATCGCTCCATCCATGAGATGGGTAGGTATGGCTACATCTGTATGTCAACTTGTGACATGTCAACAACATTCATGATGTTGACGTGATCATAATGTTGACATTGTGCATGTTGATAGTCGCATCATTAACAAAGCATTTTTTTCACTATTTAACCCATAGCCCTAAACTAACACGATCCATAAACCTAACCCCTAACCGTTAAAACAGGGGTGACAAACTTACGCCGCTCCAGCTGTTGTGGAACTACCCATTCCAGCATGCCTTGTGTCAGATTGTCTATTAGAGAGTACTAAAACTGTGGCAAGGTACACGGCTCATTTTGAGGGAACCTTTATACTAGGAGTATTGTCAAATTGCAAGCTAATAACTTTTTTGCTATAAGATTGCAATTTGACTTTTTTGCTATGTTTCAGGCTACCAAGGATGTTTTTGGGACATTGGAGAACGTGTTGACACCATGAACCCTCCAAAAAAAGAAAGAAAAACGCTTTGTGGGCGCACTCTTTTGAAATGATTTAATTAAATAATTAATACATGACTTTTATTTTAGACTTACTTTAAAATAGGGTGGCACAGGGGGTTAATTAGGATTGAGAAAGTTAAGATGTAGTGTGATCCTTGTACTCGTGTAGTTCAAGGAAGATTCGCAGATTAATCACACCTTTAATATATCATTGAAGCACTGTTTTTATCAAGGTACAATTACCAATGATAGTAGGCAGTGAAATGATTAGGTTCTCCTCTCATATACTATAATTAATGCTTAATAGCGATAATGTACCTGAATGGTAATATGGGGGGAGAAAAAGTTCCACAGCCTCAGAAATGGCAACATCACGATTAGGGGTAAGGGCCGCCGTATCTGATATCAAATAAAATACCTGCAACAATGACTGCCGGAGTGAGTGTTCTTTATTATTATTAATAATATAACTGTATATTTACCATTTCTGAGGCTGTGGAACTTTTTCTCCCCCCATATTACCATTCAGGTACATTATCGCTATTAAGCATTAATTATAGTATATGAGAGGAGAACCTAATCATTTCACTGCCTACTATCATTGGTAATTGTACCTTGATAAAAACAGTGCTTCAAGGATCACACTACATCTTAACTTTCTCAATCCTAATTAACCCCCTGTGCCACCCTATTTTAAAGTAAGTCTAAAATAAAAGTCATGTATTAATTATTTAATTAAATCATTTCAAAAGAGTGCGCCCACAAAGCGTTTTTCTTTCTTTTTTTGCCAGATTTCTCTTTTCTGACAAATAAAAACCCAGTGTCCAATCATTGATATTTTTTTTTTTTTTTTTTTTTTTTTTTTTTTTGAATTTAATATAAGTTGTAGTAGTGTGCTTTTTAGTGTTTCCGTGTGTAGAGCCCTTATTGGGCATATTACTGTTTTTTATAAAATTTAGTCTTGAACCAACCCTCCCATGTTTCAAAGAACTTATTTGTAGTTTTACGCATATAGCTTATATATCTCTCATGTTCACTAGTTTGATTCACCAAATTGATCCATGCTCTAATTTCAGGACCAGTCTTCGCCATCCAGGAGCGCGCAATAATTACTTTAGCCATTGTACATAAGTTTATGGCCAGTTGCTTTTGACCTGACGTGATTTTATCGTTTTGCCAGACCCCCAGTATATATGCCAGGGGAGTGGCATTTTGCAACTGAATGCCACATTGTAACATTATTTGTTCTATCTCTTGCCAATATTTCTGTACTATTCTACACTCCCAAATCAGGTGATAAAATCCACATTGCAATTCATCACACTTGGGACATTTATTAATATAATTGAGCGCAAATTTACTAATTTTTTCTGGAGTCATATACGTTCTGTGCAAAATATTGAATTGAATTTGTTGGGCTCTGGTAGAGTTAGTTGCAGTTGAAATAGAATTAAGTGCAATTCTCCATGTTACTTCATTAATCCCTGGAATCTCAGTATCCCATTTTGCCCTAAGTGCAGCTAGATCTTCATCATGTGTGTTTTCCAACAAGAATTGGTAACATCTGGACGTTTTTTTATCCTTTTCTAGCTTATTTAGAAACATTTTAACTGGGGATTCCTTTATACTAATACCATCTCGCCCCTTCTGCAGTAAGATCACACTTCGTACTTGTAAGAATCTAAAAAACATTTGTTTTGAGAGTCCAAACTCATCCTGCATCTGCGTAAAGGACTTCATGTGTTTATCACTATACACTTGACCAATGGACGTTATTCCATATTGATTCCATATTCTTGCAACTTGCTGATCTCGAATTATTTCAGTGCCGTTTAATGAAAACAAGAATGTATCAGGATCAGTATCACCCACCCTCTGATTCTTACTAACTCGCTGCCACACTTTCCTAGCCTGTACTATTAAGGGGACCTGAATTTTAATTCTTGATTTTGTAAGTAACGTCTGCAGTGGCGTATGTCTAGGGGCTACTAATGCCAATAACTTGAGCAACTCAGCAGGATGTTCTTGCCCGTTCATCCATCCTTTTATGTGTGCTAATTGTGAGGCATAGTAGTATAACCTAAAGTTAGGCATCGAGAGTCCCCCATTTTTCCGTGACCTAGTCAATATGGCCATCCTAACCCTTGGTTTTTTATTTGCCCATATAAAAGAAGATATAACCCCATGCATCCCATTAAATACAGCATCTTCAATGAAAATCGGTGCTTGCTGTAATACGTACAATACCTTAGGCAGGATGACCATCTTGACCAGGTTAATACGCCCACTTACAGTAAGGGGAAGTCTTGCCCAACTTTTAAATTTATTTTTCATTTCACTAATTATTGGATCTAGGTTATTCCGCACATATGCTCCCATTTCAGCTGCAACTTGTATTCCCAGATATTTGAACTGGTTCACCCTTGGTGGGTGGTGGAGCTGGGGGCTTAACGGGTTTCCTTGTCCTCCAGTAATAAGTAACTGCGACTTACTCAGATTAGTTGTTAATCCGGAGTATCTCCCATATTCTTGTATTACCTCAAGCACTCTATCTAAATCTCTTTGGTACTCTGAGAGCCCAATCAGTAGGTCATCAGCATACAATGAAATAATATTATAGGCATCTGGTCCTCCCCGGATCTCTAGTGTGTTTCTTAGTTTACAGGCAAGGGGCTCCATTGCCAGCGCAAACAATTGCGGTGACAGTGGACACCCCTGCCTGGTTCCCCTATAAAGATTAAATGTTTCTGACACATATCCGTTAACCAGTACTCTCGCCTTCGGTGCTTGATATAAAAGAAATACTCTCTTAATAAAACAGGGTCCAAAACCAAAACTCTTCAACACCTGCCGTAAGAAGGGCCACTCTACAGAGTCAAACGCCTTATTGGCGTCAAATGACGCCACTCCAACTCCTTTATCCATAATTCCTGCCCACTGCAAATACGAGAAGACCCTGCGAAGGTTAATGGCAGTTGATTTGCCGCAAATGAAACCGGTTTGATCCGGATGTACCATATGATGGATTACTCTACCCAGCCTCACTGCCATAATCTTCGCATATATCTTCGCGTCCGCAGAGATCAAGGAAATCGGCCTGTATGAATCAACCATTAAAGGGTTTTTTCCTGTTTTTGGGATGACATTAATCACTGCTTCCGTCATTGACTGGGAAAGTTTGCCATCCTGTTCCATCCCCCTAAATGAGTTCCATATATGTTGGGCCATATCTTCCCCCAAGAATTTGTATACCTCGCTCGGCAAGCCATCCACCCCTGGTGCCTTACCCGGTGGCATAAGTCTAATGGCTTCTTCCACTTCTTTAACAGTAAAGGGTTCCTCCAACATCTGCCTACTCTCCTCCGGCAGTGAAGGGAGCATAGGATGCCTTAAAAAATTTTCAAGTTCTTCCCTCTCTATATCTAATCTGGATCTATATACCTCCTTAAAATGCCTAACAAATACTTCTGCTATCTCTGGAGTTGAAGTTACTATCTGGCCGTTATCTGAGTAAATCCCAGTTACTATAGTGGAGGGCGCGTTTGTTTTTGCCATGTGTGATAGGTATTTACCTGCCTTATCACTATTTAAATAAATTTGGTGAGAGCTTTTTAATATTCGAAAAGTGGCCATTACCTGGAGGTGTTCTAGCCATTTCTGCTGTTCTTTTAACCATATTTCTTTAGATGCTTCACTTTTATCATACAAATATTGATTTTCCGACTTAACCATCTCAACCTCCAGTGCACTGGCCACTTCCCTGTCTTTTTTCTTTCCCACAGCAATTCCCTTCATTAATATACCTCTCAAGAAGGCTTTAAATGTCTCCCATACAACTGTGTTACTGGCAGTAGTGTTATTTTGTGCAAAGTACCCCTCAATTTCCCCTACCATTATTTCATCACTATTGAATCTAGTCAACCAACTGGGGTGAAAACGCCAGTACGAAAATCCCTTATCCAAATTCAAATCTAAATCCATAATTACAGGCGAATGGTCCGATATACCTCGTGCTTTATATTCTATTAACGCTACATAATTGGTCAAAGCGGGTGAAACCAAAATCATATCAATCCTTGAAAAGGAATCGTGTGGCGCAGAATAACAGGAGAATTGCCGGACACTAGGATGTCTCTCTCTCCAGACGTCCCTCCATCCTACCTGCTGTATAAATTCAGCCAGTCCTTTATTTTTCACAACCTTAACCATTTTCATCTGCAGTCTATCTATATCTGGATTCATAACTGCATTATAATCCCCGAGACATATAATTTGTGCTGTAGGTCTCTCAGCTGCAAATTCTACTGCTTTCCTAAGTATATCATAAGCAAATGGCGGAGGTATATACAACGCTAATATACAAATTCTACACATTTCAATATTTGCATCCAAAAAAACATATCTCCCCTGTGGATCAATTTTACTGGTTATGCATTCAAATCCAATATTTTTTTTTATTATCACTGATACCCCTCTGGATGCCGGAGAAAACTGGGAATGGTACGCTTTATCTATCCATGGTCTTCTCAACGCCAGGGTTTTATCACCAAATAAATGGGTCTCTTGAAGACATATTATATCTGCTGCTATTGTTTTACATTGCTTCATCACAAGTGACCTCTTGATTTTTTCATTTATCCCCCTGACGTTCCATGTTAACACCCTAACCATTTCCAGTTTTCTCCTCTTTTTGCACTTTATCACACCAGCACATCCCCCCTGATGTCCATTCTATTTTTCAACCCCGAGTTGCAGGCTATGCACATAACAAATTCTACATCACATACAAGACAAACATTTACCCCCCTTTCCTCCCCCCTCCCTGTATAACCTATCCCTTTAGGCATACCTATTGTAACCCCCTTTCTCACTAATCTACACTTACTCACACCGTAACTCCCTTTGGAGGCACTTACACTCTGCCACTAGGGTTTCCCCCTATTTTAAGGCGTGCTCAGCTCCCCAGCCTTTCAATTCATAGAGGGCATACTATTTTAACAATTATTTATATTTACACCTTTTTATACCCCCTTTATACGCTGTATTTAACCTCCCCCCTCCCCCATCCCTCCCCCCCCCCTCTCACTCAACCGAGACTTAGGTACATATGCTTTTTTTTTTTTTTTTTTTTTTTTTTTTTTCCTTTTTTTTTATAAATTATGTTTCTTTATACCTAACCCTCAGGTTTCATTATTGCTTTATATCTACTGTCCAGTTTACAATGTTGAATCTCCACTGGCCAACAGCTGGTTACGGCCCGGATGAGTTTTATTCAGCCAATCTGCTGCTTCGTCAGGAGAGAAAAAAACTTTAGACTCATCATTGTACAACACTCGGAGTTTAGCTGGATAAAGCATAAAATACTTTAGATTCAAGTCTCTGAGCCTGCTCTTCACTTCCTTAAATCGTGATCTCTCCTTTTGAATCACATACGGGAGGTCCGGAAAAAATGATATTTTTTGTCCATTGAAGCACATTTTCTCACTATATCTGGCTAGTCTTAATAGATTGTCCCGATCTTGGAAATGCAAAAGTTTTAACAGCATAGTACGGGGCGGGCCTCCTGGGATGGGGGGTTTAGCAGGTACCCGATGGGCACGTTCCACTGCGAAGAATGGGGTTAGGGACTCCTTCCCGAACACCTGTAGTATCAACTCTTCCATAAATTTTTCAGGGGTTTTTCCCTCAACTCGCTCCTCTAGGCCGATAACACGTAGGTTACACCTACGCAGTCGACCTTCCATGTCGGTAACTTTATTCTGTAATTCAAACACTTTACTGGTCGTACTTTTTAGCTGTTTCTGCATTGGTACCATATTATCTTCTATGCATGAAATTCGATTCTCCACCTCCAATACTCGGTCTCTTATTTTTTGGGCATCATCCCTCAGTAAAGTGATATCTGATTGTAATTTATCAATTTGGCCTGATAGGCGACTTTCACACGTACTGACTGCTTCAAGCACGTGCTGTAATGTTACTTCATTCTGTGACTGAGACCCTCCTGCCTTCACAGGGGTAGACTGTGGGGTACTGGGGATGGGGTTACTTGTGTTCTGGGTTCGTGCATATTTTTCTAACCGCGCTGCTGCAGTAGATGTTTTCCCCATTATTGGGTAATATACTGTATTTATGCCGGGCTTATTCACCCCTTTCCACTTGACTTTAGGTTTCCTTTAGCTTACTGTCTTTAACACAGTGTCCCTGTCCCTAATTTGTCCAACACTGTGCAAATAACCTCTTCTCAGTATACTCTGCTGTTTGCACAGCGTTCTGCAATGTCATATGTATCCCAAAAGAAAAAATAAGGGCAATCTTACCCACCACCGTCCTCAGCGTACTTCAGTTCTAGACAGGCCGCTATTATAATTCACCACACTACCTCTACTACCTTGTACCAAGGGAGAGGTTCCATGCGTTTTCGACTCAGTCCTGCCACCGGCTCCTGGGGATGCTCACTCAGTTGCTTGTACTCCCAGTATCAAAATACAGCGCCCACGTGCTGGGTGTTATGATGATCTGGCTGATGCAGTCTGGGGCTCTCAAACAAGATATTTGTCGTGCCGTTTCCCGGCCGCTTCTCACGGGGTCTGGTGTCCCCCCCACTGCTCCAGCCTCCCTCTCCAACAGCGGTATTGACGGGGGTATTGACGGGGTCCCAACACACGGCAGTCCCCGACTAGACTCCAGCCAGCCGGACGCTCCTACTCGCGGCACAGTCAGCGTGGGTCAACGAGTTCAGCCGGATCTGACGTCACCCGTCCACTGCACTGGCTCCCACAGGCACGGCACCGGCCGGGGCACAATAAGATACCCCTGGCCGCTCTCCGTCTCAGCTCTCAGTACCCTCTCACGGCCCGGGCTCGTCTCTCTCTTCTATCGGTGAGTCTTTTTCATATGAGGGGGTTTGTGGAACGAGGAATGGAGGTTTAAGGGAGAGACGCTGGGGAGCTGAAAACTCTCCTCACCTCACATGCACGCCGCCGTGGCTCCGCCTCTCCTCTCTGGGGAATTTCAAATCCCCAATCATTGATATTTAAACGCTGGGCGCACCACCAACCCCCTCAACTACCAGAATTTATCAATAAGTGTAGTTCTTCAAGTTGGTTTTCAATAAACATACAGATTCTTAGTCTGTGCGGATCTCCAACCCCACTTCTGTTCACCATGAACCCTCCAACTACTTGCTTCATGACACTTTTTCTCAGATTTCACCAGGGCTATCAGTGCTGTCATTCACAATACTAACCAGTGGCTGCTCCAGAGGTGAACCTGCAGCACAGTTCAAAATTCAAATAGGGGAGCCACACCAACGGCCAGTTTGGAATGGTAGTTGATGGCAGTTGGTGTTACTCTACTATTTGAATATTGAACTGTGCTCCAACCCCCCCCCCCCCCAATCTGGAGCCTCCCCGATCAAATAACCGTCATCATGTTAAAGTACAGTTAACATGCTTTATATACAGTATATTGGAATACAACATACAATAAATAACTAGATTTCACATATACTGTTTATCCCTGAACAAACCAGAATAATAATGCTGTTTTTTGTTGTGTTGTCGTGAACTTATTGTACTGGCATAAAGGCTTATAGGAGTTTTACCTGAGAACCATTAAAAAATGTATTCTGCATAGGCACAATTGTGATCCATTGTTGTATGTGATTCCTTTCAGGGTACAGATGTTATTACGATGCTGACCACAGCCCTACAGGACCCGTCAGAGTTTGAAACTCCTGAAGAATTCAATATTAAACATTTCTTGGATGAGAGTGGCAAATTAAAGAAAAAGAATGGATTTATACCATTTTCTATAGGTCTGAAAGATGGTGGTGGTGGTGGTGGTGGTGGTGGTGGTGGATACAGATAGAGCCATCCTTATCTAGCCCTTCAATGGGATTAAGTGAGCCAGAACTGTTGAACTTAATCCTATGCTAATCCCCTACTGTATTGTTCTATGTATTGTATTGCAGCTGAGAACAATAGGCTTTGGTGAGCCATGACTCACCATGGCTATCCAGAGATGGCTAGTTGAAGAAGGCTCCATCTATAGATAGACAGACAGACAGACCGTTATTGTCATTATCACACATCAGATTTCCCTTGTGCATTAGTGACAATGGGTTAATTAAGAACAACTACTTACTTGGTCTGTCTAAAAAGGAATAAAATCCTCATTACACACTATAATATGCTCACAATTATTTTCCATATTTCTGCTATAGTACCACCACTTTTATGTCAAGAAGAAGAAGCGTTCAGAGAACCTTAGTTACTGACTGCTAACAAGTGATAAAGTTGAGAGTTATAAACTACCAGCCAATCAGCCCCTTTGTGTCATTTTTTTCAAACCCAGCCTGTAACATGGCAGGTAGGAGCTGATTGGCTGGCTGTTTATTACTCTCCATGTTATCACTTTTTGAAGCTTGATACGTCTGGCCTAGCAACCAATTAGATTCTCTATATTATCTTCTAGAAGGTGTTTAAATAAATAAGATGCAGTATCTGATCGGTTGTTACTGGCACCATCCCATCCTCAATAGAACTCCCATCTTAGTAAATTTTATCATTTACAAAATTTTCAAAGTAATGTATTCCCAGCTGATATGCCAACCGTGCAGTGCAGCCAATCAGAAGATATCGTTAACAACCTGCGGGAGTTAGCAACTGAGGTACACACCACAAAATATGCACAAATTGTCGTTCCAGTTTGCCCGGAAATTACAAGTTGTGTCAATTTAATTATAGTGTGTGCCCCGCCTAGGTCAATCAAACAGACAAGTCAACCAAGCAGATCTGTTGTAAAGCGATTAAAGACCTTTTTAGGGTCACTTTCTAACCCAGAGTGTCCTAATGAGGGCATGTTATAGAATGTTATTTGGTGTAACTCGTGACTCTTATAGCCAGCAATTTGGAGAATACGAGATGACCTTTTGTACATCAGGAAATTTGCATGACTCGTTGGAAAACTTTTATATGACAACTATTCAGCAATTTATTGTATTATAGGCTGCAATCTATAAATTGCGAAAGAATGTCCATTTTTGGAAATTTGCATATATATATATATATATATATATTTTTAAAGATCTTCCTACCGTTCTTTGTAGACCAAGTATGTCTGATAAATTGAATATTTTAGAAAATATGAAATCTTCCTAAATCCTTGGTTGGTTTATTTCTCCAAGTAAATCCAGATGCTTCTCCTTGGCAGACAAATATGATTCCAGGCACATTTCAGAAACCAGAGTAATTTGAGGGGTTTGATTAGTTAGGCTGTTGGTGGTTGGATCGATTTTAGATTATATTGCAGTGATTTTAGATTATATTGCAGTGATTTTATATAACATTGCAGTGATTTCAGATGATATTTTAGTGATTTCAGATTACATTGCTATGATTTCAGAATACATTGCATACCTCCCAACTTTTCAAAAAACTAAATTGGGGTGTAGTGTCTGAGGAACGGGGCCTGGGCTCTGTGAGCTGCTGGCATGCCCCATTGTCCCCTCTGTGGGCTAAATAGTTTCTGTGTAGAGCAGCGAGTGAAAGGGGGACTCCCAGCTGCTCCAACCCCCCCAACCTGGGACACTACTGCTTGCGGGTGGGCTGTGGGACAGTCACAAAATTTGTGACTTTTCCATGAAAGTCTGTGAGGTTTGCATTACAGTGCACAGAATAGCCCCATACACACTAGGCAATATTGTTAGCATTATCACTCAGAAAGGGGCTTTTGAGCGATATTCTTTACAATATCATCTAGTGTGGATACTGTGGACAATATCTTAACCGATGCCCGCTCCCACGCATCGTTTACGATGATTGATATATACCGAAAATCAGGTCAATTTGGCAATATAGAGAAATGACCCGTATGTTCGGTGTGTCCCGCTGAAGTCACAGTGACGATGCCATTCAGTGTGTACCGACAATCTTGGCCACCTGCAGATGATATGGTCAACTATATAGTCCGCGCCCACTGTCGGGTAATGTGTATGGGGCTTTAGTCTCATATGTCAGATCTCTTCTTTGCTATTTTCTACTTTGCTTCATGCGTTTCTGTTTTATTTTACTGACATTTTTTTGCAATCTCATTTGTTCCAGGAAAGAGGGCGTGTGTTGCTGAAAGTTTGGTGCGTCTGGAGCTTTTCCTTTTCTTCACCATTATCCTGCAAAAATTCACTCTGAAATCCATAGAGGACCCCAAAGACCTTAACATCTCCCCTGAAGAGACTGGCTTTGCGTGTATTCCTCCTACCCACAAAATCATTTTCATTTCTCGTGTATAAGAAAGGCACTTACAACAGCTGCAATGGGTGGTACTTGTTTCCTAGAACGGCGCCCATGATATTGATCTTAGCCATCGCAAGAAAAAAATCGCGTCGGTCGCATCGCATGCGGCCAAAAAAATCGCATGCGATGCGACCGACGTGATTACCGCGATTTTACATAGGGAACAATATTAAATGGCCCAATTGACCCGATTTCCCATAGGGAACAATGTTAAATGGCCCACAGACCCCAAATACTCACCCTGAAGTGTGAAATGGCCCCCCCCAATTGTTAATGCCACCCCACCATCAACGTGAACACGAAGCGTGGCGAGCACAGCTAGCCAGCGAAGGGCAGCGGTATGCGTCCTCTGACCTTTTCATACCCCCACTATCCACGTTGGCGTGGAGTTGAGAATAGAAAGTGTGGTGCGCGCAGCGAGCTACCGAGCCCGAAGCGTGGCGAGCGGCCGCGGAACACGCTCCCGAAGCGTGGCGAGCGGACACGGATTACTTAACATGTATTCCACGTCCCCTTGCGAGGCTCGCTGCGCTCGCCACGCTTCGGGCTCATATTACGCGTCCCCTCGCGGAGCTCGCTGCGCTCGCCACGCTTCGGGCTCGGTGGCTCGCTGCGCTCGCCACACTTTCTATTCTCAACTCCACGCCGACGTGGATAGTGGGGGTATGAAAAGGTCAGAGGACGCGTACCACCGCCACTCGCCACGCTTCGGGCTCGGTGGCTCGCTGCGCTCGCCACACTTTCTATTCTCAACTCCACGCCGACATGGATAGTGGGGGTATGAAAAGGTCAGAGGACGCGTACCGCCGCCCCTCGCGGGCTCGCAGCGCTCGCCTTGTTTCGGGTTGACGTTGATGGTGGGGTGGCATTAACAATTGGGGGGCCATTTCACACTTCAGGGTGGCTATTTGGGGTCTGTGGGCCATTTAACATTGTTCCCTATGTAAAATTGGGTCAATTGGGCCATTTAACATTGTCGGTAATTGCGTCGGTCGCATCGCATGCAAATTTTTTTTTTTGGCCGCATGCGATGCACCGACGCGATTTACATTTTACCATGCATTTCTAGGTAAAATCGCGGGCATCGCATCGGTCGCATCGCATGCCATTATAATGGCACTCACAGACGATGTAATAAATCAGACAGGAAACCTGGCTTGAATATATATATTATATATATCACACACAAAAAAAGAATTGTGGCTCTTTCTGCTGCGCTTTAGACATAGCAGCACTTCTATGGAACCTCGCTGTTAATGAGGATCAAGCAGATAGATAGAAGAGAAAGGTATAGAAGTGCACTCTATATATTTACCATATAACCGAAATAAGAATAAAAATGTAGTCAAAGAAACAAATAATTTATTCAGTAACTTCAACAGGTAAGTAAAATAGTCGATATTTCAGGAGAATTCAAATTTCTGATCCAACATCTGAATGACTTCAAATAATAAGGGAAACCCTACGCGTTTCGTCCAGAGCGAACTTCATCAGGGGTGATGGGATCTATTCAGATAACTTGAAAGAGATAATTTTTTAAATTCAAAGAAGTAATTATTCCCAAAATCAGGGATGGAGAATGTTGATATTTAAGGGCGATGTGGCATATAATACCATAAAATAGATACAAATGCTCCTAATGTCAGGACATGATACATGTGTATATATATATAACAAAGGAATGACCCGAAGTGCACCTTTTAGATATAAGCAGCTACTCTATATGAATATAGCGGGAGGTGGGAAGGTACAAATGAGAAGAAAATAGAGAGCGCTAATGACACCACCACCTTGTTAAGTCATACATCAATGTTTGAATAAAGAATGTGACAGCTTCAACATACTGTATATCCTTTTTGCATTTTATTAAAAATGTTTTAAAATCTTGACATCCATGTCTGTTTGTTCAGCTCAAAGTGGTGGTAGAGATCACAACACAGCATCCAAACCCTACGTGTTTCATCTACACAGACTTCATCACTGGTTACACTGTATACAAAACAGTTAATACAAGGTTATACAATTGTAATTTAAAAAGGTCCAATCAAAAAGGTTTTAGGGCATTCAACTTCCAAAAGATGTTCTGCCAGAAGACGATTTTCTGTATTTCATCAATGAACCTAGAATAGATTCGGTGCCTGGAGTGTCATCTAACACTGGAGCTCCCCAAACAGCAAATATATAAATATATATAATGCCAATGCGATCGTGGGTGGTAAATCCAACACAGATCGCATTGCATACTGTATGTGATCCTGTAGTAAATGGGCCCCGTTAAAGAGGTTTACATCATCCAACTATAGTCTCTATTAATAATAATCTGCAGCACCATTTAGCATTTCTCAGATATCTCCTGCGTTAGGATATTAGTACATAGCAACAATTCATAAAATAATTTAGATACTGCAATCTCTCTTAAACAACTTTATTAAAAATAAGGTTGGTAAATAGATTCCTATATTGTGTTTTATTCTATTTCAAGATTTCTGATAAGAAAGTTTCTATTACATACGGAATGTATTAGAACACCAAACAATTGCAGGAAGCTTCATGTTTCCCAGCATGCTCTTCCCATGCTAATAATTATATCACAGGATCCTGGAATTGTCAGGAGAGTTCAATAGAAAACATTGGATGAAAATGGTAATTGTGAGACAGGCTTTCTGGTCTGTGTTATTGACACACGGCATATTTCAGTCTGTATAACTGTAGTCAGCCCATACCTCATATGTTTTCCTCAGAATCAGGATTGTCTACTGCCTACCCAGGGGCGAATTTAGCCCCCCCCCCCCACCACCACTAATAAATTATATATATATATATATATATATATTGATCCAATACTGCCGCCACTCCAAATTTGGCTCCGGTGCCAGACAACAATCGTGCATACCATCCAAATCCCCGGGGTAAGGGATAACAAAATGGCACTCGGAGACTTATAGTGAATACAAACAAGCTTTAGTGGTGGGTAACGTTTCGGGGTATCAGCCCTGTCCTCAGACCTGTATCCTACAGCAATGTGACCCCACAACAAACCCTAACTTATACTCACCACGCTACCCGGTCCCACTGCATCACCGCCAAGCCCCATCGCCGCCAGAAGGCGCAGGACACCCTCTTCTGGTTACAGACGCACAGGCAGGTTGCCAAGCAACGTATATATATACTAGGTGATTCATCGCGCCCTACGGGCGCTCTTCACACCGTCGTAAGGGGCTGCGCCCCCTTAATTTGTGAACATTTGTATATGAGAAATATGGTTAGAATTGTATGAAAGATGCCTGTATTGCAACTTCAGTTATAGGTAAAATGTGTTAAATAGAGAGCATATGATGTGGAAGGGGGTGTGTATTGTTTTGTTTAATTAAAAAGCGGTTACAGAGTAAGATGTACATTGATAGTGTGGATGGTACAGTGACATTTGTGGGTGTGGGGGGGGGGCTGTGTGTGCATGTTGTTTAGGTGTGTGTGTGCAATAGTATAGTAGGGTGTTTCTGAGTCAGCGGCTCCCCACTGGCGGAGGTCACGACACAGGAAAACAGGAGGCTGGGTAGTGATAGGGGTGTGTGGGCATAAGGGGGACTAAAGAGGAGTGTGGGAGATACTGTGCAGCTTCTGACAGTGGGTGAGGGTCCAGCGTGGCAGTACAGGAGTACAGGATGGTGGCCCTTAGTCAGTGTCTCCTCCTACTGGGTGGGAGTTCGGGTGCATGAGAGCAGGAGGCTGGGCTATGAGGCATGATAGGGACATGTGGGCAAAACAGCGTCAGCGACTCCCCAGTGGTGGAAGTTACGGTTCAGGAGAGCAGGAAGCTGGGTAGTGATAGGGGTGTGTGAGTATACGGGGGACTAAAGAGGGGCTTAGGGGTGCCGTGAATTTCGGGAGGGGGGGGGGCACGGGGCACGATGAATCACCTAGTTGGTTATATATTCTTGTAGAAGGATGGTAGGATGTTGCTGTCATTCAGAATGCATTTACATAAACAGTAATAGTAGCAGTAAAAGATCTGACTTAAAACACCTACAGTAAAACAGAACAGGTGTTATATATTATACAAAGAATTGGTTGATGATGTGTAGGTTGACGTGCACATAGTTCATAGTTGTCACTGGAAAAAAAATTGCTACACAAAAAAATCAACACAGAAAGTTCAACACATGTAAATGTTGACATAAGTGTGGCACTTCATAGGTGTCCATGTCGACACATGAGAATGAATATGAAAACATTGAAAAAAAGAAAAATAAATCTTCAAAAACTCATGTCAACCTTTTTCATTGTCAACCATAGCCGTGCATGTGCCATTTAATCCTGGGGTTGACGTGAATTGCGCGCGGGGGTGGGGAGGTGGTGAGGGGTGTCCGTGAATCACGGGAGGAGGGGTCGTGGGTGGATGCCGTGAATTGCGGGATCGGGGGTCGCGGGGGGAGTGTGGGTGCCGCGAATCGTGGGAGGGGGGGCGCGGGGGGTTGCAGTGAATCGCGGGAGGGTGGGTCGTGGGGGCGGGGGGTTGCCGCAATGACAGGAGGGGGGGTCAGGGGTGGGGAATCGCGGTTGGGGGGGTCGTGGGGGGCACCGTGAACCTCGCGAGGGGGGCCCAGGGGGTTGGCGCGAATCGCGGGAGGGGGGGTCGCGGGGTGCCGCGAATCGCAGAAGGGGGTGTGTGTCACGGGGTGGGGCCACGAATCGCGGGAGTCACCGGGGGTGCCGCGAATTGCGGGGGTGTGCTGCAAATCGCGGGAGGGGGGTTGCGAATCGCCACAAGAAAGGTCAACACATGTAAATGTTGACATAAGTGTGGCACTTCATTGGTGTCCATGTCGACACATGAGAATGAATATGAAAACATTGAAAAAGTGAAAAATAAATCTTGTCAATGAACCTAGAATAGATTCGGTGCCTGGAGTGTCATCTAACACTGGAGCTCCCCAAACAGCAAATATATAAATATATATAATGCCAATGCGATCGTGGGTGGTAAATCCAACACAGATCGCATTGCATACTGTATGTGATCCTGTAGTAAATGGGCCCCGTTAAAGAGGTTTACATCATCCAACTATAGTCTCTATTAATAATAATCTGCAGCACCATTTAGCATTTCTCAGATATCTCCTGCGTTAGGATATTAGTACATAGCAACAATTCATAAAATAATTTAGATACTGCAATCTCTCTTAAACAACTTTATTAAAAATAAGGTTGGTAAATAGATTCCTATATTGTGTTTTATTCTAGGTTGACGTGCACATAGTTCATAGTTGTCACTGGAAAAAAAATTGCTACACAAAAAAATCAACACAGAAAGTTCAACACATGTAAATGTTGACATAAGTGTGGCACTTCATAGGTGTCCATGTCGACACATGAGAATGAATATGAAAACATTGAAAAAAAGAAAAATAAATCTTCAAAAACTCATGTCAACCTTTTTCATTGTCAACCATAGCCGTGCATGTGCCATTTAATCCTGGGGTTGACGTGAATTGCGCGCGGGGGTGGGGAGGTGGTGAGGGGTGTCCGTGAATCACGGGAGGAGGGGTCGTGGGTGGATGCCGTGAATTGCGGGATCGGGGGTCGCGGGGGGAGTGTGGGTGCCGCGAATCGTGGGAGGGGGGGCGCGGGGGGTTGCAGTGAATCGCGGGAGGGTGGGTCGTGGGGGCGGGGGGTTGCCGCAATGACAGGAGGGGGGGTCAGGGGTGGGGAATCGCGGTTGGGGGGGTCGTGGGGGGCACCGTGAACCTCGCGAGGGGGGCCCAGGGGGTTGGCGCGAATCGCGGGAGGGGGGGTCGCGGGGTGCCGCGAATCGCAGAAGGGGGTGTGTGTCACGGGGTGGGGCCACGAATCGCGGGAGTCACCGGGGGTGCCGCGAATTGCGGGGGTGTGCTGCAAATCGCGGGAGGGGGGTTGCGAATCGCCACAAGAAAGGTCAACACATGTAAATGTTGACATAAGTGTGGCACTTCATTGGTGTCCATGTCGACACATGAGAATGAATATGAAAACATTGAAAAAGTGAAAAATAAATCTTGTCAACCTTTTTCATTGTCGACCATAGCCATGTCAGTGTTTTGCATGTGCCATTTAATTGTGGGGATGCCGTGAATTGCGGGAGGGGGGGTCACGGGGGGGGTGTGGGTGCCGCGAATCGTGGGAGGGGGGGCGCGGGGTGTTGCAGTGAATCACGGGAGGGTGGGTCGCCGGGGCTGGTGGTTGGCGCAATGACAGGAGGGGGGGTCAGGGGTGGGGAATCGCGGTTGGGTGGGTCGTGGGGGGCACGGGTATCGCAGGAGGGGGGTGTGTCACGGGGTGGGGCCGCGAATCGCGGGAGTCACCGGGGGTGCCGCGAATTGCGGTGGGGGTGCTGCAAATCGCGGGAGGGGGGTTGCGGGGGGTGCCGCGAATCGCCACAAGAAAAAATCAACACAGAAAGGTCAACACATGTAAATGTTGACATAAGTGTGGCACTTTATTGGTGTCCATGTCGACACATGAGAATGAATATGAAAACATTGAAAAAGTGAAAAATAAATCTAGTCAACCTTTTTCATTGTCGGCCATAGCCATGTCAGTGTTTTGCATGTGCCATTTAATCGTGGGGATGCCGTGAATGGGGGGGGGGGGGAGGGAGGTGCATACCCAACATGACCCTCTCCAGGAGGGACACATTGCTCTGTTTCTGGACTTTCTTCTTAATTTATGGATTACCATCACCTGTGCTTAAACACCTTTATTATCAATTACCCTGTTTAAAACAGGTGATGACAATCCTAAATTAAGATGGAAGTCCACAAACAGAGCATTCTGTCCCTCCTGGAGAGGGTCATGTTGGGAGGTATGTGGGGCACTCACCTGGTGTGTCTGGTGAGTAGCTGTGTCTTTGCTGGGTAACATGGGGAGGCAGAGGGTGTCTGGCACTGTGCATACCTCCCAACATGACCTATGCCAGGAGGGACACAATGCTCTGCCGTTGGACTTTCTTCCTAATGTATGATTACCTCCATCTGTGTTGAACAGGTTAATTGATAGGAAAGGTGCTTCAACACAGGTGATGGCAATCATACATTAAAGGAAAGTGCAGGAGCAGAGCATTGTGTCCCTCCTATGACTGTGGGCTCACTGGGCTGGTTCTCTGTCATGTGAGTCAGAGGCTCCACCCAGCGTTACAGCTTCAGACACACTTTGAGTGACAGATGTAGCCAAATATATAAGATATATATATATATATATATATAATGTATATAATAGGCCACACCAATTGGTTTAGAGCAATGTTTTAATCCCTTATTTGGCTTTTTTTTCCCAAGCCATAATAAAAAACAACCAGCACTCACTCCATAACATATGTAGCACTTTACAACAGCGTCTAATGTCCGTCATAACCCAATTTTGGCCAAAACGGTGTTCCCTATGGTTCTGATGGACAGTAGATGCTGGTGTAGGTATGTTGTTAGCATAGGCGAATCTAGGGGGTGGTCCGGGGGTGCACAGGACCACCTATTAGCCCATTTTGTAGCTGAGGGATGGGGCTTTCCAACGAGCCCAGCCCCGTGTCTCTAGCCCCCTGGAGATACCGGAGATACGGCCAGGCAAAGCTGGAACGTTTTCCCTATATGATAACATGGGACCCGCTAATTCCGACCCCCACCCAGTTCAACGGCTGCCAGTTTCCCCTTCGGCATCACTGAAGCTCGAGGTTGATCTCAGTCTAACCCAAATCGCTGGGCCTTCAATCTGATACCAGGCTGGATCCATATGGGTTAATTGGTTCCAGGGATATTGAGGTTAAACCGTTTTTTGCATTTCTTAAATGTAATTTCATGACTGTTTATGTTCTTTGAGGGCAGATTTCTCTGGAACCAAACAGCCCAGTTTCACGGGACCACAATCATTCGAAGCCAACTCAAAAGTTCTTCAATATGATACTGGTCTCATGTAAATGGGTCAGTTGGTTCTGAAGATATAGCTGGTTAGTTAAAGGGGGGTAGGGAGAGGGGAGTGGTTGTCTCTCCCCCTCACACCAGAAAACGCAGGGACTAGGCTGGTGTATAAGGGGTCAGCCTGGGAATGTCCCTGCATGATCCTGGGACCATATTCCCGGTAAATCCCTGCATTTTCTGTTGTGAAAGGGGTATTATTTCAAACAGCCGTGACCTGCAGTGCTCTGAATACAGCCGGGCAGCCCCCTGCTCACTGCCCAGCTGTCAATGACTGTCACCCCTGCAGCTTCCGCTCCAATTCTTCTCCCCGCTTTCACCTTAGCCCCCCCCTTTAATCATGTGGTGCCGGTGCCCGGCGTGCTCCCCCGACGTCACACACAACAACAGCGCGCACAATATTTCAAATGTCCACTCGGCTAGAGGGGACACCAGGAGGGGAGTGGGAGCGTGCTCTGCTCTGCACTCTGCTCCTCTCCCCATAGAAGCAGTTGCACCGCTCTCCATCTCTCCCTGCAGCAGCTGCGAAGGCTCATATAAAAATTTACAGTAAGTGGCACTTTTGGGGGCATTGCTTAAGGGATGCTACAAGTGGCAGTATGTTGGGGCATTACGCATAATGTGTGGCTTAAGGTGTAAGGGGCATTACGGTGTGCAGCATCATGTGTAAGGGGCATTATGTGTGCAGCATCATGTGTAAGGGGCATTATGTGTGCAGCATCATGTGTAAGGGACATTATGTGTGCAGCATCATGTGTAATAGGTACTATGGTGCACGGCATCATGTGTAATGGGTACTATGGTGTGCAGCATCATGTGTAATGGGTACTATGGTGTGCAGCATCATGTGTAATGGGTACTATGGTGTGCGGCATCATGTGCAGCATCATGTGTAATGGGTACTATGGTGTGCGGCATAATGAGTGGCTTAAGGTGTAAGGGGCATTACGGTGTGCAGCATCATGTGTAAGGGACATTATGTGTGAGCCACATGCATTGAAGAAGCCAGGATGTGCTTCGAGACGTGCTGAGTCAGGCGGTAAGTGAAGGGAGGGGCAAGTAGGCTTAGAATATAAACCTGCAATGAGTCTGACAGAGCCCAGGCCTCAAGGCTCCCTTCTCTTTACAGTATATCATTGCATGCAAAATCTTTGAGTTTTTCTTTGCTTTGTAATTCACCACACTCACTTCTTTGAATTGACCTTTGCTTGGTTTTGGATATGTATTAACTTTGTGTTTTGGTTTTGCCATAACCACACTCATGTGTTTTGATTTGGATCTGTATTTCTTTTTAAAATTTAATAAAATATGATACAATCACATTATTTGGGCCTTTTTTGTTCCTATATAGTATCATAGTAACATAGTTAATGAGGTAGAAAAAAGACGTTAATGAGGTAGAAAAAAGACGTTAGTCCATCAAGTTCAAACTATTTTTTTTAAATATTGAGGGGTGCAAATTCCAAAGTTTAATTTTGAGAACAAATTTTTAATCAGACCAATTTAGAATTCCCAATACCCAGAATGGTTGTTCTTATTCCTTCCTTGTTCACTGTTATATCTCTGGATACTTTTTTCTGCTAAAAATTTGTCTAATGGTGCCCACACACGCACCGATCCCGGCGGTGCAATGCTATGCGATGGGGTGCGCGCTCCCGCGGCACCTCATCGCACAGTACAAAAAGTATGTGCTGCACATACTTTTTGTACTAGCTTTTTATCGCATAGCATCGCATTGCATGCACATCGCATGCACAAGGCATACGATGCGATGCTATGTGTGCTAGTTAAGCACAGAATGCATGCCGGGATCGATGCGTCTGTGGGCACCTTAACTCCTTTTTAAATATATCAATACTGACTGTAAAGAATCCCTACCTTTGCAGGTTATGAAACTTCCTCTCCTCTAACCTTAGGATGTGTCCTCATGTCTTTTGCACAGTCCTCATAGTAAACAGATCAATTGGCAGTTCACTGAATTGACCTGTAATGTATTTGCATTTATTGATCATACCCCTGAGATCTAATAATATTAATTACCAGTCTTTTCCAGTCAATTTCTTTAGACCAAAGGCTGCAGTAATCTAACTGGTTACTAAGGGACAGAGCAGCAGCACAAACACAAAAGTGGTTTATCGTATATCTCAGCTGTTCTCAAACTGTGGGTCCTGACCCCAAAGTGGGCCCTGACCTTTTCAGCATGGGGTCGCGACTCCATGTTGCTGACCATCAGGCTGATTACTTTTTTAATCCCAGTCAGTGTTTCGAGGAGTGTAATACATCTGTTAAATTGTCTGGTATTTTAGACTCCTCCCATCATTTTGTGCCTCCACAATGCTGCCATGTATGTGCTGTCTGCTGACTACACATGTGATGAGATGACCTTCTGCAGTAACTTGCTGGGGTCCTGTAATTATTTTTATTGTCTGATGGGGTCCCACAGCAAAATAATTTGAGGACCCCTGGTATATCTACAGCAGGGGTGGCCAACTGGTCAGAGGTAAAGAGCCGAAAATTATCTGTAGTCAAGCTAAAGAGCCATCGCCGCGAGCGCCAAAAAGGGGCGTGGTCTATTTGGAAGTAGGCCAAGCCCCATTTCTGTGTCTATTCCAAGCCAAAACTTTAGTTTTTGTATCCTGACAAAAGGTGCTCCAATTAATGCACCTGAAACAGTAGCAGGCGTAAAGCCAGCACAAGTTGCCAACAGTAGTAGCAATGCTTAAAGCCTGCACCAGTTGCCGACTAGTAGCGCAACATAACACCCGCTCAAGTTGCCGACAGTAGTAGCACAGCGTAACACCTGCAAAAGTTGCTGACTGTAGTAGTGCTGTGTAACGCCCGCACCAGTTGCTGACAGTAGTAGCGCTGTGGAAAGCCTGAATCAGTTGCCGACAGTAGTAGCGGCACCCTATGAGAGGGAAGTGGGAGCAGGAGCCACACTTAAACAGGGGGAGAGCCGCATGCGGCTTTAGAGCCGCGGGTTGGCCACCCCTGATCTACAGTATGAAACATTTCCACAGAGCAGTGGCAGAAAAGAAAAGTTGTGCAAAATTGAATTGTCCTTGGTCCCTCCCACCCATCCTTATGTTGCTAATTAAAAATGACATGCAGTTTAACAAACCAAGATCTTCAGCAAAAAGGACAGACACTTTCGTGGCTGAAGTACTTGGTTTGTTTGGGCCCCCACAGGTATCAAAGCTAACAGTGCTGACAAGAATCTCTACAATGGCAAAATGTCATTGTCATTATTGTCTTCACTATCAACTTAATCAGTCTTTACATCATACTCACACAATAACTTGTCCAAGGTCTCTGTACTTTGATGTAATTACCGGTAAAGGTATTCCTCATGGAGGCCCAGATGTACTAAGTTTAAAAAGTGGTAAACTAGAGAGTCATAAACCACCAGCCAATCTGCTCCTAACTGCCATGTCACACATACATCAATTTTTATACATATAAATATAATATAACCCACACGAGCGCGAAAAATAAAATACACAATACTAATAGCTACACAATAATAATATATATTTATATTTATATAATAATAATATTTATCTTTGCAATTTGTATATTCAAAGCACAAATTTTACTTTGAAATTAGTTTCTTGAAGGGAATAATCAATTCTGTACAGTATGTTAGAGCGAAATTCTGTATAAGTTTTGTTCTCCACACACTAAATAAGAGGAATTTAAACTTTGCACTGTACATTATCTGGCTCTTAGTAGCCATGGTGAGAGCAGCAGGAAAGTATAGAATTGTTTACACACAGCGGCAGCATGCAGTGACAGATTTCCTCTTAAGAGATCAAACAGATATAACAAATAAAACTCCAACATCCACAATACAGTTTAAGATTTGGACGTTACTGCACATGCAGAGGAACCTGAAATCTATAGTAGCGAGTTGCTTGAGACATGGTTCAACTAAAGACTATAGCGGCTGGCCTGGTGTCATTTGTCACCTTCATCCTAGTCCTTTTTTATGTGAACTATGGCCCTTATTCTGATCGGTGCGCCCCGATCAGAATATGCGGCCACGACCGTGCAGGCGAATCCCCGCCTTCCATACGGATCGCCACCTGCCGTCCGTACGCGGATATGTGGCGATCCGCATGAAATTGGACGGGGATACGCCTCCTCCATGGTGGGAGCAGCCCCTGCATTCGATGGTCGCCGAACATCGAATGCAGGGCCGCACGCTCCACCAGGTCCCGCAACACAAGACCACACGGACACTTGTCCGTGTGAAATCTTGTATGGGGGCGGGCAGCTGACATCCGGCGATGTCAGATGCCCGCCCCGTACCCACGCGTCACGGCCTCATTACCATGCATACGCCCCGCGTTTGCATGGGAACGCCCATGAAACGCGGGGCGTATGCATAGGGTAATGAGGATAAGTAGCCCCTCACGCCCCTCTACGCCCCCTGTGCGGCGTATAGAGAATCCTTGCGGCGAAATCGCCTGCACATGCGCAGAGTGACCTCTGCACATGCGCAGAAGATAAACATCGGCGGCCCGTACGCAAGCGGGAATATCCGCACCGATCAGAATAAGGGCCTATATGTGGAAGAGAAGGAAGATGCCCCCAGGCCCAATCCCTCTGCCAGCTTTGGGAAACGTTTTCCAGCTTCTATCTGAGGGTCCAGTGGCGGGCTTAATAAAGGTGAGTTTATATTCTGTTAATAACAGTATGAAATCTAATAAGGGTGAAAGGGGAGATGCTGGTGTTATACATAGAACATGTTTTTTTTAAATTGCACTCATTGCAACTACATTGCTACAGTACCTTCTGTTTTTATTTATAATATGGGTACTTGTGTAATAGCACGGCACCCGTTACGTAGTTAGCATAGCGCCCGTGTCAGAATCAGCGTAGTGTTCCCACGGCCAGCATAGTCAGCGTCCCTGTCAGATTCAGCATAGTGTTCCTGCAGCCAGCGTATAATCAGCGTCCCTGTCAGATTCAGCGTAGAGTTCTCAGTTAGTTACGCAGTTACCGTAGTCAGTCAGAGGTGAAGGTGAAGCGACGGCCAGGGCCGGCGCCACCACTAGGCAGGTTTAGGCATTTGCCTAGGGCGCCGGCCACTGGAGGGCGGTAGTGAGCTGCAGCTGTCCAGCAGCAGCAGCCTGCCGGAAAACTACCGCAGAGGAGAGCCAGCCGGAGGAAGGAAGGAACTGGAAGGAAGCTGCCTGCAGCGATGATCTTTACTTTACAGGCAGACAGAGCCACAGGCAGCTATTCGGTGAGTGATTTCCCCCCTCCCAGTCCCCCCGCCGGAGCTGCCTGACAGTCCCCTCGCCGGTGCTGCCCGACAGACAGTCCCCCGCCGGTGCTGCCTGACAGACAGTCCCCATTCCTGGCTGCGGCAATCTTCACCGGTGGCCGCCCCAGCCCCCCCCCCCCCCCCATTTGAATTCTGAACAAAGTATACTGGGCTGGGCACAGTATTATGAAGTTTCAGAAATTGTTGAAGCTGCTTCTTGGGGAAATGCTCTGACAGGCTAGCTGCTAGCACATCAGATGAGAATGTTTTCTGGTGTTTAGTCTTATATTGCGTACAGGCAGGTCATCGTGCAAACTGGCTATTCCTGGTTGAGTTGTTTGGTAATGGCTGCAAGTGTTTATTGTAGGCTGTCATTGATACTTTTATATATATATTTCTTTTTAAAGCGCCTGCCCTAACAGTTATGAGATGGTGTGCTGTACCATGCACTGACTGATGTAGCACACGTGTCTGCTCTTACAGTACAGAACATGTTTGTCCCTTTAACAACTCTTTTACATAATTGTCTAAAATGATTTACTGGGGCTAATTGTGCTAAAACCAGTAAAGCCCCAACATTCATTATGAAGGAACAATTCTATCACTGATAGCTCTGATAAAGAAATGTACTAGTAATGGCTGATTACCCCCCTAATGCTTTAAAGTGTGTTCCAAATTTGTTTTAGAATATCTTGCAAAGGAAAGGTACTTCCCATGGGTTTGGGAGTATGAAGGCAATCTATGGACACTGTTCCTCTACATCCATGACTCCATAACTGTCAGTGTGAGCAGTGTTACCAGTGAAGTTTAAAAGCTGGGACCAGCAAAATCCTTGCTATCATTGTTGATTTAGGTCCAATGTATATATGGCAAAGTCCCTGAGATTGTGTATGTAATAGAAATATATTTTGAGAGCTATCTATCTCTATCTATCCATGATCCATAAAATACTTCATGGTCCTGGTCAAAATGAGTGGCTATTTTTGGGTCTAAATTTTATAGTGCACAAATGGCTGTCTTGCTGCAGGATGTAAGTTACATTTGTAGTAGATTGTAAGCTTGCGGGCAGGGCCCTCCTACCTTTGGACTGTCTGTAAATACCCTGTTTGTTGTATCACAGTCTCCTTTGCAAAGCGCAATGGAATATGCTGCGCTATATAAGAAATTGTTAATAAATAAATAAATAGTAACGGGGGGGGGGGGGGGGGCGGTATCCTGTAGGTTTGCCTAGGGTGCCTAGATGCCTTGCACCGGCCCTGGCGACGGCTGTATTATTTCTGAAGCTCCTTGTTAATTTGGAATGGCTGCTGAACTACTGACAATGTTTAACCTACTGCAGATAGAGGAGTCAGTGGTATTTTTTCAACAGCACCATTTGCTGCCACTCACACAAACCTGTCTTAACGGCCACCCAATGCGCTTGAGTATAAAGGAGTGTATGTGGCGCTGCCACATTAAAATCGAAAGAAGGTCAGTCTCCGTGCGGCACATATGTTTCAGGGCTGTCGTATCCAATTTCTTACCCTTCTTCATTTTATATTTTCATGGGCAGAGGAGCTTACAAGCATTTCTTTTTGTGAGCGACAACTAAAGTTGTCGAACAAAACCACCATGTTGTATAATAATTTGATGCATGAAGCCTGTACCCTGGTTTTAATGTCACAGCCCCAACGCCGGGTTGGTGGTCCGGGCAAAATAGTGAAGGTGGACGAGAGTCACTCTTTCCAGAGAAGAAGTTGTGTCGGACGCGTCCTGCCTCAACAGTGGCTGTTTGGAGGCATATCCCAAGATACCGGTGAGCTATTCAATGCTAGCTGTTTTTTTGGCAGGTTGGCATTTTCTGACCTGCTGAAAACCTATTCCGCCAATCCACCTGCTTTTGACGGAAACACAGCCAAAACCGAAAGGTTTTGGCCATGTTTCCGGCAATCTCAAACCGACATGAATAGATGTCTGTTTAATGCAGGGAGGACGGCACCAGGTGAGCAGCAGCAGCTTACACGGCACCGCCCTCCTATCCGCTTACTCCCGCACCCTCCTGCCATCTCCCTTACCCTATTTCCGCCTCCCGTATCTACCCACGGCCGGGTGAGAGCAGCTCATCCAGCCCTGTTCCGGCTCCCACTGCCTCCAAGGCGATCCTGCCACCTCCCGCCGCTGCGGTCACCCAGTCTGCGCCGGCCGGGTGAGCATCAATGAGCGGCCAAATCCGACATCTGTATTTGCCCGCTGTATTGAATAATGGATGTCAGATCCATTTCGTCAAAAGAATTTCGGAATGGATCTGACATAATTTGAATATACCCCATAATGGGTAATGGGGGAAGGGGGGGTGACCAATTCTGGAAGATGTGAAAACAAATACTTAATGCGGCACTGCCACTTTTAAAGTGGGTGCAGCAAGCTTTAAGGGGGGCATTTGTTACTCTCAGTAACACCACAGATAAGAGCAATGTCCCCCTCAGCAACTTACCCAAGTTCCTCCATCAAGCATGGGCACTTGTATACAGTATCCCCGCGCCCGCTTGGTGCCGCAATGAAAAGAGGTGATGTTGCCCATAGTCTCCAATTGGATTGTGTCTATCATTTCTCTTTTGCATCCTAGAATAAGACAGACATCATCTGATTGGTTGCTGTGGGTCGAATTACCTCTTTATTCCTAGATGCTTTAGTAAATGTATGCCTTAATAAGTGCTGGTCACTAGGTCCAAGGTTGTAACTAATTTTAATCCTTTACGGTCAACAGCTAGTCAGACTCGACAGGCCTGGTGCTATTATTGTGAAATCAACCAGGATTTCCCAGGTAAGTAGATAGTTTACTCCTTCTTCTTCAAAGATTACACTTGAGCTTCCAAAGACTTTTTATTATGCATTAAACAATGAACCAAATCGTAAGAATTACACTGTCACTTTTTCTCTCACAGGAGCAGATACATGCAATACATCTCAATTTAATTACAAGTTTTATTTTACCGGAACATGTCTGTAATCCACCGGTTATCTCCGTTCACCAGGTCCTCACAATAAACAGAACATATTTTCCTACCTTTGATGCTAAAAACAACAATTGTGAATCAAACAATGCATATGTACTATTAACTGTAGGGAATTAAGTTATAAAATCACCGGCAAAAATAGTATAGTATGTGTGACTTATTGCGCAATAAGATATATGTCTATTTAACTTACAATACTAACTGGGCCTGAACTTTTAAGTTACAGGCAACCTCCTGCATACAATGCTCTAACACAGAAACACAGGTGTTAATTAAAAGTCTTAGTTACACCACTGCATATAACAGATGTAACCCTGTTATTATTACTTAACAGCTATTCTACTAGTTTTCTAGCTTTCTTCCTACCAGAACTCAGTTCGATGTAAAGTTATAAAATCACCGGCAAAAATAGTAAAGTATGTGTGACTTATTGCGCAATAAGATATATGTCTATTTAACTTACAATACTAACTGGGCCTGAACTTTTAAGTTACAGGCAACCTCCTGCATACAATGCTCTAACACAGAAACACAGGTGTTAATTAAAAGTCTTAGTTACACCACTGCATATAACAGATGTAACCCTGTTATTATTACTTAACAGCTATTCTACTAGTTTTCTAGCTTTCTTCCTACCAGAACTCAGTTCGATGTAAAGTTAATTCTTGTTACTTGGTTGGTTAGCTAACCTTCACTGTGCACAGCCTGATTCCTCTTCAGCGTGGAGTTGCTAGGCAACCACCGAAATATGCCTAAAAACGAGATTCTGCCTAGGATTTGCCTGCACTGACTTTTGTAGCTGTCACACAATATATAACACTATGCTCCTCTTGTTGGGGGCGTCCCCTGGCTTCTTGTTAGCCGGGTTTAGCCCTTGAGTCGTTTTTTTTATATACTTTCTCTCTTGTGTGCTATGCAGCGCTCCCTGAAGCTCTCATGGATCGGATGTAGTTCCCTTGCGTCAACTAATGGATGTCGTTATGTCCCTTTAGGCGTCCCCTGGCTTCTTGTTAGCCGGGTTTAGCCCTAGGTATATATATATGTCTAAGTAAGCGACACACGGGGTCAGTATTTAGACTGTCCAAACTTCACAAACCGCACAGTCTTGTTATGACTGACTAAGTATGTCCCTGTATCACTTATGCGGTATGGATAGACAGGGAGAACACACGATTGACACTATGTCACTCTGCCATTCTTGACCATAGCTACTTCCAAGGTGTCAATTATCCCCCTTCCTTTGGTAAATCAGGATACACAGACTCTGTAATGGATGGGACTATAGAGTTGACATATGCGGTGAATAAGGGTTTAGGAAGTCTCTTACAATTACACTTGGACTGCGACTAGAAACGGTGCAACTAACATTGCTCACTCATTAATGTCACTAGTAAACCTGACAGCAGGGTGCTTGTCCAAGAATAAGCTGCTGTACTGTTTCTCTCCTTCTATAGCAAAACTGCACTGATGCTCACTGTATTTGATTTGCTGGCAGTGTAAGTCACTAGTTAGCAGTGGACAGTCGCTGGAAAAGTAACTGTGTAAAAACTAGCAAGCTGTCCCTCAGACTGGACTAAGTTACTCTGTGCAGACTGTGGCCCTTATTCTGATTGACGCGGACTTTACCGCATACTTTCGGATCGCGTCTTTACGGCGTCTGCGCATGCGTGGAGAACGCAACGCGCATGTGCCACGCATTGACTCGGTACCAGTTCGGCCAGATCCCGTCCAGAACTGTTCACCGCTATCATTCGGGAAATAGGGGCGTATTATGGGCGTCATGCGGAATGACACATGGGCGTAGTTTCAAAGTGGGCAAAACGGGGCGGAAACATGGGCGGACACGGGGGAGTACACTTATGTTGGGGGGCGTACATTCGGAAACCACTCCGAATGCACGCGATCAAAAAGGGCAGAAATGTGCGGTGTCCACAAGTGTACTATTGCTTTGCGGACACCACTCGTTCATGCGCTAGGCGAACGTACGCCTAATGACTACAACCAATAACACCTGAACCCAATAGAATCTACTCCTTTACTCATTACTCACTAATAGGCCGCTTGTCAGTGCTTTAATTGAAACCATTGCTGCTTCAATTGCTGTAAGGGTTAATGTGTGCAATGCATGTGTTAGGCATGCTTGTAAGGATATATTGGAATCTAATTGATTCCAATTCCAAATAAGCAGTTTTTTATGAGGATAGGTAATTGAATAAGTGGGTCATGTGATGTATTGCAGAAGATACTTCATAGTGGGTTGTTTGGCGTAAATACTCCGCTTACGTGCGGTAGCACCGCTTGGCTCCCGTTCGGATGCGGTATTCCCGAGCATACTCTGTAATACTCTGTAATACCGTGCCGAATCGGAGTGTTTCTCCCGCACACGCATGGTTTGTATGTCGTCCGTAAACACGCCCTGTTCTTAAAGAGTGAGTCCGTCCGAATGCGGAGGACACGTGGGCGTTTCTACGGACGATGGCCGCATGCGGCAAAACACCGTTGCGTGCTGACCGCTCCGTAAGAATGCGGGAATTTCCGCACAGATCAGAATAAGGGCCTGTGTTTGGCTGCACTGGGAATGGACTAGACTGCCTGAGGGGCCGTAATATAGGCTGTCTCTGCCTCTGCTCTGGGCTGTGTGATGTTCCAGCAGTATAGCACTAGGTATATCACGCATAGGAAACTGTGCTGGCTCCCTGAATATCAATTCCTGCAGCTTGATACTATTAGATAGTTAGCCATTCCCCTCCTTTGCTATATATATGGGTGTCAGGGCGGGACACACCTCTCTTATGACTGCGGATTAGTATTCTCCTTTGCCTCTGGCCGGGACTGCCCTCCGGATGCTGCGTCACTGCTGATTCTCCACCTCAGAGACCGCCTGTCAGCACCGCTATCTGCCCTGCCTGCTGTGTAGCTCTGCCTTTTACAAATCTCCTCAGGTATTCTCCATCTTCCCCTCACAGACTGCACAGCACAACTGGTCCTCACTCTCAACTGTCTCCCCTGACCCTGGTCATGTGACCAACTCCTGACCTCTTCAACAGTTGCAGAGACTGCTGGGAATTGTTCATTTCTCAGACAATGTCCCCTGTGGGGATAGCATATGTTTATAGCACAATATATCTTATATTAATAATAACTAGTATGGCATTGTATGCCTATAAATCACTACATATATATGAATTTATCACATTTTTCCCCGGTAAAACATTGCATGTCCTCAGGCAATGGACTTTATACATTTTTACATCAGTATACTACATATCTACATATCAAACATTGTAAATCATTACATGCTTTTTAAGTCAAGAAAGTTTACATTTTTATCATAAATCATTCTTTACTTTAAACATATATGTTCAATCTCTGAATCGGAGGGGTTTTACCCCTCTGGTACTTCTAATGAGTCTGCTGGACATCTCCTCTACACCATCTTTGTGGAGGAATGGGCCACGTTCCTCGGCCTCTCTTCTTTTCTCTGCGAGGAGTATTTCCCTAAGGCGCTGAAGATATACTGGGTCTTGCATAGGATGGTAGGGGACTTGTGGTATTGCGTCTTCTTCTGTACAGTCCTGGCATGGCTCAAGTTGGTTTATGTGTACCATCTTAAGATCTTGGTGGTCATCTCCATCTCTTCTTATTCCATACACCCCAGTGTCTGTAGCCGAAAGGTGAACAATTACGTAGGGTTCAGATTCCCAGAAGGGATCTAAGTCGTTACTCCGTTGGTCATCCAGCTTCCAAACTAGGTCTCCCACTCGGAATGAAGTGGCATTCGCGTTCTGGCCATAACTTGTCCCTTGTGGGTGGTGGGCTGTCTCCATCCTTTCTTCCACTACTTTCTTGGCCAGTTCATGCCGATGCTCGTGTTTGTTCAACCCATCGGTCTGAATCACTTCTGTCCCCTCGGGGAGGGTGTCAAGCTCCTGATCCGCTGTTTCCCCTACCAAAAGGTTGCCTGTGGGAGAATGGCGGTGGACTTCTGCACCGGATGGGTCTCTGCGGAGGGAACACTTCTTCCACTCTCTCCCCTTCACTTGCTTGGTCTGTACTTATGCCTTCTCCACCAGATTCGGCATCATCCTCTACTTTTGGCTGGTAAGACCATCTGTGGAACTGACGTCTGTTGGGAGCAAAACGGCTTCCTTTAACTGGTACATCACCAGGACCCGTCACGTTGGCTGCCTCAGCACCCTTCTCTCCTTCTACCACATCAAATTCAACCGTCTCGCATTCTCCAACACTGCGCAGAAATTTCTGGGGGTTGTTTCTCTTTATGGCCGTCTCATGGACAAAGACATCATCTTTTGTGTCATTCCTGTTGATGAAGCCATACCTCTTCCGGACATTAAACCACTTGACCGTTCCTTGTACTTGCGTAGCCAGCACCCTCTTCCCTGCCTGGCTTCTGCGGTCATAGACCGTGTATTGCATGACTCGTCTCACAGTCTGAGGTCGGTTGAACAGTTCTGGTGTCAGTGTCGAGATTAGTTCTTCCGGGCAATTTCTTAGGACATTCATTCCAACAATTATGGGTGGTAACCATTGGTCCTTAACGGCCGTAATTAAACATCCTTGATTGATTAGATGAGCTTGCCCTATCTTGATCTCAGCTTCAAAGTATCCGCAACAGTCAATACGTTGTCCATTACTGGCTAACAAATTCAACCCGGCCGGTGGTGTGGCTACGATACTTTCTTTCCTCCAATGCTTAATGAACTCATCCCATCGAATCGTAGTCACTTGTGACCCGGTATCCAACAATGCTGCTATGCTGACTCCATTCACTTTGATTTCAATGGTAGGGCAACACCCAATGAATTTTGGTACCCATTCTTGCGATGTGGGACCTTCTACTGAAGATTCTCCCGACGGTTGGTCACGGAACTCGGGAGTTCTGTTTAAATGTTCCGTACTGTGGCAATTTCGCTCAAAATGCCCGCTCTTTTGGCAAAGCCTGCAGATGGGTCTTCCTTGTTCATCGAATGTATCTGTAGGAAGTCGGCGGGAGCTCCATGAAGCGTTTCTCCCCTCATTTCCGTAATGGGGTTCTCTCTCCATCTGCCAGGGTCTCTGTAAGGTCTGTGTCTCTTTTAAGGTTCTCAATTCTCGACAAAGATCAGTCATGCCTTGTGTCAATTCAGCAATTTGCTCTTTCATTTCTTCGATGGGGTCTTTAAAGGCAGCAGATTGAACTTGCTGAAAAACGGTTTCAACAGGTGCTTTCATGGTTCCCTTTTTGGGTTTATCGCCTAAAACCTTTACCATCAACTCCTTGAAGTCTGCAAAGCTTATAGGTGATTCTTGACGATGCAACATTTTTACTTGTCCTTTCGTATTTGCGTCGTAGATTCCATCGAGGAATTGATTAGTTAAGGTTTCATCTTCCTCAATTGATTCCCTAGGAGCACATGTCTTAATGTCCTGTAAGGCCTCTTGTAACTCCACTGCGTATTCCCGCAATGTTTCATTTGGTTGCTGCTTTCGGGAATAAAACTGTGCTTTTAATTCAGAGAGAGTCTTTGCATCAAACACTTTTGCCAACTTATTCAAGATGTCTGTTGCCGATCTTTTCTGACTTTTTTGGCCATGACTTTACTTCCCTTTTTGCAAATCCTCTCAGTTGAGCCAATAGTATCTCTTTTTGTTGATTTTCATCTAATCTATATACTTGGAACATGGTTTCAATTTGTTCCCTAAAGTCGCGGAACGCATTGGTTTCAGTCATTCCACTATCTCCGGTATAAGTGGGAAGCCATGGCGCCCCCAAGTAATAGGGCATAGTTATCACTGCCGGTTTACGTGCCGTTGAACTTATTCTAGCCACTGCATCTCCTTGGTCCTCGTTGCCAAGCATATCTTCTTGTCTTTCCTGACTATCGTCTTGAGACATTTTGAGTGACGCTGGGTTGGGTTTTCTCCGCTTTTGATGAAAGTATCCTGTTCGTCAGACGCCAATTGTGAAATCAACCAGGATTTCCCAGGTAAGTAGATAGTTTACTCCTTCTTCTTCAAAGATTACACTTGAGCTTCCAAAGACTTTTTATTATGCATTAAACAATGAACCAAATCGTAAGAATTACACTGTCACTTTTTCTCTCACAGGAGCAGATACATGCAATACATCTCAATTTAATTACAAGTTTTATTTTACCGGAACATGGCCCTTATTCTGGTCTGTGCGGTACGGCCCGCGTGCGGCCGTACTGCCGATGTTTTCGCTCTGCACATGCGCAGAGGTCATTCTGCGCATGTGCAGGGGAATTCGCCGCACAAAAATTTCATACGCCGCAAAGGGGGCGTATAGGGGCGTGAGGGGCTTAATACCCTCATTTCCCTATGCATACGCCCCGCGTTTCATGGGCGTTCCCATGCAAACGCGGGGCGTATGCATGGTAATGAGGCTATGACGCCAGTGATGGGGGCGGAAAGCTGACATCGCCGGATGTCAGTTCTCCGCCCCCATACAAGCTTTCACACGGACGATTGTCCGTGTGGTCTCAGCTTGCGGGAGCTGGTGGGGCGTGCGGCCCTGCCTTCGATGGTCGCAGACCATCGAATGCAGGGGGCAGCTCCCACCATGGTGGAGGCGTACGCCCCACCATTTTCATGCGGATCGCCAGCCGTCCGTGTACGGACGGCCGTGGCGATCCGTATTGTGGGCGGGGATTGGTTTGTGCGGCCGGAGCACCGTATGCGGCTCCGGCCGCACAGATCTGAATAAGGGCCCATGTCTGTAATCCACCGGTTATCTCCGTTCACCAGGTCCTCACAATAAACAGAACATATTTTCCTACCTTTGATGCTAAAAACAACAATTGTGAATCAAACAATGCATATGTACTATTAACTGTAGGGAATTAAGTTATAAAATCACCGGCAAAAATAGTATAGTATGTGTGACTTATTGCGCAATAAGATATATGTCTATTTAACTTACAATACTAACTGGGCCTGAACTTTTAAGTTACAGGCAACCTCCTGCATACAATGCTCTAACACAGAAACACAGGTGTTAATTAAAAGTCTTAGTTACACCACTGCATATAACAGATGTAACCCTGTTATTATTACTTAACAGCTATTCTACTAGTTTTCTAGCTTTCTTCCTACCAGAACTCAGTTCGATGTAAAGTTAATTCTTGTTACTTGGTTGGTTAGCTAACCTTCACTGTGCACAGCCTGATTCCTCTTCAGCGTGGAGTTGCTAGGCAACCACCGAAATATGCCTAAAAACGAGATTCTGCCTAGGATTTGCCTGCACTGACTTTTGTAGCTGTCACACAATATATAACACTATGCTCCTCTTGTTGGGGGCGTCCCCTGGCTTCTTGTTAGCCGGGTTTAGCCCTTGAGTCGTTTTTTTTATATACTTTCTCTCTTGTGTGCTATGCAGCGCTCCCTGAAGCTCTCATGGATCGGATGTAGTTCCCTTGCGTCAACTAATGGATGTCGTTATGTCCCTTTAGGCGTCCCCTGGCTTCTTGTTAGCCGGGTTTAGCCCTAGGTATATATATATGCCTAAGTAAGCGACACACGGGGTCAGTATTTAGACTGTCCAAACTTCACAAACCGCACAGTCTTGTTATGACTGACTAAGTATGTCCCTGTATCACTTATGCGGTATGGATAGACAGGGAGAACACACGATTGACACTATGTCACTCTGCCATTCTTGACCATAGCTACTTCCAAGGTGTCAATTATCCCCCTTCCTTTGGTAAATCAGGATACACAGACTCTGTAATGGATGGGACTATAGAGTTGACATATGCGGTGAATAAGGGTTTAGGAAGTCTCTTACAATTACACTTGGACTGCGACTAGAAACGGTGCAACTAACATTGCTCACTCATTAATGTCACTAGTAAACCTGACAGCAGGGTGCTTGTCCAAGAATAAGCTGCTGTACTGTTTCTCTCCTTCTATAGCAAAACTGCACTGATGCTCACTGTATTTGATTTGCTGGCAGTGTAAGTCACTAGTTAGCAGTGGACAGTCGCTGGAAAAGTAACTGTGTGAAACTAGCAAGCTGTCCCTCAGACTGGACTAAGTTACTCTGTGCAGACTGTGTTTGGCTGCACTGGGAATGGACTAGACTGCCTGAGGGGCCGTAATATAGGCTGTCTCTGCCTCTGCTCTGGGCTGTGTGATGTTCCAGCAGTATAGCACTAGGTATATCACGCATAGGAAACTGTGCTGGCTCCCTGAATATCAATTCCTGCAGCTTGATACTATTAGATAGTTAGCCATTCCCCTCCTTTGCTATATATATGGGTGTCAGGGCGGGACTCACCACACCTCTCTTATGACTGCGGATTAGTATTCTCCTTTGCCTCTGGCCGGGACTGCCCTCCGGATGCTGCGTCACTGCTGATTCTCCACCTCAGAGACCGCCTGTCAGCACCGCTATCTGCCCTGCCTGCTGTGTAGCTCTGCCTTTTACAAATCTCCTCAGGTATTCTCCATCTTCCCCTCACAGACTGCACAGCACAACTGTTCCTCACTCTCAACTATGTCCCCTGACCCTGGTCATGTGACCAACTCCTGACCTCTTCAACAGTTGCAGAGACTGCTGGGAATTGTTCATTTCTCAGACAATGTCCCCTGTGGGGATAGCATATGTTTATAGCACAATATATCTTATATTAATAATAACTAGTATGGCATTGTATGCCTATAAATCACTACATATATATGAATTTATCACATTATCAGGTCCAGCGTCGAGCTGAGGTCGCTGCGATTATATGCTATTGCAGTAAGCTGCTGCCCTCTACTGTCACTTATGTGTTCTTCTTGTTCCAAATGAAATGTGCGTGGTGGAAGAAGGGAAGCTAAAATTGGACCGCAATGGGTTAATGATTACCATTTAATCTTGGCTTGCTTAAATAAACAATATATACATACAAAAGTACTCTACTATTGTAAACATTTTTGGTTGATTAAATGACGCAGTTGAAGCCTAATTAGGGATCTAAGTTTTTGTGAATCAAGAAATTTGCAAACATTGGAACTAATGTAGATGAGCCTGATATTCAACAGATGGCAAACAAGTATGGCCCAGTTTACACGGTACACTTTGGCTCCAGACCCACCGTCATCGTTGTTGGATACCTTGCTGTAAAAGAGGTGTTGGTTGACCTTGGAGATGTTTTCCTAGGCCGAGGAACTATTCCTGTTTTTGAACGTGTTTATAACAAGAGTGGTAAGTGATAACACAATCTGCTACTAGATATACAATGGTAACAGATTTATTGTTACTGATAATGATACTGTAGTGTACATAGGGCCTGATTCAGACCGGTTCGCTACGCTTGCATATACTTGCAGCCCAGTGAAGAGGTAGACGCCGCCCTCAGTCAAATGCCAGCCTTCCTCCCACTACGCGAAGTCCACTCGCTAACATGCAAGTGGATGTGTTTAACATTTTCCTGTTGTCGCCCCCTGCCCATCTCTGTCCCTTCCTTCTCGGAGCGAACAGCCCAAGTTTGAAACTGACCAAAACCATTCGCTCCCAGGGTTTGGGTATAATCAAGCTCCCGACCATCAGAGATGGGGCCGTATTTGGACCTGAATAGACGGTTATGAATCGACCACATAGCGTTATGTTGTACAAGACATTGTGGTTGTCTGCCTAAGTTACAAATTTTATACTCCATGAGGCCATAGTTATAAACATTATTTTTAACATAATTTTAGTATCACCTGAAGACATTAAATAGCTTTTGGAGTAGTTTTCGTGAAAAAAAAACAACTGCTCCAAACCCTTTAATTTACATTTTTTAGTAAGCAGATTGCCTTTCCCATACTTATTATCGGAAATGAAATCTAGCCAAATTTACTTAATAAAAAATGTGAAGCAAAAATTGCATTACGTTTCAGCTGGGGAATCACAGGGCTTAGATGTGAATTGTGGGCTTCTGCCGCTAGGCAGAGAAAGCAGTGCAAGGACGGGGCCAGCGTGATCAAAACATCATACACACCTCCCCAGGGTCCCAGTGGTCACTGCTTCGGTGAGGGTTGCTGGTCTCCGGGGCTTCCTGCTAAACCGTGAATCCGATGTAGTAAAGTGATGCTGCAAACCGGCAGCTCATTTTACATCACCCGGGGACACAGCAGAAGGAAGACTTGAAGCACTTTAGGAGCCAATTCCCAGTTGTTGGTGGTATGAATCAGCAGTGGCGGGGTCACGGCGTTGGGGGGAGGGGGGGTTCTGTCAACAGCGATAAAGATGATGTCAGCAGTGTCATCTGCATAGTACAGTTTTGGGGTATTTTTCTTTATTAATATTTGTATTTGTAGGGTTGACCCTAATCAATGGAGATGCCTGGAAACAACTGAGACAGTTCTCCTTCCTGACCCTTAAGGGGTTTGGCATGGGTAAAAAAAGCATAGAACAACCTCTCCAGGAGGAAGCACAACACCTAGTGGAGTACCTCAGGAGCACTAACAGTGAGTATACCATGCAGACCCCAAAGGTTATTACTACAATATATGTTCATGTAAATTTAGATTTTTCATTATACAAATGTAGCCATGCTCATCGTTGCAGCACCAATTGCACAGTTTGATTCCCTTGGTGATTGCCGGGATCCCGTCACCATGCGCTTGTGTCTAATCGTTTCTGGGGCTCATAGAAATGCAGCTAGCGGCAACATAGCAGCATGGTGAGTCTGTTCCGCAGGTTAAAATTTTGCGCTACAAACAGGAGCGAGCAATGACGATCCAGCAACGATAAACACGGCTATATCCGTAAAAGACGATCATTTGAAGTTATGAGCTAAAATAATAAAAAAAACTATTTGTATTTTATTTATTTTTTAAATGGTGCCTTATTGTACATGTACATTTTTTTGAATACTCGTTTCACACCTAAAAGCCGGGTCGTACCCAAGTTTTTGGACTCGGCTCCAGCCCAGTGCGACCTGGCTTTTGACCCTATTTACACGGCGTCCCCATCTGGCCTAAAGCCGGTGCGTGACATCACAGTAGGCAGGGCCTGAGCCGGCATTGGGAGATGAGAACTTCTCCCAGTTCTGGCTTTTCTATAGCAGTGAACGGGTCCCGGGTCAGGTTACCTGTTTACATTGCACCCCGATCCGGGTTGAACCCATATTCAGCCCTGAGCATTTGCCAGGTTGCAATCCTGGGTCTCACAACTCAGTGTTTGTGTGCTCCTGTGCAAAATACCAGGATATTAGGGCTGGTGTTAAAGGGGTATAAGGAACAATAATACCTGGTATTATAGAGGAGCAAATGATCATTTGCCCCCAAATATTGGAAAACAGACAAAAGCAGTTGTTCAGACAATTTGGTAAATCAAATAGATTTAACCAACTTACTGAGCAATGATTTTTGTCCATTTTTCCTTTATTTGGGAGCGAATGGTAAATTGTAATTTGTTCCCATCCATTACCAGATTTTTGCTACAATCACCCAAACTAGTCAGATCCCAGTTGTTTCTGATTGGCTTGTTTGTTTCAGTGCAAATTGAGAACCTACAGTAAACGCAATATCAAAACAAAATCTTTACTGTCCTAAGCAGGGGCGGATTTCGGGATGAGGGCGCCCCTAGGCACAACAATAATGTTTACTAAGTAGGACAGTTTATAGGGGCAGTATCTGCATGTCCTATCCATTTACACTCTATTTAAGATGGAATATAGTACAGTACAGTGGATATTTTGCAGTTATTGGTACATTTTGGGCTGACAGTACTATCACAGGCATCCAAGTGCCGCCCCCAAACATGTGCCGCCCCTAGGCCGGTGCCTCACGTGCCTAATGGGAAATTCGGCTCTGGTCCTAAGTCACCATCTTAATTCTATCTTCACAGGGCAGCCAATAAATCCTAGTAATACATTGAGCTGCGCTTCCTCTAATATCATTGCTGCTGTGCTGGTGGGCAAACGTTTTGAATACACTGATGAGAGGTGGATGAAAGTCCTCCAAGACTTGCGGGATTCATTTCAAATGTTGTCTTCGACCTGGGGCCAGGTGATTGTGAAATACAGTACGGTAACTGTATTAGAGGTGTGCGTTTACCGGTTAGGATCTTCCAATGGTTCGGAATTCAGGTTTTAATTCCAAATTTTAGCGTTTGGATTGCAAAAAATTACATGATTTTAACTTTTTTTTTTACTTTTATCAATGACTAGTAAAAGCCCACCATTAGGAGAGGTTAACCTTTTATATAGGGCCCGTATTCAATGCAGCTGGCGAGGGGGTTATACGCCCGCCGTTTAACCCCTGCACTGGCCGTTTACCCTATTCTACATTCCGGGGGAATCCTCTGTGTCAAATGACAGTAACGATTCCCAGGGGCAGATTTAGGGATGAGGGTGCCCCTAGGCACAACAATAATGTTTACTAAGTAGGACAGTTCATAGGAGCAGTATCTGCATGTCCTATCCATTTACACTCTATTTAAGATGGAATATGGTACAGTACAGTGGATGTTTTGCAGTTATTGGTACATTTTGGGCTGACAGTACTATCACAGGCATCCAAGTGCCGCCCCCAAACATGTCTAATGGGAAATTCGGCTCTGATGATTCCATCAAACAGTGTAGCTCACAGCTAATGCAGGGAGCCCGCTGCATTTAGCCGTGTGTCTCTCCGTTTCCCCGTCACTGAAAAAAACCTAGTGACGAGGAAACGGCGTGCGCAGGGGGTCAGTTGAATACTGACTGTGCGAGCTGTGACAACGAGCAGTCAGCACTGCTCGCTGTCCCAGCTCACAAAAAACATTGAGTATACCCCATATATATTATCAAATGTATTTATTTGTAATCATTTTTTAACTGAACCAAAAACCAAATCAAAACATTTTAGGGTGGTTTTAACAAATATATTCACCGCCTAGCCAGCAGGAAAACACCGCCCCGAAAAACATACACCCCGGGATGCACTACCCCTGCACTACCATACGAGCGGATGTGTACGTTTACACAACCACTCGCATGCATCTGCACAGAGGAGAAATCATTTGATGGTCCGATGGTTACTCACCATCGATTGATTTCTCCTATGTTGGTAAAGAAAAGTAAGTTTATACTTACTGTACTTTTATATTGTTCACTTCCCGACGGATTTGGGGCAGACGCTGACTTCATGTGATGTCATCCATCCACCCCAGTCAGGCAGGTGTCCACCCAGCCTTTCTATGGGCATGACTACAGAAGGTCGACATGGCTATCCAGAGATGGCTAGTTGAAGAAGGCTCCATCTGTACCTTACGGTTTTACTGTAAACATAGAAACATAGAATTTGACGGCAGATAAGAACCACTTGGCCCATCTAGTCTGCCCCTTTTTTAAACATGTTACCTCAAACTTTTTGTATACAACTATTTTCCATCTTTCCATATGACTGCTCTAAATTGCCACACCTATTTCTTTATTTAGCTCCTCCCAGAAACTTACCACTGTTACCTTCACCACTATTCATTTTTTTATTCAATGTCCCATATTTCGCTTAATCAATTTAACACCTAACTTCTATTTCTTCATATAACCCCCAAACTCTCCTACAAATAAATACCTGTATTTTTATGATGAAGAATTATTCTAGACTTCTGTTTTGTGCAGATCTATGACATGTTCCCAAAGATCATGAAATATTTACCTGGACCACACCAAAGAATTTTTCATCTTTTGCAAGGACTAAAGGAGGTGGTGAAGGAGAGTGTCAGAAGCCATCAGGAGACTTTGGATCCAGCTAATCCTCGAGATTTCATTGACTGTTTCCTCATCAGGATGAAACAGGTTCATACTTTATTTATGTTTATGTAATATTGTAATACCCTGGTAACATAGGTGTGCGCACATTGAGTGTTAGGGGTGCACAGGCACCCCAAATGCTGTGCCCACCCTTAGGAACAACTTTCTGCCGCTAGCAATACCAGCAATACCTTTTACCAAAGTATTTTGCTTTTTAGACCTGTATTCCATTAAAATTAGTGCCCATCAATCAAATGTGTGTTTTGCATTGTTAATTGTACTCAGTGGCGGATTCAGTGGGGGGCACCAGGGAACGTCATTTATTTTGTAGCTGAGGACCAGGGCTTTCCAACGAGCCCAGCCCCGTGTCTCTAGCCCCCCGGGAACAGGAGATATTGCCTGGCAAACCTGTAACGGATAATATGGGAACCGTCAATTCCGACCCCCACCCGGTTCCGACGGCCAGCGGTGTAGCTACGTGCCACGGTGCCCGGAGCATGGGCATGTTTCACGCCCCCCCCCCCCATATTTATTTATACGTGTACCTGCGTATATTAATATATATATATATATAAATTAATTATATATATATATTATATGCAGGTGCACGTATAAATATGGGGGGGGGGGCGTGAAGCATGTGTTTCCAACGCCAGTATTGAATGCTGGTGTGTTTTTTTTATTATGAGATATATATATATATATATATATATATATATATATATATATATTATATCTCCTATATATTTGGCTACATCTGTCACTCAAAGTGGGTGTCTGTGTCTATAACGCTCTGTTCCTGGACTTTCCTCTTAATGTGTGATTGCCTTCATCTGTGCTGAACACCTTTCTGAGAAATTAACCTGTTTAAAACAGGTGATGGCAATCATACATTAAGGGGAAGTCTAGAAACAGAGCATTGTGTCCCTCCTGGAGAGGGTCATGTTGGGAGGTATGTGACAGAGAACCAGCCCAGTGAGCCCACAGACAGTGCCAGACACCCACTGCCTTCCCATGTTGCCCAGCACTGCTACTCCACAGCCACCAGGTGAGCGCCCCCCTCCCGCGATTTGCGGCAAAACCTCCCCCCCCGCGCCCCCCCCCTCCCGCGATTCGCGGCAAAAACACCCGCTCCCCCGCGACCCCCCCCACCGCGATTCGCAGCAAAAACACCCCCGCGACCCCCCCTCCCGCGATTCGCTGCAAAAAGAACCCCCCCACGACCCCTCCCGCAATTCGCGGCATAACCACCACCCGGCGACCCCCCCCTCCCGCGAATCGCGGCAAACCCTCCCCCGTGACCCCCCCGATTCGCGGAAAAAAACACACCCCCCGCGACCTCCCTCCCGCGATTCGCGGCAAAAAGAACCCCCCCGCGACCCCCCCTTGCACGATTGGCGGCACCCCCCCTGCGACCCCCCTCCCGCGATTCGCGGCACCCCCCCTCCCCCCGCAATTCGCAGCAGCCCCAGGATTAAATGGCACATGCAAAACACTGACATGGCTATGGTCGACAATGAAAAAGGTTGACATGAGTTTTTGAAGATTTATTTTTAATTTTTTCATATTCATTGTCATGTGTCGACATGGACACCAATGAAGTGGCACACTTATGTCAACATTTACATGTGTTGACCTTTCTGTGTTGATTTTTTCTTGTGGCGATTCGCGTCACACCCCCCCGCAACCCCCCCTCCCGCGATTCGCGGCAACCCCCGTGACACCCCACTTCCCGCAATTCGCGGCAACCCCCCACCGGAACCCCTGTGAACCCCGCCCTCCCGCGATTCGCGGCACCCAACCCCGCGACCCCCCCCCCTCCCGCAATTCGCGGCACCCCCCGTGATTCGCGGCAGCTCCAGAATCAAATTGCACATGGAAAACACTGACATGGCTATGGTCGACAATGAAAAAGGTTGACATGAGTTTTTGAAGTTTTTTTTTTCATTTTTTGAATATTTTCATATTCATTCTCATGTGTCGACATGGACACCAATGAAGTGCCACACTTATGTCAACATTTACATGTGTTGACCTTTCTGTGTTGATTTTTTCTTGTGGCGATTTGCGTCACACCCCCCCCACCCCCCCCCACAACCCCCACTCCCGCGATTCACGGCACACACACACACACCTCCCCCGCGATTCTCGGCACCCCACCCCGTGACCCCCCCTCCCGTGATTCACGGCACACCCCCGCGACCCCCCCTCCCATGATTCGCCGCAACCCCCGCCCCATAACCCCCCCTCCCGCGATTCGCGGCACCCACCCCCGCGACCCCCCCTCCCGCAATTCGCGGCAGCCCCCCACGATTCGCGGCAGCTCCAGAATTAAATTGCACATGGAAAACACTGACACGGCTATGGTCGACAATGAAAAAGGTTGACATGAGTTTTTGAAGTTTTTTTTTAATTTTTTGAATGTTTTCATATTCATTCTCATGTGTCGACATGGACACCAATGAAGTGCCACACTTATGTCAACATTTACATGTGTTGACCTTTCTGTGTTGATTTTTTCTTGTGGCGATTCGCGTCACACCCCCCGCAACCCCCACTCCCACGATTCACGGCACACACACACACCCCCGTGATTCTCGGCACCCCACTCCGTGACCCCCCCTCCCGTGATTCACGGCACACACCCCGCGACCCCCCCTACCATGATTCGCCGCAACCCCCGCCCCCGTAACCCCCCTCCCGCGATTTGCGGCAACCCACCCCGCGACCCCCCTCCCGCGATTCTCTGCAATCCCTCCCCTCCCGCGATTCTCTGCAATCCCTCCCCTCCCGCGATTCGTAGCATCCACCCCCCCACAACCCCCCCTCCTGCAATTCGCGGCACCCCCCGCGACCCCCCCTCCTGCAATTCGCGGCACCCTCCGCGACCCCCCCTCCCGCGATTTGCGGACACCTAAGTTGCAATACAGGGCATCTTTCATACAATTCTAACCATATTTCTCATATACAAACGTTCACAAATTAAGGGGGCGCAGCCCCTTACGACGGTGTGAAGAGCGCCCGTAGGGCGCGATGAATCACCTAATATATATATATATATATATATATATATATATATATATATCTCATAATAAAAAAACACACCAGCACTCAATACTGGCGTTGGAAACACAATAATTAGCTCTGGTAAACAAAGGCACACACTTTTAACATGACAAAATGACAATTTAGTGGCACTTACTGTTAATAGAAGGGATGCAAACCAAGTGTCTGCTCCCGACACATTCCTCTCTCCGTGCAGCAGCAGCAACATGAAGAGGGAGAAACACACTTTTGACAGCCTGTGTGGACGGACTCCTCCGGAGTTTCAGGCTGTCAGTGTGAGCAGGAATGAACTGCTGGGATGGAAGGAGGGACGGAACTGTAGCTTCACGGTGCCGGCTTTAACACAGGCAGTGCAGGCACAGCTGTGTTGATGTCCTCTCTGCACTGAGTAGCTACGAGCGGCGGCTGTGTAAAAGCGTCCCTGGCCACTGCTGCGCTTCTGTACAGGAAAGTCTCCTGTGTGACGCGCCAGCAAGTGTCCTGTGCCCGGGCCGGATGTGACAATAGAGTGTGTGACTGTGTGGGGATCCCGGGACCCGGCGCACAAGGAGTGTGTCCTGTGCCCCGGGGTCGAAAGTGGTGGCGGGGGTCGCCCTGTGTTCCCGGCGCAGCAAGAAATAAAGTGTCTGGGCGGGGGAGCCGGCGAGCAGGGCTGGGGAGCCGGCGGCAGAGTGCACGTCTCCGGCGCCAGGTGACATCTCTGCGCCCGGAGCAGGTGCTCCACCGGCTCCACCCTAGCTACGCCTCTGCCGACGGCTGCCAGTTCCCGCCCTGGCATTACAGAAGCTTGTGGTTGATTTTATTCAATTCCAAATTCCAGGCTGGTCCAAATCGGTCAATCGGTTCCAGAGATATTGCGTGTAAACCGATTTTTTTATTTTTGAAATGTAATTTCATGGCTGTTCATGTTCTTTGAGGGCAGATTACTCTGGAACCAAACGTTCCAGTTTAACTGGACCAAAATCATTCAAAGCCCACTCAAAAGTTCTTCAATATAATACTTGTCTCATGTAAATGGGTCAGTTGGTTCCGAAGATATAGCTGGTTAAATGAGATAACTGGTTAAAGGGGGGAGGGGTGGTTTTCTCTCCCCCTCACACCAGAAAATGCAGGGACTAGGCTGGTGTAAAAGGGGCCAATCTGGGAATGCATTTTCTGGTGTGAAAGGGGTATTATTTCAAATAGCCGGGACCTGCAGTGCACTGAATACAGCCTGGCTCTGCCACTGTCAGTGGCTATCACTTCTGCCTGGCGGCGGCTGTCCCCCATTTACCACGAGCATGTATTCCCCCTTGGCAATGAGCATGTAATCCTACATGGCAACGAGCATGGAACCTCTGGCAATGAGCATGGAACCCTTGGCAATGAGCATGTAGAGAAGCAGCACTTATGTAGCATAATTTTTAATAGGCATTATGGTGTTTGGCATAACACATAATGGACATAATGGTGTGTAACTTAACGTGTAATGGACATTATGATGTAAATGTTTAATGCGAGCCTTTGGTGGACAATGTCCCTGTTTATGAAGTGTATTGTGAATTTTGGCTTAATCTGTGTGGCATTATGTGAATTCTGGCTCAATCCGTGTGGCATTATGTGAATTTTGGCTCAATCCATGTGGCATTATGGGAATTTTAGCTCAATCCGTGTGGCATTATGTTAATTTTTTCCCAATCCATGTGGCATTATGTGAATTTTGGCTCAATCCGTGTGGCATTATGTGAATTTTGGCTCAATCCATGTGGCATTATGTGAATTTTGGCTCAATCCGTATGGCATTTTATGCATTTGGCTCAATCCGTGTGGCATTATGTGAATTTTGACACAATCCATTTGGCATTATGTGAATTTTGGCTCAATCCGTGTGTGTTATTATGTAAATTTTGGCTCAATCCATGTGGCATTATTTGAATTTTGTCTCAATCCATGTGGCATTATGTCAATTTTGGCTCATTTCATTTGGCATCATGTGTAAGGGGCAAGTATAATGGGGTCTAGTATTTTGTTGCATAATGTGTAGAAGTTGTATATGGTGTTGACACGCCCCCTGTTGAGTGGTACACACCCTTTTCCGGAGCGCGCCTTTGGCGCGCGCACAACTACATCCTTCACTTTTGTCGCCATGGTGGGCCTGCGTAATTTAAATGCCAGGGCCTATTTTTAATTCCATTCCCACCCACTGGCACCACTAACACCGCCCCTCCCCCACCCAAACCCTTTTTTATCATGGTGCCCCCCCTGTCATTTTATCCTGGATCCGCCCCTGATTGTACTAGACCATTGTCATATCACTACATGCCTGCATAATCTATATATATATATTTTTTACTTTATATGCATGTACTGTTATACAGAGCAAAAAGAATATTAAAACTGAAATAGGCCGGAGATTATGTTCTGGCTGAGAGACATTTTATATTTTAACGAGTACCAATAGATGATGTAAACATGCATGATTGGCAGTGTTAGACACACCCAAATAGGTGGTGCTAGACACACCCCTTTGAAGGTGCACCCCTTAATGAAATGGGCTGCGCACGCCTATGCCTGTAAGTATCGCCAGGTAATCGTCTCTTTCTCAGGTAAATATAGTGGAGATACCGTCAACCATTTAGGACCACTCTCCAGACAGGTAAGTAGGTCAGAAGGATTAACAAGGTTTTTTTTTTTTTTATAACAATATGGTTGACAATACAGTTGACAATATATAAACTATACACTATAAACTTTACACTGTGACAATATTTTTTCAACCCAAACTAAATTTTATTTCACTTGAAACCGGGTTTTGTCCGTATTGAATCCCTTCAATCAGGACTGTGAAGAAACGGTTACTTCACCATATGCAGCATGAAGTGTTACACACATCAATTCAATCAATTCCCTGGCCAGCCATGGTTAAGTGCCCCAGGCCCCCCAAGCCTTAATTTGGCCCTGGTTGGTGAGACATACACTATTACAAGGATTTAATTAGTTTTCAGTAATACCGCAAACATTAATTATGTTTTACAAAAATGTAGTATAAGTGACTATACTTTATTTCATAGCAAAAGTCAATCAGAAGGTTTTTTTTTTTAAATAATTATTAGTCAATTAACCCTGTTAAACGGGCTCTCGGCTCTCAGTTTATCAGGGAATTTGCTTAAAAAAAAGGGGGGGGGGGGGGGGGCTGTTGATCTATTTGGATAGCCTGGAAAATTAACCATCTGAGAAACATTGGGAAAAATAGCAGAAATTACAATTTTACACTACCAATTTTTAGTGTAATTGGATAACCTCCTAAGTGTTAAATAGAGCAACCATGGTCTATGATACACAAAACTAGGACTTGTTTAATCTAGAAAGAGTTCACATACTTAATAAGAAAATGTTCCAGCATGCGGTATCTGATTTTACTTGTGTTTTGGCAGGAAAAGATGGATTCCGAAAATCCTTTTCATTTGATAAATTTGACAACGACTGTATTTGACATGTTCATAGCAGGAGCAGAGAGCACCTCGGTTACTCTTAATTTTGGTGTTTTGCATCTTCTAAAGTATCCGGAGATCCAAGGTAATAACCCATGACTTTACTGCTATAGTAAATAATGTCTACAGGCTACTCAGGCTTGTGTTTGGTCATCCTAGGAAAAGTTATGAAAATAAATGGCTGCATGCACAGATTCCGTTTTTGGAAACTGCCCCTTTATATAATTGTCTCTGTTCAGTTCTAAAGAGCCACCTAGAATTAATCATGGTGTAAAGTCTAAAAAACGTAAATCAAGTCCATTATTTCTGTGTAGAACACCGAATTCAATGAATGTAGCTATGTCATTCCTGTCATTCATTTATATGAAACAGTCCTGATCATTCCCCGACTGTCTTGCCATCCCTGATAACAAGACTTTGTCCCAATTTTGTCATATTTGGGATGTTAGGTACTGCTGTAGTAAATGCACTTTCGGTGATGAACATACTAGATCATAATTGAATGGATGTTTCCAAAGAAAATTATCTAGCAAACATTTTTATTAATCATAATGACCTGTAATATTTACCTTATATAGGAAATATAATATTTTGTACACAACATTTTTTATTTGAATTTATATAACAAATGTTAGCGATGGTGGATATTTTGAACATCTCTCACAGAGATGTTGGCACTCAAAGGATTAAGAATGAAAATGAGGACACATCGGACTTGTGTTTATTACCTGTGTCACATTGTGTATTTCAATATTTCCATTAAAGGTATATTTGTGGACACACTTGAATGGTACAACACTGTAGCTGTGCTATTGAACATAGAATACATCTTACAAAGAATAAAAACAACATTATTAGGTACTTTTTTAACAGAAAAGCATCCAAATGCATTGAAATTAGTATGAAACATGTTCAATGGCCCCCAAATGTCATTTTTGAGGCTGTACCACCCCCACTATCAACGCGAACCTACGACCGGCGGTACGCGTCCTACGACCTTTTCATACCCCCACTATCCACGTCGGCGTGGAGTTGAGAATAGAAAGTGTGGCGAGCGCAGCGAGCCACCAAGCCCGAAGCGTGGCGAGGGGACGCGGACACCTGTGAAGCCCGCGATGAGACGCGTATACCTGTGAAGGTATCCGTGTCCCCTCGCGGGGCTCGCTGCGCTCGCCACGCTTTCTATTCTCAACTCCACGCCGGCGTGGATAGTGGGGTTATGAAAAGGTCGTAGGACGCGTACTGCTGCTCCTCGCGGGCTCACTGCGCTCACCACGCTTCGGGTTCGCGTTGATAATGGGGGTGGTACAGCCTCAAAAATGACACTTGGGGGCCATTGAACATGTTTCATACTAATTTAAATGCATTTGGATGCTTTTCTGTTAAAAATCGCATGCGATGCGATCGCATGCGATTTTTTTCCCCGTGCGATGGCCATCGTGGGAGCCGTGATACTCCACAAGTACCCATTATTACATACAGTTTGTCCATCAATCCTGAATTCTGAAAGAACTGTGTACAGTATACATTATTGTTCTTGGATTTAACACAGGGAAACTGCATGAGGAGATTGATCAGGTGATTGGCCGAGACCGGGAACCCAGTGTGGATGACAGGAACCAGATGCCATATATGAATGCAGTAATACATGAGATCCAGAGAATAAGTGATATCCTTCCCATGGGGTGCATCCGTTGTACCACCAGAGACGTGACCCTCCATGGATACCACATTCCCAAAGTAATGGCTTCTGACATGCAACATGCTCTTAGCAGTAAACAAGATAATTATACAATTCATTGTTTCACCTGTTTGGCATTGGTGCTGCTTTATTTCTTGTGTAATATACGTACCGTTATGGGCTATTTAAGCATATTTGCTGTATTTTTTCTATACCAAACCTACAAACTGATATAAAAGCATTGGTTTCATAAAGAGCTCCTTCCAGTGAAGGTAAAAAAAAGTCATAAAAGGGCCACAACTATGGTTGTGCAAGCGGCTCCAATTCCCAGAACTAAAGGCTGAGGGCTTGACTTCATCACTTCACCTGTATCACCAATATTTGGCTTGCACGTTGCCTGCCCCTCGGGAAGTTGCCCTCAACCTGTGCCTGGCACTCAGTTTAATGGTCTTGGTCCACTCTTTAGTACCTTTTGATGTAACATGTGCTGGTAGGGCAGTTCATGGTACATTAATACCCATTTACTTGTCTGTCTCCTAGTCCAGTGTTCTATATTGCAAAAAAACACATTTACTTTGTAGACTGTGGAGTCTATGTAAAACTGACAGGGTCTAGCATTAAACAGGTGCCTAGGGTGCCAGATCTGTGGAGGGTGCCACCAAGTCTGCTTATCACAAAATTTAGGATGTGTAGAAGGAAGACCTTCTTGTTGTACTTAATACAGGTAGTGAAAGTCCTAAGATGCCGCCTCCACACTTTTGAGATGCTGGAAAGTGGGCATTGGGGGCAGTGTGGGGTGGGGAAGCAGTTCATTGAAGATTTGCCAAAAGTACCATGAAGCCTTTTAAATAGGGGAATACAGATGACAATTGAGACAGGAAAAGGTTATAGCCAGAGAGACCCAAGAATGCTATAACCCTTGATGAACATCAACTAAAGAAATTGTACTTATATAATAAACCATTCTAGCTGAAACATGCTATACGTTATACACTGTGCTGCACTAGTCATGCAAAGGTTGCATAAAATAATCACCATACAGTATATCCGTTTTATTTTTTACAGGTTCTTATAAAGAGCCCAATAGCTCACAACAGAACACATGTCAGAAACCTGGGGAGAAAAACATCTGCCTTCCATCACTATACCTGTCACCAGGGGCGGATTGGGATAGAAATCCCCCCCGGGAAGGGGGGGTGTTCGGTACAGCTGGGGGGGTGTTCTGGCGCTTCAGCCCGGGGGGTGCTGACGATACAGCCCGGGGGGGGGGTCGTCACTACTCACTAGGCACCGCTGTCGTCATCATCGGGCAGCGACCAGCGGCCGCAGCGGGTCACAGAGTACAGCATCGCCCAAAACAAATATGGCCACCGCATATGTAAATATAATATATTCATATATGTGGCGTCCATATTTGTTTTGGCCAATGGTGCCGTTTGTGACCAGGCTGTGGTTCCAGCAGCCCTGTAACCAAGTTAAGCAGCCCAGCAGGAGGGACATCTGGTCCGGCCCACCGGGAAATGTCCCGGTTTCCCGGTGGGCCAATCCACCTCTGCCTGTCACACTATATACTAGCTACCCAGTCATTTCTATTTTCCAGGATAGACTAAGAAATAATGTTGATAGTAAAAATATGATCTATGCTAGTAAAATAATAGAACCATACAGTGGTTGCTCCAGAAGTGGGGCCACAGCACAAACCAAAATTCAAATAGAAGAGCCCATGCAAATAATGCCAATCATGACCAGTTGGGACTCACTGGCAGTTGGTGTGGCTCCTCTATTTGAATATTGGACTGTCCTGCTTTCCAACCTCTGAAGCCACCACTGGAACCATGACAATGGCTCCAGAAAAGTTCAGCACCCCTCCCCAGAAAGATAAGTCTCCCAATCCTGCCTCACCCCTCCATCTGCGCCCGCCGCCAGGGCTGCAGCCAGGATCCGTAGATCTACTTGTCTGCGGTCTCAACACTCCTTCTGTGACCATGAAAAATTGACCCTTGCAAAGCGGCCATCGCCTGACAGCAGACAGTTTTTAATGATGCAAGAGGAGGCTGTTGCCTCAATAACTGTCTGCTGTGAGGGGGCGGCCATTTTGTCAGGGGAAGTTTTAATTGAAGAACGAGTACAGACAAAAAGATCTGTAGGTCCCAGCAGTGGAGCTGCAGAGCCTTTGTGAAATAAATAATGAATTTATTTATTATAGTTCATACTGTATGTGCGTTACTGATGTCCTAAAAAAAAAATCACATATTTGTAGTGTATGCTATAATAAATACTGTCAATTGTGAATAATAAAACACAATTATAATTTTATTTATATACAGATGGAGCGCCTCTCAGCCAGCGCCTGGGCTTGCCAGATTGCCCCCCTGGCGAGAAGGCGCTTCATCTGACTAGGATGCGCAAGCATCACAGTTTCCAGGTGTGGGGGGGGAGACATGAGGGGAGGTGGGATCATGCAGCTGAGACCGGCAGGGAGCTCCGTAGTAAGGGGATGCACATGCATCTCGTGCGTGCGCATCCCCTTCAGGCGGCTGGCGATCCGACCGCCAGCCCCTGAAAGAACCACAGGCTCCATCTGTAGTTTGTTTCCATTGTTCTTTAAAATTAGGAACAATAAAGTATAAAACAAGACTGGATACAATAGATTGGGGCAGATGTATTAAGCTTGAACAAGAGATAAATGCAAGGGTGATAAGGAGAGATAAATGTCCAGCCAATCAGTTACTTACTGACTTTTTTCAAACACGGCCTGTAACATGGCAGTTAGGAGGTGATTGGCTGGACGTTTATCTCTCTTTATCACCCTTGCATTTATCTGTTGTTAAGGATTAATACATCTGCCCCATTAGAACTGGAAATTGAATTTTATTTTATTTTTCAGGGTACAGATGTTTTACCAGTACTGACCACTGTCCTACGAGACCCCTCACTGTTCGAGACTCCCGATGAATTTAATTTCAAACACTTTTTGGATGAAGATGGAAAGTTTAAGAAAAATAATGGCTTTATGCCATTTGCTGCAGGTATGAATGTATTTCTCTATTGAGGACAATGACCTACAGTACATTACATTAAAAAAAAAAAAAAACAGAAGTAAATTTACTAAAGGTTCTAAAGATGAAAAGAGGGGAAAATTAGAAGCAGAATCTGACTGGTTGCTATGGGAAACATAACCTTTTTCTCATTTTTAGAATCCATTTAGTGTTCTTTTAACTGATAGACTATTTTTGTTCTATCTGATTATCCCAGGAAAGAGAGCATGCATTGGTGAAAGCTTGGTCCGCATGCAGCTCTTCATCTTTTTCACCACAATTCTACAAAAATTCACCCTGAAGTCACTCGTGGACCCCAAGGATCTTGATATCACTCCAGCTGAAAGTGGCTTAGAAAATGTTCCACCATCTCATAAAATGATCTTCGTCCCTAGAGATTAAAAGGAGAGGGGATGCAAGTAGAAGAATGTCCTTCATCATCTCTTCTCTGTTGTATACTTGCTGTATAGAAAACATGAAACAACTTTTATATGCGTTTCATGTTCTCAGTACAGCCCTTCTATTTCATTTTCGAGTAATAGTTTAGGTTAGATGGTACTGTATGTGGTACCCTAAAACAGGGGAAGATTTATTAAGCACCGTTAAGTGAGAAAGTAGCTGGAATTGTATCACTGGTCAAGTGTCTCCTAACTGTCAAGTTATAGGCTGAAAAATGGCAGTTGGGAGATGAATGGTCTTTGATAAAGGATCAGCCACTTTACCACTTCACAGAGGTTAATAAATCTGCCCCATAGTTCAAAGCCTATGTACAATAAAATATCATAAGGGAGTTATTGTGGTTTCATGATAATAAAGGAATTCTCGTGGGGTAATTCTCTATATCTCAGTATTGTTAGAAGTTGGATTTATAGATCTTATTTGGTGTTGGAATTTTTATGTCCACTCAGAGTTCTAAATAGCCTATGGACCTTTCCCAACTCCAAATCTTAAGGTGCCCATACACTGCCTGCGACGTCTTGCAGCAGTGTACGGACACTTGACAGAGTGCCACCTTCCCGGCGGCAGGGACACATGTGATCCGTTGTGATGGATCGCATGCGTCCTTGCTTCCCGCCCGCCTCGCCGCCTGGAGGAACGGGTGGTCGGATGGCCTGCAGGTCCGACCACCTGGTCGGGTCTGATGCGCACAGGACTGCGCATCGAACCCAACGGCATGTCAGGAAGAGGCGATTTGGTCCGATTTAACGGGCCGATTGGTCACAATCGTCCGAAATCGGACCAAATCGTCTCGATGTATGAGGGCCTTTACAGTTTTGCAAGTCTAAAGGGTACTCTTTACTTAGAAGGGCGCCCACGATTTTGATCGTGGGCATCGTTAGTAAAAAATCTCGGGCATCTCGGGCATTGAATGCACTAAAAAATCGGGTGCGATCAACCGACGAGATGCCCGAGATTTCCCATAGGGAACAATGTTAAATGTCTCAATTGACCCAATTTTCCTGTTCAATGCCTCAATTGACCCGATTTTTCCGTAGGAAACAATGTTAAATGGGCCACAGAGGCCAAATAGGCACCCTGAAGTGTATAATTGCCACCCAAATTGTTAACGCCACCCCACGATCAACGTCAACCCGATGCGTGGCGAGCGCAGCGAGCCCGCGAGGGGCGGCGGTACGCGTCCTACGACCTTTTCATACCCCCACTATCCACGTCGGCGTGGAGTTGAGAATAGAAAGTGTGGCGAGCGCAGCGAGCCACCGAGCCCGAAGCGTGGCGAGCGCAGCGAGCCCCGCGAGGGTACGCGGACAGCTGTGAAGCCCGCGAGGGGACGCGGATACCTGTGAAGGTATCCGCGTCCGCTCGCCACGCTTCGGGCTCGGTGGCTCGCTGCGCTCGCCACACTTTCTATTCTCAACTCCACGCCGACGTGGATAGTGGGGGTATGAAAAGGTCGTAGGACGCGTACCGCTGCGCTCGCCACGCTTCGGGTTGACGTTGATCGTGGGGTGGCGTTAACAATTCGGGTGGCCATTATTCACTTCAGGGTGCCTATTTGGCCTCTGTGGCCCATTTAACATTGTTTCCTATGGAAAAATTGGGTCAATTGAGGCATTAAACAGGAAAATCGGGTCAATTGAGACATTTAACATTGTTCCCTATGGGAAATCTCGGGCATCTCGTCTGTCGCATCGCACCTGATTTTTTAGTGCATTCAATGCCCGAGATGGCCGAGATGGGCGCCCTTCTAAGTAAAGAGTACCGTCTAAAGTTGTGTGATTCACATATTGAACCTATACTGTAGCAGTATAATCCCATCTGCAGGTCTACCAAACAGAAAATATATGTTCTGTAACATCTACCATGAAATTGCTTTTATTGTCATGCTCATTAGGCATTGATGGGTCAATATTAACTTGTGGATTGGCTTTATAAAGGATAAACAATCCAAAAAGGTGGTATGTTCGTGTATTTATCCAATTGTTTTTTTTGTTATTGGAAAATATATCAAATAAATATAATCAGCAAAGAAAATATTTTGTTCCATTAATTATATGCATTTAAAAAAAAAAAAAAAAATTCAGCTATGTGGATCTCATTAACTGGCTGGATCTCAGTAAGGGCCAGATGTATCAAGCTTCAAAAAGTGATAAAATGGAGAGCCAATCCGCTCCTACCTGTCATGTTACAGGCTGGGTTTGAAAAATAACAGGTTGGAGCTGGTTGTTTATCACTCTCCATTTTATCACTTTGAAGCTTGATACATATGCAGGGCCGAAACTAGGTGTTTCGGCGCCCGGGTCGGCAGTCACTTGGTCCCCCCCCCCCCCCCCCAAAAAAAAAAAACCCACCAAATTACTGCCTTGGGGACAGGCAGCGGAGGTCCGGGGACTGGAGAAGGTTAACTCCGGCTCCTAGCGCTGCCGGGTGGTGGGCGGGAAGCAGATTTTGAAAAGACTTGCCGGACGCTGATTGGCTGAATTCAACCAATCAGCGTCCGGCAAGTCTTTTCAAAACCTGCTTCCCACCCACCGCCCGGCAGCGCTAGTAGGAGCCGGAGTTAACCCACCAGTCCCCGGACCCCTGCTGCCCGTCCCCGGGACCCCGGTAGGAGCCAGCGTAAACCCACCAGTCCCTGGACCCCCGCTGCACATCCCCGGGACCTCACACTAGCGCCCCCACCCTCCAGCGCTCGGTGCGCGTGACCCCCTAGCCCCCCCCCCCTAGTTACGGCCCTGACATATGGCCCCAAATCACTAAAATTCATAAGACATCTTAGTTTTCTACAAATTCAACACTTTGCATTATATTTTATTATCTATCCACACAGTTCCCAGAGCAACGGTACAGATGGTGTAGTGCAGTGCTTCTCAAACTGTGGGTCCCGACCCCAAAGTGGGTACCGACCTTCTCCGCATGGGGTCGCGACTACATGTTGCTGACCATCAGGCTGATGACTTTTTCTAATCTCAGTCAGTGATTCAAGGAGTCTGAAAAATCAGTTGAATTGTCTGTTACTTTAGACTCCTCCCATCATTCTGTGCCTCCACAATGCTGCCATGTATGTGCTGTCTGCTGACTACACCTGTGGTGTGATGACCTTCTGCAGTAATTTGCTGGAGTCCTGTCAGGGCCGGGGGAAGGCATCCAGGCACCCTAGGCAAACGTACAGGATACCCCCCCCCCCCCAATTTTCCTCAGAAGCAAAAAGTATATTATGCAGTACTGTTGGAGACTGCTGATGTTGCTGACTTACACCAGTCCTCACCAGCAGCTAGAGTGATTTATATATAAATTGTGTCCAGCAGTACAGGGGGGCAGCAGATTGCCGCTGAGCAGCTGGGGGTGGAGGTGGGGGTGGGGTGGTCGCAGGGCCGGTGCTAGATTGTCCTCCACATGCCACTCAGACCACACTACAGACCTCCACATGCCAGTTAAACAACAACACAGGGCTCAATATGCCACTTGGACCTTGTCATATCTGATTGTAGCCACTGGCTGTGGATGGTAGGAGGGGAGGCATGGGCACACATAAGGGGATAGCAAATGTATGAATGGGGAAAGTAGCAAAGGCGGGGGGAGGGCAGAGGTACAGAATACTGGGGGGGGGGGGGGGGACGGGCAGAGGTACAGATGGCACAGAGAGAAGTGGGGGGGAGGGGTGGTATCATGATACACTTATAGAGGCTCAGGGGTGAATTTATGAAGCTTGGTGAAGTGTTATCTATCCCCATAAAGAACGTTATGAGCAAGGTGATTATGGTTCAGCCAATCCGCTCTTACCTGTCAATTTACATATTGTAGCTGATTGGCTGAACCATTATCACCTTGCTCATAACGTTCTTTATGGGGATAGATAACACTTCTCCAAGCTTCATAAATTCACCCCCTAGTTTCAGAACATTCAAAAGATGTGAAGACTATTTAGGAGAGTGAGTAGAGGTATGGCAAATGAAACTGCATAGAAGGGGGATAGGTAGAAGCTTAGCAGAGGCATAGCTGGGGAACTTCGTTCTAAAACTCTAGCACAGGAAGCAGGGGGAGGAGCAAAATGGAGGATCTGTAGAAAAGGATCTGGGGACGGGGCAACATAAACAACAGGAGTGAATGGAGAGAGAGAGAGAGAGAGAGAGAGAGAGGAACCTGCTGAGCTGCTGGGAATGGAGATTTAGGTGATTCTCCTGTAATTACAGAGTGGGGAAGGGACACATCCTGCCAGAAAGGACAGAGAGCACTGAAGATATCAGGTTATGAATTACGATCAGCAGCTGCAGTACTCCCACTCACTACACCTACAGTACCACCTGTCTCTGCAGTCAGTCCATCCCCTTTTAGCCTTTCTGGCTCATTGTAAAACATCTAACCTCACCTCAAGTAACTGTCCACCTCTGAGGGGAGAAATCAGACTGGAATCTCTCCTGCACTGCTTTAGGTTGCCGCTGTGTGTCAGCTGTTTCACAGGCACACCAAGCAACAGGGAGAGCACCTGTCCATTGGCTCTGCTGAGCGGGCGTTAATCTCCGGCCCCCACCCGCCGGAGATTAACGCGGATTGCTGCTGTGTCCTGGGTGGGTGGGGCATCCGAATCACTCACCTTCACCAAATTGTTTAATATGTGCTTGATAGTGCTTGGCATGGCCCAGCTTCCTTCCTGCTCTCCTCTTCTGGAACTTTCTTCCTGCTGCTGCTGCTTCTTCCTTCTCCTGCGGCTCACTACCGCCCTCCAGTGGCCGGCGCCCCAGGCAAATGCCTAAACCTGCCTATTGGTGGCGCCGGCCCTGGGTCCTGTAATTATTTTTATTGTCTGATGGGGTCCCACAGCAAAATAGTTTGAGGACCCCTGGTGTAGTGGTTAGAATTACCACCTCACAACATTGAGGTCTTGGATTTAAAGTAATTCAAAGCACTGTCAATATCCAAAACATTTATTATTTTCTGATGTATTTCAGTCTAAGGGCGGCATGTACTAAATTGAAAATGCGGTTAAAAACCCTGTTATGTTTTTTTCCGCAGTTTCAAATGCATTAAAGCCCCACCACTGATGTTACTCTATCTGGTATAACCCCATAGAAGCCTGAGGGCTTCTTTTCACATCCCCTGGTTCCCCATGTGAGGGTAAGTAAATGTTATGTGCATGTGTGAGTTTTAGCCTTAAATAACACATATTGTAAATGCATGAATGGTATGCTGCTTACACATTGCCTAAACTTTTGAGAACCGGTATTTTGAAACGTTATTTAAAACGGTTTGCAGTGTGAAAGCAGGACAGACAGTAGCTATAAGACAGCATAGTGCATATGTAATGAGCCGCTCATTACATATGCACATATGTATTGAGTGCAGTGCATATGAATGAGACACTCATTACATATGCACATATGTAATGAGCGGCTCATTACATATGCACTGCGATCATGACATATGGGCATATGTAATGAGCGGCTCATTACATATGCACTGCGCTCTCATAGCTACTGCCTGAGTCCTATATACCGGTTCAGAGCCGTTCACACTGCATTAAAAACGGCTCTGAACCGTGTAGGACTCTGCTTATTACCCGTTTGGTTATTTGTAACCGGTAAATGCAGACTGGCGCTTTCACACTGCAGCGCTAACCGTTTTAAAATGCTAAAAAATCGTCAATATACAGGTTAAGAGCTGCAGTGTAAAAGGGGTATTAGTTTTTGGGGAATGAATCATCACACATATCATTAGGTTAGTGAAACATGTAAATAAATAGGGCAATAATTATTAGAACAACATTATTAACAGCATGCAGACAACACCAAAATAACTAAAAAATTAAAACACTGGGGGGCACATAGATAGTGAGGAAAGTGGCACATTAGGAACACAAGAAATAAACATGTAATGAGGGTTAAATTGTAGTTTAATAAAGGGAGATAATTCAGTTAATATAAAGCAATAAAAATATCAAACACTCAGGGTAATTGGCTCATTGTTTCAGGAGCTAATAATTGCTGTGCCATATATGTGCAGCAGAGACTGCCTGCTCGGACGTACGCTTCCTCTTATGCTTGGAGAAACACGCTCAGTCACCGGGCGAAAAGGATGAGATCCGTCATGCCACTCCCCTTTGCTTGTTTGTCCAACCGACCGTGTGCTGATGTTTTGTGGGCATACTCACGCTCCCTGAATGAGTGAGCGAGGCATACGGATGGGTCCATCCGCATACCCGTTTATCCGATTCAACCAGATTAAGGGCCTTTGGCCTGGCCAGGGCAGCAGATTGTGTGGCCCATCTTCATGATGTTTTGTCTTAATTTTTTTTATCCCTTATTTTTTGTAAGAATAAAAGTTTTTGAACAGTTTTTTTTTTTAAATATGTTTATTCTTTTTGTATGTGCATGCAAATTAAGAACATCTAGACATATGTGATTGTATTACTTACTATATATGTGTTTGAAAGTGGAGGGTAATGAACAAAGCATAAAGTGGTCATGCAGAGGTGGGGGAACTCATTTCTCTATACCACCTAATTACAACCCCTCCCCTCGCCCCATTAGTCAGAGACAAGGCCAGTGGTAGGGTTTTTGGCATTCCTCCTGCAAACTAGAATGATTTTCTGTGGGCCAATGTGGAGGATAAAATGTTTCACCTCACCATTAGAGGTGGTGGAACTCAGTAATGAAAACATTGGTTACAGCTTACAACAACATAAAAACACATGTTCAAACATATTCCATAAAAAATAAACAACGTACTGTACCCACATGTACTAAGCCAGATATGTCTGAAAACTTAATAGGCTGCATGATTTATATTGCAGTGACAGCATTGTGTATCACAATGTTATGAAAATCAATAATGATATAAATAATCAATAATGGGACATAGGGCCTTATTCTGGTTGGATCGGGCGGCCACGTGTGCCGAACGGATCGCTCACTCTTTCGGTGAGCGTGAGTCCGCCCACAGAACATGGATGGTGGGATAAGCAGACAAAGGGGAGTGGCGTACACATGAGCGTACGCTACCGTGCTCGGCCGGATCACAGCCTTTTTGATCGGAGACCGATCATAAGCGGTAGCGTACACCCGAGCATGGTAGCATATGCTTCACTTATATGGTCCAGCAATTATTCCCTTTGAAGTTCCCTTCTAACAATTACCCAAGTCTCCTAAGTTTTATGTTTGAATTGGTTATATTACCTCTCTTAATTAATCTACAATTGAACCCTCATTAGATGTATACAGATGGAGCCCCTGCCATCCTTGGCGGGGGCTCGCCAGACCCTCCCCGCTGGCGAGCGCCTGCGTCAGGGGCTACACTGAGCTGGGCCGCGCGTGCGCATCACATGCACGCGGGTCCCAGTCTCTCGGCGGGGACGCTGCGTGTCCCTGCCCGTCTCTGCTTCGGGGAGACGGGCAGGGTTAGGGGGGGCGCTCGGGGCGGCGAAGGGTACCTGCAGCGGTGGCGGGGACCGGAGGCAGGCTCCGTTGCCCAGGGGGCAGCCCTGCAAAGATGGGACAATCGCCATCTGTATTTCTTGTGTTCTAATGTGGCACTTTCCTCACTATCTAGGGGTGGGGAACCTCAGACCCGGGGGCCATATGCAGCCCCCGTAGCCGGTCTGAGTGGCCCTCCCACTCGCCCGTCGGCTTTTCCGGGAGTCAAGAACAGGGAATTCTCACGAGTTAGCAGCAGCCGCCAGAGTGTGGGACGGCTGCAGCAGGACAATTTGTAAGAGAAATTTTTACATACAGTATGGCCCCGAAGGATTTTTTCCCCTATCAAATGGCCCTTGGCACAAAAAAGGTTCCCCACCCCTGATCTATGTGCACCCCAATGTTGAATTTTTTAATTGATATTGGTGTTTGTCTGCATGCTGTAAGTAATGTGATTCATTAAAATGTTCTTATTTATTTACATGTCTCGTTACCATAATGATATGTGTGATGTTTTACTCCAACAACAACTATTATTCATACATTTACATTATTTGTTATTTAACCCTAAAACCCACACATGCACACAACATTCATTCCTTACCCTTCACTTTAAATTACATATATAAGTTACATTACACATGTTACATGTTCCTATGTCCACCTGCCCTCAGAAACACTCTAACATGTTACTTTAAAAACCACAGACAACTTCTAACTTTTCATAAACTTTTATTTGAAATACAAAAATAGTATTGAAAAAAATATCTTTAAAGTTGGCCATGCAGGCGCCCAAGGACCAAGGAACATATAAAAATGCCCACTGCAGCTCTGCAACTGTGTGGGCCAAGGCTTCCTGGTGCTGAAAGTTTTTTATAACTAAACACAAATTATTGGTCACTTTTTAATGACTAATAAGCTGTCAATGAAAAGTTTAAAAGAACATTGAAGATGGACCTGCTGTGAAGATGTTACAAACTACGCACACAAACATATGACATGACTTCAAATAACTGCCCTTTGCCTTCTTTGCTGAAAGTATGCAGCATTACATATGCAAGTTCTGTGCTGTGGAAAACAGGTCAAACCTCTGGACTAAGGCATGCAGTGTAAGGATCATTACATTGTTGATGCTTTACCAGTTTATCCTTCTCAAACTGTAGGACAGTGGTGTCAAACTCATGGACCTCCAGCTGTTGTGGAAATGCACGCCACAGCATGGGCTGCCACAGTATTAACAAACCAATATCTAAATGTATGTTGCTGGTCATGTGTAGATCCACAACAGCTGGAGGCCCATGAGTTTAACACCACTGCTCTAGGATCTTGCAATCTTGCATTTGACAATTTGCGCATTTGCAGAACTTCACCATCGATCCCCCGTGTGAACGCAAGTAGGACATTAGGTAATAAGAATGAGTGCCAGTATGTACTCCCCTTTTTTTGTACAGATAGCTTTTGGTACTTGTTTCCTAGCACGGCGCCCAGATTTTCTATGTACGGCACCATAGGGAAATTGCAGCGCATCGCATGGGCCATTATAGCGGCATGCGATGCAATGCGATGCGATTTTTTTTCATGTAGTTTACACCACTATATCGCATCGCATGTCCCGCAAAATCGCATGCGATCGCATACAATTTTATAGGGTGTGCGATGCCATGACATTAGGTATACAATAATATGATTGTATGTCCCAAAAATAGATTTAACGCACCCCCCCCACTATCCATGCCACCCCGAAGTGTGGCGAGCGCATGCGGATTACTTTACATGTATTTTGCGGGCCCTTGCGGGGCTCGCCACGATTCAGGCTCGGTGGCTCTCCACACTATATAAAATCAACTCAACGCCGACGTGGATAGTGGGGTAATCAAAAAGTCGGAGGACTTGTTCCGCCACCCCCCCTCGTGGGGCTTGCTGCGCTCGCCACGCTTCGGGGTGGCGTGGATAGTGTGGGGGGGGGGGGTGCGTTAAACCTATTTTTGGGACATATCATATTATTGTATACCTAATGTCATGGCATCACACACCCTATAAAATCACATACAATCGCATGTGATTTTGTGGCAGATGCGATGCGTTGGCCCGGGACAGAGAGAGCAGTGAATAAATTACATAGGAAAATCGCATTGCATCGCATCGCACATCGCATGGCCCTAAAATGTCCTAGGAAACAAGTACCTATCTTTTCATAAGCACTGAAGGGTGTTTATTTATCTTGTTGGCACTGTTAAGCATTCTCTTCAACAAGAGTTTTTATTTCACATTCTCTTCATTCCAGAGATAACAGATTCCCCAAGTCAATGTTAATCTTGTGACAAATTACAAATAAAGAGTTCACTTTTGACAAACATATTTTTTAAATGATCTGCTTTAGAACCTAAATCAGCATGGATATGCAATCTTTGAGCAATACAAATACAGGAGAGGGTCCATACCACCTCCAGCCTGCATGTGCAATCACATTGAAGTGCAATGCGATTGTCAGAGGAACAATGGGGCAGATGTATTAAACCTTAACAAGAGATAAACGCAAGGGTGATAAAGAGAGATAAACGTCCAGCCAATCACATCGTAACTGCCATGTTACAGGCTGTGTTTGAAAAAAGTCAGTAAGCAGGTGATTGGCTGGACGTTTATCGCTCTTTATCACCCTTGCATTTATCTCTTGTTAAGGCTTACTACATCTGCCCCATTGTGACCACCGGTCAATGTGTTCCCATGCGGCTGCAGCCTCAGTAAGTCTGACCTTACCCAGGCTGCCTGTCACAGCCCAGTGGTGCACACACAAGGGGGGGGGGGGTCTGAGTACCCAGAAACACCTCCTGGTCAATGCTGACCGGCAGACACTAGCTGCAACTCCTATCAAATGACAATTGCTGAGCCGGCCGGGTACAGAGTCTTTAGAGAGGTGTGGGTTGATAGGTCTACACCAACTAGGTCGACAAGCATTTGGTCGACATGGGTCTAGGTTGACATGGGTCTAGGTCGACGTGGGTCCAGGTCGACCTGGGTCAAGGTCGACAGAACATTAGGTCGACACAAGCATTAGGTAGACATGAGCAAGGTCGACAGTCAAAAGGTCGACATGGGGTTTTTCGGTACGTATATGTTAGTTGGGCACCCACTATAGTTAGTACGCTCATACCCCCACTATCCATGTAGGCATGGAGTGGATTTTATATAGTGTGGCGAGAGCAGCGAGCCACCGAGCCCGAAACGTGGCGAGCATAGCGAGGCCCGCGAGGGGATGCGGAAAACTGAGCAAATAGCTTAGTGGGCGCCCAACTAACATATAAGTACCGGTTTTTCACTGTATCCATTTGTGCTGTCCCATCTGCCAGAGTCAGCCCTGCTGATCACAAGCTGAACGCTGATGGCTGCAGCCTCAATTACCCCCAACAGTGCATGTTTTGCAGGTCTCCACACAGAATCACAAGTGCTATAATTAGCTCCACCTGTGGATCTTTTCAAATGTGCTGGAATAATGAGTGCACCTGCCGGGTGACCTGGAAAACGTGCACTGTTGGGGGTACTTGAGGACCAGGGTTGGGAACCACTGTATTAATACATATACAGCTTGATTCAATAGGTTGAGTTGACAGATCTATATTTCATTTCAGCGTCTCTTTTATCACTTAGCAAAAAAATATATCTATATAAGATTACTAGGACTACTGCATATTGTTTAAGGGAGATGAACAGCCAATCTGATATCATGCGAATAAATTAACATAACTAAGTGAATAAATAAATATCTAAATATGAATCACATGGGTTTATGTGTTTACCAAAAATAGTGGCACTTATATATTTTAGATGTGGAACATCTGGCGGACATATATAGTGTACATACAAATTTAGGGTATTGGTTTAATTTGATTTAATTTCATTTTATCTTACTTTAACGTCCACAGAGACCTGTCATAATATCCTTTATGTGTGTGTCATACCTTCACCTTTTTATTTACAGCACCTGGTCTTCCTAGGAAGTTCCCCTTCCCAGTACTAGTCAGGCCCAACACTGCTTAGCTTCCAAGATCGAACGTATTTGGGCTTTACCAGTGTGGTATGGCTGTAGTAAGTTTGGCCGTGGTGGTGGTTGGCACAAAAGGAATTCTACAGGCATGTTGGAACTAAGTAGGAGTATACGGGACCTAGTACAGATGAAAATTATCTGGGCATTTTCCATAACATACCAGACCTAGCGGTGCTACATATTTTGGAATCTTTCTGGGTGTGCGGGACCTTGTGGTTGACAATTGTATGGTTGGTGGGGTATTTACAGGAATAGCGTGATCTCGTAGCTGTCATTGAATCCTTCGGGATGGAGGTTGTTAAGATCGAATATCCAAAACATTTCTCTACGTGACAGTAGATTGGACAGGTCCCCGCCTCGTTCGCCTAATGAGACAAGTTCGATGCCTTTGAATAAAAGTTTTTCTGGGTTGGCGTTGTGATGAGTTAGGAAATGTTGTAAAACTGCGTGGGTCTGGACTTTATTCTTAATATTCCTGACATGCTCCTGGATACATATCTTCAGTGGTCTCTTCGTCTTCCCGACGTAATGGAGGCCACATGGGCACTCTAGAAGGTGATGTAGTGGTACAGTTTATGAAGTGTTTAATTTTGAATTCTTTAGTTTTATCTTTATTATGGAATACCTTTCTTTTGGAGTGTAGTAGTCGGCAGATGTTGCATAGTCCACATTTGTAACTGCCTACACACTTTGGCAAAGTGGTTGGATGATCAGACTCACTTCTCAGCATGCTTGGTGCGACCAAATCTTTCAGGCTTTTAGATTTCCTATAGACCACTTGGGGATTGGTACGTGTTTCTTTAGAACTGGGTCCATCATTAGGATGCTCCAATGTTTACTCAGTGCTGCTTTAACTTTTTTTTCATGATAACTGTAAAGGTGCCCACACACGCACCGATCACGGCGTGCGTTGTGGGCTTAACTAGCAAACATAGCATCGCATCGTATGCCTTGTGCATACGATGTGCATGCGATGCGATGCTATGCTAGAAAAAGCTAGTACAAAAAGTATGTGCAGCACATACTTTTTGTACTGTGCGATGAGGTGCCGCGGGAGCGCGCACCCCATCGTATAGCATTGCACCGCTGGGATCGGTGCACGTGTGGGCATCTTAAGTGGTGACAAACTTAATTTCTGGAATCTTCTGTTCTCTTTCTGTGTACTGGAGTAGAGTGTTCCTGTCTAGTGCTTTGGCTTTCCGTTCTGCCTCATTCAGGATGTGTTTGGGGTACCTCTTTTCCCTGAATCTTTCGGCATAGGTGTTTATTTGTAAATTCCTCTCCGTGGTTGATTTGCAGTTCAGGGATAGTCTGTGGAACTGGGAAAAGGGCACGTTGTCCTTCCATATTTTTAGGTGACTACTTTTATGGTGGATATAACTATTAGTGTCCGCCTTCTTGATGAAATTCCTTGTAACAATGTTTTCACTCTTCATTAATACTAGGTAGAGGAATTCGATTTCTTCTGTGTGCACGTTGGAGGTAAACACCAAGTTTAGGTCATTTTCTCCTATGTACTTCAAGAATTCATTAAACTCTGTTTGAGATCCTCTCCAGATAATTAAAATGTTGTCGATATAACGTTTAAAAAGGATAATATTTTCTTAAAAACGATGATTGTTGAAGATGAATCTCCGTTCCCAGTGGCCCATTAGTAAGTTGGCAAAGCTAGGGGCAAAGATAGTCCCCATAGCTGTGCCACAGACTTGTAAGTAAAAGCACTCTAAAAAATTTAAATAATTGTGCTTCAAAATAAAATTAATTATGTCACATATAAACTGTCTGTTGTCTTCTGAGAGGGTGCCGTCTTCTTTTAAAAACTCATCACACGCTTTAATCCCATCCTCGTGTCTGATACAAGTTTAAGTGACTGAACATCAATCGTGGCCCACAGATAATCTTCTTCCCAGGTCAAATTCTCTACTATATTTAGGACTGAGGTAGTATCCTTCAAGTAGGGGTGGAGATTCATGACATGGGGTCAGAGAAATTTGTCCGCATATTCCGACAGATGTGACGTGAGTGATTCTATGCCGGCCAATATAGGCCTACCAGGAGGGTTTTGCAGGGATTTATGTATTTTCGGTAAAAAGTAGAAAATCGGGGTGGTTGGATTAGTATGTAATAAGTATTGGTACTCATCATTGTTGAGTGTGCCATTGCGTAGGACTTTCAATAGGACAGTGTGAAGTTCATCCACATATTCTTCTTTGGGGTCTTGCAGTAGGCGAGTGTATGACGATGCGTCCCCCAGTAGTCTCTTTGCTTCTATTTCGTATGCCATATTGCTGTTACGCTGTATTTTTGTATATATACGGGGACAGGATTTGGCACTCACAATCCTCCTGGTCATCCACTTGGGTGCATATCTCAGGCTAAAGTCTCTGGGGTTCAGCCAAATATAGTAACAGTCCAAAATAAGAGCAATCACCAGGCTTCCAATTTTTTTCTGCAGTAAAATATTTTAATACATCACCACATGTTTGTAAGTTATGTCGACGTGTGTGTATTGTGCAGGTACTTGTTTTGCAGCAGGGTAGGCCACAGACGCTGGATGGTAAAGTGACTTTATATGGCAAAAAAAAAGAAAACAATCTTCCTGGCATACTGTTTCCCAGGTGGCATGTCCGGCAATGTGGGTGCTGCAGCCGCAAATTAGCAAGTTAATATGGCTGCCCAGCAGCGGGACTCGGTCCCGTGGTGCTCATCAATTTCTGTGGGTGCTCGGGCTCTTGAGCACCCACAGAATTGGCACCTATGATTGTCAGCCCTCCTCTTTCTAAGGCAGCAGCATTCACTGCAGATCATCAGCTTCTCGGTGTGTTTGGGGCGGAGCTAATCTCTGCAGGCTGAATGATTATAGTGTAAAGGACGGGGTCAAGGTGAGGAGTGGGAAGTTGGGATGCTGCTGCCTGCACCCAGCAGACAGCCAGGCAGTACTCAACCCCTAATACTGCCACAGGTCATGTTCTGCTAAGCCCCGCCCCTTATGACCTGCTAAGCCCTGCCCCCTCACAGATCGACCTCACAGAGCCCTGGACACGGCACCATCGGTCTGTTCAGCATCCAGCCGGCTGTCAGGTATATGCATTGAAGACAGTACAGCCTCCAGGTATGTTGCTGCTGCAGCTGGTAAGAATCAATCACTGGAGGCAGAGGGAGAAAGAAGCTGGCCACTGCTGCTGTCCTGTAACTTGGAGGGGAGATAAGGTGCCCTCCAGAGTTTCTGGCGCCTGGAGCACACGCTGCACTGGAACCACCCTCCCTACGCCCCTGTGATGTCAGTTTCAATGGATCGGACAGCATGTACAGTATGGAGAACATGCTGACCGATCCGTCTGCAGATATATCTATTAGTGTGTACCCAGATTTAGACAAGTTATTAGTTTTAGGGATGAGTTTGGGGTGCTGAGCATCCAGGGCAGGTGTGGCATGGCTTCTTTGGGGAATCATAATTTAGAGAAACCTTGGAAGAGAAAAGTTTGTCGTATTTGCATTAAAATGTGACTAATATTATTTATATATAAAACTGTGAAATTAAAACAACACAAATAACTAAGATATATAAAAAATAATTAGTGTGTTAAAAAGGTTAATAAGGTGAAGAGCAGGCAGTGCACTCTATGTAATGTATATTCATTTTAATAAAGGTTTATATATTCTAGTCTAGCATCTTATTCTGTGTGGCTACTTTATGCATCTTGTGTTTTATACTGTATATATTTTGTGTACATGAATTATGTTGTATAGCACTTGGGGTGTTCTATCATATTCCACATAGATGCTCAAGAATTCTCCCAAATGTTTGCTGTGTGCATCAAGGCTCCTCACAGATCTCACTGGCAACACAGATCTCCCTGGCAGGGAGTCCATCAGACTGGGATGCGCGTGTGTCTCACACACACGCACGTCCCAGTCACTCAGCGGCTGGGTGGCGTGACCCTGCCCATCTCTGCTTCAGGGAGATGGGCAGGGTTAGGGGGGGTTCGTGGCAGCGGTGGGGACTGGCGATGGCGGCAGACTGTGGCGGGGTGCTCCGTTGAAACGTGGCGCACGAGCATCTCCTGCGTGCCCCCTTCGATGGCTGGTGGCTGGCGGGGATCGCCAGCCCCTGCAATGTAGTTTCTTTTTCTGCAGTTACATTCCAGTCTAGTGGAACCCACCTTGGGAATCATAATTTAACAGTTAATCTAGCACTTCATTAGCACCTTCATTGTGTGATACCAACGTAACACTTTTTACCACTCACACTTTTAATGCTGCTCCTGTTGGGGCACCAGAAATTAATAGGAACTTGAAATATTTAGATTATGTTATTAACGTGTGAATTCTCTAGAATTCGTATGTATTTAATATACCTACTGTATATATTTGCAAACAGAGATTTAAACTAAAAGAATTCAAATTCTATAAATATACCCCCCCCCAAAAGCTTTCCAACATAAAAAAATTGTATTTAGTATATATCACTCCTTCTGCCCAAACTCAGTCCCACATTTGATTAATAGCCTCCATATGAGCTCAGCATTGTATTTGACCTCAGATCACACCATGTTAAATTAAACAGAATGTAAGCTCTCACGAGCAGGGCTCTCTTCCTTAATGTGCTTTGGCTTCCCTACTAATACCATCATCTACTCATTGCTCCCTTCAATGGTACCTAACCTTTGGTTTCTGCTTATTTAGCCACTGATGCCACAAATATTATAAACCATGTAGCTGTTTTGCTTTGTCTTGTAATGTTGTTCACTGTTTTCTTGCGTGCTGATGTTATTATGTACTTTGTACTTGATGCAGACCTTTTTGCTAGGCTGCATAGTGAACAGATAAACACTGCCCGCCATCCTAGTCCTAACACTGAAATGTTAAGCAATATTTATTCATTAACATTTCTCTCCCTATACAACCCCAGATATCCCCCACTGTAGCTGCCAATTTTATTGCTTTATCATGATTCACCCTCAGTGGTGTATCTGTTTGGAAGAGTTTTGTCAGACCTCTTCTAGTATAGTGTTGGCTGCTGTCTTCCATCCAGCGCATGGTGTAAAAAAAAAAAAAATCTTATATTCAATTGCTCTTGCCAGTCAGATATTTCAGGTTATGTCTGAATTGTCTCTACTGTTCACAGAACCAGATATATCAGCTTTCCAGCAGCTGGTTACTGCTCCAGCTCCACACACCTGGTATGTAGTTTTATATTCTTGTTGGCAGATTGCTCTGCCTCCTGAACTCTGATCCCCTAGTCCCCAACACCATTTGGTAGGTGGGATTCTCTAGTTTTTAATTCCATTAAAATCTAAGAAATCTGCTTTCGGGAACTGGAGATTTCTGCAGTCAAGCAAGTTGTCCTCCCATCAGAAAATTATAAATAATAAGCCCACTCCAATATACACCCCTCCTCTGCGTATTAAACATCCTCTACCACTTTGGAAGTAATGTATCAGGGCCCCTTCATTCAGCCCAATGCCCCCTTCTCCCACTTCATCTCCCACCATCTGTGCAGTAAAGGGGTAATAAGTGGAAATTACTGATCCAGACCCTACATGCTGAGCGGTTGATATAATACCCCCTACCACCCGCGGGACATCAAAGCATCCCCCACCCCTACCGCTGGAGGATACATGATATATACAGGAGGTATGGAGGAGTGGCATGGCGGACGTATTATGAGCAGTTTAGGCGCAAGCAGGACTGCTTGCATATAATAGATTTCAGGTGCAAGGACGTGGAAGTGTGGATGGAGGTAGCGAGGACACACACTGAAGGGCTAGAGGGTACTCGCCCGGCAACGTATCTCCCTCCATTGCCCACTGTACCTCAGTGGGCTGTCACGGATAGCGTGCCAACGAAGCGTTTTCACCCGGGGGTAGGCCTTTCACGCCAGGGACCGCAAAGGGAAAGTGTTATGCATTTAACAATTACTCTTGCACCCTTGGGCAATGCTGCTGATACAAGCACATTTGTATTAACTGCTCAGGCAATCACCCAGCCACTAACTGCTTTCGGGGCGGCCGCCCCAGTAGAGGGGCGGTCACTCCGGCGGCCTCTAGAACCTCTACAGCTGCCACCGCTCGCTAGGGCACCAACCCCGGTACAGGTTGGGGCCATGGGCCCATGGCTCCGGCTGTAGCCAGACAGGGAGGTTGCTGAATTTCTGTCCAGGGGTTTTAGTGAAGGTTTCCGCCTACCCCTACAAGGCGAAGTGTTTGGCGGTTCATTTAGGAATTTACAGTCAGCACGTTCACTGGCTGCAGTTTTGAAAGAAAAAGTTGAGAAGGAAGTACAGTTAGGCAGAATGGCGGGGCCTTTTCCGGGCCCTCCTCTGGCGAACTTGATTATTTCGCCAGTTGGGGTGGTGCCGAAAAAGGTCCCTGGGAAGTACAGATTAATCCAACACCTGTCTTATCCTGCGGGGTTTTCAGTGAATGAAGCAAATCCTTTTGAATGTTGCTCATTAAATTACCAGTCGTTTGATGATGCATTGGCAATGGTTCAGTCATACGGACGAGGTTCCCTGATGGCCAAGATCGACATTGAGTCGGCATTCCGGCTCCTGCCTTTGCACCCCGATGCATTCAGGTACATGGGCTTCCGCATTGGAGAAGAATACTTTGTCGACAAATGTTTGCCGATGGGGTGTTCGGTATCCTGTGCCTTTTTTGAAAGGTTCAGTACTTTCCTGCATTGGTGTGTGGAGAGGTATGCAGGTGTGTGCGGGATCGCTCACTACCTAGACAACTTTCTTTGCGTCGGTCCGGCAGACAACGATCAATGCGCAGATCTTCTGTCCATTGTTCGTTCTCTGTTCCTGCAATTTGGGATGCCTATTGCTGAGGAGAAGTTGGAGGGCCCTGTCACCTGTTTGTCTTTTCTGGGAATCCAGATTGACTCAGGCCTTGGTTATTGCAGTTTACCGCAGGATAAGGTAGTTAACTTAAAAGAGACAATTGCATGTTTTCACTCGGCGCGCAAGGTGATGCTACGTCAGGCTCAGTCGCTTTTGGGCCAACTAAACTTTGCTTGCTGAGTGATACCTATGGGCAGGCTGTTTTGTCGGAGGATGGAGCGTGCGACTGCTGGGGTGGCCAGACCTCATCACTTTGTGCGTTTGTCCGCTGAGATTAGGCGTGACCTGGCAGTTTGGTCCTCTTTCTTAGAGGATTTTAACGGCATACGCATATGGCTGGCCCCGGTGGTTGACAGCTCCAGACTGCAGCTTTACACTGATGCAGCAGGTTCCACTGGCTTTGGTTGTTTCTTAGATGGCAGCTGGTGTGCGCAGGCTTGGCCCAAAAGTTGGGTTCAGGAGGGCCTAAACAGGGACATGCTGCTTCTTGAGCTCTTCCCAGTCTTGGTGGCTATGGAAGTGTGGGGCGCGCATTTTGCAAATCGCAATGAACTCTTCTGGTGTGATAACTATAGCGTTGTGCATGCCATTAATAATCAGAAGGCCAAATCACTCCTTGTCTTGCGAGTGTTGTCGCAGTTATCCTTGCAGTGCTTACACTTCAACATTCTGTTTAAGGCTAAGCATGTACCTGGCATGCAAAACAAAGTGGCTGATGCACTGTTGTGATTTCAATGGGAGCGCTTTAGGTCCCTAGCTCCTGATGCTGATGCTGTTGGGGTTTCATGCCCACTTTATGTTTGGCAGGTCATCGGGCCGGACTGGAGGGGCTAGCAGAGTTATCGGTGGCACCGGCTACTCTTAGGACATACTAAGCACAAGGATACAACTTTGCTGGCTACCGATGTTCGCATTGAAGATGAGGCTCTTTGGTGTAGGATTAGGCATTCTAAAACAGACCAATTAGCAAGGGGAACTTGGGTGTCAATGCCCCCCGTGTTGCCGGCCTCGGTTTGCCCGGTGGCTTTGGCAAGTCAGTACGCCCTGGATAGACCGGCTGCAGGAGGGTCTTCCTGCATTATGATAAACTGCCGTTGACCAGGTACCAATTCAACTGGATGCTGCGGCATTGCTTGAGCGGGATGGGCCTTTCACCAGGGGACTTTGGCACCCATTCCTTTAGGATAGGCGCAGCAACATCCGCGGCTAGAGCAGGCTGGCTGGGGCAGGACATCAAGGCATTAGGTAGATGGTTTTCTGCTAGCTACAGGAAATACATTCGACCGCATCTTATGCCCTGATAGTCTGTGAATGTATGGTTTCCAGCTTATCGGTTGTACTCCTGTGTTACCCCCCACTCCTTTTAGTCATCCTACTCGGGGATTAGCTACGCTCTGTTGTTGGGCCAGCGTCCGGAGTTTTCATGCTTTTTTGCCTGACCTGATGGACTGAATTCAGCATATTCATAATTCGGCTAATTCGGCTCCAATTAAGAGTCCCTCAACAGGTCCAGACGTTTTTCCTCCTGCCGAGTAATCCCCTGTTTACCTACATCCCCGTCCATTACCCTTCCCTCCCCCTGTTTGTTGTCATACCTTTTGTGTCTAGGAGTGGCTTCAATTGGGATTGAGGCAGTTCTAATGCACCAAATTTGTGCACCATTCAAATTTTTTTCTTTTTGGCAGATCCTCCTAATAAAATGCATCTACCTGTCCTTATAAACCAATATTAATCATCTTTATACAATTCTTTCCTCCAGGTGTGGGCAATGACAATTGTGAGGTCTGGGTTGTAGGTCATTCCTTCATCTATTGTTCGGCTAGGCTAGTGGCTTCTGGTGCGGAAAACTATGAAAGGATGGTTGTGGGTGGCCCTTGCCGCTCCCGATCGTAGACGCCCCATAGTCGGTTCAATGCTTCCTTCTCTATTAGATATGGTTTATAGTTATGCTGAGTCCGCGTTTGAGGCTTTATTGTTTTGTTTAGCCTTTTCTATGGCATTTCATGGAGCTCTGAGGGTGTTGGAATTGGTTGCTTCTTCTAAGCACAAGGATACAACTTTGCTGGCTACCGATGTTCGCATTGAAGATGAGGCTCTTTGGTGTAGGATTAGGCGTTCTAAAACAGACCAATTAGCAAGGGGAACTTGGGTGTCAATGCCCCCCATGTTGCCGGCCTCGGTTTGCCCGGTGGCTTTGGCAAGTCAGTACGCCCTGGATAGACCGGCTGCAGGAGGGTCTTGCTGCATTATGATAAACTGCCGTTGACCAGGTACCAATTCAACTGGATGCTGCGGCATTGCTTGAGCGGGATGGGTCTTTCACCGGGGGACTTTGACACCCATTCCTTTAGGATAGGCGCAGCAACATCCGCGGCTAGAGCAGGCTGGCTGGGGCAGGACATTATGGCATTAGGTAGATGGCGCTCTGCTAGCTACAGGAAATACATTCGACCGCATCTTATGCCCTGATAGTCTGTGAATGTATGGTTTCCAGCTGATCGGTTGTACTCCTGTGTTACCCCCCTCCTTTTAGTCATCCTACTCGGGGATTAGCTACGCTCTCTTGTTGGGCCAGCGTCTGGAGTTTTCATGCTTTTTTGCCTGAACTGACGGACTGAATTCGGCATATTCATAATTCGGCTAATTCGGCTCCAATTAAGAGTCCCTCAGCAGGTCCAGACGTTTTTCCTCCGGCCGAGTAATCCCCTGTTTACCTACATCCCCATCCATTACCCTTCCCTCCCCCTGTTTGTTGTCACACATTTTGTGTCTAGGAGTAGCTTCAATTGGGATTGAGGCAGTTCTAATGCACCAAATTTGTGCACCATTCAAATGTTTTTCTTTTTGGCAGATCCTCCTAATAAAATGAATCTACCTGTCCTTATAAACCAATATTAATCCATATTTATACAATTCTTTCCTCCAGGTGTGGGCAATGACAATCGTAACGTCTGGGTTGTAGGTCATTCCTTCATCTATTGTTCGCCTAGGCTAGTGGCTTCAGGGGGCGGCCCCGTGTCGGATTGTTGTCACCTGGTACGTTGGCTTGGAGTGAGGGGGATGTCCTGGTGCAAGCTAAGGGCTTTCCTCGTGGAAAATGTGAGGTTGCATGGGTTGCCGGAAGTATTGGTTCTGCATTTAGGTGGCAACAACCTTGGGAAAATATCCCAGTTGGAGCTGCGGGCCTTGATCCTGAATGATCTGGCTGCAATTAAAGCAGCATGGCCTATGTGCACATTGGTTTGGTCTTTTATAGTCCCACGCCTGTGCTGGAGAGGCGCTAGGGATTGTAGGGCTATTGACGAGTCAAGGAAAAAGTTGAATTCGGCTATAGCACGTTGGGTTCTGCAGGCTGGTGGTGCAGTGGTCCCACATGAACATATCCGGTTCAGGCATCACCAGCTTTTCAGGCCTGACGGGGATCATCTTGTGAGGGCAGGTTTATTCTTGTTTGTTGAGGATCTGTTAGAAGTGGAAGCTTTGGTGCATTAGTTTGGTGGCGGGGCGGGGCCTCCGGGACAGGAGTCCTCGCTTTGGCGGGAAAGAACGGCAATTCCATAGATTTTAAGGCTTTCTTTAAGTTATGTTTGCTGCAGATTTGCCTTGTTTTTCGGTGCGCTCACCTCTCATTGGCTTAGGCCTTCGCTGGATCACCCACTCAGGGACAGCGACCTCACCCGGCTGGGTGGGTTGTCAATGTAGTAGGTGGAGTGGATACCGCTATTTTTGAGTTAGGCTGAATTATGCAGGATAGTTTTTGGGTGGAGCTTAGATTTAGAGCCGTTCTTTCTGGCCACCAAATAAAATTAATTAAAAAATAAATAACAAAGTAGCTTAAATTCTTTCAAATAAATTCAGCTAACAATTTCTGCCAAACCTATGTCTCCGAGTCTTTATTTCAGGTTTTAAGTGTTTTAGTTGTTAAGTTATCATATTACACATGCCAAAGGTCACACATGATCGCAGCTCCATGCATGCAGATTAACCCCTTAACCATGTATTAGTTTATGAATTGAGATGATTGATTATGAAATGCCTTTTTCTCCCCTGTCCAGCAAACTGTGCGCAAGCACTGTTTCCGTTGCTTTAACCAGCATAGTTCTAATTGTTTTTTATTAATTATAGAAGTCTTCTGTCTAACACTTTCATTATAGCACATGTAAAACTGATAAAGTGTTTTTATAATAGTGTATGTTCGTATTTTTGTCTATTCACAGCACCGTTTTTTCACTGCTGCTCTCTCCCGATTAACCTCCAAGCTACAGCACACGGTAGCCTAGCAACGACCTGAGTCCATCCACGCAACCCTGTTTGCTAGGCAACGGGCCGGGGCATGTAGGCTGTTGCTGGGTGACGTCAGAACCCGGAAGTTAGTCCCGCTCTGCATCCGGCGAGTGGCGACTTCCGTCCTGAACTCGTCCACCGGCTTTGCACGGAGGTAGGAGGTGCCTTACTTCTTACACTGTTATAAGGTAGGACCCTATGATTGTCTTGTTGTTATGCTGTCTGACTGAGGAAGGGGAGTTGGTCCCCGAAACTGCCGCACAATAAACTGCTTTTTTCCTCACAAGACTTGGAGTGCCATGCCGGTGATTTGTCTCTAAGGAGTAAGTATTCACCACCAGTGTATGTGTATACCTGCAGGGGCACACAGGCTATCACCATTGTCGACGGGAGTGCCAGGTTGTCCTTGTTATATATTAATATATATATATATATATATATATATATATATATATATATATATATATATATATATATATATATATATATTACACTTACCCCCCCCCTCCCCCCCCCACTGCGGAAGGAGTCCAAACCGGCACACGAGTAGTGAAGAAAAAAGATGTGGTTATATTCCATAACTCTTGTACTTGGAATACACAGCGGACGTCACAGGCCCCGCCCTAACTAGTTTTGTAGGAAAACTTCTGAAGTTTTACTACGAACCTAGTTAGGGCGGGGCCTGTGACGTCCGCTGTGTGTGTACCCGGCTCCCCTGCATGCCTCTGTTCCTATGGCTTCCAACGACACGCTGTTCTCACCATCGGTGTTCCCAGTGGGTGATCCTGGTTGGCGATAGTGCTCCGGACGGCTGGTAGGAGTTTGCCGGGTCGTGTTGTATATACAAAAGCCTTGTGGTACCCAGCCCACAGCATTCTTTTTTATGGTACAAGCAATTGTTTGTCTCTTTTTTTGAAAGTGGTTTTATGATCATTTTAATAAAACTGTCATTTATGCACTATGGAGCGCCCCTACTGTCCTCTTTTTTGACAGATCCATTGCTTACTCCCAAAGTCCAGGGAGTTTGGAGGAGGCTGCAGTCCTAAAAATTGGATTTAGTGCTGACTTGTTAAATCAACTTGATTACCAAGTTCTTCTAAATTGGCTGGAGTAGTTGCACCTGTCAGCGCCGTTGGTTCACTACCTGCTGTCATACATATATATATATATATATATATATATATATATATATATATATATGTTTGGGTAAATCACATGGTCATGTGATAACTCGTGGTCACGTGACCATGTAGATCTCCGTTATAAACTTATGCATCATAACACAACATTTTAAAGCAATTTTGAAAATTAAAAAAAAAACAAGGTTTTCCCGGGCAACGCCGGGTGGATCAGCTAGTGATCAATACACAATATGATAAACACACCGTAATGCCCATTACACAATATGCCTAACCCCGTAATGCCCATTACACATTATGCCGCACACCACAATGCTCATTACACAATGTGCCGCACACCGTAATGCCCCTTATACATTATGCCACAAATCGTAATGCCTGTTATATATGGGATGTGGTCAGCATCCGGGTAGTCAAGATGTTGATGTTCAGTATACCGACACCAGCATCCTGACTGCTGTCAGAACACTGGCGCCAGGACTTCAAAACAAATCAGTATGCCGATGCTGGAATACCGACAGCCGTTATCCAGAATGTAAGTATGCCAGGTTAGATGATTAAAGGGGAGAGTAGTTAGGATTAGGCACCAGTGGGCGGGAACAGGTGCCTAATTTAATTTTCTACTGCGTTAAAGGCTCAAGATTGTAATTTATTTAAACCTCCACCATAATGTTAGAATGTGTTTGCATTGATACTCAATGCCAGCAATTAAATCATGGGAGTTGTTGTTGTTTGAAACGCACCACTCCTTACTTCATAGCTTGTGTGTGTTGATGAATTCCACATCCACTCCTGAGATGTAGCACCTATGATGCATTTATTTTTGTGTGTTTGTGTGCGTTGTACTATTTGTGTGTGTTTGTTGTAGTGTACGTGGGTGTGTGGTGTGGTGTGTTAAGTTGTATTGTATCTGTTCAATGTGTAAGTTAGAGAGGGGCATTACGTATAAATATGTGTGTGCAATGGTTGAAGTGGAATTTTTTAAGTGGGGGTATGGGAAATTGAAGGCTGCACACTCCAGAAAAAGAGGGTGCCACCACTGAAAAGGGGGCATGTACTTGAGTGTAGTGTATCATGCTGTATGCCCCTTATACACATTATGCGAAACAGTAGTATACCCCCTTACACTTGCCCCTTTAAATATTATGCGACGTGGAAAGAGCCAAATTTCCCCTTATGCGACACAGAATGAGCAAAAAAATTCACATTATATCACCCGGATTGAGCCAAAATTCATGTTACGACAAACTGCAAGATCCAAATTTTCTGTTATGCTACATAAATTGAGACAAAATTCACATTATGCATATGGATCATGCCTCCCGGATTGAGCCAAAATTCACATTATACCACACAGAAAGAGCAAAAATTCACTTTATGCCACACGGATTGAGCCAAAATTCACATTATGCCGGATTCAACCAAAATTCACATTATGCCACCTGGACTGAGCCAAAATTCACATTATGCCACATGGCGGGTGACACATGGACAGAGACGTTGGGGTGATACAGGGACAGAGATGGTGGGGTGATGCAGGGACAGAGATGGCGGGGTGATGCAGGGACAAAGATGGTGGGGTGATGCAGGGACAGAGACGGTAGGGTGATACAGGGGCATAGATGGCGGGGTGATGCAGGGACAGAGATGGCAGGGTGATGCAGGGACAGAGATGGCGGGGTGATGCAGGGACAGAGATGGCGGGGTGATGCAGGGACAGAGATGGTGGGGTGATGCAGGGACAGAGATGGCGGGGTGATGCAGGGACAAAGATAGTGGGGTGAGACAGGGACAGAGATGGTGGGGTGATGCAGGGACAGAGATGGTGGGGTGACACAGGGACAGAGATGGTGGGGTGATGCAGGGACAGAGATGGTGGGGTGAGGCAGGGACATGCACCTCTATGTCACACTAAATGTCACATTCATCCCACCTGCTACCTGTCTCGTTCATTTGAACCGGCTCCTGTTTACATCAATGGGGAAGCCCAACCTCCGGATCGCAGCATCCTGTGGTCAGTATGGAGGTTGGACGGGGGTCACACACAGCCTCCGCTGCTGTCTGCTGCACTCTGCAGACAGCAGCGGAGTCAGGGAGGAGGTGAATGGATGTCTGTGTGCGACATCCATTCACCTCACAGACAGGGGCTGGAGGGGTGCACAGGGGCTGGGGGCAGCTTACTTTGGTGCTGGGCTTGGCCCCAGCGCAATGATCGGCAGTCCAGGCGGGGAGTGGTCGCGGTCCCAGCACTTGGAAATTATGTCATCTTCAAGCGCCACCTCCATCTACACTGCAGGTAGGCACCACAGTGTAAAAGGTGCAAATCCCGGATCCGACCTGGTTGGATCCATGTTCCAAATGCCATGTCGGATCTGGGATTTTTGTTGTAAAAGAGGTATAAGTGTGTGTTCTGTGTGTTTGTGTGTGTTGTACTATTTTTGGGTGTGTTGTAGTGTATATGGGTGTGTGTTGTACTGCTTGTGTTATGTATGTGTGTGCGTGTTGTGTGTATCTGTCCAATGTGTAAGTGTTTGAGGTATGCTACGTATATATGTGTGTGTAGTGTGCTGTGTGTGCCTAGATGGTGTACTGTGTGTGTGATGTGTGTGTGTGTACTGTGTGTACGTGTGTGTGATGTGTGTGTGCGTGTGTGTGTGTGATGTGTGGTCTATGTATTTCCTCAATAATTCCCAATTGTTGAAAGCCTTCACCTTACTTAATGACAGCAATGAAATCAGGTGTGGTGTTGTTCCTTTGTCTTCAGTTTCACAGATCATCAATCTTTTTTACAGATCATCAATTAAGGCAAATTGAACCTTGGTGTTTTTTACATTTCTAAGTAAAATTTCCCAAAAATGGCTTCGAGGTGCACACCAACAGGTCCAGTTGTACCTTGTTAAGGAATTTGGCGTCTCTGAGTGCCACGGTGTGCCCGCAATGCAACAGACACGCACGCACACACACTCTTCAACTTATTATATAGAAGATTACGGTATCTTGCATATTGTGTAATGGGTATTATGGTATAGCATAATGTGTTATGGGCATTACGGTGTGTAGCATACTGTGTAATGGGCATGACAATGTTTAGCATACTGTGTAATGGGCATGACAATGTTTAGCATTTTTTGTAATGACCATTACGGTGTGTGGCATAATGTGTAATGGGCATTACACCTTAAACCGAGGCCACATCCCTTTTGTAATGTGCACATTTTTTTTATATCTATTGGAAGGGGAATTTTTATGGGGCCGCCATAAATTTATTTGGCTTGGGGAGCAAAATTTATAGTTATCTCACTGCCTGCGAACACCCCCCGCGATTCACGGCACCCCCTCCCGCGATTCGCGCCCCCCGCGTCCCCCTCCCGCATTTTGCATACCCAAACCCGCGATTCGTGCCCCCCCTCACCTGATTCACGGCACCCCCCATGGACCTCCTCCCGCGATTTGCCGCCCCCCGCAACCCCCCTCACACGATTCGCATGCCCCTCGTGATTCACGGCACCCCCGTGCCCCCTCCCACAATTCACCGTGCCCCCCTCCCGCGATTCACCGCGCCCCCCCTCCCGTGATTTGTGAACCCCCTCCCGCAATTCACAGCACCCCCCCTCCTGCGATTTGCGGCCCCCGTGACAGCCTCCTCTTGCAAAATGCGCCCCCTCCCGCATTTCTAGCCCCCCCTGCGCCCCCCTCCCGCGATTTGGGAACCCCAGCCCCCTCCCGCGATTAACGGCACCCTCTCTACTGCGATTTGCGACCCCGCGACCCCCCTCCTGCGATTCGCACCCCCTGCGCCCCCTCCCGCGATTCACGGCCTCCCGCGATTCGCCCCCTCGTGCGATTTGTGGACCCCCGCCCCTTCCCGTGATTCACGGCACCCCCGTGCCCCCCGCACCCCCCTCCCGCAATTTGCATACCCCCTCCCGCGATTCACGGACCCCTACGGCACCTCCCGCGCCCCCCTCCCGCGATTCGAGGGCCCCCGCGCCTCCCTCCCGCGATTTGCGGACCCAAGCCCGCGATTCACGCCCTCCCCTCCCGCGATTCACATCACACCCCGCGGACCCCCTCCCGCGGTTTGCGGGCCCCCCACGATTCGCGGTCCCCCCTCCCACAATTTGCCGCACCCCCCTCCCGCGATTTGTGAACCCTCGCCCCTCCCGCGATTCACCGCACCCCCTCTCCTTCAATTTGCGGCCCTCGCGACCCCCCCTCCCGCGATTCTAGCCCCCCCTGCGCCCCCTCCCACGATTTGCGGCCCTCCCGTGATTTGCACCCTCCCCCCATGATTTGCAGAGACCCGCCCGCTCCCACGATTTACGGCATCCCTGCGATTCACGGCACCCACCGTGGTCACCCCTGCGTCCCCCCTCCCGCGATTTGCGGACCCCCTCCCGTGATTCACAGACCCCCATGGCACCTCCCGCGCCCCCTCCCGCGATTCGCGACCCCCCCGTGATTCACACAACCCCTCTCGCGCCCCCTCCCGCGATTCGCGGACCCCCCTACCATGATTCACGTCCCCTCCCACGATTCACGGCATCCCCCCGCGATTCGTGGCCCCCCCAACGACCCCCCTCTCATGATTCATGACCCCCGCACCCCTTCCGTGATTCATGGACCCCCACAACCCCCTTCCCGCAATTCACTGACCCCCACAACCCCCCCTCCCGCAATTTGCGGACCCCCCTTTCCCTCGATTCAAGCCCCCCACCCTGCTCCCCCTCCCACGATTTGCGGACCCCTGCCCCCTCCCACTAATCGCAGATCCCCGAACCCCCCTCCCTAATTTGCAGACCCCCTTCCTGCAATTCCCCCCCAGCAGACTCCCGCGACCCCGCTCCCGCATTTCACTTACCCCCGTGAGAATGGGGGATCCTGTACTGCCACAAGCAGGTGCCACCCCTAGGTGGGAAATCCGGCCCTAGCTGCCACGCTGCAGGTTCCCCCACTGCCAGAAGTGTCCCCACGGTCCTCTACACCAGTGCCACAACTTTTATTAATGTCTTGCCCACATACCACTATTATACAGCCTCATGCTCTCATGTAGTCTCACTCCCTCCCAGTGGGAGGAGACGCTCACCCACTGCCGGGAGCGGCAAACTGTCCCCCACCATCCTCCAGTTCTAGGGATACCCATCGACCATCAATGATTTCAAATAATCGATGGTTTATGTCCGATGTTAAATACTTTTGCCATCGATGTGGGAGGACCAGATGGTTTCCCTACATCAATGGCAAAGGAGAACTGTTCAAATTTTTTTAAGGTGCCGGGACACGGAGCCAAGCTCCGCCCCCCACACCCGGAAGTCCCGCCACGAGTTCGAATTGACCCACGGCCTATTCAGTCAGTTATAATGGATGAATGTCGATAGCTACAACAATTGATGGTTATCCAAGTAATATGTTACTACTATCGATGGCAGGGTGCAAGATAGCAGGGTGCAAAATTGCCATCAATGTCAACCATCGATGGCGTCTGCACCAATACCCATCCCTACTCTGCAACAGCCAAAAACCTATACTACCCCTCACACCCACACACCTCTATCACTGCCCTGCCTCCTGTTCTTCTGCCCCGTAACTTCCGCCAGTGGGGACCCGCTCATGGGCATTGTGGAGTGTTATATAGTATGTCATGGGCATTGCGGAGTGTTATATAGTATGTCATGGGCATCATGTGTGGGTTTATGTGTAATTGGAATTTCAAAGTTCACTAAAATGTGCAATGGGCATTACGGTGTGTGGTATAATGTTGGTCCATGCCCACTTTTCACTGTACAGGAGCCTCACCTACTACAAATTGGGGGGGGGGGGGGGGGGGTGAAACATGCCCTTGCTCCGGGAGCCAAGGCACCTAACTACACCACTGTGTATACTACATCCATCTCCTTTCTTTAACAAAACTGTTCACTGGCTACTCTTCCTTATTAGAATCCTATTCAAGCTTCCCACTCTGTGCAAAATACAACTTACAATATAAAAAGATGCCCACTGCCTGCTGCTTTGTTCCACTTCTGCATACTCAGATCAAACTACAGTATGTGAACATTAATCATTTGGGTATCGCTCATGTTTCCATAGATGCAGCCAGTGGCTTTGCAACTCTTGTTTTCTGAAACTTTTCCAATTAACAATCCCAAATTGCAACAGCATGTCAAAATTAAACTGAATAAACAAATGGAACTGTTCCAGACTTCAGAATAATATGCTTCCCTGCCAGGGACCTCATTATCTGAAATATCTGCCAATGCCTTCTCTGCAAAGAGTTGGTAAGTTAATTAATACATAGGGGTTTATTCTAGTTCATTCTTTCTGACAAAATCCTTCTTAGATGGACAAAACCATGTGCACTGCAGGGGGGCAGATGTAACATGTGCAGATAGAATTAGATTTGGGTGAGTTATTTTGTTTCTGTGCAGGGAAAATACTGACTGCATGATTTTACACTTCAATATAGATCTCACTTTGAAGAAAAACCCCACCCAAATCTAATTCTCTCTGCAAAAGTTACATCTGCCCCACCCGCAGTGCACATGGTTTTGTCCATCTAAGAAGGATTTTGTCAGAAAGAATGGACTAGAATAACCCCCATAGAGAGGACAGCAAATATTTCCATTCCAGAAAACACATCACAGTATCTCAGCACTGGTTCAGCATGGAGCTCTTGACCCTGGTCCTGTTGTTTCTGGTCTCCTGTGTCCTCAGTCTTTACACCTGGGGCCAAATAACCAAAAGAAAGAACCTGCCACCTGGTCCTACACCGCTGCCTGTTATTGGCAATCTCCACCAGCTGAAGTCGAGGAGAATGGTGGAATCTTTGGAAGAGGTCTGTATTGTCATAAGATTTTTAGTAAAGCATATTGTGTTTTCTGATAATGTATGGATTAATTCAACAAATAATACTGCATGTACAGTATGGGAAAATGATACACAAATATACAGTAGCATGTGCTGTAGGATGTGATGTAGGAGAATGGAAAAGGAAGCTGTGTGTGGCAGAAGTCACTGGTATGGGGAGTTTTATCTCCCCCACTCTGGTGGCTGTTGTGTTACTACATCTCAGTGTTATTTCTTAATAAGAGTTGAAGCAAGAAGTAGGTTTTGTGGTGCAGAAAGTTGCTATAGATCATCTCCCCCTATGAGCCATTAGTGCAGCTGGCTGACAGAAGCTCCATACCAGTCGCTACGGTTTTCCTGATGTATTTCTTAAATGGTGTTAGCCTTTTATTATATAGAATATATATTTATATATATATATATATATATATATATATATATATATATATATATATTTATATGTGTATGTATATAGAAGAAAAAAGGACGCACTCTCCAGTTTTTTTTTAAATGCAAATAAAATCAGCTGTGCATTTTAAATATCATGAAAGATAAAGTAGCTTTATATACAGACTATATGTATATATATATATATGGTACTTGTGTATTATCTGAGCGCCCGATTTTTTCATTGCATGCCACTACTTAAGGCATGCGATGCGATTTTTCATTGTAAAGACCCGATTTTTAATTGTGTAGTCACCCATGGGTGATTTCATACCCCCATGCTTCGGGCTCGGTGGCTCGCTGCACTCGCCACACTATATAAAATCAACTCCATGTGTAGTTGGATTGTGGGGGTATGAAATCACCCATGGGTGACTATACAATTAAAAATCGGGTCTTTACAATGAAAAATCGCATTGCATGAATTGTATTCCACTATATTGCATGCGATGCGATGTGATACAATGAAAAAATCGGCGCCCAGATATTACACACAGGGGCAGAACTCTGGGAGGCAATGGAGTCATCTGCCGCCGGGCTCCTGCTCCCAAGGGGGCACCTCTTCTTCCCTGTGAGTTTCAAAATTGAAAGCCATTGATATCCCTTCTCTAACTGATTTCTGAAATATATATGTGTTCTTTCTCTCTCACTCTCTCTCTCTCTCTCTCTCTCTCTCTCTCTCTCTCTCTCTCTCTCAATATATATGTGTGTGTGTGTGTGTGTGTGTGTGTGTATAAAACACATCTATTTCAGAACAGACACATACACTATTATATTATATAAGGTTGGGGGGGGCACCAATATATATCTTGCCTCCGGGCAACTGTGACAAACTTACGCCACTGATTACACAAGTACCATATATATATATATATATATATATATATATATATATATATATATATATATATATATATATATATATAGAATATAGACCAAGGGCTTTTGACAGACCCTATGGAATAAGGCGGCACTCCACGGATTTTAGTAAAGGTCAAGTGAGGTTTTTAATGTCAATAATAGACAGTACACATGATGCTGGTCGTCAACGTTTCAAGGCCACCTGGGCCTTTTCATCAGGACGTGCAAATCGGTGCATAAAGTGCGGTGCAGTGAAAAGAAATACAGAAAGTGTGTTTTCTTACCTATAAGTAGCCTGTCTGTGTAACGTGTAGCAGCAGCCGCGGCGTCTCCGGGACCAGCTTCCGGGGACTCTGGGGTCCGCCCACTATGACGTGCGTCAGTTCCCCTGGTAATCCTTGACGCTTCCCTCCCATCTGCGCTCGGCCGGCTTCTGTGGACAAGAGGACCAACAGTCAGCTGTTGGATAAAAACATACGTGCAAAAAAATGTGTTAAAAACTTGGGCGGCATACTTCTAGTGTTGTGATAAAAAAGAGGGTTAAAATATGGATGCTTTATAAGTAATATAAATGAAAAAACGGCATGTTTTAACCGTATATGCTAAAAAGGGGTTGCTGCACTTTGTGGACTCAGTTGCACACACATAAAGAGATATACCATACACGGGGTTCATTAATATTCCAGAGTACATGAATATGCAAAAACTGTATATATAAAGAATGCATAGTTTAAATAAAGGCATTCCATGCCATTTTCTCATTCATCCCGGCATGGCAGGCATGCCGGGCTGCTGCTACACGTTACACAGACAGGCTACTTATAGGTAAGAAAACACACTTTCTGTATTTCTTTTCACTGCACCGCACTTTATGCACCGATTTGCACGTCCTGATGAAAAGGCCCAGGTGGCCTTGAAACGTTGATGACCAGCATCATGTGTACGGTCTATTATTGACATTAAAAACCTCACTTGACCTTTACTAAAATCCTTATCGTCCGGAGTGCCGAACAAATCCTCTGCTATATATATATATATATATATATATATATATATATATATATATATATATATATATATATATACACATGTAAGAATTGAAAAAAGTTGTTGAATACAACTGAAACGTTGTCCACGCAAATGGCTATCTGAGTGTTTTTTATTCATTCATCCCGAGTGCCGCACCTTCTCCTTCTATATTGATCTCCTTTGTGAAGGCACCGGACTTTCTACTTTTTTATTGGGAGTGCCCGACCAGCTACAGTTTATATATATATATATATATATATATATATATATATATATATATATATATATATACCACCTGCGTCCCTGGAAGGGGACAAAGGAGCACTCTCCACTGTTGGTAAAAATTATAATTATGCTTTATTTGCAAAAATAGAAAGAAAAAAACACATACCAAGTGTAGCTGTCAGCCAAAGAAAAAAGCTCTGACGTTTCGATCCAATAACCTGGATCTTTATCAAGGAGGTAGTCAGCAAGTAAAAAGGCTTCAAGATAAGGCAACAGAGAATCCGGTGAATAGGTCCGTCCACAACAGCTACCAGTGACCCTGTCGTATTCTATCGATGGTGTAGACATTCGTATTTGTAAATTTCCCCCTTAATGTGAGTAAAGTGGATGTGAACTTTCTGGATCTCAAGATATATATTGAGAATAACAAAATTGAATCCACAGTGTATGACAAACCTTCTGATTCCAATTCTTACATTAATCCGTCTAGCAATCACCTTAAACGGTGGATATCAAATGTCCCTTAAGGTGCGTACACATGGGGGCGATTTTGTACAATATCACGGGAAATATGCTCGCTAAGCGACCATATTGCCCACGATGGGAGTGTGCACAGGCGATATATCGTCGGGTGCGCGCTCCCGTTTTTACCCCTTTAGTGATCGCTGGTCGCAGGAACATGCTCCTGCGACCAGCTGATTACCACTGCCGGGCTCCCCCGGCAGTTTCTTTTTCATCAGCGACCATCTCTGGTCGCTGATGAAAAGGAGAAACTGAGCAATATAGCTCAGCCATACAGTATGTTACTGTATACATCCTTGCTGGCGGGTCGCCAGAACGTACGCGCTGGCGACCCGCCAGCAGCCTCGCCAGCGAGGAGACTGAGACGCGCGTGCGTCTCACGCGCACGCGCGTCTCAGTCTCCGTCGCTAGCGCGACGGAAACCCTGTCCGTCTCCGCCTCAGGGAGACGGACAGGGTTAGGGGGGGTTAGGGGGGGGTGCGGGCAGGCGGCGGGGACCCCGGGTTACCGCCGGCAAGCCGGCGGGGACCCGGGGGAACGGATCGAAGCGCCGTCGGAAGGGGACGCGCGCGCCGCTCGTGCGCGCGCGTCCCCTTCTCACCATCGCCATGGCGCTGGCGGGGGATGGCGGCTGGCGACGCCAGCGCCATCCCCTGCAAAGATGGGACCTGACCCATCTGTATATTGCTCAGCAATATATGGCAGAGCAATATATCTCCCCCCGTGTGTACGTGCTTAAGGGGCAGTTTGTCCGTTTAAAACTGAATTGTTCAAATCAAGCAGATTTTGAAATCAGTGCCACTAAAATGCAAAATAGGTTTTTGAATAAAGGGTATAAAACTACATTAATAGAGAATGCATTGGTAGAAACCAGGTGTCACAAACTTGGGTGCACTACCACTCGGGGATTGGCTAGACCTGACACAGGGGAGCGAGTCTAACCGTGCCAGGGGTTTTCTGCCAGTGACCCCTCCAAGTAGGATATGGGCTTCGGCGGCACCCGACATGCCGGTCGCGGCCCCCTGGTCAGGTTCCCCGTATGAGTGGTGGTAGCTTGCGGAATATGGAAGCGTGGTTGGCTGGCTTGGGCGAGATCAGATGGACAAGGCAGGCACCAAAGGATAAGGCAAAGGGAGTACAAGTTCAGGCCAGGTCATACACAGGGAGACACAGTTCACAGTACACTGGGACGAAGCTGCAGAATGTTTACTGGGCAAGCTGAGATCAAACACCGGACAACACAGGTTAGGTACCAAGGATCAAGCAGGAGAATGGACAGAGTCAGGCCGGGTCATACACAGGGAACACGGTGGCAGTGCACAAGGAGTTAACGTAAGAGTGGTCAGGAACAAGCCAAGGTCAAACACGATAATCAGGAGTCTAGTACTGGACAAAACACAGGAACGCTGGAGCTGGTGTGAACCTATACTCTGGCAGCCTCTGTCTGCCAGAGACTGCCTTTTTATAGGAAGCACAGGGAACAGGATACTCACAGGTGCCTTAATCAACGAGGGCTGAGCATGGTCAGCTTACACAGAACTTCCTTGCAGCAGAAATTCACCCAGGTGTTGTAACTAATTAGCAGAGCTCAGATCACACAGAATTTTCCTGCAGCATGGAGTGGACCAGGTGCTGTAATCAGCATGCAGAGTTCAAACTACACAGAGCTGTCAGCAGCATGAGACAAAACCAGCAGGATTTTACAAGCAGGTAACAATGAAATACTTGAATGTTGTGACACCAGGTCCCTTTCGAGAGATGATCTCCTAAAGGAAAAATAAATCAGTAACCTGGAGTCTAATAACTACACTATAGCATTCAGCACACAATTCAACGCATATCATAGATCAATCAACACATTTTTTAAAAGAATTGGAAGGTATTATTAGAGGATCCTGTGCTTACTAAAATTCTTCCTCAAACCCCTAAGTTCATATATAGACGGGTCGCTAGCCTTAAACATAAACTAGTTAATAGCGCCTTTATGGAAAAGGGAATGATGTCCACACGTAATAACGGATTTCATAGGTGTGGTGACTGCGCCATGTGTAAGTCATACCCTTCGACTGTGAGAAAATTCACAGATATTAATTTGAATAATCGTCGTTTTAAGCCCAAACAGTTTATAACATGTAACACAAATTATGTGATTTACGCCATTCGTAGCATTCGAGCATGTTCGGAACATTAAACAAGGATTTAAAGAACACCCATTCTCCCATTTTTTTGGACACACACAATTGCTCCACTAAATCCATCACTGGGTTCTGGAGTTTAGAAGCTGTAAAAACCAATTGGCGTCACAATAATAGAGACATCCGATTGGCACAGGCAGAGATGAGATGGATATTTAACCTTTCCACTCTTGCCCCCCACTGTTTGAATCAAATGGTTTTTGTAATCTGCCATTATTAATTGTTACTGTATTACAATAATGTTGAATACCACTTGGAATGATTATTAGCGTAATTAGGATGATTTTATGCCAGCATAAATTAATTTTTTATGTATTGCATTAACTGTTATTATATATGTATTTAATTGTAAATTGAGGAACTATAAATAAGTCCCTGGTTGGATAGGGGAATCCAATAAGTGTGGCACTAGGAGTCACCGTTCGGTCCCTATATATATATAATCTGTTATATTTAATTTATCCCAATTAGTTCCTATCCCACTATCATTCAAAATGAGTATCTTAACTGTAATGAAGCTTTTGTGGGGGCACGATGCGCTCCATTTGCGGGCCAAATAACGGAAGAGTGTAACTTCCGCCGATGCGTTTCATAGACATTCAATCACCTTCCGGGCGACCCGGAAGTTACGCAATGTGATTTTGAACGCCGGACAGCGGAGGACTTCCGCTTGCGCCTACCCACTTGCGGCCCAGGAGACAGACAGCTGACTTCCGGGCATGCGCTCCATGTCCCGGAAGCGGCGTCTGAGCTCCTATACGACACTGTTTTAAAACACTTTGGTTATAGTTATTATACCAGATCACGCACTATGAATACAGTGGGACCATCCCCAACCATATACATTGTTGGCAGACCTCTAAATTCGCTACTAGTTTAGCGTTTAATTCTGATCACCTTAATTGAGGCGACCCGGAAGTAGTTCCTCCATCTTGTATAAATATTTTGTCAGCTCACTCACTTAATATCCTTGAGAAAGGCGGCTGGGACCGCCGAAACATGTTGGAGGCTAAGTGAGTATTATTTTTATTTTGTTATTGTGGCTTATGGCCATTTTGTTACAATACCATTGATATTAAACTTTTGCACTGAGACCGGTTCACACTTTTATTTCCGGTAAACTGCATACCCTCTGAGGGAGTCTGTGGAAGGATTAACCTGAGGAAACTTCTCCACAAAAGATGCCATTATATGTGTATCTCATCTGCATATGCAGTGAGTATGGTACGCCGACACACAGTTCTGCATGAATGAATGGTCTGGACCTAATGGTTTAAAGATACATTTTTATGTTTGAAATCTCCTGATCTATCAGTGAGTACGGTACGCACACTTGATCACCCTGTCACCATTTCTGGTATTGATTCCTGAATATCCACTTTGGTGACCCGTTAAAAGATATCTTTTCATGTTTTTTGAACTTATCACTTCAAGTGAGTCTTGGTACGAGACTTATTTCATTTGTTGGGTATCCATTGACCCCCTAAATATTATTGGTTTATTTGTGTCATATTCTTTGTTTATATTTTTCCTGCACTAACCTGAGGAAAACCATCATTATTGAGCAAAGCCGTCAAGCGCCATCAAAATCCACTTTTGTTCGGGGAAAAATATTAGGTGTCACTTCGGGGCTTGTGAATCAAAGGTGAAATTTAATGGTGTTCCACGGTCTACGCCGTTTCGGGCTTCCGCCCTTCGTCAGGACCAAAACACAACAAAGTGTACCAACAGTGTGCAATAAGAAAAATAACTTACATATAGGGGATCTGCCATGTAGCGTCCTCCTCCAACCGGGACCGCCGATGATGCCTTCCGGGTTCACCCGGAAGTGACCTCCCTGTACTGGCAGCGGAGGAAGCCACACTGGGGAAAAACCATACAAAAGTGCCAATACTTGATTAAACTTCATAAAGTTTGTGTGCATACATATAATCATTACATATAATATAACGTGCAAATGCTGTTTGTGAATAATAAAAAAATCAATTTAGGAAAAAAAATTCTGTAAAAAAAGGCACATTTCTCTAGTGATATTCCAAAACGGCCACAAGATGGCAGTGTGGCCTACCTTTATCTGTGTTACAAATACTTATATATAGCCGGCTCACCTACTCAAGCTTATAGGCCTTTATTCTGATCTGTGCGGAAATTCCCGCATTCTTACGGAGCGGTCCGCACGCCACGGTGTTTTGCCGCATGCGGCCATCGTCCGTAGAAACGCCCACGTGTCCTCCGCATTCGGACGGACTCACTCTTTAAGAACAGGGCGTGTTTACGGACGACATACAAATCATGCGTGTGCGGGAGAAACACTCCGATTCGGCACGGTATTACAGAGTATTACAGAGTATGCTCGGGAATACCGCATCCGAACGGGAGCCAAGCGGTGCTACCGCACGTAAGCGGAGTATTTACGCCAAACAACCCACTATTATATATCTTCTGTATTGCTAGTATTAATATTCAGTCATGTCCATTGTTAGCAGTTTTTAAGTGTGGGACAAGTACAGCATATGTGGGGGATTACTAAGGTTTCCTTGAAGCAGCAATGGTTTCAATTAAAGCACTGACAAGCGTCCTATTAGTGAGTAATGAGTAAAGGAGTAGATTCTATTGGGTTCAGGTGTTAATGGTTGTAGTCATTAGGCGTACGTTCGCCTACCGCATGAACGAGTGGTGTCCGCAAAGCAATAGTACACTTGTGGACACCGCACATTTCTGCCCTTTTTTCATCGCGTGCATTCGGAGTGGTTTCCGAATGTACGCCCCCCAACATAAGTGTACTCCCCCGTGTCCGCCCATGTTTCCGCCCCGTTTTGCCCACTTTGAAACTACGCCCATGTGTCATTCCGCATGACGCCCATAATACGCCCCTATTTCCCGACTGATAGCGGTGAACAGTTTTGGACGGGATTTGGCCGAACTGGTACCGAGTCAAGGCGTGGCACATGCGCGTAGCGTTCTCCACGCATGCGCAGACGTCATAAAGACGCGATCCGTAAGTACGCGGTAAAGTCCGCATCAATCAGAATAAGGGCCATAGTTATCACATAATTTATTGCTTGTATTTCTCTTGTTTTTTTATTTTATATCTCTTGATTATTATTTTATATTTCCTACATGAGTCCCTCCTTTTTCTCGCTAGGTCATGCTGCTTGCTCTCTGTATTTTATCATGGTGGGCTGAAACATACTTATAGAAAACTGCCAAAATTCAAGGTTAACTATTCCAGGGCTCTTGTCTGAAAAGTGCTTGACCCACGTAAAGGTGCCCTCGGGAATTTGTGGTGTTCTTAGGTTTACTCTGTAGCAACTCCTGTCTGGAGATGGTTATGGCCTTCTGTCTCGCTTTTTTTAAAAGGTCATATGGGTATCCCCTCTCTAAGAATTTGTCCATCATACTCTCTAATTGTGCGTCTCTAGTGGCCGTATCGTTGTTCACCCTACAAAGTCTTATAAACTGTGAATATGGTAGACTTGCAGTTGTGGTTTTTGGGTGAAAGCTACTGAACTGCAACATCATGTTGCGGGCAGTAGACGGTGTACAGTTGGGTACTGATCCTTTGACCTTCCTTTCTGATGCGAACATCTAGGAAGTCTAGTTGGATGGCACTAGTAGTATATGTCAATTTGACTGGGCTGGTGGAATGATTGTGTTGCTCCAATAGCTCATTGAGAGCCTCTTGGGGCTCTGTCCAAAACAGCACCAGGTCATCAATATACCTATAATAAAATAATGCATATTGTACATATAGCTTACTTTCGACCAGGTTCATGTATGCATTGGCATACACTGGAGGGGACGAAGAGATCATGGCACACCCAGAGAGCTGATTATAATATTTTTTGTCATACATGAAGATGTGTGTTAAAGTGAATTCCAGCAACTGGGGGGCGTGAATGGCGGGAAAGGGGGGTCCGCAAATTGCGGGAGGGGACGCGGGGGTGCCGTGAATCAAGGGAGGGGGCGCACGGGGGGGGTGGGGGTGTGAATCACGGGAAGGGGGGTTGCGGGGGTCCGTGAATCGCGGGAGGGGGGCCACAAATCGTGGGAGGGGGGGGTCGTGGGGGGCTGTGAACCACGGGAGGGGGGTCTGCAAATTATGGGAGGGGGGGTCGTGGGGGTCCATGAATCGTGGGAAGGGGATTCTGCAAATTGCCGGAGGGTGGGTTGTGGGGGTCCGTGAATCGCGGGAGGGGGGCCGTGAATCGCAGGAGGGGGGGTCGCGAGGGGCCGAGAATCGCGGGAGGGGGTGTGTGTGTGCCGTGAATCACGGGAGGGGGGCTCGGGGGGCCCCGTAAATCACGGGAGAGGGGGTCGCGGGGGACCATGAATCGTGGGAGGGGGAGCCAGCGAATTGCGGGAGGGGGGTTGCGGGGTCCGGGGGTGTGTATGTGTGTGCCGCTCACCTACACCATGGTGGATGGTGGGCGTGTACTGTAGCCCTGGCTGGGTGGGGGGAGGTGACATCAAGGGGGTGATGGTGTGTATAACACTGGTCTTTTCCATAGGGGGGGCGGGTTTGTGTATAACGCTGGACGGCAACATTATACACACAGTGGATGAGTGACAGATCTGGCTTATTATATAAGAGATAGTTTAGAACAGAGAAGGGAAACGGAGACATGATAGAAACTTTCAAATATATCAAGGGTTTTAACAAAGTAAAGGAGGGAGACATTCTTCACAGGAAGAGGAGCAACAGAACACAAGGACATGCACTGAAACTAGAGGGAGGAAGATTCAGGGGAAATTTGATGTATTGTATCCACAGCATTATTAGAGATCATATTATCTTGTCAGTGATTTATGTGATTAGGTAATGTTCTGCACTCTACTGCTTAAGTCTACTTTATTCTATGTACTGTACTGTATGTTCTATGTTCATTTGCGCATGCCTAGCTGCCTTTTGCCATGTGACAGGTCAAAGGGTGAAATCCTCCATTTTACTTACTGCTTCAATAAATCTGTGATGAGATGCTGAGAAGCTGTGTTACTACAGGTCTGCTTATATCTTCTTACCACACAATTACAACAACAAATACATATATATTTGTGTACCCATGATCTCTTGTACATGTACATTGATGTACCCTGGATAATTACAACTACATTATATGGACAATCATTTCAGTCTGTATCAATAAAACTTTAAAGTTCCAGAAGTTTCATTGTGCAGATCTAATTAGATTTGGGCGGGGTTTTACTTCAAAGTGATATCTATATTGCAGTGTTAAAATAAAGCAGCCAGTATTTACCCTGCAAAGAATCACCAAAAAAATCACCAAATCTATTTCTATCTGCACATGTTACATCTGCCCCCCTGCAGTGCACATGGTTTTGTCCATCTAAGAAGGATTTTGTCAGAAAGAGTGAACTCGAATAAGGCCCTTAGATGGGCTTGGTTAAGCTGTCTGAATAGTTACACACTCCATACGTGTAATGAGGGTCAGAACATTTGATAAAAAATTACTTCACCCTTCACACATTAAGTATATTAAAGAGAAATGGAACAAGAACTGTTGTATATCTTAGGCCCTGTGGAAGAGGCCCCTCACAGTGGGCCTTTTTCTGATTGACTCGGACAGGTACAGATGGGGCCGGGCTCTTCCTTGCTGGTGAATCGCCAGAACATCACCGCTGGCGATCCGCCAGCAGCCCGGCTCGCCATCTGACTGAGACGCTCGTGCGTCTCACGCGCGTCTCAATCCCCGTCGGCGGGGCGACGGGAACCCTGTCCATCTCCGCTTCAGGGAGATGGACAGGGTTAGGAGGGTGGTGCGGGCAGGCGGCGGGGACCCCGGGTGTCCTCCGACAAGTCGGCGGTCACCCGGGGAAAGCGCTGGAAGGCGCAAGCGTCCCCTTCTCGCTATACAGATGCAAAGATGAGCTATGCCCCATCTGTACACATTTGTTCGAATTGCGTATTCCTGTTGAGCGTGTGTACGTAAACTACGCAATGCTCATGTACAATGGTGGCACTCCGCACTTAGACGGATCGCTACACACAAAAAATGGCCACCGAACACTCTCGGACAATGGCCCTTATTCTGGTTGGTGCGGATATATCCGCGTGCGTACGGCCCGCCGATGTTTTGTGTTAGCGCATGTGCAGAGGCGTCTCTGCGCATGTGCGAGCGGGGCGTACGGCCAAATCCCGCATGATATGTGAACACTCCGAACAGGGGGTGGAGAGGGGCGTGAAGGGCTATTTGGTCTCATTACCATATGCATACGCCCCGCGTTTCATGGGCGTTCCCATGCAAACGCTGGGCGTACGTATGGTAATGCAGCCGTGACGCACGTGTAGTGGGCGGACATATGACATCGCCGGATGTCAGCTGCCCGCCCAGATCCCTGCTTTTGCACGGAAAAATGTCCGTGTGGTCTGAGGTTGCGGGAGCTGGTGGAGCACTCGGTCCTGCATTCGATGGTCTGCGACCATCGAATGATGGGGGATGTTCCCTTAGATGGAGGAGGCGTATTCCGTGAAAAATACATGTGCGGTCCGTTCGGCCAGCTTCTTACCGCGTACGGACGGAGTTGGCGATCCGTATGGAAGGCGGGGTTTCGCACGCACGGTCCTTGCCGCATATTCGGATCCGGCCGCACCGACCAGAATAAGGGCCAATATGGGAATAATGTGGGCGTATCTATGGGTGCGATTTCAAAGTGGGCAAAACTGGGCATAAATCGGGGCGTAAACATGGGTGTGCTGAATAAGTGGTAGGCATGCACTCGGACCGCTCACCGAGTGGGCACCGAGTGGCCGCCACCCAACACTCCCAAAATCTTCAGACCAAACAAGTAGCTTTCTTGTCTCGGAGGGCAGTAGTTCGGTGGGGCAATCAGTACGCACAGTCCCCAAATTACTCTCAGCCGAACACAATACTAACACTCTGGTCGATTTACTTTAGTTACCCCATTCCCCTACTGAGATTTCATACATTAACCCATTCAGTCATTGCAGACCGCACATGGAGGCCAAACATTTGTTTGAAATGTTACATTAAATAAAGTAATATCTATGATTCATGCCATGTGCGTTCTTTTGCCCCATTTTACACCCTTAAAACATCAGTGTGTTTATCCTGTTAACACAGTACTGGTCACATTTAACAGTAGTCGACATGTGTCAACTGTCATACTTGTATGCCGTTATGCATCTATATGATGTACTCTAAGCTCACTGATGTGTTAACAAACATGATTGAAGCCCTGGTTTTCATTAAATTATTTTTGGCCTGTCCTGGCCATTTCTCCATTAACATCCATCAATGCTGTTTAGGGGCATTGGGGCAGATGTCTTAAGCTTTAACAAGAGATAAATCCAAGGGTGATAAAGAGAGATAAACATCCAGCCAATCACCTGCTAACTGCCATGTTACAGCCTGTGTTTGAAAAAAGTCAGCAAGGAGCTGATTGGCTGGACGTTTATCTCTCCTTATCACCCTTGCATTTATCTCTTGTTAAGGCTTAATACATTTGCCGCATTGATTCAAAATTGTTAAGATGTGTCTTCTACTTCACATGTCATGTTGCTAGGTCACAACAATCACACCCTCTCTACTATCTTATACAGTGTGCTCAATCAAAAGCAAGAACACTCAGAGTGGTTGCCCATAGCAACCTCACTTGTGAAATTCAACTCCCATCTTACTCAATTTCCCCCAATGCCCACGTGTCCAATCCTGAAACAAAACACTGTAATATGAGTTCATCACTCTCCAAACGAAACACTATATGGGTGTGTGGACCCACATTGCACATAAATGTAGCTGCTAATCTGCAGATATATATAAATTTACAAACAACACAAAGCTCACTAAGGGCCAGATGCACTAAGCTTGAAAAGTGATAAAATGGACAGTGATAAACAACCAGCCAATCAGCTACTACAGTACCTGACATGTTTCAAACACAGCCTGTGAGAGACAGGAGCTTATTGGCTGGCTGTTTATCACTCTCTTTTTTTATCACTTTTGAAGCTTAGAGAATCTGGCCCTAAATCTGGAATATTTTTTTAATTTTTCCTGTTCATTTTCATAGGATAACCATAAAGGCAAAGAAAATAAAAACACAGGCAGGACAAAATATAGCATCAGCAGAATCATCTATCGCACAACAGGTGTTTTCCCAAGTGATACACCACACCAGCACTGAGTGGCCATCAGCCAACAATCCTGGCAGTCAGGGACAACAGGAAGAAACAAAGAAATAGCATTTCAAGAGAAGGTACCGTACCCTTTGCACGGAATTGGATAGAGTTTGCAAACAAGAAGCTGGTCCACACAACAAAGGACAAAAGTAGGGACAAAATAACAGAGGAGATCAATAGGGATGGCACCACATTATTTTTTTGGGGCACTTTTGGCCTTAGTAGGCCCCTTTGCTGTGGCGGCAGCTCTTCAACCCCGTAGGGCTGGGGGGGTTTGGGGGGTCAGCTGCTGCGGAAGGGTGTGATCTTGTTCCCCTTCACCCAGCACGGAGTGGTGCTGGAGGATTAGTGGCAGAAACGGCAAAGAGTAGGGCCCTATTGGTGGTAATAAGCTCTGCCACAAGCTCATTGTGGCAGAGGAGGAGGTCATTTTGGCGGCTGAGCAGGTCGTTATGCTGGATGGCTTGTTCAGCAATGAACTGCTGACTGGCCGCCATCGCCTTCATGACCTCCTCGCTCCTATCCTGCTGCTCTGCCGTTGCCACTCCCTGCTGTAAAATGGCCTAAAGCAGCTGCCCCCCATGATTTATTTCGGCCTGGGTGGGACCATGCTGGACATTGGGTGGTTGCGTGGGTGGAGTTCCCTCAAGTGATGGAGTGGCTGAGGACGGTGGAGGTCCATCTTGGTCTAAAAATATAGGGGAAAAGACATATGCTATAATACAATGGATTAAAATAATACAATGCCAAGTTTAACATTTACCTCCTAGTTCAGCAGCAAACACCTCCATCGGGAGCTTGCTGTCCATATTGGCTACTTCCCGGATCTCCTCCATTGTGACACAATCCTGTGCCTGGAGATCGAGGGAAGTCAGCTCCAGATGTTTCGGCATTCTGCCAGCCCCGGCGGTCTGGCTGTGCCTCCACCGTCCTACCAGATTTTTCTTAAAGTTACTTTTGAAATCATGCCACCTAAAAAATACGAATGACCAATGATTACATAATATACCAATTGATATCATTTTGACAACATAATTTGCATTCAATGTAAACCATACACATAGCATGTACCCATTTAATATGGTGTATTCATGGCCTTTACTTATGACATCCAATACAAATACACATAATTGTTGATGTGTTTAACATCAAAAAAGCAATATGTTTCCTCCCATACTTAGAATCATAGGACAGTAAGATGTGATACAGGCCATGGGCTCTTATTTGGTAAGATGTAAAATACACTTACAAGTTCCTGTTGGTATGGGCAACCAATCACATCCTGCCTACTATCTTGTAGAGGGTGCAACATAAATAAGAAGATAGACATTTGTAAGGTACAGATGGAGCCGGGCTTGTCTTTGCAGGGGATGGCGGCAGAATCGCCAGACGCCATCCCCCGCCAGCCGCCAGCCTTTCCGACAGTGCTTCCCCCGCTTCCCCTGGGTCTCGCCGGCTTGTCGGCGGTCACCCAGGGTCCCCACCGCCTCCCCGCACCCCCCCTATTCCTGTCTGTCTCCTTGAAGCGGAGACGGACAGGGTTCCCGTCGCCTCACCGCCTGGAAACTGAGACGCGCGCACGTCTCAGTCAGATGGAGCGCCGGGCTGCTGGCGGATCGCCAGCGGAGACAGTCTGGCGATTCGCCAGCAAGAGGGAGCCCGGCTCCATCTGTATACCTGACCTACTGCTTTGTTGATTTTTGACACAAAGAAATACATAACTACCAGTGGTGGTTTTTACCTATGGGCTGCAGGGCTGCAGCAACCCCAGGTAAAGTCCGCCACTGTAGTGAAGCCAGATGCAGTCTTTGAGACTGCACTGGCTTCACTGTGACTGGCAGTGACTTCCTATTGGAAGTCCGACCTGCCAGTCACCAAGGCAGTCCCATTGGGAGGTGTTCCCTCAATCCGGGATGCCTTGCTGTGGGCTGCCGTGCAAAATTGGCAATTGCGCAGTACCCATATCGGTACTGCGCATGCGCTGGTCCCTTTGCCTGTCAATTATATTGTACAGGCGCCGGGACCAAGATTCCTTCTATGGGCTGTTGCCGAAACTTGTGGGCGTCAACCTCTTGTTTGTCAACTCTATCCACTCCCATGCTCAGGGTACCAAAATTGCAAGTTCCTCCTCTTGAAACGCCTTATTCTACTTTTTCTTTGTTCCTGTTGTCGTCTGACTGCCAGGATTAGTTTCTGATGCACTGGCAGTGCTGGCATGGCTTCTCTCTTGGGAAGGCACCTTGCTGTGATCCTGATGATTCTGCTGATGCCATAGATTGTCCTGCCTATGCCTGTCCTGAACTGTGGCAGTTATAGAAATGGAAGGGGTGTTGATTATACATTATATTGTAGTGGCGCAAATGTCATTACAGTATGCAAAATTGTGGGACACATAAAAGCAGGTATAGTTTGGAAACTGCCACATTCTAACAAAGACATTGTAATGTTGTAAGGGTTAATGTAAAGTGCAAATTGGGTGTACAAGCATTTCATTGAAAGTAATAGAGACCATTGAGTTTGGCTAATTGTTTAGCGTGAGTTCCATGCAGATTTGTGCTGTGCTCACAAAATCTCCAACAGAGGGCGTTTGGTCGGCTGTCCGACCGCTTGGATGCGGAAAGACCGTGCAAACTTGGTGAGTTCCATCCGCACACACTGGTGTTGATGCAGAAGCATGCCAATCCTTCTTATGTGGTAGTATGTCTGAACGGATGCGTTGGCCTTGTAGGCGTGTCTTCGCTCACCGTATCCAGCTGAACATCCAGACGAATGAACCAGAATAAGGCCCAGTATGAATGTAATTTTTATGCTGATTTGTTTTTTTTCTTGTTATAGATTAATTTATTTTGTTCTATTGTTTTGTTTATGTATGTAATAAAACGAGGTAATAAGTGGATACCTCCCTTCTTTTGGTAAATGTAACCTATTTATATTTAAAATGAAATAAAAATAAAGATAAAAAAATTACTTCACAGAAAGGGTAGTGGATAAGTGGAATAGCCTCCTATCAGAGGTGGTAGAGGCAAATACAGTAGTGCAATTTAAACATGATTGGAATAGGCATATTGATATCCTTACAAAGAAATAAGGATACAATATGGTTTGAGGTTACATGTTTAAAAAAGGGGCAAACTAGATGGGCCAAGTGGTTCTTATCTGCCGTCAAATTCTATGTTTCTATGCTTAAACTACAGGGTGTTTCAAACAAATAGACCCAATTTCAAAGCAATCTATGTTACGATTATACAACAAGTTAGAAACGGTTTAATGAGTTATCCTACCCATTTTTATAATTGCTGTATGTGTCCTCAGCCTGCTACTGTATATAGACAACATTACGATGTTAGTTGAATTGGTATATCAGGTGTCTTCTTCCGCTGACGTCACCGCTGCATTGATTTTGAAGTCATTCAGATTAGTCACTAATGGTAATACAAAAAAGCACAGTCTTATCTGACATATCCCCACAATAAAATAATGGGGTGCAATGTCAGGGGATCTTGGGAGCCTAGAGTGTAGAGTGTAACTAACATCAATTCTGCAGGTGCCTATGTGGCGGTGTCCGTCTTTCTGAAAAATAAAGACAATGGAATCTGCAATAAGTTGCTGAAAGAGACAATTCTGCAGCATTTTAGATAGTCTCACAATTAAAAAGACACCTTAACACACACCAGACAGTCATATGAGGTATTGGTTGGCAAGACGAGTGGACTTGCGCTGGTTACACATAAAACTCTCTTTAATTCTTTGCATATTTTCCTCTGAAGTGCATAAACAGCCTGTTCCTTCAAAGTGTCAGAAACCGAATTAAGGATCAGCCTTGCTGAATTGTAGAACACAAAATGCCCCACTCACTCTTGTTAGCTCTTTAATCAGTTCGCTGCTGGACAATGAACCCTTTCAGAAATCAACCCCCTATTCCTAAGTATTGGTAACTCATGATGTATTTTGTGGAGGGGGAAATCCTCTTGACCTCTCTCTAGAGGTGACATCTGGCCTGGCCTGGCTGTTAGAATGTTTATGGTGGTGATGGTGGTGGGGGGTTCTGGATATGGGATCCTTACCTCACATCCAGCGGAAAAGAGACCTTCCTCCCCCAGGTCTGTTTATTCATATGGTTCAAAAATAAGCCACAGGCTATTAATCCACCTAGGACTAGGTAATCACATACTATACCTGATGCTGCTGTCTACTTGTAAATACAGCATCTCTGTCACATAGCATGTAGACTTGCATGGCTTGCTCTGCTTGCCATGCTTTGGGTCAAGTGTCTTGCTCTGCTACACCTGAGCTCAGCACACTTTACTTTTCTCATTCTGAGGGCAGGAAATTGAGAGGCGGATTCAGGCTTGTACAGTAAAGTGAGTGTGTGTGTGTGTTTGTGTGTGTGTGTGTGAGGGGGGGTGCGGGGACATTCCCTGTGTTATGCAATAGAGGGAGATCTGCTTAGGAAAGTTTTGGTGAGACTCAAGCTTTGTTATATACTGTAGGAGTGATCTTGGGATATTTGTTTCCAGTCTTTAGAACACATGATCATTTGTACTGTATATACAAGTACATGTATCATTGTACATATAACATGCATTGCATGCCTTCCAACATGACCCATTCCAGGAAGGAGAAAGTGCGCCATTCCTGGACTTCCTTGCCAGTGGCAGTTGCAGATGTGGGGCCAAAATTCAAATAGGGGAGCCCACCAACTGCCAGTGAGTCTTGGACTGTGATGTTTGGCAGTGTTTTGGTGGGCAGTTGGTGCGGCTCCCCTATTTGAATTTTAGACTGTGCTGCAGCCGCAACTGACATGGAAGTGCAGGAAAGGAGCATTTTGTCCCTCCTGGAATGGGTCATGTTGGGAGGTATGCATTGTTACATCATTGCCTCCCATTTGTAGATGAGAGAGAGATATGGAGACGTGTACACACTGCACCTAGGACCACGACGGGTGGTGGTTCTCTGTGGATATGAGGCTGTGAAGGAAGCTCTGGTGGATCAAGGAGAGATATTTGGGATGAGAGGACTACTACCATCACTAGAATTATATTTTAAAGGGAAAGGTAAGTAGATCCCATCTACCTTGTACTGTGCCTGACTCTGCTGCATGATGCTAATACATGATTATGGATGTGGTTGTGAATGGAGAAACAATGGGTGGCTTTAGCTTGAAGTAATACAAATGCTTGCAGTAGCATAAGGTAGAAAATCTGTCTTCTACGGATCCCTGCAATACAGCTACTTTGCTTCTGGCCCATCCCATTTATAATACGGTCATACATATATGCGCAAAAATACATATGGGTCTGATAAATGGTTTTAATTTAAATGAAATATATTTAAGATTTGCCTTCCGGTCACCAAGCCCTGTGACTGCTCATCTATGTGGAGTGTTCTCTTACTTGGACAAACATTTAGCAACAGTGGAATTTATGAACTTTATTCTAGGTGGAGAAAGCGGTTCTGTAATGAGATCAGCCGCTTTATGCACAGGAAATTATGGCGTAATAACAGAAAAAAATGTTAACCTAATTTACTAGATTATGTGTCTGGTTTACATCTATGGGTAGCTCACTGGAGTCATGCCTGTTACATAAGGGCCACTGCTTTTTCATCATATATTTGCTCGGTCCCTGGCGAATTTGCACCGGGGCACAATGTTTAGCCGCTGCTGTCCAGGCTCCTTTGGCAACTTGCATAGTCACTGTGGAGCTCGCATGGGGGGAGGGGGGGCGTTGTGTTATAGAGGCGGGTAGGGGGTTTTGCTAGCATTTGAGTGCCCTGCGTTTCCTGGGTATACCCACAAAAAAGTTGGGTGCACTCAGAAAGACACTGGGTGTCCCCATGCTAACTTGGCTAGCAGCTGCCAGCCAGGCGGCTGACATCGCAGGTTGCCGGACTGGATACAGCAAGACTAGGTCAGCCCAGACTGATTTGTGAATAGGGTAGAAATCATTTGATGGTCGGCGACATCAAATGATTTTGGCCCAGTACGCTACCCAGCAAATGGATGTTTATGCAAAACATCCATTTGCAAAGCAGCTGGGATGTGCAGACCTCAGTGGTCAGCATTAGTTCGCTCAACTATACCAACTATACCAGCCACAACAGAGATCAATAAGTGGTAACCAAAAATGCCAATACATTCAATAGGTTCCATTGCATCTGTTAAATCCATGTGTGTGCCATTGTTGCTGTGAGAGATCCTCAAAATATCTGCTAAAAATGCTAGGGTGGCTCGGAGCGATTGCTAAAAAGAAGGATGGGGTCTAAACTTGTCTGCGCACAAAAAGCTGCCGGTATTCCTAATCGAGTAAAGAGGACTACCTGGACTACCTGGACCTCTTGAAAGACTTTGAAGGGTGAAAATTTATCGATATGTAGAATATGGGCGCTTATCAATAAAAAGAGGCTAATACTCCCCTGTTTGTGTGTTCCTGGGGTCTTCCTTTGTTTATCTTGTTCCGTATTGGTACATGAAATGACAAAAAAGGGAGATAGATGGCAATTCCCCTCGTGTAATACTGTTTGAGTAATTTGCCAAATAAAGTCAATATATATCACAAATTAGGTAATAGTGTGACTTAAACGTGGGGTTGTTTCCCCCTTCAAGAGACACTCACAAGATATATAGATTTAACAGCTTATAATACACCATATATGATGAATCTGGAACCGTAATCTTGAACAGTGTGATGGGGTGAATCCCCCTAATTAAATTACTCACTCAGAGCTGAATTTTTGATTGCATATCTGGAGGGTCTTTACTCCTCATGTCCTCAGATCTTCTTCTGTGGAGAGCCCTCCTCCAGGAACCTGCTGCTCAGGTGCCTGTGTAAATCCAGCAGTCATCAATCAGTAGCAGATGCTAAAGTTGTAGAAGATATAGACATTCCACGGAAGAAGATCTGAGGATGTGAGGAGTAAAGACCCTCCAGATATGCAATCAAAAATTCAGCTCTTAGTGAGTAATTTAATTAGGGGGATTCACCCCATCACACTGTTCAAGATTACGGTTCCAGATTCATCATATATGGTGTATTATAAGCTGTTAAATCTATATACAGTATCTTGTGAGTGTCTCTTGAAGGGGGAAACAACCCCACATTTAAGTCACACTATTACCTCCATTTGTGATATATATTGACTTTATTTGGCAAATTAGTCAAACAGTATTACATGAAGGGAATTGCCCTCTATCTCCCTTTTTTTGTCATTTCATGTACCAATACGGAACAAGATAAACAAAGGAAGACCCCAGGAACACATAAACAGGGGAGTATTAGCCTATTTTTATCGATAAGCACCCATATTCTACATATCGATAAACGCTCACAGCGATTGTCAAACAAAATAGTATCAATTTGCAAATAAACAGGAAAAAAAAGTAGAAAAAAAAAAAAAAAACGGTGAAACTCATTAGGGTCTGGTGCCATACTAAAATTTGATGGGAGGTCCAGGTCTATTGTGCCAAAAACGCTTGCTCTGCTCTTCTCAGCTAGGAATTCACTGTACATGCTTAGGAAAGCCACGTAGCTGCTGTACTCTGTTTATACATTAAAGGATCTCAACTACTGTGTTTGTGATCTTCCTCAGGAGTGAGCTTTAGTAATGGAGAATGCTGGAAACAGATGCGACGTTTCTCCGTTACCAATCTCAAAACTTTTGGAATGGGAAAAAGGTCTATAGATGAAAAAATACAGGAGGAGGCTCAATCTTTGGTGGAAGCATTAAAGAAAACCAATGGTAGGTACTGTAGTTCCTAATGTATTAATTACTCAATAATTACAGGAGTGTCAGAATACAAACCCACATTTCGAGTCAAAATGAGTCCAGGCACTTGATCTGAGAAATAAATAAAAATTAATTCATTCATTAAAACATGAAAAATGGGAAATATAAATAGATAAAATAAAAAATGTGAGTGTTGCAAAATTATTATTACTAATCGCATATAGGGAGTGGGTTACAGATATGTCATAACACCCTGGCCTGCTCGTCACAGTGCGCAGGTCATGGGTGTATGGCAAATATGTTCCCCAGTCCCCCATTTGGAAAAGATTACGTATACAAAGAAGGTTCATATTTTAGAGCTACAGGACTATATTTAATTCTATAGTTTTGTTCAAACAGTCTGGGTGTAATGAATTGAATTTTAACATCCAATATATTTCTCTTTTATGTATTTTTGTAAGTCTATTTACACCTATCGGAGTGAGTTCTATACTTTCTATGCCAACAATGGTCAAAGACCATTGTGTATATTGTTAAATTGTCTTGGTACACTATGTGTATCGAATTTATTGAGGATATTTCTTCAGTGTTCCATAAACCGAACTCTTAGAGGTCTTGTTGTATGACCTATATAATTGTTACCACAGCCACATCTAACTACAGTAGGTAGACAATAAAGTTTGTTTCACAATTCATAAATTATCTAAGCCCATATGTATCTCCTGTAATGAGTAGTGGAATTAAAGATGTTCTTCTTGGGATGTACAAATGGAACTGGCCTTGTCTTTGCAGGGGATGGCGGCAGAATCGCCAGCCGCCATCCCCCGCCAGCCACCATCTGCTCTGAGAAAGGGGATGTGCGCGCACGAGATGCGCGCGTGTCCCCTTCCGACGGCGCTTCCCCCGGGTCCCCGCCGGCTTGTCGGCGGTCTCCCGGTGTCCCACCGCCTCCCCGCACCCCCCTAACCCTGTCCATCTCCCTAAAGCAGAGACGGACAGGTTCCCGTCGCCCGTAAACTGAGACGCGCGTCTCAGTCAGATGGAGAGCCGGGCTGCTGGCGGATCGCCAGCGGAGACAGTCTGGCGATTGACCAGCAAGAGGGAGCCCGGCTCCATCTGTAGGTGCACATTGCATCTAGATTTCCTACATTTAGAAACCCTTAGGTTTCTGGGTTATCCAAGATACTGATCAGTCTTATCAGGGGCAGAGATCTTCATAGTTTTGAGATGACTAGGAGCTAAAATAGGTTGAGTAGGTATTATGTCATGTAGGAGCTTATCCTGTATTAGAATTCTGTAGTTACGTGAGATATTCTGTTTAATGGGATATGCACAGTTATTGAACTTGCATATAAATGCTAAATCTATATGTTCTTTTATATTAGTTTCCTCCTCATTTACATTATAGATCTTATCCTTTAATTTTTTTTTTTTTACTAGTAAGTAAATCCTGTCATTCCATATTATATACTTCCTCATATGCTTTGTCTAATATTTTAGTAGGATAACTATGTTCTTGGATTTTTTGAGGGTATTGGCTTGTGTGTTATAGTTGTCCAGGTATGAGCCATTGAATTGACTTTTAGGTATGTTTTTCTTCCAGTGCAGTGAGCACTTGTATAATGCAAATATGCATTAGTATTAACATACATTACATCATTTTGAGGTATAACCCTACATCTGAGGGTCAGTTCCAATGGTGTTGGTGTCATAAGTGTGAGTGAAAGTTAAATTATATGAGTTGGTATTAAGGTGATTGACGAATATAGTGGCTGATGATAAATTCCCATTCCAAATAAAAAAAAATCATCTATGTAATGGATATAGAAGACCAGGTCCATCCCCACCCCCTGCCAAACCCCCCCCCTCCCACACACACACACACACACACACACATGGTTCTTCTCCACCTCACCCATGTATAGGTTGCCATAGATGGCCATCCCTATCACCTGTAAATAGTGAGTGTTTAAAAATTAAAAATAATTTTGAGAAAGTGAGAGAGTATAAAGGTGATAATCTATAATATATTCTTTATGTACATAACTGAGTCCTCTACCATCTAGTAGTTTCCTAGAGATTACTTCAGTACCCAATTTGTGTGGTATATTTGTATATAATGCATTGACATCGAATGTCAAAAATGCATAATTGGATTTCCATTGTATATTTTGTATCTTATTAAGAAGATCCGTGGTGTCCGGATAAAGGACTTCAGCTGTGCAACTTGAGGCTGTAAAAAGTGATCAACATAGTGAGATAAATTAGATGTGAGGGAGTTTATACCAGAAATAAAAGGGCGGCCTGGTGGAGAGGTGAGAGACTTGTGAATTTTAGGTAAGAAAAAAGTGGGAATAGTGGGGTGAGGTGAATAAAGGAAAGTGTATTCATCCTTGGATATGACACCCCCCCCCCCCCCGATGCAGGGCATTTTGTAATAGGATTTTGAGCTCTGAAAGCAGAGCCGTCCCTAGCCTAAGTGACGCCCTAGGCAAGATTTTGGCTGGTGCCCCCTTGCACCGCCACTAGTTCTACCTTTGACCCTGCTCCCCTTTCCCAGCACCATCAATCATCATAGCAGTCATCATTTTGGTGCTCCTACCCGCAATATTTTAAATAGAAACAGTGCACACATTCGGTGAGCAGCCCAAACAGGGGTGTGTTCTTGCTGGGAAGGGGCATCACCACCCAATAGTACCCCCAATTCAAATTATGCCACACAGTAGTGCAACTTTATTCACATTATATCATGCGATGGTGTCCCTTATTCACGTTGCATCACACAGTAGTACCACTTTACCTTATGTACATTACTCCTCACATTATTCACATTATACCCTAAGAAAAAAATCCTGAGAAAATATTGTATTTTAAGCACCTCCATGGCCACACTGCAACCCAGCACAAAGCAGTGTGTGCTGTGCAGAGGAGAAGAGCTGCAGCTGCTGCTGTCACTTAAGGGAAGGGGGCCCGGGGCCCCCACTGGGCCCTTCCATCAGACTTTGGCCTGGGTAATTTGAACCCCCTACCCCTTTCTCTTGGCACCCCTGATAATACCACACAGTAATGCCCCTTACACATGACACACATTATTAATGTCCTTATAACCATAATGCCCCTTACACATTATACCAACCTTTATTGATGCCCTTCATACACATAATGACACACATAATGCCCCTTACACATATGTTGCACATTATTAATGCCCTTATACACATGACACACATAATGCCCATTACACATATGTTGCACATTATTAATGCCCTTATACACATGACACACATAATGCCCCTTACACATATGTTGCACATTATTAATGCCCTTATACACATGACACACATAATGCCCATTACACATATGTTGCACATTATTAATGCCCTTATACACATGACACACATAATGCCCATTACACATATGTTGCACATTATTAATGCCCTTATACACATGAACACATAATGCCTGTTACACATATGTCGCACATTATTAATGCATTTATACATGACACACATAATGCCCCTTAAACATATGCCGAACACTATTGCACAACCAACCCACCCGCAGACAGCACTCGCACAGCCGCAAACACTGTGACCTCTGCCTCTGCTTGGATACAGATGTTTCCTCATACATCTTGCCTCAATAGGCCATGCAGCTCCTGGCCCGTTCTGCTAACGTTTGATGCATTTTTTGCAGAAAATTTGTCTTATTTGCATTGTTATGTGACCAGGACACACAAGGAGCTTCCGATGATTAAAATGATATGTGGCATGAATATATTCTGTGTGCGACTGTGGCTGTACCTGCATACAAAATGCTATGTTACAGTGATTTCCATGAATACACTATTTCATATGCAGATACAGCCTCACTCACACACAGAATATAGGCATGCTGCATATCATTTTAATCAGCAGAAGCTGCTGATGCCTCTAGGCATCCCAAATGCCCTAGGCAATTGCCTAGTTTGCTTATGCCTAAGGCCGGCTCTTTCTGAAAGGAAGGTGGCAGTAGGGTCTTTAGGGAGTATGTTGTAAAATTTGTTATCAGGCAATTGTCTGAAAGATTCTGGGTGACATTCTATGGGATGAGATAAATGCGCGTTTTTTTTATCGCACCACTTCGCACTTTTTCAAATCGCAAGATTGCCCCGTTTTTCGCATATTTAATGAGATGCGAAAAACGGGCCAAATAGTGCGAATAGGTGCGAGGTGGTGCGATGTCTTTAGTCCTGAAAATGTGCGATTTTCATGTCTGAAAAACGCACGTTTGCAGGAAAGCGCAAGTAAAAAAAAAAAAACGAGCGCGGGGTCCCCCGCCAGAGCATAACCAGCCCCGGGCTCATTGAGCCGGTGCTCGTGACATAAAATCAGGGTCCCCGACAAATAGGGGTCCCCTTGATTTAGCGAAACCAGCACCAGGCTCAAGGTCCGGCGCTGGTTCCCAAAATACGGGGGACAAAATGACTAGGGGTCCCCCGTATTTTAAGAACCAGCACCGGATCCAACCAGCCAGCAGGGTAATGCCACAGCCGGGGGACACTTATTATATAAGGTCCCGCGGCCAAAGCATTATCCCCGTGGCTGGTCAACATGGGCAGGGGTCCTGGGGAAGTGGGGACCCACCCCAATGAAGGGGTCCCCCCCTCCAGGACTTACCAGCCCATGCTGAAAGTCCGGGGCTGTCCCCGATGCCCCTGGGCGGTGGGCATCGGGCTGATGGATAGTGTAAAAAAAAGCAGAAAAACTATTGTTTTCTACTGGCTAACTATGAGTCCCAGCAAGCCTCCCCCGCATGCTGGGACTTGGAGAACCACAAGTCCCAGCATGCGGGGCATTAAAGGGCCCGCTGGCACTTGTAGTTCTACAGTACAAAAAATAGTGAAATAAAACACACTGACACCCTGAAAAATAAAAGTTTAATACACACATAACACACACATACTGATACTTACCTACCTTGAGCCCGTAGGTCGGTCCCTGGATCCTGGGTCCGGGCTCCGGGGCTCCAGGGCAGAAGAGTCCGGGGCCTTGGTCCTGGTTCCGGGGCTGGTCCTGGGGTTCCGGGGCTGGTCCGGGGTCCAGGATCCGATGAAGTCCACAGGGGTACCTGAGGAAGGAAATCCTACTCACCTGGTCCCCGGCGACGACATCGGCATCCTCTCCGGCAGACGCGCTGCTCCCGGCTGCTGTGGTACCCGCTCTCGGACTGAAGAGGCAAAGAGATTTTCATCTTCCGCGCCTTTCCTCCGGATGATTCTATTGGCCGGCTAGCGGCCAATCAGGAGCCGACTTTCTCGGCTCCTGATTGGCCGCTAGCCGGCCAATGGAATCATTCTGAGAAGAGGCGCGGAAGATGAAAATCTTTTCGCCTCTTCAGTCCGAGAGCGGGTACCTCAGCAGCCGGGAGCAGCGCGTCTGCCGGAGAGGATGCCGATGTCGTCGCCGGGGACCAGGTGAGTAGGCTCCTGATTGTCCTGCTAGGCGGCCAATAGAATTCAGTCTGAGGAGAGGCGCCGAATATGAAACATCTCAGCATCTCTCCTCAGCGCGATGCAGAGACAGCGGAGACAGCGGGGAGCGCCGACAGCTGTGAAGATTACCTGGATTACGTCGGATCAAGAGAAGACTTCTTCAGCGCAGGACCAGGTGAGTAGGATTTCCTTCCACAGCTCCAACATGGATTTCTTCGGACCCGGACACCGCCATGGACCTGGAGGACGACACGGACCGTCGACATGGACCTGGAGGACGACGCAGACAGCCGACATGGACCTGGAGGACGACACAGGACATCAGGACCAGGGCTACCTACGGGATCAAGAAAGGTAAGTATCAGTATGTATGTAATGTGTGTATTAAACTTTTATTTAAAATGGGTGTCAGTGTGTTTTATTTAACTATTTTTTTTACTGTGGCACTACAAGACCCAGCGGGCCCTTTAATGCCCAGCAGGCTGGGACTTGTGGTTCTCCAAGTCCCAGCTTGCTGGGGAGGCTTGCTGGCACTTGTAGTGCCACAGTAAAAAACAATAGTTTGTTCTATTTTTTACACCGCTATCAGCTCGATGCCCACCGCCCAGGGGCATCGAGGACAGCACCAGGCTTCAGCCTGGTCAGGTAAGTCCTGGAGGGGGGTACCCCTTTATTGGGCGGGTCCCCACTCCCCCAGGGCCCCTGGCCAGGCTGACTGGTCGGTAGGGTTAATGCTTTGGCCGGGGGGACTTGCATAAAAAGTCTCCCCCCGGCTGTGGCATTACCCTGCTGGCTGGTTTTGCCTGGGGCTGGTTCTTAAAATACGGGGGACCCCTAGTCATTTTGTCCCCCTTATTTTGGGAACCAGCCCCAGAGCAGGAGCCTGGGGCTGGTTGTTAAAAATCAGGGAACCCCTATTTGTCGGGTTCCCTGATTTTTAATTACCGGCTCCAGCCTCTGTCAGCCTGGTGCTGGTTTCGGCTGTGGGGGGGACCCCACGCCGTTTTTTTTTTATTTATTTATTTATTTAATTTTTTTTTACACCTTGCAGCCTGCACAGATCTGACTGATCCGTGCAGACTGCCTACAAATAATTCGTATTAGCAGCCGTATATACGGCTGCTAATACGAATTCCTACGACATCGGAGGGTTACAAAGCAGTCGTATATGACTGCTTTGTAACTGATCCTCCGGAACACGATTTTGCATACGATTTAAACAGTCGTATGCAGTCGTAGGGAAAATACCAATACGAAAAACTAGGTTTTTCATATTGGTAAATTTCCCCCTATATCTCTATCTATGAAGATCGCTGCCCCTGATACGACAGGAGTATCTTGACTAACCCAGAAACCTAAGGATTTTTTTAAATGTGGAAAATCTAGATGCACAAGGTGCACCTACATCCCAAGAAGAACATCTTTAATTTCAGTACCCATTACAGGAGATACATATTAGCTTAGATCATTTATGAATTGCAAAATCAACTTTATTGTCTATCTACATAGATGTGGCTGTGGTAGCAATTATAAAGCGTCGTGCAACAAGACCTCTAAGAGTTCGGTTTATAGAACACTGAAGAAATATCCTCAATAAATCCAATACACATAATATACCAAGACACTTTAACAATATACACAGTGGTGATCCTTCGTCTTTGACCATTGTTGGCATAGAAAATACAGAACCCCCTCCGAGGGGGAGAGATAGATTTACAAAATTATGTAAAAGAGAAATATATTTGATGTTAAAATTCAATTTGTTACACCCAGACATTTGAACGAAACTATGTAATTGAATATAGTGCTGTAGATCTATAATATGAACCTTCTTTGTATATGTAATCTTTTCCATATGGAGGACTGGGGAACATAGTTGCCATACACCCATGACCTGCACACTGTGACGATCTGGCCAGGGTGTTATGACATTTGAGAATAGTAATAATAACGCTGCAACACAAATGTTTTATTTTAATTATTTATATTTTCCCATTTTACATGTTTTAATTAATTAATTTTATTTATTTATTTATTTTTATTTGCTTGTTATATGTATGAACCGTCTATATACACTTTTTTTACACCCACGACCTGTGCACTGTGATGATCTGGTCGGGGTGTTGTGGCACATGGGTGACCCACTACCCACATGGGATTATTAATAAAACTTAAAAGAGGCTGATTGATTTCAGCAACATTTCAATGTCATTTCACTGATCCAGGATCCAGCGCTGGTCTCCCTTCTGCTGCAGAGCCGGCTACCCCCGCACTGACAGCGGGGACAACCGGCTTTCTCCGATGGAGCTAACAGCTTCTGTCGCGTTGTCCCAGCGCGACACAGGCTGAGAGCGTCTTCGGTTTATGCGTCTCCATGAAAAAAAAACAAAAAAAAAATATTTTTTACCACAGAACCCTGCACAGATCTCAATGATCTGTGCAGGGTTCTGGCAAACTTGCATATCAGAACCTGGTCTGATTTTTTGGCGAATTTAAGACACATTTCCAAAATTCGCATCTCATTAAATATGCGCATTGGGTACTTCTTTACTTTCACGGCGCCACTAGATAGGACAGATAGGAAGATAGGACAGATAGGACAGATCGGACAGATCGGACAGATCGGACAGATCGGACAGATAGGACAGATAGGACAGATAGGATACTAGATAGGATCCGATTTGTATGCGATTTGACATAAGATATCGCATAAGATATAGGATAAGATTTACTATCCATTTCATTACCCCACTATCCACTAGGGCGTGGAGTTGATTTTATATAGCGTGGCGAGCGCAGCGAGCCACCGAGCCCGAAGCGTGGCGAGCGCAGCGAGCCCGCGAGGGGCGGCGGTACGCGTCCTCCGACCTTTTCATGCCCTACTATCCACGTCGGCGTGGAGTTGAGAATAGAATAGTGTGGCGAGCGCAGCGAGCCACCGAGGCCCGAAGCGTGGCGAGCGCAGCGAGCCCCGCGAGGGGACGCGGATACCTTCACAGTTATACGCGTCCCCTCGCGGGGCTCGCTGCGCTCGCCACGCTTCGGGCCACGGTGGCTCGCTGCGCTCGCCACACTATTCTATTCTCAACTCCACGCCGACGTGGATAGTAGGGCATGAAAAGGTCGGAGGACGCGTACCGCCGCCCCTCGCGGGCTCGCTGCGCTCGCCACGCTTCGGGCTCGGTGGCTCGCTGCGCTCGCCACGCTATATAAAATCAACTCCACGCCCTAGTGGATAGTGGGGTAATGAAATGGATAGTAAATCTTATCCTATATCTTATGCGATATCTTATGTCAAATCGCATACAGATCGTATCCTATCTAGTATCCTATCTGTCCTATCTGTCCTATCTGACCTATCCTATATCTTATGCGATATCTTATGTCAAATCGCATACAAATCGTATCCTATCTAGTATCCTATCTGTCCTATCTAGAGTGGCGCCGTGAAAGTAAAGAAGTACCGCGCATTGTATACTTTTCAATGGGAAAACATCTGGATGCGAGTTCCGGCGCGAGTTAAAATCGCACTTTGTAAAAGTGCGTTTTCGCGGCAAAATCGGCGATTTTTGTAGTTTTTCGCATCTCATTAAATATGCGAAAATGGGATTTCGGCAATTTTTAGCGAAATTTTCGCCAAAAAACACAAATCTCATCCCATAGAATGTCACCCCAGATGTTCACTATTTTTTTTCGAGATTCCGGGGGACATTTACCAAAATGGATTCGTAGAAAAAAGGTGTATTCGTAGGCAGAAATACACCTTTTTTTTACGAATTTGTATTTTCGGGATTTACAATCCCAAAAATACAACAATTCGTATTCCTAAAGATGGAACATTCGTATTTGTATTTACAAATACGAATGTCCTACACCATCGATAGAATACGACAGAAATCACCATTCAAAAGAATGGTGGTTCCTGATGTACTAAGCAGCCGTACTGATAATACAGCTGCTAAGTGGTGTGAAACACCCACGCAAATACGACAGGAAAATACACCTTGCTTTCCCTGTCGTATTTGCTTTAAGCCTGCACGGATCAGTCAGATTCGTGCAGGCTTCAGTGTAAAAAAATAGAAAAATTAAATAAATAAATAAAAAAATCGGCGTGGGGTCCCCCCCACAGCTGTAACCAGCACCAGGCTGAAGGAGCCGGGGCCGGTAATTAAAAATCAGGGAACCCGACAAATAGGGGTTCCCCGATTTTTAACAACCAGCCCCAGGCTCCAGGTCCGGGGCTGGTTCCCAAAATACGGGGGACAAAATGACTAGGGGTCCCCCGTATTTCAAGAACCAGCCCCAGGCACAACCAGCCAGCAGGGTAATGTCACAGCCGGGGGACACTTATGATATAAGGTCCCGCGGCCAAAACATTAACCCCCTGACCGGTCAGCCTGGCCAGGGGCCCTGGGGGAGTGGGGACCCCCCCAATGAAGGGGTCCCCCCCTCCAGGACTTACCTGACCAGGCTGAAGCCTGGTACTGTCCCCGATGCCCCTGGGCGGTGGGCATCGGGCTGATTCAAGTGTAAAAAATAGAATAATCTATTGTTTTTTACTGTGGCACTACAAGTGCAAGCAAGCCTCCCCAGCAAGCTGGGACTTGGAGAACCACAAGTCCCAGCCTGCTGGTCATTAAAGGGCCCGCTGGCACTTGTAGTTCCACAGTTAAAAAAATAGTACACAAAACACACTGACACACATTTAAAATAAAACTTTAATACATACAAAGCCCACACATACTGATACTTACCTATCTTCTTTCCGTAGGTAGCCCTGGTCCTGATGTCCTGTGTCGTCTTCGGGATCCATGTCGACGTCCTTCTTGAAGTCGACGTCCCTGTCGGCGATGGCGTCCGGTGTCTGGGTCCGACGAAATCCATGGAGGAAGCTGTGGAAGGAAACCATACTCACCTGTCCCAGCGCGACGTAGTCCAGGTAAGGGTCTTGGCAAAAAAACAAACCGACACCCCGAAACCAGACCAGACTCTGAGGGAGCCGCACGGTGTTTACATCGTGCGGCTCCGCCTCCCGAATGCCGCTATTGGCCGCCTTGCGGCCTAGCGGCTCCTGATTGGCCGCTAGGCCGCAAGGCGGCCAATAGCGGCATTCGGGAGGCGGAGCCGCACGATGTACACAAACACCGTGCGGCTCAGCTGTTCGGCTGGTTTCGGGGTGTCGGTTTGTTTTTTTTGCCAAGACCCTTACCTGGACTACGTCGCGCTGGGACAGGTGAGTATGGTTTCCTTCCACAGCTTCCTCCATGGATTTCGTCGGATCTGGACGGGGACGCCATCGCCGACAGCGACGTCGACATGAAGAAGGACGTCGACATGGATCCCGAAGACGACACAGGACATCAGGACCAGGGCTACCTACGGAAAGAAGATAGGTAAGTATTAGTATGTGTGGGCTTTGTATGTATTAAAGTTTTATTTTAAATGTGTGTTAGTGTGTTTTGTGTACTATTTTTTTAACTGTGGAACTACAAGTGCCAGCGGGCCCTTTAATGCCCAGCAGGCTGGGACTTGTGGTTCTCCAAGTCCCAGCTTGCTGGGGAGGCTTGCTGGCACTTGTAGTGCCACAGTAAAAAACAATAGATTATTCTATTTTTTACACTTGAATCAGCCCGATGCCCACCGCCCAGGGGCATCGGGGACAGTACCAGGCTTCAGCCTGGTCAGGTAAGTCCTGGAGGGGGGGACCCCTTTATTGGGGGGGTCCCAACTCCCCCAGGGCCCCTGGCCAGGCTGACCGGTCAGGGGGTTAATGTTTTGGCCGCAGGACCTTATATCATAAGTGTCCCCCGGCTGTGACATTACCCTGCTGGCTGGTTGTGCCTGGGGCTGGTTCTTGAAATACGGGGGACCCCTAGTCATTTTGTCCCCCGTATTTTGGGAACCAGCCCCGGACCTGGAGCCTGGGGCTGGTTGTTAAAAATCGGGGAACCCCTATTTGTCGGGTTCTCTGATTTTTAATTACCGGCCCCGGCTCTGTCAGCCTGGTGCTGGTTACAGCTGTGGGGGCAACCCCATGCCGATTTATTTATTTATTTATTTATTTTTTCTATTTTTTTTTTACACACTGCAGCCTGCACGGATCTGACTGATCCGTGCAGACTGCCAGAAACATTCGTATTAGCGGCCGTATATATGGCCAGCTAATACGAATGGTTACACCATTGGAGGGTTACAAAGCAGTCGTATCTGACTGCTTTGTAATTTCCCCTCCGGAACACGACTTTGCATACGACTCAAACAGTCGTATGCAGCCGTAGGGAAAATACCAATACGAAAAACTAGGTTTTTCATATTGGTAAATTTTCCCCTCCCTTTCAGAATTGGTTAAATTTGAATTTTTTACATATTTATTTTCCAAATAACAAGGGTCCTTTTTCACCATTTCATGGAAGGCCTCTATCTAAGTGCTCCTAGACTCAATCAGATAAAGTTTAGATGGAAATTTAAGTCCTGACTTTGACTTTTCTGATTCATAATTTTTAATAATGCCCATATCTTTTTTGAGAAAATGACGTTTGATTGTTAATTGCCTTGGGAATTTATTTAAATCCATGCACATTTGGAAATTATTTTAGCTGTAGGTGCAAATGACATACAGTACATTTACTAAGTAAGTTTACATCTGTTTGAGTGAATTCTTGTTTAGATAGATTAAAAAAAGCTCTTTTTCCTGTATTATCTACTGGTACTTCAGGTTTCTTTTTTTCAGATTGTTTCCTTCCTCCTCTTGAACCCTTCGTTCCCCAATTTTTCTTTTTAGGGGGGATGCTATTTTTACTGTTTCTTTGAATAGATATTTTGTGTAGCGATCCGGAGGATGTGGAGCAGTCTGAGTGGGACACTCTGAGTTATTCTCTTATTCAAGCCTACTGAGGGCTGTGAACCTATTTCTCTGTGGTCCTATTTCATATTTAGGTGAATAAGTGTATTGTTTCTGTCTATATATTCATTTAAATGGTAAACGAGACCATTCTTTCTGTTTAGGTTTGTATGGTTTTCTGATATTCATTGTTTTATTCTTATTATCCCAATTGAAAACCATTTTGTCCCATAGGAACGTTTTCGCTTTAGTTTTTGTGACCTCTGTTTCAACTACTTCCAGCTTTTTATTTAAAACTGCAAAAAAATGTTAAAAAATCAATACTGTTTTAATGTGGTTCCATAAGAACCTCCTTTTGTTTAATTTCAGTTTCCAGAGAATTGAGTTCTCTCTTTTTCTCTCTGACTATTAATTGCATGAGGTGCGTGGAACATGAATGTAATATTTGTTCCCATTCCTTAATGATGTCAAACTTAAGCCTCTGGGGATCCTAGCGACCTTTAAAAATTGTTCCATGATGGCCACATCCCACCAGCTACGGATTTCTTTGGTCAGGATTTTTTCTAGGTCCCAGAGCTATCATCTAATGTATTTGTTGTGAGGATAGTTTATTTGGTATTATCATCAGTAAAAAGAGCATAGATCAGATCTAGTACCTCCCAATAAATGTGATCTAAACATGTCTTATTTGTTATCACAAGAAGGGAAAGGGAGCTGCTAACAGTCAAAACAACAATATGTATATAGAATGAGGGGGTACTGTCCAGCGCTTCAACCTAACCGGTTCAGCTCTGTTCACAGTCGGTTCAACAAAAGTCTCCTTTTGGGAAAGTTTTTATTCCAAAAAAACACAATCCCTGTGTGGCAGGTGGCAGCTATATTCTTCGTAGAAACGTTATTGTATCATCTTAGGAATTTCTACTAGACTTTTGGTGAACCAACTGTGACTGTAAAGGAGGTGGGGTAGGTTTATTACTGTCACAAGCCTTCACATTCTCAGTTCTACCACCAGTTCCTTCACTCACATTTACATCATTTGGAGTTCACTCTATTAGGGCTTTTTCCCCTTTCTCTCTGCGTGTTGCTGTTATCTATCACCCACCTGGGCTTCACAAAACTAAATTTCTAGAAGATTTCTCTGCCTGGCTCCCCCATTTCTTATCCTCTGACATCTCCACTATCATCCTGGGTGACTTCAATATTGCTATTGACAGTCCACCATCTTTGCATGCTGCCAAACTCCTCTCTCTAACCTCCTCTCTCTGCCTCTCCCAGTGGTCCGACGCCTCTACTCATGAGGAAGGCCACTGCCTTGACCTTGTTTTCACCAGGCTGTGCTCAGTCTCTGATTTTGCTAACACTCCCTTCCCTCTCTCTGATCACAATCTCATAACCCTCTCGCTCTCCTCCATTACCCCAAGCTCACTGACACTGAAATCATGCAAGCCTACCATAACCCGCAGAAATACTAATGCTATGAATTTTCCACAACTTTCCACCTCCCTGCAACAACAGCGCTCACTAATTTCTACATTTACCTCTCCTGACTCTGTTGTTTCCCACCTCTACCAGACTCTTGAAACAGCCCTTGATGAAGTGGCTCCAGCTACCCATTACACTTCACGTAGGCTTAGATGCCAACCGTGGCACTCCAAAACAACAAGACAACTATGAAATCAGTCACGTAAAGTAGAACACCAATGGCGTAAATCTCGTAGTACTGTATGACTGATTTCCTCACATATACGACTAGCTACCACTCCTACTGCAATGCTTTGGACATTGCCAAACAAACATACTACCAATCTTTCATCTCTTGTCATGCCACCAACCCTAAGTGGCTTTTTAACACATTTAAGTCTCTTCTGCACCCTCCCCCTCCTCCCCCATTGGCTACCATCTTGCCTCCAAGAACTTGCCTCCTACTTTAAGGACAAGATTGATAACATCTGAGATGAAATGGTATGCTCCACAACCTCTAACCCTCTTTCTTCCCCACCTGAACCCTCTGGCATTTTCTCTACATTTGAGCCCACAAATGAAAAGGAAGAATCCACACTCTTATCCTCCTACTCTACTACTTCGCCTCTTGATCCTATAACTGCACAAGTCATTAAAAAATCTATCTCCTGTGCTTATTCCAACCTTAACTAAAATCTGCAATCTCTCTCTTGCTACTGGTACTTTTCCGTCTCTGCTCAAACATGCAGTGATTACTCCCATTCTGAAAAACACAAATCTGACCCTAACTCTCTATCTAACTATTGTCCTATCTCTCAGCTCCCATGCCTCTCCAAGCTACTGGAGAGACTTGTCTAATCTAGCCTCACAAACTTTCTTAACTCTCACACCCTATTAGACCCGCTTCAGTCAGGCTTTTGCTCTCAGCACTCCACTGTGACAGTACTGATTAAAGTGGTGAATGATCTGGTAACTGCTAAGTCTAAAGGCCATTACTCACTACTTATTCTTCTAGATCTTTCTGCTGCGTTTGACACTGTGGATCACACTCTTCTCTTACAAACACTACACTCCCTAGGTCTTAATGATACAGCCCTTTCCTGGTTCACATCTTACTTATCTGATCGCTCTTTCAGTGTTCGCTTCTCTGACTCTACTTCCTCTTCACTACCTCTGTCAGTCGGAGTTCCGCAAGGCTCAGTCTTAGGTTCTCTGCTTTTCTCAATCTATACTTCCTCTCTTGGCAAACTAATCTGCTCTTTCGGATTTCAGTATCACTTATATGCAGAAGATACTCAAATCTATCAACCCCAGAGTTGTCACCAGTGGTTTTGGGCCAAGTCTATGAATGTCTCTCTGCCATCTCATACTGGATGTCTTCTCGACAATTCAAACTCCATATTTCCAAAACGGAATAAGTTATATTCCTGCCAACTAAGAACAGTTACCATCCTGATATCTCCATCACTGTTGACAACTCGACAATCTACCCTACCCCACAAGCTTGTTGCTTAGGGGTCATCCTCAACTCTGACCTGTCCTTTCTTCCCAATATTAAATCTGTCTCCAAATCATGTTACATGCATCTAAAAAACATATCCAAAATACAACCCTATCTCACAAAAGACACTACTAAATCTCTTATCCATGCACTCATTATATCCCGCATTGATTATTGCAATAGTCTTCTAACTGGTCTTCCCAAGAACAGACTCTCGCCACTGCAATCCATTTTAAATGCTGCTGCTAGGCTGATCTTCCTTACAAGATGCTCATCGTCTGCTGATACGCTCTGCCAGTCCCTTCATTGGTTGCCTGTATCTAATCATATTCAACATAAAACACTTCTACTCGTATATAAAAATATTAACCATACTGCACCAGCAGATATCTCTTTACTTATCACAAAATATCTCCCATCTCGACCACTCCGCTCTGAACAATATCTGCGTCTCTCTTCTGCGCGAATTACTAGCTCCCATTCACTATTACAGGACTTTCACTGGTCGGTGAATGGAATGCCCTTCCACGCACACTAAAACTCTCCTCTAACATACAGAAAATTGGGATATATAATCAATGGCGCAAAAGAGATGATACTTAAGTTTCTTCGGTTCAGGCTTTTTTCTCTCTTGTAAGATGTTATTCTCAGATGGGCAAGGTTCGCCAAATCAGGGTGTATTACGTGAGGAAAAATACAAAAAAATAAAGATTACAATTCAATATTGGTGTGTGTCCTTTATTATGAACACTCTAGAGAGTGGGTGCTCTGATTGTATAAAGAAACTGGGTCACTTCAGGCATACCAGAACTCACTGGGTAAATGATGGTTTCCCTCTTGTAAAGGTTTCTTTTATCCCGAAGGGGCTCAGTCTCAGTGTGAATGTCTCTCCAGATATTTGTGAAACGATCAAAGGGCTTTTCCAGCCGTGCTCATGAAAAAGAGAAATCGGTGTCTAAAGCTCTCTTTCAATAGTGGAAATAGGTATATGTGAGAGCTGTGCAGAACACAGTGAGTTGTGACAGTATACCTCACTTACATAGGTGATTAAAAAAGAACATACTGTATGTAAAAGGTTTCTTTTCCTTAGATAGAGGATAAGCGTACCCCTACTCACGATGTTATGAGGAGTTTTCAAACCTATAAAGGTTTCTTTCTCCCGTATGTTCTTCGTAAGTGCTCTGGGAAATTATAGTGTCCACTATTTCAGTGCTCCCAGGTGTATAAGAAATGTAAAAGAAATACCAATGTGATTAAGATATGTTGAATAAGTGATATTTCATATAGAGTTATCGCCCTGAGATTTGATGGCGTACCTTACTCACCCCTTAAAATGGGGGCACAAAGCCCGTAGCGGTTTCTTTATGGGTATATCCCAATACTGCTTTGTGTAAAACCAGGAGGCCAATGTAGGTAGAAAATTCCAAAAATATTTTAATCCATAAAAACATTTGACATAAGTCCCATGGGCAGGTCATGAGGACACATAAGGAAACATCCACAGAAAAAACAATATCCAGAAAAAAACAAATATATATCTTGATAAAGGTCATTACGACCGAAACGCGTAGATCCTGCCAGAGGATAGTGAACAGCCACCACCTCGGATGCATGTATATCATGTTCTTTTAAAGATTGTTTTGGTTTTTTAAATTTTTTTGTTTTTTTCTGGATATTGTTTTTTCTGTGGATGTTTCCTTATGTGTCCTCATGACCTGCCCATGGGACTTATGTCAAGTGTTTTTATGGATTAAAGTCTTTTTGGAATTTTCTACCTACATTGGCCTCCTGGTTTTAGACAAAGCAGTATTGGGATATACCCATAAAGAAACCGCTACGGGCTTTGTGCCCCCATTTTAAGGGGTGAGTAAGGTACACCATCAAATCTCAGGGCGATAACTCTATATGAAATGTCACTTATTCAACATATCTTAATCACATTGGTATTTCTTTTACATTTCTTATACACCTGGGAGCACTGAAATAGTGGACACTATAATTGCCCAGAGCACTTACGAAGAACATACGGGAGAAAGAAACCTTTATAGGTTTGAAAACTCCTCATAACATCGTGAGTAGGGGTACGCTTCTCCTCTATCTAAGGAAAAGAAACCTTTTACATACAGTATGTTCTTTTTTAATCACCTATGTAAGTGAGGTATGCTGTCACAACTCACTGTGTTCTGCACAGCTCTCACATATACCTATTTCCACTATTGAAAGAGAGCCTCAGACACTGATTTCTCTTTTTCATGAGCACGGCTGGAAAAGCCCTTTGATCATTTCACAAATATCTGGAGAGACATTCACACTGAGACTGAGCCCCTTCGGGATAAAAGAAACCTTTACAAGAGGGAAACCATCATTTACCCAGTGAGTTCTGGTACGCCTGAAGTGACCCAGTTTCTTTATACAATCAGAGCACCCACTCTCTAGAGTGTTCATAATAAAGGACACACACCAATATTGAATTGTAATCTTTATTTTTTTGTATTTTTCCTCACGTAATACATCCTGATTTGGCGAACCTTGCCCATCCGAGAATAACATCTTGCAAGAGAGGAAAAAGCCTGAACTGAAGAAACTTAAGTATCATCTCTTTTGCGCCATTGATTATATATCCCAATTTTCTGTATGTTATATTGTTGAAGTAAAGGTGTATCTTCAGGGATAGTGATCTCAGGCAGCATTGTGCCACGCACCTACTGTCATTTCGTTTCTCCAAAACTCTCCTCTAGCCTCTAAACTTTCAAGTGTTCCCTGAAAACTCACCTCTTCAGGCAGGCCTATCATATTTAAGTTATATACGCATAACTCTCTGAGGATCTTATGTATTACATAGCTTCCCTTCTGGACTTTTAACTTGGTGGGACTGCTATGCTATTACTGATGCCTAACCTTGTGTTTCCCTCCTATATCCCTATAGATTGTAAGCTTGCAGCAGGGCCCTCCTACCTCCAAGTCTGTCTGTTGTTACCCAGTTTTTTTATCACTGTTTACTATTGTAAAGCACAACGGAATCTGCTGCGCTATATAAGAAACTGTGTGTGTGTATATATATGTATATATATATATATATATATATATATATATATATATATCTGGTGTTGTGAGGAGGCACACCAAAAGATAACTCCAGTGAAAGTAGTGTAATGGATGCCGAACGTTCCGGTGCCCTCCTGGCTGTGCCTCGGCTGGGAACCGATAATGTAGAGGGGGGTTGGCGGCACTCGGAATAACTGGAGACCACACAGGCTTCTACCAAGAAGCCTGTGTGGTCTCCAGTTATTCAGAGTGCCGCCAACCCCCCTCTATATATATATATATCTATATATATATAGATATATATATATATATATTATATGTAGTGGCACTCTGATCCTCCAAAACAAAGACTCCAGTCAAATGGTGTCTATCGATGTTTCATTTCACAAACGGAAATATCATCAGGATCCATGATATTTCTGTTTGTGAAATAAAACGTTGATAGACACCATTTGACTTGAGTCTTTATTTTGGAGGATACGAGTGCCACTACATGATTGGCAGACATGACCAAGTTCTTACCTTTTCCCTCTAGGGATTCCATTCAACCCTACATGCCTCTTCAGGGAGGTGACTGCCAACATCATCAGCTCCATCATCTTTGGGAGCAGGTTCGCCTATGAAGATCCTGAGTTTGGCAAGCTAATGCACCTGATTGATGAATTATTTATTGCTGCTGCTTCTTTCTGGAGCCAGGTATTTAATAAACCTTTTCACATATTCTCCTATAATGTACTGTAAATTCTACCCAAACCCCATTTGTTCTTTATTGGTAGTAATTATCAAGCTTTTTAGGGCCAAAATATAATTAAAACCTTATAATGTTTATATAAAATATTATTTTACCAAGTCTATCTATCTATCTATCTATCTATCTATCTATCTATCTATCTATCTATCTATCTATCTAAAATCTCAAACGTGTGGCACTCGGTTTAAACTACATAAAAAAATCATGTACACAGGTCAATGTTTCACTTTTATTGATATTTTCGCAAGGATACAATGAAACATAAAATCACATCTTACCTTATACCACCCCCTACCCCCCCCCCCCCCTACACACACACACACACACATCCCCTGTGCTCATTCATCTTGCATCAGCTGGCGTATCCAACCTGGCGTAGGCAAATTTACGTCCTGGTGGAGCTCCAAGGCACACGTTACCGAAGTGTTCTAAAAACCATGGTTACAGACAATCAACAATCCACACAAGCAGTATAGAGGCATTATATATCAAATCAGCAGATTCCCACATAATAAATAATACAGTCAAATAGTGCAACTATTAAACATTTAGAGTCTCTGTAAATGCATGCCGTGCATTCTGGGAGATATAGTCATGCCAGGTGACTCACTTCCTGTGACACGGGGGTTCACTTCCAGTTGGTTGTTACTGCATGCTAAGTAAAAACGCACATTACCATCATGCTGCATAGGTGTCTGTGACTTCTTTACCACACGCATCTACATGGTGTCAGAAGTGGGATGAAAATGGCACATGGACTGAGAAGAATAGATCTGCTGGTATTCGACAAAAACATCGCTGACAACTGTCTCAGGTTCAAAAGGGAATGGCACGTGTACTGCATAGCCAGTCTCTTGGACAAATCGCGGGGCTCGCCGCACTTTGGGCTCGGCGGCTCGCTGCGCTCGCCACACTATAGAAGATCAACTCCACGCCGACGTGGATAGTGGGGGTATGAAAAGGTCGGAGGACGTGTACCGCCGCCCCTAACGGGCTCGCTGCGCTTGCCACGCTTCAGGTTGGCGTTCATCGTGGGGTGGCGTTAACAATGGGGGGCATTTTTCATGTAAGTTACCCATCAGGGTGGGTATACAATGAAAAATCGGGTCCAATGGGCCATTTAACATTGTTCCCTATGTAAAATCGGGTCCATCGCATCGGTCGCATTGTATGCCATTATAATGGCATACAATGGACCCGATTTTACATAGGAATTTAACATTGAATAAAAATTCAATGTTAAATCGCATTGGTCGCGTCGGTCGCATCGCATGCCTTAACTTAAGGCATGCGATGGACGCGATTTTTTAATTGTCGGGGAAAAGGCTAAAATCGCGTTGGTCGCATCCATCGCATACCTTAAGTTAAGGTATGCGATCACCCACGACGGGCGCCGTGCTAGGAAACAGGTACCAAAGGCCTCACACTAGAGACTGCCATAAGCATTTGCATTCTCCATGAACAGGTGGAAAAGGGCACAAGGGAGTTAAAAAAGGACTCTGTGGTGTGCGTCATGGCGGCCACTCCACCCCGATCACCCACATGTGGGAACTGCGCAGCACAGCACCCCCCAGGCAGACAGAGTTGCCCCGCTTATGATAAATGCTGTAATGCATGTGGCAGGTGGAATCATTTTGCAAGGTGCTGTCGTTCCAAAGATCGAGCCCCGAGGGAGCGGCAGACTGAGTCACCATACAGCCGTTCACCCCTCCAGGTCAACCAGGTAGAGACAGACCCAGGGTGCGACATAACCCACGCAACAGTCTGTGACAGCGTGGACTACTTAGATGAGAAGGGCAAAATGTTTATCAAGCTCAAGACAAAGAACACAAACAAAGTGGCCATGGTCAAGATAGACTCAGGAGCAAAATGGAATGTCATGTCACACAGGTAACTGCATGAAATAAACCCACAGGACAATATCAATTTAATAGCATATATGGCAGCCAAGTCATCACCACACTGGGCACCACACAAATACAACTCACTCGTGCTGACTTACTATTCCACAATGTGGACCAACAGGTCAAATCACTGCTTGGCCTCCCTGACAGTATGAGAATAGGCCTGCTCACATTGGGGCCTGATGTGCATGCAATTCAGGTGAGCGTTCCGGAAATGAGAGACTTTCAAGACTTATTTGATTGCAGCACACTGGGCAAGCTTCCAGTCACATACCACATGAGGCTAGATGACTCCATCATTCCCACTGTCTGTGCCCCCCAGAGGGTCCCCATCGCAATGATGGATAAGATCATCCAAGAAATACACAGAATGACTCAATTGGGTGTCATTGCTCCTATAGAGTAAGCAACTCAATGGGTGTCTGCCATGGTGGCTGCATCAAAGAAAGATGGAACTGTACGTCTCTGCATTGACCCAGTGCACCTGAAAAAAGCACTCTTACGTCCATATCACCCTCTCCGCACTATCGAGCAGGTGATTGCTTACATGCGAGGTGCCACAGTCTTCAGCACTCTGGATGCAAAGTGCGGCTTCTGGCAAATTCCTCTGGACAGAGCCTCCTCCCGACTCACTGCTTTCATGACACCAATAGGGCGGTATGTATTTCTTTGCATGCCCTACGGCATCACCACGGGCAGTGAGGTCTTCCAGCGTTACATGAAACAGCTGTTTGCGGGCTATCCCTGTGACATCATCGTTGACAACATCCTGATCTGGGGCCGGACCATGGAAGAACATGACCTGCATCTACACCAGGTACTTGAACGGGCTCGCGCCCTAAACCTCAAGCTCAACCCAGACAAGTGCAAGTTCAGAGTCTCAGAATACATGGGCCACGTACTCACCACCAAGGGTGTCAAGCCAGACCCGAACAAAGTCTCTGCTGTCCTACAGATGCCTCTTCCATCAGATCAACAGGCACTACAGCGCTTCCTGGGAATGACCAACTACCTGTCCAAATTTGTCCCGCAATACAGTGAAACCACTGCACGTTCATGCCAGCTACTACACCAGGACTCAGAATGGTGCTGGTTGGACATGCACACGGCTGCTGTCAACCGCCTGAACACCATGCTGACAAACCCACCGGTCCTGCAATACTTCAATGTGCATGACCCAGTTGTTCTCTCTGCTGATGCTTCACAGAGTGGTCTCAGGGCTGTGTGTCTCCAACACCGCAGACCTGTGTCTTTCGCTTCCAGGGCTCTCACCGACACAGAAACCAGGTATGCACAGATCGAAAAGGAACTGTTGGCCCTCGTCTTTGCCTGCAACCATTTTCATGATTTCATCTATGGCCGTCCTGTCACAGTAGAGACTGGTCATCAGCCACTCATCACAATTCTAAAAAAGCCCATACACTCGGCCTCCTCCCGCATCCAAAGTATGATGCTCAAGCTTCAGCGATACAACTTGGACATCATCATCAAGCCAGGCAAGGAAATGTATGTTGCTGATGCCCTATCCAGAGCCTTCCTATCTTCTTCTGATGTGGGCAGTACAGAGGACGACTACGAGGTCATGGCCGTAGAGGTACTCCCCAACAACCGGCTGGAGGAGCTGCGTGCAGCCACGCTTGCGGATGAGCTCTTCCAGCGTCTTTCTGCCGTCATCCTCAATGATTGGCCATCCTCTTCCATGGAGCTGCCCCACTGAGAATATTCCCATGGGCTCACAGTATACTGTTACCAGGTCTGGCCGAGTGTCCAAACCCAATCCCAGGTTTCAAGCCTTTATTGTTTAATCTTTCTCTTTTGTATTGGTTCACATTGCTGTAGCAATTCATGCATGTTCTTGTCCTTCCAGTTAAAAGGGGGGATGCAAATGCATGCCGTGCATTCTGGGAGATGTAGTCATGCCAGGTGACTCACTTCCTGTGACACGGGGGTTCACTTCCAGTTGGTTGTTACTGCATGCTAAGTAAAGACACACATTACCTTCATGCTGCACAGGTGTCTGGGACTTCTTTACCACACACATCTACAGTCTCATTTAGACCTTTTGGTGTAAATACCCCCAATGGAAATATCCATTCCACTTTGTGTTTTAATAATAATAGACCACGATTGCCACCAGTGGCAGTATGTGGTCTATCATTCTATACTTTAAACTGGCTGTACAATGTTTATGAGCTACAGGGTGCTCACTCTTTCCACGGGCCAGCGCTGCGCATATGGTGGATCTGTGAGCGGCCAACCAGTCTTTAAACTTTCTATGGGTTTATAATAGAAGCTTAATATAGAAGCTGAGTCTGCATGGACATATTATTTGATAAATGGCATAAGTGCTATCGCACGTCAAATGATGTCTGATTTTATATTTCTGTCCTGAATGCGGATGATTAGTTTTTGTTTTTCAGAAAATTGCCATGGTATTTACACCAAGACCTGAGATACTGTATATGTTGTTGCTAAGATATCTCTCAGACTTTTATAGCATAGCAGTCTCACCAAGTTACAAGTCCAGAAGGGAAGGTATATAATACATACTGTAAGTGCCTCAGAGGGTTATGTGTGTAGAACTTAAATCTGTTTGCACAATAGGCCATAGTTTTTGTTGTACTGGCATTGATTGCTGGCAGAGGTGCTGAGAGGGGGGGGGGGGGTACAGTTTTCCCAGGCCCAGGCTTGTTCGGGGGGAGGGGGCGGGTCCGGACACACAGTTTTTTATATTTGGTGGCGAGTGCGCTGGGTCTGAGTGCGCCATAGTCAAATTTTCAGTGGCGGCATGGGGAGTGCGGATGTGGGAGGACATGGGCCAGCATGGGAGCAGCAGCATCAGAGAGGTCTTTCCTTTCTCTGACTCCAGGGCCTGCTGAGAGCCCGCTACGTGATTTGAAAGTTTACTCCTGGCAGAGCATGTAACCCCGGGCATGACATGTAACCCCTGGCAGAGCATGTATCTCCTGGCAGAGCAGGTTAATCCCATGGCAAAGAGTATGTTAACCCCTGGCAGAGCATGATAACCCCTGGCAGAGCATGTAACTTTGGGCAGAGCATGTAACCCATGGCAGAGCATGTAACCCCGGGCAGAGCATGTAACCCCTGGCAGAGCATGTAACCCCTGGCAGAGCATGTACCCCTGGCAGAGCATGTAACTACAGGCAGAGCAGGTTAATCCCATGGCAAAGAGCAGGTTAATCCCATGGCAAAGAGCATGTTAACCCCTGGCAGAAAATGTTAACCCCTGGCAGAGCATGTTAACCCCTGGCAGAAAATGTTAACCCCTGGCAGAGCATGTTAACCCCTGGCAGATCATGTAACTTTGGGCAGAGCATGTAACCCCTGGCAGAGCAGGTTAATCCCATGGCAAAGAGCATGTTAACCCCTGGTAGAGAATGTTAACCCCCGGGAGAGCATGTAACTCCAGGCAGAGCATGTAAACCCATGGCAACGAGCATGTTAACCCCTGGTAGAGCATGTTAACCCCTGGCATCAAGCATGAAGCCCATAGCAATGAGCATTTAGGTAAGTGGAAGTTACAAGGGTCAACAGAGTGTGCGGGGAGCTCCGTCTGTGGGGGCCCCAGGAAGTTGTTGTACCTAGGCCCAGGATTTCTCTTGGCGGCCCTGATTGCTGGAGACACTGTAGTATATTGGTTTACCCAGGGAAATGATTTTTTTATTTTTTTTTAATTATTCACTTTCTTGGTCAGTAATGATTTGCATTCAGTTCTCAAAACTCTATCTTTAGTCTCAAATAATGCATGTAAATCATATCCTCTTAACATCAATCTCTGAATAAGGGGTACTTATATGTTAGTTGGGCGCCCACTAAGCTATTTGCTTAGTTTTCCGCGTCCGCTCGCCACACATAAAATCAACTCCATGCCGACATGGATAGTGGGGGTATGAGCGTACTAACTATATTGGGCGCCCAACTAACATATAAGTACCAAATAAGGTCATCAATCTGTATGTTGGCTCTAGACACATCACTGTTAATTGTGTGTATACGCAGCATCTGAGAAAAAGGTAAGCCCCATTTTCAAACTACGTGGATGACTCCTATAGTGCAACAAAGTGTCCTTATGAAAGACACTGGTAGAAATCTTAGAATCAACTATCACCACATCAAAAAAATGTATACTTTTTTTGTCCATACAATATCTTTGTTCCAGCCCACATCAATCTTATTAGATACTAGATACCACTTCACTCCACTTGTTTTTAAAGCTAAATGCATTGGAAACAATTTAAGAAAATATTTGGATAATTACTATTGATGTGACCATAAGTTTATATTAGGGATGAACAGTGGCCACTTTTCGCGTTTTGGGTTTGGGACTTTGGGTTCTGATTAACTTCAGGTTTTGGTTTCTAATAGGTTTTGCCAAAACACCCCCTCAAGGTTTTGGGTTCTGATTTGTTATGCTCCTACGCTATTATTAACCTCAATAACACTTATTTCCACTCAATTCCAGTCTATTTTGAACACCTCACAATATTGATTTTAGGCCAAAAGGTTGCACCAAGGTAGCTGGATGACTATGATAAGTGGGCGGCACAAACACTGGACTGATACGGCACACTTAATAGCTTAATTACTTAATAGCACTTAATTATATGGCAGACTTGGCTCACCCCAGGAATCAAGGGCGTAACTACCATAGGTGCAAGGGGTGCAGCTGCTATGGGGCCCAGAGCTGTAGGGGGCCCATCTTTGCTGTCTAACTAATAGGTTTACATACATTTATCACCATTAGGTGCTAAATAGGAGGCCCTTACAAACTTTTGCTATGGGGCCTATGAATATCTAGGTACGTCTCTGCCAGGAATTATACGGCAGACTTGGCTTACCCCAGGAATTATATGGCACAGATGGAGGCATCCTTGACCTGATACAGCACACATGGCGGCACACATGGTATTATACAGCACAGATGGGGGAACCCCTGGACTAAAACAGCACACATTGATACGGCAGACTTAGCAGCACCCCATGAATTCTATAGCACACTTGGCTCAACTCTGGACTTATATGGCACACTTAGCATCACCCCTGGACTAATACAGCACACTTGGCAGCACCCCATGAATTATACGTAGAGATGAGTGCGTTCGGATCCTAGAGATCGCCCTCAAACTTACCTGTTCATAAGCATTCGCAAGCTGTTTGCGTCCATCACGCTGATAATACGAACTGAAAACTAGGCCAAAACTTCATCATCCCGCATTGGATTCTCGGGAGATTGGATCTCAATATAAGTCCCAGCTTCCAGCGCCATCTTCATTCAGCATGTGACAGTCAGACAGCACAAATGTGCCTGTGCTGTCTGCAGAGAGGGGAGGGGGACAAACTACACATGGGCATGCTATGGGGGTTGGGGGGCAAACTAAAGGCGGAACTAACAGGCTGCCTAACTTTATGGGGGCTTGTGAAAATGAAAAGTACATCTACTAAGGGGGAATTACTGAGCGGCAGGGTACAACTGCTAAGGGGGAACTACTTAAGGTACAACTACTTAAGGGGGCATTACTAAGGGTACTATTATGGGGCAGTACTAAGGGGGGCTGCTATAAAGGATTGCTGTGGGTGGACAACTAAAGGGCTCCCCCATTTGTAATGAAAATAAAAAAGGTTTTTTTTTTACCTGCAAGGGGTGTTGAGTGTCCCATATCAATCCATCTGTGCTGTCCAGCGTGCCGTATCAGGTCAGGGGTGCTGCCATCTATGCCGAATAATTCCTGGGGTGAGCCATACCAGTCCAGGGGTGATGCTAAATGTGCCGTGTCAGTACAGAGGTGATGCCACCTGTGCCGTATCAGTCCAGGGGTGATTCTACCTGTAGGGCACAGATGGCGGCACTCCTGGACTGATACGGCAAACATGGCGGCAAACATGGAATTATACGGCAGACATGGCAACATTCCTGTAGTAAAAAAAGAAAAACTGTTATTCTTTTAATTAAAAAAAGAGCAGCACACCTGGAACCTGGCAACTGCTTATACATCATAGAAAAAGAAAAAACACATGTTAATTTTAGCCATAGGCGCCGATTCCGTGGGTGCTACAGGGCCTAGGCACCCACAGAAAATGTTACACACCCACCAGAACCAAACCCTCGCATTCCTCTCTATTTCTGGGAAGTCACACTTACTTTAATGTACGTACTGCGATGTGCACTGGCTGGAACGGCCGGGGAGCGGGGCCGGTAGGGAAGACACCGCAGGGTTGTGGGTACCAGGCGGTGGCCGAGCTGTACATGGCATACAATGCCATACGATGCGATGCGATTAAAAATTGTATAAGCACCCTAATGGGTGCTTATACAATGTTAAGCACCCTAATGGGTGCTTACAATGTTAAATGCACCCCCACGCCACCCCCCCACTATAAACGTGAACCCGAACCGTGGCGAGGGGCGGCGGTACGCATCCTACGACCTTTTCATACCCCCGCTATCAACGTCTGCGTGGAGTTGAGAATAGAAAGTGTGGCGAGCGCAGCGAGCCACCAAGCCCGAAGCGTGGCGAGCGCAGCGAGCCCCGCGAGGAGACGCGGATACCTTCACAGGTATCCGCGTCCCCTGGCGGGCTTCACAGGTGTCCGCGTGGCGAGCCACGCGAGGGGATGCAGACACCTGTGAAGCCCGCCAGGCAACGTGTATACCTGTGAAGGTATCCGCGTCCGCTCGCCACGCTTCGGGCTCGGTGGCTAGCTGCGCTCGCCACACTTTCTATTCTCGACTCCACGCCGACATGGATAGTGGGGGTATGAAAAGGTCACGTTTCGGGTTCACGTTTATAGTGGGGGGGGGGGGTGGTGTGGGGGTGCATTAAACATTGTAAGCACCCATTAGGGTGCTTATACGATTTTTCATCGCATAGGGGGTCAAAATCGTATCGCATCGCATGCCATCGGGTACATGGCATGCGATGCGATACGTTCATCATACGATGCTGAAATCGGGAGCCGCCAAAATACACAAGTACCTTAGTTTTTCCCCCATTACAGTAATTTTGTCCCCCATAGCTAGTTTCCCCTCTTTGCAGACAGCACGGACACATCCATGCTGTCTAACTTTCACATGCCGAATGAAGAATGGCACCAGAGTCGGGACTTACATAGAGTTCCCGTATCTCGCGAGAATCCAACGCCGGGCAATGACATTTTGCCCGGATCCAGATGACACAATCTTGTAAGTTTGATGGGATGCACATTAACATTTGGCTACAACTTTTGGAATTGATACTTACAATGAATGAATTTTTATTTGATGGTAAGGATTACTTGCAAACGCAAGGGTGTGCGATGGGGTCGGCCGTTGCACCAACCTATGCGAATATATATGTGTTCAATATCGAATTTGAATTGTTCTTCAAAAATCCAGATGTTGCTAAATACAGTATGTGACATTTTTCGGTACTTATGTATTATCTGGGCTGCCGATTTTTTGATTGTATGCCTTAACTTAAGGCATACAATCAGATGCGATGCGATGCGATGACCCGATTTTTCATAGGATTCAATGTTAAAATAGACTGAGTCCATTTTAACATGGAATTCAATGGGAAAAGGGGTCCTTTTCATACCCCTACTATCCAAGTGGGCATGGAGTTGGATATAAACCTGTGGCGAGCGTAGCGAGCCACCGAGCCCGAAGCGTGGCGAGCGAAGCGAGCCCCGCGAGGGGACGGTATTCTGTGTCCCCTCGCGGGGCTCGCTACGCTCGCCACGCTTCGGGCTCGGTGGCTCGCTACGCTCGCCACAGGTTTATATCCAACTCCATGCCCACTTGGATAGTAGGGGTATGAAAAGGACCCCTTTTCCCATTGAATTCCATGTTAAAATGGACTCAGTCCATTTTGACATTGAATCCTATGGAAAAATCGGGTCCATCGCATCGCATGCGATATGGTTCAAAATCGGCAGCCCAGTTAGTACATAAGTACCCATTTTTCACCAGATATATAGACGATCTGCTTATCTTTTGGTCGGGTCCTGAGGAGACGTTTGTAGAACTAATCAGCAACCATAACTCAAGTGACTGTCCAGTAAAATTAGCATATTGTATGGACAGGAAAAAGTATACAAAATTTTGATGTGGTGATTAATGTGGTTTATTCTAAGATTTTGACCAGTGTCTTTGATAAGGACACTGATAGAAAAACTTTGTTGCATTATAAGAATTGTCATCCATGCAGTTTAAAAAGGGGCTTACCTTTTTCTCAGATGCTGCGTACACACACAATTAACAGCAATGTGTCTAGTAGTATTAGTATGTTTATTTATAAGGCGCCACAAAGTGTCCGCAGCGCCGTACATAGCAAACTAAAAAACAATTACAAAGTAACGTACAGGGTATAGCTGGTAAAACTAAAATCAGCATCAGTTCTGAAGTAGGTGTGGAAATTGTTGAGGAGACTGAAGAGGAAGTAGAGGAAGGAAAGAACCGGGCAGGAGCACTGGTGAGGTAAAGAGGTAGGGTGAGTACGTGAGGAAGGAGGGCCCTACTCATAAGAGTAAACAGACTAAAAGGAGGTGGGTGGATGAACGAAAAATAATAGGATAAGTAGGAACGGATGGAGGGGTAGGGTAGGCAGGATAGGAGGAGCAAAAGAGGTTAGGAGGAGGAGGGATAGGCTAAACGGAAGAAGTGGGTTTTGAGTCAACATACAGATTGATGACCTTATTCAGAAATTGATGTTAAGAGGATATGATTTACATGCATTATTTGCGACTAAGGATAGAGTTTTGAAAATTGAACGCAAATCATTACTGACCAAGAAAGTGAATAAATAAAACAAAATGTGAAAAATCATTACCCTGGGTAAACCAATATACAGATAAAGATCTTAATCTGAATTATCCAAAAATGATGCCATGCTACTAGAGCAAAATGTCTGAGAGATATCTTAGTAACAACAGATATTTCAGGTCTTTGTGTAAATACCATGGCAATTTTCTGAAAAACTAAAAAACGGTTGCTTTAAATGTTCATGTACCACATGTAACCATATGATTGCTGGGGATAGCTTCAATCATCCGCATTAAGGACAGAAACATAAAATCCGACATCATTTGACATGCGATAGCACTTATGTCATTTATCAAATAATATGTCCATGCGGACTCAGCTATATTGGGAAAACCCAGAGAAAGTTTAAAGAGTGGATGGCCGCTCACAGATCCACCATACATGCAGCGCTGGCCCATGGAAAGAGCACCCTGTAGCTCGTCATTTTGTCAAGTATAAACATTCTATGGCCAGTTTAAAGTATAGAATGATAGACCACATACTGCCACTATCGCGTGGTCTATTATTATTAAGCACAAAGCAGAGTGAATATTTCGATTTGGGGTAATTACATCCAAAGGTCTAAATGAGACTCTATCTTTATCAATGTTTCAATAGTTGCACCATTTAACTGTATTATTTATTATGTGGGAATCTGCTGATTTGCAATATGTTACAGTCTATACTGCTTGTGTGTATTAACAAAGAAAAAATTGAACTTTCAAACAATGAGGCGCAAAGTATACTTATGGAAGTTGTAAATTGTAGTCCTCTTTTATGACACAGTTTCTTTGGTGATGTTGGGGTCTGGTCGTGATGATCAATTTCGAGTGAAGAAGGTTACCCATAAACAATGAAAAACAATAAAAAAAAACTTTCTTAGAACGTGTGATTATTTTTGAATTATTTTTTCAAAACTGTATGTGCTCCTCAATAAAGTTGTGTATACCAAACTCATGTTTATGTAGGTTGATATGAAGGTTATAAAGGTATCTTTAGTGAAATTCTAAGGTATCCTGTTCCAAGTTGTGAAGTGCAATCGTGTCTTCTTTTATGAACTCGGAAAAGGAAAGAATATAAATCATGTGTAGACATGGTATATGGGGCCTTATTTTGGTTCATTCTTTCTGACAAAATCCTTCTTAGATGGGCAAAACCATGTGCACTGCAGGTGGGGCAGATGTAACATGTGCAGAGAGAATTAGATTTGGGTGGGGTTTTACTTCAAAGTGAGATCTATATCGCAGTGTAAAAATAAAGCAGTCAGTATTTTCCCTGCACAGAAACAAAATTACTCACCCAAATCTAATTCTCTCTGCACATGTTACATCTGCCCCGCCTGCAGTGCACATGGTTTTGTCCATCTAAGAAGGATTTTGTCAGAAAGAATGGACTAGAATAACCCCCAAAATGTGTTAGTATGTGAGGTGCTGGAATTTAGACAGCGTACCTCACTCACCAAGAGCACAGGTGTAACAGGTGCATAAAGGTATCTTTATAATATGGGCGTACCCCAACTCACGGTAATTTTTGTGGTGTTCAAACTCTTAAAGGTTTCTTTATGTATCCATTGCCTTCCAATGCCCCACAACGATTCAGTCTTCCAAGTATTTTCGGTGAAAAAATAGTATACCGTGGGTCAGATAATTAAATTACAGGGAGGAGGTTTTTCCAAAATTTATGGTACTGTATACCTCACTCAGCCTAAAGTAATTTTTAAAGTGTCTATAGTAAAAAAATAATGGGCGTACCCCAACTCACTCTTGTGTGTCAGGTAATCCACCTATCAAGGTTTCTTTTATAGGGTGAGATATCATAGGACCATCTTATAAATTCAAATCATCCGTAGTACATGTAAAGAGAAGATATACCCAATTTGTAGATATTTCCAGCCATGATTACATCAAAAGGTGGGCCAGAAATAATGGCGTACCTTACTCACCGCTTGCGGTGGGAGAATAAAGCTTATAGCGGTTTCTTTAATAGTTGATCCGAAAAAAGGACTTTCTTCTTAGCCAGTGTTAAAAAATTTAAACAAGCTTTTAATCCAGATAATCAATAAAATACAGGTCACCCACCAAGGGCACAAGTAACTTAAAACAATTCCAATGAAAAAAACAATCAAGGCAAAAACAATAAAAAATATTTAAAAAAATTATTAAAAAAAAGAAGAAAAAAGAAAGTCCAATACACCAGGGAGTAATGGCTGCTCACACTTCTCCAGCAAAATCAACGCGTTTCTGTCAGTAGACCTTTCTCAAGATATGCCGGAGCAGAGTGAGAAGCCAATCAACAGTTTTCAAGAAATTAGGTAAGTTAATTACATATGCACTGTTATTTCATATGCTTTTCTCATAGCAAGAGAATAAAGTTTAATAGAAGAAAATGTCCAGAAGGGCTCCAAACCAAGCAAAATGCATAGTACTGTAGCAGATAAATGAATAGATTATTATCCATCGCCATGGGAACGCTTGTCCCTTCCGGTTCTCATTTGTTGTCACAAATCTATAAGAGGTCCGAAAATGAGATCCAAAGTTTGTACCAGTATATTTGATCACGACTCAAAATGAGTGCTCTAGTGCGGATGTATGCCGCACTTGTATGTCATCTCTGGACGGTGTACAGCCAGAAACCGGAGAATCCGGAAGGGAGTGATCCGCCGATGGAACGCACGCAGCCGGAAGTTCCCCTTTATTATTGGCAAGATGTGGAGCGCATAATTATCCTGTGTGGTGTGTTCGTATTTCCGCCTAATTTTTAAGATGGAGCTTTTTGTATATGAAGTCCACGTGGGCGGAAGTACTGTTGTTCTCTATTTGGGAAGCACGGAAGTGACAATGTTGCCATGGCAGCGAATACACGGAACCTAAAAGTCATATACACAGTTATATAGTGCTTGTATATATATTTATTAACATTGACATTCACAACTGTTGTATCTGTACACACTAACAAAATAATGCAGGAGGCTACATTTGAACAGTGGTAACCTGGTGATGTTTTTCACAGGAACCATTTGAGCTCAAAGTCACTATTAAGTCCATTAGGTATTATAGTGTTGCAATTGTAAATGATGTTCATTTCAGCCTTCGCCAAGGCTGATGAACAATCAGGTTGTCTCAGGCTCCCTTTGATCAACTTTAAACATCCGAATTCCACAATCTCTTTAGTGGAACGATGGTGGATTTGTTTAAAGTGCAGTGCTGAGGCATGGGTTTCCAACCTCTTTTTTATATTTCTCAGATGTTCCCCTAAGCGGGTTTTCAAAGGTCTGGAGGTTCTCCCAATATAGTATTTATTGTAACTGCATTCAATCATGTATATAACATTTTTAGAGTTGCAAGATATGAATTATTTCTCTTTTATTTTATAACCATTAATGGAGTAATCCTGAATTTTATTGCTGCCTAGGCTTTTGGTGTTTTTGGAACCGAGGCAGCTACCACATTGATAGAATCCTTTTGATGTGATCCCTGTCGATGAGGTTTTGTGGAAAAATTGCTTCCCGCTAAATTTAGTGCATAGATTTGGAGCTCTACGATAGATGTGCTTGGGGTGTTTAGGAACAATCGTACCCAAAATGGGATCTTTTAGAATGATGTTCCAATGTTTTCTGAAAATACGTTCTATTCTCTTATGTCTTATATGTTTTACAATAAATGTTTTATATTTAAGAAGAAGTCTTGGTTGATGATAATTGTCTAAGAGGTAGGAAAGACAGAAAATATCACATTGCAAGTTTAATTCATATGGGTGCTGTATAACACTATTGGGTTGTGTATTGGATTGTTTAGAACCCTCTAGTAGGCGATCTAGTGTTATTAGCGACCGCTCATATCTAGCGCAATAATCTAGTGATATTGCATTGATATATATATTATATATATATATATATATATATATATATATATATATATATATATATATATATATATATATATATATATATATAGCAATGTAGCGTCCGGCACTCCCCGCTTCCTATGTCGCTCCTGTGCCCGGGTGCCTTCCCCTGTGATGAACTCACCACCAATACAATGTTGAAATAATGGGCGTTACTCCGGGACTTGCGTGAAAAATCAGTGGAAGTTTATTTTTCCTTACGGTCTACGCCGTTTCGGGATAAACCCTTCGTCAGGACCAAAGTATGGAACAAGTGCAAACAACAATGTGATACAAAAAAACAACTTACATATAGGGGACCCGCCGTGTAGCGTCCTCCTCCGTCTGGGACTCCTGCTGACGACTTCCGGGTACTCCCGGATGTGACCTGTCTGTCCTCTCAGCGGAGGAGGCCACACTGTGGGAAAAGTGAACAGTGCCAATAGTTTAAAATTCATAATAAAGTGCTTGTGCTTACAGTAATATTAATATTGATTGTAAAGTGCTAGTATATAGGTGTTGAAAACACAAAACAACATTCAATGCATATCATACAGTTTAAAACGCTGCACTTTCCCTGAACCTGTTTATATCCGCCACAAGATGTCGCTGTGGCACAACATTTTCCTGTCTCCTGTGTACATAGGTATAGATGCCGGTTACACAAATAATGTTTAAGCTATCCTTTCAGCTTTAATGAGTGTGCTGTGTTGCAGGGAGCCCTTGCATCTGTGATATCTGCAAATGTTCCCTCTAATTTCTAAGCAGGGAGCTTTTTTATGCTCCTAACTGGAATCTGTCCATCAAGATATTAAATTAAATATTCTACACATAACACACAATATTTATAAGAAGCTACCCAGATTCATTGTTTCGTTGAGACCCCCCGGTTTGAGGGTCCCCAAGGTATGGATCCACCTACTCTCGATTTGTAAGAGGTGTTTACCCCTATCTCCCCCTCTTGCGGACTCTGGCGCTTGATCTATCAATTGAAATCTTAAGTTGGCCACCCCATGCTTGGCCTCCAAAAAATGTCTAGCCACAGTCTGTTCGCTGTGGTCCTTTTCGATTGCCATACGGATGGCAGTTCTGTGATTTGCCATCCGTTCTTTAATGGTGCCAATCGTTTTGCCAACGTAATTTAGCCCACACGGGCACGTTAAAAGATAGATAACGAATTTGGACGTACATAATAAAACTGGTTTGATGTTAAAGCTTTTGCCCGTGTGGGGATGGCGAAACGTGGACCCTGAACTCATGTAGCTACAGGTGACACAACCGGTACACCTGTAACAGCCCCCTTTGCGGGACAGAAAATGTTTCACTTCTGTTTTTAATTTTGAGATGTCAGTCTTGACGACTCTGTCCCCTATGCTCCTCCCCCTAATGAACCCTGTTTGAAGTCTAGTATTTTTTAGACTGGGTATGTGGGGGTCAGTGGCTACTATAGGCCACAATGATTTGGCCTGTTTGACCAATCCTGGGCTCTTGTCAGAGTAGTGTTTGACCCAGGTGAATGTCCCATTGCCCTGATTGCTTTTTTTGGGGTTACTTTTTAGAAGTTCAGCTCTTGAGATATTAATAGCTTTTTCTGTGCTTCTTTTAATAGTTGATAGGAATACCCTCTTTCCAAAAACCTGTTGAACATACTTTCCAATTGAACATTTCTGATGTTTTCATCACTATTGACCCTACAAACTCTTATAAATTGCGAGTAAGGCAAACTCGCTGTAGTGGCCTTTGGATGAAAGCTCTGGAATTGCAACATCATGTTGCGATCAGTCGGCTTAGTGAAAAGTCGGTGCTGAGTTTGTTCTCTTCTTTGATTATACGGACATCTAGGAAGTCTAGCTGGGTGGAACTTATTGTATATGTCAGTTTGACTGGACTATCTGACTGGTTGTGTTGTTCCAGCATTTCAACCAAGGTCTCCTGAGGACCTGTCCAGAGAAGTATCAGGTCATCTATATATCTATAGTAAAACCTGGCAAACTGCATAAACACAGGATTTTGCAAAAAGATATTATTTTCTACATGATACATGTATGTATTCGCATACACTGGAGCGGACGGAGAACCCATGGCACACCCTGACAGTTGGTTGTAGTATTTCTTATCATGCATAAACACATTGTGTGTCAGGGTAAACTTCAAAAGTTGTAATATGAAGCTGGAATCTGGACCTGTGTAATGGGGATTGTGAGCCATGAGTTCTCCTACCGCTTGCAGCCCCTGCTCGTGGGGGATGCAGGTATAAAGGCTGGTTACATCGATACCCACCAACAATGTATTGATGGGGATTTCACCCAGCTCCTGCAATTTATTTAACAATGAGGTGGTGTCCTTGAGATATGTGCTGGTGCTCTGTACACAATTTTGTAAGAACGCATCCACATATCTCGCCACCGGTTCGCACAGAGACTCCCTGGCCGAGATGATAGGTCTACCAGGAGGCCTCTGTGCGTTTTTGTGTAGCTTCGGTATAATGTAAAATACCGGGGTTATCGGGTGCAGGCGTAACAGACTCTTTTTCACTTCAGGTGACGCTAGGTGTTCTCGAATGGCATTGTCCAAGATGGCTTCTAATTCTTGCCGATGAATCGGTGTCGGATCCATGGAGAGTCTTTCATATGTCAAGCCATCAGACAGGAGGCGGTCGCATTCCTCTTTGTAGTAGGACAAGTTCATCACCACTACCGCCCCCCCTTTGTCCGCAGAGCTGATAACAATGTCCGTTCTGTCCCCCAAACTTTTCAAAGCCAGGTGCTCCTCTTTTGTAAGATTGTTGGACTTGATGCTAGGCACCGTACTGCTGCTGTTCTCCAATACCCTGGCGAATGTTTTGAGGGACGGGTTGTTGGACAGGGGGTCAAATGTACTCGTTGGTCTTAGTTGTTGTAACATCTTGTCTTCTAGGGAAGGAATCACTTGTGGGGTGGTATTTTTATTTTTATCATAGTGTTCTTTTAGACGGAGTTTTCTCTGGAGACGGTAATTGTCGACTTTCCATTTAAAGTCATCGTGTGTGACTGTGGGCACGAAGTTTAAGCCCTTATTTAAAACAGATAACTCTGCTGGAGTCAATACTGCACTCGACAGGTTAAACACAACGTCTATCGACCCCTTCTTGGCTGTCGCCTTCCTCTACCTCTCGCCTTGGCCACCTCATCTCGATCGCTTCTGATTGTATCGGCATCCCTGGCCCTGGTGCCTTCGGCTAAAGGGATCTGTGTTCGCTGTCGTCCCTGCCGTTGCTGCTGGGGTTGTTCCCCCTCACTGGCCGAGGTGCTTGTGTCACGTGAGCTGAAGGCTGGTTGATTTCTCCAGCTCCTCCGAGGTGCCCTGGTGTTACGTTGTGGGACTGCTCCCCCTTGTAGCCATCGATACACCCGATGATTGGTGTAGTCATCTCGAACTTTCACCAGTTTGTCCTTCTTGAATTTAATCAAGTCCTGACGATAGGCGTTTACCTGCTCTGCTAGTTTGGACAGCAATTCTTTAGATGACTCTGCTTTCAAAAATGCATCATGCTCACTTTCAAATTTTGTTAGAGACTCCCTCACTGCTCCCAGCTCCCGGTTGGACTCTTCAATTACCAGGAGCATGAGGTCCATGGAGCATTTGTTCAGGATGCTTATCCACTTTGAACAAAACGGTGCACTGTACCTCCCTATTGTGGGGGTGTTGTGCACCCTGAACCCCCTTGGTATTTGTCTGGAGCGGTGATATTCAGACAAAGTGATGCAGTGCATTAAGAAGTCAATCTCCCTTTTTTTAAGCTTCAAAAGCTCTTTATATGCATCATCTTCTGTTGGTTTGATGCTCATGTCAAAGGGATAGTCGGAATACAGAATATTGCTAGCTTCGCTGTCCGAATAACTAAAGGCATTGGTGTTATCACACAGCAGTAACTGGGACATTTGCTCCACTGCTGCTGTATCCATATTAACCCTTTAGTGCGCGAGCTGCTGTTGCTGTACTTGCAGAGATAGGTCTGTTATGCCCTCCTCGTGATCCTTGCTGTTATTACTGGACAGATGAATCAGTAATCCTGCTGTAGCACGGACGTTGTAAAACAGGCTGTGCAGATTACTAGCTGCTTGGATGGTACGCAGCTAGGGTTGCGGGTCAGAAACCACTTATTTGTAATCCAAAGTGCAGGTGCCTTGACCTTCCTCTGTGGACTGTAACAGTGCATAGAAGACAATATATAGCAATGTAGCGTCCGGCACTCCCCGCTTCCTATGTCGCTCCTGTGCCCGGGTGCCTTCCCCTGTGATGAACTCACCACCAATACAATGTTGAAATAATGGGCGTCACTCCGGGACTTGCGTGAAAAATCAGTGGAAGTTTATTTTTCCTTACGGTCTACGCCGTTTCGGGATAAACCCTTCGTCAGGACCAAAGTATGGAACAAGTGCAAACAACAATGTGATACAAAAAAACAACTTACATATAGGGGACCCGCCGTGTAGCATCCTCCTCCGTCTGGGACTCCTGCTGACGACTTCCGGGTACTCCCGGAAGTGACCTGTCCGTCCTGGCAGCGGAGGAGGCCACACTGTGGGAAAAGTGAATTTATCAACAATTTTTTGCACAAATTTTGGAGACATCATACAGTTCAATAGGTGCCCCAGGTTCACCAACCACAAAGCTATCCTGTTATCCTCATCATACCTCATTTCAGCAAGACTTTCTATGGTATTCAGTTAGTGGCTAATTGCCACCTCGTACCCATCCCCAAAGTCAGGCTGAACCTGCAAGGTAGAGTGCCCATACAAATGACAAAATCTGTGCAAGGAAAATCCCCTGGTTATGCAGAATCCGTGTATACAGATTTTAGGAGGTACATTTTCTAAGGCTTATCAAAATTAAAAGATGTGATATTGCCCAGAGCAACCAATCAAATGATGTCTATCATTTGTCTATTGCATCAGAAAAATGATAGACAGAATCTGATTGGTTGCAATTTTTGAAGCTTTAGTACAATTCCACCTACTGTAGGAGTGATCACTGTTACTGTATTATAAGAGAATACACTCTCAAGAGTAAATCAGAGTAAAAAACTGCCTAAAAATATGTATTTGTTTCTGCAAAAGCTGTATGCATGCAGAGGGACCTAGAAACATTTTACAATAGTTAAGAGGTGTTTCCTATTCAATCCTGATTTGATCAAGATCAAATCGGGATTGAATTGCACGGCGCGGTGTACACATTCAAGTTAGACTATAAAGTATAGATCTGTACTACTGTATATAGTCTTGCTTGCACAGTCTATTTTTCGATTAGATTTCGAAGCTTCGGGGTCGGACATCCTAATCATATTGAAACTGAATGCATTACATTTTTGGTTCTAATTCAGTTAAATTTTTCTTATATAAGCAAAATCGAATAAATAAATAGACCACATAGAACCGCGTGTTCTCCCTATTAGTGTCAGTCACCCAGATAATGCTGGGGGGGGTTTGCACTCTATATAGTAAATGGCCCTGCAATGTGTGGACCATGCTGCATCCTGAGGTGGCAATGTGAGTACCAGGAAGTAGGTTGTAGGCAAATGGAAATAGTGACAGTCCACAGAAAAAACTTAACACAGTAGTAAAAAAAAAAAAATCTTATGTACTGCACCAAATAAACTTGGAATGTTCAGCAACATAGGGATGCAGCCAGCGGGGCTGGGGCTTGGCTAGAGGCTCACAGAGCTTATTGGTCATGCCCACACAGCATCATGAAGGGGGCAAGGCCATGCAGGAAAGACACGATCATAGTCCTTGTCCCCTTTCCGGTAAGCCACGCCCTCTAACTTCAGGCTCGCGCCTTTGTCCCTCCTTACAGAGCCTACAGGTTGGGAGATATGCGTATATTATGTGTACCCCCTCCCCCACCTGTGTCCCAAAAATGCTCAGTTTGTATCCACTGAGCATTTTCCAGCTCAGCGATATTCCCCATCATCATTATCTATACACTTTGGGTGAAATCGCCCAGTGTGTATGCACCTTATCTGCCATGTCACAGGCTGAGTTTGAAAGGTGACAGGCAGGAGCTGATTGGCTGGTTGTTTATCACTCTCCATTTTATCACTTTTGGAAGCTTAGTGCATATGTCCCATGGTAAGGAAAAGATGAGCTATACCATCTCGATTAGCTTCCCCGAGCACCACCATAGAAACTTGGTAACATTGTCTCATGTGAATCATTTTGAGTATTCATTCCTAACTATTAGCTTTTGATATTATTGTCATGGAATCACCCTGGTAATGTTCCTCTTTTCTACCATGTAGCTGTTTGATATGTTTGACCTGCTGATGAGATATATACCAGGCCCGCATCACAGGGCAACTAGGATTATGTTCCAGCTGGATACGTTTATTAAGCAGAGAATGGATATCGAAAAAGAGACATTGGATCCAAAAAGACCGCGGCACATGATAGACAGTTATCTCATCAAAATGGAGGAGGTACCGTTTGTCTGTTCTTCCTCATTACACTGACATGGCATCAGCAGTTTGCCATTTTTTTTAACTCCATATTTATTAACTACTGTACAGTATGTCACTGCTTCCTCCGTTTCTGGCTGTATTTTTGCTCCTCAATGATCAGGTCAGTATTTATGGTTCTCTTATGCACAGTGGGGGCCGATTCGGGTGCACTCTTAGTGAAACAAATTCGTCCCCTGTCCTGACGGCTGGGGTTTGCCCATGCCAATTTCTGCACATGTGCAAACCCTGACTGTGAACAGCCCCAGTGACTTACAATGTTGCCGGGTCATTCACAGTGGGGAGTGATAGATGAGGGGGGGGGGCAGTGGCGACAGGGGCGGATTAAGGTCTGTGGGGCCTCCCACAGACACATTACCCCACAGACACATCCCTCCCTCGACAACCCCCCCCAGGGGAGGTTGGTACCTGGGCAGCTTAGGCGGGCAGGGGTCCCTGCAGCAGTCTGAGCAGTCAGCGCCATGGTCCCTATGGGAAGTCAGCGGCGGGGTCCCTCCAGCAGATGGAACTAGTAGCGGTATTGGCTACTAGTTTCCATCCACCGCAGGGACACCGCTGTTGACTTCCCATCCGTGGCAGGGACCCTGGCGCTGACTGCCCAGACTGCTGCAGGGACCCCTGCCCGCCTGTGCTGCCCAACCCTGCTGCCCAAGCACAGGGTGACAGGAGCCCCACACTGACAGCAGTGCTGGCGTGGGGCGCCCCTGTCGCCCCCGGGCTTAATACGCCACTGGGTGGTGGTGCTGGGCCATGGGAACGTCCACAAATTCCATGGGGATTTGGGAGGGGTGAAGTCTGCCGGGGGTGGGTGGTTGACATCACATGACATTATCCGCCCACCCTGTCTTCACCCCAACTCCCACAAATATAAGTCAATCTCCACTGACTTATATTTGCTAAGGTAGGGGAAATAATTCGATGGTCGGCGACCATCAAATGATTTCTCCTGCTGTTGGCATATGCGAGGGAATGTGCAGGGCCGGCCTTAGGCATAGGCAAACTAGGCAATTGCCTAGGGCAGTTGGAATGCCTATGGGGCACCAGCAGCTTCTGCTGATTAAAATGATATGCAGCATGCCTATATTCTGTGTGTGAGTGAGGCTGTATCTGCATATGAAATAGTGTATTCATGGAAATCACTGTAACATAGCATTCTGTATGCAGGTACAGCCACAGTCGCACACAGAATATAGGCATGCCACATATCATTTTAATCATCGGAAGCTCCTTGTGTGTGCTGGTCATAACAATGCAAATAAGAGGAATTTTCAGCAAAAAAGGCACCCAACGTTAGCAGAACTTTGCCAGGAGCTGCATGGCCTACTGAGACAAGATGTATGAGGAAACATCTGTATCCAAGCAGAGGCAGAGGTCACAGTGTTAGCGGCTGTGCGAGTGCTGTCTGCGGGTGGGTTGGTTGTGCAATAGTGTTCGGCATATGTGTAAGGGGCATTATGTGTGTCATGTGTATAAGGGCATTAATAATGTGCAACATATGTGCAATGGGCATTATGTGTGTCATGTGTATAAGGGCATTAATAAAGGTTGGCATAATGTGTAAGGGGCATTATGGTTATAAGGACATTAATAATGTGTGTCATGTGTAAGGGGCATTACTGTGTGGTATTATCAGGGGTGCCGAGAGAAAGGGGTAGGGTGTACAAATTACCCAGGCCAAAGTCTGATGGGAGGGCCCAGTGTGGGCCCCGGGCCCCCTCCCCTTAAATGACAGGAGCAGCAGCAGCTCTTCTCCTCTGCCCAGCACACACTGCTTTGTGCTGGGTTGCAGTGTGGCCATGGAGATGCTTAAAATACAATATTTTCTCAGGATTTTTTTCTAAGGGTATAATGTGAGGAGTAATGTATATAAGGTAAAGTGGTACTACAGTGTGATGTAATCTGAATAAGGGACACCATCGCATGATACTGTATAATGTGAATAAAGTTGCACTACTGTGTGGCATAATTTGAATTGGGGGTAAATTTGTGTGGCCATGCCCCTTACCAGCAAGAACACACCCCTGTTTGGGCTGCGCACCAAATGTGGGCACTGTTTCTATTTAAAATATTGCGGGTAGAAGCACCAAAATGATGACTGCTATGATGAGGGTTGATGGTGCTGGGAAAGGGGAGCAGGGTCAGAGGCGGAACTAGTGGCGGTGTTAGGGGGCACCAGCCAAAATATTGCCTAGAGCGTCATTTAGGCTAGGGCTGGCTCCGGGAATGTGTCTTCGCAACACATCCCCTCGCATGGTTGCGATGGGAAACAGTGGCGGGGGGGGGGGGGCTGCGTCACAAGGCCTCATTAAGCTGTAAGCTTCACCGCTTACCAAGTCAATAAGAATCACCCTCAATATTTGCCCTTGATTGCGCATATGTGAGTGCAACTATATCAGATCACAGTTTCAGAGCTGGCTGGGGGCAACACGACAGGACGGTGAGTTTTGTGGTAGCTGTCCGGTCAGCGCAAGCTGACACTATGACCCGGAACATGGCAGGCCTGCAGCTAGATTTCACAGCCAGGGGGGCAGCCGGTAATGTGTGAACGCTTTGCTGTGTAGCACCAGCAATGCACTTGCACTTCAGTAATCTGCCCACCAATTTTGACGGGCACATCACGGGGCAGAACCAGGAATATGGAGAGGCATCCCAACCTCCAATGTTAGCCATCGCCCAGCCACACTGAAATTGTGCACTGCTGCAAAATGCCATTGCAGCAATGCGAATAGGGAGGAAATACATTCAATTTCACTAACCATCAAATTACCCCCCTCTCCTTGTGCAGCACCGCATAACTCTGGTTTTACTAGGAGCTCCAATGGCCAGGCCCACCAGAACTCCAAGAAAACACTGGGGAGCCACCCATAAACATCTTCGGCTGTCAATCAGGCAGCATATGGTTTGGGATCACTGGCCGTCGCTGGTTGTGGCCACACGGCAAGCTCACACGTGCACACTGTGAACTGTGCATGCGCTGTAAAATTGACACTTACTGTATCTCACTCATTTTATGTTCTTGCAGGAGAAGAACAATCCGCTCACTCAGTTTCACATGGAGAATTTTTATATAAACACTGCATCTTTGTTTCTTGCCGGATCAGAGACAGTGAGCACCACACTAAGACATGGGTTTCAACAGCTCCTGAAACACCCTGACGTCACACGTAAGAAAGAAAGTCTGACCATGTCGGGTTTTACGGATATAGACAATTTTATCAATAACAGACTGATGTGGGGGGAATTCAATTGTGTGCATGCAAGCAGCCTCTAGATGGCACCCAACTGAGCTATTCATTTGTAGCTCAGTTCGTATGTGATTGGCTGCCGAGAATATACCTGGGGAACTGGCAAAAAATTTAATGTTTGATTCCATATTATCTCAATAATGAATACTAGAACTTAGAATAGAACTGTAATGTATTAAACCCTTTGAGTGCCAAGTGGATTTGTCAAAATTGGTGTGAAAATTGCCAAGCAAACATTTTTATCCATCATAATGACCTGTAATGGTACTGTATTCAGGAAATATATATCTTTCTTTGTACACAACATATTGTATTTGAATTTATATAACAAATGTGAGTAAAGCTGGAATTTTTAGCCAATATTTTGCACATCTGTCACATATATGTTAGCACTCAAAGGATTAACAAATTTGCATAGTGCTGTATATATATATATATATATATATATATATATATATATATATAATGAATACAGGAACGTGGGCAGGCACTCCACAGGCACTCCACAGCCAATAATGCAAAAAAATGATGCTTTTTATTGAAGTCGTTTCAATATCTATCCGCTATTGCCATCAGGTACAAAACATACTGTACATGCATAAGCTCACCTTAAATAGCCAGTGAAGACAATCAGCAGTGCAGGTGTGCATGCAGAAATAGCGCCAACGTCATCTGCGCAATCTACCGCAGGCACAACCTCCCTCCGCTTCACGCTTCAAAAGTAAAAGTTTCCTGCACCTCTCGTAAATGTTACCAGGGACTAGATAAAAAAAAATGCCTTTACAGCTAAGTTCCCAGAGATCCTTTGCAAGTGGAGAGTCCATTGACATGTGTATGACTGCATCACTGTTACGTGCATATTCTTGGTAATGAAGGATGTTTGGTAAAGAATCTTGTGCTCAGTTCTGGGTCAGCCCTATAACATCCCACTTTAATTACTGAAGTTCCATATTTCCTAGTCCTGCCCTAAACAGACTTTCTTCCCATAGCCTATTTGTAGTGCAGTGATTAGACTCATTTTCTTTGCTTGCTCCCATTCTTGATTAAAGAACTTTTCCAAGTTTTAAACTATGACATTACTCCTATTCCCAACCCAAAAGCAGTCCTTAGAGTAAACTTGCTAAATTCCTGATCCACCTTCTTAATCCCCATATATTAATCTACTTTTTTAACACTGTATATTTCATGCAAGCAAGTTATAACTAGGGAGGAGCGGTGCCATTGTTGAGGGCACATGCCCTAGGGCAGGGGAACCTCAGGCCGCCCACCCATCCGGCGGCTTTGTATGGAGTCAAATACGGAGGAATTCTCGTGAGAGGTTGGTAGTTCTTGCAAGATTCCTCTTGATCAACAGCAACTGGAGACTGTCAGTCCTATTCAGCAGCAGCCGCCGGAGCGTGGGACGGCTGCAGCAGGACAATTTGTAAGAGAAATTTTTACATATGGCCCCCGAAGGATTTTTTCCCCATACAAATGGCCCTTGGCACAAAAAATGTTCCCCACCCCTGCCCTAGGGAGTTGGCACAGTTTCTGCCAATTGGCAACTCTATTTGACATTGCAGGGTGCCTTCAGTGTAGCAAGCTGCAGCTAGGAGGATCCTTAGAATGCTCCTGTGATGCTCCAATTGTGGTCCAAAGAGCACGAAGGTGCAAAGCTGTCTGCCGCTCAGATTCTCATTGGTCCAGGCATTTTTCCCCTGCTACAGCCATGCACACAAGGTATTCTCCTTCTTCGGATTGCCCAATGGAGTAATCTTTACAATTGGCTTCTGGTGGCATCAAAATTTAACTCTCATGTACCTTATTCTTTTTCACTATAGATTATAACAAACAGCATCCTTTTATGGCTTTGTCTGTCTTTTATTTTATTATATTACTGTGTTTATCAAATATTGCAAACATGAAAAACTATCTCTAAAGGTGCATACACACGGTCCAATTCCGTTTTTTTTTATTCGATTTCTATTAGATATGAACTATTCAACTGCTCTGAAGTTTTTTCTACTCCTTTTTGATTTCCACTATTTTCTAATTCATTTTCCATTCGATGTGCATTCGATTTTCTATTCGATTTTGCTTCTATAAGCAAAATCAAGTAGAAAAATAGTGCATATCGCACCATGTGTATACTCTCTAAGAAAAATAATAACGATGATAAATATACAATTATTACTATTATTAATAGTCATATTCTCAGGAGTCTTGAAAGACAAAATATTTATATAATTCTTCATGACAGGTAAAGTACAAGAAGAAATTGACCAAGTGATTGGCAGGCAGCGAGCCCCTGAGCCAGAAGATCGAGCGTCTATGCCATACACAGATGCCGTCATTCATGAAATTCACCGTTTGGCCAATGTGCTGCCAATGAACCTTCCACATTCAGTGTCTAAGGACACCATGTTCCGTGGATTTATGATTCCTCAGGTACTACTCTTCCAGCAGTATTAAGTATGTCATTCATCTTACTTTATCTATGCAATGAGTCAGGGTTGGATTGTGCCTGCGGAAAAGTGGAAAATTTCCCAGAGAGGATGGGTACAACTGTATAAAATATAGTATTATTAATTAAATAATCCCCAAAAAATCACTAAAAAAATACAACCTGGAGGTGATACAGCATTTTAGTCTAATCAATTTTCACCATGAAGACGTTCACTAATATTTAGTCAACATTTTCCTTATTAAGAAATTCCTATTTTGTTATAGTTACATTTTAGTCACAAAAAAAACCTCACCGACAAAGTTTTAGTCTAAATTTTCAACCAAAAAATTAACATTGGTATGGACTCCATTATTTGTTCCCTTTTGTTTCCAACAAACTTCCTTTGTTTGGGAAATTATTGTTCTGACAATTTTGAGAAGTAACAGTCAAAAGGAATGGATTAATATTGCAAAACTTGCAATTCAGATTTATCTTCTGTATCATTTAAAGCACAGTATGTTGCTCTTGCAACAAATGATAACCTTAAATATAAGGTACAATTTCTTGCATCAACATTTCACTAAATAGATAATGTAACCTATAGTTGACTGCTCTCTCTCTCTCTCCATCTCTCTGTATTTATGTGTGTGTGTATATATATATATATATATATATATATATGCCAGTCATTAACAGGGGCGTAGCGAGGGCGGAGCCACCGGAGCACGCGCTCCGGGCGCAGAGAGATCAAATGGTGCCAGAGCCGCGTGCCACCGGCTCCCCTACCCTGCTTCCCCGCCCAGCTGCAGCGCTTACTTACAGTAGTAGTCGGAGTGGAGGTGCCGAGATTTAGCTGCCTGTGACTCAGAGGCACCCGGCAGGTCAGAGCAGCAGGGACAGTGGCATCATGGGTATTGTAGTTTATATGTTACTGCTCTAACTTTGAGCAGTTAACGTTTAAACTACAAATCCCATGAGGCCATGCTTTGCCCTGGGAGGAAGTCTCACACACGTGAACTTGTGAGACAGACAGAATGGGAACCGCGCTGGTGGGATCAGGATGCAGTCAATGAATACATTTGAGAGTTCAGAGTTCAGATGATAAGGCTGTCCTGGAGGGAGATAGCTCTAGATGCTCTCCCTCCCCCTACCTCCCCTGTGTTTATCGAAGCAGGAGCAGCAGTGTCAGGAAGAGGGAAGTGTCTCAGAGCAGCAGCTAGGGATACACAGCTCCGGCCAGGCGCACCTGCACCCCGACCCACTTAGTGTGGTCGAGGTCATCTCCACTTTTCTTGCTCCCAGTGTCAGGAAGAGGACTCCTACAGGCACAATATGTGCTGACTTTTTCACTGCCTTGGTAAAGATCGTTTTTTTTTATAAGATAATTAAATTGGTAGCTTATTCAGTATTATCTGTTACTATTCACCTCCTGCAAACAAATTGGTGTGGGTGTGTGTACATGTATATATATATATATATATATATATATATATATATGTATATGTATAATGGGCATCATGTGTGGCTTATGTGCAATTGGCATTACGGCATGTGGCATTATGTGTAATGTGCATTAAGGTGTGTCCTGTAATGTTAGGCTGTGCCCCCTTTTTGCCACGCAAGAGCCCTGCCTACTACAAATCTGGGTCTGAGTGTGTGTGTGTGGGGGGGGGGGGGGGGGGGGGCGCGAAACATGCCCTTGCTCCAGGCACCGTGGCTCCTAGCTACACCCCTGGTCATTAACAGGGTGCACTCACCAGCCTTCTTGCTTGCAGACAAAAAGTTTTAATGCTTCAACAGGGTATAGTTACATGACAGTGGGACCGCGAACCCACTGTCATGTAACTATGGCCCTTATTCTGGTTCGTGCGGTACGGCCCGCGTGCGGCCGTACCGCCGATGTTTTCCGTCTGCACATGCGCAGAGGTCAATCTGCGCATGTGCAGGCGAATTCGCCGCACATAACGTTAGTACGCCGCAAAGGGGGCGTATAGGGGCGTGAGGGGCTTCATGCCCTCATTTCCCTATGTATACGCCCCGCGTTTCATGGGCGTTCCCATGCAAACGCGGGGCGTACGCATGGTAATGAGGCCATGACGCAACTCATGGGGGCGGAAAGCTGACGTCGCCGGATGTCAGCTTTCAGCCCCCATACAAGCTACCACACGGACGATTGTCCGTGTGGTCTCAGCTTGCGGGAGCTGCCGCGGCGTGCGGACCTGCCTTCGATGGTCGACGACCATCGAATGCAGGGGGCAGCTCCCACCATGGTGGAGGCGTACGCCTCCACCATTTTCATGCGGATCGGCAGCCGTCCGTGTACGGACGGCCGTGCCGATCCGTCTTGTAGGCGGGGATTCGTCTGGTGCGGTCGGAGCCGCATATGCGGCTCGACCGCACCAACCAGAATAAGGGCCATACCCTGTTGATGCATTAAAACTTTTTGTCTGCAAGCAAGAAGACTGGTGAGTGCACCCTGTTATTGACTTGCATATAATTGGAAGGACCAATATTTGGGACTTTCTGGTATTGTGGCACCCCAGCTGTTGGCTAATGGAGGAGAGTGCTGTCCTATCTAGATGGATATATATATATATATATATATATATATATATATATATATATATATAGCTTGGCAGAGTCTGTCACTCTCGCAGACTTGTTAATAAGAAGACACAACACACCAGGAGTGGGTCAACGTTTCGGAAGTCGGTTTACTTCCTTTTTCAAGACAAAAGTGCAGTACAAAGCAAAAAGGTGCTATAGCTTACCTATATTTGTTACACGAGTAGGTTGTCCCATTACGTATGACGTTGGACTGCCCTCAACCACACTTCCGGTCCGGCGTCTCCCGGGAGTGTGACTGCCACGTCATTACCGTCTGGGAAGCTCTCGGTCAATCAGAAAATGGGAGTAGCAAGACGGCGTCTCTGTTGCTGGGCAACCAAAAATAGCAGGCTGGTGCATAAGAACAAAATGAGAGTGAGATACAATATAATAAAAGTGAGCAAGGATTAAGAAGTGACATGGTTAGTCGCAACAGTAGGCATCAATATGAAAACTAATATGTTAATAAGTAATATCACTGCATATAAGCAAACTATGTATGATCGACATTCCTGTGTCGGAAGGTGCAGTAGAATGATATAATAATTATTAATGAACAAAAAGTTGGTGGCAGAATCCAGCTTTCATATACATAGAGAGACTATCTATAGAAACATATTCAAAGTGAAATGTTCATTCAGTCCCTTAGGGCTGACGGTGTCCAGTGTATGGATCCACAGTTCAAAGCTTTAAAGGATTTATCTGCATATAATGATATTGTTATTTGCCCCGCGGATAAAGGCGGAGCGATTGTTATTCAAGATCTATCTGCTTATAAACATGAAATAGAAAGACAATTGTTCGATCACTTGGTTTACAGGTTGCTTGACGAGGATCCTACCCTGATATTTAGTCGGGAATTGAAAGAGATATTGAAAATTGCTGTTGACAATGGTGCTATCTCACAGGATTTGGCTAATGCATTGGTTCCATCATGCCTGGTGGTCCCCTTGCTGTGTACGTTGCCCAAGATCCATAAAGGGCTTGTGGATCTTCCTGGGCAACCAATTATTGCAGCAAGGGGATCACTATTTCAAATAGTATCCACGTATCTGGATACATTGTTACAACCGTGTATTATTAACAGTGTTGGCCACATCAAAGACAACACATGTTTTCTGAATGCTTTAGCGGAAATTAAGGAGTTACCATCTACTGTAATTGTCTGCTATGCAGTGTAGACATTTCAAGTCTATACACGGTAATACCTAATGAAGATGGACTTGCTGCTGTACGGTCATTGATTAGTGATAATCCCTTGTATAATGGGCCACCTATAGGTTTGGTCCTGGAATTGTTAAATCTGGTTCTTACCATGAATTATTGTTTATATGATGGGAAATTCTACCTACAGACCTCCGGGTGTGCGATGGGGTCCAATGTGGCCCCATCGTACGCCAATGCCTACATGATGGTCGCGGAGCGTAACATTTTTTTCCGTAATGATATGGTGACACCCTATATTAAAATGTTTTCCCGCTATATCGATGATATTTTTGTTATATGACAGGGCACTGAACAGCAGTTTGTCCATTTCATTGAACAACACAACTGCACTAATGATCCAATTAAATTTACATTTTCTATCGATACCTCATCTATCCATTTTTTGGATGTTAAGGTCTCGATTTTGAATGGGGTGTTATCCACCTCATTATTCAGTAAGCCAACTGACCGCAATGTGATGTTGCATGCCACAAGCTTTCATCCCAAAACCTGCAAATATAGCCTGCCTTATTCGCAATTTGTTAGAGCGAATAGGATTTGCAGTGAGGAGGGCGATGCGGAACATCACATTGATGCCATGATTGATAAGTTTGAAACTCGCGGATATGACCGTGAACTATTATTGAAATCGAAGGAGAAAGCTATGTTGAAGCCCAGGCTTGAATTTCTTAGCCCCAAAAAGAAGGTAGTCACTGACTCTATTAAGATGCCATGGGTGAACCATTTCAATACCCAGAGTGACAAGATTCATCAATTGGCTAAGTCCTTGTGGCCGATTGTACGGTCTGATCCTGCTTTGGGTTATGCCCTGCTATACCCGAGGCAAAACGATCAGAGACTGGGTAATGAAAACTGATGTAACAGGTATTAATCAACAGCAAAGTGTTCCAGGGAATTTTTTATCATCTAAACCTGGTTGTTTTAAATGTCTGAACTGCACTACATGCAGATCACTCATTGCCGCCTCCAGAATTAATCACCCCCACAGTGGTAAGCCTATTAACATCAGATATAGGGTATCATGCCAAACTAAATTTATTGTATACATGATAATTTGTCCATGTAGCTTATGCTACGTTGGCAAAACGGAGTGTACCCTGCGTGAATGGATGGCGGGTCACTGCTCTGCTATCAAAAAGGCTTTGGAGAAGGGTACAAGTGATCAGCCTGTGGCAAGGCACTTTGCCGAGGCTGGTCACAGTATGGCAGTTTTGCGGTATATTATAATTGATCACATTCCCACATTGATCACATTCCCAGCAGTCCGTGACGGGGTGATCGGGCATTGAAACTGTTGCAGCGTGAATCAATGTGGATTCACAAATTAGTTTAAATGACTATGCTGGACTACACAGTTTTTTATAACTTATACCATATACATTTTATATATATATATATATATATATATATATATATATATATATATATATATATATATATATATATATATATATATTACACAATTAGCAAACTGACTAGACAATTAGTCAGTGACCAAGCGTCATAGCGAAACACGTGTCTGACGCGCAGGACACACCTCCCCGAGGACACCCTCTCCATTGCATCACCCCGGACACGCCGCTCAGACACATGCCGCCCGCTCCATCGGCAGTAAGGTAAAGCAGGCTTTAGCCTGCCAACTCCCACATTGAAGGGGGATATCCCCTGCCATTACTTCATCCCTTGGGGATTACCGGTCGAAACGCCGCCCCGGCGTCAGGCACTCTGCCGCTTCACGAGCGCAAAGGAAAAAGCAGGCAGAAGCCTGCCAGCACCCCTTCATCAAGTATTATTATCCAGTTACAGCACTGGTTATGCAGTGCACCAGCACCTTATTTGTCAATTGATGATAATGAGGATCACAATATTGATGTTCATCTGACACAGCTCTATTACAGGTAGCAATAGGCGGGCCAGTTCACATAGAGTGGCTTACCTAGAGGCTTATACGCTATAGTGTGTTTGATCTTGTGCTATTTCAGACAGATACCTAAACACGCTACAGCTCAACGTGCAGATTGATTGAATATTGTACCAATACTTAATGGTGGAGTTCAAAGTTCCACTACATATGTGTGCTGTGCTGACACAGCCTTAATCCTCACAGACAGCAGGTGATTTTTTTTCCTACCTAAAATCCAATATCGTATTCAAACTGTTAGTAATATCACACTTGTACTGGATACAGCCAACATCATATTCTATGTGAATGCACAACCTATATTCGCCCACTTGTGTACTATGCTAATTGCCTGTATACTAGAACTGAATGTGACCTTACAGCTCTTGTTGTCTTATTTATGCTAATATTCATCTTTTGATACCACGGCACCTATTGCCATTTACTTTCATAACAACTTTTACTCTAAATGAACTCTATGTCAATTGTGTTGTTACCACTGTTTAACTAAAGAGACTGTCTCATGGTGTGGAGACTGTCTCAGGGTGACAATTACCCCGAAACAGAACCTCCTGTATATGAACTTAACCTTAGAACGAACCGCCAATGTTCTGTTCAACAACAGTGCTTAAACAAACCCCGGGGTGAACCGGGTGGTCAGATCAATTAAACCCTGACACCCGGAACACTAGCCTTTGATTGGACTGAGGGTACATCCATTCATTTTTTCCAATGTTCTCCAATCCCTCTGTAACTATCACTTATACCAATTCAGGCAACTCGCCGTAACGCCATTTTATTTTATTTTCTCATTCAAGGGAGGACTGCCTTGCCCCTCTCTCTCATCCACAATCCTATACTGTGTACGATTGTGGACAGCAGAAGCGGGGTCGAGACTAACACATCCGACCAACTATCATATCCACAATCTTAACTTTAAGTGACTCTCTCATTGGCATCACCAGAATCTACCTCCCTGCAATGCTCACATGGTAACAGGGAGAGACTCCTAGGGGTTAGCCAACAGCAGAAGCACGCTCCAGCTCACTTCGGATCAGCGTTGCTCTCTCAATATTCATCTACAGCCATACCTCACTGAAATTGCCTGGTACCATCCGAACCCAGAAGCTAAACAGTGATGGGCCGACCCAGTACCTGTCTGGGGAACTAACAGGGAATAGTCGGTGCTGTAGCTCACCATAACAGCAGAAGCAAATGCGCTGTGGGAGTTATGCATGACCATTATCCTTTTTCTCCCTCTTCTCACCCCATTTCCTGATCCTCTGTCCACTGTCCCCCAGCATTTTCATCTCTTTCGGGTACTAAGGAGGTGTGTCCTGCGCCACCATAACTGTTATTTTCCTCCACGATAAAAAATTCAGATGTCAAATTATTGACTTTTCATTTATTCTATTTTTAGAGGAACAGTTGATGTATAAAGAAATTTTCGCTACATATATCTATAAACCCACCACTAAGTCGGGTTTTTTCTGATTTATTCCTTCAAAGTGGAGGGATGAACCAAACCTTTATTTTAAGTGTTGAACCATTAAAAGTTACATTTTAATATGTATAAATCATTTCACTATCATTTTTCATATTGTTTATAAGTGTGCCCCAAAAAGCCTTGTCGGGTTCCCTTTGAGTCGCCTCCAGACTCCATTTTTACAAGTAGCAAACTGTCAGGGCTTATCATAGTTATCACTATCCATTAGTGATAGCTATGATAAGCCCTGACAGTTTGCTAATTGTTTACATAGTATTAAATGCTAAATGGTTAATACACATGATAGCTAGTAAGTGTATCTATCTATGTTATATATTGTGTGTGTGTGTATATATGTATATATGAAATAAATGCAGGCTGGCACTCTGGGGTCTTGAAAAAACGTGTTGTATTCACAGGTGTGTGGGTGATAACAAGCTTAACAAGCTTATCACCCACACACCTTGACAAAGGGGGACCACCCCCGAAACGTTGGTTTCGTTGCTGTGAATACAACATGTTTTTTCAAGACCCCAGAGTGCCAGCCTTCATTTATTTCATACGCATTCCCCCCGGAGGGGCACCAGGGCAGCTGAAAGTAAAGTAGAGAGTGCCGGGCCGCATCAACCCCTATATATATATATATATATATATATATATATATATATATATATATATATATATATAGAGATAGATAGATAGATAGATAGATAGATAGAGATATCTATCTATATATATATATATATATATATATATATATATATATATATATATATAGTTGTGCTTATAAGTTTACATACCCTAGCAGAATTTGTGATTTTCTGGCCATTTGTCAGAGAATGAACAACGGGGACTTAGAGCATCTAGATGCTCTATCTGACCTATCTATCTGAGCGTAGCTGTGTTGTTTTCTGCTTACAATGTGTTACCGGGCAACATGCGCCGGAGGGATATGACTTCACTAGTGGTACACTTCTGTACACTTCTGGATGCCACTATACCGGACAGTTGGCGGGTGCAGGGGTGAATGTGAAACCCTGCTGCTGGTCACTTCTTCACGATCCCCATATTTTGATGAGATTGTACATCAGAATTATCTGCTGTGAAATTCGTGCAATTTAAAAGTCACTCCTGATCTTTTCCGAATATTGGAAACCAACCGGAGCGCTTCATGAATTACCTGCCTCCAGACTCTATCTGTATAGGACACATATAGTTTCTGCTGGCTACATTATCTGCCCCTGATGAAGTCAGGAACTGACGAAACGCGTTGGGCTATCTTCTCCTGAATTGAGCAGCACTTATTTGAATCTGTACAGCATATGCGCTATCTTTTTCTGTATTGAGCAGCATTTATTTGTATTTGTACACCATATGTATTTGTGATACCCTATTATGGGTTTTTTACTCCTATTTTTATATTAAACGGTTAATTCCGATCTGTATCTGTATCTGTTGGATATTGAATAGCGCCCTCTGAAACCCCCTTCTTCCCATTTCTATTTCTGGGTCTTGTCTAACAGAGAACCCCTCAGAGGTGCTGCTTTCACTCTATAGAGCGCAGAAAGGGGTTCCCCCATTTGTCATATATATATATATATATATATGCGACCACCGGACCGGCACTGTCCATGAATATTCAAAGAGGCTGCGTGCCTTTGTCAGAAGTCAAAGTAGAGAGCTGTGTATCCAAAGTAGAGAGCTGTGTATACGGCTCGTTTCGGGGAAAGTTCCCCTTTCTCAAGAGACTTGTACCTGCCTCTTGAGAAAGGGGAACTATCCCCGAAACGAGCCGTTGGGGCTATGTTACAATAAAATCCTTTTTACTTGGATACATGCTGCAGTGACGTGTCTGTCTCCTGGATTCTACCTGGGATACACAGCTCTCTCTCTCTCTCTCTCTCTCTCTCTCTCTCTCTCTCTCTCTCTATATATATATATATATATATATATATATATATATATATATACAATATCTGTGGTCCGGCACTCCTAACAACTGGCAATAGCCTGGTCCGGTGCCTTCACAGATAATGAAGTATAGGGACGGGCTTGAAAACAGTTATTATATATATATACATACATACTGTACATATATATATATATATATATATATATATATATACAGTGGTCGAAGTGGGGCGGTATACGGGGGTATGGCATACCCCCACTTTAATCTGAAGATAAAAAAAAAAAGTTTTTTTTCCCCCTCAGGATGCTCTCTGATCACTCAGCAGCACATATTGTGCTTTTGTAATACCCCTGTACAATGGGGCAGTCTGGCAGGGGACGTTGATGGACAGGGGGGTGTCCGAAGGTGCGCACTATATTCACTCTTTACTTTTCCATACCCCCACTTCAAAATTTCCATACCCCCACTTCAAAATTTCCACTTCGACCACTGTATATATATATATATATATATATGGTGGCAGACCAGAGTATTGTATGTATTTGATACTTTCTCATATCCTTAAGTTGATACAAAGTTGTATCCGTAACTTCATCCACAAATCTATTCTGTCTGGTACTTATGGTCTTTGTGTATTTATTTTTAATATCAATGTAATAGTGAAAACTTTGGTGGAGTTTAACAGGAGAGAGTCTCTCCCTCAGCTTCCTCATCTTGCAGCACATCATTGCTGTATCCAATAGTGCTGAGGTATTCACATAATTCACTATTGACATTAATGGCTGGTGTAGTCTTTAGTAAACAAGCATCAGTATTGTCATTTCAGTATGCTCTCCTGAGACATCCCGTGATTAACAACTTTTCTCAGGTCTCAAGACTTCAAGATCACAAAGTGCGGTAGGGTAATTTGTAGGACAATGGCGCTGTGCCAATTTCCTGAAAACATGCACAAGCCCAGTAAATTCTGGTGCTGTTTAGAGTCTACTGCATTGCCGGCTAGAGAGAATGGATCCTGGAGGGAGAGAACACATGTGCCCCCTACTCTTTTAATTCCCCCTTGTTAACTATGCATGATTTAATTATGATTTCTTCTTTTCTGCTCCACAGGGTACAGATGTACTTCCTGTCCTGACATTCGTTCTCCAAGATACAAAATACTTTCCTGATCCATCTACTTTTAATCCTGATCGGTTCTTAGACGAAAATGGAAGTTTTAAAAAGAATGATGCGTTCCTGGTATTTTCTGCAGGTAATGTGCAAACTCAGTCTGCAAAATCAGAATTTTCCATCTGCATTACCTAATATTTACTTAGAACTAATGTTTGGGGACAAAGTCCACATTATGCTGGTCAGCTTTAATTAAAAATGTACAACTGGCTGGGATTGTGACAAATGTTTCTTTACATGTAGTCAGTCATGTTGTATACAGTGGGAAGGAACTAAGGAATAAGAAGCCAGGACGAGTGGAAATAAAGTTCTAAATGAAGCTATAGAATTTGACTACTTTGTCTTTCCTCTTCTCCCCAGGATTGCGCTCCTGTCTTGGGGAAGGATTGGCCCACGTTGAAATGTTCCTCGTCCTCACCAGTATTCTGCAGAATTTTGATATCACGTCTCCCGTAGATATCAAAGACCTGGATGTCTCACCAGAAATGGTTGGGCTCACCAGTGTGCCACGTCCTCACAAGATGGGCTTTGTTCCACGTTGAGTAATGCAAATGTAGACAATGGGGCTCATCCAATAATCAAAAATGAGCTGGCCACCAAGCACCAGAATCAGTCTCTAACCCTCTCAAAAAGTTTAACATTGGATTAACAGTAATGCACTAAAACAAGCTCCTCGCCTATATAACAGCATTGTTTAGGTGTAAATGTGCATTGGAATCTTTAAACTTCCACACCATGGGAAACAGACAACCAGTGTCCAAGCTCACATAAGAATAACTTCCAATTACACAATGCAAACAAGGGTACTTGTTTCCTAGCACGGCGCCGGGTCCCATCGCATACCTTAACTTAAGGTATGCGATGGGACCCGACGGACCCGATTTTGTGCTTTTTTTGAGGTTTCCAGACGAATGTAAAATCGGGTCTATCGCATGCCATTATAATGGCATACGATGCGACCGACCCGATTTTACATTGTAAGCATTGTATGTAATGTTAAATTCCTATGTAAAATCGGGTCCATTGTATGCCATTATAATGGCATACAATGCGACCAATGCGATGGACCCGATTTTACATAGGAAGCAATGTTAAATGGCCCCCCATACCCAATTTTTGATTGTATACCCACCCTGATGGGTAATTTCTATGACAAATGCACCCTCATTGTTAACGCCACCCCATGATGAACGCCAACCCGAAGCGTGGCGAGTGCAGCGAGCCTGCGAGGGGCGGCGGTACACGTCCTCCGACCTTTTCATACCCCCACTATCCACATCGGCGTGGGGTTGATTTTATATAGTGTGGCGAGCCCCGCGAGGGGCCGCGTAATACGTCTGAAGTAATGCGCATCTGCTCACCACGCTTCGGGCTCGGTGGCTCGCTGCACTTGCCACACTATATAAAATCAACTCCACATCAACGTGGATAGTGGGGGTATGAAAAGGTCGAAGGACGCGTACCGCCGCCCCTCGCGGGCTCGCTGCGCTCTCGCCACGCTTCTGGTTCACATTGATCGTGGCGTGGCGTTAACAATGGGGGGGGGCATACAATGAAAAATGGGGTCTGGGGGGCATATAACATTGGGGCCAATGTAAAATCGGGTCTCAGGGACCATATAACATTGGTTCCAATGTAAAAAATTGGGTCGGTCGGGTCAATCGCATTGCATGCAATTTGGTTGCATGTGATGCGATAGATCCAATTTGTGCAACCAGATTGCATACAATTAAAATCGGTGGCGCCGTGCTAGGAAACAAGTACCCAAACAAGCAAGCTTTTCTTAATGGTTACATTTATAAGTTCTTTGGGGGGGGGGTCCCCACTTCCCCAGGACCCCAGCCCATGTTGACAGGTCAGAGGGATAAATGCTTTGGCCGGGGGGACTTGTATAAAAAGTCTCCCCCCGGCTGTGGCATTACCCTGCTGGCTGATTGGGCCCGGTGCTGGTACTTTAAATACGGGGGACCCCTAGTCATTTTGTCCACCGTATATTGGGAACCAGGACCGGCCCTTGAGCCTGCTGCTAGTTTTTTTAAATCAAGGGAACCCCAACATGATTGTCCCTGTGATTTTATGAAACCTGGACCGGCTCTTTGAAAGAGGGGGGACCCCATGCCGTTTTTTAATTATATTTTTATACAAAATCACATGTCTTAAAATGCGCACATTTTCATGACTGAAAATGCGCACATTTTCATGTCTAAAAGTCACACTAAATCGCACCACATCGCATTTTGCAGCAAATTTGCATCACATTACATATATGAATTCGCAGCAAAAAAATTGATTTTTGCATATGCGATTTGGTGAGATTTTTTTCAATTTTGAAAAATCGCACCCTATTACATTTCGCCCTTAGACTTTAGAGGAGAGAATATTTCATTCCCTTAAAAGAAAAACCTTTTTTTACGCAGGGCGGTAAAATTGTGGAATTCTCTTCCTGGAGAAGTGGTTTCGGCAGAGACAATAAATTCATTTAAAATAAGGTTGGAAAATCATCTTTTGGGCAAAACCATCCAGGGGTACTAATAACCATCTTAATATGTACATAATTGAATCAGATTTCAGTTTATATAAGGGTTGATCATGCACTTTAATAACGTAGGTTGAACTTGATGGACGCAAGTCTTTATTCACCATTAACTACTATGCAACTATGTAACATTACATTTACCAAGTTCAACAAATATATTGTAAATCCCCAATTAGATATTACTGCCCAAATTGTACAAATACCAATATTAAACAAGTTTTAAAAAAATGTTGTACTTTGCTAAATTTTTATTGGGTTAACGATGTTATTCTTTCAAAAAAACAAAGCAAATACCCTTTGATTTAATAATATTGAAAAGCAGAATTTTTACGATATTCGTCATATTGGCCTGTACATCCGAATAGTAGACAGTCAAGAGAAAAGAGTAAAGAGAAAAGCAGGATTACAGCAATGGTCTAGCAAGAGAGACAATTGAGAGAGCCAAGAAAGGACAGAATCTCACCATTCACTGAAGTTATTTATTATTGAGGATGATGAGAAATAAAGTTATTAATTGTTGAGATACATGATAAGAGAGCACTATTTAGATATAAAACAAAAGAAACAGTGCACAAGAAATTATCACAGGAGGATAATAGCGTCATATTATTAAACAGTCACATATTGTCATTGAGAAGTTAAAACTACAGTAGGTAAAACTCTGGAGTTGCCACACACAAGTATCATAAGCAATGAATAGTGTAACTTGAGTCAATATATATAAAAACATCATGAACATGCCATAGCATAGCCACTAGGTGGCGCTGTATTGCTGTCAAGAAAGTCCAGGAAATAGAGATGGGCAAAACGGGTCACTAAGAAGAGCTGGGATCTAGTAATCAATCCGTGAAAAGATCTAGATCTTTTAGACAGATCATCGGCTCACTTTGAAAAAAGGGGTAATTTGATAATAATGAAGCATAATTTGTTTTAAAATGATTTATTGACATTTTTTCAAAACTTTTTTTCTTTAAAACAGTGAGCTGAACAAATAAGGACGTACATGACCAAATAAAACACTGATCGATGTCTGGGTGCAGAATCACCGTCGATGGCAACCATCGATGGCGCCTACACCGATGGCCATCCCTAGCAGCAACAGCAGCCTTGTTATTCTTTCTTTCACTTTCACTGTACTCAGTCTCCAGAGTTGGTACATCTCAGCTGCCATAGATTGCAGTGCTGAGCTCAGTAAAATGCATTGTAATGAAAAACGTAACTGAAAGTAAAAGAATGACTGTTCACCTTTTTAGGATCAGCATACCCTCCAATTGTACCGATTTAGCCAGTACAGTACCATTTTTTAACAGTCTGTACCGGCTAAATCAGAATGTACCGATTGTACCGATTTTTGCAAAATTCATATGGCTCCTACTTCTGTCTATTATTGTCCACGACGCAGAAGGAAAGGGTCATTCTGCCGAATATGGCCCCACTCCGGCACCCTCTCCGTTCCCAGGGGTGCATTGCCACGGGTCCCGGCAGCGTGTGTCGGCGTCATGACGTCACACAGCCGGCGGACCTTCTGAAGAGCATAGAGTCTGGTAACTGTATGTTACCTTTTTCTGCAGTGCAAGAGCGCCGGACAGTGAGTGTATATAGCCGCCGCCGGGGGGAGTGCGTGCAGGCAGGTGCAGAGTCAGCTAATGGCAGGGGGTGCGGACAAAGGCATAGGGAGGGTGGAACCTGTGGAGCTCACGCTCCACACGTTAAAACTTTCAGAGGGTGCCAAGCCGCCAGGAGAGGTCACTGCTTCTCATCCCCGATGCCGCTGCAGGCGCCTTCCATCAGCTATGGGGGGGGGGGGGAGAGGAGAGGAGAAGAGAAGCCCCTAGCAGCGAACTTTGCACATGAGAGCTTCCTGCTGTTGAAACTGCAGGTGAACATCACTAACACCCCTCCTCTCATGCTGTTGGCTGAGCTTGGTTTAGAAGCAGAGTCAGTGCAAGGTAAGCCGCAAGTAGAGAGGCTGCTGGTGCACCTCATCTGCTGGAGTTGTGGCTGCACTATGTGGATGCAGTGAGTGCGCTATTATGCAAGTGCAGTAGCTGAATTGTGTGCTTAAAGAATATATATCTATAGTGTATAAAAATGCTCAGTACGTATTCGGAAAGGGGGTGTGGACACCCCCTTCACAATTGGCCACGCCCCTTTCCGAATGTGTACCGATTTCTAACATTCACATGTTGGAGGGTATGGATCAGCGACTCACTCACTCCTTTAATGGATCAGTCCAAAAGATCCGCTTCATTCACGAATGACCCATCTCTACCAGGAAGCTTCCGCTATAAATAAATAATGTGCACTGACAGTGAGTGATTAGATGTTCTATTGAACTTCCTCCATCTTCTACAGTAGTGCTGGAAAGACAACTGATGTCTGATTTCATAAACCACTGAAGGGTTCTGGAGATGCTGTCACTTTAAGAAGCTAGTGTTAGTTTACTGGGAGATCTGATGATGGAGCATTGGCCAATGGGGTGCAAGAGGGGAGGAGTGAGCAGTTAGAAAGTGAAAGGAAGTCATCTATCTTTCTGTGTTTTGCCTCCCTTCTATCCCGATTTTATTATGTTGGGCAGCTTGGCTATATGTTTTACTTTTAAGTAGCTAGTCGGTGTGCTCTCCTGACATTGCTATATGTAATTAAACCCATCGTCCTGGACAGGAGATGGGTTACACCACCTGCACGGGTGGGTTGCCAGTTGGAGAGTGGCTGTTGTGTGTGTGTGTGTGTGTGTGTTTCTGTTACCCTTGACAGTTCTTTAGTGCCGCCACCATTTATAGTCAGATGTAATAGTCAACTTGTCAATCAATAAATCTGACATTACTTTGAAAAGCCAGCACTTGTGTCTGTGCCTTCTTTTAGTGGTTAAGGGTTTAAAGTGTTAAGTTATTTTGAAGTGTCATGCATGAAAGATACCCAATGGTGAGTTACAGTATGTGTGTTAACTAGAAGGTCACATGGACTAAACTCAAACACAAACTAATCCAGATGGGAAAAAGAGGCAGTTGTGCCAGAGAAGTCCTTTTCGTTGCTGTGGTATTCATGGGGCATTGCTTAGGCATCTGTGTTTTAGTAGAATAAAATACCTGTATTACAAATTTCATTATTGATTGCAAATATTATATCATGGAATAAACAAATACTGTACTAACCTAAAAAAGGGGGCTGCTAAACTGTTGGATTTCAAAAGCTGCAGAACCCTTTGTTTGTGTTCCTATTTACCATATATTTGTATTTTACATTATTTATTAATGGTTTGTTAAATAATGAACACATATTCCGCAGCGCTTTATAGAGAATATTTGAACATTCACATCAGTCAATGCCCCAGTAGAGCTTACAATCTATATTCCCTACCACATGAACATGCACAGACATTTATTATAGGGCTAATTTTGTTGGAAGCCAATTAACCAACCAGTATATTTTTGGAATGTGGTAGGAAACCCACACAAGCCTGGAGAGAATATACAGACTCCGCGTAGTTAGGGTCGTGGTGGGGATCAAACCCATGACCTCAGCGCTGTGAGGCAGTAATGCTAACCATTACACCATCCATGCTGCACATAATTTCATTACACGAAATTCATATTGAAAATATGAAGGCACCAGGACAGAACTTGTGAATAAGCTCTATCCTGGAGAATGCATGGAAACAAAGTAACAGCCGCAACTGTCACTTTGCTTCAAGGCTTGAACTATGTGTGCACATTTGTATGCTTGATGCGTATAAGCCAGCGGTTCCCAAACTTTTTTGAATCACAGCGCCCTATAGCATCAAAATGTTTTCAAGGCACCCCTAGGCCAAATGTTTTTTTATTGAAAAAATATAAAATTGAGTACATTGGGGGAAATTTACTAAGAATACGAATACGATATATCGTATTCGTATGCTTAATACGAATGCATACTGTTTCAGCCGTATGCAAATTCGTGTTCTGGAGGGTTACTTACAAAGCAGTCAAATACGACTGCTTTGTAAACCTCCGATGTCGTATTGATTCGTATTAGCGGCCATTGGTCGGTAGGGTTAATGTTTCTGCCGCGGGACCTTATATAATGTGTCCCCCGGCTGTGACATTACCCTGCTGTCTGGTTGGGCCTGCGGCTGGTTCTTAAAATACGGGGGACCCCTACTCATTTCATCCCCCGTATATTGGGAACCAGCCCCAGCCCTGGAGCCTGGGGCTGGTTTTAAAAAATCGGGGAACCCCTATTTGCTGGGTTTCCTAATTTTTTTATTACCAGCCCGGCTCTTTCAGCCTGGTGCTGCTTACGGCCGTGGGGGGGACCCCACGCCATTTTTTTATTTATTTTTTTTCTATTTTTTTTTACACTGAAGCCTGCACGGATCTGACTGATTTGTGCAGGCTTCTGCCAAATACCGTTTTACGCCAATTAGCGGCCGTATTTTCAATACGGCCACTTAGTAAATCAGAAATCACCATTCTTTTAAATGGTGATTCCTGTTGTATTCTATCGATGGTGTATTCATTCGTATTTGTAAAATAATACAAGATAAACGTGATTGCCTGTATAACGTGATTGCATGTATCCACATGCACCCCATTACCCCCACTTTTTATTACAGATGGGTCTTGTCCCATCTTGGCAGGGGATGGCGCTGGCGTCGCCAGCCGCCATCCCCCGCCAGCGCCATGGCAATGGTGAGAAGGGGACGCGCGCGCACGAGAGGCGCGCGCGTCCCCTTCCGATGGCGCTTCCATCCGTTCCCCCGGGTCCCCGCCGGCTTGCCGGCGGTAACCCGGGGTCCCCGCCGCCTGCCCGCATCCCCCCCTAACCCCCCCTAACCCTGTCCATCTCCCTGAGGCGGAGACGGACAGGGTTTCCGTCGCGCTGGCGACGGAGACTGAGACGCGCGTGCGCGTGAGACGCACGCGCGTCTCAGTGCATTCGCTGGCGTGGCTGCTGGCGGGTCGCCAGCACAGACGCCATGGCGACCCGCCAGCAAGGATGGGACAAGACCCATCTGTATTTACCAAAAATTCACAAATCACTTGTTTCACCACCCGGTCGTCCTATAATTTCAGGTGTTGGGTCCCTCACAAACAATTTATCACAATTTGTTGATCACTATCTACAAGGTCACGTAGAGGGCCTGAGATCATATATTAGAGATACCAAACATTTTCTCAATAAAATAAAATAAATAAAATGGAAAGATGGCAATCATCTGCTCACTTGTGATGTTAAGGCCCTGTATTCTAACATACCCCAAAAACAGGGGGTAAAGGTCATTAAACAATTTCTAGAAACAGTTAATGAGATCTTGGACCCTCTGCATGACCTGATTATACAGACAATCACGTTTATCTTGGAGCACAATTATTTTTTATTTGATTCACATTATTATTTACAGACATGGGGGACTGCCATGGGGACCAGGTTCGCCCCGAGCTTCGCGAACCTATACATGGGTGCCTTTGAGGAGGAGCATGTGTGGGGGAATGGGCTCAGGGGGGAGCTGGTCCTCTATGGCAGATATATAGATGATTTATTTATAATTTGGGATGGGGATGAATGTTCACTTAATCAATTCACTAATAATTTAAATATTAACAATTATGGTCTTAATTTCACCTCCACTCACAGCACATCCACCATTAACTTCTTGGATATTGCTCTCTCCATCAGGAACAACAACATATAAAACCTATATAAAATCAGTCAATCAGAATCGGTATCTAAATTTTGACAGTACGCATGCAAAGGGTTGGAAGAACAACATTCCAAAAAGCCAACTACAGTAGTAAGGATAAAGAGGAATTGTTCCTCAGATGCTGCCTTCAAAAAACAGTCTAAAAATTTAATACAGGCTTTTACGGAACAAGGGTATCCGCAGAGTTTGGTTCAAAAAGCATACAGTATAGCGAAGTAACTAAGATAAATAGAGAAAGTTTTCTAAAAACAACAACATCTAAAAAGAAACAATGTCTGACAGAGTCAGAAGACAGAAATGTAGCATTTATAACGCAATATAATAACTGTGCACATAAAATAAAAAAATTATCAATAAAAATATGTGTATCTTGAAACAGGATGACCTACTAAAAGATGTCTTAGGAACAAAAAACAAAGTAATCTTCAGAAAGGGAGAAAATCTAAAATCAAAGCTAGTAAGTAGTCACTTTAAGAAAAATAAAAAAGAAAAGAACAGCCAGGAAACTGCTAAAGAAAATAAAAATTGGTTACCAATCTTACCAGTAGGGTTTCATAAATGTGGGAACTATAAGTGCCAAACGTGCATGTATGGTGACCAGAAAAGTACTGAATTTATGTCTTTTCATAATAAGAATATATATAAAATAAAGGAATTTTTGAATTGTAAGACCACATACGTCATCTATCTGATAGACTGTGGGTGCGGCCTCCAATACGTCGGTCGGACCACGAGGAGTTTACATACTCGCTACATGGAGCATAGGCGTAACATACTAGGAGGAATAAGAACCCACCCCCTGTCAAAACACATATCCCACTGTCAACAACAATGCATTAAAAACGTACGCATTAGAGCAATAGAACACATCAAACCAACACAAAGAGCGGGAGACAGATTTGGACTAATATGTAGAAGTGAGGCCTACTGGATTTTCCAGTTAGGAACGATGGTCCCCAATGGCCTAAATGATACCATCGAATTGAACAATTTCTAACCACATAGACTATGCCCACACTGCTCCCTTGGGCCATCATTGATTTAAACAACCTATGACTGTGTTGACCATTGAAAACTGCTTTCCTAGATAAAAAATAGAACTGGTAAGAACTGTAATAAAAGAATAAGATAAATAATAAGATCCTACTAGCCAAATTTGTAACCTGTGCATATAATGTTTGATAAATATATCCCCATGATTTCCCTGGGTATGTTTGTATACATACTCACCCCGTGACTGGTTAACTTTGAGCTCTATACCTCTATACTCATCTTGGTGTTCTAGGTATATGTCCCCATTTCCATGGATTTCCCCTTTAAACCCCCCCCCCATACCTCCCCCTTTTTTCTCCTCCCCCTTCCCATATCTCCTTCCTTCCCCTTATGTTTCCATTGATTTAAAATACTAACAAAAATTCAAGAGTTAAATATCACCTTAACCACCTTAAAGTCTCTAACAAAAATGTTGATACTACATAACAATAAGATATAGAGTGCCTCTCTGGTGCACACACTTATTCTTATTGAATTGAAATAATAGTGAATAAATATCTATTTTGATATATATATGTATAAATGTTTCTCTGAGTTGGATTTACTATATATCGATGGTTTCCATCACATATCGATATTCTATTTTGTTCTAATGTTTTGTTGTGTTGTCTGTTTTTTACTTTTTATTTTATTTCATTTTATTTTATTTTATATGGTAATTCAATAAATTCATTCATTATTTAAAAACTCGTGATTGAGACATGTATGGTCTCTGCCCATTTCAGTTGCGTGGATTTGCGCATGCATATATGTGCAGAACGCAAAAGGGGTGTGTGTATATATGCGCATATCTGCATATATGTATGAGGTATTAATAATAATAATATAAAAAATCTCCTCTGTATTAATTGATCTCTTTTTAAATAACTGTGTGTGTATATACAATTATATTGTCTATAATAGGCATAGTGATATAGTGGCGACATATAGACATGTTATATAAATAAATAAGTGACCAAAGTTTTCTTTTAAATTCTTTTTACATACCGTTATATATACTTATGGCACCTCTGTGCTGAATAAAATGAATTTATCAGGTTAAGATCAAGCCCTGGTTTTATAAGAAAAATTTATAAGGAAGTGAAAACGGATATCAAACCGAGGCTTGGATCAGTGAGTAAGGCGCATGTGCAGGATATAGAAAAAACCTAGAACTGATGAAACAAGCAAAATATACGCCCAGATGGGCAGCGCATGCCCCGTTAAATAACAGGGATAAGACATACAGTACGTACGTCATCTGATGAAGCCGCTGACACCATAGGAGGCGGGGAAACGCGTCATCTATACAATCCCTCACTGCTACACGTGGGGCACCGCCGATTGAGAGAACCCAGAAGCCGGAGCTTCTGGATAAGGCTGACAATACTAACAGAGCGGCCGGGGACCCGCTCACGGCGTGGGCATTGTGACAAACCTCCCCTCAAATTGGATTACAAAAAGGATCCTGGAGCATAAGTATAACCTTTTCAATTCCTATTAAGCTTACTAACAGCTGAAAGCATAAAATGGTATGGCTAAATGACTGACCACTAATACTTGGCTGGGAATCAGCAGCCTAATTGCATTGGAATGGGACTCCTGGAAGTGATTTAATATCTACACCCACAGCTACATAGTGTCTTATAAAAGACTGTTATTGATTCCTGCTTTACAGAAATTTAACCCCGTGCATGCCTAACAAAATCTAAAGCCTGCAGCTTGTTAACCTCTGCTTTTTATCCGCACTATAAGTGTGAAAGGTTGATAAAGTGTGGTTACTAACCTCTTAAGTACCATATTGTGCCAAAAAAATATTTTAAGCACATCAAAAAGAGTAAAAAGCATGCTTAGTGTAATTGTTTTTTATATGATGTATTTTTACCATATGTAAATCTCACCGGCCGGTGCTCTCACTTTTTAGTGTATGAAATTCTTTTTATGAATAAATAAAATTATATTGATTTTTTATCATAACAAGTATCCAAAGTATCCCTTTGCGCCATCTACCCTGTATTTAAGGTTAGTAAATAAGATGCATTCTTGGCCGCATGTGATTCATAACCAGCCAAGTTGCTAATCGGCAGAAGCTGCTGATATTAGTACATTTCCAGCTTTGTGTCTATGCTGAACACACGTTTGAACTACTCTGTGAATCATTGGTGGAACCTAGATAAGCTCGTCATAGATCAACCAAGTTCTAGTGAGGTATCTGTACGATAGGTCAACAGTTAATGGGTTGACACCATTATGTGGACATTTACAAAAGGTCAACATGCACTAGGACAACACTGTCAAAAGGTGGACACAAGCAAAAGTTCAGTGTGCCAGTGGTCGACACATAGAATGGTTGACAAGGTTTATTTTTTATTTTTCATTCTTTACGATACATGTGGACTACAATTAGGCCGAAGTCGAGCGAGGCGAGCCATGAGAGAGTACGCACTACACAAATCGGGGGTCCATGTCAAGAGGTTTCAATATTGACACAAACAAAAGATTTGTGTCCACTTTTTCCATTTCAAACTTATATTCATGTCTCCCTTGTGCTTGTCAAACTTTTGGGGTCAAGCTATTTACTGTCAACCTAGACACTGAAACTGCATTTAGACCTCATAGGACCCAAAAAACAGACCTGCTTTTGGCAGGTGAGGGGGGAACCATTCTGGGAATTATCATTTATCATTTATTATCATTTATTTAATTCTTTTTTTTTACACAAAAAAGGCTATCAACCCCACACCCACCGCCCAGGCTGGCCTTGGGTGGCCTGGGTGGGACCCTTTATTTGGAGGGCCTCCACTGCCCCAAGGACCTTAGCCAGGGCTAAACAGTCACAGAGGTACTGCCACATAATTTAAGACCCACCCCCTCTTTTTGGGGGGGCATGGGGGGGGGGGGCTAGCGATGCCTCAAAGAGGCGACAATAAAAGTAGGCAAGTATGAGACAAGGGCACGGAATATTGTAAAAAGGAATGAGTGTGTATTTAAACCTAAAAACTTTAGAATTTGCCAGGTTTCCTTAATAGTTTTGCTTCAATCAACTACTGCACTTTGATTGTATTATCAGTATTTGTTCATGCTTATGTTAAAAATCACTCAAACAAGCCTTGTTAATTAGTAAAACCCTCTATAAAACACTGGGAATTCTCCTGCTTTTGGCATAAGGAAGTTTCAGACAAAGAAGCTTCCCTGCCAAATATGTCAATATCTTGAATACAAGCCACTCCTTTAGAAATCGCTGCGAGGAGGTTTAGAGCTAGTGTATCTAATTACTGAATTTCTTACAGCACTTTTACTCCAGCAAAGAAATCACAGTCATCTGACATCAGCTTAGCATGGAGCCCCTGACTCTGGTCCTGGTATTTCTGGTCTCCTGTGTCCTCAGTCTTTACACCTGGAGCAACCTATACAAAAAACGGAACCTGCCCCCCGGACCAACCCCACTCCCTATTATCGGTAATCTCCTCCAGCTGAAGTCCGGGCAAATGGTGGAGTCTCTGAAAGAGGTTAGTAGGGGAGTCCACATGGGGTAAATAAATCTGGTGTTTTCTATTAAACCATATTTAAATTGTAGTTACTAAATTATATCATTTTTGGGTTTAGTTCCAACAAATGATAATTTATTAAAAATGTAGTTTATTTTTTTTCTGCATTGTGAATATTATACAGTATGACCGCTGCATTCTGGGAATGCTCTATATGAGTAATTCAGACCCTGTATTGTATGTTGTGTAGAAGAATGCAGCTTGTATTGTATACTGTTAAGGTAATTGCACTAAATAGCTCTATACAGTATATCAATAGACTACGGTGGTAAGAGGACAAGCCCTGTATTGTACAGTGTGGGAAATGTTGGTCATATGCTGTACAGCATTTGTTAAGCCCCATACACACTAGACCAGGCATTCTCAACCACGGTCCTCAGGGACCACCAACAGTGCCGGTTTTAGTGATATCCAGGCTTCAGCACAGATGGTTTAATTAGAATCACTCAGGTACTAATTAAGTCACCTGTGCTCAAGCCTGGATATCACTAAAACCTGCACTGTTGGTGTGCCCTGAAGACCGTGGTTGGGAATGCCTGCACAAGACGATACGCTCCAGATGATATTGGTGCTGCTCGTGGGGAATCCATATTGTGCAAACTCAGTGACATTACCCTTCGCCCCGCTTAGCATGCATGTTCAGATGACAGTAGATATCATTAAAGACACGCGAGTCATTAAAAATGTGAAAAACTCATGTCGACCTTTTGACCTTGCCATTGGCGACCTACTGCTTATATTGACTTTCCAACCCTGTCGACCTTTGCCATGTCACCCTATTTCAGGTGTCGATCTAAGCCCTGTCGTTATTCACTGGTCAACCCAATGTATGTCGATCTTCACTGAGTCAACCCTATGACCCATAAATTGTGTTTTTATAGTGTAGGGAGCACTCATAGTATTATATTCCATATATACTTATTCATATGTAAGTAGTTGTATCATAAACAAGTGTATGGCTCATTGTGTATCACATACCAATAATATATACACCTTCCATGTGTAGATGAGAGAGAGATATGGAGACGTGTACACACTGTACCTAGGACCACGGCGGGTGGTTGTTCTCTGTGGATACGATGCGGTTAAGGAAGCTCTGGTGGATCAAGGAGAGATTTTTGGGATCAGAGGCCTACTGCCATGCGTGGAGTTATATTTTAAAGGTCATGGTAAGTAAATCCCGCCTACCAAGTACAATATTGCAATCTACTGTAACAAATAACAGTGGGGAACTGTAAAGAGAAACACAATGTACAAATGATCTTCACGTTCCAGAGGTGAGGCTGCAGCACAGCCCAAAATGTAAATAGGGGCACCTCACCAGCTTCCTGTGAGTCCTAGAAAGTGATGTGTATCAGCGGTTGTGTGGCAGTTGGTGGGGCTCCCCTATTTGTATTTTGGACTGCGCTGCAGCGCCTTCTCTGCAACTGCCACTGGTGGCTTCCGTGCATAGAATTAACCACTAGTATCATTCTGAAACACGATTATGTAACACTAAAAGCTTAATAAGAAAATACCATCATAGAGCCAGAGATATCTTCAACAAGATAGGCAATAGGTTTCATCTTATGACCTCCAGCACCCACTTTTACCTACCCAATGACTCTCAATCCCCTACACACGTACAGAAGCATGGACTAACCCCCCCCCCCCCCACACACACACACACACACTTAATATTCATTAGTTCATTCCCCTTGATAACCAATGTAGTTGGGAAGCTCTATTAAGATTAATCTCCTTTTTGTCATTTGATCTGCTTCAATGACTGACTGGGTGGAAAAGAGATGGGGACTGTTGTCTGCTCTTGGCCAGTTACTGACATAACTGACAACCGAAAAAAATCACTGATGACAATGAGAAATACACAAGTGCTGGCAAACAGGGGTGCCGGATGACTCACCGTGATTTTGATGGGCGTTTCTCTGACATCGGAATCCCAACTGCTAAATGCCTGACAGTCGGGATCCCCACTGCCAAGGGCTGATTTCCTATGACCTCCATAGAGGGAGAATAAAAGAGGTGGTGAGCACAGCGAACCACCGAGCCCACAGCTTGACAAGCACAGCGAGCCCACAGGGCGCTCAGATACGCTTGCTCCCCCTGTCAGACTACCAACAGCCAGGATTCCGATGTTGCAGTAAGACCATCGGGGACACATACCACACCCAGCACACAATTACTAATTTCAGGTAACTGGGATTTGAAGCCTAAGAAAGTGGCTGGTAGCTATGTTGTTCAGGCACCTATATAGATTATATACCCCTTGCAGCTCTGAAAGTGGTCAGCTGCAGTCAGCTGTCCTGCAGCAAGATGGCGGCGCCCACTTACCCTACATAATACAAAGGGTGTAGTCTGGAAACAATGTCCTATAGAAACCATTATGAAAAGACACACAAATGCAATCTATATAATCAGAAAATGATACAAAGTTTTATATTAAATAAGATTAAATATTAATAAATATTATATGAAGCGTATTATTTAATTAAATATAAGACATCCTTATCATCATCCCTACATAGTATATAAAAAAAAACCTATCCAAAGTGTGTCTGTCTGAATGCGCTAATCTCCAAAGCTGCTGGACAGATTTTTGTGCGGTTTTCACTGTTATGTAGTGCAGTTTTCAAGGAAGGTTTAGGTATATTTACCATCACCCTATCCCAAATGTTATCATCACCATTATTACAAGCATTATTGACTTGAAATCTGTTTCCATTGTGACTGTTGAAGGAAGTGCCACTGTTCTTGTTGCACTAGATGGTGTGTGAGCTCATTGAAAATGTGGATTACAAAGATGTGGTAACAGTTTCCTTATCTCTAACTCGTTATCATCATTGTTGACTTCAGCAGGAGTAAAAAGATACAACCTTCAGTTTATTATTCCAATCACTTAGTAGAAGTCTTAAATACAATCTCATTTTTTTTTCTAAATGGTCTGTTTTTAAGGGCACCATCCAATATATCAGTTTTTGAAGATTGGTATTTCCAGTGATGGCACCATTGTGTGCAGTTCAGTAACAAGGTGATGATATAGAATATTTATGGGTTCCAGACGGCTCCCAGACAATGTCTAGTTAGACAGTCAATAGATAGGCACCAAAAGTTTGACATACTGTACATTAGTTAGACAAAAGTTAGACATGCATGAGTTAGACAATGACAAAAGTCAGACATTAACAAAAGTTAGACCTGCATTAGTTAGACATGCCAATGCACTCAATATCCCAATAGGTGTGTAACCATATTGTCCTAATTTAGAATGTTCAGTAGTTGCTACATTGTATACAGTATGTATCAAATGTCTTTTGAAGACGTGATTGTATTGCAGGTCTCTACCACTAGAGGTCATCTGGTGCTCAAGCACGAAGAACTAGAGCAGGCATGTCCAAACTGTGGCCCTCCAGCTGTTGTGAAACTACACGTCCGAGCATGCCTTGCCATAGTTTTAGCATTCCCTAATAGCAAAACTGTGGCAATGCGTGATGGCACTTGTAGTTTCACAACAGCTGGAGGGCCATAGTTTGGACATGCCTGAACTAGAGGATATATCTTTTGCTATAAAATTTAATTTTCCTGCCATTTGCTAATGTCTATGATGAAGCAGTGTATGATGTGTTCGTTTTGTACATATTTGTCCTTTTTTAATTGATGTATGTGTTTAATGTGTTTTATTGGGATTGTATGTTTTTCAAGATGCTAGAAATATTTGGCTTTTGCAGTGGATTAATTTACACCTGATTGAAATTTCACCTCAGTGATTGCTGGTGGAGGCGTTGGCAATGGAAGCGTCACATGTGAGGGTGGCTATAGAAAGCATTTTTGTATTGATACAGTATGTATTAAAATCTCAAAATATTGATTAATACATGACTTGGTTTTCATTTCTTCCATACGCTAGAGTGCCACCCACCTGCAATCTGTCTATCTATCTATCTATCTATCTATCTATCTATCTATCTATCTACAGTATCATCTATCTATAGTCAGAGCTGAGTCGGCACTCAATCCCTTCCATACTATGTAGTTGCCGTGGTACAATCCACAGTAGACCAATTCGGTGTACACTGTGTAGAGTGTAGAAGAAGCGGCACTCACAGGACTTCTTAGAATCAGTACATAAGGCATCGGATACCAAACCTGTTTCAACGTTTCAGTTTTATTTAAAAATTTTCGTCAGTATATCCTGCAGAAAGCTTTGAAATAAAACTGAAACGTTTAAACAATTTTGAAACTGTAAAGTCCCTCTAGTAACCCTGCTGGTCATTCTATAAACTTACTGACTAGCTGAAGTACCTGGTGTTGCCGGGTTTAAATCTTCAAGTTATTAAGTTATGAATGAATTGGATGTAAAAGTTCTATCTGGCATACACCAACAAGAGGTCTGAACAAAAAGTCAACACTTTAGGATGCCTTCTTAGACCCAATGTTTTCACTTTGGGAAGTTTTCATCCAAATTCACCCAGTGCATCCAGTGTAAGTCACATATTAGGCTCACCAGGTGACAGTTCTGTCTGGTGAACATTGACAGGAGATCCAATCAGGAGTCAAACCCCCTAGTATGTTTTCTTGGATCCAGAAGTACCACTTAAGTTTTTCAAACAAATCCATACAATGGAAGGTCCAGAGCAGGCTCTTGGGTCAAAGGTCTTCCCCGCATACATTAACGGAAGATCCAACCAGAACTCTAACCCCACCCAAAACTTGGCCAGAACCCAAATTAGCCACCTTCTGTTGGTTTCATTCTAATCAGTATAGGGGTGTCTGAAAGCATAAATGGACAGATAAACAAACCAGCAGACCAATGAAGTGTATAAGATAGGAGATCATGTCAATACTTATCCCTGATGAAGGTACATATTGGCAGAGACACACAATTAAGCTGATTCATTATATAGATGTATATAAGTAAACCTGTTATGCAAGTCATTCCTGTCATGAGCCACCACTGTGGCTCATACCTCCTTTGATTATTCTTGTCAGTTTCTGTGTGCTTTCCAAGAGTCTGTTTCTGGTGATGGACTCTCATGGGGGCCTCCAGGGGTGAGTCTGTGCCTTTGCAACTCAAACCTGTGTGTGTTGCTCTGTGCACAAGACTTTCCTTTAATTAGATAGTTTTCTTTGGTCTCAGATGCAGTAATTTGTGCTCTTGAGGCCTGTGCCTCTGCAGCTGTTTTGATTGGTGCTTGCTCCTGTTTTAGGGATTGCAGGCACAGTCCCTGACACCAAATATAGCTTCAGCATCTTGTTCCCAGTTTCTAGGACCAGCTTCTTGCTCACTGCATCCAGCAGTCTAGTTCCACCTTGGTGATATTCATTTGCCCTCCAGTTTGTTCCAGTTTCCTGCAGCAGCTTTTGGTCTAATTTGCGCCTGGACATTCCTGCCTGCTTTCAGTCCCAGTCCTGGGACACTGTAAGTGCTCCACCTGGAGCCCTGGTTTATTCCTTTACTACTTGTTTTTGCCAGTTATCTTTTGGACAGTATTGTTATATCTCTCTGGTCCATATGGGTACATTCCCTCTGGGATTGCCAGAGGATAGCCGAAGGTCTGTGCTACCTATTGGTTTATTTTTCACCCATGCAGGGTGGTTTCCTGGGTATTGTGAGTACCCATCTCTTTGTCTCGTTTGCTGTGTTTTGTTGTGTGGTGTTATATTGTGCTTTCGCTTGGCGTGTTTTGTTATGTTTATGACTAGGTCGTCTTTGGTTTGTTACAAGGTCGCTTATATGTTTTGTTTACTCATTTACCAGAGATTGGCTCAAGATTTGTTCGTTAGTGTTTTTCCCAGTCAGGCCCATGTTAGTCAGTTTCACCTTTTCACCTATGGCCTTTGAAGATCACTGGTATCTTGTCTCTGCGTAAGATCTGGTTGCACCGGTGTTGGGGCGGACCTAATTTGCCCCGCCAAATGTGGCGATTAAAGGTAAAGTCCTAGTTATTACAGGTGCCAGTAATCTATCAGGGGTGGTCAACAGAGGCAGCGGACGGTTTGCAGTGGCTGTCCTAAACAGCAGTGATGGCTGCAGGGTCACACCCAAACTGTGACAATTCCTTACCCATACTGTACATACATAGATTTGATTAAATTGCTGTTTGATACATTGGGAGCTGAGAAGATGACAGCAAACAATTTGGTCCAGCAAAAATGGGTAACTCATTAATGACTTAGCATGCTTTGTGAGTCAAAGGGCAATATAACTGATAAACACTGACTTACATAGGCACTGATATTTAGATCTTGGGTCACCACTGGATGAAATATATGTTTGTTACATTATATTGACAACACTTGGTGTTTAGTGATACATCTTCCTTAGTCTTTTTTTAACTGAATATTTTTATTAAGGAAAGTTTTTATTACAAAATATGCAGTTGTAATTATGCACAGCTATCGTATCTGCATTCAGCACAAAACACATAGCATTAATATAATTTCAATTAAGTTGAAAAAGAGCAAATACAAAACACAAAAGAAAGAAAAAAAAAGGGAAGAGAAAAGAAAGAGGGGATCGAAAAGAGAGGAATGTTGGGGGCGATGCCGTAAGTCCTTGTATGAAAAGAGATACATATATAAATACACACGTATACACATACACACGCATAATAAGGAGGAACGGAGATACCTATAATAACCCAATTGAGTTATAATTGTGGAGAGGGTAGTTGGTCTAATAGAGGCAGATTAATATAATTCATCATTTGGAAGAGCAAGGCCGCCATTACATTTGGACCGGTGTAGCCGGGCTCTGGCCATCCGTGCTTGTTTATTTTTCCAAATGAAAGTGGATATAACAATGTAGAACGTATTGAGTACATTAAGGTACGGAATGGCTCGAAATAAATAGAGAATTTTAGGGAGAAGCATCATTTTAATCAGATTTGGGTGGGGTTTTACTTCAAAGTGAGATCTATATTGCAGTGTAAAAATAAAGCAGCCAGTATTTACCCTGAACAGAAACAAAGTAACTCACCCAAATCTAATTCTCCCTGCACAAGTTACATCTGCCCCCTGCAGTGCACATGGTTTTGTCCATTTAAGAAGGATTTTGTCAGAAAGAGTGAACTAGAATAAGGCCCTAAGTGTGACAGCATCTGGGAGGTTCAAGGGGATTTTAACACCTAAATACTGAAGGGAGGATGTTTGCCAGGCATAATTATATTGTGTGAGAATAATTTTGTGGTGCTGCGCTCCGTTAATGAAAATTCTACAGTCTGTTTTAAAATGAATAAATTGTTGTTCTTTATTTGTAATTAATAGAAAATGTGTATGCGGCAATAGACCTTTTCAATACAAACGCCTGACTTGAAAGACAGAAATATTGTATTCCTTTAAGGTTCTTACAATTGCTCGTGGTGAATAAATACAAGAAAAGAAAAAATGAAAAAAATCAATCAAAAAAAATGAAAATGAAAAAAAATTCAGAAAAAATCAACACAAGTGTGTCGTCAGTTATCTGTCCAATAAATTGGACGGTGTGTACACAGTTGTCACAATATTTTGCAATAATTGCAGTAAATTCAGGGTTCCTTGGTAAGAAAAAAAGTTGTGTTTGTACTTAGTCTGTGCTTTAGAACAATGTCAAGCGGCGTCCCGCTATTTGTATTCCTCCTGTCACTGAGTTACCGGTTAATGCTGGTACCTGTAGATTGGCGTTCGTGTTCGGTCGCGGTTTTTCTCGTTTGGGAGGTGGCTTGGGATCGCAGGGTCCTGGACTTGGGTGCTGCGCTCGTCTACTACGTGGCACCGGCAGGTCCGTGCGTAACACGGCTGACCGGGCTGCAGTGAGGCAGACGCTGCTCCCTGTCTGGAGATGGAGCGGCTCACCGTTTCTGGATGGAGATCCTTCACGGTGACCGTTCGGTCTCCTTTACAAGACCCTGTATGACCTGCCTGGCTCACCCTCCTTCCGATACTCACCACTGCCGGTACACTTGGTATCCTTCAGTTTCGCTCAGGTCTCCGCTGCGTGGCGGTGTGTGCACCCACCGGCCGCTTCGACGTGGGATCCTTCCAGATGCTGCTAGCTTGGTTGCTAACAGGTATAGATGTGGTAGTAGTGTATATCCTCCAACGCGTTTCGGCTTCTGCCTTCTTCTAGGGAGATCTCCAACTTTTTTTCTTACCAAGGAACCCTGAATTTACTGCAATTATTGCAAAATATTGTGACAACTGTGTACACACCGTCCAATTTATTGGACAGATAACTGACGACACACTTGTGTTGATTTTTTCTGAATTTTTTTTCATTTTCATTTTTTTTGATTGATTTTTTTCATTTTTTCTTTTCTTGTATTTATTCACCACGAGCAATTGTAAGAACCTTGAAGGAATACAATATTTCTGTCTTTCAAGTCAGGCGTTTGTATTGAAAAGGTCTATTGCCGCATACACATTTTCTATTAATTACAAATAAAGAACAACAATTTATTCATTTTAAAACAGACTGTAGAATTTTCATTAACGGAGCGCAGCACCACAAAATTATTCTCATATCTTGCCCATTTCTTAAACGGGATTAGTCACCCGTTTAGGTGCAGCTGCTAGTTAAAGATTATCAAAAAGATAGATTCAGTGCGCAGGTAAAAACCCCTCGTTCTCTATAATTATATTGTGGCTGCAGGGACTTAAGAAGGGGGCCATCAATACCGTAGGCAAGTGCTTCCGTTTTGGTAGTATTTAGTTTCTAAAAAGAAACATTAGAATATTCTTGGAGAATAGAGTGAATACGAGTGATTTCAGGGTTAGCTACAAATAGAAGAACATCATCTGCAAAGAGGCAGCTTTTGTGTTGTAAAGTACCAATATGTATTCCTTCACCAGAAGGGCTTCCTTACTCTTTAACAGTACCTGTCATGTGTATTTCCCAGGAGTGGTATTCAGTAATGGAGAGTGCTGGAAACAGCTTCGCCGCTTCTCAATTATGACCCTGAGAAATTTTGGCATGGGGAAAAGGAGCATTGAAGAAAGGATACAAGAGGAAGCACATTTTCTTGTGGAAACCTTTAAGGAGATGAATGGTAAGTAGTCCCTTGTGTATCAAAATGTTTTGCAAGAGGTAAGAGGACAAAAATGTCACTGGTCTATAGACTGAAAATTTAAGACATTCCCTATAATAGGTCCTAAGGTACATGCACACTGCGTATGAGAAGCGATAAATCCGTCAGTGCATACACACTGAGCGATTTTCACATGACCTAGCAATTTTCACAGGGGGGGGGGGGGGGGGCAATCACAGGTCCACATATGGTGGTGGCCAGCAATGATGGGGGAGCACGCATCAGAGCTCGCCGTTTATCATCCAACCATAAACACTCACAGATATTGAGCACAAAATTGCCTAGTGTGTATTGGCATTTACACCAATTAGACCTTACAGCATATAATTAAATTAGCCTTTTGTATCATCATTTTAGTGACTAAGGGTACAAGAGGCTGTGACTAGAAAAAAATATGTATAGTCCTCATTTATCACAGTCTGTTGAGAAGAGGAAATACAGCTAGGTGATCCCCCTGTGTGGACACCCACATAATGCTTCATTGAGACCGGGGAAGCCTCAAAAGATGAACACCATCCAGCACCCATACAAAAGTATATAGTATACTATAATGTATCTGTTTAGCATGTATCTTGGCAGATGTACTGTAAATTGTTTCCACATTTAGGAACACCCTTCAACCCAACATGCTACTTCAGTCAGGTGGCTGCTAATGTTATCTGCTCCATCATCTTTGGGAACAGGTACAGCTATGGAGACCCTGATTTCCGCAGGCTGATGCTCATCATCGATGACATATTTCGATCAATGACGTCTTTCTGGGGTCAGGTAACATAGAAACATAGAATTTGATGGCAGATAAGAACCACTTTTTAAGAAAACCATATTTCATCCTTATTTTTTGTAAGGATATCAATATGCCTATCCCAAGCATATTTAAGTTGTTCTACTGTATTTGCCTCTACCACCTCTGATGGGAGGCGATTCCACTTATCCACTACTCTTTCTGTGAAGTAATTCTTCCTCAGATTTCCCCTGAATCTTCCTCCCTCTAGATTTAGTGCATGTCCTCTTGTTCTGTTGCTCCTCTTCCTGTGAAGAAAATCTCCCTCCTGTAGCTTGTTAAAGCCCTTGATATATTTGAAAGTTTCTATCATGTCCCCCCTTTCCCTTCTCTGCTCTAAAGTACTGTATACATATTAAGATATTTTAGTCTTTCCTGGTACGTTTTGTGATGTAGGCCATGCACCATTTTAGTTGCCCTTCTTTGTACAGTCTATAAATGTATTATATCCTTCTGGAGATATGGCCTCCAGAACTGAAGTACTCTAGATGAGGTCGTACCAATGACCTATACAGTGGCATTATTACTTCTTTCTTTATACTGCTGATACCTCTCCCTATGCAACCAAGCATCTGACTTCTTCATTGCTTTGTTCCATTGCCTACCTGCCTTTAAGTCCCCTGAAATAGTGACATCTAGATCCCTCTCTTCCTCAGTAGTTTCCATTATAGTGCCATTTATACTAAAATTAATCTTTGAATTTTTGAGACCCAGTTGCATGATTTTGCATTTTTTGGGGCATTAAACTGTATTTACCATGCTCTTGGTCTAATCCAGCGGTTCTCAAACTGTGGGTCCTGACCCCAAAGTGGGTCCCGACCTTCTCAGCATGGGGTCGCTGCTCCATGTTGCTGACCATCAGGCTGATGACTTTTCTTATTTCAGTCAGTGATTGAAGGAGTCTGAAACATCTGTTGAATTGTCTGTTATTTAGACTCCTCCCATCATTTTGTGCCTCCACAATGCTGCCATGTATGTGCTGTCTGCTAACTACACATGTGATGTCATGACCTCCTGCAGTCACTTGTTGGGGTCCCATAGTTATTTTTATTGTCTGATGGGGTCCCAGAGCAAAATAGTTTGAGGACCGCTGCTCTAATCTACCTAGATCATCAATCATTTGTTTTACTTCTCCTGGTGTGTCTACCCTGTTGCATACCTTTGTGTCATCTGCAAAAAGGCACATTTTACCCTCAATTCCATTTGCAATATCACCAATAAAAATATTAAATAGCACTGGTCCATACAAGATCCCCGGGGTACTCCACTTGTAACCTTTCTCTCCTTTGACTGTACTCCGTTTACTACAACTCTCTGTTTTCTGTCCTGCAACCAAGATCTTATCCATTTAACAATCTTAGGTATTCATGAAACACTGCAATCATTTTCTTATAAAACTAATAATCAAAATGACATCACAGAGACACAGTAGGTGTATAACAGCTTTTATAGGAGAAGGGAAAATTCACCAGGGTCAGAGAAACTTAAGCCCCATACACACTGGGCAATTTCTCCTAGCCTGCATGCTGAGCGATATAGGATAGGGAAATCATCCTTTTGTTTCCCTGCGGATAGATCTCACACACGTAACGATGTGTATTTGGGCAATCTGTGCTAACCAGTGCTCTAATTAGCACAGACAATAGGGCCGAAATCCATTTACAATTACAGTTCTAGCCAATCAGATCATGGGACTGTACATACTGTTGAATTCTTTTCAGGACTTTTGCAATGTTCACAGCAACTAAGGGCGGGATGTATTAAAATACATAGCCGCCCTTCGCGCCCCCCCCGCCGCGATGCCGCCGCATATGTACTATGCGGCTGGCAACGCGATGCGGTGACGGAGGCCCCCCGGGATACCTGGAATGTGGTGTGCTTGGTCTCCGTCACCTCCCAGCCGACTCCTGCATCCCTCACGCCGGGGACAGCTAAGCAAGCTGTCCCCGGCGCCTCCTCCTCCCCCCTGCAGCCGGAAGGACGTCCGGCTGCGTCACTAGGGGGAGGAGGGGTTTACCTTCCAGGGTCCAGGAGGACCCTTCAGGAAGGTAAGCGAGAGGGGGGGTCGGCGAGGCGGCGGGTTTGCGTCGGCGGGCGGCGAAAAGAAGCCAATAGGCTTCTATAGGGTATCGCCACCCAAAGGTGGCGATACCCTACACTGCGGTATAATTTTTGATAAATTGGAAAATGCGGTAAAACCAGGGTTTTCCCGCATTTTCCATTTGATACATCTCGCCCTAAAGCATTTATGGAGGTGGGTGCCATAATCTTGTTACTATGTTAAAGGGGGTGTGGCCACGCCCCTTTTTCTATACTTTCAATGGACAGTTGTAGACCCAGAAATCCAGTACAAAGGCCTTTTTGGCCAGTACAGCCAATTAAATATGGTTCCGTACCGTCAAAAAGGTCCAGTTGGTGGGTATGTGATTGGCTGGTACTTCATCACTCTCTCCATTTTATCCAAGACTTATAGACCCTTTATTTCTTTTAACAATGCTGCAGACCTACTCAGAATTTTTGCTAATTGAATGACCTACAAGATATCCTGCATCTTTTACATAGCCACTGGGATTTACAAAGCCGTCTGAGCGTCTCAATACAAATCCAGACGGCTCTGACATTTACATATTTTTGCACTGCTACAGCTGCAAATACATTTGATTACATTTCAGAATCAAGCCCAATGTAATGTACAGTGTGAGAGAATTACCTGTGCAATGTACAGAACGTAACCCCCTATTATACAGGTAAAGGAACCATTGGCTATATTAACAATGCAGCTTCTTTTATAAACTTGTTCTTCTCTGCCAGTTCAAGGTGAAGATATATAGCTGCTCGCCTCTAACAGTATGTGTTAAGGATGCCATAAAGCATAAAGTGCATCATTTATGACATACAGATAGAGCCATCCTCATCTAGCCCTTTAATAGGATTAAGTAAACCACTTAATCCTATGCTAATCCCCTAATGTATTGTTCTATGTATTGTATTGCATCTGAAAACAATATGCTTTGGTGAGCCATGGCTCACCATGGCTATCCAGAGATGGCAAGTTGAAGAAGGCTCCATCTGGAAATCATATGTAAATAAGCCTATCACTGGCACACACGCTAAATCAATCTATTGTACTGTATTATGATATAATGAGGCTGTGAGAAATTATAGGTAATAGAAGTAGAACAATGGCACCTATACTGAATGCTGAGCTATTTAGCTGACTTTCTTGAATTTACATTCTGCCATGTACTGCAGCTGTATGATATGTTTGACCTGCTGATGAGACATATTCCCGGACCTCATCACAGAACAACTAAGTATGCATTCCAACTGGATGAATTTGTCAAAGAGAGGATGGAGACTGATCGAAAGACATTGGATCCAAGTAGACCACGACACTTGATTGATAGTTTTCTTATCAGAATGGAAGAGGTAATGTACGGTCATTATTTTTCATTACACCAATGTGTTAAGTTTTAGCAGTTAGTGTTTTATTACGCACATAAAAATATATACATTTCCTATTCACTTTTCCACCAGGATAGATTAATAAATATGGGAAGATTATATATACCAGAAGGATGTTTTTAAGAAGTTTTGCTGCGGTTAAAAGAACAATTGTTAAAAGAACTAATTGCATAATGTTTATATATATATATATATATATATATATATATAAACACACACAGGGGGGGGGGGCCAGCACTCACTACAACAAACTAACTCACCTTAACATTCAAATAATCAATTAAATAAATAATGGGGTTTTAGTTCATGAATTGATCAATGCATTTAAGCTTGCAGCCCATCGCCAAGGGACCCCATTTCACTGCAAGTCCTACACTAACAACTGATTTTCATGGGAACCTGGCAACTGTTTGCACATCATAGCTAAAATGAACATGTGTTATTTTCCTGGGTTAAAGCTCAACTGCCATGTCCTTATGGCTTTTAAAAGGTGAGACCATCCCAAACACAGCACTTAAATTAGTATTAAAGGGGCAGCTGTCACAGGTTTCAGGTAAATGAGCTTATCTAGGGTGCATGAGAAAGCTATGATCACAGTAACAGAGGTTAATTAAAAATCAACCTGTGTGTGGTCACAGGCCAATGCACCCCATCCTGGGAAGTGGGTGCTGTTTGCACCCCATTCTTAGGAATGGCGAGTGTGATGGTACTTCTGTATCTATATATATATATATATATATATATATATATATCCCCAATATTCCAACTCGCGCTAAAGCCTATTTCACAAATATGTTTTCAATATAGCTTATTTTACAATTATATACTTGGCAGCTTCACCAATAAGGGAATGAACAAAGCCCAATATGTTTACCCAATAGTGGTATGGCGCCTAAAAATAAAGTCCAAATGCACTTTTGCAAGATCCACATCCAGTGAAGTGAACAGGAGATGTATTTCCAATATTTGTTTATTTGACTTCACAGGATTGTCAAGGGCTAGCCTCTCTGAAACAACCAGAAGTCTTACTGGACATTTATTTACATATTTTATTGGATGAAGGATTGTCATCTGTGTTTTAGGTAAACTTTTTAGAGGAGGCCTATAAATTGGTATACTATAAACCAACCAACCAACCGGTATTGGTATATATCCCTAATGTAGGGTCAAGGAACACCATGTCCTGATATAAAAAAATCTAAAAGACATCTCTACAAAGAAGGAAGGGTACTTATGTATTATCTGGACTCCCATGTTATATGCACCCCATTTTTTCATACCCCTACTATCCAACTACGCATGGAGTTGATTTTATATAGTGTGGCGAGTGCAGCGAGCCACCGTGCCCGAAGCGTGGCGAGCGCACGCGGTCTAATAAGAAAAACGGGAGTCCCGATATTACATAAGTACCGAAGGAAGTGTTCTACCGATTTCATAAATTCATGACCATAAGACTGTTGTATTCCCCTGATGAAGTCTCTATGGGCCTTATTCTGATCGGTGCGGCCCGATCAGAATATGCGGCCGCAACCGTGCAGGCGAATCCCCGCCTTCCATACGGATCGCCACCTGCCGTCCGTACGCGGATATGTGGCGATCCGCATGAAATTGGACGGGGATACGCCTCCTCTGTCTTGGGAGCAGCCCCTGCATTCGATGGTCGCCGAACATCGAATGCAGGGCCGCACGCTCCACCAGGTCCCGCAACACAAGACCACACGGACACTTGTCCGTGTGAAATCATGTATGGGGGCGGGCAGCTGACATCCGGCGATGTCAGATGCCCGCCCCGTACCCACGCGTCACGGCCTCATTACCATGCATACGCCCCGCGTTTGCATGGGAACGCCCATGAAACGCGGGGCGTATGCATAGGGTAATGAGGCTAAGTAGCCCCTCACGCCCCTCTACGCCCCCTGTGCGGCGTATAAAGAATCCGTGCGGCGAAATCGCCTGCACATGCGCAGAGTGACCTCTGCACATGCGCAGACGATCAACATCGGCGGTCCGTCCGCATGCGGGAATATCCGCACCGATCAGAATAAGGCCCAATGAGACGAAACGCGTCGGTTTTCCTACAAGCGTTTTTACCTTGACAATCCTGTGAAGTCAAATAAACAAATATTGGAAAAACATCTCCTGTTCACTTCACTGGATGTAGATCTTACAAAGATGCATTTGGACTTTATTTTTAGGCACCATACCACTATTAGGTAAAAAAAAAAAAAAAAAAATATATATATATATATATATATATATATATATATATATATATATATATATATATATATATATATATATATATATATATATATATATATATATATATATATATATATATATATATATATTCTGTATATGTACTGTATGTATTTATTTATTTATAAGGCTGAATTCTCATCACCTTTTTGATGTGAAGTACTGCCAGTGACCACTAGAGGCTGCTCAATGGACCAAATTACTCCTTAACATAAAAGGCAGAAATCAATTATATCTGCGAGCTGTGACAGTGAGCAGGGCTGCCTGCTTGCTGTCCCAGCTTGCAGGGTCAGTATTCAAATGACCCCCCTGCACACACCGTTTTTGGAACGAGGGGTAAATGGCGTATGCAGCTGCTAAAAAAGAGAGGCTTGTGGCTAAATGCAGAGGGCTCCCTGCTTTAGCCACGGACCTCGCTGTCCTCAGTGAGGATTTCCCCACCATGTTGAATAGGGTGAGCAGCCTCGCAGGGGTTAAACAGGGAGGATTGCTTGTTTTTTGACGATCCCCAGCATTTAATCCCCTTGCCGGCCGCAATGAATACACCCCCTAAGTGAAAAAAATGTTTATGTTTCTAATTTGCTGTATATAGAGAGAGGGAGCTGTGAAGACAGATTAGAGGTAGGAGCAGATAGGGACTAAGCCATAATTTTGATGGGTTTTAAATGAATCATAACTAATTGAACCTAATCTCCTTCTTGCACTGTAGCATGCATTGCTGCTCACACGTACATAATCACCTTACCGCTGTGAATATTCTCATTGCATTGTGTACAGACTGCTGATTCACACCCACTTCTAAACTGGACAGGAATAGGTGAGTTTGAAATGATGGCATAGTTGCCGATATTGCGAGTCTCCTCTCCTGGAGTCAACTGGAGAGAAGACTCTGCAACATTTCTGGGGGCAGCTAGAGCTGGATGTCATCAAGCTTCACCCCCTGTACAGTGAATGCCACCAATTGTAGCTCTTTGGGAAGGGAGGGGGGTCAAAATTATGCAATTTGCATTATTTTGACTCCACGCCCTCCCAAAGAGCCACGAATACCGATATTTCACCAGTGGAACAGGAGCTGCGCAAGGAACCAGCTGAATGCGGGAGACTTGCTCACCCGTCCGGGGATATTGACTAACAAGAGTTTGTTTGAACTTTACTCAAACCCACCTTCAAACTGAAGTTCACTGATATTATTTTATGTACTTCCAGGAAAAGCAAAATCCAGCCACACAATTCAATATGAAGAACTTTTATACAAACACAACAGTTTTGTTTATTGCTGGGACGGAAACAATAAGCACGACACTGAGACACGCATTTCTACTGTTACTGAAGTACCCTGACATCAAAAGTAAGAAATGGAGTCGGAAGATGTCACACTTTAGAGATGTTGCCAATGATACCCCTTTCACACTGACAAATATTTCCCAGGTTATTGCACATGAACCCGCAACAACCCGGGAAATTGGTCAATGGGAAAATGTCCTGAAAGATTGTTCTGGGACGCTCGCAGATCCAGGGGCAGGGTGAACGGGTATCCCTGGTTGACGTGATCCGGCCCCGTTCACTGCACTGTAAAGGCGCCGCTGGAAGATCTTGACATCTCCCAATGCCGCCCCAGCCCCGATACCCGATTACGCCACCTGCTCGGCTTTGTGCCAGCTCGGGCGGCTAGTATTGCCAATGAGTTAATGTGTAAAAAAACAATATTTAAGCAGTGGGTTATCAAAGCTTGGATGGAGATCAAGTGGAGAGAGATAAAGTGGTGTGGAGAGTCTTGCTAGGACTGTTAACCATGACCATAGGATTTCTGATGCCTGGGGCAAGGCAATAATTTGCCATGTACATACAGGACTCAGTCCCATTGATTTTGCCTGAAACTGGTATCAAGATGTAGATAAGCCGTCAGAGAGACCACTAACTACCTCCTGTCAGCCACGGGAGCCGCAGCCAAATATACAGTGTAGCAAAAATATTCTTGCCTGCACTGGTTGGGCGAAAGCAACACTGTGGGGCTGCACATCGCTATCGCCAGCTGTGCACACGTGGGGCGATTCAGGCAAATCTTCTAAGCGTATTTGTCAATGTAGTCAAAATCGCCTATAAGAATCACCACATGTGTACACCCCTTTACTGTAAAAAAAAATATATATTTTACAGTAATTTTTACACTGTTAACCCCTCACCTATTGCTGCAGGGACTATCCCTAGGGTTTAAGGAAATGGGAACCCCATTTGGGGGGTCCTCACTTTCCTAGATATTCCAAACATGGTTCAACCAGTTTGGGGCAAATTTATGGTATGGCAGGAGGAACCCAGGCTGTGCATCTCTCTGCTTTAATGTAAGCCCATTGGTTGGTTTCATTAGTTACTAGTCATTGGAAAACTGTAAGACCCCATACTAGTTTTCCTCTTAATCAGTACCAGATCAGGCAGAGAGGCCCGGTAGGGATGGCCATTGTTGCCATTGCCATCGATGGTTGCCATCGATGGCAATTCTGCAACTGGCCATCGATAGTGCTAAACTATGCTATGGATGACCATCGATATTTTTACATATCGATGGTCATCCATTGTGTTTGTTTAATTGGCCTGTGGGCCAATCAAAACATGGGGTGGGGCTTCGCGGGTGTCGGGGGGCGGAGCTATGCTCTGTGTCACGGCACTTAAAAAAAAAAGCAAAACATTGTTTTGCTGTTCCATCGATGGAGGGAAACCATCTGGTTCTCCCCCATCGATGGCTAAAGTATTCGACATCGGCCATGAACCATAAATGATTTTGAATAATCCCTAGGCCCAGGCTACATGCTGAAATGTTGGACCATATGCAGTTTTTTCTTCCCTTTGGCACTTCCTTTATCGTCTATCTTAAATAGATGAGAAATAGATTCTGATTAGTTTCCCATAGCAACATCCCATTTGAAATATAACCACTGTCTTAGTAAAGTTCCCCCTATATGTCTGAACTACCCAGTACAATGTTGTTTTTTTATGTCCAAAGGTTTGGGGCATTTTGTATAATAATATTTTGTATCTGTCTAATTGTTCAAATGTGCACAACTCTATCTGCCACCATTGTACTTATGAAGCCTGGGTATATTCTCAGTGACAATTCTTGGTTTGCATATTGGAAGACACCATTTTTGATGAGCATAACAAATTTCCGTATGAATTCTTCATGACAGGCAAAGTACAAAAGGAAATTGACCATGTCATTGGCAGGCAACGAGTGCCAGAGCAAGAAGATCGGGAGTCTATGCCATACACAGTTGCCGTCATCCATGAGATCCAGCGTTATGCTAATGTGCTGCCTATGAACCTTCCACATGCAGTGTCTAAGGACACAGAGTTCCATGGATTTACCCTTCCTCGGGTATAGTACATAACTGGCACCAGTGTATAAGTGCGCCTTACACAAACATAATAGAGCCAGCAGGAGATAGAATTGAACTTTCCAAGCACATATTCTTCCACCTCATGTTAAGGTGTCTGTCTTTTCTTCCTGGCAGCTGCTCTCTGGTCCAGAGCATTGAATGAGGGCTCAAATCCGCACACACAGCAAACTTGGTAGAATGAGCTACTACCATTGGGCATGTGCAGCAGCTCTGCTCTGTCCCTTAAACTGGATGTTGTGGTGGAAGCTCTAGTAATAATATTATGTACTATTGCTAATGTCATCATTTGAGCAGTTGGCCAAGAGAAGAGGGAGGGAGGTTTACAGGCGACCAGAAACCCACCTGCATTTGCCTGAGCCATACCATGTGCATGAGCTATTACTGAAAATAGTGTGCACTCAACATACACTCAGAATATAATCATTCGACCCTAGCTTAATGCCCACAATACACCTACGAGATGATTCTCTTCCGTGCCTATTCCCTGCTGACACCCAGAAGTGCAAATTTTATGGACCTAGAAAGACATCCGAAATATATTCACCTTAGAACCGCCTGGAGATAAACAAAGATGCATATGTTCTCTATGGCATGTGCATGTTTTGCAAAATGTGGTTGCATTTAAACTTATATGCGACTCAGAATCAAGCCCTAAAAGATCTATCTACACAGTATAAGATTAATATCAATTTATTACCTCAACTTTACTTGCTTTATTAATTTTGTCCCTTTTTCCCAATAGGGTACAGATATATTACCTATCCTGACATTCGTTCTCCAGGATCCGAAATACTTTCCTGATCCATTTACCTTTAACCCTGATCGTTTCTTAGACCAAAATGGAAGTTTTAAGAAGAACGATGCTTTCCTGGTATTTTCTGCAGGTATTTTCTGAGCCTACACTTGACAGCAACTCACAGACTAATGGCATACTGTATATATGTAATCTATGCAGAATATTGCAGAAACGGAAGATATTTAATTTGTTCTGGGAGCTCTTTAGAGCAGTGGTTCTCAACCTTGGTCCTCAAGTACCCTCAACAGCTCACATTTTGCAGGTCTCCTCACACAATCACAGGTGAAATAATTAGCTCCACCAGTGATATGTTAAAATGTGTCAGTGAATAATGAGTGCACCTGTGCGTCTGCCAGGTGACCTGGTAAACAGGCACTATTGGGGTCCTGAGGACCGAGGTTGAGAAACACTGTTTTAGAGGAACACAAAGGAACTAACTGGAACATGTGACCTCTAAATTAACCTTCAATGATTATCCTGTAGAAACACATGATCTAACTAGATCTATGGCTCACTTTATTTATTGGCGGCGTCATGGACCCGGTGGAGGGGCAGGCACGGCAAGCACATACACATTTGCCGATGCCTGCTCCGAGGTGAGGGATGGCAGGGGGGCAGTGGAGAGAGTGATGGCCGTGCTGCCACTGCAGCATGGCCGTTGTTAGTGATGACCTCCCTCGTGTGGACATGCTTGGACGATGGAGGGGGTCGTTATTGACGTACAGGAGTGCGTATCATTAACAACAGGCATTGTACACACTAGACAATATTGGCTACGCTTTCTGAGCGATGTTGTGGCCAATATCGTCTAGTATGGGCCTTTAGTTAGATGTTTTGGTGCCAAACACAATATTGTGTTGATCCACATTGGTTTAAGACCCCAAATGGCTGATGGGAATGTGGCATAGATGTCTTTACCTTTAGCAAAATGATTCTATGTAAGAATACATATAATACTCTACCCTACAGAATTTGAGTGCTTTGATTTCTGCTCTTTTCTTCAGGAAAGCGTGTCTGCCTTGGGGAAACTCTGGCCCGTCTTGAAATGTTCATCTTCCTTACAACACTTCTACAGAATTTTGATATCACTTCCCCCATAGATCTCAAAGACTTGGACATCTCACCACAAATGGTTGGCTTCTCTAATGTTCCACGGCCTTACAAGATCAGCTTCATCCCACGCTGAGTAAAAAGCATCAAGAAAATGAGTACATAAATGACTTAATAAAGGTGCTAATGCCAGATGTTTAATATAAACTGTCAATAATTGAGGAAGGGTTTTGTCCATTCCAAATGGGCATGTTCTTGGATGACTGGGAAGTCAGAGGTTGTGTCTCCAGACATCTGTCCACTTGTGTGTCTCGAGCCATCAAGTTGCACCACATATCTATTTTTGGAATGTGGCCGCATTTCCTATATGCACCAAGCTCTGGAGTGTGATGCATTAGATGTGGTGGGTCATGCCAGCTTTTGCTGGTGTTACCCAATGGAAGTCTATGGACTTCTTTGCACATTTTCCCCTGAGAAGGATCCAATCAGATTCCTCCCAGCAACCCCTATGACAGCCATGTCTCTTTTATCAGGAGGGCTATCCTTTGTGAATTGCATTACATTTCTAACTTAAATACATACCCAAAATTATGTATAAGATGTGTGGCCCGATGTACAGCATTGTGGATATGATACTTAGAACATCCCTCCCTTTGTGTCTTAAGCCACGAGGTCTCTGCCTCTTGTTTGTCTCCAGCAATCAAAGGATGTCCCTTTTTGTATCCAGTAATCACATAACTCCCCGTTATTTTTCTCCAATAATCCAACCAATCTCTTTAACAAATTCTCAGACTTTTCTGTCTTCCCTCTGTGACACACTCTCTGCTTAAAAATGTTTATGTGACCATAGGTCCCACCAGCATCATTTTGGAACTTTGGAAACTGCTGGAGATCTATGATTTGTGTTGGGCTTTACAGGCTTTCTGGTGCATGTCATATAATATGGCTTGCAACGAGCAATCAGTTCCGGTAAGCCGATGCATCACATCGGAGGTCGCCTGGAACTTCTAAAATCTGGTGCCAGCAGTGCTGAGTTTATATGTCCAGCCTGCCCACATGCCCTTAGACTTCTCCTGATGCTGCTAGCCAATCACCTATACTGCGTATGCATAGGGAGAACTCTGGTTGTTATTTTTCAAATTACATATTGAACAGCACAAATTTAAAATGATGTTATCCTGTTTCTAAAATATAGAAGGTGTTGAAAAATGCATTATATTGGATCCTATGCACACAGAACCATATACAACACATTTATCATGCCTGTACACCTAGATAAACCAATTCCCATAATGCGCTATATCTAAGTCAAATTACCTAACCCCAGGGCCAGCGCCACCACAGGACTAGGCATTTGCCTAGGGTGCCGGCCACAGGAGGGCGGTACTGAGCCGCCGAGGAGAGGTACCATAGAAAGCAGGGAGCGGGGAGCAGGTGAGTCAGTGAGCTTCCCTCTCCCCCCCCCCATCCCGCCCGTGAATCAACGGTGCATCCCTATGACAGGGGTATTGCCCAGCCCCCACCCCCGCCCCCCCCCCGTGCCGCAGTATCGTCCGCACCCGGTAATGCCACGCTGAAATCCCCCCCCCCCCAGATGGGAGAGGGGAGCGGGGAGCAAGCGGCAGGCAGCGCGGGGGGGATTTGCCTGGGGCGGGCGGGGGACTTGCACCGGCCCTGCCTAACCCCCTGTACCCACAATGGAATGCCTAAGATGTTTATAATGCATTTTGTGTGTATGAATCTGTACTGTGCCTCTGTACGAATTGCCTCCAACATCTCTACTGGTCAGACACAGAGAGCCCGTAGTGTACACTGTGCTATAACGATGCTTGCTATACAGTATAAACGTACTACAAAAGGGAAGGGATGCATATTTAAACAGTGTCATTCTCTTTTTTATCTACTGACCTCATTCAATATGAAATCGTACACCGGTGCAATAAATAGAAAAGCTAAATCAAGCACGCACCAAAGGCATGTCTGAAAAACGTTGTGGCTTATCGGGGAATGAGCGTGAATCACTAGATTCACATATCTGGAATTCCATTAATGTATGTGTGGCAATGATAAACTGTATTTACAATGTCCTACAGTATACCGATATCACTAGCACCACTTAGTAATACAAATTTACAACCTCGTACTTTATATAATTTAAAAAACTTGAGCTAATTGAAAAATACCCATACGAACTTGGATGTTTTTTTTTAAAGGGACAATAATTTACAAGGTATGGATTTGCCTTGTAAATCATTGCCCCTTTAAAAAAAACCTTTATCATTCGCCGGCATCCCGTACGGCCACCGGACTTGGACTTCTTTACATTCCGCCCCCAAGTCAAATACAACATGAATGGACAGATTTACCGATACAAGGTCAGATTAGTAGCAAAAGGAAACTTACTGTACAAAAATATAGAGAGGATCAGTGTCGGACCGGGAGGGTAAGGGTCCACCGGGTGGTCCAATGTGTGAGGTCATAATGGAGGGTGGGTCTGGCATGTGATATCCTGATGTGGCTGATGTAAAAATCGGGATAGTTGGGAGGTATGCTCTTGCTCAGAGTAATTCCATTATGTCCAGTATTTCCAATCTTCTGTCTAATATCCATAGGATAGAACTGATTGTGATATATGAATATGTACTGTTGTGACCATGTGTAATTGGGTCATAGTGGGATGTGTTCGCTCCAATGGATCGCTCTCCTTACTCATGTGAATTACCTGAAGTTCTTAGTAAGCATAGGACAGTGCTTATTAGAAAAGCAGTAATAAATGCTGCTATGCATGCTTAAAGTAGTTGGATCTATGACATTCAAAATGTGACGCTTGATACAACCCATTCATTAAATTAAATCAAATTAAATAAATTGACCTATTCTTGCATACTCCTATGCTCCAACATACCTCTCAAAGCATATGGAGTCAAAGGGAATACATACGGATGACCAGGTGTGGGGGTGCCGGTGGTTAGAATACTGATGCTGGCACCGCGTAGAAGGAACTGCCAATAGGGTTTCACTAAGTACACTTATCTTCACCCTGCTCCCCCATAAACCTCCCTCCCTACATCCTAACCCTAGCCCTCCCATCCCACAGCAGAAACCTAACCCTTCCACCCCACAGCCTAACCCTAATTTCTCCAGCAGCCAAACCCTAAATCCCTTGCTGGTGCCTAAACCTACCCCCCCCCCCCCCCAGTGGCGTGCGGTGGGGTGAGGCAGGTGAGGCACAGCCTTATCTGTCATACTAGCATATATGCCGGCATTTTGAATTTATAAAGTATGTCAAAAATACAAAGAATATATTCAAAAATTCTTATTTTTATTATTCTAATCATTTTTATAGCCAAAACTGTGGAGTAAAAAGTCTATGGCAGGTGAGGCAGTGCCTCATCTGGCTACCTTTTCTGCACATCAAAATTCATTCAATCTCCAGCAGTGTATACTGCTGCACATGTGTATAATGCTGGTATGTACCCCATGGCTCATAAAATGTGTGCATATCTGTCTCTGGTACTTGCCAGGGACTCTTGAGCCATTTACCTCCCCGCACGTCCCTGCCTAAGATAGGAAAGCCAGCTGTTAAGGTTCCAGCATTGGCATCATCATCAATGTTGTGATTCCGGCATTGGTCTTCTGGCTAAAGTTGGAATGCCGATATTGGTATTCTGAATGCTGGCATCCCGGCTTTATAGATTCATTTTTCTAAACTTATAAGTTAAAAACTTAATCTTGATGAAAGTATCATGAGATAAATGTAATTATTTAGGCAATATTAATAAACAATATTGTTACATAATTCAAAATAAATAAATGTTGTGTAACCCCTATTTAGGGTTAAATCAGGTATAGACTAGATTTTTTTATGTAGGGTTTATCTGTTAAATACTCCATATGCTTGTGGCTATATACTGTATGTGTAATGTATATGCTGTATATATATATTTTACAAACAGCTGATTGAGCAGGATGAGACATCGTTAATAAAACACCTCTACCTTACTCAGAAGCATAACTCTGGGAGGTAATGGAATCATCTGCCACTGGGCTCCTGCTCCCAAGGGGCACCTTGTCTCCCCTGCAATTTGAATCCATTCATTGAAAGCCATTGATATTGCTTCTGTGGCTGACTCCATCTCCTAGCAGGACCATAGACATCACAACCTCTTTATTTTAAACATAATATACATAACATGCACACATACATACAGTACATACATAAATACACATGCATACATACATACATTTTTAGCAAGTACTGTGTGAGCATGTGTGTGTGTGTGTGTGTGTGTGTGTGTGTGCGTGCGTGGGGGGAGGCATGATATTTATCTTGCCTCCGGGCAATTGGGACAAATTTACGCCACTGACCTTACTTACTAGTGAATAATCCTAGCACCTGCCTTGACAAAGACCTAATTAAGGTTGAAACTCATTGGCAGCTAACTTAATGTAAGTGGTCAGACTACTTTATGGGATTTTAGCATTCCTAATCTACCATTTGTTAATGTCACTACTTGGATAGTGGTGGAGATTTGTAGTAGCAAGGATTCTGGTGGTTCTGGGGAACATACAACTTGTGATACAGCCAAAGCTTTTTAGAGCTTTGAAAGTAAAACTGTGTATACACGCTTCGATTTTTCCCTGTTTTCGATTCGATTTTGCTTATAGAAGCAAAATCGATTCCACATCAAATGTTTTTTAGGACACTTTCGATCTGCATTCGATTCGATGCGCGCTCCCGTTTTCTCAAAATGGAAAAGAAAAATAGACTGTGCAGCCAAGGAAATATTGAATTTGATCCAGTAAATCAAATGTGTACAATGTACCATGAATGTAAAACGAATTCGATATAGTAATCGATATCTAATGCAAAAGTACAGATCTAATGCCAAATTGAATGGGAAGATCTAATGCCTGATCTAATAGAAAATTGAATCTAAAATGGAATCTAAAGCAAAACAAAGTGTGTGTACATAGCTTTAACATTACAGATTATAATGATGCATAAAAAAGTTTTTTGTCAAATTCACTTGGCACTTAAAGTATTAAAGAATCTTCTATATTGCGCAGATCTACATGTGATCTTATAACATGAAAAATTTAAAATTTATGGAACTTTTTTTTTTAGAAAATGTATTTATTTGGTTTTCAATACATACAATACATTTCCAAAAATGTGCTACAATATCAGCTAAAAAGATAAGACATAAATATTATAGCATAATCAAGTGCAAAAGAGAAAAAATTCATAAAAATAAAATAGATACTGGAAGTTGTCATCAGCGACCCGGATGGAGGACGGAGCAGCGTGATGTTTTTCCTGTTTTGTAAGTATATATTTAAACACTGTTTTAAGCGCATTAAGTTTTTTAACTACCCGGCGTGACGCCTGTCATTGAAAACTAACTATCTATCTAAATTAGTGTGCCGAGCGTAGCGATCCACGTCGTCGTCGTCCCCTTGTTAGGATTTCAGCGGTCGGGATTTCGGCGGTCGGGATTCCGGCGTCGGGATTTTGAAAGCCGGGATTCCGACCACCGGGATTTCATATCAAACCCGTCTAGATAGATGGATAGATAGATATTGTGACAATGATCACACACACAGCGACTCAGAAAGACTGTTCTTTATTTTTCAATGCAGATTAATTCCAAAGGCAAGCATGGTTAAATGGTCCCTAACATAGCATTATCGATTGGGCAGCTAATCCACCATCAAGAGCAAGATCACTCTGCCCTGGAAACACATATATCAGAAAATCCCAGGTGCTGCTGGTTACACACCTGGCTTCTGGTACTGCTCCAAAACTTGGTCTAGATCCTCCATATTACTTTCATGTGAAGAGATGCTGTCTCTGCTACACTCCCCCTCCCCCCTTAGCTTCAAACACCCTGGTGAAGCTACACAGTTTTTAGGAGAGCTCTCTGCCTCACCCACCTCTACTTGTGTCCCATTCAGGTACACAGCCCTCCACCACCTTCCAGAGGTCACCCACCTCGCCTTTTTCCTCATTCCCTAGCATCACCATAGGGTTGCTTGGAGGATCAGGACCTAAAACCTCCTGGAAAGGGCATCAGCATTGAGGTGCTGTTTCCCCGGATAATGTCTCACCACAAACTTAAATGCAAGGCCAAAACCCACAGGTCACATGAGCATTCACCTTTTTTGGTGGTATGTACCATTATAATGGTGCATGGTCTGTGACCAACAAAAACTCTAGTCCCAATAAATAATATCTAAAGTACTCAACTGCCCACTTGGTATCAGATCTCTGCTCTACAGCTGAGGACTTAAACTCTATGGGCAATAATTAATGGCTAAGGTAGAGGATGGGCTTCTCTATCTACCTCTTGGGAAAGAACTGCTCCTAATCCTGTCCCAGAGACATCCTTCTGTAACACAATTTTTTTTCTACCTTTAGTAGGTGTGACTCCCAGTCAGAGCTGAAAATAACCACAGTTGTGCTTATAAGTTTACATACCCTAGCAGAATTTGTGATTTTCTGGCCATTTGTCAGAGAATATGAATGATAACTCACAAACTTTTCTTTCACTCAAGGTTAGTAGTTGGGTGAAGCCATTTATTGTCAAACAACTGTGTTTACTCTTTTTAAATCATAATGACAACAGGAACTACCCAAATGACCCTGATGAAGTTTACATACCCTGAAGATTTTGGTCTGATAACATGCGCACAAGTTGACACACACAGGTTTGAATGGCTACTAAAGGTAACCATCCTCACCTGTGATCTGTTTGCTTGTAATCAGTGTGTGTGTGTGTGTGTGTGTGTATAAAAGGTCAGTGAGTTTCTGGACTCCTGAAAGACCCTTGCATCTTTCATCCAGTGCAGCACTGACTTGTCTGGATTCTCAGTCATGTTAAACAAAAGAATTGTCAATGGATCTGCGGGAAAAGGTAATTGAACTGTATTAAACAGGAAAGGGATATAAAAAGATATCCAAGCAATTGAGAATGCCAATCAGCAGTGATCTCTCTTTCATCCAATGCAATATACCACAGGATTCGCTAAAGTAAACAAATAGCTTTATTGGTCAGTTGCACAATGTAATTAAAAAAGAGGAAGTGAGTTCTCAACTTTAAGGTTTTCTGAGTCCAGTGATTATGGTGGAATCAAAAACGGGGCCCCGTTTCTTGTCCACTGCTATGTCTCAGTCCTGCATATTGGGTCCCTCACTCCCTGTGACAGAGTCAGCACCAACGCATTTCGATCGATATTGGATCTTTTTCCAAGGACAAATGACACCTTGAAAAAGATCCACTGTACATTTATCATATCCCGAGAAATCTCTAAGAGAAGAAGCTGAAACAACTTTGTACAACAGGAGAGTTATATAACATTTTTTTAAGAGCTTTTAACTTAGGTGGAAGGAATCTTGCTTTCTATACACTTTATTAAGAGGGTTGGTGTTACAATATTCTTCCTTCTCCACCTTAACTTATGCTGGGTACACACCAAAATGATTTGGGCATAATTCCATCAATCTGGATCCAATTCAGACCGATTGGATGCAGATTGGGTCAAAATCGTTTGGTTTGATTCTGATCCTACCTGCTGCAGGTAGGATCTGTATAAGATCCATTCATCTGAATACAGATGGGATCGGATTGGGATCGGATCATATGCAATTCGTATGCAAATTGGATCGCACAATTTGCATACAATTTGCATACAATCCAAATCATTTTGGTGTGTACCCAGCATTAAAGCTGCTTACAGCGCAATCTCAATCTCACCCATTTTTCACACTTTAAACATTTCAACCACAACTGCCAGGAAAATTGTTCAAATAACTTTAGCTGAAATACAGGACTCTCTGAAAAAAAGTGGTGTTGTTGTTGCAAGATGCACAATATGGAGGCAGTTGAAGAAAAATGAGCTGCATAGTTGAGTCACCAAAAGAAAGCCATTACTAAGCAAATGCCTCAAAGCATTCCGCTAAAAATACTCCAAACAGCACAGAGACAAGCCTCAAAACTTCTGGAACAAAGTCATTTGTAGTGATGGGAACATTTTGGCCACAACATAAACATTACATTTGGAGAGGAGTCAACAAGGCCTATGATGAAAGGTATACGGTACACCATTCCTACTGTGAAACACAGAGGTGGATCGCTGATGTTTTGGGGATGTGTGAGCTACAAAGGCACTGGCAAGATTAATGCAGCATGTTATCAGAAAAAACTGGAGGAATTTTTGCACTCACCAGCCCAGAAACTGCGCATGGGACATACTTGGATGTTCTAACATGATAATGATCACCAAAACACAAGGCCAAAATCGCTAATTGCCAAAAATTGGAATTCACTCGCAGCCCCAACCATCCCCGCTTTAAATAATTATTTCTGGTTTCGTCGCAAATATGGAAAAGATCACATACTACTTGCACGACCGCACCCACAAATTTGATTTAATTTGGGGACTCTGGCTGCTGGCAATGGCTGACCACTCCCCGCCATCATTTTCCCTTAGCAGTTAACTCCTCTTCTTTTAGAAATCTCCAGCTATGTGACTACCCACTGATACCCTGCCTAACAATAATACAAATGTTTACTGCATTAATAATATCTGTACTTCTTCTCATTGGTAAACGCTCTTCTTATTTTCGACCTCCCTCTCCTCCCCCCCCCCCGACTTACCCCATTGTTTGCTTCTTTTTTGTTTTTCTCGTATGCTACACATTTGATTGTAAAATTTGTGGAGAACTGCATTTGTCTCTTTCCTACTGATGTCGTTTGTTCATGATACTGTTTTACATTGCGCTCTCCTTCAATAAATAAAGAGTTTAAAAAAAAACCACAAGGCCAAGTCGACCTGTCATTGGCTATAGCAGAGTAAAGTGAAGGTTCTGGAGTGGCCATCTCAGTCTCCTGACCTCAATATCATGAGATCTCAAATGTACAGTTCATGCAAGACAGCCCAAGAATTTACAGAAACTGGCGGATTTTTGCCAAGAAGAATGGGCAGCTTTACCATCTGAGAAAATAAAGAGCCTCATCCACAAATACCACAAAAGACTTCAAGCTGTCATTGATGTTAAAGGGGGCAATACACGGTTTTAAGAACTGGGGTATGTAAACTTTTGATCAGGGTCATTTGGGTAGTTTCTGTTGTCATTATGTCATTTAAAAAGAGTAAACATAGTTGTTTGACAATAAATGACTTCACCCAACCACTAACCATGAGTGAAAGTTTGTGAGTTATCATTCATATTCTCTGACAAATACCCCCCCCCCCCCTGTATTTCTGGAACCAGGGCCGACTCTAGGGCTGGTTATGCTTGTGGGTGGGGGTAGAATACAGGCAGGGGCGTAGCGCCAATTTATGCGCCTCCCAGCTGGATCATTTTGGCGCCCCCTTCCCCCCTAAATTTAACACTGCCTCCCCATTCTTACCCTGCCTCCTCCGCCGCATCTGTATTCGGCCGGGAGTCGGGAACGCATTTCTACTAATCTGCGTCCCAGCGCCTGGCTCCTTGAGTCAAATGTCTATTACAAAATGGCCGCCTCCTTACAGCAGACCGTTTGTAAGGATGCTAGAGGAGGCCGTCGCTGCCTCCTCTAGCATCTTAAAAACGGTCTGCTCTAAGGAGGCAGCCATTTTGTGATGGACATTTGACTCATAAGGAGCCAGTCGCCGGGACGCAGATTAGTAGATATGCGTTCCCGACTCCCGGCCGAATACAGATGTGGCGGGGAAGGCAGGGGCACAATTAGGAGAGGGGTGGAGGGCAGTGGCCGGTGCCGGCACCCACGCAGCCCCTGCTCCCCCAAGCATCAGCGGGGGCTGCCTTACGCTATCTACGCCACTGAATACAGGGTAGTGCATCCCTACACATGGATGGAACCTCTTTAATTAATTTTGGATGAAGCTAGCACACAGCGCACCACTACAGAACACAGGTGGAACCCCTTTCATTTTGGATGTGGCATCTCACCCCAGACGAGCACACAGAAAACCGCACCACTACAGCACATGGGTTGCACCCTTTGATTCATTTTGGATGGAGCGAGCACACAGGGCAGAGCACCCCTACAGCACATGTGAGAATCTTTTAATTTTTATGGAGCGAGTACACAGGACAGCGCACCCTACAGCACACAGGATAACCCCTATATTTATTTGGAGCACACAGTGCACTGCCCCTTTACAGCAAAGGACATCATGGGAAAATGGCCCCTTCTAACAGCACAGAGCAGCACCCCTGTTTTTTACGTGTGACAGACAGGGCAGCAGTACATCCCCAGCACGGGCAGCGTATGACACCACACAGGACACCATCAAGTGTACAATTGGGGCAGGCTGGAAACACAGGACACCAGCCTCCACTCAGATGACAGACATGTCCGTACTGCTCCCTTTCTAATGCTGGAATGAAAATGATGCTGACTAGCAAGGACTTACAGTATGTAGAGTACAGATCTCACGAGAATCTGACAGCGGGATGATGACTTTTTGCCTTGTTACGGGATCCGAGTCTGGCAGGAAACCCCAAGCCATACTTGGATCCCTGCTTGGCAGTTCAGAGGGTTTCAGATCTTGGAGATCTGAACCCGCTCATTCCTAGTAAAAACCTCCTGGAAATTATCCTGCCTTTAGTGACAGGAAGTTTCAGACACAGAAGCCTCCCTGCCAAATATCTCAATATGTTAAATACGAGCCACTCCCTCAGAAATTGCTGCCCAGAGGTTAAGAGCTAGTGTATCTAATTAGATAATATTTATAGCAGTTTTATTCCAGCAAAGAAATCACAGTCATCTGACATCAGCTCAGCATGGAGCCCCTGACTCTGGTTCTGGTATTTCTGGTCTCCTTTGTCCTCAGTCTTTACACCTGGAGCAACCTATACAAAAAACAGAACCTGCCCCCCGGACCAACCCCACTCCCTATTATCGGCAATCTCCTCCAGCTGAAGTCCGGGCAAATGGTGGAGTCTCTGAAAGAGGTTAGTAGGGGAGTCCACCATGGGGTAATTAATTCTGCTGCTTTCTACAAAACCATATTTACAGTTAGAAACAATACTATTACATTTGGGTTTAGTTACAACAAATGATAATTTATTGAAAATTACAGTTTAGATTTTTTTTCTGCATTGTGAATATTATACAGTATGACTACTGTATGCTGGGAATGCTTTATATGAGTAATTCAGACCCTGTATTGTATGTTGTGTAGAAGAATGCAGTGTGTATTGTATACAGTTAAGGCAATTGCACTAGAATGCTCTATATCACTAGACCACTGTGGTAAGAGGACAAACCCTCTATTGTACCATGAGTAGGACAGACACTGTATTGTATCATGTGGGGATGAGTAGGACAGACACTGTATTGTACAGTGTGGGAAATGTTGGTCATATGTTGTACATCAAGTGTTAAGCCCCATACACACTAGACGATACGCTCCAAACCATATTGGCGGGTCTCCCGGGCAAACGATATTGCGTATACACTGTACAATTGCTGAGGATATCGCTCAGTGACATCACCCGTCACCTTGTTGGACATGCAGTCGTTGTCGATCTAATCAACATTGAGCTGCATGTTCAGATGACAATATATATCGTTAACAATCTGAGGGAGCACGCATCGTTAACGACATTGAGCATAGACACCCTCTATTGTACGAGGAAGCCGTGTATTGTACATTGTTAGAGGAGGACAGGTACTTTGTTGTACAGTAGGTGTAAGAGGCTTTATATTGTACAGTGTGGGTTAGGGTGGGGCTGCAGGGCAGACCGCGTATTCAGGTAAGGACCAGCCCTGTATTGTACAGTTGAGGAAGCCGTGTATTGTACATTGTGAGAGGAGGCCAGGTCCTGTGTTGTACAGTAGGTAAAAGAGTCTCTATAGGTCCTTATACAGCCCTCTTGGCACGCCAGTTCCTGTCAGATGCTGTAAAGGTGCCCATACATTGTACAATTCCTGGGTGCGATGAGGTGCGCGCTCCCGTCACATATCTCATCGCACAGCTCAAAAAGTATGTGCTGCACATACTTTTTGAACTAGATTGCATCTCATTAATTTGCAAAACGAATGTGATGCGATGCGATCTAGTCCAAATTGTATACAATAATTGTACCGTGTATGGGAACCTTTTGTGTAGAGTCTCTGTTTTGTGTGAGAATGAGTCTCTAAATCTGCATACAAAGTGCTACGGTGCATCCTGGTCACAATACTGTATGTTGCATTTTAAAAGCATTTTCGGCAAAAAAAGGCACCCAGCGGTAGCTCCCACCAGAACTCTCTCGCTGTTTGAAATATTAAAGCAAGAAATATCTGGACACCTCTGAAAACCTTGGGGTGTGATAAAGAGGAGAGAGATAAAGTTGCATCCAATCCACTCCTGTCATTTTCCAAAAACTGTGTGTAATATGGCAGTTAAGATTGGTGGGTACTTTATCTCCCTCTATTTTAACACTCTCCAAAACTTAGTGCATTTCCCAAAAGCATGCTCTGCTTTATACAGTGTGCATGATTTCATACCCTGTATTTTATAATGTAGGAAGCATTATAATAATCATAATATTATATTCCATATTTATTCATATGTAAGTAGTTGTATTATAAACAAGTGTATGGCTCATTGTGTATCACATACCAACAATATAATTGCCTTCCATGTGTAGATGAGAGAGAGATATGGAGACGTGTACACACTGTACCTAGGACCACGGCGGGTGGTTGTTCTCTGTGGATATGATGCGGTTAAGGAAGCTCTGGTGGATCAAGGAGAGATTTTTGGCATGAGAGGTCTACTGCCAAGTGTAGATCTTTATTTTAAAGGTCATGGTAAGTAAATCTTATCTACCTCGAACAATATTGGAATCTACTATAGATCATACTTGCCTACTATTGAGAACTACTTTCAGGGAGATTTTTCCCGTTGGGGGGGCATGTCATGTTCCATCCAGAGTCCATATAAAGGGTCAGATGAGTAACATAAAAGGACAGGATCCCTTTATTTGTTGCTGGTTGTGCCAGATGAATGGGCTCTAGCCATGTGGAGTGTATATATACACATACACATATCTAGACAAGATAAATCAAGGGAAAACTCCCCCAAAAAAACCATTAAATAGCATCTCACAACCGTGGTTCTAATTTGAAACAGACATTCTATCTTTCATAGTGTGGTGAGCAGTGCTATTTTTCAGCAGGAACCAGCAGGAACTCAGTTCCTGAACCTCTAATTAAATATGACATCATCAGGAACTGGATTCCTGAACCTGTTCTGAGCTAAAATGTACTTTCCATAAGATAAGTTTTATTTTAAAGTCCCCGGTGAATGCCTTCATTTCTGAATACAATCTCTCTCTCTCTCCCTCTCTCTCCCTCTCTCTCTCCCTCTCTCTCTCCTTCTCTCTCTAGCTGGTGATGAGTGAACGATGAGTCTGCAAACTATACATTTTCGTTTTATAAAATGTCTGTTTAAGATGTTTACCCAACAATACATTAAAAGATTTTGCATATTAATTATCATCACCATTATTACAAGTATTATTAACTTGAATTATGGTTTCACTGTGACTGTTGCACTAGAGGGTGCGTGAGCTCATTCAAAATGTGGATTTACAATTTACAAAGTTTCCTTATATCCAACACGTTCATCGTTGTTAACTTCAGCAGGAGTAATAAGATACAATAATGGCACATCCATTATATTATTTTTGGACTAGATTGGTATTTCCAGTGATGGCACCATTGTGTGCAGTTCAGCAGCAAGGTGATGATATAGATTTTTTATGGGTTCCAGAAAGGTGACAGACAATGTCTAGTCAGATAGTCAATAGATAGGCACCAAAAGCTAGACATACATTAGTTAGACATTGACAAAAGTTAGACATATGTTATTTAGACATTGACAAAAGTTAGACATACATTACTTAGATATTGACAAAAGCTAGACATACATTAGTTAGACATTGACAAAAGTTAGACATATGTTATTTAGACATTGACAAAAGTTAGACATGCATTAGTTAGACAATAGTAATTATGGTTCAGGCCAGAGCTGACATCACACAGCTTCCCTTCAAACGCCTGGGAACACCTGCATTTTCCCTGACATTAGAGCCTTGAAAAAGTCATCTGAGTTGAAACAAATGTGTTGGCATACGGTCCACTGATATGTCATATGCAGAGATTAAAGTGAGGGGGAATGGGGTGGAACTGAGTTCCACCACCCTGCACAGAAGTTTTCACAGAAAAGCATTCTAGATTGCAGGGGGATGCCAGAAACCCTACCATTGGGCCTGTCTCTGCCTAATTGGGGGAGAGGAGGGTGGCTTAGAGTAATGAGTTCCCTCACCTCTGCATGACCACTTTAAGCCCTGGTTAGAGACATATTAAGATGAATTAACTTTAAAAAGTATCAAGAATATTAGTGGGCAAGGTATTGATTAGCTAGGGATTGAGAGGTCAGATGCGGAGTACAGCCATATACATTTTTTATGGGTTCCGGAAGGGTGACAGACAATGTCTAGTCAGATAGTCAATAGATAGGCACCAAAAGCTAGACATACATTAGTATTAGTATAAGAATATTAGTGGGCAAGGTATTGATTAGCTAGTGCTAGACATACATTAGTATTAGTATAAGATCTGGTAAAATTCCAGGACTTAATTTATTCCACACATAAATGTTATAACTTAATACATTTATGTATGGAAGAAATTAGGTGCTCGTTTTTTTTCCAAATTGTGTAACTCTGATATATAATAAATGTAGTGCTTTAGCTGAAGTTTTGGGGCTTATCTCTAATTATTGGAGCAATCTCTGTATGTACTCGCATCGACCAGGCTTTTTGGCTAGTGGAAATGGGAAATCCTCGGTTGACTGAGCCAGAACGCCAACCCGGGTAGTTACTTGGGTTTGACTCGGGATGCTCTAAGGTCCAGGTCAGTGAAAACGAGTGACCCACGTCGATGCGACCCAGGTCCCGTTCACAATACAGAAGCCGCCTCTGGGAGATGCTCTCATATTAATTGTTTTCTGGTGAAACCACTTAAACAGGCATGAATGGCTTTTAAAAGTGAATGAACCCATATTTATGTATAGTGCACTTTGAATCTACAGTATACTGTATGCACTAAAAGGGAACTATTTTTAAACTTTTCATGTTTTTTTCATTGAATTTCACCTATATAGGACATGATGTTATTCTATAAAAAATATTTTAATACTGATTGTAAAGAGGCCACTTGGATGGGACCCTTATTTATTGGACCGTAGCTTCATTCTGATCATTTAAGGTTTGGCCTATTAGACTGATTACTCTAGAACCTTATTTCATTCTTCCATGTACCTGGTTGAGTTTACTAAAGTACTTTAGCTAAACCCTTAAGAAGTCTCATTAGAGATAAAACGTATTGGGTGATGCGGCTCATTTATCTTAAATGTACATCGAAATACTTACATTGAACTTTTTATCTACTGAACAAAAAGAGACTTACTTTTTTTTTCAATAGAGTAATTTTATTATTTTAAAGAAAGGCATTTACATTTAAAAAAGAATAATAAAGAAAGACATCAATAATAGTTATCTTATGGATAATTCAATGTTATCATAACAATGAACAATATTACTGTAAAAAATATATATATATATACGTGGATGGGCTCTGGCACTCTCTATAGAACAAATACTTGTCCCGTTGCCTTCCGCAATAAGGAACCTAGGCAGGTCCCATACAATACAATGTCCGGCGGCACTCGGAATAATGGAACAAAACAACAGCCACAGGCAATGTGCTGCCAACGTTTCAATTAGATTTACTAATTTTCCTCAGGGCATACAGAATATAAAAATTACTCACCATTTATGTGTTCACCCATCACCAAATGGGTCCGTCAGCGCTGCGCGGCAGGCACCACGCCGTCTGCACGCACGTAACGTCATGACGTCATCCCCGTGCTCCCACACCAATACAACAAACTTTATTAAAACTGTAACAAAAATGAACAGGCATCAATATCAAAATTCTCATAATAGCGCAACCGTCACTGTATAACAACAGCAGTATGCATAATAAGCAATCATTTGCTATATCCAAGATCAAGATATGGATCTACTTAATGAAAAATAAAGGTGATTATTGCACATAGAGAAACACTTTAAATAACAACAAGGACCAAATGGAAAACACTATAAAAAACAGTGTAGCCCGAGTGATTCATTCAGACCTTGGGGACTGAGAGTGCCCAGTCTGAAAATCCACTCCGCCTCACGCTGTAGAAGCATCTTAGATCTATTGCCCCCCCTAACTGTTGGGGGGACATGATCAATAATTTTGTGCTTGAAAGCCGTGGGTGAGTGCCCCATTACTGCATAATGTCTAGCAACGGGTTGCTCACTAGACCCTTTGAGTACCGCAGTGCGTATGGCCATTCTATGCTGGGCCATGCGCACTTTGAATTGACAATCTGTCTTTCCAATATAATACTTGCCGCAAGGGCAGACCAGTACATATATAACATGAGTGGTGGAACAGGTGACCCTGAATTTTATGGGAAATATGATGTTTTTAGCAGGATGTTTAATGCTGTCCCCTGTCCACATGTAACTGCAAGTGACACAACCCGTGCATTTTACACAGCCCACTTTGGGAGCACCAAGGAACATAGTGTTGGGGGATTTTTCAAAATTAGTGATGTCGCTATGTACCAAAAGGTCACGCAAATTGTTGCCCCTCGAATAACTGGTAACCAATTTTTTACCTTTAAGGCTGGGCAAATCCTTATCTGTGGTAATTATAGGCCAATAGGTTTTAACAGCTGCACTAGCTCTAGCACTAGCTGTATTAAACCTATTAGGCCAAAAAATCCTATTTTCAGAGGTTTTGCGTGATTTTTTCTTCAAAGCTTTTGACCTAGGGACTGCTAAGACCCTTTTCTTGGTGGATAACAGTTGTTCATAGTCATAACCTCTCTCCAAAAACTTATGGATCATCTGATCCAATTGGACCTGAAGATCCTCCTCATTGTTACAGATCCTCCGGACCCGCAACATCTGTGAATATGGCAGTCCCTTGGTTACTGAAGAAGGATGGAAACTGGAGGGAGACAGTAACATGTTCCTATCCGTAGATTTTACAAAAAGGGACGTATTCAAATGGCCATCAACAAGACTGATGCGCACATCCAAGAAGTCTATATGAATGTGTACATGTCAGTTTAATTGGACTATCACTGCCATTTTGATGATCAATGACCTCATTGAGGGCAGCTACAGAGCCTCTCCACAATAAAATCATGTCATCAATATAGCGGGCGTAATAAATGACGTTTTTGGTGACTTCGGGGTTAGAAAAGAAAATATTGCGTTCTACCATCATCATGAACGCATTAGCGTACGATGGGGCCACCGAGGACCCCATCGCACAGCCGGTGAGCTGAAGAAAAAATTGGCCATTAAAATAAAAGTAATTTTTGGTAAGAACCATCTCTAAAAGATCACAGAAAAATCCCACATCAGGACCCTGGTACTTGGGGCTGGTGGAGATCAAAGACCGAGTGGCCGCAATGCCCTGAGGGTGTGGTATGCTAGTGTAGAGTGAAGACACATCTATACTGCATAACACACATCCCTCAGGCATCTGGCCCAAATTGTTTAATGCCAACAATAATGCAGTGGTATCTTGCAGGTAATATAAAGAATCTTGTATAACAGGCTGCAGGTAAATATCTAAATAGGCAGACACTGGTTGAAAGATGGATCCCCTGGCAGAGATGATAGGCCTGCCAGGGGGATTAACCAGGCTTTTATGCACTTTTGGGAGAGTGTATAACAGCGGTCTCCTGGGAAATTCACAGGAAAGAATTCTTTTGGTGCGATTAGTAATCAACCCAGTGTCGACTGCAGAGGATAAATACCTGTCGACCTCAGATTTAAACACATTGGTAGGATCAGATTTCAGCAATAAATATGTGGAGCCATCAGACAATTGTCGCTCAATTTCTAAGCAGTATGCACCCACATCTTGAACAACAATAGAGCCGCCTTTATCAGCGGCTCTAATAACGATATCACGTCGACTACTCAAGGCTCTCAATGCATCATATTCATTTTTATTGAGGTTTGAGTGACGTGCCAAGGCTGATTCCTCCAAAGGGTTAATGGAGGCTTCTACTAAACGTACAAAAGATTTTATAGAAGCATTCAGGGACTGCGGGTCATAAGTAGACTTAGGGGCTAGTTTGCGAAGTTCCGATGGTAATGGATCATCCATAGGAATGTTACTCAAAGTCCCATAATGTTCCTGCAGTTTTAATTGACGATGTAGTTTATAGGTTTCCACCTTCCAGATAAATGGGTCAAAGCGGGTAGTTGGCACGAAACTTAAACCTTTTTGTAGAACAGCTTCTTCATGGGTGGTGAGTGGGGTTGACGAAAGGTTAAATATCACCTCTTGTTGCTTGGCGGTTTGCGTCCCCTTGATACGCTGCCACTGGCCTCCTCGGCGACAGGGTCCTCGTCTCCGGCCCGCTGGGCACGGGTGCGCACCGCTAAAGGGATAAATCGTTTCCTGGCATTTCCCCTGGAACGACCTCTCCCCTGTGGCTCAAAATCGCTGGCTGAGTTAGCCGAATCATTAGAGGAACCTGTCTGTATCCCACGGCCTCCTCTGCGGCGATTAGGGAAACGCTGTTGTTGGCGAGAATAGCCCGTAAGCCATCCATACACATTTTGATTATCATAATCTAGACAGACTTTCAAATATTTCTCTTTCTTGTATTTAATGATCTCACGTCTGTAGTTCTCTACTTGTGTTTGGATTTTCTCCAGCCATTTCTCAGAGGGGTCATTCTGCAGGGTGGCTTTATGGGTCACATCAAAAGCAGCCACTTTCTCCTTAGTAAGGTTAAGTTCACGTGTGGACTCTTCCACTACCAATATTAATAAGTCAAAAGAGCACTTATTTAAAATCGCACACCATTTCTTGCAGAACGACACATTGTGTCGACCAATTGTTGGTATATTGGTGACACGGAAGCCACGGGGTATCCTCTTGTCAGTGTAATATTCAGACAATGTTGCGGCATGGTAATAGAAGTCCAACTCGCGTTTTTTTAATTTCAAGAGCTCATGATACAAATCGGTGGCAGTGACGTTATCAGGGGTATTCAAAACACGCTCTTTATATATAATCTTCTCAGCTTCCAGGTCTGAGTAAGAGTGCAACTCATCCTTGTCCAAAATCACCTTTTCAAACACGCCTTCCATCAGAGTTACAGGTAACAAACAGAGGAATTACCTCACTAAAATGTGCCAATGTACAGCACCAACAGGAGCCACTTGATGAGGAGGTAAAACACCGTACAATCCAGGGTGCCTGAGCCAGAAATGCAATCACTGATAGCCCAGTGATGCAATGGATACGTGGATGGGCTCTGGCACTCTCTATAGAACAAATACTTGTCCCGTTGCCTTCCGCAATAAGGAACCTAGGCAGGTCCCATACAATACAATGTCCGGCGGCACTCGGAATAATGGAACAAAACAACAGCCACAGGCAATGTGCTGCCAACGTTTCAATTAGATTTACTAATTTTCCTCAGGGCATACAGAATATAAAAATTACTCACCATTTATGTGTTCACCCATCACCAAATGGGTCCGTCAGCGCTGCGCGGCAGGCACCACGCCGTCTGCACGCACGTAACGTCATGACGTCATCCCCGTGCTCCCACACCAATACAACAAACTTTATTAAAACTGTAACAAAAATGAACAGGCATCAATATCAAAATTCTCATAATAGCGCAACCGTCACTGTATAACAACAGCAGTATGCATAATAAGCAATCATTTGCTATATCCAAGATATGGATCTACTTAATGAAAAATAAAGGTGATTATTGCACATAGAGAAACACTTTAAATAACAACAAGGACCAAATGGAAAACACTATAAAAAACAGTGTAGCCCGAGTGATTCATTCAGACCTTGGGGACTGAGAGTGCCCAGTCTGAAAATCCACTCCGCCTCACGCTGTAGAAGCATCTTAGATCTATTGCCCCCCCTAACTTATTATGCATACTGCTGTTGTTATACAGTGACGGTTGCGCTATTATGAGAATTTTGATATTGATGCCTGTTCATTTTTGTTACAGTTTTAATAAAGTTTGTTGTATTGGTGTGGGAGCACGGGGATGACGTCATGACGTTACGTGCGTGCAGACGGCGTGGTGCCTGCCGCGCAGCGCTGACGGACCCATTTGGTGATGGGTGAACACATAAATGGTGAGTAATTTTTATATTCTGTATGCCCTGAGGAAAATTAGTAAATCTAATTGAAACGTTGGCAGCACATTGCCTGTGGCTGTTGTTTTGTTCCATTATTCCGAGTGCCGCCGGACATTGTATTGTATGGGACCTGCCTAGGTTCCTTATTGCGGAAGGCAACGGGACAAGTATTTGTTCTATAGAGAGTGCCAGAGCCCATCCACGTATCCATTGCATCACTGGGCTATCAGTGATTGCATTTCTGGCTCAGGCACCCTGGATTGTACGGTGTTTTACCTCCTCATCAAGTGGCTCCTGTTGGTGCTGTACATTGGCACATTTTAGTGAGGTAATTCCTCTGTTTGTTACCTGTAACTCTGATGGAAGGCGTGTTTGAAAAGGTGATTTTGGACAAGGATGAGTTGCACTCTTACTCAGACCTGGAAGCTGAGAAGATTATATATAAAGAGCGTGTTTTGAATACCCCTGATAACGTCACTGCCACCGATTTGTATCATGAGCTCTTGAAATTAAAAAAACGCGAGTTGGACTTCTATTACCATGCCGCAACATTGTCTGAATATTACACGGACAAGAGGATACCCCGTGGCTTCCGTGTCACCAATATACCAACAATTGGTCGACACAATGTGTCGTTCTGCAAGAAATGGTGTGCGATTTTAAATAAGTGCTCTTTTGACTTATTAATATTGGTAGTGGAAGAGTCCACACGTGAACTTAACCTTACTAAGGAGAAAGTGGCTGCTTTTGATGTGACCCATAAAGCCACCCTGCAGAATGACCCCTCTGAGAAATGGCTGGAGAAAATCCAAACACAAGTAGAGAACTACAGACGTGAGATCATTAAATACAAGAAAGAGAAATATTTGAAAGTCTGTCTAGATTATGATAATCAAAATGTGTATGGATGGCTTACGGGCTATTCTCGCCAACAACAGCGTTTCCCTAATCGCCGCAGAGGAGGCCGTGGGATACAGACAGGTTCCTCTAATGATTCGGCTAACTCAGCCAGCGATTTTGAGCCACAGGGGAGAGGTCGTTCCAGGGGAAATGCCAGGAAACGATTTATCCCTTTAGCGGTGCGCACCCGTGCCCAGCGGGCCGGAGACGAGGACCCTGTCGCCGAGGAGGCCAGTGGCAGCGTATCAAGGGGACGCAAACCGCCAAGCAACAAGAGGTGATATTTAACCTTTCGTCAACCCCACTCACCACCCATGAAGAAGCTGTTCTACAAAAAGGTTTAAGTTTCGTGCCAACTACCCGCTTTGACCCATTTATCTGGAAGGTGGAAACCTATAAACTACATCGTCAATTAAAACTGCAGGAACATTATGGGACTTTGAGTAACATTCCTATGGATGATCCATTACCATCGGAACTTCGCAAACTAGCCCCTAAGTCTACTTATGACCCGCAGTCCCTGAATGCTTCTATAAAATCTTTTGTACGTTTAGTAGAAGCCTCCATTAACCCTTTGGAGGAATCAGCCTTGGCACGTCACTCAAACCTCAATAAAAATGAATATGATGCATTGAGAGCCTTGAGTAGTCGACGTGATATCGTTATTAGAGCCGCTGATAAAGGCGGCTCTATTGTTGTTCAAGATGTGGGTGCATACCGCTTAGAAATTGAGAGACAATTGTCTGATGGCTCCACATATTTATTGCTGAAATCTGATCCTACCAATGTGTTTAAATCTGAGGTCGACAGGTATTTATCCTCTGCAGTCGACACTGGGTTGATTACTAATCGCACCAAAAGAATTCTTTCCTGTGAATTTCCCAGGAGACCGCTGTTATACACTCTCCCAAAAGTGCATAAAAGCCTGGTTAATCCCCCTGGCAGGCCTATCATCTCTGCCAGGGGATCCATCTTTCAACCAGTGTCGGCCTATTTAGATATTTACCTGCAGCCTGTTATACAAGATTCTTTATATTACCTGCAAGATACCACTGCATTATTGTTGGCATTAAACAATTTGGGCCAGATGCCTGAGGGATGTGTGTTATGCAGTATAGATGTGTCTTCACTCTACACTAGCATACCACACCCTCAGGGCATTGCGGCCACTCGGTCTTTGATCTCCACCAGCCCCAAGTACCAGGGTCCTGATGTGGGATTTTTCTGTGATCTTTTAGAGATGGTTCTTACCAAAAATTACTTTTATTTTAATGGCCAATTTTTTCTTCAGCTCACCGGCTGTGCGATGGGGTCCTCGGTGGCCCCATCGTACGCTAATGCGTTCATGATGATGGTAGAACGCGATATTTTCTTTTCTAACCCCGAAGTCACCAAAAACGTCATTTATTACGCCCGCTATATTGATGACATGATTTTATTGTGGAGAGGCTCTGTAGCTGCCCTCAATGAGGTCATTGATCATCAAAATGGCAGTGATAGTCCAATTAAACTGACATGTACACATTCATATAGTCAGATTGACTTCTTGGATGTGCGCATCAGTCTTGTTGATGGCCATTTGAATACGTCCCTTTTTGTAAAATCTACGGATAGGAACATGTTACTGTCTCCCTCCAGTTTCCATCCTTCTTCAGTAACCAAGAGACTGCCATATTCACAGATGTTGCGGGTCCGGAGGATCTGTAACAATGAGGAGGATCTTCAGGTCCAATTGGATCAGATGATCCATAAGTTTTTGGAGAGAGGTTATGACTATGAACAACTGTTATCCACCAAGAAAAGGGTCTTAGCAGTCCCTAGGTCAAAAGCTTTGAAGAAAAAATCACGCAAAACCTCTGAAAATAGGATTTTTTGGCCTAATAGGTTTAATACAGCTAGTGCTAGAGCTAGTGCAGCTGTTAAAACCTATTGGCCTATAATTACCACAGATAAGGATTTGCCCAGCCTTAAAGGTAAAAAATTGGTTACCAGTTATTCGAGGGGCAACAATTTGCGTGACCTTTTGGTACATAGCGACATCACTAATTTTGAAAAATCCCCCAACACTATGTTCCTTGGTGCTCCCAAAGTGGGCTGTGTAAAATGCACGGGTTGTGTCACTTGCAGTTACATGTGGACAGGGGACAGCATTAAACATCCTGCTAAAAACATCATATTTCCCATAAAATTCAGGGTCACCTGTTCCACCACTCATGTTATATATGTACTGGTCTGCCCTTGCGGCAAGTATTATATTGGAAAGACAGATTGTCAATTCAAAGTGCGCATGGCCCAGCATAGAATGGCCATACGCACTGCGGTACTCAAAGGGTCTAGTGAGCAACCTGTTGCTAGACATTATGCAGTAATGGGGCACTCACCCACGGCTTTCAAGCACAAAATTATTGATCATGTCCCCCCAACAGTTAGGGGGGGCAATAGATCTAAGATGCTTCTACAGCGTGAGGCGGAGTGGATTTTCAGACTGGGAACTCTCAGTCCCCAAGGTCTGAATGAATCACTCGGGCTACACTGTTTTTTATAGTGTTTTCCATTTGGTCCTTGTTGTTATTTAAAGTGTTTCTCTATGTGCAATAATCACCTTTATTTTTCATTAAGTAGATCCATATCTTGGATATAGCAAATGATTGCTTATTATGCATACTGCTGTTGTTATACAGTGACGGTTGCGCTATTATGAGAATTTTGATATTGATGCCTGTTCATTTTTGTTACAGTTTTAATAAAGTTTGTTGTATTGGTGTGGGAGCACGGGGATGACGTCATGACGTTACGTGCGTGCAGACGGCGTGGTGCCTGCCGCGCAGCGCTGACGGACCCATTTGGTGATGGGTGAACACATAAATGGTGAGTAATTTTTATATTCTGTATGCCCTGAGGAAAATTAGTAAATCTAATTGAAACGTTGGCAGCACATTGCCTGTGGCTGTTGTTTTGTTCCATTATTCCGAGTGCCGCCGGACATTGTATTATATATATATATATATATATATATATATATATATATATATATATATATAAATACACCCAACACAAAAAAATAAAATATATATAAATAAATAATTTATTAAATACTTAAATAAATATAATATATACTGTCCCATCCAACCCTGTTCCTTAAAATGAGAAATATCATCAAGAAAGAATATTTTCCTAGTGAAGTCATATAGTTTTGTAATGAACGACTAATTGGCATCAGTGGCTGCAAATTTAAATAGACAGTTGGACATTAGAGTCATTCAGAATGTATCGGCATAAATTGAGTTAATCCATCGATGCCATACTTTATCATATTTAGACAATTTGCCCCTTATCATATATATGTATTTTTCATGCTGTAAAGTAGAATTGACCAACATCTTCCATTCTTTAAATAATGGACCTGACTGTGCCATCCAAGCGCGAGCTATACAAACCTTTGCTAGGGCAGTCAGGTTAATGACATCCATAGTATCATCCCTATAAAGTAATTCAGCATCCCCTGCACCTAACAAACATACCCTGGGGGTAAGATAGTCCGACGGGATTCCTGTGACTATCAAAGCAGTCTTAATTTGTTTCCAAAATTTCTGAACTACAGGGCATACCCATATAAGGTGCCAAAAGCCACAATCCGCCCCTCTACATTTCGGACATTCAGCTGAATCTCTACCACCAAATTTGACCAAGCGCTTTGGAGTCAAATATGTTTTATATAATATAAATAATTGAATCTGTTGAGTCCTAATCAAAGAAGTGGCAAGGGATGGAAATTCCCTAGCAGCATCCCATTCCATATCATTAAGGATACCCAGATCTATCTCCCATCTTTGACGTTGAACCTGCATGGTATCTGTATGATATTCAGATATTATAAAGGAATAGGCCACAGAAATACTCCTTTTCTCTCTCAAATTTAAAAGAAACTTTTTCAAAGGCGATGTAGCAATATTAGGGGGAGAATCTTCAAATTGAGCTTGTAGGGCATTTCTCAGTTGTAGATAATGACAAAAAAGTGTATTGATCAATTAAATTCCGCCTGCAGTTGTTGGAATGTTTTCAAAATACCAGAATGATATAATTGACCTAATGTCTCAATTCCCCAAGGAGTCCAGACCTTGACACCAGAAATTTTCCTTAATCTTGGTAACTGACGGGAGTGCCAGAGAGGAGTGTCAGGGTCATAATCACAATATTTAAACAAGACTTGAATGTCTCGCCAAATTTTAAGGGCCTGTGTAAGAATAGGGGATCCTCGAATAGAGGTTTCACTACTCAAGAGTAATTAAAGCGGGGTTCTACCCGAAGCAGTATGCTGTATAAATGCCAAAGATAAAGGATCAGGTGATTCATCCTGTAACCATTGTCGAATATGTGTCATTTGCAAAGCGAAGTAATAAAATTTAAAGTGTGGAAAAGCTAGCCCCCCCTCTACTTTTGTTCTAGTTAGATTATCAAGCCTAATTCTTGGAGTTTGTTTGCCCAAATTAAAGAGGAGATCAAGCCATTCAGTTTACGGAAAAAACTAGTAGGAATATACATTGGAGAATGCTGGACCACATATAAAATTTTTGGTTGTACAACCATTTTAATTAGATTCACTCTGCCTGTTACTGTTAAAGGCAGTTTACCCCAAGTTTTCATTTTGTCTTGAAGATATGAAAGAATTGGTAGAAGATTCAATGAAAGATAATCTTTGTAATTATTAGTTATATTAATTCCTAAATATTTAAACCGATCAGTCCAGCATAACGGTAATAAAATTTTTGGCTCAGCTGGAGGACTACCTCTCAAAGACATAATGAAGGATTTATTCCAATTAATTTCTAGTCCCGAAAATCTACCATAACTTTCCATAACCTTCAAAACCATGGGCATAGCGGATTCATAATCCTGTAAGAAGAGTAAGAGATCATCTGCATAGAATGCAATTGTATCCATCCTTTTACCAATCCGCAACCCCACAATATCTGGATGGGCTCTAAGGATACAAGCTAGAGGCTCAATTGCCAGAGCAAAAAGGGATGGGGAAAGTGGACACCCTTGTCTAGTTCCTCTTGAAAGAGAGAATGATGAGGTACAAAACCATTAACTGACAACCTTGCCGTAGGGGAAAAATATAATAGTTGTATCCATCTTAGATAATAAGGTCCAAAACCCATCGATCTCATGACCTCCCACAGATACATCCACTCAACAGAATCGAAAGCCTTTCTAGCATCAAGTGAAACAATAACTGAATGTGTTTCACTTTCATGCAAAGCCTGAAGATGCATATATAATTTCCTTAGATTTATACTAGTCGATCTACCTGGCATAAAACCAGATTGATCTTGATGTACAATAGAAGAAATTACTGCATTCAATCGTATAGCCAGCACCTTGGCCATAATTTTTGCATCAGTTGGGATAAGGGATATTGGCCTATAAGAATCTGGGAATACAGGATCCTTTCCAGGTTTGGGAATTACAATGATAATCACCTCTGACATTGAGGCAGGAAAAATATCATTAGCAAAAATACCATTGAATAATTTTAACAATCGTGGCTCATGTATTTCCAAATTACTCTTATATAATTCAATGGGGATGCCATCTGATCCAGGAGCCTTACCCCCAGGAAAAGATCCAATGGCCGCCTCAACTTCATCCACAGTAAATACAGCATCTAAACTTTCTCTAGCCTCATTTGATAGGACAGCAAGGTCTATCCCATTTAAATATAACTTCAGTTCCTCCTTCGTATAGTTAATACGTGACTTATAAATATCTTTATAGAAAGATAAAAATATATTCACTATATCTGGTGTATTAGTGGCCACTGAACCTGATTTATCCATCAAGCAGGCTATTAAAAAAGAGACTTTTACTAATAAAAAAACCTTCTTCATCGACTTCAGTTGTGAATATTAAAGACAATATTAAAGACATCAATAGAGGTGTAGGAAAGACTAATAAAGAGTTCATATAAGGTGCCACCCCACAATTGTATGTATATATATATATATATATATATATATATATATATATATATATATATATATATATATATACCCTGTTAAAAAAATAAAGGGAACACTAACATAACACATACTAGATCTGAATGAATGAAATATTCTTATTAATTACTTTGTTCTTTACATAGTTGAATGTGCTGACAACAAAATCACACAAAAATTATCAATGGAATTCATTAACCCATGGAGTTCTGGATTTGGAGTCACACTCAAAATTAAAGTGAAAAAAAAAAAAAAAACACACTACAGACTGATCCAACTTTGATGTAATGTCCTTAAAACAAGCTAAAATTAGGCTCAGTAGTGTGTGGCCTCCATGTGCCTGTATGATCTCCCTACAATGCCTGGACATGCTCCTGATGACATGGTCTCCTGAGGGATCTCCTCCCAGACCTGGACTAAAGCATCCGCCGACTCCTGGACAGTCTGTGGTGTAAAGTGGCTTGGTGTGTCACATTCTCAGTGCGAACCCGTGGCCAGTGGCAAATTAGCCAATTTTGGTGTTCTCTGGCAAATGCTAAACGTTCTGCACAGTGTTGGGCTGTTAGTACAACCCCCAACTGTGGATGTCGGGCCCTCATACCACCCTCATGGAGTCTGTTTTTGACAATTTCAGTAGACACATGCACATTTGTGGCCTGCTGGAGGTCATTTTGCAGGGCTCTGGCAGTGCTCCTTCAGTTCCTCCTTGCACAAAGGCGGAGGTAGTGGTCCTGCTGCTGGGTTGTTGCCCTCCTACGGCCTCCTCCACTGGCCAGCCTCCTGGTAGTGCCTCCATGCTCTGGACACTACGCTGACAGACACAGCAAACCTTCTTACCACAGCTCGCATTGATGTGCCATCCTGGATGAGCTGCACTACCTGAGTCACTTGTGTGGGTTGTAGACTCCGTCTCATGCTACCACTAGAGTGAAAGCACCACCAGCTTTCAAAAGTGACCAAAACATCAGCCAGAAAGCATAGGAGCTGGGAAGTGGTCTGTGGTCACCACCTGCAGAAAATCTCCTTTATTGGGTGTGTGTTGCTAACTGCCTATAATTTTCACCTGTTATGTATTCCATTTGCACAACAGCATGCGAAATTGATTGTCAATCAGTATTGATTCCTAAGTGGACAGTTTGATTTCAAAGAAGTGTGATTGACTTGGAGTTACATTGTGTTGTTTAAGTGTTCCCTATTTTTTTAGCATTGTATATATGTATATAGGCTGTAGGTTTGGGGCTGAGGACGGGGCTGATACTCCGAAACGTTCCCCTATGCACCTCTAATGCACCTTTTGCTTTATACAAGTCTCCTTGAGTGCCGTTTATTCCCACTGGTGTGGGAGTGCTTGGATTACTACTGCGATATGTTTCTGGCACCTGGAGCAAATTGTACTTTTTTACCTCGAGTGCCGGCAGCATTGGATGTATATATATATATATATATATATATATATATATATATATATATATATATATATATATATATATATAGGGGGAGATGATCCGGCACTCAGTACAAACAGAGGACAATTGCTCCAGGTGACCCTGCTCAGGGAAACACACGGATGGATGCTCACAGAGGAGCGATGGCCGGCACTCTTCAATAAAAATCAATCAGCAACACAGCAGTGTTTTGTCAACGTTTCTGAGGTTTTATTATACCTCTTTCGTCAGGACATCAATCATAATATCAATACACAACATATAAATAGCTTACCCAATGGCCCACATGATGTTCCAGCACGCTGCACCCGACGGGGAGTCGGGATGATGTCACAGGGGCGCGCCACGCACCGGAGCCACGACAGACAGCCCAGGGGGCGTGTGCAGGGAACCACAACAAAAAATCACCATGGGAACTGTCAGGAGACAACGGACATACACAATTACATTTGGCAATAAAAATGAATACAACACAATCGGACGATCTGAGAATAGCAGGGTGGCTACACAAATCTGAATAAGCACTACTGAAACATAACTAGTAATATCGCAGAGGGGGCATATTAAATGAGAAAACACAGTGTAGAGAGCAGTATAAACAACAAGTTAATCACTTATAAAAAACAATAAAGACTTTGCTTTTCATTAAGCCCTAACGGGGCTACTGTCTGCAATCTGTCTATCCAACGTGCTTCTCTTTGCAGCAATAATTTGCTGCAATCTCCTCCTCTGGCAGAAGGGGGAATCCAATCTATCATTTTACATTTTAAAGATGCCAAGGAGTGATTCATTAGGATGCAATGCCTGGCAACAGGCTGTTCATTGCTTTTCCCCTCCATGGCTTTTCTAATGTTAGACCGGTGTAAAGCCATCCGCTCTTTAAAAGTGCGGATGGTTTTCCCCACATACAATTTACCACATGGGCATTTGATGTAATACACCATGTGTGTACTAGAGCAAGTGAGTGGGAATCGGATACAATATTTTTTACCGGATCTGGGATGTGAAAATCTGTCACCAGGTTCCAGGGCATTGCACGTAGTGCAGCCTAAACATCTGTAATTTCCGGGTTTCCTGGTTAAAAAATGTGGAGTCTGACTGCTCTTGAAAGATGAAATATCATTATGGACTACCCACTGTTTTATATTTTTACCTCTCCTGTACCCTGGCATAATAGTTTTATTGTTGAGTATAGTAAGAGAGGAATCATTACTGACTACTGGCCATATAGATTTGGCCTTTTGTACAATGTCAGGGGATGTGGTAGAGTAATCCATAGGGAAAATCATCCTATCAAAGAGATTTTCTCTTGTCCGAGGATGTAGAGTATTACTTCTGGGGATGTTTAAAACCTTTAATTTGGCTTCCTGCAGGTTAGCCCAACTGTATCCTCTTTTTAGAAATGTACTCATCAGAGCATCCATTTCAACCAAGGCATCACATTCATTAGTACAAATCCGCCATATCCTAAGGAGTTGGGAGAAAGGCAAGCCTCTTTTTAAGGCCGGCGGATGATGGCTTTGAGCCTGCAACAATGTGTTTCTCTCAACTTCCTTATGATATAAAGAGGTAACAATCTCATTCTGAACAATGGTGATGGACACATCTAAGAAGTGGACATTCACATTACTCATGTCAAATGTGAATTTAGTGTCGACATCTTTCTCATTAATATTTGACAGGAATAAACGTAATGCTTCCTCAGGTCCAGACCAAAACAGGCAGATATCATCTATATCACGACAGTATAAAGAAATACTGTTCGCTATCACAGGATTAGAGAAAAATATATCCTGCTCAATACTGTACATGTAGGCATTTGCGTAGCTCGGAGCTACGCAAGAACCCATTGCACACCCGCGTTTTTGGATGTAAATGGCACCATCAAACAAAAAATAGTTACGGGAGAGGGTCAGTTGTAAAAGTTGTAAAAATAAATCAATGTCTGGGCCTTTGTAGTGAGGACTAGAGGAAAGCAGTTTACGAGTAGCGTGTATACCCCTATTGTGTGGTATGGTGGTATATAGGCTCACGACATCTATCGTGGCCATCCAGTGTACACCAATTAAAAGGGACAAATCCTGCAATTTGAGTAACAAAGAAGTAGTGCCTTTAAGGTAAGTTGACAAATGCTGTATGACAGGCTGTAAATAAAAGTCCAAAAATTCAGAGATGACATAATAAAGAGAGTCATTGGCAGCGATTATGGGTCCACCAGGTATACTGCATGTGTGAAAAGAAAAAAGAGGTGTGTGAAACTGCGCTCTATATATACACATGCAACAGGTGTAGAATATATGAAAATAAATTTAATAAATGCAATAAAAAATACACAATAAAATTGGAAAAGGGTAAATAATGAGCTCAATTGCAATATTAAAATGGTTAGTACCAAGAAGAATTTTGTAAGCAAGGATTGTCACCCAGAGTCCCGTAAAGTGGTGTCCAGTGTCCATTCCTATATTGCTTTATTTTTTGATGTATCCCAAATTGAAGAAACCAAATGTTGTTGCAGGTAATGAGTAGATGTAGATCTCCTTATCCAGGAACCGCCTGTATGTAAGGGGTACTACCTGGTGCACCCCCTGGATTACAAACTTTGGTTCCATCATTGTGCCCGGACCAGCCTCCGCAACCATCCCAGCGACTACAAACCATCGGGACTCCATCTTCTCCCCTGCACCAGGTAGTACCCCTTACATACAGGCGGTTGTATGGCATGTACATGTAAATCTTGAAAACGATTCTTAAAGGAATCGAAACGTCAATCTGTAACATGTAACTCTGCCTATTCTACATAAACTGGAAAAAGAAGTGTACCAGCGCTGGCTGAAGATATTTTTATAAAAACTAAAAATAATGATGTAGTAGAACGGTATCCTTTACAGTATTTATTATCAATAAAAAATGCTAAAATAGCTGTACCAATAATAGGTAGTATATGTGTAAAAACAGGGGGTTACAATAAAATCATGATAATGGACATTCAATCAGCATCATAATAAATTGTGGGCATAGATATATATTACCACACAGACGTCACAGATGGTAGTCCCATATAGCAGCAGATATCCAGGTAGCCAATGGCAGTCCCAAAACACAGAGTCCAGTTGGTGAATTAGGTTCCTCTGGTGGGAAAGATGGTAAACCTGGAGGAAGATTGAAGTATCCAGTCGCTGCCTCGGATAATGAGTCCGGATGGGGAGGTGCAAGTGCACAGTGCGTGGTCAGCTGTGGTAGAAATTGAGCCCAATGGTGATGCAATGAGAAGGAATGTCCAACAGTGGGTGGCTCAACGCGTTTCCCTGGGTCAAACACCCAGCTTCACCCTAGCCATATATACCTGCTCCTGAAGAAGCTGGGTGTTTGACCCAGGGAAACGCGTTGAGCCACCCACTGTTGGACATTCCTTCTCATTGCATCACCATTGGGCTCAATTTCTACCACAGCTGACCACGCACTGTGCACTTGCACCTCCCCATCCGGACTCATTATCCGAGGCAGCGACTGGATACTTCAATCTTCCTCCAGGTTTACCATCTTTCCCACCAGAGGAACCTAATTCACCAACTGGACTCTGTGTTTTGGGACTGCCATTGGCTACCTGGATATCTGCTGCTATATGGGACTACCATCTGTGACGTCTGTGTGGTAATATATATCTATGCCCACAATTTATTATGATGCTGATTGAATGTCCATTATCATGATTTTATTGTAACCCCCTGTTTTTACACATATACTACCTATTATTGGTACAGCTATTTTAGCATTTTTTATTGATAATAAATACTGTAAAGGATACCGTTCTACTATATCATTATTTTTAGTTTTTATAAAAATATCTTCAGCCAGCGCTGGTACACTTCTTTTTCCTTTTTACCCATTTCGAGACCTGACAAGTCTCAGTACCAGCTGCAGTTAGTAGCGCACTGATCACCAGACCTTCCCTCTTTCTATTCTACATAAACTACCTTGTGATTTAAAGACCCCTGGAGTGACACGACAATTTCTGTCTAATATATATATATATATATATATATATATATATATATATATATATATATATATATATATATATATATATATATATATATATATATATATATATATATATATATATACACACATATATTTATATATACAGATGGAGCCCGACTCATTCAGCCGGGGGAAAAAATGTCTTGTTTTACTTACCCAGTAAGTACCCCTCCCTCATGTACCTGGGTAATGTTACTGAACTAATTGAGCATCTACCACTATCTGTATATGTGTGATAGAATCTCCAGCCTCCACCAGCCCCCGCCATCCGCCAGAAGGGGGGCGCAGAAGACGCGCACACACCCCGTTCCAACAGAGCTCTTCACCGCCTCCCCGCTGCCTACCCACACCCCCTAACCCTGCCCGTCTCCACTGTGCATCCCAGTCAGATGGACTGCCTCTCCACCAGCGATCACCAGCAGGGGAAATCTGTGGATACCCAGCACTTCATGAGAGGTGCTCCATCTGTTTATGGTGCCCACTGAGGAGGATACACACACACAGAGAGCCAGGAATGGTTGTCTCCTTCTCTATGTAAATTTCTAGAGGGAGTCGGATAGTCTGTCATTCTAAGGTGACTGATCCACTTTTAAATGAGTTTTTTTCCAAATCTACCACAAGAGTTTTTGTGGTCCAATATAAAGTTTGACCTTTAAAGATGGTACATATCAGGTACCTTTATACCAAGGAGAATGAATCAGTACACGATACTATAGGTGTAAGACCGCCGTTTTATACAGATAACGACCGGTGTATGGTATATCCTATATTATTTATGAGCCTCCATCCATTTATATCTGTGAGATTTTAATAATAAAGAAGAATATAAGAGATTCTTGGAATTAACAGCACCCCATGTAGGATGGGTACATGTTTCATCTATGAGAATTAACTATGTCTACAACAAACTCTTGTAAAATATCTTATATATTTCTTTATTGTTTTGTATTTTAATAAATGTTTTACTATATATATATATAGATGCGGGATAACCGGCACTCCTAGATGCTGTGCTGGATCTGAATTGCCCCGGTGCCTTCCTGACACGGAAGGTGCGTGTATACAGGGGAACAGAGAGGCGGCACTCTACTATGTGTGTGTAATTTCAGAGGAAGCATCCTAGCCACAGGGATTCGTTTAGTCCCTTCGGTTGCACAGTGTCCAGGCGAAAAATCCATTTAGCTTCTAGCTGAAGCAGGGTCTTCCCCCTCTTGCCTCCTCTAGGAGATGGTAATACCTGGTCGATGACTTTGTGTCGCATGGTGGCTACTCCGTGATGCAACTGGGCGAAGTGGTGTGCCACAGGTTGTTCACTTGTGCCGCTGGCTATGGCTGCCCTGATGGCTGTCCGATGTTGGGCCATTCGCTCGCGAAACTGTCGCTCCGTCTTGCCCACGTAGCACAAGCCACATGGGCAGAAGAGCGCGTATACTACGAACCTGGATGTACAGGTGAGGGCTTTGTTGATGTAGAATTTCTTCCCTGAGTGGGGGTGTAGAATGAAGTTCCCCGTCAGCATGTATCCACATGTTGTGCAACCGAGGCATTTGTGACAGCCTTTCTTGCGTGATAAGAAATGCGCAATAGGGGCAGAGCCTAGGTGGGTGACGTCGGTCTTAACTAGCCAGTCCTTGAGGTTGCGGCTTCTCTTGAAGCTTGGCATCAGGCGTTGATCCTTTAATGCTTTTAAATCTGGATCTGTGGTTATGATTGGCCAATATCTCTTCCCTTTCTTGACCAATGCTTTACTTTGTACATTGTATTGTTGTACCCAGGGAGTGACATTCTTGAGGGTTTGTTTAGGTTTTTCTAAGAGTAATTCTTCCCTAGGCCTGCCAGTGGCTTTTGATCTGGCTGCATTGATTTCTGCCTTCAGGTAGCCCCTTTCTATAAATTTGGACGCCATGAGATCAAGTTGTTCTTCTCTCTCAACTGGGTCACTGGTGCATCGGCATACCCTTACAATACCGATGCACCAGTGACCCAGTGTGGATACATGCTGACGGGGAACTTCATTCTACACCCCCACTCAGGGAAGAAATTCTACATCAACAAAGCCCTCACCTGTACATCCAGGTTCGTAGTATACGCGCTCTTCTGCCCATGTGGCTTGTGCTACGTGGGCAAGATGGAGCGACAGTTTCGCGAGCGAATGGCCCAACATCGGACAGCCATCAGGGCAGCCATAGCCAGCGGCACAAGTGAACACCCTGTGGCACGCCACTTCGCCCAGTTGCATCACGGAGTAGCCACCATGCGACACAAAGTCATCGACCAGGTATTACCATCTCCTAGAGGAGGCAACAGGGGGAAGACCCTGCTTCAGCTAGAAGCTAAATGGATTTTTCGCCTGGACACTGTGCAACCGAAGGGACTAAACGAATCCCTGTGGCTAGGATGCTTCCTCTGAAATTACACACACATAGTAGTCCGTGCATCCACGACAGCACTGTCATACTTACCAGAGAGGCAGGTGGCCACCTTACTGCCCACCACACCATTACTCACCAGGTAGAGCCACCTTATTGCCCACCACCCCATTACTCAATAGGCGGAGGCAGCAGTCATGGGTAACACCGGGGGCAGTTCCTGCCGGCAGGCAGATGGCACAGTAATACAATAGGATTTCCCTATTTACATAGTCAGTTGTGCAGCAGCACACATATACCTGTTCTGCACACATATACCTGTTCTGCACACTGCCAAACATGCCATAAACAGGGGGGTCCTTGGTCCGTCAACTGGACAGGCTTAGTCCATTATCATTTTAGCCATTACACCAATCCTCCTGGCATACAAAGCACAGGTACTTTATACTGTACATCCACCCACGGGATGGGTAACGGTCACGTCTGCATTTTACACATATGAGATATGTTAGCCGACTTAGTCCAGGACCTGCTGGATCGCATGCAGCAGACATCACACAACCTGAGTGGTTAGTATCCACACGCAAGCACAGCATGCAGGCACATAGAGTCACATGTATATGTCACAGCATGGACCCTACTCACTTCTATGTGAGTCACATCCACTAAGGCACAACATGCTTACACGCAGGTGGACTGAGGCACGATCAACACATTTATTTGTTAATTTTGTTTTGTAATACCAGCCTGATAGCGCAGTAGATTAGTGCACACAACACTCATCATGACACATCTCACACTGCGTCCCCCCCATTTTGGGGCAGACGCCATGGATTTGCACAGTTCCAGTTTGGAACTGTTCACACACACCCCAGCAATGTAATGCACTGTAATGTTGATTGTTCCGTTGTGTAGTATTGTCTTGTTTACGTTTGGTCTCTGTCACCTAGGTAACAGAGACGCCGCGTCCAACCCCCGGCGCCCGGAGCAGCTGAGCCGTAGAGCTTCCGCTGACGTCACTCGCCTAGTGAGAGAAGGCTGGGGACTATACGGAAGCACGCTGCGGCGTGCAGCACGGAGCGACGGGGAGGAGGAGACGGCGGGAGCTTGGTACAGGTATTTAGGCATTGTTTGTACATTGTTTGCTCACATGTTGTTTGACTTTGCTTGAGAAAGGGGCGCAGCCCCGAAACGTTGCTGAAATGTCACATTAAACCACCTTTGGAGGTTTTTTCTATTTACTATCGTCTCCGAGTGCCGCCTCTCTGTTCCCCTGTGTGTATATATATATATATATATATATTTATATATATATATATATATATATATATATATATATATATATATATAACAAACAATATGGTCAGGAATTGCGCTAGAATCGGTCTTTCGACCAGCTGCACCTCTGGAACGACTCTCCTGTTAGTGAGAGACAGAGGATAGAATACACGGATGGGGGGGTGTCCAGAGTGCGCTCAAGTGATACCACTTAGCCACAAACTGATAGTCCCAAATAGATGTGATCCTGAAGTCACTTTTATTCAGACGGAGAATTCGTAAACTTCAGAAATGAAACCGAAGACCTCGAATATAAAAAGCAATTCTTTATTGGAAGCCCAACGCGTTTCGTCTACACGACTTCATCAGGGGCATGGCATGGCCTAATACAGCCAGAAATCCAGAAAACAGTGGCAGTAATGGACAATGTTCCTTTACACGTACAGTCAGTTAAAATCAGTGTGGGTGGAGACGGAGAATAAAGCCAAGGATAAAATCCAAGGATAGGTATCCACAAACAATCCCTTCAAAGGTGGACAAGCAGGTGTAAATAGCCAAGGGGGTGAGATCCAAAAATGTGGATATAACCTACAGGCTTGGAGGTAAGGACTTCCTTTCTCACACTCAGTAAAAAATAGTAAAATCCGCAGTAGGGGAATGTGGATGCTTAATCCACTGCAACCAGGATAGGATCCTGGTTGCAGTGGAGTAAAGGTGGCCATACATCAGAAAGATATTGTACCCAATCATACAATCTCAATTGATTGTAAGATGGATTGTATGCAGATTGTGCGCACATCTTGTGTACACAAATCATACAATCAATCATCAGATGGATTGTATGACTGATTGTATGATGGATTGTATGCAGATTGTGTGCACATCTTGTATAAACAATCATACAGCAGATGGATTGTATGACTGATTGTAAGATGGATTGTGTGTAGATTGTGTGTCCAAAAACCACCAAGGACTGCCGGGGATTTCAAGGGAAATTGTACACAATCATGAGCGCAATCGATCTTAAGATCGATCTTACTGATGTATGGCCAGCTTAAGCATCCACATATTATCCACATTTTTGGATCTCACCCCCTTGGCTATTTACACCTGCTTGTCCACCTTTGAAGGGATTGTTTGTGGATACCTATCCTTGGATTTTTATCCTTGGCTTTATTCTCCGTCTCCACCCACACTGATTTTAACTGACTGTACGTGTAAAGGAACATTGTCCATTACTGCCACTGTTTTCTGGATTTCTGGCCGTATTAGGCCATGCCATGCCCCTGATGAAGTCGTGTAGACGAAACGCGTTGGGCTTCCAATAAAGAATTGCTTTTTATTTCGAGGTCTTCGGTTTCATTTCTGAAGTTTACGAATACTCCGTCTGAATAAAAGTGACTACTGAGATCGCATCGCACGCCACTAAAACGGGACACGCAATGCGATTTCCCTACGCTAGCGTACGTACGCTAATTGGGTGCCATGCTAGGACACAAGTAACCAATATTTTTACACCAATGTGCACAATATTTTTACACTAATAATTATTTATATTGCATATTATTCATAAAATCTACCACTAGATGTGCATCAAAATATTTTGTGGAAGATAATAACGCAGTAGGGCCGCATTAATGATGTAGAGCTCAAAAATGTCACATGGAGGCTCCATAAAACCAATTGTATTTAAAATAACTTTAACAATTTTTACAGATTAAAGTTACCAGAATAATAGTTATTTATCTTTGATTAATAAAGATACTATTATCTATTAAAGGAGGAAATATTGGATGCCAATTTATGTAACAATAACTATATAAAACGTTGTGTATATACATAATAGAAGACTCATAGGACAAATATATAGATTTATAATGATTAATGAAGGTGGTGATTTCATACCCTTCATTAAGGCCAATAGGAGTCTGTGTATTTAGTGTAAGTATCCAGTAGGTCTCACATCTTAACAGAGTATGATCTCTGTCACCACCCCTCTTTCCTACCGGTACTATTTCTATACCGGTGACCTTTAAACCAGTAGGATCGCAGTTATGTTTATTGTTAAAGTGCCAAAGGAACACTATGGTTCCTGACTCCATGCTTTAGGGGAAATTTACTAAAGGAAATTTGTAAAAAATAGGTGTATTTGTATCCAGAAATACACTTATTTTTGACATTTACTATCCCGAAAATACGGCAATTCGTATTCGTATTGATAGCACATTAATACGACTACGAATTGCCGTATTTTCGGGATAGTAAATGTCAAAAATAAGTGTATTTCTGGATACAAATACACCTATTTTTTTACAAATTTCCTTTAGTAAATTCCCCCCTTTATGTTTCTCATGTGCTCTAGAATACTCACCTTTAATGTGCGTTTGGTCTTCTAGAGCCACATGGACACACCAATAAATATATAACATATATCGATGTACAATTAATAAACTGGTTAATGTTACATACAGAATTGATTACTGATTCAAAGGATGCCGCAAGGAAAACAACCTTTGAGGCTCAAAAAGGAGGATACATTTGTAGATTGTATGTGTTTTATAGGTTCAAGTTGACTTTTTAAAACCCACGTACTTATAGTTTTATTTGTAAAATGTTTTTGTATACAATCTTTGGTTCATCACCAATATGGGTACCTGGATCACACTTGAGGATATGCCAATGTTTTGGGCAGGATTTTAGAGATTTTCTTTTCCCCATCATTGAACTTTGTTATAAATAGGCAATTAGATTTGTTATCCTCAATGGTCTATCTCTTTTTAAATTGAAGGATTTCCTCACAATCAGAGCTCTATTTAAAGTAGAATCAACAAATTTTGTAGGATATCCACGTTCTCTAAACCTCGGTATGTACGGTTTCGACTATGTTGATGACCAGTAACAAACATATGTATAGAGGTTTAGACTTGTCTTTACCATCTTTACCACAATGGGGTCTAAGTTCGCCCAAGGGGAGAGTTCCAGGCCGACTCACTACGCATATATATATATATATATATATATATATATCACACATACATACACACATGTATATGTGTATATGTTTAAGATTAAAATTATGCTGAAGCTTTTACCTGCACAGGCAGTAGCAGCAGCAGCATTAGGCTTTAAGAGAGGAGGAGGGGCAGAGCTAAACAGAAACACAGAAGCAGCAGCATTGGGTAGTTGGAGAGAGGAGGAGGGGCAGGGCCAGGCAGAAACACAGCAGCAGTATTGGGTAGTTGGAAAGACGAGGAGCGGCAGTGCCAGGCAGAAACACAGCAGCAGCAGCATTGGATAGGTGGAGAGAGAGGAGGAGGGGCAGAGCCAGGCAGAACATAGCAGCAGCAGCAGCAGCAGCTGTGTGGAAAAAGCAAGGTAACATGGATACTGTAACTATACTTGTTTTCTGCATTACCCACAATTTGCGGGTGTTTCATTAGGGGCAGACCCAATCTCCAAAGGGTGGGGCTTAAACATGGGCCATGGCAGGGGGCTGCATTTAATGGAAACAAAAATCTGGTGTCTTAGGGGGGGGGAGGCGCTAAGTAAAGTGTGGGCGCCGGGGGTCTGCGGGGCTATCGTTCCGTTCCTGCCTGCCTGTTCCACTGCTGCCCCCACTCAGAGAAAAATAACCCCCTGCCTTACCCGCTACCGCTTGCCGTCGCATCGCTGCCTATGTAACGGGACACGCATATCTACTCTGCGGTCCCAGCGCTCCTCCTCGCTCGGCTTGGCTCCTGCTATTATAAAACATCTCCTACACAAAATGTCTGCCCCGTTATAGCAGACAGTTTTTTTAGGATGCTAGAGGAGGCAGTGGCCTCCTCTAGCACCCAAAAAAATGGTCTGCTATAAGGTGGCAGACATTTTGTGTAGGAGATTTTTTTTATAATAGCAGGAGCCAAGCCTAGCGAGGAGGAGCGCCGGGACCACAGAGTAGATAGGCATCGATGCGACGGCAAGCGGCAGCGGGTAAGGCAGGGGGGGGTTAACTTTTCTTGAGGGGGGGCGCCAAAAATTCCCGGCGGGGGGGGGGGGGGGGCACACAATTTTCGTAGCTATGCCACTGGTTTCTGGGTACTCATAAACCCCCCTACGTGTGCCACTGAAAGTGCAATGAGTGTAGCCAATTCAACTGATAATAACTGACTTATGTAGGCACTGATATTAGATTTCGACTCACCACTGGATATACAGCATATGAATATTTGTTTGTTACCTTATATTGCCAACGCTTGGTGTATAGTGATGCATCTTTCTTACTCTATAACAGTACCTATCATGTGTATTCCCCAGGAGTGGTATTCAGCAACGGAGAATGCTGGAAACAGCTCCGTCGCTTCTCAGTTATGACCCTGAGAAATTTTGGCATGGGGAAAAGGAGCATTGAAGAAAGGGTACAAGAGGAAGCTCATTATCTTGTGGAAACCTTTGAGGAGATGAATGGTAAGTAGTCCTTTGTGTATAATGTAGTCTTTATAATAGATACACCCTTGTATGCCGAGAGATGATGTGAAAAGCACTGGCCAATAAATATCTTTTAGTGCATACACACTGAGCAATTTTCACAGGAGGAGGAGGGGAGCAGGAGACTGGGGAGAGTGGTTAACTCGGCTGATGGATTGTGGTGGCCAGCGATGGTGGGGGAGCACGCATCAGCACTTAACATTGCCGAACCATACACACTCAGAGATTTTGAGCTCAAAATCGCCTAGTCTATATTGATCTTTACTCCAATTAGACCTTACAACATATAACGGAATCAGCCCTTGGTATTAGTGTGTGAGTGACTTATACCCCTTTTCCCTTTTCAGTTGCTAATACAGGTTGAGTATCCCTTATCCGGATATCCAAAAACCAAAATATTCTGAAAACCCTAGTTTTTTTTCTAAACCCACCCCAGCATCCATGGCGTCCATCTTCAGAGACATTCCAGGTCTCAATGATGCATCGTGCATTGTGCGTGTGCATCAGTGACATCATGACATCCACCATGCACCCACATAATGCATCATTGAGCCTGGGTATGCCTCGAAAGATGGATGCCGTGGACACCAGGGGACAACTAGGGACAGGTAAGTATGAATAAACTAAAAATATTCCTAAATCCAGAATAATCCTAAATTCTCCATGTCCCGAGTGTTTAGGATAAGGGTAACTCAACTAGTATCCAGCCATCTGTGCTAGTATCAGTTCATCTTATTTTATATGGCCACACTGGTCATTGTTTTTCTGTTCACAACTGCAAGAGTCAGTCCATAGCCGGAAGCTAAGTGTACCCCATGCCGCCATTCACCTTTACTCCTTTTTATATTACTCTGTGACTTTTTTGTGTGTGTAAACTGAATTCCTGTGCCATTAGTTGAAGCCAAGCATCTCTGATACATTATGGGCCTTATTCTTGTTCACTCTTTCTGACAAAATCCTTCTTAGATGGACAAAACCATGTGCACTGCAGGTGGGGCAGATGTAACTTGTGCAGAGAAAATTAGATTTGGGTGGGGTTTTACTTCAAAGTGAGATCTATATTGCAGTGTAGAAATAAAGCAGCCAGTATTTACCCTGCACAGAAACAAAATAACTCACCCAAATCTAATTCTCTCTGCACATTTTACATCTGCCCCCTGCAGTGCACATGGTTTTATCCATCTAAGAAGGATTTTTTCAGAAAGAATGAACTAGAATAAGGCCCTATGAGCAGTTTTTCGCTGCACTCGCCAAGTAACAAGGCAAAAGTCTAAAGAAAAATACAGTACACTGTGTCAGTCCCACTGTGATTCTTATGCATTATGGTGTGCAGACATTAAGGGGAAATTTATTAAAGCTTCCAAAAATGTAAAGGGGTGATGTTTCCCATAGCAACCAAGCAGATCCTTTTTTTATAATTTATCTATTGCAGCCAGTGAAACGATGGACATAATCTGTTTGGCTGCAGACACATATGTACTTGAATCAGCCTATTCAAACATTACCATTTTAAGAAAATATTCTAAACTAGAATATGGTTAGAAACATGGGGTGAAATTTAATAGGATGAGAGATTCAGAAAGTGAGAGATTTGGTAAGAAATTTCCATTTTTTTTTTGAATGCGTCAATCATTTACACTTCAAAATCATACTGGTTTTGCATTGATTTTGCATGATTGGCACTTTAAAAAAACTGGAGATTTCTTACCAAATCTCTCACTTTCTGAATCTCTCATCCTATTAAATTTCTTACATGGTTGGTTGTTTATACAAAATATACTAAAAATGATATTGTTTTAAACTAAAATTTTAAAATGCAATATGTATTGTGGCAGAGACAGCATATCTCCACATGAGAGTAATGTGGAGGATCCAGACCAGGTTTTGGAGCTATGGTAGGGACCACTGGAGCATTTTCAAGAGTCTGTTCTATGCTGTATTACCTATAGGCTTCTGCCTGTAACTACGCTTGCCTATGGAATTAATCTGGTATGCTGTTACCTGCTTTATACAATAAAGATCAAAGTCTTCATCTGAATCCCCGTGTATTAGAGATGTGCACCGGCCACTTTTCGGGTTTTGGGTTTTGGGTTTTGGGTTCTGATTACCTTGAGGTTTTGGGTTCTAATGGGTTTTGGCAAAACACCTCCTAAGTGTTTTGTGTTTGGATTTATTTGGGTTTTGGGTTCTGATTTTTTTGTTAAAAAAGCCTAAAAACAGCAAAAATTGCAGAATTTTGTGTTTTTTTTGCTCCTACACTATATTGACCTCAATAACATTCATTTACACTCATTTCCAGTGTATTCTGAACACCTCACACCTCACAATATTGTTTTTATTGCCAAAGTTTGCACTGAGGTAGCTGGATAACTATGCTAAGCCACACAAGTGTGCGGCACAAACACGTGGCTCATGTAAGAGTGGCACTGCAGCGGCAGACATGATGGCAGTTTAAAAAAATAGGCCCATAAAAGATACCTATCTGGCTTGATCATGCACTGTTTACCATGTGCAGCCAAGGAGCGGTGGGCATTTTGTGCAGCACAGAGTTTGTCTGCAAGTGTGTAACTGTTTCGATCACTTTAACATCCAACAAGACCCCTATCTGGCTTGATTGTGTGATAATGTAATCTGATTGTTTAATTTTGTGATTATTATTCATTTATTATTACCAGTCGTCTCTTAAATCATTGCCTAATGGGTGTAGGGGAGTGGGCTAATCAATTTTAAGGTGGCAGATGGAAGATGTAATGTAATGTAAACCATCACTAGCATTGGTTGCAGCAGTGGCAGTAACTAACGGACCCGGCTGTGCAGATAAGGAGGAAGCTGACAGCGATGATGTCAAAGGGAGAGCCAGCGAACTGTTGCTCCATGCAGCGCTGGAAAACTTCGCTGCCCGTGGTGATGCCATAGGGCATGCGTAACCATCACTAGCATTGGTTGCAGCAGTGGCAGTAACTGATGGACCCGGCTGTGCAGATAAGGAGGATGCAGACAGCGATGATGTCAAAGGGAGAGCCAGCGAACTGTTGCTCCATGCAGCGCTGGAAAACTTCGCTGCCCGTGGTGATGCCATAGGGCATGCGTAGAAAGACGTAGCACCCAATAGGGGTCATGAAGGCAGTAAGCATGGAAGAGGCTCTGTCCAGAGGGATCTGCCAAAACCCACACTTGGCATTCAGGGTGCTAAAGACCGTTGCACCTGGCATGTCAGTGATCACCTGCTCGATGGTGCAGAGTGTGTATCTGTTTTGGTCAGTTTAATATTTCATAAGACCCCTATCTGTCTTGATTGTGATTATGATTATTTTTATAATTAATTTCATCTGATTTTTATTACCATTCGTCTCGTCAATCATTGCCTAATGGGTGGAGTGGGCTAATCAATGACTAGGTGGCAGCTGGAAGAGTTCTATCTGGCTGCGACTTCTGTAACTCTATTGATCGCTAGGGTGGATTCAGGTGATCTGGCTCGCTAGGCGGGTGTTCCCTTTGCTCACTGCTTCACATGCGTCCCTCGTGAAGCTGTGCGCTCTGTCGAGGAGGATGTCCTTTGCCGTAAGAGAAGTACTGATCTTCTCTCAAGGTGTTACGACTCGTAGCTGCACTCCCCTGCTACAACCTCAAAACAAGCACCAAGACCCCTATCTGGCTTGATTGTGCACTGTTTACACAGTGCAGCCGAGGAGCAGTGGGCGATTGGTGCAGCAATCAATTACTCTCATTAGTGGAATGCAATCAGTTGTATGCATTTAAAAGACAAGTCCCTCATACGAATGACTCTCAGCAGTGGGCACCAGACCAGACAGGTAGATGAAGCAGTACTAGACACCACACGGTAGATACTGCAGTACTAGGCACAAGACCGGTAGATAAGGCAGTACTAGGAAGTACTAGGCACCAGACGGTAGATACGGTAGTACTAGGCAGTGGGCACTAGACCAGACAGGTAGATGAGGCAGTATTAGTTGTGTGTGTATCTGTTTTGGTCAGTTTAATATTTAACAAGACCCCTATCTGGCTTGATTGTGATTATGATTGATTGATTATTAATTAATTTTTTGATGTGATTGATTCATGGTCGAAACCCCGTTTAACAACCTGGTTGATCCTGACCCTGATGTGCAGTTTGTCTCTGTGCTGAAAGATGCCAATCTCAAATGGCAGACTGAACAACCTGTGGATAGCCATATTTCAAAAAATGTGAATGGGCTTGTGTGGCAGCCCACTACAGGATACCCCCTGTGCCCCTGGAGTGCCCCCAAAGAAGTTTAATTGCAGCCAATGCTGCTCAGAGGAAAACTGCAGGGATGTGAGGGGTTAAACAGCCCCAGCTCAGTCCACGTGCAGGGAGCCTGACACCCCCCTGATTGGCTGCCCAGGGAGTGTGGCAGTCCACCCCTGGTGTACTCTTGTGCCCCCAAAGAGATTTTAATTGCAGCCAATGCTGCTCAGAGGAAAACCTCCTTTGCTTGTGGAAGCTGCAGGTCTGTGAGGGGTTAACAGACTCAGCTAGTGTCCTAGTGTCCCAGCTCCCCTGCACATGAGACAGGAAGCTGGGAGGTCAGAGGTGATCCCAGCAGCAGTGTGTGAGAGAGAGAGAAAGTGTGCAGAGGGGTGAAGAGCTTGTATCCTGAGCCAGGAAGCATGCAGACAGAGATGCTGTGCAGAGAGAAGCACACATCTGAGACCAGGCACTGGGAGCAAGGACCCAGCAGTTAATGACAGCCAGCACTGCTGACCAGAAGAAGGGGTGAGCAGCATGTGAAGGGAGATAGAGCCCAGTAGGAGTGACTGCAGAGACCTACAGCACGGAACTAGGCAGAGAGGGACATTGCCGCCCATCTGGGAGTCACCCAGAGGACCACACAGCACCCAAGACAGGCAGTGGCCAGCCAGGAGTCGTGACCAGCAGGAGCTGGCAACTGCAGCTGATTGTTCAGGTACTGGGGTGTTGGATACCCCCACTAACAGGACTGCCTGTTTGCCTCTGATACAGGGGATTGCCCTAAGGGATGGGAATCTGCCTGCCCCTCTTAGAGAGGATTTTTGATCACTTTTGTTATACATAAAAGTAGTGTGCACACTAAGTTATGGCCTAATCACCTTGTGAGGATTTCCTTCGCGGGACCGTTATTCAAATTCAGGAACTGTGTTGTTTTGCACCAGGGACTACCGCGCAGTGTATATAGGATGCATAGCGCCACTTGGCGGACATGTTGTGACGTAATATTATTCTGTCATATTGTTATTGTTGTGATGTAATTTATTGCGTAATCGTTCTCTCTTTAATCTGGTCATTGATTAGTTATAGCTTTAATTACTGAATGATATAAAGTGACTGTTTTGCATAAGTACGTGAGTGTATTGCAGCAACCCATTTACATATCTCCTTTAAATAAATATTTGTTGCTGCTAGCCGTAGCAGCCTTGTCTTTTGTGGGTTCTCCTTGGGTTGTGCCATTCCCTGCCACAGGTTCTCCGGAAAAAGCCGTGAGGAATCCAGAAGCTGCCGCCGTAATCAGCTCCAGATTCAGGTACTATTTTGCACCACACCGTTACAGGGGCACTGGCACAGGAGCGCAAAAGGAGAGGTCAGAGGTGAAATGAAACTGTGCCGGAGGAGGGTTTGCAGCAGCGTGAGAGAGGATGACACGTGCTTAGAGAGAGAAGACAGGCTGGGCACCCTAAAGATCCACAGAGAGGAGAGCAGCAGAGTGCGCAGCCTGGAAGCGTGCAGAAGTGAGACCCGCTAGAGAGGAGAGAGCCGGGCAGCGTTTCCTCCTTTAAATAAATATTTGTTGCTGCTAGCCGTAGTAGCCTTGTCTTTTGTGGGTTCTCCTTGGGTTGTGCCATTCCCTGCCACAGGTTCTCCCGAAGAAGCCGTGAGGAATCCAGAAGCTGCCGCCATAATCAGCTCCAGATTCAGGTACTATTTTGCACCACACCGTTACAGGGGCACTGGCACAGGAGCGCAAAAGGAGAGGTCAGAGGTGAAATGAAACTGTGCCGGAGGAGGGTTTGCAGCAGCGTGAGAGAGGATGACATGTGCTTAGAGAGAGAAGACAGGCTGGGCACCCTAAAGATCCACAGAGAGGAGAGCAGCAGAGTGCGCAGCCTGGAAGCGTGCAGAAGTGAGACCCGCTAGAGAGGAGAGAGCCGGGCAGCGTTTCCTCCTTTAAATAAATATTTGTTGCTGCTAGCCGTAGTAGCCTTGTCTTTTGTGGGTTCTCCTTGGGTTGTGCCATTCCCTGCCACAGGTTCTCCCGAAGAAGCCGTGAGGAATCCAGAAGCTGCCGCCGTAATCAGCTCCAGATTCAGGTACTATTTTGCACCACACCGTTACAGGGGCACTGGCACAGGAGCGCAAAAGGAGAGGTCAGAGGTGAAATGAAACTGTGCTGGAGGAGGGTTTGCAGCAGCGTGAGAGAGGATGACACGTGCTTAGAGAGAGAAGACAGGCTGGGCACCCTAAAGATCCACAGAGAGGAGAGCAGCAGAGTGCGCAGCCTGGAAGCGTGCAGAAGTGAGACCCATATAATGCTTGGTGACCAGCGCTCAGGCAATAACATACATATGGTGTGATATGCGTTTACTATGAACGTGCTGTGACAGACAAGTCTGTGAGCCAGTGTTGAAAAGCAATGTTATTTATTGAAGCAGAGTAAAAAGAATGACTGCACTATTGTGATCTGTGTTGCAGCAGCTGTTGATAGCATACAACATCATCCTACAAGCTTCTAAGTCTCCTCCTATCCAGGAGTCGAGCCCACCCTGCTCCACCAACCAGCTCACACTTCCGATTACGCGATCCCCGCAGAACCCGGAAGTGCGGCTGTTTGCTGTAGAAGCGGCGTGGATCGACAGCCGGCGTCCTCCCCTGCAGCAGACGCCGGTACAGTCTCCAATCCGTGGACACCGCCGAGGACCCTCCAGACGGGAGAAGATCAAGCGGGTATCAGGTACGTGCACGGTGCACCGCCGGAGGTGCTTGGGACGCCAGCCTTCGACGACACCCTGCCACCTTCCTTGACCCAGGACTGTACTCTCCCCATTGTGGGCATCCAGCTGTTTCACTCCTGCATTTCCAGTCCGGGACTATCTGGGCACCGCCCACACCCAGTACCACCGCACTGTTCTTCCCTGACCCCCCACTTGCCCCCACCCAGCATTACCCCCCCTCCCCACCCGACTGTGCATTCTCATACAGGTGACTGTGCCACCAGCACGCTGTGTCCTTTAGCCCTGCCCCGGCTATCAACAGCTGCTGCAACACAGATCACAATAGTGCAGTCATTCTTTTTACTCTGCTTCAATAAATAACATTGCTTTTCAACACTGGCTCACAGACTTGTCTGTCACAGCACGTTCATAGTAAACGCATATCACACCATATGTATGTTAGTGCCTGAGCGCTGGTCACCAAGCATTATATATTATTCTCTGAGTTGGGACCCACTCGACACAGCAGCCGGCAAATCTAGGTTTGAGCGCCACCATCAACTATTTTTTGCAGAAGTGAGACCCGCTAGAGAGGAGAGAGCCGGGCAGCGTTTCCTCCTTTAAATAAATATTTGTTGCTGCTAGCCGTAGTAGCCTTGTCTTTTGTGGGTTCTCCTTGGGTTGTGCCATTCCCTGCCACAGGTTCTCCCGAAGAAGCCGTGAGGAATCCAGAAGCTGCCGCCGTAATCAGCTCCAGATTCAGGTACTATTTTGCACCACACACCGTTACAGGGGCACTGGCACAGGAGCGCAAAAGGAGAGGTCAGAGGTGAAATGAAACTGTGCCGGAGGAGGGTTTGCAGCAGCGTGAGAGAGGATGACACGTGCTTAGAGAGAGAAGACAGGCTGGGCACCCTAAAGATCCACAGAGAGGAGAGCAGCAGAGTGCGCAGCCTGGAAGCGTGCAGAAGTGAGACCCGCTAGAGAGGAGAGAGCCGGGCAGCGTTTCCGTGCAGGAGACCCGGCGGTGATGGACAGCAGCGCACACAGAGAGAGCCAGCAGCCAGCATCATGAGGAAGGCAAGAGGGAGGCCCTGCAGAGTGCCAGCCGTGACACCAGGGAGACGCTACCGGCCGGAGCCGGCAAAAGCAGCAGAGTACAAGGGTGCCCTACCCCCACTCAGCCTGTACCCTTCCTGCCCCAGCCCTGACTCCCCCAAGTCAGGGAGATCACATTCTCACCCATGAAGATGGTGACACAATTTTAAAAGAGGACAGAGAACAATCTCATGCACATGAGACCACTGTGCTTGATACAAGACAGACCAGAGTCCACCTAAAGGTGTCGGCTAGCATAGCATCCCTAAAAGTCTCAAGGCTCCAAAAAAAATTAGGCAGTGAGCCCCTGACCAGACAGGTACAGCAGTATTAGGCAGTGAGCCCCAGATCAGACAGGTAGATACGGCAGTATTAGGCAGTGAGCCCCAGACCAGACGGTAGATATGGCAGTACTAGGCACCAGACAGGTAGATAAGACAGTAGTATTAGGCACAAGACAGGTAGATACGTCAGCAATACTAGTATTGTGCACCAGCAGAATTTATAATAATTTATTTTCTTATTAGGTACTGCTTGGCCGTGGCACTCAGTGGCAGACGTCAGTGCACAAGCAGCATGGAATTCTTTTTTACAGTCCCACACAGCACAAGTATTATTTTTATTTTTATCAAATTAGATATAGCAGCTGTGTGGTTGGAGGAATATGGCCGACGTGTCGCTGGATGAACTGATCAGGAAACGGGGAATGTCCGTGGGCACCGGGATGTACCGCAGGGTCAGTAACAGGGGAGGTATAGGAAACGTGAGATCCAGACTCCAACCATCTGTGAACAATCGTCCACTTGCCACCAGTTTTCAGAGAACATTTGATGCTCGTCAGAAAATTGGTGTGACTGATGCACGCCAAAAACTAGGGATAAAAGATGCCCGTGAAAAGTTGGTGGCCAAAGATGCTCGCTTCCGCATAAGGGGTAAAGTGCAGGACGCCCGTGAAATGCTGAATTCAAATAAGCAACAGATCATGGCAGGAGACAAGCCTATCAAAGTGATGGACGCTCGTGAAAAGATTACTTTAAGAGGAGTGCTCCAACAGTGGTCGAAACCCCGTTTAACAACCTGGCTGATCCTGACCCTGATGTGCAGTTTGTCTCTGTGCTGAAAGATCCATATTTAAAAAAATGTGTGGCAGCCCACTACAGGATACCCCCTGTGCCCCTGTGCCCCAAAGAAGTTTAATTGCAGCCGCCCCCAAAGAAGTTTAAATGCAGCCTCCCCCAAAAAAGTTTAGCCGCCCAAAAAGATGTGTAACTAATTGTACCCAACTGGTCATCAAAAATAAATCAATCTTTATTGTGAAAACAAGGTATCAAGTGGCAAAGAAAAGGAAGCCAGTGATGAGAATTTTGTGAGCTGTGAAAGTATTATCAAGGAAACATAACTTTACTTAAGTTTTGAGGAAAGGCTTTATCGGACCATTTCATGAATAAAGAACAGTTGATGAAGAAATTAAAGAAGTATTCATCGTTCTTGTCATTAAATAAAAAGGAGAGAGATGCGAAGGTCAAATCATTACAAAGGTTATCTGATGAGGAAAAAGCAGTTCTCTCTAAAAGGCTATGCACATATGACAAATACTACAAAATGTTTGCAAATCAATTAAAAATTGAAAAGGGGGGCCAGAAGGTTTGTACAGCTTTATCTCCTAAAAAATTTCCAACAACTTGTTCCGAAGCAACTGTGTCTGTTAGTAGGTCAGCCTGTACAACTAACGGCAAAGAAAGTGACTATCTTCAAAACAAAAGGATTTTTGCCGCTTCAGAAACTGATCATGCTCAAGGTGAAGGCAGTCAGTGTACACCTCAGAATGCTAACCAAATACACAAAGTCCATGCAAAGATAAAGGATATTGTAAAAGAAAATTGCACTGACAAGTCTTCAACTTACAAAAACCAAGCTATGTATAAAACTGCAGTAACTGGAAAACTAAAAAAAACTTTAGCCGCCCACAAAGAACTTTAATTGCAGCCGCCCAGGCTTGATTCTGATTATGATTGATTGATTATGATAGATTGATTGATTATGATTGATTGATTATGATTGATTGATTATTAATTATGATGTGCCTGATCCTGACCCTGAAATGCATTAAAAATGACTCTCAGGTCAGGGAGATCACATTCTCACCCATGAAGGTGCAGCAATCAAGTGGAATGCAAACAGCTATATGCATTTGAAAGACAATACCCTCATTAAAAATGACTGTCAGCAGTGGGCACCAGACCAGACAGGTAAAAAAAAGTGTAGCCGGCCAAAAATAAGTGTAATTGAGCCTTCCGGCAACAGTCCTGACTCCTCCAGGTCAAGGAGATCACATTCTCACCCATGAAGGTGCAGCAATGAGGTGGAATGCAAACAGCTATATGCATTTGAAAGACAATACCCTCATTAAAAATGACTGTCAGCAGTGGGCACCAGACCAGACAGGTAAAAAAAAGTGTAGCCGGCCAAAAATAAGTGTAATTGAGCCTTCCGGCAACAGTCCTGACTACTCCAGGTCAAGGAGATCACATTCTCACCCATGAAGGTGCAGCAATGAGGTGGAATGCAAACAGCTATATGCATTTGAAAGACAATTCCCTCATTAAAAATGACTCTCAGCAGTGGGCACCAGACCAGACAGGTAAAAAAAGGTTAGCCGCCCAAAAAAAGAAGTGTAATTGAGCCTTCCTGCCCCAGCCCTGAGTCCCCCAGGTCAGGGAGATCACATTCTCACCCATGAAGGTGCAGCAATCAAGTGGAATGCAAACAGTTGTATGCATTGAAAAGACAAGTCCCACATATGAATGACTCTCAGCAGTAGGAATAATGAATGGTGATGCAAGATGGAATTGTCCTTGGGCCCTCCCACCCACCCTTATGTTGCGAAAATAGGACATGCACACTTTAACAAACCAAACATTTCAGCGACAGGGCCTACAAAACTGTGGCTGAAATGATTGGTTTGTTTGGGCCCCCACAAAAAATAAAACAATTCATAATATCTCCCTGTATAAACTGGCTCTACAGTAACAAGATGTCATCGTCACTCATCATCATCATCATCATCATCATCCTCCTCCTCCTCTGATTCCTCGCCCCCTTCAGTGTGTACTTCCTCATTCTCAGAGATTATCAATTCGTCCCCGCTGGACTCCACAATCACAGGTCCAGTTATAATCTCTGGAGGCAATTCCTGCTCTACATTGAATAAGTGATAATTCATTTTTATAAACATCATTTTCTCAACATTTTTCGGGAGCAACCTCCTTCGCCACTCACTGACCAGGTTCCCCGCTGCACTGAATACTCTTTCGGAGTACACACTGGAGGGGGGACAACTCAGGTAAAATAGAGCCAGTTTGTACAGGGGTTTCCAAACTGCCTTTTTTTCCTGCCAGTACAGGTAAGGACTGTCTGACATGTCTACTTGGATGCTGTCACCAAAGTAATCATCCACCATTTTTTCAATGTTGACAGCATCCAATGCACCGACAGTAGACATGTCAGCAATCGTTGGCAGGTCCTTGAGTCCGGACCAGATGTCCAAACTCCCTCCTGCCTGCCCTGCATCCCCGCCAGCGGGTTGTGTGGGAAATCGCAGCTGTTTCCTCACAGGCACAGGTGTGGGAGAAAATGAAGGAGGAGCTGGGGCCATGTCACGGTCCCCGTCAGATGACAATCTCCTGACCAGCAGGTCTTTGCACCTTTGTAGACTTGTGTCCGCCGGAAACAGAGACACAACATACGCTTTAAACCGAGGATCGAGCACTGTGGCCAAAATGTATTCCTCTGACTTTAACAGACTGACCACCCTCGTATCCTGGCAAAGCGTATGGAGGGCTTCATCCACAATAGCGACATGCTTTGCGGAATCGCTCCGCTTTAGCTCCTCCCTCACTTTCTCCAGCTGCTTTTGTAACAGCCTGATCAGGGGAATCACCTGACTAATGCAGGCAGTGTCGGAACTGACTTCACGTGTGGCTACTTCAAACGGCTGGAGAACCTTGCACAACACGGAAATCAGCCTCCACTGCGCTTGAGTCAGGTGCAGCCCCGCTCCTCTGCCTATGTCGTAGGTGGCTGTGTAGGCTTGAATGGCCTTTTGCTGCTCCTCCATCCTCTGCAGCATATAGAGGGTGGAGTTCCAGCGCGTCACCACCTCTTGTTTCAGCTGATGGCAGGGCAGGTTGCGGAGTTTTTGCTCCCGCTCCAGCCTTCGGCAGGCTGTGGCAGAATGCCGAAAGTGTCCGCAAATTTTGCGTGCCACCGCAAGCATCTCCTGCACACTCCTGTCATTTTTTTATGAAATGCTGCACCACCAAATTTATTGTGTGGGCAAAACATGGCACGTGCTGGAAATTGCCCATGTTTAATGCCTGCACAATGTTACTGGCGTTGTCCGACACCACAAATCCCCAGGAGAGTCTAAGGGGGGTAAGCCACAGGGAGATGATTTCCCTCAGTTTCTCTAAGAGGTTGTCGGCGTTGTGCCTCTTCTTGAAACCGGTGATACACAGCGTAGCCTGCCTAAGAAGGAGCTGGCATGCAGGAGATGCTGCTGCTGCTGCTGCTGCTGCGGAAGGTGATGCATCTACCCAGTGGGCTGTCACAGTCATATAGTCCTTAGTTTGACCTGATCCACTTGTCCACATGTCTGTAGTTAAGTGTACAGTGGGTACAGCCGCATTTTTCAGGGCACTGAGGACACTTTTTCTGACCTCACTGTACATCGCGGGTATCGCCTGCCTAGTGAAGTGGAATCTAGACGGGATTTGGTACCGAGGACACAATACCTGCATCAACCGTTTAAATCCCACTCCATTGATGGCGGACACCGGATGCACGTCTAACACCAACATAGCTGTCAAGGCCGCAGTTATCCGCTTTGCCATAGGATGACTGCTGTCGTATTTCATCCTCATGGAAAATGACTGTTGGACGGTCAATTGCTTAGTGAAAGACGTAGCGGTCTTACGACTTCCCCTCTGGGATGATGACTGACTTCCCCTCTGGGATGATGACTGACTTCCAGGAGCAGCAGCAGCAGCGGCAGTAGTAGTAGGCGTAGTGCTGCAGGATCCTCCGGAGGAATCTATGGAGTCATTCATGCAGGTGAGATGGACTGCAGGACTCCCCCCTATCCGGATCGAGGAGGAATTTGTCGAGGAGGGAGTTGGTGGTGTGCTTTTCAGGCATTTGGCTCCAAAAGGAGGACCAAGTGATTTAGGTGTCGCTGGACTGCTAGCCGCACTTTCTGGACTAAACACTGAACCATGACGCGTCTTTAGGTGACGTTGAAGGGAGGTTGTCCCTAGGTGGGCAAGATCCTTACCCCTGCTTATTGGAGTTTTACATAAGCTACAAATGGCAATACTTTTGTTGTCCGGATGCGGATAAAAAAAATTCCAGACCGCAGAGGTGGATTTATTGGTCCTTTGTCCAGGCATGACGATGGACTTTTTCATCCCATGGACAACAACTTTTTCCCCCAAAGGTGCCTCATTCCCCCCTGGTGCGTCATTTAAGCAAACCAAGTCTCCATCCTCCTCGACAACTTCCTCCTCAGTGCCAGCTACATCAATATCCTCCTCCTGGTGTACAACATCACCTTCACTGATAAAATCTGGAACTAGACTGTGGGTGATCCTTCCAGCATATGCAGAGGGCGTACTGCAAATGGTGGAAGGAGCCACCTCTTCACGTACAGTGATGGGAAGGTCCGGCATCACAACCACCACCACCCTCGAACTCTCCGTGGGGATTTGGGATATGTCTTTAGAAGGATGAGTTTTTTCCAGATTTATTTTTGGAATTTTTTTCTGTTTTTTTTTCTGAAATTTTTTCAGACTTTTTTGAGTCGGTGTCAGCCTAACTCTCTTTGATTTCCTATTGGGCGGGGAGAGCAGACGAGGAGGACTTTCCTCGTCATCTGAAGCTGCACCACTAGTCATGAAGTTAGGCCATGGCCGTAGCCGTTCCTTGCCACTCCGTGTCGTAAATGGCATATTGCCAAGTTTAAGTTTCTCTTCCAACGATTTACATTTAATATTTTTATTCCTTTTACGGAAGTTTGGTTTCAATTGTACATGCCCTCTGCTTTCACACTGGGCATCGGCCGTGGCAGACGACGTTGTTGGCATTTCATCGTCTATGTCATGACTAGTGGCAGCAGCTTCAGAACTATGAGGAAGTGCATCTTCATCTTTCCTTTGTTTGTTAACCTCCATATTTTGGATCTCCATTATTATTGTGGAGTTATGTCACAGAACAGAACCACTGGAGTGCAATTATATATGTCAGTGAGTATGCACCAGCAGGCAGTTATACAGATACAGCAGTATTAGGCAGTGAGCCACACACCAGACAGGTACGGCAGTATTAGGCAGAGAGCCCCAGACCAGACAGGTAGATAATGGTATACGGCAGTATTTAGGCAGTGAGCCCCAGACCAGAGGGTAGATACGGCAGTATTGGGCAGTGAGCCACACACCAGACAGGTACTGCAGTATTAGGCAGAGAGCCCCAGACCAGACAGGTAGATAATGGTATACGGCAGTATTTAGGCAGTGAGCCCCTGACCAGAGGGTAGATACGGCAGTATTGGGCAGTGAGCCACACACCAGACAGGTACTGCAGTATTAGGCAGAGAGCCCCAGACCAGACAGGTAGATAATGGTATACGGCAGTATTTAGGCAGTGAGCCCCTGACCAGAGGGTAGATACGGCAGTATTGGGCAGTGAGCCACACACCAGACAGGTACGGCAGTATTAGGCAGAGAGCCCCAGCCCAGACAGGTTGATAATGGTATACGGCAGTATTTAGGCAGTGAGCCCCTGACCAGAGGGTAGATACGGCAGTATTGGGCAGTGAGCCACACACCAGACAGGTACGGCAGTATTAGGCAGAGAGCCCCAGACCAGACAGGTAGATAATGGTATACGGCAGTATTTAGGCAGTGAGCCCCAGACCAGAGGGTAGATACGGCAGTATTGGGCAGTGAGCCACACACCAGACAGGTACTGCAGTATTAGGCAGAGAGCCCCAGACCAGACAGGTAGATAATGGTATACGGCAGTATTTAGGCAGTGAGCCCCTGACCAGAGGGTAGATACGGCAGTATTGGGCAGTGAGCCACACACCAGACAGGTACTGCAGTATTAGGCAGAGAGCCCCAGACCAGACAGGTAGATAATGGTATACGGCAGTATTTAGGCAGTGAGCCCCTGACCAGAGGGTAGATACGGCAGTATTGGGCAGTGAGCCACACACCAGACAGGTACGGCAGTATTAGGCAGAGAGCCCCAGACCAGACGGTACATACGGCAGTATAGCCAGTGAGCCCCAGACCACAAAGGTAGAGATATACGGCAGTATTTAATTATTTATTAGGCAGGCAGTATTTAATTATTTATTAGCCAGTGAGCCCCAGACCAGACGGTACATACGGCAGTATAGCCAGTGAGCCCCAGACCACAAAGGTAGAGATATACGGCAGTATTTAATTATTCATTAGCCAGTGAGCCCCAGACCAGACGGTACATACGGCAGTATAGCCAGTGAGCCCCAGACCACAAAGGTAGAGATATACGGCAGTATTTAATTATTTATTAGGCAGGCAGTATTTAATTATTTATTAGCCAGTGAGCCCCAGACCAGACGGTACATACGGCAGTATAGCCAGTGAGCCCCAGACCACAAAGGTAGAGATATACGGCAGTATTTAATTATTTATTAGGCAGGCAGTATTTAATTATTTATTAGCCAGTGAGCCCCAGACCAGACGGTACATACGGCAGTATAGCCAGTGAGCCCCAGACCACAAAGGTAGAGATATACGGCAGTATTTAATTATTTATTAGCCAGTGAGCCCCAGACCAGACGGTACATACGGCAGTATAGCCAGTGAGCCCCAGACCACAAAGGTAGAGATATACGGCAGTATTTAATTATTTATTAGGCAGGCAGTATTTAATTATTTATTAGCCAGTGAGCCCCAGACCAGACGGTACATACGGCAGTATAGCCAGTGAGCCCCAGACCACAAAGGTAGAGATATACGGCAGTATTTAATTATTTATTAGCCAGTGAGCCCCAGACCAGACGGTACATACGGCAGTATAGCCAGTGAGCCCCAGACCACAAAGGTAGAGATATACGGCAGTATTTAATTATTTATTAGGCAGGCAGTATTTAATTATTTATTAGCCAGTGAGCCCCAGACCAGACGGTACATACGGCAGTATAGCCAGTGAGCCCCAGACCACAAAGGTAGAGATATACGGCAGTATTTAATTATTTATTAGCCAGTGAGCCCCAGACCAGACGGTACATACGGCAGTATAGCCAGTGAGCCCCAGACCACAAAGGTAGAGATATACGGCAGTATTTAATTATTTATTAGCCAGTGAGCCCCAGACCAGACGGTACATACGGCAGTATAGCCAGTGAGCCCCAGACCACAAAGGTAGAGATATACGGCAGTATTTAATTATTTATTAGGCAGGCAGTATTTAATTATTTATTAGCCAGTGAGCCCCAGACCAGACGGTACATACGGCAGTATAGCCAGTGAGCCCCAGACCACAAAGGTAGAGATATACGGCAGTATTTAATTATTTATTAGGCAGGCAGTATTTAATTATTTATTAGCCAGTGAGCCCCAGACCAGACGGTACATACGGCAGTATAGCCAGTGAGCCCCAGACCACAGACCGCCAGACTGGCAGATTCAGTGCAGGCAGCAGTGCAGCACCAGTGGACTATATATATTTATATTTAATATAATTAATAATTATATATATAATAATGGCACAGCACAGCACCAGATGTATGCCCCAGCACAGAGGAGACAGTAGTACTACAGGCAGGTACACAGTTAGACTGTTCTTCTAAGCAGAGGAGAACATAGTATAGTACACAGCAGCACTGAGGGAGACAGCCTTAGCAAATAAAATAATTAATTACAGCACAGCTCACCAGAGGTAGACCGCACAGAGGAGACAGTAGTACTACAAGTACACAGTTAGACTGTTGTCCTAAGCTGAGAACAGAGTACACAGCAGCACTGAGGGAGACAGCCCCAGCAAATAAAATAATCAATTACAGGCAGCACAGCACACCAGAGGTAGACCGCACAGAGGAGACAGTAGTACTACAAGTACACAGTTAGACTACTACACAGCAGCACTGAGAGACAGCACCAGCGATTGCAAAAGCTCAAGCTCAAGTTTAAGCCCCAGCAGCAGCACCAACACACCCTCTCCCAACCCACTACTTGACTGGAGTGAAGATGGCGGGGCGCGGCAGCTGCTTATAAAGCCTCGCGAAATCCGACGCCGGGAGATGACGTTCTAATCACGCGGACGGACCGAGTCAGGCGGGAATCTCCGAGCGCTGCTCGGAATCGGGCTCGGAATGATGACGTCCGTGGGGGCTCGGATCTTTGAAATCCGAGCCCGCACATCTCTACCGTGTATGCGATCCTTTTTACAGTATATCTAATGAAAATATTGCAGATATAAGTGCAATGTGTATAATGTAAAAAATACAGTCTGAATTAAAAGTTATTTTAATATTGTGCTATACAGCTAGGTATACAAAAGTGCATATTCTAGGATATACAAAAGTGTGGTATGTGCCCCTGACAGTCGTGATTATGACTGTCATTTCTCCAAAATCGGAATCCCGACTGCCAGTAGTCCAAAAGGGGGCGGCGAGTGCATCGGAGTCCATTGTGGGTTCAATTCTCTATGGGGGTCTTGGTCCTTCACGAAGGAAAATAGCCCCTGTCAGTCAGGATTCCGACTGTTGGGCATTTAGTAAATCAGGATTCTGATGTTGGAAAATCAAACGTCGTAAACCCGACTGTCAGAGCGTCATCTGACACCCATACAAAAGTATAACTATAAAGTATGTGTTTAGCATGTATCTTGGCAGATGTACTGTACATTTTTTCCACATTTAGGAACACCCTTCAACCCAACATGTTACTTCAGTCAGGTAGCTGCCAACGTTATCTGCTCCATCATCTTTGGGAACAGGTACAGCTATGGAGACCCTAATTTCGTCAGGCTCATGCTCATCATCGATGACATATTTCAATCAATGTCGTCTTTCTGGGGCCAGGTATTAATGAAACATTGTGCAATCATTTTCTTATAAACCGAACAATAATCAAAATGGCATCACACAGATACAGTAGGTGTATAAAAGGTCACTAGGGTCAGGGAAACTTAAGCCCTATACACATGGGGAAATTTCTCCTAGCCTGCATGCTTAGCGATATAGGTTAGATAAATTGCCATTGTGCATACCGGCGGTTAGATCGCCCATACACACATAACGATGCACGTATGGGCAATCTGTGCTAACCAGTGTTCAGGCCAATGATTTGACTAGATTTTGACTACATGTAGTCAAAATGTATCTAGTCTAGATCTAGTCAGATTGCTTAGAAATAGGGCTGAAATCGCCTACACCTGCCTAGTGGAGGGCACCAGTTTGCAGCAGGAGGTGCCCGTGGAGGTGAGTGGCACCGCAACTCTCCCCTCCCCCCTTGCGGCCGCCTCCTTACCCCTGGTATTACTTAGCGGCGGTCGCCACATCCCCTGACATACCCAACCTCGGGAAATTAAGTGGCACCCCCGACACTCCCTGCCACCCCTCCGCTCGCCCTCGAATGCTGCGGCGGGTGCAGTCACCGGCACCCCCCCTGTACAGCGGCCAGGGGGGGTGGGTGAGCACCGGAGCACCCCCCCCCCGCCTGGGGCGCTCTGGTGCCTTACACCGGCTACAGATTACAGGACCCCAGCAGGTTACTGCACAAGGTCATCACATCACGTCAGCAGACAGTACATACTGTACATGGCAGCGTTGTGGTGGCACAGAATGAAGGGAGGAGTCTAAAGAAACAGACAAATCAACAGATTTGAGCAGTGCCCGCCGCCACATCCACCCCCACTCCCCCCCGCCCATGGCGAGGGTGAGTGGTGGGGCGGCCGCACATTTCCCCCGTGGAGCCAAGTGAGCGCTGATATCACTTGCACCGGCCCTGACTGCTTCAGCTGCAAATGCATTTGCGTACATTTCTGAATCCGGCCCAATGTAATGTACAGTGTGAAAGAATTGTCTTTCCAATGTACATAACGTAACCACCCCCTAATATACAGTTAAATCACAAGTTCTCAAAGTCGTTCCTCAGGGCCCCACACAGTGCATGTTTTGCAGGACTCCTAACAGAATCAAGTGAAATAATTAGCTCCACCTGTGGATCTTTCAAAATGTGTCAGGGAGTTATAAGTGCACCTGTCAGGTGACCTGGAAAATGTGTACTGTGTGGGGTGTCCAGGACCGAGTTTGAGAACTATTGAGTTAAAGGAAGCATTGGCTATATTGACAATGCAGCATGTTATTTAAACTTGTTCCTCTCTGTCATTTTAAGGTGAAATATAAGCTGCTCGCCTCTAACAGTATTTGTTAAGGATGCCATAAAGCATATAGTGCATCATTCATGACATAAATCATATGTAAATAAGCCTAGCACTGGCACACAAGCTAAATCAATCTATTGTATTGTGTTATGATAGAATGAGGCTGTGAGAAATTAGAGGGAATAGAAGTAGAACAATGGCATCTCTACTGAATGCTCAGCTATTCCGTTGACTCTCTTGAATTTCCATTCTGTTAATACACTTCTTTTCTGCCATGTACTGCAGCTGTATGATATGTTTGACCTGCTGATGAGACATATTCCCGGACCTCATCACAGAACAACTAAGTATATATTCCAACTGGAAAAATTTGTCAAAGAGAGGATGGAGACTGATCGAAAGACATTGGATCCAAGTAGACCACGACACTTGATTGATAGTTTTCTTATCAGAATGGAAGAGGTAATGTGCGGTCATTATTTCTCATTACACCAATGTGTTAAGTTTTAGCAGTCATCGTTTTATTATGCACATAAAAATATATACATTTCCTATTCACTTTTTTTACCAGGTTATTTTAATAAATATGGGAAGAAATACAGTATACCAGAAGGCTGTGTTTTAGTAGTTTTGCTGCAGGATAAAAAAATGTTTTTAAGAAAGAACTCATCGCATGATGTTTCCTAACCTAAGGAGGTCATTCTGGTTGGCTCGCAAAGCAGTGGTATTTTGCCGCTGGCGAGCCTTGTATCGCCGCATGCCGGGTGTGCGATTGCCCATCCCCCGCCGCCCAGCGAAGAATAACTGGTGCACTGCGAATAGATGTTTTGCATCAAATGATTTCTATAGTGCTCGCAAATCGAAAATCATTCTCAGCTGACTGAGATTAGCGGCTGGATGGAAACCGATAACAAGTATCTGGTGGGGCGCTGAATGGTTAACTACTGTGCTAACTGCAGTTATGTAAAATGGGGGTGTCAGTCCTGTAATGGGGAAAAAAGGAAGGGGTATAACTGCGCTATGTGGGTAGGTGACAATGAGAAGGTAAATACCTTAATTTTTATATATACAACACAATTTTAAATAAAAATAAAATGAATAAAAATGTACAACATTTAAGGGTAAGAGCAATAAACTATGTGACCAATTGCTGAAGTGGTCTAGATATGTGTATAGTCACTGATAGGACAAATGACCTGTTGTGGCTGAGTGTCCTTTCTAGTAGTGCCTCATTGGTATGGCTTGAGTCTGGAAGCAGGTTAAAAGTTGTTAAAACGGCTTTATGGAGGAAGCATTTACCAACGCGTTTCGTTGCACTAGCAACTTTATCAAGGTGAAGCACTAGCACCTTGATAAAGTTGCTAGTGCAACGAAATGCGTTAGGGTACCACACAAGTGACCTCATTCAGCTCAGTCACCATCAAGCTATTTCAGTATCCGGACCAGCCTCAACATCACAAAAAGCGGTTCTCCCGGTTCTCCCAGGCCTTCATCTGCTTTCAAGGGAGCCAGCACCACAAACATCCCAGGCTAAGCACAGGAGGCTGCTTCCTCCATAAAGCCGTTTTAACAACTTTTAACCTGCTTCCAGGATCAAGCCATACCAATGAGGCACAAATAGGAATGTACACTCAGCCACAACAGGTCATTTGACCTATCGGTGACTATACACATATCTAGACCACTTTAGCAATTGGTCACTTATCGTTTACTGCTCTTACCCTTAAATGCTGCATGTTTATTTTTTTATTTTTATCCATTTTATTTTTAATTAAAATTGTGTATATATATATATATATATATATATATATATATATATATATATATATATATATATATATATATATATAGTCCGACAAAAGGAGGATTGTGCTGGACACTGCCTGTTTGTATATATATATATATATATATATATATATATATATGGGGAGCAGACTCTTGTTTCGCGCCACTACTTAATATGTGGTTAATACTCGGCTGCCGGACTTACAAGAACCCCTGTTGGACGGGGGAAAAAGGAATGTGGATAACAGTTGTAAGTTGGCGCCCTTGTTTGAACCTTCAATGATTCGTTCTATAATAGCCTTTAGTTATATTCAGAGTGAATCAAAGTAAAGTCCAATGATTAATAAACATTTATTAAAAAGTCTATTTTTTTAATTCAATAGAGGTACTTTTTCCAGATCATAAAAACTTCAGTGTAGTATTTCAGAATAGCAAACAAACGTCCCCAACGCGTTTTGTCCCTGCAAGGGACTTCATCAGGGGTTTGCAGTTGTTATTGACCCAATTTTTGCGATTCTTTCGCATAAGAATAAGGTGTATCCCAACCAGACGTTGAAACAATAAATCCTCTATGGACTCTGAGGCGCACTTTAATTATGAAACTCCGCTGCTATGGGGTTGTATTAGTGCTAGAGTCTTTTCATTCTTGTTACAGATTTTTATCCGTGTATATTTGAACGGACAGCACTAAAGGTTCGATTGAGGGTACGCTTTGTATGCGATCTATGGCTGTTCACAATTGGGTCCTCTCTGCCCGATGTGTTCCTTTTAGGGCCGACCAGTCTGCATCTAAGAATAGACACTGCTAGTGTAGGGTTGAGGTCTCAATCCAAAAATAATTTTCACTGTCCCTTTGAAGATGTGAACTGGTGTGAGGTTCAGTGAAAGTGAATATATATATATATATATATATATATATATATATAATAAAGGTATTTACCTACTCACTGTCACCTACCCACATAGCGCAGTTATACCCCCTTCCTTTTTTCCACATTAGATTAGAGGCTTCCTGCTCTGAGAACTGGGCGGGCAGCTAACGTCTGGTCACGTCAGCCTCCCGCCCCTGGAATCCAGGTACCAACCACGTTCGCAAGGGATGCCCAGCATTTTCCTGGGCGTACCCAGCTTGCAAACAATAATGAGCTCCTATATGTATAAAAATCTAAATCCTCCTCACCTTTTTTTGAGGTGAAGTACCGCCAGTGACCACTAGAGGCCACTGAGGACCAAATTACTCCTTAACACAAAGTGAAAGCAAAATAATCTGTTTCAAACTGTCTGGATATGGACAGATGGAGCTGTGAAGACAAGAACTGGAGGTAGCAGCAGATCAGGACTAAGCTGTCATTTTGATTGGCCTTTAACATGTCATATCCAATTGACCCTAATCTCCATATAGCACTGTTACATGCATTAGTGCACACACTTAAATAATCACCTTACCGATGTGAATTGCACTGTGTACAGATTGCTGATTCTCTCCCACTTCTAAATTTGACGGGAATAGGTGAGTTTGAAATGATGGCAGAGTTGCCTACTTTCCATGTGTCCTCTCCAGGAGAAGCCCAGAGAAAAGACTAACTGCAAAATTTACAGGGGCGGGGCCTGAGCTTGATGTCATCAAGCCCCACCCTCAGCACAGTAAATGCCCTCATTCGCGGCTCTTTGTGAAGGGGCTTAAGCGACGCAATTTGCATCATTTTGGCTTTGAATACCGGTATTTTACAGGTAGAGGTGGGGCTGTGGGAGGAGCCAGTTGAATGTGGGAGGCTTGCCCACCCTTCTGGGGGCTAGGGGGGACCTTATTTTTGTGAGCCTCCTGGCTATTTTGGAAGGGTAGGCATCCCTGAATTAACAGTGATATTGAATAACAAGAATTAGTTTGAACCTTAGTCAAACCCACCTTAAAAATTCACTGATATTATTTTATGTACTTCCAGGAAAAGCAAAATCCATCCACACAATTCAATATGAAGAACTTTTATACAAACACAACAGTGTTGTTTGTTGCTGGGACAGAAACAATGAGCATGACACTGAGACACGCATTTCTACTGTTACTGAAGTACCCTGACATCAAAAGTAAGAAATGGAGTCTGAAGCCAATAATTGGTTTGTCTGGTGTGAGAATGAGACCATACACCAAGCAATCAATCAGATACTAGCTAATATCCTCTAGAAAGTGCTAGATCATGGGTCCTCAAACTGCGGCCCTCCAGATGTTGTGAAACTACAAATCCTAGCATGCCTTGCAAACAGTTTTGCTATAAGGGAGTGTTAAAACTGTGGCAAGGCATGCTGGGATTTGTAGTTTCACAACATCTGAAGGGCCACAGTTTGAGGACCCATGTGCTAGATGAATAAGTCAAATCTGATTTGTTGCTATTTGCAACATCTCCCACTTCATAAACTCAAACTTTATTAAGTAAATGTAACCCCTACAGACCAGTGACACCATGGGGTAACAATTACTCAAGTTAATCCTTAGTTCTAAACCAAAACTGACCAAAAAAAATAAATTAATTTTAAGTGAAGATTTATCACCACATGGAGAGAGATAAAGTGGAGGGGGGGCTTGATAGGACCTGTGGACTTACTGTAAAACCCCCGCAATATTAAAGTATAGTTTTTACACTGTTAAAATGTGTCTCCTGAATATTAATAATATAGAAGTAAGTGTAAACCATGGCAGATTCATGGAGGGGAGACAAGGAGGGGGAGACAGATCAATATAAATTGTTAATGAGAAAAATGTTACCAATCTGACCAATCACTTCACAGCCTACACTCTGCTGACAGTGCAACAGTGCTATTCAAGTAAAAGGATAGGTGGAGATCGAAAACTTCAATGGGCATGTCTCAGGTGATTGTGTCTGTGCAAACAGGAGAAGCAGGTTGGGCACCTCTATTCCTGTTACTATTTTGAGTCCAGGAAGCCTGCGGGGTCGGAAGAGTAGGTGGGTCGAGAGGATGGAAGAATTGAGACCATTCAGTCAAACAAGGCTTGGTGACGTTCAATGTCAAGCAGAAGTTCTTTAAGTTACCCGGGAAAGTCAGGGTGATCTGGCGACCTTCATGGGATACCTGCACACTTAATGGAAAGCCCCAGCGGAATCGTATACCTCGATCTTTTAAAATGTCTGTTAGAGGATTGAGAAATGTTGTTGCTGAAGCATTTGCCAGGAGATATCTGGGAATATCTGAAAAGCTGAGCCATTAAATTCCAGATGGTCAAGTATCCTGGCTTTGGTGAAGAACTCTTCTTTTACATGATAATAATGCAGATGACATATTATGTCTCTGGGGGCATCAGTTTGGAGGCCTCTTAGGTGGAGGGCAGGATGTGCACGGTCAAACAGAATGTTGTTGTCTGAGGCAACGGCTAAGACTTCATTAAAAACAGATGTGAGAGCATCCACAATACCAGGGCCTTGAATATCCTCAGGAATTCCACTGACCAAGAGATTATTTCTTCTGCCTCTGTTGTCGAGGTCATCTTGATGTTTCTGTAGCACCGGAAGTTCTTGAGCTTTCATCACAATGGTGTTATGAAGCGATCGATGAGAGGCATCCAGTTCTTCTAGATGTTCCTCAGTATCCGTAACCTGATGTGAAAAATCAGCTTGGATCATTGAAATTTCTGATTTCACGGTCTCCCGTATTTTGTGTTCCAGATCTTGGAAATCTCATTTAGTCGGGAGGTCTTTTTTGTCGGAAGAGAACGAAGTTGGGCTAGTACATCAGCCAAGGACGCCTCTGTGCATCCTGGTGAGGAGGGTGACTCAGAGCAAGCCATGGTCTCCTGGTTGTGAGAATGGGAGGGGAAGGTCTGATGTAAGGGTGATTCTTTGCTGTCTGTTTCAGTGTGTAAGTAGCGGTATAAGTTCGGTTGTGAGAAAGTGTCACTTACTTTCTTAGTAGCAGGAGTCTGCCCCCCTTTCTTGGCTTTCGCCGTTAGCAGAGAGGTTCCATAAAGTGTAAACAAGGGGGATAGTTGTGGATAAATCATGGAAGGAGAAGGTAGACAAGAACATACTGTGTCGCTGTGATATCCCAGGTATTCGTGTCACTAGCCCAACCCCATTACGTGCGGGTAGGTCAGGGGGTTATGGCCAAGCAAGCGGATATTCAAGTGGGCAGCATGGAATTAGTGTGGTGAGTCGATGACACAGTCAGGGATCTGCTCCATAAGGGGCCTGCGTTTTCCTGGGCAGCAAGCGGGGGTGTCTGGAGCTGCAGTAGTTTCACTTAAGGCATCAAAGGGGGAGGATACCCCCCAATGCCCCAGCGTATAGCAAGTATATTGGATGTGTAGTTCTGGTTGAGGTTTTTCAGGGGTGTAGAGGATTAGCTTAGGGGAGAGTGACAGTGGGTCCTGTGGCTAGTGTAATAAGACAAATACAGTAACCACCAGATGGAGCTTCAAGTGCAGAAACCAAGATTTACAATTCTGAAGTATAGAAAATCTTGTAGTTTCCTCACAAAGTGAATATATTTTTGTTTGGCAGTTAGTGGATAATGGTGAACAGTATAAGGACTCAAGTACAGTGAGGCTGAATATTGTGCAGCTTTATATATGCAGGCTAAGTCACAGGGGTAGCGCTGGGGTGCGCAGAGTGCTGCAGCAAAGCTGTGTGCTTGTCTAGGTACTCAGACAGTCACTGACAGGGCTAATATGAGTGTTGGAGAGGTGAGGAGCAAGCACAGGGTCCCAGGCAGGGGAGGCTCTGGGTGTCTGTAATGATGCTGCCCGCAGTAATATGGCAACCACAGCAGCAGGAGGGAGCCCTGTGGTGAGTGTTAATGGTGCTTTCAGTTCTTCTCACCTCCCTAGTCACATTCAGCGCCAATCCATCCTGCAGCCTCGGTAAGCCCAGGAGGGGGAATCCGGCTGTGGGGAGACTAGGCCAGGTCACTGCCAGCTCCGCCTGGACAATAGTACAGTTCCACCTCCCTGGAGCATGGATCTGCCAACGGCCACACCAGAGGTCCTGGCTTCAGAGGCAGAGCAGGCCCCAACCTGCAGAGACGCACGGATGTGTCCCTCGGCTCCGCAGCTCGACTTCATCCATGCACCTGGTTAGTGACTGGCTGGGTAAGGTGTCTGAAGGGCAGAGTAGGGGTTGAACGCCCGTTAATCCTCTCGTTTTTTAGTTTAGGAGCTCTGTAAAAACGCATTCTCTGTTGTTCGCAGTTAAGCCACACACCCCTATAGTCCTCTATTTAAGAGTATCAGTTGTTTGTCTGATTGGATAATGTTTTAAAGTTTGTTAGAATCCTGTTGGTTTTGACTTTTGTCTCTGGTTTATTTTGTATCTACTCATTCCTTTGCATGAGATTGCCTGAAAAGGAGCTACAGTATGTACTGTATGCCTGACTACCCAGTATAATGTCTGTTTTTTATGCCCAAAATTTCTGTCCAATTTTTATCTATCAAATGTGTACACCTCCATCTGCCACCATAGCATTTATGAAGCCTGGGTTTATTCTCAGTGACAATTCTTGGTGTTTTATTGTAAGACAAAATATTTGATGAACATAACAATTTTTCGTATTAATTCTTCATGACAGGCAAAGTACAAAAGGAAATTGACCGTGTCATTGGGAGGCAACGTGTGCCGGATGCAGAAGATCGGGAGTCTATGCCATACACAGTTGCCGTCATCCATGAGATCCAGCGTTATGCTAATGTGCTGCCTATGAACCTTCCACATGCAGTGTCTAAGGACACAGAGTTCCGTGGATTTACCCTTCCTCGGGTACAGTACATAACTGGCACCAGTGGTTAAGCACTCCATACACATACAATAGAGCAAGCAGGAGATAGAATTGCACTTTCAAGCACATATTCTTCCACCTCATGTCAATGTGTCTTTCTTTTCTTCCTTGCAGCTGCTCTCTGGTTCAGTTCACTAATTGAGGGCTCAGATCCATACACACAGCCAGTGGTGTAGAGGGGGGAAGGGGTACTTTTTACCTGGGCCCAGGTCTGTTGGAGGGGCCGGGTCCCACTCCCTCCTCCCCCAATGCAGGGAGCCGGGCAGTGGGGAGAGAGATGACAGCACAACCTCTCTTTACAGCTCAGCACATGCAGCTCAGTGCCGTGTGCTGAGCTGGGCAGAGAGACAGCTGCAGCGACAGCCTGTCATCTCTCTTTCTCTTGTTTATTTTTTCATGGCAGTGTGGCTCCCATGCAATCTCAACTTAAGCGTGGTCTGGCCGACCTGTCAGTGCTCTTGCACACAGGAAACATGGTAGAAGAAGCAACTACCATTTGGCATGTGCAGCAGCTCTGCTTTGTCTCTTAAACTAAATTTTGTGGTGGCAGCTCTATTAATAATATCATATACTGTTACTATAGTCAGAACTTGAGTAGCTGGCCAACAGCTGGAGAAGGCAACAGGAAACACACATGCTTTTGCCTAAGCCTAAGCCAAAGTATGTGCAAGAGCTATTACTGAAAATGGTGTGCACTCAACATATACTCAGAATAGGATGCAACCAGAGGTGGAACTACCATTGGTGCAACAGGTGCATTGCACCTGAGCTCCTGAGGACTAAGGGGCCCACTGCTGACACCCACTGCTGCATTGCTTATTGTGAACTTGGGTTAGAGTGGAGTAGAAGGACCCAAATAATATATTTGTGCCTGGGCTAACCACTCACAAGTTCCACCACTGGATGCAACCCTAGCTAAATGCCCAAAATACACCTTGGAGATGATTTTCTCCTATGACAAGGTGACAGCCAGAAATGCACATTTTATGTCCCTAGATAGACATACAAAATATATCCACCTAGAACCGCCTGGAGATAAAGATGCCTGTTCTCTATGCATGTTTTGCTGAATGTGGTTGCAAATAAACTTGTATGCGACTCAGAATCAAGCCCTAAAAGATCTATCTACAGTATAAGAGAAATAGCAATTCAATAACTCAACTTTGCATACTGCTTTATTCATTTTGTCCATTTTCTCCACAGGGTACAGATATATATCCTATCCTGACATTCGTTCTTCAAGATCCAAAATACTTTCCTGATCCATTTACCTTTAACCCAGATCGTTTCTTAGATCAAAATGGAAGTTTTAAGAAGAACGATGCTTTCCTGGTATTTTCTGCAGGTATTTTCTGAGTCTATAATTGACAGCAGCTTATAGACTAATGTCAGTTGTACATAATATATGTAGGATATTGCAGAATTGGAAGATATTTAATTAGTCATGAAAGCTCTTTAGAGGACTACACAGGATCTAACTACAACATGTGACCTCTGAATTAAGCTCCAATGATTATCCTGTAGAAAAACATGATCTAACCAGATTTACTGTATGGCTCACTTCATTACACACTGGTTTTCCTGCAGATCATTAGGTACTGCAGGTTGCACAGAACCCCATACATCCTAGTTGGATGAAAACATCCTGAGCAGACACAGCTAATATATGATCAGTTAGATATTTTGGTGCCAAACACAAAATTGTGTTGATCCACTTTGGTTTAAGATGCTCAAATGGCTGATGGGATTGTGACATAGATGTCTTCACGTTTAGCAAAATGATGCTATGTAAGAATATGTATAATACTCTACCCTACAGAATTTGAGTGCTTTGATTTCTGTTCTTTTCTTCAGGAAAGCGTGTCTGCCTTGGGGAAACTCTGGCCCGTCTTGAAATGTTCATCTTCCTTACAACACTTCTACAGAATTTTGATATCACTTCCCCCATAGATATCAAAGACTTGGACATCTCACCACAAATGGTTGGCTTCTCTAATGTTCCACGGCCTTACAAGATCAGCTTCATCCCACGCTGAGTAAAAAAGCATCAAGAAAATGAGTATACAGGTTCAGTATCCATTATCCGAATATCCCACAACCGAAATACTCTGAAAACCGTTTTTCAGGATTTTTTTCTGTCCAAAGCCCCAGGGCACCTTTTTTCATACTTATCTCGTACCCCGTGTCCATGAAGGCCATTGGATTTGTCTTCAATGGCATTTCCTTTTACAAGCATTGATGTCACCGGCGCACCCGCACACATGTGCAATGCATCCTTGGGTCCGGGGATGCCGCTGAAGACAAATCCGATGATCGCCATGGACTGTACTGCATGCAGTCACACATAAAGGACTTAATAAAGGAGCTTATTATAAACTGGTAATAATTGAGGAGGGGTTGAGTCCATTCCATGGACATGGCCTCCAGACATCAAATCTCTCCCCCTGGTGTGGCTAGTCATCAAATTGCACCACACATCCATTTTCTGAATTTGTGTTATATGAACCATGGCCTTTATTACTTAAATAAATATATATTGTGGGCTTTACTGCCGGGTATAATATAAAGGGGCAGTGCGCGTTGGGTGGGGATACATACGAATGACTAGTGGTCTCAATGCCGGCAGTCAGAATACAGACTTTGGCTTCCCGTAGGACAGAAATTTGTCAGGGTTCAGGTACTGTACTAACCTTGCCCCCGTCCCTCCCTAACCCCCCTTTCCACATCCTAACCCTAAAGTCACACATGATCCCCTTGAACCATCCTGGGCGGCAGCATCGCATACAATCTATTGCAAGCAATCCCAGCAAGTGCTGCCAGAGCCGGCCTAATCCCACAGATCCTACGTGCAGCACTTGCGAGCTAGGGGCTCTGATCCGTTGTGTATGGGATAGCGCATCGGATTGGATCTAAAACCCATGCGATTTACACCATTTCTCGGCCCAATGCGCCGGAATTAGGCAAAATCACAGTAGTGCATGCCCATCTTAACTCCCCCAAACCCCCACGCTAGCACTGCTTGCATACCTACACTAGAGATATCGGGCACCAGTCTTCTGTTGGTAGTCGGCATCAGTATTGTTGCTGGTGGAATCCGATCCATGTAATGTTAAACGCATCTTCTGTGTCTCAAGGTGCAGTGGGTTGGGTTTTCCGGATAGATCAGTGTACCAGGCCCCAAGATTTCTGTTGCTGACCCTGGCTAGAACTACTGAAATCTGGAGCCAGCAGGGTTGACATTCGATGACCAGCCTGCCCAGATGCCCTTTTACTTCTCCTGACGTTGCTGAGCATTTACTGTGTATGCGGACGGACAGCTCTGGTTGTCATGTTGAACAGCACAAATTTAATATGATGTTATCCTGTTTAAAAAATATAGAGGGGGTTGAAAAATGCAATATATTAAAACCTATACACACCAACACCGACCCATACACAACACAGATTCCATGCCTGTGCCACCTAGATACACAATGCAACATAAATGCTGTTTGTTTTTATTAATACCTGCTGTTATATGCCTTGTTTCCAGAAGAGTGATAGAGAGTGTTGTGTATGTGTGTTATTCTTATGTGCGAGATGCTAGTGGTCGTAAAGCTTTCATACTGACAGGTTGCTAAATAAAATGAATGTTTTTCATTATGTCTTGCCATCCATTATTTTATCTTAAAAATGAAAGCACAAATTAGAGGAATACATAAACTGAAAAAGATGCTTAATAATCAAGCTCAATAAGCAAATAGAGGTTTCCAAGATATTATGTGTAATGTGTCAGACTCATCAACATGACATCATAGTATCGCATCATATTATATACACAACAAATTAAAATTAAAAAGTTATAATGTGTATTCCAAAATTTCACTTTGATAAATATAATTTTAATCTAAAAGTATGTATGTATATATATATATATATATATATATATATATATATATATATCAAAAGGTTTTTTGGGCAATGGAGCGCTGACACCTGCTGTCAGTTAGTCCTTCTCAGGGCTATAATGCTCTCCAGATAGCAATAAAGAATTAGTGTAGCACTTGTCCTTTTAATCTCGGACCGCTGCTCCCCACTGTGATAGGTCCCTATCCTAAGGCTCCTGATGGATTCTGGAAAGAAAAAAAGGGGGACAGGGGGGCGCCCAATAGTGCAATATCGTTTTATTTAAAAAAAGCAAACTTTTAAAACACACAAGATATCACTCTAGTGTGCAGAACTCGTACCGAATGTTACGTCTGGAGTGGGCTGGTTACCACTAGGTTTCAAACAAATAATTCCACTGGCAAGATCAGCATACACTACTGTCACCGCTACAGAGTGATTGTAACTCACGGGACCTCTGCAAGACAGGACGGAGGTAGTTGCCGGCGTCTCCGGCTGCTGCAGGATGGCGTTCGTTTGGCCGGTATCGTATGCTGGCTGTCAGGGGCTTGGATCACGTCACGCTGGCCACGCCCCTACGCGTTTCGTCAGAAGACTTCGTCAGTGGGGTATTCTTATTGAGCATTTGCTCCAATCGGCTATCCAGCATTGCTATCAGTGCCGGTGCCGCCCATCATAGAGTGATTGTGCTAATGGAGATTTTGGGATTGTTGGATTGTTCCAACCACACTGTGCAAGTGTTACAATTTCCGATCATAAAATACAAAATAACAGTAAAAGAATTCGCATAAATTCCATACAATGAATAAAATAAAGATGAATAAAATAGTTTTAAAATTAAGTCACAAAAGACAAGAAATTATCTCAGTGGTGCTAATTTGATATAGCTTTGTTTTTCGATTATATTCAGATCACTTATGCCATATAATTGTTATTTTTACTAGTGTCGGCGGCTTGTGCCGTATAATTGCTATTTTTACTAGTGTCGGCGGCTTGCGACAACAAGTACTGGATTGCACCAGAGATTAATTTGTTCGTTTCTATAATTATCTATGATTTGCTGGCAAAAAATCCATCTGAGGGTACCCAATACACAAGATATCACTGGCGCTAAGGTGCGCTATAAAATACCGTCAATTACAATACTGACGTGCATGAATACTGATAATTACAAACCGACGTGTCCGGCAATCAAATACAGGCAGCAATGAATACTGGAATAGTATTCTATCTAATTATCAGCCACCTGTAGATATATAATAAAAAAAAAAAAAAAACTTATAAGATATTTGGTACTGGGACGAGACACCTGATACTAATAGCGCTATATACAATAAAAATGCCACCAGCCTCTTACATCAGTTTTTTACAAAATATCGGATGAGAACTATCTACCTATTATATATGCCAGCAAATCATAGATAATTATAGAAACGAACAAATTAATCTCTGGTGCAATCCAGTACTTGTTGTCGCAAGCCGCCGACACTAGTAAAAATAGCAATTATACGGTACAAGCCGCCGACACTAGTAAAAATAACAATTATATGGCATAAGTGATCTGAATATAATCGAAGAACAAAGCTATATCAAATTAGCACCACTGAGATTATTTCTTGTCTTTTGTGACTTAATTTTAAAACTATTTTATTCATCTTTATTTTATTCATTGTATGGAATTCATGCGAATTCTTTTACTGTTATTTTGTATTTTATGATCGGAAATTGTAACACTTGCACAGTGTGGTTGGAACAATCCAACAATCCCAAAATCTCCATTAGCACAATCACTCTATGATGGGCGGCACCGGCACTGATAGCAATGCTGGATAGCCGATTGGAGCAAATGCTCAATAAGAATACCCCACTGACGAAGTCTTCTGACGAAACGCGTAGGGGCGTGGCCAGCATGACGTGATCCAAGCCCCTGACAGCCAGCATACGATACCGGCCAAACGAACGCCATCCTGCAGCAGCCGGAGACGCCGGCAACTACCTCCGTCCTGTCTTGCAGAGGTCCCGTGAGTTACAACCACTCTGTAGCGGTGACAGTAGTGTATGCTGATCTTGCCAGTGGAATTATTTGTTTGAAACCTAGTGGTAACCAGCCCACTCCAGACGTAACATTCGGTACGAGTTCTGCACACTAGAGTGATATCTTGTGTGTTTTAAAAGTTTGCTTTTTTAAATAAAACGATATTGCACTATTGGGCGCCCCCCTGTCCCCCTTTTTTTCTTTCCATATATATATATATATATATATATAAATCAGTCCACAAGCTCCGGCACTCCCTGATAAATGCAGCAATTGTCCCGGTGCCCAGCCAAATGAAAGATGTAAATAGCCAAGGTGCGGGTGGCACTCGGGTGAATAATCACAATAGCCTGTACTTAGTACTAAGTACAGGCTATTGTGATTATTCACCCGAGTGCCACCCGCACCTTGGCTATTTATATATATATATATATATATATATATATATATATATATATATATATATACATACAGTTGGGGTCTCAGGGATAGCACTCAGCAATGAATTAAACAGTCCTGGTGCCTGGCCCATAGAAGAAGTAATAGAAAGCCTTAAATGTCTTACAAATGTCAGTGTACCTACGCTATTATTGTTTTATGAATATAGCTTTACTATGTTTCCCACTTTGTTATTTCCCCCCGTAGCGCTGTGTTGCAGGCAAGCATCATCACTGCACCTACAGTGACAGATGCCACCGTGCACACCCAGCCGCTCATGGAGATCCCGACCGATAACGGCCCTGGTGTGACAGGGTCCGGGTATCACCGCTGACATGCTACTGAGCCTCGCCTCCAACTGTCAGTCACCACTTCTTATGTCAAACAGCAGCCGTCAGAGATCAGATTGGCCTCATTAACATGTTTTTTGGTGCACTTTTATCCTTTATATACTGGCTCCTCTGTATGTGTTTCTCCCCTGATGAAAACTGCCAGTGAGCAGTTGAAACAACTGTCATGTAAACAGCTGTCCCTGTTCCGATGATGCTGATGCATTAAATTTATCTTCTTCATCTTCACCGTGTGCCGGCTCCAATCCATCCTGTCGTGGGGGGTAAGTGCTTACTATATATATATATATATATATATATATATATATATATATATATATATATATATATATATATATATATATATATATATATATATATATATATATATATATATATATATATATATAGACATTGAAGCACACACACTGGATTTAAATGAAGTATTTGGTCTTTATTTTGGGTAACAGGTCACAGCATACCAGGTAAATTTCACAGGCAAGTGTAAATACAGCATGCAGAATACAGGTAATCACTGCATAGTGCAAATGCTCCAGTGGTCTTTACCATAGCCCACACCCTATTGCTTGGACAGCTAATCCACAATCAAGAGCATTTACTTTCTGCCCTTTAAACAGGAGAGCACAGGTGCTGCTGATTATACAACCCTGCTGCAGCTACTGCTTCCAAAACCAGGATCCTCCACATCATGCTGGCCACACATAAGACCAACTTTCCTCCAACCATCCAACTAGTTGATTGGATGGAATGAAAATCTGGTACTGGATAGGAGCAAATGTAATTTGTAATTAAGGCCCTTATTCTGATCTCGGCGGTACGGCCCGCGTGCGGCCGTACCGCCGATGTTTTCACTCTGCACATGCGCAGAGGTCACTCTGCGCATGTGCAGGCGAAATCGCCGCACAAAAATTTTATACGCCGCAAAGGGGGCGTATAGGGGCGTGAGGGGCTTAATAGCCTCATTTCCCTATGCATACGCCCCGCGTTTCATGGGCGTTCCCATGCAAACGCGGGGCGTATGCATGGTAATGAGGCTATGACGCCAGTGATGGGGGCGGAAAGCTGACATCGCCGGATGTCAGCTCTCCGCCCCCATACAAGCTTTCACACGGACGATTGTCCGTGTGGTCTAAGCTTGCGGGAGCTGGTGGAGCGTGCGGCCCTGCCTTCGATGGTCGCCGACCATCGAATGCAGGGGGCAGCTCCCACCATGGTGGAGGCGTACGCCCCACCATTTTCATGCGGATCGCCAGCCGTCCGCGTACGGACGGCCGTGGCGATCCGTCTTGTAGGCGGGGATTGGTTTGTGCGGCCGGAGCAACGTATGCGGCTCCGGCCGCACAGATCAGAATAAGGGCCTAAGTCATTTGTTTCCCAAATCTGAAAATGGACAACACCTGTCACTCACACAATGTACTGTAGTTGGACCTATTTGATTTAAACAATTCCACTGAATGTTTTTGTCCATTCTCCTGAGTTTGTGAGAATATTGCTTATTACCATTTGCCCCCACACAGTACAAGATTTTCAGTCCAACCAATCAACTAGTTGGATGGTTGGAGGAAAGTTGGTCTGATGTGGGGCCAGCATTACTCTCATGAGGAGAGTTGCAGTCTCTTTATTTTTTTATTATATTTTTATATATTTTTAATGTATTTATTAAATTTATCTATGTCACTCTTAAACATCGAATTTACACTATACACATTGCCCGATCATGAACACCGTTATTTAAACAATAACATATTTCACAGAGAAAGGGTTCCAACATCCTACCACTGCTTCCCAATAATGGTATCTCTATTTTGATATCGATACTCCTCAGTTTTTTTCTAAATGGATTCAATGTTTTATAATATATTAGCTAATACGTATCCATCGCTACGAGATACAATGAACTCCAGAGAAAATGATACAAAAGCTGATCAGTCCTACAATAACATTTCAGAAGAACTGATATGACATATTACCCTGACCAGCTGTTACAGGCCAGGTTGTCAGAGCAACCCAAAGGCAGCACAGGGGGGCGTGGCTCTAGCAAGGGAGAGGACACCGCCCCGGATCACCATAGCAACTGGGCGGGGCACACTCCCTGATGTCTGCAGCAGCACTCCCTTTATAAGGCTCATTAAGAGAGCAGGGGGTTGCTGCTGAATTTGTATGCCAGAGCTCTGCTGTGTATTGTACCTGTTAGCCTGTGTTAGAATTGTATTGCCATTGCTACAATATAGGTGATTGAGTAAGTGACTGGTTTCCCCCACTGGATTGCAACACCTAGTAGCAATATTGTAAGTTCAGTCTCTGTTTATTCCTAGCTTCTCTTTTCTGTGCTGGTTTTTCCATCTGGCCAGTACAGGAGAGTGGAGCAGGATTTGGAAAGGATTGTCATCTTCATCCAGAGACTGAACTCTGTCACTTCTGTGTATTGGTTTCTGGTCTGGTTCTGGACGCTGCACTCTGCTATCTTCATCTTCAGAGCCAGTGTTTCAGCTCAGATTCCACATCCAGAGTTTTAGCTCTAATATCATCTGAGAGCAGGTGTCTGGATTGATCTTGGGCACTGGGCTCTGCTGTTCCCTCCTGCAGAGTAAGTGATTCCAATCCAGACTCCATTCCGTGATTTACTTCCAGCCTGCCTGCGGTTCAAGTGTGTCAGTTTCATCTCACTTTTACACTTGAACGCAGAGGGAATTCTTCCTGGCCAGGAAGTTCATGGTTTTGTTATTATTAACTCTATCCTGAGCATTGTTGCTCCTAGTGAAAGCACATTACAGTACATCTTGCTAGTTCACTTTTGTGTGTCTGTTTGTTCCCCATTTGCCCCCAGTGTTTGTCAGTGACACTCATAACACCAGCGCTATAATAATGGATATTTGTGTTTTCAAGTGTAACACAAAAAATAATAAATAATTTTTAAATCATAAAAAATAAATAAAATTTAAATATGAATTGACAAATTACTTTTTAATGGACCGATCTATAGAATGATGGGAATTCTTCCCTAACTGCCTTCCATTCATGCTATATGTGGCAACTGTACATGTGAAACATATGAGCGGAGGTGGGTGGGACTTGTACACACTTTCCACCCACTAATAATGTCATACACAGAGATTGGATATAGCCAGAATTTCGAACCATTGATTGACACCTAACGGAGCAGTAATGAGGGATGACATGGCATTGACTGATTGACTATAATTGTTATTTAACTATCTAGTGATTCAGTGGTAATCTAATGTGCTAAGAATGCAGTCGAAATAGGGACGGAGAATCTTAACCAGAGATTTCTGAACTTTTCAGGCGGCAGTGTCAATTCACTCAAATTATAATGGTTTGAATTGGAACAACACTGCTAGAATTGAGAGGTAGTTTTATTAATTGGAAAGTGCAGAAAATATATATCTATGCACTGACACTGTGATCTAATGTAGGACAGAGATTCCCAGTTTAACACTAAACATATCGGGTGGTGAGGACAGCTCATTCAGAACGCGGCTGAGCTGTTTTAAAATTACACTATGTGGGCAATGATTAATGCAGTAACCAAAGGCTGCAGCTAAACTTTTCTGATATGCAGACTAAATGACTCACTTGTATTGCTGCACTAGATTTGTATAATTACCAATAAGCCCTCTGTATATACAGTATGTGTGGGATAGGTCAATCCTTTAAGTAATGCTGTGTACACACAGGGGAGATATATTGCTAGCAATATATTGCTTGCAATATATTGGGAAAAGAAAAATGTACCAGCGCTGGCTGAAAACTAAAAAATATGATATATAAAGCGGTATCCTTTACAGAATTTATTTATCAATAAAACATGCTAAAATAGCTGTACCGTTAATGATTTAGGTATGCTTTGGTATAAAACAGGGGGTTACAATAAAAATGACAATAGCACAATAGGATATTCCATATGCATCACAATTATTTATAATTAAACGGGCATTGAATGTATATTACCACACGGATGTCGCGGATGGTAGTCCCATATAGCAGCAGGTGGCCAGGTGGCCAAAGACAGTCCCAAAACACAGAGTCCAATGGTGGAATTAGGTTCCTCTGGTGGGAAAGATGGTAAACCTGGAGGATGATTGAATTTTCCTGGTCGCTGCCTCGGATGATGAGTCCGGATGGGGTAGTGCGAATTGCACAGGGCGTAGGTCCGCTGTGGTATTGATTGGGCCCGATGGAGTGATGCAATGTGGGTATTGTCAGGTGTTGAAGGGCTCAACGCGTTTCTCTGGGTCAGACACCCAGCTTCTTCAGGAGCAAGTGTGCATGTTTTACCATACTGGGCTGTATAAATACCCTGGTGGTGATTACCCAATTAGGTGCAGCTGTACAAGGTGCATAGATATTAGGATACCGCTCATTAAAGTAAATAATTTGACCTCAAACCAGAAGGCAGATAAAATAAAATAATTGCAAAGAAGTAAATATCAATAATAATGATTATAGAAAGTGGTTTTTAAACCATTTATTCTGCAATTTTGATCCGTGTCACGTGACTTGTAATGGTCACGTGACCCAGGAGTCACATTAAAATAGAGATTCATCCGATTTTGCTAATAGACATCTCTCATAGAGTGAGACATGTTGTAGAGGTTCAGCTCACTCTGAATTTAAAAGACGAGTGAGTGGGAATAAATACAGAGGTATAGGCTTTAGAATAACATTTTCGTTTATAATGTGTAGTCACATGTAGGTCTTGGACCAATCAGAAAAGGTCACATGATCGGTGGCTTGTAACCTTTTCATGTGACCTTTTCTGATTGGTCCAAGACCTACATGTGACTACACATTATAAACGAAAATGTTATTCTAAAGCCTATACCTCTGTATTTATTCCCACTCACTCGTCTTTTAAATTCAGAGTGAGCTGAACCTCTACAACATGTCTCACTCTATGAGAGATGTCTATTAGCAAAATCGGATGAATCTGTATTTTAATGTGACTTCCGGGTCACGTGACCATTACAAGTCACGTGACACGGATCAAAATTGCAGAATAAATGGTTTAAAAACCACTTTCTATAATCATTATTATTGATATTTACTTCTTTGCAATTATTTTATTTTATCTGCCTTCTGGTTTGAGGTCAAATTATTTACTTTAATGAGCGGTATCCTAATATCTATGCACCTTGTACAGCTGCACCTAATTGGGTAATCACCACCAGGGTATTTATACAGCCCAGTATGGTAAAACATGCACACTTGCTCCTGAAGAAGCTGGGTGTCTGACCCAGAGAAACGCGTTGAGCCCTTCAACACCTGACAATACCCACATTGCATCACTCCATCGGGCCCAATCAATACCACAGCGGACCTACGCCTTGTGCAATTCGCACTACCCCATCCGGACTCATCATCCGAGGCAGCGACCAGGAAAATTCAATCATCCTCCAGGTTTACCATCTTTCCCACCAGAGGAACCTAATTCCACCATTGGACTCTGTGTTTTGGGACTGTCTTTGGCCACCTGCTGCTATATGGGACTACCATCCGCGACATCCGTGTGGTAATATACATTCAATGCCCGTTTAATTATAAATAATTGTGATGCATATGGAATATCCTATTGTGCTATTGTCATTTTTATTGTAACCCCCTGTTTTATACCAAAGCATACCTAAATCATTAACGGTACAGCTATTTTAGCATGTTTTATTGATAAATAAATTCTGTAAAGGATACCGCTTTATATATCATATTTTTTAGTTTTCAGCCAGCGCTGGTACATTTTTCTTTTCCCTCTTCACCCACCACGAGACCTGACAAGTCTCAGTACCAGCTGCAGTTAGTAGCGCACTGATCACACAAACCTGAGCAATATATTGCTTGGTGTACTTGCAATATATCTCCGCAATATATTTCTCAGCAATATATTGCTCAGTGTCCAGTTTTTCAGAGGGACCAGCAATTTTCCATGAAAATTACTAGCAATTTTGACTAGATTTTTTTTACCCTCTATTTAAATTCATTTATGATTGACATGGGTTGTGGGAAGTCTGTATATGGTGTACTTGTGGAGTATCACGGCTCCCACGATGGCCATCATATGCTAAAAAAATCGCATCGCATGCGATGCGATTGCACCCGATTTTGCACTGAAATACATCCAAATGCATTGAAATGTGTAGGCAACATGTGAAATGCCCCCAACTGTCATTTTTCATAGTGTACCACCCCCACTATCAACCCGAAGTGTGGCGAGGGGACGCGGATACCTTCACAGGTATCCGCATCCCCTCGCGGGCTTCACAGGTGTCCGCGTCCGCTCGCCACGCTTCGTGTTGACGTTGATAGTGAGGGTGGTACACTATGAAAAATGACATTTTGGGGCATTTCACATGTTTCCAACACATTTTAATGCATTTGGATGCATTTCAGTGCAAAATTGGGTGCAATCGCATCGCATGCGATTTGTTTGTATGCGATGCGATCGCATGCGGTTTTTCAAAAAATCGGCTAAAATCGCATCCCATCGCATGCCACTACATTTGGCATGCGATGGCATGCGATGGCATGCGATGGGAGCCGTGATAATCCACAAGTACCTACAGATGTAGCAGGGGTCATCTTTGTAGGGGCAGGATAATCTAGCGGCAGCAGCCGCTAGTGCCCCGCTCCCACCAGGGGTGTGGGGGCACAAGACGGCCGTGCGGCCCCTGCCACCGATCCCCACTGCCCCAACCCCCCCCCCCACCCAAAAAAAAATTCATTTATTCATTTATTTATTTATTCATTTTTAATCTGCTCAGATACTATTGGTGTGGGGCAGCATGGTAATGCTCATGCTGCCCACCGATGGTGCAAATCACCATCGATGGGCAGCATGAACATAATCATGCTGCCCGACACCAATGCCCCCTTCATTTTAAATCTGCTCAGATACTATTGGTGTGGGGCAGCATGGTAATGCTCATGCTGCCCACCGATGGTGCAAATCACCATCGATGGGCAGCATGAACATAATCATGCTGCCCGACACCAATGCCCCCTTCATTTTAAATCTGCTCTGATACTATTGGTGTGGGGCAGCATGGTAATGCTCATGCTGCCCACCGATGGTGCAAATCACCATCGATGGGCAGCATGAACATAATCATGCTGCCCGACACCAATGCCCCCTTCATTTTAAATCTGCTCAGATACTATTGGTGTGGGGCAGCATGGTAATGCTCATGCTGCCCACCGATGGTGCAAATCACCATCGATGGGCAGCATGAACATAATCATGCTGCCCGACACCAATGCCCTCTACTACAGCCTATGCACTTACAGGATAGTGCGGCTGTGTAGTAGTGGGCTTGATTATCGGAGCTGCTGCTGTGTGCGGTAATGCTGGAAGACCTGAGCAAGAAGCAGGGGCTGGCTCCGTGTCTCCGTGTCGGGTGGGCGGTGAGTGACAAGGCGGGTGGGCGGGTTCCTCGGCCGGCGCAGGAGGCTAGTGTCGCTTGTCGCTGGTGCACAGTGCTTTGTGCACCAGCGACCTGCAATTTTGTGCAGAATCTGAGGAGCAAGCTCCTGCGACCAGCGACCATGAAGCGCTGGCCGCGGGAGCGCGCTCCCAGCCATTTATCGCTGGCTGCACATTAAATTACTGGCAATATGGTCACTGAGCGACCATTTTGCCAGCGATTTAATGCATAATTGCAGCCGTGTGTACGCACCTTTAAAGACCCCAATTAAGGGAGTTATACCTGATGAGTGAAAACACATTTAAACACCATTAAGTGTACACTGCAACTATGTAATACATATTATATACATTACAATATGTACTTAATAAACTATGTTCTTCAACAACAAAAATAATAAAAACACAAGTTCAAACAATACATCAATCTGACAAATGAGAGGTTAATATTTTACACTATACTGTACCTAATCCATCTCCAGCACAGGACTCCCTGTTAAATTATAGAAATTTCAGTACACTGAACAAACCCTGGGAATGGAAACAGGATTTAAAAGGATGAGAGATTCAGAAAGTTAGAGACTTGGTAAAAAATCTCAATTTTTTTAAACGGCAATTATTTTCACTGCAAAACCAGTTTGATTTTGCAGTGTAAATGATTGCCGAATTAAGAAAACTGGAGATTTCTTACCAAATTTCTCACTTTCTGATTCTCTCATCCTATTAAATCTCACGCAGTGTATCTAGATCTTCAATAATAGTTACAAAGTATAACCCTCATGAATTGGAGGGAGATAGGTTATACATGTACCGTATATACTCGAGTATAAGTCGATCCGAATATAAGCCGAGGCACCTAATTTTACAACAGAAAACTGGGGAAACTTATTGACTTAAGTGGGAACCTCACTTGAGTACCGTATATGCCGGCGTATAAGACGACTCGGCGTATAAGACGACCCCCCAACATTTCCACTCAAAATACAGAGTTTGTTATATACTCGCTGTAAAAGACTACCCCCTCTTCCGCACACCTTCCACAGACTGCTGCTATTGACATGGAGTCAGGGAGACAGGGAGGGCAGACAGGGAGCAGGGACCAGTATTATAGTACCGTACCATATATTAACCCCTTGAGTGGTGGGTTTTGCTGGGGCAGGACAAACCTATCAGGGCAGGTTTGTCCTGCCCCAGCAAAACCCACCTCATAAAGTTTTAAGACCCCCTCATGCCGCTGTCCCCCCCCCCCCAGGCATAAAATATATTGTAGGGTAGCTCTCCTCAGCCCCCCCACCCCCCTTCTTATGCACACGGTACCTTGAAATAAGAGTATCCAGGTATGCCAGCGCTGCTCCTTCCGTTCTGCCTAACCGCCGATCACGTTGAGCATTGAAGTCGGCGGCAGGCTCGGGTATTTTCGGCGCGGCTCGGGAGGACTCGGGAGCGCTCAGGCACACAAGTCCTCCCGAGCCACGCCGAAAACACCCGAGCCTGCCGCCGACTTCAATGCTCAACGTGACCGGCGGTTAGGCAGAACGGAAGGAGCAGCGCTGGCATACCTGGATACTATTATTTCAAGGTACCGTATGCATAAGAGGGGGGTGGGAGAGCTACCCTGTAATAATTGTATGACGCACCCGGAAAATAATAATACCAGTATGTCACGCCGTGCACCCGGCGTATAAGATGACCCCCCACTTGGAGGCATTTTTTTCTGGGGTAAAAAGTCGTCTTATACGCCGGAAAATACGGTATAAGCCGAGGGGGGCTTTTTCAGCATAAAAAAAGTTCTGAAAAGGTAGGCTTATACCCGAGTATATATGGTAACTTGTTCATAGTGTGTGAGACTACACAAACTGCAGGGAAGATTAATTAACACTTTAAATGGACTAATCTAGGTCAAATTAAAAAAGCACTGGTATGTACTGTTAATATAATAAAACCTAAATTATAAAGGATTAGGAACATATCTACATTGTTCCAGATCCTAGATGATCAATAGCAGTTCCACTGGCAACATCGGCCCAGATGTACAGATGGTATTTGCATAGGTCCAATTAGGACAAGAATCATCATATAATTTATTGAATAAATAAAGAAGTATAATAATACCACCAACAGAACAACACACAGCCTGATTTTATTTGAATCCCACTTTATTTTCATTTGCATTTGTATTTTATATTTCGCTGAATCAAAAAAAGCACTTTTATGAAAGCTTATTAAAAGTTAATTTTTAATTATTGTTGTCTATTAAGTGTACCATAAATGGACATTCTTGTATTCTTCTTTTTCTTGTTCAAGATGCTGTCTCTGCTACAATATATACAGTATACAGCATACAGGTTGAACACCGATTATCCTGCATTGTCGGTTCCAGCACTGAGCCCGATTACCGATTTTGCCAGATTATCGGTGGTACAATGTTAAAGCAGGGAGCCCCCCGCAGCATTATTTGCTCCTCTGCCACCCCCCGTAACTTGTCTCCTGCTTGCATGGCATACAAGCTCCCGCAATGCGTCTCAGACCCTGCAGCGCAATCCCCTCACAAAGCGATCCCCCACTTCATCCCGACACCCTCCCTCTGCCTCTATGAAACCTCCCACTGACATCCTAATTACTTATAAGCCCTCCCATAGCCCCTTCTACAATCTAACACCCTATAGCTGTGTACACACGGTGCAATATCACTGGCAATATGGTCGCTGAGCGACCAAATTGCCAGTGATTTGTTTGTGCAGCAGCGATAAATCGCCAGGTGCGCGCTCCCGTGTTCAGCCCGCTAATGGTCGCTGGTTGAAGGAGCTTGCCGTTTCCCTCTGAGGCTCCACGGCAGAGTCTCCTGTTCATCAGTGACCATCTCTGGTCGCAGATGAAAACTGGACACTGAGCAATATATTGCTGAGCAATGTGTGTACACAGCTCAACAATCCTAACTTCCTCCAACACCTGATTTAATTTAATACAATGATTTAATTTGCACTATTAAAATAATCTGGTAGTATTTTGCAGTATGTCTATAATATTTAATTAACAGCTGTTGGTACAAATATGTATAAAAAAAAACTACTACAAAGAACAATACTTAAACTAAACACCTAGAATGAAAATGTATTTCAAGAAGTTATGAAGATATCAGTGATCAGCGAGGAATGAAGCACAGCTGGTAATATCGCGGGAAATTACCAAATCCACTTAGTAGTGGTCTTAAGTCTATTTCTTCTATGTCTACTGGGGATCTGAGGCTGAAGTTCTGTAAAATGGTGGTAAAAATCAGGAATAGTTCCATTCTTGCCAGACCTTCTCCGAGACACACCCTCTTTCCTAAGGGATAAAATATAATATATTTTGTTTAAAGAATAAAGCACCGTTTACAATCCCAGTTATCAGCAGCATTAACATTATGGGCGAGATGTAACAGGGTTTGTTCTGATCCCTGATTGACTGTAGACGTCTCCATGGTCCCCAGCACAGAGGTCAGTGGAATTCCCAGTGAGGTCAGTCACAGGGTCTCCGCTCTTAGTTCCAGGGAACCGGCTCACTCCGTTGTCAGTGTGGGGTGAGCTGCGCCGGAGGACCAGCTTCATGGGGAGAGGAAGGATTTATATGTGTGAATGGATTTGTTTAAGATGTAAATATTAAAGTTGTACTATTCTGTGTGTGTATCTTTATTTTAACATTATTTTTACAGGTGAACTACAAGTTTAAGGGGGCCCATTAATGCCCAGCATGCTGGGACTTGTGGTTCCCCAAGTCCCAGCATGCAGGACAGGCCTTCTGGGACTTGTAGGTTCTACTGTAAAAAGCTATTTTTTTTATCTAATTTTATCAGCCTGGCATCCATTGCTCAGGGATGCCGGGGACAGCCCCAGGCTTCAGCCACGTACAGGTGAAGCCCCAACCCATATATTGGAAGGTCATCACTCTCCCAGGTATCCAGTGCTGACCAGCCATGGTCCTCTTGTTTCAGGCAGGGGACCTTGTGTAAAAAGTATGACGCTGGCTGTTGGAGCCCAGTGCTGGTTCCAAAAAATGGGGGACCAGTTTTATTTGTCCCCTATATTTTTGGAACCAGGACTGGTCCAAGAGCCTGGTGCTGGTTTCTTAAATATGGGGAAACCCCACAAATCCCCCTCTCATATTTGGGGAACCAGGACTGGCTCAATGAGCCTGTGGCTGGCTATGCTCTGGGGTAGGGGAATCTATTTTTTTTTATTTTAGAACACTGTTTTGGACTGAATCATACGCAGATCACACTGATCTGTGCATGGTTCTGTCAAACGCACCAGGCTGGACCTGGTCTATTTGTTTTGAGATGTTTGGTCATTTTAAGGGTGCAGTCTCCAGGGTAGCTCCGCTGCTGATTGGCTGGGGTATGCCCAGTTCCACAGTTAGGGGGAGGAGCTGCAAATGTAAACAAACATTGCTAACCATTGCTAACAGTGTGGTGTCACTAGTGGAATCTTTCAAGTTCCTAGGAACCACAATCTCCCGGGACCTTACATGGGGGCCCAACACTGCTACTATTGTTGGAAAAGCACAGCAGAGGCTATTTTTCCTTAGGCAACTGAGGAAGTTCAACATCCCACAGAAGCTTCTGCTCCTCTTCTACTCCGCAATTGTGGAGTCTGTGCTCTGCTCCTCAATAATGGTCTGGTACGGCTCCACCAGCAAGAGAGACAAATGCAGACTCCAAAAGGTAGTCAGAACTGCGGAGAAAATATTCGGGATGGCCCTTTCCTCTGTCCAGGACCTGTACCTGTCCAGAGGACCTGTACCTGTCCATCAGGGAGACACTACAGGGCTATTCCCATCAGGACCACCAGAAGCCTAAAAAGTTTCTTCGCTCAAGCAGTTCACCTGTTGACACGTAAATTCATGAACACCTCACTGTCTAGTCGCACCATAACCCTTTGCACATAATCTAACACGGTGTCTCCTCGGAATATCTTTCTGTATGACTGTACATGTAACCCCACCTGTTTATATTGTTTATTGTTTATACTGTATGTTGTTTACTTGTTACCCACCTGGCTGCTGCACAGCAAACCGAAAACAAATTCCAAGTATACCTGGCCAATAAAGCTGATTCTGTTTGGGCCCAGTGCTGGATGTCAAAATCCGGGGACTCCTATTCATTTTGTCCCCCCTATTTTAGGAACGGGGCAATTAATTTTTTTTTTTTTACACAGGTCAGCAATGCACAGATATGACTGATCCATGTAATGCTGCCACTTTGCACGTACTGTATTTGGCGGCCATGACTATTTTGGAATATGGCAGTTGCTGGTCATTTCAATTCGTACCCAGGATTTTCCGTATTTTGGGACCTAAGTAAATTTTCCCCAATGTGTCTAAAACAGGATAAATGATCACTCTCCATTAATAAAACTCTTGGTTGATACACACAGTCCTGACCTCAACTCCTTCAAAGTATTTGCCTATTGTGATATTATTGCTGCTTTGATTACTACTACAGTAAGTACCACTTATTCACTGGCTTTCTCATTACCCAACATTCCTCCTAAATTCTTACGCAGTTATGACTCTGATCTATTTTTCCCCAACTCCAGCCTAAAAAACATGCTAGTAAGGTATGTTCGGTACATATCCTAAAAGATAAAAGATAGCCCGCCTCACCCATACCTCATTGGAGTGTTCAGTTTTCCCATTTCCTGCACAGTTTTTGAAATAAATGGGTATACTGTTACTTTTATATATCTAATATATATAAAATATATATCTAATAAAATATAGATATGTATTCTATATATTATAATAGATAATATATATCTAATAAAAGTTTATTGTGAAATATTTCAGTTTCATTGGTAGCTTCCATTGTGAGCTACTTACCTGAAGAGAAAGGCATGAATGCTTCATTCCGACGGAAGTTTCCTTTATCATCCAAAAAATGCTCTGGATTAAACTGATCGGGGTATTGAAAGTGTTTGGGGTCACGTAGAACAGAACTCAGCATTGTATAGACAGTGGTATCCTAGGAATACAGTCAATGAGAAATGCGTCATACGTCATCATTTCTGCCTATTCCTCTACTAATTATAAGTTTTATGATTTTGTTACACAGTCATTTATATTTTCGATTGGAATGAGACATGTTTGCAGTTTGATAAACCTCAGATTTATTCTACAGTATATTTTAATATTTTATTTATTTGCACATTTGGAGGTGATTCAGGCTGGCTCGCAAAGCACATTTGGGGCCTTATTCTGGTTGGAGCGGCCAAACGTGCGTACGTTCCAAAACAACGTACGCTATCCGTACGCGGCCGTTGGGGTTAAGTCCACCCACAACTCAGCCGCATACGTACGGGCAGAAACAACGTCGAAGGGGAGTGGCGTACAAATGTGCGTACGCCAACGTACACGGACGGGCCAGCCCTTACACTCCGACAACTGGCGTACAATTGAGCGTACACCACCGTTTACGGACGTCTCTCGTCCGTTTTCCCACCGACTTCTTGCGGCTATCTGAGCGTACGCCAGCTTGCACGGACGGCTCCCTATTGTTTTCAATAGAAAAGTCAGCTTATGTCACCGCTCGTGAGAGTGAGCGTACGTCCGTGTACGCTGACATACCCTTCACATATATGGACCTGCAAATCTTGCCTTTCAACTATAATTATGAAAATTAATTAATTGATTGAATTAATTAATGTGCAAAATAGTGGCCATGGGCTTAAAACATTGCTGAAACATCCTTTGTAGGTGTTAGATGTGGTTTATGTTATTGTATCCTAAATACAAAACCTATGTTTGTATTAGAGTGAACACGTTGACACATGTCGACTTGTGTAGATTGAGTGTGCTACTGTGTAAAGTCTATGAAAGCACGTAGTGAATGTGTATAACTGTTTAACAAATACCTACCTTAGCATATATAAGCAGGTCTAACAAAGATTCTTACCTTAAATTAAACAAACCTTTAAATGTAGAGAAGTTTCGAAAGATAAGCTTCCAATGTGTTTGAGTGCTGTGTGTAGCAGGGGCGGATTGGGGACTAAAAGTGGCCCTGGAATATTTCTGGAAGTGGCCTCATGTGGGCGGCAACAATTCAATAATGGGCGGAGCCAACATAACAGTAGGCGGGATTACCACATCACTATACTTTGACAGGCAAAACTAAAGCATCAATAGTGTCTGAATATCAGATTGATTAATATTAACTTTTGTTTGTTGGTGACACTGTAAAATGTCACTCACATTAGTCACTCAGATGGATGGATATGTCATGGTATCTCAGCATCGGCTGGATTAAATGAACACAGCAGTCCTCCCTCAAAGGTGCACTACCACTATCTACCCATGCACACTAGAGAAACAACATACAGGCCCTAAAACGTACCCACTAATTTGTAACAAAACTACACACTATGTGTTTGTATCATTAAGTAAGCAACCTACAGTAACAATGCAATTTTCAAAAAGTGTCCACAATATTGGCCACCACTGTAACTTAACTGAGTGATGCAATTCTACATGCATCCTTATTTTCTATTTTTTTTTAAAACCATAACATAATGAACAGGAGCTACAACTATAGCTTGGTCCAGAAAACAAGCTACATATATAGGACAAATACTATCTTTATAAATGATTATGTTGTAAAAGGGCCTAAAAAGCAAAAAAAATTGCAATTAAATAAGGCATGGATAATATGCCAGTACATATAAATGCACATATGTTCCGCAGCGCTGTACAGAGACCATTATTACCAGTTATATTATATAGCGCACACATATTCCACAGCGCTGTACAGAGATTATTATTACCAGTTATTATATAGTGCACACATATTCCGCAACGCTGTACAGAGACCATTATTACCAGTTATATTATATAGTGCACACATATTCCGCAGCGCTATACAGAGATTATTATTACCAGTTATTATATAGCGCACACATATTCCGCAGCGCTGTACAGAGACTATTATTACCAGTTATTATATAGCGCACACATATACTGCAGCGCTGTACAGAGAATATTATTACCAGTTATTATATAGTGCACACATATTCCGCAGCACTGTACAGAGACTATTACCAGTTATTATATAGCACACACATATGCTGCAGCGCTGTACAGAGAATATTATTACCAGTTATTTATATAGCACACAAATATTCCGCTGCGCTGTACAGAGACTATTATTACCAGTTATTATATAGCGCTCACATATACTGCAGCGCTGTACAGAGAATATTATTACCAGTTATTATATAGTGCACACATATTCCGCAGCACTGTACAGAGACTATTACCAGTTATTATATAGCGCACACATATTCTGCAGCGCTATACAGAGGATATTATTACCAGTTATTTATATAGCGCACACATATTCCACAGCGCTGTACAGAGAATATTATTACCAGTTATATTATATAACGCACACATATTCCGCTGCGCTGTACAGAGACTATTATTACCAGTTATTGATATAGCGCACACATATTCCGCAGTGCTGTATAGAGACTATTATTACCAGTTATGTTATATAGTGCACACATATTCCGCAGCGCTGTACAGAGAATATTATTACCAGTTATTTATATAGCACACACATATTCCGCAACGCTGTACAGAGACTATTATCACCAGTTATATAGTGCACACATATTCTACAGCGCTGTACAGAGAATATTATTACCAGTTATATAATATAGCGCACACATATTCCGCAACGTTGTACAGAGACTATTTTTACCAGTTACCGTATTTATCGGCGTATAACACGCACTTTTTTCCCCCTGAAAATAGAGGGAAAAGATGGGTGCGTGTTATACGCCGATATGCGTGCTATACGGCGGTAATTTCACCCGGCGGGTACCTGTAATGCCTGTAATGCCGGGTGTTGCTGTTATGCGCGTTGCTGTCATCCACGGGACGCCTACTAATCGCGCGTTCTCTGCTGCTGCTGCTGCTGCTGCTGCTGCTGCTGCTCAGCGTCGGGTCCTCGCAGCAGCAGCACGCTTAAAACTCCTCCCTGTCATCCACGGGGCGCCTACTAATCGCGTGTTCTCTGCTGCTGCTGCTGCTGCTCACCGTCGGGTCCTCGCAGCAGCAGCACACTTAAAACTCCTCCCTGCACAGTGACTCCTTCCTCCCTGGCTACAGCAGCGTCATCAGCCTTCCCAAGCGCTGGCTGTAGCCTGGAGGAGGAGAAGGATTTCTGTGCTAACTGTGCTGCCCTGCTTCTGTTATTCAAGTTGGATTTTTTTTTTTTCTTTTACAGATAATCAATAAACACTGTAATAAAGTTTTTATTTAGAAATCCCCTCTTAAAATGAAGGTGCGTGTTATACGCCGGTGCGTGTTATACGCCGATAAATACGGTATATAGTGCACACATATTCTACAGCGCTGTACAGAGAATATTATTACCAGTTATTTATATAGCGCACACATAATCTGCACCAATGTACAGAGACTATTAGTACCAGTTATATTATATAGTGCACACATATTCCGCAGCGCTGTACAGAGACTATTATTACCAGTTATATTATATAGTGCACACATATTCTGCAGCGCTGTACAGAGAACATTATTACCAGTTATTTATATAGCGCACACATATTCCGCATCGCTGTACAGAGAGCATTATTACCAGTTATATTATATAGTGCACACAGTGGACATACTGAGGGTAGCTCTGCTTGGAGAGAGCCAGGCTCTCAGAGACGGGAGGTGGCAGGGCCAAGCCACTATCCAGCAGTGACAGTCAGCAAGGGGACAGACTTCACTGGGCTGAACCTGAGCCTGCCAGTAATGATGCCGCGGCCGCCTACTGCTCAACTGAGCCGGCCTGAGCCGAGGTGAGCAGCCAGAGCTGGCCTTACCCAATTTGATGCCCTAGGCAAAATTTTTGGCGGGCAGCTGGATGTCAGCTGCCCGCCAACTCCCCCCCCGAGCGGACACACATATGTAAGGTTGCTCAGAGCAACCTTACATATATGGGTGCACCTTCAACATCTTTTGATGGTTGGCGACCATTGAAAGATGTGGGAGGGTCCCAGTGGCATGCGAATGGATGTTTATGTCAAACATCCATTCGCATGCTGTGTGAAGGAACGATGAGAAATGTACACTGACACAGACATGATCGCACACAGATACACGCTGAAAGACACACGGATGCTGACACAGATACAAGGCACCGCTGGGTGGGAGAGAGGTAGCTGCCAGGTAGTGGGATAGCGGAAGGAGGGGAGAGAGATGGGATGCAGTCACAATCCCGGCAGCCGGAATCCTGACTGCCAAAATCCTGGCACTTTGTCCCTCTGTGCGTGTCCACGACACCCATAGAAGGAGAATAAATTAGTGTGCCGAGCATAGGGAGGCACCGGGCCCGCAAGGGGGGGGAGGGCGAACCACTTCCCCCCTTTTGGAGATTTCGATGGTCGGGATCTGGTGCCGGGATTTCATACCAATCCCACAGAGATACTGCAGTCAGTCTGAAATCAATGGGGCGGTGACAGCGGTGGATGGGCGGGTAAGAGGTAGAGACCACGGGGGCGACAGTGATGGCTGGGTGGGAGAGAGGTAAGGTAGAGATCATGGGGGGCAACAGCTGTTGTTAGGTGGGAGAGATGTAGAGACCACTGGGAACAACAGCAGTGGCTGGGTGGGAGAGAGGTAGAGACCTTGGGGGGTGACAGTGATAGGAGAATGGAATTTGGGGTACAAGAGATATCTAAAATATGCAATATATACAGTGTGTGTAATATATATATATATATATATTGCACACATGCATGCAAACACACAGACCCTATATGTCTTTGGAAAAACACACACACACACACACACACACACACACACACACACACACTTGTACTTTAGCTTACTGTAGTAGAAAACCAGGATGTTAAAGTGTTAAATCTGTCTGGCTCTCCGTCTTCCGTGCAGCAGCAGCATGTAGAGGGGAGGGCTAGTAATTGGAGTGCAGGGGGAAGCGTTCCGTGCTTAGTAGCAGGAACAGAAAGCAGCAGGGAGATGCTGACTTTTACTGCCAGCCTGTGCGGACGAGCAGGGGAGGCACTGCGGGGAAAGAGAGATCAGCTTCCGGATTGAAATCTTATGCTTCCGGCGCTGCACTCATACACACTGTGGCAAGTGCAGCAGCCGGACCAGCAATAGCAGCACTGCAGAGAGGATGCCTCTCCTGCCCAGCGCCTCCATGGTTGAGTGGGCGGGTGAGGTGTCAGTCAGAAGCTCAGAGCCCGCATGACTGACACTTGACATTTGACAGCAGCCGGCTCTGTGAGCAGCTGCTGTATATTTGTGCTCTCTGCTGCCCCTGCTGCCTGCAGCTATAAATTCGGCCTCACTACCATCGGCCTCCCGGGAAAGTTCCCGGTAGATATAATGGCCAATCCGCCCCTGGTGTGTAGGCTTGCAGGTAGTGAAATCATGGTTTGGACTTAATAGACTGCAGCATTAGTTATTACATTCAGGTGTATGTGTTTGGTAGTAATCAGCGTAAATTAGCAAATCCAGGCGCACGCTGGCATGCGGTATCTGTAGGGGTGGTTTGAGATGGCGGTTGGCGGCCGCCTGTTTTGTGTCCGAAATGAACGGTGCCTTAGTCGATCGTGCGGTAGTAGCACCGCTCATTTTTGGTGCACACCCCCGTGTACGCCCATATTTACGCCCATTTTCCCTCATTATTTCGGCCGCTCCCCTCTTCACGCCCCTAAGCCGCCCCCAATGCCCGTACACTCGCGTATAGGTTTTTTCGCACGTAGAGGCCCGTCCGTAAGCGTTTTGGGGAGTTCGCGCCTGCGCATTAGCGAATGTACGCATGCGCAGATCATAAAAAATCCCGGGACGTACGCGTACGGCCCGGCCGCTCCAACCAGAATAAGGCCCTTGGTGTGCTAATAGACAAAACCATACTGCACTGCAGGTGGTGCAGATGTAACATGTGCAGAGAGAGTTACATTTGGGTGGGGTTTGTAATTCAAACTAATATCTGTTTTGCAAAGTGTAAAAATAAAGCATCCAGTATTTACCCTGCACAGAAACAAAATAACTCCCCCAAATCTGACTCTCTCTGCACGTTACAGCCTCTTTCCCCCACTCAGCACTCGCTGCTTAGTTCCGTGTGCTGAGCAGGGGAGAGAAGCAGCTGCAGCATCAGCCTGTCTTCTCTCTCTCCCAGAGATGCTGTCGCCGGTTGGTGGCCTGCACGACTGCTATTTTTTTATGGGGGTGTGGCTATGCCCCTCTGGTTGACCACGCCCCTCCCATTGGCCACACCTTTTTTACTGGGGCCTGAGGGTAAGAGCTTAGTTACATTTTTACTTTGACTTATAAACAATACAAAGTTCAATTATTAAGCCGCAGAAGGTTTGTTTACTTTCTGTGGCTCCTCCACCTGAATAGTAATATTGGCCACCTAGCGGCCTAGTGGCTCCTGATTGGCTACTAGGCGCCGCTAGGCATACGACTGAATGGCTATGAATAAGCCTGAAATAGGCGTATTCGCGTTAGTTAGAATTCAAGATGAATTCCCAGATCAACTGTATGTGTTAATGGTTTTGCGGCCCCTGAGAACAGACTGTGTATCAAGGATATTTTTTTCAGGTACTGTATACACAGGTCCACAAAATATTATATCTCAGCAATACATTAACCACATACAGTACGCAGTGGTGTATCTAGGTGCCATGGTGCCTGGAGAAAGGGCATTTTCTCTCCCCCCCCCCCCCACCCTCCCCGATTTGAAGCAGGCGAGGCTCTTGCATGGCAAAAAGGGGGCATGGCCTAACATTATACCATAATGCCCATTACATACTATATAACACACCGCAATGCCCATTACATTACATACTATATAACACACCGTAATGCCGATTGCACATTGGACACTTACCCCCCTCCATAATGCACCTTACACTATATGCCACTCACCATAGTCAATGTGGCACGTGGCTGTATTTAGGGGAACTGAGGTGCAAGGAGCTTGAGTCCAGACTCCCTGCAGTGCACAGACCCCTGCTATTACCTCAGTGTGTATTGTAGCCAGGGACTCGGGAGACCAAGTCCTAGCATGGTCCCACACCGCAGAATCGGTTCCTCGTAGCAGCTTCCTACTACCAGAGGCTTCCTTGGGTCCCGCGGTGTCCTCCTCTCAGAGCTCTCACACAACAGCGTGCTGCTGCCCGGTGGCCGGTGTGTGTGCTGCTTGATGACGCCACCAGGCTTATTTGCTCGTTTAAACGTACTTTTAGGAATTGGCGTATCCACCTCCTTGGAAGTTGCGTTATTTATTATTATTTATTAACAGTTTCTTATATAGCGCGCACATATTCCGCAGTTGTTTCCTATTCTTTAGTGGAAATTCTGAAGAGATAACTGTCCCTGTGGGCTAAGAATGTGGAATATGTAGACCTGATGGGGCGCAGGAATGATACAGCAACAGCAGCTGAACATTGAGAGCTTGGCGTGACCTTCTTGCGAGTATGGAAGAGACATTATTACATGGCAGAAGAGAGAGCAGACCGGGATGTGCTGTGGAGCTGAGTGTGTGGATGTGAGGTCGGGAGGGGTTAAAGGTTAAAGCTGTCGGCGCCGCTGATTTGCCATCCCGAATCCCTGCACAGCAGGTTTTTTCTCTAGTGCTCCCTGCAAGTAGCATACCTCCGCCACTGAGCGGGCATGTTGGGGGAGCGGGTGAGCAGGGCGGGGGAGCCGGCGGCAAAGTGCACGGCTCCGGCACCCGGTGACATGTCGGCGCCCGGAGCCAGTGCTCCGCTGGCTCCGCCCTAGCTATGCCTCTGACAGTACAAGCAGTTATTTGATTGATATGAAGCAAAGGCTTTATTAATACTAATTATATTCACCAGTATAAAACAGATCACATGTATACATTGCTAGAGGTGTCCTCACCTTTGGAATGATAAAATCTCTGAAGTGCACATCCTTAGTCACTTTGTGTGGAATGCCCATTGGGAGAAGGTCAATGAATCTTTGAATCTCATGGATAACAGCGTCCATGTACGGCATACGAGAGCGGTCCTCATTACATGGGGCACGGTTTCTGCCAATGACTTCATCAATTTCTCTATGGATGCGATCTGCAAAGAAAAGTAATGGATATGCTTAACTATAACAGCTTTAACAATGTAGGTGAACATTTTAAAAAAAAGCTATTTTTAAAAACTGCAAATAAGTAAGCATTATATTTAATGATGTTCTAGAAACCAGATCATAGAGCATGATTTCAGATTGCACAGATTGAAACTGACATACGTATTGTAGGTTTGTAAATAACAAAATGTATTAACATTTTTATTGCTCACAGATGAGAGATTAGTTCTAATTGGCTGCCGGTTATTACAAAAAGTGACTTAAAAGAGCAGTAACTTTCTTAGCTGCAACAGCTGCCCATGAGTGATTCAATTTATCAATGTGAATTTTTTTATTTTTATTTTTTATTTTTATGGATCAAAATAAAGATTCCAGTTGAGTATTTACTAGGGACACTACATTATAATTACACTAAGAAATTATTGGGACAGTATTCTAGTAAGGAGACAGTGGCATAATTATAGCCCTGCAGCCCCCACTGTGGCAGGGAGGCACTGAGTAACTGTGGGCGCCGGTCTGTGGGGCTATGGTTACTACGCGTCAGTGGCTGGTACTATCCGTCTCCTCCTGATCCCACAGTGCAGATCTCCTCCACGATCCGTCTGTGCTATTGAAAACCACCCCTCACAAAATGGCTGCCCTCATACAGCAGACAGTTTTTTTAGGGATGCTAGAGAAGGTGGCGGCCTCCTCTAGCATCCTTAAAAACTGTCTGCTATTAGAAGGCAGGCATTTTGTGATGGTAATTTTTAATTAGCACTGCAGGAGGAGACGGAGCAAGGAGGAGATCTGCGCTGCGGGGCCCTGAATGCGGCAGCGGCATGCAGAGGGTAAGGGGGTGTTTAACTTTTAACTTCACTTGGGCGGGCAGGTTGAAGGGCTAGGGAAGGGAGAGGTCGGCGCTGCCAAAATTGGCAGGGGGGGGGTGTGTGTGCAAATATCCCAGTTACGCCACTGTAAGGCGACACAATAATTTTTTTACTAGTAAAGAGTCCAATACGTGCAGTGTATTTGTAAGGAGGGTCATTGTTCTAGACAAGGCTGACTGGCACTAGGCTGGATAAATCACCTTAAACCATGTACCATGTTGCTTAAACCACATGTATAGTAAATCTTGTGGTTTTGGGCTAAAGTCCATATCTGGCATATATAGAAGTCACAACAAAATCTTGTTGGTTTTGCATTGGTTTACTTGAGAGATCCCACATTATAAGCTCACAGCCGCTGCAAATCCACTGAGACATCATGCTTTAAAATAGAATAGAACACAGGTTCTCAAACTCGGTCCTCAGGACCCCACACAGTGCATGTTTTTCAGGTCTCCTCACAGAATCACAAGTGAAATAATTAGCTCCACCTGTGGATCTTTTAAAATGTGTGAATGAGTAATGAGTGCACCTGTCGGGTGACCTGGAAATCGTGAACTTGTGGGGTCCTGAGGACAGAGTTTGAGAACCCTTGGAATAGAATATAGAAAAACAACCAATTTCAGGGGTAAACGCAGGATTTTTTCCTCTCAAATTGCAGCAAGGGGGGGAGGATTTGTAATATTATGCTTGCTTTCTCTCAGAGATGGTTTCTTGTTACTTCATGCAACAGTTTGACATTATGTCAGTGGAACCCTATACATCCCAGTGCTGAGTACTCAGTGGGGTCAGGGCCGGTTTGTGCCTAGGCCCGTGAGGCACTGGCCTCAGGGCGGCACCAACTAAGGGCGGCAGGCAGGCTGACATTCTGTTAAATAGCAGCATGGCACAGCGGGTGGGCAGCGGCGAGTGACGAGCGCCGCCGCCGCAGACATGAATTGCCACTCATCACCCACTCTGCCATGCACATTACATCATTGCTTAGTGGCTGGGTCCTACGGTCCCCCTGCGCATCCGGAAATGGCTCAGGCTCACTGCTGCCGGCTCCCGCCCATTGGCTACTCTACACACACACACAGTCTATTGGCTGCTGTGTATCCAGCAGCTGAGCTGAGCGGCGCGCAGATCCTCCCTGCGCTCAGTCAGTCACAGTGCGTGAGCCAGAGAGAGACTGACGGAGACACTGTGCTAATCACTGTACTAATAAGTGCCTCCCTCCCTCCGGGTCCTCCGTACAGTGGGGACCCAGAGTGCTTAAAAAAATATTAAGGGTGGCTACAGTTAAATTTTAATGAAATATATAAATAATAATGTATATACATATATGATTACATTAAAATAGGGGGGGGGGGCACAAAAATGTTGTGCCTAGGGGCGGCCTGACCCCTAAATTCGCCCCTGAGTGGGGTATATAGGACGGTGAGACCCCTTTTGAACAGACTATCCTACTTCTCTAGAGAAGGGGGATTCCTATATTTGGGAGCCCAACATTCCATATGAATTCCAGCCAAATACTGCAATATTTGACATTATGGTAGTTGGAACCCTACACTGTGTGTTCCCCGTTATCACAAGTATTTTTCAATAACAGTCTTGGCTAAATAAGCCGAGGCTGGTTGTGAAAAAGGATTTCTATTCGTTACATTATGCAAGTCTGCACAGATCTTAAGAATCGTTGCACGCTTGCAATCCATGACATGTTTGTTATGTCATGGATTGTTCATGGCCATTAAGAAGTACTGTTTTTTGGAGTTCCTTTTCCCCCTATGGAAGCTTTTATGTTCTATCCCCTACCAAAACAATGTCTGCGAAGCCTCCTGTGGATTCAAACTGCTTTCTCATGAAAAATGTGAGATCCTAGAGATCCATTGGCAGCCATGACACTGGGATATTCCCCTCCTCCTCCTAGTTCAGACAGGATCTTTCTTAAGGGACCCGCCCAAATTGGGTATAATAGTCTCCTCCTACCTCTCACTTGTGTATTTCAAGTGTCTCCATCATGAAGGTCCATGAAAAAACACAATTACACAAGGGAGGGAAAATATATCTGCCATGGGATCTCTAGGAAGAAAAGGAATTATCGGTGAGCATAATTCGTATCTTTCTTCTACAATCCCCATGGCAGACATGGCACTGGGACATACCCAAGCATAGAATAAACAGGAGGGAGGCCATAATATATGCAAGTAAAATGTATTCTCCGAGAGGATTACTTTCCTGACAGAGCTTCTTCAAGAACATGATTCCCAAAGTGGGCAGATGATACATGTAGTGCACAGTGATTAGAGAATGTATGAATTGAAGACCATGTCGCTGCCTGGCAAATCTCAGTCACTGAAGCTTTGGCGCTTTTAGCCCAGTAAGTGGAAACTGCCTGAGTTCAATGTGCCTTCACTATTGGAGGTGCCATTTTGCCTTTTTGACTGTAAGCAAAAAGATTATGTTTCTAATCCACAATAAATAGTTTGTTTAGCTGGAACTAGACCTTTCCTCGTACCTTCTGGTATTACAAAAAGTTGCTTTGTATTCTGGAAGTAACTAGTTCTTTCTAGGTATAAAGATATAGTCTTATCCAGATCCAAAATATGCCAAGACCTCTGTTCTTCATTCTCTTGTTCTCTGAAAACTTGGCAAAGAGATCTAGTAAGCTCCTGGTTGAGATGAAAGGCCGAAATGACTTTTCGCAAGAGATCCGGATTCATTCTCAGGACTACTCTGTACAAAATTGTTTAACCAGCTCTTCTTCTGCCAGTCTTCGATCTAACAGCACACTGAGAGCCAATATTTGTTCCTTTATGGTAGCCATTGATAGACCCAATTCAAATCCATTGAATAGGAATTGTAGTACTTTGGCTATGGGTATTACAGAAAAGTTTTTTTGTAAACTTACGACAGGCCATAAATTTGTTCCACACCTTGCAATAGAAACACATTTTTCATCGCCTTCAATATCATATCAGTACCTTGATGGTTCAAGTTATGATGACTAAGAATCAGCCGCTCAACCGGGTCTGTTGGGTAGACCCCAAGGTTCTTGAGTCGACATCTTCAGAACATTTGTGAACCCGGCCCTTCTCGGGCAAAAGAGTAGGATTACCAACACCTCCACCTAATCCTCCCTGATCTTTTTCAGGATTTTGTTTATCATAGGTATAGGTGGGAAGACATAGCCGAGGTTAAACTGCCATCGTACTGAGAATGCGTTAAAGGCTTATGCTTGAGGATGATAATATTTTGAATAAAAGTTGGTCACCTTCTTGTTGGAATAGCATGCCATTAGATCTACTTAATCTCTTCGGAATGCGTGACTCCATAAATCTGTTTTGGTAGGGGAACTTCAAAAACTCTATTCTGCTGCCTTGTTGAATAATAAAAAAGAAAATGATATCCCTAGGGAGCACTGGTAAGACAATAGCTAAGTACTCCTGCTGCCGCTTTACCAAAGGTGTGTGCCTTGGACTAAACTAGATATATGGGTATTGCAAACAATGGCATAAATTTAAGAGGCACAGCTGTGCTTAGTTAAATATCAATCTATACAATACTTGGTACAATATAATTGTATTTAAATAGCAATTCATATCCGGACATGTTTTCAGAAGTGCACTTCATAATAAAATATTAATTAAAAGACATACAAGACAGTACAACATATAACACATACAAACTGGCGATATCTGTTTATAAGAGGCTTACAAATGGCTCAGAATTCTTAGGCATCAGAACTTGAGATAGAATTTATGAGGCAACTATTCTTATAATTACCAGTCCCACAAGTATGATTAATCCCAAGTGGTCATATTGCTGAGTTTACATTCCAGGATCCTTTGTCCAGATATATTACTGTCCAAGCTGGTCTTTATTTACCAAAGATGTGCTCCAGAGTCCATCAGATGGGGCAATGACCATATATAGCTGTAGATCCGCCAAACAATGTGTTTGGTAAGCGGTGATGGTATCACACAGCGGTGACCTGGCTGCAGGGTTTTGAAATGCATTTCTCTGTCTTTGTTGTAGAGATCTGAGGAAGCCACCAAGTTTCTACAACAAAGGTGGAGAAACGTGGATCTCCAGCTAAATATGGTCATTGCCCCATCTGAGTGGACTCCGGAGCGCATCTCTGGTAAATAAAGACCAGCTTGGTCAGTTATATATCTGGACAAAGGATCCTGGAATATAACTTCAGCGATATGGCCAATGAGGATTAATCATACTTGTGGGACTGGTAATTATAAGAAGCATTGCATCATAAATTCTATCTAAAGTTCTGATGCCTAAGAATTATGAGCCATTCTAATCCTCTTATAAACAGATATTGCCAGTTTTTGGGCCTTATTCTGGTTGGAGCGGCCGGGCCGTACGCGTTCGTCCCGGTGTTTTTCATGATCTGCGCATGTGCAGATACGCTAATGCGCCGGCGCGAACACTCCACAACGCTTACGGCCGGGTCTCAACGTGCGAAAAAACCTGTACGCGAGTGTACGGGTAATGGGGGCAGCATAGGGGCGTGTTGATGGGAGCGGCCGAAATAATGAGGGAAAATGGGCGTAAATATGGGCGTACACGGGGGTGTGCACCAAAAATGAGCAGTGCTACTACCGCACGATCGACTAAAGCACCGCTCATTTCGGACACAAAACAGGCGGCCGCCAACCGACATCTCAAACCACCCCTACAGATACCGCATGCCAGCGTGCGCCTGGGTTAACTAATTTACGCGGATTACTACTCAAACACATACACCTGAATGTAATAAGCAATGCTGCAGTCTATTAAGTCCAAACCATGAATTCACTACCTGCAAGCCACACACAGCACTCTAACACATTGGAAGCTTATCTTTCTATACTTCTCTCCATTTAAAGGTTTGTTTAATTTAAGGTAAGAATCTTTGTAAGACCTGCTTATATATGCTAAGGTAGGTATTTGTTAAACAGGTCGACACATTCACTACGTGCTTTCATCGACTTTACACAGTAGCACACTCAATCTACACAAGTCGACATGTGTCAACGTGTTCACTCTAATACAAACATAGGTTTTGTATTTATGATACAATAACATAAACCACATCTAACACCTACAAAGGATGTTTCAGCAATGTTTTAAGCCCATGGCCACTATTTTGCACATTAATTAATTCAATCAATTAATTAATTTTCATAATTATAGTTGAAAGGCAACATTTGCAGGTCCATATATATGAAGGGTATGTCAGCGTACACGGACGTACGCTCACTCTCACGAGCGGTGACATAAGCTGACTTTTCCATTGAAAACAATAGGGACCCGTCCGTGCAAGCTGGCGTACGCTCAGATCTCCGCAAGAAGTCGTTGGGAAGACGGACGAAAGACGTCCGTAAACGGCGCCGTACGCTCAGTTGTACGCCAGTTGTCGGAGTGTAAGGGCTGGGCCGTCCGCGTACGTTGCCGTACGCTCATTTGTACGCCACTCCCCTTCTACGGTATTTCTGCCCGTACGTAAGCGGCTGATTTGTGGGTGGACCTAACCCTAACGGCCGCGTACGGCTAGCGTGCGGTAATGGCGAACGTACGCACGTTTGGCCGCTCCGATCAGAATAACCTCCTAAATGTGTTATATGTTTTACTGTCTTGTATGTCTTTTAATTAATCTTTTATTATGAAGTGCACTTCTGAAAACATGTCTGGATAGGAGTTGCTTTTTTAATAAAAATTATATTGTACCAACTATTATATGGATTGATATTTACCTAAGCACAGCTGCGCCTCTTAAAAGCAACAGTGACTTTATGCTGTTGTTTGCTATCCCCATATATCTTTTTTTGAATAATGTCCAAGACCCATCTGCCTTTCTCCTCTGCAAAATGTAGAAGTATGGCTGCTACTTCTGTTATCTGAGTATAGTAATAATCTGGAGCCTCTATGAAAGGATTGTCAAAATCACGGATGGGAGGTATTTGAGTTTCCCCTTCTATAATATGGATGACCATGACGATAACATTTTGCTTCCTTATATGATTGCTTGTTGAAAACCGGGATGGGAAAACAGTTTCTTTTATCTTGTGGTAAACAGACTGACTTTCCTCCCGATAATTTCTAGATCATAGTACCCAATTTCAATCCGAAGAGATAAGTACCCTCAAAAGACAGAGTAGTCTTTTTATTCTTGGAGCTAGTGTCAGCACTCCATGGCTTGAGCCATAAAGCTCTCCTTGCTGTAATGCCTGCCACCATTGTCTTGAATGCCCTGGATATAGATGCTATTGCCACACTAGATTTGAGGGACACAGCAGATGTAGAATGTACTTTGGAATTTTCCAATTTTCTGTCCATTGCATCCTTGAAAGCCGCACCATCTTCTACTGGTATCATGGTTTTAGATGCGAGTTCTTCAACTGCTGTGTCTACCCTTGGAATGAGACACCAATTTAAAAACTCATCATCTTTGATTGGTACATGCTGTCAATTCTGACTCCAGATCCCACTCGGTTATCAACATTAGACCATTCCTTTGAAATAATTTCCCTAACTACTTTATGTACAGGGAACATTCTTCCTCTTCGGTATTGATCCTCAAATAATGGGTCATGGTCTTCTGATGTATTAGGTACTTCTTTATAATTCATTGCTATGTAAATATTTTTAAACAAACTTTTTACTAGATCAAGGTTAAAGGATCTAGGTTCCTCTAATTCCCCTGATTCTTCACTGGAGACATTCTCAATACCAAACGGGCACTGAAAACTCACCTTTTCATCAAATTGTACTCTTCCGCTGCATATACTAGTCCTGAGTCTGGTTCTCGGAACCCCTGCCTGTTTACATACTGCTATCTAGCCACTACCCACTTGCTTTACCTCTATATCTATCTGTCTTCCCTTCCTTCCTCCCTCTTCTCTTCATATTTCACTCACAGCTCTCCTATACTCAAACACTCAGTGACCATCTTTGTCCGCATACTCATCTCCATCATTGGCCACAAGCCTCTAGTAGTATGTTAATTGAGTCCTCACTACTTATATTTAAGCTGTAATGTGTATTGAACTGTGGTGCTCTTTACTTATACTCTATTTTTGTTATTTATTCAATGTAATGCCAAGTTTTGTCTCCCTGTACTGTTCCCTTGTATGGCGCTGCAAAACACTTGTGGCACCTTATCAATAAAATTATAATAAAATACTCCAGCTCTTCCGAGGATCCCTCTATTTCATGACTTAACCCAGCCTGGGCCCTGGATCTCTTGGGGTTCTGCATCTGCAGAAATTCCTCCTTGGATACAAAGGATTGTTTCATTCATTCCATCAATTTTTTAGGAATGTCTGGTTGCTCCATCTGCTCAGTCTTTTTAACCTGACATGTCTCCTAATCATCCCAGAATGTTTGATAAAAATTTATTTTTTGCAGTCCTCTTCTTATGAATCGGAGAAGAAGGTTTTTAAACCCGTTAATTAACTCTTTCTCTCCCGAGAGGCCCAATAATCAGGATGGTCGAGTAGAACTAATGTTCCCAGCTGGAATTCCGGGGGGAACATTTAATATAGCGCACATGGGTAGAGCCGGGCAGAAGTGAAGGCCGTGCACACTTTGGCCTTTTCTACCGGATATGCCCCTAGCATCCATGAGCCACAGCCACACTGTCTTCCCCTGCACGGAAATGACAACCTCTCCTGCCTTCCCTACTGCCGCCCGCCGGCTTCCGACACCGCTTCCTGACTCCACGGTTCCCTCAATTGAACACCAGACCCTGCAGACGCCACCATACAGAGCCCTAGATTCTTGTTAGGACCAGGTACTTGCAGCACAGATCTTTACAAACAGAGAGGCATATTAACCGGCAGGTATGATTTATAGTATAAGGAGCAGGAATCTTAAACAGGCCACACTCCTTTAAAGCCCTGTACACACGCATCGATTTTTCCCGATTTTTCATTCGATCTTGCTTATCGAAGCAAAATCAAATCGAATCCTAAACTAAATCGAATGGTTTTTGTGTCACTTTCGATCTGCATTCGATTCGATGCGCACTCAAAAAATAGAACAGAAAAAACTTCTGTGCAGCCAAGGAAATATTGAATTTGATCTAGTAAATCGAATGCGTACAATGTACCTTGAATGTATATCAAATTTGATATCTAATGCAAAAGTACAAATATAATGCCAAATCGAATGGGAAGATCTAATGCCAGATAGAAAATCGAATCTAACATCGAATCAAAAGCAAATCGAAGCATGTGTACAGGGCTTTACACTATTCTCCTCCCAGGAGAGACAGCCCAGCCAACTCCTGCTGGAATAGAGGTAACCCTGATTTAAAATAAAAGTAAACACCTACACTGTCCTAACTAGAATGGAGACAAGAGTAAATGACACAGGTGAGAGGTGGGAGGGGCCTATTATATCCAAGGTGGGCGGTCCTTGAAAAAAGATCCTGTCTGAACTAAGAGGAGGAGGGGAATATCCCAGTGTCATGGCTGCCACTGGGATTGTAGAAGAAATTTGAGTATAGTACAAACCTTGAACGTTTGGATTTTTAAGAAGAACCATCAGTCCATAGCGTAAAGTTGTGCTAACAGTTTCTGTACCAGCAGCAAATAAATCAAATGCGGTACCAAGAATCGCATTCATATTAAGTTCGCTTCGAAAGTTATGTTTGTCCTGTGAAAATGGGACAGAGAGATATAAGTGTCCAGTACTGTATTGAAATATATATATATATATATATATATATATATATATATATATATACATATATATATATATGAAGAAAAGAGGGAGTTTCAGGGTGCGCTGAGACCTTAAGTTATTAGACAGTAATTTTACAATAAAATTGATTTAATAAACATATTTGCTCACAGAGCATAGCAGTATATACCAAAAAGGTCAGATAAATACAGTTACAGTGTATAGAATAATGGTATGTCTATTTTGACCGTGGTCGAAATACACCCAATAGGCCCAACGCGTTTCGTCGTGAACACGACTTCCTCAGGGACACAATACAACAGTAGGCAACAGTGGTCACACGATCTAGAATTGAGGTTGGGAACCCTCTAGATAAAGAAATTTTCGGGAAAAGAGATGTCCTTGGACGATTTAAAACATAATGTCCACCAGCTGTTAGTGATGGGTAAACAAATAGAAAAACTACCCAGAGTTAATCAGCAAAATTGGCCACCTTCAAGTATAGGCGGATAAGGTGAAATTTGTAGAACAATGGTATGAAGTGTACTGCTCTGCTCCATCTAACTAACTTATCTAACAGTTCTAACCTTTATATAACACTCACCACACCATTGATTTTGTATGTCTAAGTCTAATGCTGGATTTAGATTAAGATACTACTACCTTCACTTATTTAAATATTTTATAATTACATGTACTGTGTAATATTTTAACAGCTGGTAACCTTGGAATTTACCTGCTCTACTTTAATGAGAAAACAGTCAATGAAGTCACGTGGACAATTATGATCCAATGTCTCCTTGTGCTCTTTCACACTTTCCGCAATGATCTCATGCATGTGGTCAACAGCTTTGAAGAACGTCTGGAGAGGTCCTGGCAACTTCCCGAAGACTTTGGGAAAGAAATTGTACATCTGAAGAGATATTTATGCACCAATGTCATGAAGTGTGTACAGTGCGTACGAGTCTCATTTAAACACAGCACTTTTTACAAGTTCACAATTATTTCCTTACCTGTCCCCAAACAGAGCTAAAATATTTGAAGATAACATTGAAGAGATGTAGAAGATGGAGAAACTTTTTGTCTTCATAGTCAAACCTGTTCCCGGATACAACCGACCAGATGATGTTTGAAGTAGCTTGGCTGAAATAGAATGTTGGGTCCAGAGGCTGCCCTGTCAATAGAGAAGATGGAGTTATGATCATTATTATATGTACAGTATATTAGTGTATTAGCACCATGGCAATAAGTAAGCAATGGTAGAAATTTAAACTTGTGCTCTGAACTCCCTGTTTACAACTTTGGTTACCGAGTTCATCCAATTTAAATTAATTATCAATAAGGGATCAAAACCTGGCACTTGAAATGTTAGATGTTAATAGGCCAAAATCAGCATACTATAGATCTAAGACTATAGATCTAAGACTTTGTAGTTGACTGCAAGCAGATATCTGACTCCCACATCTAAAGAGTAACCGCCATGTGCAAATTGGCGAGAAAATTGCAAATGTGTCGCTAATCACTAAAGTACCTAGTTCCGATTTTTTAAGCATGTTGATATTTTTCAACAATTATTTGTAAAAATGACATATCATTTATGAAGTACAAATGGTTGTACATATTTCCAGGCAGCAATGAATGTTACAATGACACCCACTTTGCCTCTTTATCTCATTTGAAACCTTTCTCTGCGAAAGACAATTGTTTCCATTACCCCATACTGCAAAAATAAAAAATGTACATAAACCCTCACTCTAATCATCTCGTTTCTCTTTTCGCATTGATTATACAAACCTATAGTAGATAGGAACCTATAGTATATACAAATCTACCTATAGTATATACAAACTTACAGTATGCAACTTTTCCATCTTCTATTGCAGCACTAGGGGAAATCATTTTCTCAGAAATATTATTGGTGCACCACGCTAGACCAGGGAGACAGAGGAAACTTAGGGAAACAAATGCGTGGCTAAGGGAATGGTGTAGGCAAGTAGGGTTCATGTTCTATGAGTACTTTATCAGCTGATTTTCCAGTTATGGACCATCTTTATATAAGAGACAGCTTGCACCTGAATGAGGAGGAAATGGTTGAGATGGGGTATATGATAGTTAGAAGGTTGGAGGAGTCTTTAAACTAGACATAATGGGATGAGATACAGGTACTATGGGCTATAAGGACAGAGCAGTGAGGAACTAAGTAGTAAGAGAATGGAGGGTGGAGATGGGGGTATGGGGAGAAAAAAACTAAATTAGAAAGGAATCAGCAACACAAACAGAAAACAAAAAAAATACATTGAAATGCTTACTGGCCAATGCAAGAAGCCTGGCAGGTAAGATGGGTGAGCTTGATACTTTGGCCTTCAGGGACCACTACAATACAATTGATATAACAGGGTCATGGTACAATGAGACACAAGCGACTGGGCTTTAAACATAGAGGGATATACCCTTTTCAGGAAAGATAGGAAATATAGGGGATAGTTGAGGATAACCCCAAGGTCACGTGAGCAGAGGTAATTGGAAATAGCAAAAATCAAACAAATTGCTAATAGGTGTATGCTCCAAACCCCCTGACATAAAAGAATGATGAGGCACTACTTTTACAGCAAATCAAAAAATTGTCAGAACAGGGGTAGGTTCTAATTTTGGGGGTTTTAACTTTCCAAGCATGACTGGGCTAATGAGACTAGCACTTCAGCTCAAAGTGGGGGATTTCGAAACTTACTTAAGGACCAGTATATTACACAATAATTACAAAACACCTACTCGTAACTGGGCCATATTCGACTTAGTACTAACAAATATGTGGATTTAGGGGTCATTCGGTCCCCTGTGCATTTGTATAGGGCACCTATATTTTTTATCTGAGCATGTGCACAATGATTTATGCACAGTGTCCCTAGGCAAACAGACTCGGCAACTTGTCACCAATCCCTTCTCATGGTCCGAAGTTGGGTGTCGCCTATGGGAACACCGAGCATTTCATGGGCATTCCCTTGAAAATGCTGGGTGTTACAATGGGATTTTGGGTGGGAGGAGGTGTGCCTGGGGCATGCAGCTGACGTCACATGATGTCAGCCATCTGCCCTGTCTTCAGCCTTAAGCCCGCAAATATACAGTAGGTCAATCTCCACAGACTTATATTGGCATGCCCTGGAGAAATCACTTGAGAACTCTCAAGTGACTCTCCAGGCTTGCTCTGCGCTGTACACCCAGGAGGGTAAATCCAGGTACTCATGCTGCTGACAATCTATTGTCTGGTCTACGCGTTAGCGCTCCATACTGTAGCGATCACCATCATACTGTAGCGCTCCGTCCTGACTCTGCTGCAGCTTCCTCACCCTGTGATACTCAATGCTGCTCTCCGCCATTATTGCAGGCCTTGGCAGAGGCGTAACCCTGGGAGGCAATGGAGTCATCTCCCGCCAGGCTCCTGCTCCCAAGGGGGCACCTCACCCCCCTGCAAGTTTTAATCAGTTAATTGAAAGCTGTCGATATGGCATCAGTGGCTGACTCCCCCTCCTAATATAATTTTTGCAAGTGGCACACCGTGTATTAGAACCCATGACCCGTCTTGCAATATTTATCTTGCCTCCGGGCCACTGGGACAAACTTATGCCACTGGGCCTTGGCCACGCCGTGTACAAACCAAAGTTGCCTCCATTCTGCATTCTGCTTAATTACCTTGGTTTAATGCTTGCTTTAATCCAGCAACAATAGAAAGAGAACTAATTTCGCCCCCAAAGACTGGACTGAGAAGCTTACTCAGTAAAGTCTCACAGAAAATCAGCCACACCCATTATCAGCTGCAATCTGCTTAATTACCTTGCTTTAATACTTTAATTACTGAAGTGCGTATTTATTTTCTATTATATATTATAATTTTATAATTCTTAGTTTGCTCTATTTTTTATGCAATCATTTTTCACAATTAGATTAAATTGTCATATATGTCCAAATTCATTCGATCAAATCCTGCAATTATTATTGTTTGCCATATGTTCACAATTATTTTACATTGTCATATATGCCCAAATTGTTCTTATTAAATCCTACAATTATTATTGCTCACCATATATTCTAAGAATATAAAAAATCTATATTCATGGTATAGCGGTCATCTAGTCATCATTTATATATTTTATATTCTCTGACTTCAAATTAGCCATTGTCCAGAGTGCCTTGATATCAGGGGCGGGCTGGGCTGGGGGGGGGGCAGGGTGCCATGTGCCCCCCGGGCTGCTCAATCGATTTGTGTGCGGGCCACCTTGCTCTGAGGCTGCTGCTGCAGCCACGGCTGACCAGTCTGGTTTCTGGTCTCCAGAAACATGGCCGCCGGCCTCCTGCACTGAGGACATGCCTAGGGCAGGAGGCTGCTACGGGTCACTTATACAGTATTACAGTGCAGCATAAATATGGACGTAAAATTGCACCATGATTATTGGATGGTAGCAGGCTGCCAGCCCAGCCCAGTGGTAAGGACTCAGCCCTTTCTTGCACACTGGAGTAGTGGCTGAATAGGAAGGTGGTGTCAGTGAGTGAGTGAGACTGCGGAGGGCAGGGAGGGGGGTGTTTGTATATACATATGGAGCCGCACTAATGTTGTATTGGGAGTAGTTGGTGTTTGTAATTGTTTATGTAGCCGTTTTGTTGTATTGTTGGGGAGGGGGGATGGTGGTGTTATATATATGTATGGATTTGAATGAGGTGTGTTGATGTATATATGATTGGATTGATATGAGAGGCAGTGTATGTATGTATGAGAGCAGCAATGTATGTATTGTATGTATGTATGAACAGTATGTATGCATAAGAGCAGCAGTGTGTGTGTGTGTATGTATGAGAGCAGCAGTGTATGCATGTACAGTATGTATGAGAGTGCCAGAGTATGTATGTGAGTGCCAGAGTATGTATGTATGTATGTATGTATGTGAGTGCAAGAGTATGTATGTGAGTGCCAGAGTATGTATGTATGTATGAGAGTGCCAGAGTATGTACATATGTATGTATGTATGTATGTATGTATGTATGAGAGTGCCCGAGTTTGTATGTATGTATGTATGTATGAGAGTGCCAGAGATTGTATGTATGAAAGTGATGGTGTATGTATGAGAGTGCCGGTATATGTATGTATGAAAGTGATGGTGTATGTATGAGAGTGCCAGAGTATGTATGTATGATAGTGGTGCTGTATGTATTAGAGAGGCGGTGCATGTATATATGTAGATGCGAGGTGGAGGATGGGCTGCCACTCATGGGCCTGTCCTTTGTGCATGCCCCCAGGCTAAACTTTGCCAGCCAGCCCCTGCTTGATATACATATTTTAAAAACAACTACCTATTTGTATCATTTATATTGCACCATTACACAAGCACTGCACCCATTCTGACACTGTTGCAAACATTAGGCTGTGCCCCACCCGGGAGACTTTTTTGATATCCTCTCTTGGATATCTAACTTCTTTGTCTACATTCACCCTACTCCCTGGGAGCACCTCCACAACCACATAACGGTATACATACATATTACTGTGTTGATTGGAGCATGCCTTCTCACCCCCTGTCGCAATAGCCCAGTGCCCTTGGCCTCTCCCTCCCCCCCTTCTCCCTTTTTTTGCACTGTTGCAAACATTATCAAGTGCTACAGCATTAGACAGATTCAGTTAACCTAGTAAAAAGGCTAACAACATCAATACAACCATCTACACACTCACAAGACCTCGAGCGCTGAATCACACTCCCAAAAACAATCTTGATTTTATTCCTGTTTACTCCGACATTGGTCACACCTTTGGGCTCTGGACTCTGCATCCATACCTGATTACCCACATATGTTGACAAAGTTCCTAATCTTTAATTTCACACAAACACCAGGCATGACAGTTTGTACTGGACAAATGGATTCGGCCCCAGCAACTGGTTTAGTCCAGCAACTAGCCCATGGTTGCCTACTGACCCTCTCCTTCAGGGAAAAAATGCTCTGTTCCTGGACGTCCCTGGTAATGTAAAGATCTTTACTAACCTTCTAAGCAATTTTGACTATGTAGTCAAAATCGCTTAGAAGGATTGCTCCGTGTGTACACCCCTTAACCATCTAGGAGATTTTGACTACCTAGTCAAAATCTCCCGTCAAAGTTTCTAATCGTGTACACCCCTTAGGACACATGGATATGAACTCTGACTGGAGGAAAGAATATTTCGTAGCCTTCAAAGGAAGAACTTACTTATGGTCATGGCAGTAAAAGTATGGAACTCTCTTCCATAAGAGGTGGTGTCTAGACACCCCTAACGGATCCTGTAAAAGGTTGAACTTGGGGGGCGCAAGTCTTCTATCACCCTGGTTCACTTTCAGATGCAAATCCCTTCTCAAATGGACAAAACCATGTGCACTGCAGGGGGGCAGATGTTACATAGGCATAGAGAATTCGATTTGGGTGAGTTATTTGGTTTCTGTGCAGGGAAAATACTGACTGCTTTATTTCTACACTGCAATGTAGATCTTACTTTGAAGAAAAACCCCACCCAAATCTAATTCTATCTGCACATGTTATATCTGCCCCACCTGCAGTGCACATGGTTTTGTCCATTTGAGAAGGAATTTGCCTCTGAGAGTGAACCAGAATAAGGCCCCATGTTACAATTACTTGTAAACTTACATATCATTTATGAGGTATAAATGGTTGTATATATTTTTAGGCAGCAATCAATGTTACAACAATGACACCCACTTTCCGTCTCAGGGCTTAAAGAGGTCCTGGAGAGACCCTGCCATTTCCCCTGCCACCATCCATCCTCCCCCTCCACCCAATAGAAGGAACCTGTACCAGGGCCAGGGTTTTCAGCACCCCTTGCAAATTACAAAATTTGTGCCCAACCTTCCGTACTCTATAAAAGCACAGTGGCCTCAAATTAACACCCCCAATTCAAATTATGCCAGTAGCACAAACATATTCACAATACACCACATGTAGTGACCCTGTTTCATATTGTACATATTATAAAGTAATGCCCCTTATTATTTTTTTGCCCCTTATTCCAGTTACACTATACAGTAGTATTCCTTATACATGTATGCCACACAGTAATGTCACTTACAAATATTGCCCACAGCAGTATTGCTTATACACATAATGCCCACAGAAGTAGTACCCCTTACACAAAATGTCCACAGTTAGTGCCCATTACACACTTCTCTATCTCTTTCCCTCCAGTAGCTTCCTCTCCTCTCTTGTTCACTTCAGCAACGGAAATGGCAGGATATCTCATACGCCGTGCCAGAAAAAGGAAGCTTCTGAGACAGGCTTTTCTTTTGTAATTATGTGATGGAGGTGGAACTGATTCCCCCCTACCATTACAGGTGGTGAAACTCAGTTCCAGTAGAGTACAAGAGGGGTTTTGTTAGTCGCACAAGACACAATTGGAAATAGGTGTATCCCATAGGGTTGATTGTTGTATTTCATGTACTGAGTACAACAGTAGGGGTGAACGCTGAATCTGCGAAGCGCGTGCCGGCTAGCGGTGCGTGGGCAGATGTTTGCAGTCTTTATTATTTTTCATATTTATGCATTTTGATTATGTACTTAGACAGTGACTTGCCGCAATAGCCTTTGTAAAGGCGCTCACGACTGAGTGTGTTAAGTCCACTTGGAGGTGACTCCAATGCACTTGTGCAGCAAGATACCCAGGTGGTGCACTGATTACTTGTAAATTTAACCCCCGCCACTGGGAGCCCATACTATGCATCAATAGAGCGTTTCCACGCTGAATAGTGTACCTCTGTACACGAGGCAACCTGCATTAGAAGGTTGTGGGCAGTCTGCACCAGCTAAGCACGCCAATACAGAGGGGGCCACAGCATCGAAGGGATCCTCCTATCAGGAGTTAAAAGTGATAGTTCACTCATACACTGTTCAATTACCCCAGTGTGTGTTTATCACCATCCGATGTTACCTCCATTCTGTAGACGTGCCAACCCCACTCATTGATATGTGAGCATGCGTCACTGAGAGCTCAGCACAAAAGAGGTTTTTGTGAAATAAACCCGCCCTCACATAAATAACCTGGCCTGTCAGATTATATTTCTTTTTCTGTACAGACCAGGAACACACTGTTTCTAAGACACATCAGTATTGATTAAAGTTCTTGCAACATCTGCCTGCCACCTTGGTTTTAAATTGTGTGAACCCCACCCCTGTTTTTTTGTTATATGTCGAACTTCGTTCTTAAAAAATAAATAATAAAGGTTAAGTTTTACTCTTATTTGGTGCACCGATACAGGACATCTCCTCTTTTCTTCTTTGATTTTGGAAACTCCGTTCCACCCAGTTCCTCCCCACTTTAACCCCTGTTTCACCTTTATCTAATTTGAAACCGTTTTCTGCAAAAGCCAATTAAATCCATTAACCCATACTATACAAAAAAACCCTAATTTTAATCATCTCTTTACCATTGCATATATGATCCTATACAGTATGCAACTATTCCATCTTCTTTTGCAGCACTAGAGGAAATCATGACCTACTTGCATGCATCAAGGCACGTGGGTTACGTAGTGCACAATATGATGGAATACCGAACGTAAATTACATCCTATGTGTGTAGTGTGTGCTGTGGTGTGGTGTATTATAGTGACATTATGGAGAGAGCTATATATCAACAATATATTTTGTCCATAACAGTGCACTTTCTATAGCTACGGTTTTACTAAAGAAGATAACTAGATATTTGAAACCTCCATTGCAAAAGTTTGTAAGAGACCCTATGTACCACCCAATGGTGAAACATTTATATAACACATGTAAGTCTGACAGGGATGGGGGACCCCCCACTATAGGTGCGCCCCCTGCACCAATAGTAGTTACACCAATGGTTTTGATAACACTGTATGATTTATAAGAAGTACTCACCATTACTTTTCCTGAATTCTTCAGTAAGGCACTGGGCCTCTTCCCGGATTTTTTCTTCAATACTTCTTTTACCCATCCCCAAACTTCTTAGAGTCAACAGAGTAAAACGTCTTAGCTGTCTCCAGCGCTCACCATTACTCGTGGCCACACCTAATATAATGTAATAGTACAGTAAATCACTATGGTAAATATAAAACTCTATATAGAATTGTCAAGTTTTTGTTTGAAGGCTAAGCCATGAAATGAAAAGTCCTGACCTCTACAGGTTATCCTGTCCAACAGTGGCATATGCCCTCTGCCACCGAACTCCTCCCCATGGTCAATGAGAGCCTCCTTCACGGCATCGTAGCTGCAGAGCACCACAACCGGTTCCATTCCCATGTAGAAGGTATATACTGGACCATACTTTTCACTGAGCTACATGGGAGACAACCAATACTGTCACTCCCATTAGTTCAATCTAAATGTACATGACTCATTTATAACACAGATTTAACTTTAACATGATAAAAGTATAGATTAATTTACATTGTAGCTGTTCAGTACCAAATATATCAAATCAACATTAAAAATACATAAGTAAAATTCCAAGGAAGAAGAGAAATGGGAAATAAGTACTCACAAATGGGAAAAAATTATTTCGCAACCGACTAGTATGGCAACCTAAGCACCTATAACATTTCCCAGAGTGCAACAGGGAGAAAAGAGAATAACAATGATGGCTAGGATCTAAAATAATTTTATTAGCTTTAACTTTTCTCCTTTGTTACAAAAATATCTGCCTAGGCAAGGGTTGGCCAATAAATATTTCTGTGGCCTTGACCATCCTATCTAGGGATCTCCAATCAGAAAACATAGAATTCCCATACCATACCGCAATGGCATAAGTCAACAGACTCTCAAATATACAGCAATAGAAATAATTGGCCTAGAAAACCCTGCTGCTCGCAGTGTCCGCAAAAAAAAAAAAGAAGGTGATGCTGAGCCTTCCAACTGCTATAGCGGTATGTGAACAAATCCTTAGTAAATGTAGTACCCAAGAATCTAATATTAGTAACCCTTTCCACCTCCTAAACCTTTAAAACTGGTCTAATGGTTGATCTTCCGGGTATTCTAAAACCTATGACCACCTCCATTGTCTTTTTACAATTTAGGTGTAAGTTATTAACCTCTCCCCAGTTAATCAGTTGCTGCACCTCCATTCTATAACTCTCCTCCTCCCCCTCACTGATCAAACCCACTACTGTAGAATCATCAGCAAATATGACAATAAGGTTAGACTCTGAATTTGAAAAACAATCTGAAGTGTCCAATGAGTACAAAAAAGGACTTAAGACAAATCCTTGGGGGAAAGAAAAAAATGAAAGAAATCCACAGTGTTGTGTTATATGTTCTTAGTGCTCCAATCTTATCTTAAGGATACTGTATCTTTCAAGAATCCTGATGATAACTGCAAATAATCACTTTCAGACAATTCCAAACAATCCTAGGGATAACTTGAAAACACTTCCAAATACTGCTATTCAACAGAGATGGACTCCCGTCCAGAAAAAACTCCAATTTGGATTAGTTTATTCCATAAAAACAGTCATTTATTTTCAAAAGCCATTTTCCTTTTAAAACCATACGTAAAGGAAAGTTCAACAATAAAAAATAAACAATGTAAAAAAATGCAGAAAAATAGGTACAGAGCTCACCGGACCTTCAGGGTTTCTGTAGTATAGTGTTCCCCTAGTGGAATAGTGTAATTCCTGGATTTCACCGCTGATATTCACTAAGTCTATTTGCCCTACTGTATATCTGAGGTCTCCGGTGTCCAGGGGAGAGTGGGGCTTGTAGATGGTAATAGAGGAGGCTTCCAACCAAGGAATTACATCATCCCGCTGGGGAACACTATACTACAGAAACCCAGAAGGTCCGGTGAGCTCTGTACTTATTTTTCTGCAATTTTTTTGCATTGTTTGTTTTTTATTGTTGAACTTTCCTTTACATATGATTTTAAAAGGAATATGGCTTTATATTATTTGGAAGTGTTTTAAAGTGATTATTTGCAGCTATCATCAGGATTATTAAAAGATATCCTTAATATAAGATTGGAGCACTAAGAACATATAACACAACGCTGTGGATTTATTTCATCTTTTTCAATCCATGCAGGGCTGCCATCAGAAACCGTGGGGCCTTGTACTGAAATAAATTACAGTGCCCCCCTCTTCCAGGGAGCATAGGTGAATAGTGGGGGGCAAAGGTGGGACGAGCTACAACAGGGGTGGGCATGCATGCACAGTCTAAAGATAATTGTCCACTGTGCAACTTCGCACAACTGCAATCAGGACTGAAATGGGCCTATAATCTCAGTATTTCCATTTTCAGCAAGTCTGCTCCTAACACTAACCTTAATAGAAGAGGAGGGGGGTTTGTAGATGAGGAGAGGGTGGGGGTAGAGGAGGAGAGGGGGTTGCAGAGGAAGAGAGGGTGGGGGTGGTGGTAGAGGTCAAGAGGGGGTTGCAGAGGAGGAGAGGGTGGGGGTGGTGGTAGAGGTCAAGAGGGGGTTGCAGAGGAGGAGAGGGGATAGAGGACAAGAGGGGGGGTTGCAGAGGAGGAGAGGGGGTAGAGGACAAGAGGGGGGGTTGCAGAGGAGAAGATGGGGTAGAGGACAAGAGGGGGAGTTGTAGAGGAGAAGAGAATGGGGTAGTGGACGAGAGAGGGGTTGCAAAGGAGGAGAGGGAGTAGAGGAGAGAGCAGAGCAGGGCTTTGAAAGTTTTGTGAAAGCTATTAAAGCAGCATGTGATGTGTACCTCTGCTCCAGCTGGGCCTCTTGTCCGAAATCCACTGGCGCCGTGCTTTCCACTTATGATCCCCGGTGCCAGGCCTCCTCCACCCGGTCCCCGAGCCGGGCCTCCTCCCGCGATCCCCTGCCAGATGTCCTCCTCGCGATCCCCCTGCCGGACATCCTCCTCGTGATCCCCTGCCGGACGTCCACGTCACGATCCCCCGCCAGGCGTCCTCCTCGTGACCATCAGTAATGGGCTTCCTCCCTGCGATCCCTCGCTAATGAGGCGAAGCAGGAAGTATTACAGTGGCGCAATGTGCGCTGCTATAATACATCTGCCCCACTATGCCCATTGTAGCGGCAGCACTCGCACACAATGCTCACAGTAGCAGCGCTGCTCTCACACATAATACTCACAGAAACAGTGCTGCTCACACACATAATGCCTGCAGTAGCAGCATTACACCCGCATACGTGTGCACGGTAGCAGTGCAGCTTATACATGAGGCCTGCACTAGCAGCGTTCCTTATACATAATGCCCCATGTACCAGTTCGACTACCCAGGGCCGGCTCTGCCATAAGGCAGCTTTAGGCAGTTGTCTCGGGTGCAGGGATCTGGGGGGGGGGGGGAGCGCCACCAATCTGCTTATCAAAAAACCAAGGATGTCTATGAGGATCCTTGTTTTATTTAATGCAGGTGGCAGCTGTGGAACTTCTAAGACCTTACCCCCATACTTTCCTTAGAGGCATACTTCCCTACTTAGCTGGCCCTTGTACTCTGTTGTGGGTGACAAAGGGGACCTTCAGGGAAAGCAGGGGACTTCCCCAAGGGCGTGGTATATGGTCCAGACAGTCATTAGCCCGACGTCGAGATCCCGACTGCCCGGACTGGGGGTCATGGATCCCCATGAGGTAGATTAGCCGGTGGCCGTCGGGACCCCGAGCGTCGAGGTTTTGACTGTCGGGATCCCAACGTCGGGGTAATGACTGTCGGGATCCCGACTGTTGGGAAACTGTCAGGCACCCTTCCCCACACTCCCCAGGGGCTGGGAGCACCACCTGATTTTTGGGAGCCTCCCTGCTTTTCCAGAATGTTAGGCAAGTATGCCTTAAGAGGTTGGAAAGTGGGTATTGTTGGCAGTATGGGGGGGTAGTAGGTAGGGTGATGCAAAGCCTTACACCGACCCTGCACGTACCACACACACACTGTCACACATTCACAAGCCCTGTATTTTCACTCAAAGGCTGGATGGCGGATCTGCTCTCCCTAACACACTGAAGGTATGTACCCAGGTAGCTACGCCCCTCATCCTCAGGTAGCTCTGCCCCCCTCACCTGTGGGTAGCTCCACCCCCTCAGACAGTGCTGATACACTGCAGTAGGAGGATTCTTGTATACCTGTCTGCTGCAGCATAACAATCTGCAGATCCTGTGGGCCTGTTTAGATAGTTGGACCGGGAGCTGCAGCTCAATCGTCCCCTATGTTAATCCAGCCCTGCCAAAACCCATTGTAACAGTGTCACCATTTAATGATTTCTACACTGGCCACAAGTCATTGCAGACGCCACGTAACCCTGGACTTACTTGGCACTGTGATGGAAAAAAGCCTATCCGGCCTGTAACTGACATCACACACCCTCCCGTAAAATGTTCAGGCACACCTATTGGTTTCCTGAACTCTCCCATTGTTTTCTTGGGCACACCTGTGTTTTTCTTAGCATTCCCACTAAACAGCCAGTTACCACCCCCAGATGCCTACTTCCTGTCAATCAATTCACAGCCGTGCAATCAGGTCTTAATCATGTGAGATTTATGCAAAAGACAGAACCATGACGTTTGTTTTGGTGGTAAATTGAAATAAAAATAAATTTCTTACAATCTAATGTATTTTTCTTCTCGATAACTCTGTAGTATTCTGATAAATGCATGGTGTATTTTGTGTAGATTCTCTATAAACAAATGACTAAGGGCGGGATGTTCTAACATCCGCCGCTCTACATCACCCCCCCCCCCCCTCCGCCGGGTACCGCATTCTTAATAATCACATATGCTCTAACATACGCAATTTGTAACCCAAGGTTTGAATCATATCTACCATGGGGTAACAAAAAAATGCAGCAGGTAAACATTCATATACATTTTAGAAACTTAGGGCGAAATGTTATAGGGTGCCAGTTTTTAGACATTTGCGATTTTTGGTCGAATTCGCACATTTTCCAAATATTGCACATGTAATAGGATGCAAATTGTGGTAAAAATTTCCCCTTTTTTATATGGACAGTAACCATTCGATTCTTTCATTATTGTCAGCACATAATGTCTTGGGTAATAGAATTAGAAATGTATATCAATTGCTAACAGTCTTGCCAAGAGACGGATTACATGCACTGTTGAAACCCACATGGTTACATTGCTGAAGAAAAGCCCGTACTCATTAAAACAGAACTGAAAAGGCACCCCTGAACATCTTCATTTTTCAAACGCCATACTGCACAACAGGATATTGAAAAGGGAGTGACTCGCTTTTAGGCTAAATGGGATATCTGCATATCTTCATTGTATGCCTTGATCATAATACCCATTATTACACAATCCTACAGTACGTGAATTATCCACACACAGCATGTAACCCAAGTATAGCTTGCTACCATCTCCCACTGACCCCATGAGTTAAATAATGATATGTTTCCGTGTATCACTCCAGCTTACTGTACCTATTAGTCTTGTGTACCCCTTATCCCTCCCTCATTCCTCCGTCCTTGTTTATTTTGTGTATCTCTTTAGAAATGGAAATATTTATGCTTTGAATTTTGTTCACTTATTATATTACCCTGACCTCATTTTTTTCTGACTACTGTATATACAAGTGTGTGATGGTTTTGCGTATGTGGCACTAGGGGTTCCGAGGTCAGTCCTCCCACCATGTTGATCTTTAATGCCTTTTAATTTATAAATGATCGGTTTACTTCGCAAATGTTTTACTGTATTAGTAAACATTTTCCTCACTCGTGCTCATAACATTCATATAATGTTCCTCCTGAATGTATATTATAAGGAAAAAAAGGACAATGTTACCATTTCAAATTGTATACTTTATTTCCTTGTGTATCAATGAAAAACTACAATAAAAATGTTTTATAAAAAAATAATGGCACTTTTTTCACACACCTCCATTCGCATATAGATTTTTCCCATTATAAAGTATACAACTCACAAATGTAATAGGGTGCGGCTTTTGGTAAATATTACCAAAAAAAATCACAAAACAAATAGATCAAGTTCAACCTGGCAAGTTTGACAAAACCATGCACAGATCAGTGAGATCTGTGCATGGTTCTGCCCCCCCCCCCCAAAATGTGTTAATGTGAAAATAGAAAAAAAATGGAATGGGGTCCCCCCTCCTGAGCATAACTAGCCCTGGGCTCATTAAACCAGTCCTGGTTTTAAAAAATACCAGGGACAAAGGAACTTATGCTGGGTACACACCAGGACGACTAGGGCCCGATCCCCTCAATCTAGATCCAATTCCGACCAATTGGATGTAGGTTGTGTGGTGATTGGGCCCTTTTCTGTCCTGGTGTGGACCGATACTGATGCGATGCGCGGTCCCGCGGGTCGGTCGGTCGTTATTCAGATCCTACCAGCTGCAGGTAGGATCTGAATAACGACCATACAGCCGGGTGCGGGTCGCCATTGGATCGGACCCGCTCACGGTGCACATCGTGAGCGGGTCGTGCCCCCCCGCGTCACCGTGGTCGGACGAGACACTGACGACCCGCTCACGATGTGCATCGTGAGCGGGTCGATCGTGAGCGGGTCGTCGTGGTGTGTACCCTACATTATTCTGATTAACAAAATATGTGATCCCCCGCAGGCATGCAAATGGCTGTTTTGTATAAACATCCATTCTCAAGCCTTGCGTGCAGGGACAAAATCATTCGATGGTCACCGGCCATCAAATGATTTTGAAAGTGCTTGCAGATCAAAGACACCTCTCTAGTGTCTCTGGTGTCTTAGATCTGCGGGTGCCCTGTGTGGGAAACAGGCGGGCAGCTGTGATCTGTTGATGTCAGCTGCCTGCCCCCTGCATGTGCGTCACAAACACATTGGCATGGAAACGCCCAGCGTATTCATGGGCGCAGCCCCTCGCCACTGCCACATGTGGAGGGCAGTGTGGGTGGGGGGCCCGCACTGCTATGTGCAAACAGGGTGATGAACTAGAAGTGTGCAATTCCCGATCCCACCTAGCGTCTGCATATGCGCATTAATGTGCATGCGCAGGTGCCACACATTGCGAAGGAACTAGAATAAAACCCAAAATGTGTAGGGTTCCCCCGTATTTCAGAAGCCATCTGCGGGCTCCCTGGACATACCATGAGCACTATGGCTGGTCAGCCCAGAATGGGGTCCATGGGGGAGACAGAACCCCCCCATTAAAGGGGGTCTCCTCTCCAGGTCTGAAGCCCAGCGCTGTCCCTGGCATCCCAGGGTGGTGGACGCCATGCTAATTTGTGCAAAATTAGAATGAAAAACATTGCTTTTTACAGTTGAACTACTAGCCCCAGCAGGCCTCCCTCGCATGCTGGGACTTGGCAAACCACAAGTCCCAGTGGGGCATTAATGGGCCCCCTTAGACTTGTAGTTAACCTGTTAAAATACTAAAATAATGACTGGCGCACCCTATTAGATTTGCGATTTCATCAAAAAATGTGCGCATTTTAGACGTGCGATATAGGGTGATGTTAAAACATGCCCAAAAAATCGCACCCTTTTACATTTCGCCCTTATTACTCACACCATAAATTAGCAATGAATAAACTTACTGTACCTTACAGAGTGATGTAAAGACCTCTTTCATGTTGAGTTCCAGAATGTTGCCCAGTATGGGCAATGGGGTAGGTCCGGGTGGCAGCCTGCTGTTATTCTTCTTCTGTTTCCTACCTCGTATTATATTGATAACCATAATGACCAGGCATGATATCACTAACAGAGCAGTTGTCCCAAAGATCTCCATACTGGCTCTGTGGTCTGTAACATTTAAACCAATTTAATGATTACCAGCTTATGTAGATTATGCAGAGAATCAATAAGACTTAATTTGGCAGAGCTCCTTCTAGGTTTCACAACTTTTTACCTGCCTCACAGATTAATTAGCTTTCATCTGAGAGTTTCCATCAATTCAATGTAAAACTGAAGGATTTTGAGATGAGCTGCACAATCATTACTCACTGACTCATCCTCCTGTATATAAAAGGATTAAAGAACACATATAACCTGTCTACTCCTGCAAAATATAAACTTATTAATCTATACAATATTTAACCACTTGATGTTTTAGCTTTCACATTTTGTTGTATTTTTTTTGTATTTTTGTCTGTATTTTTTACAATACATGACTATTTTTTTTTAACTTCTTAACAGTCGTTATCCATGTTTCAGCGAAAGGTTTCATTTGTTATTTTTTCACTTATTTAACTATCATTTTCAGAATATTCTTAATTTACTCTGTGTGTAGACTTTATTATTTTATTTTTTATTTATTTTTCAACATAATCTCCTTTCATGGCCATTACTTTAAACCCTCTAAAAAATATGATTTGTCAAACTCATGAAGGCTTCTGTCTCGACGATGACCTCCTCGTTTGAGATGATTTTTTTTCCCCGCGAGCCACGTTTTCAGGTTAGGGAACAAAAAGAAGTCGTAGGGAGCCAAGTCGTGTAAGTACGGTGGATGCGGCAACAATTCATAGCGCAATTCATGCAATTTGGCCGCAACAATTCCGGATGAGGGAGCTGGTGTATTGTGGTGGTGAAAAAAAACATCAACCTATGAATCAATCTGAAATTTGGTATGGCGTTGTTTGAAACATGGTAGTACACGATAGTAATACCAACTGTCCTCAGCAACGCCAGCTGTCTTCAAACACAGGTACTTATTCATCCAGATACTTAGTCACTAAAATTTAGTGACCAAATCGGGCGCTAATATATTATAAGATATATTGATAATACTAGAATTTTACTATTCGGGTTTTGTATAAATATATTGAGCTGCAGCTATTCTATATGCTCAAGTGTCTGAGCATATAATTTGTGTTAGGTCCGATAACGGACTTCACACAAAAATATCAAAATGTAACCACCAAAGTGGGAATTGCTGCGCTATTTATTTGTAATATCTTAAAGGAATACACACCATGAGTGAATGCACAGACTCATAACTGGATGTTGTTGGATAAATATCTCACCTATACCTCCACAAAGTCAGGTGAAGGACTGTGTGGAGGTATAGGTGAGATATTTATCCAACAACACAACACCCTCCATAGCATCTGCTCTTATATACAAACTGTCCTCTCGCGAGCTATACTTCATCTATACAGACTCCCCACTGTGTAGTGCCGTGGCCCGGCAACACTGTGGGTTCAGCTCGGCTTACCCTTTCCTTACAAGGGACAATATCTTCTGGCAAATTTGCTATATATATCATCCACTACCCTGGAAATATATCCAAAATTGGGAGGAAAATAGAAAGCCTATTTATATAAAAAGTCTTGTCTATACAGAAATTCATTGTATAAAGTTTTTATAATTATATATATATACAGGTTGAGTATCCCTTATCCAAAATGCTCGGGACCAGGAGAATTTTGGATAACGGATTATTCCGTATTTCGGAATATTTTAATATTTCAATTATGTATTTTGAAGTATCTTGCATTTATGCTGTATAAACACATAATATACACACAAATATATTTTATTACCACATAAAATACACACAAATATATTTTAATTGTTCAAAAAACAAGGTTTCAAAACGTGAAACAAAATGTGTGTACTATCTCAGCACTGAATTTGACTGCCAAGCAATCATTGTCTTGCACATATATAGTGCCAGTTACATATCATGTCCCCAGTGATGCTGTTACAAATGTCCCCAGTGAGTTTTTAGCAAAAAAAAATTTTTTTTTCACTTTCTGGAATGTCCGTATTTCGGAATAATTCGGATAACGGATATTCGGATATGGGATACTCGACCTGTATATATATATATATATATATATATATATATATATATATATATATATATATATGCACATAATAATTATCTTGAATTTTTAGTACATTATTGTGTCTTATTGTTTATAGGTGGCCGCCTATTAAAAGTTTCTATATTTGTCTAAATAAATTACCTTTGATATTATACCGATACAGTTTCCATCCAGTTATTTGAGTCTGTGCATTCACTCATGGTGTTTATTCCTTTAAGATATTACAAATAAATAGCGCAGCAATTCCTACTTATTTTATTTATTTATTTATTAACAGTTTCTTATATAGCGCACACATATTCCGCAGCGCTTTACAGAGTATAGTTAAACATTCACATCAGTCCCTGCCCCAGTGGAGCTTACAATCTATGTTCCCTACCACATGTACACGCACACACACAGACGATCTAGGGTTAATTTTTTGGGAGCCAATTAACCTACCAGTATATTTTTGGATTGTGGGAGGAAACCGGAGTACCCGGAGGAAACCCACGCAAGTACGGGGAGAATATACAAACTCCGCACAGTTAGAGCCATGGTGGGTATAGAACTCATGACCTCAGCGCTGTGAGGCAGTAATGCTAACCATTACACCGTCCGTACTGCCCGTACTTATTCATCCACCCTCGTATATATATCTGCAAATATACTATGTATATTATGTCAGACTCTAGGTGGCTGATACATAGATGCAGTTCTCATATGTATGAATTAGGAAATTATAACTCCTAAATGAGTTGCGACTCGAAGGGTGGCATGTAGAAGGATGAGAATTTCTGACTTTTTAGATATTTTTGGTCAAAAAGAAGCCCATCATGGGTGTTAAAACTTTCAGTGGAACCAGACACTGATGAAGGACATGCTGCATCTAATTTTCCATTCATTTAATTTAATTATTTGAATAATTTAGGTTGATTAACATTTAAAGCAAACAGTCACTGTGGTATTATTAACAATTATTGATTGGATTTATCTGGGTCTGTGATCCACAAGCAATTGAGCATCTCGTGGACTATTAAGCTTCAACTTTCTAAAGGTCTGAACCATCACAGTTGTCCAACTGGATTGTTTCAAATCCCTTATTTGTTATGTCTGTACTGTATATGTAAATGTGTATACAGTACGTGTACTTTTACACGGTTAAAGTAAAAAACATTTTTAAATGATAAATTAATAAAAGTGACGTTTTATTCCAGAGTAATCACACATATCTGAGTAAAACATACCCTAGGATCAACCCAAGAGTGCCCCCCCCCCCAACTCTGGGAGCACCACCAAAACTAGAAATATACGGGTGACAAGACTTGTTACTCCCATTTTCAAATTTTGTGAGACCACAAAAATTTAAAATATATGACCATTTGGGGTAAAAATCCTGAGCGGAACTAAAGTTGTCTTCCATTGTAAAGTATACAAATCGCAAATGTAGTAGGATGTGAATCTGGAATTTGCAAAGGAAATGTGATCAAAATGTACACACTAAAAAGACCAGGTTGAGGTAGGAGATTTTGTGATTTTGACCATGTCCCCCCCAAAAAAAAATTAACAAAGTGTTTAAATTAACACAGACAACTCCTACTATCATCAGGAACAGCCCTACATATACCTTAGCCTCATAAAAGGCACCTGTGAGGGTTTGAGCAATGAAGTTTTTGAAGTCTGGAGTTGAGCTGTGTGTCTGTGATATTGCACATTTGGAGGAGCTGCGCGTGAGGAGAGCGCAAACTGCGCACCAGATCCAGGTCCCCAGACCACTCCGTGCTTCACTTAGGTACCGTGCAAGGGTGTACCTGGACTCCCTCGCAGATCAAGAGGTGGTGGAGATATTTAGACTGAACCGCACTAATCTTTTGAACTTATATGAGCAGGTGAGAGATGATTTGGAGCCTTTTGCTTCTATCAACCATGCAGTGTCTGGGCTCAGTCTGTGAGCTCAAGGTTGCTGGAGGTAACACAAGCCAGTCTCTTAAGCCACGCAACCCATGTGTTACTGTATATTCCATGAAGAAGCTGTGGCGCACATACTGTATAATTCTTTCCCACGTTCTGAGTCCAAGTGGCAGGACCTAAAGGTGGCTATAGAATGCACTCATAGTGGGATTCGGGCACCCCACATGATGAGGCAGTATGTCTACATCAATAGACGTGGGCATCACTCCTTCAATGTGCAGTGCGGTTGCAGGAAACCCAGGGTCTTGCCATGATGCCTATATCTTGTGTCACATCCCTCTGGGACTGGTTCCAACAGTGGAGCATGCCTGAGGGTTGGCCACTTGGTAGGAACATTTAGTAAGTTATTTTATGTGATGGTTAATCTGTTTTTAACCTATTTTTTGTTTAAATTTCACTACAGCAGTTACCAAAAGCATACGGGTTTCCCTATTTTGCATAGTGCAATCCTGATTTGTACCAAAAATTCAACTTACATTAGTGTAATTGCTGGGGGTTTAGTTAAACAATATATTCATCCTCTAATAAGTTTACTTTATAGTGCTGTTGTAATATCTTAAAAATAATGTCAATATCGAGTGCAGGGCCGGCGCTACCACTAGGCAGCTTTAGGCAGCTGCCTAGGGCACTGGCCGCTGGAGGGCGCCCTTTATTTATAATTTAAATGAAGCACCGCGGGTCCCACGAGCAATGCCAATTATCTCCCGGCACCTCTTTAAAAAAACAAACCATAGTTTCCGGAAGGCAGGAGCATCAATCAGACAGCTGCCACCTACCCAGCCTTCCCTCACCACACCGACCGTCCCTGGCCCTCAGTAGAGTCAGCATCGAACAACATTGGGGCTGTGCACTGCAGCCGGGAGAACCAACATGGAGCAGCGCCTCCCTGCCAACATATACTGTATGTGTATTCGGTGCACCTCTTGCCACCCACGCTTAAGCACCCTTGCCCGGTAGCAGTGCCTGAGCCTGCCTCAGCATCAGATACTCATTGTGTCTCATTGTGTGTGCAGTCACCCCCCCCCCCCCCGCCCACTCCCTCTCAGGCATCCAGCCGCTAATGTGTATGCGGTCCCTGCACATCCCCAACCCTGCTGTTGTGTGCGGAATGGCGCCCGGTGGCTAATGTGTGTGCCCCCCCAAGCACCCGGCGGCTAATGTGTGTTCCCCTTACTCCCCCAGCCACCCCCAAGCACCCAGTACATAGCATAGTTAGTAAAGACTAATGCTAATGATCTGCCGACAGGGGAGGTTTGTGGGGAGTCCAGTCCCGGGCCCAGACAAGCAGATCTGCCCTGCTACATACTTTTCCTCTACAGCAATCTCCGTCCCACACTGCACATCAGGCTTGCGGGCCATCTGAAAACAACAAGAGCGGTCCCACTGTCCAGCGCACACACTGCGGCAGTGCAGGCAGTAAGCAGCCCTTTCACAGAAGAAGCGGCTGTGCAGCGCGCAATGCCCGCCATGATGAAGCAGTTAGAGAGCAAGAGTGCAATAGAGTATGCTGCGGCCAACCCTGGCCAGCCTGTACCATGGCAGGAAGACTTGGAGGAGAGGCTCTTCCATTCTCTCTCCTCCCCTCCCCTTCCTGTTCCGGCTAAATCGAGATGAGGGGGTCACCGGCCGGGAGCTGCTGCTGCTCGGATCACCATGCAATGCCCCATTCTGGGACACAGGCATCGGCTCCTAGACAGGAGACAGCCGGCAACAAATGGGCTGCAGCTGCAAAGTGGTGAGTACAAGGCTGCTGTGTGACCGTTCAGATGCTATTTCTTACGATAGCCCCACCCACATTATCCATAGCTCCACCCCCAGAGGAGCCCTGCCTATTTTGTCAGTCCTGGGCTCCAGAATATGTGATGGCGGCCCTGATGGTTATTTGTAAGCATAAATATGTGAGCACTTACCAGATAGAGGGAGTGATCAGGCTGATCTGGATCTGTGATGTGTAGGCCGAAAAGGACCTCAGGCGGAATGACTCACTTTAATTTCTCCTTGTAGGTAGTGTGGCTTCCTTTCGCTCAGCAGCCATTTTAGTTTTCAGGAGTTTCTTTATGTCGTTAAAATGTTTCTTTACGTTCACAACTTTTCTCTTGTAGTGGCTAACTGCAGCTGTAATGGCCACTCACATTTGGAGTTTTCCCGTCACATTAGTGCGCTGGTTGTCTTTACCAAGATGGCAAGGGAATACTGGCACCATTGTCCTGATTAAGGCACCATTTTCCTCATTGGAAAAATGGACATTGCCGCCACTGGGATTATGGCCTTGCATAGAGGCAGCCTCATCCTCCTCGCCTTTCTCAAACTGGCCAACCTCACCCGCCTCCTCCAGTCACTTTACATCATTAGTGGCAACCTCCTCCAGCTGTTCCTACTGCTCCCTGATAAATGCCTCCTCCTCTCTGCCAGTGTTCCTGCAACCAGCCAAACCTCCTCCTGCCATCATGCTCAGCCTTCTCCCAGCCACTGACCTCTTTGGTGCCACTGACCTCTGCTCTTTGCCCCTCTCTTAGAAATCATCCTCTCCTTCTTGTACTCCTCACAACCTTTCAAAGCACAAAATGGTGGGTATGCCCTTTATATAGGGTGTTTGATGCATAAACTTTGGTGGACCAATAGGTGGGGGTGTTTTATTGTTTGCATTGGTTGTGATGGAATCTTAATCTCGGTTGGTCAGAAAAGCGCACATTACCGGGCCATGTGCCAGAAGGGGGCGCTTGCACGAGATGCACACACGCCCCATTCTGACAGAGCTCAACACCACCCTCCGTTGCCTCCTGCTGCTAACCTGTAGCTGCCTGCACCCCGCACTAACCCTGCCCGTCTCCTCTGGCGATTCCCTGAGAGGCGCTACATCTGTATCACGACACTTCACATGCAATTTTATTTTTTACCCCTAAAACTGCTTTTCATTACAGTTGCAAATTTGGACAAAAAAACAATATATTGCGATTTTGCATATTTACCAAAAATCACATCCTACTAAATGTCACCCAACATCTTTATCATAAGTAATCCAAATTATTTAGTCCAAAATGCTCCTGTGCTAAAAAAAAAGGAACAAATCACTTGTATACTTGTATAGTTGGTACATAGTTGCCTACCCTCCTGCATTCTGCAGGAGACTCCCTGAAATAACAGCAATCTCCCTCTCTCCCTCATTAGTCTAGCAATCTCCCTCATGTCACCTAGCCCACATTACACTGTTACATTTTTGTTGGGGGAAAAAGGAATGAGAGATAGATACAGTTACATTGAATCATCTGCACCATTTTCCAGCACTTTACCAAGTATAGTTCACAATCACTTTTCACAATCTCTCCATATATGGAACTAGACACGCCCAGTGGGTGGAGCATGACACGCCCCCTCAATGGGGCGCTGCACAAAATTCTACCAACAATTATAATCTCCCTGAAACAAGTTTTTAAAAGCAGACAAGTATGAGTTGGTTTAGCTTTGGTATTAAGTCATTGTTGATGAATGCATTTATCTTTAGCACAAGCTGTTGAGTTTTTGACATGAGCTGGCCATTTCTTGTTCTCCTACATTCTTACTTCTAAAAACAAAGTCATTCAGCCAGAATTAATATTTGTTTTATTTTATGTTGGAATGCACTCATCATGTTACACAGAAACATAAAATGTGATTAGAACCACTTTTTTTAACCATATTGTTACCTCAAACCCCATTTCATCCTTATTTATTTGTAAGGATAGCCTTATGTTTCCCATGCATGTTTAAATTGCTCTCCTGTATTAGCCTCTACCACCTCTGATGGGAGGTTATTCCACTTGTCCATTACCCTTTCTGTGAAGTAATGTTTCTTCAGATTTTCCCTGAACCTACTGTACCACCCCCCCAGTCTCAGTGCATGTTCTAATTGTTCTCTTTAATTGAAGAATATTTCCCTCCTGGACCTTGTTAAAACCCTTGATGCAGATAGAGCAGTTCTCATTAGAGCGACTCCTGGCGATAGAAACGACAATCGCCTATGTGTGCCATCCGACCAAAGGGGGCACGTGCGCATGAGATGCTTGCGAGCCCTGTTCTGTTGAAGCCCACTGCTGCCCTCTGCCGGCTCCCCGATGCTCCCCCGTCGCTGACCGCACCTCCCGACCGACGTGCTGATGGGATGCGCGAGCATCTGACCGCCAGCCTGCGCCAGCTCAGGGAATCTAGTGATTCCACAGGCTGGCTGTGCTCCATCTGTATATTTGAAAATGTCAATCATGTCTACCCTTTTCATACTCTGCGACAAACTTACATATTTTTAGCCTTTCACAACAACTGAATCACCTTAAAATGCGGCACAGAGCCAGCAAAATGCGTGGGTGAGAGGGCTGGATCATGGCTCCCTGTACAAACTATTGCCTCCCTTGATGTGACTGCTCCTACCTTTTTGCTGATGGCACTTGATCCTAACCTCCACACACTATCGAGGGCAATATATGGGCAAACCCTCAGTCCATCGATCATCCTCCAGCGCATTATACCACCACTTTTGGTACTCCACCCACACCATTGTGAGGACCACTGAATCCAAGACCAGAGGTGCCTCCAGCGGACTCCTACCCCCATGTCCAGTATCCACCCACACTATCATGAGGACAATTGGACTTCAGCATTAGAGGCCCTAGGAAGTCCTCCAGTGGTGAGACTTTATTTGCTCAATAAAAAGTGCCTCCTATTATTATAAACAGGAACTATGGAGCATTGACAAAGATTGAACAAGTACCTCCACTAAAGGAGCTGACTGTGCATCATACGAATGGAACTGTGATTACCCTGATTGTGCTATTTTATTGTTGTAATTAGAGAATTGGGTACTTGTTTCCTAGCACGGCCACAACGAGCATGATCTTGGGCATCGCAAGTAAAAAAATTGCGTTGGTCGCATAGCATGCGGGCTAAAAAATCGCATGCGATGCGACCGACGCGATGCCCGCGATTTCCCATAGGGAACAATGTTAAATGCCTCAATTTACCCAAATCAACATAGGGAACATTGTTAAATGGGCCAGAAACCCCCCAAAACACCCCTGAACAGTGAAATGGCCCCCCAAAATTAGTTAACGCCACCCCACGATGAACGTGAACCTGAAGCGTGGGGAGCGCAGCGAGCTCGCGAGGGGCGGCGGTACGCGTCCTCCGACCTTTTCATACCCCCACTATCCACATCGGCGTGGAGTTGAGAATAGATAGTGTGGCGAGTGCAGCGAGCCACGGAGCCCGAAGCGCGGCGAGGGGACGCGGATACCTTCACAGGTAAACGCGTCCCTTCGTGGGCTTCACAGGTATCCGCGTCCCCTCGCGGGGCTCGCCACGCTTCGGGCTCGGTGGCTCGCTGCGCTCGCCACACTATCTATTCTCAACTCCACGCCGACGTGGATAGTGGGGGTATGAAAATGTCAGAGGACGCGTACCGCCGCCCCTCGCGGGCTCGCTGCGCTCGCCACGCTTCGGGTTCACGTTCATTGTGGGGTGGCGTTAACTAATTTTGGGGGGCCATTTCACTGTTCAGGGATGTTTTGGGGGGTTTCTGGCCCATTTAACATTGTTCCCTATGTTGATTTGGGTAAATTGAGGCATTTAACATTGTTCCCTATGGAAAATCGCGGGCATCGCGTCTGGACCATTTAATGCTTTTTTAGCCGCCTGCGATGCGACCGACGCGATTTTGACTTTTTTCAATGCATTTCAATGGGAAATGCCCGCGACTGTGGCCGTGCTAGGAAACAAGTACCGAGAATTGTTATGTAGTTTTACTGTGTACGTGTATAATAAATGTACCAGTTACATTTTACAGACGAAACCCATACTATAATAACGCTGCATCTACAGTATTTCGATTAGTTGTGTTGTATTCTTCCTTGAAGGGACTTGACTAAATCCCTCCCTAAGCAGCTGCTTCTAGAAAAGCACCTCCTTAAGCGCCTAAAACGTACCTTTTGGTAATCTTTTTTGCCCTACGACAGAGACATGCTGATTGAGTCTGGCGCTCTCGTCACAGGCCCTCTCTGAAAACGCCTGGGAACGCCTGCATTTTTCTGGACACTCCCAGAAAACATCTGGTTACCACCCAAAAATGCAGACTTCCTGTATGTCAAATTGCGAGGGGATTGCAATTAGATTTTATCGCTATTTTTGTCCCTATTGTGGCTGGTCCATGTACAATATGATCCGTACACATCTGCTGATTGTGAATTCGCACAATTGCAATAAGCTCTGAATGACCACCCTAATTCACAAATGAAGTTAATGCCCCAAAACCTAAAATTTTCATTTGTCTTTTCCTGTGGAAAAATAAATCTAAAAACAACAAAATTTTATTTTTTTTTAACCAAAAAGTTTTTAACAGGAAAAGAATCATTGCAATACAAAAATATTACAATCAAATAATGCAACATAATCTGTTATAGACAGTAAGACATAAATTAGACAATGGTATTCTATGCCTATAGTAACACATTGCAGATATTTTTAATAAATCAAGGGTTAAACAAAATCGGTCAAAAATAATAATGTATTAAAAAGGAGGACAGTTACTTAAAGATTCCAAAAGATACCATGAGGTGTGTGAGAGTGGTTTTAAGGGCTAGTTTCAAGGGAAGCATATGGACATATGGCAATCTTGTGTCAAAAAACTTACTAGTTCTTTCTGTCCAGTCCATCGTGAACAAATAAGATATTTTGGGGAATGACAAGGACATGGGGGATGGGTCTGGAGAGATCCATTGAGATGTTTTATAAATGGTCGCTGCACGCTCAACCAATTAGCAGCAGTCTGAGTGTGAGGCCTCTGATTGGCTGAGAGCCACGATAGGTCATCCTCGTCGCCCGCCCCCCCCCCCCCCCCCCCGAATTGGGCAGCGTCTCCCTGAAGTGGAGACGGGCAGGGAGACGCTGCCCACCGCCGTGATATTGGGACGCGCGTGTGCCAGTCCCTATCGCCGGCGCTCACCCGAGAAGGTCGATCTGGCGGGCGCTGACAATGAATGAGCAGCGCTACATCTGTACTGTATATTAATATACAGAAGCCTAATGGCCATATTGTGTGATACACTGCACCAAAATATACAGATTGAGCGCCTCTCGTTCAGTGCTGGGGCTCACCAGAATGCCCCCACTGGCGAGCCGGCGCTAAATCTGACTGGGACTCGCGAGTGTCCCAGACGCAAGTGCAACCCAGTTACCATGCGGGCTGGGATGCGAATCATGCCCGTCTCCACTTCAGGGAGATGGGCAGGGTTAGGGGGGGAATGAGGAAGTGGGGTCAGCATTGGGTACCGGCAACGAGGTGGCGAGGACCCGGGGGGAGCTCTGGTTGAAGGCGATGCACGTGCATCTTGTGCGTGCGGATCAAGTTCCGGTGGCTGGCGGGGGCTGGTGGCTGGCGATCCGACCACCAGCCCCTGCAAAGATTAAAATCGCTCTATCTGTATAATAAAGAGATTATTACTAGACACATGATTTCCCAGCACGCACTGTTTTAAACATGCACTATTTTCATACTGTTTGTCTCATGTATGTATTTTTATATATATATATTTTGCAGCTTTTTAAAGGTTACATTTTATTGTAATTCTCTTTCTTCTGGTGCACCATACCCAGACAAATTATTTTCTATCCAGTTTAGCTATCTTAGTCAATTTGTGTCTGTGGTAGTATACCCATGTATATATATTAAAAATGACTGTCTTTCTACAAAAATAAATTGACAGGGGTCCTAACAATATTTTTGTCATTCAGAACACACAGTATTGTGCGAAAAAACACAAAATCTCTTACTTCAAACAAGCACACCTCAAATGGTTATCCACCGATAAGATGGACTCTGGTTAGATAAAATTAAGACCCAAGTAGAGTCATACCAACAGGATCTCTTGACTTTCAAACAAAAAAATATTAGATGCTGTAACTACTGATTCTCAAACTCATACATAGTTTATCGTTGGTTAAACTGGTGAAATCTCTGACAGGCGGGGCTGTCCGACACACACTTTCGAAGAACTAAAGGTAATTGCCACAGTCAATATCTCTTGGCTACCTCCTCTGGTCGTCAATATATGGATTCCAAATGAAAATGGTAGTGAACACCAGTCTTTTTTAGATCTAGCACACTATCCTCCTTTCCAAAAAAGAGGATCAGGCACCATCAGAGGAGGGTTGGCACCAAGAAAAAGATTGAGAGAACCCAAGAGTTATAACTTATTTTTAACTTGTTGTCCTATCCACTCAATGAAATTGAGAAATCAGTATTATCATTGGGCCTGACTTTTATACCAACTACGGCCTTCGACCCTTTTGAGTGGATGGTAGATAATTACCATTTTGGCAGGAAACTTTGCCTGAATTAACATTTTGCTAACTCCGCTTTTGCTGGTGCTGTGGGTGATAGTAGACAATTATCAAGACCTAGCACCTTTGACCCAGTGTCTAATAACCACAGCATCCACTCATTTCTTAGAATAACAGAATCAGAGATGAATTCCCAAGTTACGATTAAGCCAAAATATTACAATCTAACATTCCCCCAGTGACAGGCAATGGCTAGCCTGCCTGCCATTCCTGCAGTTGTCATTCACCCCACTGACAAAGGCAGGGCGGTGATACTGCAGGATTGGCAGGACTATGATTTTGAGATTAGACGTTAAGGGGGAAATTTACTAAAGGAAATTTGTAAAAAATAGGTGGATTTGTATACAGAAATACACTTATTTTTGACATTTACTATCCCGAAAATACGGCAATTCGTATTCATATTGATAGCACATCAATACGACTACAAATTGCCATATTTTCGGGATAGTAAATGTCAAAAATAAGTGTATTTCTGGATACAAATACACCTATTTTTTTACAAATTTTCTTTAGTAAATTTCCCCCTAACTCTCTGACACATCAATTTATACGAATTTGGATTTTAATCACACAGTTCTATCAAGCTAAAAGTGGATGGTGTCATTGATATGGCTTTGAGTCAAGCATCGATTGATACTAAAACTGTTTCGAATGTGGAATTCCTTGTGACTCCTACAGTATTTTGTATACCCTCCCTAATTTGCACAAGGTGGCCCCATCCTATGCCAACCTACGGTATACATGAATTGGTACAAGCAGACATACTGTACATTATACCAAAGTTCCGTGCCCAGCTCATCTGTTATTTACGTTATGTTGACGTTGTCTTTTTGATTTGCTAGGGAACACAGGATCAGTTTTTATTAATAGTTTGGCTCAATATGGTATATGAACCAATATAGTTCACACATGCCCACAGCCAGCACTCAGTAGATTTCCCTGATGTTACGGTGTTTCGGGAAGCTTACCAACAAGGATATACACTCTTTCGTAAAAGTACAGACCGGAACACGCTGTTACAAGCTAAGAGCCAACACCCAGTTAGACTCAAAGAAAGTCTACCCATATCACAGTTCTTGCGAGTGTTAAGGACTAACTCCTCAGCCATCTCGCAAACTGTCAGATTGCAGAAATGAAAGAACGTTTTTTACAGCGGGGGTACTCATGTAACGTCATTGAGAGATGCCTTATCAAGGCCCAATATCGGTTTGCACACCTGATGGTCCAAACCAAAACTATTAACACCAAAGAGACAGCACAACTTGTTAGGGTGGGCAGCTATGCTCATACTGAATATACCACACAGAAGATCTATATAAAAAGCTTTGGCCACTGTTTATGAGTGATCCAGCACTGAAATTGCAGAGATCAGGTCCGCCTATGAATTAATACCGCCGCGGCCTGAACTTACAACAGATGTTGATGAGACCTACACTATATCCACCACTTGGCACAGGCCTACATCTCCTGATGTGCTGGATGTTCCAATTTCCACATAGTGATTACTAGCACTTCGATTAAACATCCACATAATGGCAGTAGGATTAACATCAGACACAGACTCACATGCACAGGCTCATTTGTGGTGTATGTTTTGATCTGTCTGTACACACTCTAATATGTTGGGATGATGACCAGGCCCTTCCGGGACAGAATGGTTAACCATCATTATTCGATCCGTACAGCGTTATCTACAGGCATGTCTATAAACCAGTGGCCAAACACTATCCTGCAATGGGCCACCAAGTGGCCACACTACGGTGCATATTGGTGGATAATGTACACAAACCAGTTAGGGGTGGGAACCGGACATCGCTACTTCCTCATCTGGAATCATGTTGGATAAATAGGCTGAGTATCATCTTGCCTAGGGGACTTAATGAAAACAATCCACTTACAGTAACTGCTTCCTCTTATCCTGAGTGCTGTCTGCGGACATGGGGGAACTTTTGATACTGAGTCACTGACCCTCTTGAGCCACTTGCCATGAGCCCATGGGAGCACTGAGACATCTAGGTGGTTATTGTACCATTGATAGGGAACTTTTGTGCCATTTTTTGCCTAATGAGGACTATATTTGTACATATGTATAGCTGTTATGATTATTATTTTTCTATATTTTTTGTATTTTATTTTATGTATTGTTGTTATTATTATATATTTTTGGTTATATGTATAGCATGTAAAATCAATATAATTTATAATTATATATGGATGCTGGCCAGTAAGTGGACTTACCTTTAGATGGTCGTTTGCATATTAGATTTTTCCAGAGGTGATTTATTATGATATATAGGGTTTTTGTGTGTTGCGCAATTAGCAGCAGCTGGCATGGGGGTAGTCACTCCCCAATATAAAGCTACGGGAATAAAAGTATGTATTGTGCCAGTGCTGGCTGAAATGAATTTGCAAGATGGTTATAAAATTAAATATAAATTTTAATAACTACACATGACAAAAAAAAAAAAACATTTATCTAAAAAGTGCCACAGTGTGCATATAAATAATAATCTAGAATATTGCAATTTTTAGACTGACTGATGTCTTAGTCAGACATGAGGAAAGCACATTCAAGTTCCCACTGGATGTATTGAATATTACCAATCCACACTGTGGGGGTTATTCTAGTTCACTCTTTCTGACAAAATCCTTCTTAGATGGACAAAACCATGTGCACTGCAGGGGGGCAGATGTAAAATGTGCAGAGAGAATTAGATTTGGCTGAGTTATTTTGTTTCTGTGCAGGGTAAATACTGGCTGCTTTATTTTTACACTGCAATATAGATCTCACTTTGAAGTAAAACCCCGCCCAAATCTAATTCTCTCTGCACGTTACATCTGCCCCACCTGCAGTGCACATGGTTTTGTCCATCTAAGAAGGATAGTGTCAGAAAGAGTGAACTAGAATAAGGCCCTGTGTTGGAGTAGATGCTGGATGTGAAGAGCATTAGAGGATAGAGATGTAAAATCTTACGTTTTTTAGAAGCAATGTCTCCCTTGTATCCTCATGAGTGTCTTTCAGACAGTAGCCAGGAATCTCTGGGTTCTCATACCGTGGTACAGTGGCGTAGCTACAGGGGTCGCAGCGGTCGCAACTGCGACCGGGCCCCTGAGCCAGGGGGGCCCAACCCCCGCCACTGTCCGGCCGTCCTGGAAGAGGGTATCCAAATGTACCGTTTTTTTGCAGTGTCCCTGAAAAAGGATTCCTCCTCCAGACTGTACCGCTCGGCTCAGCAGCCTGTGCGGTGCCCGGCTCTCCCCTTCTGAGGTTCCGTTCCCAAGAGTGCTTTGCGGCGCCGGCGGGCATTGCATGACGTCATGACGTCGCGTGCCACCAGCGCCGCACCCTGCGCACAGTCAGTGCACTCGTCAGGGGACGGATGAGAGAGTAACTGTCTGCCCAGCCTCACTGCGATCATGTGAGGCCAGATAGTGTGAGGTGGCCGGCCAGGGCGCGCATGAGGGGGGATCTCTCCAGGAGGGACCGGTTCCGGAGCCAGCCGCTGCCTGCAAAGCAACGTTTGAGAGAGGAGTCTCATCTGCAGCAAGACGCTGTAAGTCACACAGTATTAAACGTCTAATGTATCCAGCCTGGCCATGTTCCACCTTTCTGCAGTGTCTGACAGTGACCTGGTGGCTTAGTTTTTATAAGTGGGCTGCTGGCATATTAAATCAGTTTATTATATTTAATATACTTAAAAAAAAAAAAGTATATTAAATATATGCTGATTTAATATGCCAGCAGCCCACTAAGCCACCGTCTAACAAAGTCACAGTGACATGCAAGCTTAGTAGTGGGCTGCTGGCATATTAAATAAGTATATTTGATATACTTATTTAATATGTAGTAGTACTAATATATATATATATATATATATATATATATATATATATATATATATATATATATATATATATATATATATACACACAACTAGAAAATGTACACATTGTAGTAACCCAGAGCAACAGACCGAGATTTTAATTTTGTTGTATGTAGGGGGGCCCCAAGCTGACCTTTCGCACCAGGGCCCATGAACCCTTAGCTACGCCCCTGCCGTGGTAACTGTATGCTGGATTAGGAACAGATGCCATGTCCCAAAAGAAGTGTCCAGTCGGAGTTAGGGCTTATTCACAGCGATAAATCGGTGGATGTAATGAAGATTTATTATGGTATACCATATGGGGTATGGATCATAGTATAGACAGCAACTAGGTCGACAAGCATTAGATCAACACCACTAGGTCGACATGCATAAAGGTTGACACAGTCAACATGGACACTAAAAAAGTGCACCGCGCCCACACGCATGGCTCACTACACTTGCCATGCTTCGGGCACGGAGCCTCGCTATGCTCGGCAAACTATTGTATTTTCCCTGCCATCTAGTGGATGGTAGGGCATGAAATAACACCTGTATACAGAAGAATAAAAGTCGATGTTCTTGTGCGCTAAAGCAGCCTATGGAGAGTTCAAACTAAAAATGGTGACCCAAACACCATCAAATACGCAGAAAGACAACAATAGGCAGATTGTCCTCTCCACTGGCGCTCTGGCAGGATGGTACCTCCCTTAAATTTGAGGTACGGTCCTCTTCTCCCAAAAAGTGATAGCAAGGTGTATTAATAAATACCATACATCCCTCAAGGTACAGTGACGCTCCTCTTCTCCGCCTCTGTAAATAGCAATCTGTGTCACCAAGATTTTGGTCCCTTCTGATAGATGGGTGGTCAATTAAGCTCTCCCCAAAAAGGAATACAGAAAATGGCAAAAATAGTATAATACTTTCCATGAAATAACACCTGTTGGCACATGTCGGCTCAAAAAAAAAACACCCCATGTCGACCTTTTGACTGTCAACCTAATGCCCTGTCGACCTAACCCATGTAGACCTTCATGCATGTTGACCTAGTGGTGTCGATCTAATGCTTGTCGACCTTATGCTTGTCAACCTAGTCACCGTATACCACCATACGACCTATTGGGTATTAAACAGGTCCACATTAGAAGTATGTTTATTTAAAAGTGGTGCAATAAGAAGCCTCTATGAGTATGTGACATACATTTGGGCTGGTATATGCTAGGAGAAAGGTATGTGTTGAACGTGTACATTATTTTTATACTTTTAAGCCACCATAATTTGATTTACACAGCTACAGATGGAGCGCCTCTCATTCAAGTCACAGCATACCAGGTCAATTTCATAGCCAACTGTAGTAACAGGCAGCAGCATACAGGTTCCTACCATAGCTCACACCTCGGCCTAATTGCTTGGGCAGCTAATCCACCATCAAGAGCATTTACTTTCTGCCCTGGAAACACTTATTTCAGGAGAGCACAGGTGCTGCTGATTACACAACCCTGCGGCTACTACTGTACTTCCAGACCAGCTAATTTGGTGGTATTTTTACAGCATGTCTTTAATATTTAATTACCAGCTATTAGACCAGCTATGTAAACAGCAACAACAAAAAAAAACTACAACAGAGAACTATACATAAAATAAACACATAAAGCGATAATGTATTTCAATAATTTTTAAAGATATCAGTGATCAGCGAGGAATGAAGCACAGCTGGTAATATCGCGGGAAATTCCCAAATCCACTCTGTAGTGGTGTTAAGTCTATTTCTTCTATGTCCACTGGGGATCTGAGGTTGAAGTTCTGTAAAATGGTGGTAAAAATGAGGAATAGTTCTGTTTTTGCCAGTCCTTCTCCGAGACACACCCTTTTCCCTAAGGGATAAAATATAATATATTTTTTTAAGGATAAAGCAGCTAATTGTCTACAATCTCAGTTATCAGCAATGGTAACATTAACATTATGGACAAGATGTAATAGGGTCTGATCTGATCCCTGATTGGCTGTAGGCATCTCCATGAAGATGCTTTCAGCCAGTCAGGGCTGAGCTGGGTCCCCAGCATGAAGGGTAGTGGAATTCCATGTGACGTCAGTCACAGGCTCTACCATCTAAATGGGAGAGAGGAAGGATATGTAATAAAGTTTTACTATTCTGTGTGTGTGTCTTTATTTTAACATTGTTTTTACAGGTGAACTATAAGTGTAAGGGGCCCATTAATGCCCCACATGCGGGGCAGGCCTTCTGTAAAAAGTAATGTTTTTAATCTAATTTTTAAACTCATTTTATCAGCCCAGCATCCACTGCCCAAGGATGCCGGGGACAGCCCCGGGCTTCAGTCCTGGACAGGTGAAGCCTGGGGGGACCCCTTGATTGGGGGGTTCCCACTCTCCCAGATACCCCTTCCAGGGCTGACCAGCCATGGTTATCATGTTTCAGCCAGGGGACCACATGTAAAAAGTGCCCCCGGTTGTGGCATGAGGCTGGCTGTTGGAGGCCGGTGCTGGTTCCAAAATATGGGGAACCCCCAGTTTTTTGTCCTCTGTATTTTTGGCACCAAGACCAGTCCAAGAGCCTGGTACCGGTTTCTTAAATAAAGGGAACCCCAGGACCCCCCCTGTATTTGGGGAACCAGAACCAGGACTGGCTCAATGACCCTAGGGCCGGCTATGTTTGGGGGTGGGGGGCCCCATGTAATTTTTTTTAAATGTTAACTTTAGAACACTTTAGAACCATGCACAGATCACACTGACCGGTAATGAGCTTTCTTATTTTATACCCCGTGGATGCCTATTACAGATCGAAGAGGACACAAGCTATGCCGGAGACCACAGTAAGTATAATTTTATTCCACAGGTACCGCTAGGATACTACTGGAGAAGTAATACAGCTATTGATTGACTGCTCTTGATATTTGTTTAATAGTATATTTGTATCTCTTATGCATATTGATAGCAGTCGGGGCATTTTGAGAACATTGGTGAATGGTTACTGGTTTTGCAATATGTATTTATATACTATGTATTTATCTTGTTTTGCGTTTAGATTGCTTTACAATGTTCTTATTATTTTTGTATATACATTTATATAAGTATTTATATGATCGTGTTTTATCTTTATTTGTATTATTGAATGTTTTGGTGGCTGGTTGCTAGGTGACGTCTTTATCCGTCCCGACGCTCCGAGCGTCTCTCCACCTCCTCGATTTGTGGCGGCCAGCGTGTCTCTGTTCACTTGGTAGTTTGCTTATTTAAGGTGAGTGTGTTTTTGTATATTTCATATATTGAAGACGGTATAATTAAATACCGAAAATGATGAAGTACATATGAATACTTGTCGTTATTGAACCAGCAACGTGAGTGCCACTGTTAAAGTGATTTTGTATTGGACTATCCGGGTTGTTAATCGGAACACTTTATGGGGGCACCCATTCAAGTTTACCGCGTTTTGTGAGTGCTGGATGCTATACATACATACATACATGCATACATACATATATATATATATATATATATATATATATATATATATATATATATACACACACAATGTTCCCAGGTAGGTAGAACTTCCAAATAGCATGTTTATTACCTCAAGATAATAAACATGCTATTTGGACCTAAGCTGCAGTGACATGCTCGTTTCTGGGGAAGTTCTACCTACCTGGGAACATTGTCCATATGTTATTTAAGCTAAGGCACGCAGCAAAGCTGACCAGTCGTGGTGAGTGCCAACCCGACCCCTTTGTGTATACAGGTTGAGTATCCCTTATCCAAAATGCTCGGGACCAGGAGAATTTTGGATAACGGATTATTCCGTATTTCGGAATATTTTAATATTTCAATGATGTATTTTGAAGTATCTTGCATTTATGCTGTATAAACACATAATATACACACAAATATATTTTATTACCACATAAAATACACACAAATATATTTTAATTGTTCAAAAAACAAGGTTTCAAAACGTGAAACAAAATGTGTGTACTATCTCAGATATTGAATTTGAATGCCAAGCAATCATTGTCTTGCACATATATAGTGCCAGTTACATATCATGTCCCCAGTGATGCTGTTACAAATGTCCCCAGTAAGTTTTTAGCAAAAAAAAAATTTTTTTTTCACTTTCTGGAATGTCCGTATTTCGGAATAATTCGGATAACGGATATTCGGATACGGGATACTCGACCTGTATATATATATATATATATATATATATATATATATATATATATATATATATATATATCACACCCTGATGAAAAATGTGATAATACATTTGAAACCTCGGTTTATCAGAATTGGCTATTGAGTCGTTTGTTTTGGAGTGCCACCCACCTGCTTGCTGTTATATATATATATATATATATATATATATATATATATATATATATATATATATGGTACTTGTTTCCTATCTGGGCGCCCACTAAGTAAATTGAGCACCATGCTATTCTCCGTAGTGAAATCTGATCGCATCGCATCGTACACATACACGATATTGAACGATGCGATGCGATGCGATGCGATCCGATTCGATTTCCCATAGGAAACAATGTTAAATGGCTCAATTTAGCCAAATTATCATAGGAACAATAGTAAATGGGCCAAAAACACCCCTGAACATTGAAATGTCCCCCCAAAAGTAGTTGACGCCACCCCACCATCAACGTGAACCCGAAGCGTGGCGAGCGCAGCGAGCCCGCGAGGGTCGGCGGTACGCGTCCTCCGACCTTTTCATGCCCTACTATCCACTAGGGCGTGGAGTGAGAATAGAATAGTGTGGCGAGCGCAGCGAGCCACCGAGCCCGAAGCGTGGCGAGCGCAGCGAGCCCCGCGAGGGGACGCGGATACCTTCACAGGTAAACGCGTCCCTTTGCGGGCTTCCCAGGTGTCCGCGTCGCCATGGACACCTGGGAAGCCCGCGAGGGGACGCGTATAACTGTGAAGGTATCCGCGTCCCCTCGCGGGGCTCGCTGCGCTCGCCACGCTTCGGGCTCGGTGGCTCGCTGCGCTCGCCACACTATTCTATTCTCACTCCACGCCCTAGTGGATAGTAGGGCATGAAAAGGTCGGAGGACGCGTACCGCCGCCCCTCGCGGGCTCGCTGCGCTCGCCACGCTTCGGGTTCACGTTGATGGCGGGGTGGCGTCAACTACTTTTGGGGGGACATTTCAATGTTCAGGGGTGTTTTTGGCCCATTTACTATTGTTCCTATGATAATTTGGCTAAATTGAGCCATTTAACATTGTTTCCTATGGGAAATCGGATCGCATCGCATCGCATCGTTCAATATCGTGTATGTGTACGATGCGATGCGATCCGATTTCAGTACGGTGCCATACGTAGAAAACCTGGGCGCCCAGATAGGAAACAAGTACCATATATATTTATTATATATATTGCTATTTTTCCGCTGGAACACCGTTACTGAAGTTCCATTGAAAAATGACCTCATCAGGAATGGTGTTCCTGGACTTCTAACCAGCGGCGGTACAACTTCCACAGACTCCGCGGTGGCTGAGTGAATTGAGTTCCGGCGACTTGTTTGCCCAGGTCAGCCCCTGCCTCCGAGTCCATAGACGCACGTCACGTCACTGTGCAGTGCGTATACATAGTGTAACACACTGGTAACTTCCGCCCGTGGCCTGCCTGGGACACGCGCACTCCCACATCACAGTGTGTGGCATACAGTATGTATAATGGATATCACGGTGTGTGGCATATGTATAATGGGCACCTCAGTGTGTGGCATATGTATAATGCGTATCATGGTGTGTGGCATATTTATAATGGACATCACGATGTGTGACACATGTATAATGTGCATCACGGTGTGTGACATATGTATAATGTGCATCACGGTGTGTGACATACAAGGGCGTAACTACCATAGGTGCAGGGGGTGCAACTGCTATGGGGCCCAGAGCTGAAGAGGTTCCAATTTGCCTGTCAAAGTATCATGTGCTGTATACATTTTTTAGCATTAGGTGATAAATAGGGGCCCTTGAAAACTTTTGCTATGGGGCCCACATGTATCTAGTTACGCCACTGGTGACATATTTACAATGGGCATCACAGTGTGTGGTATATGTAGAATGTGCATCACGGTGTGTGGCATTTGTGTAATGGAGCATTTGGTGGTGCTCCAAAAAATGTCACTCCGGGTGCTAGTAGGCCTCACTCTGTTTGAAGCTCCACCCCCGCAAAAGCTCCACCTACATATCTGCCTATTGTGCTGTGTGGGGCATGGCCAGCTCTCTATGAGCTGCTGCCCATGACCCATTTTCCCTCTGTCTCTGTAAAGAGATGCTGTGCACAGCGAGTGACAGGGGGACTCCCTACAATATATATATACTAGGTGATTAATCGCGCCCTACGGGCGCTCTTCACACCGTCGTAAGGGGCTGCGCCCCCTTAATTTGTGAACGTTTGTATATGAGAAATATGGTTAGAATTGTATGAAAGATGCCCTGTATTGCAACTTAGGTGTCCGCGAATCGCGGGAGGGGGGGTCACGGAGGGTGCCGCAAATTGCAGGAGGGGGGGTTGCGGGGGGTGCCGCGAATTGCAGGAGGGGGGGTTGTGGGGGGGTGGATGTTGCGAATCGCGGGAGGGGAGGGATTGCAGAGAATCGCGGGAGGGGGGTCGCGGGGTGGGTTGCCGCAAATCGCGGGAGGGGGGTTACGGGGGCGGGGGTTGCGGCGAATCATGGTAGGGGGGGTCGCGGGGGGTGTGCCGTGAATCACGGGAGGGGGGGTCACGGGGTGGGGTGCCGAGAATCGCGGGGGGGGTGTGTGTGTGCCGTGAATCGCGGGAGTGGGGGTTGCGGGGGGGGGGTGGGGGGTGTGACGCAAATCGCCACAAGAAAAAATCAACACAGAAAGGTCAACACATGTAAATGTTGACATAAGTGTGGCACTTCATTGGTGTCCATGTCGACACATGAGAATGAATATGAAAACATTCAAAAAATGAAAAAAAAAACTTCAAAAACTCATGTCAACCTTTTTCATTGTCGACCATAGCCGTGTCAGTGTTTTCCATGTGCAATTTAATTCTGGAGCTGCCGCGAATCGCGGGGGGGGGGTGCCGCGAATTGCGGGAGGGGGGGTCACGGGGGTGGGTGCCGCAAATCGCGGGAGGGGGGGTTACGGGGCGGGGGTTGCGGCGAATCATGGGAGGGGGGGTCGCGGGGGTGTGCCGTGAATCACGGGAGGGGGGGTCACGGGGTGGGGTGCCGAGAATCGCGGGGGAGGTGTGTGTGTGTGTGCCGTGAATCGCGGGAGTGGGGGTTGTGGGGGGGGGTGGGGGGTGTGTGACGCAAATCGCCACAAGAAAAAATCAACACAGAAAGGTCAACACATGTAAATGTTGACATAAGTGTGGCACTTCATTGGTGTCCATGTCGACACATGAGAATGAATATGAAAATATTCAAAAAATGAAAAAAAAAAACTTCAAAAACTCATGTCAACCTTTTTCATTGTCGACCATAGCCATGTCAGTGTTTTCCATGTGCAATTTAATTCTGGAGCTGCCGCGAATCACGGGGGGTGCCGCGAATTGCGGGAGGGGGGGGGGTCGCGTGGTTGGGTGCCGCGAATCGCGGGAGAGCGGGGTTCACAGGGGTTCCGGTGGGGGGTTGCCGCGAATTGCGGGTAGTGGGGTGTCACGGGGGGTGCCGCGAATCGCGGGAGTTGCGGGGGTGTGTGACGCGAATCGCCACAAGAAAAAATCAACACAGAAAGGTCAACACATGTAAATGTTGACATAAGTGTGCCACTTCATTGGTGTCCATGTCGACACATGACAATGAATATGAAAACATTCAAAAAATGAAATAAATCTTCAAAAACTCATGTCAACCTTTTTCATTGTCGACCATAGCCGTGCCAGTGTTTTGCATGTGCCATTTAATCCTGGGGCTGCCGCGAATCGCGGGGGGGGTTGCGGGGGGTGGGTGCCGCGAATCGCGGGAGAGCGGGGTTCATGGGGGTTCCGGTGGGGGGTTGCCGCGAATTGCGGGAGGGGGGGGGTCGCGGGGGGGGTGCCGGGGTGCCGCGAATCGCCGGAGGGGGGATGCGGGGGGTGTGACGCGAATCGCCACAAGAAAAAAATCAACACAGAAAGGTCAACACATGTAAATGTTGACATAAGTGTGGCACTTCATTGGTGTCCATGTCGACACATGAGAATGAATATGAAAATATTCAAAAAATGACAAAAAAACTTCAAAAACTCATGTCAACCTTTTTCATTGTCGACCATAGCCATGTCAGTGTTTTCCATGTGCAATTTAATTCTGGAGCTGCCGCGAATCACGGGGGGGTGCCGCGAATTGCGGGAGGGGGGGTCGCGGGGGTGGGTGCCGCGAATCGCGGGAGGGCGGGGTTCACAGGGGTTCCGGTGGGGGGTTGCCGCGAATTGCGGGAGGTGGGGGGTCACGGGGGGTGCCGCGAATCGCGGGAGCGGAGGTTGCGGGGGTGTGTGACGCGAATCGCCACAAGAAAAAATCAACACAGAAAGGTCAACACATGTAAATGTTGACATAAGTGCGCCACTTCATTGGTGTCCATGTCGACACATGACAATGAATATGAAAAAATAAAAAAAATTGAAAATAAATCTTCAAAAACTCATGTCAACCTTTTTCATTGTCGACCATAGCCATGTCAGTGTTTTGCATGTGCCATTTAATCCTGGGGCGGCTGCGAATTGCGGGGGGGGGGGGTGCCGCGAATAACGGGAGGGGGGTCGCAGGGGGGGTGCCGCCAATCGTGCAAGGGGGGGTCGTGGGGGGGTTCTTTTTGCCGCGAATCGCGGGAGGGAGGTCGCGGGGGGGGGGTGTTTTTCCGCGATTCGGGGGGGGGGTCACGGGGGAGGGTGCCGCGAATCGCGGGAGTTGCGGGGGTGTGTGACGCGAATCGCCACAAGAAAAAATCAACACAGAAAGGTCAACACATGTAAATGTTGACATAAGTGTGCCACTTCATTGGTGTCCATGTCGACACATGACAATGAATATGAAAACATTCAAAAAATGAAATAAATCTTCAAAAACTCATGTCAACCTTTTTCATTGTCGACCATAGCCGTGCCAGTGTTTTGCATGTGCCATTTAATCCTGGGGCTGCCGCGAATCGCGGGGGGGGTTGCGGGGGGTGGGTGCCGCGAATCGCGGGAGAGCGGGGTTCATGGGGGTTCCGGTGGGGGGTTGCCGCGAATTGCGGGAGGGGGGGGGTCGCGGGGGGGGTGCCGGGGTGCCGCGAATCGCCGGAGGGGGGGATGCGGGGGGTGTGACGCGAATCGCCACAAGAAAAAAATCAACACAGAAAGGTCAACACATGTAAATGTTGACATAAGTGTGGCACTTCATTGGTGTCCATGTCGACACATGAGAATGAATATGAAAATATTCAAAAAATGACAAAAAAACTTCAAAAACTCATGTCAACCTTTTTCATTGTCGACCATAGCCATGTCAGTGTTTTCCATGTGCAATTTAATTCTGGAGCTGCCGCGAATCACGGGGGGGTGCCGCGAATTGCGGGAGGGGGGGTCGCGGGGGTGGGTGCCGCGAATCGCGGGAGGGCGGGGTTCACAGGGGTTCCGGTGGGGGGTTGCCGCGAATTGCGGGAGGTGGGGGGTCACGGGGGGTGCCGCGAATCGCGGGAGTGGAGGTTGCGGGGGTGTGTGACGCGAATCGCCACAAGAAAAAATCAACACAGAAAGGTCAACACATGTAAATGTTGACATAAGTGTGCCACTTCATTGGTGTCCATGTCGACACATGACAATGAATATGAAAAAATAAAAAAAATTGAAAATAAATCTTCAAAAACTTATGTCAACCTTTTTCATTGTCGACCATAGCCATGTCAGTGTTTTGCATGTGCCATTTAATCCTGGGGCGGCTGCGAATTGCGGGGGGGGGGGGTGCCGCGAATAACGGGAGGGGGGTCGCAGGGGGGGTGCCGCCAATCGTGCAAGGGGGGGTCGTGGGGGGGTTCTTTTTGCCGCAAATCGCGGGAGGGAGGTCGCGGGGGGGGGTGTTTTTCCGCGATTCGGGGGGGGGGTCACGGGGGAGGGTTTGCCGCGATTCGCGGGAGGGGGGGGTCGCGGGGTGGTGGTTATGCCGCGAATTGCGGGAGGGGTCGTGGGGGGGTTCTTTTTGCAGCGAATCGCGGGAGGGGGGGTCGCGGGGTATTTTTGCTGCGAATCGCGGTAGGGGGGGTCGCGGGGGAGCGGGTGTTTTTGACGCGAATCGCGGGAGGGGAGGTTTTGCCGCAAATCGCGGGAGGGGGGCGCTCACCTGGTGGCTGTGGAGTAGCAGTGCTGGGCAACATGGGAAGGCAGTGGGTGTCTGGCACTGTCTGTGGGCTCACTGGGCTGGTTCTCTGTCATATACCTCCCAACATGACCCTCTCCAGGAGGGACACAATGCTCTGTTTCTAGACTTCCCCTTAATGTATGATTGCCATCACCTGTTTTAAACAGGTTAATTTCTCAGAAAGGTGTTCAGCACAGATGAAGGCAATCACACATTAAGAGGAAAGTCCAGGAACAGAGCGTTATAGACACAGACACCCACTTTGAGTGACAGATGTAGCCAAATATATAGGAGATATATATATATATATATATATACACACACACACATATATATATATATATATATATATATCTATAGATAGATAGATAGATAGATAGATACTGTATATTGCTAATAAATGTTTACATTAACATTCCAGTTGTTCTATTGGTAGCTTCAGTTGTGAGCTACTTACCTGAAGAGAAAGGCATAAATGCATCATTCCGATGGAAGTTTCCTTTATCATCCAAAAAATGCCCTGGATTAAACTGATCAGGGTATAGAAATTGTTTGGGGTCACGTAGAACAGAACTCAGCATTGTATAGACAGTGGTGTCCTAGGAATACAGTCAATGAGAAATGCATTAATCCACAAATTATCAATGAGGCAGGTGGGGAAGATGTAACATGTGCAAAGAGAGTTAGATTTGGGTGAGCTATTGGCCTTTATTCAGATCTGATCGCAGTACAAATTTGTTCTCAAAATGGGCAAAACCATGTGCACTGCAGGTGGGGCAGATGTAACATGTGCAGAAAGAGTTAAATTTGGGTGGGGGTGTGTTGAAATATAAATGAAACGTAAATATAATGCAGCCAGTATTTACCCTGCACAGAAACAAAATAACTCACATAAATCTAACTCTTTCTATACATGTTACATCTGCCCCACCTGCAGTGCACATGGTTTTGCCCATTTTGAGAACAAATTTGTAATGCAATCAGATCTGAATAAGGACCATTATGTTTCTATGTAGGGTAAATACTGGCTGCTTTGTTTTTACACTGCAATATAGATATAGATATCGTTTTGAAGCACACACCCCACCCAAATCTAATTCTCTCTCTGCACGTTACATCAGCCCCACCTACAGTGCACATGGTTTTGTCCATTAGCCAACCTGAATCACCCCCTTAAAAAAATACAATGCCTGTGAATTTAGGCAATGGTTGCATACCCTCCAACATGACCCTCTCCATTAGGTTCAAAATGCTCTGTTCCTCTACTTCCCTCTTAATTTATGATTGCTGTCACCTGTGTTGAACTAGTTCATTTATAAGAAAGGTGTGTCACCACAGATGATGGCAATCATATAAGTAAGAGTGAAGTCCTGGATTAAAGCATTTTGCACCTAATGGAATGGGTCATGTTGGAGGGTATGTGGTTGGTGATGCCAAAAGATCAGACTCCAACAGTTACTTTTGTAAAGCAGTGTATAAACTGAAGGCAGATACCAAAATACTGTTACAAAACTATGTTTTTAATTTCACATTTTCCATAAAACCCTCCAAAGATTTTCTATAATTTAATACACACCAGCCCTGATTCTGGTACAAAACTATTTCTGAGGGGGAAGGGGTTGGGGCAGATATTATAGGACCATATGCACTAAGCTTCAAAAGTGATCAAATGGAGAGTGATAAACAGCCAGCCAATCAGCACCTACCTGCCATGCCACAGACTGTGTTTGAAAAATGTCAGGCAGGAGCTGATTGGTTAGTTGTTTATCACTCGCCATTTTTTCACTTTTGAAGCTTAGTGCATGTGTCCATAAATGAATCAATGCAGCCTCCGGCACTCCTGCCACCCCCGATGGGGTTTGTGGCGGCACTCCTGATGAAGGGGAAACTCTCCACAAAACGTTGAAGTGTTTGCGGTCTCAATACACGTTTTGCTGTGCATATATATATATATATATATATATGTCGTAGGGAGTCCCCCTGTCACTCGCTGTGCACAGCATCTCTTTACAGAGACAGAGGGAAGATGGGTCACGGGCAGCAGCTCATAGAGCGCTGGCCATGCCCCACACAGCAATTTTTTAGGAGCGCATATTGTAGATCGCACGCAGGAGTCCCGACCCCACTGATTTTAAAAGTTGGGAGGTATGCATACATACTGTACTTACACACATAGCATACCTGCTCACTGCAGACACAAACACACACATAGCATACATACACACAGCATGTACACACACACACACACACACACACATATAGCAAAGATACACACAGCATGTACTCACACAGCAAAAATACAGACACACACATAGCATAGATGTACACAGTATGCACAAACACAGACATTGCATAGATGCACACATCATCTACACACAGACACACACATAGCATAGATGCACACAACATTTACACACAGCATTACCCTTCCTTCCCTCAGCCAGCAGCACCAGCTCCCTCAAACATTAGCGTAGTGTACACTACCTATTATCTGGAACAGACAGTCCCACTCGCTGCCGCCCCTGGCCAGCTCTCGCCCAGTCACACGGATCACTGCCTTTGAGGAGCTGCACACTGCCTCTGCAGCTACTGTACTGTAGCTCCCCCTTGTGTTAGTCAGCCCAGTGGCAACCTGTCTTCTGTACTTGGAGGCAGCTGCCGGGAGATGCACATCCTGCCTGAAGCTGTTTTAATATCGGACAGCTGGTCCGAAAGATTGGCGGGGAGGGGGGTTCTATGTACTAGGAACCCCCTCTGCTTGTGCGTGTGGGAGTGGGTGGGCGAGGTCCGGTGGACTGTCCACCCAGCCATGGGTATCAACCCAGATCTGTCACTCTGTGACTGCGTTCAGTCATAGAGTGACTCCACCCAGCGTTATACACACAGTCACAAAGTGACAGATCTTTGCTATAATATAAGAGATTATTAGTTTTACATTTTTTTGTCTTTTTTTTTTTTTCATTATTTCTTTAAATTACATTAGTTTTTTTTTGATGGCGAACAATTTAAAGGTGCCCATACATCTGCAGGCTCAATCCTCTTACTCGTCAGCACCAACATTTTGCCAACTGAATGCATCAATGAGTGGCCAGCGACGATCAGCAATTCTTCAAGGGAACTGGGAAAAATAAGCATGATAAAAAGTCCTGATTCCGCAATCCCAACTTAGATAAAAGGATGTGACCATCAGAGCAGAGCCGACCCTAACTAATTTAATGCCCTAGGCAAAATATTGGCTTCGGGGGACTCAGGAGCGCTGAGGAATTTAGGTGCCTGAGTCCTCCCGAGCTGCCGTGAACATCCCCAAACCTGCCACCTGTGGTCACTGCTGTGACTGGCGGCTGGGGCAGCAGCGGCAGGGGAGCTCAGCCTCCGTGTACAAATGCCGGAGCGAAGGTTAGGGGGGAGGCTCCTACGTTCGTGCTGTCTGACTTCCACTTGCCGAATGCCGCCTCTTTTATAGAGATCCGAATCCGACGCAGAATGATGAAGTTTCAGCCTCATTTTGGATTCGGGAAGATTGTGGGAACCGGCAAACTCCTCGGATACGGCATCGGATAAGGTAAGTTGGGGGGGGGGGGGTTCGGATCTCTAGGATCCGAACTCGTTCATCTCTACTGAAAATGAATGGAAATTAATGTTATTGAGATTAATAATCGCGTAGGAGAAAAGAAAATCTGCAATTTGAGCATTTTTTTCCAAAAAACTGCAGATCCAAAACACAAAACACGGAAGGGTGGAGTTTAAAAAAAAATCCAGATCCAAAACATGGAAGCAGATCCGAGCCAAAAACCCAAAACCCGAAAAAGTGGCTGGTGCCACATTCCAAGTAGCAAGGATTTTTTTTTTCAGGTACTGTATGCTCAGAATCGAAAGGGAATCCCTGTTAACTGCACCCTGTGGACTGCAAGTGAGATAACAGAATAGTCCCAGGGGATCAAATAGCCCCCTGTCCACAAAATATTATATCTCAACAAACCATTAACCACACACCAGCTGGTCTTAGATTGATTGTTATGAAGCAAAGGCGGAATGTACACTCAGTATATTCACCAGTATAAAACAGATCACATGTATACATTGCTAGAAGTGTCCTCACCTTTGGAATGATAAAATCTCTGAAGTGCACATCCTGAGTCACTTTGTGTGGAACGCCCATTGGGAGAAGGTCAATGAATCTTTGAATCTCATGGATAACAGCGTCCATGTACGGCATACGAGAGCGGTCCTCATTACATGGGGCACGGTTTCTGCCAATGACTTCATCAATTTCTTTATGGATGACTTCTACAGAGAAGAGCAATGGATATGCTTAACTATATCCGCTTTAACATTGTACTTTACATACAGTGAGCATGATTCTGACACTCCTGAACCCAGATCATAAAACATGATTGCAAATTGCGCATATTGAAACTGACAAACTTTTTGTAGGTTTGTAACCACAAAGTGTAATTAACATTTTTATTGCTCACAGAGAGATTGGTTCTGATTGGCTGCCTGGTTATTACAATGAGTGATTCACTGTAAAAGAGCAATTACTTTCTTAGCTGCAACAGCTGTCCATGAGTGATTCAATTTATCTACAGTATGTGAATTTTTCAGATTCCAGTTGAGTATTTACAGGTACATAGGACACTACATTATAACTACACTGTAGAAGAAATGATGGGACAGTGTTATAAAAAGGAGACACAATTATTTTTTTACTAAAGGGTCCAATGCTTGCAGTGCATTTATAAAATGAGGGGTCCTTATTCTAGACAAGGCTAAGTGACACTGGGCTGGAAGTTAATGTATTGTAAAAATGAATAAATCACCTTAAACCACATACCATGTGGCTTAAACCACATGTAAAGGAAATCCTGTGCTTGGGGGCTAAAGTTCATATCCAACATATAGACAAGTCACCACAAAATCTTGTTGGTTTAGCAATGGTTTACTGGAGAGATTGGATCCTACCTTATAAGTTCACAGCTGCTGCAAAACCCCTGAGACGTCATGCTTTAAAATAGAATAGAATAGAATAGAATACAGGTCCTCAGGACCCCACGCAGTGCATGTTTTGCAGGTCTCCTCACAGAATCACAAGTGAAATAATTAGATCCACCTGTAGATCTTTTAAAATGTGTCAGTGAGTAATGAGTGCACCTGTGCACCTGTCAGGTGACCTGGAAACCGTGAACCGTGCGGTGTCCTGAGGATTCCGATTACTAAGTCCTGTCCCTGACAACAAAATGCAGCCATTAGAGCAGGGCTGGGTAACACCGGCCCTCCAGATGTTAGAGAACTACACATCCCAGCATGCCTTGCATCAGTTTCAGCATGGCCACATAGCAAAACTAATGCAAAGCATCCTGGGATATGTAGTTCACTAACATCTGGAGGGCCGGTGTTGCCCAGCCCTGGATTAGAGGGTCTATTGCAAGGGGGCTGGCATAAAATTACCTGATTCTAATGGACTCTTGTTATGTTGGCTTTGCCCCCGCCCAAATTGCAACGAGGGGGTGGGGATTTGTAATATCATGCTTGCTTTCTCTCTCCTGTCAGAGAGGGTTTCTTGTTACTTCATTCACCAGTCTAACATTGTGTCAGTGGAACCCTAGACATCCCAGTGCAGGGGCGTAACTAGAATGATGTGGGCCCCATAGCAAAATCTTGGAAGCCCCCCCCCCCCCAATTGTCATTACAATGCTCATTGGGGGGGGGGGGGGAGACAGAGGAAAGAGTGAGAATGTATGAGACAGGGGGTATCGGGAGAGAGAAAGGGGGATAGGGCTTCATGGAAAAAGAGGGGGAGAGAAAACGAGGGGGATCAAGAGAGAAACGGAGGGGGCAAGTAGGAGTGAGAGATTGTTAGGGAGATAGAAAAAAAGGCAGCAAAGGAGAGAGGGTGTCATTGAGAGACAGAGAAGAGAGAGGGTGTCAGCGAGAGACAGGGAAGGGAGAGGGTGTCAGCGAAAGACAGGGGAGAGAGAGGGTGTCAGCGAGAGACAGGAAAGAGAGAGGGTGTCAGCAAGAGACAGGGAAGAGAGAGAGTGTCAGCGAGAGACAGAGAAGAGAGAGGGTGTCAGCGACAGATGGATGAGAGAGGGTGTCAGCGAGAGAGACAGGGGAGAGAGGGTGTCAGCGAGAGATGGGGTGAAATAGGGTGTCAGTGAGAGATGGGGGAAAGAGGGTGTCAGCGAGAGACGGGGAGAGAGGGTGTCAGCGAGAGACATGGGGGGAAAGAGGATGTCAGCGAGAGAAGGGGGAGAGAGGGTAACAAGGGGGAGAGAGCCTGACAGGGGAGAGAGCGTGACAGGGGGGAGAGAGCATGACAGGGGGAGAAGCTGTTGTGGAGAGACAGAACTAAAATAAAAAAGACGGTGTCAGGGAAAGAATGAAAAAAAGAGACTACCAGGTAGAGTTGGGGAGAGAAACTGTCAGAGAGGGTGTGTGAGAGAGACAGCGCAGGAAGAGAGGCTGTGCAGGTGCCTCTGTGTACCTTTTAATCACCATCCCCCCCCCCCACCACCTACCCAGTACAGGTGCTGCTATGTACATATTAATTAACACCCCCCCCCCCCTGCCCCCTTATCCAGTACAGGTTCTGCTACCTGTACCTTTTAATTACCCTCCCCCTCTCAGTAAAGGTCCCGCTATGTACCTCCCCTCACCCACCTACCCTGGATAGTGACGCTACCTCTGACAGTACGAGTATTCACCCTGCCGGGTCTCCACACTGCACGCACACCACCGGGTCTTCACACTAAACTACAAAACACTTCCCGATCTCTGCTGCACCTGGTCTCAGCTCCGCCAGCGCTGGGTATCAGCCACCACTGCACAGGACCAGGTCTCCACACCACCAGCGCCGGGTATCAGCCGCCCCTGCACAGCACCGTGGCTATGCACAAACCAACACCGGGTATCAGGCACCACTGCACAGCACCGTTTCTCTGGCGCCACTGCACAGCGCCAGGTTTCCACATTACGCAGCCATGTCTCATCAGCGCCAGAAGCTGGATAGGTAAGGCGGTTGTGCTTTTGTATTTCGTACTGGGGCTGGTCACTGGAGAGTGACGTTGAGCCCCAGAAGAGAGGGGGGGGGGGGGGGACTGATAGGAAATTAATAGCTGGATCACCCAGCTCATACAGGGCCTTATTCTGCCCCCCTGCAGTGCACATGGCTTTGTCCATCTAAGAAGGATTTTGTCAGAAAGAGTGAACTAGAATAAGGCCCACAGTCACAGTCACAGTGACAGTGCAGGGGCACTAGACAGTGGCACTGCCATCCTGAAAATGCCTGCGGCAGTATTTTAAAAAGTTAAGAGGGTGCAGGGGATTGCTAGCTTTCTCTCGGGCCCCCCCAGCCACCGGGCCCCATAGCAACTGCATCCCCTGCACCCTCCATTGTTACGCCACTGCTCAGTGGGGTCTATAGGATGGTGAGACCCCCTTTTGAACAGAGGACCCTACTTCTTAAGAGAACGGAGAATACCATATTTTGGGGGCCTCAAGTTCTGTATGAATTCCAACCAAAGGCTGGTTATGAAAAATGATATCTATTGTTTACATTATGTAAGTCTGCACAGATCTTAAAAATCTTTGCATACTTCCAATCCATGACCAGGGCCATCTTAACAGCAGTGTGGGCCCCTGGGCAAAGCAATGCACTGGGGCCCTTACCCATTCTCCCCTCCTAGGGGTGGGGGTGCTATCAGCAGCAGCTTTGATGTCCCACGGGTGGCAGGGGGTGCTCTATCTTCCATTCAACATGTAGGACCTGGAGCAGTAACTTCTGCTAATTACACCTTTACTGCACAGATGGTGGGAGGGTGAACAGGGGCTGGGAGGGTGAACATTAATGTGTGGAAGGGGGCACTGAGCTGAATGAAGGGTCCCTTGTATATGACTTCCAGGGAGGTAGGGGTGTTTTATACGCAGGGTAGGGTTGGATAATGGAGTGGGCTTAATATTCATCATTTTCCGGTGGAAGGGCAGCTTGTTTGACTGTAGATATCGCCATTATCTGGAAAAAGATTTCTTAGCCTTCAATAGTATAAAAACCTAGAGTCCCAACTTTCAGGAGGTTCTGGGGACTTGGGGATCAGAGATCAGGAGCCAGAGCAATCCGTTGACAAAAATATAAAACTGTACACCAAACGTTTGGAGCTGGAGCAGGGACCGGCTGCTGGAAGGCTGATATCTCTGGTTCTGGGCATGATAGAGACAAGCCGCTACTGTCAACAGAAAAACTCTAAGTCAGAGAGAACCTGAGAAATATGACTGTGAATTGCAATTAACAGGTCAGATGTTTACTGCTGTTTTGAAGTTGGATATCTCCAGTTCCCCAGGGCCGATTTTCAAAATTCTGGTGTCCCTTGAAAAAGGGGATCCTCAGCTATCAGTGCCCTTATACACCTGGGGTCCCTGGGCAAGTGCCCATTAAGCCCATACGAAAAGATGGCCCTGTCCATGACATGTTTGTAATGTCATGGATTGTTCATGGCCTTTGATAAACTAGTTCCTTTTTCCCCCCGGGTAAGGATCATTAGGTTACCAGCATGTTGGTCGACAGTCATTAGGTCAACATCATTAGGTTGATATGCATTTTGGTCGACATGAGTCTAGGTCGATATGCAGGAAGGTCGACATGAGTCTAGGTCGACAGGGTCATTAGTTTGATAGGGTCAAAAGATCGACATGGGTTAGATCAACAGTCAAAACGTCGTCCATAGGGTTTTTCACTTTTTTTTTGTTCCGAATGTCAACACAGTCAACATGGACATTGAAACGTAGCACTGCGTCCCCTCGCATGGCTCGCTGCGCTCACCATGCTTTGGACATGGTGCCTCGCTACGCTTGGCATATTATTTATTCTACCACCACACCCTAGTGGATGGTAGGGCATGAAATACCGCCTGTCGGCACATGTCAACTCAAAACAATGCCCCATGTCGAACCTTTTGACTGTCGACTTAACACATGTCTACCTTTTGACCCTGTCGACCTAATGACCCTCTCGACCTAACCCATGTGGACCTATACTCATGTCGTCCTTGCTGCATGTCCACCTAGACTCATGTCGACCTAAATGCATGTTGACCTAATGGTGTCGACCTAATGACTGTCGAACAACATGCTGGTGACTAGGGATGCCAATCCCGGGGCATTTTTTCAATCCCGGATTTCGGGATTGAAAAATGCTCAATCCCGAGATTCTCGGGATCCCGGGATTGGCATCCCTAAAAGAAAAACATGCCCTGTCCACCCGTTTAATCGACATGGCAGGGGGGGGGGTGGACATGGTCGGGCGGGCATCGACAAGGTGTGGGCGGGTTCGGGCATCGACATGGGGGGTGGGCGGGCGGGCATCGACATGGGGGGTGGGCGGTTATCGACGCGGGCGGGCGGACAGAGCAGCGCTGCGGGGGGTGCCTGCTGCAGCCCCGCAGATTACTCCAATCCCGGGATTGAAATCCCGGACATTTTGGGGCCAAATCCCGGGATCCCGCCGATCCTGATCCCGGGATTGGCCACCCTACTGGTGACCCAATGACCGTATCCCTTTCCCCCTATAGAAGCTTTTATGTTCTATTCCATACCAAAACTACCTCTTCAAAGCCTCGTGTGGCTTCAAATTGCTTCCTCAAGAAATTCCAGTATAGTACAAACCTTGAACGTTTGGATTTTTAAGGAGAACCATCAGTCCATAGCGTAAAGTTGTGCTAACAGTTTCTGTACCAGCAGCAAATAAATCAAATGCGGTGCCAATAATCGCATTCGCATGAAATTCACTTTCAGGGATATGCTCTTCCTGTGAAAATGGGAAAGAGAGATATGTGTCCACTTCTGTAATTAAATCAAATATACGTTGCCTATCAGTCATCAACTTTATGTAACATTCACCACATTATTGATTTTTTATGTCTAAGTCTGATGCTTAATTTAGATTAAGATACTACTTACTCCACTTATTGAAATATTTTATAATTACATGTATTGGGTAATATTTTGACGGCTGGTGACCTTGAAATTTACCTGCTCTACTTTAATGAGAAAACAGTCAATGAAGTCACGTGGACAATTATGATCCAAAGTCTCTTTGTGCTCTCTCACGCTTTCCGCAATGATCTCATGCATTTGGTCAACAGCTTTGAAGAGCGTTTGGTGAGGTCCTGGCAACTTCCCGAAGACTTTGGGAAATAAATTGTACATCTGACAAGACATTTGTGCACCAATGTCATGAAATGTGTACAGTGGGTGCGAGTCTCATTTAAACACAGCAATATTACAGGCTCAAAATTATTTCCTTACCTGTCCCCAAACAGAGCTAAAATATTTGAAGAGAACATTTAAGAGACGTAGAAGACGGAGAAACTTTTTGTCTTCATAGTCAAACCTGTCGCCGAATACAACCGACCAGATGATGTTTGAAATAGCTTTGCTGAAATAGAATGTTGGGTCCAGAGGTTGCCCTGTCAATAGAGAAGATGCAAAAATGATCGTCATAATTATATGTACAATATCTGCTGTAAATAAGTATAAATTAATGATGTTTGTGTTTATTTATGGATGTTCCACAATAACTCTTGAACGCTTAAACTAATCATCTTCAAACTTTGCACACTACCATATCATTCTACGGGACAATCTAAGTTCGAAGATTAGTTTAATTGGGAGACCCTGTAAGGGTGCTGTCATAAGCATCTACTGTATACTATTTATGTTGTTTTCAAGCAATGTGATATGTCGTTGGGAAGCTTATGACTTTCTCAGTACAATAGAGCTGCTGGAAGCACCACTGGGCCCTGGTAAAAAAAAAAAGGCATGGTCAATGGGATGGGCATGGCCAATGGAGGGGCATGGCCACGCCCCTGTAAATAAATTTAGCAGGGTGTGTGCTACTGCTGCATCTCTCCTCTGTTCAGCCCACGGCATCGAGCAGTGTGTGGGGAACGGGGGAGAGAGAATGTGCTGCTGCGGCAGCCTCTGCTCTCTGCTCCCACTGCATGGTCTCTGCAGGAGGGGAGCATGGGATCCAGGACCCTCCAACAGACCCGGGCCTAGGTAAAATGTACCATTCCCATTCCTCTTAGTGGCACTGAATACAACACAATAAACAGGCTCCCTTAAGTGGACCCTTAACCACTTGAGTGGTAGGTTTTTTCCCAGGCAGGTTGGCCTGCCCCAGAAATACTCACCACAGAAGGGGCATCAGCTGCCTTTTGCAGCAGCCCCTGGTTCCCTGGGGCTACTGCTGCCAGCTTCAACTGTTTGCGGCTGCTTGGAAAAGTTCAGGGCCGATTGGGGGGGCTCGGGAGCGCTTGGGTGTTTGAGCATTTATCTGTTTGGGCATTCCTGTGTTTTGATGCCTGAACACTTGAATGTCCAAGAGTGGCAGATCCTGCCTGAGTGGTCCTGATCTTCCCCGAGTGGCCAGGATCCTCCCTGAGTGGTCCCAATCCTCCCCGAGCAGTGGATTGGGCGGTGACAGGGAGGATCAGCACCGGGGGCGATCAGCGACAGGGGGAATGATGGTGCGCCAGTGGTTTACCGCTGGAGGCACCACTGGCGCACCCTTTATTTACATGCATGCACATAAATTTCTCGGGAGAGCCCGCTCCTGCAGTGCAGCTCGGGTGTCGGATGACGCTCCGACAGTGGGGATCAGTATGTCGGGGATCAGTTTCCCAACATCGGGATAACGACTGCCTGTGCTCCGACAGGGGGATGCAGACACACAGAGGCTATTCTCCCTTGTGGGGGTCCCATAGAGGGAGAATATAACCTGTGGCAAGCATAGCGAGCCACCGGGACCGCAGCGTGATTAGCACAGCATGCCCACAAGGGGCTTCTTTGTGCTCGACCCCCTTTATCGGAGCAATGGCAGTCGGGATCCCCACTGACTGTCGGGATCCCCACTGTCGGAGGCGCATACCACACCTGCGCAGCTCAGCCCCATACCACTGAAGGGGTTAACGGCCTATAAGGGTCCATTAAATGAAAAAACATTCCACTTTACATTACTTTTGAGAATTGCATAAGCATAAACTTTTGCCTGTACTTCGGACAGGCCTTAAGACTAGTATTAGTCTAGTAGCACTATGGAAATAAGTAAGCATTAATAGAGAGTCAAAGAGAGTGCTAAGAACTCCCTGTTTCCAGCTTTGTTTTTTTTTTTTTAAATACATGCCAAACACGGGGGGGGGCCCTAGATAGAGGATGCCCAGGGGTACTGACCCCTTGTGCCACAAACCCACCCCCCCTTAATCCGGCCATGGTACCACCCAATGGTGAAACATTTATATTACACATGTAACTCTGAGAGGGATCGGGGACCCCCTCGGCTCTGTAGCTGCACTATAGGTGCGCCCCCTGCACCAGTAGTAGTTAAACCATTGGTTTTGATAACACTCTATGATTTATAAGAAGTACTCACCATTACTTTTTCTGAATTCTTCAGTAAGGAACTGGGCCTCTTCCTGGATTTTTTCTTCAATGCTTCTTTTACCCATCCCAAAACTTCTTAGAGTCAACAGAGTGAAACGTCTTAGCTTTCTCCAGCGCTCACCATTACTAGCGACCACCCCTAATAATAATGTAATGGCACAGTAAATCACAATGGTATGGTATGGTTTGAAGGCTAAGCCATGAGATGAAATGTCCTGTTCAATGTTTTTCCATACCTTGACCTTTACAGGTTATCCTGTCCAACAGTGGCATATGCCCTCTGCCACTAAACTCCTCCCCATGGTCAATGAGAGCCTCCTTCACGGCATCGTAGCTGCAGAGCACCACAACCGGTTCCATTCCCATGTGGATGGTATATACTGGACCATACTTTTCACTGAGCTACATGTGAGACAACCAATACTGTCACTGTCATTAGGTCAATCTACTGTAATTGTACATGACACATTTATAACAAATTTAACTTTAACATGATAAAAGTATAGATTAATTTACATTCTGAATAATAAATCTGATTCATTTAATAGTTAAAATAACTTCTCTCTACAGTAATTGATATCTGTCTGCAGTGCAAGGTCGCCACCGGGGGACTCCAGAGAGGTAAGTATAATATATGGGTGTAGGGTGGGCGTTGTGAGCTCACTTGAACCGAGAGGCCAATGTTCATGGCACACAATGCGCCCATCATAGAAATGTCTATGGATACTTATGTACCGGTCCCCATGGTTCTAGGGGGCCCAGCGAGGCTCACAAACAAATCTAGCTGTAATCACTGTCTGCCATGCAGTATGGTCAGCAGGCAGCTACAAGGTCCATTCCTGGAGCTGCTGCACCTTTTGCAAAGGCAGATGGTGCAATAAAGTCTTTAATTGCGGCTGCATGCCATGCACAATGTCACGCAACGCCACATCACCCTCACCCTATGGTAGCTGGCTTGCAGAGAAGGTAGGGAGTCAGGAGTGTAAGTCTGGGGACATGGAGGGACACAGTGGGGACCTGGCTGCTCTGGAACATTGTGGTGGCTAGACAAACACGCAGGTGGGGTAAGCGACCGCACATGGAAGGAAGATATCTTATGTGGAAAGGAGTAGAGCTGTGGAGCTGTGTGTCTTGTGCCGCAGTTCGATTCATTTGAGAGAGCTGTTGGTGAGGGTGTCAGCTTCGGGACAGCCTGACAGGTGATCAAGCCGCATCTCTGGGAAATGCAAATCCTACTGCATCCGGTTCCGGATCTGACACCGGCACCGGCAGCTCTCTAATACCTCCCGGATCTGACCTGGTATTTGGAACACGGTTCCATGTCAGGTTGGATCCGGAATTTGCTCTGTTTACACTGTGGTGCCGGCCCGGGACTACCATGCTGAGGGCAAGCCCAGCATTAAGGTAAGCTGCTGGGATGCCCCCAGCCCCCGTGCACCCCAACCCCCATCCACGAGGTGAATGGATGGCGCACACAGATATCCATTCACCTCCTCCCTGCCTCCACTGCTGTCTGCACAGTACTGCAGACTGCAGCAGAGGCTGTGTGTACCCCCCCCAGACGCTGACCCAGGTCCATAAGACAAAAACCTGGGTTCTTCCATTGGTGTAAAAGCAGTATAATACACAGAATGAGCTGCGGCACAAGACATACAGCTCCACTCCTCTCCACCTAAAGTATCTTCCTTCCACGTGCAAACACTTACCCTCCGCGGCGCATTTGGGTCCCTACATTGCAAGTACTAGGATCCATCTAGCACCGCATTTGCTGTCTCAATGACAGGGGCAGTAGTTTTAGGAGTCATCAGTTATGACTCCTATCTGCCTTGCCTCTAATGGGATTATTTCAGCTTGAGTTTGTATTTACTCTCTGGTGGCCTCCAGTGGTAAGTCTGTGCCATAGCAGCTCAGTCCTCTGTGGTAATTATGCACAAGTCTGACTTAATCAGCAATGTTGGCCTGGATGCTACACAGCTGCCATAATTGCCTGAGGCCTTCATAAGGCAGCCTCACCTGCTCAGCCCTGCCAGTCATAGCCTTCAGTTCCCAGCCGTGTGCAAGTCTCACAGTCTGAGCTTATAGTCCTGTGCTGTTTGCATGTTTTTGAGTCATAGCTTCTGGTTACTGCCTTATTCCAGCTCGCCTGTTTGTGGAAGCACCTGATCTCGAGTCTGTCCTGGTTCCTAGATATCTTGCCTGTCAGTCCTGTCTGGTCCTGTGCCCTCAGGTGTCCTCTCAGCATGCTCCAGTCTGCTTGCAGCTAAGTCAGGGGTTACCTGCTGTATCCTTGTGAGCTTGGTATATTTCTTTATTGGTCACCCCTGTGCATTGTTGCGCCCACACTGTGTGTTATCCCATCTTACTCACCAGTGTGTCCAATTACATTTGTGTGTCATCTTTGAGTATTGTTACTCCCCGGGGGCTTCTGGGGTTCCCCAGCCTGTGGGATGATCAGTAGCCTGCTCTTCCTGGGGTTAGTTAGTAATCCTCTTGCCTTCTGGTCAGTCTCCACAGATACGTTGTCCCACCGTAAAACCTGCCTGTAACGGAGTCTGGGCAGACCTAATTCGCCCTTACAGCCGGGACGGGTACAGGAGAACACTAACCCTGCATGTATCTGTGGACACTGGGCCAGGGCAACAGAGTTAGAGAGCAGGGCCACTGACACTTCCCTAACAGTAGAAGGGAGTGTCAGTACCAGTGCTGGTCTTTTCTTATCTTCTGATTTCCTTATACCTGGCGCTAATGTCATTATGCCGACAAATGCAATATGATTGTTATAAACCACTATACCTTATTTAAGTGAATGTATTGGATAACACTGCATATGCTTGGAATGTTTTTTTCTATTTCTTTAAATGTGTTGCTTCAATTTTTTGAAAGTTAGTGTGGAAAGAAACTAAAATTGAAGCTCAACTTGGATGGACAGTGAGGTCTAGTATATGCACACCGGTACATTCGGATTGAATATAACGTTTTGGTTATGCTGATGTGTACAACTGATTATTATAGCATTATTATTTATGGAATGTGTCCGGACGGGACCCTGAAATTTATTTCTATTTTGTTTGCAGACAATATATATTTGATAGTGATTATCAAGCAAAATGTTCAAACTCATATTTCACCTTTTTTTATAAATTTTTACACTTTGTTTTGACTTTGTGTCTGATTTGTCGTCCACCAGCCAATCAGCAGCAACCTCAGGGGGAACTCCACTGCTGATTGCCTGGGGGACGGCCAATCCCACAGTTTGGGGGAGGAGCCACAAATGCAAACAAACATTTGCGGTTCATCCAGTTCGTGGAACAGGTGTGCGCTTTCTTATTTTAAACCCCTGTGATGCCTGCTACGGTCTGAAGATGACGTGATTTACGCCACAGACCACAGTAAGAATAGTTTCCTTCCACAGATACCACTGGGATTCTACTGGAGAAGTGGACGGGCCATCGTTGGAAGTTTGTAATGTGAATTAAAGTTTTGTTATTCATATGTGTCTGTTTTTTTTTTCACTATTTGTTCTGTGGTAAAACTACAAGTACTAGTGGGTCCTTTAATGTCCCACATGCTGGGACTTGTGGTTTTCCAAATCCCTGCCTTGTATTTCCACAACAAAACACAATAGTTTATTATATATTTTACACCACAAATCATCGCCGTTTTTTTTTTTTTTTTCATTTATATATATATATGTATGGGTTTTTTTACATAGAGATGCGTCTGTGGATCTGACTGATCCATGCAGGCTTCAGCCAAATACACCTGGAAAATGAGGAGTACTTTCAAGTAGGGTGGCCAATCCTGGGATCGGGTTCGGCAGGTCCCCGGGATTTGGCCCCCAAAATGCCGGGATTTAAATCCCGGGATTGGAGTTTGCAATCCCAGGATTTCGGGATTAGACTGCGCATACGCAGTCCAATGCCGGGCAGCATCTGAGCACCCGCTCAGATGCTGCCTGTCTTCTCCCGATACCCGGCAGAGCAGCACTGCGCAGTGTGACATCTCAGCTTGACGAGATCAGAGGGTATGCCCAGCAATATGAAGCCGCCTGCCCAACTAGCCAGCACGCCAGCCCACCCACCCAGCCAGCAGTATGAACCACCCGTCCCTCCACCCAGCAACCCGGCTCCCGGCAGTATTAGGCTGACCGCCCACCCGCCTACTTACCCGGCAACCCAGCCACACCTGCAAATGTAAGTAATACCATCTTGAAGAAAGACCACATGGAACAATTCTCAAGAGAGATTAAAGAACATCTAGAAGAAGGACTCCATCTGGGGATAATCAATCAAAAAGAATATGACTTCCTGGCAGAAACAAACCTGAAAATAGCAACTTTCTATTTTCTCCCAAAAATACACAAACATCCATAACCCGCCGGGTAGACCAATTATCTCCGGCATCCAATTTCTTACTTCCAATCTCTCCAAATACACAGACAGTTTTTTACAAGACCTGGTACACAAACAGAAAAGCTATTTACAAGACACCACCAGCATCCTGCAAGTACTAAAAAATATAGAGTGGAAAGAATACTACATACTGTGCACTGCTGATGTGAAATCTTTGTAGACTTCAATTCAACACAAAGAAGGCTGCGAACATACCCAACACTTTCTTACCAAACAATCATCATTAACCAATGAACAAATCAATTTTATCATGACCAATATAGAATTCGTACTGTCACACAACTACTTCTGGAACAATGAGAAGTTCTACTTGCAAATATGTGGTACAGCCATGGGGACTCCACTAGCCCCTAGCTACGCCAATTTATTCGTTGCCAAGTGGGAGGATGACCAAATATGGAAGAATAACATCTATGAAGAGAATGTAATAATCTGGCGGCGGTATATAGATGACGTGTTCCTCATATGGAAAGGAGAAGAGGAAGACCTGAAGAAGTTCATCAAATACATAAACTCAAATATATTGAATTTGGAATTCACAACCTCATTCAGCAAATCAGAAGTAATTTATTTAGATTTGGAGATTTTCATCAAAGATAATGCCATCAATACCAGAACACATGTAAAAGAAGTCTCAGGTAACAACACCCTACATACAAGCAATCATCATAAGAAATGGATCAGCAACATTCTAAGAGGACAGTTCAGAAGGATTAAACAAAATTGCTCCAATCAAAACACATTTGTGGAACTGAGTAAAAACATGTACTGTGGGAAAACTTTAAACAAAAAGGATACAGTGAACACACACTAAAATGGCAGTTAGAAGATGTGGACAGACTAGACAGAAAATAATTAATACAATACAAAGAAAAGAAAAAACTAACAAATTACTTCAAACTTTCATTTGTCACTCAGTATAATAGCAACCATGGCCAAATTAAAGACATCATGAAAAGAAACTGGCATGTCCTGCAATTAGAAGAAACACTAAAGACTGTATTACCTGACAAACAACACATTATATATAAAAAAGCAAGAAATTTGAAACAGAACATCACCTCAAGTTTCCTACTAACTGACAGTATAAAACATAAAGTAACAACTGGAGGCTTCAATTACTGTTGTAATTGCAAAGGATGCAAACAGAACCCACTAACAACAAAAACAATAAAAACATTTAATTCCAACATCACAGGCAAAGAATATAAGATAAAACAAAAACTCAGCTGCGAAACAGAGGGAGCAATCTACCTACTAGAGTGCCCCTGCCATTTACAATACGTGGGCTAAACAAAAGAAAAGTGAAGATTAGAATAGCCAAGCACATCTATAACATCAAGAGAGGCCTACCAACTCATAGAGTGTCAAACCATTTCGCAGAAAAGCATAACAAAGACCCGAGCGCACTCAAATTCATTATAATACAAAAAGTTCAAAGAAACTGGAGAGGGGGCGATTTAATAAAGGATCTACTGAAGAACGAAACAAGATGGATCTTTGAACTGAAAACACTGACCCCAAGAAGTTTAAATACAGACAATGACCTCAATCCATTTTTATGAGAATTTACCTACATTCCAACCTATTTATTTCACACTTTATATTTAATATTTATCTTTATTTTTTATTTTATTTATTTTTATTTATTTATTTATTTTTGCCATGATCAAAATATATTGTGACCTGATGAATGAGGAGGATAGGGAACATGTGCTTCCCACCAAGTTTAACAAAAATGGCCACCGGATTTCCTGTGAAACAAAAAGTTTTACCAAATAAAAAAAACAAAACAATTTTTAAAATCTCTGCATCTTTGAAAAAGTACCCTATAGGTTCAATTTTTTTTTTATCCTGGAACTTTTATAATTTAATTTATATAATATTTTTTATTTTTATGATTTATTATTTTTTTGACTGATCGATTATCAAGCGCTCCTAGCACCAAAAATCCCAGCAGTTCATATTTACTGGAGCAGCTCCTACAAAACCAAAATCTTTTTCCCTCATAAAGTATTTATTTGTGTACTAAAGATATACTGAGTATTGTCATGCCCTCTCCGGAATGTATGATATTATATTGTACCTTGGATACAGGTATTACATTATAAGATATTTTACATAAATGAAGAATGTTTTGTATGATATACAGTATAAAAGTAATGCAAATAATGCAATTTTTGTAAACCTAGGTCGAGATTTAATAGATTTGTAGGCTTTTGCTAATTTTTCGCAAAAAGCGGCCGAATATGCACGTTTTCTGAAAATCTCACATTTAATAGGATTCAAATTGCAAGAAAACGATTGTTTTTTGATTTGAAAATCACACATTTTTAAATGTCTTTTTTTCTCACACTTAAATTTGTATGAAGATGTTTTCCCATTAAAAAGTATATAACGTGCACATTTAACGGGGTGCGATTTTTGGTAAATGTTACCAAAAATTGCAAAAAATAACCAGTTTCTGACAGGCGAATTTGACAGAACCATGCACAGATCATTGAGATCTGTGCATGGTTCTGTCTTAAAAAATGTGTAAGACAGTCTGGGCTGACAAAAGGTGCCCATATACGTTACAATTATTGTATACAATATTGTTAACAATATTGCATCTCATCGTATCTCGGTTTTGCGATGAGATGAGATCTAGTACAAAAAGAATGTGCTGCACATACTTTTTGTACTAGATTTCATCATCTCATCGCAAAACCGAGATACGATGAGATGTGATATTGTATACAATAATTGTAACGTGTATGGGCACCTTTAGAGTTGCGGCGTCCGGGTCCAAGAACTGGGCAGGCGGCTGATGTCCTGTGATGCCAGTTGCCCTTCTCTGCTAGGCACATGCCTGCGTTCATTTGCATGAGGGCGCCCAGCCTTTTCCTGGGTGTACCCAGCGTTTTCATGGTTATGCCCAGGAAACCCTGGACGTCCCCTTGCAAATGCCCCCTGCATGTGCAGTGCTAAAACATCGGTCCCTGGTGCGAACATGCCGGGGACCAAATGAAGTAGAGTAGGGCCCTATGTATTAAAGATTGGAAATAGTTAAAGTGGAGAAAGATACGAACCAATTGACCTGAATAAGGTCCTTTATCCCTCGAACATTAATTTTCATATACATTTTAGAACCTTATTGTTGACACCATAAATTAGCAATGAATAAGCTTACCTTACAGAGTGATTTAAAGACCTCTTTGCCATTGAGTTCCAGAATGTTGCCCAGTATGGGCAGAGGGGTAGGTCCTGGTGGCAGCCTGCTGTTCATCTTCTTCTGTTTCCTACCTCGTATTATATTGATAACCATAATGACCAGGCATGATATCACTAACAGAGCAGTGGTTCCAAAGATCTCCATACTGGCTCTGTGGTCTGTAACAGTGAAACCAATATAATGATTACCAGTTTATGCACATTATGCAGAGAATCAATAAGACTTAATTAGGCACAGCTCCTTCTAGGTTACAAAACTGTCTGTTAGCTGTCTACCTGCCTCACAGAATAATTTACTTTGTCATCTTAGAGCTTCCATCCATTCGCTGTAGAATTGCAATGAGTGTGAGATGAGCTGCATAATCATTACTCTCTGAGTCATCCTCCTGTATATAAAAAGGATTACAGAACAATTACATAACCTGTCTACACCTGCAACAAAATACCTGTATATAAAAAGGATGACAGAACAATTACATAACCTGTCTACACCTGCAACAAAATAAACTGTACTTGTTTCCTAGCCCGGCGCCACCGATTTTAATTGTATGCAATCGGGTTGCAAAAATCGGGTCAATCGCATCCCAGGCAACCAAATTGCATGCGATGCGATTGACCTGACCGACCCGATTTTTTACATTGGAACCAATGTTAAATGGTCCCTGAGACCCGATTTTACATTGGCCCCAATGTTAAATGCCCCCCAGACCCCTTTCTTCATTGTATGCCCCCCCCCCCATTGTTAACGCCATGCCACGATCAACGTGAACCCAAAGCGTGGTGAGCGCAGCGAGCCCGCGAGGGTCGGCGGTACGCGTCCTCCAACCTTTTCATACCCCCACTATCCACGTCGGCGTGGAGTTGATATTATATAGTGTGGCGAGCGCAGCGAGCCACCGAGCCCAAAGCGTGGCGAGCGCATGCGCATTACTTCAGATGTATTACGCGCCCCCTCGCCGGGCACGCTGCGCTCACCACGCTTCGGGCTCGGTGGCTCGCTGCGCTCGCCACACTATATAAAATCAACTCCACGCCGACGTGGATAGTGGGGGTATGAAAAGGTCGGAGGACACGTACCGCCGCCCCCCGCGGGCTCGCTGAGCTCGCCACGCTTCGGTTGGTGTTCATTGTGGGGTAGCATTAACAATGGGGAGGCATTTGACGTACAAATTACCCATCTGGGTGGCTATACAATGAAAAATCGGGTATGGGGGGCCATTTAACATTGGTTCCTATGTAAAATCGGGTCCATCGCATTGGTCGCATCGCATGCCATTATAATGGCATGCGATGGACCCAATTTTAAACGGCCATTTAACATTACATACAATGTAAAATCGGGTCGGTCGCATCGCATACCATTATAATGGCATGCGATGGACCCGATTTTTACATTGTCGGGAAAGCTGTTAAAAAGCCCGAAATCGGGTCAGTCGGGTCCCATCGCATACCTTAAGTTAAGGTATGCGATGGGACCCGACGGGCGCCATGCTAGAAAACAAGTAGCAAATAAACATAATCTATATTTAACCACTTGATGGTTTTCGCTTACATTTTGTTGATGTGTCATTTTCACAATGCATGACTTCTAACGGTCATTATGGGGGAAATTTACCAATATGAAAAACCTAGTTTTTCGTATTGGTATTTCCCCTCCGACTGCATACGACTGTTTTAGTCGTATGCAAAGTCGTGTTCCGGAGGGGAAATTACAAAGCAGTCAGATACGACTGCTTTGTAACCCTCCGATGGTGTAACAATTTGTATTAGCGGCCGTATATACGGCTGCTAATACGAATTATTTCTAGCAGTCTGCACGGATCAGTCAGATCCGTGCAGGCTGCAGTGTGTAAAAAAAAAATAGAAAAATAAATAAATATTTAAAAAAAAAACGGCGTGGGGTCCCCCCCACAGCCGAAACCAGCACCAGGCTGACAGACAGGGACAAAATGACTAGGGGTCCCCCGTATTTTAAGAACCAGCCCCAGGCAAAACCAGCCAGCAGGGTAATGCCACAGCCGGGGGGAGACTTTTTATGCAAGTTCCCCCGGCCAAAACATTCATCCCTACCGACCAGTCAGCCTGGCCAGGGGCCCTGGGGGAGTGGGGACCCCCCAATGAAGGGGTCCCCCCCCCTCCAGGACTTACCTGACCAGGCTGAAGCCTGGTACTGTCCCCGATGCCCCTGGGCGGTGGGCATCGGGCTGATTATGGTGTAAAAAAAAAAAGATAAAACTATTGTTTTTTACTGTGGCACTACAAGTGCCAGCAAGCCTCCCCAGCAAGCTGGGACTTGGAGAACCACAAGTCCCAGCCTGCTGGGCATTAAAGGGCCCGCTGGCACTTGTAGTTCCACAGTTAAAAAAATAGTGCACAAAACACACTGACACACATTTGAAATAAAAGTTTAATACACACATCACAAACACACTGATACTTACCTATCTTGATCCCGTCGGTAGGTCGCTGGCTCCGGTGTCGGCGGCTCCAGTGTCGGTGGCTCCAGTGTCGGCAGCTCCGGGTCGGCGGCTCCGAGGTCGGCGTCCTGTCTGAAGAAAATCCATGTTGGACCTGTGGAAGTAAATCCTACTCACCAGGTCCTCCATGGATGGTCTTCTGTCTTCTCTCTTCTTTTCCAGGACTTTATTCTTTCTCTTCTGTCTTCTGTCTTCTTTTTTGTTTACGCTGCCGGCTGTCGGGACTTTCAGAGCTGGAGAGATGTTGCCTCCTCGACGTCTGGACTAAGAATGAATTCTAGCCAATCAGGAGCCGACTTTACTGGCTCCTGATTGGTCACTAGGCGGCTCCTGATTGGCTAGAATTCATTCTTAGTCCAGACGTCGAGGAGGCAACATCTCTCCAGCTCTGAAAGTCCCGACAGCCGGCAGCGTAAACAAAGAAGAAGACAGAAGACAGAAGAGAAAGAATAAAGAAGAGAGAAGACAGAAGACCATCCATGGAGGACCTGGTGAGTAGGATTTACTTCCACAGGTCCAACATGGATTTTCTTCAGACAGGACGCCGACCTCAGAGCCGCCGACCCGGAGCCGCCGACACTGGAGCCGCCGACACCGGAGCCACCGACACCGAAGCCAGCGACCTACCGACGGGATCAAGATAGGTAAGTATCAGTGTGTTTGTGATGTGTGTATTAAACTTTTATTTCAAATGTGTGTCAGTGTGTTTTGTGCACTATTTTTTTAACTGTGGAACTACAAGTGCCAGCGGGCCCTTTAATGCCCAGCAGGCTGGGACTTGTGGTTCTCCAAGTCCCAGCTTGCTGGGGAGGCTTGCTGGCACTTGTAGTGCCACAGTAAAAAACAATAGTTTTATCTTTTTTTTTACACCATAATCAGCCCGATGCCCACCGCCCAGGGGCATCGGGGACAGTACCAGGCTTCAGCCTGGTCAGGTAAGTCCTGGAGGGGGGGGGACCCCTTCATTGGGGGGGTCCCCACTCCCCCAGGGCCCCTGGCCAGGCTGACTGGTCGGTAGGGTTAATGTTTTGGCCGCGGGACCTTATATTATAAGTGTCCCCCGGCTGTGACATTACCCTGCTGGCTGGTTGTGCCTGGGGCTGGTTCTTAAAATACGGGGGACCCCTAGTCATTGTGTCCCCCGTATTTTGGGAACCAGCCCGGACCTGGAGCCTGGGGCTGGTTGTTAAAAAATCGGGGAACCCCTATTTGTCGGCTCCTTCAGCCTGGTGCTGGTTTCGGCTGTGGGGGGGACCCCACACCGTTTTTTTTATTTTTTTATTTAATTTTTCTATTTTTTTACACTGAAGCCTGCACGGATCTGACTGATCCGTGCAGGCTTAAAGCAAATAGAACAGGAAAATGGTGTTCTATTTTCCTGTCGTATTTGCATGCCTGTTTTACACCACTAAGCAGCCGTATTATCAGTACGGCTGCTTAGTACATCAGGAACCACCATTCTTTTGAATGGTGATTTCTGTCGTATCCTATCGATGGTGTAGGACATTCGTATTTGTAAATACAAATACGAATGTTCCATCTTTAGGACTACGAATTGTTGTATTTTTGGGATTGTAAATCCCGAAAATACAAATTCGTAAAAAAAAGGTGTATTTCTCCCTACGAATACACCTTTTTTCTACGAATCCATTTTGGTAAATGTCCCCCTATGTTTCAGCGAAAGGTTTCTTAGTTATGTTTTCACTTATTTTGCTATCATTTTCAGCATAGTCTTAATTTATTCTGTCCTCAGTTAGGCTTGAGACGTTTGAGTCCTAAGTACAAAGAAATACAGAACACTATTAAATTAAAGAAGAATTATTTGGGAAGTTGTGGCCTGCTTTGACCACCTGTACAACTTTGGGCACACCACCCCGAGTTCCTGCACTGTGGCGTGGTGGAGTAATAGATGAAGTACTTGCAGAAGCACTTGATATGCTGCTTATTGCTGAGGGGGCAGGAATAACAATTGGTTCTTATTAAACACTTAAGGTGCATACACACTGTTCCTTTTTGCTCAGAGTGTATGGGGAAAATCGAAAGGCTGAATATGCTCAGTGCATACACACTGAGGGTGGGATGTATTTAAATACATTGCCGCCCCTCGCAGTGCCACCGCAATGATGCTAGCGCATATGTACAAAAAAATATGCAACTAGCATCGCAATGTGGTGATGGAGACCCCCACGATACTGTGATGTGGTGTGCGGAGGGTCTCCATCACATCCCTGGTCTCTCCCTCACTCCTGCTGTAGGGGAAGTGTTCTCTCCCGGCGCCTCCTCCTCCCCCTGCAGCCGAAAGGACCTCCGGCTGTGACATGCTGCTAAGGGAAGGAGGAGTTTAATGGAGGATGGGACTAGTGTGGTCTGCGGCAGGTGGCGATAAGAAGCCCATAGGCTGGTGGCTATACCCTGCCCAGCGAAGATGCGGCGGCTGGGTTTTAGTACATTTAAAAATGGGGGGATTATCGCATTTTTCCCTTAATACAGTACATCCCGCCCTGAGCGTTTTTTCAAGCACTTTAGCGATTTTCCCCGGGATGGACAAATTTCTATAGCAAGATGCTATGGAAAGTTATCCCCTCCCTCGTGCATCTGCGGTTGGGCCAGCAATGATGCAGGAGCGTGCATCAGTGCTTATCACTGCCCCATAAACACTTTGCGACTTGAAAGCAGAAAGCAGCTCAAATGAGTAAACTGAGAGGCTTTCAGCTCAAAGTCGCCCAAATGTACAGTATGTGCCTTTAGGTGTGTGTGGAGAGACATCAATGCATTTGTTTGTGCCTTAATAGCATGTGTTTTTGCCCCTATGAATTATTTTTGTGCCCTAATGGCATCTGATTGTGCCCTTAGTGCCTGAGTAATTTTAGATAGGTGAGTATCTAAACTAACAGCCATCTGTATTCTTGTCCCCTCGTGTGGTATTTGACACCTTTCGTAGATGGTGGGACATACTGTAGTATGAAGGTAGCCTTGCATATTTTTAATTTGTTGGCTTTGGATTTGCATGGGTTCTAGTTGTTTAGTTTTAAATGAATCTAGAAACCTTGAATGAATCTAGAAACCTTGCTAGCTGATCAGCAGTTGGGGCTGGTGGTGGGGTATGCTGTGTTTCCCTTGGCGAATCAGGGCTCTCAGTGATGTATGATTCTGTGCTTTGCTCTTCAGGATCAAAACTCTCCACTGGCTCCGCAATTATTTCCTGCTGGTCTTCAATGTGGTGTTGTTGAACTTGTGGCTGCAGACATTGGTGTGATGGCCCTGTGAATACGTAGTGGTAAGTATCGTGTTTAGCAATAAAGTGATATAGGGGTGGGATTCTCTAATAATCCCGGCCGCACAACGCCGGCACTCACATTGTTAATAATCGCATATGCAGTAACATATTCGATTATTAATGCAAAGGCGGTGGCCGGTGATGTGCAGCGGGTCCCCCCTCCCTCCCTGAACCCTCAGACGGCTGTGAGAGGGCTCCACTTCCTCCTCCCTGCACCCAGAAGCGGTGCAGGCAGGAGGAGATCACTGGTTCGGGCAGCACAACAGGAGGCTGCCCGGACACAGGTGAGTGGGTGCGGCGCGGATCGGCGGGGGCGCGCAGTGGGGGATTTTGTGTTTGGTGAATCTCGCTCTTAATATGGTTACATGTTGGTATTGACATATTTATAACCATGATTTTGCTTGGCAAGTCTAAAAAATTATATTTTTATACAGTGGGGAAATTTACTAAGATGTGTATTTTACTTCACATGTGATATTGCTATGGGCTACCAATCAGATCCTTTCTATTATCTTCTAGAGGGTGCTAAATAAATAAGAAGTAGATTCTGATTGGTTGCCCATAGCACCATTACATGTGAAGTAGAATACACACAAATTTCCCCCAGTATGTGATGCACATTGCACTTTATGGGGTATTTTGTCATTTTCTTTGGTGTGGTATGTGTATTATTATGTTTTATTATTATTAATAAGGCATAACTGTGAATATTGCACAAATTACAACTCAGTGCAAAATTAAAAATCTATTTAGGAAAGACTAACCATACCTCCCAATTGCCCCAATTTTTGCGGGTACGTCCAGTTTTTTGAGGAGGTACCCACATCCCGCCCGGGGCCGGCAGTGTCCCACATGGGGGCAGTTTGGAGCTCCCCCTGTCACCCGACAGAGCAGCGGTCAATAGATGCAGAGCAAATGTCTATTCCCGCAGGCAGAGGGACAGTGGGCATGGCCAGCAGCTAGCAGAGCCTCTGACCATGCCCCCACAGTGGCAAAATGGGAGCTTGGCCTCGCCGGCGTGACACTATTTGTAGCCCATGCCCCAAATTTCAGACGTGCATCTTTGGCGCACGTGAGCGTCCTGCTGGGCCTGTTTTTAAAGTCATAAATATATGTGCCTAAATAAATGTAGGGGTGTGTCCCGGTCTGAATAGATTTTTTTACAGGAATAACTCACCAGCTGCTCATTCATCCAGTCATGCAAGTTGTGGCCTCTGATTAGCAGCACCCCTTCTCAGATATGGAGCTACAATAACATAGGAGGAGATTGTTTGAATCCATTGCATTATTATCATTTGTTTCCATCATGATAAAGTTGATGTGGAAATGGTTGTTATTAAGTTTTCAACAAGTGAAAAACAATTGATTTTTTTTTAGATCTGTTATTTATTAGATCATCAAAAAATAATAACTAATATTTGTACAACACATGCTTCATGGTCAGTGGCGTAACTATAGTTGGTGCAGGGGGTGCACTTGCTATGGGGCCCGGCGGCTGGGGGGGGGGGGGGGGGGCTGGCCCCAGCAAGCTACCCCCTGCACTATTCAGATTTTTTCTTTCTTTCTTTATATAACTCTTTGGCCAGCGGGAGAGCAGTGCCAGCTGGCGGCCAGCCGTGTGACCGCTGAAGGCTGGTAGGGTTTCCTACCACCCTGTGTCTAACTGTCACCTCCCTTCCGCCCTGCATCTCTCTATCCCCTCCCTACCACCCTGCGTCTGTCACCACCCTACCGCCCTGCATCTCTCTATCCCCTCCTAACGCTTTGCATCTCTCTATCCCCTCCCTACCACCCTGTGTCTAACTGTCACCTCCCTTCCACCCTGCATCTCTCTATCCTCTCCCTACCACCCTGCGTCTGTCACCACCCTACCGCCCTGCATCTCTCTATCCCCTCCATACCACCCTGCGTCTAACTGTCACCTCCATACCACCCTGCATCTCTCTATCCCCTCCATACCGCTTTGCGTCTCTCTATCCCCTCCTACCATCCTGCGTCTAACTGTCACCTCCCTACCACCCTGCATCTCTCTATCCCCTCCATACCGCTTTGCGTCTCTCTATCCCCTCCCTACCATCCTGCGTCTAACTGTCACCTCCATACCGCCCTGCATCTCTCTATCTCCTCCCTACCACCCTGCATCTCTATCCCCTCCCTACCACCCTGCGTCTGTCACCACCTTACTGCCCTGCATCTCTCTATCACCTCCCCACTGCCCTGCATCTCTATATCCCCTCCCTTCCGCTTTGAGTCTCTCTATCCCTTCCCTACCACCCTGCGTCTAACTGTCACCTCCCTACTGCCCTGCCTCTCTCTATGCCCTCCATACCCCTTTGCGTCTCTCTATCCCTTCCCTAGCACACTGCATCTCTCTATCCCCTCCATACCACCTTTCAACTATCTCCTCCATATTGTCCTGCATCTCTCAGTCCCCTCCAGCATATGAAAAATTGTACTGCACAACAGTGTAATGGTAAAGGGGTGAGCCTGCAGTGGAGTATGTTTTTTTTCATGGGGCCCAGAAAGCTCTAGTTACGCCTCTGTTCATGGTGGTTATTATGTAAAGGTGATGACAATACTTTTCAACATACAACTGTAACAGGGTTGCTTACCCTCCCGGATTGGCTGGGAGGGTCCCAGAAATCAGGTCCCCCTCCTGGCCCCATGGAAATGTGGGCAATCATCCTGGATTCCACAGGAGAACCCACATCTCCCCAGCTGCAGTGTTAAATTACCGCTTTTCGGGGGGGGGGGGGGGATCCTCCTTGAGGACCCACGAATAGCGGGATTTGCAGTACTGTGGACGGTGCTTAATGATGTCTACATCAGAACCCGCCCCCCGAAGTTTGGCAAACAGTCTCCTCTCCGGGCTTCTCCTGAGGAGACTTTGAAAGTAGGCAACCCTGATCTGTACTACTAGATTATAAGCTCCTCAGAGCAGGGCCCTCTTCCCTCCTTTTTGTTAAAGCCCTCTTCTCTTCACACTCACAGCTCTCCCATACTCAGCGACCATCTGAAACATATTTCCCACCATATTTCTAACCTCTTCAGGCAAGCCTATCATAGTTAAGTTCTAGACTCATAAGCCTCCGAGGCACTTATGTATTATATAGCTTCTCTTCTGGACCTACAAGCTATGCTATTACTGGTGCCTGTCCTTGTGTTTCCCTCCTATATCCCTATAGATTGTAAGCTTGCAGCAGGGCCCTCCTACCTCCAAGTCTGTCTGTTGTTACCCAGTTTGTTTTATCACTGTCTACTATTGTAAAGCGCAACGGAATCTGCTGCGCTATATAAGAAACTGTAAATAAATAGCTTCACAAAATCGTACATTCGTGGGTTGTGTAGTGCCGCAGTAGCATTATATTGAACAAACATTACCAACAGTACATATCATTGTTAAAAAATGATTAATGGTTATTTGTAAGCATTAATATGTGAGCACTTACCAGATAGAGGGGGTGACCAGGCTGATCTGTATCTGCGATGTGTAGGCCAGGAAGTACAGTACCTCAGACGGGATGATTTGCTTTAATTTCTCCTCGTAGGCAGTGTATTGTATAGGCGACACTGGTACCTCCCCGTGTCCGTCTGGCATCCTTTTGCTCAGCAGCCATTTTAGTTTTCAGGAGGCTCTTTATGTCATTAAAGAATTTCTTAACGTTCACAACTTTTCTCTTCTAGTGGCTGACAGCATTAACTGCGGCTGTAATGGCCACCCACATTTCGTGTTTTCGAGCCATATTAGTGTGCTGGTTGCCTCTACCAAGAAGGCGGAGGAATGCTGGTACCATTCCCCTGATTAAGGCACAATTTACCTCATAGGAAAAATGGACACCCCGACTGGGAGTATGGCCTTGCATAGAGGCAGCCTCATCCTCTTCCTCCTCATCCTTCTTGCCCTCCTCCTGTCTGAAAGGGCCCCCTGTCAGCCACCATAGATCGGATCTGTAACAGGCGTTACAACCTAATTCTTTAAACTGTAGCCTGCGCTCAGTGGTGGATTCAGGGGGGGACACCTGGGCCCTGTCATTTCATTTTGTAGCTGAGGACCAGGGCTTTTCCAACGAGCCCAGCCCCGTGTCTCTAGCCCCCCCGGGAACCAGAGATATCGCCTGGCAAAGCTGTAACGTTTTTGCGATGCGACCGACGCGACCGACCCGTTTTTTTAATTGAATCAAATGTGAATAGGGTCCACCTCAATATTTTTTAAAGCACTCTGGACTGCTCACTGTACGGAGGACCCGGAGGGAGGGAGGCACTTATTAGTACAGTGATTAGCAGCACAGTGTCTCCGTCAGTCTCTCTCACACTGTGACTGACTGAGTGCAGGGAGGATCTGCACGTCGCTCAGCTCAGCTGCTAGATAGACAGCAGCCAATGATGTAATGTGCATGGCAGAGTGGGTGGGCAGTGGCAGGTGACGAGTGGCGCTGCCGCCTACATATGATAATTCATGTCTGCGGTGGCGGCGCTTGTCACTCGCCGCTGCCCACCCGCTGTGCCATGCTGCTATTTAACAGCCTGACTGCCGCCCTTAACTGGTGCCGCCCTGAGGCCGGTGCCTCATGGGCCTAGGCACAAATCCGGCCCTGCCTGGATCCATGCAGGTTTGCTAACATCTCCAAGATCAGGGACACAATACAGATTCAATATCAAGTTTGCACATATAGTTTGCAAACAAATGTAAAACATATAAGCTATCTTGCACATATGAGATCTGCCCAGAATGTACACCCTGTGTTTTAAAGTTTAAACTAAAATTCGCAACGCACATATATAACTAGCACCAGCACTTTATAAATAATATATTAAATAACACGAAGCAGACATTTACTCTCCATTACATTTATTCACTTTAGATGAGTCACGTTTTAAGTTTTAGTTTGTTCATCACAGTATTTCCGGAGAGAAACTCTGCTGTTTTTTAATGCTTTTTTTAATGTTTATATTGCACAAAGAAGCATTTAATTCTCACTGCAAAGTATATTTGTACATTGTTTTGCACATGTAAGTGTTTTTTCAATCCTGTGGATCCGTTCTAGGTCCTCCACCAGCTGAGACGCATAGTAGACTAGTAATGCTGGGGAAATCACCTAGGAGACCAAGACGCTTGCGGGTCACGCATAGCAGTCGGAATAGTTCCCCCCACGTGACGTGAGATCCGGCCGCAGCCAACTTCCGATTTCCGACTTCCGGAAAACAGCGTGAACAGCGGGCAGGGACCTGGATGGGACACATGCGGGAAGACACCCTAATTAAGGTAAGATTGTTCACTTACACACTGTCTCACCTACATGCTTTGAAAAAGGAGCGAGAGCTCCGAAACGTCAGCAGCTTGTATCACGGAATACAAATTTGAAAAAAAGACCTCTGAGTGCCAAATAATGTAGTTCAAAATGGTCTAAAAAGACAATAAATTACTGGTATAGTTGGTATAGCTTTGATAATGAAATCCTTTTTGATGAATGATCTTGAATGATTTTGAGCTTTAGCACAAGCTGTTGAGTTTGTGATATGAGCTGCCCATTTATTGTTCTGCTACATTCTTACGTCTAAAAACAAAGTCGTTCAGCCAGAATTAATATTTGTATTATTGTACAGTATGTTGGAAGGCACTCGAGTCCTCTGTGCCACAGGCACAGAACATCATGTTACACAGAATGGAATTAGAACCATTTGGCCAATCTAGTCTGCACCCTTTTTAATCATTATGTTACGTCAAACGCCTTTTGATCCTTATTTCTTTATAAGGATATCCTTACTTCTATCCCATGCTTGTTTAAATTGTTCTACTGTCTTAGCCTTTACCACCTCTGATGGGAGGCCATTTCTCCATGAACCTACTTACCTCCCTCCAGTCTCCATGCATGTCCTCATGTTCTAATACTTCTCTTTAATAATTTGATAGGGACAGAGGAGTGCAGGTGTGATGGGGACAGAGGAGTGCAGGTGTAATGGGGACAGAGAGGTGCAGGTGTGATGGGGACAAAGAGGTGCAGGTGTGATGAGTACAGAGAGGTGCAGGTGTAATGGGGACCAAGAGGTGACGGGGAAGGAGATGATGAAGTGTGAAAGGGATGGGAAGGTACATGGGTGATAGGAGGGACAGGTGTGACTGGGACAGAGAGGTACAGAGTTGATGGGGACAAAGAGATGCAGGTATGATGGGGACAGAGATTAAATTTTTTACCCATGAAGCAGAATTTTTCTGAACCTACTGTACCTCCTTCCAGTCTCCATGCATGTCCTCATGTTCTAATACTTCTCTTTAACTAAAGAATATTTCCCTCCTGGACCTTGTTAAAACCCTTGATATATGTGAGTCTCTATCATGTCCCCCTCTCTGTTCTCTGTTCCAAACTATACATATTGTAATTTTTTTGTCTTTTTGGGTGTTTTGTGATGTTGGTCATGTAGATACTTCCGGTGTGGCCGGGATGGTCGCATGCATGTGGAGTTTCCATCTTAGGCCTCAGAGAAGAGACACTCTGGCAGGTAGTGAGCAGTGGTCCACCCTGCTGACCACCGCAGCTGAGGCGGCGATGATGCCACAATGCAGAATTCCCCCCAGCATCGCCCAGCTGACATAATCCTAGGCTGCTGCCCCCGGCAGCAGATATGGCAAATCCCTCGGTCTGGAGGATCTGCAGACAGAAGACATCAGTGGGGGAGCAATCTTCTGACAGAAGACCCTGTCAGGGGGGAGCAATCTGTCGACCGAAGTCCCTAGGTAAGGAGAGCAATCCAGCCAGTGGACACCCCACTGGCCTGTAGACCCATGACTGTGACCCCAGTGGGGGAACATCCCTGCCTGCAGGATTGAGATCAAAGGACCTAAGGTCTAGTTCAGTTCTGAACATTCATCTGCAGAATTGCAGCCCTGTGTAGATCGGTTATGGTATATTAGATCTACAATTCTCTAGGTATACAGTCAAAAGATCGACAACAATTGGTCAACAGGGTCAAAAGCTTGACAGTCAAAAGATTGACATGTTCAAAAGGTCAACATGGTCAAAATGTCGACAGTCAAAGGGTCAACATGGTCAAATTATCGACATTCAAAAGGTCAACATTGTAAAGGTCAACCTGATTTTTTTGTAGTGTACCAACTTGCCTCCAGATACCTTACTACCAACTGTAACCATTAGCAATCATTTACTGGATACATCCACAGCATTCCTAGTGTAGACAACATCTGCTTTGAATCAATTAGGACAACTGTCCAGATTACAGCTGTGCTATTCTCTATCTCAAATTTCCATCCACCGTGTCAGTAGTGAGGATATTGCTACCTTGGACTAATTGGGGCCTTAACCCGGACTCCTACCTCCAACAGTGATAAGAACTGGTAAATATTCACAGATCACTCAAGGCACAGTTAATATATTTGTAGGGCCATTTCCATGGTGACTCCATTATCCGATGGGGGTGTGTGTGTTTGATGTGGCAGCCGTACTGCTGGGGGGGGGGGGGGGGGGCAGTTTACTCACCAAACACCTGCTCCTTCCTCCGGCTCTCCTGTTCCTCTGCTGCTGCTGCGGTGGTAGCTTTCCAACTCACTACCGCCCTCCCGTGGCCTGTGCAGAGGTGCTATCATGCTAAGACTTGTAGTACTACACAGAATAAATACAAGTGTACACTCGAAGTACTCAGAATTCTGCTGATGAGAACAATTCTAACAAACTCTGCAAATTAACATGGAGTAAAATTGAGGTTCTTAGAATAATTCTTCCCCAAAATATGGTCCTACCTACCACAACCATAGGTGCCGATTTATGTTTTTGCTGGTGGGTTTGCAAGCCTGTTAAAAGTAGGCATGTCCTTTAGGGAGGGGGTGTGGCCCTCCAACTGGTTTTACAACTGCTCAGGGTCGGACTGGCCCACAAAGGGTACAGGGGGAAGTATAGGTGCAATCCAAGGAAACAATCTATAAAAATGTGTTCTAAATTATGGCAAGCAGAAGGAGCCAAAAATTACATTATGCCACACAATAGGAGCCAAAAGTCACATTATGCCACACAGTAGGAGATAAAAAATTCACATTATGCCGCACAGTAGGAGATAAAAATTACATTATGCCAAATGTTAGGAGCCAAAAATCAGATTATCATGCAGGTTATCTCCAGCCCAAACTGTAAAGGTTAAATGCATTCCAGACTAGGAGCAAGCATAAATATATTACATTTGATAAATCAAACTGAAGGTGAATCAAGATAAATAATCATAATAAAGTGCTTGCTTACCAGGGACTTCTTGCATGTTACAACTCTGTTGCTGTGCAGGCTTGTAGGCCCATGGCAGAGTAGAGAGTGCTATAAAAGTTCGCTGTGGCTTCAGCCCTGGGCAGACGCTGAAAATGGCACCGGGCAGCATCTTGTAGGTCACAGTGAACTAAGTTGAGCCAGCCCGCACCCGCGGAGTAATATGCGGAAGAATACACTCCTCCTACTGCTTGTACTGTCTCGCGTCTTCCGGGCAGTGAGCCAGCAGTGCCGTGGCCACAAATCAGGAAGTAAATGTGGCAGCGTGACTCTCAAGTCAATAGGTTACTGGCCCGTGGGTGCTCATCAATTTCCATGGGTGCTTGGGCCCCTGAGCACCCACGGAATCGGCGCCTATGACCACAACCCAGGGACCTCATCAGGTAAGTCCCCCCCAAGCCTGCACATGGAAAAAAGAATAAAAAAGTACCTCAAGTTCAGCATGCATAAATGCTGTAGTTTGAGCCCTGAGACTTTGTAAACGCAATAAAACTGACGTAAATATTTTTAAATGCACTTGAATGGCTTCTTCTCATCATACTGTTCCTAGCAATATGTGGCAGATTTGTTTTACATTCCACGCAATGGAATTTTCCTGGGAGTTCTTGAACTTATTTCTATATTTGAAACTGGTGTTGTAACGAGAACACTGTGTTCTGTATGTGTAAGGGAAATAATTGCTAACTGTGGCGAAATGTAGAATCAAATTACACAATTCCTGGCAAAAAATGAAAAATATGTGAATGTACAGTATACAAGAAAAACCTGCAAAATAACTATTTCTAGATATATAAAAGTCTAACTACTCTACTAAAAGATGTTATAACAGAACGTGAAAGCAATTTGTGCAGGGACACTGATCTGTTTTAAACTTGCTGGATATGGATAGAGGGAGCTGTGAAGAGATTGGAGGAAGGAGCAAATAGGGGTTGGGGTAGGGTGGAGAGTTTGTGGGCTAAAAACTGTCACAGCTCAAAGTGAAATTATTTGATAGAATCCAGCATTTTGGTAAGCTTTTAGCTAGTTATACCATAATGCTAAGTAGTACTTAAAATGTATGCTACAGTGAACAAATATGTCATCTCGCCACCTCAAACTCAACATTTACTAAACAGAATTAATTATATTCCCAGCAGCCAATATTAGTTACCAACCTGATATCTCTATCACTGTGGAGAACACAAAAATTAATCCTACTCCACAAGCTCGCTGCCTAGGGGTCATCCTTGACTCTAAACTGTTGTTTATTTCTCACATTCAATCTGTCTCTAAATCGTGTTACAAACATCTAAAGAAATATCCAAAATTGGTCCATATCTTACACAAGATACTGCAAAAACTATCCATGCACTCATTATATCATGCAGTGGGCGGTATTCAATGAGGCAGAATCGCCAAGTTTTATGGCGATTCTGTGTTTTTTTCATGTGTGCCGGCGATTTTTTGAGCTGAAAAAGCGAATCACCCTATTCAACGTCTTCTATTCGCCGATGACGACCGGTGAATGAAGCACCAATCGCCAAATGTTATTTTCTACAAATCGCCGTTTTTTGTGTATAGGGATTTTCATGGGGATTCGCCGGTAGTCGACGGGAATCGCCAAAAGTGTATTCAATGAGAAGTTGGCGATTCTTATTTCTTGTTTCATATCGCCGTTCCTCACCGAGTGTCCCTCGTCATCTTTTTGTGGTGAACTTTTATCGGAACCTGTGAAATAATTGGTTTTAAGTGTTCAATTTAACTCTGCAAGTGTAATGTATTATTATTTGCTGCCCTTGTGTGATGTGATGGTCGTAGAAGTGCTATACAAATATATATTTAATTTTTTCTGGTATTTTTTTTTTCTCCCACAACGCACTGTTCTTACCCATGGTGCACCTCACTTACCCATGATTCTCCTCCCCACCTCACTCCTTCGTTTGGCCTTTGAGGAGATTACACAGCTTTTGCAGTCTGCTGTATTGGAATCGTTTTTTCAGGGTAATTTGCATTTTTCTTGCATTTCACTGCAATTTCTTACAGTACTGAAGCTGTTTAGGGAAAAGCCGGATTGGCTGAGAATCGCCGTTGGGGGCGGCGATTCTCAGCCACGTTGAATAGGGTGACACAGCTAGTCCCGGCGAATCCCTACGCTTGGCGAATCGACGTAAAAAAACGGTGAATGGCTGGCGAATGTAAAATCTGAATCACTGTGACCAACGATTCAGGTCATTGAATACCGCCCATTGACTATTGCAATTGCCTCCTTACTGGTCTTCCTAAGAAAAGAGGCTCACCGCTACAATCCATTTTGAATTGAGCTGCGAGGCTGTTCTTCCTGGCTAGACCTTCATCGTCTGCTGATTCGCTTTGTCAGTCCATCCATTGGTTGCCTTTACATTACTGCATTCAATATAAAATACTTATACTTACATACAAAGCCATTACTCTGACCACACCGACTTATATATCTTTGTTTATCTCAAAATATATCCCCACCCAACCTCTCCGCTCTGCACAAGATCTGCGTCTCTCATCCAGACTCATTACTCGTTCCCACTTACACCTGCTGGAATTTTATTTGGGCAGCAACCACTTTATGGAATGCCCTTCCAAGCAAATTAAGACTCTCCTCTAGCCTCCAAACTCCAGTAGCATTCATATCTAATTGCATCCCATCAGGACTGTCTTGTAATCTGATGGGACTGCCATGCTATGGACTGGTTGGGCTGTGTGGCTCTAGTGCGGCACACCCTTTCATTCTAGTAACATCTTTTTTTATTTTCCTATTTATTTAATATTTTAATTACATTTCATTCTCTCTCTCTCTCTCTCTCTCTCTCTCTCTCTCTCTCTCTCTCTCTCTCTCTCTCTCTCTCTCTCTCTATACATAGCTTCTGCTTCTTACCACTAATATTTATTAACACTATAGTTTTTCACTGGTGTGCCGCACTGGGCTTTCTAGCCTATGCTAGTTTTTTGGGGTGCCGCACCCTGCACCTAGATATAGTGCTATGGACCCCCAATATACAGAGAAGCCTTGACGTGACTTGGGGGCATATCATACACCTGCGCAGGTATATGTAACCAATATATCTGAATTCTATTATCATGTAGTGTTCAAGATTGGTTACTAATACCATTCAGTGTGCTGGGGGAACCAATGTCTTGCTTTACTTACTCAGTATTAACCCCTCCCTTGCGTGCACCTGAATGGTATTACTGAACTAATTTGAGCATCTACCACTATCTGTATGTATGTTCTTAGAGGCAGAAGGGAGCTTGTATTAGGCAGAGATGCAAGTCCTGATATGCCACATGGAGTAGTCTGCGGTTGCTCCAAGGTAGGTAGCTCTTAGTTCAGATATATCAAGTAAGGAGCCATTATCATGTGGCTTCTTGCTGGTTAATCATAGACCCAATTTAGGGTAACGGTGGTTTGGGGTGTGGTGCCCCTGGACTGGTTGGGCTGGGTGGCTCTAGTGTGGCATGCCCTTACATTCTAGTTACACCTTTTTTTTATTTTCCTCACTAACACTATTTCTTTAATATTTTAATCACATTTCATTTATTCTCTCTCTCTCTCTCTCTCTCTCTCCTTAGCTTCGGCTTCTTACCACTAATAATTATTAACACTATAGTATCTCACTGGCGTGCCGCACTGGGCTTTCTAGCATATGCTCGTTTTTTTGGGGTGCCGCACCCTGCACCTAGATATAGCGCTAGGGACCCCCAAAATACTGAGAAGCCTTGACCTGGCTTAAGGGGCATATCATACACCTGCGCAGGTATATGTAACCAATATCTCTGAATTCTATTATCATATAGTGTTACTAATACCATTCAGTGAGCTGGGGGGAAAAATGTCTTGTTTTACTTACTAATTGCATCCCATCAGGACTGTTTTGTAATCTGATGGGACTGCCATGCTATGGAATTCTATCCCTATGTACCCTATGTATCCCTCCTATTATCCCTATAGAGGTCGGTTTGTTTCTACCCAGTTTGTTTAATCACTGTTGTTTCCAATTGTAAAGCGCAATGGAATATGCTGCGCTATATAAGAAACTGTAAATAAATAAATTAATTAATTAATAAATATATTGAACTTGTTTTTTGGGATGCTAGTGGCAGGAATGGACATCACTTTATAGTCTGTTTACCAGTTATCAAATTTGTTGAAGGTGTTACTCTCTTACTGAATGCTGAAATTTAAGCTCTATACATACTAGATGAACTGCACCATCTCCCATAACTTTTACGATACATGGCCAGAGCCTGCGACTGGAGAAGTGTGTATTTTTCAGCCATGTCTTGAACCCTCAAGGGAGCTGATGCTGCGTCATTTACAAGGGCCTTGACATGCATAATGCCTTTGTTTTTCCAATATTGGAAAGGTTGTAATGCCTGTCCTTCTTGAAATTCTGGATTTGCCGTTAGTGGTCAAAATAAGGAATGGTGGCTGTTCAATTCATGTTTATTTCTCGTGTGGTGCCAGACCATTCAGGATGTTTGTAGAAGGGGATTTTGGGCTATTAAGGGTGTAATCATCTGTTTATAGCAGTGTAGGAACAATAATAAATGTAAGCGAGGTAAAAAGATTGATCTATATCTGTGTGAGTAGAAGTATCATGTATCCAGTCCCTAATGTATCTAAGGATACATGCCTGGTTATAGATGCGAAAATTGGGGAGAGTCATGCCTCCATTAACTACGGGTTGTTGTAATTTCAACAGACTTATTCTTTGTCGTTTATCTTGCCTGATAAATTTTCGGAATACCGTATTAAAGTGTTTTTCATCTGTGGTAAATACTAGAAGTGGTAACATTTGTAATGGGTATACAATTTTTGGAAATGTCATCATTTTTAGTAAGTGAATGCGTCCTAAGTAAGATAACATTAAATGCTTCCAGTTTTCTAGCTCATCGAGGGCTGACTTTATGGGTTTTAGTAAAATTGAGTCTATATAGGGCTTGCATATTTTTAGGTATATAAATTTCTAAGTATTTTATTGTGCTTGAGGCCCACCTGGTTTGGCATCTGCCAGCCCACACAGGCTGGGTTTGAGAGCCCAGGTAAAGCCCATGAGATTTGTCTTGATTTATTGAGAATCTGGATAGAGAACCGTACTCAGTCCTCTATTATTATTATTATATTTTTTTTTTTTACTGCAGGAATTTTCACAGATCATTCTTCTTTTGTAAATTTCAACCTTTCAAATCATCTTCCTGAAACTTTATCCTTCACAGAGGTTTGAGGGATGCAATCATCCATGTATACAATTTAATTCATGCATGTTTACATTTTAAAATGAAAAAAAACAAAACAGATATTTATTTTAAAATGATATGTAAAGTTTTTAAAATAACTTTAATAACTATGCAGAGTACTGTACTTTAAATTCAAATGTCTTTAGGAAATAAAGATTATTTTTCTGAATACAGTAAAACAATTAAATTTTTTAAATTATTCATACAAAGTAAAGATAATCTCAAAGTGGTATCTGCAATAGCAATGCAAAAACTGCATTGTTCCTAGCTTCTTAACAGTGACAAGAACCAGGCTACTGATCACAAAGAAAAACAGAGTGCATTTGGACGGTTGTGGTATAGGGGTCCGACAGCCAGGATCCAGACAGTCATTAGCCCAACGTCCGGATCCTGACTGGCCAGACTCAGACAGCATGGTGATCGCAACAAAGCCCCTTGCGGGCATGGTGGCTTGCTACGCTCGCCACCTCTTCTATTCTCCCTCTATGGGGGTCGTGGACCCCCACAAGGGAGAATAGCCAGTGGCCATCGGGAACCGGGCTGTCGGTGTTTTGACAGTCAGGATCACAACGTCGGATAAATGACTGTCAGGATCCCGACTGTCGGAACCCCATCCGGCACCCATTTGGACAAGCTACCCTAAAGACTTCTACATACAACATATGTGTTGACACATTTGAAAAAGTAATTGCACTATTTTTTAAGTTCACTCTGTCTAGCTAGTCATATTTCACTAGATAACTAAAATCTTAACTGTTGTGTCTCACAGGAATCAATAGAAGATGGTTCCTAACTGTGACAAGAACCAGGCTGCAGATCACAAAGAAGAACACTTTAAAAATTTTAAAAATTATCCGCCTCACTTGCTACTATCTATCTATATATATATATATATATATATATATATATATATATATATATATATATATATATATATAATGAAAACTTAATAAAGTACATTAAAAATAATTTAGAAATTTGTGAAGCTAAAATTTTAAAAATGTAAACCTAAAAATAGAGATGCATTATTTTAACATATAATAACATAATAATTAAATAACTAAAATAATAATTTACAATAATAATTACATTGGAATGACATAAAGTTAAACCAGAATCCTGATCTATGTTTTCGGCAGTAATTTTGAGCAATTAGAGATGTCTAAAGCTACATACACCTTTGAATGAATGCAAATGAATAGACTATGCTTAGCAGATATTAGCAAAAAAAATTGCAGGCAATGAACATCCAGTCAATACAAAAAGGGCAGGAATATTAAATAATATTAAAATGTATTACTTTTAAACACAAATGCTCTTTCAGTATTTGTGCACTTCCAAGGCTTTTCTCCCATAGAGCACATACATTAATTTCACGGGTTTTATTATTTAAAAAAAATAACTAAATTTAATGAAATTTAGCAAAATATATTTATTTAAAAAACTACAAAAGCATAATATATTCTACATGTTCAGTCTTCTATAAAATGTGTTAGTAGAAGAGCCTTTCAAAGATTTTTCTTAAATATCTTCATTACATCTCTTCTTTTGAATGATCCATTAGTTAAAATTGCAATTTTGAATACCCTATTAACAATAATAAAAATAAAAAACTCAGGTTGTGTTATTAATCGTTCAAATTTGTTAAAATTAAACTTCTATTACTGAAGGCTGTCTATCAGCGACTCATCTCAGGTGATCTTTACTAGCCATGATGTAAGGACGGCATAGCGGCCAGACACAAGTGAGCATGTGGTGTACTGAATACATTCTTACAATTAACCTTAAAGTTATAATTCATGATGATTTGCAGAGATAGCACTTTCAGCCAATTAATGACCATCTTTTTATTTTTTTTTTTTATTTTAATAATACATTTAGAAATATGGAAATAAATTTAATAGGCATTATAACGGATAATTTACCAATTTCTGTGCTGAATTTTCCATTGTATGTGCTATGAAAGACAGGTGTCTGTTCATGTTGACAGGTGCCTCCTGAAATTCGTTATGATGCTTCTCTAGAAGTATTCTTGATTGTTCCATTTATTTTATTACTGCATTTGTACAATCAGTATTTTCCGCTTTAAGTTTTTCAATAGATTTGGAGATACCGAGTAGATTTTCTTGTATTTTGGCTCTGTGAAAATTGTGTTTTCTTTCCATTTTTTTTTTGCAAACTCTGCAAAAACGTGATGGAATTTGCTCAAACACTTCTTCAACAGATGGATCACCTCTAACATCTATGGATTTGTATGTGACCATTAGTTTTGGAAATATTTGCATTAAATCAACAATATTTGGGTCCCTACCTATAGAGAAAATATTAATTCAATTAATTATAAGACTAAATTCATATTTGAACTTAAAAATACTGAATGAACATTAAAACTCACCACCTCTATCAGTTTCTTCTTCATGTGTAATATTAGATGACACATCATTAACATCAGTATCTTTATTTTAAAAAGTGGAATAAAATGAATTTATTCATAAATAAAATCTTTATTTTGTTAAAAAAAAAAATACACACATGCATTTTAAATCATTTGACTTTCTTCTATTTTAAAAGTATTTTTGTCTAATTATCATGTCAAATTTTTATATGAGTGATGGAATTCTTAACAAATAATTACATTTGTTTAATTAAACTACTAAAGCCCTTCATTGTTTAGGCGAGTTCATGATAAAAATAAACCTTGAAATGAAACATATGCTTCATTGTTGAGGAAGGTGTTGTACAGTATGTGTTATTAATCGTTCAAATTTGTTAAAATTAAACTTCTATTACTGAAGGCTGTCTATCAGCGACACATCTCAGGTGATCTTTACTAGCCATGATGTAAGGACGGCATAGCGGCCAGACACAAGTGAGCACGTGGTGTACTGAATACATTCTTACAATTAACCTTAAAGTTATAATTCATGATGATTTGCAGAGATAGCACTTTCAGCCAATTAATGACAATTCTTTTTATTTATTTTTTTATTTTAATAATACATTTAGAAATATGGAAATAAATTTAATAGGCATTATAACGGATAATTTACCAATTTCTGTGCTGAATTTTCCATAGTTTTTAGATTCTTTATTTTCCATGACAGACATTATTTTAACTTAAAAGAATGTAAAAACAAATTTTAGAAATGTAAATATAAAAATATATAAAATCAGTCATCCCTGGGGCCATATAACCATGATCTGTAAATAAATAGATCTTTGGATGCACTTTCTCAACAATTTAAGGCTGTGAGGATGGGCAATAAATCTTTTTTGGACTGCATATTTTAATATGTAATTTGTTCAAGGAGGAATCTACACACTAACTAGGCAGAAAATATATATTTTTTTATCAGCCAAATGGTACTTCTGTATTAGCAGGGCACCCATTATGTGGTTTGCGTAGTGTTGTATTGAGGATACCAATACACCACTATGCTGGCTATGTAAACTACGTAATTTATGCAAATTACGTAATTTACGTAAGCTACGTAATTTACATAACTGGAGCTGTGCTAATACATAATGGATCATTTACCCACTATACACGTCATACCCCCATTATCCACGTGGGCGTGGAGTTAATTGTATAAAGTGTGGCGAGCACAGCGAGCCACCGAGCCCGAAGCGTGGAAAGCACAGCGAGCCCCGCGAGGGGACGCGGATATGCGGCCCCTCATGAGGCTCGCTGCTCTCGCCACGCTTCGGGCTCGGTGGCTCGCTGTACTCGCCACACTTTATGAAATTAACTCCACGCCCACGTGGATAATGGGGGTATGACGTGGATAGTGGGTATATGATTGTGTCAGTGGGTGTTGTGTATGTTTGTGTAGTGGGTGTGTGCCTGAGTAGGGCATTATACTTACCTGAATGATGTCCCCGATGCCAGCATTCCAGCTCCTCCGGAACTCGGCTCCCCGTCCTTCATGACAGTCCCCACAATCTACGCAATTAGCGTAGTGCCAATGGGGGAGCTGGGAAACCATGTGATGCTCCCCCAGTGGCATTACACTGAATGACAGGCATTGCTGCCATGACATTTCTGCCTGCGGCCTCCCTTCAACCCGCCGGGATGTCCCCCCTCCGGCCGCCAAAGCTATCTCACCCCTCCGCCCGCCCAAGCTATGCCGCCCGCTGTAAGTAAGTTACGTATTAGCCGGGCTCCAGGCAATGGCTACACTGACAACATAGCCTAAGCTACATTGTCAGCGTAGCGTAGCCAGGCGCCCGGCTAATACATAAGTACCTAATATGTTATTCAATTTCTACATTTTAAACTCTATATCAATTTACAACAGGAACGACTGTACAAAACCAACTTTGTTGTAGAAAATAAGAGGGCACAGCTTAATTCCAGATCTTTTAAATCTAATGTAAGAATTCAACTAATCTACACTGGGTGAAAATAATTATACACCCAGCCAGTAAAGTATAGTATTTTTTGTTTTTTTGCTAATTATGTTTATTGCCACAAATAATGCACCTTGTACAGTTTTAAATTGTAAACTTTGAAATTGCTGTGATATGTAATTTAAAGAAATTCATAATTTTTCTATTACCTTTTTCACAAATTTCAGAATTTCAGAATAGATCAAATGACAGCTCTCAGCGTCAGTACTGGAAACCATGCTTGAAACCCAGTAGTGACGATGAGAGCTGTCTTTTGATCCGTCCAGCCCCAGGAGCTGCCTGCACTTGCAGTGTTAAGACACTCATACTTACACATGTCTGGCCACCTTGTATCCGCTGCATAAACTGCTGTGGTAATTATTGCTGAACCTGAGTACAGTATGTGAGCTTTTATTACTAGTAACAGCAATCAGGCGGCATCTACCACCAAGGACCGTGATGCCCATACTGGTAGGCACCAGGTAAGAACATTTGTGGATATCATCATCATGTGCCGGATCCTGTGGCTTATATAAACTAGTCTTAACGCCCATCTGACGGACGAGCAAAAGTTTATGCTTATGCAATTCTCAAAAGTTTTATCAAGTATTATTTTTATTATTATAATTTTATTTATAGGGTGCCACAAGTGTTTTGCAGCGCTGTACAAAGGAGCAGTACAGGGAGACAAAACTTAGCATTACATTGAATAAATAACACAGGTAAAAAGCACCATAGTTCAATACACATTACAGCTTAAATATAAGTAGTGAGGACTTGATCAACTACAAGAGGTAAAAAGGTTTTCATTTTAAAGGACCCTTATAGGCCTTTAACCCCTTCCATGATATGGCCGGAAATTTCTCAGTCTGAGCTGTGCTGCAGGAGTGGGCTCTCCAGAAAAAATTCTGTAAATGCCACTGTAAAGAAAGGGTGCGCCAATGGTGCCTCCAAGCGGTGAACCACTGGTGCACCACCATCCCTTCCAGTTGCTGATACTTCCCCCTGTTGCTGGTCCTCCCAATCACCACCCCTGTCGCCAATCCTCCCCATCGCCACTTGGGGAGGATCAAGGCCACTCAAGGGCAGTTCAGCTGCATTTGGCCATTCGTGTGTTCGGGCATCCAAACTCAGTAATGACCAAACAGATAAACAGATGAGCGCCTGACAACCGAGCGCTACTAAGCCCCCACAGCCCTGAACTTCTCCAAGCAGCTGCAAACTGCTTAAGCCAGCAGCAGCCCAGGGGAGCAGGGGCTGCTGGAGATAGCAGTGGCTACCCCTTCTGCGGTGAGTATTTCAGGGGCAGGACAAACCTGCCCTGGTTGGTTTGTCCATAGGAAAACCCACCACTCAGGGGATTAAGGGTCCACTTAAGGTAGTCTGTTTATTACTGTATGTTGAATTCAGTGCCATCAAGGGGGGGGGGGGCAATTTTTAACCATGCCGGGTTTTATTAGAGGCAGCCTGGTCCCTCGCTCCCCTCCCCACCACTTTATACAGGGACGTAGACCATGCCCCTTTTTTTACTGGGGCCCGACGGAGCTTTTAGCGTCCCTTGTTGTATTCAGAGAGTCATAATCTTTCCAACGACATATCACAATGCTTGAAAACAACATAAATAGCATGGACCCTTATGACAGTACCCTTAAGGGCTTGTTTGATTAAACCCATCTTTGTACTGAGATCGTCCCTTAAGATGATAAGGTAGTGTGCAAGTTTGAAGACAATATAGTTAAAGCACCCGAGAGTAATGGTGGAACATCCATACACACACACACAAACATACTTCAATTATACTTATGTATATATATTCAGTGTGTACATTATATAATTATATACTTTCAAAAATTAAATGAAACATTATTATGCAACTTATGACAAATCTAAATAATCCTTAAATTAACCTTAGAGTAGCATGTAATTTAGAGTAGCATGTAACAAAATACACTGACACAATTTGTATTCTCCCCTATTTGACAATAATCGCCAGATTTTTTTTTTTTCCTTGTTGGTGTACACTGCGACCTTGTGCCCTTTACTACTTGCTAGTTGTCTATTACACCTTTTACCATGATTTCATTCTCTTTTTCTGCGAAACACTGGTTTCTCAAACTACGTGGACATCATCTGTTTCTTCAGATTCTTCCACTGCTTTCTCTGTGTTTGCTGAAGGACTTATATCTTTATTTTTCTTAAGTTGCTTTGCTGAAAATTAAACATTGTAGCAAGAAACAAGATTTATGCAGCCTATGGCAGGGCGAGGAAAGTGGTTCAGCATTGTCACAAGACAGACCATTTAAATTCTTCCATGTGACTTTGCCTGGCACTTAATTCACCCCGCCCTAGGCTGCATAGGCATAACAAAGAAAAAGAACATCACTTTAAAAAAAAAGAGCATTGTAGCAAGAAACAAGATTTATGCAATGCAGCCTAGGGCAGGGCGAGGAAAGTGGTCAGCAATGTCACAAGACAGACCATTTCAATTCTACCATGGGACATTTCCTGACAGTCGACTAACCCTGCCCTAGGCTCCATTCGCATAACACCCAAAAAAAAAAAAATCACTGCACTCACATCCAGAAGTATTTAGTAGTAGGGGTGCACCACTAAGGCAATTCAGTCCTAAGAGCCATATATATCCAGGGCGCTTAATAAAAAGCAGGGGCACTCACCATGATTAGCTTCAGTCAGCAATTTTTAATGCAGAAATATAACATAGTGGTTGACGTTTCAACCCTCTAGGGGCCTTTGTCAAGACAGGTTTAGTATCCATATGCACAGCAGGCTGAAAAGATGATCATCTTTTCTGCCTGCTGTGCATATGGATACTAAACCTGCCTTGACAAAGGCCCCTAGAGGGTTGAAACGTCAGCCACTATGATGTATTTCTGCATTAAAAATTGCTGACTGAAGCTAAACATGGTGAGTGCCCCTGCTTTTTATTAAGCGCTCAGGATATATATATATATATATATATAAATATATATATATATATATATATATATATATGCAAAGCTTCAAACGGGCACTGAAAACTCACCTATTCATCAAAGCATACCCTTCCACTGCATAAACCAGATGGTTCTCTGACCCCTTGCCTGTTTACATCCTGCTATCTAACCACCACCCACTTGCTTGCACCTCTTGTAATCTGTCTGTCTCCCCTTCCTACTAGATTGTAAGCTCCTCTGAGCAGGGCCCTTTTCCCTCCTGTTGTCAAAGCCCTCTTCTCTTCACATGTCACTCACAGCTTTCCTATACTTCAACACTCAGTGACCATCTTTGTCCGCATACTCATCTCCATTATTGGCATCTAGCCTCTAGTTGTATGTTGATTGAGTCCTCACTACTTATATCCAAGCTGTAATGTGTATTGAACTGTGGCGCTCTTTATTTGTACTGTATTCTTGTTATTTATTCAATGTTATGCCAAGCTTTGTCTCCTTGTATTGTTCCTTTGTACGGCGCTGCGAAACACTTGTGGCGCCTTATAAATAAAATTATAATAATACAATTATAATACCCGGTGATGAGGCAGCACTCCCACGGATTTCAAAGTAATAACCACAAGCAAACGGGTTTTGCAAGATCAAAGTTTCAATTACGCACAGGCAATTTTCGTCAATCCTGCCGAAAATTGCCTATGGGTAATTGAAACATTGATCTTGCAAAACCCGTTTGCTTGTGGTTATTTCTTTGAAATCCGTGGGCGTGCTGCCTCATCACCGGGTACTATATATATATATATATATATATATACAGGGAGAGAATAGGGGTGCGCTTAAGATACCACTACAAAATTACATATATATATATATAACAAGTCAGTAATTTCATAAAAACAAATTAGCATTTATTGAAGGTAATTCAGTAATGCATTTTTCTTTTCAATGTTAAGAAGTTTTCATTTATGTTGCATATAGATCTGCGGCCCGACGCGTTTCGTCCCTTAGGACTTCATCAGGGGCGATGACCCAATCGAAATGGGTGAGAGAATAGGTATTCTACCTCGTTAGGCTTCTTTGTATATACTGGTTTCTTTATAGAAAAATAGGTAAGTTCTGGAGTTCGCAGTGGTGGGTGCGACCAATTATGGGGTGTGTAAGGTCCCAGTATCAGAAATAGCTGACCAGTGATCACCCGTAACTTCAATTAGATGTCACTCCGTTCAAACGGAAATATATAAAGTGGGCAGCCACAGAATGGAAAGCAGATATCTCTAAATTCAAAAGAGATGTATATTCAGAGATCAGGTGGCAGTTTGTTCCCTGGTAGGTACACACAATCTCAGCATAGAAAGCAGATATCTCTATATCCAAAGGAGATGTTAATTCAGACCAGGTGGCTGTTAGTTCCCGGTTAGTACATACAGTCTCTAAAAAAATTTCAGTGAAAGGAGTCACAGGGTCTCCAGGAATCAGGAATCACAGGATCTCCAGGAGCCAGCGACACTGGAGATCCTGCTGTATTTTAATAGGGTATTCCTATCTGTTTCTTTCTGGAAGACCTCAGTTTCAATGCTCTGGTTTTTCAGGGTGAGGGTTACATCAAGATAATGAATTGATCTGGTATCAATGGTAGATGTTAGTTTAATTGGTCCCTCTGATTGGTTGATACTGTCTATGATGTTTGTCAACTCATCCGATGTCCCCCCCCAGAGAAGTAAGAGATCATCTATGTATCTCACATACATGATGATTTTAGAGCTAATTGAAGTGTCCGAAAAAAAGAATTGATTTTCTTGCTCAAACATGTAAACGTTTGCCAGGGAAGGTGACACATTTGACCCCATTGAGCAGCCCGTCAGTTGTAAAAAGAAAAACCCGTTGTGCAAGAAATAATTTTTAGTTAGTGTTAACTCCAAGAGGGTCAAAAATAATGGAATGTCCAATGTGTCGGCCATGAGATCATTTTTGCACAGAGTACATTTCGACACATTGGACATTCCATTATTTTTGACCCTCTTGGAGTTAACACTAACTAAAAATTATTTCTTGCACAACGGGTTTTTCTTTTTACAACTGACGGGCTGCTCAATGGGGTCAAATGTGTCACCTTCCCTGGCAAACGTTTACATGTTTGAGCAAGAAAATCAATTCTTTTTTTCGGACACTTCAATTAGCTCTAAAATCATCATGTATGTGAGATACATAGATGATCTCTTACTTCTCTGGGGGGGGACATCGGATGAGTTGACAAACATCATAGACAGTATCAACCAATCAGAGGGACCAATTAAACTAACATCTACCATTGATACCAGATCAATTCATTATCTTGATGTAACCCTCACCCTGAAAAACCAGAGCATTGAAACTGAGGTCTTCCAGAAAGAAACAGATAGGAATACCCTATTAAAATACAGCAGTAACCATGCCCCGGCTCTCAAACGCGGATTACCAAAATCGCAAATGATCCGCATAGCCAGGATCACAAGTGACACATCCAAACTAGAACAAAATCTGGACAGTCTAATTATTAAATTCATTAAACGAGGCTACGACCCTAAATTACTTAGGGAACAAAAAAATCAAGTCTTACAAATTCCACGTACATCTTTATTAAAGTCCAATGCGAGCAGATTACCTACCAACAGAATACCTTTTGTAACCACGTACACGCCAGCAAGCCAAGTCATACCAAGAGCCACTAAGGCCGTATGGCCCATAGTAACTAGTGACAAACAGTTACCCTGCTTTCAAAACAAATCTATCATGGCAAGCTACAAAAGGGGTAGGAACCTGCGAGACATGCTAGTACGGACCAACTTGCCCCCAAAAGAACCAGAAAACCCTCTGTTCAACATTCAAAAAAAGAAGCCCGGCTGTTACAGATGCCCGTCGTGCACCACGTGTACCACCATGATTCCTGGCAATGAATTCGAACACCCCCAAACGGGCCAGAAGTTTAAAATCCAACATGTGTTATCGTGCAAATCGCAGTTCATAATCTACATGATCTCGTGTCCATGTAATAAACATTACATAGGACAGACTATCAGAACCTTCCGCGAACGTATGGCGCTGCACAGATCAGCAATTAGCGCTCGCCTAAAAGGAGAGAAAATAGAGCAACCAGTGGCGAAACATTTTCAAGAAAGCGGCCACACACTGGGAGATCTAAGAACGAAAATCATCGACCACGTCCCTCCACTGGCTCGAGGAGGTGATCGCCAAAAACTGTTATCTCAAAAAGAATCCCAGTGGATTTTTAAGTTGAATACCCTTTCCCCGACAGGATTGAATGAAAAAATAGCCTGGAACGCCTTCATTTAAACACAAGATGCAGCATATAGACTTTTGAGCTAAAATAATATGTACCAATATCGGCATAAATACACTTGTATGTCTTGAACCAGAAGTAGATAAATTGCTGTGGTAATTATTTTAATATATTATATATATATATATAATTGATACTTCTTAAGTCCACAATCCAGATCCTAGGTTCCCTATCCTTATTATATTCATCACACACCTGCAGCGCTTATGTTTTCACAGCACTATTTCTTTGTGGCACTTATATATTATACATCCAGCGAATTGTATCGCTGGTCTTAACAGTTTTTTTATCACGTTTACCTCCTCCCACAGAGCTCTACATGTCAGCCCAGCAGCGTCTATGGTATCTAGGCAACGGCCCAGGTGACGTCACAGGGCGGAGCAGGAGTCCCGGAAGCGCTGCGGGCGGGTGCAGACGCCGGTGGGGAGAAACACGCTGCAGTTTAAAAGGTAAGAGAGCACACAGCTCTAATTTTTGTACACAGCACTTTATGCACTTTCTACACAGCACACGTCCTGAAGACAAAGCCGTTCCGGCTTAGAAACGTCACGTCGACAGATGCTTGTATATTTCTGCTAAATACAGGATTTTTCCTTTAAGCTGTGAGTGCCGCCTGTTCTTTCGGGGTCCCCACCAGGATCCTAAACGGACACTTGATCACTGCTATATATATATATATATATATATATATCATTTTCCAAGGTTGCGCAATGTCCAATTAGAATACAAATCTGTCCATGTGTATCCACAGAATCATGCAGTGCTGCTCAATCTCAGAAAAACCAGAAAGGCGCAATCCAGACAGATGGACGTCAGCAGCGTCAAAGGAAGAGTCTGCGTCACTCAGGATTAACACCGCAACTAGTTTTTGTCAGTGATGACTTTGTAATTTGGTAGCTCAGTCAACATTTAAATACCCTTCTGGATAACATTTAAATACCCTTCTGGATAACATTTGCATAATGAATTCAATCTTGATCTTAAAGGTACAATACCCCAAATAAAAAGTTTACATTATAGAATGAAAAATACTGGATGAAAAATACAATATATTACAATGTGCACAGGGTAGATACGAAATGACTTATATAGAAAGTACATACATTGATAGCAGAACTATAACAAATACATACATAAAAAAATAGCATATAAAAATCGGCAAAGTAAAATGCAAGATGAAGACACAGAACTGCACACCATCGATATTACAACCATAGACTATCGGAAGGGCAAAGGGGTAAAAACCCAACAACAATGCTCCACCAGTCCAGGGCCGAACATCGATCATATTAGTGCAGAAAAGGCACTATATCAACACCCTCATTCATACCAGCCGGAGATATGGTATTTAAGGTAAAAATCCAATAAGTTTCTCTGAGGCTCAATTTCATCAATAAATCACCACCTCTTTCATCAAGAGTGACGTATTGGAGCACTTTAAAAGAAAACCAATCAAGGTTAGAATCACAACATGAGGCAAAATGAGGTGGGACAGGAGGAGAGGTGTGTAGTCCAGTAGAGGTTGGGAGCCCCCACCCGACTTCACAATCCTGGCGCTTAATTCAAGATTTAGTATAAGGCACAAATGTGTTCAATTAAATTTAAGCCAGCTGCTGCAAGCATCTAGTGCAGTGGATCCCAAACTGTGTACCTAGGCTCTCTGGGGTGCCTCAGGAGACTTGCAGGGGTACCTTGGGTTAGTGGACCAGGATCAATTCATATTATTTATGTTCAATGTACCAGGCAAAACCAGTGCTTGTGGCTGTCAATCATAATATATGTGGACAAACAGAAGCAAATCCTGTCCCTCACCAGATAACTGTGACATACAGTATAAACACAATGCACCTAATTTAATATTGTTTTTCTGAATTTCTCGATAAGAAGCATTTGGCCTAGGGGTGCCTTGAAAATATTTTGATTCTCTAGGGCGCCATGATTCAAAAAAGTTTGGGAACCACTGATCTAGTGAGTTCACCAGAGCTCACCAAAAGGACAAAAGAACTAAAACAAAATTTGTGATGCTCTGCGCTGCTGTAGATTAGTAATACTTAAAATAATAGTCTGCTGATCAAGAATAATGAATCCGGACATACTGTATAAATTAAACCATTTTTATAAAAAGTAACAATAATAAAAATTATAACATTTCATACAAGGTATACATTTGTAATGTTATAATTGTACACTCACGGAGCGTGGCACGCCGTATGGCAAAGGGCTAATGCGCTTTCTGTACACCCGTTGGTACCGGCAGGGATCTCCCTTGCTCGGTTTGATGAGAGCGGAAGGCCAGAGGAGAGAAGCCGGTCCGATGTGCTCACCGCAGATAGAAAAGATTCTCCGTGCTGCTGTTTGGTTTGAAGCGAGGTCTGGATTAGCTCGGCGTACAGCGTGTTAGATGTACGCCGGCTGGGGGAAGCTTGGAGACTCCACGAGAGCTGTAGATTGCGTCAACACGTTTCGTACCCACAATACACTGGGAACTTTCTCAAGACAGATTCCGTTTAGCAGTCCTGTGTGCTATTTAAAGGCTGAGGTGCTGCATAATGTTCTCATTATGCGGCACCTCAGCCTTTAAATTGGATTTTTATTATTTTTCATATTGAACACTACAAATAAATATGGCAGAAGACACTGTGATAGAACCACTGAGACAGAACCCCTGAGAACAATCTAGAAAAGAAACCGCTATATAAACATAATGCCCATATAATGTGTGTGTCAGGGTACGCTTATCATTGATTCATTTGGTTTTTTTTCTTTATACCCAAAGATACCTTGATGTATTTTATTACACCTAGATTGGTGAGTGAGGTACGCTGTGGATTGAAGTATTCACATACCTACCTCAAACCACGATTTTACACATAATCTATAGTGATTGTACTGACACATTGGATTTTGTTGTTTTACTTTTATTCATGGTACATGTCGAGAACACCATTCCTGCTATTTGTATTATACCCGTGAAGAATTGACGGACCCCCAAAGAAACCGCTATATGAACATACCTCATCTATCACGTGTGAGTTGGGGTACGCCCACATTTAATTCATTTACCCTTTAAAGATACCTTGATATGTGTTTTTTTCACACCTAAATTGGTGAGTGAGGTATGCAGTGGATTGGAGTATTCACCTACTTAAATCGAATCAACACTCATTATTCACAGCTCAAAGCGCACTTACACATTTAATTTTATTTTTTTATTTCCTCACGTTGGAGCACCACCCTCGATCAATTGAATCCTTCATCAGTAAATAGAACAATCATTCTGGATCAAAGAAACCTTGATAGGTTTGAAAACACCCCTTTTTTGTGAGTAGGGGGGTATGCCCTTCATTTTCCTTTTTGGTATACACCATATAGATATATCTATTAAAAAACACAATAACACAATTTTGTTGTTGTCACTTTTACTTCTGAGAAATCACCATCATAGAGCACTCATTCAAGAATTCACTCAAAAGGAAACATCCCACATAAGGACATATTTTCCATTTGTGAACCATCAATATATGCGCATTTGAAAAGTATTCTCCTTCCCCATTCTGTGTAGTCATGTGTCTCATTGTTCCGTGTCTCTGTTATACCAATTATATCGTAGTGGTCCTTTGAGGCCAAAGATTCAAGCTCACCCATCTTACCTGTCAAGCTTCTTGCATTGACCAGTACGAATTTCAATTTATTGCACCTCTTTTCCTTTATCAAAGTTGTTTTTTTTTCTGTTTGATTCCTTTCTAAATCTAATTTCTCGCCCCAACCCCACATCTCCACCCTCCATTCTCAGACTACTTAGGGTTCAATGAAGACCTGACCAATCAGATCCGAATTTGGCCACTTTCCCCATGGTCGGGATTTGCACATGTGCATGTGCGAATATGCACATTTGTAAACTTCCAGAGCCTTCTGTGAGTTTCACACTTGCTGGGGCATTCACTCATTGGGTGGGGCAGGAAGGGCATTGGACTGGAGCAGGTGAACGCCCAGCATTTTATGGGCGTGCCCATGGAAATGTTGGGTGTGCCCCTGCAGACGCAGGCATAGGGCAGGCGGCAGTTGATTTGTAAGATGAAATCTGACATTTTCTGGATGTGTTGGAAAAAAAGCAGAAGTGTCCAGGCATTTTTGTTACATCAGCATTGACCACTTCCAGCCTGTATCAGTCATAGTTTAGTGGCAGCTTCAGACCTACTCACATTTGCATAGATGGCAAAGTCTCTTCAATGTTTCTGGAATTGCTTATAGATTTACAAGTGAATAGTGATTAGCGATCCATTCATAATCCTCTCGATAATTTGCACAGGGCGGTTACTATTGATATCTGGGCAGCAGCTATCTAATCATTGTCAGCTAATTATTCTCAGATTAGCTATTCATGCTGAATTAGGTCTATTATCATCTAAGATTTCTGGATATAAACTTGAAAATTTTAAGCGCCAGGTTTTGATTCCTTATTGATATATAATTTAAGTTGGATGAACTCAGTAACCAAAGCTGGAAACAGGGAGTTCAGAGTGCACATTTTAATCTCTACTAATGCTTACTTATTTCCATAGTGCTAATATACTAATATATTGTAGTATAGTAAAGTTTCTCCATCTTCTGCATCTCTTAAATGTTATCTTCAAATATTTTTGATCTGTTTGGGGACAGGTAAGGAATTAATTATTAAGCTGTAAAAAGTGCTGTGTTTAAATGAGACTCGCACCCACTGTACACATAGCTTGACGTGATTGCACAAATATCTCGTCAGACGTACAATTTCTTTCCCAAAATCTTCGGGAAGTTGCCAGGACCTCACCAAACGCTCTTCAAAGCTGTTGACCACATGCATGAGATCATTGCGGAAAGTGTGAACGAGCACAAGGAGACTTTGGATCATAATTGTCCACGTGACTTCATTGACTGTTTTCTCAATAAAGTAGAGCAGGTAAATTCCAAGGTAACCAGCCGTTAAAATATTATACAGTACATGTAATTATAAAATATTTCAATAAGTGATGGAAGTATATTAATCTAAATTAAGCATCAGACTTGAGGGATGATTCAATAGTGATGGGAAGGGGCCACATTTGGTCTTGTTCCGATGGTCGGGGGAGGGGTTGTGCATGCATGTGCAGAACCCCTGTGCGAATGCCTCCGGTGAGTATCAAGGCCTTCGCATGGAGAGAGAGAGGGCTGGCAGGGGGGTGGTCAATGGCCGGAGCAGGGGAATGCCCAGCATTTTATGGGCATCCCCATGAAAATGCTGGGGAATGCAGGCGGGTTGATGCCTGCTCCGTGCCTGCACATGATGTCAGTGCCCACCCCCTCTTTGGTGGTCTCCGGAGGAAATACCAGTCAGTTTAGACTGACTTTTATTAACGAAGGCGACTGTTGAATGATTTCTTTCCCCTTCGGCCACATGTGATTGATGTATACATCTTGCATGCACTAAATGCTGTCACACACTCCTTTTTGCTCCAATATAGACTAACTGAATTCACTGTGAAACAATTTCAGCCATTTTTTTATCTTCCAATATATTCTGTAGGCACCCCTTGCCTCTAGTACCTCACCTTCTCACTGCTCATTTAAAGCTACACCAACTCCATTCTATACTGTCCCTCTGAACAACTTCTGTACTGATATATGACTCATCATTCCTGTCCCATACCAGTTCTCACTGTCAGGTCACTGTCAGGTCTCACACCCTCCCAATTTCCATACCACTTACATGCACCCTCAATCCAGACAACCTAATCCCTATCTCACCTGTCTCTTCCCTTCCTTTCTCCTGTTTGATTGCTAGTTCGATCTACAACAAGCTTTCAACTATCCACGACTTCTTCATCTCCCACTTTTTTTTATCCTTCTCGCCATCACTGAAACCTGGCTCTCCTCCTCTGACACTACCTCCCCTACTGCCCTTTCCTATGGAGGCCTCTCCTTCACCCACTCACTCAGACCTGATGGCCACCAGGGTGCAGGAGTGGGCATCCTTCTCTCCCCCAACTGCACCTTCCGCATCATCCTTCCTGAGCCCTCCCTCACATTCTCCACCTTTGAGGTACACACTATACGCCTCTTCTAACCTATCCACCTCCTTGTAGCTGTGATCTACAGATGGGGCAGGTCCCATCTTGGCAGGGGATGGCGATGGCAAGCCAGCCGCCATCCCCCACCAGCGCCATCTGCATAGCGAGAAGGGGACGCACGCGCATGAGAGGCGCGCGTCCTTCCGACGGCGCTTCCAGCCGCTCCCCCGGGTCACCGCCGCCTGCCCGCACCCCCCTAACCCTGTCCGTCTCCCTGAGGTGGAGACGGACAGGGTTCCAGTCACCCCGCCGATGGAGATTGAGACGCGCGTGTGCGTGAGATGCACGCGAGTCTCAGTCAGATGGTGAGGCAGGCTGCTGGCAGATCGCCAGCACTGACTTTCTGGCGATGCGCCAGCAAGGAAGAGGCCTGCCCCATCTGTACCACTCCCCCCCCCCGGCTCCTGCTACCCTTTCCTTGTTAACTTTTCTGTATGGTTTCCACACTTTCCACAATTTGGGTGGAGTGTTACACCTGCCTCACCTGCAGTGCACATGGTTTTGTCCATCTAAGAAATATTTTGTCAGAAAGAGTGAACTAGAATAAGGGGCTCAGTTCCTGCTGGAGCCTGCTGAAAAATAGCCCTGCATAGGAGGTCATTTACAAAGTGCGGTATTCCATCACATTGGGCCTTATTCTAGTTCACTCTTTTTGACAAAATCCTTCTTAGATGGACAAAACCATGTGCACTGCAGGGGGGCAGATGTAACTTGTGCAGAGGGAATTAGATTTGGGTGGAGTTTTACTTCAAAGTGAGATCTATATTGCAGTGTAAATATAAAGCAGCCAGTATTTACCCTGCACAGAAACAAAATAACGCACCCAAATCTAATTCTCTCTGCACATTTTACATCTGCCCCCCTGCAGTGCACATGGTTTTGTCCATCTAAGAAGGATTTTGTCAGAAAGAGTGAACTAGAATAAGGCCCATTGTGCACTACCTAACCCACATGCCTTGATGCATGCAAGTGGGTCATGATTTCCTTTAGTGCTGCACAGGGCTGGTGCTAGGGTGTTCAGCGCTTCCCTGCAAACTCTAAATTTGCACCCTCCCATACCATATAAGAGCGCACGCTAGAGGCAAATGCCACAAATAAAGAAGTTGTGTTTTGACAAGGAATGTTTTCTAAAATTACACCACACCGTAGCACAATGTTATTCACATGTATTGCCACTGATTCATATTATACCACACATCAGTTTTCCTTTTTCCCATTACGAAACACAGTAGAGTCCATTATTTATGTTACTTCAGGTATTTGTACCGTTTACACACATTATGCCACACAGTAGTGCCCCTTATATAGAATTCTAATCATAGTGCCTTTTACACATAATGCCCAGATTAATATGTCTTACACATAATGCCCACAGTAATGCCACTTATACATACTGTAGTTCCCAGGCTGAGTAATGCAGGTTACACCTAATGCTCATATTAGTACCTCCTACACATAATGCCCAGAGTAATGAAGGTTACGTCTAATGCCCACAGTAATGTTGTTGTTGGTGGGCGGAGGTGCGGTTGTTGGCGGTGGCCGCAAGGAGGGGGGTGTCAGCGCCCAGCAGGAGCACAGGGGGGAGGTGCACGGCAGTGGGTGTAGCGGTGCCTCTCTGTTCACAGCCACACAGACACACTCAAAAAGCAAGTCCTTTACACTGTCCTCTATCACTACAGTTTTTAAGGGGCCCTTCAAAGTTAATGCACTATATTAACACAGAGGTGGCACCGGCACTCACAGAATGAAGCGTATGAATAAATGCTTAGTGGCCCTTCTGAATCTAATTCTAATTAATCCTGTGAGTGCCACTGCCACCTATGTGTTAATGCAGTGTCTATTATAGTGTTCCACTGTTCTGCCCATCAATAATTGCCCCTGTGGCATGCACCTTTGTTTCCTGCGAGTGCCTGGGTGGTCTCCCTGACTGTGTCCCGGCCCCCCCTCAGTGTCTTACGCACCGATGCCCGCCAGCTCAGCTCTAGTAGCTCTAGTAGCTCACCTCTACATGCATGTAATGATGTTGGGCAGGAGGAGGGAAGCATCATTCAGCAGCACGGGACAGCGCGACAGCGCGAGTTGAGCAGCGGCGGCCAGTGGGTGGCCAGGAGTGCTGCGACTGGTACCAAAATTTATTTAAATGTCCAGCATTTGGGTCTGCACCGCTGCCTGTCATACAGACAGGCACAGGCGGCGGCAGCCTGCAGCTACAGTCTCGGCTCGGAGGAGTGAGGAAGAGCCTTCAAGGGCCGCTGCTACCCGCTCAGCACATCATGCAAAGCCCTGGCGCTGCAAGAGAAGATGGAAAAGTTGCAAACTGTATAGGTTTATATACACAATGGGAAAGAGATGATTAGAGTGAGGGTTTATTTTTATTTTTAAAGTATGGGTTAATGGAATCAATTGTCTTTTGCAGAGAAATGAGATAAAGTGGGAAAGTCTGTGCCATTGTTGTAACACTCATTGATGCCTGGAAATATGTGCAACCATTAGTACCTCATAAATGATATGTCATTTTGCAAGTAATTGTTGAAAAGTAGATACAGACACATGCATAAAAATCAGATCTAGGGGGTAGATTTATTTACCGTTGATCAGGTCAATATTTATTTATTTATTAACAGTTTCTTATATAGGGCGAGTATAGTTGAACATTCACAGTCCCTGCCCCAGTGGATCTTACAATCTATGTTCCCTACCACATATACTGTACATGCACACACAGACATTCTAGGGTTAATTGACCTACTATTCTAGCCAATTGACCTACCAGTATATTTTTGGATTGTGGGAGGAAACCGGAGTACCCAGAGTAAACCCACGCAAACACGGGGAGAATAAACAAACTCCGCACAGTTAGGGCCATGGTGGGTATTGAACCCATGACCTCAGCGCTGTGAGGCAGTAATGCTAACCATTACACCATCTGTGATGCCCCAATGAAAACCGGTGCATGTGCAGTACAACAAAGCACGGAGGGACACACAGCCTTTATGGGAGGAAGCGTATCCACATCGGGTGGGCATAATGCACTCCCATAACAAATACTTTGAAGATAACACATGCAGGCAATGTGAGCGCCGGCTTCACCACAATAAAGTGGTGAAGCAGAAATGGGCTAATAAGAAACGAAAAAAGAGGAATGATGAATCTCCTCCTAGGTACTTTAGTGATTAGCGATCCATTTGCAATTCTCTCGCCAATTTGAACAGGGCGGTTAATCTTTCTATCTGGGGCGGCAGCTATTTAATTACAGTCAACTACAAATTTTTAGATTAGCGATCAATGCTGAATTAAGCCTATTGTAATCTAAGATTTCTGGATATAAATTGAAAATTTCAAGTGCCAGTTTTTGATTCCTTATTGATATTTAATTTAAGTTGGATGAACTCAATAAACAAGTTCAGAGTGCAAGTTTGAATCTCTACCATTGCTTACTTATTTCCATGGTGCTAATACACTAATATACTGTACATATAATAATGATCATTACTCCATCTTCTCTATTGACAGGGAAGCCTCTGGACCCAACATTCTATTTCAGCCAAGCTATGTCAAACATCATCTGGTCAGTTGTATTCGGGGACAGGTTTGTCTATGAAGACAAAAAGTTTCTCCATCTTCTACATCTCTTAACCCCTTCCTGACAGAGCCAGTTTTTGCGTTCCTGACAGAGCCCTTTTTTTCAAATCTGACATGTCTCACTTAAGTGGGGATAACTTTTTTTTGCTTTTACTTATCCCAGTGATTTTGAGATTGTTTTTTCGTGACACATTGTACTTCAAATTAGTGGTAAATTTGGGTCGATACAGTCTGTGTTTTTTTGTGAAAAATACCAAAATGTCGTAAAAAAATGGAAAATTTAGCAATTTGCAAAATGTTAAATTTTCTGCTTGTGAGACAAATAATCATACCACTCAAAATAGTTAATAACTAACATAGACCATATGTCTACTTTATGTTGACATCATTATTTCAACTTCCTTTTAATTTTTTTGGACACTAGGAGGCTTACAATATGAATAGCAAATTCTCAAATTTTCAAGAAAATTTCAAACACTGATTTTTTTAGGGACCAGTTCAGTTCTGATGTGACTTTGAGGGACTTGTATGTGAGACACCCCCATAAATGATACCATTTCAAAAACTGCACCCCTCACAGTATTCAAAACAGCATTTTGGAAGTTTGTTAACCCTTTAGGTGTTTCACAGGAATTAAAACAAAGTGTAGGTGAAATTTCAAAATTTCATTTTTTTTGCAGATTTGCAATTTTAATACATTTTTCTAAGGAACACAGTACATTTTACTAGAGAAATGTGACTAAAAATTGATTCCCCCAATTATTTTGTTTTCATAAATATCCTATATGTGGCCCTAGTGTGCACGTTGACCAAACCACAGGCTTCATAATAGAAGGAGCACCTACTTGATTTTGGAGCCTCCTTTTTATGAGATTATTTTTTAGGCACCATGTAGGTTTCTAGGCACCATAAGATGCTAAAAGTTAGGAACCCCCCACAAGTGACCCCATTTTGCAAACTACACCCCTCAGGGAATTCATCTAGGGGTATAGTGTACATTTCAAACCCCCAGGGGTTTCACCAATTTTGATACAAGTGGGCAGTGAAAATGAAAAATTACATTTTTTTACACAAAAATGCAGTTCTGGCTCAAAATTTTTCATTTTCAGAAGGTATGAAGGAGAAAAAGCACCCCAAAATATGTGCCCCAATTTCTCCCGAGTACGGCAATGCCTCACATGTGACCAAAAAATACCAGTTGGGTGCATGGCAGGACTCAGAAGGGAAGGAGTGATTTTTGGATTTTGCAGCTCAGATTCTGGTGGAATTTTGGTGGGTGCTATGTCGCATTAGCAAGACCCCCCAAGCACCAATACAGTGGAACCCCCCCACAAGTGACCCCATTTTGCAAACTACACCCCTCGGGGAATTCATCTAGGGGTATAGTGTACATTTCAAACCCCCAGGGGTTTCACCAATTTTGATACAACTGGGCAGTGAAAATGAAAAATTACATTTTTTTACACAAAAATGCAGTTCTGGCTCAAAATGTTTCATTTTCAGAAGGTATGAAGGAGAAAAAGCACCCCAAAATCTGTGCCCCAATTTCTCCCGAGTACGGCAATGCCTCACATGTGACCAAAAAATACCAGTTGGGTGCATGGCAGGACTCAGAAGGGAAGGAGTGATTTTTGGATTTTGCAGCACAGATTTTGGTGGAATGAATGGTGGGTGCTATGTTGCACCAATACAGTGGAACCCCCCCACAAGTCACCCCATTTTGCAAAGTACACCCCTCAGGGAATTGATCTAGGGGTATAGTGTACATTTCAAACCCCCAGGGGTTTCACCAATTTTGATACAAGTGGGCAGTGAAAATGAAAAATTACATTTTTTTACACAAAAATGCAGTTCTGGCTCAAAATTTTTCATTTTCAGAAGGTATGAAGGAGAAAAAGCACCCCAAAATCTGTTCCCCAATTTCTCCCGAGTACGGCAATGCCTCACATGTGACCAAAAAATACCAGTTGGGTGCATGGCAGGACTCAGAAGGGAAGGAGGGATTTTTGGATTTTGCAGCTCAGATTCTGGTGGAATTTTGGTGGGTGCTATGTCGCATTAGCAAGACCCCCCAAGCACCAATACAGTGGAACCCCCCCACAAGTGACCCCATTTTGCAAACTACACACCTCAGGGAATTCACCTAGGGGTATAGTGTACATTTCAAACCCCCAGGGGTTTCACCAATTTTGATACAACTGGGCAGTGAAAATGAAAAATTACATTTTTTTACACAAAAATGCAGTTCTGGCTCAAAATTTTTCATTTTCAGAAGGTATGAAGGAGAAAAAGCACCCCAAAATCTGTGCCCCAATTTCTCCCGAGTACGGCAATGCCTCACATGTGACCAAAAAATACCAGTTGGGTGCATGGCAGGACTCAGAAGGGAAGGAGTGATTTTTGGATTTTGCAGCTCAGATTCTGGTGGAATTTTGGTGGGTGCTATGTCGCATTAGCAAGACCCCCCAAGCACCAATACAGTGGAACCCCCCCACAAGTGACCCCATTTTGCAAACTACACCCCTCAGGGAATTCATCTAGGGGTATAGTGTACATTTCAAACCCCCAGGGGTTTCACCAATTTTGATACAACTGGGCAGTGAAAATGAAAAATTACATTTTTTTACACAAAAATGCAGTTCTGGCTCAAAATTTTTCATTTTCAGAAGGTATGAAGGAGAAAAAGCACCCCAAAATCTGTGCCCCAATTTCTCCCGAGTACGGCAATGCCTCACATGTGACCAAAAAATACCAGTTGGGTGCATGGCAGGACTCAGAAGGGAAGGAGTGATTTTTGGATTTTGCAGCTCAGATTCTGGTGGAATTTTGGTGGGTGCTATGTCGCATTAGCAAGACCCCCCAAGCACCAATACAGTGGAACCCCCCCACAAGTGACCCCATTTTGCAAACTACACCCCTCAGGGAATTTATCTAGGGGTATAGTGTACATTTCAAACCCCCAGGGGTTTCACCAATTTTGATACAAGTGGGCAGTGAAAATGAAAAATTACATTTTTTTACACAAAAATGCAGTTCTGGCTCAAAATTTTTCATTTTCAGAAGGTATGAAGGAGAAAAAGCACCCCAAAATATGTGCCCCAATTTCTCCCGAGTACGTCAATGCCTCACATGTGACCAAAAGATACCAGTTGGGTGCATGGCAGGACTCAGAAGGGAAGGAGTGATTTTTGGATTTTGCAGCTCAGATTCTGGTGGAATTTTGGTGGGTGCTATGTCGCATTAGCAAGACCCCCCAAGCACCAATACAGTGGAACCCCCCCACAAGTGACCCCATTTTGCAAACTACACCCCTCAGGGAATTCATCTAGGGGTATAGTGTACATTTCAAACCCCCAGGGGTTTCACCAATTTTGATACAACTGGGCAGTGAAAATGAAAAATTACATTTTTTTACACAAAAATGCAGTTCTGGCTCAAAATTTTTCATTTTCAGAAGGTATGAAGGAGAAAAAGCACCCCAAAATCTGTGCCCCAATTTCTCCTGAGTACGGCAATGCCTCACATGTGACCAAAAAATACCAGTTGGGTGCATGGCAGGACTCAGAAGGGAAGGAGTGATTTTTGGATTTTGCAGCACAGATTTTGGTGGAATGAATGGTGGGTGCTATGTTGCACCAATACAGTGGAACCCCCCCACAAGTCACCCCATTTTGCAAACTACACCCCTCAGGGAATTGATCTAGGGGTATAGTGTACATTTCAAACCCCCAGGGGTTTCACCAATTTTGATACAAGTGGGCAGTGAAAATGAAAAATTACATTTTTTTACACAAAAATGCAGTTCTGGCTCAAAATTTTTCATTTTCAGAAGGTATGAAGGAGAAAAAGCACCCCAAAATCTGTGCCCCAATTTCTCCCGAGTACGGCAATGCCTCACATGTGACCAAAAAATACCAGTTGGGTGCATGGCAGGACTCAGAAGGGAAGGAGTGATTTTTGGATTTTGCAGCACAGATTTTGGTGGAATGAATGGTGGGTGCTATGTTGCACCAATACAGTGGAACCCCCCCACAAGTCACCCCATTTTGCAAACTACACCCCTCAGGGAATTGATCTAGGGGTATAGTGTACATTTCAAACCCCCAGGGGTTTCACCAATTTTGATACAAGTGGGCAGTGAAAATGAAAAATTACATTTTTTTACACAAAAATGCAGTTCTGGCTCAAAATTTTTCATTTTCAGAAGGAATGAAGGAGACAAAGCACCCCAAAATGTGCCCCAATTTCTCCCGAGTACGGCAATGCCTCATGTGTGACCAAAAAGTGGCAGGACTCAGAAGGGAAGGAGTGATATTTGGATTTTGCAGCACAAATTCTGGTGGAATGATGGTGGGTGCTATGTCGCATTAGCAAGACCCCCAAAGCACCAATACAGTGGAACCCCCCCACAAGTGACCCCATTTTGCAAACTACACCCCTCAGGGAATTCATCTAGGGGTATAGTGTACATTTCAAACCCCCAGGGGTTTCACCAATTTTGATACAACTGGGCAGTGAAAATGAAAAATTAAATTTTTTTACACAAAAATGCAGTTCTGGCTCAAAATTTTTCATTTTCATAAGGTATGAAGGAGAAAAAGCACCCCAAAATCTGTGCCCCAATTTCTCCCGAGTATGGCAATGATTCATATGTGACCAAAAAATACCAGTTGGGTGCATGGCAGGACTCAGAAGGGAAGGAGTGATTTTTGGATTTTGCAGCTCAGATTCTGGTGGAATGTTGGTGGGTGCTATGTGGCATTAGCAAGACCCCCGAAGCACGGTGAAATGATGAACCTAATAATCCATAGATGTGTGGTATATTTTAAAACACTCCTTTATACATAGGCCGGGTTTGTCGGGGCAAGTTTCACAGTGGAAAATAGTTTCCTTTCTTATTCCCTTTTTATAGCAAACTTTGCACCTTTTTTGTGTCCTGCCCTTTCTTGCAGTGGAGGGGATTTCGTTCGGAAAATGCTGCCCTGGTACAATACGGGGGCCAGTACTAGAAGTACTGGGGCCCTCTGCCTGCTGGTTCCCAAATACTAGGCCCTTTATGACTTCCTCTTGAAAGTGCATAAATGTCCCCCTCTGGCCGGTAGAACGGAATAGCACGTAAGCGTTATACAGTGCCATCTGGATGATATACACGGCCAGCTTCTTGTACCAGATTTTTGTTTTCCGCAGGGCACTGTACGGCTTCAGTACCTGATCTGAAAGATCCACTCCGCCCATGTACCTATTGTAATCCAGGATACAATTAGGTTTTGAGGTGTGGGTACTGGTACCTCGTACAGGGACGGAGGTGGTACTGTCTCCGTGAATTGTTGTCAGTATAAGGACATCCCTCTTGTCCTTATATTTGACCAACAACATATTTTCGGTGCATATTCCCCTGCTTTCACCCCTTCTCATTACTTGGGCAATGTGCGTTTTTGGGAGGCCTCTTTGGTTCTTGCGCACAGTACCGCAAGCTGCTGTACCTCTTGAACCAAGGGCCTTAAACAGGGGGATGCTAGTGTAAAAGTTATCCACATAGAGGTGATAACCTTTATCCAGGAAGGGGTGCACTAAATCCCAGACAATTTTTCCACTAACACCTACGAGGGAGGGGGGGCATTCTGGCGGTTCAATTCTTGAATCCTTCCCTTCATATACCCTAAACCTGTGAGTGTACCCTGAGGTGCTTTCACACAGCTTATACATTTTTATGCCATACCTTGCCCTCTTACTGGGAAGGTACTGGCGGAATTTAACCCTTCCTTTAAAATGTATAAGGGACTCGTCTATGCAAATGAATTTATCTGGGATGTACATCTCTTCAAATTTGGCACTGAAATGATCAATGACCGGCCTGACTTTGAATAGCCGGTCAAAGGTGGGATCATCTCTGGGTGGGCACTGTGCATTATCTTTGTAATGCAAAAATTTAAGGATCGTCTCAAATCGAGCCCGGGGCATGGCCATACGGTATAATGGGGTGCTGTACAGAACATCTGTACTCCAATATTGCCTAATTTCTGGCTTTTTTACTATGCCCATATGAAACACCAGACCCCAAAACGTCATCATCTCTACTGCATCTACAGGGGTCCACCTAGCAAATGATGACGTGGGGTTTTGAGCAATAAACTGCTGGGCATATAAATTAGTTTGGTCCACCATTAAATTTATAAAATCATCAGAGAAAAATAATTTGAAAAAGTCAATTTCTCTGAGACCTGTGGAATCAAATTGGATTCCTGGCATGGCCAAAAACTCAGGAACCTGGGGCTCAAAATTGTCTGGTGGTGGGGTCCATACGAGATCAATTATTGGGGGGGGGTCTCAGCTGCTCTACGGGGGCGTCTTTGAGGGGGTCCCTCATCACCAGAGGAGGAAGAGGAGCTTAAGGCGAATCCTTCAAATTCCCCGCTTGCATCACTGGCTGTGTCAGAGTCAGAAGCAAGCATGGCATATGCCTCCTCCACTGAATACATTCTTCTGGATGACTGGGATGACATTTGGGATGACATTTGGGATGCCATTTTTATTTTTGTGTTACTGGTAGTGAAATGTTTCAACACGTGTATAGTGTAGGGGGGGGTACAAACTTTATTTCAACCAGGGGGGTATGTAGTGTGTAGTGTGTATGTAGTGCAGAAAAAAAAAATACTTTATACAAAAAAAAAAAAAATGAAGGGGTTAAAAAAAAAAAAATTGAAGGGGTTAAAAAAAAAATTGAAGGGGTTAAAAAAAAAAAAAAAAAGGTCCTGCGCCAAAAATTGAGCACAGATGTTGGTCAGTAACGTCCATCACTGAACAGCGCTAAAAGGCAACAGGAATTTGATAAAAAAAAAAAAAAAATAGATCAACCCTGTGCCGAAAAAGATGATCAGTGATGTACGTCACTGATCAGCGCACAGCGGCCACAGGACACCCCCAAAATCACAGTGTGTGTAAAAAAAAAATTAAAAAAAGACCCCACAGCACACACAAAAAAAAAAAAGGTGATCAGTGATGCGACACTGATTACCAGTGAGGGGCAGCAGGTGCACAACCTTTGGTGCAACTGACAGTGCAACTGGCAGGTATATATAAAAAAAAAAAACCTCTGCACCCCTAAAAAGTTGCTGATCACCTCAGATATAGTGATCAGCACAAAAGGCGGGGGCAGCAGACACAAAATTTAGCACTCTCTATCACTCTCTGTCACTATCTCTCTCTATCTCTCTATCTCTCACTATCTATCACTCTATGACACTGCAGCAGCAGCACTGACAGTTATATATATGAAAAATAACCCCTGCACCCCCAAAAAGTTGCTGGGGGTGCACAAAAGGGGGGCAGCAGACACAAAATATAGCAGTCTCTATCACTCTCTGTCACTATCTCTCTCTATCTCTCTATCTCTCTATCTCTCACTATCTATCACTCTATGACACTGCAGCAGCAGCACTGACAGGTATATATATATATAAAAAATACCCTGTGCCCCCAAAAAGTTGCTGATCAGTTAATTTATACTGATCAGCACAAAAGGGGGGGCAGCAGTCAGTTATATAAAAAATATATAGCACGATCTGTCACTATCTCTCTATCTCTCTCTATCTCTCTCTCTCTATCTCTCTCTATCTATAACTCTATTACACTGCAGCAGCACAAAATATAGCACTCTCTGTCACTAGGCCTCTCTATCTCTCTCTCTCTATCTCTCTCTCTCTCTAACTCGATGACACTGCAGCAGCACAACACAGCACAACACAGCACAGGATGTCACAAGATGAAGCAAGATCCCAAGCAGTGATCAGGTAAGTATTGAGCAAGGTTCTGGTCAGTAAATGGCGACAGCTGGGCACGGTGACCGCACTGCACGCTATTCCAGACCGGAATGGCGTCTGCAGTGTAGTCCCCGTTAGTTTAAACCCCCCTCCATGGCTGTGATTGGTCCGTCGGTCCGACGGACCAATCACGGCCTTTGGGGGCGGGCGGGGTGAGGTGGGGTGACACCAGTGTCACCCTTACACCCCGCGGTGATTGGTGCTGTACTTTACAGCACCAATCACCTCCGATCCCGTGTCACCGGCGAACGTTATTCGCCGGTGACACAGAAAACGCTGTAATTGGCTGTTCACACTGAACAGCCAATCACAGCGATCGCCGACGGGGGGGCTGCATCGCAGCCCCCCCTGGGCATGCAGGGACATGTCTGCTGTCAGGGACAGCAGACATCGTCCCTCTGTCACTGCGTCTCTAGACGCAGTGACAGTTAGAAGTCATGACGTATATATACGTCATGTGTCGGGAAGTACTTCCCGGCCATGACGTATATATACGTCAAATGTCGGGAAGGGGTTAAATGTTATCTTCAAATATTTTAGCTCTGTTTGGGGACAGGTAAGGAAATAATTGTGAACCTGTAAAAAGTGCTGTGTTTAAATGAGACTCGTATGCACTGTACACACTTCATGATATTGGTGCATAAATATCTCTTCAGATGTACAATTTTTTTCCCAAAGTCTTCGGGAAGTTGCCAGGACCTCTCCAGACGCTTTTCAAAGCTATTGATGACATGCATGAGATCATTGCGGAAACTGTGAAAGAGCACAAGGAGACATTGGATCATAATTGTCCACGTGACTTCATTGACTGTTTTCTCATTAAAGTAGAGCAGGTAAATTCCAAGGTTACCAGCTTTTAAAATATTACACAGTACATGTAATTATAAAATATTTAAATAAGTGAAGGAAGTAGTATCTTAATGTAAATTATGCATCAGACTTCGGGGGTATTCAATGTGAGGGTCACGGCAGTTGAGCTTGCTCGACCGCCGTGACCCAGTCCCATTCTCGGTCAGTTCGACTGAGAACATGCAGGCGGGATTCAATGTCCTGCCTGCATCGGGACGAGAAGGTGGCTTGGCTGTGAGTTGCGGCCGGGAAGAGGCGAGCTGCAGCCGGCAGCTTGTCACTTCCTGGCCGTTCTCGGCAGAACGATCCTGACAGCTCGTTCTAATCTACTTGGTTTCTATGAAGAGGTTAGCAAAAACCTTGATAATGGAAATGCTGTAGATGTGATTTTCCTAGATTCTGCTAAAGCCTTCGACACGGTACCACACAAGAGGTTGATAAATAAAATGGAGGAACTGGGATTAGGGGCAAATATCTGCAGATGGGTAGGGAACTGGCTGTGTAATAAAGAACAAAGAGTGGTTGTGAACAGTGCTGTTTCAAATATGATACCAGTACTAAGTGGAGTGCCACAGGGTTCGGTTCTAGGGCCCATTTTGTTTAACATTTTTATTAACGATATTGGTATAGGGTTACTCAGCAATGTATCCATCTTTGCAGACGATACAAAACTGAGCAGAGTTATCAAATCATCAGAAGATGTCACCGCGCTTCAAAATGATCTTGACAATCTAGATGAGTGGGCAAAAAAGTGGAAGATGAGGTTCAATGTGGACAAATGCAAGGACATGCACCTTGGGAGACATAACCAGTGTGCTAGTTATAACTTAAGCGGGGATGAATTGGGTAATTCAGTACTCAAAAAGGATCTAGGAGTCCAAATAGACAACAAACTAGGGTGTAGTGCTCAATGTAATATAGCAACTAAAAAGGCCAATAAAACTCTGGCATGTATTAAAAGGGGCATGGAAACTAGGGATTCAAAAGTAATTATGCCTCTGTACAAATCATTGGTTAGACCGCAACTCGAATACAGAGTACAATTCTGGGCCCCACACTATCAAAAGGACATCATAGAATTAGAAAAAATCCAAAGAAGAGCAACTAAGCTTATTAAGGGAATGGAGACTTTAAGCTACGAGGAGAGATTAAGCAAGCTGGGCCTATTTACACTAGAGAAGAGACGTTTAAGGGGGGACATGCTCAACATGTACAAATATATCAGAGGCCAATAAAAGGAACTGTCAAGCACCCTTATTTATGCTAGACAGGAATCTAGGATGAGACGGCATGAGTTTAAATTAGAAGAAAAAAGATTTTGTTCATCTAGAAGAAAAAATTTCTTTACAGTCAGAACAGTCAAACTTTGGAACTCTCTTCCTGGAGAAGTGGTGTCGGACACTATAAATACGTTTAAAATAAGGTTGGATAAACATTTATTGATTAAAAACATCCACGGGTATGAATAAGTAACAATCTGTCTTTAAAATATCAGAACATACTATAACAAAGGATTAGCTACTATAAACATAGGTTGATCTAGATGGACGCAATTCTTTATTCAGCCTCACTTACTATGTAACTATGTCGGGCTCGTTCTGCCGAGATACCCTGTTCAATGCTGTCGGGGAAGACAGCAATGAATAGGGCCCAGCGGGCATCTCCCCGACGGAAGATGCTCACCGGCGATTGAATACCCCCCTTAGTCATACAAACTCAATGGTGTGGTGAGTGTTATAACTGTTAGAACTGTTGGATAGACACGGGTGAGATTTAATAGGATGCGATTTTTAGTAAGGTTTCGAAAGGTCTTGAAAATCTTAATTTTTTGGAAGATTTTGACTATTTAATGAGATGCAAATTTATGGCAAAAGAATGCTATATAATGTGATAAGGTGCGATTTTTAGTCATGAAAATGACAGCTTGTATAGCATTGTCACAGCTCTATACATGCATTCAGCATTGGTTGGCTCTATGCATCTTCAATCAGGGCTGAGTGGCTTTCCCTGATTGGCTGAAAGCATCTCCATGGAGACGCATAGAACCAACCACGGCTGAGTACTTATATAGCGCTATGACAGTGCTATACAAATGGTAATGTATAGTGTTGTAAAATTTGTGTATGTTTATAAAATTTATACTTTTCTCTGTTTGTGTTTTTATTTAAGCATTCTTTTTACAGGTGAACTACAAGTGCAAGGGGGCCCATTAATGCCCCGCATGCTGGGACTTGTGATAGTTCACCTCTAAAAAGCAATGTTATTTTACATTTTACGCATATCAGCCCAGCGTCCACTGCCCAGGGAAGCTGGGGACAGCTCTGGGCTTCAGCCCTGGATGGGTGAAGCCAGGGGGGACCCTTTATTTGGGGGGCCAGGGTTGACCAGTCACGTTGCGCATGGTAGTGCAAGGGATCTTACATAAAAAGTATCCCCCAGTTGTGGCATGACACCGCTCGTTCTGCCGTGATCCCGCATCAATGCTGATACTAAAGACAGCATTGAATAGGAAGCCGCCTCTATTTCCCATGACTAAATGTGTGATTTTTGGAAAGCATACAAATTCAGCCATTTTTTTTGCAAAAAAATCGTAAAAGTCTAAAAATCGTACTCTGCTACGGTATATCTCGCCCTATATATTTTATTTCATCACAGAAGTGGAAACTTATATCTCTGTCCAATTTTTGCAGGAAAAACATTCCCATCAAAGTGAATTTCATGCGAATGCGATTATTGGCACTGCAGTTGATTTATTTGCTGCTGGTACAGAAACTATTAGCACAACTTTACGCTATGGACTGATGGTTCTCCTTACAAATCCAGACGTTGAAGGTTTGTACTATAAAGGAATTTCTTGAAGGAACAATTTGAAGCCATAGGAGGCTTCCCAGAGGTGGTTTTTGTATGGAAAAGAACATAGAAACTTCCATAGGGAGAAAAATGGGAGCTTCAATAAAAAACAGTTATTTCGTCACCTCATTGGTACTTTCTGCACCAACTCCACTAATACTTACCACATGGTCTCCTGTATAATTCCTATCTCACCTATTTGCGCTTAGCAACACATTAATAGAATTTATATAATTGCTGTTCAAATCTCATGTACATGTCAATGTTGACATTGATTGTATTATTATATATTTTTTTGTAACACCAAAAACATAATTGAATCCTTGTGATCGTTCCTAAAGATGAACTCCATTACCTTTTCTAAAAAATCTGATTATTTTAAAAATCTGACTAATGTCAACAATTTTCTAGTATCATTTTCATTAACAGCAATGAATTCTCATCACTGAAAAATTGTCTGGCAAGTACCATCAGAAGTAATTGCATGGTGTGTACCCCGGGGGAAGGATAAACACAAAAAACCTTGTATAATGGAAATCACCTGATGTGCACCTCAGGTGGAAATTACCTGTATATGAAGGCAGGACACCACACACAGGTGTGAACTGTTACTCCCACTTGATTAATCAATCATGCATATTCATGAGCGGCACAGGTATTTAAACAGCTTCCGGCCACCCCTCCAGGTTGGTCCTGACGAAGCTCCCCAGCGAAGCGTGCGCTGACCAAACACTCCGTTTGACCCCCTGTTCCCTTCCCTAATATAAATGCATTTTGATCTGTTTAGATAGGGCTGATTACTCAAGTGGTGCATTGCACTCTGAAGCGGCTGAACCTGAGGCGCGGCACTTGACGTCCGTGACCGCGACCTCTGTGCTCAGCAAACTCAGGCGCATACCTGGCGGCATTCTCTCCCCAGCGCTGCAGCCTCCTTCTAAGTCACTAGCGGCTGATAGAAACTGCGTGACAGACGGGATACCGATAGACAGACTACAGTCTGCTTCGGATCTCATCTCTTAGCAGCAGGATTACGGAGGATTAAAACCCCGATTACATAACCGTTATTACAGCCAGTGACTGAACAGTATTTACTACCACCTGATATATCACAGATAAAGATTAATAGTCAGAGTTACTGACATATCGACACATTGTGTGTCAACAAATTAATTGTGGTACAAACTTCGGTACTCTTTACCTAGAACGGCGCCCATCGGGGTGATCGCGGGATCGCGGGCAGTACATAAACGGCCGCGACGCGATGCCCGCGATCACCGCGATTTTCCCATAGGGAACAATGTTAAAAAGTCAGATTGACCGCGATTTTGCATTCAATGCCTCAATGCCCGCGATTTTACCATAGGAATCAATGTTAAATGGGCTACAGAGCCCAAATAGGCTCAATTAACCCTTAAATGTCACCCCAATTTTTTGACGCCACCCCACGATCCACGCCAACCCGAAGCGTGGCGAGCGCAGCGAGCCCGCGAGGGGCGGCGGTACGCGTCCTCCGACCTTTTCATGCCCTACTATCCACGTCGGCGTGGAGTTGAGAATAGAATAGTGTGGCGAGCGCAGCGAGCCACCGAGCCCGAAGCGTGGCGAGCGCAGCGAGCCCCGCAAGGGGAGGCGGATACCTTCACAGTTATACGCGTCCCCTCGCGGACTTCACAGGTGTCCGTGGCGACGCCGACACCTGTGAAGCCCGCGAAGGGACGCGTTTACCTGTGAAGGTATCCGCGTCCCCTCGCGGGGCTCGCTGCGCTCGCCACGCTTCGGGCTCGGTGGCTCGCTGCGCTCGCCACACTATTCTATTCTCAACTCCACGCCGACGTGGATAGTAGGGCATGAAAAGGTCGGAGGACGCGTACCGCCGCCCCTCGCGGGCTCGCTGCGCTCGCCACGCTTCGGGTTGGCGTGGATCGTGGGGTGGCGTAAAAAAATTGGGGTGACATTTAAGGGTTAATTGGGTCTATTTGGGCTCTGTAGCCCATTTAACATTGATTCCTATGGGAAAATCGCGGGCATTGAGGCATTTTACATTAAAATCGCGATCAATTAGGCTTTTTAACATTGTTCCCTATGGGAAAATCGCGGTCATCGCGGGTACACGATTTTGATGTACCCGCGATTTACCCGCGATGCCCGCGATGACCGCGATTTTTTACCCCCGACGCCCGCGATTCTGATCGCGGGCGCCGTTCTAGGTAAAGAGTACCCAAACTTCAGAGAAAGACATATGTATCCACCCATGCCTACATGTATTTAACAGACAAAATTGTGAATTTATACATTTACCTGAAACTTTCACATTAAAAATTACAAATATAAACACTATTTGGAAGGTACACGTGACAGTGGGGTCTCACGTTGTAGGGATAGTCTTATCCCGTTTTAAATACATGTTTGTATATGTATGTGTCAATTTGTGTTTTTTATTTCGCTCCTTTTTAGAAATAATAATTAAAAGCTAAATTTTATTCAATCCTTCTTCTCTGGTGCGCCACACAGAGACATTTCTTTCTCTGTCTACCGTCTTTCTGTCAATATCCAATGTCCAGTGGCGGCACACCCTCTTGTTAGCATTTGCAACACTTTGTACCATACCACAAGTGAGGGGTCATACAATCTATTATAAAATTTTCTCCAGTGCGATTGGTCCCTGTTTTCCTTTATCCCAGGAATGAGCTGTAATTTGTGTATTTGTTAAGACCCCAGGGGCTAACTGTGTCCAAATTAAAGATCCATTTGCATTCTTTCTGGAGTAGATCTTTCGTAGGTCTCCTCCTCTTATGCCCAGTTTTATTTTTTCCAAACCAAAGGCCCTTAGTTTATCTGATTTTTCTTGGTGAAAAAATAGAAAATTACATGTTACTGGATTTAATGATGTCTGTTTTGGCATTTCTGATATTGCCCGTGTGTTCAAGCAGCCTCTGTTTCAGGGCATGTGTTGTCATGCCCACATATCTTAGGCCACAGGGGCATTCAAGGAAATAAATGAGACCCATAGAGCCAGTGGCGTAAGTTTGATCCAGTTGCCTGGAGGCAAGATATATATTGGTGCCCCCCCCCCCCCCCCCCACACACACACACACACACACACACACACATACACACACACATTTACAACACAACACAATAAAACCTTATATAAAATATATTTATATAGAAATGTAGATAGATAACACGTATATTTCTCAGAACTCAGACACAGAAGCAATATCATTGGATTTTAAATAACTGATTTATACTTGCATGGGGAGGAGAGGTGCCCCCTTGGGAGCAGGAGCCCGGCGGCAGATGACTCCAATGCCTCCCAGAGTTCTGCCTCTGGATAGAGCTACAGCTCATGAACTATTTAATGGAGTATTTTTGCCGTATCGGTCTACAATTTTTTTTTTTTATGTAGCCACATGCTTTATATGTGTTGCAAGGATATGATCTCTGGTAATGGCTTCGTACTAGTTTGTCCCTGACTATCAGCCATTATATAAACTATCATTAGATGTTAATCTTGTGAAATACAGATTTAGGCCAGTATTCAATGAGGAAAATTCTCTGTGCATGGCGAGAGATTTTTTCTCTCGCCATGCACTCTCCGTGTTCCGGAGCCTCCTGCTCCCACTATTCAACGTATTTAAGACTCGCCGCCACTCGCGGCGAGTCTTAACCCCTGCAGCGGACGAGCGTCCACGGCAGGGAGCTGACAGGGAGCCGTGGGACGGTGGCATCCAGGGAGATTAAAGTCTCCCTGGATGCCCCAGAACATATGTGGAGGGTAGGGGGCCCCCCCGGGACCCAGGCAGCACAGGCTGCCCCCCCCTATAGCCAGCGGGGGACCCAGTATTCACTGCACCCGTTCGTGCATATTAACGATCGGGTGCAGTGAATATATGAATATCTAATGAGCGGCTCGAGCGCTCCGGCCCCCTGCTGGCTGCACTGTGTTAAAAAAAAAAAAAATTAAAAAAATATATTTTTTTAATTAAATATATATTCATGTGCTATAAGCACATGAATAAAAATAACATGCCCCTTCACAGAAAAAAAAACCTGATTTTTTGACACCAAAATTAAAAAAAAAAACCTTTTAGTTTAAAAGTTCACTTTCCAGCTCTCCATCAAAAGATGGAGAATTTCTACACGGAGAGAGATGGCGAAAATCACTTAGAAAGACGGAGAATATTTCACATTGAATAGGGTTGCTCGCTTTTGGAGAGCAAAATGCTCCGTCCAAGGTGAACAAAGCACAAATTCTCCACAAAACACGGAGAACTTTTCTCATTGAATACTGCCCTTAGAATTTATTTTTATGTACAGTACAGTGTGTATGTATTTTTATGTTAGGTATGTGTTTTGGGATAAGGGCCCTTATTGAGATCTGATCACAGTACAAATGTGTTCTCAAAATGGGCAAAACCATGTGCACTGCAGGTGGGGCAGATGTAACATGTGCAGGGAGAGTTACATTTGGGTGAGTTATTATGTTTCCGTGCATAGCAAATCCTGCTTATTCTTAAACTGCAATTTAGATTTCAGTTTCAACACACCCCACCCAAATGTAACTATCTCTGCACATTTTACATCTGCCCCACCTGCAGTGCACATGGTTGCGCACATTTTGAGAACTAATGTGTACTGCGATCAGATCTGAATAAGTCCAATGATAACTTTTAAAATAATTAATATTAAACGTTTTAGACATTAAACATTAACGTTTTATAGACCAAGTGTGCCCCCAAACAAAAGAGAGTGCTTTATCTTCTTCCCGTACACATTGTAAAGGGTGTATCAGTGGTTTTATAGCAGCTGTGAGCTTAGTAAAAAAAATAATGTATATCTGTCTACATCTTTGCTATGTAAAACATGGCTTAGCTCAGGGGTTCCCAATCTTTTCCGAATCACGGCACCCTAGAGTATCAGAATTTTTCCACAGCACCCCTAGGCCCAGAAAAATATATTTTAAATTAAGTAGATTGTGTTTATATGTGCTTCTTAGGTTCAGTTATGTGTTAAAATATATGTACAATCAGAAGCAAATCCTGCCCTTTATGATTGGCAGCCACCAGCACTGGTTTTGTCCATAAATAATTGATCACAAATAATTTGTATTGGTCCTGGACCACCAACCCATGGCTCCCCTGCAAGTGTCCTGAGGCACCCCAGGGAGCCACGGCACACAGTTTGGGAACCACTGGCTTAGCTCTTTTTCCAAATGTAGCAAGTAGATAGATTCTAATCTTTGCTTGCAGCAGTAGTATTTGTACAAGGTGTGTCTATTAAATTCCAGGACTGGGGCTAATACAACGGAATGTAAAAAACAAACATACGTCTAATAGTCCTCAAAATAATCACCTCCGGCACTCACACACTTTTGTGCACGGCGGTACATATTCTGGAAACATGCTTCGTAGTCCTCTGAAGATATGCTTTGAAGTTGAGCGGTTACGTTTTTCTTTATGTCCTCTACGTCCTGAAATCGAGGCCCTTTCAGAGCAGTCTTAAGTTTTGGGAACAAGTAAAAGTCAAGAGGTGACAAATCAGGAGAATACGGAGGATGATTAACCTCTATGATGTCATGTTTTGCCAAAAAGCGCTTTACGTTGAGAGCACAGTGGGGCCTCGCGTTGTCGTGTAGTAGGAGCCAGCTGCCTTTATCCATATTCGGTCACACACGGTGTACTCGTTTAACTAACCGATGCAAAACAGCTTCGAAGTACTCTTTGTTGAAAGTTTGATATTCACTCTTTGCTCCATCACCCCGACACACCTTGTATAAAGTAATAGATTAGAGATGCAAATTTTTACAAATATCACAAAGCGTGACTTTTGCAGAGATCAAGGCGTGCCAAATTGTGCAATACATGGCACAATAAAACAAAGATGTATGTGGACACATCTCTATATGCCGGATACAGACTTTAGCCCCAAACAATAGGATTTACTATTATGTGGCTTAAGCCACATGGTATGTGGTTTAAGGTGATTTATCCAGTTTTCCAATTCATTGACTTCAAGCCTGGTCTAGAACAAGGACACTCCTTTTACAAATGCACTGCAAGTATTGGACCCTTTATTCAAAAAATAATTGTGTCTCCTTACTATAATATCGTCCCCATCATTTCTTCTATTGTGTAGTTATAGTGTAATATCCCTAGTAAATACTAAACTGGAATCTTTATTTTTTTCTTGATCCAATTGATCCATAAATATAAAACCTAAAAAATCCACCTAGATACATTCAATCACTCATGGGTAGCTGTTGCAGCTAAGAAAGTTATTGATCTTTTAAGTCACTGTAATTGTTATTGTAATAACCAGGCAGCCAATCAGAACCAATCTCTCACCTGCAAGCAATACAAATTGTAATAATTGTTGTGATTTACAAAACTACAAAAAGTATGTCAGTTTCAATCTGCGAAATCTGAAATCATGCTCTATGATCTGAGTTCAGGAACGTCGGTAAATATCACGCTTACTGTAGCTTTTAAAAAAAAGTTCCAGTACATTATTAAAGCGGTTATAGTTAAGCATATCCATTACTTTTCTCTGCAGATCGCATCCATAATGAAATTGATGAAGTCATTGGCAGAAACCGTGCCCCATGTAATGAGGACCCTCGTATGCCATACATGGACGCTGTTATCCATGAGATTCAAAGATTCATTGACCTTCTCCCAATGGGTCTTCCACACAAAGTGACTCAGGATGTGCACTTTTATCATTCCAAAGGTGAGGACACTTCTAGCAATGTATACAGTACATGTGTTATCTGTTTTATACTGGTGAATATACTGAGTGTACATTCCGCCTTTGCTTCATAACAATCAATATAAGAACTTTGTGATTAATGTATTGCTGAGATTTAATATTTTGTGCACCTACAGTATGTAGGGTACATGGACTGTGCAAGGGAATGAAGGAGGGCATTCAGTTAGCTATGGTAATTTACAGGGGGCTAATTATCCCCTGGGGCTATTCTATTAGCCCTAGCTGCAGTCCACAGGGTGCAGTTAATGGGGATTCCCTTTCAAATCTGAGCATACAGTACCTGAAAATCCTTGATTCACAGTCTGTTATCGAATGCCGCAAACCCATTAACACATACAGTTGATCTGGGAACTTATCTTGAATTCTATGTGTTGACACCCAATAACAGGCTAATATATCGAGTGTAATTGAATAGCCCTGGGAGTTAAAGCCAGAGGCAACAGGGGCTTTAATTGGTCCTGGAGAGGTGGTGGAACTCATTTACCTCTGCCACCTAATTCCTACCACTCCCCCGTTAGACAGAGCCAGTGCAAGTAGTAGGGTTTTTGGCACCCCCTACAAACTATAGTATGGTATTTAGAATTACTGTGCAGGGCCACGGTGGAGGTTGGATTAATTCCGCCTCAACAATACAGGTGGTGGATGTCATTTCCACCCTGTTCACCCCCACTTGAACCCCTGAAGGCGACCATAAAATTTCACACCCTGTACATTTTCATGTCTAATTGATTTCCCCTAAAAGATTGGTCTTCCAAATATAAAGTAATCAGGAGCCATGGGCTTTACTACAATACAAATGAAACGCATTATTAAACAAAATCCAGATGTATTTTTAGCATCCCAACAAGCCTTGTACACAGTTAGGTTAATCAATGAATATTACCAGATATAAAGGGGTAAATTTACAAAAGAACATTTGTAAAAAAAAATAGGTGTATTTGTATCCATAAATACACTTATTTTTAAAATTTACTATCCCGAAAATACAGCAATTCGAAGTCGTATTGATGTGCTATCAATACGAATACAAATTGCCGCATTTTCGGGATAGTAAATGTCAAAAATAAGCGTATTTCTGGATACAAATACACCTATTTTTTACAAATTTCCTTTAGTAAATTTCCCCCAAACAGTAAACTCAACAAATTCAAGAAATCTACAATACTGGGAATATGCTCTTATGCCATTTTAATCATTATTACTATTTATTAAAAATTTGCAGGCTGGAAAATGATCATCTGAAAAGTAGTTGCAATATCACAAACTAAAAAATCACTATACTAAGGGGGGTATTCAATGTCAGGGGCACGGCTGTCGAGCTAGCGCGACAGCCGTGCCCCTGTCCCGTTCTCGGTTAGCTCGCCTGGAGCTCGGCAGTCGGGATTCAATGTCCCGGCCGCCGAGCGGCGAGAAGGGGGCGTGGCCGCGAGATGATGACGGAAATAGACGAGCTCCGGCCGGGAGCTCGCCTATTTCCGGCTTTTCTCGGCAGAGCAAGCCCGACAGCTTGTGATGTCGGGCTCGTTCTGCGCAAAACCCCTGTTCAATGCTGTCGGGGAAGACAGCATTGAATAGGGCCCCGCAGCCATCTCCCCCGTCGGGAGATGGCTGCGGGAGCTCGAACGACATTGCATACCCCCCTAAGTGTTATCTAATTCTTAGTATGGACAAAAAGCAATGATCACACATTTTTTATTTTACTTTATGAGATGAAAAACAAAAGGAATGAGCCTATAAAATGTATGTATTAGTGATAGTGATTCTTTTTTTATCATTCGATTTTTATTCAAGTTTTTGATATACATGGAATAAAGGAGAAAAAAAAAAAAGGAAAGGGTAGAAGGGGTAGGATTATGCAGACAATTGTGATACAGGTAATGTACATATACAAATACATGTCAGGTATAAGATTTTATAAGTATAAATTCAAACATTCAAGGTAAGGCAGTAGGTATGGTCTTTAACATTTGCAAGCCTCACGGGGGAATTGGAGAGTGCAATACAGATAGATCAATAGCGTTAGTGTTGGTACATGTGTAAGGGCAAATTGACTTTTCCCTGTAGGTGCTCCAGCCAAACCATTTCATATGTATAGATGTTGCTGCGGGGGAGTAGTTCACATCTGCTGTCTCGAATAAAAAATGTTTATGGATCTTATTTTCAATCATTTGTAAGTTTGGAATATCGGGTGACTTCCAAAATTGGGCTATAGATGCTTTAGTAGCTATCAGAATGTGGCCTATAAGGTATCTCTCGTTAATGGACAACGCACCCGGGTGGTAGTGGAAGAGGGCAAGAAGAGGGTCTAACGGTATGTCGCGACCCAGTACCTTGGTGATAAGGCGTGCGATCTCTTTCCATAGTGGTTGAAGAACTGGGCAAGACCAGAAAACATGTAGGATATTACCTACCATTCCACATTTCCTCCAGCATTGTGAGGAGACACTAGGCCAGAACTTGTTTAGCCGTGCTGGGGTAAGATACGCTCTATGTACTAATTTATAGTACATCTCTGCGTGGTTTACACATTTTGAGATTTTAAAACATGAGTGATAGATGGATTTCCATATTTCATCTGAGAATGTATTTGGTAAGTCTGTCTCCCATTTAACCTGAGAAGAGAATTTATTTCCCAGCTTTTCCGTGATCAAGTATTGGTACCAGCGAGAGATACCACCTTTTGTAGATCGAGACTCCAAAAGGGAGGGTATTATTTTCGGTATGGCTAATTGGGCAGGGGGTTTGGGAATGTAGTCATGGAGCCAATGTCTGATTTGAAGGTATTTGTAGAAGTCCTGTTTCGGGACGTGGAATCGCACTTGAAGGTGTGAGAAAGGGGCCACAATTCCATCTGACAGAACGTCTTGTAGTGTCATTAGTCCTAAGTCAGACCAAGTGTCTATATTTAAGTCAGGGATTAGGGCTGCAATGGAACGTAAGGACAATTGTAGAGAGGGCAATAGAATATCACCATTAGAGGAGACCAATCTATGCCATGTCGTTAAAGTAGTGTGAATTGCTTTACACTTTCTAAGATTAGATGTAATAGCAGCTGGTGGTAATCTAAGCAAGTCAGCAAGGTCAAATGGAGTCATGATAGCTCTTTCGATCAACACCCAAGGTTTCGCTGTGTCCCGTGTGAACCAGTCCCTTGTTTGATTTAGAATGCATGCTGAGTGGTATTTCTCTAAATCAGGATACGCTAGGCCACCCTCACTTTTAGCGAAGGATAGAGTCGTTTTTGCTATTTTGGGTTTTGCTCCTCTCCATACATACGCTGAGATTAATCTGTTAAATTTATTACAGAGCACTGTGGGGAGGGAGCGAGGGATAGTACGGAAGAGGTACATTAACTTGGGTAAAAGTACCATTTTTGCAGCCGCTATGCGTCCTACCCAGGATACCTCGTGCATCATCCATTCTTTCGTGAGTGTTTCGAAAGCCCGCAGTAGTGGGCCATAGTTAAGGTCTAGAATGTTATTATCTCTAGCCAGGTTAATACCCAAATATTTAATTGAGTTAGTTTTCCATGTGTATTTATATTTATCTTTCATACGGTTGACTACTGTTTCTTGTATGTTAAGAGGGAATGCCTCAGTCTTAGAGGTATTAAGCTTGTAGTATGATATCTTTGAGTAATTGTCAAGGATGTTGTGCAGGTGGGGGAGAGATGATTCTAGGTCGTGTAAGCACAGCAACACGTCATCTGCGAATAAGCTTATTTTATGGGGGGCCCCTCCTATAACAGGTCCAAGAATTGTATTCTGCGTTCTAATACATTCAGCCAGAGGCTCAATTGCCAGGGCAAAAATCAAGGGGGAGAGGGGGCATCCCTGCCGAGTGCCATTCGTTATGTCGAACTGTGTTGAGTAACATCCGTTGGAGAACACCCTAGCCGACGGGGAAGAGTATAAGGCAAATATGGATTGGAGTATCCTACCTGTAAAGCCAAAATGACGCAGGGTAGTCTGTAGGTAGTCCCAATGTAGTCTATCAAATGCTTTTTCAGCATCTAATGATAAGACTAGTAGCGCCTGTTTTTGCACCTGGCAGTATTCCATAATATCAATAACTCTGCGAGTATTGTCTGACACTTGTCTGCCTAGTACGAATCCAACCTGATCTGGATTGACCAGGCCGGGCATGAGGGGGGAAATTCGGTTGGCAATCAGCTTAGCAAATAGTTTTACATCTACGTTTAATAGTGCAATGGGTCGATAATTTTGTACGGCTGTGGGAGCTTTACCTGGTTTGGGGATGGTGACAATACGAGCCTCCAACATTTCTTTGGGGAAATTGGTGGAATTGGACGCTTCATTAAAAACTGATGTCAAGGTTGGGGCTAATGTGTTTTTAAATTTCCTATAAAAGTTAGAAGGGAATCCATCAGGGCCAGGTGCCTTATCTAATGGGAGGGATTCGATGGCGGTTTCAACCTCACTAATTGTCCAAGGGGTACTAAGTGCTTCACAGGTTGCAGAGTCTAGAGATGGAAGGGAAAGCCCATTTAAGAAATTATTAATATCCGTCTGGGACGGTTGTGGGGTATCAGGGTCATTTTTCAGATTGTATAATTGTGAGTAATACTCAGCAAATGCATTGGCAATCTCTGTGGGGTCTGTAACTTTTGCACCTTTGGATGTATGGATCGCATGGATACGCTCTTTAGCTCTACGACCACGGAGTTTTCGAGCCAGGAGACGCCCAGCTCTGTTGCCAAGGGTATAGTACTTTTGATTAAGACGATGTAAATTATGCTGGACCTCTGCCAGCGAGAAGGTATTAACCTTGTCTCTAGCAGCAAGAAGTTTGCTAAATAGAGATTTGTTTGTAGGGTCCGCCTTGTGGGCTGTTTCTAAATTGTCCGCTTCCATTTCAGCTGCAGCATAGCGCTGTTTGAGCTCTCTTTTTATCCTAGCGGCTATTTGTATAGACGTTCCCCTCACTACTGCTTTTAATGCACACCAGTGTACAAATACGGATGTGTCTTTTGAGCTGTTGGTGTCAAGATATTGGTCCAAGGAGTTTTGTATGGCTTGCTGAGCCTCTGGCTTGACTAGCATATGGGTGTTCATTCTCCACTGACCTGGCGTGATTGTACGTTTTTCTATTTTCCATACCAGGGATATGGGGGAGTGGTCTGACCAGCTGATTGGCAGAATATTAATTTTACAAATGGAGGGAAGTGTCCACTTATCAGCAAGAGCCATGTCAATTCTTGAGTATGAGCTATGGACGTGCGAATAAAATGTGTAGTCTCGCACCGAGGGGTGTTTGGACCTCCACACATCAAACAGCTCATACTCTGCTAATAAATGTCTGAATCGTGAAGAAAAATCTTGCTGTCTATTCGGGCAGGAAGTCCTAAGTGGTCTCGATCTATCAATAGTGGGATCTAGAACCATATTGAAATCTCCCAACAGAAGGAGGGCCCCTTTAGTACGTTCGTGAAGAATTCTAAGAAACTTTTTACAGAAAGGCACTTGTTTGGTATTGGGTACATAACAAGAGGCAAGTGTTATCTCAGTGTTCTCCAATAGGCCTGTCAAAATTAGATACCTTCCCTCAGGGTCAGCATATTGTGAGGTTAGGACAAAGGGACAATGTTGGGCAATAAGAAGAGCTACTCCCGCTTTCTTACTTGGGCCATTGGCCGTATAGCTATGGTCTGTGAATAGGGGGGGGTTACGATTCTGGAAGTGCGTTTCTTGAATTGCGACTATCTGTGCCCCCTGCTTATGAAAGTAATTTAGGGCTAATTTAGTGATAGTGATTCTAAAAGGGGTATTCAATAATGTCTGGATTTTTTTGACTAGCTGAAATATCCGGACATAACTATTTAATGATGGTATTTTGGCCATTTTCTCCACCTTTGCAGGTTTGTTTTTGTTTAAAGTCAAATCTGCATTGGCGGAAAATAGTCAATCAAAATCAGCACTTGGCTTGAATAGGTCGAATGTAAATTAGCCTGAAAATCGTAGAAAAGTGATAAACCTGTTTTTCAATAAAGTTTCAATGGGAACATAATTTATCTCCATTTGCCATGATTTATAATTTGCTCATGTTGACAAGATGTTTATTGAATTATTATCAGCACTGGAAAAACATTGGAGATTTTTATGAAAAATGTGCACTTAAAAACATAATTTTGTCTGTAACCGCTACAGTACTGTATATTGGTATCTGCCTCCCGTTTATAAACTACTTTATAAAAGTAACTGTTGGAATATGATCTATCAGCATCACCAACCATTGCCTAAATTCACAGGCACAAACTATTGTATGGTTCTTCCACCTAACTAAGTATAAAAAAGACTGTATAAAAGCAATTTTTTTTTTAATGAACAAAATAAAATATTAAAAGATACTGTAAAATAAATCTAATGTGGGGCTCCCACATATAATAGGTAAGTAAAAGGTATAATAAACTGGAATAACCACATAGTCTCATTCTAATCTAAAATATAAAATTCTAAATGTAAAACAAAATCATAAAACATAATCAGTGGGGAAATAGGTGGAAATTATGATGTGATGCATTTCTCATTGTCTGTATTCCTAGGACACCACTGTCTATACAATGCTGAGTTCTGTTCTACGTGACCCGAAACAGTTTCAATACCCCGATCAGTTTAATCCAGGGCATTTTTTGGATGATGAAGGAAACTTCCGTCGGAATGATGCATTTATGCCTTTCTCTTCAGGTAAGTAGCTCACAACTGAAGCTAGCATGATTTTTAGCCTAGAGTTGGGGGAAATTAGGGAGTGGAACATCAGATGTACAGTATATATTTTTTTTTATGCGCAGCTTGTATAACACTGTGTGGCGGCAGAACAGTCACACACGGAACTTCTGATAGTATAGTATATGGTGTATTGAGGGGGCAGTACAAACAATAAAGAAGAGCAAAACATTTTAAATTTTTTTGTATTTTTTTATGGACGGGGCTTGTATAATACTGCATGGAGGCAGTATAGTATGGGTCAGTGGCGTAACTATAGCACCGCAGCCCCCGCCACCGCGGGGGGGCACTGTGCACATGGGGGCGTCGGGGGCTGCGGTGCTATAGTTACACCTCCCCCCAATTCCTCGCAGGCTTACCTATTTCGCTGGTCCCGGCAGCTCCTTTCTTCTGCTGAGGACCACCACAAAATGGCCGCCCCCATACAGCAGACAGAAACTGTCTGCTATATGGGGGCGGCCATTTTGTGGTGGTCCTCAGCAGAAGAACGGAGCCGCCGGGACCAGCGCGAAAGGTAAGGCTGCGGGGGATTGGGGGGGTTTGCATGGGCGGCAGGGGGCGCCCCCCCCCCCTAACGGCGGGGGGGCGCCCAAAACGTAGCTACGCTACTGGTATGGGTGCAGTACACAAACAATAAAGATAATTATTTTTTACATTTTTACTGTTATTTTTTTGTAATGTGTAGCTTGTATTACGCTGCGTGGATTCAGAACAAGCACACACAGAACTTATGGTGTATAGTATTGGGGTGCAGTACACACAAAAAATATTATGATTTTTTTTTATGGACGGGGCTTGTATAACACTGCATGAAGGTAGAACAATCACACACAAAAATTCTGACAGTAGTATGTGGTGTACTGGATTGCAGTTCAGCACACCACACACACCACAATGGAAAAAAAAGAAAAGCTGACTGACAGCCTGCCTGTGTACTGTACCTCACTACACTGACTAACAGCCTGCCTAACACAAGACCAGTACAATAACCAAGCACAAACTCCAACACAAACACCACTGCACAAATGCCTCTGCACTATGCTACAAACCCCTCTGCACAGCACAAACCCCTCTGCACTTTACAACACCCCTCTGCACTGCACTGCACCCCTCTACACAATACCCCTCTGCACAATACACCCAGACCCCTGCACGGCCAAATTATTGAGACGCCAAGCCTTTAAAGACTTGGCATCTTGTGAGAATCCCATGCAAGATAACCACGTTCGGCCGCACTCTGGTTTCTGAATATAGCCGGAAACTTGGGAGCACGGCTCGGGGGCGTCAAGCTGGGCTGTATTCGGAGCGGTTCGGATTCCACGGAATTCCGAACAACTCACCTCTACATAAAACCTGACCATCTCTCATCCTAACATTCTGTTTATGCCCAGTTCTTCACCTTCTGTGTCACCTGTCTGTGTAACCCTCCCCTTTAGAATGTAAGCTCTCACGGGCAGGGCCTTCTCTCCTCATGTGCCTTTCATAGAATGTATATACCTCTGCCACCCTAATGATTGCTTCAGTGTCCTGTCCCCTGATGTAACTACAGTATCCATATTTACCATGTACTTGTCCTAAATTGTCTTCTACTGTAATTTGGTACAGTATGTGTTTTTGCAAATGTGTGTATTGTTAGGCACTGCCAAACCTTTGTGGCACAATATAAATAAACAATAATAATAATATACAATTCTGTAATCATGTTTAGGTCACTGTATTAAGCATGCAGCCATCAGCCTTAGGTTATAATTAGAGATGTGCTCTGGACATTTTTTCTGATTTTGGTTTTGGATCTGTATCTCCCTCTGGTTTTGGATCTGTATTTGGTTTTGCTAACCCTTGTATATTTTGGTTTTGGATCTGTATTTTTTCCCCAAAAATCATAAAAAACATTGGGGTATGGACAGCAGTTACTATACCATTAACAAACAGTTGGGGTATGGGCAGCATTCACAGTACTATTTACACAGTTGGGGTATGGCCAGCATTCACAGTACCATAGTACAGTCATAAAAAACACTGCTTAGCTCAGACCGCTCATCACACATCACTATGGCCCTTATTCTGATTGAAGCGGTAACGGCCGCATGCGGCCGTTCCGCCGATGTTTTCGGTCTGCGCATGTGCAGAGGCCACTCTGCGCATGTGCAGCCGAAATCGCCGTACACGTATTTTGTCCGCCGCAAAGGGGGTGGATAGGGGCGTGAGGGGCTACGAAGCCTCATTTGCATATGCATACGCCCCGCGTTTCATGGGCGTTCCCATGCAAACGCGGGGCGTACGCATGCTAATGAGGCTATGACGCGTGGGTACAGGGCGGGCATCTGACATCGCCGGATGTCAGCTGCCCGCCCCAATACAAGATTTCACACGGACAAGTGTCCGTGTGGTCTTGTGTTGCGGGACCTGGTGGAGCGTGCGGCCCTGCATTCGATGTTCGGCGACCATCGAATGCAGGGGCTGCTCCCACCATGGAGGAGGCGTATCCCCGTACACATTCATGCGGATCGCCACATGGCCGCGTACGGACGGCCGTGGCGATCCGTATGGAAGGCGGGGATTCGCCTGGTGCGGTCAGAGCCGCATATGCGGCTCCGGCCGCACCGATCAGAATAAGGGCCTATGTGTGTAGGGCGATCTAGACACCGGGAAGCTCAAGGGAAGTCACCTACCCTAGCTCGCTTAGCACACATTGCTAAGCATACATCGAACCATGTGTGTGCCCCATACAGATGGCAGCTATGCACAATTTATTTAAAATTTTCCGAAATGTATCAATACAAAATTTTTGATCCTTTGGGTGCTGTGAAATAAATGCTGATATTCTAGGGTGAGAATTTAAGAAAATTGCAGACCAATGCATTAAGATATGAAGTGGTTAAAATTAGATTAAAAAATTAATTTTTTTGCAGGTGTAGACAGGTGATGTAAGTGCTCTGTAATCCTTTTTACATACCGGAGGATGACTCAGCGAGTAATGTTTATGCAGCTCATCTCTCACTCATTGCAACTCTACAGCGAATGGATGGAAGCTCTCAGGTGCCAAAGTAAATTAGTCTGTGAGGCAGGTAGACAGCTAATTGGCCGCTGTATCACCTAGAACGAGCTGTGCCAAATGCAGACCTATTGTTTCGATTCATAAACAAGCCTGGTAAACCTTAAACTGGCTTCAATACTGCAGATCACAGAACCAGTATGGAGCTCTTAGGAGCAACTGCTCTGTTAGTTATATGCTGTGTGGTCATTCTGCTTATCACTATAATACAAGATTGGAAACTGAAAAATAACAGCAGGCTGCCACCAGGACCTACCCCTCTGCCCATACTGGGCAACATTCTGGAACTCAACATCAAAGAGGTCTATAAATCACTCTGTAAGGTAAGTTCATTATTTTCTTATTGATGTTGTCAATAATAAGTTACTTAAATGTATATGAATCGAAAACCAGTTAACTGCTGCATCTTTTCTTACCCCATGGTGGTTCTGATTCAAACTTTAGAGAGAAAGAAGTGGACAGATAAAGTACCAATCTATCAGCATCTGTCATTCTACAGACCGCGCCTGATTGGCTAGTACTTTATCCCTATCGACTTTAACTATTTCCACGCTTTTTTGAATAGTTTCATTACAAAGTTAGGTACTTATATGTTAGTTGGGTGCCCACTATAGTTAGTACGCTCATACCCCCACTATCCATGTCGGCATGAAGTTGATTTTATATAGTGTGGCGAGCGCAGCAAGCCACTGAGCCCGAAGTGTAGCGAGCATAGCGAGCGCCGTGAGGGTCCGCAGAAAACGAAGCAAATAGCTTAGTGGGCGCCCAACTAACAATAAGTACCCAAAGTTATTAATAGCCATTTGTTTATAGAGTAAATTATACATTGTATTTATCAGAATACAGTCATTTGAATTATCCGAAATAATATGGAGATTTTTTTTATTGAAAAAAAAATAATAATAAATAACTAAAACCAAATATTATTTTTTCATTTCAATATACCACCAGGGCAAACTTCAAAGTGTTTTCTTTTGTATAAATCCACTTTCACAAAACAGCATAAAACAAGATTCATTATTTACTACTAGATACAGGTGCAATTCCAGAAGACTAGAAAAAAGCACATGTAATTAGAAGCAAGGAAGAAGCAAGTAATTACAGACCAGTAAGCCTTACATCAGCAGTAGGGAATGCAATGCAAACACTATTAAAGGAGAGAGTGGTGGCATATCTTTTTTTTTAAATATACTTTATAGACACCTGAGCGATAGGCTCCTTTCATATTCTTGTCAATGTCCATAAGGAAAAGAGTAATTATATGTAGGGATGTGCACCTGGCACTTTTTGTGTTTCGTGAAAAACGTTTCGGGTCTGTATCTCGGGCAGTGTTTTGGATCTGGATCTGTTCCAAAACACCACCATTTTCGTGTTTTATGTTTCGTGATTTGGATCTGTATTGTTCTGGCAAAAAAACATAAAAATCATTAAACTCACAGAATTTTTTTTTTCTTTTTGCACCTACGCTATTATTAACCTCAATATCATTAATTTCCAATCATTCCCAGTCTATTCTAAACACCTCACACCTCACAATATTCTGTTTAGGGCATACACCAAGGTAGCTGGATAACTATGCTAATCCACACAAGTGGGTGGCACAAACACGTGGCTCATCTAGGAGTGGCACTGCAGCGGCAGACAGGATGGCAGTTTGAAAAACTAGGCACCAGAAAGCACATAAAGGCAAAAAAAAGAGGTGCAAGATGGAATTGTCCTTGGGCCTTGCGTAAATAGGACATGCGCACTTTAACAAACCAATCATTTCAGCGACAGGGTCTGGCACACAACTGTGGCTGAAATGATTGGTTTGTTTAGGCCCCACAAAAAAAAGCAAGTCACCTCTCCCTGTACAAACTGGCTCTATAGAGGCAAGATGTCGTCCTCATCCTCATCCTCACCCCCTTTAGTGTGTACTTCCTCATCCTCAGATTATCAATTCATCCCCGCTGGACTCCACAATTACAGGTCCCTCTGTAGTCTCTGGAGGCAAATGCTGGTCTTCGTTCAAGACCAGCATTTGAACATCATCTTCTCCACATTTTGCGGAAGCAATCTTCTACGCCGCTCACTGAATAGGTTCCCCGTTGCACTAAAAACTCTTTCGGAGTACACAGTGGAGGGGGGGGGGGAAACTCAGGTAAAATAGAGCCAGTTTGTACAGGGGCATCCAAAATGCCTTTTTCTCCTGCCAGTACAGGTAAGGACTTTCTGACATGTCTACTTGGATGCTGTCCCCAAAGTAATCCTTCACCACAGTGATGTGAAGGTGTGGCATGATGGGAAGATTCGGGATCACAACCACCAACACCCTTTGACTCTCCTTGGGGATTTGTGATTATATTTCTTTAGGAGGGTGTGGTTCTTTGCAGTTGCTCCTGAGCTTAGGTGCAGTGGGATTGAACTTGTGTCGCCATGGAACATTGTGCTGGCTGCAGGTGGCTACGAAAAAATGTGTTTATCTTTTTGATGTCCTCTTGGGGCCTGGAGTTTTCAGATACGGGCTACAAATGGTGTTTGAAGACAAAATCATTCTAAGGGTTGGTCCATGACTGTTGTTCGCTGGGGGATGTCTTGTCCACCGAATATGGGGTGGTTCTTAGCAATGTCTTTGATACACAGGTAGGAGATGTACAGTATACCTGTTCTTCATGGAAACCAGGGGCTTCCTTCCTAATTGTAAGTGTTCACTTTAAAAAATGTTTGACTCGACATCTCAACATGCCGTCTTCACAAGTTGCATTCCTGATTTACAAGCAAACTTTAATAAAGGATAACCCCAGTATATGGCTTGATTGTCCAATGTCTCCACATTTGCTGAAAGTATTGGCACTGGAAGTCATACACCTCTTGGCTCTGCGCCTAGCAATGTTGGATGCCATGTTAGCTGATTTTACATTATTGGTTGATGGGAGCAGCGGATTATTGGGGCTTCACTGAGATCTGCTTCGAGCTTCTAAAATAGCTTCAGCAACTTTCTGATTTACAGCAAGTTAGGCGAGAGAAAGCAATACACAAATACATTGTCAATGGCCAACGGTTCCTTACCCGGGTGTAAAAGAGTAGCCAATAAATGGAATGGCTGCACTGCAGAGCTGCAAAGTAGCGGAACCTACTGGCCAGACATACTCCCCCCCCCCCTTACCTATTATTAGGGATGCCAATCCCGGGGCATTTTTTTCAATCCCGGAAATCAGGATTGAACAATGCCCAATCCCGGGATTCCCGGGATCCCGTGATTGGCTTCCCTAATAAGAAAAACCCTCCGTGGCCGCCCCGCATATTAACTTACATGTGCGGTGAGGTGCGGTGTGGCCGGGAGGGTGGCCGGTGAAGCTGGGAGCTGGGCGGGCAAAGCCAGGAGCCGGTGGGCGGGCACGCAGTGAAGATGGGTGTTGGGAAGCCAGGTAATGCAGTCAGGGTGGGAGGGCAGGCAGCAGGCTGTGCGGCTGTGTGGCCTGAGTAGCGTGACCTGTGACCTTGTCACACTGTGCAGAGCTGCATTTCCGGGACGGGAGTAGCCGGGCAGCATCTGAGCACTCGCGGAGCTCTCCTGTTTAGTATGGAGAGGAGATGAAAAAGCTCTGCATCACCAATGCGTCCAACAGCTGCTCTGGTCAAAACGCGTTTCTCCGCCTTAGGGTCAGCGGCTTCCTCAGTTGAGACAACTGAGGAAGCCGCTGACCCTAAGGCGGAGAAACGCGTTTTGTTGCTGACCACTGATAACCAGATACCATCTCCGCAGATAATCGCTGCCACACTGACCAGAGCAGCTGTTGGACGCATTGGTGATGCAGAGCTTTTTCATCTCCTCTCCATACTAAACAGGAGAGCTCCTCTCATTCTACAGAGGTAATTTGTGTACCTAACAGCACGGACACTAATCAAGCCGGACACACCATTTGGAGATTTGTCTCCTCCAACTATGCGGGACTGGTAACTATACAAAAAGCCTTGCTTACACAAAATTGTTGCTTTGAATGACTTTTTAAATCCAGCCTCATATCAGCAAATCAAGCTATAAGAAAAGCCTCTCTATGTTAAATGTTGTGAGTCTTGTTCGTCTTTGTCTTGCAATTGCAAAATGAAATACTTATGAAGTGCACATATATGTATTATTATTATTGATATTTTATTTATTTTTAATAAAAAAAAATTTACATTGTTATAAGAAACAGTGTTAATTATTGTGCTGCACACTATAGCGCTCCCTGGTAGTACATGTCAGTGCAAGCTGCATGTTCCTATCCTTTCTTGTTCTGCTTGAGTTACACAAACTCTAACAGGGAGCAGCAACGGTGTGCATTGGTGTGATCTCTCAGGTGCATAAAAACCAGCGCTTCTATATAGCCCTTTTAGGGCTTCCCCTCAATTAATAATATACTTGGGATCTTCTCCTGCTTCCAAAGCTGTGCTATACATGTTCTAACTGCCATCAGTATGTGCAAGATAATATATTTCTGCGATTTTCCCAGATCTATCTGAAAATAGAAGCAATATCAGCTGGGGAGTAAACTTTAATCTAACTCGACACACCTGACTAGACCAAAGCATATGTATTGTGTCTCCAGCTTCTTCCCTACACCTCCAGCATAAAGTAGGTCCGTTTAAATACCTTTCTGTATTCCAGCCCTCCCTGCTTGTTTAACATAGCCAGTAGTTTCTCGCCAATTTAGCCCTCTAAATCCCTCAGATGTATCTATTCATTACTCTATTAATTCTATAAATCCAGAATTTCGGAAGCATTATAGGAATTGCTCTAAATAAAATTTATTTTTGGAAAAATAAAAAAAAATACTTTTTAGTCATTGCCATCCTGCCGACCCTTGGAACTTCATAGTTCATCCAGTCCTCAGCCTATTTATTCATTTGTTTCAATAAAGCTCCATAGTGACAATAAAGAGAAAAGAGGTAGAGCAGAGCACACAGTATTGAGAAAAATATATATATAAAAAATCAGGGCAGGTGCTAGGGTGTCCGGCGCCCTCCTGCAAACCATAAATTTTGTGCCCTTTCACATTGCCATTGCAACAAGCTGCAGCCCGATTGTGGGAGTGTATGTAACATGCGATCCTATGGAGGATCTCGGGTGCATGTACATGTATGCATACACCATCTCAGTGCTGTGTCCGCAAAATGTTGCAGGCACTAAAGGTGCCCATACACGCTGCGAGAATCGCATACGTTATGGGCTAGATTGCATCGCATCGCACAGCATGCCTGCAATGTGTATGCGATGCGATCCGAAAGCCGTACGAAAATTATGTGCAGCACATATTTTTTGGTCTATGTGATGCGATGCCCGCAGGAGCGCATATCGCATCGCACGCTGCTATTGCAGCATGTATGGCCATCTTTAGGCACATAACCCAGCCCATTATTTAAAAAGTGTCTAAATTCATATTAAAAAAAATCTACAATGATTAAAAAATTTGTTATAAACATGTATAATCAAAGACTCACTGTTTTTTTGCTGTTTAACTCTTGTGCAGTCCCTCCTCTTCTATCTGCATAGGCATTACTCCCCTCTTGTGACTAAGGGGGAAAGGAGGGGAGAGAAGGAGGAGATGGAAGAAGAGGGGAGGAGATAGAGGGGGTGGAATTTTGAGGACTGGCACTGGCACAGCACACTGAGAAGAGGGAAGGAAAGGGATGCGGCACTGCTGCCTGTTCGTCATATGATTGACAGCTTACAGGTGCAGGGAGCAATGGGTAGGAGGTGGATACGGACATGACATGGCATCCAGGCATTCACAGACAGCGCTACATGCCTCAGTGCAAGTGTCTGTGAGGAAGAGGGGGCAGGTCGCAGGAGGAGGACAGTGTGTACGTGGTGCAGGGAGCAGCTCAGCCTCTCCATACTGCCGCCCCCACAGTGCAGGGAGCAGCTCTTTATGCTGCCGCCCGCCCGCTGTCAGGCAGGCGCTGCAGGCGGCGTGCAGGAGGCAGTGGCAGTGAGGGCTGAGGCAGCTTTAGAAGAGCAGGAAGGGAGACAGCGCCTTTTCAGCATGGCGCCTCCCTGCTTTGCAGGAGCTGCTGAGTGGGTAGCGCCGGCCCTGTAAAAAATTAATGGATTGGATGATCTTTAACATAAATTTAATGAAACATGATAAAATTGAATTAAAATGCAATATACATACAAATGTGTATGGCCACCCAAATAATGTTAGAGCAAACTGGAGATTCCGTTCCTATAATACCCCTGTAGCATAAAGGGAACACAAACATGGAATAGTTACCACCCTTAATAGGGTATTTGCATCATCCACCTGGTGTACAAAAAGCCATTACAAAAGACATGGCAATATTTAGTAGCCTGCAAATAGTTAGCCAACGCCCTGCCAAATCCTGGCCTGTGCAAATCTGAGAATGGCTTTCGAAAATATCACAGCCCGGCTAATAGCTGCAAATCCATTCGCAACTCACTCACCATCATTTCCTCACTGTGTGCAGTCTGTGCGTAGCCCAGGACCGACTCAGCCAGTGCGATAGAAACAGGCAGATTGGGGCCAGAGCTGACATCACACACCATCCCATGTGCACACCAGTAGCGCAAGAAAGGGGGGTTTCTTAGTACCCAGACACCCCCCCCCCCCTTGAAGACAGGGCAAACTTTGGCAATCATACCTGCCAGGGGACAGCCAGGTACTGCGACTCATGAGCAGCACCCAAAGATTAGCACCGCGATGGGAGAGGGACAGCCGGGAACTGCGGCGCTTCAGCAGCCACCTAAAAATCAGCGCTGCCAGGAGAGAGTGACATCCGGAAACTGCGGCTCTTTAGCAGCCACCCAGAGAACCGCACCACCGGGGGAGAGGAACAGCTGGGCACTGTGGTGTTCAGCAGCAGTGTGGAGATCGGTACTGCCGGGGTAAGGTAACAGCCGGGAGCTGTGAGTCCTCATGGTGGCAATTGGCAATGGCAATGGTGGATCAGCCAGCAGCTACACAAGTGGCTCAGGTAGTGCAGCTCATCAAGGATGGCACATGAATGTGAGCTGTGGCAAGAAGGTTTACTGAAGGTTTACTACGTCCAGACCATGGAGGCGCTACCAGGAGAAATGCCAGTACATCAGGAGACGTGGAGGAGGCCAGAGGAGGGCAACAACCCAGCAGCAGGACCACTACCGCCGCCTTTGTGCAAGGAGGAGCACTGCCAGAGTCCTGCAAAATGACCTCCAGCAGGCCACAAATGTGCATGTGTCTACTCAAACGGTCAGAAATGGACTCCATGAGGGTGGTATGAGGGCCCAACATCAACAGGTGGGGGTTGCTCTTACAGCCCAACACCTTGCAGGACGTTTGGCATTTGCCAGAGGACACCAAGATTGGCATATTCGCCACTGGCGCCCTGTGCTCTTCACAGATGAAAGCAGGTTCACACTGCAGTCTGGAGACGCCAAGGAGAACATTCTGCTGCCTGCAGCATCCTCCAGCATGACAGGTTTGGCAGTGGGTCAGTAATGGTGTGGGGTGGCATTTCTTTGGGGGGCCGTACTGACCTCCATGTGCTCACCAGAGGTGGCCTGACTACCACTAGGTACCGAGATGAGATCCTCAGACCCCTTGTGTTGTGAGACCATATGCTGATGCGGTTGGCCCAGAGTTCCTCTTAATACAAGACAATGCTAGACCTCACGTGGCCAGAGTGGGTCAGCAGTTCCTGCAAGACAAAGGCATTGATGCGATGGACTGGCCCGCCCATTCCCCAGACCTGAATCCAATTGAGCACATCTGGGACATCATGTCTCGCACTATCCACCAATGCCACGTTGCACCACAGACTGTCCAGGAGTTGGCAGATGCTTTAGTCCAGGTCTGGGAGGAGATCCCTCAGGAGACCATCCACCACCTCATCAGGAGCATGCCCAGGCATTGTAGGGAGGTCAGTGGAGGCCACACACACTACTGAGCCTCATTTTGACTTATTTTAAGGACATTACATCAAAGTTGGATCAGCCTGCAGTGTATTTTTCCCCTTTCATTTTGATTGTGACTCCAAATCCATAATAAATAAAATTGATTTCCATTGATGATTTTTGTGTGATTTTGTTCTCAGCACATTCAACTACGTAAAGAACAAAGTATCAAATAAGAATATTTCATTCATTCAGATCTAGGATATGTTATGTTAGTGTTCCCTTTATTTTTTTGTGCAGTGTATTTATGCATATCTACAGTATGTCACTGTTATGGTGCGTACACAAGGGGCTGATCCGCCGGAATCAGTATTATTATTAGTAACTAAAAAATTTGGCGAGTCGCCCCATCAATAGGGGTGTGTGGCTTATGTATACTGTATATATATATATATATACAGTATATATATACATATAGAAAAAATATTATATAAATAATAATATATAATATATATATATATATATATATATATATATATATATATATATATATATATATATATATATATATATATATATATATATATATATATATAAACACAGGGGGCCCAGCACTCACTACAACAAACTAACTCACCTTAACATTCAAATAATCAATAAATAAATAATGGGGTTTTAGTTCATGAATTGATCAATGCATTTAAGCTTGCAGCCCATCGCCAAGGGACCCCATTTCACTGCAAGTCCTACACTAACTGGTTTTCTTGGGAACCTGGCACCTGCTTACACATCATAGCTAAAATGAACATGTGTTTTTTCTCTGGGTTAATGCTCAACTGCCAAGTAACATGGCTTTTATAAGGTGAGACAATCCCAAACACAGCACCTGAATTAGTATTAAAGGGGCAGCTGTCACAGGTTTCAGGTAAATGAGCTTATCAAGGGTGCATGAGAAAGCTATGATCACAGTAACAGAGGTTAATTAAAAATCAACCCAAATATATAGATACAGAAGTACCAACACACTCACCATTCCTAGGAATGGGGTGCAAACAGCACCCACATCCCAGGGTGGGGTGCGGTGGCCTGTGACCACACACTAGTAAATACAAACACAGGGGGCCCAGCACTCACTACAACAAACTAACTCACCTTAACATTCAAATAATCAATAAATAAATAATGGGGTTTTAGTTCATGAATTGATCAATGCATTTAAGCTTGCAGCCCATCGCCAAGGGACCCCATTTCACTGCAAGTCCTACACTAACTGGTTTTCTTGGGAACCTGGCACCTGCTTACACATCATAGCTAAAATGAACATGTGTTTTTTCTCTGGGTTAATGCTCAACTGCCAAGTAACATGGCTTTTATAAGGTGAGACAATCCCAAACACAGCACCTGAATTAGTATTAAAGGGGCAGCTGTCACAGGTTTCAGGTAAATGAGCTTATCAAGGGTGCATGAGAAAGCTATGATCACAGTAACAGAGGTTAATTAAAAATCAACCCAAATATATAGATACAGAAGTACCAACACACTCGCCATTCCTAGGAATGGGGTGCAAACAGCACCCACATCCCAGGGTGGGGTGCGGTGGCCTGTGACCACACACTAGTAAATACAATACAATAGTGTGTGGTCACAGGCCACCGCACCCCACCCTGGGATGTGGGTGCTGTTTGCACCCCATTCCTAGGAATGGCGAGTGTGTTGGTACTTCTGTATCTATATATTTGGGTTGATTTTTAATTAACCTCTGTTACTGTGATCATAGCTTTCTCATGCACCCTTGATAAGCTCATTTACCTGAAACCTGTGACAGCTGCCCCTTTAATACTAATTCAGGTGCTGTGTTTGGGATTGTCTCACCTTATAAAAGCCATGTTACTTGGCAGTTGAGCATTAACCCAGAGAAAAAACACATGTTCATTTTAGCTATGATGTGTAAGCAGGTGCCAGGTTCCCAAGAAAACCAGTTAGTGTAGGACTTGCAGTGAAATGGGGTCCCTTGGCGATGGGCTGCAAGCTTAAATGCATTGATCAATTCATGAACTAAAACCCCATTATTTATTTATTGATTATTTGAATGTTAAGGTGAGTTAGTTTGTTGTAGTGAGTGCTGGGCCCCCTGTGTTTGTATTTACTAGTGTGTGGTCACAGGCCACCGCACCCCACCCTGGGATGTGGGTGCTGTTTGCACCCCATTCCTAGGAATGGCGAGTGTGTTGGTACTTCTGTATCTATATATATATATATATATATATATATATATATATATATATATATATATATATATATATATATGCATATATATAGCATATATGGAAACCCCCTTTAGAAATCCTGCATTTGCCCATGCATGCCTGTGTTTTCCTTGAGACTCCACAAAAGCCAGTTTCCTGTCAATCAACTTGCCTACAGCCAGAAATAAAAAAGACTTTGGATTTTATAGCTGGATGAATTATTCCTGATAAACCCATGCGAGTTGCTGCTTATTGGGGATTTAATTTCACCTGCCTCAAGCAGCCACCTTTCAGCTAAACCTGGACTGCAGCAACTGAACACACATGGGTTTCACTTGTTTGATCAGGTGATCTAATTGGAAAGCCCGATAAGAAACACTGGCAAAACATCAGGAGAAATAGGGGAAAAAATTAAGTTTTTCGCTCTGGTGTTTTATCAGGTTGGTAACTGGATAACCCTCGTATTGTTTATTGAGCTATGAGAAACTTCTTAGTTTGAGTGCAAAGGAATGAGAGCCACTTCTAATGAGAGCTAGCAATCAAGTGACTGCTTGGGTGTAGTGGTATGTACTTATCTCAGCTGTAGATGGGAAAAGAATTGTGGCTGTACAGAACGTAACCCTTGGAGTGCCAACGTTGCTGCGAGAGATCCTCAAAATACCCCAGTTCAGCACACAGCGCTCTCTGAGCAGCATGTGCTGAGCTGGGGAGAGAGGCTGTGCTGTGGCGCCAGCCTGTCATCTCTCTCTCTCCACTGCCGGCTCTCTGCAATGAGGAAGGGGTAAGCCGACCTGGGTAAAAAGTTCCAGCTGCCCCTCCCCCTCACGGCACCGCTGGCTGTGAGCGACACTGGCATTTGTAGTGGATATTTTCAAGATCTCCCACAGCAACATCACTCAAAGGGTTAATGCACAATTTTGATGAGACCCAAGTGTTACCACGATGCTACAAATATGTTTGTGACCTTGCACAGTGACAGGAAAAATATACAGGGTATGCACTAACAGAAGAGGTCAATTAGACATTTCTGTTGCTTTTGGGCTCATTGCATAAAAAAAATGGGCTCATTGAAATAAAGAGTAAACATTTGTATAATTGCCGTATACTAAGATAACTTGAGAGTAAGCCAGGCATAACTTAATACAATATTTCCTCTACACACACTAAACGATATTGGTCACAATATTGCTCAGAAAGGGCCTTGTGTATACACTATACATGACTCGCAGGTTTGATGTGCTGGAACTCACTTCCCCAACTTTTGCACTTCTACTGCTCACCCGCTCCAGACTTCCTCTCCACCCGCTCTCCCGACTTACTCCTCTCACCCATATATCTTCTCGCTCCTCTTGGGGGGGGGGGGGGATGTGGCAAGTCAACGGGCCACTCATTATTTCTATACCCTGCTGCAGGGACGAGCAGTAGCAGGGGGTTTTCAGTGCAACCATTGTGCCGCTTATCATTTCTTTCCCCGGCTGCAGGGAGCGAGCAGCGGCAAGGTGGGGGTGCTGTACAGCCACCGGGCTGCTCGTTATTTATTTCCATGGCTGCAGGAACGAGCAGCAGCGGGGGGGGGGGGGGGGGACCTCTGGACGTTTATAATCTCTATTGCAGCTCCAGGCATGAGTTTCAGTGTCCAGAGGAGAGGAGCTGTGTTGGTGAGTGGGTTGGCAGTGGGCGGATGGAGGCGAAATTGTTTCGCCTCAGATTTGAACTGACGGTCGCCCCGTTCTGGCCCTCTTTAAACCCTGATTATAATTGTGTGGTCACTTGGGACCAGGCAGAGTTTCTTATAGTCCAGATGACTTGGAAATGTTTCCATTACAGCATAAATGGAATTTCAATTGCCTACTTGTTGTGCCTTCTATGTAGAGGTAAACACAAGCAGAATAGTGGCATTGATCACAAAGCCCAAAATTATAGCCATATGCTCTGCTATTGGTCTGCTCAATAACCCAGTGGCAAACGCAGGATTTTCAGAAGGGGGTTTCCAGAGGGGCAGAGCAAAGCACGGAGATGGACACTTAGGTGACCCAGTATATGCCGGGTCAGTTAAAGTATTATAGATAGACCAAATGTATATAAATAATAATAATAATAATAATAATAAATATATATATTTACACACACACACACACACACACACACACACACACACACATATATATATATATATATATATATATATATATATACACACACATACACATATATATATAACACAAAGGGGGGGAACCCTTTCTGCGCTCGAGAGAGTGGCAGCAGCACCTCTGGGGGGTCCTCTGTTAGACAAGACCCAGAATAGAAATGGAAAAAAGGGGGGGTTTTCCAGAGGGCGCTATCCAAAGTCTGACAGAGAGATACCGGTTTTAACCGTTTATTATAAAAATGAACAAAATCCCTTTATAGGGTGTCACAAATACATAAAGATCAAATACATAAAACACAGGTAAAATACTGCTTGATACAAAATTTACAGCTTCACATGAAGTAATGTTCAGATCGGTGGAGAATAGCCCAACGCGTTTCGTCAGAACCTGACTTCATCAGGGGCAGATTAACATAGCCAGCAGACACTGTGGGTTCGTAACAATGCAGAAAGAAATATTTAAAATCATGCAGTCTCAATAGAGAATTGAAAAATAAGGATTGAGAACAGGAGAAGGAGATGGAGAAAAGGAGAACGACTAGAGGATGAGAGGAAAAGACAACCAGGAGATGAAAAAACAGCCAAGGTGAGGCAAGGAGACGTATCATGGGGGTCTAATCCCCTTTAAGACGCCATAAATAGTTGTAGCCACTCCGGAAAACACCACGTGAAAGTTTTGTCAGGAAGTACATACCTATAAGGGTTCAATACCGATACAGTCTGAAGATATAATTTTCATACTATGGTCCGGTGAAAAATCAAAAAACTCTATACAGAGACATATTTAGAATATCATCAGTCACCAGTTCTTATGAATATGGAAGCAGTTTATACATGTATATAAAAGGTCTAACATACCGGTTTCCAATTGAGTGTGAATTTAACGTATCACAGCAAGTAATTTAAATGAATGTTCACAGCAGGTAATATAACTGATAAGTTTCACAGCCAGTAAATCAGGTACAATTGGATCTGATCAGAATCTGATGATAGAATGGGCTTGGTATCATTACCATATTACAATCCAGAAAAAATATGCCTGTTCAATCAACAAGTTTAAAAACCAGCTAAAAGCGAGTTACTTACATAGAGGGCCACGGGAGGTGGCTTAATAGTGGAGTTGCACCAGGGTAAATATTAGCCTTGTGCAGCTAGCAAATCTCACAGCAGGTGAGTCAAAAAGATTAGCTCAGCAAACGAGAATCCGAATATGTCTTTCTGTACTGGTGAAAAATTATTAGACCAGTGCCTAAAGATAAAAATAGGCTGGGCATTAATACCATATAGCATATTAGAGGGAAAATACCAGCAAGTGTATAGCAGGGGGAAATTACTTACATGGAGATCATATATATATATATATTATATATACATACAGGGGCGTCAACAGCAGTGTATACCCCTGGGCATAGCAATGTATTGGGGCCCCTACCGATCCTCCAGAGGTAGGGGTGGGGGAAGCTTTGATGTCCTCCGGGTGGTAGGGGGTATTACCAACCGCTCAGCATGTAGGGCCTGGATCAGTAATTTCCACTAATTACCCCTTTACTGCACAGATGGTGGGAGATGAGGTGGGAGAAGGGGGCATTGGGCTGAATGAAGGGGCCCTGATACTTAACTTCCAGGGTGGTAGAGGATGTTTAATATGCAGAGGAGGGGTGTATAGTGGAGTGGGCTTATTATTCATAATTTTCTGGTTGGAGGACAGCTTGCTTGACTGCAGATATCTCCAGTTCCCGGAAATAGATTTCTTAGATTTTAATGGAATTAAAAACTAGAGAATCCCACCTACCAAATGGTATTGGGGACTAGGGGATCAGAGTTCAGGAGGCAGAGCAATCTGCCAACGAGAATATAAAACTACATACCAGGTGTGTGGAGCTGGAGCAGTAACCAGCTGCTGGAAGGCTGATATCTCTGGTTCTGGGCACAGTAAAGACAAGCTGCTAGTGTCCTTCAAAGGGGGAGAGTTCCAGCTTTTGGAATATACCCTCAGAAAAACTCTAAGTCAGACAGAACCTGAAATATCTGACTGGGAAGAGCAATTAACAGGCTTTGATGGGGACCACTGCTTTGAAGTCAGATATCTCTGGTTCCCAAGGGCCGATTCTTTTATCCATGGAAAGAGGGGAACCTCAGCTTTCAGACTAGTGCCCTTAGACTCCTGGGGGGGGGGTTCTGGGTACTCATAAACCCCCCCTGCGTTCTCTACTGTAACCTGCTCCATAATCTGCTCCCTTTTTTGTGTAATTTATTTATTTTATTTATTAACAGTTTCTTATATAGCAGACACATATTCTGCAGCGCTTTACAGAGAATATTTGAACATTCACATCCATCCCTGCCCCAGTGGAGCTTACAATCTATAGATGGAGCCAGCTTTAGCCATCCCGCCAACAACGATATATCCATAGCGCTTGCGGAAGCTGGCGTGGGTGGCGGACAGGGACGCACTCACTCGGCGGTGGGAAACGGGTTCTTTCCTGCCCATCTCTGCTTCAGAGAGACAGGCAGGGAGCAGCGAGCAGGCAGCCAACTGCAGGGCTTCAGATAGAATGGGGCACGCGAGCATTTCGTGCGTGCGCCCCATTCTGTTGGGCTCCGGCAGCTGGCGGGGGATGGCGCATGATGATTATTTCACCGCTAATGAGAGCGGCTCCATCTGTATATTCCCTACCACATGTACACGCACACACAGAAATTCTAGGGTAATTTTGTTGGAAGCCAATTAACCTACCAGTAAATGTTTAGATTGTGGGATGAAACCGGAGAACCCGGAGGAAACCCACGCAAGTACAGGAAGAATATAAAAACTCCACAATGTTAGGGTCATGGTGGGATTCGAACCCATGACACTGTCCATGCTGCCCTAATGTGTATTCTGGCTCTGCACATCCAAGGTGTGGGTAAGGATGCATCAATGGAATGTCTGTATTTCCCTCTCACACTGGTACAATTTTGCACCAAATCACTCAGATTTTGGATTTCTATATTTTGGCATAATGCCAGTTTAACATTGTTCTGCAAAATAGTAATTAGTACCACCAAATCACAGAGAAGAATTCATTTATAATCATCATCATCATCCCAGTTTTTCAAAATTACAGCATATGAATAAAAATAGCATGCCCCTCATCAGAATAAAATTCCTGATTTTTTTGACACCAAATGTAAAAAACAAAACACTTTATTTTAAAAGTTCACATTCCACTTCTCCATAAAAAGATAGCGATTGCTACTCGGTGAATCATGGCGAAAAAAATCTTCAAATGTATTCGCCATGTGGTCATTGAATAGGGTGATTCACAGTTTTAGTCAAAAATTCGCCAAACAGCACAAATTCGCCATAAAAACATGGCGAATCAGGCTCATTGAATACCGCCCAGTGACTCCAGGCCTTAACCCACTGTGTATATGGTACTGTGACTGCTGTCTGTATCCAACTTTGTTAATGCAAGTTAAGAAAATAATAAATAAATACAAATAAATATTATTTGTACAGTTTGGTGAGCTTTTTTCACAAGCATCTTTTTTTGTGATAAGCTTCTGTAAGCCCGGTGATCGGTGAAAATACATATCATACCTCCCAACTGTCACGATTTTAGAGGGACAGTCCCGATTTTCGGGTCCTGTCCCGCTGTCCCACCCGCGGCAGGCATTGTCCCGCTGCGGGGGGTGGCAGTTGGGAGACCCCCCAATCTAGTAGAATAGACGCTGTGCGCATGCGCACAGCGTCTATTCTCGTATGAAAATGAGGTCGCGGCTAATTAGCATAAGCCCTCATTTGCATACGCCCCGCCCCCTTTCCCGCGCGAGTGTCCCTATTTCTTCGCGTCAAAAGTTGGGAGGTATGCATATTTTGTATTATTATTTATTGTACAGTAAAGTAGTGTTGCTCTACAGTGCATTTCAATGGAGACTTCACGCATGCGCAACACCGATTCTTTCACTGTAACATTGAATTAGACATCTGGGGCCAAATGTAATAGGGTGAGAGTTTCAGAAAGTGAGAGATTTTGGGAGAGTTTTCCCCTTTTTTTAAAGCAGCAATCAATTACACTGCAAAACCAGGTTGATCTGCCATGCAGTTGATTGCTGCTTTAAAAAACATGGGAAAACTCTCCCAAAATCTCTCACTTTCTGAAACTCTCACCCTATTACATTTGGCCCCTGATGCATGCTCAGTGGGGGTTTTAAAAAGTGACATCTGGTGGTTGATCGCTGGTATTGCACTCACCGGTAATGACATAGGCCATGCTGTGAGACATATTGGGCAGCGGTGCAGCTAGGCACACTGCGACGAGTTGTCAGGACAAGCGCCATAGGCCAGGGCCGTCTTAACATTAGGAAGGGCCCCTGGGCAACCTAGTTCACTGGACCCCTCCCAAATTAGTTTGCCCAGGAGCCCACAGTCACCTCCCCAACCCTCACCTCTCTGGCTCCGTGCGGCAGCCAGTCAGCTTCCGGCGGCCGGGGATCCGATCATCTTCGCTGGGGGATCCGGGCAGCGGGATCAGGGCAGTGGCGGTAGCTAGGAGCCTGCCCTGAAGTGGCAAAGCGCTATTAACAGGCGGGGCGGGAAGCGCTGTTGCATTTGAAAAGACTGGCCAGACGCTGATTGGCTGAATTCAGACAGTCTTTTCAAATGCAGCAGCGCTTCCCGCCCCACCGGCAAATAGCGCTAATGGGAAAGATGGTGGCCGGGTGGCGGGGATCCGACCATCCTCGCTGGGGAAGGGGATCAGGGCGGCGGTAGCTAGGAGCCCGAAGCGGCGAAGCACTATTTATCGGCGGGGGCGGGAAGCGCTGTTGAATTTGAAAAGACTGGCCGGATGCTGATTGGCTGAATTCAGCCAATCAGCATTCAGACAGTCATTTTAAATGCAGCAGCGCTTCTCGCCCCCCCCTGCCGGCAAATAGCGCTTCGCCGCTTCGGGCTCCTAGCTACCGCCACCGATGCCCTGATCCCCCTGCCGGATCACCCAGTGAGGGACCCCCGAAATTAAATTCACTGCTAGCTAGGAGGTGAAGCGCTATTTGCCGGCAGGGTGGGAAGCGCTTTTGCCTTTTCAAAGACTGGCCGGATGCTGATTTTCTGAATTCAGCCAATCAGCGTCCGGCCAGTCTATTCAAATGCAACAGCGCTTCCCGCCCCGCCGGCAAATAGAACTTCGCCGAATCAGGCTTCTAGCTACCGCCACCGCCCTGATCCCCCTGCCCGGATCCCCCAGCAAGGGTGAGCGGATTCCCGGACCCCGGCCACCATCTTTCCCATTGGGCTGGGCCGGGGGCCCCTAGGTCCTAGGGCCCCCGGGCAACTGCCCATCGTGCCCAATGGGAAAGACGGCACTGCCATAGGCTGCATAGATGAGGCTCCATCTGCAGGTAGGAAATGTGACTTAAAACAACTGCAAAATAATATCTGTAATAAAAATAAGTACAGCATAAAGATGTTATCTTGTACCTTATATACTGTAATGTATAATTGCACACGTGCATTGGACGTATATCTTATTATGGTAATTAGGTAGCATATAATAACTTTGCTAAATTTGCTAAGATGGGAGTTCTATTGTGGATGGGATTCTATTACCTTCTAGGAGGTGCTAAATACATAAGAAGTAGAATTGGATTGGTTGCTATGGGTGACATCCCATCCTCAATTGAAATCCTCTTATTAAATGTACACCTATGTATCACCAGATACTGTTCACTTGTAAATGGATCAAAATACAGTAAGTGTTGCTTCGATAACTTCCTTTTATTTTGTATAAACCAACCTGGGAAACTGAGGTTTCCTGGGCTGGTCTTCCCCAATCAGCCCCTGTAGAGGTGTGGCTTGGAATAAAAAACCAGCCTGGGAAACTTATAGAAGCAGCCCTAATGGGGGATCAGTATGATTTACCTACAGTACAACTGAATTACCGACAATTACTTGACCGACACTGTTATACCAGCATGGTGTAAATGCCCGGATGCGGTCATCTATTAGAATTAACTTAGGTCTACAGTCATTAGGTCGACCCCACTAGGTCGACTGGCAGGAAGGTCGACCTGACTTAAGGTCGACATGGGCCAAGGTCGACATGACTTAAGGTCGAATTTGCATAAAGGTCGACATGAGGAAGGTCGACTGGTCATAAGGTCGACATGGGTTTTTCACTGTTTTTTGAGCCGACATGTGCCGATAGGCGGTATTTCATGCCCTACCATCCACTAGGGCATGGTGGGAGAATAAAATAGTGTGCCGAGCGCAGCGAGGCACCGTGCCCGAAGCATTGCGAGCGAAGCGAGCGATGCGAGGGTCCGATTCTCATTGCCAACTGTGTCCATGTCGACTATGTCGACATTCGGATAAAAAAACAGTGAAAAACCCATGTCGACCTTATGACCAGTCGACCTTCCTCATGTCGACCTTTATGCAAATTCGACCTTAAGTCATGTCGACCTTGGCCCATGTCGACCTTAAGTCAGGTCGACCTTCCTGCCAGTCGACCTAGTGGGGTCGACCTAATGACTGTAGACCTAAGTTCATTCTGACAGATGTCCCAATTCCGTAAATGCCATGGTCAATATCCGCGCACATACTGTATATAATACCGACTGTTGAAATACCTAATCAATATATTTACAGTTGACCTATTGTATTGTTTTGTTCTATGTAGCTCAAGGAAAAGTATGGTCCAGTATATACCATCTACCTGGGAAATGAACCAGTCGTGATGCTCTTCAGTTACGATGTAGTGAAGGAGGCTCTCACTGACCATGGGGAGGAGTTTGGTGCTAGAGGCTGCACACCTTTACTGTACAAGATAAGTTCAGGAGGTCACGGTAAGTTGAAAATTGTATCAAGGCTGTTCAAACGATGGCCTATCCTGCAAAGCCTGAGATTAACTTTCATTTGGATTTCACAAGCAAATAGATTTATCAAGACTGTTATGTTACACACAGTATGGTCATAGCGACACTATAAGGTCAACATACATTAGGTCGAACACTGAAGGTCGACATGGCTTAGCTCGACATATAAAATAGGTCAACATGGCTAAAATCGACAGGGTCGCAGGGTGGACACAAGCATTAGGTTGACAATGGGAATGTCAACAGGGGTTCCTTCATGCAAGGACCAGGGTCCCTCTGGGACTCACTAGAGCATGCCCAGTACTGTCTAGTGGACACAGGAAACAGAGTGAAGAGCGCTCAAGTCTCCAACAAATTAACCCCAATAAGCCTGGAGGCAGATGAAGCAAATTTCCTGATAATTACAGTTTTGTTTTTTTGCAAAAATAATAAATAATTACCCCAGTGATTAGACTCCACACTGCTGCCGGTGCCGCCTCGTCTTGCCTCCTCAATAACTGTCTGCGCTAAAGGGGGTGGCCATTTTGTGAGGGGCTTTTTCATTAACAGCAGGAAGAGCAGCAGGATTGCAGACAAGTAGATCTGCAGGTCCCGGCTGCAGGGAAGCAATATCTCCTTCAGACCCCCGGTGACTTACTCAACGCTTCCACTCTACCATGGGGTCTGCGGGGGTTATTGTTACGCCACTGCTTCCATGGAACATAATAGGGATCTTTAATATTTGTAGAATCTCTATGGCATATCTTACAAATATTGATACATATACATGATCCTTTATCAATTGCCATTGTGTCTGATATGTTTTGACTCAACTCCTGTATGTTCTCAATAGTCTCCGTTAAGGAGAAGCTACAATTTCAACCACAGGTCCAAAGGGGGAAATTATTGAAGAAGTGGCTCTTGCATGTAGCCGACCTTCAGCTTGTTGTACCCTGATATTTAAGACAATAATCCTATTAAAGGAACATAATGGAATATTTTATATGACCTCCATTTTCATTTATTTGGAATAACATTCTGGAAATCAACAAAAGCTGCCCTTAGTAAATGTATGCCCAAGGTCTTGATGCTGTTGCACATTGGCCACCACTGTCTGCTTATTATCAATCACATAGACTTATTACCTATGTATACCTCACTGCTCACGGTCTAATACATTATTTCAAGGAGTGATCTGCAGTAATGGTGAGCGGTGGAAACAGTTGCGACGTTTCTCTGTGACGATCTTAAGAAGTTTTGGGATGGGTAAAAGAAGCATTGAAGAAAGAATCCAAGAAGAGGCCCAGTTCCTTACCGAAGAATTCCTGAAAAGCAAAGGTAAGTCCCTTGTTGTGAACATGCTGTGGGCCTGAAGAACCAAAGAATGCATTCTACAAGAATTAAGTTACTTTGCAAAGTGCAAAAGCGGCACTGGGCTGCCCATGTGCCACAATTTGTGCAAGCATGCAAGAACACATCCAATCACATGCAGCCTAAGGGGACAGAAATTATTCGATGATTGCCAACCATCAAATATTTTTTTTCCCCTCATCAAATACAAGTATTTGAAAACTGACTTTTATTTCATATGGAGCTGGCCATAAAGGGGGGAGGGGGGGCTGATGTCATGTGATGTCAGCCACCTGCCCCAAGCATACATCAGCCAACCAGTGTTTCCAGGGGAATGCCCAGCATTTTCATGCGGCCGCTCATTTTCATGCGTTCCCTTGCTTTAGCCCGATGTTCGCCCCCGCCCCCTCTGGAGCACTCGGCTCGGCGAGTGTGGAACTCACCAAAGCCTTTCGCTCCTGGTGTTTGCACATGCGCATAAATGTGTATAAACGCACATGCCTATGTGCAAACTCAAACATCGGGCAAGGGTCCGAATCAGCCCAATGTGCGGGGTCCTCAGGACATGTTTGTGACCCACTGATATAGAGGCGCAAATGGTGCTGAATGCTGTGTACAGTGCTTTAAATTGCATGTACTGTATAACATGAAGATGCTAACAATATATACTGTGCCTTTTCTAACCACAGGACAGCCACTGGATCCAACATTCTTTTTAAGCAAAGCTGTTTCAAATGTCATCTGCTCTTTGGTTTTTGGGGAACGGTTTGACTACGAAGATAAATCTTTCCTTCAACTGCTTAATTTCTTGAATGAACTCTTTCGTTGGTTTAGCTCTGTGTCAGGACAGGTAAGGAAAGAATTCGGAGCCTTTGTATGCAGTTTACTAACCTTTAAAGATTACGTTGACAACTCCAATTGCAACCTAGTAATGTTATGCCAAACCACATGGAGAAAAGATTGTGGAACATACGTTTGCCCCCCTTGATTCCTGATACAGATAACAATGTGCATGGGGAACACATGAGCATTCTTGGATGTTAACCCTTGTAGAACCGAAAGTGTTGCATGCACTTGGCTCCAATGCATCCTTCGTGACTTATAGGCCCTTATTCTGATCTGTGCGGCCAGATCAGAATATGCGGCCAGGACCGTGCAGGCGAATCCCCGCCTTCCATACGGATCGCCACCTCCGTCCGTACGCGGATATGTGGCGGTCCGCATGAAAGTGGACGGGGATACGCCTCCTCCATCTTGGGAGCAGCCCCTGCATTCGATGGTCGCCGAACATCAAATGCAGGGCCGCACGCTCCACCAGCGCCCGCCACCCTAGACCACACGGACACTTGTCCGTATGAAATCATGTATGGGGGCGGGCAGCTGACATCCGGCGATGTCAGATGCCCGCCCCCTACACATGCGTCACGGCTTCATTACCATGCATACGCCCTGCGTTTGCATGGGAACGCCCATGAAACGCGGGGCGTATGCATAGGGTAATGAGGCTAAGTAGCCCTTCACGCCCCTCTCCGCCCCCTGTGCGGCGTCTAAAGAATAGGTACGGCGAAACCGCCTGCACATGCGCAGAGTGACCTCTGCACATGCGCAGTCGGAAACCATCGGCGGTCCGACCGCATGCGGAAAAATCCGCACCGATCAGAATAAGGGCCATAGTGACACAAGTGTCTTCTAGAAGTGTAATCTACTTGATGAACAAAACGTTTTTGCCGCAATAGTATACAAATACGTCATGCTCCATTATTGATCAAATAAATTATGTTTTTTTATAATATTTATTATTAATAGTTTCCTATAATGTGCACTCATATTGAGCAGTTTTACAGAGAATATGTGGCCATTCCTGTCTGTACCTGCCCTGGAGGAGTTTTCAATGTTTTTGGAGTGTGGACAGAAACTCACTCAAGCTTGAAGAGACCAAAGAAACTCTCCGACAGTCGGTATTCCGACAGTCATTCCTCTGACGTCGGAATCCCGACTGCTCCCTCCTGGGGGTCCACGACCCCCATAGAGGGAGAATAAAATAGGTGGCGAGAGCAGCTCGCCACGTGCCCGCAGTGTGGCGAGCGCGGCGAGCCCGCAAGGGGCTTTATTGCGCTCCCCACGCTGTGCAGTCGGGATTCCGATGTCTGACTAATGACTGTCGGAATCCCGACTGTCAGGTAATTATACCACACCCAAACTCCACACAGGTAGCAGACATAGGATTTCTGGATTTCTCCCTTTCTGAATCTCTCATCCTATTACATTTCCCCCAATCTATTCCCACATTCCCTAACCTTACAGTATACATGTCTTCTCAGATGTACAATATCTTTCCCAAAGTGATTGAAAACATGCCGGGACCCCACAAGAAATATGCAAAATCTGTTGATAACATCAAAGAATTTATTGCAGAAATGGTAAAAAAACACATGGAGACGTTGGATCCCAATTCTCCTCGTGACTTTATTGACTGCTTCCTTGTTAAGATGAAGCAGGTGAGTTCTAAGGTTGCCAATTGAAAGCTTTTTTTATGACAATTTTTCAAAAGGAATTCTCTGGGAAACAATATTATTGTTTAGTAGTAGGTTGTGGTTTAACTCCGCGCTTAGTTCAACTCGTCAACGTTTTCTGTTTATACGTTGTTGCTTGTTGGAAGATGGGGTGGGTATTCTTCAATATACCTCTACTTGGTCATATGACTATAAAGAAAAGACTTTAAGCACATCCATATAAATGTCAGTATAATTCTCTTTCTAATAAAACATTTCTAAAAAGTTTTTATTTTTATGAATATTACTGCTGAATTTTATAAATATTATTTAAAAATATTTAAAATATTGAACACAGTAGTTAAAAACAGCCTGACCCCCCTTTCAAACAAAGGACCTGATTAGATACTGCTTGCTAAGCAGAGGTCGTTCGCTACTTAGAAAGTGGCTTAAACCCCCTACCCCCCCCCCCCCACCACCACCACCACCACCACCACAACCTCCCTTCCTGCAACCGAATTCCCTCGGTACCATATGCATGCAGCCAAAGGGGAGAGGATTGTTCGCCGACCATCAAATGATTTTCTCTCCCCTTCAGAAATAACAGTCAGTCTAAACTGACTCTTACAGATGGGGCCAGGCTCTTCTTTGCTGGCGAATCGCCAGAAAATCACCGCTGGCGATCCCCCAGAAGCCCGGCTCGCCATCTGACTGAGCCGCGCGTGCGTCTCACGCGCGTCTCAGTTTCGATCGGCGGGGCGACGGGAACCCTGTCCGTCTCCGCTTTAGGGAGACGGACAGGGTTAGGGGGGGTGCGGGGAGGCGGTGGGGACCCCGGGTGACCGCAGACAAGCCGGCGGTGACCCGGGGGAAGCGCCGTCGGAAGGGGATGTGCGCGCATATCTTGCGCGCGTTTCCCCTTTCGCTGTACGGGTGGCGGGGGACACCCCTGCTGCCTCCAAAAATGACTGCCTCCTTTAAGGGTCTATTAGGGACACGCTGCATGTATTGCATTACAGGAAGTGCTGGATGTCAGATACACTAGTGCACCTGCATTCATAAAACCACTGGTAACTGATTTGCCAAACAGACGTTTTGGATTTGGATTTTTTTTAATTGCCTCAAGCCTTATTTGACTCAAAAACAGTAATTTCCAGTCATTTGCAGAGGATTTTCATCCACCTTACAGCTCGCAATGTGGTATTCATCCACTTTAGGCCAAAGTCTGCAGTGAGCTGGCTGGTTGATTACTACTAGGCAACAGAACAGCGACACAAACAGACGCTAGTGTAGCGGTGCAAGATGGAATTGTCTTTGGGCTCTCCCACCCACTCTTATGTTAAAAAGGACATGCACAGTTTAACAAACCAAGCCCTCCAGTGACTAGCTTTTGTGGCTGAAGTGCTTTGTTTGTTTGGTCCCCCACAAAACAAGGTACAGATTGGCTTAAGACACCAGCTCTACAGTGGCAAAATTTTATCATTGTTGTCATCCTCATCCTCATTCTCATCAGTGTGTACATCCTCCTCACACAAAATTAATTCATCCCCGTTGGAATTCCTTATTACTGGATCCTCTGTATTGTGCTACAATTGCCAGGAAAGGTCTTTGTTTAGTTCATTTTAATAAACATAATTTTTCCACATTTTGAGGAAGTAGCCTCCTATGCCATTCGCTCACAAGATTCCCGGCTGTGCAGAAAACTCTCTCTGAGTACACACTGAAGGGTGGGCATCTTAAGTAAAGCAAAGCCATTCTGTACAAGAGCCTCATTTTTTTTTTCTTGCCAGTACTGGACGGGAGTGTTTGACATTCCAATCTTGGTGTCATGAAAATAGTCCTCCACCATTCTTTTGATGTTGACCGTATTAGATAAAGTTATAGTAGAGGTGTCACTACTTCTGGGTAATTCTTTTAGACCCGACCAGTTGTCAAAATGTTGTGACTTACCTGTATTGGCACTGGATCTTTTTGGAAAGCTTAGTTTTTTTACTGGCTGCTGCTGAAAAAAATGAAGAATGAGAAGCCATGTGTCACTTGCGCTACCAACTTGCTCACCAGGAGCTCTTTGCATTTCTTAATATCTGGGTCAGTTGGAAAAAAAGAGACAGCATATGACTTAAACCTAGGATCAAGCACAGTTGCCAAAATGTAGTGATCCAATTTCAAGATATTGGCAACCCTTGGATCCTGGCAAAGCGAATTAAATACTTGATCTACAAGTCCAGCATACTTTGAGGTTTCCCTTTGTTTCAACTCCTCCTTCAAGTTCTTAAGATGATTTTCCATCAGCTTAATTAGGGGCTAGGGCGTAACTACCATAGGTGCAAGGAGCGCAACTGCTATAGGGCCCATAGCTGAAGGGGGCCCATCTTTACTGTCTAAGTCATATATTTTATCATCATCAGTTGCTAAATAGGGGGCCCTTACAAACTTTTGCTATGGGGCCTACGAATATCTAGTTACGCCCCTGATTAGGGGAATCAATTGACTCAAGCCTGCGGTGTCAGAACTCACTTCACAGGTAGCTACTTTGAAGGCACAACATAGAAAGTAGTCTCCAATGCTAATGGACATTCCCCCTATTCTCCCAATGTCATGGCTTGTTGTATAGCTATGGATGGCTTTCTGTTGTTCCTCCATCCACTGAAGCATTTACTGTAGAGGGTGGAGTTCCACCTTTTTACCACGCCTTGCTTCGGTTGATGATAGGGCAAATTGTACTGTTCTTGCAGGTGCTGCAATCTACTGCATGCTGTAGCTGAATGCCAACAAATGACAGACAGCATATCCTGCATGCCCCTGTCATTGAAAAAACAAATGTGTGACCAAAACAGGGGAGGTTTTGGAATTCACTCAGCTGTAATGCTTTCACGATATTTGTACCATTTTTAAAAATCACAAAACCTGCGGAGAGTCCAAGCATAGTTAGCCATTTTGCTATGACATCCCTTTGTTTTTCTAAGAGGTTATCAGCAGTATGCCTCTTAGTGAAGCCTATGATACACAGACTAGCCTGCCTCTGAATGAGCTGGTGTTATGTGTCCACATACATTTTGGTTTTGCTGTGCCATGTATGGCACAATTTGGCACACCTTGGACTCTGCAAAAGTCACGCTTTGTGATTTTTCAAAAAATTTCCACCTCTAATCTATTACTTTATACAAATTCTACTGCTGCAAACCATTTTCAGAATCCACCCATTTGCTACATTTTTAAAAGCAGCTAAGCCGTGTTTTACATGTTGTGACAAATTGAGAAAAAAAGCCAAGATGTATGTGGACACATCTACTGCATCTGCTGCTGAAGGCGATTCACCCACCAAGTGAGTTGTCACAGTTATGTAGTCTTTAGTTTGCCAGTTACCGCTTGAACACATATTTGTGGTTAATTGGATATGGGTACAATAGCATTTTCCGAAGGCCAATAATTCATTTTTGTTAATGTCCTGCTACAGCTGAGGAATGGCTTTTCAGGTGAAATTGAACCGAGATGTAAAATCGAATGATTTCTCTCCCCTCCGGCCGTATGCGAAGGGATATTTTTGAGTACACATTCCCTCTCATGGTAATGAGGGGATTCGGTGGTGGTGGTGGGGGACCACTGCTTGGCAATTGAACTTAAATCTGGCCCAACGGACACAGATCTAAGACTAGCATAGCAGTCAGGGCATCTTTGATCCGCTCTGCGACTAAGTTAGTACTGTCGTACTTGCTTCCCCTTGCACAATATTGTTTAACAATCAACTCTTTTGTCACACTACTACTAGTAGTTTTTTTTTTTTGTACACATTTGGGATCAAATTCCACCCCAGCAGCAGCAGCAGCAGGCATAGTGCTCAAGGAATCCTCTGAAGAATCCTGGAAAGGGGAGGAGTAATTTAGCTTTAACTGATTGGTTGCAGGACTATCCATTATCATTACTGAGTATATTGAGGATGAAGGTGTTGGTGGTAGAGATTGTAGGTGGTGGGATCTAGTAATGAGAAGGGAGCTACCTGATGCTGGACTGCTTGTAGTTGTTGTGTTTTTAGCACCAGTTTCTAATCTTATCAAATGCTAGTCATGAGCTTGCTGCAGATGACGTAATAGGGTGGAGGTGACTAGATGCTTTACGTCCCTACCTCTACTTACTGTGGTTCCACAAGGGCTACGGTTGGCTTGATAAATATCAGGATTAGATAAAAATAATTCCACACATATTGTAAAGGTGCCCATACACTGCTGCGACGTCTTGCAGCAGTGTTTGGACACCCGATACCCTGGCAAGCCAACAGGACCTTCCCGGCGGCAAGGACGCATGCGATCCATTGTGATGGATCGCATGAGTCCCTGCTTCCCGCCTCCCTCGCCGCCAGAAAGTAGGTCCCAGCACGGGTGGTCGGATGGGCAGCAGGTCCAACCACCCGGTCGGGTCTGATGCATATGGGACCGCGCATCGGACCCGACGGCATGTCAGGGAGAGGCAATTTGGTCCAATTTAACGGCCCGATTGGTCGCAATCGGCCGAAATCGGACCAAATCGCCTCAGTGTATGGGCACCTTTAGAGATGGATTTGTTGGTCCTAGGCATGACAATGGCCTCCTTTTTCTTATCATGGCCAAGAGACTTCTGCTGGTGCCTAAGTAACACAAACAACATCATCCTCCTTAACATCCTCATTGGTTCCAGCATCAGCTGCACAAATATTCCCCTCAGCCTCTTGCAATTCCACAGTTGCATCCACAATTTCTATGTCATAAGCAATTCTGATGCTGCTCATTCCCACATATACTGAGGAAGTGGATGATGGAGGCTTCTCTGAAAGGTCAGGCTTACACATACAACTTAAGGACATACCTAAACTCTCCTCAGGTATTTTTGTAAGATGTTTTGTGTTGTGGGAGAAGTTTTCTGTGACTTTTTGATTTATACATACAGAATACAGTATTTCACATTATTAGATGATTATTTGCTATTTCTGCATAAGCACAGAAATAGACTCCTGCGTCGTATTTTTCACAGGAAGAAGACATACCACAGAGCGAGTTTCATAAGGAGGCAGTTGTCAATACGACATTTGATCTGTTTGCTGCTGGTACTGAAACTACTAGCACTACGTTACGTTATGGGCTGGTGATTCTCCTCAAACATCCAGATGTAGAAGGTTAGTAGACACAAAGATCCAGGCTTTGAGTAATAGTGTCCATTGACATGGAGCCAGTTGTATCAAGCTTCAAAAAGTGACATGTTGTTTTTCAAACTGAGGCCCTTATTCAGATCTGATCGCAGTACAACTTTGTTTGGAAAATTGGCAAAACCATATGCATTGCAGTTGGGGCAGATGTAACATGTATAGAGAGAGTTACATTTGGGTGGGGTGTGTTTAAACTGAAATCTAAATTGCAGTGTAAAAATAATGCAGCCAGTATTTACCCTTCACAGAAACAAAATAACTCATGGGAACCCAATGTCCAAAAATTTCTTATTGAGAGTCACATACTTGTTGATTTAATTAAATTGTGTTTGCTGTTATACTTCAGTTTAGTAATGTTGTGGTGGACACAGGTCCAGGTGAGCCACCGCCGTTGGTTTTGCATGTCACATTGATTTTAAGAATTTGGAGAAAAGTGTTGATTCCAGCACTGTCGTTGATCAATAAGTGTTTATAATCCCTCTGATACATTCTTCCAGCTATATGCTCAAATACTGTAGTCAGATAACTATGTAGGTTACAAAAGTCAAGAGAATACATTTAAACTCCTTGCTACAAGAAGTGGTAAGCGTTAGACCTACCCTCACCATTGTCCTATAGTGGTTGCACGAGCAACGTCAATGTCGCGTAGAATCACCGAAGGACAACATTGAGGGAAAAGAGAAGTAAAGGGTCAACATAGGGGAATATCAATAGACTGCACATGCATATGGCCTGTTGTTCGCATGCATGTTGCTGTCTTGTAATAAACTTCGGTACTTGTTTCCTAGCACGGCGCCCATCGCATCGTATACCATAAGACTAAATATGGTATACAATGGGATGCGATGTGACGCGATATTGTACAATAAAATATCGTATTGCATCATATGCCATACAATGGCATACAATGCGATGGTATATTTATTGAACAACTACCCTGATGGGTCCTTACAATGTTAAATGCCCCCCCATTGTCAACACCACCCCCAGGATCAACGCCAACCAGAAGCGTGGCGAGTGCAGCGAGCCCGCAAGGGGTGGCGGTACGCGTCCTTCGACCTTTTCATACCCCCACTATCCGCATCGGCGTGGAGTTGACTTTAGATAGTGTGGCGAGCGCAGCGAGCCACCAAGCCCGAAGCGTAGCGAGCGCAGCGAGCCCCGCAATATATGTAAAGTAATACGCTTCCCCTCGCGGGGCGTGCTGCACTCGCCACGCTTTGGGCTCGGTGGCTCGCTGCGCTCGCCACACTATCTAAAATCAACTCCACGCCGACGTGGATAGTGGGGGTATGAAAAGGTCGGAGGATGCGTACCGCCGCCCCTTGCGGGCTCGCTGCACTCGCCACGCTTCGGGTTGGCGTTGATCCTGGGGGTGGCGTTGACAATGGGGGGGGGCATTTAACATTGTAAGGACCCATCAGGGTGGTTGTACAATAAAAAATCGTATACCATCGAATCGCATCGCATGCATCGTATGCGGCTATATAGCATGTGATGTGATGTGAAGATGCCATAAGATGAAAATCTTGGGCGCCGTGCTAGGAAACAAGTACCTAAACTTCTGTTATGTTTTTAATCACTGGCCATGTGTGGTAGCCATCCGTTTTCTGGTTGTGTCAGGGAAAATGTAGGCATTTACAAAATGAGCAGCCATGTGATCAGGTCTGAATTAGGCCCATACTGCAGATCAATGCCTCCAGTTGTACCGTGTTGTAGAACTTAATGTAGTATAAGTATCCATAATAGGATGCAAAATGCATTCATTTAGAAACCCAGGGCGAAATGTAATAGGGTGCGATTATTAGACATGTGCGATTTGGTAAAAAAATTGTAAAAATCGGACGTTTACCAAAAATCGCACATGTGACGTTTAATAAGGTGCAATTTTTTTTTAGCTGTGTAAAATATTGCACCTTATTATATTTTGCCCCCAAAGGCCATCGATATTATGTTGTGTGGTGGGGTCCAAACGATACATTTTTAATATGGTGCCTATCCATGCAACTACAATATGCTTGATGGCAGTGTCATGACAAGAAATGTGCTCCCCAACCCACGGAAATTTCGGCAACGCCCCCCCCCCCCACCTTAGAATAAAGCCTGCTTCCCGTAAAAAAAAAGCCTGCCTCCCCCCACTGCTAAAATAAAGCCCACCCCTGCCTTACTCTGCTGCTTGCCGCCGCCAGGTCTGTGGCCGGGACCCGCACAACTACTTGTCTACAGTCCTGGCGCTCCTCCTGGCTGGCTCCTGCTAATGAAAATGACCCTCACAAAATGGCTGCCCCTAACAGCAGGTCGCCACCTCCTTTAGCATCCTCAAAAAGTATCCACTGTAAGGGGGTGGACATTTTGTGTGGGCTATTTTTCATTAGCAGGAGCCAGCCAGGTTGAGAGCCGGGACCGCAGACAAGTAAACCTCTGGGTCTCGGCGGCGGCAAGCAGAGGAGAAAGGTTGGTCCTGGGAGCAGTGCAGCACATCGATAGCCCCGCAGACCCTGGTGTCCACACTTACTCAGACCGTGAGGTCTGCAGAGCTATTGTTACGCCACTGCTTGAAGGAATAAATTAGATATATACAGTATCTGTCATCCAGTATAACACTGAATTAACAGTAAACACAACTAATTTCTCATTTGAATGTGCCATTTTTCATCAGAAGATTGAAGACATTAAATCTATTATTTTTGAGAACTACTTTTCATCTCTGCAGAACTCCTCCACAAAGAGATTGACCAAGTCATTGGCAGAAACCGTGCCCCATGCATTGAAGATCGTTCTTGTATGCCGTACATGGACGCTGTTATCCATGAGATTCAAAGATTCAGCGACCTCGTCCCAATGGGTCTTCCACACAAAGTGACCCGCGATGTGCACTTCAGAGATTTTATCATTCCAAAGGTGAGGATACCACTAAAATTTTTACAGCATATTAAAAGAATGGTTTAAATAAAGTGCTTTAAAAACAGTGAAAGTTGGAATTCAATTAATAAAATCGAATGTGCAGTAAGCACTGGTTCTGGCGGCTACTTAATGCTTGTCAATGTTGACAAGCAGTGGCATAACTAGGGCTCTGCAGCCCTAGCAGTGGTGGTAGGGAGCCAGTGCCAATGGGGCCGAGGGTCACAGTGCTCTCAAGGAGCAGGATATAGGAGCCCTGCGTGCACTCCAGCAGCCTGCCCACTGCCCTTCCACCGTGGCCACCACTCCCCCTTCCACTGTGCATGCTGGGGTGCAAGGTCACAGCGCTCTTACGGAACGGGAAGCAGGAGCCTGGCATGCACTCCACCAGCCTGCCTTCTCTCTGGACCCAGCATACAAGGAAAAACCTGGATCAGTAGTGCTCTGCCTGCCAGGGCCGTCTTTTTGTATGGGCTTAATGGGCACTTGCCCAGGGGCCCCAGGTGTATAAGGGCCCTATGCTGATAGCTTTTTCCAGGGATACGTGAATTTTAAAAATTGCCCAGGGGGAACTGGAGATATCCAACTTCAAAGCAGCAGTTCACATCTGCCCGGTTAATTGCAATTCCCAGTCATATTTCTCTGGTTCTCTCTGACTTATATCTGAGAGTAAATTCCAAAAGCTGGGACTCTCCCCTTTCTGTTGACACTAGCGGCTTGTCTCTATCATGCCCAGACCCCGAGATATCAGCTTTCCAGCAGCCGGTCCCTGCTCCAGCTCCAAACGTCTGGTGTACAGTTTTATATTTTTGTCAATGGATTGCTCTGGCTCCTGATCTCTGATCCCCAAGTTCCCAGCACCTCCTGAAAGTTGGGACTCTAGGTTTTTATTCTATTGAAGGCTAAGAAATCTATTTCCAGATAATGGTGAGATCTGCAGTCAAACAAGCAGCCCTTCCACTGGAAAATGATGAATATAAAGCCCACTCCATTATCCAACCTTCTCCTGCAGACCAATGATAAATATTTTCTGATTTTGTGATGTAAATTGATTTAATCCTCTTGCACAGATAGTGTTGACAACTTTTGTAACAGTGTCCACAACATTGCTTAATTTTAAAATGCTTTTACAAAGGGCCTCTTGATGTATAATGTAATGTAGAAAGACCATTTTGTGTTCTGGATTATTTTCTGTGACTTGGTCTTGAATTCTTTTTAGCAATCCAACATTTTTTCCTGTTAGATTGGGGCATCCATTTGTTGTCACACCAGGCATTTTTTTCCAATCCACTCCAATTTTGGACATACACTGAATTTCAGCCTCCAATAAATCCTTTCCAGTTTTTGTATCTTTCATGGGCTGCATTGAAGCCAATTCTTCTGTAATGTCAAATTTTTCATTGATACCTCGAATGAAAATCATCAACTGGGCTGTGTCTTTGACATCATAACTTTCATCCAGTGCGCCGTGACAAACTAAGGTTTTCAAACTGTTTTTTTCTTGCCAGGGCACAATATTGCAGCAGCGTCAACCATACATTCCTTTATACATTCATTGAATGGTTTTACTGTTTTTTTGCGCATTTTGTGTGCTTTTATATAGCTCTCTCTAGTAATTCCTTCCTGTGCGGATGATAATTCAGTGAAATTTTTTTGCATTCGAGCAACCATCTCATTGGCTTCCTCCGCTTTATACTTTAAAGCATGTTTTGTCTCAAAATGTTGATTTAAATTATATTCTTTGAATACTGCCACAGATTCCTTACAGATTAAGCACACAGCTTTTTCACCCACAAGGTAAAAGAAACAGTTAGGAGCAGTACTATTGTTCTGGAAAAATAGGTTCAGGAACTGCAGGTCTGGGGGTGGATCAATTCATTTAAAAAAAAAACATATATAATAGAGAGAGGGAGGGAGGGATAGGTGTATATATTGTATTTAGAAACCAAGGCACTCACAGGAGACTTTAAAATAAAACTTATCTTATGAAAAGTACATTTTCAGTTCCTGATGATGTCATATTTAATTAGAGGTTCAGGAACTGAGTTCCTGCTGGTTCCTGCTGAAAAATAGCACTGGTTAGGAGTCCATTCTTTGTTGAATTATCTGCATTCACTGTCTACCTTTCTTTTCTTTATGGAACACATTTTTCAGCCTGTTCATATTTTAAATTAAAATTAAGATTAGTGCAAAATATTTACAAAAGACTGAAAAAGTCAGCCTTCATCCCCAGTTGCCTACAGAATTGCCCTCACCTCTACAACACATGCCCTATAAAAACAGTATCCTACCGCAGGGGTGATATTTGTAACCAGGAATCTTCTTTATGGCCCTTAAGGTGCCCATACACGCTGCGATTATCGCATGGGTTTTGAACTTTTAAAGTTCAAAACGCATCGCATTGGATAGAATCGCACCATGTACCTGTGGGGATGCGATGCGCGTCCACGCGGGTACAATGTTGTATAGCACAAAAAGTATCTGCAGGAAGTACTTTTTGTGCTGCATTGCCTTGCATCGCATCACTTTTGTAGCATATGCGATGCGATGCGATGCAATGTACATTACTTAACTATAAACTAAAAAAAAAAAGAAAAGAGGCTAAAATCGCATCGCATCACATTACACCCGCACAGTACAGTAGATTGCATCACATCGCATCCCCCTTCAAGTGCCAAAATTGCACGGCACAAATGAAGTACAAAACGCACAGCACACATATCGGCGCGTGTATGGGCACCTTTAATCAGATCTGATTGCAGTACAAATGTGTTCTCAAAATGGGCACAACTATGTGCACTGCAGGTGGGGCAGCTGTAACATGTGCAGATAGTTCAATTTGGGTGGGGTGTGTGGAAACTGAAATGTTAATGCCAGTGTAATAATAATGCAGCCAGTATTTACCCTGCACAGAAACAAAATAACTCTCACAAATCTAACTCTCTCTATACATGTTACAGCTGCCCCCCCCCCCCCTGCAGTGTACATGGTTTTGCCCATTTTGAGAACAAATTTGCACTGCTATCACATCTGAATGAGGCCCTTTGTACACATATTTCCTGGTAATCTACCAGCATCTCACTCTATGCAAAATATTCCCTTCCCAATGCATTAGGCACAACATTAACATTATGCCACACAGAATAAGCCAAAATTCACATTATACCTTGCTGAAATATCATAAATATTTACCACAGTTCTAGATGAACATAGCAGATGGCACTCCACGGATTTGGTAAAACAGTGTATTGGATCAATCAATCAAATATACATTACATTATATGCCGGGATGTCATCAACAGGCAAAGTAGATACAGTCAATGCAGTAGTACGGACACATATTAGCATTGCCTGTATCTACTGGTTGAAAGATGAAATAAACACTTTTATTTGGAAGAACTTTATTATCTCTACTTCACTGGACTGAGGACTTTACTCCCAAGAATACGGGGTGTTTGTACCACTTTTCTGCAGGTCCTAACACTATTGCTCAAAATGGCTACAATACACATAGCTATCACATTAATGTGTGAAGGGGGCTGTCCCGTGAAGGGGGCTGCAGGCTTAAATGCATTGATCAATTCATGCCCCAAATCTCTACTATTTATTAATATCAGTTAATTTAGTGAGTGCAGAGCCCCTACAATTTCTGTTTAAACAATGTGGTCACAAGCCATAGGGCACCCCAAAACTAGGAAAGGTGAGTGCCGATGTTTAGTGTATAATATATATATATATATATATATATATATATATATATATATATATATATATATATATATACACACACACACACACACACACAGTGTTACACATGTGTGTATGTGTATACACACACACACATATATATATATGTATATATATATATATATATATATATATATATATATATATATGCACATGAGACAATTACCTGTCAGCACTTCACTGAAAATGATAAGGTCACAGGCAGCGACTAGCATCCTATGTTAATATAATTTATTATTTGTTTACTAGCTAAGGTACCCAGGGTTTATCTCTTCCTGTTATTAAGTTATCAATGAGTTTGATGTAACTGACAACATTTAAATAATAATTAGCAGCTTAGCAGCTCTTCCAACACACCCATGAGGTGGCTGCTGTGTGTCGTTTTTGTTTTTGGGGTGTCGCCAGTAGCCCTAATCCCCAGTTTTTCCTTCTGCTCAGTTCTATAATATGACGCCACGTGGGATTTAATGTGGAGCTGCAGCTAATAACTGCCACATCAGGTTTCCCCAGTTTATGACGTCCTTACTGAGTGATGCGTCTTCTACAGGTTTTTGGAGGTGGTCTCACTTTTTCAGTTTCTTCGATGCTGTTAGTAAAAGCCGGATTGAGTCTCCTCCGCTTATTACTTCCATACTCTTCTTGGCGTCTTCTTTTCCTGATTTTTGGAAAAGGTGTGAACTCTCCATCCTCCAGGCACTGTATGAGATGTGGCCTCATTAATGCACGGTTGTATCGGCAGATGGGCATGTCCCCGGTGAAGAGGAACTCCACAGCATTCGCTATAGCAAATACTGCACAATCAAATGAGTATGGGTCCTGTTTCTCCACATCCAGGAGTTTGATGTTTTTCAGGATGTCCTTTGGAACGACAGCCCCATAGAGATCTTTCAGTTGTCTGCTAGCCATGGGGGTAAGCCGCCATGTAGCACTGTCGGCAACTTCTATCCGTCCATTCCGAAAACAAGACATAAAGCAGTGGCGGATATCTGTATTTGGGTGTAATTGTACTGCAAGCCCAGAGATGGCGTCAAAGGAGCCATACGCACCTTTCTTAATAGGTTGCAGTCCCTGTACATCAAATTGCTGGCGCAGTATTTGCTGTGCAGCTTCAACAGCGCTGAAAGTCATACGGCAGCCCTGTAGAATCTTACGTCTGTCTTGTTGTGTCAGCCCAAAATGAGGCAGCCACATTTTCCGTGCAGGTTTAGTAGTAACCAGTTTACGAGTAACTGGTTCAGGAGTAACCTTGAATTTAAAGAAATTAGAAAATGCGTTTATACAGCGACGCCACATTTTCTGTAAATGTTCCAAGAATTAACTTGAATTTAAAGCAATGAGAAAACACGTGTATAGTATACAGCTACAACAGGTTATAGCTACCAACACCGCTCACTCTCATCCAATGAGTGATTGTCCTGTTCCAAGCAGGGTCTTTTCTTTCATTCCTGCTGTGACATCACAAAGGCTGTTTGTGACATCATCAGCATCAGCCTGCCTGGTTTCTTCCACTGAATGTAATAATTTCTGTGCCTTATCATAAAGTTTTTTAACCATATATGGCAGGGGTGGGCAACTATTTTGGCTGGGGGGCCGCTTAACACTTCCAGTAAATATTCGAGGGCTGCACACAAAATATCTTGTATATGCAATATGCATCACGAAAAATGCTGTAATATTTTTATCACAAATATTTTTAATAAACATGTTACAAAACATACCGAATAATAAAATTAACACTGATTATGAAAAATCCAGTAAATGTCTATGTCGGAGTACAAGGATCCGGAATGGAGGAGGAGAAGGGGAACATCTCTGTTGTTGCAATACAGAGCACATCTGCAAGGTGGTCATCATTCATGGAAGATCTGTGTTTTTAGTTGTTAAATTTCATCACTGGAAATGCCTGTTCGCATATGTAGGTTGAGCCACATAGGACAAGCATCTTCCGGGCATGAGTCTTTATCTTTGGAAAGTTTTTTCCATTGAGAGAGGCATAAAACCGGGGAAGAGGATCTGATTTGAATTGCTCTTTAAGCAAAGCGTCACATTGCAGGTCAATAAACTCAAGTTGGAGATCACAAGGAGCGTCATCAGCAGGGACCAGAAATCGGCACTGGCATTTCGAGCACACAGGCCCACCTCTAGCAGACGGGACCCTTGCGCGGTGAAAAGGGGCATGGTCTCATTAAAAGGGGGCATGGCATCACAAAAAGGAGGCATTACACTGCCCATTACACATTATGGAACACACCGTTATGCCCATTACACATTATGCCACACATCGTAATGCCCATTTCACATTATGCCGAACACCGTAATGCCCATTACACATTAAGCGCACACCGTAATGCCCCTTTACACAAAATGCTGCACACCGTGATGCCCATTTACTCAATATGCTGCATACAGTTATGTCCATTACACAATATGCGAGAGATACGTCAGAGGTTCATAGCCTAGGGTAGGGTAAGACAAGGGGTTTAAGAATAAGGACTAGTAGTCAGTCATAGACAATAAAACAAGAGCAGGACACTTACTATCTTGGCTTGCACTGTGGCACCACTGGCACTGGAACTCTGCAGGATGGACTGGATGATCCCATTGGGATCCAGTGTCCCCTGGTTGTCTGGAGTTCCTTCTCTCCCTCTGGCCACAGCCGTGGTCTGTTGCATCACCTGGAGGCAGCGGGGTGGGCTCAGGAGGCAGTGGGGTGGTCAGAAGGGGGGCTCACAAGGCAGCAGGGCGGGCAGCATGGGGGGGGGCTCAGTAGTGGCCGCCGCATCATGGTGCTGCGGTGTCATGACATGAAATTGGTAATGAGGGGCTGGGCGGTGCATACTGGAGGCAGCGGGGTGGGCTCAGGGCTGGATGCTGCATCATGATGTCAATATGCAAATGACGCGGTGGCCACATTGATGGACAGGGAGGGCGGCAGCAGGGCGGACTCAGGAGCCTGATTACTGCAGCGATGTTCTGCAGAAAATCAGCCCACAAGTCCATCGGCCCTTCTGGCATTTGCCAGAAATGCCAGGTGGCCAGTCCGGCCCTGGTCATAGGCATCAAATCTGGAAGGTGATGAGACCAACAGGGCTGGCAACAGAAATATTGGGGACCGGTACACTGATATCTCTGGGGCCCCCTAACAACGCCCCCTTGAGCAGAAAATTTGGTACTTGTTTCCTAGCACGGCCACAACGATTTAGATCGTTGTGGTCGTAAGATAAAAAATCGGATCGATCGCATCGCATGCGATTTGGTCGCATACGATGCGACCGATCCGACCGACCGATTTTTCACCCGATTTTTTTTTTTTTTTCACCAGATTTGTTTCAATTGCCCCCCCAAATGTTACTAAGTGGGCTAGACCCCACGATAGACGTGAACCCGAAGCGTGGCGAGCGCAGCGAGCCCGCGAGGGGCGGCGGTACGCGTCCTCCGACCTTTTCATTCCCCTACTATCCACTAGGGCGTGGAGTGAGAATAGAATAGTGTGGCGAGCGCAGCGAGCCACCGAGCCCGAAGCGTGGCGAGCGCAGCGAGCCCCGCGAGGGGACGCGTCTAACTTCACAGGGATACGCGTCCCCTCGCGGGGCTCGCTGCGCTCGCCACGCTTCGGGCTCGGTGGCTCGCTGCGCTCGCCACACTATTCTATTCTCACTCCACGCCCTAGTGGATAGTAGGGGAATGAAAAGGTCGGAGGACGCGCACCGCCGCCCCTCGCGGGCTCGCTGCGCTCGCCACGCTTCGGGTTGACGTCTATCGTGGGGTCATGGCGGGCACATAAAAAATGTGAAATGGGTCATATTGGGCCATTTCACCTTTTTTATCATTTTACCCTATGTGAGATGGACTTAATCAAGTCCATCTCATCTTGTGCCATTATAATGGCACAAGACCGACGCGATCCTCCCGATTTCAATGTTAAAATTTTTTTTAACATTGAAGTCTATGGAAAAATCGGGTCAATCGGTCGGTCGCATCGCGGCCGATTTTAATTGGTCGCGACCGACCGATTGACCCGATTTCTGTCAATCAAAGTGAAAAAATTGTAAAAAATCGGCCACATCGTGAGGATCGTGTCCCTTAATTAAGAGCCACGATCACTCACGATTGTGGCCGTTCTAGGAAACAAGTACCGAAAATTTTTTGTATACCACTTATTAAAGGTTTTTTTTTATTATTACAAAAGACACAATTAATATTCACTAATACTGGAGGGGTGTCTGGGTAAGTACCCTTACGGGAATCCAGGTGGGTGCCTTTATAAACCATTTCTAGGCACTGCACTGCCGCAGCTATGCTTACAGCCCGTTAGAACTTTGGGGCCCCTCACAAGCTTGGGGCCCGGTACAGGTGTCCCCCTTGACCCCCCCCCCCCCCCGTCACCTGCCCTGCCTGCATATAAAACACCCCCTACCTCCCTGGAAGTCATTTACAAGGGACCCTTCATTCAGCTCAGTGCCCCCTTCCACACATTAGTGTTCTCCCTCCCACCACCTGTGCAGTAAAGGAGTAATTAGCAGAAGTTACTGCACCAGGTCCTACATGTTGAATGGAAGATAGAGCACCCCCTGCCACCCGTGGGACATCAAAGCTGCTGCTGATAGCACCTCCCACCCCTAGGAGGGGAGAATGGGTAAGGGCCCCAGTGCATTGCTTTGCCCATTGCCCCACACTGCTGTTAAGACGGCCCTGGTGCCTGCTGCTGAATTGTCTGCTGCATTTCAGGATGTGCTCCTCCCCGGCCCCACTGACAGAATAAAGCACGTTTTAATTTTTCACAAGATGCATTGTGCTGCTTTACCAAAAATGCGTCCGGAATTTTTGTGGATGACTCGGTTTCCAGCAAATTCACTGCGGGACCGATGTTTTGGGTTTGCACATGCGTATCGGTGAATATACCCATGTGCAGACCGATGTGCAAACGCATTCAGTAACTATCACAACCGCCGAGGCATTCACACACAGCAGTGCAGGTAGTGGGCGGGCCGCGGGCTGTCGCATGGTGGCGCTCAGGGTTTCCTGGATGTGCCTACATAAATGGTGGGTGCATCCAGAAAACACTGGGCGTCACCATGCAAACGCAAGTGCGGTGAAACCTGCACAGGGTGGGTGGCTGACGTCACATTATGTCAACGCCCTCCCCGTATTTTGCCATATCCGAGGCAAATAAAAGTCAGTCTACATTGACATTTATTTGTCAACGGGCATAAAATCATTCCATGGTTGGCGACCATGGATAATTTTTCACCCGTACACCTGTATGTAAATGGATCTGTCAAAGTACACATCCATTCGCATGCAGGTGTGGACATTTGCTCGGCAGCGGGCGTTCACTCACCCGGCGAACAGCGAGCGACTCTGAATCAGGCCCATAATTAGAAATTAAATCAGTGGCCAGATTCAATGCCACCCGATTAAAGCGGCCATGTGGGATATCGGTTTAACTTCGACATTATTTTAAAGGGGCAATCCGACCAGGTGCAAAGTTGGGGAGAAGGGAAAGTGGACTCTTTTTGTGGGGCACTCTTTGTATCTGATTCTGATTTAAAACTTAACTTTTAATTTTATTAGTAATACTAATAAAATTAAAAGTTAAGTTTTAAATCAGAATCAGATACAAAGAGTGCCCCACAAAAAAGAGTCCACTTTCCCTTCTCCCCAACTTTGCATGCATATCGGACTCCATGGAGCACCGCTAACATATAAAGACCCTCTACCCAGCTTAGGGACATAACATCTAAAAACAGTTGGCATCAGGCAACTCAGGCCGAACCCCACCTGAGTGGTGAGAGGGGTCTCTCTTGACCCAATTCACACTTCATAACCTTCATAACCTTGTGCGGCTCCCAAAACTCTGCTTTCCCAATCCGACCAGGTGATCATTTTCCATTGTAGAAGTTGTCATACCATTAGTTCATTTGAATGCTGTCACAAGGACATTTTAAAGCAGTTTTATAAGAACGTAAGGGAAAAGTTAAACTAGATCTGATATGAGTCTCCTATAATACTATAAGGAAATAAAAATAGGTGATAGCATAACCAACATCATACACTTGTGCTACACCAAAACCATATACTCTAGTTATTGGAATATAAATAACTAATGAGGAAATGGTTGGCCTTGTTGAATACATCTCTCATTGACTCATTTTCCAACTTCCCAGGACACCACTGTCTTCCCATTGCTGAGTTCTGCTCTACATGACCCCAAACAGTTTAAATACCCCGATCAGTTTTATCCTGGACATTTTTTGGATGGCGAAGGGAAGTTCTGTCGGAATGATGCATTTTTGCCTTTCTCTTTAGGTATGTACATGAAGTTAGAACCTCAATTTATGACAAAAGTTACTGTACAGTGATCACTAGTTGCATTATTTAGGTAACATTACCATTGTTGTAGAATATTACAAATTCATCCCTTACCCCTAAAATATTAGATCATTTTTTTTAAAATTGGGATGTATTTTGCATCTTTCATTACACTTCGACAAAAGCATTCTTCTAAGTAAATTACCTCCAGTGACCACAAAAAAAACACATACTGTATTGTGCGAGATTCCTTACATTTGGCCAGCCCACCACTGGTTTAGACACATTGGAGCAACATACATTTCCCTGATGTGGCCCAGCTAAATTGCTCCACCACGAGTAGTTCCCATTTCTTTTGACCCAAAATAATTTGTACAGTATAAATTAGCGGATTAATGGAGCATATCCTAAGAAAAATTGCAAGGAGTGGCTACAGTAACTCGCAGTTACTAAGGCAAAGCTAATTTGGCCATAAATGGGGAAAGGTCTGTGTAGATGCATGTTCAATATAATTCCACCTGCAGCAAGCTCACTTCAATCCAATCGCCAATGTGGTCCAAAATGTATGCATATTTTGATCGCAGTGAGGTGCGTCTTCATCAGAACTTATCAATCTGCAACATTTGCTTTATCAATGGACATTTTTGTAGTTCCATTCCATAAAATGTCCTACACAGTGGGGATTATTCTGATTCACTTGGAAAGGCACAATCACTCTCTAATGGACAAAACCATATGCACTGCAGGTGGGGCAGATGTAACATGTGCAAAGAGAGTTAGATTTGGGTGTTTTATGGTTTCTGTACACTGCAATATAGATATTAGTTTGAAGTAGAAACCACACCCAAATCTAACTCTCTCTGCATGTTACATCAGCCCCACCTGCAGTGCATATGGTTTTGTCCATTAGAGAGTGATTGTGCCTTTCTAAGTAAATCAGAATAACCCCCAGTATGCAACACAACATTTTGTGATAAAATGCACACTACAGTATGTAGCAATAAACTACAGTATGTGTAAAATGATTGTGTGGTTACAAAGGTATCAACGTTATCAATTTTACATGTTAGAAAATGCCTTTCCCAAATATATGAGGCGTATTTCAGATAAGTACTGTACATCCAAACAGGGACATGTGATTAGGTAAATGGCTGAAGAGTGTCAGTCTACCGTATATACTCAAGTATAAGTCGACCCGAATATAAGCCGAGGCACCTAATTTTACAACAAAAAAACTGGGAAAACGTATTGACTCAAGTGGGACCCTCACTCGAGTATAAGCCGAGGGGAGCTTTTTCAGCATAAAAAATGTTCTGAAAAACTAGGCTTATACTTGAGTATATATGGTAATACCAGAGCCAGATTTACAATATTTGAGCCCAGGGGTACATGTGGGTATTGTATTCAGGTGCAGCAGTTTATACCCATGGAAATTTGGGGAGTTTTTATAAGAGATGGGCGTAAAAGGTATCACTGCCTCACCTGCCACAGACCTTTTTCTTTGGAGTTTTGACTTGAATAATACAAATTGAACACATTCTTTGTATTTTTAATATACTTTACTAGTAAGCCTGCTCAAAGCAAATGTTTCGAAAGCTAGTCTGCTACCTTGTGATTGCCTCTGTGTTTGTGCAGGTGTGAAAGAGATGTCATTTCACTCTCTGCCAACAGATGGCAGTGTTTCGGAGACACACAATCAGACACTAGACATATATGGATGATATATTCAAAAACTCTAGCATATACTTTAGTTTGACAGGAAACACTCTGCCTCACCCCACTGCACACCGCTGCACCCAAAGGTGCAAAGTACTTTATAGATGAATGTAATCTAAAATGACACTAATATATTGAATTTGTATGAATGCCATGAAGCTCCTATGCCTTTGTTTAAATACCCCTATCACTATTTGAACATACTTCACTTCTGGCATGACCCTGCCCTCTCTTATGCTGCCCATACATATGTGCGATCGGATTTGATGCCTGATCGCATCTTGTGATGCTAAACTGCCCCCTTTGCAGCACCCAAATTCACATGCCATCACATTGGGTGCTGGAAGAGGGTGGGCAGAGGGTGGCGTTATGTAGCGCAAGAAGTGCTAGAGCTGCGGTTGAGGTCAGTCAGTGGTGGCGGCAGAATTGTTTAAACACTGGGCAGCCCTCTGATTGGCTGAGATAGCTCAGCCAATCAGAGGGCTGCCCAGTGTTTTAAACACTTCTGCCGCCACAACTGACAGACCCCCGCCACCCGCTAGCACTTCTTGCGCTACATAACGCAGCCCTCTGCCCGCCGTCTGCCACGCCGCCATTGGTCCCTCCGGCCCCCTCTCCATATCCACCCGCCAATGAAAAAGCGTTCCCTCCGACCCCCACCTGCAGATCGCATTTGAGCATCGTAATGATCTTGTAACCGCTGGTGACTGGAACTGTAAACAATAAGATTCTGATTTCCCGATTTTCGATTCTCCTGCAGGGAAGCGGATCTGTCTCGGGGAGGGATTGGCCAGAACGGAGCTCTTCCTATTTTTTACCACTCTTTTACAGAACTTCAGTCTCAGGTCTCCAGTGGACATTGAAGAAATAAACTTAACCCCACAAATGAGTGGGTTTGGGAATGTACCCCCTTATTACCAGCTAAGCTTCATCCCTCGCTAATCGCTGAAGTATTTGACAATGACATACTACAATATAAATCTGCGCAATGTTACAGGAAAAGCATCTACAAGTACAGGTTGAGTATCCCGTATCCAAAATGCTCGGGACCAGGAGAATTTTGGATAACGGATTATTCCGTATTTCGGAATATTTTAATATTTCAATGATGTATTTTGAAGTATCTTGCATTTATGCTGTATAAACACATAATATACACACAAATATATTTTATTACCACATAAAATACACACAAACATATTTTAATTGTTCAAAAAACAAGGTTTCAAAACGTGAAACAAAATGTGTGTACTATCTCAGCACTGAATTTGAATGCCAAGCAATCATTGTCTTGCACATATATAGTGCCAATTACATATCATGTCCCCAGTGATGCTGTTACATATGTCCCCAGTGAGTTTTTAGCAAAAAAAAAATTTTTTTTCACTTTCTGGAATGTCCGTATTTCGGAATAATTCGGATAACGGATATTCGGATACGGGATACTCGACCTGTACTGTACACTGATCTGCATAGCCCTGTTGTAGCTCGGTAGCTCTTCGCTTTGCATTCCAGAACCCTGTATTAGAACATTACTAAGAGATAATGGGTGAGATTTAATAGGATGAGAGATTCAGAAAGTGAGAGATTTTGTTAGAAATCTCCAGTTTTTTTAAAGCGCCAATCATTAACACTGCAAAATCAAACTGGTTTTGTAGTGTACATGATTGCCGCTTTAAAAAAACTGGAGATTTCTTACCAAATCTCTCACTTTCTGAATCTCTCATCCTATTAAATCTCACCCAATACCTCTATATAATATAATATATCCATACAGGTGGTATGAGCTTAGAAACTTGTTAGCTGGAGTTTGTGTATTAAGGGGACAGATGTGCTAAGCCTCAGAGAGGGATAAATCAGCTCCCGTCATGTTACGTTATGACTGTAGGCCTGATTCAGACCTAGCTGCGTATACTTGCAGCCTAGCGAACAGGTAAGTGTTTCCTGGCTGGATGCTAGCATGCGAGGGGATGTGTACACAAACACATCCCCTCGCATGCAGCTGCCTGGACGATTTTTTTCTCTGCTGGTAGATAAAAGTAACTCTATACCTGGTTGCAGATCGCTAAAAAAGGGGGCCAGCCACTGACTTCATGTGATGTCAGCCGCCTGCCCGACGCAAGCACTGACACACCTGCGTTTGTAGGGGAACGCCCAGGATTTTGTGGGAAATGTGATCTAGCCAAACTTACACAAAAGAATTGTCAAAAATACAGCAGTGAGCCCTGTAATAATTACATGATACCGAGGTAGCGCAATCCCTGCAATTCCTGCCTTCTAGACGGGATACGGTCGGTTGGTCGACAGTCATTAGGACGACATACAGCAAGGTCGAAAGGTGTCTAGGTCGACATGGGACAAGGTCGACAGGTACTTAGGTCGACCCAAGCATTAGGTCAACAGTCAAAAGGTCGACATGGGGTTTTTCACTATTTTTTTTTGAGCCGACATGTGCCGTCATGCAGTATTTCATGCCATACCATCCACTGGGGCATGGTGGCCGAAGCATGGTGAGCCCAGTGAGCCATGCAAGTGGGACGTGATGCACTTTAACCTGTCTCCATGTCGACTGTGTCGACATTCGGGTAAAAAAAAACAGTGAAAAACTGCATGTCGACCTTTTGACTGTTGACCTTGACCATGTTGACCTAATGCTTGTGTCGGCCTAAGCACCAGTCGACCTTGCTCTATGTCAACCCAGCGGTGTCGACCTAATGACTGTCGACGATCTTTATGATCCCATTCCTTCTAGACAGTTTTCTCTGACCGAGTGCAGAGAAAGCTCTGCTGGGCATCGTCTCTGTGATCAGCCTTTCATGTCTAATGAAAAAAAAAATGATACTCCCCAAGAGCGAGGGGCCAGCGATCGGAGATCCGGTGCTGGCTGCTGCTCGTCTGCAAGAAAAAGAAGAAAAGTGCCAGCGATGGCTGAAAAGATGCTAGACAGTACAAATTAATTATATTGATTATATTAATTGATTTAGACAATAAAATAATAATAAGTAATCAATAAAAAATACATGTGTACAATATTAAACTAAAATATTGAGCTGTAGTGATCACTGAAATTGATGTTGTGTATTGCTCCAACTTTGAATGCGAACAAGTTCCTATTACCATCCTGTGCTGATGTGCTGATTCTCAGGGCCTGGGAGTGTGAAATCTATCATGGGTAGGTATCTACTCTGGTAAGTATTTCTCTCTCTTTTTCCTTTCACAGGTACATCAATTTAACAATGGTATAATGTTCACCAATGGAAAGCAGTAGTACAATAAATAAGGTTTTATTTTGCTGGAACACTGCTTCTCTTCAGCTAGGAATTCAAGGTTAAGCATGTAAGCAATTAAATAATAATGCACAATATCAGGGTCTGATTGAATGTGACAACAATTTGATTTCGACAACAATACAATACAATCTATATATTTTACATCCCTAGTAACAACTCACTCAAGGCTACTTAATGCATTAAGTATTATAGTAGTAGTAGCTGCAGCTATAAACACTCTAATAGGCAATTGCTTATTATTCCCCTTTCCTTTTAGGTTAGGCCCACCTCCAGGTCCCTGTAGAAGTCTTTCTAGTCTCTCTTGACTCAATTAAAGGTGAGAGAAAGTCAATAGCAACAGGAAATGTTCTATGTGGCTTTAGGAATATAGTTAAGAAATCCAGAGATGTTTTACACAAAGTAGAAATGTTTTACTAGATTTTCCAGAACTCTGGAGCAGCTCTATTCAAGTTTTCAGTCCCTTTTTATAATCCACTAAGCAGAGTTATTAACAGGTAAATTCTACGCTGTTGTGTTATGGTTCAATTACTTTTAATGGATGAAGGATATCTTTGCTAGCCAATGAAGGGTTAAAGCTTTGCAGTATACATGCAGGTCCGGCTCCCTGTGCTTTCCTCTGTACTTCCCTGAAGCTGACTGCGTGCATGTAATTTAATAAGAATATAATAACTTTCTGCTGGAAGCTGTAAGGTGTCTAGCCAAGGAGAGCCTGTATTTTATTGCATAGTATGGGTGATCTAGTCTCTGATCATACACTTTCTGAGGTAGTTGTCCTTTCTAATAGTGCAGGCTAATTCTCTAACTTCAGCCTCCTTACAGCACTGTATTCACAGCTTTCTGCTTGACAAATTCACTGCTGGCTATATCGTGCACCAACTGCTGGCGTTTGCTGGGTAGTGTAACAGGGCACTTATTATATGCTGTTCTTTGCCCTGCGTAATCTGATACTTCGCTCAGAGCTGTTCTATCAGTGTATATTCAGGTCTTTAATGCAGAATAGCAATATTATATGACTTCTCCGTAGTATAGGTAAAGTATCTGAGGAGATTAACACTGGAAATAAAGTCTATTTTCAACAGCTCCATTTTCATTAATACATATGCATAAGTGGCAATTGCGGTGAAAAAGTCTTTACTTCAGACTATGGTTAAAAGCTGTTTGGCCGCTGTATCAGCTGAACCTTATTAGATAGGATACAGTTCATTCCCGGGCTTTCTTCTTAAATATTTCAGCTTTCGGTATTGATAACCCAGCTGCTCTGTTACTATATAGGGAATGGCCACCCCTCCTTGTCCTTCACAGGTTACACGGGGCTGGACTCACCACACCTCCATTCACTTTTCCAGCAGGGCTGGCGTCATGGCCCAGCTGTAGCTCTGTTCTAGGTCTGTCAGTCAGCGTTTCTATAGAGGCCACTGGAACTGGCTCCTAATTGTGTTGGCTGGTCCAGGGCTGCACTATACTGCTTTGGGGGCTGGCTCCGTACTCACCACACCCCTCTCTCCTTTTGGACTGCTGCCGGCCTTAACTCCTACTCACTGCCCCTTTCCACAGAGACTCTCCATCTTACCCTCACAGACTGCACAGCCCAACAGTTGCTCCCTCCCAACTGTCATCCCCTGACCCTGGTCATGTGACCAACTCCTGACCTCTTAAACAGTTGCAGAGACTGCTGGGAATTGTTCATCACTCAGACAATGTCCACTGTGGGGATAGCATATCTTTTCACAACACAACTTTCAGTATCTTATATTAAGGATAAATAGTATGGCATTATATGCCCAAAAATCACTGCATGCACATATATATGAGTTTATCACAGGAGCAATTAGGGAAGATGCTGTCGTCCCAATTATGCAGATGTCTCCCAATGATCCTTGCTTGCTCAGTCTATATTGAAAAGGCATACCCTCCGACATGACCCATTCCATTAGGTACAAAATGCTCTGCTTCTGGACTTCTTCCTTAATTTAGGATTGCTTCACCTTTTCTGGAACACCGTTATCGTCACTGAACTAGTTCAACACAGGTGACTGCAATTATCAATTAAGAGGGAAGTCCAGAAACTGTTCATTTTGTACCTAATGGAATGGGTCATGTTGGAGGGTATGAAAAGGGCACAGGAATCCTGAAACCAATCCAATTGTTGTCCTGGTTATCTAGGAACAATGGCTGGGTGACCCAAATGGCATGAACCAGTTCCTGTGGTGGTGTTGGTTCTCTGGAGATGCAGTCAGCACATGCTGTTTTCCTGAGGAATTGAGGGTAGGTCCCAAAACAAGCAATGTCCAATTATGTGGTGAGGTATTGGGGGGAATTTACTAAAATGGGAATAAGACTTCACATGTGATGTTGCTATGGGCAACCAATCAGATCCTATCTACTATCTTCAGAGGGTAGAGAAGTAGATTCTGATTGGTTGCCCATAGCAACATAACATGTAAAGTCTTATTACCATCTTAGTAAATTTACCCATTGTCTCTAAATAATGAATCAGCAAACTGATGGTAGGGTCACAGTTGTAGAATACAGTGTAAGGCTCAATGCATTTCCCTGGATTCCATTCTCCGGCTTCCTCAGGAGCAGATAAGTTGCTCATCTCTAACTCTCCTGCAGGACCCCCGGTGCACTAAATCAGTGATCAGGGAACAGGGGTAAATTACCCTAAATGAGTTAAAAAGGATATTCCTGGGAGTAATGGATGGTTGCGCTGCCGAGACACAGCTGGGCTTGTCAGCACAACCGTCCATTACACCCAGGAATTTCATTTCATTGCATATAGATTATATATATATATATATATATATATATATGGGGGGGGGGCAAACGGGCGGCACTCTCACGGATTTAAAAAAAGACGACACCAACAAGCAGGTGAGATGATCGACGTTTCGGAAGTCACTCCTTTATCAAGACAAGAACATAAAGATAAAGGAGTGACTTCCGAAACGTCGATCATCTCACCTGCTTGTTGGTGTCGTCTTTTTTGAAATCCGTGAGAGTGCCGCCCGTTTGCCCCCCCCTGCAGGGCCGTCTTTCCCATTGGGCACGATGGGCAGCTGCCCAGGGGCCCAATGAATCAAGGGCCCATCCCAATAGGAAAGACGGCATGGCGGCAAGCAGTTGCGAGCAAGGATCCGGGCAGGGATGCGGGGAGCGGGATAGCGACGGCTGACAGCTTGTACAGTATCGCTATTTGCTGGCAGTGCGGGAAGCGCTGCTGAATATGAAAAAAACTGTCCAGACGCTGATTGGAGAGAATTCAGCCAATCAGCATCTGGAAAGTCTTTTCATATTCAGCAGCGCTTCCCGCAATGCCTGCAAATAGCTCTAGAAGCTGTCAGCCACTTCTCCCAGCTGCCCGCATCCCTGCTTCCCCGCCAGTGGTGTACAATAAGCCAGACCCCGCTGATGCTTGGGGAAGCGGGGTCTGTGTGGGCGCAGAGAGGACTCAAGTCACCCCAGTGCAGCTGCCGACGCCCGCCCCGCACCCCGCACAGCATTACTGGGAGTGCAGGAGGGGTCGGGATGCGGCCAATGGCGGGGGCGGGATCTCTCTGAGCCTCCGCGCTCTTACTGTGCAAGCATCAGGGTTGCCGTGCCGCGCAGCCAGCGCGACTATGTATCTCTGGGTACCTTGCTTGGACTCGGGCAGCCACGCTACCAGTGCCTGCTAGTCCTGCCACCAGCTCAACTACCAAGAGTGTCCTCGGGTGATGGGTCCTCCTGAGACTCCCTCCAGTCCTGCTCTGCTGTCCTGGTCCATCGGCATCATATCCTCCTGGCTCATCCCTCCCTTAACAAGTAAACAGATGCCAGCTCTGGACCTATATTCATCTTTGTGCATTATGTGTCGATCATGCCTCTCTCTCTCTCTGCTTAAACCCCCCTCACACCTCCCTCTCCTTTACCCCTCTCTCTATGCCTGCCCCCTCTTTCTAATCTCTCTCTCTCTCTGTCTGACCCCCCTGTTTTCACCCCCCCTTCTCTCTCTCTGACCCTGACCCCACCTTTCTCACCCCTCTCTGCCTCACCCCCTTTCTCTGTGTACCTGATCTCCCCTCTCTCTCTGTGCCTGACCCCCCTCTCTCTCTTTCCCTCTTCCTGCCCCCCCTCTCCCTCACTCCTGTCGCTCTCTCTCTCTGCCTGACCCCCCCCCTCTTTCATCCTTATCTATCTCTCTGTGCCTGAACCCCATTCTCTCACCCTCTCTCTCTCTGTGCCTGATCCCTCTCTGCCCAACCCCACTGCCTCTCTCCTCACTGTTTCTGTGCTTTCTATTTTTAGATTTGTTTGTGCTCCTGGAGGGGCCCAAGTAGGAAGTGTGTGCTCCTGGAAGGGCCCACTGCGCTGCTTTGCCCGGGGGCCCATAATGGTGTTAAGTTGGCCCTGCCCCCCTGTACCATTTCTTTGGTGTCTGCACCCCGGTCCTATATCGCTGATACCTGCTGGAGTGCCGGTCAATCCCCCTCTATATATATGTAGCAGAAGGACCTCTGGACTGCTGACTCCATTTTCCCTTCAAAGGCTGTGATATTTTGGTGACTTCCCCTTGATAAAGATCCTGGATTGGGATCGAAACGTTGGGACAGTTTTTGGAAAAACTGACAACTGACTTGGTATGTGTAAAACCTAAAAATCTTTTTTTCTGTTGATGAATAAATGAAAAAAGTTTTTTTATCTTAAAAACTTGGAGGCGAGTGCTCATTTCCATTAGTGGATTTTTTGGATTATATATATATATATATATATATATATATATATATATATATATATATATATATATATAACAAAGTACTAGTCAGGCACTCCCAATAAAACAGCCAAGGGTTCCTGGTGCCTTCACAATAAGGGATAACAAGGAAGAAGCTGGTGCGGCACTCAGTAGAATAATGTTGAAGAAAATAAACTCACGGAGCCATCAGGTAAAGGACAACGTTTCAGTTGTATTTAACAACTTTTGTCAAGTCTTGTAAGACTTGACAAAAGTTGTTAAATACAACTGAAACGTTGTCCTTTACCTGATGGCTCCGTGAGTTTATTTTCTTCAACATTATTCTACTGAGTGCCGCACCAGCTTCTTCCTATATATATATATATATATATATATATATATATATATATATATATATATATATATATATAGTACTATTTTTATGGAAAAATAGGTCCAGGAACTCTGGGCCTGGGGGTGGATCGATTAATAAAAAGAGAGAGAGAGAGAGAGAGAGAGAGAGATTGTATTGAGAAACAAAGGCACTCACAGGGGACATTCAAATAAAACTTATTTTATGGAAAGTACATTTTGGCCCAGAACAGGTTCAGGAACCCAGTTCCTGATGATGTCATATTTAATTAGAGGTTCAGGAACTGAGTTCCTGCTGGTTCCTGCTGAAAAATAGCACTATATATATATATATATATATATATATATATATATATATATATATATATATATATATATATTATAATATGCATGCCCGGCTGTGTGTGCTACAGTACTGTAGTGTACAAGGACCTGATCGTAGTGTTACCGGCCCTTGTGTATAACATGCTTCATCTGCGTGATACCCTGGGCCCCACCTCTAAGTCCGCCCACTTCTTCAGTAGAGTCAACTAGTTGCTGCGCCATCTCGCTGCAGCGGCGAGTATCTTGGCCTGGTTATAGGCTGCTGTCAAGGTATACCCATTTCTAGCCTAGAGAAAAAAAATTGCACAGACTGTCCCTATATCGTCTTGAAATACTGACACTAATAGTTGCCTGGACATCACATCATCAATGGCTATACCACACACAGCCTGGCAGCCATTGATGACAATGATGATGGTGATGATGACATTTTTTACCACACACGGCCATACATGGTAATCATCATCAATTTCTGCCATGCTTGCAGCCATAAATCAGTTGTAAAATAGGTACAGATTAAAGGGATAATGCAAGCATGGCAACAAGGAAATGGTTGCCTTGCAAGGTCCGTAACCATGGCAATGTGTAACAAGCATGGAAACCAACTGCCTAACTACAGATGTAACAATAGCAACAGCAGCATTTTTAACATTTTATGATGTTAAAATTTGTATTTTAATACATTGTGTTATAATTTCCATCAGATGGTACTAGGTGGCGCTGTTACACTTGCACAGTCATCTTCTAGCTTCATGCTAACTAAACCTTCACCAATAACAGCCACCTTTCCTCAGTGGAATAGATCCACCAATTATCAGGATGCAGCCTGGTCTTTCCACGGACAAGGCTGCTACTGGAGACTATACAAGGTAAGTACAGAACATGAGTCAGGCAGGGACACAAGAGGAAAAACCAGACACATGAGACAAACAGAACTTTAGTGCACTACCATGTGCCACTGGCACAGAACCACTTCAGCAGATGGTACACACTAGCCCACAGCACTGGAAATGGGAAGCCAAGCATTGGGTACTGAACCGTAATGGTCATGATATAAGTGGTGCAGTCCTGGGTAGGGTCTAAATATAGGACAGGCAGACAGAAAAAGGGAACAGTTACACACAATACAGGTACTCACAAATGGACTTGCTGGACCAGACAGTGGAGCAGCACTGATAGAGGCAGACAGAAATACAGGACAGGAGCGCAGAGCGATGCCGGTTGAGGACAGGCAAAAGGACAGGATGCCCATGTGGATTAAGCAGCCCATACACGGTCCATTTAACGGATCCGTTTGGAACTTAAATAGCACACATCGGATCGGATCGCATCCCTAGTGCATGCAGTGTGCATGCACTGCGATCCGATCCGATGTGTACCTAGTACAAAAAGTATGTGCAGCACATACTTTTTGTACCGTACTATGTGATGCGCGGGAGCGCGCATCGCATAGTACAGAACGGAACCGTACACAACAGACCGTGTATGGGCTCCTTTAGTCTCTAATAGCAACACCAGGAAACAGGTGCATCCAAAGAGACACAACAGGAGCTCAATCAGAGCAAGTACATACAGACTACAGTGCACAGGATATGCACAGAAACAGGTACAGTATATGCAAAGAAACAGATATTCACCAAATACAGGAGTAATTCAGTATGAGCAGCACTAGAAACTAGCAGTATAGCATATAATATAATATAGGGTGCAACTCCTAATGAAAACAATCAGAAAGGACAAGCCTCCTAATCACAGCAGCTGGACAGCCAAACACACGGGCAGAGTGCTAATGGCCAACTATGACAGGTGAAACTGTACATACAGATGTCAGGCTGCAGTAACACAGACCCTCCAGAGGCGACTCATAACATTGTGATTGTATTAAATATCCCAACATCTCATGTGTACCTTTAGCATGTCATATTTATACATTCTTAACTTATATAAATAAACCTGAAATAAAGACTTGGAGGCATAGGTTTGGCAGAAATTGTTAACTGATTTTTTTGTAGCAAAGTTTAAACTAGATTGATTATTTCATTTAGATTAATTAATTAATGGTGGCCAAGAAAGAACGGCTACTGCTATAACTCCACCCCAACTCTAACGTAATTGGCCTAACTCAAAATAAGCGGTATCCAGACACGGAAGTGATCCCACACTTAAGGGGATACCAGTGCTGCTCCACTGATATTGCAGCCTAGTCCACTCCATAAAGCCAGGACACCAGCTGGATGGACGCACCCCCTGGCCTGATTCTGACTGCACTGAGCCGCAGTGGGATCCTCACCAGGACCAGGTACCAGGAGGTGGTCAATACAGTCAGGGACCCTGAATTAACACAGCCCTCCATAAGCTGACAGACTGGCAGTGGCGGCCCTCTTGAGAGGCATATACTCTCTGTGTGCCTACACTCACAGGCTCATTGATATCACTTATCACCATTCCTCATGGACATAAGATTTTATATACACATATTATCCCTATTTTGTTACTACAAGGAAAAGAAAAGTTGATGCTGAATGTTGATCTTTCCAAAAGAAATGGACAAAGGATTACGTTTTTGTTGAAGTAAAAGGCAAACCTGTATGCCTACTTTGTTGCGATGCGTTCATAGTAATGAAAAAAGCCAATCTGGAGTTTCATAACAGCTCAAAACATGCTAAACGCAATGAATTGCATGGCCAAATGCATCTGGATAAAATCAATGCTCTTCAGCGGAGTTTGTAATCACAAGCTTCTTTCACTAGGCCTCATGACTAAGGCCGCTAAAAGCTCTGCTGGGTCCCAGTAAAAAAGGGTGTGGCCAAAGGGAGGGCGTGGCCATTGGTAGGTCCCTGTAAAAAAAATGTATAAATTTGCAGAGAGTTTGGGCTGTGTGCTTGAGGACAGGCTTCTGCTGCAGCTGCCTCTGTCCCCCGCTCAGCACACGACACTGAGCAGCATGTGCGGAGCTGGGAAGAGAGGGAGTGCTACTGCAGCAGCCTGTGCTCTCTGTTCTGGGAAGAGAGGGAGTGCTACTGCGGCAGCCTGTGCTCTCTGTTCTGGGAAGAGAGGGAGTGCTACTGCGGCAGCCTGTGCTCTCTGTTCTGGGAAGAGAGGGAGTGCTACTGCGGCAGCCTGTGCTCTCTGTTCTGGGAAGAGAGGGAGTGCTACTGCGGCAGCCTGTGCTCTCTGTTCTGGGAAGAGAGGGAGTGCTACTGCGGCAGCCTGTGCTCTCTGTTCCACACTACCCGGTCTATGCAGTGGGGGAGGGGCGGCATGACCCAGGCCCATCCATCAGACCCAGGCATGGATAAAAAGTGCCTCCCCGCCTATCGCATACCCTCCAACTGTACCGTTTTAGCCGGTACAGTACAGTTTTTTGACGGTCTGTACCGGCTAAAATAAACTGTACCGATTGTACCTTTTTTTAATATCGGCTCTGGCTGACTGGGGCACTCTGGAAGATGTAGTTGATTATACTGCCTACTGCTCCCGAGGGAGCATGGAGGAGCAGCCAGCCGGGACTACATCTCCCAGGGTGCACGGCAGAGGTCTGTGTCAGGCTCAGGCTCAGCTCCCAGTGCTCAGGGAGAGACTGGGGATGTCTCGGCTGTGCAGAGACTACAAGTCCCGTCCGCTACAGCACAAGCCACCACCTCCGGGGCAGCGTGACGTCACGAGGTAGGAACAGCCAGCACAATATTTATATTAAAATGGAACGCTTGAAGAAATTGGCAATGTAGTTGAACGTAAAATGGTTGAGGCCACGCCCCCCTTTACCCATGGTCACGCCCCTCTATCAATGGCCACACCCATGTACCGTTTTTTTAGTTGGGAATGTTGGAGGGTATGCTATCGACTGCACTGCTCGTGACAGAGGCAACGTTATTCAGATGAGTTATGTAGTGAGTGAACTAATCGCAAAGAGGCTGAGGCCTCAATTAGAGGGAGATCGGCTTCTGCGAAGTTGTTAGCACAAGACAAAGTACAACTGTTTCAGACTGTTAATGGCCCCATACACTACAATGATATGTCTGACCCTGAAGTCAGAAGCGATTTCCCTTGAACTCCCACTGGACCTTCCCGGGAATGACTCCATCCGATGTTGTACTTCGGTGTAATTTTTTGCGTAAGATATATCGCATAAGATATATCCAGCCACATGTGATATATCTTATGGTTTACAATTGTAACATTCTATCTGATGGGCTGGGGTAGCAGGCTAGGGGGACTGGAAACATCAGTCAAACTTCCTGCGATACATCGCATATGATATATCATGTGCACAAATACTGTAGCGCCCCTTTTTCCACCCATTTCCATCTGTTTCCGATAAATCAATGGTGCAATACGGACGATCTGTGGGCTCCTTTCCGACACTCATGGGACTGCGCATCGGATTGGATGAAAAAGACATTACAAACAATTTATTGGACTGAAAGGTTGCAATGATCAGATGGAGCTCCAGCCATGGTTGACTTACAAAAAGGGTTAATTTGTCAAGAAAGAACTGATTTGTCTCAGTCTTGATCCAAGCAATTTAATTATATGCCACTGCATTATACACCAAGAAAGTCTCTGCACACAGGCTCTGCGGCTTAACAGTGTGATGTCAATAATAGTGTCATGCATACATTTTTGGCAAAAGCAGAGGGTTTAACAGCCACCAGTTAAGGAGTTGCTGACTGATATTGACTCTGAGTTTGGTGATCTAGTTTATAACGGTGAACTGCAGTGGCTGAGTTGCGGGAACATGTTGCGGGAACATGCTCATGAACAGATTAAGCAACAGGGACTACCCACACATAAGCGGTCCCCACACCGGCACTGCTGCCAGTGGGGGGCTCCTGTCGCCCCGTGCTCAGGCAGCAGGGTCGGGCAATGGGGTCAGGCACCACAAGTGGGTAGACGGTCCCTGCAGCGGGCTGGGCAGTCAGCGCCAGGGTCCCTGCCGCGGATGGGAAGTCAGTGGCTGGGTTCCTGTGGCAGATGGGAACTAGTAGCCAATACCGCTACTAGTTCCTATCTGCTGCAGGGACCCTGCGCTGACTTCTCATACACTGCAGGGACCCCGGCACTGACTGCCCAGATCACTGCAGGGACCCCCTGCACTGCCCAGGTTCCAGCCAAGACCAGGGTGTCTTGGTGGGTGTCTGTGAGGGCCCCCACAATTTCGTTGTCCAGGGCCCCCACAGACCTTAATCTGCCCCTGCTCATGAGGTTTTACAAACCACAGGATGAAGTCAAGCAGTACATGGAGATGAGGGTACATGGAGATGAAACCAAACAAAAAACAAATTTACTGAAGCCTGGCAGCAGGGAGCGGCACCTTAGGGGCTGAGTGTCTGACCACATAAATACCATTCACCCCTCCAAAGATGTCCTTTGTTTGGTTGGGGACAGACGCTAGAAATGCTACTGCACCTCTAGTGTCTGACAGGGGAGCGCAGAGCACCTAGCGCTACCCGGAAGTGCAGATTCCAGAAACGCTGGAGCACAGCACGCACCCCCAAGCAATGAGCATGTAATGTCGCCTGAGCAACGAGCATGGAACTTACACTGGGCAATGAGCAGGTAACTCCCCCTGGGTAACAAGCAGGTAACTCCTCCTGGGCAATGAGAGTGTTATCCCAACTGGGCAATGAGTGTGTTATCCCCAGTGAGCAGCGAGCATATAATCCCCACTGGGCAATGAGTGTGTAACACCACCTTGCAAAGAGCATGTAATTCCCAGTGACAATGAGCAAGAAAACCACCTGGCAACGAGATGTAACCCCTTGCAATGAGATGTAGATGTAGCTTATCTAGACTTTAGTAAGGCTTTTGACACTCTCCCACATCGCAGACTGTTAAATAAACTTGAAAGCTTACGATTGGATTTTAAGATAGTTGAATGAATAAGATCTTGGTTGCAGGACAGACAACAGAGAGTTGTAGTAAACGGAATATAGTCAAATGAGGGAAAGGTTACAAGTGGAGTACCCCAGGGATCTGTACTTGGACCGGTGCTTTTTAATATCTTTATTGGTGATATTGCAAATGTAATTGAGGGTAAAATGTGCCTTTTTGCAGATGAGACAAAGGTATGCAACAGGGTAGACACACCAGGAGGAGTAAAACAAATGATTGATGATCTAGGTAGATTAGAGCATGGCAACTACAGTTTAATGCCAAAAAATGCAAAATCATGCACTTAGGTCTCAAAAAGCCAAAGACTAAGGGAGGTATTCAATCTTTGTCGTGCTCCCGACAGCATTGAACAGGGGTTCTCGGCAGAACAAGCCTGACATCACAAGCTGTCTGGCTCATTCTGCCAAGAAAAGCCGGAAATAGGCGATCTCCCGGCCGGAGCTCGTCTATTTCCGTCCTCAACTCGCGGCAACACCCCTTTCTCTGAGGAAACCGACATGATCTAAAGTCGGAGAAATGCGTCAAGAGACCTCCTGAATTTACTCTATTTTGACGTCTGAATGGTGGTGGGCACGAAGCCCCGCAGCGACAGATCCCAAAATCTCTAAAGACTCCTTGCCTACACAGCCGTGGTTTTTTTTCAATCCAAATCTGGTGAGACAAGGGAAGTACAGACAGCGGCATCAAGACTGCCTAAACCCAGCTGTGAGTGAGCGGACTACCTACAGACGCAGTTAAAGTGAGCTGGTCTCACACTGCGGTCTGTCTACAGAATCAGCAGCCGCTGTCTACGCTACACGCTATTCTCCTCTGCACACAAAAAACACCGGAGACTGTGCCGGCATTCACATCAAAGAATTTGGATATGGACCCTGGATATTACAAATCTAAAGGTATTATGCAGTTCAAATTAATATACCTTATCCACTGTGATCATATTATCTGGATATTTGTTGCTGGGAAGTTGAAGCCAGTTTGTGAGTCTCTAAGGAGCCTTATGAAAGGAAGTTATTCTTTATTATCAGTTCAACTGCAGAAATAAAGGGTGGCCACCCCTTCCCACTACCTTCAGTGTCTCTTAGATATTGATATTATAGATTGTTTATTTTATTATGGTGTTATATGTGTATTTTTTATGAATTATACTAATAAATCATTATTGGTTTTTACCAATTAAAGTTTCACATGTGCGCTCTTTCAAAAGTGGTTCTTGTGTAAAAATATACAAGATTTAAATAAATAAATAAATAAATAAACACTTCAGTGAAGAAAGGAGTGTTAATTTTAATAGTGTCACACATGCGCTCTCTAAATATTTCCTGATATTTTATTCAAATTTAAGGAAGAATTACTTCACAGAAAGAGTAGTAGATAAGTGGAATAGCCTCCCATCAGAGGTGGTAGAGGCAAATACAGTAGTACAATTTAAACATGCTTGGGGTAGGCATATTTATATCTTTACAAAATGTTACATGTTACATGGTAACATGTTTAAAAAAGGGGCAGACTAGATGGGCCAGGTGGTTCTTATCTGTTGTCAAATTCTATGTTTCTATGTTTCTAATGTAACCTTTGACATTGAGCAAGAAACCCCTGGTAACAGGCATGTAACTCCTGTCAATGAGCATGTAGGTAAGCGGCAGTTATGTGGCATAATATGTAATAGGCATTACAGTGTGTGGCCATAGATATATTTTGGCCAATCATTTGAATGGCTGATATATCGGCCAGCGTGTACGCAAGTATATGAGTTCTCTTTACCCAGTCTTGAAGTTCTTGGGTGCAGCTGATGGACAATGTTAAGAACTCATACCTATTGTCATAGGAGCCCCAACCGTATCTACAAACATCTCACCTATGGTGATCTTTAGTTAACTGGTAATTGGTCCTGCCATAACCTTTGAGTAGAGAGGATACAAATAATCCAACCTCATGACCAGTTCACTGAACCCCCCCCCCCCACAGTCAGAACAGCAGGGGTTCCCGCAACCCTGCAGTCAGGACAGTAGCGGCTCCAGTGGCGTAAGTTCGTTCCAGTTGCCCGGAGGCAAGATATATATTGGTGCCCCCCCCCCACACACACACACACACACATACACAACACAACCCAATAAAACGTTATATAAAATATATATTTATATAGAAATATAGATAGATAGATAACACATATATTTCTCAGAACTCAGCTACAGAGGCAATATCTTGGCTCTTAAATAATTGATTTATACTTGCATGGGGAGGAGAGGTGCCCCCTTGGAAACAGGAGCCCGGCGGCAGATGACTCCATTGCCTCCCAGAGTTCTGCCTCTGAGCGGCTCCCCCCACCCCCATAGTCAGGACAGCAGGGACTGCACTCCCCACCATCAACTGCAGTCAGGACAGCTGGGGCTATTGCCCCACCATAAAATCCCACCCCCCTCCCCCATAGAGGACTATTGGCGGACACTGAGAGCCTGCAGGGGCCTGACCAGTATTAATCAGCTCTGCTCCACCCCTGGCAGTGGTCGCAGGTCGGGCCCCCTGAGACCCATCAGGCCCTGGTTGCCTGCCTGGATTGCTTCTCAGAGCTGTACGTCAAGCTGCAGGGCCCCAACCAGCTTCTCAGCTCCCTGCTTTTAAATGTAAAATCATATGAAACTAAATTAAAGGCTTCTACGACACTTCAATAACCTGGTGAATGTGCAGGTTTAATTTAGGCACTTAATGAAAGATTTAAGGATGTGAATAGTAAACAAATGGAATTGAACATCTTTGCTATACCGTTCAATGTAGAACCAGATGATGTGCCTGGTAACCTGCACATTACACTAAATCATTCCGCTACAAAGTGACGTTTAGATGAAAGCTGGGTGTATCTACTAATAATAAATTTCCCACTTTGAGGATCCATGCATCGAAATACAGTATGCATCTCTGTTTGGAACAACTTACTGCTGTGAGCCATTCTTTTCAATACTTACTGTACCATTGCAAAGACTCGACTGCGCTCCAGACTGACCGACGCAAACCTGTAAAACCAGTTGTGAGCAGAGATGAGCGGGTTCGCCTTGGATGTCAAAGCGGGATCTTATTGCCTATTCAAAAAAGCCAGCCGATAGCCAATTGGAAAAATCTGAAATTGCGATAATTTGGAGATAAAAACCGAACCCACTCATCTCTAGTTGTGAGTAGCAAACAGTGACGTCGAGAAGAAGGGGGAGGGGGTACTTTTGATCCAGGTCTGTTGGAGGGACCTGCGTCCCGCTTCTCCCTCCCCTGTTGCAGAGAGTCGGTCACAGGAAGAGAGAGAGAGGACAGGTTGCCACCGCAGCACAGCCTTTCTCCCCAGCTCAGCAAATACTGCTCAGTGCCGTGTGCTGAACTGGGGAGAGAGGCAGCTGCAGCCTGTCATCTCTTTCCCTCTGTGCGCAATGCCATTGCTGCCCACACCCTGCATCTTGCACAAATTGAGTTAAAAAATTTTCCTTCCAGGGGCCAGGCCCCCCACTCAGTGTTCATCCCCACCCCCCTCCATTTTACCAGGGCTTGGCTGACCTGTCAGCACCACTTGTAGCAACGCATCAGTACCAGCTAACATCAAAAGCCTGACCAAAGAAGCAGTTCCAACCATCGCATTATGGGTGAGTTAATTACATTTTTTACCATATATACTACAGCAGGATCATTTTTCAGTTGGGAATTTTTGTATGGCCCTCAAAGGATTTTATAAAGATCCAAATGGCCCTTGGTAGAAAAAAGGTGCCCAACCCCTGACATAGATACAACACTAGTTCGCCACTTCTTGTCAGCCAAGGGGAGAAAATACTCATTCACAATATTTATTTTATTTATTTATTAACAGTTTCTTATACAGCGCAGCATATTCCGTTGCGCCTTACAAAGGAGACAGTGATACAACAAACTGGGTATTTACAGACAATCAAAGGTGTGAGGGCCCTGCTCGCAAGCTTACAATCTATAGGGAAATAGGCATTGATACACAAGGATAGATAATCTTTATTGCATAAAGTCCACCAGAATGCAAAGGTTCCTCGTGTGCTGTAAGATACGGTGACTCAGCAGTTTGGCCAGTGGTCAGGAGGATGGAAACTGTGAAGAAAAGAGTGGATATGTGTGGACTGTACAGTGGGGATGTGATTAGATAGGAACAGTATATGAAGGTTAAGTGGCTGGATCTGGAATTTGGTAAGCTTGCCTGAAGAGGTGAGTTTTCAGGGAACGCTTATAGGTTTGGAGACGGAGGAGAGTCTTATTGTGCTTGGGAGGGCATTCCACAGAGTGGGTGAAGCCTGAAGAAAGTTTATTAAACAATATAATTTAATATAATTTTAAATGTATAATATATTTTTGACAGTACAGTACCTGTACACTACAGAATTGTCAGGTGTTGGTGCAAGATGCTCTATAAGTCCTACTTTTTTCTGTATCTGTATATGATTCTTTCCTGCAACAATTAGTAAATTATGCACATAGTACTAACTTTTCAAGTCACTAAAGTAAACATATTTTGAGAACATTAATGATTAGCGTGGGATAAAGCACAGCTGGTAGTAACGTGGAAAATTTCCAAATCCACTCATTAATGGTGTTAAATCTATATCTTCTGTGTCCATGGGTGTCCGAAGACTGAAGTTCTGTAAAATGGTGGTGAAAAACAGGAAAAGTTCCATTCTCGCCAGACCTTCCCCAAGACAGATCCTTTTTCCTGGAGGATAAAATTACACTTACTTTAGTTGATCCCCATTTTTCTAGAGAACGGTAAAACAGTAGCCACAACATAAATGTGAGATAAAACTGGGCAGAGTAAAGATACTTAAGATACCACATGCAATGGGTTTTAATCCCGTGTAAAACAGCATCATGTAGTTAGAAATCTTATAGGCCAGTATTCAATGCCTCAGATTCGCCGTTTTTTTTCCAGTGAATCTGGCAATTCGCTGGGTTAACGGCGAATTTTCTGTCACAAAAAACAATTCGCCATATTCAATGGAGGCAATTCGCCACAAATGAACAGCGAATGTCTGCCGATTCGCCATAAAGGATTCTCCACAATTCGCCTGTGATTTTCAATGAGGTTTTTAGTGGAATTCGCCGACCGTGTATTCAATGCTCAAATGGAGAACTGCTTTCTCCATTGATTTTCGCCATGATTCTCCGTTTAGCATTCGTCATCTTTTTTAGGTGAACTGTAATGTGATCTTTTAAATTAAAGCGTTTTTAATTTTTTTTTTTTGTTAAAAAAATCAGAATATTTTTCCTATGAAAGGGCATGCTATTTTTATTCATATACTTGCAGCACATGAATATATTTTTAATATATATATATTTTTTTTAAACAATATATTATTTTTTTTTTTACACATTCGCCAGCAGGGGGCCGGGAGCCGGAGCCGCTCATTAATATTCATATATTCACTGCACTGATCGGGACCAGTGAGTGCAGCGGCTCCGATCCCAGCACCCTGCCAGCACCCTGCGAGCCCTTCTTCACCCCCACAAAGTGACTGGACACCCCCACAGGTGGGACACATGTGTGTTGCTGCGCTGGTTGTGGTGGTGGGGGGGAGGGGATGCGGGGGACATGAGCTGACAGGCAAGAGGACGGGGACGGCTCCAGCAGCAACAGACCTCTGGCTCTGGCAGCCCCAGCGCGGTGATCGCAGATGTCAGCGCTGGGGCTGCTGGAGCCGGAGGTCTGCTACTGCTGCTGGAGCCGTCCCCATCCTCATGCTGTGCGGGGGCTCCTGGCAGTATCAGCGCGCTCCCCCGCCGGGACTCTGCTCAATCCCCTGCAGTGGCAGTGTAGCCGCAGCAGCAGGGGAGAGAGCCCTGGACTATTCGCCCCAGAGAGTGATTATCGCCGTCAGGGGTAGAGAGCCCCTGACGCGTTGAATAGGGAGGACGGGAGGCTGCTGGGCGAATCTCTCTGAAGGGAGAATTGTGGCGAAAGTGCAGCGAATCCTACACAGGATTCGCTGCCAGCCGCCAGCCCGGCCATTGAATACTGGCCATAGTGTTTTTTCAGCAACAAATAGCTCAATGAGTAGGGGTTTTGACTGGAATGCAACAAGTTATAGGTTTGAATCCTGGGTATGGCAGTATACTGAAATGTGTTATTTGCTAAAGGGTATTATAACTGGATAAAATAAGAGCTCTCGTGTTAGTTTAGAGGTATGAAGTAGGAGTTTCTCAGCAGTCACACAAATATTAGGTACATATAAGATGTACAATTTGGATTAGATCTGCTTGTTTATTTCTACTTTTGGAACTTCCCTCATACTATTATACTCTACAACATGCATGTCCAACGTTGGCCCTCCAGATGTTGTGAAACTACACATCCCAGCATGCTTTGCCACAGTTTTGCTATTAGAGAATGCTAAAACTATTGCAAAGCACGCTGGGATGTGTAGTTTCACAACATCTGGAGGGCCAATGTTGGACATGCCTGCTCTACAAGAAGGACCTTTATAATCACATTGTCTAGATTGCACAATTATTGTTATAGTTTATTAATATTATAGCTTTGTCATTTAATAGTTAGGATTTAACTATAGAGACGTACCGGAAGAGAATGGCATGAATGCTTCATTCCGACAGAACTTCCCATTGTCATCCAGAAAGTGTCCTGGATTGAACTGATTGGGGTATTTAAATTGCTTGGGGTCACGCAGTACAGAACTCAGCATTGGGTAAACAGTTGTGTCCTGGGAAACAGTCAATGTAAAGAGGTTAACCATTTTATCACATTGGGTTGTATAAGAGAATATTCATTTACTGCAGTCTCTTAGAATGTTTCTAACCAGTTATCTCCTATAGTAGTTACACATTAGAAATTATTTATTTTTTAAAACAATCTCTCTATTGTGCGATAAATTATGATTTATGTTGTGTAGTTTGTATAATACAATAATTTATCAACAGACATATTGTAATGGTCTAATTCATATTTGTAGGTAAACACAATGGTTTTTCCTACAAGTATGGTGTTTAGGTCGGGACTGTGCAGACACAAGACCTATTCTGCGCATGTACACAAAGGGTCTTATGATATTGCTTACAGCCCCGTCAGCCACTGCATTACTGATAAGCTGCAGTGTTTGGAGTACAGAACGAGGTGGCACCATTCCTCAAATCACGGGCATTTTGCCCCGTTTTGAAGGTGTGATGGTTACATGGTTCACATCGTTGTATACAGACTTCCTGGACCCAGGTGTCTAGATGCTAGAGCCAGCCTGCTGAAGCTTCAGCTTACACAGCCTGGCTGGTCACTGGATCAGAAGAGTGTTCTAATTGTGCATTTTCATATGCAAACAGGAGGATTCTATCTCCTACAGATGCCTCTATGTACATTGCAGAAACGTTCTGGTTCCACAATGAAGCATATGGCTCCAGCTGGTAAAACCAATATTGAGTGTCTAACACCGGACTGCCATCATATCCAAAGTTCTATGGACACTGGAATGCCAAGCTGGTGAATGTAATCATGTCACATTTTACACTGTCTCCGGAGAACTTTAGGGTTGATTCAGACCCTCCATAACGGGCCGAATTTAGGGGTTTGCACATGTGCGAAAACGCGCATGTGCAAGACCCAGGAATGGGAAGGGGGCGGGCAGGAGACTGGAGACTGGAACAGGGGAACTCCCAGCATTTTATGGGCATCCCCAGGCGTGGCGATGCCTGTTTGGGGTGGATGGCTGACATCGCATGACGTCAGCACCTGCCCCGGATGGGTGGTAGAAAAGGAGGTCCAGGCTGACTTTTCTTAGCGAAGGCTGCAGGAATCATTTGATAGTGAGTGACCATCTAATTATTTCTCCTCCTTGCGGCCACATGCATAGAGATGTGTTGCCGTACACATCCCCTCACACTTTACAGTGGGGATTTGCACGACAGAGGGGGCGGTATTTAGGCAAGTAGCGTTTACCTGATCGCTAGGCTGCAAACATATGCAGCCCAGGTTCAGGTCTATAATCAGGCCCTGGTGCAGTATAATCCTCATTGCCTCATTGATATATAATGAATAGAGATGAGTGCAGTCCCCTGTGTTTTTGTTTTGGTTCTAGATCTTTGTTTTGTTTTGCAAAACCATACTCAAGTTTTTTGGGTTCCATTTTGAACCTGAGTTTGTATCAAAATTAATTCTAAGAGCAAGAACCTTTCCATTAATAGAGTTAGATCACTCACCTAACACATCTCAAATAGTATGAACCTGCTCTGAGAAACCTAATACAGCAATGGTAGCAGTCTATCACAGGCCCACAGTTCCTTCTGACTCTTCTGTTTATTACAGTCGAGGAACTGGTTCATAGGAAGTTACTTTGCCATGCAAATGATGGCGATATTTTGTGTCAAGCTCTATAAAGTGAAGTTTGCAGTGAGACTCCCAATAACAAGTGACATAAGTATAAGGACAGTAACATACAGTATGGTAAAAATGGATGCATTTGTCCTTACCTTAGGAATGACAAAGTTTCTGAAGTGCAGATCCCGAGTCACTTTGTGTGGTATTCCCATCGGGATGAGGTCAATGAATCTCTGAATCTCATGAATGACAGCGTCCATATACGGCATACGAGCACGATCTTCAATATTTGGAGCTCTGTTTCTGCCAATGACGTGGTCAATCTCTTTATGGATGTGTTCTGCAGGGATGTAAAACATATATGTTCTAATCTCTAAAGGCCCCCATACACTATGCAATTTGGGCAGAATTTCACCTGATTCGAATGAATCGGGCTGTGATAGCCCAAATCGTACATGTAGACATCCCGTACAACCCAATGCGAGGTCCCGTGCACATCAGATTGGAGTCGGGAGGTCGGACGTGCTGCACATAAGATTTGCTAAATGTTATGTGCAGTCCAGAGCCAGGCAGGGAGCGGCAGCCGGCGGGGGATTCCAGCGACTAGAGAGCCGGGTGGAGGGAGCAGGGGGGAGCGGCAGAGGGAACCAGTCAGGGGAATCAGCGATTGGCTGAGAAAGGTCTCAGCCAATTATGCTGCTTTCAGACCGCAAAACTGGCTTTGACCAGGTATTTTAAAATGTTTCTCAAAACAGGTCTGTCAGCTAATACCCCTTTCACACCGCATGTCTTTAAATGGTATTTCAGTGCAGTTTTTCTCCTTAAACGGTATTTGAATGCAGTTTTTGTTCCTTCAAAACACTGAACCTGTTTTAACCCATAGAAAACAGTGGATGAAAATAAATGGGTCTGAAACGGGTAGGACCCTGCTTTATTACCGTTTAGAAATACCAGTTCAATAGAACCGGTAAATTCACTCTGCAGCTTTCAGACTGCAGAAATGACCGTTTTAAAACGGTAAAGAAACGGCAAAAGTGCGGTCTGAAAGGGGTATTAGTGGCTGCCCATTCATTTATATGGGGGGGGGGGGGGTCCGGCTCCCTGGTTCCCTCCACTAACCCCCTCCCCCCGCTCCCTTGGCCCAGCTCTCTGCTCATGGGCATCCCCTGCCCGCTGCCATCTCCTGCTTCCTCGCCGGCATCCCCCGCCCCCCTGCTCCCTTGGCATGCAGCTCCCCGTATGCGAAATATCACATGCAAAACTTGGCACGTGAAGTACCTAATCGCTTGTGATCCCTCCTGGGGAGCTGCCAGGACAATCAGGTCCGACGATAACTAAGTCGGACTAATGTATGGGGGCCTGAACATCTTATGTTGGTGCCACAACCTACACAGACTTAATTAGACAAACTTTGTATTATTGTGTGAGAATTTATGAATACAGTAGATGCAAACTCAGAGCAATTGTTTTTTTTTGTTTTTTTTTTTTATTTTTAATTTGTCAACTTTTTGACATTGAAATGAAACAGGAAATCTCTTTACAAACAGAAGACAGATAATAGCGAAAGATTTAAAGTAACACCCAATAAGCTTCAGTCATTTTTCAAACACAGCCTGTAAAATAGCAGTTAGACGCTGACTAGGTATTTCTTTATTTCTCTTCACATTATCTCTTTCCATGCATTGATACATCCTCCCCCATAGACACAAATTGTTAGACATGATAGTATCAGGAATACTGAAAATCAGGGTTCCCAAACTCTGCTATTACAGTTCATGTTTTAATGATATCTATGGTTCAATCCAGATGGTTAATAAATTAACTAAAGGTACAAGTTAAGTCACCTGGGTTTGGGAAACTCTGTTGTAATGCATTGCATGATACAGAGTCTGCTTGTTCCATCTGATCTAGACCTAATTCAACATAACCCCTTTCACAAATGCAGATCTGTTATCACTATGCCCATGTGGGTGCAGGTAATGCCATTGCTATGGAGCCCAAAGCCTTAGGATGCCCAATTCTAGGGCCTTTATGAACTGCACCCAGGTCATAAAGTTGTATATCCAGGTTCCTAGAAATGCCAGCTGAGCACTGTGTGTCATAGTGTCAATTGAGGGCACTGTATGGCATGTGTACTAGTAGAAGTACAGTATGGCATATGGTTAATTTGTTCATTTGGAACAATATAATATGAATTGGGGCACTGTGTGGTATAATGTGAACTAGGGCACTACTATGGGGCCATTGCATTAAATAGGGCACCAATGTACAGTATTTCATTAAATGAATAATTGCTGTTGAGAAAGATTTCTCTCTAGATGTGGGAGTAGCCTCGTCAAAATATACAAACTTCTGGCCTGACTCTGCCCAATGACATACTGTGAATATTCTTTTTAGAGATGAGTGGTTTGGTTTTGCAGAAAACACATAGAATCATTGGCATTCTTAGTTGAACTGAGACCCAAATCTTGATACTATAGGGTTCTGAGTCCCGACTCATGTCACCATGCAAAATTCATTTCGAAGATCTATAAACCATATCTAGTGGGTTTTGGATTGCATTTAAGCCCCGGTACTTGTGTACAATCACGGCTCCCACGATGTCCATCGCATAGTAAAAAATCGCATCGCATGCTTTTTTTACAGAAATGCATCCAAATGCATAGAAATTAGTATCAAACATGTTCAATGGCCCCCAAATGTCATTTTTCAGGCAGTACCACCCCCACTATCAACGCGAACCCGAAGCGTGGCGAGCTCAGCGGTACGCGTCCTACGACCTTTTCATACCCCCACTATCCACGGCGGCGTGGAGTTGAGAATAGAAAGTGTGGCGAGCGCAGCGAGCCCGAAGCGTGGCGAGGGGACACGGGATACCTTCCCAGGTATACGCGTACCCTCGCAGGCTTCACAGGTGTCGCTCGCCACGCTTCGGGCTCGCCACACTTTCTATTCTCAACTCCACGCCGACGTGGATAGTGGGGGTACGAAAAGGTCGTAGGACGCGTACCGCTGCGCTCGCCACGCTTCGGGTTCGCGTTGATAGTGGGGGTGGTACAGCCTGAAAAATGACATTTGGGGGCCATTGAACATGTTTGATACTAATTTCAATGCATTTGGATGCATTTCTGTTAAAAATCGCATGCGATGCGATCGCATGCGATTTTTTTATAAAAATGCTTAAAACCCGGCAAAAATCGCATCCCATCGCATGCCACTACATATGGCATGTGATGGCATGCAATGGGAGCCGTGAAAGTACACAAGTACCTAAGCCCCTCCCCCACTGAAACAGAATGGAAATTTATATTATTTGTGATAATAATACTTTAAGAACAAAAACACATCCAAATCACATGATTTATATGTTTTTATAAATTTTTAAGAAATCCAAATTCAGATTAAAAAAACAAAACACGAGGTGTGGTTTTGCTAAAACCAAAGCATGACAGCTATTTAGTCCCAAAAACATAACAGGAGAGTCTGGGTACAGCTCTAGTTCTTATTAGAATGTCAAGTAAATATCTAACCTTCAATATCTGGATGTTTGAGGAGGATCATTAGTCCATAACGTAGAGTTGTGCTAACAGTTTCTGTACCAGCACCAAACAAATCAAATGTGGTGTTGACAATGGCCTCCATGTGAAACTCACTCTGAGGAATATCTTTTTCCTGTAGAAATGGCATGCAGGAATAAATAACTAATACATCCTGTGTCTTTGATTAAATACGATAATGTCAACAAGAAGACATTATTTATTGCCCATCTGCTACATTGATAGTAAGCTAAAAGATGATTTATTTTATTATTTAATAATACATTTTAATAAATATTAATCTATACCTATATAAAAGCCTAACTACGCCTCACCTTTTTGAGGGGACGTACCGCCAGTGACCACTGGAGGTCACTTTTACTCAGAAAGAGAAAGTGAAAGCAAAATAATCTGTTTCAATAGTGCTGGATATAAAGAGAGGGAGCTGTGAAGACAGAAATGGGAGGTAGGAGCAGATAGGGACTAAGCCGACATATTATCAGGCTTTTAACTAGCATTTGATAAAACGACAATAGTCATCAGTGTACACAGTAACACTTAATCAAGAAAAAGCTGCTACATTATAGCCATTTACTGCCAAACTGAATTCTATCATTGTTGCAATGCAGTGACTACAAAGGAGGAAAGGTATTTAGGAGTCACCATTTTAGATGATTTGAAGGCATGTAAGCAAAGCAACGAGGAAGCCAAATCAGTATTAATGCCATTGTATAGGTCATTGGTATGACCTCATCTAGAATACTGTGTCCCGTTCTGGAGGCCATACAGTATCTCCAGAAGTATTAGAGACATTACATTAGAGACTATGCAAAGAAGTGCAACTAAAATGGTGAATGGCCTACACCACAAAATTTACCTGGAAAGTGTTTGGAGCAGAGAAGGGAAAGGGGAGATATAATCAAAAATTTCATTTATATCAAGGTGCAGGAAGGAGACATTCTTCAAATGAAGAAAAGTATAAGAACACAAGGATATGCCCTGAAGCTGGAGGTGGGAGGTTCAGGGGAAATCTGAGTAAAAATAACTTCAAAGAAAGTATAGTGGATGAGTGGAATAGCCTCCCATCATACAGATGGGGCTGTCTTCATCTTTGCAGGGCTGGCGTTTCTAACTCCAGCCCCGCCAGGGAGCGCGCGCGCACGAGATGGTCGCGCGCCCCCTGGGCAACAGAGCCTTCCTCCAGTCCCCGCCGCCTCCCCCGCGCTGCCCTGAGCGCCCCCCCCCCCCATAACCCTGCCCATTTCCCTGAAGCAGAGATAAGCAGGGACATGCAGCGTCCCCGCCGAGAGACTGGGATGCGCGTGCATGTGAGACACACATGCGTCCCAGTTCAGTGAAGACCCTGCCACCGGCGCTCGCCAACGGGGAGGGTTTGGCGAGCCCCGGCCAATGATGGCAGGGGCTCCATCTATATGTGATAGAGGCTAAGATAGTAGGAAAATGTAAACATGCTTGGGGAAGGCATAAGACATTCCTCTTAAAGAACTAAAGAATAAATATAGTTGAAGTTACTAAAAAGATAAATGTAAAAGAGCAGACTAAAAGGGTAAAGAGGTTCTTATCTACCATCAAATTCTCTGTCTCTATGCTATTGTATGGGTATAATGTGTAAAGGGTACTACTATTGTGTTGGCATACTGCGTAAGGGGCATGTCAAGGCTTGGGTCTCTGGTGTTCCCGGCTGTGGCAGCAGCGGCCCAGTGGTGGATGCTGTGAACTGGAACACAGGAGGCTTTAAGTAGGAAAGGTTCATAGAAGTATCACTGGCACTGCGGGCACAGCTAGGCAGGGAGAGCTGAAGAGACTGTGGTCAGAGGCACGGAGTCTAACACCACCGACGGTTTTCACCAGGGACCCCCGCAAGGAGGTTTGGTTGCGGCCCTCTGACCTGAGTTCCCCACAGCTAACTGGCCAGTCACTGGAGATGGACGGTGACTAGTGGCAGTGAGCTTGGAACTGAGGAACTTGGAACTTGATATTTGGTCTGTGCTGGCCCGGAAGGCCGGCATGTAGTGTTGACGGCCTGGAAGCTGACACGGTACTGTAGACGGCCTGGGAGCCAGAGGGTAGTCGACGGCCTGGGAGCCAGATGGGTATTGATGACCTGGGAGTCAACAGGAGCTTGTTGACGACCTGGAAGTCGACACGGGAGTTGACAACCTTGGAGCCGACATGGCTGTTGACGACCTGGGAGCCGACACGGCTGTTGACAACCTGGGAGTCGACACAGGAGTTGATGGTCTGGGAGTCGACACGGGAGTTGATGGTCTGGGAGCCAACATGACTGTTGACGACCTGGGAGTCGACAGGAGCATGTTGACGACCTGGGAGTCGACATGAGAGTTGACGGCCTGGGAGCTGACACGGCTGTTGATGACCTGGGAGCTGACATGGCTGTTGACGACCTGGGAGTCGACACAGGAGTTGACGCCTGTGTTGACTTGGGAGTCAAAAGGTGGTATAGCCCTTTAAGGGCAACAGCAAACTCTGCTTGAAGATGCTGGAGTGCTCTATCCTCTTCCCTTGGGAGCTGGAGTAAGAAGACAGTGAGGAAGGTAACCTGGCCGGTGAGGAGAGCCAGGGAGCTTTAATATCAGCAGCAGATGACAGCAGTAGTTTGCACAGGGTTTTGCACAGGGACTCTGGACAGGATCCACTTTGCACCGCTGAGGACTGGATACACACAGGAATCAGGCAAGTTGTTCAAGGCAGGGGTAATGGGCCAATGGCTTTGCCTATATCCCCACAGCTGGTCTGTGATTGGCTGCAAGCTACAGCAGCAATTAAGTCCAGGAAGTACCTGTGCACAACTTTGGTCACATGAGTCAGTGCACAGGTCAGAGCAATAAGGTCACAGGGAAATCATTGGACAACAGAGACATGTGATTGCAGGTGTCATGGCGGCACCCATGTGTCGTGGGCCCGGCCCAGGACCAGCATGGGACGCCGGCAATAATTCAGGGCAATGCCTCTCAGATCCTGCCATGGACAGTACCCAGGGACAGCACAGGACAGGGGCCTGCGCTGCAAAACACACCAGGTAAGGAACGTGGATGCATGCGCCGGTGTGAACTTACACCGCGGTTTCTGACAGGGCACTATTACTGTGTAGCATAATGTGTAAGGAGTAATACTGTACTACTGTTAGCATCACATGTCTGGGACATTGCCACAGTATGGGCATAACTTGCAAGGGGCACTATCACAGCATGGGCATAACTTACAAGTTACACTACTACTGTGTGGGCATAATGTGTGAAGGGCACTACTACTGTGTGGGCATAATGTTAATGGCACTAATGTCGTATTTGTACATGTGGTAGGGAGTATGTTCTATGAGCTCAGTAGGGGCTTATTGGAATGGCAAAATATACTCTTTAATATGTGTGCTCTTTATAAAATACTGGTGATAATAATAATAAGAGCTTAAAGTACATATTTGAATATTGAAAACTGATGTGGAGTATATTAATACCGTTATCAATTGAACGTTTTTGGCATTATCACTTCTTGCAATAAATTGTATCTTCATGTTCTTACTGTACATATTTTGCTTCAGTATATAGCTATTGACTAATATAAGATCACTTGAGTGGTTCTCACTACAGTACATTGGGCCTGATTCAGACCTGTTGACTAGGCTGTGTATATTCGCAGGTAAACTGACCATGTCAGTAATGTCCTATAGATAGTATTTGACATTTAAAAAAAGTTACATCCAGTGTTCATATTTAAAAAACAAATGTTCATTTTCTGTTAAATATAACACAAAAAAAAAAAAAAAACAGAAGCAAAAACATGTCTATAAAAAGAGTTTGTAAAATAATTTGTCAGGATAGTATAGTATTGAAGATTGGCGAATTTGGAACTCGCCTGCTGTATCTTCATGAGGAAGCAGTCAATGAAGTCTCGAGGAGAACTGGCATCAAACGTCTCCTTGTGCATTTTCACCCTTTCTGCAATAAATTCCTGAATGCCGTCAATTGCTTTGAAGAATTTCTGGTGAGGTCCTGGCATCTTTCCAACAATTTTGGGAAAGACGTTATACATCTAAAGAAACAAAAATGAATGCCTTCGGTGCAATAATTGCTTTTCTAAAAATAGCACAGGCTTTGTATTGGGTCACAATTATTCCTTACCTGTCCCCATACAGAGCTAAATAATTGAAAAACTTGATTTAAGAGACCTAGAAGGCGGAGGAAAGTTTTGTCATCATACTCAAACCGGTCTCCAAACACCACGGAGCATATTACATTGGAAACAGCTTTGCCAAAGTAGAATGTTGGGTCCAGAGGCTGTCCTGTCATTAGAGAAGAGTTAACAGAAATTGTTGCCATTTGCTTTTTTTATATATATTTCTGTATTATTTATTTGTATCTGTGTATTCTGAATTCATTATAGTACAGGTTGAGTATCCGGTATCCGGACATCCCTTATCCGAATTATTCCAAAAACCGTGGTTTTTGGAATCATTCGAATTTTTATTTTTTTATTTTTTTTTAACCCCCTAACCCTCTTTTCATACTTACCAAGTCCCCGGGCGTCCACAGCAGGCCTCCGGCATCATCTCCAGGGTCTCTAGCAGTCCCAGGAATGCATTGCGCAAGTGTGCGCGCGTGCCGGTGACGTCACCGGTGCGCGCGCACACTCGCGCAATGCATTCCTGGGACCGCTGGAGACCCAGAGAAGATGCCGGAGGCCTGCTGTGGACACCCGGGGACTGCGTGGACGCAGAGGGACCACCGGACACCATCAGGGGACAGGTAAGTATGCTTTAAAAAATATATTCCAAAAACCGAAAAATTCACCTATCCGGAATGCTCGTGGTCCCGAGCATTTCGGATAGGGGATACTCAACCTGTATCCAATATACAGGCAGAGTCTCCCATACCAAAAATTCCGAAATACATAATATTCCAAAATACGAATCCCAGGATTGACTTCCCTAAGTACAACTATATATTGTATATAGATGTGTACGCTCCAAAACTGGGCACACTGTATGCAGAGAGAGAACACATAAGATTTGTCCAAAAAACTGGACTTACAAAACTGATTTGTCCATTTGCATTAACAGCCCCTTTGGTTCATTATTATATGTATATAATGTCCAACGTCAACAAAAACTCTACATTTTTCATATCGAACCTTTCCATGTTGACCTTTTGCTTGTGTAAACCTTTTGACCATGTCGACATAATGCATGCGGATCTTATTCATGTGTCAACCTTTTCACCATTGACCAATAGTGGTCAACCTTTTGACTGTCGACCTTATTTTTGTCAACCCTATGACCCACACCCTCCCATAATAATCTCTTCTTAATTACTAGTAGTAGTTTGTTTATTTATAAGGCGCCACAAAGTGTCCGCAGCGCCGTACATAGTAAACAAAAAACTAATTACAAGGTAACGTACAGGGTGTGTTGATAAAATACAGCATAAATAGGGGTATAGCTGGTAGAACTAAAATCAGCATCAGTTCAGAAGTAGGTGTGGAAATTGTCGAGGAGACTGAAGATGAAGTAGAGGAAGGGACGAACAGTGTAGGAGCGCAGGTGAAGAGTTAGGGTGAGTAAGTTAAGAAGGAGGGCCCTACTCATAAGAGTTAACAGACTAAAAGGAGGTAGGTGGACGAACGAAAAACAATAGAATAAGTAGGCTAGTGGGTTTTGAGGGAGCGCTTGAAGGAGGTAAGGGAATCAGAAAGCCTGATGAATGTTTGGAGGTTGTTCCAGTGCAGGGGGGGCAGCGCGAGAGAAGTCTTGGACACGGGTGTGGGAGGAGGTGATTAGGTGAGAGGTCAGGCGGTGGTCGGCGGTGGAGCGAAGAGGACGGGAGGGAGTGTGGATAGAGATCAGTGAAGAGATGTAAGGAGCGGTGGAGGAGGAGAGAGCCTTGTAGGTGGTGGTGAGGAGTTTAAAGAGAACTCGGAAAGGAATGGGGATCCAGTGAAGAGATAGACAGAGGGGGGAGGCGGAGGTAGAGCATCGGGAGAGGAATATGAGCCTAGCAGCGGTGTTAAGAATGGATTGGAGAGGGGCGAGGCGGGCGAGTGATAGCCCGGAGAGAAGGATTTTGCAGTAGTCAAGGCGGGAAATGACACGAGAGTGAATGAGAATTTTGGTTGCGTCAGTGGAGAGGAATGGTCTGATGCGCGAGATGTTGTGGAGGTGAAAGCGGCAAGACTGTGAGAGAGCACGAATGTGGGGGACGAAAGAGAGGGAGGAGTCAATGATGACACTGAGGCAGCGCGTTTGGTCGGTGGAGGTGATCTCAGTTTCACCAATGCTGATGGAGATAGTGGGATACCCCTATAATACCAAATTATTTGGACTCACCATTGCTCTTCCTGAATTCTTCAGTAAGGAACTGGGCTTCTTCTTGGATTCTTTCTTCAATGCTTCTTTTGCCCATTCCAAAATTTCTTAACGTCATAAGAGAGAAGCGACGTAGCTGTTTCCATCGTTCACCGTTGCTAGCGACCACCCCTGAAAATAGTGTAAAAGAATATCATGTGTACATGATTAATCCTAGCCTGCAAATGGTAACCTAAGATTTTGCTGGGTATACATTAGGATGACTTCTCCCTTCAAAGGAGTCACTCACGATCTCCCTTGAGCTGCCCCCTTGAGCCTTTTTCATCTGATATATCGCATGGGATTCCAGCCAAGCCTGCCCAATGTGACTCACAGGCTCCTGTATGATGCACACGTGACCATGCTTTGCATCGGACCTGCTGTCATTCACATGCAATTTGGGCTCTTTTCCTGTGATTGATCACTGCAATCGCAGAAAATGAGCCCAAACTGCATGCGAATTACCTAGTGTATGGGGGCTTTTTGGTTTGTGTGGATGGAAATTCTGCATTGTTTTACAGAGGCTAATGAGAACATAATTGGGTCCTTTTTTGCAAAGTTGATGAATTATCGCTGCACAATTAATTACAAAATGATGGATCAAATTTGCTTGTAGGCCATTTTCTTGTAGGCGCATGTATGACCCTTTAAACTGCAGTTGTATTATGAGACTTCTGCCTAAGGCCATGCGAGGAGAGCAGCCATGCGGATTTGTTTGCACATCGACCTGGCATTGTTGGGGGCATGTCTGGACCGTTTTGCATAACGGGCTGCAGTGGCTGCATGATGTCACAGACATCTGCTGCCACCCAAACCATGGCTTTGCAGTTCATCTGTGCAGGCAGTGGAGTAACCCTTTACATGCTGACCCTGCGCTGTATATTAGCGATGCAATTGCAGGGGGTGACCCAGCATGACCTTGTCCTGTCCTAGCAAGCAGGTAAACGCTGCCCCGCTGCGCGCCCCCCACCCAGTCAGCCAAATCCCCTTGTTACTCTACGAGCAGATGTGTACACTCTTACACACCTGCTCACAAGTGCCCACACAGAGGAAAAAAAAAATCATTCAACGTTTGCTCACTGTTCGCCGTGAAAAGTAAGTCAGGATTTATTTCTCGGTTGATCCTTTCCATCGAATCGGAGGCGGGTGAAAAATTCACAGAAGGCGCTTGCTTATGGGGGTTTGCATATGTGCATTATCACCTATGCCCATGGGCAGACCTCCATCATCGGAGACGGGTGCCGAATTTAGACCTGTGCAAAGAGGCTTGAATCGGTCCCTAAGTGAGAGGGTCAAAGTTAAATAAAGCATGTGTGGTTACACATGGATTTCTTAAGTCGTTCGGTAGCAACATGGAGGCGAGGAGCGGGGCTATAGCTGTAAGGTCAGAACCCTCATTAAAAGGAAAAATATAACAAAGGGGGAAATTTACTAAGATGGGAGTTCTAGCTCACATGGGAAGTTGCTTTCGGGTAACCAATCAGAATATACTCATTTATTTAGCACCTTCTGGAAGATAAATAGTATTTTTCTACAGTATTTTTCCCTTATTTAGAAAGTTCTCAGATATATTCATGGGAAAATATAGTATATACAACATTCGTAATGGGTCACAATATAATATAAAGAATATGAGAAATATGTTTTCAATGAATAAGCTTGCATGGAATTTCAGACATTTGTAGAGACGCCTATTAATATTCAGCAACAATACTGTGAATTAGGATCAACTCTCTTTTCATATAACCATTGAACGCAATTTGTATGTATATCTTTGAAAATGTCCCCCATACTGTAGTGTGGATATGGTAATAGAGGGAAATGTGGGTGTGGAATGCTGGTTCAAACAGATTAAGGTTTGTGTTCACATGGTGTCAGTTTTACTTTTGAAGTATATGGTTAAGCCATAAGTAGTAAGGGAAGGAAGGTGGGAAGGGGCTGGCGGTGTCAGATAAGCAGTTTGAGTTGAAAGACTTGACAGGGATCTGTTTAATACATGGTTATAGCGTATTAGGGCCTTAAAGAAGACTCAGAACAGATAGGTCCATTTAGATAGAAGACATGATAACTAATTTGTAATAAAGAACATCAGCTTTGTTGCAAAATGTTCTTTGCTTGTGTTGCGGGGGACAGGAGCAATAATGCTGCATCCAGAGCCGGCCCTAGGCATAGGCGAACTAGGCAAATACTGAAGGCATTTTGGAAAGGCTAGGGGCACACTAAGCCTAAATCATAATAATTATTGTGTGGCCACACCCTTTCCCAGCAATAACAGCCTTTTGGCTCGAACACCTTCAGCACGCACTCTTTCTATTAAAATATGGGGGCAGGGGCGTAACAAGAACATTGTGGGCCCCATAGCAAAATCTTGTGAGGGCCCCCCCATCATTGGCACTATAGTGCCCCTTAAAGGGCAGAATAAAGAGAGAAACACAAAGAGGGTGTTGGGGAAAGGGAGAGAGGAAAACAGAAGGGAATGATGGGTGGTCACGAAAGAAAGAGAGACAGAGTACTTCATATAAAAAGAGGGAGGAGCATAAGAGGTAGAAAAAGAGAGGAAAGAAACTGGGGAGGGGAAAAAGAAACGAGGAGAAAGGGATGGCAGAGAGAGAAAAAGGAGAGCAAGCAGGGGAGAGGGAGCATAGAAAGTAGAAAAAGAGTTGAAAGAGCAGGGAGCACAGGGGAAAGAGAGTGGGGAGGAAGGGGTTGGGGGGAGCATGGGAGGGAGAAAAAGAGGAGAGAGATCGCAGTAGGGAAAAAAGAAAGGAAAGGAAACAGGGAGAGCTAAGCACCTTGTACAGTGCTCCCTAATTTACCCCCTCCGCACAGCCCCCATCACTGCAGTAAGAGCTATACACAATGCTGTCAGGTATATAAACCAAGTGCCCGCTCCTATGCTCACCGCTGCTGCTGCCATAGTACGTTCTTCTCCCTGCATACGCCAGGCCTCTATCCTATGCTGTACAGGTGGCACCGCTGGGCCTCCTCGGTGACTTGTTCCGTTGTTCACTGCTGCTGCCACCAGATTACCTTCTCCCTGCGTATAGGCAGCAATGCGTACAGACGCTGCCGCTGTGCCTCTGTTGCCCGCTGTACTATACATGAGGCGCTTCTTTCCTCACAGCTCCCTGCGACTTGCACACCGCTGCTGCCACCGGACAAACCTCTCCCTTTGTACAGGCAGTTATGCGTACAGGACAGGTGCTGCCTCTGTCCTCCATTGTACTGTAAAGGCGGCGCCACTGGTCCTCCTGCTCCCCGCTCCTTGCACACGGCTACTGCCTCCAGACCTCCTGCTCCCCGCTGTACATGGGGAGCAGAGTGTGAAAAAAAAACTACAAGAGGGTGCAGGGGAGTGCCTGCCGGGCCCCCCAAGCCCCCGGGCCCCATAGCAGGTGCACCCCCTGCACCCTGGGTAGTTACGCCACTGTATGGGGGTGCCAATGCTCTTGCTGGCATGGCACCAAAATTAGGAATTCAATGGGATTTCAATGGGGTATTGTTGGCTGCTGTGATCTGTGCTGCTGGGTGGTGGGTGCCAGGTCAGAACCAAAAGGTGTGGTGGTGCTAGGAGGCACTAGACCAAATTTTTTTCAAGGGTATTAAATTGGTTAGGGACGGCTCTGACTGCGTCACACTGGCCAATATATTTGGCTATTCAACAGAATGTTCACTTTATTGTGGGCACGTCAGTGGGTGTTTGCCAGCCATACTGTATGTCTGTGAACAATATTATCAACAGACCTATCACGTAGGCTCTGCAACACAGCCAATGGCCGATATATCTGTCTATTTGTGCAAAGGCTGCCAGTAACTCAGAGAGGCACAACTGGGCGGGCACATGTAAATGTTACTTCAGTCAGAACACATCACACCAACTATTGGTAACTGTGTATGCACATGGTAACTTAGTGTGTAACCAGTTTAGGGATATGTCGAATTTGAGATGATTGGAGATGATGTGTGGTGGCTGAAGCTGCCATATCTAGGGCCATGGGCCCTTCAACTGTTTGACTCGGTATGCTGTGAAGCTTGCCGAGTCCTAAAGGAGGCCCCACCACCACCCACCTAATCGCCACCCTCTGCCGTCACCGTATCCTCTCGGAACCATGCGAGGGAATGTGTCACCGACCATCGAATGATTTCTCCAGGGCATGCAAATATATTTCAGTGGAAACTGAGTTATATTTGCAAGTTTCCAACCTAATACAGGCTGGGCGGCTGAGTCATGTGATGTCAGCCACCCACCCCTGGCACACCTCCTCCAGCCCGCAATCCCATGGGAACACCCAGAGGTTTTATGGGGACGCCCATAAAACGCTGGGCATTCCCATTGGCGCGACCCAGGCCCACCGCCCCACGTCCACATTGCTCCGTGCAAATGGGCTGACGACTATGTGAGTCTACTCGCCAAGAGAGCCGGCACATGCGCATAAATCCTTATGCACATTCAAAGAAACAAAACAAAAGCGAAGGAACCAGAATGACCCCCATGGAGTAATATAAATAGACTCTTGCAATACTGTAGGTCAGGATTGGGAGAGATCAGTATACATAGAATGATTCTAAGAAGATAATGAATTTAGAATATACTGCTAGGGTAACAGCTATTATTAAACAATAGCCAAGTTAACATGAAAATGATATCAAGGCCAACATTCTGAATATGAGTCATGTGACGTCCATTACTGTTCTAGCTGTAGCCTTACCGTGGCCGCCACCACTTATCCTGTCCAGCAGAGGCATGTGACCCCTGGCACCAAACTCTTCCCCATATTCAATGAGAGCCTCCTTCACGGCGTCACAGCTGCAGAGCACCACGACCGGTTCCATTCCCATGTAGATGGTATATACCGGACCATACTTTTCACTGAGCTATAAGGACAGTATTTAATACAGTTTACAAATTAGTCCTTCATAAGACTTCAGTACAGGTATTTATACATAGAAGTGTTAATATAATAAATTAATTAGTGTTTGAATTCTGGCCATTGAACATGGTTCTTTCATCAGTTTCAGCAGCTTGGTGCCAAGTAAAAGAGAATGGAAATTGCATGGCACACAGTACATATGCTTAAATGGAAAGTGGCAGATTCAATGATAGGCTTTGTAACTAAATATGGGAGTGCAAGGAATCACAGACTGGGTGAGGATCCATCATGCTGACAGCTCTTTTGGGGTTATTTTGGTTCACTCTTTCTGACAAAATCCTTCTTAGATGGACAAAACCATGTGCACTGCAGGGGGGCAGATGTAAAATGTGCAGAGAGAATTAGATTTGGGTGAGTTATTTTGTTTCTGTGCAGGGTAAATACTGGCTGCTTTATTTTTACACTGCAATATAGATCTCACTTTGAAGTAAAACCCTACCCAAATCTAATTATCTCTGCACAAGTAACATCTGCCCCACCTGCAGTGCACATGGTTTTGTCCATCTAAGAAGATTTTTGTCAGAAAGAGTGAACCAAAATAACCCCCTTTGTGTTATCTCATATCTATGCCAAGCATCTAAGTGTCTGGTCCCCCATGGGACTATTGCAAAGCTATAAGTCACATCCTACAAACAGCGATGTCACTGCAGGGGTGCGGGTTGCCTGCACCCGGGTATCACCCCCTAAGGGGTGAAACCAAAATGCTGTCTCCTACTCAGTGACAGAAGCTGGGTTCTGTAAATAACATCTCTGGTATCCCTGGAGTGATGAAAAATGGTGTTTAGGATCCAAGGGGGTTATTCAGACCTGATCTCTAGGCTGCAGAGCCAGAGTGAAATCCTGCCCTGTGCAAGGATGCTAAAATATCATAGCAATTCATGCAAATCCATTCGCAATCGAATTCCAGTGTGTGCAGTCTGTGCGTAGCCCAGGACCTAGTCAGCATCTGCGATGAACACCGTCTGATGGAGGTCGGAGCTGACACCACACACCCTCCCTGAAAATGCTTGGCCACACCTGCATTTTCCCTGACACTCCCAGAAGACACCCACAAGTCCTGTCAATCAATTTGCAAATGGCCAGTGATTAAAAAAAAAAAAAGATGCTGAATATTATCGCAGGATGACCTCAAGCATGCTAGCAGCGATCTATATGCATGTACAGTCAATGGATAATCGTCCGGCCTGCGATTTCACAGCTGTCTGGGCAGGTCTGAATAATCCCCCTCCAAAGCCATGCTCCCTCCTGTGAAGCTTTGCCCCTCCACAAGCCACACCCACGTTTTCCCAGCCTACATAGATACAGTACTTCACAGCCTCATCTGGTGTCAAACTTGAAGTGTCACCCCTGCCTAGAAACATGTCCTGCGAGGGGGTGGATTAAAAGATCAAAGGATCATATGCAGTTAGTAGGTCGACAAAAGATTGTTGACAGTCATTTGGTCGACAGGATCAACAGGTCAACCTTTTGTACCAGTTGACATATTGACTGCCTTGTCTATCTCCTATTTTCAGAGGCAGGTATAGGGGATGCAGTCAAAATACCGACAACCATTGACCGACGGTCAAAATCCCGACAAGGTCAAAATCCCAACATTTAAAATCCCGACAAGGTCAAAATACCGACATATAGAATGTAGACAGGTTGCGAGGTCGACATTGGGTTTTTTCACTGTTTTTTTTGACCCGACATCCTACCATCCACTAGGGCGTGGTGGGAGAATAAGATAGTGTTCCAAGCGCAGCGAGGCACCGTGCGCAAAGCATTGCGAGCGAAGTGAGCGATGCGAGGGGCTACGGTTGACTTCAAACTGTGTCCTTGTCGACTGTGTCAACATTCGGGTAAAACAAACAGTGAAAAAAAAAACGAAAATCATGTTGACTTTTTCTCCTGTCTACATTCTATATGTCGGTATTTTGACCTTGTCGGGAATTTAAATGTCGGTATTTTGACCTTGTCAGGATTTTGACCGTCGGTCAATAGCTATCCGTATTTTGACCGTCAGGATTTCATACCGAATCCAGGTACACGGTTGGCTCAGGTTCAATGTCAGCAACAGTGATGTAAGCATGTACAGTAAGAATGGATAGAAGAAAAGGTGGAACAGATAAATACCATAAATAAATATTATATAAAAAGCAGCTTTTATGGTCATTAGCAAATATCACAGAATGTAAAAGTAAAATACCTGTTATACTGTACATGGTGATAAGACGTACAGTACATCCAATCCCCCCCCCCCCCCCCCCAGGTATAATAAGACATTAGAGAGTTAATTAAATAATATTAAATAAAGATGGAGTTTATTTGTTGTTAATGTGCTAATCTTGTAGATCCGTCTCAGTAAAACTACTCCTTTCAGGAACAGCAGGAAATATGTGACAGATAAGAGGGTGTAGGATGTAGGTTCCATAATGCAATATGCAATTGTGTAATCTATTGTGTGGCCTCTGAATTAAAAACAAAACAAGAGTTAACAGGATATTCAGGTTGAGTACCGCTTATCCAAATATCTGTTATCCAAATTATTCCAAAAACCATAGTTTCAGGAATGTACCAGGGACATCTGTAACTGGCACTAAATATGTGCTATGAACTGTGCCACCACTGATATTAATTATCATTACATGTATGAGTATATACATACAGTACACACTAGAACAGATATTGTAACTTCGCATTCTGTCAATTAAAGACAACATGTCCAGTAGATGCTTGGAAAAAAAAGCTTGTAGCCATAGGTACCTGTTACTTGTCTAAAGATATATTGTAGTCCCTTTACAAAGAATTGGTTAAATTGGCAGCACATATCAATTATTCATTGGGGTCATCAATAACATCCCTTCCAGATCACAAACACGGTTGGAGCAGGGATTGTGATTCTGGGTTGGACCCGCATCTGGAACTATCAGATGAAACCCGGCCGACCATTATACAGAGGGCAACCCAGCTTTATCCCTTCTTATAACCTGAGTGAAATTGGCGAGTTGGTCGACCCGGGATATCTGGTGTGGTGAGTTCACACCGCATATCGACCCAGGTCAACACATCACCAACCCAGGTCTGACCCGGGCTATTTTTGAGATTTGAAAGGGGTAAAAAAGGAGATTTTTTTTCCCCTACTAAACGTGGCTCAGTTACCTTTGCATTTATATATAAAATATTATGGAAATGTATTAAGCCTGGAAATTTGATAAATTGATATGTGATAACTAGAGACAGGATTATATGCATTTGCATATTTGCATATGCATTTGCATATTTTGCCCATTCTTACTGGTTATTGCATATTTTACCTAAAATCTAGTGATGGTGCATATTTTAGGCCCTGCCCCTTTCCACCCGCAAGTTACAGCACTGCTTTGCCCTGCTGCTGCTGGCCAGGTAGTGGTAGAGTGTGCAGGCTGGGGCAATATGTGCGCAGTGTGGTGAACATTGAATGTACGATATGTCTGACACTGCTCTACGCTGCCAATCCATGTTGATAAAAGTCAGTCGGGGTGGATGCTATTACGAAGCTCCCAAACCTTGGCCTGCCCCTGGCCTGGGACTTTACCCCAAGAGACAGACTTTTGCAGCAGAGGAGGTGGGCAGAAGGGTTGTGACATCACAAGGTGCGGAGGAAATGCTGTGTCACAGTGAGTATGCGGCGCAGGGAGGAAGCCTTCCACTGCGCCTCCCTCACACGAAATGCTGACATTTGATCCATCTTCGCTGGAGATGAGGGTCTGTGTAGTTGATGCAAGAAGAGCTTTGGATGCTGCAGTCTGCTGTAGCAGCCAGGAAGAAAAAAAGTTCTGTGTATAGCACTAGACATCTGCAGATGCTGTGGGCCTATTTTTGAGGTTTATTTGCAACTAATTGTATGCTGATTTTTTTTATAAATAAGTTAAAAATTACTTTTTTCATTATTTAATGTAGCATATTTGAACACTTTTCATGCATATTTTAAGTGTTTTTCATGCATATTTGCATGCATATTTCAAGCTTTTTATGTTGCATATAATCCTGTCTCTAGTGATAACGCACCAGCCAATCAACTCCTAACTCATTTTTAAAACACAGCTGATTGGCTGGTACGTTATCATCTTTCACTTTATCACCACTTTACCAGGCTTAATACATTTGCCCCATTGTGTAAATATATGAAATAAATATTACTATAAAATACAAGAAAAGTGGCGCTTGATTGATGAAAAAAGGGCCAATAAATTTATTAACAACAATTACAGGTCATAATACATTTAGGACATGTATAAAAATATTCTTAAATTGAGTTAAAAACAAAAATAAAATAAGATATAGATAAAACCCTGTGGTGATGGACTTTGACCGGAGATTTGCAGGGGGAAAATTGTGGAATAATAGTCTTGGCTGATATTCTGTGGGAATTGTGGCGGTGGAGAAGATTATTAAAGCATTTGTTATGCCCACTTGGATTTATAGTTACCCAGCACCGCTAGAGGATTTCAATCTCTTGGGATGGCATTGCAGCAATCGTCCTCAGAGGCTTATGGCGGTGAATCTGGTTGGTATATTGTAATCCAAGTGAGTAGAAGTAGCTGGGGTTTTTCTCCAATCCACTTAGCTAGTGGAGGGCCAAGATCAACCACAATGAGGGGCTTATACGGGAACAACAATTGGAAAGAGGTCCCCAAATCCTTGCTAATAGCAAATGCAGCAAATAGGTATGGTCCAAAAGCCTCTGACGCGTTTCGCTGTTTGGGGGGTACAGCTTTGTCAAAGGTATTAAATAAATATTACTATGCTGCCAAAGTGAACACTATATTGTAAAGTGGCTATACATTTAGAAGATTGCACTGTATGCTGCCATTACAGACTTCATTTTCTTAGAATTTTTTAATTTAATGTTTATTAACCCTGTGATTGCCAAGTGAATCCATAAAAATTTAAAGTGTTTGAAAACTGAAAAGCAAATATTTGTATTCATCATTATGACCTGAAAAGGTTACTTTTATACAGTATAGGAAATATAATCTTGTTTTAACATTACATTTCTATTAGATTTTATATACATATTTTTTTTTAAATTTCAATAGTGAAATGGCCATTGCTATTTTTATATATGCTGCAGGGTTTATTTTATTTGTTTTCCGTATCTACTCATTTCTAACCCAATACATTTCCGATGCTGCAGCTGACATACTGCCTTTGTTCCTGTACACATTCTGAATGTCAAGAAGCCCTCCCAGTAGCGGGACTCTGATATCCATAATTACTGGATTTGGGCATGGATCAAAGGGTGGACAGTAATTAGGCGGACAGTGTCTAGGTTGACCTCAAAAGGTCAATGTGTGAAAAATTCAGCAGGGCCCTCTTACTTCCAAATCTGTCTGTTGTTATCCAGTTTGTTTTATCACTGTCTACAATTGTAAAGTGCAATGGAATCTTCTGCGCTATATAAGAAACTGTAAGTAAGAAACTGTATATAACAGTGGGCCTTATTCTGGTCTGTGCGGCCGGAGCCGAATATGCGGCCAGGACCGTGCGTCCTAAACCCCGCCTTCCGTACGGATCGCTCACTCCGTCCGAATGCGGTAAGCCGCTGACCGCACGGAGCACGAGTGGATTTCTCATGTATACACCTCCTCCATCTCTGGGAACCTCCCCCATCATTCGATGGTCGCAGACCATCGAATGCAGGAACGAGTGGTCAGGTAGCTCTCGCGAGCTCAGACCACTCGGGCATTTCTCCGTGCAAAAGCAGGGATCTGGGCGGGCAGCTGACATCCGGCAATGTCATATGTCCGCCCCCTACACGTGCGTCACGGCCTCATTACCATACGTACGCCCAGCGTTTTCATGGGAACGCCCATGAAACGCGGGGCGTATGCATATGTTAATGAGGCCAAACAGCCATTCACGCCCCTCTCCTCCCCCTGTTCGTAGTGTAAACAATTCATGCGGAATTTGGACGTATGTCCCTTTCGCACATGCGCAGATATGCCTCTGCACATGCGCAGACACAAAACATCGGCGGAACGAACGCACGCAGACATATCCGCACCAACCAGAATAAGGGCCAGTGAAATGAGCAGATTTAACCTTTTGCAAAAAACTTTTTTGCAATTCAGTCTGGTTTAAATGTTTAAATTAATTGTAATTTTTATTAATTAAAAAATGGTCTACATTGAATGTGGATCGATGTTAATGTTCTTATTTTAAAGTGGCTCACCATTGGATTTGCTACTAGCGCTAGGGCTATTGAGCCTGACTAGACATTGGACCTAAAAGGGTTACTGTTTACAATAGATCTTAATTGGTGTAATTTTCACCAAACCATAGTAATCAATCGCTTTATTTCATTATCAAGCATGTAGTACATAATTCAGATCAATTAGTAATATATTGTAATTGTTGCACCTACATGTAATGTTAGTAAGCCAGTCCTATTGTCTTACACACGTCACATAACCCCAATACTCAGTTAGGGGGGTATTCAATATGTGCAGTTATTTCCTGACAGGGGAATTATCAGCACACACCTATTCAATGCTGCCGTTACCGACAGCATTGAGGGCTGTTAGATCCATCTTTTTTTTTTAATGGTGGATCTGTTTTGTCAGTAACAGCCATGGAATGTCAAATTCAATCGGCTTCTGTTTTCGATGATCCACGGATTTTCCGACACTTGACAGCTGGAACATTGAATTCCGACTGTCGAGTTACTGTTGGATCAAACAAAACAGCCCCAGATTCCGACTGTAGGAAGTTCAGACAGTCAGAATCCCATATTAAATACCCCCCATAATCTATTCAACACAGCTGATTAATAACACCATCAATCTGCATTTAATATACGTACCTTATTGAGTGATTTAAAGACCTCTTTGCCATTGAGTTGCAGAATGTTGCCCAGGATGGGCAGTGGAGATGGACCTGGGGGTAGTTTGCTATTTATCTTCTGTTTTCTAGATACTGTTATGCTTAAAATTAAGAAGACTACACAGGCAATAAGTAACAGAGTGGTTATTCCGAATATCTCCATTCTGACCCTGTACTCTCTCCTACATTGAAACTAATATGATGCTATCCAGTCATATTTATACAGTGAAATACTTGATACCAGGTTACATAATACTAAGCTGTTTACCTCCCTAGCCGGTTAACTCAGTGCTTTGTGTTCTGAGAACTGTGATGAGTGTGAGAAGAGCGGCGCAACTGTGACTCACATTCCGTAACTAAAGGGGATTAAGGAAAACTTATTTAACATTACTACATTTGCTATAATTGAAATTTAAATTATGTTCCCCTATATTAACCTCATTACATGATGTTACACTCCGTTGACATGCACAGTGCATCATTCAAGGTATCTGGTTGCTTATAGCTTGACAAAATTGTCGATGGAATATTTATTTTAGCAACTTTGTGGATAGAATTGTCCCCACCATATACAGTAGCTAGGCCAATGTTCCTATTTAGGTAATGTGCCATTTTTAAAGGAATGTCTTGTTAATGTCTTAGTACAGTATATTCAAAGGAATTGCATATAGAATTTATTTTTATTGGACTGGAAAATAATATTGTTCATTTTATAAATATTAATAAGGAAAAATAGACACAAGTAGGAAAAGATGATCCATTTGATAAATACCTGTATTGCTTTATGCAATGTGCGCTATATCAAATACTTATCCAAATATGTAAAATGTAGTTATGTGCAGAGATGTATCAACTAGGAACAGACTTGTAGTAGAGCATGTTTTGTTCCCAAGCAATATGTTATTGATCTAGAGTATGGGATCAGAAACATTCCCGCTTTACTGCACGTGACTTTCCCCATCCCGTAGTTTAGGCATTTTTTATTCAATTACAATCGCCGAGTCCGTGGGAGGCAGGGTCTGCTGCCTCATGCGGGAGTCAGGGTCTGTGGGAGCTGGGCGCTGTTGCCTCTAGCAGGAGCCGGGGTTCTGTTGCCTCTCATGGTACCCACTTAGAGCCAAATGTAATAGAGCGTGGGAATCAGAAAGTGACGGATTTTGGGAGAATTTTTCAATTTCTTGAAAGCAGCACTCAATTTCATGGCAAATGTTTTTTTTCTAGTGTTATTGATTGCTGCTTTAAAAAAATGGGAAAACTCTTAAGATCTCCCATTTTCTGATTCTCACACTCTTTTATATTTGGTCCTTAGTGTTATCAACTGGGGACATGGTATTGTGCAGTGCCACTCCCCCAGCTGGCACAGAAAAGCAGCTTTCAGAACATCTCAACCATATGATTGAGATAGATCTCCACTGCACTTGAAGAAGGAGAGGGGAATCAGGCCTTGTACAGTGCATGCTTAAATGAGACACAATCAATGACCTAACCTGATTGTCAATTAATAATAAAATGTGGTTGGGTGCACCCAGCAGTCAGAAATGCAAAGAAAATAGAACCAGTAAGTTGTTTGGTTTTTCAGATCTCCATGAAGATTCAGTGCTCTAAATGGTGGCTAACATTATCTTTGGAGTGATTCTCTCTTTATGGACACAAACAGCATGTTTTTGTATACGGAACATTCACAGATACCAATTTCCTCTGTTTTGTGCATGTCCGTGCTATGTTGAGTCGTGCGGAATTGTTTTACTGTGAAATTGGTCATTTTGGGTCTGCAACAAGGAGAGCCAATGAAACTGCCCTAACTTGTGGGAGTTTCATGAGAGTTCCATGTGAGTGCTATAGACTTATTCCAAAAGCTGTGTGCGATTCTGAGTCATGGATATGGAGTAGTTAAGCCTATCTCTGATGGATCTCATGCCCTTACAGTGACACGAGGATGGTGCCAATACCAATGAAGACCATTGCAATGACTGGCATAAAATCAATAGGCAGTATGTCTTTACTGCTTGCAGACTACAAAAACCTTTGCACAATCCCTATGGATTCTTGAGTTAGCATAAGGTAGTAAACCAGTCTTCTGAATCTTCCCGCAACTACACCCACTTTGTGTAAAACTCAAAATAAATCCCTTAGTGTTACCACCAGTCCTGCTTTTTCCAACCTTCAAATGCTCTCTGAAAACTGCCCTCTGTGCAGTCTGTTCTACTTTTATGTGCCCCCAATATAACTGGGAGACACCTGTTACTAATACTCGTTCTCAGGGGTTAAAGTGAGGGTGAACAGGGTGGAACTGAGTTCTATCACCTCTAATGGTGAGGGGGAACATTTTAACCTCCACATTGGCCCTGCATAGTAACTCTCACAGAAAAGCATTCGGTACTCTTTACCTGGAACGGCGCCCACGATTTTGATCGTGGGCATCGTTAGTAAAAAATCGCATAGGGAACAATGTTAAATGTCCCAATTGACCCGATTTTCCTGTTCAATGTCTCAATTGACCCGATTTTTCCATAGGAAACAATGTTAAATGGCCCACAGAGGCCAAATAGGCACCCTGAAGTGTGAAATGGCCCCCACAATTGTTAACGCCACCCCACGATCAACGTCAACCCGAAGAGTGGCGAGCGGCGGCGGTACGCGTCCTACGACCTTTTCATACCCCCACTATCCACGTCGGCGTGGAGTTGAGAATAGAAAGTGTGGCGAGCGCAGCGAGCCACCGAGCCCGAAGCGTGGCGAGCGGATGCGGACAGCTGTGAAGCCCGCGAGGGGACGCGGATACCTGTGAAGGTATCCGCGTCCGCTCGCCACACTTTCTATTCTCAACTCCACGCCGACGTGGATAGTGGGGGTATGAAAAAGTAGTAGGATGCGTACCGCCGCCCCTCGCGGGCTCGCTGCGCTCGCCACGCTTCGGGTTCACGTTGATCGTGGGGTGGCGTTAACAATTGTGGGGGCCATTTCACACTTCAGGGTGCCTATTTGGCCTCTGTGGCCCATTTAACATTATTTCCTATGGAAAAATCGGGTCAATTGAGGCATTGAACAGGAAAATCGGGTCAATTGAGACATTTAACATTGTTCCCTATGGGAAAACGCGGGCATCGCGTTGGTCGCATCACACCCGATTTTTTAGTGCATGCAATGCCCGCGATGACCGCGATGGTCGCCCTTCTAGGTAAAGAGTACCAAGCATTCTAGTTTGCAGGGGGAGGCCAAAAACGCCACCACTTTCCCTGTCTCTACCTAATGGAGGGAGGGGAGGGCAGGGGCGTAGCGAGGGCGTAGCGGAGCACAAGCTCCGGCGCCGGAAGATATAAGGGCGCCGGAGCTGTGCCGGCACCGCCAGCTTGCCCGCTCCCTTGCACGCTCGTCTGCCCACTCCCCTGCCTGCTCTCGGCTCCCTGCTATGTCCGGGAGACGTGCTGCTATTTAAAAATCATGTCTCCCACTGGACCGCTAGCCAATAGGTGCCTGCGGTCCAGCAGATAATAACTGGTGGCTGCTCGAGCGCCTATTGGCTAGCGCGGTCCAGCAGGAGATGTGAATTTTAAATAGCAGCACGTCTCCCGGACACAGCGGAGAACCAGGAGCGGGCAGGCCATGCGACAGGGAGGAGGGAGGCGGGTGACTACCCTGCAATCTCTATCCCCGCACAGGGAAACCCTGCAGGGAGCGGCAGCGTATCACCCTAATACTATTCTTGAGCAATTCACCAATGTGTAAAATTCATTATTACCAGTACCTTCCCACTATGGCGTTACAGTAATCCCACATGGCAGTCAGATATTAGCAGTCTTTTCAGCAATTAGTTAATACGCACAAGCGTTTATGAAGTTGTAACTGCTTTACTAGTTGGGAGAGTGAAGCATCAATCACTTGAGAAAGCAACTTTTTGCAGTAATAAAATTGGACATGTTTGCTTGTATTAGCCCTCACCTATATTGTGCCACCCGATATTAGTATTTGTACGGCGGTCCCCACATTATAAGGGACCACGATTACTGCAACCACTACTTAAATGAAGCTGTAAGCAACTACACATTTATTCTTTGTGAGCTAAGTAACAGATTAGCTCTTTGACCGACACTCTCTTGATACAACACTAAGTTAACCATTCAACAGACATCTATTCTGCAGGACTGTTTATTTGGAATCAATACACACAGACTTCCCACTAGGGAATAATAATCCATATTATCCCACAGATATCAGTGAAGGGGCCCCATGATTTCTGATGTCAGCACTGGGAGCGGGTGGGGGAACTGCGGGCAGGGGGGCTGGCGGTGCATTGAATTGAAAATAACGTCGGGGAGCCTGGAGCCGGCTGCTGCACAGTTCTGTCCCCCTTGGCAATGAGCAAATTCAGTCCCCCTTGGCATCGAGCATGACGCCCCTGGCATCGAGCATGTAGGTAAGTGGCACTTATGTGTCAAATGTGTAATGGGCATTACGTTTTGTTATATAGTATGTAATGGGCATTACGGTATGTTATATAGTATGTAATGGGCATTATGGTGTGTTATATAGTATGTAATGGGCATTACGGTGTGTAATATAGTATGTAATGGGAATTACAGTGTGTTATATAGTATGTAATGGGCACCACGGTGTGTTATATAGTATGTAATGGGCATTACGCTATGTTATATAGTATGTAATGGGCATTACGCTATGTTATATAGTATGTAATGGGCATTACGGTGTGTTATATAGTATGCGATGGGCATTAAGGTGTGTTATATAGTATGTAATGGGCATTACGGTGTGTTCTATAGTATGCGATGGGCATTACAGTGTGTTATATAGTATGTAATGGGCATTGCATTGTTATATAGTATGTAATGGGTATTACGGTATTTTATATAGTATGTAATGGGCATTACGGTATGTTATATAGTATGCGATGGGCATTACGGTGTGTTATATAGTATGTGATGGGCATTACGGTGTGTTATATAGTATGCAATGGGCATGACGGTGTGTTATACAGTATGTAATGGGCATTACGGTGTGTTATATAGTATGTAATGGTCATCACGGTGTGTTATATAGTATGTAATGGGCATTACGGTGTGTTATATAGTATGTAATGGGCATTACGGTGTGTTATATAGTATGCGATGGGCATTACGGTGTGTTATATAGTATGTGATGGGCATTACAGTGTGTTATATAGTATGCAATGGGCATTACAGTGTGTTATATAGTATGCGATGGGCATTACAGTGTGTTATATAGTATGCGAGGGGCATAACGCTGTGTTATATAGTAAGTGATTGGCATTGCGTTGTGTTATATAGTATGCGAGGGGCATAACGGTGTGTGTTATATAGTATGCTATGGGCATGACAGGGTATTGTCAACTCGCTGTGACCATTCTCCCCCATCCCCTTCCCTTCAAATAACACTCCACTCCTTCATGTTGGATGAAATTGGCCACAGCAGCCATCTTTATTAAACAATAACAGTTTTTTACAACAATAATCCCCACATTACCCGACAAAGGTGATCCTCGAGGCCCAAAACCCTAAAACCAGCATACATATCCGAGCACTCTCCCTCACGCTTTTACCCCCAGCCGATGACACTGGCTCGAGGGCACCGATCTGCAAAGACCCAGTGCTCATTATCTATATATATATATATATAGCCTCACCCCGAGGAGTCCAGCCCCCGCCATGGGGCCCTCCCCTCCACAAAGCCAAGCCTCCTTGACCACCAACCTCGAGGATCCCCTCCGCCCTGGCCACCATGACAGAAATTAAAACCTACCCTAATGACTAACCTTATCTAACATACAGCCCTGCTAACCTTAAACTATAGGGAGGGTGGGTGGGAGCTTTTGATCCCAGACAAAATGTCTGCCCAGGGCTACGTGACCCCCTCAATATATACCACCTCACCACCCTGTTAAGCCCCGCCCCCACCTTGTCATCACCCAGATACCCCCCAACTCCTATTACCCAATTATTCCTAAGCTCCTTCCACCCCCTGTCAAGAGGGCCTCCCCCTAGGCTCCGCCTCAGTCCGGCCCCATACATGACAGGGTATTGTCAACTCGCTGTGACCATTCTCCCCCATCCCCTTCCCTTCAAATAACACTCCACTCCTTCATGTTGGATGAAATTGGCCACAGCAGCCATCTTTATTAAACAATAACAGTTTTTTACAACAATAATCCCCACATTACCCGACAAAGGTGACCCTCGAGGCCCAAAACCCTAAAACCAGCATACATATCCGAGCACTCTCCCTCACGCTTTTACCCCCAGCCGATGACACTGGCTCGAGGGCACCGATCTGCAAAGACCCAGTGCTCATTATCTATATATATATATATATATATATATATATATATATATATAGCCTCACCCCGAGGAGTCCAGCCCCCGCCATGGGGCCCTCCCCTCCACAAAGCCAAGCCTCCTTGACCACCAACCTCGAGGATCCCCTCCGCCACAACGCATGGGGTTAACCCCTTAACCCCCTGCGTACCCGCCACAAAGCCACAGCAACTTCTACCCCGTCTTGTATCGCCAGAGACCATAGATCCATGCCCACCGCGTTCAGGTGGACCCCATCTCCCCTCCAAAATGCGCCAGTACCAGATTCCAGCTCCAAATGACGCACCATAACTCCACCATTCCTAGCCACAAATTTTCCAACAGCTCTGTTAACCTTTATCCTAGCTTTATTGATCCTTTCCACTGAACGCGCATCCCTCCAAAATTGCCGGGGCACTATATCAGACCAGACAGTAATCACATCTGGAAATAACGCCCAAAGGCGTAATAAATCAAACTTAATGTCGCGAATCAGTTCACGGAAAGGCCTAACCCCCAAATCATTACCCCCTATATGCAAAACTAAAATATCAGGAGGCCTATCCAGCCGAACAAAGCGATGAAACTCCGGCAACACCCCACTCCACACCATACCACGCTTTCCCAGCCAGCGGACTTCAAATTCCCGACTGTCCAACCCCAACCGTCGTCCGTTCGGTTTCATTCCAGCTCGAATGGCGCCCCAAAAAACATACGAATGTCCCATAATCCAGATGAGGCACGAAAGCTGCCCTAAACAACTAAGAAACAAAAACACGAAAAAACTCCCGGTCAGCAGCTCACAAAAGACATTACAACTTTTCCAACCTCACATAAGATTTGAACCGAGCCGAATCCCACCTCCCAATCTTCTTAATTAAGTCCTCCCCAAAACCCAAGCGTGCCGCCTCTGTCGCTGCCCCAATCCTAAAAGAGTGCCCTGCGTATTCCTCCTCTCTCAAGCCCAGCAACCGCAGACCCTTCCTAAACACACTAACAAACTGAAAACGAGACAAAAATGAACCATCGGCGTGTACCAACAATGGGTCCCTCAGCTGCCCCCCGGGAAACTTACACTCTCTAAAAACTCTAAGGCATTCCACCGGGCACATAGAAGAACCCCGTACCTCAAACAAAACCACCCGTTTTCCCCTACCCAATTGGTCTGTTTTTGAACGACTCAAAACAAATTCCACCCTATCCGAAAAGAAACCAACCTCCTCATATCTCAGGCCCCCCGGTACCGCGACACTCGGACTATCCAATTCCCCCACCCGCAATGCCCCAAAGAACGCTAGAGAAAAGGCCAATTGGAACAGCTTGATTTCATAAACCGACCGGCAGACCAACCCCAACTTGTCCCCCAACTCCTGCAATAGTTTGAAAGAAACCGGCCTCCTCTTATCCCGCACTGCATGACCCCTTCTCCATCCCTTCAGCGCCCGTGATACCAAGAAGCTCTTCGTGACATCTGGCTTTGCACAAGCCCGAAAACCAAACGCCAAGCCCGCCATGCACCGCCCAATTTTTGATACAGACCACCCCAGCTCTTTACAATGGCCAATGTATAGCAACACCCTGATCTCATCCTCTTCTTCCGGCAGGCAAACAGATCTACACCAATCATTCCAATGCTGCCACTCCTGACAGTATACCGACCACGTGCCGGAGGCAAGGGAATCCCTGATGAGCTGATCCGCTACTCTTCCAGCAGCTCCCAAAGGTGCCTCGGGCAATCGACCCCACTCTGATCCGCTCCCGGCGCCAGCTCCCTGAAGCGATCCCACTGCCAACGAGACAAAGAATCCGCTATACAGTTAGACACTCCTGGAACATGCCGTGCCACCACCCAAGCATTCAAGGCCAAACATTCTAGCACCAACCGTTGCAATAACTTAACCACAGGAGGAGAGGATGCCGACAAATGATTAACTGCCTCAACCACACTCATATTATCGCAATGGAAACAGATTTTCTTGTTCTGAAATAATGGCCCCCAAATCACCACCGATACCAGTATGGGAAACAATTCCAACAAAGCCAGATTACGAACCCAGCCCCGAAGGACCCATGGCTCCGGCCATTTTTCTGCACTCCAGTGACCCCAACAATAAGCCCCGTACCCAACGCTCCCGGCCGCGTCAGTGAACAGATCCATGTCAAATGCCACCACCGCGTCTGACATCCACAGGGCCCTGCCATTGAATGACTTCAAAAACTCCGCCCACACCTTCAAGTCATCGCGCAACTCCCTCCCTAACCTGATAAAATGATGAGGAGAAGTGATTCCGGCAGTCGCCCCTGCCAAACGTCTACTGAAAATCCGGCCCATTGGGATAATACGACAGGCAAAGTTCAATTTGCCTAACAAAGACTGCAGTTCCCTCAGCTTAATCTTCTTTAATCTCACCGCCCTCCCAACCTCCGCCTTCAGCGACTCTAATTTGTCTGCAGGTAAGCGACACTCCATCAACACAGTGTCAATAGTAATTCCCAGAAAGCTAATCACTGATGCCGGCCCTTCAGTTTTCTCAGGAGCCAAAGGCACCCCAAAATCGTCTGCCACCCGTTCTATAGTGCACAGCAACAATGCACAGACTTTGCCGTCCCCTGGGCCAATGCACAAAAAATCATCCAAATAGTGGATAATCGAACCACACCCGGACACGTCCCTAACTACCCATTCCAAAAAAAGAACTGAACGCCTCAAAATAGGCACACGACGGGGAGCACCCCATCGGTAGGCAACGGTCAACAAAGTAACCCCCCTCCCAAAAACAACCTAACAAACGAACACTCGATGGGTGAACCGGCAACAACCTAAAGGCCGCTTCTATGTCAGTCTTTGCCAAGAGGGCCCCCTGTCCAAAACGCTTCACCCACTGTACCGCCGCATCAAATGACGTATAAACCACTGAACAAATGTCAGGGTCAATACCATCATTGACCGACGCCCCCTTTGGAAATGCCAAGTGATGTATGAGGCGAAACTTATTCACCTCCTTTTTGGGTACTACCCCCAACGGTGAAACCACCAAATCAGCTATTGGCGGCGATGAAAAAGGACCCGACATTCGCCCCAAATGCACCTCTTTAGCCAATTTTTCCCCCACGACCTCTGGGTGCTCTCTGGCCGATTTCAAATTTCCCCTAAAAGCCCAGGTAGCCTCAACCTCCGAAGGGATTTTAAACCCATCCCGAAATCCCTCCTCCAAAAGCGCCGCCGCCTGTCTGTTCGGGTATCTATGCAGATACCCCAGCATCCTTTCCAGGCGTATTGGAGTCACCCCCTTTTGAAGTGGACTCCCGCGATTTTCCCCTAAAACACTTGTTTGCCCCATGGGTACCCCTGCAGGATGAGCACTCATGCTTAAACTTGCACTTCGCTCCAAAGCGACACGATCCTTCATTGAATGCAAAACATAGGCCCTTTTGCACAGCCGTGTTACTGACCCCCTCTCTTGCTCCCCCCCTGTCCCCCCGAAAGGGCTGCCCCAACCGATTAGGCGCTGTTACTTTTAGCCACAGCCCAATATCCTTATGGTCCCACCTGATATTCGGTCGCACCGCCTTCCGTTGCCTAAACTGCTCATCATAACGCAGCCAAGCCTGACCCCCATAAACCCTCTCTGCTTCCGCAATCGCATCCATATAGCAAAAAAGGGGTGAGCAATTCTCCGGCGCTTTCTCACCAATCACACTTGCCAGAATAGCAAAAGCCTGTAGCCAATTGGAAAACGTCCTTGGTATCAACCGATACCTCCGACGTTCCTCCTCCTCCTTCTTCTCTTCCTTACGCGGCCTGTCTAAATTGAAGCGCTCCAATGGGAGCAATGAAAAGATGTCCACATAATCCCCTTTCCAAATTTTATCTTTTACCTCCTGCTTCAGGTGGGCCCCTAGCGGCCCCTCAAAGCAGACATATACTTCACCCTTAGCAGAATCACTAACCCGTACTGTTTCCACCTCCGTTTCCCCACTAGCCTGTGCAGTACCCACACTGCCATTGCCCACAGCACTGCCTGGCGTAACCCACGCGCTCCCGGGCGACTGTCCTGCTCCTTGCCGCACCCTAGAAAACCACTCCGCAAAACCAGTAACCAACTCCATAACTCCCCTACTAGCCTCACTCTGCTGACCTACCCCCGCCCCCACCCCTGACTAACTGACAGGGGCGCAGAAGACATAGATTTAGACTCACCAGGCTGCCTGGGGGCTGTGAACCCAGCAGCCGCAGCTCCTGCTTCCTGACGTGCTCCCTCTCCTCCGGACGACCTGGGCACTTCTTCTGTTCTGGTCGGTCTGGGCGCCGCACGCACACCCGCCAGGGATCCCCCAGGTGCCGCACTGTGTGTTGGCTCTTCAGCGCTGTCCAAGCCAGCCGGCTGCCGCTCGCTCCCAGTGGCTCTCCCACCGCTTTCGCCACCGCCCTCTCGCCGGGCAGCTGTGTGGCCGACATCCTCCGCCGCGCCGGGACCCGGCGTCACTCCTGCTGCTTCTTCTTGCACGGGGAGGCGACCCCTCCCGCGCTGCAAACCCCGCCGTCCTGATGGATTCCTCCCAGACCGAACCTGACAGGAGGAAGGTGTCAGTCCCGCGGAACAGCCTGGAGGGTCCCGAATGGGGCTCCTAGACCAGCGCCGGGTTCTGGGGGTGAAGGAAGGGCTAAGGCGCTCCGGAGGCCGGGACCTCCGAGGCCGGGCGCCAGATGGGGCAGACGTGTTTGCGTCTGCTCCCAACCCCCGTATGAGGCCCGCTACCTGCTCCTGTAACCAGGCCGCTCCCTGCGTACCGGCCGCCTCTCTCAAGGAGGCCAGCGCTGCATCAATACCCGCCATGCTAGCCAGACAGGTGTCAGCAATGTCACAGGAACGCTCCAGCTTTTGATCCCAGACAAAATGTCTGCCCAGGGCTACGTGACCCCCTCAATATATACCACCTCACCACCCTGTTAAGACCCGCCCCCACCTTGTCATCACCCAGATACCCCCCAACCCCTATTACCCAATTATTCCTAAGCTCCTTCCACCCCCTGTCAAGAGGGCCTCCCCCTAGGCTCCGCCTCAGTCCGGCCCCATACATTACAGTGTGTTATATAGTATGAGAGGGGCATAACGGTGTGTTATATAGTATGCGATGGGCATTACAGTGTGTTATATAGTATGCGATGGGCATTATGGTGTGTGTGTGGTGTGTGTGTTGACCGCGACAAGGAGCTCACCGGAAAAACCAAGGGAGGAGGTATCTGCTTCTTCATAAATGAAGGGCGGTGCACCGACGTAAAAACTATGAGTAAATCAAGCAGCCCTCAACTGGAGACACTCATCATTAAATGCAACCCATTCTACTCCCCCCGGGAATTTGCCTCTATAGTCCTGGTGGGGGTGTATATACCTCCCCAAGGAAATGCGAAAGAAGCCCAACTCCAACTGGCCACCAGGATAACAGACACAGAACCCAATCATCCGGAAGCACTGCTTATAGTGATGGGCGACTTCAACAGTGCCAACCTGTCCCAAGAGCTACCGAAGTACAGACAGCAAGTCATACTGTATGCCACACCAGGGAAGGACATACCTTAGACCACTGCTACACCACTATCAAGTCTATTTACCGGGCTATCCCCCGGGCAGCTCTGGGCCTCTCTGACCATTGCATAGTCCACCTTCTTCCAACTTACACCCAGAAGCTAAGGTCAGCTAAACCAGTGGTCAGATCAGTCAAAAGTTGGACAAACGAGGCAAAAATGAAGCTTCAGGCCTGTCTCGAAAGCACAGACTGGGGAGTCTTTGAATCCTCCGCTACAAACCTAGACGATCTGACAACACAGTGACAGCCTACATCACCTTCTGTGAGGACCTGTGCGTGCCAATCAAAACAGCACGCACCTTCAACAACAACAAGCCATGGTTCAGCGGTCAACTCAGAAAGCTCCGTCGGGCAAAGGAAGAAGCCTATTGCAGTGGTGATATTGTCCTGTACAAACAGGCCAGGAACTCCCTAACACGGGAAATCAAGCTGGCATTGCACTAACATCGGTGGTCATGAAAGTGCTTGAACGTATGGTGCTGAACCACCTGAGAGTTGTGACAAATGCTCACCTTGACCCCCTGCAGTTTGCCTACCGAGCAAACAGAAGTGTCGAGGATGCAATCAACCTAGGGCTGCACCACATTCTACAGCACCTGGACAGTCCAGGCACCTATGCAAGGATACTATTTGTTGATTTCAGCTCGGCATTCAACATTATCATCCCCCACATCCTGGAGCCAAAACTCCATTCACTAGGAGTCCCAGAAACTACATGCTCCTGGATCACTGACTTCCTGACTGAAAGGAAACAGGCGGTGAAAGGAGGCGCATTCATGTCAAACACATGCACAATTAGCAACGGTGCCCCTCAAGGATGTGTCTTCTCCCCCCTGTTCTCCCTCTACACAAATGACTGCACCTCAGCAGAACAGTCAGTAAAAATTATAAAATTTGCAGACGACACAACGGTTATCGGCCTAATCATGGATGGAAACGAGTTGGCATACAGACGGGAGGTGGATCGGCTAACTAAATGGTGTAGTGGAAACGTGGGGATTATGGCGTAACTCGAAATTCTATAAATTGGATTATTGAAACATAAAACTTAAAAGAGATATAATTAAGATACTATTTGGGTTTTTCTCTTTTTCTTCTTTTTTTTTCCTTCTTCTTTTTTGTGGTACAAAAAAATATTTTGCACTATGCACTTTAAGCAGATCAATAAATCTAATCTAGCACGCCTCTTTTTAGGATTTATTTCACCTACAATACTATGGATAATATGTATTATTAATTAGATAGTAGTATACTATGAAGTGGTTCACGATATATTGTTAATCAGAATTTTATGCACAAATTGCACTTAGCACTTTGAGAATAGGGCACTAATAAGAGGGTACGCTTATCTATTGGGTATGTATAGCAAATAGTGCAAGCTGGAATCTGGGCTCACCGGATGAGGTTAGCAAGTTAGTCTTTTTAATGATTTAGTAACTGGTAACTACATATTGACAATTCTCTTCTTTATGGCAAGAAGATTGTGTGGAATATTAATCAAGCTATGTATCAAGATATAACGCAGTGTAAAGAATTTTGTAATGTTATGTATTGTAGTGTATATGTTTGTCTTTGTATTGTCTATAAATTTAAAATAAAGACTGAAAAAAAAAAAAAAATGGTGTAGTGGAAACAACCTTGACCTCAACCCCCTCAAAACGGTGGAGATGGTGGTGGACTTCAGAAGGAAACCAAATGCCATGCACCCACTCATAATATCTGACAGAGTAGTGTTGAGGGTCGACTCCTTCAAATTCCTAGGAACAAAGATTTCCTGCGACCTCAAATGGGGTCCCAACATCATTACAACTGTCAAGAAGGCTCAGCAGCGGTTGTTCTTCCTGAGGCAGCTCAAGAAATTCAACATCCCGCAGGAGCTGCTGCTCATTTTCTACACTGCCATAGTAGAGTCTGTCCTTTGCTCCTCGATCACAATCTGGTTCGGAGGAGCAAACGAGAATGACAGATGAAGGTTGCAAAGAGTGGTGAGGATGGCAGAAAAGTTCATTGGGGCGGAGCTCCCCACTGTCCAAGAACTATACCTAGCCAGGGTCAATAAGCGTGCAGGAAAGATCTTGGCGGACAAGCTGGACCCTGGCCACAACCTGTTTGAACCCCTTCCGTCAGGCAGACGTTTTAGGTCCATCCCAGCAAAGACGACAAGAACTACAAAAGGCTTCTTCCCAATAGCTGTCCACCAACTAAACAGTATTGAACGTACCAAATACTAAATACTAACTCGAACTGTTCTAGATATATGTGAAATGTATCTGATGTATGTTTATGCCTCTCTTCCCACCCCCCTTGTGTTCCCTGCTTGATGCTGCACTGTTACCACAAAAAATTCCAAGCATACGCAAGTATACCTGGCCAATAAAGATGATTCTGATTCTGATTATATAGTATGCAATGGGCATTACGGTGTGTTATATAGTATGTGATGGGCATTGCGGTGTGTTATATAGTATGCAATGGGCATCATGTGTGGCCTTATCTGTAATTGGCATTATGGCATGTGGCTTTATGTGTAATTGGTATTACAAAGTTTACTAAAATGTGCAATGTGCATTACGGTGAGTGGTATAATGTTGGGCCACTCCCACTTTTCACTGCGCAGGAGCCTCACCTACTACAAATTGGGGGGGGGGGCACGAAACATGCCCTTGCTTTGGGCGCCGTGGCACCTAGCTACACCACTGGGGAGTAATTAGGTGGCATAGAGAAATGAGTTCCCCCACCTCTGCATGACCACTTTAAGCCCTGCTCGTTCTAATACTCATTTGTTAACAACTATTGTCTTTAACTCAACTCTGAGTCCCACTTACTCCTCTCACCATTTCCTCTATATTGTAGGGTCAATGAGCAAGCTCTACCTGGCTTACCTTTGTTCTCATGTCCACACCTCTTTTTCATCCTAAATCCTGTTTTGTTCACTACATTATGTGTATTTAGTGTTCCTTACTGTCTCTGGTGCTGTGGAGTTTTGTGGCATATTAAATATAAATAAAAAGGTTAATGAAGATGATAATTTCTGAAAAGCTGTTCATAAAACAATTGTTTTCAAGCAAATTAAGTTTATGTGAACTGTAGTCACTGCCAGTCGAGGATATATTGCAGAACAATGGCATTGTTCCAAGCTCAATGACCCAATGACATTTGTAACAGTGACAGGTGTTGCTAAACACTGGTGGTGAAATGCTCAGGTTAAATGAGAGTGATAAAATTCATGGAATCAGGGTATAAAGTGCTACGTCCATACTCTCTTCCAGTTTTCCTTCAGTCTGATTTGTCATGGACCTCAGTGGAATCCTTATTATTGTCCTCGTCCTTCTTGTGACCACCATACTTCTTCTACCAAGATGGAAGATGAGGGGAAAACTACCCCCAGGTCCCACTCCACTCCCCTTTATAGGGAACATGCATCAGGTCAAGATGAATGACCTCATCAAATCCTTGGTTGAGGTAAGTTGGATGGAGGTCTTCAAGTGCAAGAACGTTGTATGCAAACCCTGATACAATATGGATTTAGTAGAGTTTTTTAGGATCCAGCATTGTGTTTAAAATTCCTTGTAACATAAGGGGGTCTCATAATATAAATGGCAAGTATTGCTGGTAGACATGTTGAGAGGAGTATACTGCCCATTACTACTCTTTAATATGTTGCAGAAAGTAGGAGAGAGACAGAAATGGAGGATATTGCACGGATATTGGAAGGGGTCTGAATCACCCATTTATTTTTCTCCACTTTATAACTTTCCAATGTTTATTACATATGCAATGATATAATCAAACATATGTTTCATTTTTAATAAATGTTATTAAATTATATATATTTATCATTGTTCACCTTAACCAATTACTTGAAGGTGGTGGTACTTACAATAGCGCCCTCTACGCTCATTCTTTTTGTTTCTATTCCATCTCCCACTAACAGGGGAGATTCTGTAGAGTTAGCTGCTCTCTATTATTGGAAGTGCAATCAGGGTCAACCCCCTTTTGTAGATATATATATATATATATATATATATAGTAGATATATATATATATATATATATATATATATATATATATATATATATATATATATATGTGAAGACATTTAATCCATACATGGAAAAATATCAGCAGAGGGCAAGCCATGAAGAAAAATGAATCAATATAATGTCCATCGAATACAGAATGAGTTTACCAAAGGCAAAGGCAAAGGACTGTAGAAGCATGATCCAGTAATAATTAGGCTGTCCTCATGCTCCTGATGATGGTCAGACCACACCAAAATGGCTGTCAGGCATGAGCTTTTACACCAAGAAATAACCCAGGTCGGACCCAGGTCAGCGTTGGTGTAAAAGGGGTCAACCCAGGTCTAGTAACACTGGTCTCCTACCCAGGTCCTGACCAGGTTTGAACACTGGTTGAACCTGGGTCGTGGGCGGTGTAAATGGTACCAACCCAGGTTGGGACATCTGGGTAGGGCTGAAAGGATACCAGAAGTGCTGGATGCCTTTCCACAGTGCGCTGCAGTGGCAAAAGACAGCAGCCAGGAAGGATACGGGCAGTGCACACAGAAATCATAATTGGATAATTGGATGCAGTATAATTTATATTATTATTATTATTATTATTATTATTATTATTATTATTATTATTATTATTATTATATTTTGGGGGGGGGGGGAGCACATGGGAGATTCGGTCTGCTGCTGCAGTGGAAGGGGCTGGGGAGAGCACATGGGTGATGCTGCACTTTTATACCGCTGTGTGCTTGAGCAGTGAATAAAACTTTTTGAAAAATATTTTACTAAATAAAAAAAAAAAACATTTTTCAGTGCTAACTTGTCATGTCTTTTAATTTTTATTTTAAATCATTGAGGGAAAGTTGGATGGCAGTTTATCCTAATATGGAAATTTTTAATGTCATCCATAGGGAAAAGCAGTGCTGACCCTGGTTCAGTGTAAACGGTGCAGACCTGGGTCCGACCTGGGTCACAGTGCTGTGTAAATGGGGTATGAAGCTGGGTCCAACCCTGGAAACTCCCATGTTCAAAGACCAGGGTCCGACCAGGGACTTTGGTGTAAAAGGGGTAGACAGCCTCAAATTTTTCTTCATGGCTTGTCCACTGCTGATATTTTTCCATGTATGGATATCATTTCTTAACCTATATAAAACTTTTTTGAAATTGAATTGGATGTGCTGGCTTCCAGATTATTGCCTATATATGAATATATAAAGTATGTATGCAAAAATAAATACATAGATATTTGGGATGCGGTAATTTGGTCTACAGCATTATGGTCAACAGTCATTAGGTCGACACCATTAGGTCATCATGGGAAAAGGTCGACATGGGAAAAGGTCGACATGGTTCTAGTTCGAATGGTCATTAGTTCGACAGGTCATTAGTTCGACAATGTCGAGGTTGACAGTCAAAAGGTCAACATGGAGTTTTTCACTGTTTTTTGAGCCAACATGTGCCGACAGGCGGTATTTCATGCCCTACCATCCACTAGGGTGTGGTGGGAGAATAAATTAGTGTGCCGATGCGAGGGGATGCTGTGCACTTTGAACTGTATCCATGTCGACTGTGTTGACATTCAGGTAAAAAAACAGTGAAAACCCCCATGTCGACCTTTCGACTGTCGACCTAAACAATGTCGAACTAAAGACCTGTCGAACTAACGACCTGTCGAACTAATGACCTTTTGACCTAGAACCATGTTGACCTTTTCCCATGTCGACCTAGACCTAATGTCGACCTTTTCACATGTCGACCTAATGGTGTCAACCTAATGACTGTCGACCATAATACTGTAGACCAAATGATCCCAAGCCAGATATTTCTAAATCTACATTTTGCATGAAAATATGACAATATAGCAATTACTAATCAGGCAGGTTATCTTCGCTTATGAAGTTTCAGCTTATCAATCCAATAGATGGCAGACCAAGACAAATACTAAATGCTATTGTTATACAAAAAAGTTGTTCTGCTGATCAATAAGAGACATCCCCTGCAAGCAAAGCCATGGGCAAATGCTAGTCGAATAATAAGTACATATCATTGTAATGATGAGTCATGTTTTAAATGTATAATCTTTTTCTTTTTAACATTAAAAGCTCAGCAAAAAATATGGCCCAATGTACACTTTCTATTTGGGGTCACGTCCCACTGTTGTGTTATGTGGTTATGAGATACTGAAGGAGGCACTTATTGACCAGGCCGAAGAGTTTAGTGGAAGGGGAGAATTCCCAGCTGTCCAGATGTACAGCAAAGGAAATGGTAAGTACAATATCCTCCTGCATATTTGGAAAACAAATTCTATATGGTCCTATAAGTACAATTTATGCTAATAATTTTTTTTACTGCAGAAATAAAAGCAATTACGCTTTTTTGTTGTGTGTGATATATCATGAAAGACTTAGGCATACATTTTTTTTAAAGGGGGGATTTTGCCCATAGCATTACAGTATGTCTATCATTTCTTTATTGGATTCTAGAAAAGGATAGGTAGAATCTGATTGGTTGCTATGGGCAACATCTTTTTTTTTTTTAATTGTTAGTAAAATTTACCCCTTAGAGCATTGACTATTTGAGTTACTGGGATTTTTCTTTGGTGTAAGTGGGCATTTGCCTCAAGTGGCCGACTAGTGTATGTGTTCTTTTTATACAAATACTATAAGTAAAAGTAAGTAAAATAATTTATATTTATTTGGCTGTGGGGAACATGCATCCAATGATTGCTTGAATAAAGTGCCATTCTTGTGCTGGGATGTATTCAGGGCCGGCACCACCACTAGGCAAATCTAGGCATTTGCCTAGGGCGCCGGCCACTGGAGGGCGGCATTTCGTCGCCCCCCCCGTGGTCCCTGCAGTCAAGAAATAACGAGCGCTATCCGCCAGGCTACGCGGAAGCGCTTCTGTTGTGGAAACACTGGCCGCACGCTGATTGGCTGAGAGGCCAGTGTTTTCACAACAGAAGCGCTTACGCGTAGCCAGGCGGATAGCGCTCATTATTTCTTGACTGCAGGGACCCCCGCCGCCGCAAGCTTTATATACACAGCCGCAGGACAGGTACACCCCCCCCGTCACCGGGGCGCCCCCACCCCGACTCGCCTGGGGCGCTCCGGTGCCTTGCACCGGCCCTGGATGTATTTCAGTCATTAGAAGGCTTTCTATGTTGTATGGAAATCAATGGGATTGTCTAACAGTCACTTGAATGCTTCCTGTATTGTATTGTGGTCACTGGGAAGGTCGCTGTATTGTATGCTAGTCACTGCGATTGAATATCAGTCACTAGGATACTCTAGAATGATCTGTTGTATCTGAAAAGTTCCCTGTATTGTTTATCAGTCTCTGGGGTGCAATCTCTATTGCATGGTGATAATTAGAATGCTCGTTGTATTTTAACCACTTAATTATCTTATATGATTAACAAAAAATGTTCAGCAATTGTTGTTTTTTATAATTGAAAATGTTTATTTTAAGTATAAACAATATAATTTTTATTTTTAATGAACAACAATTTTTTTTTAAATAAACTTTTGTATAAGCATCAATGGTCGCTCCTCAAAGAAGGTGAGGGCTGCTTTTTAAGAAAACAATTCCCCACAATTACCATTTCCTGGCCAAGACTGACATGCTAACTCATTGTTTCCAGGTATTGTGTATGGGACAGGAGAAAGATGGAGACAACTTCGTCGTTTTGCTATCACTACTCTAAAGAATTTTGGCATGGGAAAGAGAAGTTTGGAGGAGAGGGTGAAAGAAGAAGCCCAGTATTTGATAGCCGAATTCAGGAAAAGTGAAGGTATTTGCTGCATGGGTGTAACAAAGGCTATTCATAAGTTATACAGATATTTTTCTAAAACTATGCATACAATAACTGCACTGCTTAATTTTTTGCATTATAAGCTTTTCAGATTGCTGGATGCCAGCGGATAGTATTCCAATGCTTGCTAAATAATGCATTTAGAGATAGATGGTTTGTAAAAATCTAACAATAATTTATTAAAAACCAATAAGCTACAATTGAATGGCATAGACTCTAAAAATACCACAATCAATGTACTGTATCATTATATCACAAATTCAAAATACCACTCCTCTATGGTTACCATCTACTGTATTAGGACCCTCTCCAGATTGTATCCATTACATGTCCACTGTTAGCAGCAAGGTTTTAACAGTTTAGGATTAGGCAATTCCCAGCAGTCTCTTAGCAACCGAATTTGCAGATGTTTTGGGCTGAATGAATAATCCATGAGGCACCCAAAAGCTGCAGACTGTATTCCAAATGAGAACGGCGCAATCCAAATGTGTCCAAAAGGTAGTGGTTCAGGAGCCCACCTAGAAAAGAGCTCAAGGCTTAACGCATTTAGCTGGGCTAAGGGCACCCAACTTCATCAGAAGTTTTACAGGGCAAGCAGGTAAGCAACTTATCTACAGGAGAAGTGACTTTCTGACCAGTGCTTACTCTGAGTGCAAAGTGGGTAGACCCTTTGGGAGTATTCAATCCCGGTGGGACATTGAATCACACCTGCTGATAAACTGGGGAGGGGGCTGAAAATGGGCCCGGGTCCTGACTGTCGGGACATACTGACAGTCAGGGCCCTGGCACATTTTCAGCCCCCTCCCCAGTTTATCGGCAGATGGGATTCAATGTCCCACCTATCCATCCGTGAAAAGTGCTTGTGTCTGCAAAACGGCCGTGGATTGTCAAGATACGACCATGATCTCAACAATACATGGCAGTTTTTGGCAAAACAGGCCCAACTGTTTTTAAAGTCAGGTCCCTTCTGTCGATCTGCCTAATTATTGCTTCTGGAATGAAAGCATTGAATAGGCACCCGCCGCTATTGCCCCCGTTGGAAATAGCAGCAGGAATTGAATACCCCCTTTAGTCTTAAATTAATTTAATAGAATTAGCATTAAGTTTGCCTAATCAGTTACATTGTTTCTACGTGCTCTCCATTACAATAATAATACATGTCCATATATCTAACAATATAGTACTAAAAATTTAAATTACAATTTTTTAAAGTGTAAAATTTTAAAAATAATTCTCACCAGAAGTTACTGGAAATGCAGTTATCAAAAAAGTATGAGTATTGGCCACTGTCGGACATGATAAAGAAGTCAAGTTCACTATTTCTATACTATAATAATAAGTACATAAATGAAAGAGTCTGCCTTATTTAAGCAAGTTAACATGTGCTTTTATTTTGCAGGGAAGCCCATAGACCCAACATTTGGCTTCAGTTCGGCTGGTTCTAATATAATTTGCTCTCTGGTGTTTGGAGACCGATTTGACTATAGAGATGATGAATTTATGAACTTGCTGTATCTTATCAACAACAGCTGGCACATAATGAGCTCCACATGGGGGCAGGTCAGACTAAACTATGTTAAGTCATTTCAAGCAATTGTGAAGAGTATTGATTGTGTGTTTAAACAGTGCTCAATTCATTGGCTTTCTTCTCTTACAGCTTCTCTTCGTTTTTCCAAAAATCATGAAACATATTCCAGGCCCACATAGAAAGATTTACAAAAACTATGTCAAACTTGGAGCTTTTGTGGCCAAAAGGCTCAGAATGAACAAAGAGACACTTGACCCAAACAACCCACGTGATTTCATTGACTGTTTCCTTATAAAAATTGATCAGGTATGTGTTTAATGAACAGTAAATATAGCTCATTCTTCAACACACTTGTACATCAGTAAAGTTGTCCACTTCAGTTGGTGATTGGAAGTGTAAAGTTAAAAATTTATTTTTGTAAATCAAGTTAAAAGGGCTTACATATAATCAAACACTCTTGAGAAGGCAAGTAATGGTTTAAGTGATGTGGATTGAGAAGCTTTGACAAACTTTTGTCAACACATTCTCTCACTGCTTCTTTATTGAATGGAAACAAGGATGACCAGTAACCAGTAAACTCAACATCACTTCTATTGCAGGAGAATAAAAACCCAAATTCTCACTTCAACTATGAGACAATGTTGAAAACTACGGTAAATGTTTTTTTTGCTGGAACTGAGACAGTGGGCTCTACTCTCAGATATGGTTTCCTAATTATGCTGAGGCATCCTGAAGTGAGAGGTAAGGTACAGTAGTGTACTTGAGTTATCTAAAAGAAAAGACCATGCATAGTAGCATTCCATAGTCTCCTAGTCTTATGCACTAGTAACTTCCATAGTCTCCTAGTCTCATGCACTAGTAGCTTCCATAGTCTTCTAGTCTCATGCACTAGTAACTTCCATAGTCTTCTAGTCTCATGCATTAGTAGCTTCTATAGTCTCCTAGTCTCATGCAATAGTTGCTTCCATAGTCTCCTAGTCTTGTACACTAGTAACTTTCATAGTCTCCTAGTCTCATGCACTATTTGCTTGAATAGTCTTCTAGTCTTATGCACTAGTAACTTCCATAGTCTTCTAGTCTCATGCACTAGTAACTTCCATAGTCTTCTAGTCTCATGCACTAGTAACTTCCATAGTCTCCTAGTCTCATGCACTATTTGCTTCAATAGTCTTCTAGTCTCATGCACTAGTAACTTCCATAGTCTTCTAGTCTCATGCACTAGTAACTTCCATAGTCTTCTAGTCTCATGCATTAGTAGCTTCTATAGTCTCCTAGTCTCATGCAATAGTTGCTTCCATAGTCTCTTAGTCTTGTACACTAGTAACTTCCATAGTCTCCTAGTCTCATGCACTATTTGCTTCAATAGTCTTCTAGTCTCATGCACTAGTAACTAGTTGCTTCCACAGTCTCCTAGTTTTATGCACTAGTATCTTACAAAGTATCCTAGTCTCATGCCCTAGTTGCTTCCATAGTCTACCAGTCTCATGCATTAGTAGCTTCTATAGTCTCCTAGTCTTGTACACTAGTTGCCTCGATAGTCTCCTAGTCTTACGCACTAGTTGCCTCCATAGTCTCCTAGAGCCAAATTGAGAGTTGATCCCATGTAACATGTGCAGATAGAGTTAGGTTTGGGTGGGGTAGGTTCAAACTGAAATTTATATTGCAGTGTAAGAGTAAAGCAGCTAGTATTTTTCTGCACAGAAACAAAATAACTCACTCATACAGTATCTCACTCTCTCTGCACCTGTTGCATTTTACCCCACCCGCAGTGCAGCATGATTTTGCCCATTTTGAGAACAAATTTGTCCTGTAATCAGGTATAAATTACGCTCCTAGTCCCATGCACTAGTACCCTCCATTGTCTCCTTGTCTCACATCCTAATTGCTTCCATAGTCTTCTACATGTATTATAAACCCATACAGTGCTCATAAATTGCCCTGATCTACATGGACAATACATTTTCACATCAAGCTTTTTGTCAAGAGTGTTAGATTTATATAGAGCCATGATGGGATATCTGACTCAAGGAGATACCAGATCTCAAGTTCTAAAAATAAAATTAGCTCAAAATGTAGCTCAAGTTAAAACCAATGATTCAGGCATGTGATTGCGAACACTAAACAAATGTCTTCACCAGAGAAAGTTCAGGAGGAAATAGATCTTGTGATTGGCCGGGACAGATGCCCATGCATGAATGACAGAAGCAAGATGCCCTACACTGAAGCGGTCATCTATGAGATCCTGAGATTTGCAGATATAGTCCCAATGAGTGTGCCACACACAGTAACAAGGGATATTAAGTTCCGTGGCTACGACTTGCCTGAGGTACATACTTAGGATGAAGCGTGTAACTAACAGAATAATACAAAGATAGATTACGGTCAGGAAAAGATTCTGTCCCCATGTACCCTATAACTCCCCCCCCCCCCCCCCCCATCTGTCCCATACTCAGTCTTATATTACTCCTTCAATTCTCTTAGGGGAGAGGACCATTAATAACTAATGAGACATATTGTAAATTTGATTATATTTTCATGTTGACACCAAAAGGATGACATGCACAAGGTTGATATTGAAAAAAGGTTGACATAAGCTTAAGACCGAGATGGCAATGGTTGCTACATGAAAAGGTCAACATGAGTTTTTCCCAATTTTTTATGTTTTTGGTCTTTTTCATACTTTAACATCAACATGGAATCCGATTGGGAATGGTGTAGTGTGCCGAGCGCAGCATTAACAGAGTGCGGTACCTGGCCGAAACATGGCAAGCCATTTGTGGGTATGTCCTACAGTAATTGGGGGTCCACGTGCCCAGGTGTCGAAATTGACAGGTGTGAAAACCTTATGTTGACCTTTTCTTGTGTCAACCTTTCCCATGTCAACATTTTCCTTTTGTGGGTGTTCTGTCAGTGACAACCTTGTACATATGGATTGTGGACCTTTGTCAATTGCGACATTGTCCATGTTGACCTGGTTGTCCCCTGAGGTCCGATGCGCAGTCCGGTGTGCATCAGACCTGAGTTGGAGGTCGGACCGGCTGACCGGTCCGACCTTGTTCCTCCCGGTGGCGGGCTGGGCGGGGCACAGGGGTCTCCTGCAATCCATCACAAGTTAAATAAAAGTCCCAGGTGGCTCCCAGGTGATAGACTGGGCATACAGTGCTGTGATAAATCACAGTACTGTATGCCCAGCTTCAGACACTAGAGTCAATCTGATCCCACAACATATGCCAAAGAAATGTCTACGACATAACCTTTCCCACACAAACAAAAGCTTTAAACTGTGAACTCTGTCAGAACAGAATGTTCTATATAGATACATAACACGCCCCAAACCATCATTAAGAGTTTTAATGGGATAATTCCACTTGTCAATAAACCTCTGACATGCTTTAAATTAAAGATCAGATAATTGTGTATGGCAGGTTTGTGAGTTTACACACTGAATTGCTGTGTCAATAATGAGACACAATGTTTTGTGTACGCAGTAGATAGAGCACAAAGATCAGGCATGAAAAGGTATGCCTGCCAGGTTGATGTTATTTGTACAGTTTTTTTCCTTTCTATTACATATATGTGTGTGTGTGTGTGTGTGTGTGTGTGTGTGTGTGTGTGTGTGTGTACACTCAGTAAAATGTAGATTTTTTTTGTAACATCAACTACCTACTTTTGAGACAAATGCTCTTGTTGGGAGCCAATTAGCCTACCAGTATATTTTTGGATTGTGGGAGGAAACCGGAGTACCCTCAGCACTGTGAGGCAGTAATGCTAACCATTACACCATCCGTTCTGCCCTAAAATGTAAAGATTTAAATTCCTAATAGAATAAGATCCTTTTTTTTATTTGGAACTTATCTATAATTACTTTCATAGATATACTCCTCTTTTTAGTTGGGTCTCCCCTTAATTTTTTTTTAGGTGTCTTCATCTGTTTATAACTTTCAGTTTCGTAGTCTACTTTATTGAAAATTACTATCCCACCGCCCTTATCTGCAGTTTTTTTTTATCAAATTATTATTTTCCACCAGGCTCCTCAGTGAATTTTTTTCTTTCATTGTTACATTTTTCAATGGCCTCTGTTTTTTATATGTTATGTATATCATCTATAACTAGATTACCCAAATACTCGATGAAACATCCCTTCAACTGTGATTGATAAAAAGTGGATTTGGGTTAGAATAATGTATTGGAATCTTCATTACCAAACCCTTTCTCCTCTGATACCCCTGCCACGGCTCTGGATCTTGGATCGATGGGCCTCCTTCTTTTCCCTAAAAAAGAATAGGGAGAGTCGAATCCTAATCGGGTAAATCTCTTTCTCCTATGGGGGAATCTCTCCTACCATGTTCACAATGATTTCTATTCCCTCCCCTAAACTCTGGCTGTCCATCTTACGGGGTCCTATCCCTTCTTCCATCCTCTCTAGTATGGAGGTGTTCAAGTGAATTTTCTCATCTACAGTATGATCTCTCCACTGCAAACTTATTTTCCTCCCATTCCATGTGAAGCCTCTATATTGAAAGTAAGGTTTATTTTTGAATGGTCGTATATTTTTTCACATTATTATTTGTGGTTCTCCATACAGGTAATCTACTAATTAAAAAAAGTTCAGCTTTATTATTTGGTTGATAATTGCTTCCTGTTCTTTGTAATATTTTTGATCAGTAAATGGTAGAATCATGTTTTTATATTCTTTGATTTCCTCATCCAACTGATTTAAATCATTTTCTTTCACTGAGAGTGAGTTGCATAAGTTCTGTGGAACAATTGTGCATTATCCCATCGTTTTAAAAAACATACTCATGGTGTGGTAGGGAACAGGGGTATTTTAGCTTGCGCTCACTGTTAATTGGTTACTTGTAGTATAGGGGCTGCGGGTTACAGGTGAGGAGAGTTGCCTCACAAAAAGGTTATTTGATTGAGAGGGTTTTGTAACCTGCGCTCATTAGGACATATGACAGTTGCTGTTGGATAATTGGTATGATGTATGACTGGTTGTCAAAGGGTTAACAGTTATGTCACCACTAAATGGGTTGCCAATATTCTACCAATAAATTGTATGATAGATGGATTGGGTGCAAAACTTCAATTTATTAAACACCACATTAATAAATCAAATGCAGATTGCAGAATGAATACAGAGGGTTGGGGGTGGTGAAGGGATGAGGGATAACGAATTAGGTGTGTAAATAGCCCTAACAGGGCTATAGTAACAGCAGGGGGAAATGCTGCTTGGTTGTCCTGAGTATTACCAAGGGTCTATGGAAAGCACAGTCTGTGGGATGAAGACACAGGGTGGTGGTTCAGGGGGCTGGCATCTAGTCCCCTCTGCAGTGCACTTCTCAACTGTCTTCCCCGTCGGCATCCTCTCCATGGTCCTGGTAGTCCCAAACTGGTCGCAGATCTTCTTGCTCCAGCCACGGCTCGGTCAGCGTTTCAGCTGCTCGGCAAGCCCGGCTCCACTGTGCTGGGCAGGACATGACTTCTGGGTTGCGGCAACGCAAGACTACTGTCACCCGGCATCACAATCTACGCCCAGCTTCTGTGGGCTCTACTCCTGGCCAGGAGGAGACTTGGTTTTCAAGGTGCCAATCAATGGTGATGATGAGGTGAAAGAATCTCCAACGCCTGTCAGCTACCTTGAGCCTTCTTCAGGGAGTGCTGGACCTTTGTACAGAGGATTTTTAATAGGGGTCACAGCCATCTTGGATTGTGTATAGCATTGGCCATCTTTGATGTGGGAAAAATGCCATCTTGGATTGCGTATAGCGGTTGCCATTTTTGATTTGGGAAAGAGTCTATTGTTTCTAATGAGACACCATTTTTACTAAGGTATATATAAGAGATGGTATCTAAAACGTTTACCTTGGGTATGATTCTCCATTCTGTGTTATGGAGAAGGTTCATAAAATATTATACAGTCTGCTAGAGGCACAATGTATTTTTGTTGTATTTTATCCTTGGTTTGACTGATTTAACCATGAAGCTTGCTCGGCCATTTTTGTTAATGGCTATTGATAGATAATGCCCTTTCTATGCAGTTGTGTTCTGGTGCGGTGTGTTCATTTATTTTTATTGTTACAGAAGTTGGGTCAGACCCAACACCATAAAGTGGGGGCTGCTAGAGATGTAGCCCATACTTATGGACAGACAGAGTAATTGGATGTAAATAAAGGGTCAAAGGGAAAGGTGGTTCAACCTGTTATTATGGATTTTATTTTATTGTCGATATTTAAACCTTTGGGGTGTAAGGTTCTAAGGAAGAATATCCACTTGAGTTCTTCTTTATCTATCTTCTTGATGTAGTTTCCGCCCCTCCAATTCCTCTCTACTAGTTTAATTCCTATGATGTTCAGGTCTTTGGGGGTTTTGTTGTGTACATCTCGGAAATGTTTTGACAGATTGTGTGTGTCTAGGCCCTTCTTGATATTCCTGATGTGCTCCCCTGTTCTTGTCCTTAGTGTTCTGATTGTGCATCCTATATACTGTAAATTGTATGTGCAAGTTGCTAGATATATTACTCCTGTGCTATTACATGTTATGCGTTCCTTTATTTTGAATTGTTCCTTTGTGATATTTGAAATGAATGTGCTGGTCTTTTTGGTGTTTGTGTTTTGCATTTTGCAGTATATGCATGTTCCGCAATGGAAAAAGCCTACACTTTGGGAGGTCTTGGTCTTTGTTGTCATATGGTTGTGTGTCTGTTGCTGTTTTAAATAGGGTGCCTTTCTGTATATAATCTTGGGTTTGGGTGGAAGGATGAAGTATTAAATCTTCTAGCAATATATGCCAATGTCTAGTGATCATTTTTGGAGTTTAGATTTGTCTTGGTTATTCTGTGTGATGAAAGCGGTTTTGAATTGTTCACTATTTGTTTGATGTCTTTGTTTGTATGTGAGGAAGGATTATCTGTCTATATTTGCGACCTCTTTGTATGCTCCTGTGATATCTTCTTCTCTGTAACCTTTGTCCTGAAATTGTGTACATAACTTTAATCCTTGTGTTTCGTAATCTTTCAAATTGAAACAATTTCTCCATATGCATTTGAATTGGTTTATGGAAAGTTAAACCAATTAAAAATCACAGGGTTTTTTACCTGAATGTCAACACAGTCGACATGGACACAGTTTAAAGTGCCCTGCATCCCCTCGCATCGCTCGCTGCGCTCGCAATGCGTCGGGCATGGTGTCTCGCTATTTTATTCTCCCACCGCGCCCTAGTGGATGGTAGGGCATGAAATACTGCCTGTCGGCACATGTCGGGTAAAAAAACAGTGAGAAACCCCATGTCGACCTTTTGACTGTCGACCTTTTGACTGTCGAACTAACGACCTGTCAAATTACTGACCTTTCAACTTAGAACCATGTCGACCTTTTCCCATGTCGTCCTAATGACTGTCGACCATCACGCTGTAGACATAATGACTCAGCTCAGCACACAGCACTGAGCAGCATGTGCTGAGCTGGGGAGAAAGGCTGACATCTCCCCACTGCCCGGCTCTTTGAAAAGGGGTGGGGGGGCAGGACCCAGGCCCCTCCAGCAGATACAAGCCCAGATTAAAAGTACCCACCCACCCCCCACTCCCCTCTCAATGCCACTGATTGTAGCATATGGGTTACTGGACGCAAAATTTGCTGAGGGATTTGCCTTGAGAGAGATAAAGTGAACAAAGATAAAATAACCAACCAATGAGCTCTTAACTGTCATTTTTAAAACACTGCCTGTAACATGGCAGTTGGGAGCTTGCTGACTGCTACTTCATCTCTCTTCAAGACTTACTGTAGTACATAGACCCCTGATTGTTGTTGGCTTCAGGGTTCCTGCGTATGATTTTTGTTGCATACCAGGGATTTGAGCTTAGTTTTCAGGTCTAAAACCCAATAATAAATATACTCCATAGCACCTTTAGCTTAATGGTGTCTAGCATAAGCCATGTTTGTACACACAGAAAGGGCACTACAGACTCAGCCATTGGGGCAGATGTATTAAGCCTTAACAAGAGATAAATGCAAGGGTGTTAACGAGAGATAAACGTTCAGCCAATCAGCTCCTTACTGACTTTTTTAAAACACAGCCTGTAATATGGCAGTTAGCAGGTGATTGGCTGGACATTTATCTCTCTTTATCACCCTTGCTTTTATCTCTTGTTAAGGCTTAATACATCTGCCCCATTGTGACTTTTGTTACTGTTTGGTGTACATGTGGCTCATAACTAAACGCTTCTCTCTTTCCTGTGGTCACATAAGAATTCCATTCAATGGTTAGTATATGAAAAGATAGTTAATCCTATTCACAGTATTGTTGCTGAAAATAAATAGGCGTCTCTACAAATGGCTGAAATTCCATGCAAGCTTATTCAATTGAAAACCTATTTCTCATATTCTTTATTCTATTGTGAGGCAACGAGACTGTTGTATATACTATATTTTTCCCATGAACATATCAAGAATTTCCTAAGTAAGGAAAAAATACCATAGAAAGAGTTCAAGGGTTTAAGAATGTCAATGTTTTTAATGATATGACTAGGATGAGATGCTGATCCAGGGCCGGTGCAAGGCACCGGAGCGCCCCAGGCGAGTCGGGGTGGGGGCGCCCCGGTGCCGGGGGGGGAGGTTGGTACCTGTGTAAAAAAAACTTCCGTCCCCGGCGTCCCTGCTGAGTGCTGGTGCGTGCAGGGGTGTCCGTGCCGCCGGGGGAGCCTGCGGCGCTGTTATTGTGTATACGCTTGTCGCGCCCGGCGGGGTCCCTACAGTGAATAGAAAATAACTAGCGCTTCCCGCACCGCCGCGCGCATAGCGCTAGTTATTTTCTATGCACTGTAGGGACCCCGCCGGTGAGTTGGAAAGAAATCTCCAGGGTTTTTTTTAAAGCGGCAATCATTTACACTGCAAAATCAAACTAGTATTGCAGTGTAAATGATTGCCGCTTTAAAAAAAAAAAACCTGAATATTTCTTACCAAATCTCTCACTTTCTGATTCTCTCATCCTTTTACATTTCCCCCTAAGTTCGTAAATTCAACTTCTTTTTCTTTTTTTTTCGTTGAACCTTTCATTTTCCCGCAGTGTCTGATGATATATCTACACGCTTTCATTTTAGGGTCTCAACATCATGCCCCTGATTTGCACATCCCAGTATGACCCTACAAAGTTTAAGAACCCCAATTCATTTGACCCCACACACTTCTTGGACCAAAATGGACTCTTTAAGAAGAATGAGGCATTCATGGCCTTTTCAGCAGGTATTTCATTCCACTAATTGTTAAAGTTTAACTAAGCAAAAAAACCTGCATCATACACTAGTATACAACTTACCTTTCTTCAGGGGAGAACAAACCTTGGAAAGAGATAAAGGCCCTTATTCTGGTTGGTGCGGTAATGTCCGCGTGCGATCGGTCCGCCGATGTTTAGTGTCTGCGCATGTGCAGAGGCGTCTCTGCGCATGTGCGAACGGGACGCACGTCCAAATTCCGCATGAAATGTGTACACTACAAACAGGGGGTGGAGAGGGGCGTGAAGGGCTGTTTGGGCTCTTTACCATATGTTTACACCCCGCCTTTCCTTGGCGTTCCCATGAAAACGCTGGGCGTACGTATGGTAATGCGGCCGTGATGCACGTGTAGGGGGCGGACATATGACATTGCCGGATGTCAGCTGCCCGCCCAGATCCCTGCTTTTGCACGGAGAAATGCCCGTGTGGTCTGAGGTTGCGGGAGCTCCCTGACCACTCGGTCCTGCATTCGATGGTCTGTGACCATCGAATGATGGGGGAGGTTCCCTGGGATGGAGGAGGTGTATTCATGAGAAATACACTTGCGGTCCGTTAGGACAGCTTCTTACCGCATTCGGACGGATTGAGCGATCCGTACGAAAGGCGGGGTTTAGGACGCACGGTCCTGCCCGCATATTCGGCTCTGTCCGCACAGACCAGAATAAGGCCCAAAGTATCAACCAGTTAGCTCATACTGTTGTGCCACATTACAGCCGTACGGCTTTTAGCAGTGTGTTGTGCGCGATTGTGATGCATAACAGCAGGTCACAAGCCTTCTTATTGCAGCTTGGTCCCGTTAACATGAATGGGAGATGGTAAGGACGGATTTAGGGGTCAGGCCGCCCTTAGGCACAACACACTCCCGTGCCTCTGGGAGATGGGCCTATGCACCCACCAGCTCCCATTCTGGTCTATGGCACAGCGGTAGAGTGAGAACACAAGAGACCCACTATGCCACAATGTCCTTGCTGTGAGGAGGGCACATCTGTAAATGTCATTTTTCAAATGCAGCCTGTATAATAGCAGTTAGAAGCGGATAAGTTGGTGCTTTGGGGGCGATTCAGGTTCACTCTCAAAGCACATTTGATTTGCTAATGGACAAAACCGCGTGAAATGCAGGTGGGGCTGATGTAACATGTGCAGAGAGAGTTAGATTTGGGTGGGGTTTGTATGGCAAACTGATATCTATATTGCAGTGTAAAAATAAAGCAGTCAGTATTTACCCTGCACAGAAACAAAATAACTCAAATATAACTCTCTCTGCACATGTTACATCTGCCCCACCTGCAGTGCACATGGTATTGTCCATTAGCAAACCAAGGAGATTATTCTGATTGCTATACTCCCCTGCTCGTTTGCACGGGGGGAGCAATATTTTCCTAATACGCATGCACATTTCTGCGCATGTGCATATGCTGGGTGCAAGCGGACATTAGTTTGCCTTCCCATTTGCACCTAGAAGTGTGGGCAGTGAACATGGGGTGGATGTGACCATGGGAACTCCCAGTGTTTCATGGGTGTTCCCATGAAAAAGGCTGGGCATTCCAATGGAAATTAGGCAGTGACACGGCTGCCGGGGGCGGGTAGAGGGAACACGCAAAGCTAAGACACCAGAGAGTGTCAGTTTTGCGTGTTCCTTCCAAACCATTCGATAGTCCTTGTCCATTGAATGATTTGGTCCCTCCACACAAGGCTCTGAATGGATGTTTATGTAAAACATCCATTCACAGCCATGCGGGTAACTCGGCAAATGGAAGGGGAGGCAGGCGGCTGTGCGAGTGGAGGGCAGCGTTTAATCCACACGCAGCATTGCGTGAAGACCAGAATAACCTCCTTAATGTGCTATGCAAGTGAACCTGAATCACCCCTTTATCTCATTCTAAGGGTTGACAAAGCTCCACCCTCGGTGTCAGAAAATCAATCAGATGTTTGATTGGTGCTGGCATATTTTTTTGTAAATTGAATCCAATGTCACTAGCGTTTAATTATTTCTTTTAGCAATTTTTGCCTACAAGGGGCCACAAAATTTAGCATATACACATGGGTGTAACTGGACCTCTTAAGTAAAAGTGGACTGGGCACCCATACAAAAAAATATATATTTTTCAGTATGAGATATTTTACTGAGATTTAAAAAGTAGAAAATGTCCAGTTATGGGGTCAATCGTTGGTTTGCACATGGCTGTACAAGCTAATAAAGGAACACTTTTCTCCATCAGTACTGACTTTATGTCCAGTAAGTTCCAGTGTTTGGCAGGCATCAGGGACTGCCAGTACGTGCAGCGATAACAAGTGCTCTGGGTTCCTATCGAAAGCCACTCCCTGTCTAACTGTGTAACTCAAAACTACTTCTATGGGCTGCAGTCGATGCAGTTCATGGAATGGGATCACTGGATAGACAGTAACTAGGTCGACAAGCATTAAAGGTTGACATGACTAAAGGTCGACATGGTTTAGGTTGACAGGTCATTAGGTCGACACAAGCTTTAGGTCAACATTCGGAAGGTCGACAGTCAAAAGGTCAGCACAACAGCGGGTCCACCGACTTGTCCACCCAGTGTGTACCCAGCTTTATTTTTGATGGCTGGGAGACTGTATATTAAGGCCCCCATACACTATGCGATTTGGTCCCGATTTCACCTGATTCAGATGGATCGGGCAGTGAAATCGGGCCAAATCGCATGTCCAGACACCCGGTCCGACCCGATGCGCGATCCCGTGTGCATCGGATCGTAGTCGAGAGGTCAGACTGGCTGCATAAAAGATTTGCTGAATCTTATGTGCAGCCGGGCAGGGGACGCCGGAGCAGGGAGCTGTGCTTCGGGAAGGTGGAGGGAGCAGGATGGCTGGGACGCTGCGGGGCGGATGGCAGGGGGACGCTGCTAGTAGGGCAGAGGCAGCGGACGCTGGGGGGGACAGTAACAGAGGCGGCAGTAATGGAGAGCCGGGCAGGGGGAGCCGGGAGCTGTCAGTTCTGGGGAAAAAAAGCCCATACAATGAATGGGCAGCCTGTGATTGGCTGAACGCTCTCTTAGCCAGTCAGCAGTTAGCTGAGAGAGCACTTAGCAAATCACAGGCTGCCCATTCATTGTATGGGCTTTTTTTTTCTCAGCACTGACAGCTCCCGCCTCCCCCTGCCCGGCTCTGTGTCACTGTCCCCCGCAGCATCCCCTGCACGCTGCCTCTGCCCTTCTAGCTGCGCACCCACCAGCAGCCCAGCAGTGTCCCCGCAGCTAAACGATTTAAACAGGATTTTCTCCATCCGCTCGCCGATACACCGGACCCTGCGGCGAGCGGGAGAATATAAAAAATCCTATTCAAAAGACTGGGCTGCCGCTGATTGGCTGAGAGCTCAGCCAATCAGTGGCTGCCCAGATTTTGAATAGGATTCTTTTTACTATGTTCCCGCCGTTTGCCGCTGCTGACTCTCTGGTCCCCACCCCCTGCCACAGACCCTCTACTGCAGCCCCCCACCCCTCCAACGGACCCTGCTCTCCTGCTGCTCCCCGGGTTTACATGTGATAAATCGAGCTGATTTATCACATGTAAAAAATGGCACATCAAGTGCCAAATCTTATCAAGCTCCCCCAGGGAGCTGCCGGGGAAGCTCAGGGGAAATCGGGGCTGACTTGTCCTTAGGACAAGTCGCCCTAGTGTATGGGGGCCTTAAGTGTTGTGTAGAAGATGAAGAAAGATAAAGGCAACATATGTGTAATACTATGGAGGCTTCTTTTTAATGTTATTTCTTGAACATTCCCCTAGGAAAGCGTATCTGCCTTGGGGAAGGTCTGGCCCAAATGGAGCTGTTTATTTTCTTTACCACCATCCTTCAGAACTTCAATCCAGAGCCTATTGTGGACAACAAGGACCTTGATATCACTCCAGAAAGCAGTGGGTTGGGCAATATCCCACGGCCATACAAAATGTGTCTTATTCCCCGCTGAGGATGAAAGCAACTGGCTAGAATACACAAGATACTGTAGTAGAAATAAAAATATTAGTTCATAATACTTTTTGTTCATTATGCAACAATAACATAAATATCATTCAACATTGTAGTTACCCATGTATAGCTCAGACAGTTTTCTTTTTCCTCTGTTCGCTTATCAATCATTTCTTTGAACACTCCTTCTAAACATTAGTTTCCTTTTAAGGAAGGTTCCAGATAAGGAGCTGTAGCACAGTTCAAAATTCAAATAGGGGAAACAGCGGTGCCGATAGAGCTCTGGTAAAATGAAGGCTGCATGGCCATCAGGAGGGGACGTGGCCATCGGGGGGGGGGGGGTCTGTGAAGATATAATGTCTCCCTGCACCCTGCAGTCGGGCAACAGGGTTGGTGGGATCGTCCACAGAGAAAGTGCAGCTGCCTCTCCCCCCAGCTCAGCACACAGAACTGAGCAGCTGGGCTGGGAAGAAAGGCTGTGTTGCAGCAGCAGCCTGTCTTCTTTAACTGCCTGGCCCCTCCTCCAGACCCGGATAAGAAGTACCCACTCCCCCCCCCTCTTGATGCCACTGGGGAGAAACATCAACTGCCAGTGAGTCAGTTTGAAATGGCATTTGGTGTTTCACCTACATTTGAGTTTTGAACTGTGCTGCAGCCCTATTTCTGGAGCCAGATGGCGCAGTACAATATATGGGGGTGTCACTGCAAAAAAGAAAAATGGATGACTGCGCTATTAATTAGTGAACAATTAGAACATGATTCTAGCACCTATTTGATACAATGTATTGAAATAATTAAATGAATTTAAATGTAAACATGAAAACAATAATAAATATAAAATGCAACCAAATCATATGAATAAAATAAGATTAATAAAAGTGGTGACTGATATTGTGAGTCCATACGGTACCGTATTTGTAGGGTGAAATTAAAGTCCCAGCTGGATTTGATTTAGGGATCAAAGTCTGTTTCTATTGGGCCTCAATGGTTTGGTGCTGTGATGCTTATCGAATTGTCCCCAGATAATAGGTTTGATGGAGGATGCAAACCTCCTGCTGTTCCGGAGCCCAGATGGAAGTTTGGGGTCCTTTGGGAGGTATAGAATCCCAGAGAAGGAACATCACTTAGCTTTTAAGAGTCTGGTTCGGTCACTCAAGTGCAGAAGATGATGCGGCTGAGAGGAAAGGGGTCAGTTACCTACTAGTAGCCCACCAACGCATTTCACTCCTCTAGGGAGCTTTTTGAAAAATAGGAACAGACACTATTCCCTGAAATTAAAGTCCCAAATCCAGTTAGGACTTTAATTTCACCCTACATATATGGTACCATATGGACTCCCAATATCAGCCACCACTTTTTTAGTAATCTAATTTTGTTCATATGAATTGGTTGCATCGTATATTTTTTATGTTTACATTTATATTAATTTGATTATTTCAATAAATACTATCAAATAGATGCAAGCATCATGTACTAATTAATAGCGCAGTCATCCATTTTTTATTTCTTCTATCTCTGAAGCCACCATTGATTATATCTGTAAAAATCATATCATTATTGCTCAGATCTCTCCTACACACAAGGAGCTTACAGTATGCATTTTCCAGCCCTTGCCAAAATTGGAAAATACAATATATCCTGTACAGAATATCTTTTTGTGATACCAATTTCATGTTTGAGATTTTATGCTTGCACAAATGGACTTTTTAATTTCCCTTTGATATGTTTTTTTGTTTAATCTACACTAGCTCCTGTTTCTTACCTCTTATCATCTCCTTATCTGCTCACCAGTGTCACAATCAGGGGCTGGCTGGCAACTTTTAGCCTGGGGGGCAAGTCCAGAGCACTGGCCCATACCCCCCTATCTCTCTGGATGACTGAATGCTTGTGCGCGCCGGAGGCGTGCTGAAAAATTAGGCGTGTGGCCTATCATAAGGGGACGTGGCCTGTACCTTGATTGTATTGTGTACCTGCAGATTGCACATTGTGATGCTAATTACACATTATGCCGCACACCTTGATGCACATTTTACCCCATACTGTGATGGCAATTACCCAATGCCCCCCACACCGTAATGCCCATTACGCCCCATACCATGATGCCCATTACACCGCACAATGTGATGTCCACAGTGCCAGATTTGCCCCCACAGTGCCAGATATTCCGCCACAGTGCCAAAGACACATATGCCCTCACAGTGCCAGAGACACATATGCCCTCACAGTGCCAGAGACACATATGCCCCCACAGTGCCAGATACACATATGCCCCCACAGTGCCAGATATTCCCCCCAAAGTGCCAGATACACATATGCCCCCACAGTGCCAGATATGCCCCCACAGTGACAGAGACACATATGCCCCCACAGTGCCAGATATGCCCCCACAGTGACAGAGACACATAAGCCCCCACAGTGCCAGATATTCCCCCACAGTGCCAAATACACATATGCCCCCACAGTGCCAGATATGCTCCCACAGTGCCAGAGACACATATTCCCCCACAGTGCCAGATATTCCCCCACAGTGCCAAATACACATATGCCCCCACAGTGCCAGAAATACCCCCACAGTGCCAGAAACACATATGCCCCACCAGCAACTCACCATTGTTGCTGTCTCTCCAACTGCTGCTGCTCGGCGGGGGGGTCCGACAGCCCTCCTGCTCCCCCGGGCCGCTTAGCCAGTCACTGGGGTCCGACAGCCCTCCTGCTCCCCCGGGCCTCACATGTCCTCAGTGCAGTGGGCCGGCGGCCATTTTCCTGTAGCCGCGGCCGTGTTCTGGAAGCCGAGGCCAGCGCAGGAGGGCTGCCTGGAGGAGGTGGATGGTGATCCAGCGCGGCCCTCAGCCAGTGACTGGCTAAGCGGCCCGGGGGCACATGGCACCCTGCCCCCCGGCCCAGCCCGCACCTGGTCACAATGGCATTTTTACACACATCATTCAATGATGACCTTAGACTTTATTGACTTTGGCAGCTAGACCCTGGAAAATATTTATTTATAATCTACATATGTGTGATCAAAGGTCTTTCTGTATAAGAAGTCCAGTGAAACTAATTTACCAGAGCAGGTCATTTCATGGAAGATCAAACTTGGAGACACACAAGAGGTGGCAATTCAATTCTTAATACATTTAGGGCTGATTCTATGTTGGATGCAAAGTTGTGGAAGTCTTACTATCATAGGCATTTCTATAATGGGTGCAATGTGTGTAGTGCACACGGACTCCTGAGCCCAGGGAGGGGGCCCACACCACACACATTGCACCCATGTATTAAATACCCACCTTTCTGGCAGACGCCAAGCTCCGCATTCTTGGCAAAGGTCACCAAAATGGCCACCACACATGCGCAATTGTGAATTTAGTTGCACCACCCACTGATTTTATACCAGCCTACACAATCATTATCATTAGTATAGGTGAGGGGGTGACCTTAGAATGCTTGGATGTCATCACGCCACCTCAAATTGAACATCTCCAAAACAGATTTAATTATATTTTCACCAACCAATATTAGTTGCCAACCTGATATCTCTATCACTGTTGGGAACATGACAATTAATCCTACCCGACAAGCTCCTTGTTTAGGTTTCATCCTCGACTCTAAACTGTCCTTTAGCCCTAACATTGAATCTGGTTTAAAATCATGCTACATGCATCTAAAAAAAATCTAAAAAATAAATGTATACCTTACATAAGAGATTGCAACAACTTTAATTCATGCTCTCATTATCTCTCGCATTGATATTGTAGTAGTCTTCTTACTAGTCTTACCAAAAATAGACTTTCGCCACTATAATCCAACCTGAATGCAGATCTGAGGCTAATATTACTTGCTAGATGCTCATCGGCTGTGGATCAACTCTGTTAATCCCTCCATTCTGTACCTGTATTCTACTGTAGTCAATATAAAGCAAAACACTTTTACTCACACACAAGGCCATAAACCAAACTAAGCCATGTGCATCTCTTCGCTTTTCTCCCATCCGAGCTCTTGACTCTTCGCAAGATTTCATTTTTTCATTTACAGTCATTATTTGTTCCCTTTCACGATGGCAGGACTTTCTTTGGGTTGCACCCACTCTGAGGAATGCGCTCCCATGCACAATAAAACTCTCCTCTAGTTTCATAAGCAGCAGGAGCCAGGAGGAGAGCCATGACCACAGACTAGTAAATCTGCGGGTCCCGGCAGGCGGCAGCGGTGTAACAATAGCCCCACAGACCCCCGGCGTCTACACTTTCTCAGCGCCACCCCACTACCGCAGGGTCTGAGGGGCTATTGTTACGCCACTGTCCAGAAGACAGAAATGATTTACTCCGGATGCCACCAAAACTCTCATTAACACTGTCATTTCCCACATATACTACTGTAACCCCATCTTCTTTGGTCTTATTATTTCTTACCGCTGTTCAATTCAACAGGGCTGCCTTCAAAAATTGTGGGGCACGAGACTGAAAAAATAGACAGTTAAAGTCTCAATCCTTTTCATACGTCGAATATTGCCTATCAAACAATAATGATCGACCTACTGGCTGTCGACCTAATTACTGTCAACCTTTTTTTTTATCACTGCTGTGCTTCCCATTGTAAAGTGCAATGAACTTTGCTGGTGCTAGATGGTGCTGGATTAATACAGATGGAGCCAGCCTCATCTAGCGGTCTCTGGATAGCCATGCTGAGCCAAGACTGCAATACAATACATATAACAATAGAGGCTGCAATACAATACATACAACAATAGAGGCTGCGATACAATACATATAACAATAGAGTAGGGGATTAGCAGAGTAATCCCGTTACTCAATGAATCCTATAAAAGGGCTAGATGAGGATGGCTCCATCTCTAAATGTTATATGAATACTCTCAAAGGCAGGGGGCTGGGAGTTGTGTGGTCACATACAGATGGAGCATTCTCTGGATATTAATGGCGAGCCAAGGCCTATTGTTCTCAGTTGCAATACAATACATAAAACAGTACAGTAGGGGATTAGCAAAGGATTACGTCCGACAGCTCTGGCTCACTTAATCCTATTAAAGGGCTAGATGAGGATGGCTCTATCATTAAATGTATCCAAATATGAATACAGGTGGTAGTTCCTATCACTGGAAGCTGAAACAATTTGTGACAGCTTGACGTGAGGCCCAAATTCAGAACTGCAGTGCTTTCATCTGTGCACAATCACATCTACTGTACCATATCATACTGTAAGGTGCAGGATAATGGCAATTAAAGGCACACGATTAAACCGATCTGCCCTTATGGTGGAAATCAGTGGCGTAACTATAGAGGGTGCAGGGGATGCAATTGCTATGGGGCTTGGGGGGCCCGGGGCCCCAGCAGGCTATCCCCTGCACCCCCTTAATATTTTTTTTTCCTTCCCGTTTTTATTTTCTCATTAAATATTACAGCGCAGGCATTGGCCGCGCTGCCAAACTTGTACCTAGTACAGTTGGTGTCTTGGAGCAGTGTGAAGCCCGGACCAGGAAGCAGCACAGCCTGGTACCGCCAGGGGTGCAGTGGAGCCCAGCATTGCCTGGGAAGTAGTGGAGTCCAGCGCCGGCCGGGGAACAATGGAGCCTGCCGCTGTCCCAGGAGCAGTGTAGCTCAGCGCCGCCACCCTTGGAGCAGAGGAACCCAGTGCCGCCCGGGGAACAGTGGAGCGTGCTGCTGCCCGGTCTTGGTTGGGTCCTGGCACCTGCACCTGCCTGTAGTGTAGCTCAGGGCCGCCGCACGGGGAGCAGAGGAGACCATCGCCACACAGGGATTAGTGGAACCGGGCGCTTCCCGGGGAGAAGTAAAGTCAGCGCACCCAGGAAGCAGTAGAGCTGACTAACGGAGGAGAGCAGGAGACTACAGCCCGGCACAGAAGAGCAGGGGAACAGAACAGCCTGAAGGTCAGAGCAGTGGTGAGTGCATTTGGGGACCTGCCACTGCCAGGGGAAAGCCAGTCAAACTGTTTCAAACCCTGTATCCTCTTTATCTCAACCCTCTTTCACTCCTCCTACCCCTCTGTCTCACATCCCTATCTTTCTTTCTGCCCCTTGTCTATGTCTCCTCTATCTCTTTTCTACCCACCTCTTTCCCCATGCTTCCCCTCTTTCTAATTTCTCCCTATCTCTCTCTGACAGTATCACCCTTTCTTTCTCCCCCCTATCTCTAAACTTGGCTCTTTTTCTCTCTCCCTGATACCTTCTCCCTCTCCCCCTGTCTCTCCATCTTTCTCATTGTAGTGACAATGGAGGAGGGGGGGGCCCTTTCAGGATTTTGCTATGGGGCCCACAATATTGTAGTTACGCCTCTGGTGGAAATAGTTATCATACTGTATATAAATCATATTCTAACCATCTCTTTTTTTCATATTCATTTAGTTTTCTCCTAGAATATTACTGGTTTTATTCATTTATTTGTTATTGATCCTGTTCCTAAAAATAAATATAATTTTCCATGTTGATGCAATATATGTGCAAATAGGCAACAAATAAATCCTTAGCAAGGTCCGGTACCCCAATCTAAACAACTTCTAAAATAGTACTCTACATACATTGCATATTGGGAGACAAATCTTCTGAGCCAGTACATAAATCCAGGCATTTACTGATAATCAGAATCAGAATGAGCTTTATTGGCCAGGTATACTTGCGTATACTAGGAATTCGTTTTCGGTTTGCTGTGCAGCAGCCATGTGGGTAACAAGTAAGCAGCATACAGTATATACAATAAACAATATAACCAGGTGGGGAAACATGTACAGTCATATAGAAAGTTATTCCGAGGGGACACCGTGTTAGATTATGTGCAAAGGGTTATGGCGCGACTAGACAGTGAGGTGTTCATTAGTTCACGTGTCAACAGGTGAACCGCTTGAGGGAAGAAACTTTTAAGGCTTCTACTGTACCTGGTGGGAATAGCCCTGTAGCGTCTGCCTGATGGCAGCAGGTTAAACAAGCCATGGCCAGGATGTAGTTGTTCCTTGACTATCTTTGTTGCCTGCTTTTTTGCTCTGGATAGGTACAAGTCCTGGACAGAGGGAACTTCTGTCCCGATTATCTTCTTTGCAGTTTGGACTACCTTTTGGAGTCTGCATTTGTCTCTCACGCTGGCGGAGCATTACCAGACCAGTATGGAGGAGCACAGTACAGACTCCACAATTGCAGAGTAGAAGAGGAGCAGAAGCTTCTGTGGGATGTTTAACTTCCTCAGTTGCCTAAGGAAGAAAAGTTGCGCTTTTCCAACAATAGTATCAGTGTTGGGCCCCCATTTAAGGTCCCGGGAGATTGTGGTTCCTATGAACTTGAAGGAGTTCACTGGCAGCACCACACTGTCAGCAATTGTTAGCAGAGGAGCACCAATAGCCTTCTTCCTAAAGTCCACTACCATCTCAACGATTTTGAGTGGGTTGAGCTCTAGATGGTTGCTGCTTCACCACCGGGCCAATCGTCCACTTCTTGTCTGTAACGAGGTGCAAACAGAGGTAGGTGATGGGTATATTTATAATGTGTGCAGGGTGTATGGTGCCCATGGGCCCTGGGTCAAGAACAATATTAAAGAGAAGTGCTCTTCAGTGCTCTCCCTTATACTAAATTGAAGCTTTTTGGCCACCTTTACCAAGCAACATATTACTGTGTCACTGTGTGGTGACTACTGCTTGGATGATCATGTGCGGCATACTGTATGTTCCACCAAGGATTGAGTACCACTGTTAACACCTCTGTCTCTTCTTAATTTATCATTTACTTTGTGTGTTACCATGGTTAAATTATCATTAGTAAACCTGTAAGCCTGGTGTTAAGCTCACATGGTCTCTAAGGACGTACATACAATACGGTACTGTTTATCAGACTGGGGTCGTTATCATTTTCCAGCATCATCTTCTAGACCACAGGTACTCAAACTCGGTCCTCAGAACCCCACACAATTCATGCTTTCCAGGTCACCTGTGGATTTGTAAAATGTGATAGTTGGTGATACACAATGCACCTTGCTGGGTGACCTGGAAAACAGGGCTCTCTACCTTCTGTGTAGGCTCCGGTACCATTTTTTCCAAGGGCAGAGGGCCCACATAAAACCTCACACAGTGACTCCCTCATTTGTTCGTGCACCACTCGCAAGTGATATTATATACTGTAATAGCACTCAGATTGCTGCTTTGTACTTTTGTATTCATAAATGACCCATAGTGACACAAAACAGAAAATTGTCTTCTCAGATTTAATGGTTCCGCACATCTCTACCGATGAACTTTGTGTTTGAAGACATCAAACAAAACACAGATGACTCTTCTCTTCAAATTTACATTTAAATTAAAATAGCGTAATCTCTAAATTGTTACTATTATCAATTTGATACGGTTCGCAATAGAGCCTGGAACTCTGTTTGTACTTTTCTTACCAGGTTGTTATATTGATCAAGCCAAGTTTTTGGGCAAAACATGTCCCAACACACCCATTCCCGAGAGCCATATTTTGTAAGAATTGTACAGAGTAACAGATACCTGTAAATGGCATATAGAAGGATGCTGTGTCTATTTATTTCTTTATTAACACCCAAAGGGTCTGTGATACAGAGGCTTAGCAGTCATGCTAAAATACGTTTAAAACTAAAATAAATGCTGTAACTCCCAATTGCAGTAAAAGCATGCAATTCTCAGAATATCTACCTGTTTTTGGTAATACTTCAATCAGGGCAGCATTAAAATACAAAGGTATGGAGTTAGAACAAGACAGGGCATTATACAACTCAGAGAGTCTTCTATTATGTGATAAAATTCTCCACTGAGGCCATCAGGTCCTGGCGCTTTCCTAGATTTGAGAGTTTTTATAGCTTTTCAAACCTCCTTCTGCATATATGGAGCCAATAAGGATTCTGCTTGATCTGATTTAATACTAGGAGGGGAGATTGAATCCCAAAAGCTGGACTTATTGGGTTAATGCAGCGGTTCTTAAACTGTGGATCCTGACACCAAAGTGGATCCCGACCATCTCATCTTGGGGTTGCGACCCCATGTTGCTGACCATCAGGCTGATCACTTTTCTAATCTCAGTCAGCGATTCAAGGAGTCTGAAAAATCTGTTGAATTGACTGTTACTTCAGACTCCTCCCATCATGTTGTGCCTCCACAATGCTGCCATGTATGTGGCGTCTGCTGACTACACGTGTAATATGATGACCTTCTGCAGTAACTTGCTGGGGTCCAATAATTATTTTTATTGTCTGATGGGGTCCCAGAGCAAAATAGTTTGAGGACCCCTGGGTTAATGTATAGGGACCTACATATAGTGACTTAGAATAATTTGTCAATTTGATCAGCGTACCCCTATTATCTCGTATAGCTGCTATATGATAACTACAGTACATGTGGGCTTTTAATTCAATTAGATAGAAGTCTTCCCAACTAATTCCCATACCGATAGAACTTGTATCGAGCTTGTCTTACTCATGTAGCACTAGCCTAGGCTATCGTGAAATGGGCATTTCGCTGAGCATATTGTGTTTTGTGTTGAGCGGTAGGATAATTTCTAAACTGAGAGTAGGCCTGATCTAGGGCTATCTTAGCTTCTGAATAAGCTTATGAAGAGGTTTTATTAAGAGCTATATACTGTAGTAAATTATTTGACCCTTAAGTACGTCTTGGCTGCCTTCCATTAAAGTAGTAGATTACATTTATATTCAGCATTGTTGTGAGCATTGTCATTCCACGTACAGTACTTTAGAGAATCTCAGAATTTATAGGCGTTCGCTAAGATTATAGGGAACCTCTAGTGCAGGGGTGGGGAACCTCAGGCCCGGGGGCCGTATGTGACCCCGTAGCCGGTCTGAGTGGCCCGCCCACCCGCCTGGCGGCTTTGCCGGGAGTCAAGTACAGGAGAATTCTCACAAAAGGTTTAGTGCTCATGAGATTCCTCTTAATCAACAGCAACCGTAGACTGTCAGTCCTATTCCTATGCGAAGCCAATCAGTAGTTTATTCATGACTGAGTCCCGTGGGCTGCTGAAAGACAAGTATATTTTTTGGTACTCTGGTTCCTTACTCTCAAAAGATCTATTAAAGATAATTGTTAACATAAATAGGGAATTCCCACTTTAGGTAAGTGTTTCATCTTGCTAGTCAGCTGATCAAAACTATTTGAAGCAACAAGATTGAAGTCACCTCCGAGCACCATATCCATATCTACAGTAAATAATCATACAACTTATTGGTCTAATTAAGAAAAAAATTTATATCATATTTGGGAGGAGCATATACAGTTAGTTGCAGAGGGTCAACCGTCTGCACCCAATAGTTGCATCTGCAATGACCTAATGTCCTTGAGAATCTACAATCTGCAAAGTTATTACAATAGTGAGATTATATTTCATAAGCATAGCTACGCCTCTGGAACTAGAGTTAAAATGTAGGGGACAATACCTTTATAACCCAGTGTCATTTACTATGTTCTTTGGCAGATAAATGCATTTCCTGCAATAGAACAAGTGAAACTCCATATTTCCTTAAATATTTAAGAAGTTTCCTACTCTTCCAAGGAGATTTTATGCCCCTTACATTAAAAGAACATATTTTAAATTAGCCATATCAAATCTTTTTTTTTTTTTACTTTTAGGATAGGAGAAACTGCATATTTCATTTACATAGGAAATATGATACCTAAATGTTAATAATAATAATTCATTATTATTAATAATGATAATAATAACAATAAACGGCAGACAGCAGACATTAAAATAAAAACAGACCCCCAAGACCTAAAGCCAACATAAAATCAAACCTAACATTATATAAAGTACCATTAAATCAAATATGGTAAACTAGAATAATAGGGGAAAACATTTCCCATAGCATTTTGTTGAGAAGAGGAGGAAGGCAATTCATGTAAGTGAATCACTATCTACTGTGTTAAGTAGGCATACCCATCCCAGCTGAATAGGCTACCATACCCAATACTGCTGAATCTACATTTAGCAGTTCATATTTCAATCTTACAAAATAGTAGAGCTGACTCAAGAGCACAGAACAGTAGAGTTGTCTATCAACTCTCAAAAATGCTTACCGGTGCTCTGTGAGTTAAACATATAAGCATTTGTATATTATAACAACAGTTAGAGTATGACTTCACCAGCTGAAGTCTCTGCAAAAAGGGACCAGTCTCATATACATAGCAGTCAGCAAGATACATTTAAGAGATATAGCAAGTAATTCTTTCAACATATTTGCTAATTCAATACCTAGTAAAAAATATGCAAAACTACTTCAAAAGGCGGTAGATGGGCACAAAAGTCCTTGATGATTAGGAAGTGGTTGCAGTTGGGAAACTGTCTTCATCAGTCCCTGGTGGTTCCTCACAAAGAAACTGGTGTCTTCAGCATTGAGAAGATCTTTAAAACGATTGTCACTGATCATGCAGGGTACATCAGAGCAAACCTCAGTTTTTTTCTTGACTAAAGAGCTGCTGTAGCCATATTAACTGGCTTGCATAGAAATGGAATATTATTTTGATACTATAATGTAATGTGGTTATAAATCGAATATGTATATAAGTTAAACATTTACAGACTGTAGCAATATTTGTATTTAGGTAGTCTGTGCTGTAAGGCAAAAATGTGGGCCAGTGTATATTAGACAGGCTGTATTATAGACAAAAGACACTTAATAATCCCCATGTAACAATTCAATCTGATTGATCTCTCTCAACACAATCTAGGTTTCCTGTAACCCCAAGGTAATGCTCGTTAGTAGATAGAGGTGGAATAAACCAGGTGCACTTCGAAGAGAACAAACAATGTCAAAATGCCATCAACACAAGGTCCCACCAAGCCCACCGCCTACAGCATCTGAACAAACAGGAAAGCCATAAAACTTGGTATCTGGGAATCTTCATAATGCCCTGAGAACAGGCAAACCCAATGAGGGAAGTTTGTGATATAAGGGAGGCATTGGATAGTTATACCCCTTTTACACCAAAAACCCTGGTCGGACCCTGGTCTTTGAACGCTGGAGTATCCAGGGTCTGACCCTGCTTTATACCCCATTTATACCCCTTTTAGACCAAAACGCCGGGTCGCACCCGACTTTTTGGACCCTGGTTGAAGCCGGGTGCGACCCGGCGCTTAGGGGCATTTACACCGGACGGGCTTAAACGCCCGCACCCCCCTCCCGCCCCTTTCCGACGCTTGAAGATGACAGCACGATGTCATCTTCAAGCGCCGATCGGCACCGCCGTACCCGGAACGCTGCTGGGGGCAGCCCAGCACTAAGGTAAGCTGCTAGGCTTCCCCCAGTCCCCGCGCGCACCCCCGCCATTGGACAGGAGGTGAATGGATGCCGCACACAGGCATCCGTTCCCCTCCCCCACCGCCGCTGCTGTCTGCAGAGTATAGCAGACAGCAGTGCCGGCTGTCAGTGTCAGACTGACAATCCGTCCAAACTGCGGTCCGCAGGTTGGACGTTCCCCATTCATGTAAATGGGAGCCGGGTCATCCGACCCGGCGTTCCCATTTACACCGCCCTCTACCCAGGTCCTAGCCGTGTTCTACCCAGGTCAGGACCTGGGTAGAAGTCCCGTGTAAAGGGACACGGCATTAGGGATTTACACCGCCGAAGATCCGGGTCTGACCCGCCGCTGACCCGGATTTTTCAGCGGTGTAAAAGGGGTATTACACAGCACTTTGACCTGGGTCGGACCTGGGTCAGCACCATTTACACTGAACCTGGGTCAGCCCTGCCTTAAATGATATATATATATATATATATATATATATATATTATATTTATATAAATATAATATATATATATATATATATTATATTTATATAAATATATATAGAGTCATGGTGTAGAGGTAGCACTCCAATAACCAGAAATAGCTTGCCCCGGTGCAATCCTAAGGTCTGCGTGCAGGCCAATAGATAGAGTTCTGGAGCAGTCAGCACCCACGGGGACGAAATAAAGTAAATGGACACAGCTGTGTCCATTTACTTTATTTCGTCCCCGTGGGTGCGGACTGCTCCAGAACTCTATAAATATATATATACAGAGAAGGAGAAGTGGCACTCCGAAGACTTTCAAAAACACGATTTTAATTCAGCGGTAACAGCAACGTTTCAATGCCAGCTAGGGCATTATCTTCAAGGCTAACAGCAGAAGTAAATACACATACCTTATATGCAAAGACAAGGACTCCGCTTTGCCGCGAACGGGACCACGCACCCGAGCGGCGGCGCAGGAGGAGTGACGTCATTACGCCGGCGCGTCGCCTAGCGTCGGCGGTGAGCGTCACTGGGCTACCCTGTATACAACAAAAACAAAGAAATAGAAACATACATTTAAAATGACATATAGCACAATCAAACATTACAAATAGTCAACATAGCATGGGCACCAGCGTACATATGCCTAAGTATGCCTATAAATGCAATAATCTATTGCAGCAAAGCGATGCTAACATGGGTTATCGTATAGTACCACAAATTAAAGAAAGCATCTAAGCAAGCGGACCAAACCAATATTCTTGCTCAATAACCTAATCAAAGAGGAAGGCAAAGCTATGGAATGCAAAGTGGAGAGAACAGGAAAAAATTACACATAGGTGGAGGATTATGAGGATAGTACACTTATACCTGAATGTTCATTAAGACCATTAGGGGTCACAGTACCCAATCTGAGTATCCACCTAGCCTCACACTTAAGTAAACTCAGCGCCCTGTTTCCACCCCTCAGTGACCCAGGCACATGGTCAATCATACGGTATTTAAGTTGGGACATAGTATGAGATAAAGTAGACCAATGGCGGGCCACAGGCTGTTCACTTTTTTTGGACAACAGTGCATTTTTGATAGCTGACCTGTGGGCCGTCATACGCTCCTTAAAGGTGCGCTCGGTTTTACCGATATATGACAGCCCACAGGGACAGACAATTTGATACACCACGAAACGGGTATTACATGTAAGGGTATGGTTAATATACATGGTTCTCCCAGTCTGGGGGTGGGGAAAAGTATTGCCTGTAATTAAAAACCGACACGTGGTGCATGTGCAGCGAATGTTACCCTTATGAGCAATTTTAATGTTAGGGCCAATGAGGATATTTGTCTTCACCAATGTATCTTTTAAATTTCTAGGTCTTTTATAGCATGCCATGAGATCAGTAGATTGTAGGCCCAAGTCCGGATCAGATTTCACCATATGCCATAACCTTTTCGAGGTGGAATTGATCATGGGGCTACTGGTATTAAAAGAGGTTACCCAAGGCATACGGTTACCCAATTCTTTTGTTGTTTTAGGTGTCAATAAATCATTTCTGTCAAGGGCGTCAACTTTTTTGCGAGCTGCTTCTAAGACCGATGGGGGGTACCCCCTGTCTTCAAATTTGCCAACCATACTATCCATCTGCTTATTGGCTATGCTTGAGTTAGAATTAATACGTTTTGTACGTAATAGTTGGGAGTACGGTAACCCCTGAACGGAGGCTCTAGGGTGGCAGCTTGAGTAGTGGAGCAGGTTGTTTCTGTCAGTAATTTTTGAAAATAGACTAGTGGATATCTGGCCAGCTTCACATCTTATCTCGACATCTAAGAATGTAATACATTCCCTGCTATGCATGAATGTAAATTTAACAGGGCTAGGTGTCGAGTTATGTACTTCGATGTGCCTGATGAGATCCTCTGGGGGGCCCCTCCAAAAAATCAGCAGATCATCTATATAGCGGGTATAGAAAGTAATTCTCCCCGCTATATGATGATCGCTGAAAAACACTTTTTCCTCCACATCAAACATAAAGATGTTTGCATATGAGGGGGCTACCGCCGCCCCCATAGCACATCCAGTCAGTTGGAGGAAAAATGATCCATTGTAAATAAAGAAATTTTTTGTCAAAATTAGCTCAAGGAGCTGTAAGACTAAATCCACACTAGGACCACTATACAGAGGGTGGTTAGTTATGTAGTCCCTAACCGCGGCCATACCCATATCATGGGGGATGACCGTGTAGAGACTACACACATCCACTGTAAAAAGACTGATATCCCCATCAATGGGCCCAAGGGATTGTAATTTACAAAGAAGGGACGTGGTATCTAACAAGTACCTGGGGTGGGCACGTATACATGGCTGCAACACACTATCCACAAGAATGGAAGAGGGTTGGAACAGGGATTCCCGGGCTGCGATAATGGGGCGGCCGGGGGGGTCCACTAGCGTCTTGTGTATTTTGGGAGTAGTGTACATAAGTGGTACCAATGGGTAGGCAGGAATTAAAGCATCTTTCACCTGTTGGGTAATTATTTTCATGTCAACTGCTCGCTGAAGGACTGCAATCAGCTCAATTTTAAAGGTACTAGACGGATCATGTGACAATTTTTTATAGGTAAGTTCATCATTGAGATGCTCCATGACTTGCGCGTGATATTTGTCACGGTCTTGCACGACAAGGGCGCCCCCCTTGTCCGCTGGACGGAATATCAATTTATCATTCTTGGACAAGTCCTGTAATGCCAACCGTTCGGCTTTGGAGAGGTTGTCCCTGGTAGGTTTCTTCTTAGGGATTTCAATTTTGATTTCATTATTGAGCAACCGCATGTAAGTTCTGATGGTGGGGTTAAAGGACTGGGGATCAAACTGAGACTTTGGTAGAATTTTCTTCAGTTGGGGGGGTATGGTACCCCAACCACTCTGTTCGACCTGTGCACATAGTGCCGTATCTCTAGGTTTAGAGAAATAGTCCTTTAGTCTTAGCTGGCGTGCAAGGCGGTGCTGCTCAATGTACCAGGTGTCCTTATCGAAATGTGAGGTGGGGGCGAATGAGAGACCTCTAGCCAAGAGGCTCGATTCAACTGGGGTAAGGGGGTAGGAAGACAGGTTAATAACTAGCTCCTGCCCCTCCCCACTGGTGGTTTTCTTCCAGCGTTTTTTCCTTTCGGCCTGGCCCCCTCTGCGGGTATATGGGCGCCACCTCCTTGAGGGCTGCGCCGGTTGCGAACCCCTAAAGGGTGAGGCAGGCTGACTGATGAAGTCAGATATATACCTGATATACCCGCAGAGGGGGCCAGGCCGAAAGGAAAAAACGCTGGAAGAAAACCACCAGTGGGGAGGGGCAGGAGCTAGTTATTAACCTGTCTTCCTACCCCCTTACCCCAGTTGAATCGAGCCTCTTGGCTAGAGGTCTCTCATTCGCCCCCACCTCACATTTCGATAAGGACACCTGGTACATTGAGCAGCACCGCCTTGCACGCCAGCTAAGACTAAAGGACTATTTCTCTAAACCTAGAGATACGGCACTATGTGCACAGGTCGAACAGAGTGGTTGGGGTACCATACCCCCCCAACTGAAGAAAATTCTACCAAAGTCTCAGTTTGATCCCCAGTCCTTTAACCCCACCATCAGAACTTACATGCGGTTGCTCAATAATGAAATCAAAATTGAAATCCCTAAGAAGAAACCTACCAGGGACAACCTCTCCAAAGCCGAACGGTTGGCATTACAGGACTTGTCCAAGAATGATAAATTGATATTCCGTCCAGCGGACAAGGGGGGCGCCCTTGTCGTGCAAGACCGTGACAAATATCACGCGCAAGTCATGGAGCATCTCAATGATGAACTTACCTATAAAAAATTGTCACATGATCCGTCTAGTACCTTTAAAATTGAGCTGATTGCAGTCCTTCAGCGAGCAGTTGACATGAAAATAATTACCCAACAGGTAAAAGATGCTTTAATTCCTGCCTACCCATTGGTACCACTTATGTACACTACTCCCAAAATACACAAGACGCTAGTGGACCCCCCCGGCCGCCCCATTATCGCAGCCCGGGAATCCCTGTTCCAACCCTCTTCCATTCTTGTGGATAGTGTGTTGCAGCCATGTATACGTGCCCACCCCAGGTACTTGTTAGATACCACGTCCCTTCTTTGTAAATTACAATCCCTTGGGCCCATTGATGGGGATATCAGTCTTTTTACAGTGGATGTGTGTAGTCTCTACACGGTCATCCCCCATGATATGGGTATGGCCGCGGTTAGGGACTACATAACTAACCACCCTCTGTATAGTGGTCCTAGTGTGGATTTAGTCTTACAGCTCCTTGAGCTAATTTTGACAAAAAATTTCTTTATTTACAATGGATCATTTTTCCTCCAACTGACTGGATGTGCTATGGGGGCGGCGGTAGCCCCCTCATATGCAAACATCTTTATGTTTGATGTGGAGGAAAAAGTGTTTTTCAGCGATCATCATATAGCGGGGAGAATTACTTTCTATACCCGCTATATAGATGATCTGCTGATTTTTTGGAGGGGCCCCCCAGAGGATCTCATCAGGCACATCGAAGTACATAACTCGACACCTAGCCCTGTTAAATTTACATTCATGCATAGCAGGGAATGTATTACATTCTTAGATGTCGAGATAAGATGTGAAGCTGGCCAGATATCCACTAGTCTATTTTCAAAAATTACTGACAGAAACAACCTGCTCCACTACTCAAGCTGCCACCCTAGAGCCTCCGTTCAGGGGTTACCGTACTCCCAACTATTACGTACAAAACGTATTAATTCTAACTCAAGCATAGCCAATAAGCAGATGGATAGTATGGTTGGCAAATTTGAAGACAGGGGGTACCCCCCATCGGTCTTAGAAGCAGCTCGCAAAAAAGTTGACGCCCTTGACAGAAATGATTTATTGACACCTAAAACAACAAAAGAATTGGGTAACCGTATGCCTTGGGTAACCTCTTTTAATACCAGTAGCCCCATGATCAATTCCACCTCGAAAAGGTTATGGCATATGGTGAAATCTGATCCGGACTTGGGCCTACAATCTACTGATCTCATGGCATGCTATAAAAGACCTAGAAATTTAAAAGATACATTGGTGAAGACAAATATCCTCATTGGCCCTAACATTAAAATTGCTCATAAGGGTAACATTCGCTGCACATGCACCACGTGTCGGTTTTTAATTACAGGCAATACTTTTCCCCACCCCCAGACTGGGAGAACCATGTATATTAACCATACCCTTACATGTAATACCCGTTTCGTGGTGTATCAAATTGTCTGTCCCTGTGGGCTGTCATATATCGGTAAAACCGAGCGCACCTTTAAGGAGCGTATGACGGCCCACAGGTCAGCTATCAAAAATGCACTGTTGTCCAAAAAAAGTGAACAGCCTGTGGCCCGCCATTGGTCTACTTTATCTCATACTATGTCCCAACTTAAATACCGTATGATTGACCATGTGCCTGGGTCACTGAGGGGTGGAAACAGGGCGCTGAGTTTACTTAAGTGTGAGGCTAGGTGGATACTCAGATTGGGTACTGTGACCCCTAATGGTCTTAATGAACATTCAGGTATAAGTGTACTATCCTCATAATCCTCCACCTATGTGTAATTTTTTCCTGTTCTCTCCACTTTGCATTCCATAGCTTTGCCTTCCTCTTTGATTAGGTTATTGAGCAAGAATATTGGTTAGGTCCGCTTGCTTAGATGCTTTCTTTAATTTGTGGTACTATACGATAACCCATGTTAGCATCGCTTTGCTGCAATAGATTATTGCATTTATAGGCATACTTAGGCATATGTACGCTGGTGCCCATGCTATGTTGACTATTTGTAATGTTTGATTGTGCTATATGTCATTTTAAATGTATGTTTCTATTTCTTTGTTTTTGTTGTATACAGGGTAGCCCAGTGACGCTCACCGCCGACGCTAGGCGACGCGCCGGCGTAATGACGTCACTCCTCCTGCGCCGCCGCTCGGGTGCGTGGTCCCGTTCGCGGCAAAGCGGAGTCCTTGTCTTTGCATATAAGGTATGTGTATTTACTTCTGCTGTTAGCCTTGAAGATAATGCCCTAGCTGGCATTGAAACGTTGCTGTTACCGCTGAATTAAAATCGTGTTTTTGAAAGTCTTCGGAGTGCCACTTCTCCTTCTCTGTATCTACTCCCCCCGCTGGAGGCACCCAAGCACGTGCAACATAGGAGGTAGTGCCGGACCCTGCTGCATTTAAATATATATATATATATATATTATATTTATATAAATATATATATATATATATATATATATATATATATATATATATATATATATACTCCCATAGGCAGCACACCTAGTAAATAACATCAGCTGGTACTGGTGCTCTCCAAAAGAACCCAGTTGGGTCAATATGTAGTAAGCAGCGCGCGGCGGCACTCAGTGAATAAATGAATAACACAACACAGGTAAATGTCCAAACGTTTTCGATGTATTAGAATCACATCTTCATCAGGAACAACAGAAAGCATAAAGAAACATACCTTATAACCCCACCAGATCACACGGGAAAGCCCACGGTTTGCCGAGCCCGAACTGACGCGCCCACTGATGACATCATCATGTCGTGCCGGTTACCATGGTTACAGTATACTGACAGCCTGCAAAACGTAACATATGCCTTTAAGTAAACAGATAATCACATAATCAAGAGGCTAATGCATGGCGGAACTGTTCAATGCTTGTAGCTGAACAAGCGTTACAACGTCAGTGAACCAAGGGGGACGCGCCGGGCTGGGTGCATGTCAATCGCAATGTGGATAATGTCACGCAAGGAGATGTGGCAGTAATGGGACTAAGTTTTAGAGAAAACAATGTAGTCCCGCAGATTCATTAAGGCCCTTGGGTGAGAGGGTACCAAGTCTGTGAATCCAGCGGGCTTCTTTTTGTAAGAGGCGAAGTCCCCGGTCACCGCGTCTCAGACGGGGCAGTTCATGATCAATGATCATGTATTTGAGGGTAGAGATGCTGTGCCCGGATTGCACGAAATGTCGTGCAACCGGTTGCTCGCTGTGCCCACTCGTAATCGCTGCCCTAATTGCAGTTTTGTGTGATGCCATCCTCTCCCACAGTGTGCATTCGGTTTTGCCGACGTAACTAAGTCCACACGGGCATGTTATAATGTATACAATGTATTTAGTAGTACATGTAACTCGGTGGCGGATGGTGAACCGAAAGCCGGTATGGGGATGTGGGAAATTACTGCCGGTTGTCAGTGATGGACAGACCGCACAGTTCAGACAGCGAAAGCAGCCCTTACGTAATTGTAAGAAGTCATTTTGCTCAGAGGTCGCTTGTTTAAGACCCGTGATGTCGGTCTTGACTAGCATATCACGTATATATATATTTATAGAAATATATAATATATATATTTATAAATTTTATTTATATATATATATATATATAATTATTACTGTTTGAATACAATTTTCGAGGGGGTAGATGGGGAGTGCTGTCTCCAGGTGCTGGGAGGAGGGGGGTCCCTGCAGCTGCTGAGGGAAGGGGGGGTACCTGTCAGCCTGAGGTCGGAGCTCAGCGGAGGGGATGATGTGCGCCGCTGCTGTACCCTCTCCCCGCAGCCGCGAAGTTCCTGCTGTGAATGTACAGTCAGTGGCGGGGGTCCCTCTGGCGCATGGGAACTAGTACTAGTTCCCATGCGCTGGAGGGACCGCCGACACTGACTGTACATTCGCTGCAGGGACCGGCTGCCGGGGGGTGGTACAGCAGCGGCGCACATCATCCCCTCCGCTGAGCTCCGACCTCAGGCTGACAGGTACCCCCCTCCCCTCAGCAGCCGCAGGAACCCCCTTCCTCCTGCAGCAGCTGGGCACAGCTTCCCCAGCGCTGCATGCTGTGGACCCGCTGCGGGTGCCTGCACCCGCAGCCGGACCATTTACACCGCCATTTTACACGGGTCCATTTACACGGGTCCAAAACGCCGGGTCATCTATTCTTTTACACAGAATCAACCCGGAGGCCACCGCACAGGGCCACCGGGGACAGCATTCTTAAAATACGGGGGACCCCTAGTCATTTTGTCCCCCGTATTTTGGGAACCAGCCCCGGACCTGGAGCCTATTTGTCGGGTTCCCTGATTTTTAATTACCGGCCCCGGCTCTTTCAGCCTGGTGCTGGCTACAGCTGTGGGGGGGACCCCACGCTGATTTTTTTTATTATTTATTTATTTTATTTATTTTTTTACACTAAAGCCTGCAAATACGACAGGTGAAATGCCGACAAGGGGGGGGGACGACGACAATCCATGCCCCCCCCTTGTCGGCATTTCGCCGGTCGGGATTCCGGCGACGGTATTTCGACCATCGGGATTCCGACCGCCGGTCTTTCATACCGAATCCCTAAGGATAGGCAAATCCCTGATTGTGTACTCAAACAAACAATTTAGAATCTTGTCTGCCTAAACATTTAAATGATTTAAGAAGAAGTTGACATCCAATATTATACAGACCAGAAATTGATATGTGAATTAGTAGTGATATGTCAATTGTATAATATATAAATCATGAGGATGGGAGGTCACATAAGCAGTAATCAGGTGGTTGTGAGGATATTGTCGCATGTTGTGGCAACAAGTTATTAGCAATATACATATATCAGATTCATGTATATTACTAAAATAAATGTGCCAGTGCTGGCTGAAATATTACAAGATGGTTCTTATTAAAAGAAAACTTTTTTAACATATACTAAAGAGAATTAACATATATAACACAATAAAATAATTATGGATTGCAATATGAGATAAAATATATATTTAACTTCAAGCTGTAATTTTAGCTATATTCACTGTAGAACAGTGTTCAAAGTGAAGTCAACTGTATATACTTTTGGGTTTATATTACCATTCCTTAGTGGTATCGTGGCTGATAAGGATCTGGAAGTGTTGGTAGGGCATTGTATGAAAACGAAACTGAACAGATTAACAATAGGCTTCCAAGAAGAACTGAAGAACGACTGTTCACCTTTTAGTGAGCAACAGCTCCCTCGCTCTTTGAAAAGAACCATTCAAAAGAACCGGCTCACACACGGACGACCCATCTCTACTAGGAAGTTTCCCTGAAACAGACACAGCAGCCAGGGGAGGCATAGCTATTGAGATTTATTAAAAACAAGCCACCATCGGAACACCATCAAATCATTAGCACTCGATGTCAAACGCACTACCATCTGAATAAAAACATTGATAGTTATGAAACTTCGACCATCGCTGACCATCCCTATGTTAGAAAAGTATTCCTCCAGGCAGCCTGCATGCTGTACTGTAGATTCCATAAGGTAAAGGCAAAAGGTAAGCTGGAAGGCTTGCCTATATTTGCAGCCAGAAAAATGATTCAGTGTGTGTGCGCTTCAATTGGCCCCTTGGTCAGCCGATCAGGAGTAAACTGCAGGGGCAGTTATGGAAGTCCTACAGAAGAAGCAGTTTTCCGTGGCAGATTGGTCTCCCAGCTGGTTAGGAAGGCACAGGTCGTGTCTCTCTAGCTCGGACCTGCAGGCTGCAAACGGTTATGTGCGTGCGGTGGTCCTGTTCACCAGCAGGGGGTCCCTGAGTATTCAGGGGGTTCCAGCAATGGAGAGTAAACTGGAAATGTGTGGGGGGGTTTTTGTCCCAAACAGAGAAGGTTATTCTGGTTCGGGCGGCTGGGCCGTAAGCGTACGTTCCTGTTTTTTTTTTTATCTGCGCATGCATACCTTCCGCAATGCGCAGGCGCGACGACTCCACAACGCTCACGGACGGGTCTTTCCGTGCGAAAAAACCTGTCCGCAAGAGTACGGTCACTGTGGGCGGCATAGGGGCGTGTTGAGGGGAGCGGCCAAATTAATGAAGGAAACTGGGCGTAAACATGGGCGTACACGGGGGTGTGCACAAAAAATGTACGCTGCTACTACCGCTCGTTCGGAGAAAGCACCGTTCATTTCAGACACAAAACAGGCGGACGCCAACCTCCACCTCAGACCACCCCTACAGATACCGCATGAGAGCGGATGCCTGTGTCTGCTAATTAACGCTGATTACTACTCAAACACATACACCTGAATGTAATAAGCAATGCTGCAGTCTATTAAGTCCAAACCATTATTTCACTACCTGCAAGCGCCACACAGCACTCAAACACATTGGAAGCATATCTTTCTACACTTCTCTACATGTAAAGGTTGGTTTCATTTTAGTTAAGATTCTTTTTAAGACCTACTTATATATGCCAAGGTAGTTATTTGGAAACCATTTACACACATTCAGAAAGTGTTTTCATATACTTTAAACAGCAGCACACTCAATCTACACAAGTCGACATGTGTCAACCTTTTCACTCTAATACAAACATATGTTTTGTATTTATGATACAAATACATAAACCACATTTAACACCTACAAAGGATGTTTCAGCAATGTTTTCAGCCCATGCCCACTATTTTGCACACAATCTTTGTATAGCACCCAAAATACATTACTGTACCACTTTCTGCTCTGCTATGAATTTAATTTTACTACACTCTGGATGTAAAATGTCACCAATCACATTATTGCAATCACATCTCTTTAACAAAGGATTGCTACATTTGCTTATGACACTGAGAAATCATTTTTATGAAAATGTGTTAACATGTTTGTTCACAAGCAATTTCATCATATTTGTTCGACTCACACATCTTTAACATACCTGTACCAAGACATTACTGTTTTTTTTAGGGAGGACACATATGCATTCCTACACAAATGTACATTTTGATCCCTGTTTGCCTACCTCACCCACTCAATGACGAGATCATTGTTCTGGACCTGCTTTTACCTACTAATGTTGGAGTTCCCTCACCTGCACAGAAACTGCTTTCTCACCTATTAAGTTGCTCTGCACATGTGCTGACACAAACTAATTAGCTGGGAAAAGTTGGATATGAACATGTGAATGGCCATGGAGAGGGTTACACATGGGAAACTTCTACAACACTTCAATAAATGCAAAAAAATACCCTGGTCAGTAAGTACACATAAATGTATTATTTGTTTCACCCAAAAAAGTACACATACAACAATTGTGTTTTAATTCTTAAAAAAATATTTATTTGCTGTTCAGCATCACAGCTTACAATTTAAAATCAGAACGAAAAATTAAATATAACATATTGTCAAAAATAACAATCAACAAAAACAACAGGTTGCATATCTCCAAACATGTGTTACCCTGCAAATGCAATGGTGAGAGAAATGTGGTCACCAGAATACGACCTGTAACAACCAGGGAGAATACTAAGCATGATACACACCACCAAATAAGGTCTTTAATGCCCATGGCACGAAAATGGATAGATGGCCAACTCAGGAAGTGGATGTCCAGTGCAATTTAAAAATTTGGGGTCCAAACACAAAGGAATTGAACCAGGTGTCATTCTTTTGGCCCTTTTTTCCCCTTTTTGGATGGGGCCTTGGGGACAGGGGCCTTTGGCACTGAAGGCTTGCAGCCTCTTCCCCTAGTGGACACAGGAGGGTCAGCAGAGGTGGAAGATTGGGGAGCAGCTTGGGGTGGCCCAGCAGATGGGGGATTGTCCCTTAGGGACCTGGCGGTGGTCAGCAGCTCAGCCAGAATGTCATTCTGGCGGCTGAGTTGTTGGTCAATGCTTTGCATGCCAGCCGCCAGAATGTCAGTCTGGCGTTGCATGGCCTCAATATGCTGGGTGTTGCTCTCCTTCCAATCCCCTATGAATTGCACACACTGCTGGTGACGGCCTGCAGCCTCCAACCCTTGCTGCTGGATCTGGTCCAGCATCTCGATCCACCTGGCATCAGCTGTGGCCTGTGGCGGGAGGTGGCGTGTTGGTGGAGGCTGGACCACTTGCTCCACCTGTGGCCCTGAAGAGGAAGATGCCGCCGGTTGATCAGCTGGTTCAGCTTCATCTAGGATAATAATTTTAAACAATGTCACCATCACATACACAAAAAAATCTCACTAACCAAATACAATGCATTACTGTGACTTACCAACAAAAGAAGGAAAAACCTCCACCGGGAGCTCACTATCCATATTGGATATCCCCCTGACCTCAGCAACATCAATTACATCCAAGGCCTCCTCCTTCAGGGGGGTATATTCCAAGTTGTCTGGGATAGGCCCCCTTCCCGGTAGACATGCTGTGGTTGTACCAGTCAGTCATCTTCCTCTACAGTGTTGTTTTAAAGTCTGACCACCTACAAGTGAAAACATACAAATATCACCATGAGATATGTGCAACACTGTGCTAGTGAACATCATGACTATGTTACATTTCCTAGTGTGGGTGACCTTATGTTTTTGGTGCTTATGTTTCCCACACACACATTAATGTCTCCATTATGAGGCATTTCAGTGTCTCATCTAATTCATTAGCCCACTAAATGCACATACATATATCACTATGCAGAAATGACATCATCCCTGGACAAATTATGCACCTCCACCTGTAGTTAAACTACACATCCCACCATAGCTTGACAGTGTGGATAATATGGAGTTATTTAACTATGGGAAGACATGCTGGGATGTGTAGTTTCCCACCAGCGACATGTGCACAGTTTTAACATCATTGTTTCAGTAGTATCATCTGGAACTTGTTACTACAACTCTTTAACAACTACACACTTTCTGTTGTCCCATCACATACTTCACATAAGCAGAAGTGTGCCCATGACCTCACATCACACCAATGGTGCATGTTTCATATATAAATGTGGGTTATTAGACATCGTTGTGTTCACATGTGACATTGAAGTGTAGCAATATCTACAAACACACCTTCCTATTACTATCAAAACATACATGTAACATATGTACACACATATTACATTATCAGGGGGAGAAAAACACTTGCCTTTTCTTCACTGATGCCATATCTCTGACCACTGTTGACACCTGGTTCACTTCCTCTGTGATCTTCTCCCAAAGGTTTTTTCTTGCACTGGCACCCGGCTTCCTGGTTGGCAATTCTATCCATTCTCGTGCCCTGGGAACTAAAATGCTCAATTCTGCCTCTAGAAATGCAGGGTTTCTTTTTTTGGTGGTGGTATCCTGCTCAGTACTCGGCCTAGATGGTGCAGGTCGTTTTCTGGTGGCCCCAGTTCTCTCACCATGCACCTGCTGGGTCTCACATGTTTGGAGAGAGGCTACCTGTTGTTGTGGCTGGTTGCTTGGCCCTTGTGGAGCTGGTGGCGTTGTTAGTGAGGGGCCCCCTTGGTCTTGGGCCCTCCTTCTCCGCTCCTGCTCCCTCTGCCTCAAACTTTCAAGCAGGGATTCTGCTTGTGCTCTTCGTAGGGCGTCCTCAGCTGCGGAATCATCTGAATCAGACATGTTTGCAGCATATATGGCCAGCATCTGTCTGGATATTTATATGGTAATTTCCCGCCTGGATCAAGGGGGCGTATATTTTTACCGCAATGTAGTAGCTAATTTTCGCAGTTTTTCCCGCCGATATTTCCCGACGATAATTTCCACGTTTATGACCGCGGAAATTACGCTGGTCTCAACACACCTGAGCATTCACCTGTACATGCACATGCACAGGTTGTTGACCATTGTGTGCTACATGGTGAAATGTGTGCACATGTTATTCCAATGATGAGTGTTTTCAGGTGGTCTCTGTTGGGAGTACATGTATGCTTTTTAACACAAATGTATAAACATACCAACAGAACAATGCTTTCCCTACATTTGTTGTGAGGATAAATGTGTCATACACCAACATGTTGTATGTGCCTTGTTATCAGCGTATGTATTAGTAGATGGTTGCGTGTATTATTTTTCGCACACTATATATACACAGCACGTCTCTATAAATTAAAAGCATACTGTTTGTTATGCTGTGTGTATATCGGAACGGTCCGCGTAAGTTTCTATTCGCATACATATTGTTAATGCAAGAAGGATTAATAAAGTTAGTAATAAACAGACAAGTTTTTAGACCAATCAGTAACCACCAAAAGTTATATATGTACCTGCAATTAATAACTGCGCCATTGCCAATATGTCTTCAACCAGGGCTAACTCCTTTTCTATCCAGGAGCTGGTGGCCTTGGTTGAGGTGATAGACCGGCGCCTGGGGCCCAGGGGCCCATATGTCTCCAACAGGGAGAAGCGGCGGGCATATAATGCTGCCCGCCGTTTAATCTACGCCCGGACCGGCGTCTGCAGAAGCCTGGCCCAGGTGGAGAAGCGCTGGTCAGACTTGCGGCGGAGGCAGCCAAACCTGCTATGCAGCATACGGCGCCATATTGCCCGCTGTAAGTATATAATTTACACATATTTTCGCGTTTTGTAGCAATGAGTTCTGTAGTTTGAAAACATGTGTATGTGGGGGTGTATATGGGGTGTATATGGGGTGTATATGGGGTGTATATGGGGTATATATGGGGGGTATATGGGGGTATATGTAATCCCTCTGTTTTTGGGTGTAGCATATCATTTAGTTAGCTTGTTAAATTTATTAAATATAGCTGCAATGATAATTTGTAAGGTTATGAGCATGACTAATGTGAGTTTTTCTATCCCCCAAATTTATGAAACCCAACCTTTGATTGCTATGCCATCAACATGAACATTTCAGCACGCGCAAGGGCACGCATGGAAGCCCGGGAGGAGGCAGCCCGGGAGGAGGAAGTGGAGGCGGAGGAAGGGCCTGAGGAGGAAGTGGAGGCGGAGGAAGGGCCTGAGGAAGAAGAGGAGGCAGAGGAAGGCACTGAGGAGGAAGATGATGAGGAGGAGGAAACATTGGGGCCTGCTGGAGCCCACCCCATATCAACCTCCCCTTCCATCAGCCACTCCCCTACCCCCACCCCTACCCCCACCCCCACCCCATTTCCAACCCCCCTACACCTCCACACCACCCACCCCCAACCCTTTCCAATCCCCACTCCAACCCACTACCTCTATCCAAACTCCAATCCCATCCCCCTTGCTCCTGACCCCCCCAACCACCGGACACCCAACCAGTGGCGAGCAGGATGTCTCATCTAGCCGTAAGTAAATAATGTGCCTAATGTTTACCTACACATTTCTACACATAAACAATCACAACAACCACATATGTGTATCCAACATCATCATTATTTGCAACATATCACTGCAGGTCGACCATGAGGTGTGGCCTGTTCTTCTCCAGGAACAAGGGTCCCCTTGGTGGTTTTCTTGAGTGTGGCCATGCCTCACCCCTTAAATAATTGACATAACAGTACATCCAATGAGATATCCGACATTAGTGGTGTTGTAGTTATGTGGGTCCAGGGGTTGTGTAACTCCACTTCCTAGCATGATGTGCAATATTAATTTATAGATTGTTTTGTTAATAGTGTGTGAGGCCATGCGGATGCATGCTTTTACAAACATAGCTTTAGGCCTATAATTTGAACAGCAATGTCCTAAATTTAAAATAGTAAGTAGTGCTTAAGCCGCAACAATGTCATAACCCTTAAATAGCTCAGCCTAATTGTGAGGTTAGAGGTGAGTCCCCCAAAACAAAACTACCAATTGGGATACAGCATACATTCATCCAAGAAGGAGTAATTTAATTAATGTTATTTACTATGTACAGTATGTGTGTGTTAACATATTAGTTTTAAGTACTGTGTTTACATCAGACCCATCTTCAATGTAGTTAAAAAATGGATGTGGCCTTCACACATAACTCACTCACTTCTTATTATGTACAAATACAACAAACATTTGTGTATATTATATATATATATATATATATTTTTTTTTTTTATCCCTTCACTACAGACACTGAACAGCACCAGGAGGAGGTGGCAGCGATAATTCAGGAGATCTTCCTGACCCTCCTGTATTTGCACATCCTTTTTGCCCAACTGGAGGCCCGCATTTAAGTTTAAAAATTTTTTTTTATGTTTGTATTTAAAAAATAAAAATTTCTGTACAGAGAGAAGTTGCCTGTGTTGTTAATCAAAAATATGTTTGCAGGTTTGTAAGGGCAGGTACATACAGATGTGTCATGTAAGTTATATTTGTAATTTGAGGTGAGGGGTAACGATTGATGTGTGAATGTGTGTGTTTTTGAGTTAAATAACACATAGTGAAAATGCATGAATGTTTAATGTTGTTAGATTAAAACATCACACATAACATCAGGGTAGGTATACAGATGGCGCCGGGCTTGTCTTTGCTGGGGATGGCGGAGGACTCGCCACCCGCCATCCCCCGCCCCTCGCCATCTGTATGTCGGAAGGGGACGCGCGTGCACGAGGTGCACGCGCGTCCCGTTCCGACGGTGCTTTTGCCCGGGTCCCCGCCGGCTTCCCCGGGTCCCCGCCGGTCCACACCGCCCCCCCGCAGCCCCCCGCAGCCCTCCGCAGCCCTGCCCGTCTCCCTGAAGCTGGAGACGGGCAGGACTGCACCCGCCGCGCCGCCTCGCCGCCCGGCTATTGAGACGCTCGTGCGTGGGAGACGCACGAGCGTCTCATTCAGCCAGAGCGCCAGATTGCTGGCGGATCGCCAGGGACACGGTCCTGGCGCTCCGCCAGCAATAATAAGGCCAGCTCCATCTGTACATAGTACAAATTCGGATCACACTAATTATGAACATAATTTAGTACATACACACAAACACCAACACCAACATAACTTTATTTAAAAGTAAATTGCAATGTGGGGACACATAGATAGTGTTAAAAATGCAACATTAGAACATAAAATATTTACATGTAAGGGGGTTAAAATGTATTATTTTTAGCCTGTTCATTAAGGTAGACAATTGAGGTAATAGAAAACAATAATTGATTAACTAATAGAATAATTCTTTTAATTGTCTTAATCATAGTTGAAAGGGTAGATTATAAGGGCCATATATGTGAAGGGTATGCCAGCGTGCACGGACGTACGCTCACTCTCACGAGCGGTGACATACGCTGAGTTTTCCATTGAAAACAATAGAGATCCATCCGTGCACGGTGGCGTACGCTCAGATAGCCGCAAGAAGTCGGTGGTAAGACGGACAATAGACGTCCGTAAACGGTGGCGTACGCTCTGTTGTACGCCAGTTGTCGGAGTCTAAGGGGTGATCCGTCCGTGTACGTTGGCGTACGCTCAATTATACGCCACTTCCCTTTGTCGGTGTTTGTGCCCGTACGTATGCGGATGTTTTGTGGGTGGACTTTTGCTCAACGGCCGCGTACGGCAAACGTACGCTGATACGGAACGTACGTACGCACGGCCGCCTTAACCAGAATAGGGTCCAAAGTGACTTCTGTAGCTGTGGTGCCGGAGTTCAGAGGAGACACGTCCGTCTCCTTTGCCAGCTAGGTCACCAAAAACAATTTTTTAACAAATAATAATTCACACGGCAAAGTCACAGTGCGAGTAATTATGAAGCCAGTGCTGCATGGCGCCTATTGAGCATTATTGAACACACGTCGTACAAAAAACCCAACTTTTTAAACTTTTTTTATTTATAAATGACAACTAACACTATGGAATAGAGTGCTTATATTTATACAAACAGTGGGGTAAAGCACCTACAGCACAGACAAGTTGTACAAAAAAGTTCACATTTTTTGCAGGCACCAAAAAAAAAAAGGTTAACCCATCTATCTGTGTGAGATGTTCCACTATCCACTAAACATGCCAACGTCGCTCAAATTTGTTCTATAAATTCAAATAAAAAATGTTGTGTAATAAAATGTATCATTACAGGTCATTATGATGAATACAATTGTTTGCTTGGCAATTTCTTCCACTTATTTTGACAAATTCACTTGGCACTCATAGGGTTAAGACTGTTGTCCTGTATTTGGCTGCAATGTATACTATGCAGTGATTAAAAAAAAAAACACCAGTGTGCGACAAGAGTTAATGCTGCTCTATATGGAGCTCTGGCTGCAATAAAGTCCTTGGCAAAAATATACACCAGTGTGCACTGGGCACTAATGGTTAATAAGGCCTCTGTATTAGGAGTTCTGGGCTGCATTGTATGCTGCGCATTGCCAAAAAACACGCGTGCACCAAAAGTTAATGTTGCCCTGCTGTATATAGAGTTTTGGGATGCAATGTAGGCACTGTGCACTAAGGGTTAATACTGCTCTTGTAGTAGGATGACGGACCTAGCCAGTGGCGTAAGTTCGCCCCAGTTGCCAGGAGGCAAGATAAATATTTATGCCCCCCAAATAGCTCAATCAGTAAGGTGTCTGTCTCCAGTCATGGGTTCCAATACAGGGTGTGACACTTGCAAAAATGATGTTAGGAGGAGGAGTCAGCCACAGAAGCGATATTGACGTCTTTCAATTAACTGATTCAAACTTGCACAGGAGGAGAGGTGCCCCCTTGGGATCAGGAGCCCGGGGGCAGATGACTCCATTGCCTCCCAGAGTTACGCCTCTGGACCTAGCCATGAGAAAAAAAAAGTGCTGCCGTTAAGTTACTGCATCAGTTTGACAAAAGTAAGTAAGTTTACAGCTTTTCCTAACCTGCACTACATAAAATAAAGAGCAATGTTTATCTACTGCTTATTTATTATTTATTAACAGTTTCTTATATAGTGCGGCATATTCCGTTGCGCTTTACAATACGAGACAGTGATACAACAAACTGGGTATTTACAGTCAAAGGTATGAGGGCCCTGCTCGCAAGCTCACAATTTATAATGACCTGTAATGTTTACCTTACAGTATATAGGAAATATACAAAATGCTTTTTTTTTCACAATTTTTTTTTTATTTGAATTCATATAACAAATGTGAGCGACGCTGGCATTTTTAGCCGAAAATTAGCATATCGCTCACAGAAATGTTGGCATTCAAAGGGTCAACAATTTTTTTTTTTTTTATAAAGCAATAAAAATTAGATTTTTTTTTTTTTTAAACTGAAGAACCTGAGAGCTCGGTTGTCTCCTTTTGTAAGTCATACCATAGTAGCACATATCCCACCTACACTACTTATATGTGTGCTGATATAACTCTATAGCCTGGACTCAGGAATAGGACATGTCTACTGAGGATAACAGATCTCTTACCATTCTCCAAGAGCCTCCAGGCAACGCATGTGGCCTAAGATCAACTCAGAGTCATCCCATTCATGGAGCTTCTCATACCAGGTGGCCTGGATCTCCAGCTCACTGCTTAACTAGGGACATATCAAAAAGTGACTCCTAGATTCAAAAGTGACTCCTAGATTTAAAAGTGACTCCTAGATTTAAAAGTGACTCCTTGATTAAAAGCTTCCTCAGCAGTAGCTATTGGTGTTTTTTGCATCAGAGATGTTTTGACTACAGTGTTTCCCCGATAATAAGACCTACCCCGAAATTAAGCCCTACCCTTGATTTTGGACACTGGTCCAAAATAAGCCCTACCCCGAAAATAAGCCCTAGTAAAATTTCCATATATGGAGTTCAGACATTACATTCCACCCCCGCTAACCCCCCCTAACCTCCCTCACCTCCCCTACCCCCCCCCCCCTCCTCACCTCCGCGGTGTTTCTATGCCACAGGCTTCTGCTCCCGGTCCCAGAGATGCAGTCGGGTGGCGCGTGACGTCACCATGCACATCACGCTGCTGCAGCACAGCACGGAGCTGTGGCGCAGCAAAGAAGAAGGAAGTTTGTGATTGTTGGTGTTGGTGATTGCTGGTGACTGTGACGATATCCATTATTTAAAGGGCTGGGGCATGTTTAACAAGGAGGACTGTGGCATGTTTAACAAGGAGGACTGGGGCATGTTTAACAAGGAGAACTGGGGCGTGTTTAACAAGGAGGGCTGGGGAATGTTAAAGAAGAAGGACTGGGGGCATTTTTAAGATGGATGACATTTGCTGTCAATATTCATTAAAATAAGCCCTACCCCAAAAATAAGCCCTATGGACAGTGTCTTATTATAGGGGAAACACGGTACTATGGATGTTTCTGAGTTGTACATTGTGAATGTGCCATGATGGTCTAACGATGATGGTTTTAGTGTGGATAAAGAAGCAGAGTGGTTGACGGAATATGGCTGTTTGTGAGAAGTAATGGGGGGAAAGAGGGGTTTACAAAAAAATGTATTGTGACTGTTTCATGGGCATGTCACAGCCTGCAACTAAGAACAACAAACAGTAAGAACACAAAGACAGGGAACCATTGGTAACTTAGAAAGATATACTGTACATTGGTAAACTGTTAAGGAAAGAGGATACTAAAGCAGGAGGATTTTAATTTCTAGCAGCTCGAAGGTCCAGCCAGGAGGTAAAATGATGAGTAGAGTCAAAAAAGTGGTCTCCACCACAAGAAAGAGCCCTCCTGTGGCTGTAAATACTGTAACATAGCATATGGAAGTTCTAAGTCACAAAGTCTACTTTAAATACGCACAAACTGGGACCAGTAGTTTTTCTGCACAAAAATCCAGTAACATTGCAATGCATTGTCCAGTATACTTTACACGCCAAAGATAGTTTGTCAAAAGTCTATGGCCTGTATTCAATCCTGGCCAAAATTTGTCACCAGATGAAAAATCAGCACCTGTTATTTTTTGCAAATCCGATTTGCCCTGTTCAGTCCCAGTGCTGATTTTTCACTTGGGCTAAAAATCTAGCATCTGAAAAAATGTTCATGAATCCATGAAATTGCCGCAAATTCACCAGAGGCGGATCTAGGCTTTTCTCCTAGGGGGGGGGTGGTTTACTCTTTTATTTTAACACTCCCCTTCCCAGTCTGACTCCTCCCCTTCCCAGTCCAGATCCCACCCCTTCCATAACCGTTGCAATTAACCAAAGCTATGCAAGATCCCGGAGATCACCCCCATACACTGAGCCCAGTTGCACCCTCTGTATCTGCGCCTGCTTCCCTATCCTGTATCATACAATAAACATGACAAATCTATTGAACTGTATCACTGTATTAGTAAGCCGAGAATTCCTTACTATCAGTGCTCTGTTAATAGATGTTCGCCCAATTTAGGTTTCTCCCCAGGGGCCCTCAATGGCTGACCCTCATCACACGGTGCTGGGACTGGCAGCTGTGGGCAGTCAGGAGCTTGTGTGCTGCCTGGCTGACACACCAGACCACTGACACTCACCGAGCGGGGCTGAGGCTGGCTGCTCCGGGCCGCTGGGATCTTGTGTGCTACGGATGCCTTGCTAACACCTGGCCGCTGACGTGCTGCAGCATCCTGGCTGACACTCGCTGTGCAGGGCTGGCGGCTACAGGCCGCCAGGACCGCGTGTGCTGTGGCCGCCTTGCTGACACCCAGCTGCTGATGACCTGCGGCTGCCTGGATGACACTCACCGCGTGGGGCTGGCCACACCAGGCTGCAGGGAACTTGTGTGCTGCGCAGACTTCAGGGGCAGATATAGACGTTTGTGGCCATCGCCCCCCTCTGTATCGGCGCCTGAAATTCACATGGTTTTGGCAAATTCGCAGACATTTTTCAATCCGTTTTCACCCATACTGTTTCATCCCCCCCCCCCCCCCCAAAAAAAAGTCAAATTGCATGGGCGTAAATGTACTCAAAAATAGGAGAAAATGCCTCTGAGTTCATTCTGCAGTTGAATCTTGCTGTTTTTTTTTTTCATTTGGTGGAAAGGTTGACCAACATTGAATACTCCCCTATGTACTAAGCCTTGGAAAGAGATAAAGAAGATGTGGATAAACTACCAGCTAATCATCTCCCAAAGGTCATGTTACAGGCTGTGTTAAAAAAATGACAGTCAGGGGCTGATTGGTTGGTACTTTCTCTCCAATATGGCCCTTACTCAGACCTGATTGCAGTACAAATTTGTTTGGAAAATGGGCAAAACCATGTGCACTGCAGGTGGGGCAGATGTAAGATGTGCAGAGAGAGTTACATTTGGGTGGAGGTGTGTTGAAACTGAAATCTAAATTGCAGTATAAAAATAATGCAGCCAGTATTTACCCGGCACAGAAGCAAAATAACTCACACAAATCTAACTCTCTCTGCACATGTTACATCTGCCCCACCTGCAGTGCACATGGTTTTGGCCATTTTCCAAACAAATTTGTACTGCGATCAGATCTGAATAAAGACCTGTATACAGTATCTCTCCAAGGCTTAGCAAAGGTGGATTTAGACCTCATGGGCATAAAATTTGGCTCTAGGTCTTAAGTTTAATACACATGTCACATTTAAAGTAAACTGACTGCCCGTGCACAGTGGATGAAACCATTGTATGCATCCTAATAAATGTTTTCTTATCAAAGACATCAAAGGAACTTTGGAAGTGTGAGCAGGTCCGTGTGATGTCATGACATCACTCAGTAGTCACGCAATGCTCCTCTGGGATCATTTTGGATGGCAAGGATATCTTTATAGGGCACCTTGGGACCTGCTGGGCCTTACGCAGATGCCTAAGTTGCATTGTGGAAAATCCACCTGTGAGGCTTAGTACATAGACAACTCAGTCCTTGTAGCAATGAATCTTTGATATAAATATTCAATGGGAAATCCCTGGAGGAAGTGCGCTTGGTTAGGAATCTGGTGAGTGCATTACATAGCAAATAGTCAATAACAAACTGGGTCAATGTTACCTATTCAAATTTTTTAACCAGTAAAGGACTCCAAGAAAATCACAGGATTGGAAGCCTCGTCTTTCTGGAGACTTACAAATTGCATCATTTGCTGCGGAGGAGACCTCCAATGTCAATAAGCTTTTACTGTCAGCTGGATCTCCAGTATGGTCAGTTGATCTGGTACAGAAGCAACACCATCCTTTAATATAGTACAGGTTGAGTATCCCTTATCCGAAATGCTCGGGACCACGAGCATTCCGGATAAGGGAATTTTCCGGTTTTTGGAATAAATTTTTGTTAGGCATACTTACCTGTCCCCTGGTGGTGCCCGGTGGTCCCTCGGCATCCACGTTGTCCTCCGGAGTCCACAGCAGGCCTTCAGCACCATCTCCGGCATCTCCGGCAGTCCCAGGAGTGCTTTGCGCAAGTTCCCAGGCGCCGGCACATGCGCGCACTCGCGCAAAGCACTCCTGGGACCGCTGGAGGCGCCGGAGAGGATGCCAAAGGCCTGCCATGGATGCCGGGGGACTTGGTAAGTCTAAAAAAAGGGTTGGGGGGGGGAACCACACACACACAAAAAATTGAATTCTTGAAAAAAAACACGGTTTTTAGAATAATTCGGGTACGGGATGCACGGATAGGGGTTACTCAACCTGTAATATGATCTTGATTTCTCCTCTTCTATTTCTCATCTTCTGTGTCTTGTCGAATAAGAGATGAAATGATGCACACCTCCGCAATTCTATTAAAAACCCTCTTTTTTTATTTGAAAATGTATTTGGTAATTGCTTGCAATAGTTGATCCATGGTGAAGGTAGAACTGTCCTGTTCAGAATGGCATTGCAGACACATTCAAAATGGGGTGTGGGAGAACTTTTCCAGTCTATACAGTAAGTTGTAAATAAATTATTAAATTAATTAAAGTAAAAAAAGCCAAATCAATTTTTCTCTTCTGTATTCATTGTTTGTGTGTACTGCACTCCAACACACCATACTGATACTGTCAGAAGTTCTGTGTGTTAATAACCAGCCAGCTTGCTGCAGACCTTGGCCTAAATTGAATGAAAACAAGATTGTGAGCTGTAAAGTGGTCAAAATTGTATGGAAAGGGCTGGAAATTAATGCTATTGAGGTCAATATTACTATAGGGACAAAAATTACGCAATTTGGGAGTTTTTGACCATTTTCCCAAAAAATCCAAATCCAAAGCCTGTTTAACAAAGCCAATTCCAAATCCAAATCCCAGCGACAAATCCAAATCCAAATCCACATGCATAAAACACACAAAGTGACATGAAATCACCCTGTGTTGGATTTCTAAATAAACCCATTTAGTTTAGTTTAGGGCAATTCATTTAGTCAATCTTTTACTCACATGTCAATAAGTTTACTGATTAGGAGTGACACATATGCATGCATGAAATAAGGCAAAACATCAACCAAGAATAATACATTTTTAATTTATTTATTTATTTATAGATTCTTATACAGCGCAGCAGATTACGTTGAGCTTTACCACAGTAGACAGTGATAAAACAAACTGGGTAACAACAGACAAACTTGGAGGTAGGAGGGCCCTGCTGCAAGCTTACAATCTGTAGGTTACATAGGAGGGAAACACAAGGACAGGCACCAGTAAGAAAATTGCAGTCCCACCAAGTTACAAGTCCAGAAGGGAAGCTATATAATACATAAGTGCCTCAGAGGGTTATGCGTGTGGTACTTAAATATGATAGGCTTGCCTGAAGAGGTGAGTTTTCAGGGAACACTTGAAAGTCTGGAGTCTAGTGGAGAGTCTTACTGTGCGTGGAAGGGCATTCCATAGGATGGGAGCATTTTTCAATGTAAGGATCTCTTGGGGTTTGTTCCTTGGGATTAGGAGATTGTGTGAATTACAGTAGGTGGCATAAAATTCATAGGCAAATGCAGGTTGATTTCTGGTTGCATAGAAACCCCCCATCTCTTGGCAAGTGCCTTAAATAATGACAACAATAGCAATAGTATATAATATGATCAACAGAGCTGCCACCACATCATGCGGTGTAAGGGACAGAGCAGAGCTGCTGCAAATGCCCAGAATACCAGCTTCCTCCACCACATTTACTGTATGTGTGGATCTGAGCCCTCAAACATCGCAATGGACCAGAGAGTAGCTGCCAGGAAGAAGAGAAAGAAGCTTTACCATAAAGTGGGAGATTGTAAACTTAGAAAGGGCAGTACTGGTTCTATTATGTTTATTTATTATTATTATTAATATTATTATTATTATTATTATTATTATTATTATTATTATATGTTTAACCTATTCCTGACCACTTATCTTATTTAAATGTTTGAAACAGCCTAAACAATAGACCATCTGTACTGTTAAATATTAATACTGTATTCTATACAGTATACAGTGGGAGATTTTGGAGTATATTTAGAAACCCCCCCTCTAAAAAATCCTGTGTTTGTCACTGAAATGAGTTCCTTTCTTATAAGATACAGACCTAGTACACACATATTACTCTCTCAGTTCCAATAGTGAGATCAGTTTTCTTTAAACAACTAAAATAGGTCACTCATGTTCCCACTAAGCTGTGAAATACGATTTAGTGGAACTATGAAAGAACTTGGATAAGGTCCAAAACAGGTGCTGATCTGATCTGATATTTCATCTTCTATGAGACATTGTCTTAGGTGGATACCAGCACATACCATACTGGTCGGTCTCTGCAGTTGGTGATGAAACTTACTCACACCCACAAATTACTGTGAATGAATTCCTGCAACTGATTCAGACCAATACCACACATCAGCTGGAGACTGAAGATGTTCCTTAACATGGTGACAGGTGAGAATTATCTTTTCATTTCTGCATTTGCTCATAAGGTTGTGTAGGTTGGTCTTAATTGTTGAAAGAAAAGAGAGGAAGAGTTTGCACAGGCTTAGTGACATGGGAACTGGGAACCATCCCACCGTGTGGGTACGATTTACTGCACCAGCTGACAGCAAGCGGCACTGACCTCTAACATACTTATGCCAACCACACTCACACCTACTGTAACTAGTGTCCTCTGATAGCCATTCAGCTCAACGTCTTTTACCTTGCACCACCAGCTACTTTCTACATGGACCTTCTAACATGACGCATTCCAGGAGGAACAAAATTCATATAGGGGAGCCCAACCAACTGCCACCCCAAACACTGCCAAACACAGTCTGGGACTCACTGGCAGTTGGTGGGGCTACCCTATTTGAATTTCGGACTGTTCTGCAGCCCCCACCTCTGCAACTGCCACCGACAAGGAAGTCCAGGAACAGAGCGTGTTGTCCCTCCTGGAATGGGTCAAGTTGGGAGGTATGCACCAGTTACTCTCTGCATGGTAATGGCTTCTCTAAGAGCGGCTCCCACACAGCTACAGCAAAAACGGGTAGAATTTCCTCCAAACCAACTCAGGCATTGTCCCTTGCTGAGATAGTGTGCAATTATTACCTACAACAAGAATATACTGTATACAGTAAGTCTATTTGTCGCACAGAGCTTTCCACACTGTACTGATTTATAACTTTGAGCAGGCTAAAAGCCAAAGATTGTCTCAAATCTTTGGATAATAGATCTGACTCCTTATATAATTGTATGCGCATAACTACGTGTAATCATGGTAGATAATGATGTATTCGAGTATAGTCTCCCTGAAGTTTGAGTTTGTTTGGCTTAATTACAATTTGTCTTCTCTTTGAAAGCGGTCAATACATATATTTTCAATTTGTTCCCTTATCCCCAAGGTTTATGTACCACTAATAATTGTTTAGAATTTAATAAGACAATACACAAAGACTGTTCTTGTCTGTACACTCTCTCATTTGGGTAGGAAAAAACCTGATCTCGGCTGCAATGCCTTTGGGTAACAGACTGTAGCGGGCTTGCCACCCAAACAGCAGAAGTGATATTCTTAATCTCTTTTTTTGTATATGATGATTATGTGTGTCACAGTATCATTCTTGGCTTCAATACAAGTATAAGCCATTGAAAGTAACAGTGACTACCAATAGTACTCACCATTCAATCTGCTAATGACTACTTCATATTTGTCTGCAATGCTTTGGGAACAGACAATGAGATTTTCTTGACCCACAAAAAAGATGCGAAGCAGCATCTTATCACATTATCGTTGACTTTCTTTTTCACATGTGTTTACCATTCACTTATTTGCTTTGCGTCATTAGATCACGTTGATTCCACCTTTCTTTTTTGTGTATTGTGTTATAGATCAGGTGATATCTATTCATGTATCAACCAGTCTTAAGGCAGCACTGCGCCCAGAACTACAGTCGCTATTTCCCCTTCTTTCCAATATCTTATCACATATTTATAGATTTGTATAACTGAATATGAACCTGCTTGAAGTCCAAAAGGGTTATGGTTTGACCCTCTAATCTGGTTTTAGATAGGCAGATAATTCTATCAATAATATATGTTGTGTACTATATTTTTTCTAAGGATATTATTAAAAGTTCTGTTTTAAATATTACAATTTATCATAACTCAAGAGTGCCCCAAAAAATACATATTTTTGTCTGCAGAACTTTTATGTTTGCAAGGAGGGCCTTCCTCCCTGGTCTTAATTGTTCCAAGTACTGTACTAACCCGATCAAACCAGAAACCAAAGGATTGATTGCAGTAGCGTAACTACAATATGTGCACCCCCCCAGCCACTAAAATTTGTGCACCCCCTCCTCACTGCTGCATCTGCCCCCACCCGGTCCATTGCTGCTACACTGCCGGGCCTGCCGGGACCAGCAAATCCTCCTGTCTCCAGTCCCAGCATTCCTCCTGTTACAATTAAAATGTCCCTTGCAAAATGGCTGTCACCTTACAACAGACCAATATTTAGGTATTTAGGTGTCTGCCTCCTCTAGTATCCTTAATAACCATCTGCTGTGAGGGGGCGGCCATTTTGTGAGGGGTATTCATAATGCAAATGAGGAGCACTGGCCAGGCCTATAGCAACAGGTTCGACGGCTGCAAACCCATTAGTCTCCCCCAGGTCAGCATAAGCTTCTTCAGACCCCGCTGCCCCAAAATTTACATAGCGCCTCTGAGCCACCATGGGGTCTGCAGAGCTATTGTTACAATACTGATTGATTGTCGAACTCCAAGCTCTATTCTACAAAGTCGGCAGAGAGTCACTAACAGATCCAGAGTAGCGTAATATTCCGTAGAACGTAAAGCAATGGTACGGGATGGTGCGAAGGTCACTTTGGGTCAATATACTGCGCTTGCGTTAGGTAAGTTGTGCACCTGGGCCTTGTAGACAGACTGAGTAGCAAATGGTCATGAGACATGTTTGCCTCAGTTTTCGCTAGGGTTGCCACCTCATCCCTTTAAAACTGGAGACTTTAATCTGTGGCTGATTAAAAAACTACAGTTGTAACGAAGTCTGATGGCTGTTTAAAAAAAACACAGTTGATATTGAGTCTTGAAGTGAGCCAGCCACAGAACCTGTGTAATTTAAAGGGATGAGGTGGCAACCCTAGTTAAAACAATGTTAATATTAAATGCTGTATATTTTGTTGATTTGTCAGGCTGGGAAAAGTTCCCCTCTATGATAATAGCGCTGGTTGTGCTTTTTCTGTCCATTATCGTGTTCCGCCAAAAGAGAAAGGGGAGGCTTCCTCCTGGCCCACGTGCCCTGCCTGTACTGGGCAACCTTCACCAGCTGGACACCAAGGACTTGGTCAAGTCACTGAAAAAGGTAACTGGCACTGTTTATTAGTCTGATTATGAGTTTATTCATCTGCAACCAGGACCACAGTACACCAACAAATAAGCTTCTTCAAATGTTTGATGTACAGTATTAATAGTGAACGGGGGAATTGGTGCAGGGAATAGATGACTGTATATGTGTGTGAGTAGTGGCAGAGACATGTGTGTGATTGAATACAAAAATGGGTATAAAATAAAAAAATGTCTTTCTTATATATTGCTTTAAATTATACATTACATACTGTGTACAATATATCACCCTTAGGTCCAGATGTACTAAGTTTGAAAAGTTATAAAATGGAGAGTGCTAAACCACCAGCCAATCAGCTCCTACCTGCCATGTCACAGGCTGCGTTTAAAAAATGACAGGTAGGATCTGGTTGGTTGGTGGTTTATCACTCTCCATTGTGTCACTTTTCAAGGCTTAGTACATCTCGGCCTTAGTTTATTATTTCTAAAACAAGTTAGAAGTCCGTCAAAATGACAGCTTCTACAATGTATTTTCACTTGGAGCTGCAACAGTTTCTACTTTCACTTTGAGCTGTGAGAGTTTTTAGCCCACAAACTGTCCACCCTACCCCGGTCCCTATATGCTCCTACCTCCAATCTCTGTCTTCACAGATCCCTCTCTTCATATCCTGTAGGTTTGAAACAAATCAGTGTGCCTGCAAAAATTGTTTTCACTTTCTGTCATGACATCTTTTAGCACATAAAGGAGTAATTTGACCTCTAGTGGTTAGTGGCAGTACTTCACCTCAACGAGGTGAAGCAGTAGTGATAGATAGATAGATAGATAGATAGATAGATAGATAGATAGATAGATAGATAGATAGATAGATAGATAGATAGATAGAAAGATAGATATGTAGAGGATCCAATCAGGTGAAGGAACCAAACACGGCACTGGAGGACTTGTTAAAAGGTGGCTTTTATTACCTCAACGTTTCGAGGCTTGTCGCCCTGTCGTCAGGAGGAATATATATATAGACGACAAAGAGAAAAACCGCACTCCACTTAAATTTGTATTGGGTGGGTGCTAGATCCCATACAAGGAGATTTTATATACAGCTTTCCCCAATGGAGGAGAAAAGAAATCTGCACACCACAAAAAAATTACTCAAAATCATTTATAAAAATCTTTTCAAATGAGAGGTGATCAAACACATGGCAATATATTGCATAAAAAGAGCTGTAGGTTACTTATCCATAACGGGTTAGTATCATAGAGCCCGTGGAAGCCCACGCTGGTCCCATAACCATAGTTGCTCGACAGCCTGTTTCGGTGGGGTGTCCACCTTTTTCAAGAGCACACTGTCTAATGAACATATGCCATATAAATAGGACCCAGGGGCCCGCCATAATCAGCACAACATAACTCACCTGATAACGCTGCTTGGTGACCATCTGTTAGGACTCACTCCACGCTGGGGAACTGCTGCTGAGACGCAAACACAGCGGGCTGTGACACGCACGGACTTCCGCTTCCGGTTTGTCTCAGGTAATCATACTGGGCACCCGTCTTGTCTCCAACACTGAGCTGGAAGAGAGAGCTCCAGCGCCAAGACCACATCAAGTAGCCCTCACGCTGTGCTCAATCCCATTCCGTCCTATACCAATACTGGCGCGCTAGAACGCAGGGAGACTGGCCGTGGAACGCACAGCCATGTCTCCCGCGTCAACCAATCACGCACTGTATACTGGGTCATGTGCTCGCAGGATCTGTGCGTATCCGGGTCCTGTCCTTGGAACGCACAGCCATAATAATGACAGTGACCTGTCAATGGAGAAATAGTAAAACCGGTAACCCAAATAATAACATTAGATCATAATCAGCTGGTGGGTTACATTGACCTAGAGCCAGGTTAAAGAGTTTATGCTGCGCTGGAAATGGTAGACATCTGGTCCTAAAACACAACCTATTCAGGTGAAACCAACCACCACTGCGTGACACATTACATAAATAAAAAAAACAATAATAAATATATGTACATATATAATATATGTGCATATATAAATGTGCAAGATCCAATGGACATGACTTCACAAGCAAAGAGCTAAGAACATATGAGACAGAATGACACTGATATACAATACTTAGATCTATGTATATAGGTCCATGCGAGCAATCCCACTAAAGAAATACAGTATTTTCATATTCATTTCCTCGTTCAGACCTGAGGGGTTGAGCAAGTTAAGATTATAGATAAACTTGCTTTTTTCTGTAGAAGGGTTAAATGACGGTCTCTACCTCTATTAGGGTTTTTGACATGATGTAAGGGCATATATATATATATATATATATATATATATATATATATATATATATATATATATATATATATATATATATATATAGTACTTGTGTAAAATAAGATGCACTCACCGGTCTTCTCAGTTTTGCAAAAGGTATTTAATACATACCACCAAAGTTCACATGACAGTGGGTTATGGTCGACGTTTCGGTCTACTGGCGAGACCTTTTTCAAGACCTGCCTCTCCTGCCCTCCTCAGTGTTGGCACACTGAGGAGGGCAGGAGAGGCAGGTCTTGAAAAAGGTCTCGCCAGTAGACCGAAACGTCGACCATAACCCACTGTCATGTGAACTTTGGTGGTATGTATTAAATACCTTTTGCAAAACTGAGAAGACCGGTGAGTGCATCTTATTTTACACAAGGACTGTGTTTGCTGGAGTATCTGTTGGTATTCCATCTGGATTTGGACACCCCGGCAGTTTACATTGTGGAGGAGTAGTGCTGTCCTATTTGGATGAATATATATATATATATATATATATATATATATATATATATATATATATATATATATATATATATATATATGGTCTTCTCCATCCTGATTGAGTTGAACAGCGGTTATCGTGTCTGATGTATAATCATTCTGTTATGTTTTAATACATTTTTATATAAAAAACCTATACACTGAAGAATTAGCTTTTAAGGTGTGGTTAAGTGCACTCCACATCTATTCATCTATATATCTATCTATCTATCTATCTATCTATCTATCTATCTATCTATCTATCTGTCTATCTATCTATATGTTGTTTATATAGCCACGTGTATTCATCTATTCTCATTTTGTTTCTACTGTTAACAAACCTGCAGCTGAGTAACATATACGGCCCAGTCTTCACTATCCACCTAGGACCGCAGCCTAATGTTGTCCTGTACGGCTACGAGGCGGTGAAGGAAGCATTGGTAGAACAAGCAGACAATTTCAGCGGCAGGGGGGACTTCCCTGCAGTCCAGAGATTCACACAAGGGAACGGTAAGTTCTGGGATGTGATCAGAGGTAGCCACAGTTTGGCTGTATGACTTTTTATTAATCCACATGTGAAGTCTTCTGAACCTGAATGAAGTGCAATGTAGAAATACCAAATATAACTGACCCCAGTGATCTCCTAAGGAAAACAAAACAAACCTTTAAACTTTTAAGCGTGTTTTTGATCAAAAATAAACTATAGGTATCTTAGTAGTGCACACCAGGTGCCGGATGACGCACCAAAAGTTGGAATCCTAACTGTTCAAATGCCCAACTGACAGCGGCTACTCTGTCAGTTGGGTTCCCTTTCCAGGGAACCGGGAGGGGGCCTCCGATTTCCAGGACCTTCCTGGCCATTCTGGGAGGGTAGGCAACCCGGAATAAGATACAATAACTATCAGAAAACAAGACCATACAGTGGCTGGTGAGTGATGACATTGAAAGCACGCCTATCTCCTGAGGAAATACATTGTTTGCATACTGCAAAGCAGAAAAGGAACAGAACGTACAAACAACTACTTTCCTAAGCAAATAAGAACATGTATCTTCACTAGTTATCTGTAATTAGAGATTAGTACAACTGTGATCTATGGTAAAATCCAGAACTGCATTATTTTTATCGTATTAATTTATCATCAACACTGGTGCTGCGCAGAGAATCCGCAAGGCGTACTCAGTGACAGTGACACTTTAATGTGGCTACACAGTGTCAGATGTCTAAAAATAACATTCTATCCTATTGTACCCTACTGATGCATTGTTCACATAAACATGAATAGTGTATATTGTTGCTGTAAATTGTCATTTTCAACAAAAGTAAAATACTGTATTATTCATTTCTATATAAAATGTGTGCACTATACCCCACTACAATAACAGCTGCCAGTAGTTATTTTTTAAAATTATTTCCCTTTTTTAATGCAAACTATGTGAGCTGTATCCCACTGCACCTTTGGGCAGTGGGGTACAGCTCTGTACTTAGTACAGTTGGGTTGTGACGTGTGCAGTTCGGTCACATGTGATATACTGTATATATACAAAGTCTTCTCTGCCACTATGAAAGACTGGGTTCTTTACATGTAGCCATCTAGCAACAGACACTATTTTATCTGGCACCCTACCTGGTGCCCTAAATATTGCACCTCTTACATTCTAATCTGGCACTTCTGTGGCTTACCTCACAACATATGCAGGCAGGGACATAGAGTGCACCACAGGCATGCTTCGAAATTTTAGGGGGCATGGCCTACCGGAAAAGGGGCATGGCCTATGCCCACGATGCTGCCGCGAGGCCACGCTCAGCAGCTCCATGAGTTGCTGGCTATGCCCCCAGCCCCTCTGGCTACAGGTACAGATGCTGTGCGCATGCGCACAGCATCTTTCCATGGATAATAGGGGGGGGGGGCACTCCCAGACAGAATAAAAACCTCCCCCTTGCAAATGTACAAATAAATTGTGAAAACATCGCTTTTCGCTATCCTATTGCACATCCATATGAAATTCATGAACCATTGAATGATCAACTATGAATAACCCCCCTTGTGTGACTTTCTCCAGGCCTCTACATTCCAACCATAGGACAGCTGGCACTGGTTTCCCTGCTGTGCTACCCACAGGAGTGTGTTGAAAAAAACAATTAAAACATCTGTGGCCAGTTGCCAAAAGAAGTCGTTGTCCCATCATCCCCCCACAAAAAAAAGCATGGAAGCTGCTGGTTTACTTGCAGGGGCACATGGGGTAATCCTCTGGGTCACCTCTCTTTCCAGGCCAACTGCCCAGCTGGTCCAGATGATTTTTGTGTGGTGCTGGTGTACTTATTGCTTGGCTGGTGGCCTCCCCAGATGATTTGGGGTCAGGATCCACAAATCATTCTTTCAAATTGCTTGCTACAGTGAAAGATACGGCTCATGGATAATTAAGTCCTTCAGTTTGGCATAATGGGGGAAATTTACTAAAGGAAATTTGTAAAAAATAGGTGTACTTGTATCCAGAAATAAACTTATTTTTGATACTTACTATCCCGAAAATACGGCAATTCGTATTCATATTGATAGCACATCAATACGAATACGAATTGCCGTATTTTTGGGATAGTAAATATCAAAAATGAGTGTATTTCTGGATACAAATACACCTATTTTTTTTACAAATTTCCTTTACTAAATTTCCCCCAATGTGTCCCCTCCATCCACTCAACCCACTGATGGAACAGGGTTGCCAGTTGATCACAAGTCCAGAATATGCATCAGAGGCACTGTGTTGTAAACATTTGAATTTCTGTTTGTACGCCTCGGGCGTGATGTTTAAATGCTTCAGCAAAGCTGGATAAGTAGCTTTATAATTGCTGTATAGTTCCTGGGGAAGGTCTGTCAATGCTTCCAAAGCTCTCGCTCTCAGTCCAGGGATTAAATAGCTGACCCACTGGGATCCAGTGCCAACTGTCAGCAAATCTGGATCCCAGTGGGTCTCCAACTTTCTCCAGCTCTGGGCATGCCGGGGTCTGTTCCTTCTTGAATCTACAGTATGACTGCATACTGGTTGTAGACTTTGGTGAGTTCCAGCTGGTGCTGATGGTCCACTGCAGCTTGTTGTTCTGTAAATTCCCTGTCAAGTAGTCACTCAGCAGATTTTTGATCATGATCCTTAGCTTCATGGTCCTCCTCGTTTAGCCTAGGGTTGACACAGTGTCTACAATACATCCTTCACATGTTTGAGAGCAGTCCGTAATTATCTGTCCAAGTCAGCTTCCTCACTGGAGTCATTAGGGGTGTCTGAACGCCGCTGGGTCTTAGTAGTGCTGCCCTCTACCTGAGGATCTCCTCCAACAGAGTTTGCTTCAGCCGGAACACTTTTCACATCCTGAAATTCTGCTGCTTTTTCGGGCTTTCCTTTTATCCCCCTTGCACACTAGTTCTTTCTGAGAACATTACCTCTTATAAGTTAAGATAAGTCACGTTTTCAAAACCTAGAAATCAGTCAAACCAAAGTTGTACAAACAAGTAAAGTTATAGTATGTAACAGAGCTGGATCCATTATCTCTGGAGTGAGTGCCATGCTTCCCATGACAGTGTGGGCCTGAGGTGGATGATGCTGGAGTCATGGGTACAGTAATATGCAAAGTCTAGTTTCTCTAATGTACCATATGTGCAAGCATTAGGACGCCCAGTTTTAGCATCCATGGACTCAATGTGGTTCTAAACACTCCAAAAATTGTTGTACCATTGCACAGACCATAGACAGTTGCACGTGCATATGGTGGGTGCAGTATCTCCATCTGAACATGACCTCTGTGCAAATGACTATGCTTCTTAGAATATACCCGCTGGCAGTGGTATTCCCATACACAGCATTGAGATCATTCTTTTTGTGTTTCGGTTTGGCCACATCCTAGTCACCACCTGGGAATGACAACTGTTTTTCTGTCACTTACAGTATCTGTTATCGTTTGAATGGATTGCAACAGCCCTGTGTAGCCATGGCTGTACTGTCCATCTGGCCATCCCGGCAAATGCCAAAAGGGCTAATGGGCCTGTCCAGCCACAGAGAGAGACTGGGCTACCCAAGCATCTCAGCCTACTGGCACTCAGCTTGGCTGCCATGCTACCATAGACAGGGGCTGGCCGAGCAGCCAGTGCCCAGTGACTCGCATCATTCCCCCATAAGCGGTAACCATGCCCTCTTTTCGGGCATATACAGTATATAACAGCCCTTATGTAGTCTGTCCTCGTGTAACAGATTTGTCATAAAGATGTGACATCATCATTACACTTGGATGGCGCACACCTCTGAATCAGGCCTGGTGTGAGGACCATACTAATTGGGAAGAAATAAAGGATTATAGGGAATCTTCTATGGGCACTAATGGGTGGTGTAGCGGATCCTGTTCCAGTTGGAAATCTGTATCGGTAAAATTAAAACAAAGAAAAGGGGCTCAGTGATAACTAGAGAGGAACCACTGCCTTGCTGCTGGTCATGTTGTAAAAGAAAACACTGAATAAATCCAAGACACAGTACTGGACTTCATTTTAACTTTAGTATTAAAAAGACTATATGATGGGTCCGGATACGGTCATTAGTTCGACATACATTGGGTCGACCACTGAAGGTCAACTTAGGATGACACATGACATACAGTAGGTCAACATTTCTAAGGTCGACAGGGTGGGAAGGTCAACACAAGCATTTGGTCGACAGTCAATAGATCGACATTAGTTTTTTTTTAAATTTAGCCGACATGTACCAACAGGTGATATTTCATGCCCTACCAACCACTAAGGCAGGGCTCGGCAATAGCGGCCCTCCAGCTGTTGATGAACTACACATACCAGCATGCCTTGCATCAGTTTCAGCATGGCCACATAGCAAAACTAATGCAAAGCATCCTGGGATGTGTAGGCCACTATTGCCCAGCCCTGCACTAAGGTGTGGTGGGAGACTAAAATTGTGTACCGAGTGCCCAAAGCAGGGCGAGCATAGCGAGCACAGTAAGGGGACGCAGTGAACTTCGGGACAAAAAAAAGTGAAAACTTATGTTGACCTTTTGACTGTCAACCTTCTCATTGTAGACCTTTCAACCCTGTATTCATTTGCCATGTCGACCTATTTCATAAGTCGACCTAAAAATTGTCGACCTAATAGGGGTCAACCCAATTACCCTTACCCGATAGGTCTTCATAAGGTTCCTATACACTAGGGTGATTTACATGTGATTTAGTCACTTTATTTGCAATTGCGAAGATAAATTAATATAATAAATATTTAAATAAATTGTATGCAAAATTACTGGTTGCTCAAAGGGAAGGAGGGGGAGCATCTTTAGGGCCTGATGCAATGCTGGTGTTCAGGGCGTTGAGATGGCCTAAGAGATGTTATAGGAGCGGCATTGGGATGCTGCTGAAGGGTTTTCATACACTGATGCTCCATTGTTGGAGGCCATGCTCAACATCGGTTCTGATGGTGGAATTTATGGCACCAGGAGGTAAAACAGCATCTCAGTCCTTGCACATTCGTTCTGGATGTACCCTAGCAAAAGAGATTTCTAGTAGCATTTGCATAATGTAACATACCAGCCACGTCTTGGAATCGGTGCCACCACTATGCATGTAACAATTCATTATCTAAAGATGAAGGGGATATAAGAGGCTCGGTTAAGCTAATATTGGCCTCTTCAGTTTAATGATGGGTATAATGCAATTACACTGCTCAAAAAAATAAAGTGAACACTTAAACAACACAATGTAACTCCAAGTCAATCACACTTCTGTGAAATCAAACTGTCCACTTAGGAAGCTACACTGATTGACAATCAATTTTGCATGCTGTTGTGCAAATGGAATAGACAGCAGGTGGAAATTATAGGCAATTAGCAAGACACCCCCAATAAAGGCGTTGTTCTGCAGGTAGTGACCACAGACCACTTCTCAGCTCCTTTGCTTTCTGGCTGATGTTTTGGTCACCTGAAAGCTGGTGGTGCTTTCACTCTAGCATGAGACAGAGTCTACAACCCACACAAGTGGCTCAGGTAGTGCAGCTCATCCAGGATGGCACATCAATGCTAGCTGTGGCAAGAAGGTTTGCTGTGTCTGTCAGCGTAGTGGCCAGAGCATGGAGGCACTACCAGGAGACAGGCCAGTACATCAGGAGACGTGGAGGAGGCCGTAGGAGGGCAACAACCCAGCAGAAGGGCCGCTACCTCCACCTTTGTGCAAGGAGGAACAGGAGCACTGCCAGCAAAATGAAGTGTGGACCCCGGAAAGGAAAAAAACGCTGTTACCTTACTATGCACAGCTATCACCGGTTCCCAGCAAATCTTCTCTGTATTCAGTCAGGAGTCTTCTCGCTTCTGCGGGATGGGCAGCAAAGACCAGACAATGCGGATATAATTTTGACCTTTTATTCTGGGCCTGCAACTAGGGGCGCCAGCCTTTTTAGCCTTAAGAAAGGCGAATACCTCAACACAAATTACAACAATACAAGAATACAAGTACGGAATCACTATACACAAAATCGAGATCTTTCAACAATAATTACTGTAATAACTGGGTAACAAATTTAAAAATCAGCATTAGCTAGATGCACCGGTGCACAGAGACTATTTGGTATTCGCAGTGTTACTACCCAACAGAGGAAGTTGTCCGACTCCTTTCCGACTATATGGCTAACGGTATGCCTATACCAATTAAGTACACTTGTATGACGTTGGAAGCAGTATCACCACCGAAGCCGAACGAGAGTTGCAACTCACACTTTTAAATTACACAGATACTCATAGAAGATAACTCAAACATCACAGTATAACAGAACCTTATGTACCCGGGTACTCTTTATTGCTAAGGCCGGCCAGTCCTGAGTTAATCAGCTAGTGACCTACTGACACTTTGACTGCTATAATCCAAGTCACAAACAGAGTCTTGTTCCCCATTTATTTCCCAGGTCTATCTATAGGGGTTAGCTGTGGGAAGGACGGTTGCGTAAGGTTCCAGTAGGCTCCCGGTAATGGAATGGGTAGGGGCTTTTCTGAGCTGATCCTGGGGACGGGACTAGAGTACCTGTTAATTGCTGCCAACTCCAGTTGACTCTTCACCGGCCACTGTGCACCCATCCAGGGATCGCTAGAGTGGGCGCAAAGCGTTACCCCACTCAGCTGCACTGGGTCTCAGCTACTGGTGGGCTCTGCCCCTGCTGCTGGGCTCTGTGACGGCATGCTGGGCTCATGCTACTGCTGAGTTTGGCTGGTGCTGGGCTCTGCTGCTGGGCAGTGTGGACGTGTGTCAGGGCCCACACTGTTGTTACTGCTGCAGGGAGGAGGTGGATTGCCACCAGGCACACTACTGCCGCCTCTCCCCCGTTCTGCTCCCGGTGCGGCCGTGACATCACTCCGCCCTCGACTGCCACCCACTGTGCTCCCGCCGGCTGTGTCTCTCCCGTCACTGAGGTCGGGGCTCTAGTTGCGGCACACACCCGGTGCCTCACTCTTTACACTCCACTTCTCCACACGGGTCTCCTTGCTTCCTCTCTTCCTCCCCTTCTGGCCTCCCTCTCTCCAATCACCTCAGGCTCCCGTCTGTCACTCACAGGCTGCTGCTGCATTAACCCCCTATTAGCTGGTGTACTACACATGTGTCTACTCAAACAGCCAGAAAGAGACTCCATTAGAGTGGCATGAGGGCCTGACATCCACAGGTGGGGGTTGTGCTTATAGCCCAACACCATGCAGGACATTTGGCATTTGCCAGAGAACACTGGTGCCACTGGTGCCCTGTGCTCTTTACAGGTGAAAGCAGGTTCACACTGAGCACGTGACAGACGTGACAGAGTCTGGAGACACCAAGGAGAATGTTCTGCTGCCTGCAACATCCTCCAGCATGACGCATTTGGCAGTGGGTCAGTAATGGTGTTGGGTGGCATTTCTTTGGGGGGCCGCACAGCCCTCCATGTGGTAGCCTGACTGCCATTAGGTACCAAGATGAGATCCTCAGACCCCTTGTGAGACCATATGCTGGTGCGGTTGGCCCTTGGTTCCTAATGCAAAGCAATGCTAGACCTCATGGGGCTGGAGTGTGTCAGAAGTTCCTGCAAGGTGAAGGCATTGATGCTTTGGACTGGCCCGATCATTCCCCAGACCTGAATCCAATTGAGCACATCTAGGACGTCATGTCTCGCTCCATCCACCAATGCCACATTGCACCACAGACTGTCCAGGAGTTGGCGGATGCTTTAGTCCAGGTCTGGCAAGAGATCCCTCAAGAGGCCATCCATAACCTCAACAGGAGCATGCCCAGGCATTGTAAGGGAGGGGGGGGGGTCATACAGGCACGTGGAGGACACACAAACTACTGAGCCTCATTTTGACTTGTTTTAAGGACATTACATCAAAGTTGGACCAGCCTGTAGAGTGTTTTTCCAGTTTAATTTTGAGTGTGATTTCAAATCCAGACCTCCTTGGGTTAATAAACTTGATTGCCATTGATCATTTTTGTGTGGATTTTGTTGTCAGCACATTCAACTATGTAAAGAACAAAGTATTTAGTAAGAATATTTAATTCATTCAGATCTAGGGTGTGTTATGTTAGTGTTCCCTATATTTTTTTGAGCAGTGTATTATTTGGTAATGAATTACACAATAAAATAACAAGAGAAAGCGAGGCAAGTACTGAAAACATTTACCCGCAACGAGAAAACTCACAACACACGTTGTGTTGTGCTTTTACTGGCTTCACTCCCAGTTCAGGTAACAGCATGTGACAAAGTCCAGTACAGTATATCCCATTTCTCCATCCTTTGTGGTCACAGCTTCACAATGATGGTATTAGTGTCATTATTGCCAGGGATAAGTACTCATGTTCTCCAATTACTGTGCTCCATAATTGCCGATTACACACTTGAATCAAGGTTATTTGTTTAGTAAATATTGTGAGACCTGCAACTGAATTTGAAACTGGATAATTTAATGTTTAAGCTTTAATCCTCTTAGCCCAACATATACCACAGGGCTAAGCAATGTAGAAGAACAAATGGATTTGTCACTATGAATCAGCAAAACCCAGAAAACATCTTCATTTATGCTGTTTTCATCTTATGATTTGCGAATAAATGTCAGGAATAGTACATATAATAGCCACCGTCATAGTATAAACCAATATTGTGCCCTAGACCCGATTCAGGTTAGTACTGTACATAAATCTAATAGCACAGGACCCTTTCTTGGTATTTGCACAAGGAGTCCTGGGTGCTTGCTGATTGACATGCTGTAGTGTTTGTGGGGCAGAGTGGGGATAGTGCTGGGGAGTGGACAGTTCTACGAAATGGGGACAAATAATCCCCGTGGGACAGCTCTGTAGGCACACCTATGGTTTTTTTTGTCACGCCTTGCATTTTCTTGGCATATCCATGAAGCGGCCAGTTACCACCCCAGTTGCCTACTGCCTATCACACACCTTGCAGCATCGCACACAAGCATTACGGACCATATTGCCAATCAGCCGATCGCTCACCAGCGATTAGGTCTGAACTTGTGCGAAAGGAGCCGAATTGTGGGGGTCTGTGCATGGGCGTAATTTAACCTGTGCAAATGCTTTTGGGGCATAGATCGGTACCCATGGATACAGTGCACAGATGGATTGCAAAGATGTAGTGCAGCATAGAGCGGTACCCATGGATACAGTACACAGATGGATAGCAGAGATATAGTGCGGCATAGAGCGGTACCCATGGATACAGTACACAGATGGATAGCAGAGATATAGTGCGGCATAGAGCGGTACCCATGGATACCGTACACAGATGGATAGCAGAGATATAGTGCGGCATAGAGCGGTACCCATGGATACAGTACACAGATGGATAGCAGAGATATAGTGCGGCATAGAGCGGTACCCATGGATACAGTACACAGATGGATAGCAGAGATATAGTGCGGCATAGAGCGGTGCCCATGGATACAGTACACAGATGGATAGCAGAGATATAGTGCGGCATAGAGTGGTACCCATGGATACCGTACACAGATGGATAGCAGAGATATAGTGCAGCATAGAGCGGTACCCATAGATACCGTACACAGATGGATAACAGAGATATAGTGCAGCATAGAGCGGGACCCACAGATACAGAACACAGATGGATGGTGTAGTTGTAGTGCAGCATAGCTGTACCCACACATACATGACACAGATGGCTAGTGGAGATGAAGTGGAGTTCCTCTTATTTCCAGTACATGTATCTCTTAGAGTTTCTTATACTGTAAATATTGGTCTGCTGACAAATGATTAACTTTACTCTTTTGTCTTTGTAACTAATAATCAGCCATAAATACAGAATACAACTTCTGTCACATTTGTATGTATAACCTACAGTAACTTTGATAGAGTGACATTGTTTTTCACTGCCACAGGAATAGTATTCTCCAATGGGGAAAAGTGGAAGACTCTCAGGCGTTTTACCCTTGCCACACTGCGGGATTTTGGTATGGGTAAGAGGAGCATTGAGGAGCGCATTCAGGAGGAGGCTCAATTCCTGCTGGAGGAGTTCAGGAACACAAACAGTAAGTATCACGTGACGCTATTATCATGTCTTTAAAATGCAAGTATTACAAGCATTGCACAGCGAAAGGCGGGGCCACGATGATGCAACCACTTCATCAGGTCCCCGCAGATCCCCTGCCGCATACAGTCACTGCCTAGTGAGTCCATAAACGCCACCCGGCCGAATGTTTGCCCCTCTGCTGCCAAATCCCCTCGATACCATGCGAGGCTATGTGTACCTGCACACATCCAATTGCATGCGACCAAAATCATTTAATGGTCGCTGACCATCAAATTATTTCTCTCCCCTTCTGTAATAAAAGTCAGTCTGCACTGACTTTTATATTCGACGCTGTTTGACGAAGACGGGGTGGGCGCTGATGTCATGTGACGTCAGCCGCCCGCCCCAAGCAGGAATTGCGGAAGCCATTCACTGCTGTGGTTTGCACATGCACAGCAATGCGCATGCACAAACCCTGAACATCGGAGCTTATGCCAAATTCGGATCGCAACGAGCGATCCTGAATCGGCCCCAAAATACTTTCTATCAGGACTTCCTTTTTATATATTATTGGCTTCGTCTGTGTTGAACTTTTTAATTTGTAGTAAAAGAATTTCAACACAGGTGATTGTAAATCAGAAATTAAGAGGGGAGTCCTTGTAATGAGGATTTTGGCCCTTATTCTGGTTGACTTGCAAGACTGTGAAATTCACCCTTGCAAGTCCCCCCAGACGCCGCCCGCAGGGCCGCCCACCCCCACCTTGCTCTCCACGATCCCCTGCACGGCTGTGAATGGCTGATTTGCATAATGATCCATTCGCAGCCTTGGGTGCGGGGGAGACATCATTCGATGGTTGGCGACCATCATATGATTTCTCCAGCGCTCGTAGATCTGAGACACCTCTATGGTGTCTCTGATCTGCGAGCACCCTGTGCGGGAAGCGGACAGGCAGCTGACATCCACTCGCCGAAGCAGACAGGCAGCTGACATCCACTCGCACTCACGTCACCGGGCGATTTGTACGGGAACGCCCAGCATTTTCATGGGAATACCCATGGGCTATGCCCCTCTCCTGCACTGCTAGGTGAAATCGGGATGGCCAACATGTAGTTTGCCCCGTGCCAATGCGTGGCGGACCGATTAGATTAGAATAAGGTCCTTTGTCCCTCCTTCAATGTGTCATGCTGGGAGCTATGGATTGTGTATATTCAATTTAAACTGCTGGATTATATTGGATTCAAACCAATAGTTCAATGATGTCTGGACACGGTTTATAGCTCCACCTACTGTAAGTGAGAGACAACTATTTTCGAAAGTTTTCTTGGGTTAACATGCATTGGGTCGACCATTGAAGGTCGACACATAGATAAGGTCGACAGGGTTGGAAGGTTGACACAAGCATTAGGTTGACAATGTCAAGATCAACAGTCAAAAGGTCGACATGAGTTTTTCACATTTTTTTTAATTTGAGCCGGGTATTACATGCCCTACCATCCACTAGCGGGTGGAGGAGGAATAGAACAGTGTGCCAAGCGCAGCAAGGCACCGTGCCCAAAGGGCGAGGGGACGTGGCACTCTTTTGATGGTGTCCATGTCAACATTCGGTGATTTTTTTTTAAAAGTCATGTCGACCTTTTGACTGCCGCCACCCCGCCAGAGGCAAAACCTGCAACTGTGCACGGCTGTGAATGACATTCTAGCGTAATCACCCACTATCGAATGAATCCCGTCCCCAGCAATGTGCAGCCACTGAGCAAATCTAGACATACTCAACGCTGCAAAGGCCATGGGGGGAAGGAGGCCACCGCCATCGCCGGTTTTGTTAGCACATAAGGCTCACCCAAATGCACTACGATCTGTAGCATGCGCAGCCATTCGATAATAGCTAGGGCTGCGAATTTGCAACTGAACGACTGAGGCTGAATCGGGACCTATGTGCTTTTTGCAAATCAAGTGATTATCGAATGTCTTGAATTGCGCAATAGTGAAACAAATCCGTAAGCATAGCTGTCATAGGGCAGTCAATGCCATTGACAGTAAGCCGGCGGTTAGGGAAGGAAACGTGGTGTTTTCTGGGTGTATTTGTGAAAACGCAGGTGTGCCCAGTCATTTTTTGGGTGGGTATCTGATGTAGACGATGACCACCTCCAGCCCGGTTCTTGAGCAGATTAGTGGAAGCACATGAAAAAAACTGTGGTTCGGTATTTGCGGACGCATCTGCGAAAATATCACTATAAGCTATCAATGCTGAATGAGGCCCAATATAATCACAATTATAATTTTCACATCACACATTTATCATTTTCAAAATGAAGACGTTTCTCCTAAATTCGTTTTTACCTTGAGAATGTAACTTATAGGGGTATAATATAATTTTCTATAAAATCTGTAAAAGAAAAAAAAACTCTAACCTTGAATCTGGAGTTTCTTGTATAATCACACTCTCTTCATGTAAGTTGTCATGTTTACTCAGTCACTTTTGTCCACCTATAGAAACACCCTTTGATGTAACCTTCTTCTTGAGTCGTGCTGTCTCCAATGTCATCTGCTCCATTGTTTTTGGGAAACGGTTTGAATACGAAGACAAGAAATTTCTGACACTTCTTGAACTCATCAATGACAACTTCCAAATATTCAGTTCCGGCTGGGGAAAAGTAAGAGCATAGACCTATTCCTATCATTGTGTCTGCCGCTTGTCAAGATAGCTCCCAAAACTCATAATTCAGTGCACAAATAATGAAACTAATTTTGTGATGTAAAAAAGAAAGTTCCGGAATTATTGTAGCTCACACAGAGCCTAAATTCAAGGTTGCAAGTTAATGGGTTGTACTACAAATATTTCCTTATTCGCCTATCGCACCAGATAGCCCTGTTTGGCATGCAATTGATATTGTGACAACTTATTCGCATTACTAAAATGATGAATGTACAATGCACATGGATGCTGGAGACAGGCATTATGTGGGGTACACACCAGGACGACATCGTGGGCGGGTCTTCAGTGTTTCTTCCGACCCGCTCACGATGACACGGGGGAGGCACGACCCGCTCAGGATGTGCACCGTGAGCGGGTCCGATCCAATGGCGACCCGCACCCGGGAGTATGGTCATTCTTCAGATCCTACCTGCAGCAGGTAGGATCTGGAGAACAACCGACCGGCCCGCGGGACCGCGCATCGGATCAGTATCGGTCCACACCAGGACCGAAAAGGGCCCAATCACCACACAACCCCCCCCCCCCCAGGGTAAACAACCTTTAAAAAACCCCAAAACGCAAGCCCCCCCCCCCGCGCCGCCACAGCAGGAAGTGTTCACTGCCAAGGCACTGCTGCTCCGCTCAGATACGCTGGCATCTGGTGAGTTCTGGCGTCCTGTCACTTTCAGTGCAGCCACGTGGTGGAACAGCAGTCAGCCAGCGGAGGAGAGCCGGGGTGGGCTGGTGGGAGCCGGGTTATGGCAGGGGGGTTACCTCCTGCTGCATCTGTCTGCGCCGTGTCCCGGCTCTCCCGGCTACTGCTGCTAATGAAAAGTGACACTTGGAAAATGGCTGCCCCTATACAGCAGACTAAAAACTGTCTGCAGTAAGGGGGCAGCCATTTTCCGAGTGTCACTTTTTTGTATTAGCAGCGCTGCAGCAGTAGCTGAGAGAGCCGGGCCCAGGGCCCAGCACAGACAGAAGCGCCGGCAGCTAAAGGCAGTGAGTAATAATAGTCCTGCAGCCCGCCACCCCCCCCCCCCCCCGGCGCCCACACCCTCTTAGCGCCTCCCCACCACCGCGGGGGCTGCGGGACTGTAGTTACGCCACTGCAAGTCTCTTTCTGCTTTCGATGCCGAAGCCGAGGAGTCACACATCGGGATCCGATCTCAGCGATTCAGTGTCATTTTCGATTTGATTTCGACTATATAGTCCAAATCGAATTGAAAATTACGCTGAAGCAAACCATGTGTACACAGCATAAGTCATTAATATTTGGAGAATAGCTACATTGCATGTATTAAACAATGCAGAAATACTGTATGTTACTGCTCATTTACATCATAATAACTCCTTTGCGAGTTGTTTTGCCTCTGCATGCTCAGGTGATATTCCCTAGATGCGAGTAGTATTAAAGGGTTGTGATATTGATTATAGTTGTGATATTGATATATAGTGATATTGTATCTTTGTGTTTATGACTGGTCTCACAACAAGCTGTACATTGTTATTTTGGCCCTGTGCAGTTTTACAACATGTTCCCAGGAATAATGAACTATTTGCCGGGGCCACACAACCGTATTTTCCGTAATTTTGAAAAGATGAAATCGTTTGTGCTGGACACTATCAGAGGCCACGAGAAGACGTTTCAGGCCGATTGCCCACGAGACCTGATTGACTGCTTTCTTACCAAGATGCAGAAGGTAAGTACTAATTGCAGACTTAGCAGATTGTCTGTTTTTCAAAAAAATATAAAAAAAATATTTAAATATTCATATTTCACTATCCAGGAGCAAGGGAATACGGGGAGCAACTTCAACACAGAAACGCTCGTGATGACGACACTAAACTTGTTCTTTGGGGGAACAGAGACTGTGAGCACCACCCTGAGATATGGGATCCTTATCCTGATGAAATATCCAGATGTTACGGGTACAGAGGTCACAAATTAACATTTGCTCAGACATTGTTATTACAGCAACAGGATTAGTTACAGACAGTATACAAAGCAATAGCAGCCATCAGTGGGAATGACAACGTTTATGATGGTCTAGTACATACCAGCCTTGTGGGCGTGGCCTAGCGAGAAGGGGGTGTGGCCTATACTCGTGGCACTGCTGCGAGGCCACGTTCCCATTTTCTGTCACTGTGGGGGCATGCCCAGCAGCTCCGTGAGATGCTGGTTCTGCCCCCAGCCCCTCTGGCTACAGGAATAGACACTGTGCTATTCATGTGTGACGGGGGACGACGACTCCCCCCGCAGCGGGACACTGCCGGCCGTGGGAGGGACGCGGGAATGTCTCCATAGGAGGCAGACGGACCAAGAAAAGCTATGCCCATCCATATTCTGCCAAGTATATTTCTCTGGTCCAGAGTTCAGGGCGACATGGATTAAAAAAAAAGGTTCAGTGTGCAGGAAGCTATGTACTGTGTCCCTCTATCAGCTCATTTAACTTTTGGAGGGATCTTCTCATCTTTACATTCATTTTATTAGATACTGGGGAGGAGTAATAGAGTGTCAGAGTTCTCATGTATTTTTAATGCGGCAATCGAGGGGGGTGGGGGCGGCCATGCGGGCGTTGAGCGCCATTTCATCCACACGCAATGCTGCAAATCTCACAGCATTGCGTGTGGACCACAAGCTCCGCAACTAGTGCCCCAGGTTAGTAAGGGGTGATGAAGTGAGCCAGTTCTCTGAGGTGTTTGTTATTTTCTTCATGTGTGTTGAATGCTACCAGTAAAGTTTCATTACTTCATTTACTTACTGAAAAACCAATCAGTGGATCCTGATTTCACCGCTTGGACATTGAACCAATACACCCCGGTACCAAGCTAATTACCCCATGTCATTACAACATGTACTGTATATGGAAAGAACGTCTCATTCAATGTAATTTTAAGAGTCATTACTTATAAGAAAAGACATACTATAATTTATTTTATATAAACCTATAATATCATCTCTTTTAAATCAGTGAGCCTTTAGAATCAATAAAAGAGAATTAGACCTTGTTCTCCTACCGTGACAAATACATATTTTTCTTTTAAGTTAAATTCTGTGAATTCTCACAGTGGGTGAAGTTGTACTTTAGTTTTAAATCTTTAAATGACACAGTTGTGTGGAACTGTGTGTCCTTATTGTGAAATTCACATGCACCTCTCTGTGTCTACCAGAAAAAGTTCACAAAGAGATAGACAATGTGATTGGAAGAAACCGATGCCCGGCAGTGGAGGATCGCAGCAAGATGCCGTACACTGATGCAGTGATCCATGAGATACAACGCTTCACCAGTATAATACCGCTGAGTCTGCCGCATGCTGTAATATGTGACACCTACTTTAGAGGATACATGCTACCTAAGGTGAGAGGTGTATCCCACAGGGACACTGTAACATATAGAAAAGGAGAAAGGGCAAACTAACACATTATAATGTAGCATACTTCTATCATGGAATGTTATGTGCGAGCAGAAGTATAATATAATCACAGAGAATAACTAGAGAGTCATTGTGGATGATGAGGTACAGTAATGTAAAACCCCCATTCCCTCATGTGCAATGGCAGTAAGCAGATAGCTCATGGATAGTGTACTGTAAGTAGAGATTTGCGCCAACCTACTTTGTTTGGTATTGGTTGTAATTCATCATGAAGTCTTGATTTAGGCAAGGTCTATTAGGCCTGACTGATTCCTGCAATGCTTCATGGTCAGCCGTATTTGGCTGGTGGTAAACCCGGCAGCCAAATACGAATCACTTCACCATCGGCATCGTGAGGACTCTGCAGCTTCAGTTCTCCTCTCTAGGAAAAGCCCAAGAGGAGACGTTCAGCAGCAGTTATGGGGTGGAGACGGAGCCCTGAGTACTCAAGTCCTTCCCCATTATAGAAAATACCACATTTTGCAGGTGTAAGTGGAGGGGGTGGGGCTAAGATTACAAGATTTGCATTGGGGGAATACGGGGGATCCATGGTCATGTGGGAAGCTTATCCAACCTTCCAGGGGGGGCGGAAGGGGGGCCCAGTTTTTGGGAGCCTACCGGCCATTCCGGGAAGGTAGGCAAGTATTCAATAAACTGCATTCTCAGACACAAAACCGACCCGATCCTGTTCATAACCAGCCGAGTTACTCATTGACAGAATCTGACGTTTTAATAAAATTTACCACTAACTCTTTGTGCACATTACATCTGCCCCACCTGCAGTGCAAAATAGGTTTTCAAAGTTGCTTGTTTTTTTTTTGCTACACTTACAAACATGAATCAGTCCCACAGTTCCAGCACTGAGCGTAGTATATAAGTAGAGTTCCTCAGCACCTGAAGTGAGTGGCATACGGTGAGCACAGTGATTGGTGAGGCACTGTGAGCCCAGGCCGTGGGGCAAGGGGACGTGCAGCAAGGCAGCCACTAGAAATTATGGGGTCCAGGGCTGATCAAATAGACAGCCCCTCCCCCAGTAATGCCCCTTACACATTATGCCATGCACAATAATGCCGCTTAGACTATACGCCACACAATAATGCCCCTTACACATATTTATATATATGGAGGGTAAAGAGATGCAGGGCGTTACGGAGGTCTTAGAGATACACAAGGCAGTAGGGACAGGATTGAGGGATGCAGGGTAGTAGGGTGGTTACAGTAAGAATCAGGGCAGTAGTGAGGAGATAGTGAGATGCAGAGCAGAAGGGAGGGGATAGAGAGATGCAGGGTGGTGAAGAGGGGACGCAGGACAGTAGGGAGAGGAAGTGAGATGTAGGGCTGGGGTGAAAGATGCAGGGTGGTAAGGAGGTTATAGTGAGACACAGGGTGGTAAGGAAGGGATAGTGAGATGCAGGGCAGTAAGGAGGTGGTAGTGAGATGCAGGGTGACAGAGAATGGGTAGAGAGATGCAGGGTGGTAGGGAGGGGGTAGAGAGACACAGGGCAGTAGGGATGGGGTGAAAAAGACACAGGACAGTAGGTAAGGGATAGTTCACTTGCAAAAGCAAATTTTCTCTTTAATGGACAAACCCATCTGCACAGATGTAACATGTGCAGAGAGTTAGATTTGGGTGGTGTTTGTACAGATATCTATATTGCAGTGTACATTGTAATCTATTTGCAGTGTACAATAGAGAGAATTTACTTTTGCAATTGAACCAGAATCTGGCCCAATATGTGTCATAAGTATTTACTTTGTATTATTTTATTATGTTAATCATTACGGACAAATGACAGGGGAGGCACTTCCCCCCTGCCTCCCCTGACTGCACATCCCTGCACATTGTGCCTTTGCTGTATATAATTTCATGACAGTATACTGGCAGGAAGTTCTTATGGACCATTGAGTTTTACAGTAGTAGATGTGATTTAATGGACAGGTGATCTTTCTCACTTGTGAATTATATATTGTATACTTTGTATAATTACCTCTATGTTAGTAAGCTCTTATGGGCAGAGCCACCTTCACATTTTGTATCACCTTTGTATTTACATTCTGTATGCCCCTGGGAGGGGCACTGACATCATTAGAGGTCCCTATCTCCCACAGCCTTTGCAACGCCGAGTAAGTCTCAGCTTACACGGCAGTGTACCGGAGGGGGGTGTGGGAAGCTTATCCAACCTTCCAGGGGGGGCGGAAGGGGGGCCCAGTTTTTGGGAGCCTACCGGCCATTCCGGGAAGGTAGGCAAGTATTCAATAAATTGCATTCTCAGACACAAAACCGACCCGATCCTGTTCATAACCAGCCGAGTTACTCATTGACAGAATCTGACGTTTTAATAAAATTTACCACTAACTCTTTGTGCACATTACATCTGCCCCACCTGCAGTGCAAAATAGGTTTTCAAAGTTGCTTGTTTTTTTTTTGCTACACTTACAAACACGAATCAGTCCCACAGTTCCAGCACTGAGCGTAGTATATAAGTAGAGTTCCTCAGCACCTGAAGTGAGTGGCATGCGGTGAGCACAGTGATTGGTGAGGCACTGTGAGCCCAGGCCGTGGGGCAAGGGGACGTGCAGCAAGGCAGCCACTAGAAATTATGGGGTCCAGGGCTGATCAAATAGACAGCCCCTCCCCCAGTAATGCCCCTTACACATTATGCCATGCACAATAATGCCGCTTAGACTATACGCCACACAATAATGCCCCTTACACATATTTATATATATGGAGGGTAAAGAGATGCAGGGCGTTACGGAGGTCTTAGAGATACACAAGGCAGTAGGGACAGGATTGAGGGATGCAGGGTAGTAGGGTGGTTACAGTAAGAATCAGGGCAGTAGTGAGGAGATAGTGAGATGCAGAGCAGAAGGGAGGGGATAGAGAGATGCAGGGTGGTGAAGAGGGGACGCAGGACAGTAGGGAGAGGAAGTGAGATGTAGGGCTGGGGTGAAAGATGCAGGGTGGTAAGGAGGTTATAGTGAGACACAGAGTGGTAAGGAAGGGATAGTGAGATGCAGGGCAGTAAGGAGGTGGTAGTGAGATGCAGGGTGACAGAGAATGGGTAGAGAGATGCAGGGTGGTAGGGAGGGGGTAGAGAGACACAGGGCAGTAGGGATGGGGTGAAAAAGACACAGGACAGTAGGTAAGGGATAGTTCACTTGCAAAAGCAAATTTTCTCTTTAATGGACAAACCCATCTGCACAGATGTAACATGTGCAGAGAGTTAGATTTGGGTGGTGTTTGTACAGATATCTATATTGCAGTGTACATTGTAATCTATTTGCAGTGTACAATAGAGAGAATTTACTTTTGCAATTGAACCAGAATCTGGCCCAATATGTGTCATAAGTATTTACTTTGTATTATTTTATTATGTTAATCATTACGGACAAATGACAGGGGAGGCACTTCCCCCCTGCCTCCCCTGACTGCACATCCCTGCACATTGTGCCTTTGCTGTATATAATTTCATGACAGTATACTGGCAGGAAGTTCTTATGGACCATTGAGTTTTACAGTAGTAGATGTGATTTAATGGACAGGTGATCTTTCTCACTTGTGAATTATATATTGTATACTTTGTATAATTACCTCTATGTTAGTAAGCTCTTATGGGCAGAGCCACCTTCACATTTTGTATCACCTTTGTATTTACATTCTGTATGCCCCTGGGAGGGGCACTGACATCATTAGAGGTCCCTATCTCCCACAGCCTTTGCAACGCCGAGTAAGTCTCAGCTTACACGGCAGTGTACCGGAGGGGGGTGGGGGGTTTCAAATTAATTTCCCCCCTCTTCGCACAGCTGCGATTGGATTTGCAGCCGTGCACGGGGTGGGATTTTATTTGGCCCAGCGATCGGGTCTTAGCCACATAGAGTTTGGAAGGCCCGGTGTATAGGGAAATAGGTAATAATACACAAGGGGGGTAAATTTACTAATATGTGGGAGGCCCATAGGAGCCTGTGTACAAGATCCTTGTGGCGCAGAGTGTCCTGCTGAAAAGGATAAATTTAGGGGTAATGGGAGTTCTATTGAAGATGGGATGTTACCCATAGCAACCAATCACATTATATCTATTATCTTCTAGAAGGTAATAAGCAAATAAAAAGCAGAATTTGATCCCATCTTCAATAGAACTCCCATCTTAGTAAATTTACCCCAAGGATAGGTGCTACATATTACAGCAGTGTTTTTCAACCACTGTGCCGTGGCACACTAGTGTGCCTTGAGCTGTTGTGCCCCCAGATCTACAGATGGCCAAACAGTTTAGAGCCACCACCAGTTCAGCTGTTATTTACTGGTCTCTTCTTTACATGTAATGGGACAATGTATTTAAATTGTGTTACCTGTGGGGACCAGTGTGATTGTTTTTTATATGGGCGCCAATATGTTTGTTATGCTCACCATAAGAGGAACAGGAGCCTGATGTCACCGAAGGGGACTGGAGGACTGAGGTGAACCAATGGGCATGAAGAGGAGCCTCCCAGGGCCTGTGAGAATTAGTGGATGAGAGCTGACAATCTTCTTGGAGTCTTCTGGGTAGTCACCCAGGCCCCCGCCCTGTTCCCTTAAGACTGATTATGTCTACCGGTACTAGTATGCCGCCAGGACTTATGTCGACAGATGAAAGTGTAGACTGAACCGGGGGAACCGGAGTGAGCTACCGGTAGCTATTGAGGGAACTACCCTAACTACAGAACTAAACAAATGATAAGGGACAGAGGAATGGGGCTAAAGTATAAGTGCTGGCTAGAATCTTACTAAAGTGAATAACACAGTGTAAAGGACTGCAATAAGTGTAATAAGTGCTAGATTAATGAACCACGTAAACATATATGACATACAAGTGAAACAAGAATCACACAAATGACAGGCTAAGAACCTGCTAAAAATGGTGATGGCCCTTTAACTAACAGAGAAACACTGGACACTCTATTTTGCAAGATGTTAATGGATTACATGAATAGACACTGCATTTAGTACTGCAGGAGACCAGGCAGGCATTAACTCTGGACATAGTAAGCCAATGGTAACTGCAACAGGGACCAGATACATTTGCAGAGCAGACAGAGAGTTCTCCACACCAAACTCTAAAACCGGCATTGGCCTGCCCCCATAGTGTTTAAAAAAGGCTTCCCTGACCAATAACAACAAGTGCCCTGCTGGAGGTAATTAATGAATGCAGCTGCGTGTTGCATCAGCAGCCTGCCTAACACGCGGAGACAGAGGCTGCCTGGCGTGCTCGTCGCCTAGGCAACCGCTGCAAAAGCGGGTCTGCAGGCGGAGGGAGGCATCCAGGTTGGCCAGCAACTGCCGCAGCGCTGCCGTCCCCCAACGGAAGCCCAGACCCGGACATGCTCTGATGCCTCAGACATCTAGCAACAGCCGGGACCAGCGCTCAAGGATCAGCAGCAGGGGAAGGAGAGCTGCGACCACGGCTCCTGACAATGTTTTTTTTTTTGCCTGTGGGGGCCAATGTGTTTTGCCCTGTGGGGATCTCATGGTGTGCATTGGCAATTTTAAAATCTTATTTAGTGTGCCGCAAAAAGGTTGAAAATCACTGATATACATAATACTCAGCCACATTTTTGTTAATAAGATGAGTAACTGGTCAAATAAGAGATACTAATTATAAATATTTCCTCCCCAGGGCACAAACGTTATCCCAGTGCTGTCCTCTGTTCACACGGACCCTGAGAAATTCAAAGAGCCGCATATGTTCAACCCTGATAATTTCCTGGATGAGAAGAATCTTTTCAAGAACAATGATGCTTTTATGCCTTTCTCCACAGGTACAGATGCTATTTTCTGCTTATTACAGATTAAACAGGGAGTTGCACATTAACCAAAATCCTTATTCAGAACAAAATGAATTATTAAAATAAAAATGCAGGTGATAATCACATGTAGTGGCAAATCTTGAAATCCTTCATTTAAAAGGAAAGCTCTCTCGATCAGGGATCCTTTGTGATCAGTGGACTAATGGTTTTAGGACCCAGGAGTAATTCTTACCTTGAGCAGAGTAAAACGGTGGCCCATAGGCTTCTATTGGATAACATCAGCTACAGATGTCGTTACCCACCAGTTCAAGAATCTATTGCTTTCTGAAACTTGGCACATATGGAAAATACCATATAAAGTGATAAATTAAAATTTGGGGGTTTTTGTCACATTATAGCATACCTCCCAACATGACCCTCTCCAGGAGGGACATAATACTCTGTTTCTGGACTTCCTGCTGAATGAATAACTGCCATCACCTGTGTTGCAAACCACCTTTCTTATCAATTACCCTGTTCAGCACAGATGATGGCAATCATACATTCAGAGGGAAGTCCAGAAACAGAGCATTGTGTCCCTCCTGGAGAGGGTCATGTTGGGAGATATGTTATAGGTTTTAGTACATACTGCCCAGGATAAGTACCCAAAACTCTAGATACAGTATTTCTGCACTGAAGATACTTTATATTGATGTCTTACTGGTCCTATCCTAAATACAATTAGATTGTCTATTGGACATTAAGAATTGTTCTGGATTTTTCTGCTGCCATCAAACCCACCAAAATCACAATACAAGGAAATCAAGAACCAAATGAATTGTTAATGTCTGGTGCAGTCTGGACCAGTTGTTCTCCAAATTAAGAACGCAATGTTGATTTGTTCAGTCTGCCTTGCTTCGAGATAATAATTCATAGCACAGGTATTGTAATTACAAGATTGCACTAGCAAGGCCATCTCTATGTTTCACATTGTGTGAGATTTAGAACTTTTTGTAACATTTGTACCCTATTATAGTAACTGTTTTTATAATTATTTCAACAACATTTTTCTTATTTTCCAGGTAGGCGCATCTGTCTGGGGGAGGGATTAGCCCGCACGGAGCTCTTCATATTTTTCACCACTTTACTGCAACATTTTAATTTCAAGCCCACCGTGCATCCCGATCTGATTGATCTCACCCCTAAATTCAGTGGTGTGGGCAACGTGCCACCCACTTACCAGCTCACTGCTGAACTTCGCTAGTCTATATTCAACAGACCATGGTCATCAGTTCCAAGGATCATCCTTCCTACCCATCATGATTTTTTCATCTAAATGATCTGCACAGTTCACATTCTTGTGTTTTACATAGAAAGTAAGAGATTTGGGAAGAAATCTCCAGGTTTTTTAAAGCGGCAATCATTTACATGGCAAAACCAGTTTGATTTTGCCGTGTAAATGATTGCCGCTTTAGAAAAACTGGAGATTTCTTCCCAAATCTCTCACTTTCTGAATCTCTCATCCTATTAAATCTCACCCAGTGGGTCATTTTGTTTTTTTAGCTTCGTGGTCATATTTATCACGTCTCTTGTCAGTGGTATTCCAGTGCCACTGATTTCAGAAACAGTAAATGCTGCATTTTTGTGTACTTTCTAGATGTCCTGGAGACTCACAAATTTTGTAGTGCCTCTTAAGGATCCCATTTAAGTAGCCAGGGCCGCAGAAAGCAGACAAGGGCCTCGGTACAGTGAGGACGTGGTCAAATCTGATTGGTATGGTTATATCCCCTCCCAAAATATATATAAAAAAATACAGTAGGTGGACATTTGTCCTCCTCAACAGTTGTCTTGGTGCCGTGCCGGGCCTCTCCAACAAGTGCAGTATCGTGCTCAGCAAAGGGAAACATTTTCTCACTTCAGCAGTTGACACAGGTCCCCCCAACAGGCTTGGGACAGGCTAATTAGTAGCCACTGTCCACCTTCCTGGTCTCATCACCCTTGAGGTTACTCTCATGGATCCATACACTTCTATCATATAATTGTGTTCTTGCCTTGACAATGTTGTGAACTGCTGCATTGTATTGCAGTGACAGGACTGTAATGATACAATATGGCGTCATGTCTTCTAACTCTCACCTGGGCCTCTCCGGAATCTCTGATTTCATTTTAGTCCCGTAGTTGTAAGCGGTTGACTGCTCTTCTTTAGTTAAATAGTCTAGTTTCAAATAACTTCTTGAGGAGAATGTTTTTTTTTTTTTATATACTTGTTAATTATTTGCATTACTTAACAAGAGTTACAGAGTTTTATTGAATTTTCATTAAAGATTTAATGATTTCGATTGTGTCGGATTACTGAGTTAACATGATCACTTCCATCATCTTTATTGATATTCTCTAAGTAATAATATGATCTCCTTATACCTTTCTAGCAGTATATGTTATTCTGATTTCTATTCTGAGAGTGCCTATATTATATTATAGGATAATATTTATTTTCTTCTTTATTTATATCACTTATGACCCACTTTCATAGTCCAGGACAGTATCACAGTTTTAGTATTTGGTTTGTCTGTAAAACAATAAACCTCCTTACTTCATAAACACCATTAAATTGCACAAGTTGTTTTGTTAAATGTCAGCTGACAGAAGCAGAGTAAAGGTGTGTACACACGGAGGCGATTTTGTGTAATATCGTGGGAAATATGGTCGCTGAGCGACCATATTGCCCGCGATGGGCGTGTGCACCGGCGATAAATCGCCGGGTGCACGCTCCCGTTTTTATCCCTGTAGTGATTGCTGGCAGCGGTGTAGCTAGGTGACATGGTGCCCGGAGCAAGGGTATGTGTGTGCCCCCCCCCCGCACCACCTAATTTTTAGCAGGCCTCCCCACTTTCCTATAATCAATTATTACATTATTGCATTACATACATACACACAAACACAAATAGCATGTACAGTATGCATACACACACACACATAGCATACCTACACACACGAGATAGATAGATACACACACAGCATGCAGTACATACATACATACATACATACATACATACATACATACATACAGCATAAAGTCATACACACAGCATACATATATACACATACACAGACACACAACATACATAAATACAGCATACATACACATGCAGGATACCTACAAACATAAAAATAGCATGCATACACACAAAACCCACACACAGCATATCATATACACACATACAGCATGCATAAACACACACAGCATATAAACCTACAAACATACATATACTGCAGCACACACTGCCAGTGAGTGGCCCCTCACACCCACGGAGCACTAACCAACACCTTTGAGGAGGAGAAGAGGAGGACATCAGTCACAGTGGCTGGGAGAGGAGCTGATGCTGCTGCTGCCTGCACAGTGCACATGCTTCCTGTCTGTGTGATCCGGTCAGCTGAGCTCTCCTGTGTGCTGTTTGAGCTCTCTGTGAGGAGCCTCAGCAGCTGAGGCTGAGCTGCTCTGAGCAGAGTGGCCCCAGAAAGTGCAGAGACGGAGACAAGGCTGTCTTCGTCTCTGCAGCAATTAAAAAAACAAAAACCATTGAAACATTGTTTCCGGCTGTGGCTTCAGCTGATATTGTGAGCCGGGGGCACAGCAGAGAAGACAGAGCAGGTGCCGTTAGCAGTGCACGGCGCCATTTCAACCTCTGGCGCCTGGAGCTTGAGCTCCAGTGGCTCCATGCTAGCTACGCCACTGATTGCTGGTCACAGGAACATGCTCCTGCGACCAGCTGATTTCCACTGCCAGGCTCACCCCGGCAGTTTCTTTTTTATCAGCGACCATCTCTGGTCGCTGATGAAAAGGAGAAACTGAGCAATATATCTCCCCCGTGTGTACGGGGCTTTAAGATTTTAGTTGCAAGGCAGTGTATAGAACATAACTCACTCTCCTTGTGACAATGGGCCTTATTCTAATTCACTCTTTCTGATAAAATCCTTCTCAAATGGACAAAACCATGTGCACTGCAGGAGAGCAGATGTAAAATGTGCAGAGAGAATTAGATCTGTGTGAGTTATTTTGTTTCTGTGCAGGGTAAATACTGGCTGCTTTATTTTTATACTGCAATATAGATCTCACTTTGAAGTAAAACCCCACCCAAATCTAATTCTCTCTGCACAAGTAACATCTTCCCCACCTGCAGTGCACATGGTTTTGTCCATCTATAGCCCCGTACACACGGGGAGATATATTTCTCAGCCATATATTGCTAGCAATATATGGCTGAGCAATATATTGCTCAGTTTCTCCTTTTCATCAGTGACCAGAGATGGTCGCTGATGAAAGGGAACCTCTGCCGGCGGTATCCTGATATTATAAATGGCTAGCAAAGATTAGGACATGTGTTTCGCTTATAGCTTCCTCAAGCTAACTAGCTTGAGGAAGCTACAAGCGAAACACATGTCCTAATCTTTGCTAGGCTGATTGTAGGATGTTGTGTTTTAGGTTATAGGAATATTTGGTCAGATTGGCTGATTTATAATACCAGGATCACTGAATCCACAGTGTCTCTATTTAGATAGACTCAGACATGGCCATTTGTCATTTGCATGTGAGAAAGCTACTGTACATCAGAAAACGTAAAGTAGAAGCACTAATAGTGACCCATATTATAATAAAACTGGGATAACTGTTTATACGTCAATATATTGTTATATAAGACTGTTACCAGCAGAGGTCACCAGTGTTCCTTTGAGACTTAAATCATTACACTTCCCAACAGTTATATAGTTGTGGTCTGTAATGTCTGGGCAAAATCCCAGCAAATGCATGACTATAAATACAATTGTATCAATTTCTGAATAAGCCATATGTGGAGACAAATCCTCCTTGTTATATTATATGAAGGCAATTGCTACATATTGTAAAGCCAATTACGGCATCTTATAACAAGGTATTCCTATCATCTATCAGTGCAATTTCTTCAGTAATAAAGACATCATTCCAGTGGGATTTATCCCCTGCATTACAAAGACCACATCCTCCAACCACATCTGCCTACATTTTTAAATTCTATAAACACACTATTCTCTTTTTTTCGTCACCATATTTGTATGTTTATGTTTTAATTTAAACCCTTATTTTTGCTATGGTGGTGGGCATCTCCTTACCCAAAACATACCAATAAAGATATTAGGAGCTCCCACGGTTTTAAAAGAAATGGTCTACATTGACACTTATCAATTGTTCTAATAGGAGTACATCCATCCACAACTGCTTTTCTCTTTTTTCTTCTTTTTTTGACTATTGACCCCTAGTTGGCCAGGATGGCACCCCCGCTAACATGAATAAACAAATATAAAGCGGTTCTCTGCATGCGTAATAAAGGGCATAAATTTATTGTGTGTGCAGAATCCCTAACTTGTATCTTTATGTAGTGTACAAGTACCTGACATAGTGCAGTCCATCAGGCCCCTGTGTATAACACTCTTCTCTGCATGATTCCCCGGGCCCCACCTCCAAGTCTGAGAGCTTCTTCAGTAGAGTCGACTAATTGCTGCACCATCTTGGCAGCACGCAGTCTGTACTGCCGCTGCAGCTCCAAGTTTCTTTACTTCTTTACTTCACTATATCATCTTGAAATACTGACACTAATAGTTGCCTGGACGTGACGTTATCAATGTCTATACCACACACAGCATGGCAGCTATTGATGATGATGTTTACCATGTACAATTTTGTTGCACATGCAGTTATACTTTACATGGTAATCCTCATCATCAATTGCTGCCAGGCTGTGTACCATACTATAGGCAGGAGGGATAGGTTGTGTCAGTCGCACAAGATAGTGAATAATCGTAAGGACCCCTAAGTACGTATGGTCTAATATGATGTATAAAACTTAAAGGGGTGTGCTACCTATGGACACAAAAATTGAGAACAAGATTTACAAAGAAAGAAAGAATGTCCTTAGTAAGGTGCACCTCAAAGAAAGTATAAAATTTAACTTTTATTAATTCATATTAAAAGGCTGCGAAAATTTATTAAAAATTGACAAATAACATATAACATGGGTGGGGAACACACAACGTTAAAAAGAACTATGGTGGCAGGCAGAAGTGGCTATCCAATGTTGGTATCAAATTGATTGAGACAGGCTACCATACATATAAGGTGCCTGATAGGAGTGGGTAAACTTAACCTCTTACAACTCCAATGTGCCACTAGGTGAGTGAATGTGTTAGCCCGTCCTAGATAAATGCCGTCGGGTATTTTTATCTCAGCCCGGGCAATTTATAAGAACACCTGGGTTATTGTCATGGGAGTGGGTGTACTGTATATAAGACACCACTAATGACTCCTGTGTATCCCTACAGCTGCTGGTAAGTATATCACTGGGATAATCCCCCACTTGGCTGATAGTACAGAGAAGTAACAGAGTAGTAACAGAGCCTCCTTAGTATTACTGGGTATCCCACTAGGTAAATACTCTAGGGAATCTCAACCCAGGGAGGAAATCTCTTCTTTAAGGTATATATACCAGTCTGTCTCACTACTAGCCAGCGCCCAGTTAAACTGGTGTATATGGGTCCAGCGCAGCAGTTACAGGGATAGTCACCCAGCTAGGCACAACAACAATCAAAATACATTTGTAAGAAAAATAATAAACATGGAGCCAACTGCCTGCGCACCGCTAGCCGGCACGCGCTTCGCAGATTAGCTTCCTCAGGGCCAACCAGATGCTGCCACGTATCGAGTTTAAATACGTAATGCACATGTATAAGGTCCAATCCCTATCCACGGATCAGTCGCGCCTCCAGCGCATCACCTGGGCTATCCCGTCCTATAAGGTGATGCGTTAGCGTCTAGCGTGTTGACGTCACACGCTTCCGGCGGTTGGCATGGAAATCATGACTCAAATCGCCGTCAGTCGTGCTGTTAGTGGGCGTATACCTAAAGACGCGGGTGTGTATGTAGTCATGGGAGCCGCTGACGCGTGCCTCCCAGGTCTTCTCTCATTGGTGGAAACCGTCCTTGGTTAGACGTTGTCACGGAGACCGCTATCAGCGTCTCTTTCGTGACAACACAGCAGAGATCACTGCCCAGACAGCGGATAATCGCCGATGCCCAGTGTATGGATCTGCCTCTGTTGTTGTGGTTGAGAGATAAAATCCTACTCGTGTGAGTACATTGGTAAGCATATATGTCTCAAGTTCATGATGATATATCAAGATGGATGGCATAACGTAGAGTCCAGAAGGGAAAGAATAGGAAACGTTGGACAATTATATCTTTTTAAAGTATATAACAGATGGATATCCTTACATAGTGTAACTAGAGTTGGATCATCAATGTAGATTTGTGCACATTACATATGTATCCTAAAAATGTGAATTATACAAAGAAAAAAGGTGGGCTCAATAAATTAGAGTGTCTGGAAAAGTAGGAGTGTCTGCTATAAGCAGAGTACAACTATATGAGTGTGTAGATCTGTGAAATATATTGTGCATGTGTATTGCTGCATCTTACATGGCAATATAATGGTATGTGAATTCATGTGTTAGGATCCTTACATAAGGTCCAAAGTTATAATGAAGAAACATCAAAGAATCGTGTCCTCATACAGTGAGAAGAAAAAAAGAAAACAAGTGACATCATACTCAACAAAGCAAAAGTGACGTGCTAAAACCAGGAAACGACGCTTGTAATATAAGTGAACAGAGGATACCAAAATAAAATTAAATTAAATAAAAAATATATATAAAAATAAAAATAAAAATCAGAAATTTTAAGAAGTCAAAATATTATTATAGAATAATGCACCTAAAATAGGAATTTTTCAATGATCACAGTGGTGTCCAAAGGGTATGTGCATAGGACCTCCAACGTGTCTACCATCACCTCCAAAGTCAGGTAAATATCCATGGGGCCTGATATAAATTCTCAAAGAAATGCCGAATAGCTATTTTCTTCATTGAGACCATGGGGTGTCATAGAGTCCATCATAAAAATAAGCCTGGTCTCTTGTCTCAGAAGTTCAGTGTCGACATCTCCTCTTCTTATCCCCATGTCTATCTTCAGCATCCCATAGGCTAATAAGCCCGTGGTTTTACTGTCATGATGTCTGTAGAAATGGCGAGCTACTGGGGTGAGTATTTTCATTGCCCGTCTGTCCTTTTCTGCATTACGGATGCTGGAAATGTGTTCCAGCAACCTCTTCTTGAGAGGTCTCACGGTCTTACCAATGTACATCTTTTTGCAGGGACACTCCAAGTTGTACACTACTCCTGCTGTATTGCAGTTAATGTAGTCTTTAATTTGGTATACGCGTCCAAATTTATCTGTGTATTGTTGTTTTTGTCTCATAAAAGTACAGGCCTTGCATGTGCCACATTTGTAAGAGCCCACTCTTTGCTGTGTTGGTTTTTTGATTTTCTCCAAGTGGCTGTGTACCAGTGTGTCACGCAAATTGGTACTTCTACGCCAACTCAGTTGTATCCGATCTCCTAGCACTTCTGCTAGATCATGATCCGTTTTTAACACATGTATGTGTTTGTTGAGGATCCCCTGAATTTTTTGCCACTCGTTACAGTAAGTACCTATGAAGCGTATGGGTTCACTCTCTCTATTAGTCTTCTTGCTGGTTTTGGGTACCAGGAGTTGTTCTCTCTTATACCCCTTGCTTTCATTATAGGCTCGTTTAATACTCCTTTTACTGTAGCCCCTCTCCATCAAACGCATGCTCAACTCTTTAGCCCTTATCTCATATGTGGCCTCATCTGAGCAGTTCCTTTTTGCTCTCAAGAATTCTCCCTTCGGTAACCCTTGAATCACTGGGAGGAAGTGGGAGCTCGAGCTGTGTAATAAAGAGTTCGTAGCTGTTGACTTCCTGTACATGTCAGTCTTTAGGGAACCATCTTCCTCAATGGTGATGTGTAAGTCAAGATAATTAACCGTTTTTTTGCTAATTTCAAACGTTAGATGTAAGTTGAGATGATTTTTGTTAAGGATGTCCATAAAGGCAATAAACAGATCTTTTTCTCCTTCCCAAAGGATCAGGAGATCGTCTATATATCTTATCCATAATAGAACATGCTCCGTGAATCTCTCATTCTCCTCACTAAATACCACCTCCCGCTCCCACCACCCCAGGTACAGGTTCACATACATGGGGGCACAAGTGCTCCCCATCGCAGTCCCCCGTACCTGGAGGTAGTAGTTTTCATTGCACACGAAATAATTTTTGGTTAAAACAAACCGTAATAGCTGTACAATTAAATCATGGAGGTCGTTTTTCTTGTCCATCTGCAAAAAATACTTAACTGCCTCCAGGCCATATTGATGGTGAATACTTGTGTACAAGCTTTCTATGTCACAAGTTATTATCCAAGTGTCTTGGCTCAGAGTCACATCCTGGAGTTTGTTTAAAACCTCCATCGTATCTCTCACATACGACGGTGTACCATACTAGCAGGATATATCATCAATTTCTGGGGTACAGTATATATTACAATTATATGATTTCCTTCCTTTCAAATCAAGGGGGTAACGTCGGCATATCTAAATATATTTTGGAGTAAAAGGTAAAAAAGTTCCCTGACCCCTGCTCTAAAACATAAATCACGTGTTTTGAATGACAGGTGATAAATTGTTTGATGGAATAGGTTTTATCATTCTCAGTGCAACTTGTGAGTTTCCTCTCTTTGTTTTTTACCTTTCTGCAGACCATGCAGGATCCACAACGGTGAAAACTGTGTGTTCTCTCATTTTGTCCAAGGGGGAGGTCAATTCTACTCCTGACTAAATGGTCCTTAAGTGAAGGTGCTCTCTGATGTTGATGTACACAAAGTATTTTGACTCCAATAATGGATTTATCACAAAGCTATTAAGCACAATAGCACATTTCAACCAATCAACAAGCCACGATTCCAAATGCCTATCATATACATCCCAACTTAACCCTCTCCTGGAGGGACACAATACTCTATTCCTGGACTTCCCTCTTACTGTATGGTTACCATCACATGTGTTAAAGCACCTTTCTTTTCAAATAACCTGTTCAACACAGGTGATGACAATCATAAATTACGAGGGAAGTCCAGGAACAGACCATTGTGTCCCTCCTGGAGAGAGTCATGCTGGGAGGTATGCTGTCAGGCTACATATGACCCACAGCTATCATCATATATATATATATATATATATATATATATATATATATATATATATATATATGGATCCAATTTCCCTGATAGGAAAGAACGGCACTCAGAAGACTGATTGAAGAAAAAATAAATTGTATTGAAGGTGTAAAGGGGAATGTTTCGGGGAGTGACCCCCGTCTTCAGCCCCAACCTACAGCACAGGAGTGAACCACAGACATACAATTTATACTTACCTGACCCAGGAACGCTCTAAGATGCGCTGACAGCGTGTATCCAGCCGGCGGAAGTTGTCAGCTCACCGCTTCCTGTGCGTGACGCGGACCTGAGGTTGCTAGGCAACCACTGGTTTGCGCTTCACCAACCAGGAAGCGTAGCGCCACACTGCACACACGGCGGAACACTCTGTTGCCGCATACTAAGGATGTCCCAGGTCAGGTACAACAATATATCAACAGGCTAAATACCGCACATAGATCCAGCTCCAGTTTCAAAGCACCATGCGGCCAGTAACATGGACCTGCAGCCTGGTCGGAGTCTTCATAAAGCGCATCTTACCGTGGATATCCCACACAGTGATGTCACACAGGACACAGGGGTATGATAACATGAACTGTTGCCAGCACAGTGCCTTTTGCTGGGCTTCTTGATCCGTTGTGTAGGTAAACCTAAAGAAACAGAAAAAAAATACAATAAAGCAATTATAATACAGGTGGAACAGGAGAAACAATACACATGCACGGAATTACAGACTAGAAAATAAACAATCGACACAGTTTCACCACTGGGTCAATACTAAGACTTAATACAAAGTGTTACAATTGATCTTCTCATTGAGGTCATCAGGATGTATGGTCCCCGGTCTGAAGATCCATTCGGATTAATTTATTAGATCTATCCCCAACCTGTAGAGTTTCAGCTACATGATCGATCATGAAGTATTTGAGGGCAGAGATGGGATGACCACATTTTTTTAAATGGCGGGCCACCGGTTGGTCACCTCCCTGCCACGAAGGAACAGGTTGATGGCCGACCGGTGAGCCGTCATTCTTTCCCTGAAAGTGCGGGTGGTTTGCCCGATGTAGTATAGCCCACATGGGCATACGATAATGTACACCACATAGGACATCCTGCAGGTCAACACCTGTCGGATGTCAAACATTTTGGACCTGTGTGGATGTTTTAATTGTTTACAAGAAATGAGGTGTTTACAGGTCTCACAGGACCCGCAGCTGTAACAGCCTGGTGCTTTTGTGTAGGTGTTGGGCGGCTTGGGGATGCCTCTGCCAGTGATGTCAGCTTTCACAAGGTGATCCCTCAGATTAGAGCCTTTGCAAAAGGCTGCAAGTGGTCTAATCTTGTTCAATCCCGGTAAATCCGGGTCAGTTTTTACAATAGGCCAGAGGGCATTAGTCGCATGACGAATCACCACACTGGCCGTCGAGAATTAACTGGACCACGGTAATACGGCTGCAGGATTTTGGTGTCTGGGAGTGAGAAGATCTGTTTTTGACATCTGGAGAACCTCTTGTTTTTGCAGATGTAACGTGTTGGGATCATAGCCCCTGACTGCAAATTTGGAAACCAAGGAATCCAAGCGTGGCTCCACCTCAGATGGATTGCTAATTATGCGAGCAACATGCATCATCTGAGAGCGTGGTAAACCACACTTGAGGACTGGTGGGTGGTGGCTTGAACCTATCAGAAAGGTATTTCTGTCAATGTCTTTGTAAAAAACATCAGTGCCAATTTTGTTATTCCTAATTGACACTGCAACATCAAGGAAATGGGTCTCGTTACTGCTGTGAGTGGCTGTATATTTGATGGTGGAGTTGCCGCTATTAAAGTTGGCAATTAATTTGAATAACGCCTCCTGTCCAACCGTCCACAAGATGAAAATATCATCAATGTAGCGGGTGAACAGGAGCAGATCATCCCTGACAGCAGGATCATCAAAGAATCTTAATTCCTCCTCAAAGAACATAAAAATATTAGCATAAGAGGGGGCCACAGGAGACCCTATGGCACACCCTCTTAGCTGCAGGTAGTACCCACCATCGAACAAAAAATAATTGCGCTGTAATGTTAACATCAACAGCTCAATAAATAACTTGTGATCAAAGATGTTAGGATTCAGAAACTGTGCAATAAACTTACGTACAGCCTCCACCCCCACATCATGTGGGATGGAGGTGTACAGACTGCACACATTAAGGCAAACCATAATAGTGCCTTCTGGTAGCACATCGAATTGATTCAGCAAATGTAAAAAGCTGGTGGTGTCTTTCAGAAAAGATGGTTTGAGTTATAATAATGGCTGCAGTAGATGATCTAACAGTTGGGCAACAGTTTGATATAATGAGTCACGGGCCGAAATGATTGCCTTCCTGGGGGTAACAGAGAGTCTTTATGTACTTTGGGCAATGAGTAAAGCACAGGAAACAACGGATGTTCTTTGTAGACTGCTTTGAGCATTTTAGATTAAATCTTTCCTTCATTGACAGCCTTGGTTAGAATGTTAAACAATTCCTGTTGGTAGGAGAATTGTGTGGTTACAGCGCTTGTATATATGGGGAGCAGCTCCTATAGGGTTAAGGTATTGAAGGTTTTTCAAAGGAGCGCTAAGGGTTTTTTTCTGATCTGTTTATGAAATTAATTTTATGTAAATGAGGGGGTGGGGGGTGATGAATGTCTAAATAAAATCAATAAATCAATATAAGAGTGGTACCTGTAAGGAATGAAATGGGTTAGTATTGATGTTTACACCCTTTTGGTGGAAAAGGTTGGTATTATTGTGGAAATGGTGATCGTCCCGGTGCGTCTGTCCCTATCTTACCCTACTTCCGTAGATGTTAACTTCTCTGACTGTTGGTGGGTCCCTTCGGGGTGATGTTATGAGAGGGCTTCCAAGCGCAGAGAACAGCTGAACCACACTTGTGTGCGGCAGCCGCTACGCCGATGCTCCGTCTCTCCTGGCGAAACCGGAAGTGGCCGGAAGTTTTTATACGGCCGCAGAGAGAGTTGGAAATGGGTGTAGGTGACAGCCTGCCGGGAGATCTTTGTTGGGTCCAACGCATTTCGTGCGACATGCGCACTTTATCAAGGATATCCTTGATAAAGTGCGCATGTCTGCGGCCGTATAACAACTTCCGCTACTTCCAGTTTCACCAGGAGAGACGGAGCATCGGCGTAGTGGCTGCCGCACACAAGTGTGGTTCAGCTGTTCTCTGCGCTTGGAAGCCCTCTCATAACATCACCCCGAAGGGACCCACCAACAGTCAGAGAAGTTAACATCTACGGAAGTAGGGTAAGATAGGGACAGACGCACCGGGACAATCACCATTTCCACAATAATACCAACCTTTTCCACCAAAAGGGTGTAAACATCAATACTAACCACTTTTATTCCTTACAGGTACCACTCTAATATTTTATTGATTTTATTTAGACATTCATCACCCCCCACCCCCTCATTTACATAAACTTAATTTCATAAACAGATCAGAAAAAAACCCTTAGCGCTCCTTTGAAAAACCTTCAAGTTCCTGTTGGTACTTAAGCGTGGGGTTGGCAGGGAATTTTTTGTAAACATGGACGTTGGATAGTTGGTTTTGAAGTTCATGGCGGTATGTGGCTATATCTTGGACGACAATTGCCCTGCCTTTATCGGCGGGTCGAATTACAATGTCCTCGTATTTGCTTAAAGCACTCAGGGCTTGAGATTCAGGTATAGTTAGATTCATTTTCATCTTCCCTGGTGCCGACGAGAACTTGGATACTGATTCGTCCAAAAGCCTTCCAAATGTCCGAATTGATGAATTAGTAGAAACAGGGTCAAAGTGTGATTTGATATATATATTGATATATATCAATATCAATATATATAGTGACATTGAGGCTCAGAAACACTGCCATCTGTTGGCAGCAAGTGAAACTACAGCTAGTAGCTTTCGAAGCATTTGCTTCGAGCGGGCATACTAGCACTGTATACCCTACATGTTCTTCATCTTCTAGACAGTAATTACAGTCACAGGCTCAGTAGCAAGCTGTTTACCGAACATATTTTGGCAGGCATGCAGACATAAAGAGATAGAGGATCTACCCAAAAGGTTATTCACCACAAATGTGACCTCGTACCTCTCCTTTTGCTGCGTTCTAATGACATTGGCTGAAGTGCAGTTAAGCAGAGATTAGCTGAGTTTGATGGTACTGGGTAGTGGAACCAAATTTAATTGAAAACAGTAGTTGCACGAGGTGAGTTGGATATAGGAAATAACCTGCATTGTGCAGTGGGATAGGGGGTGCGTTATATAATGGTGTATGGCTGCATTGTGTAGTGGGATAGGGATGCATTATAAAATGGTGCACGGCTGCATTGTGTAGTGACAGAGGGATGCATTATATACAGTAATGGTGCACAGCTGTATTGTGTAGTGACAGAGGGATGCATTATATAATTCATACCCTTCAACATGACCCATTCCATTAGGTACAAAATGCTTTGTTCCTGGACTTCCCTCTTAATTGATGATTGCCGTCACCTGTGTTGAACTAGTTCATTTATAATACAGGTGTCAACACAGGTGACGGCAATCAGATAATTAAGTGTAAAGTCCTGGAACAGAGCATTTTGTACCTAATGGAATGGGTCATGTTGGAGGGTATGATATAATGGTGCATGGTTGCATTATGTAGTGACAGAGGGATGCATTATATAATGGTGCATGGCTGCATTGTGTAGTGACAGAGGGATGCATTATATAATGGTGCAAGGCTGCCTTGTGTAGTGACAGAGGGATGCATTATATAATGGTGCAAGGCTGCATTGTGTAGTGTAATAGGGATGCATTATATAATAGTGCACGGCTGCATTGTGTAGTGACAGAGGGATGCATTATATAATGGTGCACGGCTGCATTGTGTAATGTGATAGGGATGCATTATATAATGTGCACGGCTGCATTGTGTAGTGACAGAGGGATGCATTGCATAATGGTGCACGGCTGCATTGTGTAGTGATAGAGTGATGCATTGAATAATCGTGCATGGCTGCACTGTGTAGTGTGATAGGGATCCAGTATATAATGGTGCACGGCTGTAAGTGAGTAGTGACTGAGGGATGCATTATATAATGGGTGCACGGCTGCATTTTGTAGTGACAGAGGGATGTGTTATATAGAGTAATGGCGCATGGCTGCATTGTGTAGTGTGATTGGGATGCATTATATACAGTAATGGTGCATGGCTGCATTGTGTAGTGATAGAGGGATGCATTATATAATGGTGAACGGCTGCATTTTGTAGTGACAGAGGGATGTGTCATATACAGTAATGGCGCATAGCTGCATTGTGTAGTGTGATAGGGATGCATTATATACAGTGTTTGTGCACGGCTGCATTGTTTAGTGACAGAGGGATGCATTATATAATGGTGAACGGCTGCATTGTGTAGTTGTGTCACGATCCTAAGCATGGCGATTCCCCAGATACGGCAATCTGTGAATCCCTGCCATATGACACCGTTACTGGACACCCAAGCGTGTGTCTATTTTAACAAGATTTTCCGCTTGCCACCAACCATAGTACCTTTTGGACCTAGTCCACGACAGCTCTGGTTCTGCCGACTCACAAAATTATGAATATTACAATAGCGCTCTGTCAATTTCTTCAGAGAGCTGGATTGACAACATATACCGGAGCTAAATTATGATTTTTAATGGTACATGTGTAGTTTCACGGCGCCGCTACTTCCGGGTTCTACGCTCACCACAAACTATCTAAAATAAACTAACTTAACTCCATGCCAACATGGATAATTCATACCCCCACTATCCATGTTGGCATGGAGTTGATTTTAGATAGCGAAGGCGCCGTGAAACTACACAAGTACCTTTTTAATTTAAGTGAAAACACTACAAGGCTTATTACAAGAAAAAGGTTACAATATATTTTGATTCAAGTTAAAAGTCACTGGTAAAAACAATTTCAGAGAAAGCAATGATAGGGAAAAAACAGGAGATAGCGGGTTGGAGTGCAATCTCTCCTGGTATTGGGACATCACAGGGACAGGTTTCTGACCTGTCTCATTACAAGGATAATGAACAACTTTCCTTGTGTCAGTCACGTATTTAAGATCTGCAAATTGCACTCACTCATAGCCCCCACCTCAGAAATCCCCCATGGGGTCTCCTAGCCATTGCTGCAGGGGCTGGATAATTATCTTTCTTTGAATCTGAGCAATTAGCTTTCAACAAACAAAACACTGACACATTGGGATCTGGTTTGTATAAGAGGGACCCCCCTTGGTGTCTCCCGATTCTTATTTCTGATTTCTAAGGAGATTACTTTCATGAAGTCTTCCTGGCCTGAGAAGACATTTACCAGACTTCCGTGCCTAAGATCACTTAATTAGGACAAGTTTGATAGAAGTAAAGGGGAAGGAGATACAGTAACATCTGCTTCTCTGCTTGATTTATCACAAGGGCTGGGGTAAGGGTGGTTGGAATAAACATCTCACCCACAATTTATTCATAACCATACAGGATAAATGCAGGTCACTTAACAATATTATCATGTACATTTAGGCCCATTCTAGCATCAGAATGGCATTTAATCATGACAAGTGGAATAGGGATGCATCATATAATGGTGCACGGCTGCATTGTATAGTGTGATAGGGATGCATTATATAATGGTGCATGGCTCTAAATGTGTAGTGACAGAGGGATGCATTATATAATGGGGCACAGCTGCATTGCGTAGTGATAGAGTGATGCATTATATAGTGTGCAAGGCTGCATTGTGTAGTCACAGTGTGATAGGGTTGCATTATATAATGGTGCACGGCTGTAATTGTGTAGTGACAGAGGTATGCATTATATAATGGTGCACAGTTGCACTTTGTAGTGACAGAGGGATGTATTATATACAGTAATGGTGCATGGCTGCATTGTGTGGTGTAATAGGAATTCATTATATAATGGTGCACAGCTGCATTATGTAGTGATAGAGGGATGCATTATATAATGTGCATGGCTGCACTGTGTAGTGCAGTGGTTCCCAAACTGTGTGCCGTGGCTCCCTGGGGTGCCTCGGGACACATGCAGGGTTGCCCTAGGATGGTGGTCCAGGACCAACTCAAATTATTAATAGTTAATTATTTATGAGCAAAACCAGTGCTGGTGGCTGCCAATCATAAAATGTGTACAAACAGAAGCAAATCCTGCCCTTTACCACATAACTGACCTAAGAATCGCATATAAACCGCATATTAACCCAGTCAAATTTAAAAAAAAATTGGCCTAGGGGTGCCGTGAAAAAATTCTGATACTCTAGGGTGCCGTGATTCAAAAAAGATTGGGAACCCCTGGTGTAGTGTGATAGGGTAGCATTATATAATGGTGCACGGCTGTAATTGTGTATTGACAGAGGGATGCATTATATAATGGTGCACAGCTGCATTTTGTAGTGACAGAGGGATGTGTTATATACAGTAATGGTGCATGGCTGCATTGTGTAGTGATAGATGGATGCATTATATAATGGTGCACGGCTGCATTTTGTAGTGACAGAGGGATGTGTTATATACAGTAATGGTGCATGGCTGCACTGTGTAGCGTGATAGGGTTGCATTATATAATGGTGCACGGCTGTAATTGTGTAGTGACAGAGGGATGCATTATATAATGGTGCACGGCTGCATTTTGTAGTGACAGAGGGATGTTTTATATACAGTAATGGTGCAAGGCTGCACTGTGTAGTGACAGAGGGATGCTTTATATATTGGTACACGGCTGCAGTGTATAGTGGGATAGGGATGCATTATATAATGATGCATGGCTGTATATGTGTAGTGACAGAGGGATGCATTATATAATGGAGCACGGCTGCATTGTGTAGTGATAGAGGGATGCATTATATAATGTGCATGGCTGCATTTTTTATAGTGACAGAGGGATGTATTATATACAGTAATGGTACATGGCTGCATTGTGTAGTGATAGAGGAATGTATTATATACAGTAATGGTGCATGGCTGCATTATGTAGTGACAGAGGGATGCATTATATAATGTGCATGGCTGCACTGTGTAGCGTGATAGGGTTGCATTATATAATGGTGCACGGCTGTAATTGTGTATTGACAGAGGGATGCATTATATAATGGTGCACGGCTGCATTTTGTAGTGACAGAGGGATGTGTTATATACAGTAATGGTGCATGGCTGCATTGTGTAGTGATAGATGGATGCATTATATAATGGTGCACGGCTGCATTTTGTAGTGACAGAGGGATGTGTTATATACAGTAATGGTGCATGGCTGCACTGTGTAGCGTGATAGGGTTGCATTATATAATGGTGCACGGCTGTAATTGTGTAGTGACAAAGGGATGCATTATATAATGGTGCACGGCTGCATTTTGTAGTGACAGAGGGATGTTTTATATACAGTAATGGTGCAAGGCTGCACTGTGTAGTGACAGAGGGATGCTTTATATATTGGTACACGGCTGCAGTGTATAGTGGGATAGGGATGCATTATATAATGATGCATGGCTGTATATGTGTAGTGACAGAGGGATGCATTATATAATGGAGCACGGCTGCATTGTGTAGTGATAGAGGGATGCATTATATAATGTGCATGGCTGCATTTTTTATAGTGACAGAGGGATGTATTATATACAGTAATGGTGCATGGCTGCATTGTGTAGTGATAGAGGAATGTATTATATACAGTAATGGTGCATGGCTGCATTATGTAGTGACAGAGGGATGCATTATATAATGGTGCATGGCTGCATTGTGTAGTGACAGAGGGATGCATTATATAATGGTGCATGGCTGCATTGTGTAGTGACAGAGGGATGCATTATATAATGGTGCAAGGCTGCATTGTGTAGTGAAATAGGGATGCATTATATAATGGTGCATGGCTGCATTGTGTAGTGACAGAGGGATGCATTATATAATGGTGCACGGCTGCATTGTGTAGTGACAGAGGGATGCATTATATTATGGTGCAAGGCTGCATTGTGTAGTGTAATAGGGATGCATTATATAATAGTGCACGGCTGCATTGTGTAGTGACAGAGGGATGCATTATATAATGGTGCACGGCTGCATTGACTAGTGACAGAGGGATGCATTATATTATGGTGCAAGGCTGCATTGTGTAGTGTAATAGGGATGCATTATATAATAGTGCACGGCTACATTGTGTAGTGACAGAGGGATGCATTATATAATGGTGCACGGCTGCATTGTGTAGTGACAGAGGGATGCATTATATAATGGTGCACGGCTGAATTGTGTAATGTGATAGGGATGCATTATATAATGTGCACGGCTGAAATTGTGTAGTGACAGAGGGATGCATTACATAATGTGCACGGCTGCATTGTGTAATGTGATAGGGATGCATTATATAATGTGTACGGCTGTAATTGTGTAGTGACAGAGGGATGCATTGTATAATGGTGCACGGCTGCACTGTGTAGTGTGATAGGGATCCATTATATAATGGTGCACGGCTGCATTGTTTAGTGACAGAGTGATGCATTATATAATGGTGCAAGGCTGCATTGTATAGTGTAATAGGGATGCATTATATAATACTGCATGGCTGCGTTGTGTAGTGACAGAGGGATGCATTATATAATGTGCACGGCTGCATTGTGTAATGTGATAAGGATGCATTATATAGTGTGTACGGCTGCATTGTGTAGTGATAGAGTGATGCATTGAATAATCGTGCATGGCTGCACTGTGTAGTGTGATAGGGATCCATTATATAATGGTGCACGGCTGTAAGTGAGTAGTGACTGAGAGATGCATTATATAATGGGTGCACGGCTGCATTTTGTAGTGACAGAGGGATGTGTTATATAGAGTAATGGAGCATGGCTGCATTGTGTAGTGTGATTGGGATGCATTATATACAGTATTTGTGCATGGCTGCATTGTTTACTGACAGAGGGATGCATTATATAATGGTGAACGGCTGCATTTTGTAGTGACAGAGGGATGTGTTATACTGTATACAGTAATGGCGCATGGCTGCATTGTGTAGTGTGATAGGGATGCATTATATACAGTGTTTGTGCACGTCTGCATTGTTTAGTGACAGAGGGATGCATTATATAATGGTGAACGGCTGCATTGTTTAATGTGATAGTGATGCATTATATAATGTGCACGGCTGAAATTGTGTAGTGAGAGAGGGATGCATTATATAATGTGCACGGCTGCATTGTGTAATGTGATAGGGATGCATTATATAGTGTGTACGGCTGTAATTGTGTAGTGACAGAGGGATGCATTGTATAATGGTGCACGGCTGCATTGTGTAGTGATAGAGTGATGCATTGTATAATGGTGCACGGCTGCACTGTGTAGTGTGATAGGGATCCAGTATATAATGGTGCACGGCTGTAAGTGAGTAGTGACTGAGGGATGCATTATATAATGGGTGCACGGCTGCATTTTGTAGTGACAGAGGGATGTGTTATATAGAGTAATGGCGCATGGCTGCATTGTGTTGTGTGATAGGGATGCATTATATACAGTGTTTGTGCATGGCTGCATTGTTTAGTGACAGAGGGATGCATTATATAATGGTGAACGGCTGCATTTTGTAATGACAGAGGGATGTGTTATATACAGTAATGGTGCATGGCTGCATTGTGTATTGTGATAGGGATGCATTATATACAGTGTTTGTGCACGGCTGCATTGTTTAGTGACAGAGGGATGCATTATATATTGGTGAACGGCTGCATTGTGTAGTTGTGTCACGATCCTAAGCATGGCGATTCCCCAGATACGGCAATCTGCGAATCCCTGCCATGTGACAGCGTTTCTGGACACCCAAGCGTGTGTCTATTTTAACAAGATTTTCCGCTTGCCACCAACCATAGTACCTTTTGGACCTAGTCCACGACAGCTCTGGTTCTGCCGACTCACAAAATTATGAATATTACAATAGCGCTCTGTCAATTTCTTCAGAGAGCTGGATTGACAACATATACCGGAGCTAAATTATGATTTTTAATGGTACATGTGTAGTTTCACGGCGCCGCTACTTCCGGGTTCTACGCTCACCACAAACTATCTAAAATAAACTAACTTAACTCCATGCCAACATGGATAGTTCATACCCCCACTATCCATGTTGGCATGGAGTTGATTTTAGATAGCGTGGCGAGCGTAGCGAGCTACCAAGCCAGCAGCGTGGGCGAGCGAAGGCGCCGTGAAACTACACAAGTACCTTTTTAATTTAAGTGAAAACACTACAAGGCTTATTACAAGAAAAAGGTTACAATATATTTTGATTCAATTTAAAAGTCACTGGTAAAAACAATTTCAGAGAAAGCAATGATAGGGAACAAACAGGAGATAGCGGGTTGGAGTGCAATCTCTCCTGGTATTGGGACATCACAGGGACAGGTTTCTGACCTGTCTCATTACAAGGATAATGAACAACTTTCCTTGTGTCAGTCACGTATTTAAGATCTGCAAATTGCACTCACTCATAGCCCCCACCTCAGAAATCCCCCATGGGGTCTCCTAGCCATTGCTGCAGGGGCTGGATAATTATCTTTTTTTGAATCTGAGAAATTAGCTTTCAACAAACAAAACACTGACACATAGGTAGTTGAGGGGGGATCTGGTTTGTATAAGAGGGACCCCCCTTGGTGTCTCCCGATTCTTATTTCTGATTTCTAAGGAAATTACTTTCATGATGTCTTCCTGGCCTGAGAAGACATTTACAAGACTTCCGTGCCTAAGATCACTTAGGCCCTTATTCTGGTTGGTGCGGTAATATCCGCGTGCGTTCGTGCCGCCGATGTTTTGTGTCTGCGCATGTGCAGAGGCGTCTCTGCGCATGTGCCAGCGGAGCGTACGGCCAAATCCCGCATGAAATGTGAACACTCCGAACAGGGGGTGGAGAGGGGCGTGAAGGGCTATTTGGGCTCATTACCATATGCATACGCCCCGCGTTTCATGGGCGTTCCCATGCAAATGCTGGGCGTACGTATGGTAATGCAGCCGTGACGCACGTGTAGGGGGCGGACATATGACATCGCCGGATGTCAGCTGCCCGCCCAGATCCCTGCTTTTGCACGGAAAAATGTCCGTGTGGTCTGAGGTTGCGGGAGCTGGTGGAGCACTCGGTCCTGCATTCGATGGTCTGCGACCATCGAATGATGGGGGAGGTTCCCTGGGATGGAGGAGGCGTATTCCATGAAAAATACACGTGCGGTCCGTTCGGCCAGCTTCTTACCGCGTACGGACGGAGTTGGCGATCCGTATGGAAGGCGGGGTTTCGCACGCACGGTCCTGGCCGCATATTCGGATCCGGCCGCACCGATCAGAATAAGGCCCTTAATTAGGACAAGTTTGATAGAAGTAAAGGGGAAGGAGATACAGTAACATCTGCTTCTCTGCTTGATTTATCACAAGGGCGGGGGTAAGGGTGGTTGGAATAACCATCTCACCCACAATTTCTTCATAACCATACAGGATAAATGCAGGTCACTTAACAATATTATCATGTACATTTAGGCCCATTCTAGCATCAGAATGGCATTTAATCATGACAAGTGGAATAGGGATGTGTTATATACAGTAATGGTGCACGGCTGCATTGTGTAGTGATAGAGGGATGCATTATATAATGTGCACAGCTGCACTGTGTAGTGACAGAGGGATGCATTATAAAATGGGGCACGGCTGTATTGTGTAGTGATAGAGGGATGCATTATATAGTGTGCAAGGCTGCATTGTGTAGTCACAGTGGCCCTTATTCTGATCGGTGCGGCCGGAGCCGAATATGCGGCCAGGACCGTGCGTGCGAAACCCCGCCTTCCATAGGGATCGCCAACTCCGTCCGTATGCGGTAAGAAGCTGGCCGAACGGACTGCACGTGTATTTTTCACGGAATACGCCTCCTCCATCTAAGGGAACCTCCCCCATCATTCGATGGTCGCAGACCATCGAATGCAGGACCGAGTGCTCCACCAGCTCCCGCAACCTCAGACCACACGGACATGTTTCCGTGCAAAAGCAGGGATCTGGGCGGGCAGCTGACATCCGGCGATGTCATATGTCCGCCCCCTACACGTGCGTCACGACTGCATTACCATACGTACGCCCAGCGTTTGCATGGGAACGCCCATGAAACGCGGGGCGTATGCATATGGTAATGAGCCCAAATAGCCCTTCACGCCCCTCTCCACCCCCTGTTCGGAGTGTTCACAGATCATGCGGGATTTGGCCGTACGCCCCGCTCGCACATGCGCAGAGACGCCTCTGCACATGCACAGACACAAAACATCGGCGGGCCGAACGCACGCGGATATATCCGCACCGATCAGAATAAGGGCCAGTGTGATAGGGTTGCATTATATAATGGTGCACGGCTGTAATTGTGTAGTGACAGAGGGATGCATTATATAATGGTGCACAGTTGCACTTTGTAGTGACAGAGGGATGTATTATATACAGTAATGGTGCATGGCTGCATTGTGTGGTGTAATAGGGATTCATTATATAATGGTGCACAGCTGCATTATGTAGTGATAGAGGGATGCATTATATACCGTATTTTTCGCACTATAAGACGCACTTTTTCTCCCCAAAAAAGTGGGAGGAAAAGTGTGTGCGTCTTATGGAGCGAATACTACAAATAAAGCGAACTCCTGGATGCTGCTGCTGCTGCATCAGCATCTCAGTAGCTGCAGCAGAGCCCGATACCCCCTCCGCTGGTAATTGTAAGCAGCTCACAGAGGTCTGGGCAGCGGGGGTCATTAAGTGTGCTGTGGGGTCCATTTGGTGAATGGGATATCATCGGCGGGGTCCCTGTGGGAGATGGAACTAGCAGGGACCCCGCCGATGATATCCCATTCACCGAACGAACTCCACAGCACACTTAATGATCCCCGCTGCCCGGACCTCTGTGAGCTGCTTAAAAAATACTGATCCCCCGTAGCCCACTCACACAAACGAAGCCTCAGCACCGGTACTGACTGTAACACACGGAGCTTCACAGCGTGGACGGCGCACGGTGACATCATCAACCGGTGCACACCGGGAGGTCGCCCGACGTAGTGTAATAGATTTCGGTGGGAGGACACAGAGATACCCCGGCAAATCGTTAACGGTGGGAAGCGGCACAGAGGGATCGACTGCACAGCGTGGGACCGTGCTAGGAGCCTGTCCGCTGAACTTGTCTGCTTGCTGAGGTATCACCAGGGGTTCTGTGCCCTGTTCATTGTTACTCTGCTTCATTGCCTGGTGGGCCACAGCTCAGAGACCCTTTCCCAACCAACCACTTGGTTAAGAGGATTATTCTAAAAGTGCATGCTTGCTTATGTTTGTTTTTCACAATAAATGTACCCCTTTATTCACTATATACACTGTCTTATGCCTATATGTTAGTAAATCTAGTGACCACTAGCCATATTGTCATTTACATTGTACCAGGGGAGGGGGGGAGTGGGCATTACACTATTTGGTTCAGGATATTTTTTTTTCCTGTTTTCCTCCTCTAAACCTAGGTGCGTCTTATGGTCAGGTGCGTCTTATAGTGCGAAAAATACGGTAATGTGCATGGCTGCACTGTGTAGTGCAGTGGTTCCCAAACTGTGTGCCGTGGCTCCCTGGGGTGCCTCGGGACACATGCAGGGGTGCCCTAGGTTGGTGGTCCAGGACCAACTCAAATTATTAATAGTTAATTATTTATGAGCAAAACAGTGCTGGTGGCTGCCAATCATAAAATGTGTACAAACAGAAGCAAATCCTGCCCTTTACCACATAACTGACCTAAGAATCGCATATAAACCGCATATAAACCCAGTCAAATTTAAAAAACAATTGGCCTAGGGGTGCCGTGAAAAAATTCTGATACTCTAGGGTGACGTGATTCAAAAAAGATTGGGAACCCCTGGTGTAGTGTGATAGGGTAGCATTATATAATGGTGCACGGCTGTAATTGTGTATTGACAGAGGGATGCATTATATAATGATGCACGGCTGCATTTTGTAGTGACAGAGGGATGTGTTATATACAGTAATGGTGCAAGGCTGCACTGTGTAGTGACAGAGGGATGCTTTATATAATGGTGCACGGCTGCATTGTGTAGTGATAGAGGGATGTATTATATATAGTAATGGTGCATGGCTGCATTGTGTAGTGTAATAGGGATTCATTATATAATGGTGCACAGCTGCATTATGTAGTGATAGAGGGATGCATTATATAATGGTGCACGGCTGCATTTTGTAGTGACAGAGGGATGTTTTATATACAGTAATGGTGCAAGGCTGCACTGTGTAGTGACAGAGGGATGCTTTATAAAATGGTACACGGCTGCAGTGTGTAGTGGGATAGGGATGCATTATATAATGGTGCATGGCTGTATATGTGTAGTGACAGAGGGATGCATTATATAATAGTGCACGGCTGTATATGTGTAGTGACAGAGGGATGCATTATATAATGGTGCACGGCTGCATTGTGTAGTGATAGAGGGATGCATTATATAATGTGCATGGCTGCATTTTTTATAGTGACAGAAGGATGTATTATATACAGTAATGGTGCATGGCTGCATTGTGTAGTGATAGAGGGATGTATTATATACAGTAATAGAGACCCAGCGGATGGTGGCTTGTGCATCTGGCCCAAGAAATGGGTACCATGAGACTGTCATGTTAGACCCCTCAGAAGGGCTATATAAGAGTTGTCAAAACAGGCGGCAGGCTTTCCTCCCTGAGCCAGCCAACACCGCTGTAAACGACAGCTCAGCAGAGAGTATAGGTTGGGAAGGAGTCCAGGTCCTGTTCAGTATTAAGGGCCAAAGAAAGAGGCTGATACCGCTCATGGAAAAGGGTGCTACTTTGTCTCTATGTTTCCCCCACCACTGCAGCTGTAAACTTGCTGGCCAGCCAGATCTGACAATCGATCTACAGATCGATTGTCAGATCTGGCTGGTTCACACAAAAACCTGGTAATATCTGAATGCGGCTCCTCCTCCCGAATACCGCTATTGGCCACTTAGCGGCTCCTGATTGACCCTGAATCCCTGCCCAGGATGACCAGGCAGGGGGTTAATGGTTTGGCCGGGGGGACTTGAATAAAAAGTCTCCCCCCGGCTGTGGCATTACCCTGATGGCTGATTGGGCCTGATGCTGGTTCATAAAATACGTGGGACCCCTAGTTGTTTTGTCTCCCATATTTTGGAGACCAGGACAGGCCCTTGGGCCTGGTGCTGGTTTTAAAAAATACAGGGAACCCCTATTTGGCTTCCCTGATTTTTTTAAACCAGGACCGGCTCTTTGAGCCTGGGGCTGGTTATGGCCAATTATTATGGTATTTTTTCATTTTTTCTATTTTTTTTTACACTGCAGCCTACACGGATCTGACTGATCTGTGCAGTCTGCTGACTCGTATTTTTTAGCATACATACGGCCGCTAAATGCGAATTCGTATGGCCCAGCATATGAATGAATACGCCATCGGCCAAATACGAATTCGTAAACAGGGCAGCTTAAAAAATCTACCCTACTTACAATTCGTATTCGTACCAATGACCGGCCGTTAGCGGTCATTTGCATTCGTATTAAGAATACGAATAAGAGTTGTATTCGTATTCTTAGTAAATTTCCCCCTATGAAATTTACTAAGCTAAATACACATAAAATATGCGTATTCATATTAAAAAATATGCCTATTTTATGCGTATTGGTATTTTCGGCATTTAAAACCGCAATTCGTATTCATGTTCATGGCACATTCGTATTCGTATTTACAAATACCAATGTATACGCCATCAATAGAATATGAATAGGAATCACCATTCAGTTGAATGGTGATTTTTAATTTAATAACCGGCCGTAGGCAAGATACGGTCTGTAATTGCCATGAAAATACACCTCATTTTCCAGGTGTATTTAGTTGAAGCCTGCATGGATCAATTAGAATTCAATGGGGGGACGAATTAGTGACTTTTTTGGCTAGTAGAAAAAATGGCACGTAATTGAATACCCCCCTTAGAGGGGGCTGATCGTCAGTCAGATAAAAGGGAATAGAGCAAGCTGAGGTGATGTGGGAAGATGTGAATAAGGTAGCGTAAGGGGTATCATTATTGGCCCATGGCATGGTACTAGTGCAATATTGGTAGATACAGATGTGTCCTCATACACTATTGTCTCTACATCCACATGTGCAACCTGATATGTGGGGAATTATCATATAACCAGAATATATACTGCGTACCCATGTTTAATATTCTATTATGCAATATTCAAGTGCAGACCAATGCTCCCATTTCTCGGTACCATACCAGAAAAGTCCTTCTATATTCACACACTGAAAGTTCCACTTATTGCTTGTAGTCTGCTGGGCTATAAAAGGGCGTCTGGTCCGTTACGTACCAGTAGAATGGACTCGCCGGCAAGCTGAGCAGTCACAGAATATATAAAATGTACCGTAGGGTAACATGATGCCATACTGTATGCTACAGCTACAGACTAGAGGCTAGAGGTAATGTTGGGGTTTCACTGTCTCCACAGAACACTTTCATGGTCTCATGTGTATACTATATGAATGTGTGTTTTCTGTGGCAGGTGGAAACATGGAGTGGAACAGCACCCTCGTCCTCTTATTTGTCTTCTGTCTATCCTATGTCATCCTGAGCTTTCTGAAGTTATATAAGGAGAAAGCATCACTTCCCCCTGGACCCATGCCTCTACCATTCATCGGGAACCTTCTACAGATTGACACAAATGACATTGTCAGCTCACTTATGCAGGTGAGGAACACTCAGGACCTTATTCTGTTCACACATTTCCACGAGGGAGCAATGTTTTCGTAGTGGGCATGCGCATTTCTGCGCATGTGCATTTCAGAGCATGTGCATTTATGCACGTGTGCATACGCTGGGTGTGAAAGGGTACAGCGAACTACAAGTTTGCTGTTCCGTTCACACCCACCAGTGCGGATGGGGGTGTGAGTCTGCTGCGAGGGGACGGGCCAATGGGAATGCCCATCGTTTATTGGGTGTTCCCATGGATATTAGGCAGTGACGCAGCTGCCGGGGGCCGGCAGCTGACATCACCGGATGTCAGCTGCCTGCCCTCTTCTCGTCGGCAGCTGTGTGAGTGGCGGGCGGCATTGCGTGTGAATCAGAATAAGGTCCTAAATGTAGAGAACACTAGTGTGCTCACAGAACATGGCAATAAGGTGTTTTAAACAATATTTAAAGTAATATATTATTTACACACACGTCATTTCTATATATAATACTGTGATAAGGAAACACTCACACTGGATCAGATGAAGTCTCGGGGTTTATTTTTGTAGCAGGTAAACAGCATACCAGGTAATCAGCAGTGCAAGATTGGTTGCAGCATACAGGTGTACATATCTGGGTTTAGGGGGGGCTCTCAGAGTCAGTACCCCTGGTCCCCCCTCTCTGAAAGGGCCTGCTGTAAGATGCCACAGATCGGAACTCTGTTCCGATCCGTGGCACTGCTCTCCCCAGGCATACTCAGCCGCCAACGCTGCTTAGCCAGCACAGGATGTGATGGCTGATTTCCTGCCCGTCACATCAGCATGTGCTTTTTATGTAGTTGTAAAAAAAAACTAAGCAGTACAATAAACAATAAATGATTTTATTTGTATTTTTTTACAGCTTTGTTTGCCGGGTTGCTCTCATAGGCTTGTGGGTCCAGGGGGTCAACCTGCACCCATTTCTTCAATACCAAGCCCTCGAGAATACTATATGAGCGGCTGAAGCCCTGCACAGTGGGCATTTTCCTGGCATTTTGCACCTGTGGCATAACTATTAATTAAATAAACGCCTCCCTGCCCCCCAAAAAATCTAACACCCCCACCCCCCCCCCTACATTCATTGCAATTTTTTATACCTACATGCTCATTGTCAGTCGTTGCATGTTCATTGCCAGGGGGTTGTATGCTCTTTTCTAATGGTTTCTATGCTCGTTCCAAGACTATTTCATGCACTGCCATCCACTAGGGCATGGAGGGAGACTATAATAGGGTGCCAAGCATAGCGAGGCACAGAGTCCAAAGCATGGCGAGCACACACTGTGTCAAAAAAAAGGACAAAAAAAGTGAAAAACCTATGTGAACATGTTAACTGTCGACCTTTCCAAGGTCGACAGTTAACATGTCAAGGTCGACCCAATACTTGAGTCGACCTTTTGACCCTGTCAAACTTTTTTGTGTGTTGACCTAAGACCTGTCAATCTTCAGTGGTCGACATAATTCATGTCGACCTTAGTTTGGTGGATCTAATGACCCTGTGCAATGTGTCTATAAGGAATGATTGTAGCAACATCTGTTTAGATCTGGGGTAGCCAACCCTAGTCTTCGAGAGCTACCAACAGTGCATGTTTTGCAGGTCTCCTCACAGAGGCCCTTATTCTGGTTGGTGCGGATATTCCCGCATTCTTACGGAGCGGTCCGCACGCCACGGTGTTTTGCTGCATGCGGCCATCGTCCGTAGAAACGCCCACGTGTCCTCCGCATTCGGACGGACTCACTCTTTAAGAACAGGGCGTGTTTACGGACGACATACAAACCATGCGTGTGCGGGAGAAACACTCCGATTCTGCACGGTATTACAGAGTATTACAGAGTATGCTCGGAAATACCGCATCCGAACGGGAGCCAAGCGGTGCTACCGCCCGTAAGCGGAGTATTTACGCCAAACAACCCACTATGAAGTATCTTCTGCAATACATCACATGACCCACTTATTCAATTACCTATCCTCATAAAAAACAGCTTATTTGGAATTGGAATCAATTAGATGCCAATATATCCTTACAAGCATGCCTAACACATGCATTGCACACATTAACCCTTACAGCAATTGAAGTGCAATGGTTTCAATTAAAGCACTGACAAGCGTCCTATTAGTGAGTAATGAGTAAAGGAGTAGATTCTATTGGGTTCAGGTGTTAATGCTTGTAGTCATTAGGCGTACGTTCGCCTCCCGCATGAACGAGTGGTGTCCGCAAAGCAATAGTACACTTGTGGACACCGCACATTTCTGCCCTTTTTCATCGCGTGCATTCGGAGTGGTATCCGAATGTACGCCCCCCAACATAAGTGTACTCCCCCGTGTCCGCCCATGTTTCCGCCCCGTTTTGCCCACTTTGAAACTACGCCCATGTGCCATTCCGCATGACGCCCATAATACGCCCAGATTTCCCGACTGATTGCGGGGAACAGTTTTGGACGGGATTTGGCCGAACTGGTACGGAGTCTAGGCGTGGCACATGCGCGTTGCGTTCTCCACGCATGCGCAGACGCCGAAAAGACGCGATCCGTAAGAATGCGGTAAAGTCCGCGTCAATCAGAATAAGGGCCAGAATCACAAGTGAGCTCATTAGCTCCATCTGTGGATCTTTTAAAATGTGTCGGTAATTAATGAGTGCAGCTGGAAAATCTGAACTGTTGGTAGCTCTCGAGGGCTAGGGTTGGCTACCACTGGTCTAGATAGACAGTCAGTAGGTCAAAAGGTTGACGTGGTCAAAATGTCGACAATCAAAAGGTCGACATAAGTTTTTATTTTTTAAATGTTGGTGTCAATGTTGACAGCTGACAACATGGACCATCGATTAGTGTTACGATGCACTCAAAAATGCTTTGGGCATGGTGCCTTACCATACTCAGCACACTATTATTTTCTCCCTTGATGCCGACATGGATGGGGTAGTATGAAAAAGTCCAAAAAATTGTAAAAACAAGTTCGGTAAAAAAATCATGTCGACCTTTTGACACTGTCGACCTATTGACTGTCTATCTAGGCACTGTAGTTTATTCTCTCTCTCTCTCTCCTCAACCTACAGTATTTTTCCAGAAACATAGGGCCTTATTCTAGTTCACTCTTAAAGGCAAATTCTTTCTCAAATGGACAAAACCATGTGCACTGCAGGTGGGGCAGATGTAATGTGCAGAGAGAGTTAGATTTGGGTGGGGTTTTTCTTCAAAGTCAGATCTATATTGCACTGTAGAAATAAAGCAGCCAGTATTTTTCCTGCACCAAAACAAAATAACTCACCCAAATCGAATTCTATCTGCACCTGTTACATCTGCCCCCCTGCAGTGCACATGGTTTTGTCCATCTGAGAAGGAATTTGCCTCTAAGAGTGAACTAGAATAAGAGCCATAGTACTGTTTTTGTTTGTGTACCTCAGTGGATAATATCTTGTTGAAGGAGAACATTCTACGTTAGTAATCATTAACTAAAGATCCTCTGACAATATAATTTTCACGAATCCCTCTGACGGAGCCAAGCCTAGTCTTACAACAGCCCTGGTTTACAGACAACCTTCCTTATTGTAACCTCCTGTGGTAGTGCAAATGATTGTCCTTCAGTACGGATGCTCTCAATAAATGTTGGGTTGAGACCATAATTGTTCTGAATAAAATATTATGTAATGCTTTAGAGTTCTTTGGTGCACAACATGTTAAGGTTTATAATGATAGAAAGTAAAATCTGATTAGCTGGACAACATCCCATCTTCAATAGAACTCCCATCTTAGTAAATGTACCCCTCTGTGTCAACCCCCATCTGTCTGCCCCCTCCCTTTTAATATATAAGCTCTCACAAGCAGGGCCCTCTACTCTCATATGATATTCCATCTTCAGACCCGTTTCCGACATAGACGCTCATGCGCATGTAGAATCCTCCGGAGCAAACGCCTTCACCGAGTTTCACACTCGCCAGGGCATCACAAAATGAGTGACAGGCTGTGGCAGTTCTTGGGGTCCACCCAGTGTTTCATGTCATACACACAAAATCAGTGGGCGCACCCATGGAAACACTGGACAGACACCTGTGAATCCCAATAATTGGAATAGCTCATGGTTGCTGCACCACACTGACTGTTCAAAAATAGAAAAAAGTAGTGTGTGTGCATGGTGCGCAACCAATCAGCAGCTGACACGGGGTTGTCAGACCTCAAGGGGTGAAGAGGATAAAAAAGCAAGAAGTGTCAGCGCTGGCTATACCAATGAATGGATCAGACGGTTCTCAAAAGTATAACAAATTTAATAATACAGTATAATATACAATAAAACATAAAAAATAGGATTAAAAATGTGTGAAGCAAATAGACTGAATGTCCAATAATTTCTTTAAAAAGAATATCACCGGGATATTTGGATATATAGGCACTTATTGACTGACATATATGTTACCATCCTGGGTGGTCTGGTTGGTAGATGAATCCAGACTGGTGATCGATTGTATCCTTAGGTGTCCTATAATTTCAAGGACTCACGGTTCCCACTTGTATTGATTGCCTCTTGTTTTGCTGGAAGAATTAGGGATCGTGCTGTTATCCCAATAAGATAGGTCCAGTATTGATTGAGGAGTATCTGTGGGTGGATCGGACAAGTCACCAAATGGTCAGAGATGGAGTCAGTCGGCCAGGTATTGTGCAGCTCAACGCGTTTCCCCGGAAGGTTTGTGCATCCGGCTTCTTCAGGAGCAAGTGTCCAAATGAGAGCTCAGGGCTCATATATATACCAGAGGACTTAATTGTCTAATTGATTCACCTTGTTCATTCAGATTATTCCCGATTTGGCAAAATAAAATGTCACCAGCAATCTATTCGTCCTGACTCACCTGCTGCTGCTGCTGTTGTTGCTGGTGCGAACCGGACTCCTCACTGACAGCTGCTACTGCTACCGGCTCCTCCGCTTTGTTGTTCCTCCTCCCTGGCTGTCAGGCTAATGACAGCCAGGGAGGAGGAACAACAAAGCGGAGGAGCCGGTAGCAGTAGCAGCTGTCAGTGAGGAGTCCGGTTCGCGCCAGCAACAACAGCAGTAGCAGGTGAGTCAGGACGAATAGATTGCTGGTGACATTTTATTTTGCCAAATCGGGAATAATCTGAATGAACAAGGTGAATCAATTAGACAATTAAGTCCTCTGGTATATATATGAGCCCTGAGCTCTCATTTGAACACTTGCTCCTGAAGAAGCCGGATGCACAAACCTTCCGGGGAAACGCGTTGAGCTGCACAATACCTGGCCGACTGACTCCATCTCTGACCATTTGGTGACTTGTCCGATCCACCCACAGATACTCCTCAATCAATACTGGACCTATCTTATTGGGATAACAGCACGATCCCTAATTCTTCCAGCAAAACAAGAGGCAATCAATACAAGTGGGAACCGTGAGTCCTTGAAATTATAGGACACCTAAGGACACAATCGATCACCAGTCTGGATTCATCTACCAACCAGACCACCCAGGATGGTAACATATATGTCAGTCAATAAGTGCCTATATATCCAAATATCCCGGTGATATTCTTTTTAAAGAAATTATTGGACATTCAGTCTATTTGATTCACACCTTTTTAATCCTATTTTTTTTATGTTTTATTGTATATTATACTGTATTATTAAATTTGTTATACTTTTGAGAACCGTCTGATCCATTCATTGGTATAGCCAGCGCTGACACTTCTTGCTTTTTTATCCTTTTCACCCCTTGGGGTCTGACAACCCCGTGTCAGCTGCTGATTGGTTGCGCACCACGCACACACACTACTTTTTTCTACCTGTGAATCCCTGCCAGCTTGGAGTGAGCGGATGACGTCACATGACAAGTCTGAAATAACCCCAAATACCGAAATTCTGATACTTCTCCGTGCAGTGCAGTGATGTCTATGTACCCTGCACTTGTCTTCTATTGTATTCAAATGTAAGTTCGTTTATAGGTATTCTGTAATTGGGCGCTGTGGATACCTTGTGACGCCATATAAATTAAGGATAATAATAATAATAATTCTAAAGACTCTACTCACTTCTTTACAGCTAAAAGATAAATATGGACCAGTATACACTCTGTATTTGGGACCTAAACCAGGACTGGTCATATGTGGATACAGCGCCGTGAAGGAGGCTTTGATAGACCAAAATGATGTATTTGGTGACAGAGGGGACTATCCCGTTTTTAAGAACTTCATAGGGGAACATGGTAAGGTTATCTCGAATCTAACTTTCCCAGCTGTTCTGTTGGATCATCTATTCCATTTCCAATTAAGGCTTATTTAGGATTAAAGAAGAATTTATTGGAGACTCGCAGAAGCAGAAACACAGAGGTCTTGGACAAGGATTCCATGATTAAATAGTTAAAGTAGACGGGAGACTGAAGGGAGACAGGGTTGATGGGAAGAAAAGAGTAATGAACATAAACATTTTATAAAATTAAGACTCAAACATTATAATGTCTGAGGCAGGGCAGGGGCTGGCGGTGGATTCGCCAGCCGCCAGCCCCCGACAGCCGCTGGAAGGGGATGCGCATGCACGAGACGCACATGCATCCCCTTCAACCATAGCTCCCCCGGTCTCTGCCGCCTCGTTGCTGTCCCCCACCTCCCCACTTCCTCCCCCTAATCCTGCCTGTCTCCCATAAGCGGAGACGGCAGGGTTCGCATCCCAACCCGCACGGTAACTGGGACGCTCGGTGACTATGCAAGTTGCCAAAGCTGTTAGCAAAGGGGAGCTGAACATAAAAGACCATGTGCATGAGCAGAGCCCCAAACATCGGAACTGGGCCGAATTCACCCCATTCGAATTAATTAGAATCAGGCCCTCGATGCCTTCACTCTGTAAATAAAGATTAGCACTTGGCTATGAGGTTACCAGGAACCGATTATGGAAAATGCATCATTCATTCTCCTGCATATCAGCATTCTTAGTACATATGCATGCATTCTGTGTTTCTGCGGCTTTCACTCTATGGGAACTCCTAATACAAGTCAAGGAAGCTATGGTACGAGAATTATGCTCAGTCACTTGCCTTTAATGCACACCTTTGGCTATCTGCATGTGTTTGGTTATAAATCTATAGAAACTTTTGATCATATACCAACATTACTTGCACCATAGACATGGCCTTCACTAACGGGGAGATGTGGCAGAAACGCCGGCGCTTCATTCTGCAAACCCTGAGGAACTTTGGGATGGGGAAGCAGAGCGTGGAAGAACGGATACTGGAGGAGGCTCATTTCCTCATCAAAGAGTTTGAGAAAACAAAGGGTAAAACACTTTATGTAAACTTTTTGATTGATCTGATTATTTCACAGGATATCTACTTACAGTATGTAGCATTGCAATACAAAGTAGCAAGTGAATTGCAACATCACTGTACTTTGTAGTTCCATTCCCCATCACAGTAAACACAGGTTTGGATATACTGTATACAGAATAGGGTCGGGATGCAATGACGCAAGAGTTTGGTGGCCGTGCGGAGTCTCAGCTGAACTTTGATGTTCTTTAAAGGGGAAATCACTTACAAGGCAAAACCATGCCCTGTAAATGATTGCCCCTTTTAAGAAAAGATCCAAGTTCAGCCAACATCCCTTCACAGACGTCAAACTCAGGCTTCATTATATCTCACACAGAACATTTATTGAGTCATTCATTAATTTTTATTGTAGCTGGTGTGAGAGGACTGAGAGTTTAGGCTGAGGGGCAAGGCCAAGGTGGAGGCTGAAATAGTTCCACCTCACCATTACAGGTGGTGGAACTCAGGGGCAGATTTATTAAGCTTGGAGAAGAGATAAACTGGAGATAAAGCGGAGAAAAGGTAAAAGATAAAGCACCAGCCAATCAGCTGTGTTTGAAAAAGACAGTTGGGAGTTGATTGGCTGGTGCTTTATCTCCTTTTACCTTTTCTCCGCTTTATCTCCAGTTTATCTCTTCTCCAAGTTTAATAAATCTGCCCCCCAGTTCCACCCCACTTTAACCCTTGTATATCCTAAAATATAATATTGACATAGTTTAGACTGTTCGTATTGTACACGGCTGATAGTCATGTCTCACAGATCTGTATAACAGGTGTCCCGGTGCCTAGAAGACCCCCTGGAGTGACCAGGAAGTGAGGCACCGGGACTCGAGGGAGCTGATACCTGTGATTCTGCCCCGGGACATTTTCACATGCGCTATACGAACTGGCGATTCAGTTCCACCGTATCCGGTAATTGCCCCATTGTTTTGAGTCACTCAGAGGACTTCCCATAAGGAATTATTTTAATCATCTTGTCTTTGGAGTTTTTAAATTGTATCTGCACATTTCTGGAGGATTTGATTGTAACCTACCAGAGGGTGCAGTGTGTTCATTAAAATTTTGTTGTACCTAAGCTGTACTTCACTATATACATGTTTCCCTCCGCATGGTACACTGAGTACATCTACGTCGGAGAAGTACCATAGAAGTAGAACATATCAGCGCCTGTCCAAAAGTTATGTATACCTTCTGCTTGCATGTCTCACAGATCCTTGACAATTAGATCTTTACTCATTTGTATTGTAATCCCACTTCTCTCACTCATACCCTCACATTTCCCTGCCCAACTATTTCTTATCCCTAAGTCAAAAGTTCACTGTCTCGCAGCAGTGTATGGTCAGCCGATCCCCCAAGTGCCAGAATAAGAGTACCAGTAGGCGCCGTATGTACACAATAAAAATTTATTAACACTCAATAATATAATAGTAATGCAATGAATAAAAAACTAATAACAAACTAAAACAACACAAACATACAGACACATTGGCCAATGGTATTAACGTGCTCTGTACAGGTTCTTAATAGAACGGGGCTAGCTGTAAGTCAATGCGTGTCTCACTAATGGAGTAATACAGCTCCCAGTTTCTTAAATATGCGCACTTCCCAGATGGTATTGGGGCAAGAGCAGAGGTAAAAATTGGGGGAATCCTTGTGGAGTGCAATGCTCTTTAACGGAGCAATCGTACCCGTGACCGGTGGTAATCAGAACAGTCTGTATTGCCGGTGATCGGCTTCACAATGCTGGTAGTATGGGCGAATGCCGCTCTCCTCACTATTGTAGACTTTTCCGTCCAGCGGGCTTAGTCGGGAGGTGAGAGTGATCTGTGCGTCTACGTAGTTCTAAAAGGGGGAAAAAAAACCATGAAGAATGGCCCCTTTGTAAAATATGCACTTATCGTTTTCCCTATTCCTTTCTCGCCTGCTATTTATCTCTCTCTTCTTCTCCCCTCCTGTTTTCGATAATTCAGATATATACTGTATATTGCTAATTACTATAGCATGCTGTTTACATCTAGAATACCTCCTACAATTGTGAGACTGCATGATAGACAATAGATAATAGAGAATAGAAAATAGATATATGTTGATGAAAGAAACTGTCGACACGGAGGCGTGTCCTCACCTCCAATGTACTCTCTATCTGCACATGACGTATAACATCTTGAACTGCCCCGCTGTGGGGTGGGCAGCTTTAACATCTATTCATTTGTCTAAACCTAACACCTAACAGGGGTATACCCTCTTGGGCTGACATAAGAAATGAATGGAGCAATAAAGGATTCGAAATTATTAAAAATAAGTACTCTAGTTTCTTATGAGTAAATGAGTAAAGATCTAATTGTCAAGGATCTGTGAGACATCACTATCAGCCGTGTACAATACGAACAAACAGTCTAAACTATGTTGTCAATATTATATTTTAGGATATACAAGGGTTAAAGTGGGGTGGAACTGAGTTCCACCACCTGTAATGGTGAGGTGGAACTAGTTCAACCTCCACCTTGGCCCTGCACCTCAGCCTAAACTCTCAGTCCTCGGGTAAGATTGCTCTGTTAAAGAGCATTGCACTCCACAATGATTCCCCCAATTTTTACCTCTGCTCTTGCCCCAATTCCATCTGGGAAGTGTGCATATTTAAGAAACTGGGAGCCGTATTACTCCATTAGTGAGACACGCATTGACTTACAGCTAGCCCCGTTCTACTAAGAACCTGTACAGAGCACGTTATTACCATTGGCCAATGTGTCTGTATGTTTGTGTTATTTTAGTTTGTTATTAGTTTTTTTATTCATTGCATTACTATTATTTTATTGAGTGTTAATACATTTTTATTGTGTACATACGGTGCCTACTGGTACTCTTTTTCTACTTCTGTAAACTTTTGAGGATGGCATCCCTCCACCATAAGGCGGCCATTTGCACACAACATACAATCACCTGTCCCTAGCGCTCAAAACTTGTAATGGATCACATTTGACCTTTGTTTTCTGCCCCTGGGTGGGGGTCCGATATTGGATGTCAGACCAGCATGCTGAACCGTCCTCCAACTCAGGTCCAATGTGCACAGGACCGCACATCGGACACGAGGGAACAAAACACTAACCCGATTTGGGCTGATTTCTCGTCCCGATCTGACGGTAACGGGTGAAATCGAGGTAGTATATGGGGGCCTTCAGGTGAACAAATATGTTGACAGTGATTTGTACAGCTGATCAGTACTTGTGTAGTGTTTGCTTCAGCAGTCGGTCATGTCTTTGGCATGTGTTATTTGACCTACACCATAGATTTAAAAAATTGTGTTTAAAAATAATAACTATAGGTGCCAGCAGAGGTGACATAGGATCCTGGTGGTTTTTGTAGGTTGGGGGGGATTACCGCTATTATAAAAACTCAACCTCTTGGCTCACACGGTGATGATATGAATAAAGTATAATATTACACTATAGATATTACGCTGGTATCACATATAACAAAGGCAATAAATAAAGGTAAAAGAATAAGGTTGAAAGATTAACGAAAAGTCTGATGTCAATGGAGCAGCAATATAATGTATACAATAGTAGTTATTCATCTAAAGGGCAAAACACATTTTCTTGTATAAGCATACAGAATTAATGAAAAAAAATACAGGAAAATAAACCAAAAAGTGATAACAAAAGTTCTTGGAAACAATGACGTATTGTATGGCATTAAAATAATTCAAATATTTGCACCATTCTATGGAAACGCAGATGCAAAACAGTTAAATGCAGAACAGAGTCACGCCAATTTTCACTCAGCAACAAGTGCAACGGCACCTGTTCTCAGCCCTCTCTGTGTGAAGGAGACCGCTTACATGGAACCCTCCCTTAATCTTGTCCTGGAAAGGGGTTTCAAAATAATGCACACTATAATCTGATTTTCTATACAATTTGTACAATTATAAATTTGTAAGGTTAAAAATAATCAAAACAATAAAAACATTCTTCCATGTTATCACATAAAGGAGTATCTGAAGCTAATGCTAATGCAAATACAATAATTCATAAAAGAAAAAAAGCCTGAACTATTTGCAATATTCGTTGGAAGCTGGGCTGCCATCAGAAATGAAGTGGGCGTCGGTACTGACAACACAGGCAGGACTCGTCTTCGACCGGCATGCCTGGTGAGTTGTCCGGTTTCCGAAGTACTGGACAAACTACTCAAAACGGGCATTGCTTCAATCAAAATGTAACCTTTGTTTAAGACAAATTATATTTGACAGACTCCAGTCCTCGGCCCACTTTCTGGAGTCCGGGTACTCTTCCACCAGTTGGCATCCCTGGTTAGAAGTATGTTTGTACAGTTTTGACGGTGCGGCAGAGTTTGTGTAGACAGTCAGACGTCCTGAATAAACAAACAACCCATTTGCTTAACCCTATGAGTACCAACATCTTTGTGAGAGAGGTGCAAAATATTCACTAAAAAGACCAGCATCACTCACATTTGTTATATAAATTCAAATAAAAATGTTGTGTAAAAAAGATTATATTTTCTATATAAAGTAAGGTAAACACTACAGGTCATTATGATTAATAAAAAGGAAACAGGCGTACTTATTGTTACACACACTGATGGTGCGGAGCTTGATTCAGATGCATCACAACTTTGACGGAATTGCAACTGAGCATTATCGGTGACTGCACATGCATCGTGGCTGTTGCTGTATTTAATTTGGGCCATGACTTTGATGCCGGGTCATGCGATGTGAAAGGGCCTTTTCAAAATAGCCCGGTCCAGCAATCCAGCCTTCCGGCCCTGGTTAAAAGTAGGGTTGATTCTAGGTTTGACCCGGGTTGCTGTGCAGTGTGAATGGGTAACTTGGGTCAAGTAACACCCACCCCCCTGATGGCGCGCCTCCACTCCGCAATGCTGGCTTTTGGGGGGGCCAGACATTGCAAATGCCGGGTTGCTCCCGGGATGGACTCGTGTCCAAATTCCGTGTGCGGTCTGGCGTTTGCAATGTGAAAGGGGTATGATGTACATAGGTGGCCTCACTAAGTATTCCTGCCCATTCCACAATATATATGCAATGCAGTGGGTCTTTGAGAACATGATGATATTTTGTATTCATCAACATTGTTTATAAGGACAACTTCATCACCTCTTATTTCCATACTAAAAAATTATATTCATCAATAAAATAACTAGTTTATGTGGTTTTCCTGTTAGTTACATGCCGCTATTGAATTGCATCTCTTTTTAGCACTGCTTCATTGATTTCCATCCATGTATTGCCTTTGTTATATATAATACCAGCTTAATGCCTATAGTGCAATATTACACCTTATTTATATCACCACCTGGCGCACTGTTTTATTCTATCTTTCAATCGTTTATTTTAGCAATCCTGGTACATTTCAGTGTACAATCTACAGTGACATCTACTTACATAGAAACTTATGGGGCCTACATATGGGGCGATTTCAGGGCATTTTCTAAGCAATGTAACTAAGGACCTTATTCTGGTTGACTCGCAAGGCTGTGAACTTCGCAGCCTTGCAAGTCCACCAGACCCTCCCCCCCCTCTCACATGCCATGATCCCCCCACAGGGCTGTAAATGCATTTGCAGCCTTGGGTGCAGAGGAGAAATCTTTTGATGGTCTGTGAATTCTGAGACACCTCTGTGATGGCTTAGCTCTCTGAGGGGTGGATTTATCAATGTGTGGCAAATGGTCGTTATGGGCGCAGGTATTTTTCGCCACTTTTGCGCAGCGAAGCGTACCTGTTTCATGCCCTTATTTATGAATATGTGTGCGCACGTTATGGGAGTGCGTTATCACTGACCTGTGGTGATACGCCTCCTCCCATAACGAAGGGTGATCCTCCGTCCGGCGGTGTCTTCTGCGCATGCGCCGGATACCTTGGTCTCGCGTTGTGTATCCGGCACATGCGCAGTTTTCCGCTTGCTGATCTCCGGCGTCTGCAAATTCAAACTGCGCATGCGCCGGGTAATGTTCGCCGGGGATGTTGTGTACCCGGCGCATGCGCAGTTTGAATTTGCAGACGCCGGAGATCAGCAAGCGGCAGGAGAGACCTGCAGCGCCAGATATTTCTGGCGATAAGGACAGCGCCTCAGAGGCGCATAAAGAACGTTGATAAATCAGGTATGCAATAAGCGCCCTGTACTGAAAAAAGTACATGCGCTATCTCTCCGTCCCCGCACCGCCGCCGATATTTTACCTGTCAAGCAGGTTTGATAAATGAGGGGAAGCGCTATCCCCTGCTTTAGCGCAGGGGGATAGCGCAAAAACCCCTCTGCGCACAATCGTAAATCTACCCCTGAGCACCCTGTGCGGGAAGCAGGCAGGCAGCTCACTTCCGCTGAGGCGACAAAACAACACCCTGCAACCTGTCACCAGGACATTATCATGGGAACGCCCAGAGCTTTCATAGGAACGCCCATGAAATGCTGGGCGTTCCCATGGACTGTGCCTACCCCATGCCTCCCACTCGGACCAAGCGTCTGCACATACTGATAATTGCGCATGTGCAGATGCTAAATATCGGTCCCCCGTGTGAACGCGTGGTGGACCGATTAAATCAGAATAGCCTCCTAAATTTGAGTAGCTCAACTAGAAAATGCCCCTACATCGTTCCGTGTATAGAGGCTATAGCGATGTGCAGCGGTGTAGCTAGAATTTATGCGCCCCCCTGCCGATATCGGCAGTGCCGCCCCCCCTACCCCTCCCACCCACCTTCCCAAATTAAGTCAAAACCCCCCTTACCCCTCCGCGTGCCGCCGCCGCCGCATTCAGGGTCCCGCAGCCGTCTCCGTCTCCATCTTCTCCTGCAGTTCTATAATGACCATCAGAAAATGGCTGCCCCCTAACAGCAGACAGTTTTTAAAGATGCTAGAGGAGGCCCGCACCTCCTCTAGCATCACAAAAAACTGTCTGCTGTTAGGGGGCAGCCATTTTCTGATAGTTATTTTTCATTAGAAGTACTGCAGGAGGATACAGAGCCAGGACAAGATCTGCGCTGCGGCCGGAGTCGGGACCCTGAATGCGGCGGCGCTGGCGGCGGCTTGCGGAGGGGTAAGGGGGGGGGGGTTGTTAAATTTAGTTAACTATAGCCCCGCAGATCTGCGCCCACATCCCCTCAGCGCCTCTCCGCCACCGCGGGGGCTGCGGGGCTATAGTTACGCCACTGGCGATGTGCAGCCTAGCCCGTTGCTAGCACCCGGCGATTAAGATCTAGCATGCTGGATAAATCTAGTTAGATCACCGGCCAGGGCCAGTGTTCTCACCGTGCAGCGCTGTGTGCTGAGCAATATGAGCAATCTAGACCCCATTACATAGAAACAGCATACAGATACTTTCAGTAACTTTACCGTACACACAGTAGCCGCACTTACATAGAAACAACATACAGATGTGGTCTCATACGCTATGGCTGCAGTCACATGGCTGCTAGGTCCTGTATGACTCTGAATGCACCAAATGTCTTTATATGTCTTATTTTCTCAACACTGCACCTTAGTCACAATTATAAAGCTGGTTATACACTATGCGATATTATGGACTTTTTATATTTACAAAGTGATTGTGTCCCTCCTGGAATGGGTCATGTTGGGAGGTATGGTTTAACACATGACTTCCTCTTCCTTAGGGTCTCCAGTGAACCCCAGCATATACTTTGCACGAACAGTTTCCAATGTTATTTGCTCCATCGTCTATGGCAATCGTTTTGATTATACCGATAAGAGACTCTTGGCCATAACTGCCAGCATCAATAATAACTTCCATATCATGAGCAGCACATGGGGGACGGTGGGTATACACACACATTTGGATATTTGAATGTAAAAATCCAAAATGCAGTGAACATATGCATAAAAATAACCCTGTGCCTATGGGTCTTCAGACCATCCAATACTGTAAATAGGAAGGGACCCAACTATAAATACAGACCAATGTACAAGATCATATACAGAACAGGGATGCAGCCAATTTACCTACAATCAAGATCCAGTTGGTCAAAACATGGGCACCCATTGACAAAGATCAAAATACACTGTCAAAATGTCAACATTTAAAATGTCAAAAAGTCGACATACGTTTTTATAATTTTTTTCATTGAAACTGCCTATTTCATACTTTACCATTCCAGGACGTGGAGGGGGAATATAATAGTGTGCGGAGTGCACCGAGGCACTGTGCCCGAAGCATGGCGAATGCAGGGAGCCACGGGAGGGGACACGGTACACTTGTACAGTGTCAATGTCGACCTATATTGACACACACACCAATAATAACCTGATGTCGACTTTTTGACCTGTTGACATTTTAAATTATAGCATTTTGACCATCTCTGTATTTTGTAGAGAATTTCTTGTTGTATCTGCGCACTGAGATTGATGTTATGACTAGCTGCGAACACTTATGGATCTGACTGGGATCCAATATTTTTGAACGTATATAATTTTTGTGTGTTAGTGTCGCGCTCTGTCTTAATTATTAATCAATATGCAGTGAATATACATATACATGGGTGCATATGGCTGTATACAGTAGAAATTGGTAATAGACTCAGTATGTTTTCAATTGTAATTTACTTCAAACAAGGATTCAATTAAAATGTACACAATTGGCCACAAAAAAGTGTAAATTGGTCATAAGCATAAGTTGGATAGTCTGTATGCTCAGTCCTAACTGTGCGCATCAAAGGTTGGTGATTCCTCCCTAGGATTGCGTAAACTTTAGGAACAGTCTGATAAGTCTCTGGTGAGAGCACTAGTATAATAGTCCCTTAGGGTTATCTGAGTGTGGCGTCCCGCTGTCAGATAAGCTAGTGGATTCTTCGGGTACCCCTTTAACAGCCTGATGTCACTCCTAGGTTTTCGGAGGAGTGTGCGGTAGATGCAGTTTAGGGGGACCGGTGTCACTTCTGCTTGATGCCGAGTTGCTGCGGCGTCGCACACGTGTGGGGGACACTGTATATGTCCAGGGCCGGTTCTAGGGTGTTTGGCGCCCTCCTGCAAAATATAAATTTGCGCCCTCAAATACTTTTAGCGCACGCAACAACAAAAGAGCTTCATTTTACAAAAAACATGGCCACACAATAGTACCCACATATCATATTACACCAGTAGCACAATCTTATTTACAATACACCACATATTCACATTATGACACACAGTAGTACCCCTATTACATGTTAGGCTACACAGTAATACCCCTTATACACAGTGCCCACTGCGCTGGCTGTTAGTAGTGACAGTGACGGAGAGGGGGAGCCGCACTGTCCATACAGGATGACAGGGCAGTGCGGATAAGAGCCGCAGCGCACAGCAGCAGGGTCAGCAGTACAGGGAGTGCGCCTATTCAGCGCAGTGCCTCCCTGTTTTGCAGGACCTGCTGAGCGGCTAGCGCCGGCCCTGTATACGTCTGGCGCTGCCCTCAGATACCCCTAAGAGACTATTATACAAGTGCTCTCACCAGAGACTTATCAGACTGTTTCTAAAGTTCCTAAAGTTTACGCAATCCTAGGGAGGAACCACCAACCTTTGATGCGCACAGTTAGGACTGAGCATACAGACTATCCAAGTTATGCTTATGACCAATTTACACTTTTTGTGGCCAATTGTGTACATTTTAATTTAATCCTTGTTTACAGTAAATTACAATTGCAAACATACTGAGTCTATTACCAATTTCTACTGTATACAGCCATATGCACCTATATGTATTCACTGAGACTTGATTAATAATTAAGACACTAACCCACAAAAATTATAAACATCTCTGTATTTTGACCATCGACCATCAATGGTTTTGACCGCCGTGATTTTGACTGTAGGTAGATCATACTGAACCCACAGAACAAATGCAAATCCATAAACCTAGCCACTGAGTGACAGACAGATCATTATCTAAAATTCTCAACATACAGTAACCCAGACTATCTTGGATACAAATAGGAATTGGAAGGAGAAAAAGGATTTGTCTCGGTAGTGGTGAACCACTACCGAGACAAATCCTTTTTCTCCTTCCAATTCCTATTTGTGAATTTTGTCCTGTGGTAGCACACCCCCATGGAGCTCATATAAATACCCAATATTATATCCAACGGGGGCCTTCTCTCCAAACATAAATATACAATACATACTGCTGTCCTGTGCGACTGACCCCCCAAAATCCCGTTTGTATCTTGGATACAAAACAGATGCATTTCACCATTAAAAAGCAGCAATCTCTCTGGACCACCACAACATACACATCCAATCAATAATAGGTAGGTCTTCAGCAATAAATGGCAGCATTAGATATTTACTATTTTTATGATATTGTTTTACTGTAATTACTTTATGTACTATATACAGTAGGCATACTGCCTATCACTTCACTCAGCAAAAGTTGTCATGCCAATAGGGTGCATATGAGAGGGGAAAATACACAAATGATATGTACAGTATCAGTACATGAGCTATTTTGACAGATCAAAGTATTGTCATTAGCACAATATAGTACTATACAATCTGCAAATACAGTACGCTGCAATATACAATACACTGTATTGTATTGTATCATATTAATGGGCTCTCATCAGCATTCTGGTATATAGCAAATAGAAGAGGTTGAAGTAAATATTCATGTGGATGTAAAAAATATTTTAAAGTCAATGAAAAATATAAACAATTTAATTTATTTCTCCTCAGTTATACAACATGTTTCCAGGCGTTATGGATTATCTCCCAGGGCAACACAGGGCAATAAAAAAAAACTTTCAAGACATTTATGAAATCACAGCAGACATGATCAAGTATCATGAGGACACATTGGACCCAAACAATCCTCGTGATTATATTGACTGTTTCCTCATCAAGATCAAGGAGGTAATAATAAACATGTTACAGATGTGCACAGACAAGCATGTTTTGGATTTGGTTGTAAATCATCATCTTGATTTGGTTTTGGATTAGGCAAAACCAGATGTATTGTGGATCTGGATTTCTTAACAAAATTTGAAAAAGTTAAAATCATGCAATTAATTATTATTAACATTAACAACATGTATTTCCAGTCAATTCGACCACCTCACAGCTCAGAATGTTGTTCATCAATAAACTAAGCAACAGAAGCAGAGGCACAAACACATGGCAGTTATTTTTGTTTAAAAATGTTTTGAAAATTAGAAATCTTTTAGCAATAACCAATAGCACCAACTTGCAAGAACTTCTAATAGGAAACAATACAACACAGAAATGTACTAACAATCATGGGTGTGGGATATCATTGCTCAAAAGTGCTGTAGTTAACATAGTAACAGCAGATGTAGATGCCCCCTACACAAATTCACATGCACCCAGCAGATGTCTATTTCAGTGCCCAGCCTGTACCTCCCTTATTGGGGCACTGGGTTATGGGCTCTGTGCCCATGTAAAGCACTGATGTCTATGATGATGAAGATTGTTCAAGTGCTGCAGTATACACAGCAGTCTCTTTGTACCTGCCATGCTGGATTGTCTGCGGAAACATCTCCCTCAGCCAATAAGAGGTCAGCCCATAGATTTAAATTTGGCACCCAAATCCAGAAACCGCAAGATCCAACAGCAGGAAGATGATGTTTTGCCTTGTTTTAGGATCCAAGGCAGGTGGGGAGTCCTGGCTCCAATCTACTCTGCTCACGGAATTTAGAGTGGGTCCGGGTTTCTGAGAACAGAGGTTTATTTTTACAATTAAACATAGCCTAACAATACAGTTATCAAACTTAAATAAGTAAAATTAAAAAATAAAGGAATAAAAAAAAAGAAAAGAGAGAAAAAAGAGATCCAGCGACTGAGGATACTGAGTCCAACCAAATGGTGACCTGTTAGACGCAGCTAAGGAAGCTCATGGAGTAATAAAAAAGGGAGTAGCTAAGGCTTAGATAAACCCACAGAATGCTTTACACAGGTATCACTAATGCACAAAGGCCCTAAAGAGAAGCCAAGTGTGCCAAATCGCCATAAATTCTTGGATCTCTGGTAGAGGGCAACAAGCTTAGCTAAGCGGGCAGCAGAGCCGGCAGCATGATGTAAAATGGGTGGGGCTTACTGGATGAGGCCGTGCAGGGGGCATGGTACTTGACCCCCACACACACACTAAGGAGGGTTGTGGGGGACTGCAGGGGGTTACGTGGGCTTGCTTACAATTCTGAGAGGGTAGGCAAATATGCAGTAAGGGCTCCAATTACCAATTTGCCACCAAAAATAGCGCCAAATATGACATTTGGAGACAGGAGACCCAGCAGACAGTGCGGAAATGCAGTCAGCAGCACTTATTGAGCGCGCTGCCTGCTTTCCTCACATACCCAGCTCAGGGATTCAGATGGGGAATAGGCCACAACCCACAGGATCTGAGGAAAGAACTCCAGGCTTGACAGTCAGCGTCCTCCAGCAGTGGCAGGTGAGGGTAGGCTGGGTAATGCTGTGGGCAGACAGTGATAGGTATGAGGAAACAAAGGTTGCAGACAGGAGCTGCCTCAAAACATGGTTGGTCCCAATGGTTGCCAGGCCTTGCCCCCCATCCTCACACTTTAACATGTTCTAATCACCCTTGTTAATTATATAACCATTACAGTTTGTAATTGGCAGTAACATAAGTTTTTCCAAAGTAGCCTCCCAATCCAGTCCTGGTTCCTGGGTTTGCTAAACACGCTTTCTGAATAAAATATATTAAGTAAGAGTGCCGAAAGGTCACAGGATAAGGAAAACAATCATTTGTTCAGTAGGTGAACATTAATGCCAGATTCTAGAATGAGACAATCACTTTAAAGCTACTTTAAAGCTACTGTAGACACAGTATAATTAAAATTCTGATCGCTTGGGGTAGTAATGTTCAGCCTAATGGAGCAGGTAACAAAATAAAAATGAATGCAAACTTTTGACTCATTTTCAAATGAATCTACAAAATACTCTATTTAAACATTAGCTGCATTTCCATCTCCACTTGAAGCCATTTAAAATATGTGATAAGAGCAAGACTGTGCAAGTTATTGTTTGACATTATATTATACAGTATTTGTTATGTGCCTATCTACAAATGGATCTATATAAGGAATAACAGTTTCTACGATAATACAGTAGTTCAATTGAAATTTTTTTTATTTTTGTAAAAAAGACATGAAACCCACTTGTAATATTACATCTGTCCCTGTAATGATATAATGCTGCCATTTGTTCAGGAAATTGGTGACCCAGACTCTGCATTTTACTATGAAAGTTTGAGGAGAACCATTCAAAATCTACTCTTTGGGGGAACAGAGACCGTCAGCACAACTATCAGATATGGCATCCTGGTCCTTATGAAGCACCCCGAGGTTATAGGTAATCGCACATACTGTATGCAACATGTTATTAGCATTTAATTAAACTTAATACATATGGACAAAATGCATTGTAAACCTCTTGTTTGATCTCATGGTCTGATCTGCTAAGATAATGAACCTTTTAAACTTTTTATTACTGCTTTTGTGTTATCTGAAAAGGTTTTTTAAAATACTATTTTGCTCGGTTTTATTGGAATAAACTAGCTGAGGTACCCAGCGTTGCCCAGGTTGGGTTGTGCAATTAGCATTACTTGAACTTTATCCTATTTTTTGTTTTAAGCTTCACCACTCGCCATGCCCATGGTGTGACTGGAATACACCTGTTTGTGGTGGGTTCCCGGATCTGAACACTGTTTTTTTTTTCTACCCCCTTTATGTTATGCCACTCTGCCATATCTTGCATCTCTGACCCACTTTGTAGTGCCCGGTCACTTTTTTGGGCCCGGCAGTGTCAGGAATGTGGGTGTTAGTGACTGTGAACCTAATATGGACCCAATCAATGTCCTCTACCACCTCTATGTTATGCAACTTTGCCATATGTTGCTTCCCTGACCCCCTTTTTAGGGAACGGGACCCCCATGGGAGTGCTAAGGGTGTCTTACTCCCACAGTAATTTTTTCCAGATTCCAGAGTTATGGTGGATATCTTGCTTCCCTGATCCACTTTGTGTAGTGGTCGGAACCTATTTTGGGCCCCTGGGACCCCCACAGTATTTTTTTTCCAGATTGTAAGTAATATGTGTACCAAGTTTGGTACAAATTGCTCCAGACGTTCCAGAGTTATGCTGGAACATGCACGTATACACACGTACATCCATTTATATATGTATAGATTGTTATGGTGGTGCACATTTGTAGTGGAACTAGACCCAGTTCTATTTGTACAATAGAACTCATTAATTTATACATTTTTAAATATTTCTCTTGTCCCAGGAAAATGTGCAGTTGTTTTTGTTTTATGGACTTCTCTTGGTACCTGGCCAAAGCTGTCCTGAATGTGCTTGGAATACATTGTATATGAATGCCCTTTTTGCTTTATTTTCTTCATTGTAGTCAAGTTTTAGGACTTTATAAACCTTCTGTGCACTGAAGAAGTTGCCAAATATGTGGAGGACCCCTATTTTTTTTTTGGCTTTGTGGGACTGACAATCCTACTTTTAAGTGGCTGCTATTGACACCGCACCTCTGGTAGCCTCTGCTCACGTTACCATGGTAACACACCCCATGTGGATATGCCTATCTTTGGGACTTGAATTGTGTCAGATCTTTTAGGAATACTATCCCTGTCAGGTGTGGAAGAGTTGTGGCCTGGTGAATAATCCAGGATGTTTGAACAGTGCTAAGTGGCGGCTCCAGAGATTGGGCTGCAGCACAGTCCAACATTTTAATATCGGAACCACACCAACTGCCACCCCAAATGCTGCCAAACATCCCTATCTGGGACTTACAGGCAGTTGGTGTGGCATCGCTTTTAGAATTTTGGACTACAGTGCAGCCCCATAGGTCATCTCTATCAGAGAATATACATATAGGAAAAAGGTGCACCCACAGAGATGTAATAACCAGAACATATGATATATATATATATATATATATATATATATATATATATATATATATATATATATACAGGGCTATTTTTGTGCAGGCTCCAGCAGGAACTGTGGCCCTTATTCTAGTTCACTGTTTCTGACAAAATATTCCTCAGATGGACAAAACCATGTGCACTGCAGGTGAGGCAGGTGTTACTTGTGCAGAGATAATTAGATTTGGGTGGGGTTTTACACCTGCCTCACCTGCAGTGCACACGGTTTTGTCCATCTGAGGAATATTTTGTCAGAAACAGTGAACTAGAATAAGGGCCTCAGTTCCTGCTGGAGCCTGCACAAAAATAGCCCTGTATATATATATATATATATATATATATATATATATATAGTAAGTAAATTAACTTTGGTCCCTCATAGAGGGGATAATACATTTGAATGTTAACAAACACTGATAGGGGAACTGATATATCCCTCAATTCGGACACAATGGACTAATCCGACTGCTTAGTTAATGCAGGAGGGCTACGGGTTAAAGCATATCTCCTGCAATGAAGGGAAGAAGCCTCTGTGAACCACTACAGAGGTAAAAAGACTAATAAAGTTGGGGTGCTCGAGTCCCAAATCTGCGTGGCCACAGAATGACTGAGGTGGTCACGTGTGGGGACATATATAAGGAGAGAGCCGTTAACGGCTGTTGGTGGTTGTTGTCCCTGGGTTGAAAAAAAGCAGAGCTACGCATCATAGCGGAGGCGGAGAGCGACTGCTGGGACTGGACTGACAGGCTAAAAATGGGCTGCAAAGGCGATACTCCCCAAGGACAGAGATCCGGTGACCGGGTGCAGGAGCCGATCGCATCCTGGTCCGCCAGGAGGCATGACCCCACCCGCTGGGCGGTCCAGGAGCTGTGGGCGCCAATACAGAGGAGAGCCTGGTAGAAGAAGGCTTGCACTGGGTGGAGCCTAGGTGGATGCCGGGAGCGGCTATAGCAAAAGGAGAGCAGCGACTGGGTGACTGACTGATCAGTGCGGCTGCTGCTGGGCAAAGCTGTGCAGCCAGGGATGTGGTGCAGAAACACATCCAGTTCATTCACAGTCATCCATTAGGCAGCACCAGAGGCAGGGTTTATCCCGAACCCTGACATAGATGAGATGCAGAGGGGAATAGTGAGTGCTAAACCAAACCCCAAATCAGCATAGTACCACCTCTGGACAGTCCCAGATAAGTCCATAGCCAATCATAGAGATCCCTTGAAAGCTCTAGGGACAGCTGTCACAGGTATCATAGTGGGCACTCGGTGAAGAGGAATGTAAGCAGGCAGAAAGTGTAAAGGCTTATAGGTGCACAGTCACAGCGCTAAGTTATATCACCTGCTTATAGATTAGAGTGAAACAGGCTGCATATATCTTCACAATAGGGCATCACGGATGGTGTAATGGTTAGCATTACTGCCTCACAGCGCTGAGGTCATGGGTTCAATACCCACCATGGCCCTAACTGTGCGGAGTTTGTATATTCACCCCGTGTTTACGTGGGTTTACTCCGGGTACTCCGGTTTCCTCCCACAAACCAAAAATATACTGGTAGGTCAATTGGCTTCCAACAAAATTAACCCTAGAATGTCTGTGTGTGCAAGTACAAATATAGATTGTAAGCTCCACATTGCCATTTGAGTAAGGGCCATCAATCATCCGGGATCTGGCAGCACAGATTTTGTAAAGCTAACAGGAGAGAATCCAGTATAGCTATTTCCAGCATTTAGGATTACAAATTAAGCTAGTGAAGCGGATGAAGCTTTCTTCAGCAGTAGTCGTATAAAGACACCGATATTGTTACATTGGGGCAGATGTATTAAGCTTTAACAAGAGATAAATGCAAGGGTAATAAGGAGAGATAAATGCCCAGCCAAACACCTGCCAACTGCCATGTTACAGGCTGTGTTTCAAAAAAGTCAGTAAGGAGCTGATTGGCTGGATGTTTATCTCTCCTTATCACCCTTGCATTTATCTCTTGTTAAGGCTTAATACATCTGCCCCACTGTTACCAAGACTTATACATTGTAGCAGGAGAAATAAACTATAAAGCAAGATAACAGGAGACCCAGAGCCCTGGGAAGACAGTGTGACGTAACCGCATAAATCTGTCTGTGTTATATTATTTATGGTTTTTAATGTAATGGACATGTTAAGTATGTGAGAAAAATTGTTATATTATCATATGTTTATGCTTGTTTTAGGAGAATTTAAATGTAATGACAGAGTCATTAATACTGAAGTTGCATGATAAGAGAATTTGTAACGTATTGTCACATAGTCCAAATTGTAATTTTGTGCTGCATAATTTATGACAGTTCAAATGCTTTAAATGTTGCATATTTACAATCAATTACCTATTATAAAATAAATGACCTATACTTACCGCAAATGGAACAGTTCTTGTGGTGAAGAAGACAAGAGAATAACCTGAGAAGAAAGGGTTGAAATATTATTACAAAATTCCAGTATATTACAGAGACACAAGCAGGATTTATTTTAGAGCAGGTACATACAGGCTGGAGTGCACAGTATATGGGCATCGCAGGTAAAAAAATCGCGGGCATCACGGGCATTGAATGCACTAAAAATCAGGTGCGACGCGACCGACGCGATGCCCACGATTTCCCATAGGGAACAATGTTAAATGTCTCAATTGACCCGATTTTCCTGTTCAATGCCTCAATTGACCCGATTTTTCCATAGGAAACAATGTTAAATGGCCCACAGAGGCCAAATAGGCACCCTAAAGTGTGAAATGGCCCCCACAATTGTTAATGCCACCCCACGATCAACGTGAACCCGAAGCGTGGCGAGCGTAGCGAGCCCGCGCGGGTCGGCGGTACGCGTCCTACGACCTTTTCATACCCCCACTATCCACGTCGGCGTGGAGTTGAGAATATAATAGTGTGGTGAGCGCAGCGAGCCACCGAGCCCGAAGCGTGGCGAGCGCAGCGAGGGGACGCGGATACCTTCACAGGTAAACGCGTCCCTTTGCGGCCTTCACAGGTATCCTCGTCCCCTCGCGGGGCTCGCTGCGCTCGCCACGCTTCGGGCTCGGTGGCTCGCCACACTATTCTATTCTCAACTCCACGCCGACGTGGATAGTGGGGGTATGAAAAGGTCGTAGGACGCGTACCGCCGCCCCTCGTGGGCTCTCTACGCTCGCCACGCTTCGGGTTCACGTTGATCGTGGGGTGGCGTTAACAATTGTGGGGGCCATTTCACACTTTAGGGTGCCTATTTGGCCTCTGTGGGCCATTTAACATTGTTTCCTATGGAAAAATCGGGTCAATTGAGGCATTGAACAGGAAAATCGGCATTTAACATTGTTCCCTATGGGAAATCGCGGGCATCGCGTCGGTCGCGTCGCACCCGATTTTTTAGTGCATTCAATGCCCGCAATGGCCGCGATGGGCGCCATGCTAAGTAAAGAGTACCGAAACTGATAATTCAGAGAAAACAGGCGTAATCAGCACTAGACACTAGCAGTATAACCAGCACAGAGCTTAGAGTAAGCTGGTGAAATTTAGGGAGCCATTCTTAATGAAAACAACCAGGTAGGACAAGCCCCCTAATCACCACAGCTGGGCAGCCAGACACACAGGCAGGGTGCAGGTCATAATAGTTACTCATAGCGCAGAACAAAGGCTTTAATATGAGGTTTGCTGAGATTCCTCAGGATTTCCAAAAGTGCAGGATATTTAAGAAAAAAATATTGAAACATAAAGTTAGAATATGCACCATACAGTGGAAGTCATGTTTTACTCATTCATGTCTACAACTTTTTCACCTTTATACAGAGAGAATGCAGGAGGAAATTGACCGAGTTGTGGGGAGAGATCGAACTCCAGCTATAGTGGACAGGAATAAGATGCCTTTTACCAATGCAACTATCTATGAGATCATGAGGTTTTGTGACGTTATACCGATTGGGCTTCCTCATAGAACATCAAAAGATGCTGTTTTCAGAGGCTACTACATTCCAAACGTCAGTGAAATGGAATCTTAGTGCACTGTTAAATGAAAAATTTGAAATGTCTACTTAATCCTTAATCATTTTCACTGATATTATATGTCGTCTACATAACTTCAACAGATTACAAATTCTAAAAATAGTTCTATGAAATACTGTAACCTGATCTTCTTCATTGTGTAAAGCCCCATAAACACTAGAGGATATTGTGTAATATATCGCCCAGAAAGGGCCTTCTGAGGAATATCGTTAACAATACCATCTAGTGTGTATCTAATATTGTTAACGATGTGCGCTCCCACTTGCCGACAATATCAAAAGTGATTCATATTCCTCGAATACGACCGTGGCATATTTAGAGGATATTTTGCACATCTCCCACAGCAACATTGGCACTCAAATGGTTAACTCGGGTAATTAAAACACTACGGTATCCCTCCTACCTACTAAACTGTGGTTGGCACATTGGACTTTATTCTGGTTGACTCGCATGGCTGCAAATTTTGAAGCCTTGTGAGTACACCAGACACCGGCCACAGTGCCGGCCTCCTACCCCCATCGCACGCCGCAATCCCCCGCATGATTACGAATGGATTATTTTGTATAATCATCCATTCGCATGCTGGGGAGAAATCATTCGATTGTTGGCAACCATCAAACGATTTCTCCGGGCGCTGGCAGATCAGAAACACCTCTGATGTGTCTCTGATCTCTGAGCACCCTGTGCAGGAAGTGGGCGGGCAGCTGACATCTGGTCGTGTCAGTTGCCCGCTCCCCGCACCCACATCGCTGGGCGATTAACATGGGAACGCCCAGCATTTTCATGGGAATGCTCATGAAATGCTGGGCATTCCCATGGGCTGAGCCCCCCCGCTGCGGCCCCACACCCCCAGCCACACTGCTAGGTGCGAGCAGGACAGCAAACCTGTAGTTGGCCGTGCCCGCTCGCACCCTGCGTCTGCACATGCACAGAAATGCTCTGCATATAACAATAATTTATTTATTAGCGGTTATTTATATAGCGCACACATATTCTGCAGCACTTTACAGAGAGTTTTTTGGCCATCCACATCAGTCCATTACCCTGGGGGAGCTTACAGTTAATTTTTGCAAGAGCTAATTCACCTACCAGTATATTTTTGGATTGTGGAAGGAATTATACATACATGAACGAAACCCAAATGAGCAAAGAGACAAATACAAACCGCACAGTTAGGGCCATGGTGGGAATCAAATCCATCACCTCATATATATGAGAATAAAAATATTCTGGTCATTCTTTACAGTGTCCAATGTTCTAACTTGCAAAAAATAAAAATATTACATAACCAAGAAACTAATACGAAATACTCCATTTAACCTCTGCATCTTCTAGGGCACTCATGTCACCCCACTGCTGCACTCTGTCCACTATGATCCAAATAATTATGCGGAACCAAACAAGTTCAACCCAAACAATTTCCTGGATGACAAAGGTCGTTTTAAACAGAATGACGCACACATGCCCTTTGCTGCAGGTAAGCTGGATATTGATAGAGTCCGATTTTTTAGTGTGCCCAGTGAAATAATAGACTTTTAAAGTACAATTGTCTCATAAAGATGTGTCCTCATATAACTACCCTTTTTGTGCTATTTTGCGAGTGATGCCTGGTGCAATTCCTGTGCTGTATACTTTTTCCTAATTTTTGCTATTTTTTTCTCAGTTTGTAGCTCAGGTCAGATATAGGGCCTGGTTCAGGTCCTGACGAGAGTGGGCTTAAACCAGACCACCCATTCACTCAAAACATCCCTTTTTCAAATTTAAACAGCAGGTTGGCAGGGAGCAGCGCCTAATGCCTATTACACATTATGCCAAACACCGTAATGCCTATTATATATTATACCACACACCATAATGCCTATTACATATTATGCCAAACACCGTAATGCCTATTATATATTATACCACACACCATAATGCCTATTACATATTATGCCAAAAAAAGGACCCCTTACCTACAATAGATGCCAGGAATTACATGCTCATTGCCAGAGGTTTCTTGCTCGATTAAACATAGCAGGAAATGGATCTGCACAGACTGCATATTTATCATAGCGAATACCAACTTATAACATATATAAGAATTTATGGAAATAGTTGAAATGAAGGGTTGATGGTGCTCTGACATTTCAGTTAATAAGAACTATAAGCAAAAAAAGTGCAGAAGGCACAGAAGATAGAAATCCTTACTGGGGCACTCTTATTTTAATATTGTTAGTTTAAAATATAACTTTTAATATGACTTAAGTTTAAGATAAATTGAGGCAAACAAACAACAAATACTTTATACAAACATGAGCTTGTGTTTGTATAAAGTATTTGTTGTTTGTTTGCCACAAATTATCTTAAACTTAAGTCGTATTAAAAGTTATATTTTAAACTAACAATATTACAATAAGAGTGCCCCAGTAAGGATTTCTATGTTCTGTGCCTTCTTCTCTTTGTTTGCTTATAGCTTCTTGCTCAATGCCAGGGGTTACATGCTCTTTGTATGAAATGTGAGGAAGGTACATAGTACCACTACAGTCTAAGAACTATAGTAAACCCCAAGGAAACACCAGTAGGCAGACAGACATTAAATCAGTGAATATTACAGCTCCATAAGTGTCGTTAAAAAAAATGTTGAATAGTCTATAAATCCTGCCCCCCCCCCCCCCACACCAAAAGGCTTGTTATGGCCTTATGGCCCTGGTTACAAGGTTTTGTACTGGCCAAAGAGGAAAGTAAGAAATGTTGGTACGGATACTGCAAATGAATAGGAATTAATATTTTTAAGATAAAGCACAGGAAAAGTGGCAGTCTGACATACCGTCATATACTGTCCCACCTAATCATCTTATAATACCATGAAAATTAATAAAAACAACTACAGTATGTCACTGACAATTGGCTTACCACTCTAGCTGTCTTAAAGCAAGTTTCACTGGACACAAATTGTTTCTCTCTATCAAGGAAAGCGGTTATGTGTGGGCGAGAGCCTGGCCCGGATGGAGCTCTTTCTCCTCTTCACATCTCTGTTTCAAAATTTTCACTTTACACCAGTGATTGGGAAGGACGAGATAGACATCAGACCAACAGGAAGTGGATTGGGGAGTCTCCCTACTAAGTACAAGTGCTGTGTTTTACCTCGCTAGTCAACCGTTCTCTCTAAATTCAAGTCGGACAATGGGCCTTATTTTGGTTCATTCTTTCTGACAAAATCCTTCTTAGATGGACAAAACCATGTGCACTGCAGGGGGGGGGGGGCAGATGTAACATGTGCAGAGAGAATTAGATTTGGGTGAGTAATTTTGTTTCTGTGCGGGGAAAATACTGACTGCTTTATTTTTACACTGCAATATAGATCTCACTTTGAAGTAAAACCCCACCCAAATCTAATTCTCTCTGCACAAGTAACACCTGCCCCACCTGCAGTGCACATGGTTTTGCCCATCTAAGAAGGATTTTGTCAGAAAGAATGAACCAAAATAAGGCCCAATATGATTCCATCTGTTCCAAAATCCTTTTTCTTGGAAAACTACTGTAGGTACAGTATAGCAAGGTCTTTCAACTCAACTACTCATGTACCACCAACAGATTATATTGTATTTTGTGGATTCATTAAATCATGCACAGGTTAGTTTATCTATTTTTTGGAGTGCGTAATTATCCAACAGAAATTCTAAAAACATGACCTGGTCGGAAAGTCAGGGTTGAAGTTGAAAAGCACTGCACTATATTGTAGCATTGCATTCTGGCACACGCTGGACAATATTTATAACAATATTGAAGATTCTGATGGTTGGGAATGACAAAATCGAAATATTGTCCAGTGCATTTCTACTGTATAATGTCGCTGACAATGGGCAGTATTCAATGCGCCCATTTCGCTTATTTTTTGGTGAGGTTATTTTTATTTTGGGGGGGGGGGGGGGGGCGAGAAGGCCAGTCCTCTCTCCAAAAATGTTCCTCACCCTATTCAATGCTCCCGGTTTGCCAAAAATAAACTTAGAGCTTCGCCCTGTTCACCGCTTGGTCATGGTCATTGTTCACCATTGCTTTCTTATGTGGAATTTTCTGTACTTTGCCGTTTGTGTATTCAATGCAAAAAAAGGAGAACGCTGCCCGTTTTGTTTTTTTTGTTTTTTTTTGGGGGGGGGGCTTGCCTTACCGTTTTGCTCTCTGCATTTCGTTTAGGTCAACTGAACTTAAGTACTTATATATAAAAAAAAAAATCTTTTCTTTTTGGTAGTCTATTTTTTTTTTATTATTTGAAGCATCTATATTATTTTTTTACTTTAGAAGAGCCACATTAATATATTTTTATTATTTTGTGGTAATTCCCTCCCCCATAAAGCATTTTTTTCGCACTGTGGGCCTTATTCTAGTTCACTCTTATAGGCAAATTCCTTCTCAGATAGACAAAACCATGTGCACTGCAGGAGGGCAGATGCAACAGGTGCAGATAGAATTAGATTTGGGTGAGTTATTTTGTTTCTGTGCAGGGAAAATACTGACTGCTTTATTTTTACACTGCAATATAGATCTCACTTTGAAGAAAAACCCCACCCGAATCTAACTCTCTCTGCACATATTATATCTGCCCCACCTGCAGTGCACATGGTTTTGTCCATCTAAGAAGGAATTTGTCAGAAAGAGTGAACCAAAATAACCCCCTGTATTTTCTACCCATGATTCACCTCAGTTATTACCCATGACTCACCTCTTCTTCCTCACTCCTTTGTTGTGACTTTAAGGAGATACTCAGGTTTTCACACATTAGCTGCTTTGGAAACCGTTTTTTAGGCTAATTTGCATTTTTCACACTTGCATCAGCAAGTGTGTATGCACATCATTTAGTGAGTACCCAGCCTTACTCATGTTGAGTTGATGGACTACTGTGATATGAACTATGATGATTGTTTGCTTAAGTGAGATTCTTTGTACCATTTTGCAACCTTACAACATTCTTCAATAAAAATGACATTACATAATCATTCTTTTGTCTACATTCATTGTCTGTGGCACACCAGATAAGTTGTTGGGATGAATGTTTTTTGAATGTATTAATGCTGCATGTTACTCTTTTACAGCACATCTATTTTTTTCTCAATGTATGAAACTGCATTGATGCCTTGAACTCTGTCATATGTCTTATACCATACCTCCTAACTTCTTGGGAGCCGGAGGAGGGACAGGGGACTGCGCGCTGGAAAATTGGGGGGCGTGGCCTAATTTCGGGGCATGGCCTATACTCGCGGTTCACCCGCGAGGCCAAGCCCCATTTTGACGCTATGGGGGCATGACCCAGAGGCTCTGTGAGCCTCTAGCCATGCCCCCAGCCCCCTGGCTGCGGGAATAGATGCGCATGCGCACAGCGTTTATTCCCCGCTGCTCACCAGCCGACAGGAGGAACTGCCAACAGCCCCCCCCCCCTCGACACGGGACACTGCCGACCGCGGGAGGGATGCAGGAATGTCCCCAAAAACCGGGACATTCCAGCAGTTTTCGGGACTGTTGAGAGATATGATATACACAGAGGCAGATTAAGGGGCTTCGAAAATAATATGAAAAAAAGTGTTTCTCACACTTTTTGCATTATGTTAGCATCACATAAATGAATTACAGGGCCTTTGGAGTAGTGTTTGTGAAGTAAGTAGATCTCCTTTCCCATACTTATATTGTGAAATGTAATCTGGTTGAATTGACTTAAATAAAAAATGTAGTGAGCTTACTGTGAATTCCCTATCTAGGTAGAGAACGCAGTGTATGGACATGACCAATGTTCCCTCTAATTTTACGAAGGCTATGTGCGGCAAAAGATTTTAGCTGTGCAACTTTGGAAGGAAATTTAAATTTTTGTGCATCACTTATATATAACTGGAAAATGACGTTCAGAATTTGTGTTTACTTCACTTCAAAATGATATTAAACATTTAAACATTCAAAACACAGCACACAATGTAGTTAATGGGTAAAACACACATTAATTGAGTCCACAACTGCAAAAATGGACCACTGCTGCTTTGTGCGCTCTGTTATAATGTCTGTGCGCACACTCGAGTTGTGTGCGCGCGCACATGCGCACAGCTTAGAGGGAACACTGGACATGACCAGTGTGATCAGCTATGTGTGTCAGACGAACATACTGCAGTGCTACCAAGCGCCATCACACTTTACAGCCCTGTAGGTCAGAGCAGCTGGAAGCCACAGTAATTGAGAACCCTCCAAGAGCTACGATAAGCCATTCCCCTGGGTTTAGTAATTATAAACAGTGGTGGTTGGAGGGGGGTCACGGGATCGGGGTTGTCAAGATGTGGAGGGGGTGGTAGCCTAAGCAAAGTGGCTGGTGCTGTACATGCAGCTTATGGTCAGTGTATTTTTTTGGGGGGGTCAATACGCACCCAATATGGCTGCGTAGTGACATCGCAGGGACAAAGCTTACTCGCAAGCTCTGTCAGTGCATGCATTAATTTAAATATCTGCTAAAAATGTCAGCATTGCTCACAGCGACTGTTCTTTTAGTATAAATAAATACAAATACAGCCAAGTCAATGAATTGAAGTTTAGATAATTATTGCACCCAAAAAAAGTACAGTCTCTGTGAGTGGAGCAGGCATTTGTTGAGGATCTCTCACACCAATGTGGCACTCAAAGGGTTAATAAAACCATTTGCTTAGCAATTGTCTATGTTGTCAAATTCCCTTGGCACTCAAAGGGTTTAAGAAAGTATGAAAATATACCTACCGGATACAATAAAAGTAAATGTGTCCACAGAGATCTTGGTTTCATTGTGCCATGTATAGCATCATTTGGCACGCCTTGGACTCTGCAAAAGTCACGCTTTGTGATTTTTCTAAAAATTTGCTTCTCTAATCTATTACTTTGTACAATTTCTGCAAAATTTTTTAGAATCCATCTACTTCGGAAAAGCAGCTAAGCCGTGTTTTGCATATTATGCCACATTGAGAAAAAAAAGCCAAGATATATATGGACACATCTGTATCTGTATCTGTGGAAGTGTCATTTGAAATGGAGACAAATCTGTTGACTTTTTAGGAGGTGGATATATTTGTCCGCCCCTGTACACAATTTCAAATAAACAGTACATTAATCACAATGTACATGTTTGTTCTCTCATTGGGCCAGATGCACTAAGCTTCAAAAAGTGATACAATGGAGAGTGATAAACAACCAACCAATCAGCTCCTGTCTGTCATTTTTCAAACACAGTCTGAGATATGGCAGTTAGCTCCTGATTGGCTAGATGTTTATCTCTCTCCATTTTATCACTTGTTGAAGCTTAGTGCATCTGGACATACAGTATGTCTGGTTGTTTTCCTGCAGGAGACTATTTGGATAGTATACTCTATTGAACCAGCTTATACCGCTTTCACATTGCCAAAACGTTTCAAAAACCGGTATTTTTAAATGGTATTTAAAACGGGTCTGAGCCTTCACATTGCAGTAGATTATCGTTTTAAATACCGTCTAAGTCCCATTCACATCAGTCAACTTGTTTAATCCCCTGAACGCGTTTCAAGGCAGAATGCAGGGACAGCCTATCACAGGTCTTTAATCTGTCGTTTTTTACTAAATACCGTTTCAGAGCCATTCTTACTGCATAAAACCCGGCTCTGAAACGTGTAGGACTCTGCTTTTTAAACGTTTTGAAATACCGGTTATCTTTAACCAGTAAATCAACTCTGGCGCTTTCCCACTGCAGCCTTAAACGTTTTGAAATGTGAAAAAAATGGCAATATACCGTTTAACAAGTGCAGTGTGAAAGGGGTATTAAATGTACTTCTATTGTTATTGCTTTGTATCATTTTTGACGATCAACATTTACAACTTCTATAACAGATATGAATGAAACATAAAAAAGGAAAATATAATAATAGAATGCAAACTTATACAAAGTGTTAAAATGTTATGGTAAACACCCCCCGGAACCCCTCCCTCCCTCCCTCCTAAAAAAATAACATAAAAATAAAACTCTGCTTATAGCTACTGTTACCCTTATACAACCATGGGTCTAATTCAATTCTTTCATTTATGACTTCACATTCTTCACATTAAAGGTCTGATTCAGCCTGTTCGCTAAGCTGCGTTTACTCACAGCCTAGTGAACAGATCAGTGCTACCCCGCTAAATGCCTGCCCATACCCCCTGCTCCCCACGCCTCCCGCATCCCCTCACTAGCATGCAAGGGCATGTGTACTTGAACACATCCCCTTGTATGCGGCCGATGGCGAGACAAATTGTTCGATGGTTGCCGACCATCAAATGATTTTTCTCCGCTTTGGAAATAAAAGTAATTTTGAACTGACTTTTATTGCCACCGCTGATGGCTGAAAAGGGGGCATCCACCCGCCTGCGTTCCCAGGGGAAAACGCAACATTTTCATGGGGACACCCATAAAACACTGGGCATTCCAATGCTGCCGGACCCTGTCCGCCTCCCTCCCTTACCCATGAAAACGCCTCGTGAGTGTGATACTCTCCAAAGGCATTCGCTAAGAAGGTTCTGCACATGCTCCGACCCCCAACATAGGAAACGTGCTGCATTTGGGGTCTGAATTAGGCTCTAAATGACACGAAGAATAAACGAAGAATCTATATTGCAAAAGATGAAATATTGTAAATCTTTATTCTGGCCAATCCACGCAGTCCATTTGCATACATGTATCCCTTAAGTGCTGCTACATGAATACCAGTGTATCTCATATCTGGCCTTGACAAATAATGTACTGTATTACTTTTCTGCTCCACTTCAGGCGATTATGTTTTCCAGTGCATGGACCACGTTATTACTGGGAACGAGATAAAAGGCAAAACTCATAGTTGGGAGGAATCTGTACAATGCCCACTCCCACTGGAGCAATGGAGATCTCCTCGGGGGGCACCGGTGACTTAATGGTGAAGTTCTGAAGCATTGTGGTGACGTACAGGAAAATTTCCATAGCGGCCAGGCTCATTCCGGGACAAATTCTCTTCCCTAAAAACGAGAAGGTAGAAAAATTTTACACAGAATGGGCCAGATGCACCAAGATTCAAAAAGTGATAATGTGGAAAGTGATAACAACCAACAAGCAGCCCCTAACTGCCATGTGACAGACTGGGTTTAAAGGTGACAGTTGGGTGCTGATTGGTTGTTGATCACTCTCCACTTTATCACTTTTTGAAGTTTGGTGCATCTGGCTCAATGTATAAAAAATGCATTCTTGTCTATCTGGTTGATTAGGGTCCCCTTTGGACTAAGCCCATATCAATAAATTTTGTGTGGCATATTGGGAGGATATCAAGCGTATGTGCCCGTAGTTGGATTGCAGAATGCAAAAAAAAAGTTCCTGTTTAATCATTCGGTAGGTCATAGGAGGTTTTAAAGTTTCAAGTAGTCTGAGGTTTTCCTAACTTAAGTAAGTCTTTAATTAAGATTTGTGTCTGCGTACAATGCAAGTTGGAACCCATATTTATAGACCATGACCTCTCCAGCAGTGGATTGTACAGATCGAGCCATCCTCATCTATCCCTTTAATACTGTGGGACTAAGTGAGTCTGAGCTGTCAGACGGGTGGCTGACATCACATGACATCAGCGCCCGCCCCGAAATCGACCATCTCCGGCCAGAATAAAAGTAGGTCTTGCCGAATGTAAACAGCCTAGCAAGAAGGTCTGAATCAGGTTCAATGTTTGCAGCTCTTCTGAGTAGGTTTGGTGTGGGATTTCCCTAGTGGGACTGACCCTGCCTGACTTGCGCTACCGTACAGTGTTGGCCTGGTGCCAATGTTTTTTTTTTGTATCAAGCTTTCCACTTTCTTAATTACTGTTAAACGGTGTAATGAAGAGAAATTCCTCTTTCTTTTCTTTATCCCACATCTTATATTGGATCAATTCTTTCCTTTCTATTTTTTTTTTTATTCTCTTCAGTTGTGTATCCAGAGGGATTTCCTTCTGTCCTTTTTGTATGAATTTTTGTTTTCATTCGTTGCTTTGATTATCAAAAATGTTATAATCTGCGCACTTGCGTTTTATTCTCATAAACTGTCCTGCTGGAATATTTGCAATCCAGTCGTGATTATGATGTTCACACTCACGGGCCACCTGATAATTTTATGGAATTTTAACGTATAAATAAGAAAATACGTTTTTCGTGATTTTTTCTAAAAATGACATGTGCATGTCACCAAAACCTACAGGAAATCCCGGCACCGGGCTTCCAGTTCCGGTTTTAACTAAAGACAATAATAGGAAGAAAATGTTTCTCAAATGGATCCTTTCTAAAGTCCAATAATTGCACGAAACGCATTGGAACCATAACATAGGATGACTAGAGCGCACTGCCCCAGCCACGACTTTGGGATACTCCCCAGCAATGCCACATTATGTCATCAGAGCAGCTCACTGTTGTGGGAGGATTATCATAGGCCTTTTTTAAGTTGGGTGGAAAGTGAAATGTGATGATGCAGCAGTCAATCAAGTTCTGTCATTTTTAAACCCAGCCTGTAACTTGACAGATAAGAGCTGATTGGCTGGTGCGTTATTAGCTTCCAATTTATCACTTCACCAAGCATAACACATCTGCCCTGTTGTTTGCTACTTCAGGCATTTCTGTTGCATTGCAACCATTTGATTTAACTGCCATCGCCTCACCTGCTGAAAATGGCATCAGTGCATTGTTGTTCTTAAATTTCCCATTTTCATCAAGAAAGTTATTTGGGTTAAACTCTTTTGGGTTATTGAACTGGGTTTTGTCATAGTGTACACCTGCCAGTAGTGTGAGGAACATGGTTCCCTGTTAATGTAAAAAAAAAAATAGAAGAAATTCAATAGCAATTTTTATTATTTGATTTCCCATATTCCATTATCAGACAAAATTACTTTTACCTCACGAAATTCATAATTCCGAATCTTCGTGTCCATGATCAGCTCCCGTGGAAGACCTAATGGAGCTACATTCGCATATCTCTGAACCTCATGTAGAAATGCTTCCGTATAAGGCATCTTATGTCTGTCTTCGTAATTTGGAGGACGATGACCAATGACATCATCTATCTCTTGGTAGACCTTCTCTGTGGAGACAGAATGTTACCTACCAATCAACAAACAAATTCTTATGTGAAAGAGCCTATCATGGACTTGGTACTAACCTGATAGATCAGGGTGTTTCAAGAGAAGTAAAAAGATGTAACACAGTGTACTGGCCACTGTTTCTGTCCCAGCAACAATCAAAATCATGGTATTCATCAACAGTGTGTTGTGGTTATAGTAGGTGGCGTTGTTTTTCTCTTCCTGAAGTAGAAAAGGTAATTTAGATTTTTTGGAAACATACTGTAAAAAAGATTAACTTAGATTTCTATGAATTCTATAGAATGTTAAGGAAACAAAGAAAAGATTTACTTAGATCACCGGTTTAACCAATAGGGAGTGCTAGCGCTAGATACCAAGTGTTGCGAGGGGGCTGCCAGGCTGGAGTGGTCCAGGCTCCTAAACGGTAATATATTATTGGGTAGGTAGCCTTGCGCTCAACCTCTATATGTGACACTGATGTATGTGGTTGGATATAATGAGTGAAGTGGCACGTGATGTTACTTTTAAAGGTTTTATTTTGCTTAACAAACTTTAAACTAAAATGCAATGTGAGTCCGTTTGCACACAACCAGTGCTGCAAGGTGGTATCGATGCACAGTGGTGGGTACGGGTTGTATTATTGCGGTGGTGGTGGTGGATCGGGGTATAGGGATGACTCTGTGATAATAATCTCACAGAGTGAGTGTTCTGGTGGGTATAGTTAATGACAGTTTATGCAGTGAGGTCAAGGTGAGAGTGTAAATGTCACCGGGGGCTGACGTCCCTAACCTCCCGGTGATACACTCAACTCTTACCCGATACCTGATCTTCTGAGGCTCCGAGTCCCTCGCCGAGGTCTGTCTGTCTTCACCTGTGTGTGCACTTGCAGCCGGCAGCTGTTCCACACTGCTCTACGGCGTCTCCCGTCACTTCCGGGTTTAGCTGGTGGGCGTGCGCCCGGAGTTCAGGTTCTGCCGGAGCTGTGTGTGCTCTACTCCTGTGTGTGGAGGAGACTTGGAGATGGATGTCTGGAATGTAGTGGAGCTCTGTCTTTAAGCACAATAAAACCTTTAAAAGTAACATCACGTGCCACTTCTCTCATTATATCCAACCACATACATCAGTGTCACATATAGAGGTTGAGCGCAAGGCTACCTACCTAATAATAACTTAGATCACCGGTTCCCAACCTTTTTTCTTTCCTGTAACCCCTGATTAGGCTTTTAATTTTTGAGTACCCCTCCTCTCAATTTGAAATATCCAAAGTCCTTTCTGATTGGAGTGGAAGTGAGCACTATGCGTGTCCTTATTTGTATCCTGATATTAAGGAATAGCGGAGGAGTTGTGTGCGATCAGGAATCGGGTCCCTCTATGGGGTTCCCAGAGATGCCTGAAGAATTAATGCCGCTGCTTCCTCCACCCGTGTCAGTGCAAAGCAGATGATCATCTGAGGGCACCGTGGGTAGCTCCCAGTGGATTGCTGATCGGGCAAAAGCATGAGGAGACTCTGATGACGGAATCGGAAGTGACTTCTTCTTCCCCCATTACCAATATTATTTTCAAGTACCCCCCAACCGGTCTGCAGAGTACCCCCAGGGCTACTGACTTAGATAAATATGAGTTAATTGAGGACATAGAAAAGATTAAATTACTAGAACAATGAACACTTCTGAAATACATTGCATCTGATTCAAAGGTGAACAAAATGTTGATTTTTTTTCTTAGCTGATGTTTTTTCTATTGCACATGATCCGAGTCGCACTAAGCATGTTCCATTCGCCGGGAGTAAAGTACAGGGGAATTCTCGAGAGAGGTTGGTAGTTCTCGTGAGATTCCTCTTAATCAACAGCAGCCATAGACTGTCAGTCCTATTCAGCAGCAGCCGCCGGAGCGTGGGACGGCTGCAGCAGGACAATATGTAAGAGAATTTTTTACATTTGGCCCCCGAAGGATTTTTTCCCCATACAAATGGCCCTTGGCACAAAAATGGTACCCACCCCTGCTTTATGGGATGCATAAATAGGAATCTGGCCTTTTTTTTTTTTTTTTTTGCTGAAACATGGAAATAGTAAGTAAGTAAGTAAGTTTTATTTATATAGCGCACTTTCTCCAACAGGACTCAAGGTGCTTTACAGACATTAAAAATAATGCACATACTGTAATATAAAGGGTTGTCAGAACGAGCAACAATGGCAGTACAGATATACATCACACATACAGCTATGCACTAGATACTGAGCTGTGCAGAACCCAGGAAGCCATTCAGCTGCGCCACATGGTGATTACACAGCCAGATAGGTAGCCGGTAACAGTACAGATATATATAAAGATATATATATATATCTATATCTATATAGATATATATATAGATATATATATAGATATATATATATATATACTAGATGTACTCTAATGGGGGACACGGACATGGGGAACATATAATTTCTGAGCTATGCAGCACCCCGGCAGCCATTCAGCAGCACCACATGGTGATTGCACCAGCCAGATAGGTAGACAAGTAAAACAGTACAATAATTAAATAGATTGGTGTAAATGCACAACTTTAATACATCAGTGGAAGGGCATGCAAATACAAGTGTTGAATAGCCATAGATATGTGGCCTCCACTTACTATATGCATATTGGTCTAAATAATTATCATTTGCATTTTTTTGTTTTCCCATTATTTTAGTTACATTTATGTACTATATGAAGAGGCTTTCAGAGAAGAGCCAGCTAAATTGTCCTCCAAACACATTTACATTTTGAAATGAAACAGATTACATTGCCATACTTGTAATGGAAAATATGATCTGTTCAAATATACTGTACTAATTTTACAATGTAGAAAAACACAGAAGGGAGCAATGCGATATCTATGTCACCTTCAAGTTGCAGAGATACTGTAGGCTCCCTCAGTACAGCATTTTGTTTTCAGGCAGTCAAAAGCAAGAGATGCTTGAAGCTCCATTCTCCCCATCACCACCACCACCTCTGCTGCAGTGGAAAGTACAGCATATGGAGCAGAGCCAGGAGATTCCTGATGTGTTTTTACAAAAATAGTGTGTTCTAGCTGCTTTTATTTTTGTAATAAAAACCTTTAATTTTCACAAACTGATGCCTTATGTTTACTTGTAAAAAACATTCCTGCACCTTTCATTTTTAAATTTGCATCCATTTCCGTTTGTTTTCTACCCTCAGTGACCAGTGTCTTTTTTCAGCAGCATGTATTATATGTTGTTAGATGTAACGATGTCTTCAGCACTGAGTATATGTATGTGGTTTTAAGTGCCTCCACCCCAAGGTTTGGTATTATATAGAATGAATATATAGCTATTTAGATAAGGGGATCAGGGCGAACTTGGGGAATCACCCTGAGGAACATCAATCCACTACGCAAGTTAACAAGTCATTTACATAACAATCATATTATGTACATATATAAATTCACGCATCACAAATAACTAAGGCCCTTATTCCGATCTAAGCGGTAACGGCTGCATGCGGCCGTTCCGCCGATGTTTTCGCTCTGCGCATGTGCAGAGGGCACTCTGCGCATGTGCAGGCAAAATCGCCGCACAATTTTTTTTACCGCCGCAAAGGGGGTGGATAGGGGCGTGAGGGGCTACTTAGCCTCATTTCCCTATGCATACGCCCCGCGTTTCATGGGCGTTCCCATGCAAACGCGGGGCGTACGCATGGTAATGAGGCTGTGACGCATGTGTTGGGGGCGGGCATCTGACATCGCCGGATGTCAGCTGCCCGCCCCCATACATGCTTTCACACGGACAAGTGTCCGTGAGGTCTATGGTTGCGGGAGCTGGTGGAGCGTGCGGCCCTGCCTTCGATGGTCGGCGACCATCGAATGCAGGGGGCTGCTCCAAGATGGTGGATGCGTATCCCCCGCCATTTTCATGCGGACCGCCACATGTCCGCGTACGGACGGCCGTGGCGATCCGTATGGAAGGCGGGGATTCGCCTGCACGGTCGGAGCCGCATATGCGGCTCCGGCCGCACCAAGCAGAATAAGGGCCTTAGTTGTGATAAGGGCATCCACCAACACCAAAGTTTTATTTGACTGGAACTTTAGAAGTGTAGTTCGACTCAGTCCTACTTCAGGGATGCCTCCTTGAAAGAAAACAGTTTACAATCCTACTGTATTATGCTAAAACAAACACATTTCACTTCAAACACAAAGAAAGAGAACCGTGTCATACAATAGTAAAAAACAGACATTAATTAACTTTAAATTATTATTGCGCAATAATATAAGTGTTAGCCAGTGTACACTAGTTCTAGACAAAAAATATATATAAGCGCTTTGTTTTTTCTTTTAGAGTTTCGAGAACTGTTCCCACCTGAGTCCTTTAAGGTGTGTACTTAAATTATAGGAGTGTAACTTCATATGAAGTATTTGTAATCCACTAGAGTAATAGCTTGAAAAAATAGAAACTGAAATTCCAAATATGAAAGTAATAATATCTGCCAAAATTCTGTCCTTCCTGTTTTATAGCCGTTAACTGAAAAGTATAGAAATTGGTTGGATGTGATAATTTACAGGTGCCAGAGGTTTAGTAAAAACATAAAGATTTATTTAGACAAATGACATGTAATTAAAAAAGAGAAAAGATGAATCCTTACTCCTAAGGGTATTTGGAGCCAGCAAGGGATGGAAAAAGGCAGGGGTGCAGTCCAGAAGTGCACCCTACTGTGGCCCCAAATACCTTAGCACTGGTCAGGTTCAGTCCAATGAAAGTCCAAAGAGTCACTGCCTCCAACGCGTTTCGAGCATCAGGTGCTCTTCTTCTAGGGCATAATAAGGGTTACGAGATAACCCAAAGGCAGCCTGAGAGGGAGCGCAGGACAATTGGTACTCAAATCTACAATGTTATCTGAAAAGTATCTGTTCTTATTACAGTATGTTCTTACTATGTCAGCTTATGATACGTATTAAACTTTTGCCACATTGTAATACTTCATGTATGCAGTGTGAACTTTTCTACATCTCTCTGTGGTAGCTTGCTCCTGCTTTCAACAATGTACTGTACTCATACAATATATATATATATATATATATATATATATATATATATATATATTCAGCGTGCGATCTTCAAATACACTGGGTTTTGCTCTGCTGTCTCTCAGAAGGTTATATCTGTCTGTACTGTATCATCTGTTACATTTATACCTGGACTCAAGGATGATGTAATTCATCTAAATCTTCTATATCCAGACTACTCCAGAATAGTCAAAAGTCTCTGCCTATAGCCTGCAGGGGAATTTTCGTTAGGCTGCCGAGGTTCTCCCCACCTGCCCAGGGTTGTTTGCTGCTTCTGAGGAGACTTCAGGGTCCTCCGGTAAGCGTGCTTTCCCTACAGCACCGCTATCTGACCTGCCTGCTGTGTAACTCTGCAGATCCCAAAACGATCACCTCAGGACTCCCAGCCATTAGCGGCTCTCTTCTTTTTATAACTTCAGTTTAAGCTGGCAGAAATGGTGCTCGTGTCAAGCGCAAGCACCCCAACATTATTAACTCTCTGGGGTAAAGTAATTTCACTTTGAAGTCTCTCCCCCAACTGCAGGGAACTTGGACCAGTCCACAAATTATCTTCAGTAAATAGCTGATAAAGGCCAGCCCACCTCCATGGCGGTGAGGGGGGTTTCTGTTATAATGGGAATTTTCAAATATACAACAGTATTACCAGTCTTTTCTTTGAAAAGGTGATTCTATAAATTATTCCCTTACATAGTCCATATACAAGCATTAATATAACAGGGTGAATAAGACTGTACCTACACCTTACACAGATACATCTTTCTATATAATAAGTTGAAGAGTGTGTGTGCGTGTGTGCATGTCCGTCGCATTGCGGACACACCGCGGCACTCAGAGACACCAAATTTGGGAACAAGATACCTCTGGACCCGGTGGTGTGCACCTCGAAGCCGTTTTGGGGAAATTTGACTTAGAATTTTAAAAAACACCAAGTTTTAATTTTCCTTCATTGATGATCTGGGGAAAAGATCGACGATCTGGGAAACCGTTGACGAAGGAACAACTCCACACTTGATTTCATTGCTGTTATTGAGCATGAATGACACATTCTAACATTATGGTGAAGGCTTTAAACAATTAGGAAATAATTGAGGATATACATAGACCATACATAACACACACACACACACACACGTACACATTGTACACGCACACACAGAGAGTACACCACATACGCACACATAGCACACAACACACACATTTATACGTAGAGCACCACTTAAGCTGTGTACACATGGGGAGATAGGGGCAGAAAATGCTGGAAATATGGTCGCTGGCGACCATATTGCCAGTGATTGGAGTGCGCACCAGCGATCCCATTTTCAGCCCCATTCTAATCACTGGTCGCAGGAGCTTGCTCCTGCGACCAGCTGATTACCTCGGCTGCTCCCCCGGCAGAGGTTCCCTTTCATCAGCGACCATATCTGGTCGCTGATGAAAAGGAGAAATTGAGAAATATATTGCTCAGCCATATATTGCTAGCAATATATGGCTGAGCAATATATCTCCCCCGTGTGTACGGGGCTTTACACATTGGACAGATACACACACACAACACAACACATGCAGTACAATACAAATCCATACACACTACAACACACACCCAAAAACAGTACAACAAACACACAGAACACACACACTTAAACATTGCCAGGATACGCACAGCACACTACACACACATATATACGTAGTGCACCTCACAAACTTACACATTCGGCAGATACACACAACACAACACACACACACATAACACACCACTCACAGTACAACACACACCCACATTCACTACAACACACACCCAAAAACAGTACAGAACACACACACTTAAACATTGCACAGATACACACAGCACACTACACACACATAACATACTTCTAACAGCACAACACACACCCACATTCACCACACACACCCAAAAAACAGTACAACACACACTTAAACATTGCAGATACACAAAGACACAACACACACATACTGTATATACATAGCACACCTCAAACACTTACGCATTGGACAGATACATACAATAAAACACACAACCACATACACAACAACACACACACAAAAACAGTACAACACACACAAACACACAAAAAATAATTTGCAGTTTATTTAACAGTCTATACCGGCAAATAAAACTGTACCTAATGTACCGTTTCTACTTTGTTCCCCATATCTGTCTCTCCAGTCCTCCAGTTGCACTGAGAAATCTTTGTCCTGGCCAATGCAACCATTGATCAATACAAAGTGGGTACACTGCACTTACCCTGTTAGTCAGTTGGATATCAGGCACTGCTCTGCCTTAAGGGTTTCCCAGACTCTTTTAGTTCATAGATAATGTTTGGTCGATGGGCATGAGCACTGCATGCATTTGTTTGAATGTTATGAATGTAAGAAGTTGAAGAATAAGACTGAGATGAAGATTTGTCACGTTACAGTGTACAATTTACTCAATAAATCGTGAAAAAAATATGTGTACATAGAAGTACAATCAAGAAATGAAAGTAGGATTAAAAAATAAATTATAGGTGGAGGGGGTGGTGAGAAACAAATCTATAGGTGGAGGGGGTATGGATATTGTGGGCATAATTGGTGTTTGGTACACCTACAGGGGGTCCCCAGTTGATGAGAAATTTTCACTACAGTTTCACCGTAGGGGGATTTCCAATTGGGGTTCAGGTGGTCTTTTAGGGACCCCTTTACAATCCAGTTGGTCTCTTCTCCTGGAGCCTATGGTCTCCCTCAGTGATTGACTATCATTAAGGGAGACCATAAGCTCAAGTAGAAGAGACCTACAGGATTGTTAAGGGTCCCTAAAAGACCACCTGGACCCCAATTGGGAATCCCCCTATGGTGACACTGTGACCGTGACACTGTAGTGAAACTCCCATCAATTGAGGGCCCCCTGTAGGTGTAACAAACACCAATTATGCCCACAATATCCATACCCCCACCTATAGATTTGTTTCACAACCCACTCCCATCCAAACAATTATCAGTTTGAATCAGAACTTATTTTTTAATCCTACTTTCATTTCTTGATTGTACTTCTATGTACACTTACCTTTTTGTTTTTCACGATTTATTGAGTAAATTGTACACTTTGTAACATGGCAATTCTTTTTCTCAGTCTTATTCTTCAACTTCTTACACTTAAACCTTATCAATGCACCCATTGATGATTGTGATGGCTGGATCAGTGGATTGGCCCAGCGGGTGTAGGGAAGAATTTGGCCCATTGCACCCATTCCCAGTGGGGCATTACAGTGGTGCGGGTAGCTTGCTTCGCGTCATGACATCATGTGGCCAGGTCCGCGGACCTGCTCCCACACTCAGGGGCTGCCCCACTGTTTGGTAGAGATGCCCGGTGCATGTGCTTTACAGATCCCCAGACCTCAGAGACTGCTGCAGGTTCAGTGAGGGGAGTGGCAGTGGCAGGGAGCAGTGAATTTTTTGTTAATAATGGCGGGGTAAGTAACGCCCACCCCGGTCCCCACGCACTCAGCGCCTGTAATTACACACCCTAGAAACTGTACCATTTGAAAGTATAGAAATGGAGGTGTGGCCACGTCCCTTTCTGATTTTGTACCGATTTCTGACCCTCAGATGTTGGAGGATATGTCATATAGTAGTTGCTAAATCTCAGGAGTGGATGTGGAATTCATCAACACATACAAGTTATCAACTCAGGAGCGTTGTGTTTCAAACAACAACACCACACCTGATTTCATTGCCATCATTGAGTATCAATGCAAACACATTCTAACATTATGGTGGAATCTATAACAAATAACAATCTTAGGTCTTTGGCACAGCATACTGTAAGATGACATTTTTCAGCAATTTTGGAAGTAAAGAAACCCCAAGGTTTTCCCGGGCAACACCGGGGGGGTCAGCTAGTATATATATATAAAACTATACCAATGGGTATGACAAAGAGGAGGGACTTTAATTTGACAACTGCAGTACTGTAATATCAGGATGATACCTTCTCCATTTTGATCAGGAAACAGTCTATAAAATCTCTGGGGCTATTCCTGTCCAACGTCTTCATATTGCTCTCCACTCTTTTCTTGATGTAGTCTGTTACAGATATAAAATTCTTCATCATTTGCTTATGAGGTCCTGGTATGTACTTCATGAACTCCGGATAGGTGTTGTATAACTAAACAAGACAAAACATTGTATATAAACTGAATGCTAAAGTGTACCACACAACTTCACAAACACATGTATGTATCATCCATAGTATACATCACTATAGCCACCAATCATAGCATATGATGTTGTTACAGTAGAGTACAGCATGTAAGAATAACAGAAGCCCAAATACAGTAAAACTGGATTTTACACACAACTTGGTTCTTGATTCAAATCACCATTAGTTGGATGGGAAGAGGATAGCTTTTTGGATCTCTTTGTTGCGCTCAGGGTGTAAAGTGGTTTTGGAGAGGTGGGGGAACTCATTTCCATCTGCCACCAACTTATCATCCTCCCATTCGGCAGAGCAAGGGCCAGTGGTAGGATTTTTGGTACCCCCCTGCAAACTATAAATTATATATCATTTATAGATAATTTTTTTGTTAGAATTACTGTTCAGGGCCAAGGTGGAGGTTGAACTAGTTCCACTTGACCATTAGAGTTGGTGGAACTCAGTTCCACCCCTTTCACTTTAACCCCTGGTTGCCATTCTGTTCCACAAGAAGGTAGATGGTTCTATGAGCTTTCATTAGGACATCTGAATTACATTTAGACCACTGTGCCACCCGGTCAAGCTCATCATCTGTAATAAGGATCCAATGCCATGCTAAAGAACATTGCAAAGTTAAAGAGGGTGCTTGCAAGATTGTGGACCATATATAAATGTATATGGATGGCGTGCACCTCACTTTAACATCAGGAGGAATATGATGCAGTCTGCCCGACTCTGGTGATTTGAAACTTGATGTATATCCTAATCACCGTCAACATGTCTTGATAAAGGCTCAGACAAGAGCTGAAACATTGGCCAACCATGTGGCAGCTTGCTTAAATAAAGGTAAATGGATGTTTAGATCTAGTATAAGTAAAAGGTAAGTCACCTGGTGGACCGACAGGTCTGTAGGGCCACTGGTGGCCAGTAGAGCATAAAGACACACTGGTGCTTTGGGTGTATAAGGAAGTAGAGGGTGGCAGGCTAGTAATGTGGGTGTATAAGGGGCCACTTTTTGAAAAAAATCCAACATTTCCATCCTATTCAGTTATAGCCAAAATCAACAAATGATCCTACATTTTACTTAGTAACCTTACCTGTATTTATATTATACTGTAGATGTTCAAATGTGGGTTTAGGACATCAGTTATTAGGGCATTTATAATAACAGGAGCCCAGATTGGACTGAGGGATATCAAACCACAATGCCGATTCATGAATGAAGAATAGCTTAGTTGGGATTATTAATGGTGTGCTGGGGCTGGGAACATTGGAGAGTTAACAAGGGTGTTGCAGTATTGGGGTTTCTTTTTCTTTTTAGATTTTACACACTGGGTTTGGTGGGTCCAGTATTGGTTCAATGGTAAGCCCAACAAACAGGCCCAGTGGCCATATAAGATGTGCAGAAGATGGTGTAATCAATAGTCACCACCCACATGAGGGTCTATTTGGATAGTAGGCATAAGAGCAATGGGACCCAAAATTGTAGTACATTGTCCAAAAGGAAATGTTTTAATCTCCTCCCCAATTCATTTATATTGGTTTGTGAATATTATAAAGCTGATATTACCTGTTTGCTTGGGTTTGGGTCACCACTAGTTGTTTTTATTCGGTTGTAATATTTAAATATACTCAAACGAATAAATTATCCTCAAATTTAGGCCCAGCTCAAGCTGTGGGTTTAGGACATCGGCTGATACTGTATTTACATTTTAATAATTATGTTAACTATATGATTACAATATTTCCACAGTAAAAATACATACTAGCCCCCAAGGATTACTCATGATTCTGATGCTATCCTGGATGCAATGTATAAGATTTTGGAACTCTTCATCTTGGTAATCAAACCGCTTCCCAAACAGGACAGAGCAAATGACGTTAGACACAGAGTAGTGCAATTGATGTTTGGGATCTATAGGGGAACCTAAAATATAAACAGCAGATAGAAAGAAATTTAGAAATATGGAAGAAGACCAAAAAATTATTGGGCAGATATTTCATGCACGTCTTATTAATGTGAAAAGTGGACAAAGGGGTTGATTCAGGAATGGCCGTTTCGATCCAAATTCGGTCTCAGCCACGACAGTCGGAGTTTGCGCATGTTTGCTTCGGCGAGTAACACACTCGCCAGACCATTCGCTGCGGGGAGGGAGTGCAGGGAGCGATAACCAGGCTAATGCCCATTGATTTATGGGCATTCCCTAGGGAATGCAGAGGGGTCGATGCCTGTCAGGGTCGGGTGGCTGACGTCACATGACATCAGGGCCCGCCTCCTCTTTGGTGGACACTGCAAGGGGAGAGAAATTGGCTGCATGCAAGGGGATGTGTTCTCTTACACATCCCCTATCATTGTACCAAGGGGATTCAGTGGTAGGGGGGCACGTTCAGCCGGGAGGCGGGTGGCGTTAAGCCCCTCACTAAGCAGCTAACAACTACTGCTTATACTGCAATGTGTATGCCTGTGCGTATGCAGCACAGTATGAAAGGTTGTGGCTACATCTGTATGATTTCTATTGGGTACAGCCCTACTCACTTAGATACACACTGATTGGATACTGTAGACCAGAGCTTGAGTGAAGCGGCCAGCCAGTGAGTTTATAGTATGCAGGATGGCCATCTTTGTTAAGGAATGAAGCCACCCCCTAGGAACCAACAAGGAGTCTGTGCAGTAGCCGCTCCACTGTCCAAATGCAATGGATCTGCTTCAGAGTTGCTTCTTATGCATATATTCACAATAAACGGACATAGTTTCTCATCTGCGCATGCATCTGAGTAGCACAAATATACAAGGCACATCTGTGTATTTTTACATTTACTACATTTCAGACATGGAAAGGGGTAATATAGATGCTTTGAAGGTAATAGTATTGCCAAAGACATATTATCAATGTAAGTCACTAATGCAGGAGATGAGGTCTCAGGACTTTCTAACTGCGACAAATTTCATTAACGCAAATCCCCTCAGTAGCCTGTGAGCTAATGTGTACACTAACATATCCCCTCGCATGCGGCCGCATAGCCGAAAAATCATTCGGTGTCCGCTCAATGATTATTCTGCCATTCGCTAATAAAAAATCAGTCTAGATTGACTTTTATTATGCCCGCAGATCACCGAATTCGGGGTAGGCGCATCGTCACGCCTGTGTCTGCAGGGGAACGCCCAGTGTTTTCATGGAGACACCCATAAAACATTAGGCATTTCTCTGCCCGCCCCCCTTCCCTCCCCTCCTCGAGCAAACGGACCGGCGAGTGTGAAACTCAACAAAGCTGTTCGCTCCTGGGGTTTGATCATGGGCAAACACCGAACATCGGGGATGGGGACTAATTCAGCCCATAACGAATTGGTCTGAATCCGCCGAAGATTTTTGAGTTTATGTACTGTACATTACCATTTGTTTTTCTTAGAACATCAATGAGATATTCGGCCTCCTCCTTTATTCGCTCCTCAATGCTACGTTTCCCCATCCCAAAGTTACTCAGTGTTAATAAGGTAAAGTTCCTCAGCTCCTTCCACTTCTCACCATTGCTGAACACCACATCTGGATAACATAAATAGTGAACCATTCATTAATGGAATAATGTGCTCTAATTTATAAGTAAAAATGCTAATCATGCCATTTTCAGCCCGGACAACGTAGGGGTGTGCAGACCATTTGCGGGGGATGCGGTTCTGGCTACTCAGCTAGGCTAGGCAGTCAGGGGGCTACTGGTATTACATGAGCGCACATAGGACCTTATTCTGGTCCATATGGAACGCTGCAAATTTTGCATGTGAACCAAACGCCCCCTGCAATGCCAGCCACTTCCCCTCGCACCCACGATCTCCCTCCCCCCCCACACCCACCTGCAAATGGATGATTTGCATAAATATCCATTCACATCCTTGAGTCGGGAGAGAAATCATTCAAGGGTTTAGCGGCCATCAAATAATTTCTCCACTGCATGCAGATCAGAGACACCTATATAACACACACATTTTCTGTATCAGAGAATATTTGTTTATTCACATTAGCCCCACCCCAGAGGAGCTTATAATCAATGTTCCTTACCACATGCTCACACATACAGTACATATCAGACTTCTTGTGAGCCAGTTAACCAACCAGTATATTTTTGTAGTGTGGGAGGAAGCCCTGAGTACCTGGAGGAAATTTACAAAGACTCACGGAGAATGTAAGAACTCAACCCAGTTGGTTGGAATCTTGTACTGTAATGTACTATTCCACCATCCGTGCTACCCTAAATGTGATTTAGATTGAAAAAGCAAGTTTTTTTTTTCAGACAGCCAATGAGTAGCCTGTTACTATGATAGTAGCTGACTATTGGTTGGCAGCAACGCAAATGACGGAACACATGTGGATACTGCCATTTGAATAGAGAAGAGCCATATGTGCATTGAAATCCGATTGCAGTTTAGTTTGTTTTACTTTGAACTTAATCTTGTTTAACCCACTAAACCAGAGTCCAGCTCATATTCCAATCTGTGTATAAATCTAATTTTCTTTTCTCCGGACATTCATTATTTCAGTGCATATATTAGTGTAGCTCTGAGATGCTCAAAGGAACGGTATTAAAGGATCAATCACTAAGATCCATATCCGGCTAAACCATCTGAGATCCTTCAAAAACGAGACAAGCTGGTCTGGCTAAGAAGAAACACAACGTGTGTGTACTGAAGAGATGTCCATATAACCTACATATAATTCTGAGCCAGTACTTACCATCTCCCTTGGTAAAGTCAAAGAATGAAGGGTAATAAGCTCGACCACTGAACTCTTCTGCCTTGTCAATCAGAGTCTCCTTTATGGCTTTATATCCACACAGCACCACACAAGGGCGGTTCCCTTGATAGATAGTAAATATATCTCCATAGGTTTTTTGCAACTAATAAAAGTACAGAAGAAAAATTATATAGTTTTTATTATTTTTTTTGGTACTTGTTTCCTAGCACGGCCACAACGATTTAGATCGTTGTGGTCGTAAGATAAAAAATCGGATCGATCGCATCGCATGCGATTTGGTCGCATACGATGCGACCGATCCGACCGACCGATTTTTCACCCGATTTTTTTTTTTTTTTCACCAGATTTTTTTCAATTGCCCCCCCCAAATGTTACTAAGTGGGCTAGACCCCACGATAGACGTCAACCCGAAGCGTGGCGAGCGCAGCGAGCCCGCGAGGGGCGGCGGTGCGCGTCCTCCGACCTTTTCATTCCCCTACTATCCACGTCGGCGTGGAGTTGAGAATATATAGTGTGGCGAGCGCAGCGAGCCACCGAGCCCGAAGCGTGTCGAGCGCAGCGAGCCCCGCGAGGGGACGCGTATAACTTCACAGGTATACGCGTCCCCTCGCGGGGCTCGCTGCGCTCGCCACGCTTCGGGCTCGGTGGCTCGCTGCGCTCGCCACACTATATATTCTCAACTCCACGCCGACGTGGATAGTAGGGGAATGAAAAGGTCGGAGGACGCGTACCGCCGCCCCTCGCGGGCTCGCTGCGCTCGCCACGCTTCGGGTTGACGTCTATCGTGGGGTCATGGCGGGCACATAAAAAATGTGAAATGGGTCATATTGGCCCATTTCACCTTTTTTATCATTTTTCCCTATGTGAGATGGACTTAATCAAGTCCATCTAATCTTGTGCCATTATAATGGCACAAGACCAACGCGATCCTCCCGATTTCAATGTTAAAAGATTTTTTAACATTGAAGTCTATGGAAAAATCGGGTGAATCGGTCGGTCGCATCGCGGCCGATTTTAATTGGTCGCGACCGACCGATTGACCCGATTTCTGTCATTCAAAGTGAAAAAATTGTAAAAAATCGGCCACATCGTGAGGATCGTGTCCCTTAATTAAGAGCCACGATCACTCACGATTGTGGCCGTTCTAGGAAACAAGTACCTTTTTTTTTATTTTTTAGGCGTAAAAATAAAACATTGCATACCAATGGGATAGTTACTGTAAGTGTGCATACTGTACATTTAAAACAACAAAGAGCAATAAACCGAAGTACATAGTAGTATGTAGTATGCAGACAAGACGGAATTGGAATATTGGGAGGGTAGCTGACATCCGATGATGTCAGCTGGCTGCCCCCAGAGCCCATGTCACAGCCTCATTAGCATGAACACGCCCAGCATTCTCATGGGAACGCCCATAAAATACTGGCCATTCACATATGCTTATGGGGCCGCCCATCGCCCCATGCCCCTCTCCACCCCCTTCCGCTGTCCTCGGTGCATGCAGTGGGTGCACGCACCATGCACATGCACAGAAATGTGCATGTACATTAAGAAAACATCGGCCCCCATGCAAAAGAACCCCCTTTGTGAACGGACCTGAATAAGTTAATAGCAGTCAATTGAATTGGAATCACTTTATACCCATTCAATTTAAGACCACATGAAATGATATAAGGGACTGGTACGGTCCAAATGTATACATGCGGTTATTCTATACGGTATTTATTGCTTTTAAAGACCATTCAGGTCTTTAGTATTAATGTGAATATTGGCCACTTTTATTAAAGAATATATTGTACATTTGTAAAACTTTATTGAACCATATTTTTTTGACCAGAGTTGTCCAAGTTGGACTAATTAAGTATAAAAGTAAGAAAAACCAATATTTGATTTGTTGCCTTTACTTCTCCTGCAGTTGTATAGGTCACGGTCTCACCTCCAGTAGTGACTGGACAATATTGCCGATGTTTATCTTGTGTAGGGTTCCGATAATGGGAAGAGGAGTTGGTCCAGGAGGAAGTTTGGCTTTTTCCAACATCATCTTCCTGTATGTAGCCCACAAGCAGCTGATGAGAAGTACCAGGAGTACAGTGCATAGAGAGTAGACGACCATCCTAGAGAAGAAATTGATTACTGGGCACACAGCTTACTTAATTGGAACAATTTCGAAATCAGCTTCCAGCAAACAAAAGGATTGCGATATCTTTGCTATTGTAAAAAAAAAACAAAGGGAATAATTCAGCTGCATATATTTGCTGCATAGGGAACAGGTAAATGCTGCCCCACCAAACACATGCCCACCCCGCCGGGGTGTGTGCTTACACATCCACTTGCATATGTCTGCACAGAGGAAAAATCATTCGATACTTACTTTTCATATATATATATATATATATATATATATATATATATATATATATATATATATATATATATATATGTTATCTGCCGAATTCAGGGCGGGTGCTGACATCATGGACATCATCCGCTCAGCCCAAGCAGGCAGGGCCACACCTGCCATTGTTGGGGTCTGCCCAGCATTTCCATGGGCGCACCCACAATTTTTGTGGGCAAGTCCATAAAAAGGACATGGCAGGTCCCCCCTGCCTGTCACTCATTTTGTGAACGTCCCAGCGACCTCACCAAAGGCGTACACTCCGGGAGATTGCACATGCCATGAGAGACTATGCGCATGTCCATCAAACACAGGGACGAATTTGTACCTGGTCTGAATCCTCCCCCAAAGTTTCCCTGAGGTTTTATTTGTGTATTATCCACTAGGTGATTCATCGCGCCCTACGGGCGCTCTTCACACCGTCGTAAGGGGCTGCGCCCCCTTAATTTGTGAACGTTTGTATTATGAGAAATATGGTTAGAATTGTATGAAAGATGCCCTGTATTGCAACTTGAGTTATAGGTGAAATGTGTTAAATAGAGAGCATATGATTTGGAAGGGGGTGTGTATTGTTTTGTTTAATTAAAAAGCGGTTACAGAGAAAGATGTACATTGATAGTGTGGATGGTACAGTGACATTTGTGGGTGTGTGGGGGGGGGGCTGTGTGTGCATGTTGTTTAGGTGTGTGTGTGTGTGTGTGTGTATGTGCAATAGTATAGTAGGGTGTTTTGGAGTCAGCGGCTCCCAACTGGCGGAGGTCACGACACAGAAAAACACGAGGCTGGGTAGTGATAGGGGTGTGTGGGCATAAGGGGGACTAAAGAGGAGGGTGGGAGATACTGTGCAGCTTCTGCCAGTGGGTGAGGGTCCAGCGTGGCAGTACAGGATGGTGGCCCTGAGTCAGAGCCGGCCCTAGCCTAAATGATGCCCTAGGCAAGATTTTGGCTGGTGCCCCCTAGCACCGCCACTAGTTCCGCCTCTGACACTGCTCCCCTTTCCCAGCACCATCAACCCTCATCATAGCAGTCATCATTTTGGTGCTCCTACCTGCAATATTTTAAATAGAAACAGTGCACACATTTGGTGCGCAGCCCAAATAGGGGTGCGTTCTTGCTGGGAAGGGGCATGGCCACACAATTTTACCCCAAATTCAAATGATGCCACACAGTAGTGCAACTTTATTCACATTATATCATGTGAGAGTGTCCCTTATTCATGTTACATCACATTGTAGTACCACTTTACCTTATATACATTACTCATCAAATTATACCCTTAGAAAAAAATCCTGAGAAAATATTGTATTTTAACCACCTCCATGGCCACACTGCAACCCAGCACAAAGCAGTGTGTGCTGGGCAGAGGAGAAGAGCTGCAGCTGCTGCTGTCACTTAAGGGGAGGGGGCCCAGGGCCCCCACTGGGCCCTCCCATCAGGCTTTGGCCTGGGTAATTTGTACCCCCTACCCCTTTCTCTCGGCACCCCTGATAATACCACACAGTAATGCCCCTTACACATGACACACATTATTTATGTCCTTATAACCGTAATGCCCCTTACACATTATGCCAACCTTTATTAATGCCCTTCATACACATGACACACATAATGCCCCTTACACATATGTTTCACATTATTAATGCCCTTATACACATGACACACAAAATGCCCATTACACATGTCGCACATTATTAATGCCCTTATACACATGACACACATAATGCTTGTTACACGTATGTCGCACATTATTAATGCATTTATACATGACACACATAATGCCCCTTACACATATGCCGAACACTATTGCACAACCAACCCACCCGCAGACCGCACTCGCACAGCCGCTAATACTGTGGCCTCTGCCTCTGCTTGGATTCAGATGTTTCCTCATACATCTTGTCTCAATAGGCCATGCAGCTCCTGGCCAGTTCTGCTAACGTTGGGTGCCTTTTTTGCTGAAAATTCGTCTTATTTGCATTGTTATGTGACCAGGATACACAAGGAGCTTCCGATGATTAAAATGATATGCGGCATGCCTATATTCTGTGTGCGACTGTGGCTGTACCTGCATACGGAATGCTATGTTACAGTGATTTCCATGAATACACTATTTCATATGCAGATACAGCCTCACTCACACAGAATATAGGCATGCTGCATATCATTTTAATCAGCAGAAGCTGCTGATGCCCCTAGGAATTCCAAATGCCCTAGGCAATTGCCTAGTGTGCCTATGCCTAAGGCCGGCCCTGAGTGTCTCCTCCTACTGGGTGGGAGTTAGGGAGCATGAGAGCAGGAGGCTGGGCTATGAGGCATGATAGGGGCATGTGGGCAAAACAGCATCAGCGACTCCCCAGTGATGGAAGTTACGGTTCAGGAAAGCAGGAAGCTGGGTAGTATAGGGGTGTGTGAGTATACGGGGGACTAAAGAGCGGCACGGGGGGTGCCGTGAATCAAGGGAGGGAGGGGGCGCAGGTGTCCGCAAATCGCAGGAGAGGGCGGGGGTCCGCAAAGCGCGGGAGGGGGCGTGAATCGCGCGAGGGGGGGTTGCGAATTGCGGGAGGGGGGGGGTTCGCGGGGGTGACGTGAATTGTGGGAGGGGGGCGTGAATCGCGGGAGGGAGGGTGCGCGGGGGGGCCGGGATTTGCGGGAGGGGGGGCACGGGGCGCGATGAATCAACCTAGTTGGTTATATATTCTTGTAGAAGGATGGTAGGATGTTGCTGTCATTCAGAATGCATTTACATAAACAGTAATAGTAGCAGTAAAAGATCTGACTTAAAGCACCTACAGTAAAACAGAACAGGTGTTATATATTATACAAAGAATTGGTTGATGATGTCTAGGTTGACGTGCACATAGTTGTCACTGGAAAAAATAGCCACAAGAAAAAATCAACACAGAAAGGTCAACACATGTAAATGTTGACATAAGTGTGACACCTCATTGGTGTCCATGTCGACACATGAGAATGAATATGAAAACATTCAAAAAATGAAAAATAAATTTACAAAAACTCATGTCAACCTTTTTCATTGTCGACCATAGCCGTGTCAGTGTTTTGCATGTGCCATTTAATCCTGGGGTTGCCGTGAATCACGCGCGGGGGGGGAGAGGAGGTGAGGGGTGTCCGCGAATCACGGGAGGAGGGGTCGTGGGTGGATGCCGTGAATTGCGGGAGGGGGGATGTCGCAAATAGTGGGAGGGGGGGTTGCAGTGAATCGTGGGAGGGTGGGTCGCGGGGGCGGGGGGTTGCCTCAATGACAGGAGGGGGGGTCGGGGGGGGAATCGCGGTGTGGGTACCGTGAACCGCGGGAGGGGGGGCCCCGGGGGGTTGGCCTGAATCGTGGGAGGGGGGGTCGCAGGGTGCGGCGAATCGCAGGAGGGGGAGGGTCATGGGGTGGGGCCGCGAATCGCGGGAGTCGCTGGGAGTGCCGCGAATTGTGGGGGGTGTGCTGCGAATCGCGGGAGGGTGCCGCAAATCGCCACAAGAAAAAATCAACACAGAAGAAAGGTCAACACATGTAAATGTTGACATAAGTGTGCCTCTTCATTGGTGTCCATGTCGACACATGAGAATGAATATGAAAACATTCAAAAAGTGAAAAATAAATCTCATGTCAACCTTTTTCATTGTCGACCATAGCCATGTCAGTGTTTTGCATGTGCCATTTAATCGTGGGGTTGCCGTGAATGGGGGGGGGGGAGGGAGGTGGGGGGTGTCTGCGAATTGCGCGTGGGGGGGGTCGCGGGGGGTTCCGCGAAATGCGGGAGGGGGGGTTGTGGGGGGTGGGTGACGCAAATCGCGGGAGGGGGGTCGACACAGAAAGGTCAACACATTAAATGTTGACATAAGTGTGGCACTTCATTGGTGACCATGTCGACACATGAGAATGAATATGAAAACATTCTTAAAATGAAAAATAAATCTTCAAAAACTCATATCAACCTTTTTCATCGTCGACCATAGCCGTGTCAGTGTTTTGCATGTGCCATTTGATCCTGGGGTTGCTGTGAATCGCGGCGGCTGGGGGGGGGGGTGGTGAGGGGTGTCCATGGGAGGGGGGGTGGTGGGGGGGGTGTGCCATGAATTGGGGGAGGGGGGGTCGTGGGGGTGGGTGCTGGGAATTGCGGGAGGGGTGGGTGCGGGGGTTGCAGCAAATCGCGGGAGGGGGGTTGCGGGGCCGGGGGGTTTGCCGCGAATCACGGGAGGGGGGGGTCAGGGGGGGTGCCACGAATCACGGGAGGGTCGCGGGGGATGCAGGGGGGGATGGGCGCGGGGGGTTGCAGCGAATCGCAGAAGGGTGGGGACGCGGGGGGTGGGGTGCCCCGAATCGCCGGAGGGGGGGGTCGTGGGGGCTGGGGTTGCCGCAAATCGTGTGTGGGGGGCGGGGGGTGCCGCGAATCTGTGTTGAACAGGTTAATTGATAGGAAAGGTGCTTCAACACAGGTGATGGCAATCATACATTAAAAGGAAAGTGCAGGAGCAGAGCAATGTGTCCCTCCTATGACTGTGGGCTCACTGGACTGGTTCTCTGTCATGTGAGTCAGAGGCTCCACCCAGCGTTAGAGGGTCAGACACACTTTGAGTGACAGATGTAGCCAAATATATAAGAGATTAGGCAAACAATTTAGTTTTACTGTTATAGTAAATGTCATATAGGTTTACTATTTCAAATTATATGATATGATTGTATGCTTGTTGTATTATGTGTAAAGTTATTTTACTTTTAATAGCACTATTGGTCTCATTCCAATATTTCTGGTTTAGTATCCAAGCTTCATCGCCAAACGTTTTCCTTTTTGTCTACTGTACAAATCCATCATGTAAACAGAGACCAGATAATCATTCTCAAGTTCACAATGCAACAATTACAAATTGAAAGTTTTCAAGATGAGTACCATTGTAATAGTCCCGTAGTTAATCCGTGTATTTAAAGCTTAAGTGTAAAAAAAAGATGAAATCACTTTGGAATTAATGACGGTTGGTCTGAACCAGTAACAGTGATTTTGCTGCCAATGAGTTCTGTTATAATACACATCTGCAGTCTCCAATCATTTATTCCCCATACTCATCACATTGCGCCACATTACATCTCAACATTATCCGTAACTTAAGATGTATAGCAGTAGAGAGAAACGGAAAAAGGCACACAGAGAAGCACAGGTCACAAACAGGAAGCAAAACACCATGTAGAGGAGAAAAGGGCAGGATAAACCAAAAACGACAATAGTAAAAATGAAAACAAAAAGCTACTGCACATGCGAATGATAATCAATATAATAAAATTAAGTGCTGATAAAGTAAATAGAGAAGTTAAATGGAATAAATGGAGAAGGGTGGGAGTGAAAAGGGGGGGGGGGGGGGCTTAAAAGACAGTTGGGTCATTCTAATTAAGTGTAAAGTGCCATTGCTGATGAATTTTATCACCAGCACCCAAACTTTCACCCTTCACGGACTGAATTCAGCATGGCTTTGCACAAGTGTTCACAGTCCTATGGGGTAGTGAGCACTTTTGTGACTTGCACATGCGAGATCATTGCATCAATAATGGATTGACCAAAGAGAGAGTGAGAGAGAATGGAAGAATACTCAGCACAACATCTAATTGTATATATATATATATATCTCCTATATATTTGGCTACATCTGTCACTCAAAGTGGGTGTCTGTGTCTATAACGCTCTGTTCCTGGACTTTCCTCTTAATGTGTGATTGCCTTCATCTGTGCTGAACACCTTTCTGAGAAATCAACCTGTTTAAAACAGGTGATGGCAATCATACATTAAGGGGAAGTCTAGAAACAGAGCACTGTGTCCCTCCTGGAGAGGGTCATGTTGGGAGGTATGTGACAGAGAACCAGCCCAGTGAGCCCACAGACAGTGCCAGACACCCACTGCCTTCCCATGTTGCCCAGCACTGCTACTCCACAGCCACCAGGTGAGTGCCCCCCTCCCGCGATTTGCGGCAAAACCCCCCCCCCCTCCCGCGATTCGCTGCAAAAACACCCGCTCCCCCGCGACCCCCCCTACCGCGGTTCGCAGCAAAAACACCCCCCGCAACCCCCCCTCCTGCGATTCGCTGCAAAAAGACCCCCCCCACGACCCCTCCCGCAATTCGGGGCGGCACCCCCCCTGCGACCCCCCTCCCGCGATTCGCGGCACCCCCCCTTCCCCCTGCAATTCGCAGCAGCCCCAGGATTAAATGGCACATGCAAAACACTGACATGGCTATGGTAGACAATGAAAAAGGTTGACATGAGTTTTTGAAGATTTATTTTTAATTTTTTTAATTTTTTCATATTCATTGTCATGTGTCGACATGGACACCAATGAAGTGGCACACTTATGTCAACATTTACATGTGTTGACCTTTCTGTGTTGATTTTTTCTTGTGGCGATTCGCGTCACACCCGCCCGCAACCCCCCCTCCCGCGATTTGCGGCAACCCCCGTGACCCCACACCTCCCGCAATTCGCGGCAACCCCCCACCGGAACCCCTGTGAACCCCGCTCCCGCGATTCGCGGCACCCACCCCCGCGACCCCCCCTCCCGCAATTTGCGGCACCCCCCCCCCCCCCCCCCGTGATTCGCGGCAGCTCCAGAATTAAATTGCACATGGAAAACACTGATATGGCTATGGTCGACAATGAAAAAGGTTGACATGAGTTTTTGAAGGTTTTTTTTTCATTTTTTGAATATTTTCATATTCATTCTCATGTGTCGACATGGATACCAATGAAGTGCCACACTTATGTCAACATTTACATGTGTTGACCTTTCTGTGTTGAATTTTTCTTGTGGCGATTTGCGTCACACCCCCCCCACCCCCCCCACACCCCCCCCCCCCCCACAACCCCCACTCCCGCGATTCACGGCACACACACACCTCCCCCACGATTCTCGGCACCCCACCCCGTGACCCCCCTCCCGTGATTCACGGCACACCCCCGCGACCCCCCCTCCCATGATTCGCCGCAACCCCCGCCCCGTAACCCCCCCTCCCGCGATTCGCGGCACCCACCCCCGCGACCCCCCCTCCCGCAATTCGCGGCACCCCCCCCCCGCGATTCGCGGCAGCTCCAGAATTAAATTGCACATGGAAAACACTGACATGGCTATGGTCGACAATGAAAAAGGTTGACATGAGTTTTTGAAGTTTTTTTTTTCATTTTTTTAATGTTTTCATATTCATTCTCATGTGTCGACATGGACACCAATGAAGTGCCACACTTTGTCAACATTTACATGTGTTGACCTTTCTGTGTTGATTTTTTCTTGTGGCGATTCGCGTCACACCCCCCCGGAACCCCCACTCCCGCGATTCACGGCACACACACCCCCCCCGCGATTCTCGGCACCCCACCCCGTGACCCCCCCTCCCGTGATTCACGGCACACCCCCCGCGACCCCCCCTACCATGATTCGCCGCAACCCCCGCCCCGTAACCCCCCCTCCCGCGATTCGCGGCACCCACCCCCGCGACCCCCCCTCCCGCAATTCGCGGCAAACCCCCCCCCCGCGATTCGCGGCAGCTCCAGAATTAAATTGCACATGGAAAACACTGACATGGCTATGGTCGACAATGAAAAAGGTTGACATGAGTTTTTGAAGTTTTTTTTTCATTTTTTGAATGTTTTCATATTCATTCTCATGTGTCGACATGGACACCAATGAAGTGCCACACTTTGTCAACATTTACATGTGTTGACCTTTCTGTGTTGATTTTTTCTTGTGGCGATTCGCGTCACACCCCCCCGGAACTCCCACTCCCGCGATTCACGGCACACACACCCCCCCGCGATTCTCGGCACCCCACCCCGTGACCCCCCCTCCCGTGATTCACGGCACACCCCCCGCGACCACCCCTACCATGAATCGCCGCAACCCCCGCCCCCGTAACCCCCCTCCCGCGATTCTCTGCAATCCCTCCCCTCCCGCGATTCGCAGCATCCACCCCCCCACAACCCCCCCTCCTGCAATTCGAGGCACCCCCCGCGACCCCCCCTTCTGCAATTCGCGGCACCCTCCGCGACCCCCCCTCCCGCGATTCGCGGACACCTAAGTTGCAATACAGGGCATCTTTCATACAATTCTAACCATATTTCTCATATACAAACGTTCACAAATTAAGGGGGCGCAGCCCCTTACGACGGTGTGAAGAGCGCCCGTAGGGCGCGATGAATCACCTAGTATATATATATATGTCTAGTGTCCGGTTGTGTGTCTCCGAAACACTTCCATCTGTTGGCAGCGAGTGAAGATACATCTATTTCTCACACATGCACAAACACAGAGGCAATCACAAGGTAGCAGAAAAGCATTTGCTTTGAGTGGACTTACTAGTTTATAAATAAGCTGTGGCAAACAGAAACATTTTAGAGTAGGATTTCAAATTGCGTACATGCAGTGGGGTGCTCTTCCAATAGAACAGTCATATTTAGCACTTAATTGCTTCCAGTCACATTTCTAATTACCATATCTCAATTGATTCGTAATTGCATCCTCTACTATTTGATTATAATCTTCATTGCTGTTTTTCTTGTCTTACTCTCATCCTCACCATTTCCAATATGTTCTGGCTGACCCTCTAATGGCTAATTACCACCCCCAATATCCACATTCCTGTCTGATTCCTACCTACAGTACTGTTCCCTTCTTTGTCTGACACATTGACCTTGCTGTCCTTCCCCTAATAGAGTGCTCAATTCTAAGAGATCACAACACTTAGAAATAATAGACGTGATTCAATATAAGCAAAAAAAACCCTGATTTATTCTGGGAAATTTACTAAGATTTTGATTTCACTTGGGATGTGGCTATAGGCAACCAATCATAATCGACTTATTTATTGAGCACCTTCTAGAAGATAATAGATATAATCTTATTGGTTGCCCATAGCAACATCCCATCTGAAATATAACACCCATGTTAGTAAATTTCCCCCATTGGCAGGTATTCAATGCCGGTGCGAGCGGCCGGCGAGGGGGTTAAACTGCGAGGATCACAGAAAACCAGTGATCCTCGCAGTTTAACCCCCGCGCCGGCCGCTCGCACTATGCAACGTTCCGGGGGAATCCACGCCGTCACAGAACGGCGAGGATTCCCCTAAACTGCGAGAGCCGCGGCTAGTGCAGCAAACTCGCTGTAATTAGCCTCGATTCTCGCAGCTTTTGGAGGCACATTCGCAAATTCCCCCTCGCTCAAAAAACGGAGCAAGGGGGAATTTGCGAATGAGGGGGGTCAGTTGAATACTGACAGGGTGAGCGGTGACTGCGAGCAAAAAGTCCTGCTCGCAGCCGCCGCTCGCCCACGGCATTGAATATAAAAGATAATATAGGTCACATATATGTAGAAAATATGAACAAATAATTTATGATTTTTATCAAAGCATATGTATCAAATCAAGTATATATATTAAAAATGCTTTCACATTTGTACGATGATGATGATGATGATAATGATGATAGAAATGTATATCAAGGAAATGAACAGGCAAATTACTATACCAAATTATATTTAAATACACAGAATACTGTTTAAACAAAACACAATATACATAACATACACCTAATGCTGATCATGCAGAAAAGGCTTAATTAACTACTCATAAAGGAATGCATCAAAATCAAAACTACTTCTATTAATACTATCTACCAGTCTGTACTCTACTCTCACTTTAATTTTCGCACTCATTCCTAACTTCGTGGTGCGGTAAAGGGCAATCTCGAAATCACTTACTTGAAAATGTTGTGTATGGGACAAGATTTCAGTTTACAGTTGCTGTACCTCTGAGCGGAGTAGATTGTTGCATTTGGATACACATGAAAGTGCCTGTTGAATACAGTACATCATGTTTCTTCGGCTGGAAACTACCTACAGTGCCAAGTCAGGGATGGCTTACCCTGGCTCAAATCCAAAATGTCCTTTCTTTAATCAGCCACTGGTTACTCTATTTATAAAGGATTATATGATAAAAGGATATAAAATGTACCATTAGCCTACAATGATAGCAACAGACTTCACAACACTTATTTTTCAGGAATCAAAAATGATTAATAAAATATATTAACAAGACAGGGAGTGAAGCAGAATTTTGCTTACATTAACAGTAGCTGGGGGGTGGGGTGGGGAAGGGGGCAGGGCACTTAAGACAGGGAGCCTGGGGGAAGATTATACATACTGCATAACATGACATATTCCAAGATGGACAAAATGCTCTCTATCTGGACTTCCCTCTTGATATAGGATTGGTCTCATCTCGTTAAATCCTATAATTTAGTAAACCGATGGACAATAAGTCAGTTACGCTGTTTACGTAGTGCTATGCAAACCTGTTCACCTTTATTTCTGACTACGGGCATACCTAATTGTACCTTCCCAGCGTTCGTGACGCTATAGTAATACCCTTATGGCGGTACAGTATATTTGGTGATGTCAGTGCACTCACACAAACCTTAATATATTTCAGGGAGCGTCTCTGACGCTCTGTCAGCTCTCAGTAATAATTTAGACAAGACTGTTGGATATATTCAGATCAAGGGTCCAAACCCCTAATCCAGTGGCGTAACTCCCGGAGGCAATGGAGACATTGGCCGCCGGGCGTTAGCCACTAGGGGGGGCACAGAGGAGCCGACACCAGGAGCCTATAGACTGACTTCTGCAGTGAGCGGTAACCACCCGCTGCTGCAGTTGTCAAAGCAGAGAAGGAGCCAGCACAGCCCACAACTATTAGAAGTCAGGACAAGTATTCTCCAAAGTCCACTTACAAAGCTGAAGCAGCAGCAGCCGGGTCACGGTGACACACTACACTGCAGGAGATGAAACTGAAAGTGAACTCGTACATCATCATTCACAGCGTCTTCCTGGACCAGGAAACTGCAATCAAAGATTGAGCACAGCATACTAAGTTCCTGGCCCAGGGAACAGCAATTTATAGTTACTAGACAATAGGATCCGGAAGGTCTTCCATTGGTCAGGGGGTCAGCTTTCACCTATTCTGATTGGCTCAGTAAAGATGCACAACTGGGTCTTTGTTCTAGGCTCGCCATCATGTTCTGAGGTCCCGCTGTGCCACTTGTTCAAACTGGCCATCATATGTCCCCTTTCCATGTGGGAATACCTTTATGTGTCATATCTATAGTCCATAACATGTGAATGATATATGCTGCTGTTTCCAATCAAACACGAACGCTGCATATGAGACGCTGAACACACAGATACCAAACACGGGAGGGAAAGACTATGTTTTAACATTTACTATGTGTAGTGCATAACAAAGATAAAGGACTATTTTTCTAGTATTATGTTGGTATGAGTATGAAACTATCTGCACATGTTACATCTGCCCCCCTGCAGTGCACATGGTTTTGTCCATTTGAGAAGGAATTTGCCTCTGCGAGTGAACCAAAATAAGGGCCTATGTGTAATATTATGGGGGAGATTCTCTAAGAATCTCAGCCCCCTTCGCCTCTCTTTGCATTTATAATTATCGCATATGTTCTAACATATGCGATAATTATAGCAATGGACAGCTCTTGCGTTAAGAGCTGTCCTTTGCGGTGAGAGTCGACGGGTCCCAGCAGGTCCCGGCGGCTCCCCCCTCCCTCACACACCCGGCGCTGCTGCTGCTGCGCCGGGCTCTCCTCCTCCCTGCACCTGGAAGAGGATCAGTGCAGGGAAGAGGTCACAGGTCCGGGCAGCACAGCTGTGTGCTGCCCGGACACAGGTGAGGGGGCGATGCGGGGCGGCGGGGGTCCGTGCGGGGCGGTGGGGGGTCGTTGCAGGGCGGCGGTGGGATGCGGGAAGACCATTGGCTTCTATGGGGCATCGCCAGATTTTTCTGGCGATGCCCCCCCCCCGCGGTAACCCGGCGGGGGGATGCTTACAGCATCCCAAAATGTGGTAATAACTCCGATAACAGGGTTTTTACCGCATTTTTCGCTTAGAGAATCTCCCCCTATGAGAGCAATTAGCAAACACACCTTCTCTCGTTCTCCTCATTGCGCCCTTTACATAAATATGCGAAAGCGAATGGTGGCCATTATATTATAAAGTTGTGTAGATGCAGTTCAACTTCGACTACCTGGTGATTGCAATCATATATTAAAAGTAAATTCCAGCTAGAGAACATTTTGTCTCTTGTGAAATGAGTCATGTTGGGAGGTATCTATTAAATTAAAACCAGCTGTATTTATTAGATTTAAACTAATAGTTTAATAATACCTTGATACTGTTAATAGCTCCACACATTTGAGAGACAACTACTTTATTTTTTTTTAATCAGATATTTCTTTATTGCATTTTCCTTTTTATCAGCACATCAAACAAATTATAATACACATAGCAAATATTTACATTTCGTAGATCTCTTTAGGGCTGGCTCCTAACTATCTGAATCAATGCAAAAATGGTATTTAGCAATCTAATTTTTCCTCATAATGGTCCCCTTACTTCTGTTTATATGCATATATGAAGGGGAGGAAGGGGAGAAGGAGAGAAAGAATAATAGGAGAGAGAAACGAAAAGAAAAAGGAAAATAATTAAAAGAGGGATTTTAAAAATTAAAAGGGGAGTGTTTTATGTCAATATTATTACATACATTTACCGTGTACATATCTCTCACTTTTAAGTGTTTAATATACTATCTACTGTGTATAAGGCAGCAGTATAATATACTGCTGTGTAAGGGCATTTGCCGTAGTGTAAAAAAAAAAAAAAAAAAATATAAAAAGAAAAAAAATTAATTAAGGGGTTTAATTACTGTGCCTATACTGTGTTTTGTGTACTAGATTACTATGTGACGCAAACTTTGCGATATTATAATGTATTACTATGTGAGGGTAATTACCAACGTGAGAGAAAAAAAAAAAATTATAATAAAAATAAAAAGAGAAAAGGGGTGAATTCCGTATATCCTCTCCCATCTACAACTACTTTATAAAATGTTCTTGCAGTTGAACTAAGACAACTCAAAAAAACTTAAAATATACATAGAAAAATAAAATCTGTACTTTATCTTGTCACATGCAAGAATATCAGCAGCCTCTGTAGTTCCACACTGGGACAGGACTCAGAGGACTCCTTGTATGTGTGTGTGTTTGTGTGTGTTATGTGTGTGTGTGTGTGTGTGTGTCTAGACCTGAATGCTTTCATATATATAAGGTCGCATAAAAGACCGAAACGTTGCCCGCAGGTCAGGCTGTCTGTCCTCATTTATTAGTACAAGTCAAGTGCCTCCGCCATACCTTGCTCATATATATATATACCGAGTAGAACTGACGGCACTCTGCAGATACAGTACAATGATGCCCAGGTGCCTTCCAATGTGTCAGGAACACAATATCAATAGCAATAGAGACGGTGGCACTCAAGGGACTTGTAGAAAGAAGTATACAGACAACCAAGTGTCAAGCACGCTTGACACTTGGTTGTCTGTATACTTCTTTCTACAAGTCCCTTGAGTGCCACCGTCTCTAATGCTATATATGTACATATAGATATATGCAGGAAAAAAAACAGAAAGCGCACAAACGGGCTTATTCTGGTCGATGCGTACTTTCCCAAACTCTTTCGGATGGCGTTTTTTAGCCGTCTGCGCATGCGTGGGCAACGCTATGCGCATGTGCCACGCAAGGTCTCCGTACTTGTTCTCACTAATACCGTACAGAAATGTGCACCGCATTCACTCTGGAGATATGGGCGTATTATGGGCGTCATTCGGAAGTACACAGGGGCGTAGTTTCAAAGTGGGCTAAACTGGGCGTAAACATGGGCGTACACGAGGGAGTTCACTAATTCTGGTACGCGTACATTCGGACAGCACACCGAATGCACACGAACAAAAAGGCAGGAAATATGCGGTCTTCATAAGCAAGTATTGCCTTGCGGACACCACTCGGTCATGCGCTAGGCATTCGGAATGCCCAATCAGTACGGGCGCACCTCAACCAATGTCAGCTGAACACAATACAATCCACTCCTTTACTCATTACTCATTAATTACACTCTTGTCATTGCTTCAATTGGAACCATTGCAGCTTAAATGGACCATTACTAAACACACAAATATATGCTGCATTTTTGACACACATTTACACTGCAAGCAATGGACAGAACTTCCTATCACTAATATAAATATACATGTCACTTGTACATTTACCAATAAAACCACACATTTGGGGATCAACAGTGGCGGAAGTCCCGGAGGCAATGGAGTCATTTGCCGCCGGGCGTCACGTTTAAAGGGGACACCCGGCCTGACATCCATTGCCTCTGGTAAACTCCAGCCCCTGCGTGCCAGCAAGAATACTTGATGAGAGCAGCGCTGCAGTGATCAGCAGCGCTGCTCCAGGAGCTCAGTGAGAGGAGGAGATGGGACTTCCTGTCACACGCAGAGCCCCTGTCTCCTCCTGACAGCCCTGCAGCCCATCCAGCTCTCCACCTCCTACGATCTTCTGGCTCATGCCTCATGATATAGATGGATGCCTCTTTTATAGGTGAGAGGGGGCAGTTGTAGTGTGTGTTAAAGTATTTGTGTATTGTGTGTGTATCTATATAGAGCTGTGTTTATATACATGTGTTGCTTTGTGTGCATGTATGGGCTGATTGTGCATATGTGGCTGTGTTTACAGAGGTGTGTGCAGGGCCGCCGAGAGGCAGGGGGGGCGGGTACATTTTACCTGGGCCCGGGCCTGCCAGGGGGGCCCGGGTCCGGCGGACCCACACTTTAAAAAAAATATTTATTGGGCTGCGGGTGCGCCGGGATGACAATGACCCGCACGCCCATGTGTCCGGCCACCCGCCCGCCCATGTGTCCGGCCACCCGCCCGTCAGCTGCGGTTGCCCCTGCCCTCCCCTGTCTGTCCTTCCCCTGCACACAGAGAGACAGACGCTAGAAGTCATAGTTCACCTCTAGCGTCTGACAGGAAGCACAGCTCTGCACTTCCTGGTAACGCTGCAGAGCTGTGCTCCCTGTCAGAGACGCTGGAAGTGAAAAATGACTTCTAGCGTCTGTCTCTCTGTGCGCAGGGGAAGGCAGGATAAAGCAGGGGCAGCTGCAGCTGATGGGTGGGTGGCCGGACACACGGGCACATATTAACAACTTGGCAACGAGCTAGAACCCCTGGCAACGGAAATCCCCCTTGGCAACGAGCATTAACCCCTGGCAAAAAATATTAACCCCTTTTTAACATTCAATAACCCCTTGCAACGCATATTAACCCCTTGGCAATGAGCAAGAACCCCTGGCAATGGACAATAAACCCCCCTTGGCAACGAGCAAGAACCCCTGGAAACGGACATTAACCCCCCTTGGCAATGAGCATTAACGCCTGGGAACAAATATAAACCCATTGGCAACAAGCAATAACCCCTGGCAATGCATATTAATCCCTTGGCAACGAGCAAGAACTCCTGGCAACGCACATTAACCCCCCTTGGCAACGAGCAAGAACCCCTGGCAACGCACATTAACCCCCCCTTGGCAATGAGCAAGAACCCCTGGCAACGCACATTAACCCCCCCTTGGCAACTAGCAAGAACCCCTGGCAACGGACATTAACCCCCCTTGGCAACGGACATTAAACACCTTGGCAACGGACATTAACCCCCTTGGCAACGGACATTAACCCTCTTGGCAACGGACATTAACCCCCTTGGCAACAAGCAGGTAATTTATAATTTATTAGAAGCCTTACTGTGGGGGGGCAATGTGGTGTGGCATAGTCAGTGTGTATCGACTTTTGTGTGACATCCCATTTTTTTGGGGATTTTTTTTGCATGCGTCTAATGAGGCAGGGAGGCTGAGGGCATGGCCAGCAGTTCACACAGCACTGGCCATGCCCTCACAGCGACAAAACGGCGCCCAAAAATTTTGCCTCTGGCATGCAAATATATTCCTTTCTCCACTGCCAAAGTTGGGAGGTATGCATTAGGTGTGAGGGGCATTGCAATGTGTTGCATAATGTGTCAGGGGCATTACAGTGTGCAGCATAGTATCATAAGCATTGTGGTGAGCTGCATCATGTTTCAGAGAAATGGCGGTGTGTGGTATAATGTATCGCTCGCTCAGACACTGCCCAGCTGTTCCCGACCCGGCCTGCGCTGCGTGTCTCAATCATGGGTCATGCTGCGCAGGCCGCAGCACTAACCACCAGCGCCGGAACCTGCTTGCCGCCGGGCCTCCCACATCCTCCCACATCATACCCGACGCCGGAACCTGCTCGCCGCCGGGCCTCCCACATCCTCCCAAATCATACCCTACGCCCGAACCTGCTCGCCGAACGGGCCTCCCACGTCGCCGGAACCTGCTTGCCGCCGGGCCTCCCACGTCGCACATGTCTACCCGATGCCTGCCTCTGCACTGCGGCCGCCTGCCCCCCTCCGCAGCTTAGAAAAAGTAAGTCAGTGTGGGGGCAAAGGGGGAAATTTTCTTTTAGGGATGCCAATCCCGGGATTGAGCATTTTTCAATCCCGGTGATATTGGTGTACCGGACCCAAGATTTCTGTTGCCATCCCTTACATAGAAATGACCTTCTAGACCTAATTTGTCTCTGTCCCTGCGTCCCCACCATCTCTGTCCCCACCCTCTAGCCCTTCGTCACCACCGTCTCTGTCCCTGCATCTCGCCATACCGCTCTATGCACCTTTGTCCCCGCCATCTCTCTCCCTGCATCCCCACCATTCCTCTCACTGTCCCTGAATTTTGCCACAATCTGTGTGGCATAATGTGAATTTTGGCACAATCCATGTGGAATAATTTGAATTTTGTGTCATTCCATGTGGCATAATGTGAATTTTACGACATTCCATGTGAATTTTGGCTCATTCTGTGTAGCATAATGTGTAAGGGGCAAGTATAAGGGGTCTACTATTGTGTTGCATAAAGGGTATATGGTGTGGTACACACCCCTATATCCTTTTAATGGCCACACCTCTTTTCTGTAGCTCGCCACTCCAGGGGGGCTCCGTGACACTGTTGTACCGGGGCCCAGGTTTTCTCTTGGCAGCCCTGCAGAGTATGAGGTTTGTTGTGGAAAATGACAATGGAGCATACAGGTAAAACTGGAATGCAGACAGACTAAGGGCCAGATGTATCAAGCTTCAACAGTGATGGAGAGTGATAAACAACCAGCCAATCAGCTACCTGACATTTTTCAAACACAGACTGTGACATGTCAGGCAGCAGCTGATTGGCTGGCTTTTTATTACTCAAAATTGTATCACTTTTGAAGCTTAGTACATCTGGCCCTAAAGTGGCCATACACTACTGTGAGACGTTGCATCAGTGTATGGCCATCTAATCCCCCTTGCGCCACCTGGGACCATCCTGGGCGGAAGTATCTCAGTTGATACATCACATGCAACCCCAGTCCCCGCCATGGGGATGGGGCGGAGTCGGAGGTCGGACGTATAGACAGGTCAGTCCTCTGACTCCGATCCAATGTGCACTGGACCGTGCATCGGATCAGATGGGATGTCAGACACATACGATTTGGGCCGGTTTCACAAGATTTCTCAGCCCGATCCGTCCGAATCGGGTGAAATCATGGGGTACTTTAGAACACACAGGTTAATGAAATCTGCATGAATATTGGAGATATTATATAGAAGCAATGCAGAGGTATCTGATAAACTTGTAAAAGCTGATTGAACTTGGAATAGCACATTCAGTTGAATAATAACAAATCCAGATCCCAGAAATAAAGCTGAATTGTAACCTGATTAATGGCAGAGTTCCTTAAGCTTGGCTGCCACAGATGCCATCAGGAACAGGTGAAGGTATCCAGGGATCTTGGCAAGACTAAGCAAAATGTGCAAACAAAAATTCCTTGGTGTAGCAGCTCTAGAACATAAGTAAACACCAATGACCCAGCCCTGATTGCTGGGATTACAGACTAAATAGACAGCTGTGTGAATTTTTGCAGCGGGCAATAATCGGTAGACTGCTCATGCGCAAGAGTCACAATGTACATGCACGACCCGGGCTAGCGAACAGAAGGCCAGATGCACTAAGCTTCAAAAGGAATAAAATGGAGAGTGATAAACAGCCAGCCAATCAGCTCCTGCCTGACATTTTTCAAATACAGTCTGTGACATGGCAGGTAGGAGCTGATTGGCTGGCTGTTTATCACTCTCCATTTTATCACTTTTGAAGCTTAGTGCATCTGGCCCAAAGACAGCTACTTTTTTCCCTTCGCTGGCCATTGCTGCAAGATGATTGACATGAAGTAGACGCACTAGGGATGGTTACCGACAGTTTAGTGGTGGATGGCGGAAGGCGGCGAATGGCGAAAGAATTGCCAAGAGCTGCTCCATCTGTATGTTTCTCACTGAAAATGTAATGGCAGCATTTCAGGTTGGGCAATGGGTCATACTGAGGGGCAGATTTATTAAAGCATGATGAAGTGATAAAGAGTAAGGTGATAACACAGCAGCCAATCAGCTCCTATAACTTCGTAGATAGGAGCTGATTGGCTAGTGCATTATCACCCACCACATTATCACGTCTCCATGCTTATTACATTTGCCCCTCAATGGTCCAGGCCCCCTTAAGCCTCTGGGTGTCAGATGGCACCCCTTGCACCCATTATAATTACTTTAATGAATAAACCCTAAAGTTTGTCCTACAGTATGTCACAACACTCTGGTCATTAATATGGTGGATATCAAAAACTCTCCCCGCTGTTAACATTTAATATACAAAAGCAAAAAATCAGTCCTTCTGTCTTTCTATACAAATCCACAGTTTACAAGCAACGTTCGTGAAATTTTACATACAGGCATATTAAAATGCGGCCGAGGCAACTAAAAAAAATCCAAATATTATTAATTAAAAAACACAATTAAATATATATTTAAAAAAATGGACGTATGGCGGTTTGTTCCAGTATAACTCTGGAATGCCTGAAGAAATGTACATCAAACTTGGTACATACATGATTTACAATCTGGAAAATAATACTGTGGGGGGTAATACACCCCTACCAACCCCCCCCCCCCCCCCCAAAAAAAAAGGGGTACAACCATTACACAAAGTGAGTTAGGTATCCAGCATAACTCTGGAATGCATGTAGCAATTTTCACGTTGTACAACTTGGTACACATATGACATACAATTTGGGGGAAAAATATTGTGGGGGTAAGTCACCCCTAGCACCTCGTGGGGATCCCAGGGGCCAAAAAAAGGGGTCCAGCCACTACATAAAGTGGGTCAGGGAGGCAAGGTATGGCAAAGTTACATAACATAGAGGGGGTGGAAAACATTGGTTCAGATTAGGTCCACGGCCACTTATACCCCCAATCCCAACCTCGCTGGGGGCCCATAAAGGGGTATGGCCACTACACAAAGTGGGTCAGGAAGGCAACATACTTTTTGGCACAGTTGCATAACTTAGAGGGAGTATAAGACATTGATTGGGTACAGATTAGGTTCACAGCCACTAACAACTGCAATCCAGACACCGCTGGGGTCCTGGGGGCCCAAAAAGGGGTCTGGCTACTACACAAAGTTGATTAGGGAAGCAACATATGTCAGAGTTGCTTAACATAGAGGGGGTAGAGAACATTGATTGGGTCCAGATTAGGTTCACAGCCACTGACACTTGCAATTTCAACACTGCCAGGGTCCCAGGGGCTCAAAAAGTGGTTTGGCCACTACACAAAGTGGGTCAGGGATGCAAGATATGGCACAGTTGCATAACATAATGGGGATAGAGGACATGGGGTTTAAGGAAAAAATGTGCTCAGATGTAGGAGCCGGGCACACCATGGGCATTGCGAGCAGTTCAGCGTAAAACAAAGGAAGGATAATGTGCATGTAATGCTGATTGTACAACCAAACCTGAGCAATGCCGGGTACCTCAGCTAGCTATAAAATAAGTTATTTCAATATTTATGGTAGAAAAGCACAAACCTTAAAATGCTGGGTCTGAGCATGCAGTTTTCAGAGGACAGTTCCCTTGGAGTGGTTTAAATCATTGTCAGGTTTTGGAGATTATTTAATATACTAGGTGGCTGGAATACTTAATTAGCAAACTGCATACATTGCCAAGTATTTCAAAATCTAATACTGTATGTCTTGTCTTACCTCCAATGTCAATATTTTGTTTCAGTTACTCACAGTTTATGCAATACGTATTATCATTCTGACTTTTCCAACTATTCCAGGTTACCACAGGAATGTCCAAAATGTAACAAGCCCCTTGTCCCTGCCTTCACAGAGGGCATTGTCAGAGGTTATGGCATGAACATTTGATTTTAAATGTTTTATTTCATGTCAATATGTATATGGTACAGTTTGACATGTTACGTTTGTTAAGCAGAATAGAGTGTGCAAACATTTAACCAACCGCCATACATTGCACTGACAAGATATTAAACCAGATAACATAAATCTATAGAAGGTTATACAAATGGGGGGATGTCGTGGTGGGCCAAGAGGCATTGCATTGATCAGAGGAAGACTTTAGAGGTGGATAGGCTGCTATGCCCACAGAGGCAATTTTATGTAGCGCATCGAGACCCCGGAAAGAAAGGGACAAGATAGAACTATTGTTTGGGTGGGGAGGATATGTAAAGAGAGGGGGTATTTTGGAAGGGGGTTAGTGGATTGGATGGCAAGATATGGAGGGAAGGTGGAGCTTCTCTCTAATCTCTGGGTCCAAGGAGTTTATAAATACTTTCCATTTTCCATTAAAGGTTGTGGGTGTATTTGATCCCAGGGGTCTGATATCAAAAAGTAGTATCTGGAATATCCTGCCGTTGAGTTCGTCTGCAGAGGGAGTAGATTGTGTAGTCCATTTGGTTAGAATACGTTTTTTTGGTCATTGTAAGAATTATTGGCAGTAGGGGAGGAGGTTGGGGTTTGGTGTTAGGGGGGAACCAGGTTTATGCTGAAGATTTTATTTGTATAATGGAGTACTTTGCGCCAGAATTTTAAAATTTTACGACATGACCAAAAACAATGGAAGAATTTGTCATTAGTCAGGCCACACTTTGGACAGAGACCGGTCGCGTCTGTGGACATATGTTTTAATTGGGCTGGACCTATATATATAGATGGTGAATTGTTTTAAAGTGGACTTCTTGGATGTAGGCAGACTTAAGTGCCTTCATAGAGGCTGGGAAATGTCCAATTAGTGTTTCAATGTCTGTTATTTCAGGTATGTCTGAAGCCCAGGAGAGGCGTAACTTATCAAGTGTAGGCTAGGGGGGTATCGGAGAGGAGAAGATCGTATAAGAAGAAGGTCTTGAGTGGTTGAGTATGTAGTATAAGGAAGAGTGAGGTGAGGGGGTCTGGATTGTGTGGTGAGTTCTTGGATAGGGATGCAGTTTAAATCCCGGCGGTCGGGATCTCGGCGTTCAGAATCCCGATGCTAGAATCCCAACCGCCGAAATCCCGACACTTTCTCCCTCCGTGGGTGTCCACGACACCCCTGGAGGGAGAATAAATTAGTGTGCTGAGCGTAACGAGGCACCGGGCCTGCTGCGCGGCGAGCGCAGCAAGCCCGCAAGGGGGGGCGATCCACGTCCCCCCTTGTCGGGATTTTGAACGCCGGGATCCCGACCGCCGGGATTTCATACTGAATCCATCTTTTAGGGTGGCAAACGGTAAAACATTTCGGTACTTGTTTCCTAGCACGGCGCCCCTGATCGCGCTCATATTCCGCGTGCGCTCGCCACGCTTTGGGCTCGGTGGCTCACTGCGCTCGCCACACTATCTAAAATCAACTCCACGCCAATGTGTATAGTGGGGGTATGAAAAGGTCGGAGGACGCGTACCGTCGCCCCTCGCGGGCTTGCTGCGCTCGCCACGCTTCGGGTTGGTGTTGATAGTGGGGGTGTCGTTGACAATGGGGGTGCATTTAACATTGTAAGCACCCATCAGGATGCTTGTACAATTAAAAATCGCATCACATGCCATTTGCTGGCATGCGATGCTATGCGATATTTCATTGTACAAGCACTCCTGTTAATTTAACGTGAATATCGCATGCATCGCATACCACTAAATATGGTATGCGTTGGGCGCCGTGCTAGGAAACAAACACCAACATTTCCACCTTGATCAAACATTTTGGTAGCTAAATCTAAGCCTTTTTGTTTCCAGGTCAGAAATGACCTGTACTTGTAATTGATGGAGGGAACACTGGGTTGCCCCAAATTGGGATGTATGGGGAAGTTTCAGGGTTCTGGGAAAGGGCTTTGTTAATTTGGGTCCAGGTGTTAAAGGTACTTTGAAATAAGATATGGTTGCAAATATTATGGGGGATGAGACGTATGGGAGTGTGGAGTAAGCCACCAGGAGAGACTGGAGAAAAAAGGGCTTCATCTAATTTTATATCTGTGTAGGTAAAACTGTCCTGCAACCAGTCATTTTTGAAACGGAAGTGAATTGACCAAGAGTATAATTGGAAGTTGGGGATCCGAAGTCCTTCTTTCTTTGGACACATCAATTAAGCCATGGACATTCTTGGTCTTTTACCATTCCAAAGAAATTTGGACATGACTTTTTAGAGTGTAAGTAAGTAAATAAGGTTTGGGAAGAATACAAGGGAGTAATTGAAGACAGTAAAATTATTTCGGGAAAATTAAGCTTTTTAGGACAGCTGCTCTGCATAATAAGGAAAGAGGGAGTTTGGTCCAGCTATCTAGTTGTGAAGTGATCTTGATGAGTATTTAATGGAGGTGTGTTGAACTTTAAACTGAGATTGGGGAGGAGAGAGTTGGTGGTGAGAAGGGGAGAGGGGAAGCAGTTCAGATTTGCTAACAATTATTTTCTATCCTGGACGAGGGCTAAAAGACTGGATTATTTCCATGATAGTGAGGATAGAGGAGAAGGGATTGGAGATAAAGAGGAGCATGTCATAGGCAAATAGTGCCAGTTTGAGCTCATAGGAGTTTAGGGTGATGCCTGTGGAAGTCAAGGAGGATCTTAAGGCAATTGTTAGGGGCTCAATGGCAATGGCAAAAAACAGTGGGGAGAGTGGCCATCCTTGGTGTGTACCTCTTTGAATGGGGAAAGGGGGGGAGAGATATCCATTGCAAGAAATTTGGGATGAGTGGGACAAGTATATGGTTTGTATGATAAAGGATTGAGGGATACCAAATTTAGCCATTGTAGAGAAGAGGTGGGGCCAGCGGACCAGATCAAAGGCCCTTTGAAACGTTGATAGATAAAATTGAGCTTGGGGAGTCTGAGCTGACATTCGAGTATAGAGATTGGGCTGCGGCTAACACTTTTCTGACATTGCCTACTGAATGTCTGCCTTTGATGAAGCCCATCTGGTCTTGGTGGATGATATGGGGGAGGGTAGGATTTAGTCTATCACTTAGGATCTTGGTTAGGGGTTTGTAATTGCAATTTAACAGGGAAATGGAACGGTAAGACTCCGGAAGGGATAAATCTCTCCCCGGTTTCGGAAGGACCTTAATCACTGCCGAGTTGAACTGTGAAGGGAGGGAGCCATTGTTTAGTATGAAATTGAATACTGAGACTAATATTGGGGCTATCTTGTCTGGGAACATGCAGTAAAAGTCTCCTGAGAAACCATTTGGGCCCAGAGTTTTAGCAGGTTTCAAGGAATATTGATTTTGATTTTTTGAAGTGGTGAACCGGGAGTGTTGTGTGATTACATTGAAAAGCATAACGTGACGGAGAGCCCCATCAAGTTCACGTTTTCTCATAGTTTGATTACAGTAAATTTTCTTGATGTTGAGTTACAGTTAAGAAAGGGGGACATTCATACCTCCCTCTATACTAAACCTACTGACAAAAACGATCTGCTACTATATTCTAGTTGCCACCCTAGATCTACTCTCAGAAGCTTACCTTATTTACAGTATGTTAGAATTAGAAGGATAGTTTCTGATCCATTAGTTGCTGAGCAACAGATGGACAAAATGACCCATACATTTCTCGAAAGGGGTTATCCTTTAAGAGAATTACAGTTGGCAAAAAGCAGAGCTCTCGAGTTGCATAGAGAGGATTTATTAAGACAAAAAAAGCAAAAAAGAGCTGATAAATCCTTCATACCTCTGGTTACTACTTTTCACAATATGAGCCCAAATATCATTAAGATCATTAAGTACAAATGGCCCCTAATACAGTCTGATCATGACCTTAAACTTGAGTCCACAACATTGATGCCATGTTTCAAAAGGTCTAAATAGATATTCTAGTAAAAACTAATTAGAGTTGGAGAAAGCGATGTAAGTGTGCTTGTTGTAAATTCATGTTGCCTGGTCCTACATTCAGTCACCCTAGGACTGGTAAAAAAGATGTATATTAGACATACCCTCTCTTGTACATCTAAATTTACAAATAATCAAATTATATGCCCCTGCGGTTTGACGTATGTGGGCAAGACTGAGCGTTCTTTCAAAGAAAGGATGGCTGCCCACAGGTCAGCCATAAAAAAATGATGATATCTGGCACTAGCGACCAGCCAGTTGCGCGTCACTTCGCATTAAAAAAGCACAATTTGTTAACTTTAAGATATAGAATGATCGACCATGTTCCCCCCATTTTGAGGGGAGGTAACTGTGGGTTACAATTATTGATATGTGAAGCGCACTGGATACTCCGTTTAGGCACAATGTCACCGCATAAATGAACAATCTGGGATCTCTACGTTAGTAAATTAATTGGGGATCTCTACGTTAGTGAATTAATTGGGGATCTCTACATTAGTGAATTAATTGGTCTAAATGAACAATCTGGGATCTCTACGTTAGTGAATTAATTGTTTTGTGTTTTGCAATATGGCTCTATATTGATTGTGCTTTAGTCCATTCTTGCTGCTAACGTGTTTTTAATAATGTCTGTGTATATTTGTAGTTGCTGTATTTAATTTGCGGCGACTTTGTTTACGTTGTTAGGTTGCTATAGCAATAATTGTTGGCCCAAACGCACTGTCAATGTCTGACCGTTCAACATGTGACATCATCCTGCTGTGCCCCCCGCCCCCCTTCCTGCATGTCTACCTTAATTCATGTCAACCTAAATGCATGTCAACTAAATGGTGTTGACCTAATGCTCGTATCCCGTTCTCCCTGATTAGTTTAAATAATTGTCAGGATTTTGGAGTCACTTTAAAGTGCTGAGTAAATAGATTAAACTGTTTAAAAATGCAAATTACATAAAGTGCCAAGTGTTTCACAATCTATCATGGATGGTTCTGGCTTCAGCTTCAAAAATTTGTTCCAGCTGTTAGTTTGAGACCTATCAATATTCTGACTTCCCAAATTCAAATTCCAAGATTACAATAAAAACATGCATACAATAGTCAACTACTAGTTACTTTAGTCATAAAGAAATTAATGTAAAGTTATGAAATGTATCGTTCCTTAAATTGATATCAAACAACTTGACAACGCTATTATGAAAGTCATTAAAAACGACTAATAAAATGAATTAAACAACATATGAAGAAGGAAAGCCATAGCATGATTCCCCCCTGGCATAATGTATACTATCTCTGCCTTGTTCAGCAATCAAGCAGTCAAAATCCATAGGGGAATCAGGTCGGCAAAAATACCGCCCCATGCTTAAGCACCCCACGGCCATGATGCACTGCATGTAGGATAATAAAATGGTTCACAATTTAAAAAAATATATTTTTAATAAGAAGGTCTACTAGCACTTTTTATTTCTTTAAGTTTAGGGTAGGATAAGCATCAGCAAACCCATGGCTGCCATCACACTGGACGTTGTAGCTTACCAAACTCTGGCTGCCCCATGTGGGAGGGTGTGTGGCCTTAACATGGGTGGGTGGTGTAGAAGAGTGAATGCTTAGTATGACGCGATTAAGCTCAAATCATGTCATCGGCCTTTCTGGACCTGCCACTTTCATGGATGGCTGCAAGGAGGTCTGGGGGGTTGTGGGAAATAGTAAGGAGGGAGGCATTGACACTGGCTCAGGAAGATTTTCCTGCCCTTCCGGCCATGGAGTGTCAGCCATTTTTCGTGAGCCTCCTTGCCAAGTGTAGGCAACAATGTGTACAACTGGATCCTGTTTTACTGTGTCGGAAGATGGTGATTCATAGTTGAAAGATCAACATGTTCATAATGTCGACATTTAATATGTTTACACTAAAATGTCAACAGTACATTATTTGTACGGTGAGGGTAAGGTTTAGGTTAAATATACCCAAAACTTTATGCCAAGTAGAGGAGGTACCCAGTGAACAAGCTTACTCTGTGTAAAACGTACGTCCCGTCAGCGCCCAGTGCGTGCACAGACTGGCACCTTCTAATACCCCTGGTACCTATGTATCAACCTAGACCTCTAATGTTTATTATCATTTTTTGATAGATTGGATATTTGCATGCACGATTCTATGTTGAGTTCTCTGGGTCTTTAAAACTTTATTCTGTTATATACAGGTTGAGTATCCCGTATCCAAAATGCTCGGGACCAGGAGAATTTTGGATAACGGATTATTCCGTATTTCGGAATATTTTAATATTTCAATTATGTATTTTGAAGTATCTTGCATGTTTGCTGTATAAACACATAAAATACACACAAATATATTTTATTACCACATAAAATACACACAAATATATTTTATTTGTTCAAAAAACAAGGTTTCAAAACATGAAACAAAATTTGTGTACTATCTCAGATATTGAATTTGAATGCCAAGCAATCATTTTCTTGCACCTATATAGTGCCAGTTACATATCATGTCACCAGTAGTGCTGTTACAAATGTCCCCAGTGAGTTTTTAGCAAAAAAAATATTTTTTTTCCACTTTCTGGAATGTATGGTTTTCGGAATAATTCGGATAACGGATACTCGGATACGGGATACTTAACCTGTACAATAAGTACCGAATACAAGTGCTACAGTACTTTCTGCATTGTATTGCATTGCACATCAAGGGTCATAGTAACATTATAAAGCATACAATTTTGCTGTTAAGCATGTACCCTATACCATCTTCCTGATACAGTGCTTTCCTATTTGTGAAATGCCGAATATCTATATTTGTGTTGGTCCCCTTGGACCTTTCTGCAACCCAATGGTACTACTAAATGTCAGTATCAGAATATTTCTTTTGTGATATGTTCCATAATACTGCATAAAATTCATAGTCATATGGGCCATTTCTGTCATTTTAAGATAAGGGTTTGTTGTGAATCTGCGCACCAAGTGCGTTTGTGCTGGGTTAGCTGCTACGAAAATGCAGGTGATCAGCCTGCATTTGCCAGCACTGACGCTCACCACCCACCAACGTACTGTCATCTGCCCCCGCCAGTCTTGCCCCCTCTTGCCCCCCCCGTACAGACTTACCCAAACCCAGCAACCTACACTAGGAACTGGAGTTGGGAAACACCACCTCTCACTGCTACTAACGGTCCTGACCGTACCCACCTACTGACTGAATCCAACAGTGAAGCAGACTAATGACCGTCCAGAAAGTATACCACCCTAATTGACGAAGTTAGAGAGCCTTAGTGGGAGGACTTCAGCAGTTAGCTGGAAACGGCCACCCCTGACCACTAGTAGCAGACCATCAACAGTCACAACATAGTGACCAAGACTTGGAGCACTTACCCTCCATTACATTTCTTGCTAGGATAATTTTCTCTGACACATATCAGTTATTGTATGTGCACTCAATAAAGGATTTAATCAAAGCCAATACCCATCTCAGTCCATCATTTATTTAGGGGTGAAGCGCAGAAAGTTCCTCCTCATTTCTGTCATTTGCATTATAAATTAGCAGATAATCCTCTGCCCATTATACCTTGCTTGAGTACAAAATAAGCGGACCTCAGAAAATTCTTTGTGTACCCTTTACTTGACCAAGGCACACCGCATACTTACACTACCTGGTAGATTGTACTGAGGCCCAAACTGTTTTGTATAATTCCCCTTTTACTGAGACCTACAGTAGCAGGACATACCAACCTTGGGAGACATTCTGAATCTCCCATATTTCCCCATATACTCTTGTGAAGGTTTGTGCCCCTGGATATGTCACAAAAGCAACTCAGTTACGGACCAGAAGAAGATGTAGAATCACAGAGTGGGTCAGTGACTACTTAGCATTAGGGGTGATACTGTGCACCGAGGCACTTTTCGTGTTTTGGGTATGTATCTCCGACCGTGTTTTGGGTCTGGATCTGTTCCAAAACAACCCCCTTCCGTGTTTCATGTTTTGTGTTTTGGATCTATATATATAAACCCTGCTAAAAACGCAGAATTTGGGGGTGGGAGGGGGGTTGCTCCTATGCTATTATTAACCTCAATAGCATTCATTTCCACTCATTTTCAGTCTATTCTGAACACCTCACTGTTGTTTTTAGGCCAAAGGTTGCACCAAGGTAGCTGGATGACTATGCTAAGCAACACAAGTGGATGGCACAAACACGTGGCCCATCTAGGTGTGGCACTGCAGCGGCAGGCAGGATGGCAGTTTGAAAAACTAGGCCCCAAAGAGCACATAATGCCCAAAAAAAGAGGTGCAAGATGGAATTGTCCTTGGGCCCTCCCACACACCCTTATGTTGTGCTAATAGGACATGTACACTGTCTTTAACAAAGCAATAATTTCAGCGACAGGGTCTGCCACATTACTGTAGCTGAAATGATTGGTTTGCTTGGGCCCCCGAAAAAAAAGAAGAAATTAATCTCTCTCTGTACAAACCGGCTCTACAGAGGCAAGATGTCTTCCTCATCCTCCGATTCCTCACCCCCTTCCTCTTTCTTACAGATTATCAATTTGTCCCAGCTGGACTCTCAGGAGGCAATTGCTGGTCTTCATTGAAGAGTTGATAATTAATTTTGATAAATATTATCTTCTCTACATTTTTCCTAGCTGTACAAAAACTCTTTGTGAGTATACACTGGAGGGGGGACAACTCAGGAAAAATAAAATCAGTTTGTACAGGGGCTTTCAAATTGCCTCTTTTTCCTGCCAGTACAGGTACGGACTGTCTGACAAGCCTACTTGGATGCTGTCACCAAAGTAATTCTCCACCATATTTTCAATGGTTACAGCAATGTATGGAGCAATAGTAGACATTTCGGGATGCGGTCAAAATCCCAGCGGTCGGAATCCCGACGGTCGAAATTCCGACGCCAGAATCCCAACCGCTGCAATACCGGCACTTTGTCACTTTATGGGTATCCACGACACCCATAGAGGGAGAATAAAATAGTGGGGCGAGCGTAGAGAGGCACTGGGCCTCATGCGTGGCGAGCTCAGCGAGCCTGCAAGGGGGATCCATGGCCCCCCCTAGTCGGCATTGCGGCGGCCGGGTTTTCATACGGTCAGCAATTGTTGTCAGGTCCTGCAGTCTGGACCAGATGTTCAAACTCACTCCTGCCTGCCCTGCATTACTGTCAGCGGGTTGGGTAGGAAATCTTAGTTGTTTCTTCACAGCCACAGGTGTGGGAGAAAATGAAGGAGGAGCCTGCACAATGTTACTGGCATTGTCCAATACCACAAATCCCCTGGAGAGTCTAAGTGGGGTAAGCCATTGCGCAATGATTTCCTTCAGTTTCTTTAAGAGGTTGTCGGTGCCTCTTAATGAAAACGGTGATACACAGCATAGCCTGCCTTGGAAGGAGCTGGCATTTCAGAGTTGCTGCTGTTACTGCGGAAGGCGATGCATCTACCCAGTGGCTTGTAACAGTCATATAGTCCTTAGTTTGTCCTATACCACTTATCCACAGACCACCACAGATCACCACAGACCACCACAGATCACCACAGCCCAGAGCACGTCCACCCACTACCCTCTCCAATCCCGGAGTGAAGATGGCGGCGCCATTGTGGCATTTATATAGAGTCCGGAACTCGCGAGATCCGATGTTCTGGCGCATCCTGAGCTCCGAGTCTGGCGGAAATCCCCGAACAGTGTTCTGTCTGCACTCAGATCGGGGGTGTGCAGGTGTATGTAATGAGGTGTATATCTCCTCATTACATAGTTGAAGAGTTGGAAACAGACAAATGTGCCAACATATAGTGCGCAATTAAAACTCAGTGCAGCAGATGTGAATTACACCTTAAAGTAGGACATCCAGAACCTACTTAAAAAGATATCTAGAAACAACAACAAGGGGGTGTCTCACATACAGCGCTCAGTGTATAACCTTAAACAAAAAGATACCACCATTAATTTATTTCCTTTAAATGGAGATCTCAGATCTGCAGGCTTTTTGGTGAACCTGAAATTATACACACCCAAACTCACAGATTGTGTGAGAGGGTGAGATAGGAGAAAATATAGTGCAGATTATCCTTGATTTTTAAAAGGGTTTAATATACAATCCGCACTTACAACATAAAAACTTTTTAACAGCATGTAGTACAATCCACCAGGCAAAAACAGCTCACAGTCAGATGGAATAGGGTCTTACAACCAGGGGTCCAACGTCCAGTCCGGAACCAGAAAGAGGGATCCACCGATCAGCGCCTTTATACGACCTGTGTTCCGCCTTGGATGGGGATATGCACCGTCAAACACTCAACGCGTTTCGAAGTAATCTTCTTCAGGAGTGTAATTTTTTCTCTGTCTGGCAGGCATATTTATACCTCCAGACTGAATTGTGCCAGCTGAAACGAATGCGCTCCGTCTGTCAATACCGGATGTCCGGGTAGGAACAACCGGAACTGACGGATTTTGCGTGTCATATGCGTTGAAAGAAGATGGCCGTGCGTTTCAAAGGTCCGGTTTTTCGGACACATATATTTAAGAACAACACTATATCAATATAAGCTTGTCTCTATGGGCGCACAGCAATAGTAATGCTGGAACCATTTCATAGCCCAAATAAATGGAATATAAATGGATGGATGGAATAATAGCGATGGGCAATGGCCGTGCGTTCCAAACAGATAAACTTTGGAACGCAATGCGGAAGTAATCGCATATTATACTATTTATTACAGGCCATCTTCCAAGAACACAAAATCCATTACATAAACATAAAATCCCATTATATCACAGATTTGGCTAGTATAAACCAGATAAATACAATTTAATGAGTTTACATATAAAAATTGTAAAAAATATAAAAAAAATTTTTTTTTAATTTTATTAGTATATACAAATATATAAAAAATCTGGTACAGTGACTAACCTTCCTCCTGATATGTACATTAAAATATAAAAAACAATTTAATACATAAATAAAAAAATATATTTGATTGGCACATAGAACAAAATAGGTCACTTTTTCCAGGATGATCTATAATAAATAAAAAGATAGGTAAACATCTTGAATATTCACTGAGAACAATAAATAGCCCAAAACAGGGATAGAAGTGGGTGTGCAGAAAGATTTAAGTGAGGAAAGGTTTCAACTCGAATTCACCATTGAGTCCTTGTGGAACCAAGGTTCTCAATCGGTGAATCCACCTCATTTCTGTCTGCGAAAGCTTCAACTCCACTCCTCCAGAACGCCAGTTATTTGTAATCTGTTCTATTCCCCAGAAATTTTTTATCCTACATGGGTTAGATTCATGATGTTCTTTAAAATGGGCAGATACAGTATGTACCAGTAGGCCTTTTTTAATGTTGTATGTATGTTCCGCGAGGCGGACCTTCAGTTGTCTTGAGGTTTTCCCGACATAAGAAAGGCCGCACTCGCATTGTAGAACATAAATTACATTTTTAGAGTGGCAAGTAATGAATTGCTTAATTTGGTAGTTCTTTCCTTTATTCTCAAATTCAGTAAATTTCCTAACAGATGATTTTACAGTTTTACACATAGTGCACATGCCACATCGGTGAAAACCAATTGTTCTTACACTCTTCCGAGTTGACAATTCGGAGGAGCTCCTCACCAGATGATTACGTAATGATGGTGCACGCCTATAAATGAATCTAGGCTCTGCAGGTAATAAATTGCCTAGAATTGGGTCATGTGTTAGGAGTTTCCATTTAAGCCTAAAGACGTTCTCTATATCTTTATGCTTTGAATTATATTGGCTAATAAACGCCCATTTCAAGCCATCATCTGTTGTTTTTTCAGCTGTATTAATTTTTAAAAGATCAGCTCTTTCCACCTCATTGATTCTCTTCCTTGATTTTTCTAAAGAGTCCTTGGAATAACCTTTAACCTCTAAGCGATCGGTTAGCTCATCAAGTTGAATGTTACATACTTCCACATCTGTACAGTTTCGTTTTATACGCGAAAACTGACCAAATGGGATGGCACTCAGCCAATTACGGTGATGTTCACTGGATACATCAATGAAGCTGTTCGAGTCTGTTTTTTTACGGTAAGTTTTGGTCTTTAGCATATCATTGTGAACATATATTATAAGATCCAAAAAAGAGATGGACATTTGACTTAAACAAAAAGTGAGTTTTATAGAATATAAATTAATATTCAAATCAATTGTGAATAAATTTAAATCTGACTCAGTCCCATCCCAAATAAAGAAAATGTCGTCAATGAATCTATGCCAGGACACCAGGCCCGCCACCAGCCGCCCCTCATTCCAGATCTTGTGTTCCTCCCAATACGCCATGAAGAGGTTGGCATAGCTGGGGGCGAACCTGGTGCCCATTGCAGTTCCGACACACTGTAAATAATAATCCCCCTCGTGAAAAAAGAAATTATTTGTAAGAATAAATGAAATACTAATAAGAATAAACTGTTTTACCTGTTCACTCAGATCACTCTTATTTAAAAAATAGGACACAGCTTGAAGGCCATTTTCTTTAGTAATCACTGTGTACAAAGTACTGACATCTGCTGTACATAAAAAGCTATTTTTTTTGCCATGTAATTTCAGAAATTTTTCTTAAAATGTCTCCCGTGTCTTTTAAATAAGCCCTAGTTTGACGAACTAAGGGCTGCAAGAAATAGTCTACCATTGCTGATAAATTACTCGTAATACTATTGCAGCCCGAAATAATCGGGCGTCCCGGGGGGTTAAGTGGATCCTTGTGGATCTTGGGTAAAACATAAATACAAGGTGTAGAAGGATTTTCAATGTTTAAGAATTTATGTTCCTTTTCAGTAATCACTTTATTGTTTAAAGCTTCATTTGTAAGATCCAACAATGCTTTTTTTATTTTCACAGAGGGGTCCGTTTTTAATTTCTTGTATGTATTGCCACTGGGGAGTTGCTTATTTATTTCACCTAAATATGCGTCTCTAGTCATTAATACGACCCCCCCCCCCCTTTATCAGCAGGTTTTACTACCAATGAATTATCCTCTTTTAATGTTTTAAGAGCAAGAAATTCTTTTTTAGTCAAATTTAATTTTGTATTATATCTCTTATGTGTTTTACTTTTTTCCAAGATCTTATCAATTTCCTCGCATACTATTTTGTTGAAAACATCTAAAAATGGGCCCCTACAATAAGTGGGGTTAAACGTGGACGGAGGTTTAAATTTTGTCCTATCTTTATCTAATGTTTCATTGGATGGATTTTCTTCACTATTTTTAGCAAAGAAGCGTTTTAAAGCTAACTTACGAATGTATTTTTGTACATCAAGGAAAAGGTCGAAAGAATTGGATTGAAACGATGGAGCAAATTTCAAACCTTTTGTTAAGATGCTTAATTCATCTGGTGTAAGGTCTCTATCTGTCAGATTAAAGACTTTACTTGCATTTGTTTTCTCAGGGTTGGGGGTTTCTAAAGGCGGTCTATTTTTTATTTTCTTTTTTGTTTTTTTAGTAGTTTTTCCACCTCTTGTGCCTCTTCTAGTTTTTACTTGCGGTCCCACCGAGTTTTTCTTTGGGCACGGGATAAAAAAGAAGAATTCTCTCGGGGTGTAGATACCTCAAGGTTCGGACTATCTAAGTTGGTATATCTATTTGATAGAGCAATCAATGAAGGATCAGTATAACTATTTGGTGTATTTCTTTGATATCCTTCATTAGTCCGTTTATGGATCTTCGTCCATTTTGGTCTAAAAGAATAGCTTTCATCCTGTGATCTATAATTATTGGGTAACCTATTCTCTCTATTAAAATTTCTTTTTGAGAATTGTTGGTTATTCCTGACCAAATTTGGTTGGTGACTCCTATTTCTAAGTGTATGTTGATTTCTTTTCCCAAAATTTCCCCTCCCCGCAAATTCTTTGATAACAGGGATTTTTTCAGGATTCTCATTTGATGAAGGTTGGGACGTTAATGTTTTTAATGATTTAACGTCTCGTTGATATTTTTTGCATTTCTTTTCCTTCAATTCTCTATTACTTTTTGATATTTTCTGCAATAAATTTTTCTCTAAAGGGCCAAAATCCTCTGATGGCTGAAAAGGTCGCAACATAGTTTGTAAAGTAGCAATCTCGTCATTCAATTTTTTCAGAGATTGTGTGCGACTTTTAATGATTAGAACCATCAGTGAATTTGAGCAATCATTTAGAATAGAACTCCACTCTTTTTTAAACTCAAGATCTGCTGAATCAAAGGACGGGAATTTTGTAATTTGTAAACCCTTGGGAACTATCTTGGTATTTAAATAGTGCTCCAAGGTAGCAATTTCCCAACAGATTTTATTTTCCTTTAACATCAGATTTTCTAATTTAAAGAAGGCCGTACCCAAATCATCATCTAGGATTTCAACCACCTCACCTGTAGGTGAGAATGCATTTTTTATAACCTGGTCTCGGCCTTCTCTATATGAAAACATGGTTGCAGCACCAAATTGGAACAAGGATGTGACAATCGAATATGGAAACAGACAAATGTGCCAACATATAGTGCGCAATTAAAACTCAGTGCAGCAGATGTGAATTACACCTTAAAGTAGGACATCCAGAACCTACTTAAAAAGATATCTAGAAACAACAACAAGGGGGTGTCTCACATACAGCGCTCAGTGTATAACCTTAAACAAAAAGATACCACCATTAATTTATTTCCTTTAAATGGAGATCTCAGATCTGCAGGCTTTTTGGTGAACCTGAAATGATACACACCCAAACTCACAGATTGTGTGAGAGGGTGAGATAGGAGAAAATATAGTGCAGATTATCCTTGATTTTTAAAAGGGTTTAATATACAATCCGCACTTACAACATAAAAACTTTTTAACAGCATGTAGTACAATCCACCAGGCAAAAACAGCTCACAGTCAGATGGAATAGGGTCTTACAACCAGGGGTCCAACGTCCAGTCCGGAACCAGAAAGAGGGATCCACCGATCAGCGCCTTTATACGACCTGTGTTCCGCCTTGGATGGGGATATGCACCGTCAAACACTCAACGCGTTTCGAAGTAATCTTCTTCAGGAGTGTAATTTTTTCTCTGTCTGGCAGGCATATTTATACCTCCAGACTGAATTGTGCCAGCTGAAACGAATGCGCTCCGTCTGTCAATACCGGATGTCCGGGTAGGAACAACCGGAACTGACGGATTTTGCGTGTCATATGCGTTGAAAGAAGATGGCCGTGCGTTTCAAAGGTCCGGTTTTTCGGACACATATATTTAAGAACAACACTATATCAATATAAGCTTGTCTCTATGGGCGCACAGCAATAGTAATGCTGGAACCATTTCATAGCCCAAATAAATGGAATATAAATGGATGGATGGAATAATAGCGATGGGCAATGGCCGTGCGTTCCAAACAGATAAACTTTGGAACGCAATGCGGAAGTAATCGCATATTATACTATTTATTACAGGCCATCTTCCAAGAACACAAAATCCATTACATAAACATAAAATCCCATTATATCACAGATTTGGCTAGTATAAACCAGATAAATACAATTTAATGAGTTTACATATAAAAATTGTAAAAAATATAAAAAAAAAATATATATATATATTTTATTAGTATATACAAATATATAAAAAATCTGGTACAGTGACTAACCTTCCTCCTGATATGTACATTAAAATATAAAAAACAATTTAATACATAATTAAAAAAATATATTTGATTGGCACATAGAACAAAATAGGTCACTTTTTCCAGGATGATCTATAATAAATAAAAAGATAGGTAAACATCTTGAATATTCACTGAGAACAATAAATAGCCCAAAACAGGGATAGAAGTGGGTGTGCAGAAAGATTTAAGTGAGGAAAGGTTTCAACTCGAATTCACCATTGAGTCCTTGTGGAACCAAGGTTCTCAATCGGTGAATCCACCTCATTTCTGTCTGCGAAAGCTTCAACTCCACTCCTCCAGAACGCCAGTTATTTGTAACCTGTTCTATTCCCCAGAAATTTTTTATCCTACATGGGTTAGATTCATGATGTTCTTTAAAATGGGCAGATACAGTATGTACCAGTAGGCCTTTTTTAATGTTGTATGTATGTTCCGCGAGGCGGACCTTCAGTTGTCTTGAGGTTTTCCCGACATAAGAAAGGCCGCACTCGCATTGTAGAACATAAATTACATTTTTAGAGTGGCAAGTAATGAATTGCTTGATTTGGTAGTTCTTTCCTTTATTCTCAAATTCTACACCTTGTATTTATGTTTTACCCAAGATCCACAAGGATCCACTTAACCCCCCGGGACGCCCGATTATTTCGGGCTGCAATAGTATTACGAGTAATTTATCAGCAATGGTAGACTATTTCTTGCAGCCCTTAGTTCGTCAAACTAGGGCTTATTTAAAAGACACGGGAGACATTTTAAGAAAAATTTCTGAAATTACATGGCAAAAAAATAGCTTTTTATGTACCGCAGATGTCAGTACTTTGTACACAGTGATTACTAAAGAAAATGGCCTTCAAGCTGTGTCCTATTTTTTAAATAAGAGTGATCTGAGTGAACAGGTAAAACAGTTTATTCTTATTAGTATTTCATTTATTCTTACAAATAATTTCTTTTTTCACGAGGGGGATTATTATTTACAGTGTGTCGGAACTGCAATGGGCACCAGGTTCGCCCCCAGCTATGCCAACCTCTTCATGGCGTATTGGGAGGAACACAAGATCTGGAATGAGGGGCGGCTGGTGGCGGGCCTGGTGTCCTGGCATAGATTCATTGACGACATTTTCTTTATTTGGTATGGGACTGAGTCAGATTTAAATTTATTCACAATTGATTTGAATATTAATTTATATTCTATAAAACTCACTTTTTGTTTAAGTCAAATGTCCATCTCTTTTTTGGATCTTATAATATATGTTCACAATGATATGCTAAAGACCAAAACTTACCGTAAAAAAACAGACTCGAACAGCTTCATTGATGTATCCAGTGAACATCACCGTAATTGGCTGAGTGCCATCCCATTTGGTCAGTTTTCGCGTATAAAACGAAACTGTACAGATGTGGAAGTATGTAACATTCAACTTGATGAGCTAACCGATCGCTTAGAGGTTAAAGGTTATTCCAAGGACTCTTTAGAAAAATCAAGGAAGAGAATCAATGAGGTGGAAAGAGCTGATCTTTTAAAAATTAATACAGCTGAAAAAACAACAGATGATGGCTGGAAATGGGCGTTTATTAGCCAATATAATTCAAAGCATAAAGATATAGAGAACGTCTTTAGGCTTAATTGGAAACTCCTAACACAAGACCCAATTCTAGGCAATTTATTACCTGCAGAGCCTAGATTCATTTATAGGCGTGCACCATCTTACGTAATCATCTGGTGAGGAGCTCCTCCGAATTGTCAACTCGGAAGAGTGTAAGAACAATTGGTTTTCACCGATGTGGCATGTGCACTATGTGTAAAACTGTAAAATCATCTGTTAGGAAATTTACTGAATTTGAGAATAAAGGAAAGAACTACCAAATTAAGCAATTCATTACTTGCCACTCTAAAAATGTAATTTATGTTCTACAATGCGAGTGCGGCCTTTCTTATGTCGGGAAAACCTCAAGACAACTGAAGGTCCGCCTCGCGGAACATACATACAACATTAAAAAAGGCCTACTGGTACATACTGTATCTGCCCATTTTAAAGAACATCATGAATCTAACCCATGTAGGATAAAAAATTTCTGGGGAATAGAACAGGTTACAAATAACTGGCGTTCTGGAGGAGTGGAGTTGAAGCTTTCGCAGACAGAAATGAGGTGGATTCACCGAATAGAACCTTGGTTCCACAAGGACTTAATGGTGAATTCGAGTTGAAACCTTTCCTCACTTAAATCTTTCTGCACACCCACTTCTATCCCTGTTTTGGGCTATTTATTGTTCTCAGTGAATATTCAAGATGTTTACCTATCTTTTTATTTATTATAGATCATCCTGGAAAAAGTGACCTATTTTGTTCTATGTGCCAATCAAATATATTTTTTTATTTATGTATTAAATTGTTTTTTATATTTTAATGTACATATCAGGAGGAAGGTTAGTCACTGTACCAGATTTTTTATATATTTGTATATACTAATAAAATATATATATATATTTTTTTTTTTATATTTTTTACAATTTTTATATGTAAACTCATTAAATTGTATTTATCTGGTTTATACTAGCCAAATCTGTGATATAATGGGATTTTATGTTTATGTAATGGATTTTGTGTTCTTGGAAGATGGCCTGTAATAAATAGTATAATATGCGATTACTTCCGCATTGCGTTCCAAAGTTTATCTGTTTGGAACGCACGGCCATTGCCCATCGCTATTATTCCATCCATCCATTTATATTCCATTTATTTGGGCTATGAAATGGTTCCAGCATTACTATTGCTGTGCGCCCATAGAGACAAGCTTATATTGATATAGTGTTGTTCTTAAATATATGTGTCCGAAAAACCGGACCTTTGAAACGCATGGCCATCTTCTTTCAACGCATATGACACGCAAAATCCGTCAGTTCCGGTTGTTCCTACCCGGACATCCGGTATTGACAGACGGAGCGCATTCGTTTCAGCTGGCACAATTCAGTCTGGAGGTATAAATATGCCTGCCAGACAGAGAAAAAATTACACTCCTGAAGAAGATTACTTCGAAACGCGTTGAGTGTTTGACGGTGCAAATCCCCATCCAAGGCGAAACACAGGTCGTATAAAGGCGCTGATCGGTGGATCCCTCTTTCTGGTTCCGGACTGGACGTTGGACCCCTGGTTGTAAGACCCTATTCCATCTGACTGTGAGCTGTTTTTGCCTGGTGGATTGTACTACATGCTGTTAAAAAGTTTTTATGTTGTAAGTGCGGATTGTATATTAAACCCTTTTAAAAATCAAGGATAATCTGCACTATATTTTCTCCTATCTCACCCTCTCACACAATCTGTGAGTTTGGGTGTGTATAATTTCAGGTTCACCAAAAAGCCTGCAGATCTGAGATCTCCATTTAAAGGAAATAAATTAATGGTGGTATCTTTTTGTTTAAGGTTATACACTGAGCGCTGTATGTGAGACACCCCCTTGTTGTTGTTTATAGTTGAAGAGTTATCAAATATATATCTAAAAGTATATATATATATATATATATATATATATACTGTACAGGGGCTTGGCACTCCCAGTGACTTCAAGTAACTTGCGTACGGTGCCTTCACAAGGAAGTAATATAATGCAAGAAGGTGCGGCACTCGCACGGCGAAAACAGCAATCAAATAATCACTCGGTAAACAAGTTTGCTGGTCAACGTTTCAAATGTATTCCTGATGACAAATGGAATACATTTAAAACGTTGACCAGCAAACTTGTTTACCGAGTGATTATTTGTTTGCTGTTTTCGCCGTGCGAGTTCCGCACCTTCTTGCATTATATATATATATATATATATATATATATCCAAAAACCAGTTTATCCTTTAAGCGCTGATGTCTGCAGGAGAATGTCCAGGATATATATAAAATCAGGCCGTGCTGCACTCCTATTAGGGCCCTTCCAACTCAGCCCAATCTGTAAAATGCATAGAAAGAAAAAAGGAGGCGCACCATAGTGTAGTATTTAAAGTTTAAAAGTAGAAACTTTACTGAAGCGATTAAAAACTCACACAAGTACAGGTGTTATAAGATATATAACACATATATTACTCTCAAACAATTTCGCGCTGCACTCTCAGCCTGGATCCCGGACCAGCCGCGTCACTGCGTTGCCGCGTCACGACCTCCGTCCTCCAGCTCCGCCCATATATATATATATATATATATATATATATATATATATATATAAAAGAGTTCAAGATGAGAGCATCTCCAAGCACCCGCTGTTGCATTGCAGTGATCGGATCCTAGGTCGTTACTCGTTTACATTGCACAGCAAGCAGGGTTGAACCCGTGTTCTACCGTGATCGATTCTCGGGTTGAAATTCCGGGTCTTGCAACCGAGTTCATTTAAAATCAGAGCGTTTACACCACCTGCAAACCCTGTGCAAAAACTCAGGTCATTTAGGCTGGTGTAAAAGGGGAATTATATTACAGAAAGATATGTTACTTGTTTCTATGGCCTTATGGGGCCCAAAGATGGCCATACATCTACAGATCAATTGTCAGATTGGGCTGATTGGAACAAAAACCTGGAATTATCTGAATGACAGCTTTTGGCAGTTTTTCAGCATTTCAAAGCAAATGGTCAACTGTCATTTGCTCTCATCCATTACCAGGATTTTTCTCCAACCAGCCCAATCTGACAATCGATCTGTAGATGTATGGCCATCTTTACATTGTAATAAAAAGGATAAATACAATACATGTAAAATGCATACTGTAAAACAGTAATGTACTGTACTGCATTATACACATTATATCAGCGTACGTTATTAAAACAAAAACACTTATCACAGGCAATGAATGGAGACAGAAGAATGATTAATAGCCTTTTATTGAAGAATGTTGCTTTGTAAATAGACACAAATGATCCTATTCAAGCAATATATTATCTTGGATCACAATGCAGTCGTTCAGCAACTCATTCTGATTACCTTGTTCCATAGAGCAATGCTATAGTGCAGCGGTTTTCAGCTTCAACTCTGAAGTTACAAGAGATCATGGGTGAGATTTAATAGGATGAGAGATTCCGAAAGTGAGAGATTTGGTAAGAAATCTCCAGTTTTTTTAAAGCGGCAATCATTTACACTGCTAAACCAGTTTTATTTTGCAGTGTAAATGATTGCCGCTTTAAAAAAACTGGAGATTTCTCACCAAATCTCTCACTTTCTGAAACTCTCATCCTATTAAATCTCACCCCATGTTTTTAGGATTTCTGTCTTTGGGAGCAGGTGGGATCATTACTGACCCGGTGCAATAGAATCACCTGTGCATGATTAAAGAAATCCACAAAACATGACTAGTACTAGAGGACTGGAGCTGAGAACCCTCGCTATAGTGTACATATTTAATTATTTGTTTTATGAATTGACTATGTAATTAATTACATTTTTCACTGGCTTGTTATAAACATTGCAAATGGCTTTTCAGACGTACAGTTTATTTTCAAATAAATGTTGTAAAGGGTTGAAAATCACAGCACAATGTGGCATCACATGCCTACATTTGCACAACTAGTTTTTTGAGGAAACACACAAATTTGATGCCCAATGGCAACTATGTATTGTTAAACACATTGAAAATTAAGTAAATGGCTAATATAGTGCTTATAAAGCATTTGGGGGCAGATTTAGTAAGCCCATTGAAGAGATGTGTCTGGTACTTTATCACCGGCCAGTCAGCTCCCAATTGCCATTTTTTAAAACCCAGCCTGTAACTTGACAGTTGGGGGCTGATTTGCCGGTAATAAAGTGCCAGCCCGTTTATCACTTCACCGAGCTTAATAAATCTGCCCCTTTATGAGACAATGAACTGACTGGACATAAATAAGCATAAATATTAAAGACAAAACACACCCTCATGTCACTATATTATTTAAGATACAGTACGTGTACCGTGTTTGGGTTCTGTAATTGTATCTTTTACCTGTCTGTACTCTAATAATATTACACTACATTCAAATATATTTTGATCCCTCCCACACCAAACTAACTATCATCAATGCCCAATATCCTGCCTTTCTTTATGAAGTACAAGATTGATAGGACCCAGTGGGGTAAATGTATGAAGCAGTGATAAGGGAGGAGAAGTGATAAAGCGCCTGGTACTTTATGACCGGCCAATCAGCTCCTGATTGTCCCTTTTCAAACCCAACCTGTAACTTAACAGTCAGGAGTTAATTGGCTGGTGATAAAGTACCAGGCACTTTATCACTTCTCCTCCCTTATTACTGCTTCATACATCTGGCCCAGAGTATGTCATCTCCCCTCAATTATCTTCTCTCGCTCATGGTGATTGAACTTTTTGGGGGCTGCACCCAAATCTTAACTCTTTAGACAAGATTAACATATACTTAAACCACCCATGGAACCTCACTGAAATGTTCTTCCCAATTACCTCCCTTCTACACAGTTCACACAAAATTTACATGTGTTCTATTTCAAAGACTAAACAGTCTGTTCCGGGGTACTCTTACCCAGTCTTGATTTATAACTGCCTTAACCAAATAATCATATTTTTTTTCAACAACGTATTTGCTATCAATATTTACTTTGTATATTTCCTTTGTATTATTATTTATATCTTCATTTCTGTATGGACATATAAATAGTGAGAACAAAACTGTGAGCCTTGTTTGGAGGGTTGTCAGTCCTAAAAGTGGTTATCTCCAGCAAGTGGAGCTTCAACTAACCCAGGGCAGTCTTGCTGGGCCCCAGGTACCTTTTAGGGGCCATGGTCTAATAATGGTATGTGGCGTGACCATGTGCAATTAGCAGGGCCGGTGCAAGGCACCGGTGCGCCCCAGGCGAGTCGGGGTGGGGGCGCCCCAGTGCCGGGGGCGGGGGGGGTACCTGTCCTGCTGCGCTGTGTATTTAAAGCTGGCGGCGGTGGCAGAGAGGGGTCCCTGCAGTCAACGAGCGCTATCCGCCGGGCTATGCGGAAGCGCTTCTGTTGTGAAAACACTGGCCGCACGGCGCACGCTGATTGGCTGAATCTCAGCCAATCAGCGTGCGGACAGTGTTTTCCCAACAGAAGCGCCTCCGCATAGCCCGGCGGATAGCGCACGTTATTTCTTATTGACTGCAGTGCAGGGACCCCTCGCTGCCTCCGCCACCAGCTTTAAATACACAGCGCCGCAGGACAGGTACCCCCGCGGCACGGGGGGCAAAATGCCGCCCTCCAGTGGCCGGCGCCCTAGGCAAATGCCTAGATTTGCCTAGTGGTGGCGCCGGCCCTGGCAATTAGAATGAAATACAGAAAAAATAGTAATTTAGCACTTTCTTGGCCACACTACACCCAGAGCACAACATCATGCGCCGAGTTGAGAAGAGTTGCTTCAGCTGGCAGGTAATGGGAGCCACGTTGGGCACCTCGGTCAGTCCTGAGCCTGGGTAATTAGTACCCCCTCCCCCGATCTCTAGGCAAAACTGAACTAGCTAAGTACATTTCTGTCATAATCCTGTATTACTTTTCTTGATATTTCTTTTCTATGACAGTTTTATTTGATTACATAATGCTTATTCTCAAAAAGGATTTTGAATTAGATGAAATCATATTGTCAGACTGGAATTTAGCCAGACCAGTAGACTAGCGAGGGAAAACACAACACTTGTACTTAGCAGGAAGACTCCCCAGTCCACTTCCCGTTGGTTTCACATTTATCTGGTCCTTGTCAACCACTGGTTTAAAGTTGAAATTTTGAAGCAGAGATGTGAAGAAAAGGAACAGCTCCATCCGGGCGAGGCTCTCCCCTATACATATCCGCTTCCCTGCTCAGAGAGAAATAATTAGACATGTGTATAGTGAAACTTGCTTTAGGACATCTGGGGATACTGTATATCTACTAAATGTAAATTTTCAACAATTTCTATTTATATATGTATACAGTGCATCCAGAAAGTGTTCACTTTTGCTTCACTTTTTCCACATTTTGTTATACAGCCTTATTCCAAAATGTAATAAATTATTTTTTTCCCTCAAAATTCTACACACAATACCCCATAATGACAATGTGAAAAAAGTTTTTGGGCGATTTTTTGCTAATTTATTCAAAATAAAAAATGAAGAAATCACATGTACGTAGGTATTCACAGCCTTTGCTCAATGCTTTGTTGATGGACTTTTGGCAGCAATTACTGCCTCAAGTCTTTTTTGAATATAATCCTACAAGCTTGGCAGACCTTTCTTTGGGTAGTTTCACCCATACCTCTTTGCAGCACCTCTCAAGCTCCATCAGGTTGGATGGGAATCATGGTGCACAGCCTTTTTTAGATCTCTCCAGAGATGTTCAATCGGATTTAAGGCTGGGCTCTGACTGGGCCACTCAAGGATATTCACAGAGTTCTCCTGAAGCCACTCCTTTGATATCTTGGCTTTTGTGCATACTGTAGGGACGTTGTCCTGCTGAAAGATGAACCGTCGCCCAAGCCTGAGGTCAAGAGTGCTCTAGAGCAGGTTTTCATCCAGGGTGTCTCTGTACATTGCTGCATTCATCTTTCCCTCTATCCTGACTAGTCTCCCAGTTGTTGCCGCTAAAAAACATGCCCACACCATGGTGCTGACATCACAGTGCTTCACTGTAGGGATGGTATTGGCCTGGTGATGAGCGGTGCCTGGTTTCTTCCAAATATTACGCCTGACATTCTAGACTAAGAGTTCAATTTTTGTCTCTTCAGACCAGAGAATTTGGTTTCTCATGGTCTGAGAGTCCTTCAGGTGCATTTTGGAAAATGTCAGGCGCGCTGCTATGTGCTTTTCCATACAGGCCTGTTGGGTGGATTGCTGCAGAGATGGATATCGTTCTGGAAGGTTCTCACCTCTATACAGAGGAATGCTGTAGCTCGGACAGTGTGACTATCTGGTTCTAGGTCACCTTCCTGACTAGGGCCCTTCTCTTTGATAGCTCACTTTAGACAGCCAGCCAGCTCTAGGAACAGTCCTTGTGGTTCCAAACTTCTTCCATTTATGAATGATGAAGGTCACTATGCCCATTGGGATCTTCAAAGCAACAGATATTTTTCTGTACCCTTCCCCAGATTTGTGCCTCGGGACAATCCTGTCTCGGAGGTCTACAGTCAATTAATGTGTAATGTAATGTAATATGCAAAAAGCAAAGTACCGTATTGTAAAATGAAAAGCTGAATACGAAATAATAGGAATATTGTGCAAGAAGACGACAGACAGGTCTGCTACGAGTGGCCGGCAATGTGTATCATTACGCTGTATCTGCAAATTTATATTGATTCCTTTGTAACTAAAAAACTATCACAAAGTATCTAGGGGCCAATTTAGACTCACTAGTAGTGGGACGAATTCGGCCCTTTCCCTGGTGTTTGGGGTTTGCGCATGCACGGTTATGTGAATGTGCAAACCCCAGGAGTGAAGGGCTTCATACTAGCCAGAAGGGGCGGGCAGGGGAACACCTAGTGTTTTATAGGCATCCCCATAAAAACACTGGGGATAAATGTAATAGAGTGTGAGAATCAGAAAGTGAGAGTTTTTGGGAGAGTGTTCCCATTTTTTTAAAGCGGCAATCAATTACATGGCCAAATCAAACTCGTTTTGCAGTGTAAATGATTGTTGCTTTAAATAGATAGGAAAACTCGGTACTTATGTAGTATCTGGGCTGCCGATTTTTTGATTGTATGCCTTAAGTTAAGGCATACAATCAGATGCGATGCGATACGATATCGCATCGCATACGATGCGATGCGATGCGATGACCCGATTTTTCCATAGGATTCAATGTTAAAATGGACTGAGTCCATTTTAACATGGAATTCAATGGTAAAAAGGGGTCCTTTTCATACCCCTACTATCCAAGTGGGCATGGAGTTGGATATAAACCTGTGGCGAGCGTAGCGAGCCACCGAGCCCGAAGCGTGGCGAGCGAAGCGAGCCCCGCGAGGGGACGGTATTCTGTGTCCCCTCGCGGGGCTCGCTACGCTCGCCACGCTTCGGGCTCGGTGGCTCGCTACGCTCGCCACAGGTTTATATCCAACTCCATGCCCACTTGGATAGTAGGGGTATGAAAAGGACCCCTTTTCCCATTGAATTCCATGTTAAAATGGACTCAGTCCATTTTAACATTGAATCCTATGGAAAAATCGGGTCCATCGCATCGCATCGCATGCGATATGGTCGGGTGCGATGCGATGCGATGGACCCGATTTCAAAATCGGCAGCCCAGTTACTACATAAGTACCGAAAACTCGGGTTGGGATCATTTGGTCTATTGCATTATGGTCGAAAGTCATTAGGTCGAATCCATTAGGTCGACATGCTAAAAGGTCGACATGACTCTAGGTCGACATGGGAAAAGGTCGACATGATTCTAGGTCGAAAGGTCATTAGTTCGACAGGTCATTAGTTCGACAAGGTCATTAGTTCGACATTGTCTATGTCGACATTCACAAGGTCGACATGGGGTTTTTCACTGTTTTTTTACCTGAATGTCAACACAGTCGACATGGACACAGTTTAAAGTGCACTGCATCCCCTCGCATCGCTCGCTGCGCTCGCTATGCGTCGGGCACGGTGCCTCGCTACGCTCGGCACACTATTTTATTCTCCCACCACGCCCTAGTGGATGGTAGGGCATGAAATACCGCCTGTCGGCACATGTTGGCTCAAAAAACAGTGAAAAACTCCATGTCGACCTTGTGAATGTCGACATAGACAATGTCGAACTAATGACCTTGTCGAACTAATGACCTGTCGAACTAATGACCTTTCGAACTAGAATCATGTCGACCTTTTCCCATGTCGACCTAGAGTCATGTCGACCTTTTAGCATGTCGACCTAATGGATTCGACCTAATGACTGTCGACCATAATGCAGTAGACCAAATGACCGCATCCCCGAAAACTCTCCCAAAATCTCTCACTTTCTGATTCTCACACCCCATTACATTTGGCTGTGGGCGTTTCTATGCCTGTGTGCAGTGGTGCAAGTAGAATTTTTTTCTCTGTGGTACTGATAGCCTCCACCAAAAAAATGGGTGTGGCCATGTGTCATGAGGGGCCGTGGTCACACAAAGCTAGAGGAGAGACTAAATGACAATAGTAGCATGGAATCAGGAGACAGGGAATGAGAAACAGGGAATGACTGGGGGTGGGTTGGCTCTTGCTTGGGGGAGAGCCGGGCAGCTTATGCTTACAATAGTGGAGCCTGCTCTTCATGCTGTCGGCGCTGCTGATGCCTGTCAGTGGGACAGGCTAAATCAGCAGTAGCCGGTAGCTGCATACAGCACCGATCATAACGCTGGGTGGGCAGGCTGCGGATGCATTATATTTAGACTTAAAATAAAACTAGAATTGACAGTGGGTCAGGGGGTAAGTGGTACTGCGTACCTGCAACATATTTCTTACAGGTACTCCGTACCACGCTGTACCCCCTTACTTGCAACACTGCCTGTGTGGGGCAGCAGCGGATGTCATATTTTGTCAGCGCCCGCCCACAATTCAGCAATCTGCGGCCATCTGAAAAGTAGGCAACCATCAAATGTTTTCTCCTCCGTTCAGGCACATGCGAGGGGATGTGTAAGCGCTCACATGCAAATGTGGGATTCCCGCAATGGGGGGGCAGCCATCCGGTTGGGCGGCGGAGGGGCGGCATTTACCTGTTTGCTAGGCTACAAACAAGCTTAGCGAACAATTCTGGATCCAGCCCCTGTGGATCGCACCATATTTCAACTAAGAATTACAATTGAAAAAAAAAAAAAAAAAGTAATGAAAAAGGTAACGCTATTCCTATAGAACAAAAGGAATGTTGTATGAGGACACATCTGTAGGAGACCATTGCATTTTAAAAGCATTCATTTCACAGGACACATTAAAATTTCGACCCTGATCCATATCCATCTCACCTGCAGCAAAGGGCATGTGGGCGTCATTCTTCTTAAAACGACCTTTGTCATCCAGGAAATTGTTTGGGTCAAACTTGTTTGGATCCGCATAATTATTGGGATCATAATGAACAGAGTGCAGCATCGGGGTGACGAGAGTGCCCTAGAGGAGATAGAACATTGTTTTATTGCATGTTAGAACATTATACAATAACAAGAATCACCAGAAACATACTTTTCATTTTATTATTTGTTATTGTATGTGCAGCCAATGGGCCAGCAGTAGGAAGGTGAATTAGTGTTTTGATCTGCTGCACCCTAATGGCTTAGGTTGTAGTAGAGATAAGCGGGTCGGTTTTACCCTGCACATCTCTAGTTTTAAGTATATGCATAAAATTGAATAATAGGTCATATACACGGTTTGATATAGTTTATTTTTCAATTCGATTTTGCTTATATAAGCAAAATCAAATCAAAATCAAACGCATTTGATGTCGATTCGAACCTGATGAGCGGCCCCACGGGCATCGAATTTGAATATAATTATAGGCTGTGCAGGCAAGACTATAGTACAGATCTTTACTATGTAGTCTAAATCGAATGTGTACACGGCGCCATGCATTATCGGGATCGAATCCAGATTGAATAGAAAGTACATTGTACCATGTGTACACTGCTTTAGGTGCTAATTAAGCCACTTGTGACCAAGCATGGATATACTATAAACCTGGACTGTTGACCACGTTTGGGAGCCTCAGTTATAGGTATATCTGTTCAAAATGGATGGTTGAAACGAAAAGTAGTAGTAGTAGTAGTACGTTTATTTATAAGGCGCCGCAAAGTGTCCGCAGCGCCGTACATAGCAAACAAAAAACAAATTACAAGGTAACGTACAGGGTGTGTTGAAAAATACAGTATGAATAGGGGTATAGCTGGTAGAACTAAAATCAGCATCAGTTCAGAAGTAGGTGTCAAAATTGTCGAGGAGACTGAAGATGAAGTCGAGGAAATCTGATGTCTGGCAGCCAATAACAATCAACCATTTGCTCCAATTAAATGCTGTAGTTTTCGACAGCATTGAAGGAGGAACTGGACAAAAACAGATCTTACTTTAAAATTAGTCAGATCTATTAAGTCAAAAACGGCCATAGATTATTGAATTCACAGCCGGATCTTGACAATCCACGACCATTTTTGCCGACTCGCCCCCTTTTAGCCAGTTGGCAGGTGGAACATTGAATTACGATTGTGGATAAAGGGTCAAACCAGGCGAAAACAGGGCAGGATTCCGGCTGTCAGAACATACTGACAGTTGGAATCCATAATTCAATACCCCCTACCTAAGACTGACCATGTAATCACCTCCCAGAAATACCACTGTGAGAAGAGACAGAGCTGGCTAGGACAGAAGTTAGAACAGAACCCTATGGCAGTAGACTGCTTGTAAAGGTGATACTGCCTGGGTAACCAGAGGCAAGTGCTTCCACTGCCTCTGTCATGTTTGAGAGGGTGCCAAGCTGCCCCATTGCATCCCATGCTGATATGATTCTGGCTTCTGTGTGAATAGTAAACCCCCTATAATCTGGCCCTGGTTTCTGTAATTTTGATGAGCTTTTAACTAGTATGAAATAATGGATAAAGACCAAAGGGGGCATTTCAATTGTTAATACCATTGAGTAGTGCACTAAGGGGTAAATTTATTCAGATGGAAGTTCTACTGAAGATAGGATTGTCGCTATGGTCACCCAATCAGATTCTATTATCTTCTAGAAGATAAGAAAAACAGTCTGATTGCTTCTATGGGCAACATCCAATCTTCAGTAGAACTCCTATCTCAGTAAATTTACCCCTTATGCTGCCCATACATATGTGCGATCGGATTCGATGCAACATCGCAGTGCAATGTCTATCGAACCCGCCGCATCTTGTGGTGCTAAAGTGCCCCCTTTGCAGCACCCAATGTCGCATGCCATCTTGAGATGGCACACCGGGTGCTGGAAGAGGGCGGGCAGAGGGCTGCGTTATGTAGAGCAAGAAGCACTAGCGCTGCGGTGGGGGTCAGACAGTGGTGGCGGCAGAATTGTTTAAACACTGGGCAGCCCTCTGATTGGCTGAGATAGCTCAGCCAATCAGAGGGCTGCCCAGTGTTTTAAACACTTCTGCCGTCACCACTGACAGACCCCCGCCACCCTTTCCAAATATATATTTAAGTTGCACAGATAGGGCCTACTGACCTTTGGAATGGAGTATCCTCTGAAAACTGTATCCTTTGCTGTTTGATGAGGAAGACCAACAGGTATCACATCACAAAACCTCATGATCTCATGGATAGCGGCTTCAGTATATGGCATCTTAGTCCTGTCCACTATGGAAGGGGTTCGATGTCTTCCCACAACTCGATCAATTTCCTCCTGCATTCTCGCTGTAGCAAGGAGAAGAGATTTCAATGAGACATGAATGAATAAAATCTGACATCTACTGCAAAGCGCATGTGCTAACTTTTATGTTTCACTAATTTTGCTGAAATAAACTAAACATTTATAAAAATAAAAGGTTTGACTGAAATATTGACTTGCAATCAAAACCGAACGCTAAGGGATACATTAAGATGTGAGTTCTATTGAAGATGGAATGTTGCCCATAGCAACCAATGAGATTCTACTTCTTATTAATTTAGCACCTTCTAAAACAGTGGTGTCAAGCTCACGGCCCTCCAGCTGTTGTGGAACTACACATCCCAGCATGCCCTGCCACAGATTTTATATAATGGATTGCTAAAACTGTGGCAGGGCATGCTGGGACGTGTAGTTTCACAACAGCTGGAGGGCTATGAGTTTGACACCACTGTTCTAAAAGATTATAGATAGAATCTAGTTTATATGGGCAACATCCTTTCTTCAATAGAACTCCCATTTAGTACATTTACCCCAAGAAATCATCCAAAATCAACTGAAAATCAAAAAACAAGAACTGACGACCAATAAAATGACAAGAGTTCTAGTACGCATCTAATAACTTCTAATACACAATGTATTGCCTAAAGCTAGATGAAGGGGTATTCAGTATGGGACTCTGGATGTCCCGACAGTAAGAATCCCAGGACGTTTTCGTCCAGCTCGACTGTAACTCAACATCCAAAATTCAATGTTCCGGCTGTCGGCGAAAATGGACACGGAATGCCGAAAAATGGCCGTAAATTCTACAATATGCGGCAGTATTGAATAGGCGGCGGCCACTATTTCCCCTGTCGGAAATAGTGTCCAACATTGAATTACTGTGGAACTATGCACTGAGATATGCACCCTGCAAGTTTTCATCATGAATTCCTCTATTTTTATTGGAAGCTAAAGGGCATCTTTGTTACCAAGGTGTATTGTGATCTGTGCTGTATATTTTCAGGTTTGCATGTGTTCTTGCCAGTGTGAGTGTGGGTGTGTGTGTGTGTACACTTGCGGCTTGGCCAACATACAGTATGTTCACGTTTTGTGCATCTTGATTGCCAATTATTTGAAGTTGGGCTGGGCCCTGCAACATCCGTCCTGTCCCTTGATCCATCACAAAGGATGGCCCCTAGTTTAATGACTTACAGAGGCTCAGTAACAAGGCTCAGACCAGTATTAATACCACTAATACTGGCCCAGAGCTCTATTATGGTGCCTGTGAGCACAGAATAGCTGCCTACGCTCCTGCATTCTGCCGGAGACTCCCTGACATAGCAGCAATCTCCCTTTCTCCCTCATTAGTCTAGCAATCTCCCTCATTTCACCTAGCCCACATTACACTGTTATATCATAGTTACCTCCCCTCCTGCATTCTGCAGGAGACTCCCTGAAATAACAGCAATCTCCCTCTCTCCCTCATTAGTCTAGTAATCTCCCTCATTTCACCTAGCCCACATTACACTGTTACATTTTTGGGGGAAAAGGAATGAGAGATAGATACATTTACAATGAATCATCAGCGCCATTTCCCAGCACTTTACCAAGTATAGTATCTCTTACTAACTGCTTTGGGGCTCATCTACAGTTGGATATAAGTCATTTAAAAAGATTCCTCTCAGATGTAGCAGTACACACCCACGCTTCTAGGTGCCACGTTCACAATCTCTTTCCCCAATCTCTCCATATATAAAACTAGATATGCCCTTTGGGAGGAGCATGGCATGCCACTTCAATGGGGCGCTTTGCAAAATTCTTTTACCAACTATAATCTCCCTGAAACTAGTTTTCAAAAGTAGGCAAGTAAATAGCACAGTCTCTGGCTAACCCAGAATGAGCATGAGCAGTTACACACTCTCCCTGTGGGCCAGATGTACCGTACTAAGCTTGAAAAGTGATAAATTGCCAGCCAATCTGCCCCTAACGGCCATGCCAAAGGCTGTGTTTGAAAAGTGACAGTTAGCATCTGATGGTTGGTCGCTTATCACTCTCCATTTTATCACTTTTCAAGGCTTAGTACATCTGGCCCAGAGTGTCTGCTTTCCGACACTACCCCAGGAGCTATCAAAATATGTTTCTCATATTACTGGGATCTCTACCAATATACTGTAATGTGCGGGTTATCTCTGTTGGTATAGTGTGATCCACAAATCTATATGAAATAGCATGATGAATGTCCTTATTAGGATCCATGTTGGTGTAAGATAATGGCCATCATTGCTGCTATATTGCAAGTGGTGTATTGTGATGTTCTCCCCGGGCAGTCTAATGTGATTGGCACCTTAACTGCTATTTAACTTTGAGTGCCAAGTGAATTTGACAAAAAGGTGTAAAAATTGCCAAGCAAACATTTTTATTCAATATATAACCTGTAATGTTTACCTTTCTATAGGAAATATAATCTTATTTACACAACAATTTTTATTTGAATTTATATAACAAATGTGAGCGACGTTGGCATTTTTAGCGGACATCTGTAACATCTCTCATAGAAATGTTGGCACTCAAAGAGTTAATCACAGCAGTTGGCCTGATATATAATATATTATGGTTTTTATTTCCTTGTCTGAGGCCAGTGTTGCTTTTTTTTCCTTATTGGGGGCTAATGTGAGGGTTTTTTCAGTAGGGGTATCACATATTTTATTTTTTTCCTGTGAGGGGCAATGTGTACCTGTCAGTGGCCAATACATTTTCTTTCCTATCTGGAGCCAATGTCTTTTATTCTTTTCTCTGTTAAGGCCAATATGTTTTATAGTTTGTTGTAATATAAGGTAGCCTGCCCACTCCTACCTACCACGAAAAAAAATCCTATAGTATATTTAAAAAAGGGGGCCCAGACCATTATTTTGCTAGTCAGGTCGCATCAGGTCTAAATCCTGCCCTGCGGACTGTTTGTCAGCATGGTCCCTGGGAAATAAGCCCAGTCAGAGTAATAAGCCAGCCACCCTTGAGGATGATTGGTTTGTTACCAATTGGTGGAACTAAAAATGCTAATAATATACCCAGCATTTTGTACATGTGAGATTACCTGCCACCTCCGGGTGCTTCATAAGGACCAAGGTGCCATATCTGAGAGTTGTGCTGGTTGTCTCTGTACCCCCGAAGGCAATATTTTGAATGGTTCTCCTCAGACTTTCGAGGTAAAATGCAGAATCTGGGTCATCAACTTCCTGAACACATGACAGCATTATATCATTATAGGAACAGATGCAATCTTACAAGTAGGTGTCACGAAAGCAGAAATAATTCAAGTGCACTATTAGTGGAGTAGAAATTAGTTTTCTCTGTAGATATGGATATTAAATAAGATATATCTTCAAACAATATCACTCGGACTTGTCACATAGGGCAGTGGTTCCCCAGATCCTAAAGAGTTTTCCAGATCACCTGTAAACCTTTACATTCTGTCAGTTGGTAATACACATCTGCTAAGATAGGCTCTTTGGAAAACTTGAACTCTCAGGGGTGAGGACTGTGCTGGAGAAGCACTAGATTACATATCTTCATACGTCTTAGCTGCAGTCACACCAAATAGCCTGTCTTTGCACACCAGAACCCTCAAGTCTGTACTAGCTTCAGTAATCTCTTTTGGTGGAAGTACCACCAATGTGACATGACTGGGATGCACCACGAGACTGTGTGGATTAATTTGTTAAGCAACATTGGTATATCTGTGCCATTGTGCTTTGTATGAAGACTTAGATGCACACAGATATACAAGTGCTTGTTGCATTGCGACTGAGATGCATTTTTGGCAAAAAAAAGTCATCCGATACAAGCAGAGTTGCACAAGACCTGCTAGCTCACTGCCACCAGACATCTCTCGCTGCACGGTGTATTGAGGCTAGATGTTTTAGGACATATCTATAGTCATTACAATGTGGGTTCATGGGAATGCCCATGAAACGCTGGGCATTCCCATATGCCAATGGACCACACCACTGCCTATCCACCCCCAGCCCTGTGGCCGCAAGGTTGGGTGTGTGCACCTGCTGAACATTCTGTTTGCCGTGGCCGCACGCAACAAGCGCATGCACATGTGCAGAAATGTGAAAAGATAAAACATTGGCCGTGTGCGAACGCACATGACCGTGCGACTGAACCTGAATAAGGTCCAACATGTAGCTGGGCACAATTTAAAGATGGTACACCTCATCAAGCTACAATAGTACAGTATACTGTAGAACTCCATTGGAACTAGAGGGAGTGTGCCATTTGAGGGATATACTGTAGATCCATACTACGGGTTACCCTATTTTTTAGGTCGAGTTTTTCACCGTATCATCTATGTTGCTAGTTATAACTATACCAGCTTAATATATATTAAGCCGACATGGTGTAGTCTCCTTATTGCTTGGTGTCAGTCTCTGGAGTGCCGGCCCGGTCTATATGGACCTGTGTGGAACTAATAATATATATATATATATATATATATATATTATTTTTATTGTTATATTTTTACTGTTGATTTATGATAAATAAATGTAATGTGCACAGTGCCATACTTTAAATCTAGACCCTTATATCTAAGCAGGTGTGAGACCATTCATACAGTAATTCTAGCATGAGACTATTATTACCTGCTTCATCTTGATGAGGAAGCAATCAATATAATCACGAGGATTGTTCGGGTCCAGTGTTTTCTCATGGCTCTTGATCATGTCATCTGCGATTTCATAAATATCGTCAAAGTTTTTCCTAATTGTCCTGTGTGGACCTGGAACATGTTTCATTATGCCTGGAAACATGTTGTATAACTGAATAGAAATAAAATACAATATTATTATTATTATTATTATTATTGTTCATTGACTTTAAAGGATTCTCCATCCACAGAAATAATTACATCATCGTCATTCATGTGGTATATAGCAGAATGCTGACTATATCTCATTACTATGCTATAATGTGCCAGCAGTGAAAGGGATATATTTAGAAGCAATTGGATGTATCTGAATAGAATAAGACGCCAGAGGTTTTTTAACCTTCATTAACCGGCAACATCTCTGTGAGAGAAATATCGGATAAAATACCAGCGTCACTCACATTTGTTAGGATGTGATTTTTAGTAAGGTTCTGAAATCGCACAAAATTGCATTTTTTTAAATCGGGAAGTTTTTTTAAAAATCGATTTTTTAATGGGTGAAAAGGTGTCAATTTCAGTCATGAAAATGTCCGAATTAGTTCAAATGTGCGATTTCTTAGGGCAGTATTCAATGTGAAATTTCGCAGTGTGCAGCGAATCCTGTTTAGGATTCGCTGCACACTCGCTGCGTTCCGAAGGGCTGGCTGCCACTCGCTCTCTCCGTATTCAATGTCGGAGGGGCGAGTTGCCCCTCGCGGCGAACCTTAACCCCTGCGGCAGGGAGCCGTGGAACGGTGGCAGGCAGGGAGATTGAAGTCTCCCTGCCTGCCACAGAACGTATGTGGGGGGGAGGTGGGCTCCCCGGGAGCCAGGCAGCACAAGCTGCCCCCCCCCCCCAGAGCCAGCAGGGGACCGGGTATATTCACTGCTCCCGATCATGCATATGTAATGATCGGGTGCAGTGAATATATTAATATCTAATGAGCGGCTCAGCTCCCGGCCTCCTGCTGGCTGCTCTGTGTAAAAAAAAAATATATTTTTTTTAAATTAAAATATATATTCATGAATAAAAATAGCATGCCCCTTCTCAGAATAAAATTCCTGATTTTTTTACACCAAAATTAAAACAAAAACCCTTTTATTTTAATAGTTCACATTCCACTTCTCCATAAAAAGATGGAGAATTGCTACATGGAGAGACACGGCGAAAATCACTTAGAAAGACGGCGAGAAGTGCACATTGAATAGGGTTGCTTTATGGCGAGAAAAGCACAAACTCGCCATAAAACACGGCAAATTTTTTACATTGAATACTGCCCTTAGACATGTTAATGTGTGTTTTTTGTAAATAAAAATGAAAAAAAAAAAGAACAGCGTGGGGTCCCCCTTCCTGAGCATAACCAGCCTCGTGCTCAAAGAACCTGGTTTTAGAAATTCAGGGGTCAAAAATCATAGGGGAACTTTGTTTCCACGGCACAAAGATAGATTTTTACCACAATTCGCATCCTATTAAGTTGGCAATCTTGGAAATACATGCAAATTTGCCCGTTTTTTGACTCAATAAAAGTTACATTTTAATATCCTGAAGTGCACGGTGCACCATGTAAACAACAGCTTTTGGGCCTTATTCTAGTTTACTCCTTCTGACAAAATCCTTCTTAGATGGACAAAACCATGTGCACTGCAGGGGGCAGATGTAACTTGTGCAGAGAGAATTAGATTTGGGTGGAGTTTTACTTCAAAGTGAGATCTATATTGCAGTGTAAAAATAAAGCAGCCAGAATTTTCCCTGCACAGAAACAAAATAACTCACCCAAATCTAATTTTCTCTGCACATTTTACATCTGCCCCCCTGCAGTGCACATGGTTTTGTCTATCTAAGAAGGATTTTGTCAGAAAGAGTGAACTAGAATAAGGCCCTTTGTCTCCCATGTTTTCTTTAGCACAGTGCACCACAGCAGAGAATGGCACCCCAGGTAGGGAATGGAAACTGCACAGGCTTTGAAAGGGGTAAGGTGCTATAATGAACACTAAATATACTGCATTTTGGGATATTTAAATAATCAAATCTGTATATACCCACCGTCCCCCATGTGCTGCTCATTACGTGGAAGTTATTATTGATGCTCTCAGTTATTGCCTTGAGCCTCTTGTCATTATAATCAAAGCGACTTCCGAAGATAATGGAGCAGATAACATTGGCAACTGATCGTGCAAAGAATCTGCCGGGGTTCACTGGAGACCCTACGGAAGAGTAAGCCGTGTAATTAAAATTTAGTTCATCAACCAATGTTACATATATACATTTCTAAACATTAACTGTATACAGTATCCAAACAGTAACTGTATAGAGTATCCAACAATCACTTTTTACAAAAGGGCAATCACTTACAAGGCATGGTTTTGCGTTGTAAGTGATTGCCCCTTTAAAAAAACGTTCCGCCGGCATTCCGAACAGCGGCTGAACAAGGGCGGCATTACATTCTTCTCTAGTGAGAGACTTTGGGGGAAATTTACTAAAATGGGCGTTGTACAGTAGGAGCCAATCTCATCTAACTTTCTTAGGCCATGGCTCAGGATGGCTAGCCATGGCTATACTATTGTTCTCAGCTGCAATACAATACATAGAACAATAGAGTAGGGGATTAGCAGAGTAATCCAATTACTCACTTAATCCTATTATAGAGATAGATGGCAGTGGCTCCATCTGTATTTCACATGGGATGTTGCTATGGGCAACCAACCAGAATCTACTTCTTATTTATTTAGTACCTTATAGAAGATAATGGAGAGTATCGGATTGGTTGCCCAAAGCAACATCCCATTTGAAATGCAACTGTTATCTTAGTAAATTTCCCCCTTTGTGGTTTAATATCCTTTTGCAGCCCAGGATAGGGAGAACATTACTGGTCCAACAAATACCAATTCCAAATCAGAGCACGGTTATCTATATTTACACAGGAATATTGAGATACATTACCTTGGTACATCATTAGTGTCTGTATACAAACATATTATTTTAATATACCCATTAAATAATATTTCACAGGAAATGTTAACTACTGCAAAAGGGATTTGCTCATGAAATCATATTATATTGAATGTTTAACTGTATATGCTATTTTATGGTTATTTTTAAATTGACTTTAATGGTTTTAATATATTCTGTGATCTAGTCTGTGCTGGTTCAGTATATTCATTCTATTTCTTGTTTATAGATCCGAGGCACCTAGCAAAAAAAATTAAAAATGTGATTGTTCAAAATGTAATAGGGTGCACATTTTCAACTCGCTCCCTAAACATGACCCCAAAAAAATCGCAAAATAAATACACCAGGTCCAGTCTGGGAAATTTGACAGAACCACAGAACCACAGAACCATGCACAGATCAGTGAGATATTAATTTAGACACTTTTTAAATAATGGGCTGGGTTATGTGCCTAAAGGTGGCCATACATGCTGCAATAGCAGCGTGCGATGCAATGTGCACTCCTGCGGGCATCGCACAGTACAAAAAGTATGTGCTGCACATACTTTTTGTACTGCTTTCCGATCGCATTGCACACACATTGCAAGCATGCCGTGCGATGCGATCTAGCCCATAACGTATGCGATTCATTTTTGCAACATTTTGCGGATACAGCACTGAGATGTGTATGTATATGCACCCGAGATCCTCCATAGGATCGCATGTTGTATACGCTCCCACAATCGGGCTGCAGCTTGTTGCAATCGCAATGTGAACGGGCGCAAAAAGTATGGTTTGCAGGAGGGCGCCAGACACCCTAGCACCGGCCCTGGTGTCGGCCTTCTGTCATTGTCAAACTAAGGTATGTCGACCATTATTAGGTGTCGACCTAGTCATTGTCAACCAATAGTGGTCGAACTTGTTGACCCGGGGACCGGATACCTAATGATGGGGGGGGGGGGGGGCACATCTGTATAATACCACTTTTACACCAGAATACCGGATAGGACCCGGGAAATCGAACACGGGATATTGCCAGGGCATGCCCTGCCTCAGACCCCATTTACACTGCACTTCAATCCAGGTTATTCCCGGGTAAGGCCCTTTCACACTGAAAACGGATCAGCCCTGTCTTTCCTTGCTGCTGTCATTAAGAAATGGATTTTTGGCTTGTTGATGAGGTCACAACAAATGGAACATGACACTCCTCAAGTTTTTTTGCTTTATTAAGCTGAAAATATGCATAAAATCATCATACATTGGAATCTTTATAGATGTAATGCATTCTCATAAAGAAAGATGAAGATGCGTATGAATACAAACTTGTAACACTCTGGGACACACTGTGTGACAGCCAGCATGTGTTGCTGCAGCTGAGGCTGTAAACTAACTGGGGAGAGTGCTTCCAGCACAGACTGTTGCTGTAGTGTAGGGCACAGTCTGCACACAGCGTGGTAACGCTGCTTCTGCTGCTGCTGCTGCTCCATGTGCGGGTCTCCGGCAGATGACACTATCTGCAAGAGCCGCAGAAGCACCAATCAGCTCTTTGCGCCCTTCTTCCTGTCAAATAACCCGGATAATGACCATTTACACCACCCTGAGCCCCGGATAAGCCCCGTGTCCGACCCTGAACATTTGCCGGGTCAGATTCCCGGGGAACAGTACCCGTGTTATTTTTTTTCAGCCCATTTACACCATGCCCTGCCCCTGACTGGAGAGGCAATATCCCGGGTCCAACCTCTGGTGTAAAAGGGGTATAAATAAAGTGAAGATCCGGTCAAAAATTATATGAAGAGTGATTACCCTTCGTATTCTCAAACTCTTTGAGGAGGAAATGTGCCTCCTCCAGTATTCGTTCTTCAACGCTCCTCTTCCCCATACCGAAGTTCCTCAGTGTGAGCAAAATGAAGCGTCTGCGTTTCTGCCACATAGGACCATTGGTGAAAGCCATATCTGCAAAGTGAAAAATGTGGGTATTTAATCAGAAGTATCAAACGTGCAAAAGATTAAATTGGGTAAATGACCAAAATCTTGTGGCTAGTTCACTTATACAGAATTCCCCTGTAGTTAAAGTAGGGATGGGGGGGTTTGAGTACCCTGCCCACCAATCAATCTGTGCAAGTGAGAGCAGAGGAGCAGGCCGTCCGTCCGCACGCCCGCAGTGACAACCCGGCAGAGCTACGGCAGCTGCGTCCCTTTAATGTTGCTGAGAGGCTGCTGTGCAGTGAGCAGCCTGTAGAGGGCAGGTTCTCTCATACGTGTCTGAGCCTTAGCTAGTCAGATGAGGCAGGGAGAGAAACACTGCAGGTGTGTGCCTGGGGAATACAGTATAATAACTTCTGCTGGTCGCAGTGGTCGGGTAAGCACTCATGATGGTAGGAGACTTTTGTACATGGGTGGGGGGTGTGGTCATCTGCAACAGACTTTGGTCAACCATAATATTACAGAGTAAATAGTACAGTAAAATACAGTAAATACGGCTAATACATGCATGTTATGTACCAGAATAATGACAGCAATGCAACATAGTCATGTGCAGTATAAATTGGGCAGTAAAAGGGGGTGGGCAGTGACGTGAACGGTCCCCTCCAGATGCCCCCTGCCTGCCACACCCTTTCATTGAACATGAATCAGGCCCCTGGTGTTCTGAAGCAATCGTTCCCTCACAATATTAATATGCCAAATTTGGTTATGTAGAGACAGGTTGGGATCGTTTGGTCTACAGCAAGTTGGTCGTCAAGCATTAGGTCGACACCATTAAGTCCACATGGGGAAATGTTGACATGGTTCTAGGTCGGCATGGGGCAATGTCAACATGGGTCTAGGTCAGGGGCGTAACTATAGCACCGTGCTATAGTTACCTACCCCCCAATCCCCCGCAGACTTACGTATCTTGCTGGTCCCGGCGGCTCCGTTCTTCTGATGAGGACCACAACAAAATGGCCGCCCCCATATAGCAAACAGTTCTCTGAAACTGTCTGCTGTACGGGGGCGGCCATTTTGTGGTGGTCCTCAGCAGATGAACGGACGGAGCCGCCGGGACCAGCACGATAGGTAAGACTGCGGGGGAGGGGGTTAGCATGGGTGACGGGGCGACGGGGGGGGGTGCTCAACGGGGCGGCGGCGGGGGGTGGGTATGGGCGCCCCCCCCCTAACGGCGGGGGGGCGCCCAAAACGTAGCTACGCCACTGGTCTAGGTCGACATGGGTTTAGGTCGATCGGTCAGTAGGTCGAATCAAGCATTAGGTCGATAGTGTCTAGGTCGACAGTCAAAAGGTCGACAGGTTTTTTTTACCCGAATGTCGACACAGTCAACATGGGCACAGTTTTGGCACACTATTTTATTCTCAAAACCACTCCCTAGTGGATGATAGGGCATGAAATACCACCTTTCAGCACGTCGGCTCAAAAAACTGTGAAAAACCCTGTGTTGACCTTTTGACTGTCAACCTAGACACTGTCGACCTAATGCTTGTGTCGACCTAGACACATGTTGACCTTGACCCATGTTGACCTATCCCTATGTCGACCTAACGGTGTCGACCAGATGCTTGTCGACCAACTTGCTGTAGACCCAATGACCGTATCCCGGTAAAGACATAGATTCAAGTGGCGTTTAGGCACTATTTGGGTACAGCTTTATGCAAACTCATTTGCAGATAAAAAGAATCTATTGTATTTTTTTTGTGAACTAATCAATACCACAATAAATAACTACTGCATACTTGCCTACTTTAATTTTCACCTCTCCGGGAAAAGCCCAGAGAGGCAAAACATCAGGGGGGGCGGGGACAAAGCTGATATCACTTGGCTTGCGGGCTGCAGAGAGGTGGCGGGGCTTAACTGACACGAAATGCCACTACCATGTCATTTTAGCCCTCCCCCATATCCACGGACCCGCGATTTGTGGTAATTGAACCATCTGTATTCTTACTGTTATCCTAATAAGCAAAATTTCTTGGGATATTTTTAATTTCTTGTATATTAAAATAAAAGCATTTCTTACAAAGAAAAGGAGAAAGAAACCTTTATATGCGTCATACAACACAAAACATCGTGAGTACGGGTGCATCACCCAGTAGAAAGAAACCTTGATATACACAGGTGTAGAGCCAGAAATAGATCCACAAGGAGCACTCACCAATAAGACCAATAGTAATTTAATGGTACTTGTTAAAGATACAAAACATCTTACTTTTGTAATGAGGTCGACGTTTCGGCCACTATAGGGCCTTTGTCAAGACAGTTCACCTGGCACATCCGTACAGCACAAGCATTTCAAGTACAATGATCCTGTTCTCTAGGGCTCCCTTATATAGCAGATTAATGTGGTAATTATCAACAGCCTGGTGCAGTACCTACTGGTGCCTGCAAGGCTCATGCGTCCCTGATCACATGTGTCAAATGCCACCAGCTGATTGGTCCGCCGGCCGAAAATACTATCAATCCAATATGGCCGTGCGTTCCACAGCGGTCCCGGTGCGTTCCAGCACCGTCTGCCGCGATTTCTATAATCTGTATAGTCTTCAAGAGCAGTAAACTAACTCTGTTATGGATCAAACATATGGCCACATTGTGCCAGAGAGTTACAGCGCTAAACGAGCGTGTGAAACGGAATCTCTGTCGCTCTATATGAGAGCTGTTTAAAATGGCCGTGCGTTCCACTGCGGCTTTTGTGCGTTCCAGCTATCGTTAATAGCTGCTGGGGATACTGCTGTGCTTATTAATAAGGGAACCCTGAGCCTGGATCTTAAAAATCAAGTCTACATGTTGGCAATATATATGTTTACATGTTTTAAGTATTGTAAAGCAGCTTCAATAGTAGAGAGGCTGCTGAAATCATATTTGGCAATTATACAATAAAATACATACAAACATATAGGACAAACATACAAATATATACATATTTACAAAAAAGTATTTTTATGTATTTTTCAGTATTTTCTGTTGTTTTTTAAATATTTTGTATTCTTTTTTATTTTCTGTATATACAATTTTCATGCATTAATTAATGGAGATGATGGTATAAAAAAGGGAAGGACCTTATAGGTCCACATGCCCCTTATGCCACCGTCTGATCACAATATCGTACCAACAAAGAAGGAAAAAATGAAGAAGATATTATATACATGGGACACCAGGCAAAAAATAGCCTGTAAATCCCTATTGGTTCATAGAAAACAATTTAATGGATTATTTTCATTTAGGCCACGGGGGGCCACAGTGTCCATGGTGTAAATCCATTGTGCTTCACGTTGTCTTAAAGCCTTGGTTCGATCACCCCCTCGCGTATATTCAGGTATATGGTCTACAAGCATGCATTTAATAGCTGATACTTGATGGCCTTGTTCAAGGCAGTGTTGTGCCACTGGTTTGTCAGTTTTCCCAGTGTCCAATGCCTGTCGAATGGTATATCTGTGGTTTGCCATTCGATATATATATATATATGGAGCAGGAGTCCGGCACACACAACAGCGCCGTAACGCTTCACAAGATAGTACTTCACCCGGTGCCCTCACTATGGTAGTGAATAGCTTCAATTTGGAGGTGCGGCACTCGAGGCATTGATAAAGAAGATGCAGTACAACGGATGCAGTACATCCGTTGTACTGCATCTTCTTTATCAATGCCTCGAGTGCCGCACCTCCAAATTGAAGCTATATATATATATATATATATATATATATATATATATATATATATATATATATATATATTCTTTATTCACATATTCATCAAAACGTATGGGAGGAGAAGAAATGCTTGAAAAATAAGTCACCAGTACAAGGAACAACATCCTTACTTATAAGAGAAGTACCACTCTTGTAACATTTTCATTTATCTATGCCCTGAAGAAGAGCGCCTAAATTCTGAGTTTCTCTTGTATAGTCTATTTTTCAAACACAGACTGTGGCATGGCAGGTAGGAGCTGATTGGCTGGCTGTTTATCACTCTCCATTTTATCTCTTTTATATCTTAGTGCATCTGGCCCTAAAACTGCTGCTTGATCTGACTGGGAAGAAACGGGATTATATTATCATTTAACCTTGGGAATTATATGAGTGGCCACATCAGATCGGATCTATGCTCTTGGGCTTAAAACAAATCATTTGTAGATCAATTGCTCATTGATTTACTGAAACCAAAAGCAGATAGGGCAGACATGGCCAAACTATTTCCCTCCAAGTACACATCCCAGCATGCCTTGCCATCATTTTAGCATTCCCTAATAGTAAAACTGTGGCAAGGCATGATGGGACTTGTAGATTCACAACAGTTGGAGGGCCATAGTTCGGCCATGTTTGAGGTAGGGCATAGTGGCATAACTTTATGGCCATATATTTCAAAGTACATGAAAATTATCTTCCTTACAATGGATTTAGCAAATGGAATAAAACATAATAGCAATTGATCGAAAATTCTACATTTCATCAAACTTTATTATACATTTCTTCCCATCAACCATTCAGTTCCACGTCCTACGCCTCACACCGCTTTTCTGCTTCTACAATTTTACAAACATTTTCCCCTTATCCGTATTCAAGCTCAACCAAAAAGATAATCCAGTAGAACAGTTGTGAATTTAGGTCTATCATAACCTTACCATGTTCGCCAATGTAGTTCAAGAAAACGGGATAGTCCCCTCTCTCGCCAAATACATCATTTTGGTCAATCAAAGCCTCCTTCACGGCGCTGTATCCACATATGACCAGTCCTGGTTTAGGTCCAAAATACAGGGTGTATACTGGTCCATATTTATCTTTTAGCTGTGAAGAAATGAGTAGAATTATTACATATATTTGATAGACGTAAACAATTGTTGTCAGGTCTAGTAATTTACAGTACAAAGCCCAACATTTCTCCATGGAATTCTAAAGCATTGGTAATATTGCTGTCAGAACAGTTATGGCCTCAGCCCAAAGTCCTTGGCCCATATTTACTGACAGCACCTACACACATCCACACTGCACACCTTAAAGTACAGTAAAATCTTGGTAATCGGTCGCATGAAAATTGTCCAAATCGCATGTGATGCACAGCAGGTTTGATGCGATGCGAAGTCCAGTGTAGCATCGCGCCAGAGCCTGTGATACGCACCAGCTGCAGAAGAGACCTGTTGGATCGCATCCGACTCCGCACCCCTTCACCATCTTAGACAGAGAGCATAGATGGGCAGCACGTGTTCCTGCAGGGAGCTAGTACCACTGTCACTCCAGTGGCGTAACTATTATTTGGGTGCGCCCCCCACTGGAAATTTCGGACCCCCCTCCCCTTAAAATAAAGCCCACCTCCATCCCCGCTACTTACCCTCTGCTCGTCGCCTGGACCCGCAGATCTACTTGCTCTCCTCCTGGTAGGCAAAAAATGGCCGCCCCCTAACAGCAGACCATTTTTGAGGATGCTAGAGGAGGCTGATGCCTCCTCTAGCATCCTCAAAAGCTGTCTGCTGTAAGGGGGCGGCCATTTTTTGTGGGTCATTTTCATTAACATGCCTACCAGGAGTCATCGTGTGGACCAACTTAAGGTCAACATGCATTGGGTCGACCACTGAAGGTCAACATGCATTGGGTCGACCACTGAAGGTCAACATGGGTTAGGTCAACACCTGAAATACATTAGATCGATATGCCTAAGGTCGACATGGATGGAAGGTCAACACAATCATTAGGTCAACAATGGCTAGGTCTACAGTCAAAAGGTTGACATGAGTTTTTCACTTTTTTTGTCCCGAATGTCGACACAGTCGAGATGGACATTGTCTAAGTGTACCGCATCTCCTTGCATGTACCCTCACATGTACCGCATCCCCTCGCACGGCTCTTGCCATGCCTATTCTCCCTCCATGCCCTGGTGGATGGCAGGGCATGAAATACCGCCTGTTGGCACATGTCGGTTCAAAAAAATGGGAAAAACCCATGTGTACATTTTGACTGTCGACCTAATTTTTCTGTCTGCCTTCCTTCCATGTTGACCTCAGAAATGTCAACATATTTCAGGTGTCAATCTAAGCCATGTCGACCGTCAGTGGTCGACCCAATGAATGTCAACCTTTATTGTGTCGACCTAATGACCGAATCCCGCCACTGGAAAAGCTGTTATATCTGTTACTGCTTTTCTTCAATAAACCTGCAAGCCTGGTTACAGACAAACTGGAACTGGACTGTTTCCTGATATATGCTATGTGATAAAGTAAACTTTACCTGATAAGGATTGATTACTGCTGGCAATTTATTCTGTGTCTGTATCCAAGGGAGGAAAACTTGAGCTAGACGTCTAGACTGGTCTACAGTATATACACTCTCTCTCTGGGGTAAATTAACTAAGGGCCTTATTCTAGTTCACTTTTTCTGACAAAATCCTTCTTAGATGGACAAAACCATGTGCACTGCAGGTGGGGCAGATGTAACTTGTGAAGAGAGAATTAGATTTGGGTGGGGTTGTACTTCAAAGTGATATGTAAATTGCAGTGTAAAAATAAAGCAGAGAGTATTTACCCTGCACAGAAACTAAATAACTCACCCATATCTAATTCTCTCTGCACATTTTACATCTGCCCCCCTGCAGAGCACATGGTTTTGTCCATCTAAGAATGATTTGGTCAGAAAGAGTGAACTAGAATAAGGCCCTAAGAATGGAGTTCTATTTCAGATCTGATGTTGCTATGGGCAACCAATCAGAATCCACTTCTTATTGATAAGCATCAAAGTGCATAAACATATTTGTGGTCTGCTGGGAGATTCTGTTCCCGGTCTTATCGCCAGCAAAACCTGGTGATATTCTCCATAGTGCTGACCCGGCGTGCGGACATTAGAGCATGCAAAACTGTGGCAAAAACCCTGATAACAGGGTTTTTACTGAATTTTTACTTTAGAGCACCTCCCCCAAGGACTGGGGGTGGAGAGTTTGTGGGCTAAAAACTGTCACAGCTCAAAGTGAAAGTACATTGCAGAAGCCGGCATTTTGACAGTCTTTTAATTAGTTTCATGATAATGTGTGTGTAATTATATTACCTACTGTGCACCTATCACATAGGCAGACTGACTTCATTACTTTACTCTTGAGTCTGACTCACCTGCATAAGTGAGCTGACAATGTCATTTGTGTCGATATGTAGAAGGTTCCCGATGAATGGTAGAGGCATAGGTCCAGGGGGAAGTGATGCTTTCTCCTTATATAACTTCAGAAAGCTCAGGATGACATAGGACAGACAGAAGACAAATAAGAGGACCAGGGTGCTGTTCCACTCCATGTTTCCACCTGCCACAGAAAACGCACATTCATACAGTATACACATGAGACCATTACAGTGTTCTGAGAACAGAGACAATTCTTAAAGTGTGTCCGGCTGATGGAATAGGTCTGTGGCTTATGACACCGTGTAGAACTAATGCAACTTTGTTACAGTCTATGAAATCAATTTATGTTTGGATACAGTCGCCAATATTATTAAAGCAACACAACAACTTATTTATTATTTATTAGTTATTAACAGTTCTTATATAGCGCAGCATATTCCGTTGCGCTTTACAGTGATACAACAAACAGGGTATTTACAGACAGTCAAAAGGTAAGAGGGCCCTGCTCGCAAGCTTACAATCTATAGGGAAATAGGCATTGATACATAAGGATATACTGTATACTGTATTCCTTATTGCATCGATTCCACCAGAATGCAAGGTTCTATGACTGGTTTTGGAATTTGATAAGCTTGCCTGAAGAGATACGTTTTTAGGGAACGCTTATAGGTTTGGACACTGGAGGAGAGTCTTACTGTGCTTAGGAGAGCATTCCACAGAGTGTTTGCAGCCCGAAGAAAGTCCTGCAGTCGGGAATGGGAGTGAGTAATGAGTGTGGATGAGAGATGCAGACTTATCAGCAGACTGTTTTTGTGCCTCAATCTCAATACACATGAGCTAAATGACCTTTGTGATCGCACTCGCAGTGAGGACTTATTTGCAGAATGACTGACGTGAATGGTGGGGGTAATATTATGTAACAAGACATTATAGAATTGGAAAATATTCAGCGAAGGACAGCTAAGCTGATTAAAGGGATGGAGTACATGTGTTAAGTAGAGAGACTAGCTGGTACTTGTTTCCTAGCACGGTGCCCATTGCATCGCATACCATAAGGCATACGATGGTATGTGATGCGATGTTACACGATGGCAGCCGATGTTATACAATTTTAAATTGTATACCATCGCATTGTATGCCATTATATGAGATACGATTTAAAATTGTATAAGCACCCTAATAAGTGTTTTCAATGTTAAATGTGCCCCCTATAAGATAAATAATTGTATAAGCACCGTAATGGGTGCTTACAATGTAAAAAGCACCCCCACGCCACCCATACTATCAACGCCAACCCGAAGTGTGGCGAGCGCAGCGAGCCCGCGAGGGGCGGTGGTACGCGTCCTACGACCTTCTCATACCCCCACTATCCACGTCGGCGTGAAGTTGATTTTATATAGTGTGGCGAGCGCAGCGAGCCACTTAGCCCGAAGCGTGGCAAGCGGACGCAGAATACATGTAAAGTAATACGCGTCCCCTTGCGGGGCACGCTGCGCTCGCCACGCTTCGGGCTCGGTGGCTCGCTGCGCTCGCCACACTATATAACATCAACTCCACGCCGACGTGGATAGTGGGGATATGAAAAGGTCGGAGGACGCGTACCGCCGCCCCTCGCTACGCTCGTCACGCTTCGGGTTGGCGTTGATAGTGGGGGTGGCGTGGGGGAGCATTTAACATTGTAGTTAGGGTGCTTATACAATTAAAAATTGTATAGGGTGCTTATACAATTTAAAATCGAATCGCATGCTGGCGACGTATATCGTGGGCGCCATGCTAGGAAACAAGTACCGAGTAGCCAAACTAGGAATGCTTACACTTGAAAAATTACATTTAAGAGGTGACATAGTTCACATGTACAAATATATCAGGGTCAGGGAGCAATATAAAGAACTATCAAGCACCCTTTTTACCTTAAGGTCAGTGGCCAGGACACAAAGGCATCCACTGGAGGAGAGGAGGAGAGGAGAGGAGGTTCCGTAATAAGAGGACCATAAGGAAAGGGTTCTTTACAGTAAGGGCAGTAAAGATGTGGAACTCATTGCCGGAGGAGGTGGTGATGGCATAAAAAATAAATACATTTAATAAACGGTTGGACAAGTACTTGATGGATTATAACATGCAGGTCTATAATCACCACGTTATGGTCTTGCTAGAACGATTATATTCCACTCAAAAGTATGAAACATTTTGAGTCTAAAGAGTAACTTTTTTTGTCTTCAAATGTAAAAAGATAAAGATATTGAAACATTATTAATCATATTTTATTGTGTTGCCTTTCTACCGATCATTAGTAATTGAACCATAGGTTGTGAGAGGATTGTTGCCAGTTTAATATACTCATTTTATATAGCAATTAAATGTTAATAACCCAGCCAAGGAAAGCTTGTGCAGTACAATATATCTGAGGTACTCTTTATTAAGGATTAGTACATCTCACCACCCATAGACCTTTAAATGGTTTTAATCCATTATTTTTATTGTCGAGGCCACTCCTGCAATGGGACAGCAGGACAGTCCCTGATAAGCAGGACTATCCCGCTGAAACTTGGAAGATTGGCAGGTACTGTGGGGGTTATTCATAAGTGATAGAAGCTGCAACCCATTCTGGGATGTCTAACGTCAGCATAAGTCTGTCATTGATTAATAGTGTAATGCCATTTGGGGGGTGGGGAGGCATGTCACCGCCATTTAATGGGAGGTAAGATGCCAAGAATCTCCGTCGTATGATGCAGATTTCTGGACCTCTGATGTCCATACTATAAAAATACACTATGCATGAACATATGTATCACTAAACAACCCTTCTTCTCCCCCAGGGTCACATGCATTAAAGTGATAGATTGGAGAATGATCACCTACCAAACAACTGCCCCTCCAACTTCTATTTTGCAAAGCCCGGTCTGTAACATGACAGTTAGGGGCTGATTGGCTGGTACTTTATCAATCTCTCCAATTTATCGCCTTTTACGGTTTCGTACATCTGGCCCATGTCCTTTACCAGCATGTAATATATTTGTATGCCATTGCTGAATTGAACAATACAGTACTGCAACACTATGAAGTACAGTCACTTATAAATGATTTAGCAGTGCACACAATGCCGATCTGTACGCACAACAGCGTTTGGGGGACAGCACATGCGTGAGAGGTTCATCACTTTGATTAACGACTTCAGTCCCAGGGAGGATGTAGCATGATTGATAGACAGGGAGCAATTTTTGGGAGGGGTATGGGTCACACTATGAAGATCTGAGATACATTAGGTTGACCACTAGAGGTCAACAGAGTTTAGGTTGACACATAAAATAGGTCGACATGGCTAAGGTGGACCGGGTCGGCAGGTCAACACAATCATTAGTTCGACAACAAGGAGGTCTACAGTGAAATGGTCAGCATGAGTTTCTCTGGTTTTACTTTTTCATGCATCTCTAAGCCTTCCCCTGCATCTCTGTATGCAATTAGTACATGCTCCAGTTCAGGCAGCCATTTTCATCAACTCTTCAATGTTCAAATTCAATGTTGTTCAATTAGGGGCAGATGTATGAAGCAGTGATAAGGGAGAAGATGAGCCAGAGGAGAAGTGGCCCATGGCAACCAATCAGCTGCTCTGTATAATTTTATATTATGCAATTATAGATGTTACTGCTGTGCCGATTGGTTGCCATGGGCCACTTCTCCTCCTCCTCCCTTATCCCTATTTCATACATCTACTCCTGAGTCTGATATGCTTTGTATGTAAATGTCTGCGACATTCCCAGATTCCCTCTGTACAAATTGCAGCTGCGACAGAATTTGCTTGCACCTCTGAATGAGGCCCTATGTCTCTAGAATGCAGACCCACTCCACAATAATATGCAGTCATATGTCACTACACAGTTCAGGCTCAAAGCACTGCACACACTGTAAGCTAGTACAACATCTCAGGCCAGTATGGTTAGAAAGCTGCTCACTTACCCTTGGTGAGGTATAATGTATTCTGCACCCTGCTTGCTCTTCTGCTGGCCCACACACAGTCGCTATGAGGCTACTTTCATGGTTTTTTTCCCCATGTTAAGTACACAGTCCGCCCATATAACATTATATGTTGTACTCTGTCCTATGCAAATTGCCGTATGCAGAAATATGTCACTAAACAACGCCCCCTCTCTCTATATCCTTTAGGCTTATATAATGCAGTCATATACCAGTGTTGAATTCATCCCCAGGCCAAGCGTGGGGCATTCAGTTACACTATGTGCTATCAGAGGGCGGTATTCAATGAGAATACCTGCGAGGTGCAGCGAATCCTTTTTAGGATTCGCTGCACATTCGCCACGTTCCGGAGCCGGCGGGCTCCGGTATTCAACGTGTCAGGGGCTCGCTGCCCCTGACTGGCGAATATGAGCTCCTGCGGCGATTGCCGCAGGGAGCCTGAGGACGGTGCCAGGCAGAGAGATGGTAGTCTCTCTGCCTGCCCCAGAACTTTGTGGGGGGTAGGTGGGCTCCCCGGGTGCCAGGCAGCACAGGCTGCCCCCCGGGGGTGCCAGCAGGGGAGCGTATATTCACTACACACAATCGTAACGATCGGGTGCAGTGAATATATGAATATGTAATGAGCGGCTCGGCTCCGGCGCCCCCTGCTGGATGCTGTGTAAAAAAAAATATATATATATTTTTTTAAATTAAATATATATTCATGTGCTTACAGCACATGAATAAAAATAGCATGCCCCTCCTCAGAATAAAATTCCTGATTTTTTGACACCAAATGTAAAAAACAAAACACTTTATTTTAAAAGTTCACATTCCACTTCACCATAAAAAGATAGCGATTGCTACTCGGTGAATCATGGTGAAAAAAACCTTGAAATGTATTCGCCATGTGGTCATTGAATAGGGTGATTCACCGTTTTAGTCAGAAATTCGCCAAACAGCACAAATTCGCCATAAAAACCTGGCGAATCAGGCTCATTGAATAACTAATCCCTATGCCTCTACACAATGCATGCTAATTCCCCTATAGTAAGTAAGGTCGGACCTTCTTCTTACAGTATTATTTATATCAATATAATTCATTTTTAGGCATTTACAGTCAATGTTAACCCACTCGCTGTTCACAATATTGTTTTCATCGATATTGGCCAAAGGCTTATGGGTCATTGTGTCAACCAAATTTAGGTTGGCATACATTGAGTCGAGCGGTGAAGGTCCAGCGGCGTTAGGTCAACACATAAAAAAGGTCGACATAGCTAAGGTTCCACAGGGTGAAAAGGTTGACATTGGGAAGGTCAACAGTCAAAAGGTTGGAAAGGAAGACATTACATATAACTTAAACCTAGGATCAAGCATGGTTGCCAACATGTAGTGATCTAATTACAAGCTGATGCAAAGCAGAAAACAAAAGACTTGATCTACAAAATAGGCATTTTCCATGAGTTTTTCCAACAGATTCGCACTGGCAGAGGCGTAACTCTGGGAGGCAATGGAGTCATCTGCCCCCGGGCTCCTGATCCCAAGGGGGCACCTCTCCTCCCCTGCGAGTTTGAATCAGGTAATTGAAAGCCGGTAATATCACTTCTGTGGCTGACTCCCCCTCCTAACATAATTTTGGCAAGTGTCACACCCTGTATTAGAACCCATGACCAGTTTTATAGGGACAGACACCTTACTGATTGAACTAGGGGGGTGGCAATATTTATCTTGCCTCCGGGCAACTGGGACAAACTTACGCCACTGCGCACTGGTATGCTTCTTAATGAGTGTAGCCTGCAGGTGAATGAGCTAGTAGTGTGTGTAGATACAGCAGGTTCTGAAGGCAATACACCCACCCACTGGGCTGTCACAGTCATGTAATCTTTAGTTTGACCTGTATCACTCTGTAGATACAATAAGTGGATAGTTGTTACAATGGCATTTTCTTACCTAATACTAATTTCTTGATGAAACTAGATGGAATTTAGTAGTGGGGACATATGACCTCAACTAAAGCCAGATGCATTGGTGGCAGATATAGGATGCAGCTATAATACTAATATAGCCATCATGATTGCAATGATTTGCTGTGCAACAGGATGGCAGCTGTCATATTTGGCTGCTGCCTAAATGATCGCTTCACAGACACTTGCTGTGTGAAACTATTGTTGGTATTGAAGATGTAAGCCACCACTAACATGTGTTGGCATCTATGCATGCTGTTGTAGCTGATACTGGACTCCTTGTTATAGTTGATTTTGCAGATGTTATACAACTTGATATGGATTCACTGCAAGTGACATCATAGGGAGGCGGGGTCTAGATTGCTATCAACCCTAAAGCCAGAGGCAGAACTACCATTGGTGCAGCAAGTGCAGTGTACTAGGGCCCCTGAGGACTAACTGGCCCACTGATACCCCTGTCACCCTCTTCTCGTGTATCAGATACACAATTACTGTATGCCCTTCATCTTCCATCTTCCATGTCTAAACCTTCATGAGCATTCCAATTACTGGTACTCATCCTCACATTTGCATAGGGTTCAGAAATGGTAGAAGCCAGTTTCTATATGATTAAAGTGTCAGGATCAGTAATGCCAGACTCATTACCCCTGGACACCATTAGATTCTCCTCAGGACTCTGTGAAGTTTGGGACACACAATTTATACTTCAGTCTTCTAGAGTAATTCAATTGTTTTGTGTGTCCCTTGCTGGAAGTCTACATAAATACGTATGTGTATGTAGGGCCATATAGATGGGGGGGGGGTACTAATTACCCGGGTCCAGGCTTGCTGGAGGGGCCCTGGTCCGACCCCCTCCATCTCTCCCGGGCAGCTGCAGCAGCACACACATTTAGCATGTGGTGTTCTGACAGCAGGCTCAGCATGAGCGTCTCATTGACAACGTGAGAGCTCATGCTGAGGCTGCTGTCAGCACAGAACATGCTGTAGGTGTGTGCTGCTGATGATGATGATGAGGTGGAGGGATAATAACCCTCCCCCCTCGACTTAACTGTTTTTTTCACTCTGCCCTTAATAATTTTGGGGGCATGCCCTAATCGTGGGAGGTGGCCATGCTTCCCGCGATTAGGCCACACCCTAATTTTAACTGGGGCCCGGCATACCTCTTGGTGGCCCTGTGTGTATAAAGGGGCAACTCAGTCGTTGTTCAAATTTTTTACCCACAATTAATAATTGCTCAAATGGAGCCACATTTGAATTGCTTATACATTAGTTTAGATGCCCAGTGGCAGCGCACCACAAACAATTGAATCACCCCTTAGTGTTCTTTTGGTCCACCTATTGTCCTGTTTTTTTTTTTTTTACTTCAAATCTTTATTACTTATATACATATAAAGACAAATAGAAAAAAGACTTACAACATACAAACACGCATGTATAGTTACAATTCAGTACATTTTTGTTATATGAACAGGATACAATACAGTTTTTTGACTCATTGCGCCTTCTTCTTACTACCCTGACTTATGTTAAGGAAGGCTAGTCCTGTATGGCCAGCGATATCAAGTCTCTCCTCCATTAAATTAACCTTTAAGCAACCCTGGCCCTTCTTGAAAGATTTGGCAGATTCATATGTTTATTGCTACCTGGGTAGTTGTTTTTGAGTGTTGACCTGGTTGAGGGCTAGATGGCAAGAGAACCCACCAGTACTACTGGTTATTGCAGGATCTTTCGGGAATAAGTATTATCCACAGGTTATGGTCAGGGTGATGACCCCTGGATGTGTGGTCTGAATATACTTGAGAATGGGTGTAATAGTTCCGACCGGATAGTAATACCTTACCAACCAGTAATTTCTACAATTTAGTGAGGATAGGTGCATGTGTATTGAATGAACTTGTAGAGTTTACGCTAGTGATAAAAAGGAGGCAAGGAAAAGTGTAAAAAAAAAAAAAATGTAATATGTGTCGCCTCTACAGATGGTGATAGCCTTTATACTTCCCATTCTGTGTTTTTAATACGACAAACAAACAGTTTAACCATGTGTGATAACGTTCTAATTATTACCTCGTAATACCCCTAGCAGTATCTGCTATCTACTACGTAACGTGATTATTTCTATCCCATCCCATCCCGTCCCCCCTCGCCCTCCCCCATTACTGTCATTTGTGACTATCGTTGTGACATAGCTATATAAATTATATTTGAAAATACGGTACTTGTTTCCTAGCACGGCCACATATCTTGGCCATCGGGGGTAATTTGAGTGGCCTGCGACGCAACCGACGCGATGCCCCCGATTTTTCCATTGAAATGCATTGAAAACAGTGAAAAATCGGGTCGGTCGCGTCGTGTGCACCTAAAAATGCTTAAATGGTCCAGACGCGATGCCCCCGATTTCCCCATAGGGAACAATGTTAAATGCCTCAATTTACCCGCGATGACCACGATTTCCCATAGGAAACAATGTTAAATGGCTCAATTTACCCAAATCAGCATAGGAACAATAGTAAATGGGCCAAAAAGACCCCTGAACATTGAAATGTCCCCCCAAAAGTAGTTGACGCCACCCCGCCATCAACGTGAACCCGAAGCGTGGCGAGCGCAGCGAGCCCGCGAGGGGCGGCGGTACGCGTCCTCCGACCTTTTCATGCCCTACTATCCACTAGGGCGTGGAGTGAGAATAGAATAGTGTGGCGAGCGCAGCGAGCCACCGAGCCCGAAGCGTGGCGAGCACAGCGAGCCCCGCGAGGGGACGCGGATACCTTCACAGGTAAACGCGTCCCTTCGCGGGCTTCCCAGGTGTCCGCGTCGCCATGGACACCTGGGAAGCCCGCGAGGGGACGCGTATAACTGTGAAGGTATCCGCGTCCCCTCGCGGGGCTCGCTGCGCTCGCCACGCTTCGGGCTCGGTGGCTCGGTGGCTCGCTGCGCTCGCCACACTATTCTGTTCTCACTCCACGCCCTAGTGGATAGTAGGGCATGAAAAGGTTGGAGGACGCGTACCGCCGCCCCTCGCGGGCTCGCTGTGCTCGCCACGCTTCAGGTTCACGTTGATGGCGGGGTGGCGTCAATAACTTTTGGGGGGACATTTCAATGTTCAGGGGTGTTTTTGGGGCATTTACCATTGTTCCCTATGATAATTTGGCTAAATTGAGCCATTTCACATTGTTTCCTATGGGAAATCGTGGTCATCGCGGGTAAATTGAGGCATTTAACATTGTTCTCTATGGGGAAATCGCGGGCATCGCGTCTGGCCATCGCACCCGATTTTTTTAGCGGCCGCGATGCCCGCGATGGCCCCGATTTTACCTCCGATGAGCGCGATTCTGATCGGTGTGGCCGTGCTAGGAAACAAGTACCGAAAATACCTTTTGTCCTGTTTTAGAGGTAACAGATGATGCCTAAGTGTGTTTGGCTGTGGCTTTCATAATAAGCATTCAAGTGCATGACAGCAGTAGCATGACCATAACTTGCACATAAGGCCATGGTTATAGCCTTTGCCTGCCACTGCATGTGGTGAATGGCATGTTGGCGGTTATATTTCTCAGCAATAACTTTTAACTTTATGTTAGTGGTGATGATTTCCTAAAGATTGTCAACCATTCTATAGGTTTGGATTACCCCTTCTTACGCCTTTATCTTGCCTTTGCATTTGTAGATGTAGATGTAGATGTAGATGTTGACCGATTTATGAGTCATCCACATAAGGACAAGAACTTTTTTCTTTTTTTGGTGCACAGTTAACAGGCCACTAAAACCACAGTACAGTACAGTAATATATGCTAGCTCTCAAATAAATACAACATCCTCTTGGAATATCTAAATTAAATTAATAAAAACTTCAGAATTTATTATAAATCAGAAAAAGATGAAAAGATGTCTTCTTTGGAGTACCACTTATTCGGACATAGCACAGTGCTTTTGGTCAGCTAAGCTTGCAATCAAGAAAAGCTAAGAAAGAAAAGGGGGTAGCTGACGCAGTCAACATAACCCTTGAGATATAACGGGTGACATTCTATGGACTGCGATTTGTTTTTTTTGGTGTTAATTAGACCACAAAATGGCGATATCGCATTTTTCCTTCAAATCACCAATTTAATGGGATGCGCTAATGGACAGAAATCGCATATTATGTGCGTTAAGGCATGCTGACCAAAAGTGCGACATTAATTCGCATTTTTATCGCATCCAGATGTTTTCGTACAGAAAACTATACAACTCGCTTATTTAATGCTATGCGCATTTGCAAATCGCAATTTTTAGGTGTCTAATTATCGCACTTATTTCAGACCAGGGTCTGTTTGGCGAATGAGCCAGAACCCTGCACAGATCGCAATGTTCTGTGCAGGGTTCTGGTGTTAGAATAAAAAAAAACGGTTAAAATAAAAAAAAAACGAGCACGGGGTCCCCCGCCCGAGCATAACCAGCCCCGGGCTCATTGAGCCGGTGCTGGTGACATAAAATCAGGGTCCCCGACAAATCTGGGTCCCCTTGATTTCATGAAACCAGCACCAGGCTCAAGGTCCGGCGCTGGGTCCGGGCTTCGGGGCTCCAGGGCAGAAGAGTCCGGTTCCGGGGCCTTGGTCCTGGTCCCGGGGCTGGTCCTGGGGTTTCGGGGCTCCTGTCCTGAAGAATCCGGGGTCCGGGATCCGAGGTAGTCCCCAGGGGTACCTAAGGAATAAATCCTACTCACCTGGTCCCCGGCGACGACCTGGGCATCCTCTCCGGCTGAAGCGCTGCTCCCATCTAGTACCCGGCTTACAGGACTTCACTGGAGCAGAGATGTTTCTTCCTCGGCGTCTCCAGTCAGAATGATTTCTGGCCAATCAGGAGCCGAGAAAGTCGATCCAGGGACCGACCTACGGGCTCAAGGTAGGTAAGTATCAGTGTGTGTGTGTTCTGTGTGTATTAAACTTTTATTTTTCAGGGTGTCAGTGTGTTTTCTTTAACTATTTTTTGTACTGCAGAACTACAAGTGCCAGCGGACCCTTTAATGCCCCGCATGCTGGGACTTGTGGTTCTCCAAGTCCCAGCATGCGGGGTAGGCTTGCTGGGACTCATAGTTCGCCAGTAGAAAACAATAGTTTTACTTCTTTTTTTTACACAATTCATCAGCCCGATGCCCACCGCCCAGGGGCATCGGGGACAGCCCCGGACTATCAGCATGGGCTGGTAAGTCCTGGAGGGAGGGGACCCCTTCATTAGGGGGGTCCCCACTTCCCCAGGACCCCTGCCCATGCTGACCAGCCAGGGGGTTAATGCTTTGGCCGCGGGACCTTATATAATAAGTGTCCCCCGGCTGTGGCATTACCCTGCTGGCTGGTTGGGTCCGGTGCTGGTTCTTAAAATACGGGGGACCCCTAGTCATTTTGTCCCCCGTATTTTGGGAACCAGCGCCGGACCTTGAGCCTGGTGCTGGTTTCATGAAATCAAGGGGACCCCGATTTGTCGGGGACCCTGATTTTATGTCACCAGCACCGGCTCAATGAGCCCGGGGCTGGTTATGCTCGGGCGGGGGACCCTGCGCGCGTTTTTTTTTTTTTACTTTGCGCTTTCCTGCAAACGTGCGATTTTCAGACATGAAAATCGCACATTTTCAGGACTAAAGACAGCGCACCAATTCGCTGCAAATCGCACCACTTCGCACTTTTCAGGCTCCAATGCGCATCACATTAAATATGTGAATTTTGACTGAAAAGTGCGATTTGAAAAAGTGCGATTTGCGGCGATGTGGTGCGCTAAAAAAACATGCGCATTTATCTCATCCCATAGAATGTCACCCTATGTATTTCGTACAGAAAACATATCTAGCTTTGTTTTTTTGAGCATCTTTCTTCATTAAAATATAACTTTTAATTGATGTATAAATACATAAAACATATAAGTTTCTCAAAACCCTAGCAATAATAATTTTTTAAAATAAAATATAAAATAGGTAGGAACTAGAGGGTGTGTTATAGCCCCCCCCCCCCCCCCTCCCAGATCCCGTCACCCTGCTTAGGTATAGCTAATGATAGAGCAAGTCCTGCAAATACTAGAAGTAGGTTGTTCTGAAAATAAATAGGCATTCCACTAGCAATACTGTATTATTAATTATGCCTATAGATAAATATATCTTTAAATGTTTGAGTTGATATATATATATATATATATATATATATATATATATATATACATTTATCCTAATAGCTGAGCTTCAGTGAATCCTGAAAAAATATATCCTGCTGTCTTTCTTGCAGTACTTCATCTTGTTACATTTTGTTACATAACTTCCAAATATCACGTTATCTACAGAATCTCTCTGCACAGTTAATGAATCACTGATTAAGTTTTTTAACTGTTTTTTTTTTTTTCAGTGTGGCATTGATTGGACACAATACAGCACAACAGGATGTATGTGATATGGGAGATTTGTTTTAAATACTTTTATTGTTTGTCACTGTGATAGTCGTCAAGAAATAAGGAATCTCCAAGAAGTGTTACCGTTCTTTTAGAACATCACCAAAGTATTACAATAATTCTCCTAATGTATTTTTAGATCAACCTTATAACATAAAAAAAAGAAATTGTATAGATATATTTATCTATAGGAGGAGTAAACAATAGAATTAAAGGTGTGTATGCACAGTGCGATTTTGAATATCGATTTTGACTGTATAGACAAAATTGATAGCAAGTTAGTCAAAATCAAACTGTGTGTAGCCACATCCGATGCCGATGAGCACAATGCAGCATGGCCCTCGCACAGCATTACTGGCAGACTAACTATTTCATTTATTTAATCTTATCTTCACTTTAACTGATACGTTCTTTTTTTTCTCTAGGAATACAATTATCACGGCTGTCTGGGATAACTTATCTATTCATTTATTTTACTGCTAATACATACATACATCATACATACATAATACATACAGGCAATGTTGTCTGTAATACACTGTATGTGCTGGCTGCCTTACCCCTGGATCCACAGGGCCGCTGTGTTTTAATGTGTATGGGCTACTGCTAAAGATACACCAAAGTCATATATAATTAAGAGACGATTATTTCCTATTAGACGTGATATACTATTCTCCTCAATTTAGTTGTTGCTTTGTAACAGGGTTGGGATCATTTGGTCTAGAGCATGATGGTCTACAGTCATTAGGTCCACACCATTAGTTCGACATGGGAAAAGGTCGACATGGGTCTAGGTCGAAAGGTCATTAGTTCGACAGGTCATTAGTTCGACAGGTCATTCGTTCGACAATGTCTAGGTCGACAGTGAAAAGGTCGACATGGGGTTTTTCACTGTTTTTTTTACCTGAATGTCAACACAGTCGACATGGACATGGACACAGTTTAAAGTGCACCGCATCCCCTCGCATCGCTCGCTGCGTCGGGTATGGTGCCTCGCTGCGGTCGACACACTATTTTATTCTCCCACCACGTCATAGTGGATGGTAGGGCATGAAATACTGCCTGTCGGCACATGTCGGCTCAAAAAAACAGTGAAAAACCCCATGTCGACCTTTTGACTGTCAACCTAGACACTGTCGAACGAATGACCTGTCGAACTAACGACTTGTCGGCCTAGAACCATGTTGACCTTTTCCTATGTCGACCTAGACCCATGTCGCCCTTTCTCATGTCGACCAACTAGTGTCGACCTAATGACTGTCTACCATCATGCTGTAGACCAAATGACCACATCCCTTGTAACATACAGTAACGCAATAGATATTCGCTTCAACACTTGCTCGATATTATTGTAACCATTACATTGCCAGCCCAGTCACCAGTACATATTAAGACTGAAGTGTGAATAATTGAAGGGAAATAACATACCCATTTGAACTGAGTCATATATAAAAGCATATATACAGTAAGAGTGAATCATTCATATGAGGTTTGCAATTGGATAGATTATATCCTATCTCTATTGTGACTTGGATCTATACAAAGCCAAATACTGTATTGTTACCAATATTCTGTCCTGTACAGCACAGTAGTGTATCACATACTACGACTATGTATCATCATATTTGTTGCTTTAGTGTCACTCCACATTGTTGAAACAAAAACATTTCTCATGTTAAACCAAATTTAATTCCACCACGGTATACTACATACCAAAATCAGCCTGGTTTTGTCTTAATTACTGCTTTAAAAATACGACCATATTCGAACAACGGAACCGATTCAGCCTCTGAAGCAGCGCTGCGAATTCGCTACCCAACCACGAATGCACCCAAGCCCTCCCGTGTGGCCACAGCCAGTGATGGATTTTTCTTCACTGTATATGAAAGAAGCTATTTCATTCTTAGCTACATTATTTCAGACTCAGTATTTACACTGTTGTAAGTTCATGGCCGATGACTTGTTTTTAACAGCCACTTCTTTAATTTCAGTTAAATATTTACTTTACTAATGGTTTAATAATTCACATTTTTTGAAGCCATTAAAAGTAAAGTTCATGACCAGTTCATAAATAGACAACTTGTTTTGTAACAGACACTTCTTTCACTTCATATACTGTATACATTATAGTGTGTGTGTGTCTGTTTGTGAATGTATGTGTGTGTGTGTGTGTGTATATATATATATATATATATATATATATATATATATATATATATATATATATCGATATACAGATGGAGCCAGCCTCCCTTTTGCTGGCGAATCGCCAGATTGTCTCCGCTGGCGATCCGCCAGCGGTGAGGCGTTCCATCTGACTGAGACGCGCGTGCGTCTCAGTTTCCGGGCGGCGGGGCAACGGGAACCCTGTCCATCTCCGCTTCAGGGAGACGGACAGGGTTAGAGGTGGGAGAGTGGGGAGGCAGTGGGGACCCCGGGTGACCGCCGGCAAGCCGGCGGGGACCTGAGGGAAGCGCCGTTGGAAGGGGACGCGCGTGCACGAGATGTCCCCTTTCGCAGATCAGATGGCAGCTGGCGGGGGATGGCGGCTGGCGATTCTTCCACCATCCCCTGCAAAAGCTGGGACCAGCTCCATCTGTATATATATATACATGTCTTGATAAAGGGTTTGTACCCGAAACGTTGGCACTAAGACCGTCTTGTCTACAGTTTGTTACCGCGTTTGACTGCCGCCGTGCAGTACTATGGAAATCTCCTGAGTGCCTCCACACATTGCACAGATATCTATCCCCTTGTGGGACGGAAAGGCACCTGAGTGTTAGTTTGGTCTGCGAGTGCCGGGAATCTCCGTTTGCTATATATATATATATATATATATATATATATATATATATATATATATATATATATATATATATATATATATATATATATATATATATATATATATATATATATATATATATATACATACAGCTAAGCGATAGCACAGCAACTCCATCCACTTGAAACATCAATCAGTATTTTCATCAGGCAATATATATACTGTATACCGATGATGGGTCCAGCACTACCAGATCTCCGGTGCCCTCACTGTGGAATGGATATGTTTGCAGAGACATAATACTGTATATACAGTATTTTTGATTGAGTGTGTGGAGGGGGGCACCAATATATATATATATATATATATATATATATTGCCTCCGGGCAACTGGGATGTGAACTTTTGCCATTGATCACGGCAGGGGCGTAACTCCCAGAGGCAATGGAAGCTCCCGCCTCCGGGCTCCAAGCTCTGAAGAGCCACCTGCATGTAAAGCAGCACCGGTGGGGTTCATAGCAAGATGCTAGGTTCACCATTGATCTTGTAATGGAGTTAATTGGCTCTATACCAGGATCCCTGCTAACATGTGCAACAGAGACAGGCAGGGTTGCCGAGATGTATACCTCATACCACGACAGAAAGACAATACTACTTCCAATGAACCTGTGAGATTCATTGGAACTTACTGTAAAGAGTGGCAATCTATCCAGAACATCCTTAATGGTCACCTTGATGTGCTAAGAACCGACCATGATTTGGCCGACACACTCGGTGACAAAGTCCAAATGAGCTGGCGCAGGAGTCGCAACCTCCGGGACACCCTGGTCCACAGTCATCTTGATAAAATTAAAAAACGTCCACCCCAGAGATTGGGATCGTACAAGTGCGGATCATGCAAAGCATGTATGTTCATGGTTCAAAAACAACAGTTTGTTGATAAATACAATCATACCTGGAAGATCAAAGAATATATTACCTGTGACACAGCAGGGATCATTTACAATTTAGAATGTCCTTGTGGAAAGACATATATAGGGAAGACCATCAGGCCCCTCAAAAAGAGAGTACTGGAGCACATCTCCAGTATCAAGAACGCAGAGAGAGACAGACAGGCCATGAAAATGCTCACCCCTGTTGCACGCCACTTCCTAAAATACCACCAGAGCAAAACAACTGGGTTGAAAGTATTTGGCATGCTGAGAGTCAACATGGGGATTAGAAGAGGGGACTTGGACTCTGAATTGTTGAGACAATAAACCAGACTTATCTTTATGATGGGCACCATGTCACCTAGAGGCCTCAACGAGGAAAACAGCTACTCTGCATTTCTGTAAAACCCTCTTTCCACAACTACCACTCTTTATCATGTGTTACCTATCCATCGTGTGTGTTAAACATGAACCACACTCCTAATACCTGTGCAAATCTGGGTCAGATCTTCTTTCATCTAAACATGTGGGTTAAATACTAACCACATGATGGTTACTAACACACCACCAATACCTGTGCAACTCAGGGTCTGATCTTCTTTCAGCTTAAAATGTCTTTCTTTTCCTCTTTTTACATAGGGACACCACTCCCTATTAACACTTAAATACCCGGGGACACCCGTATGTACCACTTGTACCAATGCCCACAGCATTGCACGTTTAAACTTTTTCTCTATGATATTTATCACCATCCCTCATTCTTCACGGGGTCGCCAATATTGATGACCTGACATAGCTTTTACAGCATGTCAACTTATTGGCAACTTATCCAAAAATTCACACAATTCCCAAATCATCTAACACTTATTTACTATATATCCTCAGAAAATATAATAATAATACTATTATTATTATTATTAATATTAATAATTTTATTTTTATTACCCAATAATTGTATTAAGCATACACTGTATGTCACTGCACCTTTTGTCACATTTGTGTTGATTTTCTTTGGTTGGCACCTATATTTATCACCCCCCCTTTTGTTACCCATCACATGTCTTTGTCTCACCAGGGGACCATTCATCCATGGTGACACATCTTACATGATATCACAAATATGAGCAATACCCTTTATCTATGTATGTATGCATCTGATACCTCCATGAATGCACAGGCATCTCTGACCCACACACACCAGACAAGACCTATGTCCCGATGTATATACATACACATAAACCTTGAGACATAAAATTTTCGAATAATCTGATACTCAATTCTGTGATTCTCACCAGATATAAAAGCATGGGCATGTAATCAGCATACTGGTAACAGTGAAATGTGAACCAGTCTCCTAAACCACAGTGATAATCTTGTACTAATGATCTCCAACGATTACCATGACAACCTGATGCTCAGGAACCAAGTGTGATAGGACCAGCACGGACACGTGACATGCCTCCGCCAGGTTACCTTGCCAACGATACACTATCCAACGTCACGTCAAATGGATTACACACCACTGGACCAGAATACACGCGCGTCACAGCTGCGCCAACCAACTGGGTTACCATGGCAACAACGCAAGACGCATCACCAGGGCAGAGGCACGTCACGAGCGCGCCTGTATTCACACGCTGGGAAACAGCGTAACCATGCCAACTATACACAGTAGCCAGCACTTACAGGACACCGTACAGGGGTCCGTCACATACGAAGCTCCTGATTGGACAATATTTTTCCCGCCAAAGTCTGTGGGGGCACGTCTGACCACACGCATTGTAATTGGAGCATTACACATTACTATAGGTATATAAACCCTGCTTGCGCTCAGACAGGTTGGCCCTGAGGAAGCTAAAATCTGCGAAGCGCGTGCCGGCTAGCGGTGTGCGGGCAGATGTTTGCACCTGTTTGTTATTTTTCTTACTAATGTATTTTAGAATTTGTTGAACAGTGTTATGCCGCTACAGCCCTTCTAAGGGCGTTCACTGCAGCCAGCTACGGTCCACCTGGAGGCGACTCCACTGGACTAGCATAGTGAATAATTTGGAGGCAGCACCGCATTACCTATTAGGCTCCCATATAAGGCATATCATACAGCCTATGGGAGTTCTCTCATTTAGTGGTGCAGTACCCCAATTTATCCTTAAGTGATTCAGATCAGGATTCTCCTGTTGGAGATAGAGTGATTTTCACCCATACGCTGTGATTACTACTAAGTGTATGCCAATCCACTTTTTTGATTTTCACTATCAACGATATACATCATGCTTTGACTGGCATAAGTGAAGCTGCGGTATATAGAGCAGTAATCTAAAGAGGTTATACCCGCTCTTACTCATACTTACCCGAGTATTTGGTCCAATTTAACCCATTTAATCATGAGCACACTGTTCCAAAGTTGAATCAGCACATCTAACAGGTTCCATCACAAACATCTGCCTGCCACCTTAGTTTTTAAGAGTGTTATCCCACCCTTGTTTTGTTGTTATATGTACTTTTTATCTCGCAGTTCTTAAAATAAATACAATAAAAGTTAAATTTTAAAAATCTTTATTGGTGCACCGATATAGGATATACTTTTCTTCTTTATTTTTGTCCAACTCTCGTGTCCGAGGTAGCACACCCCCATCTGTGTTACTGACTACTCCAGTTCATATCCCAATACTGAGGGGGTCCTCCAAATGTATTATTAGTTGTCTTGTGCGACCTACCACAAACCGCCCTGTTGCCGAGATGTATGCCAGGCCCCGGTAAACTTTTGCGGGCATGGCCTAATCACGGGAGGCGTCGCCACCTCCCACGATTAGGCCGTGCCCCCAAAATGTTTAGTGGGGATGAAAAAAACACTCTAAAGTTGAGGGGGGGTGTTATTGTCCCCGCCCCTACACAGCAGCGGCAGACACCTACAGCATGTGCTGTGCTGACAGGAGCAGGCTCAGCATGAGCTCTCATGCTATGAGTGAGACGCTCATGCTGAGCCTTCTGTCAGCACAGCAGGTGTGTGCTGCTCCTGCCCGGGAGGGACGGAGGGGGAAGAGGGTGGTCAGATCAGGGCCCCTGCTGGGCCCCTTCAGCAAGCCCGGTTAATTAGTACCCGCCCCCCTCTCGGCGGCCCTGGAGACAGGATGGCTCCTGCCTAGTAACACACAGCCTGCGCTGCAGCAAGTGATGGTGCTGGACTCTGAGATGATACTCAAAGATAACTGTTGGAAAAAAAACTCAGCAGGAGTCCTAATATTGGGGCAGATGTATTAAGCCTTAATAAGAGATAAATGCAAGTGCCATGAGGAGAGATAAACGCCCAGCCAATCACCTGCTAACTGCCATGTTACAGGCTGTGTTTGAAAAAAGTCAGTAAGGAGCTGATTGGCTGGACATTTATCTCTCCTTATCACACATGAATTTATCTCTTGTTAAGGCTTAATACATCTGCCCCTTTATTTTCTTTCTTTCTCTCTCTCTTATGCATGTGAGAATTGCACCTTTACTCTTGTCTCTCTTTTTTGTCTTTCTTTTTACTGTATTTCTCTTTATCTTCTCTCCTCTTTTTATCTCTCTTTTTGTCTCTTTCTTTTTGTCTCTTTGGCCCTTATTCTGATCGGTGCGTACTTTTCCGAATTCTTTCGGATGGCGTTTTTTAGCCGTCTGCGCATGCGTGGAGAACGCGACGCGCATGTGCCACGCATGGTCTCCGTACTTGTTCTCATGAATACCGTACAGAAATGTGCACCGCAATCACTCGGGCAATATGGGTGTGTTATGGGCGTCATGCGGAATGACACAGGGGCGTAGTTTCAAAGTGGGCTAAACTGGGCGGAAACATGGGCGGACACGGGGGAGTACACATATTTGGGTAGGCGTGCATTCGGACAGCACGCCGAATGCACGCGAACAAAAAGGGTAGAAATGTGCGGTGTCCAAAAGGTTACTCTTGCTTTGCGGACACCACTCGGTCATGCGCTAGGCAATCGGAACGCCTAATCAGGACAGACGCACCTCAACCAATGTCACCTGAACCCAATACAATCACATACTTTACCCATTACTTGTTAATTACACGCTTCTCACTGCTACAATTGGAAGCATTGCAGCTTAAAGGGAACATTACATGCTGCACTTGTCACACACTTTTACACTGCAAATAATGCACACAACTTAATATTAATAATACTAATACACATGGCACTTCTGCATGTATCAATTAATACAGACATTTGGGGGGCCAAAATAACATTTATTACAGAAACTTTGTTACAAATTGCAAAAACATCAAAAAAAAAAAAGGTACCATAACAGGACTAAAAAGAAATAATACAGAATAAATAGCCACAGCAGAATCATTAGGAACACATCAGGTGGCTTCACAACAAAAGTACAGCACCAACACTTCAAGTACAGCACACAGTAATGGTAGCCGAAACAGGGCAACAGGGGAACCAAACATGACATTTGAACCGCGGGCAAAAGTGGTGACCCTGGGCACGGATTTGGACACAGGATGCTGACACACACAGCTCAATGGAAGATTTGGGAAGACATAACGGTGGAGATTAATGGGGACACAAGTTCATTTGCGAGCACGTTTGCCCCTGGCAGGCTCCTTGCCACGTGCAGCAGCTCTTCGGCCTCGTCCACGGCCAGAGTCAGATGGTGGCTCATGTGGAGCACATGCTGGTGAGGGGGTGGATGATCTTCCCCCTCTGGCAGCAGGGAGTGATGATGTTGGTAATGCACCCGAAGCGGGTGACATTAGGGCCCTATTGCTGGTAACTAGCTCCACCATAAGTTCATTATGGCGGAGGAGGAGGTCATTTTGCCGCAGGGCTTGATCAGCCAGCACCTGCAGGCTAGCAGCAATAGCTTGCTGGCTGGCACTCATAGCCTGCAGGCTCGCAGCAATACTCTGCTGGCTGGTGGTCAAAACCTGCAGCACCTCCTCGGCCCTACGCACCCGCTCGAATGCCGACTCTCCCTGCTGCACAATACTATCCAGCACACGGCCCCACATGGACAATTCAGCCGCGGACAATCCCGGCTGCTGCTGCACGGGCCTGCTACTGGGGCCAGGTGGCACAGACTCCACAACCTTCTCAAGAGAATCTTGACCAAGCGGTGGGGATGCTGTTGAACGAGAAATTACCAATTACCACACATTCCATACCAAATTTTAAACATCTACTTATGGCCTGGCAAATAATTACCTTCAAGCGTAGAAGCCATCACTTCCGCTGGGGACTCGCTGTCTATAGTGCTCACCCCCCGGATCTCCTCCACTGCAATACAGCACTGGGCCATCTCTTCCAGGGGGGTGAGCTCCAGCTTGGATGGCATGGGGCCAGCCCCAGAGGTGTGGCTGTGTTCCCACCGCTGGGTCAATTTCTTCTTAAAGTTGCCTTTGAAGTCGTGCCACCTGCAATCAAAGTGTACATATTAATACATGTAACTCCTCATGTTTGCTGTAGCACCCATTGCAATCTGAAACATAATACAACATGTGCCTACTGACAACAAACTTACATTATATTCATTTTTCAAACCAACCCTTAGAAGATACAAAAACAGTCACCCTCCAATAACTATCAATTCAATGTCATGGCCAACATGTCTGTGCCTCCAAGCAACGTGAACACCCATTGACCAACTCCATCTAATATTAAATGTTAACATTACTGGACTTGTACTACTCAAATGTAACACACATGTACTTGCCTCTTCTTAACATGCTCCGTCTGACGAACTTGTGGAGCCACTGCATTAATCTCCGCCGTTATCTCCTCCCAGATCTTCCATCTCCTTGTGTGTAAATTGGGGATTTTTTGTTTTTGCAGAGGTGCAAAACAAAAGACAGTAAACGCTTTGTGGGCGCACTCTTTTTGTTAAATGATGTTTAAGATTGGTGAATTATGGAGTTATTTTAAAATATAACTTTTATTAGGAACTTAAAAAATGATCTGGCGCAAAAAGTAATTTTTCGATTTTATTTTTGTTTTATTTTGGTTTTGTTGTGTGATTGTATATTATCTGATTAAGTATTATATTTCAAATAAAAGAATTTTAATCACACTTTCATGTATCATTTACTGCATATCCCCATCCCTGGTATATGAACCAGAGTGGTCGTAGGCTGCAAAAATGAAGGTAATCCCCAGCGATAGAAATCAATTGGGGGAAGTTAGGCTACCCCTCTCTATCTCCTTGTGTGTGTCAACTTCACCACTGGGCACTCAATTAAATCACGTGCCCGGGTCACCAGGATGTCAAGCTCCCGCGGTTCATATGCCATGTTTCTTGTGGTTGGTTCCTCTGTTGCCCCACTGCGGCCACGGGCACGGCCACTGGCACGGGCACTGCCACTGCCACGGCCACGGCCACCGGTTGCTGTACCTGAAGTGCTGGGCTGGCTACTCTGTTGGGAAGCCACCTGCTGTGTTCCCAATGATTCTGCTGATGCTGAGGATGGCCCAGCTGCTGATTGGCCTGATGTTGATGGGCCATCTGGGTGCTCTGGGTTGAGGGGGACATAGGTGGTGTTGGCCTCCATGCGGGACAACAGATTCTGCACCACCTGGTCTTCCTCTGAGTTTGAGCCTGCCATGTTTGCAACAAGTGTTTGCCTTTCTAGATCAACTTTAAATACTATTTCTGTAATTGGCGTTTATCAGCTGCAACCTGCGTTCCGTACGGCCGCGTCCCGTACGCCAGCGTCAACCGTGCGGCGCATACGGCCCGCCCCTTGGTGTTGAAAAATATTTCCAAAAAACCTGGCAAAATTAGTAAGTCTGATTTATTAGCTAAATGCAGATTCCAACACCAATGACCAAATACAACTGAGGTCAGACATGAAATGTATATTTGAATGTACTTCTGTACTGTGCACTTGTTTGCTATGTAGTACAACGGACACTACCCATTCCATATGTCAATCCAGTCCGCCACAAGTAATCAGTGCTAGCATCCAAATCACATGTGAAAGCACTCCAAATTCAGGTTAGATGCTAGCTACTTTTCATTCCACCTCTGTAGTAGGGGCCAGTAGAAGGTAAGTGTACACATGGCAGTATGGCCTAATTTTGGGAAAAGGTCTGCCACTATTTGCTATGTTTCTGCTGCATAGCTTTCATTATAAATTAGCTGTTTACTACCTTGTTGAGTTAGGTGTAAGTGTCTAGTGATGCACACTATTTCACCTGTTGCTTATACCCATGTTTGGTGAATGTTATAGATTACATATAATGTGTTTCCATCTTATTTTACACTGTTCAGGATGGGTGTGCGATGCAAAGGGTTAGCCGTCTGTTCGGGCGCATACACGCTGTTAGTTTTAAAATGAATAATAAAGTTAATACCAAATATCACTCTGATCAACCAATGACAGCACATGATTGTTTGATTTGTGCCATTGCTAAGATGGCGGCTTATGGCAGAGCAGCACCTTTTACACCAGCAGAGCTGAGGACACTGGTCTCCGTTATGGAGACCAGGCTGGGGCGTGCGGGCCCCTTTATAACTAATAGGCAGAAACGCTCTGCCTATGCGGTGGCCCGCCGCCGGATATACGCCCGCACCCAGGTGCGGCGGACCATCGCACAGCTGGAGCGGCGGTGGTCCGACCTCCGGCGCAGGGAGCCAGAGAGGCTTCAATCAATAAGGGCCAGCATTGCTAGATGTGAGTATTTCAACAGTAAATGTGGATTTGGACATGATTGCTTACCTTACATTATTTAATCCACTAAGGTCACCAGCCTGATCATGAGTTAAACATGGCATACAATATATGAGTGCTACTTCCTGTTTGACACCCTGTAATGGTCATAAAATATGTTATTGGGGAGGATTAATGCTTGTGATGCTTACAATGGCCCAAATGTCACAGCATACCTGCCATGTTACAGGCTGTGTTTTGTAAAGGCCACTGAGGAGCTGTTTGCCTGTACAATTATCTGTACTTATAACCTTTGCATTTATAGGTTGATAAGGCTTAATACAAATTACCACTAATTGCCACTTTTTTTACTTTTCCCAAACACAGCCCGTGATCGAGCAAGACAGGCACGGGAGCAGGCAGAGGCGTCCCAGGCCCAGGAGGAGGGCACTGCCGAGATGGCCGAGGAGGTGGTGCCAGAGGAGGAGGAGATTGTGGAGGAGGAGGTGGTGGCAGAGGAGGAGGAGATTGTGGAGGAGGAGGTGGTGGCAGAGGAGGAGGAGATTGTGGAGGAGGAGGTGGTGGCAGAGGAGGTGGAGATTGTGGAGGAAGAGATGGTGGCGCAGGAGGAGGAGCTGGTGGTGAAAGAGGTGGCACCAGCTGAAGAGGAGGATGAGGAGGCCTGTGAGGTGGCGCAGGTGGAGGAAAGTGGTATGTATACATAAAGTTTAATTATTCCTTTAGTCATCTTCGATTTGCTTTGTAGCACTGGTGATTAAATTGTTTTTTGCAATACTATAAAGTGATAAAAAAAACTGGATAGCAACAGACACACTTTGGGGTTAGATAGGGTGGGCAAACCATCCCTTTCATCCTGGACACATATTAATGACACAGGTTGTGCGGATGGCTGTCAGGTCGATTTTAAGTGCCACTGAACCTGTGTAGTTAATCTGTATCCTGGAAGAAAGTGATGACTTGCTCATGTAAGGGTTACATGTCCCTGCTGCTTGCATACAATCTGTAGCCTCATATAGGTGAGTAGAGTTTACTGGTGATTGATCTGTGTAAACTAGATTCAGTATGGCATAAATGGAGTATGGCCAGGCGTGGCTTAGACTGGAGTAACAAGTGGTCAGTGCCCCTGGGCCCTCCTCTAGCTAACCACCCCCTGCGGTCTGCATGTATGTTTTTCACCATAATTGTGTGTTGATTTGGTCTTAGTAATGCTTTTGAGCATGGGAGTGGGTTAGTGCTGCAGCTTCCCCTAACTGGCATTCTGACAATGATTTCTGGAGCAGACCATCAGCAGGCAAGCCATGCTTGATTGCACAAATGTACTGAGCATTCCTGAGAGTTGTGTAACTCCCCTGCCAGGCTCCATCATATAACAGACACTGAACTTTGTTTGCAGAATTGTGATTGGTGCAGCGCGTGGCATGCTTCTCAGAGCTTAGTCATGGGTGGGTTTGGAATGAGAAGGAGCATTATGACTGCGAGGTGTTCTACAGAGTAAAGGGTAGAGGGCCAAAATCAGCCTTTCCATGTAGTATGTATGCATGTATGTATAGGTGTATGTCTCATATATATAGGTAGATATGTGTGTATATATATATATATATATATATATATATAGTTATATATAGAGATCGACGGTGGATCAAGAGCCTTGCGGCTTTGACTCAACGTGGGAGAGACTGCACCTATGCTACTATCTATGCTGGCAAGCTGATCACTAAAAACCTATCTGTACGTGAGCTATTGTTTTATTACATAAAGGAATTGAATTTATTGCTCATTGTGCGCATCTCCTATTTCTTCGCATATATATATATATATATATATATATATATATATAGAAAGAGCAGCAGACCGGCACACTCACTGGCTCAGATGCAAGATTTCTGCTTTGCTGGGTGCCCCCACTGGAATCATGGAATAAACAATAGTTTGGAGGTGCGGCACTCCCCGCAAATTAACAGGACATGAAGTGGTTTAAAGGCAACGTTTCAATGTCTTTATTGCGACATTTTCATCAGGCTAACATAATACATGACAGGAACATACCTTTATTCACCTCTGTGCAGTTAGGACAGCGTGACTCCCCTCCTCCCACACAGTGGGCGCTTAGGGATGACGTCATCCTGCTGGTGGATCGTGCTACCATCACCATGGGAACACTAGACAACAAAACAATTACAAACAAAACAATGATATGCAGGCTCATGCTGGGTACTTGCTCTAATCGCTATTATAAACCATGTCACTTGTGCATCGTTTCACATGATAAGCAAATAGGGAAAACAATTACTCTAATTTTTTGTAAGTAATAAAGCGCATGAACAATAGCAAAATTGGACCAGCAGCATTAATGAATAGTATAGCGCTAAGTATATTAACATTGTGCGCATTGGACAAATATGTCTTAAAGTAAAAAGGGAGGAATTTCTTAATGTTAAGAAAATCATTATTATAGCTTCCTGGCAAGACAGCTGATGCCCAGGTGCTCATTTAACCCCTTTGGGGCCAGAGTATCAAGGCGGTGGATCCACCTGGTTTCACATTTCAATAGTAACAAACCACGGTTTCCACCTCTCAGGTTCAAAGGAACATGATCAATCATTCGGTACCTTAAAGAAGGCAACGAATGTTTGAACGCCACAAAATGTTTAGGGACAGGTTGATCACATTTGCCTCCTGCGAGAGCTTGTCTAATAGTGGATCTATGAGTTGTTAGAGCGCATAACAACTCATAGATCCACTATTAGACAAGCTCTCGCAGGAGGCAAATGTGATCAACCTGTCCCTAAACATTTTGTGGCGTTCAAACATTCGTTGCCTTCTTTAAGGTACCGAATGATTGATCATGTTCCTTTGAACCTGAGAGGTGGAAACCGTGGTTTGTTACTATTGAAATGTGAAACCAGGTGGATCCACCGCCTTGATACTCTGGCCCCAAAGGGGTTAAATGAGCACCTGGGCATCAGCTGTCTTGCCAGGAAGCTATAATAATGATTTTCTTAACATTAAGAAATTCCTCCCTTTTTACTTTAAGACATATTTGTCCAATGCGCACAATGTTAATATACTTAGCGCTATACTATTCATTAATGCTGCTGGTCCAATTTTGCTATTGTTCATGCGCTTTATTACTTACAAAAAATTAGAGTAATTGTTTTCCCTATTTGCTTATCATGTGAAACGATGCACAAGTGACATGGTTTATAATAGCGATTAGAGCAAGTACCCAGCATGAGCCTGCATATCATTGTTTTGTTTGTAATTGTTTTGTTGTCTAGTGTTCCCATGGTGATGGTAGCACGATCCACCAGCAGGATGACGTCATCCCTAAGCGCCCACTGTGTGGGAGGAGGGGAGTCACGCTGTCCTAACTGCACAGAGGTGAATAAAGGTATGTTCCTGTCATGTATTATGTTAGCCTGATGAAAATGTCGCAATAAAGACATTGAAACGTTGCCTTTAAACCACTTCATGTCCTGTTAATTTGCGGGGAGTGCCGCACCTCCAAACTATTGTTTATATATATATATATATATATATATATATATATATATATATATATATATATACACACACACCTCTCAGAATGCATGTTTAAAATGTAGGTTTGACTATGTTAAATGTATGCATGAATATCATTAGTCATTTTTCATTTTGAATTTCCTCCACAGATGAGCCTGCCCAAGCAGAGGAGGGTCGCCGTGGGGCCCTCCTTAGACTGAGAGGCCTGATGAGGCAAATGTTGGAGTTAATGGACCAAATCATTGATGGGGAAATGTGATTTTTTTGGTTGTGGACAGTTCTGTTATAATAAATCGTTATTTAAAGTTCAAAGTTGTCAGTGTTTTTTTCTAACATGCTAAAGTATATGTGTAACTTGTTTAAAATCTTTAAAATAAGCAAAATGTACATAGTGTATATAGATGTATGTTAGGGTCACATGCTGTAAGGGTTAATGTGTGTCATGAATGTAGTAGGAATGTGGGTCAGTATAGATGAGCATTTAATTGATTGAAATTGATAACAATCCCTTTTTCAGGAGGTTGCCTAATTGCCTAAGTGCGTCATGTGATCGCTGTGTGTACTCAGTACAAAAGTGTTGGATTGAGCGTAAATACTCCGCATCGGGGCGTACGGACAGCTTCCCGTACGTTCTGACGCGGTAAGACCGTGCTTGTGCGGGAAGACCGTGCAAGAATCTGTACGTTTCCACCGCACACGCACGGTTTGTATGTCGTCCGTACACACGCCCTGTTCTTAAAGAGTGAGTCCGTCCGAATGCGGAGGACACGTGGGCGTTTCTACGGACGACGGCCGCACGCCGCTGAACAGCGTGGCGGGCGGACCGCACCGTAAGAATTCGGGAATATCCGCACCGATCAGAATAAGGGCCTTTGTGCAGTATTCAATTTACAAAATGTGCAGCGAATCCTGTTTAGGATTCGCTGCACATTCGCAGGGTTCCGGAGGGCTGGAGCATTCGCTGCCAGCCCTCTGTGTCACCCTATTCAACTCGTCAGGGGCAGGGAGCCCCTGGCGGTGAATTTTAACCCCTGCGGGAAGGCGGTAGGCAGGAAGATGGAAGTCTCCCTGCCTGCGCCTGACACTGAGGAGGGCTGCCAGGAGACTGGCAGAGCCCCCCCAGGGCTGGCAGGGGGCTGGGATCATCAACCGCTGCACTCCCTGGTCCCGATCGTGCATATGTAATGATCGGGACCAGAGTGCAGTGAATAAATGAATATTAATGAGCTGCTCTCGGCTCCCGGCCCCCTGCTGGTCAAAGTGTATAAAAAATGTAAAAAAATAAATAAAATAAAATTAAATATATATTAATGTGCTTTAAGCACATGATTACAAATAGCATGCCCCTTCTCATGGAGAGGTTTTGTAGTGACAATAACAGGAAGCCACAGAGGCAATGGACGCAAAGGATGATAAAGCAGCTGCTACTGTGTGACTCAGAATCAGGACCTTAGAGACAAGAGAAACTAAATGATTAGATTGGAAAGAGGTGGTTAAAACCTCTAGGATGGGCAGGGCAGCCGAGAGGGGGGGCGGGTACTAATTACCGGGCCCAGGCTTGCTGGAGGGGCCCCGCAGGGGCCCTGGTCCGACCCCTTTCTTTACCCTCCATCCCTCCCAGGTAGCAACAGCAGCACACACTTCTACAGCATGTGCTGTGCTGACAGCAGGCTCAGCATGAGTGTCTCACTGACAGCATGAGAGGTCATGCTGAGCCTGCTCTCAGCACAGCACATGCTGTAGGTGTGTGCTGCTGCTGAGATTACAGTTTTTAGAGTTTTCTTTCACCCTCCTCTAAACATTTTGGGGGCGTGGCCTAAGTGAGGGAGGTGCCCACACCTCCCACACTTAGGTCACGCCCCCAACATTTTACCGGGGCCTGGCATTTCTCTCGGCTGCCCTGAGGATGGGGGCTAGTGTGAGTGGTGATCACACCATTTTTAGTAGCCTATGATAATGTAAGGCATGTAGTTGTTTATTTAAGGGGGTGGTTCCAAGCCGCACTCCTTTTTAATAAGTTTGTGCTTTTGACATTGGCTATTAAAGGCAGGAAAGAACAGCGGATCACCAGTACAGGTGTATTTGTTTTTGTTGAGGTGCGCTCCCTTTGTTGACTTGTAATAGGCTGTACCACTCCAACAGGGGAGGAGGGGTCAGTATCATCACCCAAATTATTATTATAATTTTATTTATAAAGCGCCACAAGTGTTTCGCAGCGCCGTACAAAGGAACAATACAGGGAGACAAAACTTGGCATAACATTGAATAAATAATAAAAATAGAGCATAATAAAGAGCGCCACAGATCAATACACATTACAGCTTAAATAGAAGTAGTGAGGACTCAATGAACATACAACTAGAGGCTTTAGGCCAATGATGGAGATGAGTATGCGGACAAAGCTGGTCACCGAGTGTTGGAGTATAGGAGAGCTGTGAGTGACATGTGAAGAGAAGTGGGCTTTGACAACAGGAGGGAAGAGAGCCCTACTCGGAGGAGCTTACAATCTAGTAGGAAGGGGAAACAGACAGATTACAAGAGGTGCAAGCAAGTGGGTGGTGGCTAGATAGCAGGATGTAAACAGGCAAGGGGTCAGAGAATAGTCAGTTCAGAAGGTGAGTGGTTGCCTTTTGTGGCTTATACAGGTTTTATATTTGGTGTTTGTGCACTCCTTTTTTTCCCTGTATAGCAATAATGTTTTCAAACGGCAAGCTACATAAAATAGCAAGTGTAGATCTGATGCAATTGTTGATTCATGCTCTCTGTGGTTCCTCTGTTACCTACTACAGCCGGAGGGCACTATGGGGGTTATTCTAGTTCACTCTTTCTGACAAATTCCTTCTTAGATGGACAAAGTCATGTGCACTGCAGGTAGGGCAGATGGAGCTGGCCTTGTCTTTGCAGCGGATGGTGTCAGAATCGCCAGTCGCCATCCCCCGCCAGCCGCCATCTGCTCTGCGAAAGGGGAGGCGTGCACACGAGATGCGCACGCGTCCCCTTCCGACGGCACTTCCCCCAGGTCCTCGTGAGACGCACGCGCATCTCAGTCAGATGGAGCCAGATGGAGCGCCTCGCTCCAGGCAGATCGCCAGCGGAGACAATCTGGCGATTCGCCAGCAAGAGGGAGCCCGGCCCAATCTGTAACTTGTGCAGAGATAATTAGATTTGGGTGGGGTTTTACTTCAAAGTGAGATCTACTGTATATTGCAGTGTAAAAAAAAAACAGTCAGTATTTACCCTGCACAGAAACAAAAGAACTCACCCAAATCTATTTCTCTCTGCACATTTTACATCTGCCCCCCTGCAGTGCACGAGGTTTTGTCCATCTAAGAAGGATTTTGTCAGAAAGAGTGAACTAGAAGAAGTCCCTTGGACCAGGAGAGGCTTCCTCGCCAGATTCGAAAACCTCTCCTGCTCTTACAGGGTTTCCCGTTGCATCGACTCCCTTTTGCCATCTGGTATAATGGATGTGTCCCTGAAGGTCCCAGTATTTTGGAGGTCCTATTATGACCTAACATTTTCACTGTTCTGCCACCTCACATTGGGCTAACCTCCATTTGCATGCTGCCACCTAGCCAGTGGTGTATTTATAGAGGGTGCATTGTGCTTGGTGCACATAATGTAGGCCCCTGAGTCCAGAGAGCCCACACCCCACATGCTGCACCCATTTGTTTGTCTTATTGCTCCAGACTCCTGCAATAGCAACATCAGCCCTGTGGAAATCACCAGGAAAATGGTCGCAACATTTTTCTGGAGATATACACACTAGAGTCTGAATTGTCTAGTGGATAAGAGGTCAGAGAGAGGATGTAACTGGAATGGCAGGCTATACAGAGCTGACCTGAAACATAAGTATCTTTTCCACACAGTGGCAGAGCAATAGCCCGTGCACACCCCATGTTGCCTTGGAGGCACTGGATGAAACCTGGGTGGGGCTGCTGGGACATGCAGTTCAACTTGTCTGTGGTCCTAGTGCTCCTGCTTCCGTTTCAAATCCCCTTCACAAAATGGCCACCACCTTACAGCAGACAGTTATTGAGGAATCTAGAGCAGACGGCGGCCTCCTCAGAGTGGGAGGCAATGATCAGGTAAAAGGGGGCACCTACATTTTTGGGCAGCGGAGGGAGGACAGTTTTTTGTTACTTCACTGACAGTACATATGGTGCAAGGGCACAAGCAGAGGCCTATGTATAAACATTTGTTTTGCTCTACAGTGACTAAAGAAAAAAGCATTAACATAGTTTGCAAAAAATCCTACTTGGCATCGGCAACGTTTATTCGGGGAGAAGTCGTGATAATTGCAGTAAACTAGAGTAAAGATTGACATAAATCCTGAACTATAAAGTGTCAAAAGGCAAAATATTATTTTCTGATCTATTTTTTTTTGAGTCTCTTTAATAGTTTAAATGTGAAAAACAGCGTGGCAAGAGCAGCGAGCCCCGCGAGGGGACGCGGATACCTGTGAAGCACGCAAGGGGACGCGGATACCTGTGAAGGTATTGCCATCATTCAGTACCGCTATCATATACTTTAGCTGTCCTTTATATTATTGGCCAGTATGCCAGGGACCTCTATATTGTATGTCTACTGCTGCGATGCAACTGTAATCTAAGGGCTCTGCCACATTATTATTACTGCCATAGATCTCTTATCTTTATGGAAAGATAATTGCCACTGGAATTTGTACTTTGCATAGTGGTTAATACTCTCATGAGCATCGCCTTCTTATGTAAGTATTCCGTGTAGGTTTATCTGTATGGAAAACCAATACACTGGCTGAGATAAGATAATGTTTCAGATACCATGGGGTTTGCTGTTAGTCCCACAGTAGATAAATGATGTAACAAGCTCACTTGCACCTATCTATACGGAAAAGAGCACTAAAGGGGCCTACATGCAGGGAAATTTTGCTGAATGGTCTGAGCGATGGTTGATCACTCAGGAAGATCGCTCAGCACACAGCACTGCACAGCGCTGTGTGCTGAGCGATCTGTCAGAGCCAGCGTTCTCCAGTGAGAACACTGGCCCTGACTGGCAATTTAGTAGATTTATCCAGCATGCTGGATATTAACCCCTTCATGACAGAGCCAGTTTTTGCCTTCATGACAGAGCCCTTTTTTAAATCTGACATGTCTCACTTAAGTGGGGATAACTTTTTTTTGCTTTTACTTATCCCAGTGATTTTGAGATTGTTTTCTCGTGACACATTGTACTTCAAGTTAGTGGTAAATTTTCGTCGATACAGTCTGTGTTTTTTTGTGAAAAATACCAAAATATCGTGAAAAAATGGAAAATTTAGCAATTTGCAAAATGTTAAATTTTCTGCTTGTGAGACAAATAATCATACCACTCAAAATAGTTAATAACTAACATAGACCATATGTCTACTTTATGTTTCCATCATTATTTCAACTTCCTTTTAATTTTTTTGGACACTAGGAGGCTTACAATATGAATAGCAAATTCTCAAATTTTCATGAAAATTTCAAACACTGATTTTTTTAGGGACCAGTTCAGTTCTGATGTGACTTTGAGGGACTTGTATGTGAGACACCCCCATAAATGATGCCATTTCAAAAACTGCACCCCTCACAGTATTCAAAACAGCATTTTGGAAGTTTGTTAACCCTTTAGGTGTTTCACAGGAATTAAAACAAAGTGTAGGTGAAATTTCAAAATTTCTTTTTTTTTTTGCAGAGTTTCAATTTTAATACATTTTTCTAACGAATACAGTAGATTTTACTAGAGAAATGTGACTAAAAATTGATTCCCCCAATTCTTTTGTTTTCAAAAATATCCTATATGTGGCCCTAGTGTGCACGTTGACCAAACCACAGGCTTCATAATAGAAGGAGCACCTACTTGATTTTGGAGCCTCCTTTTTATGAGATTTTTTTTTAGGCACCATGTAGGTTTCTAGGCACCATAAGTGCTAAAAGTTAGGAACCTCCCCCACAAGTCACCCCATTTTGCAATCTACACCCCTCAGGGAATTCATCTAGGGGTATAGTGTACATTTCAAACCCCCAGGGGTTTCACCAATTTTGGTACAACTGGGATGTGAAAATGGAAAATTACATTTTTTTACACAAACATGCAGTTCTGGCTCAAAATTTTTCATTTTCACAAGGAATGAAGGAGACAAAGCACCCCAAAATCTGTGCCCCAATTTCTCCCGAGTACGGCAATGCCTCACATGTGACCAAAAAATACCAGTTGGGTGCATGGCAGGACTTAGAAGGGAAGGAGTGATTTTTGGATTTTGCAGCTCAGATTCTGGTGGAATTTTGGTGGGTGCTATGTCGCATTAGCAAGACCCCCCAAGCACCAATACAGTGGAACCCCCCCACAAGTGACCCCATTTTGCAAACTACACCCCTCAGGGAATTCATCTAGGGGTATAGTGTACATTTCAAACCCCCAGGGGTTTCACCAATTTTGGTATAACTGGGATGTGAAAATGGAAAATTACATTTTTTTACACAAACATGCAGTTCTGGCTCAAAATTTTTCATTTTCACAAGGAATGAAGGAGACAAAGCACCCCAAAATCTGTGCCCCAATTTCTCCCGAGTACGGCAATGCCTCACATGTGACCAAAAAATACCAGTTGGGTGCATGGCAGGACTCAGAAGGGAAGGAGTGATTTTTGGATTTTGCAGCAAAGATTTTGGTGGAATGAATGGTGGGTGCTATGTTGCATTAGCAAGACTCCCAAAGCACCAATACAGTGGAACCCCCCCACAAGTCACCCCATTTTGCAAAGTACACCCCTCAGGGAATTCATCTAGGGGTATAGTGTACATTTCAAACCCCCAGGGGTTTCACCAATTTTGGTACAACTGGGATGTGAAAATGGAAAATTACATTTTTTTACACAAACATGCAGTTCTGGCTCAAAATTTTTCATTTTCACAAGGAATGAAGGAGACAAAGCACCCCAAAATCTGTGCCCCAATTTCTCCCGAGTACGGCAATGCCTCACATGTGACCAAAAAATACCAGTTGGGTGCATGGCAGGACTCAGAAGGGAAGGAGTGATTTTTGGATTTTGCAGCAAAGATTTTGGTGGAATGAATGGTGGGTGCTATGTTGCATTAGCAAGACTCCCAAAGCACCAATACAGTGGAACCCCCCCACAAGTCACCCCATTTTGCAAAGTACACCCCTCAGGGAATTCATCTAGGGGTATAGTGTACATTTCAAACCCCCAGGGGTTTCACCAATTTTGGTACAACTGGGATGTGAAAATGGAAAATTACATTTTTTTACACAAACATGCAGTTCTGGCTCAAAATTTTTCATTTTCACAAGGAATGAAGGAGACAAAGCACCCCAAAATCTGTGCCCCAATTTCTCCCGAGTACGGCAATGCCTCACATGTGACCAAAAAATACCAGTTGGGTGCATGGCAGGACTTAGAAGGGAAGGAGTGATTTTTGGATTTTGCAGCTCAGATTCTGGTGGAATTTTGGTGGGTGCTATGTCGCATTAGCAAGACCCCCCAAGCACCAATACAGTGGAACCCCCCACAAGTGACCCCATTTTGCAAACTACACCCCTCAGGGAATTCATCTAGGGGTATAGTGTACATTTCAAACCCCCAGGGGTTTCACCAATTTTGGTATAACTGGGATGTGAAAATGGAAAATTACATTTTTTTACACAAACATGCAGTTCTGGCTCAAAATTTTTCATTTTCACAAGGAATGAAGGAGACAAAGCACCCCAAAATCTGTGCCCCAATTTCTCCCGAGTACGGCAATGCCTCACATGTGACCAAAAAATACCAGTTGGGTGCATGGCAGGACTTAGAAGGGAAGGAGTGATTTTTGGATTTTGCAGCTCAGATTCTGGTGGAATTTTGGTGGGTGCTATGTCGCATTAGCAAGACCCCCCAAGCACCAATACAGTGGAACCCCCCCACAAGTGACCCCATTTTGCAAACTACACCCCTCAGGGAATTCATCTAGGGGTATAGTGTACATTTCAAACCCCCAGGGGTTTCACCAATTTTGGTATAACTGGGATGTGAAAATGGAAAATTACATTTTTTTACACAAACATGCAGTTCTGGCTCAAAATTTTTCATTTTCACAAGGAATGAAGGAGACAAAGCACCCCAAAATCTGTGCCCCAATTTCTCCCGAGTACGGCAATGCCTCACATGTGACCAAAAAATACCAGTTGGGTGCATGGCAGGACTTAGAAGGGAAGGAGTGATTTTTGGATTTTGCAGCTCAGATTCTGGTGGAATTTTGGTGGGTGCTATGTCGCATTAGCAAGACCCCCCAAGCACCAATACAGTGGAACCCCCCACAAGTGACCCCATTTTGCAAACTACACCCCTCAGGGAATTCATCTAGGGGTATAGTGTACATTTCAAACCCCCAGGGGTTTCACCAATTTTGGTATAACTGGGATGTGAAAATGGAAAATTACATTTTTTTACACAAACATGCAGTTCTGGCTCAAAATTTTTCATTTTCACAAGGAATGAAGGAGACAAAGCACCCCAAAATCTGTGCCCCAATTTCTCCCGAGTACGGCAATGCCTCACATGTGACCAAAAAATACCAGTTGGGTGCATGGCAGGACTTAGAAGGGAAGGAGTGATTTTTGGATTTTGCAGCTCAGATTCTGGTGGAATTTTGGTGGGTGCTATGTCGCATTAGCAAGACCCCCCAAGCACCAATACAGTGGAACCCCCCCACAAGTGACCCCATTTTGCAAACTACACCCCTCAGGGAATTCATCTAGGGGTATAGTGTACATTTCAAACCCCCAGGGGTTTCACCAATTTTGGTATAACTGGGATGTGAAAATGAAAAAAATACATTTTTTTATACAAAAATGTACTTCTGGCTCAAAATTTTTCATTTTCACAAGGAATGAAGGAGACAAAGCACCCCAAAATCTGTGCCCCCATTTCTCCAGAGTACGGCAATGCCTCACATGTGACCAAAAAATACCAGTTGGATGCATGGCAGGACTCAGAAGGGAAGGAGTGATTTTTGGATTTTGCAGCACAGATTTTGGTGGAATGAATGGTGGGTGCTATGTTGCATTACCAATACAGTGGAACCCCCCCACAAGTGACCCCATTTTGCAAACTACACCCCTCAGGGAATTCATCTAGGGGTATAGTGTACATTTCAAACCCCCAGGGGTTTCATCAATTTTGGTACAACTGGGCAGTGAAAATGAAAAAAATACATTTTTTTACACAAAAATGTACTTCTGGCTCAAAATTTTTCATTTTCACAAGGAATGAAGGAGACAAAGCACCCCAAAATCTGTGCCCCAATTTCTCCAGAGTACGGCAATGCCTCACATGTGACCAAAAAATACCAGTTGGGTGCATGGCAGGACTCAGAAGGGAAGGAGTGATTTTTGGTTTTTGCAGCTCAGATTCTGGTGGAATGAATGGTGGGTGCTATGTGGCATTAGCAAGACCCCCGAAGCACGGTGAAATGATGAACCTAATAATCCATAGATGTGTGGTATATTTTGAAACACTCCTTTATACATAGGCCGGGTTTGTCGGGGCAAGTTTCACAGTGGAAAATAGTTTCCTTTCTTATTCCCTTTTTATAGCAAACTTTGCACCTTTTTTGTGTCCTGCCCTTTCTTGCAGTGGAGGGGATTTCGTTGGGAAAATGCTGCCCTGGTACAATACGGGGGCCAGTACTAGAAGTACTGGGGCCCTCTGCCTGCTGATTCCCAAATGTTAGGCTCTTTATGACTTCCTCTTGAAAGTGCATAAATGTCCCCCTCTGGCCGGTAGAACGGAATAGCACGTAAGCGTTATACAGTGCCATCTGGATGATATACACGGCCAGCTTCTTGTACCAGATATTTGTTTTCCGCAGGGCACTGTACGGCTTCAGTACCTGATCTGAAAGATCCACTCCGCCCATGTACTTATTGTAATCTAGGATACAATTTGGTTTTGAGGTGTGGGTACTGGTACCTCGTACAGGGATGGAGGTGGTACTGTCTCCATGAATTGTTGTCAGTATAAGGACATCCCTCTTGTCCTTATATTTGACCAACAACATATTTTCGGTGCATATTCCCCTGCTTTCACCCCTTCTCATTACTTGGGCAATGTGCGTTTTGGGGAGGCCTCTTTGGTTCTTGCGCACAGTACCGCAAGCTGCTGTACCTCTTGAACCAAGGGCCTTAAACAGGGGGATGCTGGTGTAAAAGTTATCCACATAGAGGTGATAACCCTTATCCAGGAAGGGGTGCATTAAATCCCAGACAATTTTTCCACTAACACCTACGAGGGAGGGGGGGCATTCTGGTGGTTCAATTCTTGAATCCTTCCCTTCATATACCCTAAACTTGTGGGTGTACCCTGTGGTGCTTTCACACAGCTTATACATTTTTAGGCCATACCTTGCCCTCTTACTGGGAAGGTACTGGCGGAATTTAACCCTTCCTTTAAAATGTATAAGGGACTCGTCGATACTAATACATTTATCAGGGATGTATAGCTCTGCAAATTTGGCACTGAAATGATCAATGACCGGCCTGACTTTGAATAGCCTGTCAAAGGTGGGATCATCTCTGGGTGGGCACTGTGCATTATCGGTGTAATGTATAAATTTATGGATTGCCTCAAAACGAGCCCGGGGCATGGCCATACGGTGAAATGGGGTGCTGTACAGAACATCTGTACTCCAATATTGCCTAATTTGTGGCTTTTTTACTATGCCCATATGTAACACCAGACCCCAAAACGTCATCATCTCTACTGCATCTACAGGGGTCCACCTAGCAAATGATGACGTGGGGTTTTGAGCAATAAACTGCTGGGCATATAAATTAGTTTGGTCCACCATTAAATTTATAAAATCATCAGAGAAAAATAATTTGAAAAAGTCAATTTCTCTGAGACCTGTTGAATCAAATTGGATTCCTGGGATGGCCAAAAACTCAGGAACCTGGGGCTCAAAATTGTCTGGTGGTGGGGTCCATACGAGATCAATTATTGGGGGGGGGGTCTCAGCTGCTCTACGGGGGCGTCTTTGAGGGGGTCCCTCATCATCAGAGGAGGAAGAGGAGCTTAAGACAAATCCTTCAAATTCCCCGCTTGCCTCACTGGCTGTGTCAGAGTCAGAGGCAAGCATGGCATATGCCTCCTCCACCGAATACATTCTCCTGGATGACTGGGACGACATTTGGGATGACATTTGGGATGCCATTTATATTTTTGTGTTACTGGTAGTGAAATGTTTCAACACGTGTATAGTGTAGGGGGGGGTACAAACTTTATTTCAACCCGGGGGGTATGTAGTGTGTAGTGTGTATGTAGTGCAGAAAAAAAAAAATACAAAAAAAAAAAAATTGAAGGGTTCAAAAAAAAAAATGGAAGGGGTTAAAAAAAAAATGGAAGGGGTTAAAAAAAAAAAATGGAAGGGGTTAAAAAAAAAAAAAATGGAAGGGGTTAAAAAAAAAAAAAGGTCCTGCGCCAAAAATTGAGCACAGATGTTGGTCAGTAACGTCCGTCACTGAACAGCGCTCAAAGGCAACAGGAATTTGATCCAAAAAAAAAAAAAAATAGATTAACCCTGTGCCGAAAAAGCTGATCAGTGATGTACGTCACTGATCAGCGCACAGTGGCCACAGGACACACACAAAATCACAGTGTGTGTAAAAAAAAAATGTAAAAAAGACCCCACAGCACTCACAAAAAATAAAAAAAGGTGATCAGTGATGCGACACTGATTACCAGTGAGGGGCAGCAGGTGCACAACCTTTGGTGGTACTGACAGGTATATATAAAAAAAAAAACCTCTGTACCCCCAAAAAGTTGCTGATCACCTCAGATATAGTGATCAGCACAAAAGGCGGGGGCAGCAGACACAAAATTTAGCACTCTCTATCACTCTCTGTCACTATCTCTCTCTATCTCTCTATCTCTCACTATCTATCACTCTATGACACTGCAGCAGCAGCACTGACAGGTATATCTATATATAAAAAAAAACCTGCGCCCCCAAAAAGTTGCTGATCAGTTAATTTATACTGATCAGCACAAAAGGGGGGGCAGCAGTCAGTTATATAAAAAATATATAGCACAATCTGTCACTATCTCTCTATCTCTCTCTCTCTATCTCTCTCTATCTATCTATAGCTCTATCACACTGCAGCAGCACAAAATATAGCACTAGGCCTCTCTATCTCTCTCTATCTCTCTCTATCTCTTTCAGTTATATAAAAAATATATAGCACAATCTGTCACTATCTCTCTCTCTATCTCTCTCTCTCTATCTCTCTCTATCTCTCTCTATCTCTCTATCTATAGCTCTATCACACTGCAGCAGCACAAAATATAGCACTAGGCCTCTCTATCTCTCTCTATCTCTCTCTATCTCTCTCTCTCTAACTCTCTCTCTATCTAATAAATCGCAGCAGCACAAGATGTCACAGGATGTCACAAGATGTCACAAGCATAAGCAATATCAATGATCAGGTAAGTATTTTGGATGGGTTCTGGTCAGTATAGGCGGCAGCTGGGCACGGTGACCGCACTGCACGCTATTCCAGACCGGAATGGCGTCTGCAGTGCAGTCACCGTTAGTTTAAACCCCCCTCCTTGGCTGTGATTGGTCCGTCGGTCCGACGAACCAATCACGGCCTTTGGGGGCGGGCGGGGTGAGGTGGGGTGACACCAGTGTCACCCTTACACCCCGCGGTGATTGGTGCTGTACTTTACAGCACCAATCACCTCCGATCCCGTGTCACCGGCGAACGTTATTCGCCGGTGACACAGAAAACGCTGTGAATGGCTGTTCACAATGAACAGCCAATCACAGCGATCGCCGACGGGGGGGCGGCATCGCCGCCCCCCCTGGGCATGCACGGACATGTCTGCTGTCAGGGACAGCAGACATCGTCCCTCTGTCACTGCGTCTCTAGACGCAGTGACAGTTTTAAGCCATGACGTATATATACGTCAACGGTCGGGAAGTACTTCCCGGCCATGACGTATATATACGTCAAATGTCGTGAAGGGGTTAATCGTCGGGTGATAGCAATGCGCGGGGCCAAGCATAGCTATGGCCCTACACATGGAGCGATGTAAGGGTATTTTCTAAGCGATCTAGTGAGATCACTCCGCATGTAGGCCGTATAAAACTAGGTTTAGGTATCTCATGTATAAAAGACAATATTTATTTATTTATTAACAGTTTCTTATATATCGCACACATATTCCGCAGCGCTGTACAGAGTATAGTTGAACATTCACATCAGTTCCTGCCCCAGTTGAGCTTGCAATCTATATTTCCTACCACATGTACACACACACACACACAGACATTCTCGGGTTAATTTGTTGGGAGCCAATTACCCTACCAGTATATTTTTGGATTGTAGGAGTACCCAGAGGAAACCCACGCAAGTATGGGGAGATTATACAAACTCTGCACAGTTAGAGCCATTGTGGGAATTGAACCCATGACCTCAGTGCTGTGAGGCAGTAATGCTAACCATTATACAATAAGAACACCTCTCTGTATAATAGGCAATGTTTTTTTTTTCCCAAGAAGATTCCAGTTTCAGATTATACGAGAGGAAAACATTTTGGTGGCAGTTGGCCTTAAATAATGATGATGATAATAAGCTTGTGTGGCACCCTGAAACGGGTCCCACTCAGGCAGTCACGTACATTTGATCCCGTCGGCGCCAAGAGCCGGGAGGCGGGACTCACCCGGGTCATCGCCAGCAGTGAGCAGGTCAGTGGGGATTGGAGAGAGGTGAGGCCAGAAGTTAGAGCAGCGAGGGGACAGAGCTGCCGGGCGTCAGAGGAGCAGCCGGCGGTGATCCCAGCGTCTGCGGCTTTGGACTGCGCAGACCCAGCATGGGAGCCTGAGGGCATGCTGCCGAGTGCCGGGGCACAGAGGAATAGTCTCCCAGCACCCGACCACGAAGAGGAGTGTGAGGGGTCAGGGGTCGGCGCGTGGAGACGGGCGGCACGTGAAGGCAGGCGGAAAAGGGGTCCCGGGTGTGAGAGGAGAAGACTGCCCCACACTACAGCCTGGGAGCCAGCATGTGTCTCCGACGCCTTCCTGGCCAGTCTGACAGACCAGGCGGAGGCTTGTGATGGCGGTACCGCACACCCCGCGTGCCCCAGCTTGGAGGAGAGAGGTCTCGACTACAGAAGCACCCACAAAAACTGTGAGTTAGGTCCTAGTGACCAGAAGGGAGATAACTGCGGCAGCAGGGGGTTTGATACCCCAACAGAGAAAAGCCACAGTTGGTGGCAAGAGAGCGAGGGGTTTAGCCTGGAAGCTGCAGGGTACTTAGACAGTAGTCCCTGCGTCTTAAGGTGGCCATACACACGCAGATTTATCTTCAGATCTGGCTGGTTGGAACAAAAACATGGTTATGGATGAGAGCAAATGACAGTTGACCATTTGCTTGGAAATGCTGTAAAACTGTCACTCATCCATAACCATGTTTTTGTTCCAACCAGCCAGATCTGAAGATAAATCTTACTAGTGTAATGACCCTTAAAGTATCTTGTACCAGCTTGGATAAAAGTTTAACAAAACTTTATTTATACACAATATAATTTACAATTAATAAATATCAACACAATATTTATTTTACAGCCACCTAATGCATCTCCCAACTTCCAAGCTATTCACTCTCCAAGCTATATATAATGGTTAATTTACCACAAATATTGTATACATTTTAATAAGACATCGCATGACATAAGAAATTATACAAATACCTTACAGTATCATATACCTTAACACAACAATACGCAAAGTTCAAGTTCCTTCTCTAAATTGCTGTTGAAAGTCTCTATGGAAAGGCTCTTAGATTTATTTCTGCAGAATGAGAGTATGATCACTCCACTGAACCATAACTTTGTTTCACGGAACGTTAACAAGGTAACACTTCTTTAATTGATAAATATAGTCACTGTAACCTTTGATGTTTTTCGCTAAAGCCAATTGTCCGAAGATATAAATAGCTATTTATATATTTTGTCTCCTAGTCAGCTGACAAGTAAATTGTTAATAGCTACTGAAGGGTACTTTTAGTAACAAACTGTATTCCATTTCATGTTTCCTATTAGATCCTGTGTAATCTCTCGCTCTGTTCTTTCTCCACTCTTTGCAGTGCTCCGCAGATTGTCTGATTTTGTGAGTAGTGTAGCTAAACACCAGTCTATTGGAGCCCCTCACACAGATTACTTAAAAGGTAGTAGCTTGGTCACTAAAATCCTTCCGGGATTTCTACTGTGTCTCGCCTCCTTGTCACATACCACGGCTGGGATATTTATACAGTTTGGTCTGCCTCCCTATATTGTATATAGAAGCTCTGGATTTGATTTCAAGGCCTGTCGCTAAGGTACCTGTGCCAACGCAGCTGCAATGCTGCAGATTCAGCCCACTGTCAGTCACTTAGGCCGCTCCTTTGCTCTGGCCCTCTCTGGTGCATGCTGAGGTTGTAGACTGCCTCGCTGTCACTGCATGTCTCTCAGCACTGGGGTCTCAGATCACTGTCTCCTTGGTATGTGGCCCCACACAGCCTCCATTGGCTGTAACACCACAGCATTTCTCACCTCTCTCATCAGTACCTCTGACTGCCTTCCCCAATGGTTCCTCACTCTCAACTGTCATCTCCTGACACTGGTCATGTGACCAACTCCTGACCTCTGAAACAGTTGCAGAGGCTGCTGGGAATTGTCTGCCTGTAAAATTACAGACCTGTGTGTAGCACAATGCACCCTGTCAGACATACAGTAATACATCACAGGAGCAGGGTATTACATACTACCCCACTAGAATCTTGCATGTCCTCATGCAACAGGCATTATTTACAATGGAAGGTTGAGCAGCACCTACTATAATTTCACATGACAATTAAACATTTTAACATCAAAAAGAGAAATACATACATTATATAACAGATCACTCTATATTACAGAAAAGGTCTACACTGAACATGTGGTGCACCTTTATTATTTTGCTTAGACCTCCATATAGCCTGTTGTATCATGAAGGCAAACTTCTCTCCACTTATTGTAGTGTAACCATTATTCCGGCCAAACTTATCTTCATAAGAACATGTCTTGGCCTCCTTAGCCACTCTAGGGATCTCTTCAAGGACATTAGATTTAGACTGTGACAAAACTGAATCTGAACTATGAGGCTTAACTGGGCCTGATCTCTCAACCTGGGATGTTTGGATCACCTTTTTTGTGTCTATTTCACGATCATCGGTACTTGAATCTGTCTGACCAGAGTTGGCCAAATTAGCATCGGTGTCTTTAACTCTCAGTTTGTTCTCACCTCCTGCTTCTGGAAGAAGTCGCCACCAGACTACATCCTGTGGGATCTGTTGTGTCATCTCACTCTGTTCCACAATGTCTGGTTCGTCCACTTTAACTAATGCTTCATTCTGCTTTATGACATTGTGTTCTTGTTGTCCGTGTCTACTTGGTCTCAGCTGGTCATTTGGCAGGTCCTGATATTTCTGGTCGGGCTGCGGAGGATCTGCATTCCATCTATTAGGTGTAACGCTTTCAACTCTTTCCTCAGTGCATTGAACTTTTCTTGGTTCTTCTCTACCGCTATTCTGGTAAATCTGCTGACAATTGCAAGGAGGATCTCTATAGCATGGAGAGCGCCAGTACTGGCTGTGTTCTGTGATTGGTCTGTTCCCTTGCACCAGAGCACCGTTTGGACCAGTTACATTTATGGCTTTGATGCCCTTCTTTCCATTTGCCAAATTGAACTCAACTACTTCTCCACTTCCCAGACTCCGGAAGCACTCTTCAGGGTTGGTCTTAATGGCAGTGTAATGTACAAAAACATCTTTCTTGGTGTCATTCCGTTTTATAAAGCCATAGCCATATCTCAAACTAAACCAAACAACTCTCCCCATAACTTTTCTTGTGCTACCTTCAGGCTCTGGGTCTGTAGCTAATGTGACAACTGTTCTAATTTGGTTCTGGACTACAGCATTAAGATCCACATCTCTGGGCTGTCTACAGTTCCATTCAATATGCCCGCTTCTCTGACAAAATCTGCATATTGGCTTGCCTTGTTCATCAAACCGATCTGACGATCTTCGTCCTTGGCCTCTTGTGGTCGCCCATTGGGTCTGGCCTCGGCTATCCTGCTCCTGGTACCACCCTCTGCGCTTGAGTACTGCTTGTTCTTCACGTAGATCTTTTAACTCCCTTCCCATTTCAGCAAGACTCTGCATGATTTTGTCAAGTTTGTCCGTGAGAGCCCTGGACGTATCTCGACCGGTCTGGGCTTGTTGTGTGCCAGTTCCTCTTACAGCATGTGTCAAAATCTGGGCTGCCTGTTCTTCTTCCCCTGCATCATCCTCTTCTTCGGCCCCCAAAGCCAAGTTGTTTTCATTCTCATCACTCTGGTTTAAGCCTAAGATCTGAAAAATCGATTCTTTGAACTCCGGAAAGGTACTCTTTACATTCTGCTTTCTCCACATTCGCAACTGTGCGCATGTGGATTCCCCCTTTGCTCCTTCGATGAATAAATTCACCAGGGTCTTGTCATCCTGTGTTCTCTCTCCAGGTTCTCTTGCCCGTATGGCCTGCATGGCCTCCTGCAGTGCCAATGCATAATCCCAAAGAGACTCTTGAGGTTTCTGCTTCCTGGCATAAAGTTGTCCCTTTAGGTCAGCTATTGTCCGTGCATCAAAAATTCCGGCTAATTTCTTAAGCATTCCTTCTACTGTCGCTCTCTGTTCTTCTGTCCATGATTTTACCTCCCTCCTTGCAGGCCCTTTTAACTGTCCTATAAGGATTTCAACTTGTTGAGCATCGCTCAAGGGACACAGCTTAAACATGGACTGCATTCTGTCCTTAAAGTCTCTAAACGTGGTTGCACCTGCAACACGGTTACATCCTGAGTATATGGGTAACCACGGGGCCCCAAAGTAATAAGGAATCGTGATAAGTGAGTTTTCCATGGTGTTCCCCCTTCTTCTGGTGGATACTCCATCTGGTGATGGTAGGATTCTCCTTTTTGTTACGGCAGGTGTTTGGGGCTCTGTTCCCGACATTTTGTCTTTCCTTAATTGCTGTCTTCTGGTTGGATCCTGTTCGTGGACGCCAAGTTGTAATGACCCTTAAAGTATCTTGTACCAGCTTGGATAAAAGTTTAACAAAACTTTATTTATACACAATATAATTTACAATTAATAAATATCAACACAATATTTATTTTACAGCCACCTAATGCATCTCCCAACTTCCAAGCTATTCACTCTCCAAGCTATATATAATGGTTAATTTACCACAAATATTGTATACATTTTAATAAGACATCGCATGACATAAGAAATTATACAAATACCTTACAGTATCATATACCTTAACACAACAATACGCAAAGTTCAAGTTCCTTCTCTAAATTGCTGTTGAAAGTCTCTATGGAAAGGCTCTTAGATTTATTTCTGCAGAATGAGAGTATGATCACTCCACTGAACCATAACTTTGTTTCACGGAACGTTAACAAGGTAACACTTCTTTAATTGATAAATATAGTCACTGTAACCTTTGATGTTTTTCGCTAAAGCCAATTGTCCGAAGATATAAATAGCTATTTATATATTTTGTCTCCTAGTCAGCTGACAAGTAAATTGTTAATAGCTACTGAAGGGTACTTTTAGTAACAAACTGTATTCCATTTCATGTTTCCTATTAGATCCTGTGTAATCTCTCGCTCTGTTCTTTCTCCACTCTTTGCAGTGCTCCGCAGATTGTCTGATTTTGTGAGTAGTGTAGCTAAACACCAGTCTATTGGAGCCCCTCACACAGATTACTTAAAAGGTAGTAGCTTGGTCACTAAAATCCTTCCGGGATTTCTACTGTGTCTCGCCTCCTTGTCACATACCACGGCTGGGATATTTATACAGTTTGGTCTGCCTCCCTATATTGTATATAGAAGCTCTGGATTTGATTTCAAGGCCTGTCGCTAAGGTACCTGTGCCAACGCAGCTGCAATGCTGCAGATTCAGCCCACTGTCAGTCACTTAGGCCGCTCCTTTGCTCTGGCCCTCTCTGGTGCATGCTGAGGTTGTAGACTGCCTCGCTGTCACTGCATGTCTCTCAGCACTGGGGTCTCAGATCACTGTCTCCTTGGTATGTGGCCCCACACAGCCTCCATTGGCTGTAACACCACAGCATTTCTCACCTCTCTCATCAGTACCTCTGACTGCCTTCCCCAATGGTTCCTCACTCTCAACTGTCATCTCCTGACACTGGTCATGTGACCAACTCCTGACCTCTGAAACAGTTGCAGAGGCTGCTGGGAATTGTCTGCCTGTAAAATTACAGACCTGTGTGTAGCACAATGCACCCTGTCAGACATACAGTAATACATCACAGGAGCAGGGTATTACACTAGTGTATGGGCACCATTAGAGGAGCTGTAGGGGCCACAGGGACAGTGAGTCTCCATAGTCAGAAATGTGACTGCAACTGATAAAAGAAAGGATATTCCTTGCGCAGGATACACACTAGTCAGTTTGTGAACAGTGCAGCTGGGTACCAATACATTATCATATTGATTGGATGTGCACCCCTGTGTCTTGCTGTGCCTTAAGTGCTCCTTATGTTCTGCAATACAAATCTACAATCAGGAGTAAATGCTATCAGTTCAGAAGCAGGCCAGGACGCACCACCCTAATCTCTTGAAGGGGAATCTCAAGCCAGATCGAGTCCCATCTCATACTGCGCCGGCTACTTATCCGTAGGAAGGCCGATAGGAGTATTGTTCCGGCTATTGATCCGTAGGAAGGCCGATAGGAGTATTGTTCCGGCTATTGATCCGTAGGAAGGCCGGTCTCCGGTAGAGACACCCCGGTGAGAAAATGTACATTAATTCCTGTATACAGGCTGAGCACTAGACACGGGTGCAGGACATTAGTTGGGTACCGGTACCATCAGTCCATATAGGGTTAGGTATTGGGTCTGGGACGGATATTAGACAGCACTTACATCGACAGCCATTACATCGATACCATTAGTTTGACAGCTCAATAGGTCGACATGGTTTTAGGTCGACATACCATTAGGTCGACATGTCATTAGGTCGACAGCTCATTAGGTCGACAGCTCATTAGATCGACAGCTCATTAGGTCGACATGTTTTTAGGTCGACACTACCATTAGGTCGACAGTGTCTATGTCGACAGTCAAAAGGTCGACATGGGTTTTTTCACTGTTTTTTGGCCGAAATGTCGACACAATCGACATGGACACAGTTTGAAGTGTACCGCAGCCCCTCGCATCGCTCGCTTCGCTCGCGATGCTTCGGGTACGGTGCCTTGCTGCGCTCGGCACACTATTTTATTCTCCCACCACGCCCTAGTGGATAGTAGGGCATGAAATACCGCCTGTCGGCACATGTCGGCTCAAAAAACAGTGAAAAAACCCATGTCGACCTTTTGACTGTCGACATAGACACTGTCGACCTAATGGTAGTGTCGACCTAAAACATGTCGACCTAATGAGCTGTCGACCTAATGAGCTGTCAACCTAATGACATGTCGACCTAATGGTATGTCGACCTAAAACCATGTCGACCTATTGAGCTGTCGAACTAATGGTGTCGATGTAATGGCTGTCGATGTAAGTGCTGTCTAACAATAGTCCGGATACCAGTATAGTATACCTTAGTTAGTAGTATAAGTGAAAATATAGGGGTTCTTAGAAGGAGTAAATCGTTCGCTTTAGTACGTTAAAAGGAATGATGTTGATTAACCCAGTATAGGTTCTTTGTCAGTTTGATTCAATATTTGCAAGGCTGATACATTTATTGTTGTAAGATCACATTGTTTAACTTTTTATTGCAGTGATTCGTACGGCTGTCCTTGGGGAAGCTGTAGTCGTATTTGCCTGTGTTGAGTGGCGAGTAATAAACTAACCTATTTAATTGCAGTTGCTCCTTTTCTATTCTGTGTCCACTATTGCCATCTAATTCCCTGGATAAAAAGACCTAAATCCTTGCGGGTACCACACGGCGTCATACGAACAGGATCCAGGGTACAAAAAAAAAAAACAGAGGGATGGAAGAACCAGCTGCACCAGTGGAACCAGCGCCACCGAGCGCAAATGCAATGCCAGGAGGGGAACCCCAACAAGAACAGCCCGCACCACCGGGGGTCACATCCATCACACTCCCATACCACTTCGGGGCCCCGTGGATGCCGACCTACAGCGGGGATGCAAACAAATCGTCAGGGGCGACGTTTGCACAGTTTAAAGACAAAATAGGATCGACGTCCCGGCTCTACATCCTTCAAGAGCAACAGACTATAGAAATATTGATAGGGCAGCTGACTGGGTCCGCCCTACGAGAGGTGATGTCATGGCCCCCAGAACATAAACAGACAGTGGAACAGATCCTAAAGAGATTATCTACCATGTTCAAAACAAGGAATCTCCCGGAACTGAAAGTGAAACAATATGGGAGGAAACAGCAACCTGGAGAAACACTACGGGACTACGCCCTCAGCCTGCAGGAGGCTTTGAGGGCAATACAAGCCATCGACCCAGAAGAAGCTAAAAACATGGACGAGACACTGACCATCCAACTTACGGAAGGGGTGGTGAAGGAAAGTATGCGTGCGCAACTGAGATTACTCCGTCGACAGATGCCTGGGAAATCGTTCAGGGACTTCAAAGAAGCCGCCATCGCAGTAGTTGGCACCGAGGCCAAGCGAGAAGAGGAATACCCCGAGTTATTGGGTTCAAAGGAACAGCGGGACCTGCATGGACCCACCAGCCAGGAAGGAGCCAGGACATGCAAAGGCACGGCTGTACAAGGCGGACAGAATCTCCAAGAAGACAAACTCCAGATGCTGAGCAGACAGATAGAACAGCTGACAGCAGGAATGGCAGACATGAAAAGGGAGATGTATCAGAAGAACAGATCACCGACCGGCGATGATAGAGAGTCGGGGTGGAGAACCGAATGGCGTAGAGAAGCGGGAAGCCAATGGAACCACCCAAAGCAATCAGACGGGCGACTGACAGATCAGACTGAGAAACGAGCCCGGCAACACGCCATCTGCATCCAGAGGAGCCAGGCGGGGAAGAAAGTGCTAGCTACACAGGTACAAGGAACCGTCAAGTGGTTTAATGTCCGAAGTGGATATGGTTTCATTAACAGGAATGACACGGAAGGTGATGTCTTTGTCCATTGGACAGCCATAAAGAGAAACAATTCCCGGAAGTTCCTGCGTGGTGTCGAAGATGGCAAGATGGTGGAATTTGATGTGGTGAAAGGACAGAAGAGTGAGGAGGCAGCAAACGTGACTGGTCCCGGCGGTGTGCCAGTTACAGGAAGCCGGTTTGCTCCAGACCGACGTTTGTTCTGCAAACATCCACCTCCATCCTTCTATCGACGCCGTTCTGGTAGGAGAGGCAGAACAAGGAACCGGGAGATCTTAAGATTGACGATGTCGCGTGAGGACACGGCCATGAAAAGTGGGGGTGAATGTGGCACCCTGAAACGGGTCCCACTCAGGCAGTCACGTACATTTGACCCCGTCGGCGCCGGGAGGCGGGACTCACCCGGGTCATCGCCAGCAGTGAGCAGGTCAGCGGGGATTGGAGAGAGGTGAGGCCGGAAGTTAGAGCAGCGCGGGGACAGAGCTGCCGGGCGTCAGAGGAGCAGCCGGTGGTGATTCCAGCGTCTGCGGCTTTGGACTGCGCAGACCCAGCACGGGAGCCTGAGGGCATGCTGCCGAGTGCCAGGGCACAGAGGAATAGTCTCCCAGCACCCGACCACGAAGAGGAGTGTGAGGGGTCAGGGGTCGGCGCGTGGAGACGGGCGGCACGTGAAGGCAGGCGGAAAAGGGGTCCCGGGTGTGAGAGGAGAAGACTGCCCCACACTACAGCCTGGGAGCCAGCATGTGTCTCCGACGCCTTCCTGGCCAGTCTGACAGACCAGGCGGCGGCTTGTGATGGCGGTACCGCACACCCCGCGTGCCCCAGCTTGGAGGAGAGAGGTCTCGACTACAGAAGCACCCACAAAAACTGTGAGTTAGGTCCTAGTGACCAGAAGGGAGATAACTGCGGCAGCAGGGGGTTTGATACCCCAACAGAGAAAAGCCACAGTTGGTGGCAAGAGAGCGAGGGGTTTAGCCGGGAAGCTGCAGGGTACTTAGACAGTAGTCCCTGCGTCTTAGAGGAGCTGTAGGGGCCACAGGGACAGTGAGGCTCCATAGTCAGAAAAGTGACTGCAACTGATAAAAGAGAGGATATTCCTTGCGCAGGATACACACTAGTCAGTTTGTGAACAGTGCAGCTGGGTACCAATACATTATCATATTGATTGGATGTGCACCCCTGTGTCTTGCTGTGCCTTAAGTGCTCCTTATGTTCTGCAATACAAATCTACAATCAGGAGTAAATGCTATCAGTTCAGAAGCAGGCCAGGACGCACCACCCTAATCTCTTGAAGGGGAATCTCAAGCCAGATCGAGTCCCATCTCATACTGCGCCGGTTACTTATCCGTAGGAAGGCCGATAGGAGTATTGTTCCGGCTATTGATCCGTAGGAAGGCCGATAGGAGTATTGTTCCGGCTAATGATCCGTAGGAAGGCCGGTCTCCGGTAGAGACACCCCGGTGGGAAAATGTACATTAATTCCTGTATACAGGCTGAGCCCTAGACACGGGTGCAGGACATTAGTTGGGTACCGGTACCATTAGTCCATATAGGGTTAGGTATAGTATACCTTAGTTAGTAGTATAAGTGAAAATATAGGGGTTCTTAGAAGGAGTAAATCGTTCGCTTTAGTACGTTAAAAGGAATGATGTTGATTAACCCAGTATAGGTTCTTTGTCAGTTTGATTCAATATTTGCAAGGCTGATACATTTATTGTTGTAAGATCACATTGTTTAACTTTTTATTGCAGTGATTCGTACGGCTGTCCTTGGGGAAGCTGTAGTCGTATTTGCCTGTGTTGAGTGGCGAGTAATAAACTAACCTATTTAATTGCAGTTGCTCCTTTTCTATTCTGTGTCCACTATTGCTATCTAATTCCCTGGATAAAAATACCTAAATCCTTGCGGGTACCACACTTGGCCATGCCCTATGCATGGGCACCTGCCTTTGCATTCCCCTAGTTGGCCCTTTTCTTTTAAATTTGGTTTCTTTTATGATCATATTATCAGCAAGTTCTTCTCTTCTTTCTTTTTTCCTTATGCAGTAATGTTGTTCACTGATCTGGGTACATGTCCAGTGGCCACGGCAACCTGGAAGACTCCTGAGAGGGTTCAGTCTTCTTGGTTATATGCTGCTTCCTCCAAAAGATCCTACTACGATTCAAACAAGTACTTGCAAAAAAAAAAAAAAATGAAGCGCACAAATAACAAATAAAGTAAAGTTTACATAATAAAATCTGCTCACGTACATCAAAGTAAACAGCCAACCGCTTGCCAGCATATACAGGATGTGTTAAATCCTGTACATCTAACAACAGCGGGCTGAAATGAGAGAGTGCAGAGAGCAAGCCTCCACACCATGCAAATCTGGAATCGATGACTTTGACAGACAGGGCTGACATCATTAATGTCATAGGCCATATGTATGTAAAATTGACCACAAATGAAAAGAAAATTACAGACTCTGTGCTAATAATCAAAAAAACAACGAAATATTCTGCAGGTTGCAGCTTTAAAGAAAGAACGATACAGGGTTGATGCACACTCCACAAAAAGTATAGTAAGTACTGCTATCTAATAATGAGCACTATTGAGGTTCCCTGTATACTTGTATACTTTCACCAAGAAATACTAGTACCCCAACCAGCATCTAGGTGACCTTGTCTGCCTGGTGGGTCCCTAATGCTACATTTGGAGTGCAGGACCCTAAAAAAGCTACCAAAAGCATCACCCCAGGGCAGCACTTTAGTGACAAACTAGAGTGTTAGTGACTTAATAAAACAATAAGCAAAAGCTAGGGGTTACAAGGTGTTCCACAGGTGAAAAAATGCTAGAAAGTGTAATATTAGTAAAAAATGTAATAATGGTAAACAGTGATAAATAAATAGTATGGTCTGCCACCTCGGGGGTAACCCAGCCGCACCAACCAATGGGCAACATTTTAGGTCTTACCTGTATTGTGCCTTTAGTTTCAGTATGCAGTCTATAAATACTAGAGACCAAACTAGTTAAACCCATTCAGAAAAGGAGGGCAGGCTGCTATTTCAAATTGAAGAAGTTCCAACCTTCAAGTGTACTAAGGGGGCGATTCAGGACTGTTCATTAAGCTGCATTAATTTGCTGTTTAGTGAGCGGCTTAATGCTGCCTGCCCGAACAGCAGGCAACTGTTAAGATTGCCCCATCCGACATGGCAGCCACTTCTGTGGTGGCTCCACACCCTGACTCTGTCCAAGAGGTCCCTGCTCTCTGTTTGGGACTTGGTGCTGATCACAACCGATGCCAACCTCGTGGGATGGAAAGCTGTTACTCTAGGCCTACATCGTCAGGGTCTTGGGTTCAACCCACTCCATCAACATCTTTGAGTTGAGGTTGATCAGTAGCATGCTCTGATCCAAGCTTAGCAGGTCTTTATGGGAAGACCACTTCAGACACAGTCAGATAATGCCACTGCTGCTCAACAAGCAGGATGGCACACTAACTATCAGGCAAAGATGTAGATGTTTTGCAGTCTTCTTTGGGTTGGACATTGTGTTCCTGCATTTAGGCCGTTTACATTACTAGGTTGGACAACTGTAAGGTGGACTTCATCAGTTGCCACACTGTCCACCCTGGGGAATAGAAACTCAACTGGAAGGTGTTTAAACTGATTGTGGATCAATAGGGATTGCCCGACTAATATCTTATGGCCTTCTGGTTAAAGGATACACAGGTAAAACTTCATGGACTCCATGGTGGCATCTTAATACTTTCAGTTAAGGTACTGGTTTCCACCATTGTCCAAGGTACGGTACATCAGCTTGATTTGTTGGGAAGATCTGCAATTATTTCTCTAGACTAGCATCATCTGCAGTGTTTCAGGACATGATGGCTGATTTTTGCTTACAGGCAATATAGAATATGGTTTCTTATAAAATGAATTACATCTGAATTATACATTTGGGTATTGAATATTTTTTGTGTGAATATTTGCAGTCATCTGAGCAGTGAAGGAACCTCACCTCCCTGTCCGGAGATATTTACATTTATAAAGAACAGTCAAAGTGGAAAAGAAACTCCAATATGTATCTTACTCTTAGTCTTTACTATATGGGTAGACCTGAATTTAGATAATGGCCCTTATTCAGATCTGATCGCAGTACAAATTTGTTCTCAAAATGGGCAAAACCATGTGCACTGCAAGTGGGGCAGATGTAACATGTATAGAGAGAGTTAGATTTGTGTGAGTTTCTATGCAGGGTAAATACTGGCTGCATTATTTTTACCCTGCAATTTAGATTTCAGTTTCAACACACCCCACCCAAATGTACCTCTCTCTGCACATGGTACATCTGCCCCACCTGCAGTGGACATGGTCTTGCCCATTTTAAGAACAAATTTGTACTGCGATCAGATCTGAATAAGAGCTTATGACATCACAAATAGACAGAGTATTACATAGATTAAGCGGTGTAATCATTTTTCACAGTGTAACCAAAAATTTTCAGTTATTGGTTACACTGTGGGGTAGGGGGTGGGGGGGGGGGTATGGGTTGCGGTGGGCAAAAATGACCAACCGGTTCTGCATTTTAAGTGGCCGCAGGCGTCCTGCATTGAAGAAGTCTGGAAATCAGTTATTTGCCCCAAAATTCCTAGTGGCAGCCTTGTATACAGATATACACATATTCATTATGGTCTACTGCATTTTATACTTAATGAACACTTTGACATTGTGGGGAAAACAACAGGTCGTTAACCTTGCCGGGTGTATATGGAATAGAAATTGTAGAATTTTGAATACAAATTTAAGCGGCCCATGAAACAGTCATATTCTGTGACAGTGTATCACGCAGATTAATCAGTGACAACAGTTATATAATATCAGCAATGACCTTTGGCCATACTCTGATAAGCTATCACACATCTTATATTGTGGCAACACTCATATAATAACTGAAATATATTTTGGTCAAACTGTGATAAATACCTTTTTTTCATCAGTGAGAGCACCAATGGAATAACAGAAACATGGGGACCATGTAGGTATGGAAAAAATATATATTCAAAATCCGCAAAAATCCCTTATCCAAAATGCTTGTGGTCCCGAGCATTTCGGATAAGGGATACTCAACCTGTATATGCTACCTACTGTGCCACAAGGTTACTTTGTTCTTTGCTCCCTTTTGTGCCACAGGTGTATCTTGTGTTATGCAAAAGCTAAACTTAACCCCTTCAGTCGTGGGTTTTTTTTAGGGAGCGCTCCCCACTGGGCGAGTTTTTTATGGGGAGCGCTCCCTAAAAAAAAACCACCACTGTCTCCTCGGGTCCGGGCAGGACCCCTGAACTGTCAATCAGCCACTGCCCGGCCCTGGGCCCCGGTGCCCCGTCCCTGCCCCCGGCAGCCGGCTTGTCATAAGCCGGCGCGGGAGACTTCAATACAAAAGCCGGAGGGGAGGGAGGAGGAGACGCGGCAGAGGGAAGGGAGCCGGGCAGCACTGAACCTGCCTGAGATCAGCGATTGAACTCCGCAGCACTGCCCAGCTCTACACAGTGGCAATCCCGAGAATTTTGCCAGACTGGGCACTGAGGCACAGCCCGGAAAAATTCTAGGGATTGCCACTGAAGGGGTTAAGGAGCAAATCAGACCCACTCAAATTAGCTAACCCCGAGTGATTGTTGGGGTCATATGCAAGCCCAGTTCATTCCAGGGTGGACGGGCAGGGGACTGCCCAGCATTTTATAGTCACGCACATAGAAATGCTGCGTGTACCCCTGCAAACTCAGGCACGTTGATGCCTGCTTACTTTTTAGAGTGAAGGCTAGAGAAATCATTGGATAGCGAGCAACCATTGAATGTATTCTCCTCCTTACAACCCCATGTAAGTGGATGTGTAAGTGTGTACTACCACTCGCATACTAGTGCGGGGATTCGCTCTGCGGGGGCGGCATTTACCTGCTCAAGTGGCAGCATATATAAGTTGCCTAGTGAGCAGATATGAATCAGGTCCTGAGGGAAGTTATATTGTGAATAAAAATGTTGCAGTATATACCATCATTCAAAATACCGATGCTGCGGCCAGAAGACCAGCGGCGGAATACCAACATCACCCAGTGGCGTAACTAAGCCTCCGCAGCCCCCGCCGTGGCGGGGAGGCGCAGAGTAACTATGGGCACCGGGGGGGGGGCTGCGGTGCTATAGTTACCCGCTGCGCTGCTGCCCGGCCTCATCTTCGGTCACTGTCCCGTCACTCGCTCCCGGCGCCGGCTTCTGCTGATAATGAAAAGTGACACTTAGAAAATGGCTGCCCCCGTATTGCAGACAGTTTTGGCAGCCATTTTCTAAGAGTCACTTTTCATTATCAGCAGGAGCCGGCGCCGGGAGCGAGTGACGGGACAGTGACCGCAGATGCGGCCGGGCAGCAGCGCAGCGGAGACTGGAGCAGCGGAGACTGAGGGAGACTGGACGGGACAGTGCCCGGCTCTGACAGGTATGGGGGGGGGGGCTAGTCATACAGCACCGTGTGTGACTGTGTGGGGTGGGAGCCAGTAGCGGGGTGTGTCAGTGACCGCAGCGGTGCGGCTACGGCTATCTTGCTGTTATGACCGGGCAGTGTAATGGATAGATTGTAAAGTCACGGCAAACGTATATAAAACATTACGAAGACCCCAGGAGACCGGTCATACAATGGCAGCGGCATCGCCATGGTGACACGTGTGTAACTGCATACTCTTGATACAGGGGAGGAGCACGCCGTGCCGATGTTCGCACATTCGAGCGATTATTTACTGCATATAATAAAGTTCTGAAAGCTATTGGAACCATTTTCTCCTGCCTCTGCACAGGGGGGGCGCCGAAAAAGTTTGGCGGGGGGGCGCAAAATATATAGTTACGCCACTGACATCACCGGAGATGCCACCACCAGAATCCTGACTGCCAGTATCATGATTGTAAGTATGGCAGGCCAGGTTAGGCTTTGGGCATGGTTGCGTGGGGGGAGGTTAGGTTTAGGCACTAGAGGGTGGGTTATGAATAGGGCGTGGGGGGACCATTAAGGTTAAGCTGCTAAGAGGGTGGGTTTATGGTTAGGCAATAAGAAAGGGGCATTAGGCCTAGGCTATAGATTTGTAGATTATGGTTAGGCTGCAGGAATGGAGGATTAGGGTTGTTGGGGGAAGAAAGATGGTAAGTATATATATACCGGACCTCTATCAGGATGTCTTCTGACTGCCAGCATCCTGATCATCTGTATGAGTTTAATCAGTGACAATATATAGAGTACATCTAAATGAACCACTCATATCTCTATCATGTACTGTATAGTTTTTTGTGTTGTATAATATCTTATTGTCTCTATGCTGTGGAAATAATTACACTGCCTAGAGTGTAATATCAGTCAACGTCAGTGATTTTATAACTGTTTTAATGCGGCATACCAAACAAGATTTTAAAATTGCCAATGCACACCATCAGACCCCAACAGAAAAAAACCAATTGGCCTCCCATGGGAAAAAAACCATTGGCTCCAATATAAAGAAAACAATCACACTGGTCCATACAGGTAGCAACAATAAAATACTGAGACCCTCATATGAAATTAAGGGACCAGTGAACACTTGAACTGGTGGTGGCTGTAAACTGCTGTGGACATCTCTAGCTCTGGGGGCACACTTAAGTACAGCTCAAGGCACACTGGTTTACCATGGCACAGTGGTTGAAAAATGTTCTACATGAAAAATGAAAAGAAATATGCAGCTCTTCTATAGCACCAATGAGATTGGCTCTTTAAAACTTAGGTCACACAAATAACGGCCAATGTGAAGTCTGCGGGAGTCCGCGGTTTTCAGACTCCAGCGGGAGTCCATGGTCACATGGCAGCTTTGGGAACAGATGGACCAGCAATTGATCTGCTAATAAGAAAATTGCTAGAAGCCAACTTCAATGGGAAATCGATTTGAAGTTGTCTTCTATCACTTTTCCAATTATTCAAATAAGTGTCATGTTTGATTTGCTTATGATTATCTCATTTGTCTCCCTTAATTTTACTACAATTTAAGCCTCATTACATGTCTATTTAATGTGTACTAATGTATACATTTTTACACCATCTATGTTTACCCCAATGTGTATTAGTAAAATGTTAGTTTTTTTTTGCATTGTATAAATAATGAGCATACTTAATATGTTGCTATTTATTTACATGTCTTGCTACACTAATGATATGTGTGATGTTTTACTGGACCCACAAATAACAATCATGTGCAATTTACCCCTTCAACCCACACATGCCCACAACATTCATTCCTTACCCTTCACTTTAAATTACACATATATCTTACATGTACCTATGTCCACCTTGTCACGATCCGAGCTGTCAGACAGACTTTCTTACCGGCTAAGTGCCTCCGCAGGTTCAGCTTGCGGTCCGGACGTCATCTCTGCCGGCGTCCTGTCTCCCAGTGACAGTCCCCAGTGCACGGCAATCCACCTGTCCGCCGCCATTGCTCCCAGTATCCAGCATGGTGTGCACAAACACACTTTCCCTCCATAGCAGACATGGGGGCTGCCATGTTCTTCCCAGTCACATGTCTGTGCTGTCCAATCCTGTTGGTTCTGATCTCCCTGTCATACTTCCTCGGCCAATCCTGGCCACCCAGTGGGGATAAGTATGCTGGGAGCTCTCAGAACCATTGCTAGTGCTTCAGTTGTCTCCAGTGTATGGTCAGCTGTCCTTGTCTCCGTGCAAGTGTATTTCTCTGCTGGTGTTGTTTTCCATGCTGCAGTGTGTTCCAGGTTGTTCCATCTCCTGTGAAGTCCAGGTTATTCCACCGCCTGTGATCCTGCCTCTCAGCCCAGCGACCAAGCCTAGCTCCGGGACTCTGGTCCTTCCGATGCTCCAGCATCATCCACCATCGATGTTTCATCGCTAGTCCGATATTCCGGATCTCCTGCTTCCGTCCGTCATTCCGGACCCACAGTCATCTCCCGTCCGTCATTCCGGACCCACAGTCATCTTCCATATCCGATACCTGAATCCGATGTTCCCACATCATCATCGATAGTCCGATATTCCGGATCTCCAAGCCAAGCTTCCGTCCGTCATTCCGGACCCACAGTCAAGCTCAAGTCTTCCGTCCGTCACTCCGGACCCACAGTCTCCACATCCGATGTTCCACCATCGATCCCACATATCATCACATCTGTAAAGTATTGCAATCTGCATAAACTGTCATTTCTCCTGCATACTTTACTGTCTGTTAATATTACAACCATCTGCAAATAAACTCCGGTTGTATTTTACCTCTGACTGCTTATTGGCTCTGGGTGCACTGTCGCGCACTCCATGCGCAAGGGTCCTCTCCAACCTTCCCGGTTCAGGTACCGGTCCAGGTCCCCACCAGAGGTCTCAGTCTCGTCGACTAAGCCCCCTGGTGTGACACACCTGCACTATGAAACACTCTAACATGTAACTATAAAAACCACATAAAACTTCTAACTTTTAACAAGCTTTTATTTTAATTAAAAAATAAACAAAAAATATTTTTTTTAATTTTTCCATGTATTAGGCCAAGTAGTATGGCCAAAAATATAATTGTCCACGTCAGCTGGGCCACTGTGTGGTCCAATTCCTCTTGCTGGGTTGGGGATGGGGGTGTCATGAGGGATGATGCAGGGATGGGAGTATAGGCCAAGGTAGTTGGGTGTGGTGGGGATTGGTAGGGGTTGGAGGTGGGTGGTGGGGAGTAGTATGGTGGTTGGGGGTGGGGGTGGTGGGGAATGGATGGAGGCAGAGGAGTGGGTGTGCAAAGGGTAAACTAATAGCCTAGCGGCTAGAAGTGAACAGGCGCCTAATAGGGTGGTTGGTCAAGCAGCTCCTACTAGGGGGCATCAAGTCCCTGAACAATATATAGAAAAAAAATGTGGAGCGCTAGAATATTGGATCAATATGATTTAAAAACAATATATCGTTTTATTTGCTATTGCGCAATATGTAGTGGATCTATAGTATAAAAAGCATATACACAAAAATATTTTAGTTACAAATATACATAATAGAACAAAATACAAAAAGTTTAGAATTAATAAGAATAGGAAATATATAAATGAATATGGGTTTTATACTTATGGGTGCGGGTTCCTGTTGGGTTGTGCTTATTGGAGACACTTGCAATTGTATTACTTGTATATGTCCTAAAGCTGGTCAACTTTGGGTCCATAAACCTTGCCGGATTAGTGACACTAGAGGAAAGATGTCAAACCTGATGGAATTGTGGGTATCCCCAGCAAAATGCATCCCTGTGATCCTCAGTGTGCAGGTGGTGGTATACCGAAATAGATGGTACACAATGGTGAATAGTCCAGCTTAGGGTCCAAATGTGGCAAGTGAACAAGTTATTTTCTTCAAAAACAGGGTGTTGGGCGAGGAGTGGGTGGAGGCAGGGTAGTGGGTGGTGGTAGAGGAGAGGGTGTACACAGAGAAGTGGGAGGAGGCAGGGAAGTTGGTGGAGGTAGAGGAGAGGGTGTACACAGAGGAGTGGGAGGAGGCTAGGGAGTGGGTGGAGGTATAGGAGTGGACAGAGGCTGGGGAGTGGGAGGAGGCTGGGGAGTGGATAGAGGTTGGGGAGTCTACAGAGGCTGGGGAGTGGACAGAGGCTGGGGAGTGAACAGGGTTTAAGGAGTGCTGGTAGTGGAGGGGGAAATGTTGTGGCCATAAGCAGCTGCTGCTGCCTCCTCCTGCTGGCCATCTTCATCCTCGTCTTCCTCCTCCTGCTCGGCCTCTTCATCCTCCTCTTCCTCCTCCTGCTCGGCCTCTTCATCCTCCTCTTCCTCCTCCTGATCGGCCTCTTCATCCTCCTCTTCCTCCTCCTGCTCGGCCTCCTGAGCCTCTTGGGCTCTCTGCCGTGCCCTTGTGCGTGCTGCAATAAGAATGTTGATACCAGATTTATATGCAATTATAAAAATATGCCACAAACAATTGTTAAATGATGACTGAACTATTAAATCAAGGCTATTATGAAGTGCCCATTTTGCATCACAAAAAAATTCATATAATAAGCCACACACATACACCTATACACATACACCTATGCACATACACCTATACGTACACATATACACCTATACACCTACACATACACCTATACACATACACCTATACACATACACATATACATCTTCAATTTATGTCCAAAGATTAGCACAATACTTACATCTGCTCACATAACGGCAGATTCTTGCCAGCAATTCTGTCTGTCTCCTCCGGAGGTCCGACCACCTCTGCTCCAACTGGCCGACCGTTCACCGGACTCCGGTATTTTGGCGTATTCTGCGCCGGGCAGCATTATACGCCTGGCGCTTATCCATGTTGGATATGTAAGGGCCCATTGGCCCCAGACGCTGGTCCATGACCCTGACCAGTGCCACCAGCTCCCTCAGGGAAAATGGCTCTGCCCTCGCAGAAGTCATATTGGCAATGGTGCAGCTAATAATTGCAGCTCCATATATAACTATGCTGTTCTCTGATTGGTTGAAAACACTTATTTGGTATAAACTTTATTAATCCATTCTGTATTAACAGTATGTATGCATTTTCATGTTAGCAACCCTGTATAATCGACATGTGCGTACACATGTTTACACATTTTTTTGTAATACTTTTGTAAAATGTTATTTGAGTCTGGGATGCAGAAGGGAGGAGCCTACCCTCCAAAAGCTTTAGGATAGGTGCCTGGCTCCTACGGACCCTCCTACATCCCAATGTTGAGCTGTGTCACCAGGACCATATCAGAGAAAGGGATTCGAACGGTAAGTTCTTACAAAAATACCTTTTTGTACAACATGCAATATTTTATTACAGGTATATAGACGACCTGATACTGCTCTGGACGGGGCCACGAGAGGACCTGGTTGAGTTGCTAGAGCAACACAATTGTACCAGTAGTCCGGTCAAGCTGACCTACACCATTAGTCCCACCCAACTGGACTTCCTTGATGTCCGAATCATCAAAAGTGGCAATAAGATCAGTACCCAGCTTTACACCAAGCCCACTGACCGCAACATGATGTTGCAATACAAAAGTTTCCATCCCCGGGCCACAACTGCCAGTTTACCCTACTCGCAGTTTATACGAGTCTGTAGGGTCAATAGTGATACTGGCTGTGAAGGAGCTTGGGACTTATACTACACTATGGTGATTTTGAGAGGTGTCATTCACATCTGGACCCCTCCCCTTTTTTCTATTGGATCTAAAAAGTCCATCCGTATGAATACGGCCCAGCGAGCCTAATATCCAATGGTTTCACGCTTACAGACAAAATAGGCCGGATTGGCTTCCCCTAAAATCTATCTCTTTATTGGCCCTGTGAGCCCGATATCTGAGGACCTCAATACTACAGTAATTGTCGGTCAAACTGAACCAGACTGGGTTCCCCCAATCTATCACCGGATTGTTCCTGTGAGCCCACCATTTAAGGACCGTATCCCCACAGGAATTATTTATTATCTTAAGCCGGATTGGCTTCTCTCTAATCTACCACATTACTGATTTTACGTTGTCGTGAATGAAATATTAATTGCCGTGCAGGCCTAATAATTAAATCTTTTTGTCACACCCCCGATGAAGTCGTTCTGACGAAACGCGTTGGGTTTTTAATAAAGAACTTCAATCTTGAACGAATCTCATGTATCATTCTGGAAGGGGACAAAGAACTGTCAAATGAAATGTGATTGGTGTTTTATTTAGTAACCAGTGAATAATTGACTAGGTGGTACTAAGTCCAGCGCTCTCCGATAAAAATTATCGGAGTAGCAGCTAATAATCGATCCTTTAGCGCAATACGTAGGCCTCATTGTATCTTTTATATATATATATATATATATATATATATATATAGAACGTAGTAGTGTCCGGCACTCCCCGCTTACTAGAGCTTCTTGTGCCCGGGTGCCTTCCCCTGTGGCGATGTCTCACTCCACCAATACACTCTGTCAATAATAGGCGTCACTCCGGGGCTTACGTGAAAAAAACTTAGTGGAAGTTTATTATTCCTTACGGTCTACGCCGTTTCGGGATAAACCCTTCGTCAGGACCAAAAGTATGGAACAAAAGTGCAAACTTTGTTCCATACTTTTGGTCCTGACGAAGGGTTTATCCCGAAACGGCGTAGACCGTAAGGAATAATAAACTTCCACTAAGTTTTTTTCACGTAAGCCCCGGAGTGACGCCTATTATTGACAGAGTATATATATATATATATATATATAAAATTATCCCACTTTGAGCCAGGTTCAGGTCTAGATGCACTAAGCTTCAAAAGTGATAAAATGGAGAGTGATAAACAGCCAGCCAATCAGCTCCTACCTGACATTTTTCAAACTCATCCTGTGACATGACAGGTAGGAGCTACTGTAATTGGCTGACTGTTTATCACTCTCCATTTTATCACTTTTGAAACTTAGTGCATCTGGCCCTCAGACCGGTCCACAGACAGAAGTGCGGAGATCGCTATTCGGTGAATTCTACACTTCTACGCATGCACTTGTGCCAGAGTCTGCATGCGTGAGCCTGAAAACTGTGATCACAAGCTGTTGCAGTTTCAGAGCCAGCATGGAGCGGTGACAGGGTGGCGACGGACCGCTCCAGGGGGCAGCAACGCAGAATTTTGTGGGAGTGGGATGTTCTCCAATGGTCTTTTAGGGCCAAGCTGTAGTAAGAGGATATAAACTTTAAATTGAGGAAATAAGATTTCCTCTAGAGGCGCTCCGTAGTGCATGAAAATTTTTGAGGGAACCCAGTCAGTTTGGAGTAACCGGATGGGGATTCAGAATGGCGGGAAGACACTTATACTTTAACTGTACCTTTCTAGGGTGTATGAAATAACTCCAATTCTGCAGATCTGCATAAACCACCAATCAATCCTTTCTCCAATCACTAGTGCCTTCTCCCTTATCTAGTCCCCCCCCCAACCTCTTTGATTCAACAACCCCCCCCCCCCCCCTTATTATCCTCCTTAATACAAGGTCCTCTCTATTTACACTGCTCCTTAGACCTCTAAGCTTGTTTCCCTACATACTCCCTCCTTCCCTATTCAGTTGACTGTTGCCTCTGTTCTACCCTGGTCAATGTATCCCATTCACGAATCCAATATTTTGTCTGTGCTACCCCCTTCACTTGAACAAGTTCCATTGCTTTATGAGACTCTACCTGACCTTGAAAAGTTTCAAACAGCCACTAAAAACCCATCTGTTGAACAAAGCCTAAGCTTCCGCATAACCTGGTCCTGAGGTAGCTCTCTCCCTGCCTCCTCCATCATGCTATGGTAATCCCTGCCCTTCCCACTTCCTGCCATCAGGCCACCTTGCTTGTACCTCTTGTCACTCTTCTGTCTCATTCTCCCTGTAGATTTTAAGCTACTTGGAGCAGGGCCCTCTTCCCTCCTGTTCTCACAGCTCTCTTCTCTCACACTTCAATGACCACTTTCTCCTACTCAGCGACCGCCTTTACCCGCATCTCTTCTTACTCATAACTGTTCATCTCTACCAATGGGTGTGGTATGACGGCCCGACAGTCGGGATTCCAGCGGTCAGTATACCAATATTAGAATCCTAACCGCTGGTACTCAGACAGGTGGTCCAGCGCAAAGAATCCCCACAAGGGACTGTAGGGCATTTGAGAATTTGGGAATCTGATGTCGGTATACTGACCGTCGGAATGCCGATTGTCGGGCCATCATCTGGCACTCCTACCAACGGCAGCCCACTCCTAATAGTACACGGACATCTCCTTTGACTTCCTACATCTGAGCAGTATTGTGCTACTAATTGTTCTGTTTTAGGTTATCAGTTACAGAAGTTCTGTGTACCCTGTATTGTTCTAATGTGTGCCATTTGTGCAATGCTGCCAACCACTTGTGAAGCATTATAAATAAATTGTTCTAACAATAGTAATAACCCACTTTGAGCTACTTGTAATAAGGGTTAGTGAATTGGTTGATGTGTATGCTTCAGCTCCTCTCTGACCAGAAAGATTCAGTGGATGGACATCCAGACGGGTGACCGATGAGGGCGCTAGGCGTGAGATGCTATTACCAAGCAGCTGCAATATTTAAGAGTCAGGCTGTGTACACACGGGGACAATTTTGTCTAATATTGCGGGCAATATGGTCACTGAGCGACCATATTGCCTGCGATGGGAGTGTGCACCGGCGATATATTGCCGGCATAGGCGTGCGCACGGGGGGTGCCGGGGGTGCACAGGCACCTCCTAATGACCGGAATACCCCCCCGCACGATTGCAGCTCCCACTACTGGCAGCAGCAGTGGCGTAAAATACAGCTTGAGGGGACCCGACGTAACAGCAGACAATCCCCTGCAAGCTGCAACCAAACCATTTGTTTTATGGTTTAAAATAATGTCCCTCGTCAGCAGCACAGTGAAGGGGGAGGAGCTAATCCATACTGTCACTGAGTCCCCTCCCCTCTTCCCCCTGATAGCGCCGTTGCTGGGGCTTGACGTCACAATCTAGTGACAGCCCCCGGCGCGAAAAACAAATCTACCTGCTGCCAGCGCTGTGACCAGGGGAGATCCGGCGCAGTGACCTTTAAAGTTCCGGCATTGTGTACCCGGAGACCTGGCCCTGAGACAGTGGAGACCCAGCCCTGCGCCTGATGGAGACGCTGTGTCCGTGGCAGAGACGGAGCTATGTGCAGGAGATGCGCCACTACTGAAGGTAATTGTGCTGAATGGGAATCTCTCTCTCTCCTCCCCACCTCTTTCCCCTTCTCTCTTTCCCTCTCACTATCCACCCATCTTTCTCTACCTGCCGCTGTCTCTCCTTCTTTCTCTTAATGATAGCTTCTCTCTCCCTGTCCCCCCTCCTGTCACTGAGTTGGTCGCCGAGTGGCTAGCCGCCAGCACAGCAGTGGGCACTGGCAGTCCAAAAAAGATATCACTCACTACACAGCTGAAGGGGGTCAGGGCTGACACAGGGGGAGGGGGACAGGGCTGACACAGGGGGATGGGGACAGGGCTGACACAGGGGGAGGGGGACAGGGCTGAAACAGGGAGGGGGGACATGTCTGACAAAGAAATGGGGACAGGTGTAATGTGTAATAGTCATTACGGTGTGTGACATACTGTGTTATTGGCATCACAGTGTGTCACTTAATCTGTAATGGGCATCACGGTGTGTGGCATAATGTGTAATGCGCATCACGGTGTGAGGTGTAATGGGCATTACGTTGTGAGGTGCAATGTGTTATGGGCATCACGGTGTGAGGAGCAACGTGTAATGGGCATTAAGATGTGGCATTTGGTATACTATGTAATGGGTGTGTGACGTGTAATAGGCATTACGGTGTAAATTTGGCATAATGTGTAATGCGTATTACAGTGTGTGGCTTTATGTGGAATGGGCTTTATTTGTGATGGACATTATGGTGTGTGGCATTATGTGTAATTGGCATTACTGTGCGTGGCATTATGTGTAATGAGCATTACAATGTGTGGCATTACAGTGTCAATTTTTGCAGCTCGCCTTCGGCGGGCACTGTCCCTGTTTCTAGTATGTGTTGGGGGGAGGGGGGGAATGATTAATTCCGAAGTGCATATACATAAATAAGTCACCTTCTATTTAGTTTACATTGATGCCCTGTAGGCGGTGATGGACACGCCTAGTAGGTGGTGAAGGACACGCCCAGTAGGCGGTGATGGACACGCCCCTCCAATTGTGCACCCCCTAACAAAATGGGCTGCGCACGCCTATGATCGCCGGGTGTGCGCTCCCGTTTTCTCCCCCGTAGTGATCGCTGGTCGCAGGAACATGCTCCTGCGACCAGCTGATTTCCACTGCCAGGCTCCCCCCGGGAGTTTCTTTTGCATCCGCGACCGTCTCTGGTCGCTGATGCAAATGGGACACTGAGCGATATATCGCTCATCGCGAGCAATATATCGGTCAGCGATATATCCCCCCCGTGTGTACGGGGCTTTACTCCTGAATGTTCAAAAACACAAAAATAAAAACATAATTTAAAGAGAGCATTGAGTAGTGCTATCAAATATTCATTACAGTGTTGTATCCATATGCTTTATTTATGCAAACTTATATGTATAATTAAACATTTATGATATATATAAAAATAATCCAATCATTTATAATATATTTTTACTTTTTAACTTGTATTACCATTCCTCAGAGCTGCATTCGTGTAGTACTTTTTTTTCCAGTGCATCGCCTCACTTTTAGAAGTAGATTTCCTATAACAAGTAGTACTTCATTGCCACCTAGTGGAGATTAGCTCTAAACACTATGGATTGCTAATATCCTATAAGAAATCATTTTATTACCACATTTGATATTTGCAGGCTACCTTACTGTTCTTCAGGACTTAGCCCAACATTAAAGACACTTTAATTAAATGAAAAAAGACTTATCAATATACATTGAAACGCATACAAAAGCATGAATAGGACATTTTTAAGTACTTGCACATGAATGGCATAAGCGTGGGTCTGTTCCTATATTCAGAGCCGGCCCTAGCCTAAATGACACCCTAGGCAAGATTTTGGTTGGTGCCCCCTACCACCGCCACTAGTTCTGCCTCTGACCCTGCTCCCCTTTCCCAGTACCATCAACAGTCATCATAGCAGTCATCATTTTGGTGCTCCTACCCGCAATATTTTAAATAGAAACAGTGCACACATTTGGTGCGCAGCCCAAACAGGGGTGTGTTTTTGCTGGGAAGGGGCATGGCCACACAATAGTACCCCCAATTCACATTATGTCACACAGTAGTGCAACTTTATTCACATTATATCATGCGATGGTGTCCCTTATTCACGTTACATCACACAGTAGTACCACTTTACCTTATATACATTTTTCCTCATATTATTCACATTATACCCTTAGAAAAAAATCCTGAGAAAATATTGTATTTTAAGCACCTCCATGGCCACACTGCAACCCAGCACAAAGCAGTGTGTGCTGGGCAGAGGAGAAGAGCTGCAGCTGCTGCTGACTTAAGGGGAGGGGGCCCGGGGCCCCCACTGGGCCCTTCCATCAGACTTTGGCCTGGGTAATTTGTACCCCCTACCCCTTTCTCTCAGCACCCCTGATAATACCACACAGTAATGCCGCTTACACATGACACACATTATTAATGTCCTTATAACCATAATGCCCCTTACACATTATGCCAACCTTTATTAATGCCCTTCATACACATAATGACACACATAATGCCCCTTACACATATGTTGCACATTATTAATGCCCTTATACACATGACACACATAATGCCTGTTACACATATGTCGCACATTAATAATGCGTTTATACTTGACACAAATAATGCCCCTTACACATATGCCGAACACTATTGCACAACCAACCCACCCACAGACAGCACTCGCACAGCCGCTAACACTGTGACCTCTGCCTCTGCTTGGATACAGATGTTTCCTCATACATCTTGTCTCAGTAGGCCATGCAGCTCCTGGCAAAGTTCTGCTAACGTTGGGTGCCTTTTTTGCTGAAAATTCGTCTTATTTGCATTGTTATGACCAGCACACACAAGGAGTTTCCAATGATTAAAATAATATGCGGCATGCCTATATTCTGTGAGCGACTGTGGCTGTACCTGCATACGGAATGCTATGTTACAGTGATTCCCATGAATACACTATTTCATATGCAGATACAGCCTCACTCACACACAGAATATAGGCATGCTGCATATCATTTTAATCAGCAGAAGCTGCTGATGCCCCTAGGCATTCCAAATGCCCTAGGCAATTGCCTAGTTGGCCTATGCCTAAGGCCGGCTCTGGCCTATATTGCCCTCAGATTTGCCGTCTTTTTTATCGGGGGAATGGATGTAAATAATCTCAGTAATAGTTACCACTCCAATTGAAGGTATTGAAGATAAATCCTCCCAGTCTGTAGCAGATGAATTAGAGTACGATGCACCAGGTACCAATGGCAAGTGCAGTTTGTTACCCATTTGTAGGAATGGCGAGTGCAGTGGTAACCTGTGTGTATATATTTGGGTTCATTTGTAATTAACCATTCCGTGATCATAGCTTTCTCATGTACCCCAGATAAGCTCATTTATTTGAAACCTGACAGCTTCCCCCTCAGGACTGTTTCACACACTCCGGCTGACACAGACAGCGAAATCCCGCACGGCCAAGAGCCGTGCCGTACACAGTTGTTTATTAATGGACAGGATTGTGTCCATTCACACGGGACGGTCACGGCCAGGCCGCCTGGTTGCAGCCAGATGTCACCACTGGAAAGGGCGGCTGACGGGTTGTGGCCATCCCGACCATTGTAAACTCCTGTGCACGGCTTCCCGGCTTCACCCGGAGCATGTGAAACCACCCTTAGTGCTAATTCTTGAGTTGTGTTGGTGATTGTCTCACCTTTAAAAGTCATAAGGTACTTGGCAGTTGAGCTTTAACCCAGGAAAAAAAACACATGTTCACTTTAGCTACAGTATGATGTGTTAGCAGTTGCCAGGTTCCCACAAAAAACCGCTAGCCAATAGGGGTTTACAATCCAGCAGCCAATCAAAAGCAGCATCGATGGCTTCTGGACCGCAAGCGCCTATTGACTAGGAGTCCAGCGGGAGACTTAATTGAAAATAGTGGCAGACAGGGCAGCTCAGCCGGGCAGAGCAGGGAGGCGGCGGGGGGGGGGGGGGGGTACGGGCTGCAGTCCCCCTTGGCAACAAGCTATTTAGTCTCCCTTGGCAATGAGCTATTTTAGTCCCTCTTGACAACGAGCAATTTTAGTCCCTCTTGGCAACAAGCTATTTTAGTCCCCCTTGGCAACAAGCTATTTTAGTCCCCCTTGGCAATGAGCTATTTTAGTCCCCCTTGGCAAAAAGCTATTTTAGTCCCCCTTGGCAACGAGCAATTTCAGTCCCCCTTGGCATTGATCATGAAGTTCCTAGCAATGAGCATATACAGTAGGTAAGTGGCACTTATGTGTCAGATGTTTAATGGGCATTACAGTTTGTTATATAGTATGTAATGGGCAATACGGTTTGTTATATAGTATGTAATGGGCATCATGTGTCGTTTTATGTGTAATTGGCATTATGGCATGTGGCTTTATGTGTAATGGCATAGGCGAATCTAGAATTATGGTAATGGGTGGTCCCAGATCTAGAAATAATAGTAGAAGGACTTTTGCGCGGCGTGGCCGCGCGTCAAAGGGGGCGTGGCCTCATGGGAAGGAGGCGTGGTATCACAAAAAGGGGTGTGGTATTACACTTTAGACCATACACAGTAATGCCCATTACACATTTTAGCAAACTCCGTAATACCCATTACACATAAAGCCACACGCCGTAATGCCCATTACACATAAGGCCACACACCATAATGCCCATTACACATTGTGCCACACATCATGATGCCCATTACATACTATATAACAAACCATAATGCCCATTACATATTTGACACATAAGTGCTGCTTACCTACGTGCTCATTGCTAGGGGGTTCTTTCTTGATAGCACCATAGTACCCATTACACATGATGCTGCACACCATAGTACCCATTACACATGATGCCGCACACCATAGTACCCATTACACATGATGCCGCACACCATAGTACCCATTACACATGATGCCGCGCACCATAGTACCCATTACACATGATGCTGCACACATAATGTCCCTTACACATGATGCTGCACACATAATGCCCCTTACACATGATGCTGCACACCGTAATGCCCCTTACACAATAAGCCACACATTATGCGTAATGCCCCCACATACCGCCACTTGTAGCGTCCCTTAAGCAATGCCCCCAAAAGTGCCACTTACTGTAAATTTTTATATGAGCTTTCGCTGCTGCTGCAGGGAGAGATGGAGAGCCGTGCAGCTGCTTCTATGGGGAGAGGAGCAGAGCGCAGAGCACGCTCCCACTCCCCTCCTGGTGTCCCCTCTTGCCGAGTGGACATTTGAAATATTGTGCGCGCTGTTGTTGTGCGTGACATCGGGGGAGCACGCCGGGCACCGGCACCACATGATTAAAGGGGGGTGGGCTGAGGTGAAAACGGGGAGAAGAATTGGAGCGGAAGCTGCAGGGGTGACAGTCATTGACAGCTAGGCAGAGAGCAGGGGGCTGCCCGGCTGTATTCAGAGCACTGCAGGTCACGGCTGTTTGAAATAATACCCCTTTCACAACAGAAAATGCAGGGATTTACCTGGGAATATGGTCCCAGGATCATGCAGGGACATTCCCAGGCTGACCCCTTACACACCAGCCTAGGCCCTGCATTTTCTGGTGTGAGGGGGAGAGACAACCACTCCCCTCTCCCTACCTCCCTTTAACCAACCAGCTATATCTTCGGAACCAACTGACCCATTTAAATGAGACCAGTATCATATTGAAGAACCTTTGAGTTGGCTTTGAATGATTTTGGTCCCGTGAAACTGGGCTGTTTGGTTCCAGAGAAATCTGCCCTCAAAGAACATAAACAGTCATGAAATTACATTTAAGAAATGAAAAAATTAACCCATATGGATCCAGCCTGGTATCAGATTGAAGGCCCAGTGATTTGGGTTCGACTGAGATCAACCTCGAGCTTCAGTGATGCCGAAGGGGGAACTGGCAGCCGTTGAACTGGGTGGGGGTCGAAATTAACGGGTCCCATGTTATCCTATAGGGAAAACGTTCCAGCTTTGCCTGGCAGTATCTCCGGTTCCCAGGGGGCTAGAGACACGTGGCTGGGCTCGTTGGAAAGCCCCATCCCTCAGCTACAAAATGGGTGGTCCGGTGCACCCCCGGACCACCCCTAGATTCGCCTATGTGTAATGGGTATTACAAAGTTTGCTAAAATGTGCAAGGTGCCATGCAAGAGCCCCGCCTACTACAAATCGTGGGGGGGACGCAAAACATGCCCTTGCTCCGGGCACCTAGCTACACCACTGGTCATGGCTTGGGAATGGCGAATGCTGATTGTACCCCATAGGGATTGGCAAGTGCAGTGGTAACATGTATGTTAGTGTGTGTGTATATATATATATATATATATATATATGCAACAGAAGAGAAAAGAGGAGCGCACAGGTGAGCAGAATTTGAATCAGCGTTTACTGGGAAAAAGTGTAGGCTCACATACATAATAGAAAACAATAGTCAGCATATGCGGGAATCACCGTCAATACACCGTCGGATAGCGCGGACCCAGGAGGACATCCAGAAGACCGGCAAGATGGACACAGCGGCGGCGGCGGCGTTCTCAGCACAAGGACTCAAGACGGACAGGTACCACAAGGTAAGGATCTGATACGTCGGGTGACCACGCCCCAACGCGTTTCGTCACTGATGACTTCGTCAGGAGGCGTGTCTCAGGTACGTATGGTAGGGGTTTTTATCTACGCCGGCTCAATCAATAAAAAGCAAACAGCTGATACTAATTGCACATAACTTTCATGCACAAAGGAGAGACAGAATTGAAAGCACATAAAATTAACAGTATCCAAAATGGCAGCAAAAACAAATATACGCCCCAGTAGGAGTTACATACATTTCATTAGACAATAATATAATTTAATAATACATATACAATATGAAAAAAGAGAAATATACAAAAATACATATATATATACAAAATACATACAATTAAAAAATTTTTATAATTAAAAATATATCAATATATATATACACAAATAAATGCGCATACTATATCTGCATAAAATACAAAGATAGATATTAAAAATGACTGGATGATTACTATATATATATATAACAGGCAATATGGTCTAGGTATTGCGCTTATCAAATAGAAATAACGAGCCGCAATGCCAAGACGTCTCTCCTGTTCGTAAGAGACGAAGTGATATGGATGGAAGGGGGGTTTGTCAGGAGTGCGCTCTAGTAGTACCACCTAGCCCGTACATACAATCAACATGATATTACAATCATTCAATATATGAAGTGGAGTTCCGATGTTTCAACAATAGTAATCTTTTATTGAAAAGAGACCAACGCGTTTCGTCAACACGACTTCATCAGGAGCAATACAATGAGTGGTACTAGAAACATAATCCCTGAAGTGGATCAGTATCCCTTTAATTGAACAAATGGTATCACCGGATATGGGGAATAAGATGAACCACGCAAGTGGGTAATCACTTAGGATTTGTAGTTCCCAGCCAAGGGGAGGTAACCCACAATTGGGACAAGTAGTTATCACCACAGCTGGCTGAAAGACAGCTGTGGTGATAACTACTTGTCCCTATTATGTCCCTATTCTGGGTTACCTCCCCTTGGCTAAGAACTACAAATTCTATGTGATTACCCACTTGCGTGGTTCATCTTATTCCAAATATCCGGTAATACCATTTGTTCAATTAATGGGATACTGATTCACTTCAGGGATTATGTTTCTACTACCTCTCATTGTATTGCCCCTGATGAAGTCGTGTTGATTTCACACAGTGCACATAACTTTGCTATGGATTAACTCCGATTGCTGGCTAAGATTAACTCTTAGTACATTTGAACGTATCCAGCCCTTATAAAGGGGACCCTATATTAGTGATCCTTTTTTAGGTGCACAACAGTTCTTTCTCTGAAAATTCCCAGTTTAGGAATATCTGTGCCCTTATAAAGTGGACCCTATATTAGTGGTGTACAACAGTTCTTTGAATTTCAATAAACCCCAGTTTGGGAACATTTGTGAATAAGCAACATTTCCCACTAAGAAGGTGTTTATATTGCCCCTGATGAAGTCACGAATGTGATGAAATGCGTTGGGATGCATGCATCCATATGTTGATCTTGACATCCAATTCCTGTGAACGATTGAATTACTGCTGATGTCAGTGCTATAAATTCCAGACAGGGTTGAAATGGATGGTACGGTCTGGGGTTTTGATATGCTTGTGTTGGTTTGCTACTTGCCATTCCCATACTACACACCAGGTAAATCAACTCCTGAGCTGGGCGTTCTGGTGCAGTTCTGGAGTTGATTAATAGGGGAAGCTGCCTGTGGGCAGTGTTGGGACTGTGTGTGTGGAAGAAAGCAAGCCAGAGAGGGAGAGCTGGAGCTGCTAGGGTCTGGGACCTGCTCATACAGAGACAGGGTGAGTGCCATGATCTATGCCTACCTGTTCTGAAGCTGGAAGAGCAGAGACTTTGTATTCAAATTGAATGGAAATAAGTTTACCTATTGCTGCTGAAGAAAAGCTGATCTGGGCGTGTCCTATCAGATGCAATTGTTTTGCCAGCCACCAGCTAGGAGAGCGGAGAGGGGAAAAGTGCGCCATCAATCCCAGTGTGTCAGACTGACACAGGATGCGGCAGCCATAACCCGATCGTACTGAGGAGAGACTGGCGGTGGACGTGATAATTGATATTAACAAAACCACGTGGTAGTTTTAGCCCACGCTGATGTATAACAGGGTACGAGTTGTACATTTTAACCCCTTCCTGACAGAGCCAGTTTTTGCGTTCCTGACAGAGCCCTTTTTTTCAAATCTGACATGTCTCACTTAAGTGGGGATAACTTTTTTTTGCTTTTACTTATCCCAGTGATTTTGAGATTGTTTTCTCGTGACACATTGTACTTCAAGTTAGTGGTAAATTTTGGTCGATACAGTCTGTGTTTTTTTGTGAAAAATACCAAAATGTTAGCAAAATGTTAAATTTTCTGCTTGTGAGACAAATAATCTTACCACTCAAAATAGTTAATAACTAACATAGACCATATGTATACTTTATAATGCCATCATTATTTCAACCTCATTTTCATTTTTTTGGACACTAGGAGGCTTAAAATATGAATAGCAAATTCTCAAATTTTCAAGAAAATTTCAAACACTGATTTTTTTAGGGACCAGTTCAGTTCTGATGTGACTTTGAGGGACTTGTATGTGAGACACCCCCATAAATGATGCCATTTCAAAAACTGCACCCCTCACAGTATTCAAAACAGCATTTTGGAAGTTTGTTAACCCTTTAGGTGTTTCACAGGAATTAAAACAAAGTGTAGGTGAAATTTCAAAATTTCATTTTTTTTGCAGATTTTCAATTTTAATACATTTTTCTAAGGAACACAGTACATTTTACTAGAGAAATGTGACTAAAAATTGATTCCCCCAATTCTTTGGTTTTCATAAATATCCTATATGTGGCCCTAGTGTGCACGTTGACCAAACCACAGGCTTCATAATAGAAGGAGCACCTACTTGATTTTGGAGCCTCCTTTTTATGAGATTATTTTTTAGGCACCATGTAGGTTTCTAGGCACCATAAGATGCTAAAAGTTAGGAACCCCCCCACAAGTGACCCCATTTTGCAAACTACACCCTTCAGGGAATTCATCAAGGGGTATAGTGTACATTTCAAACCCCCAGGGGTTTCACCAATCGTGGTACAACTGGGCAGTGAAAATGAAAAAAATAAATTTTTCATTTTCACAGCTCAGTTGTATCAAAATTGGTGAAACCCCTGGGGGTTTGAAATGTACACTATACCCCTTGATGAATTCCCTGAAGGGTGTAGTTTGCAAAATGGGGTCACTTGTGGGGGGGTTCCACTGTATGGGTGTTTCGGGGGTCATTCAACCAGAATCTGTGCTGCAAAATCCAAATATCACTCCTTCCCTTCTGAGTCCTGCCATGCACCCAACTGGTATTTTTTGGTCACATGTGAGGCATTGCCGTACTCGGGAGAAATTGGGGCACAGATTTTGGAGTGCTTTGTCTCCTTCATTCCTTGTGAAAATGAAAAATTTTGAGCCAGATCTGCATTTTTGTGTAAAAAAATGTAATTTTTTACAGAAAAATGCAGTTCTGGCTCAAAATTTTTCATTTTCACAAGGAATGAAGGAGACAAAGCACCCCAAAATCTGTGCCCCAATTTCTCCCGAGTACGGCAATGCCTCACATGTGACCAAAAAATACCAGTTGGGTGCATGGCAGGACTCAGAAGGGAAGGAGTGATATTTGGTGGTGGAATGAATGGTGGGTGCTATGTCGCATTAGCAAGACCCCCGAAGCACCAATACAGTGGAACCCCCCACAAGTGACCCCATTTTGGTCACCAGCTTTGGGAGGGGGGCTGGCGCTGCGGCTGGCGGGGGGGTGGGAGGGGTGCTGGCGCTGCGGCAGCCGGGTGGGTGGGAGGGAGGGGGGCTGCCGGGTGGGAGGGGGGGGGCTGGCGATCGGTGGTGATCGGTGCTGTACTTACCAGCACCGATCACCACCGATCACTGTGTTACCGAGCGGCTTAGCCGCCGGTAACACAGAAAACGCTGCAATTGGCTGTTCACATTTGAACAGCCAATCGCAGCGATCGCCGCGAGGGGGGATGTCTGCTGTCAGGGACAGCAGACATCTCCAAACTGTCACCGCGTCTATAGACGCGGTGACAGTTTAAAACCATGACATATATATACGTCTTCGGTCGGGAAGTACCTCCCGACCATGACGTATATATACGTCATATGTCGGGAATATCTTTATATATATATATATATAGTCTTCCTGACGGCGGCACTCAAAGAAATCAACACACCATAGGCGATATTGGTAAGAAACCGACGTTTCAAGGCCGTCTGGCCTTTTTATCAAGGTGCAAAGAGATACAGACAACAAACAAAGAACATACTTAAATACCTTACGAGATCAGTTCGTGTCTCCCGCCAGCTCCTCCCCGGGCGTCGAACATGACGTCACCACGTCGGAGCGTCAAAGGAGACGCGAAGTAAACCTGGAACATGTGATAAAATACACCAATAAGAAAAAAAGCATACAGTAACCATAGTGACAAAAAATAAACACCAATACATAGATAATAAACATATAGAAAGCGTCTTGCCGGCGAGCACAATTTATCATGTCTGCACAAGATAGTAATATAGCCCAATTAACTAAAGGCTTTATAATTTACTGCCCGTAGTTACTTTGCTTGTACGGGACAAATATGAAATAACAATATGCACATATTAAAATGAACAGTCGACATGCCAAGTATGTCGATATGATAATACGTCGTGGACAAATATAAGCTGTTTACATAAAGCACGATAAGCCAAGGTATTCGTTTAGACCCCTGGGAGCCAGGGTGTCCAAGCGATATATCCAATGGCTTTCAGCTCTAAGCAACTTTAGTGACCTATCACCCCCACGTTTGAGCGGAGGAATATGGTCTATGATACGATGCCTTAAGGATGACAGCGTGTGGCGAGCCTGGGCAAAATGCCGGGCTACCGGCTGTTCACTCGTACCAGAGAGGATCGCTGCCTTGATAGCCGACCTATGAGCTGCTGCCCTTTCCTTAAAGGCGCAGTCAGTCTTACCGACATAGTGTCGGCCACAAGGACAGCTGATAAGGTACACCACGAAGCGTGTTGAACATGTGACACGATGCTTAATAAAAAACTTTTTTCCGGAATACGGATGATGAAACGTGTCACCTACTGTCATGAAGCTACACGTGGTGCAACCACAGCACCTGTAACACCCAAGCTTAGGGGTACCCAAAAAGGTGGTCGACACGGGAGGGTACGACACGTCATTTTTAACCAAGTGATCACGTAGATTACGACCTCTAGAGTAAGCACACATTACTGATTTGGAACGCAAGGAAGGTAAAGCGGGGTCAGTGTTCACTATAGGCCAATGTTGTCTAACCTTTCTGTTGATGTCAGAACTTTTGTGATGAAATTGATTTACCCAGATAATTTTCTCCTGAGATTTATCATTCGAAGTTGACACACTGAAATCAGGACGGGGCAGAGCCAAGATTTTGTTTTTACATAATTCAAGGTCTTTACAGGGATAACCGCGTTCACTAAATTTTGAGCACATCAAATCCAGAGCCTCATCTAATTTTGCTACATCACTCGTGATCCTGTAAGCACGGAGCATTTGGGAGTACGGCAACCCCTTCTTTAATGCCACGGGATGGTTACTAGTGGCTAGCAGCATGTTGTTGCGATCAGTGGGTTTACTATAAAGGGAAGTTTGGAAACACCCCCCCACGATCTCAATTTGAACATCCAGATACTGTACCCTGTTGGGATGTATGACAAAAGTAAATTTAACCGGTGATGGGGTCATGTTGTGATTCTCTATCAGCTCTTGTAATTTCTCCGCTCCTCCTGACCAACCAATCAGGAGGTCATCTATATATCTTGTATATAGAAAAAGCGACCCAGTGGTGAGTGGATTGGCAAAAAATAATTCTTTTTCAATGGTAAACATGTAGGCGTTGGCCAGCGATGGGGCCACTGAGGACCCCATCGCACAGCCACGCAACTGGAGGTAATATCTACCATTAAACAAAAAGTAGTTGCGTTTCAAAGTGAGTAGTAGCAAACCTAGAAAAAAAGTCACCTCAGGACCTGTGTATAGCGGATTGCCTGAGATGAGCTTCTCAACAGCCCCAATACCTGCAACATGTGGGATGCAGGTATATAAGCTGGTAACGTCTACAGTACTCAAGACTGACTCATTGGGAATAGCTGAAATGGAAGACAACTTGGCGAGCAATGTATTAGTATCTTTCAAATAGGTGGCTTCAGCTTGCACACAAGGCTGCAGGAAATAGTCTAGATAAATAGATATGTTCTGGTATAACGACCCTCGAGCCGATATAATTGGCCGTCCTGGGGGACTAACCGGGTTCTTATGCAGCTTGGGGAGAGAGTATAACAATGGGGTTATCGGGAAAGCTGTAGTCAATGCTTCCTTAGTGGCAGTACTGATAACACCGTTAGTACAAGCATTTTGAAGAACAGTATCCAATTCACCCTTATATTGACCCGTAGGGTCCTTAGAGAGCAATGCATATGTCTCATGGTCACCTAGCTGCCGATCAAGTTCAGCGACATAGTCACCAGTATTTTGTATGACTATGCCGCCTCCCTTATCAGCTGGCCGTATGACCACACTAAGGTCCTCACTCAGAGATTTGAGGGCTTTCCAATCAGCTCTGGAAAAGTTAGAATGTCCAGATGCTAGTTGGGACACAATAAGGTTAATGTCACGTTCCAAAAGACGACCGAAAGTCTTTATTGAAGGGTTTAGGGACACCGGATCGAATTTTGATTTAGGTTTTAAACAACTAGGAAAAGCAGGGACCACTGTGGGCGTTGGTACAACTTGTTTGTCCTGGAAGAATTCCCTTAGCTTCAATTGGCGAATAAGCTTAAGTTGTTCAACTTTAATGGTGAAAGGGTCAGGTTTATTAGTTGGCACAAAATTAAGGCCCTTAGACAACATATTTAGTTCCGATTTGGACAAGGTTCTGGTCGACAAGTTGAAGATTACTTCCTTTGCTGGCGAGATGGTTGATAACGAGTCTTTACCCCACGACCTCTGGTTTTGACGGCCTCTCCGCGTATATTTCCTGGGCGATTTCCCTGTTGGGTACGGGGAGTGTTCCCTAAAGGGAGAGAACCTGAGGGACCCGGTTCTCCATCCCTCTCACTGGCAGAAGAAAAGTCCGCTCCTGAGGATTCAGACTCAGGGCCAAAACGATTATACCGGGTACGTGGGCGGCGTCTAAACGGACGGGCATTGAGTTGTTCACCCCCCGTTAGCCATGGGTATACAGCATGTTTCTCATAATCGAGATTCACCCGATCTTTTTTATTCTTTTTGTAATTAACCAGCTCCTTTTTGTATTTGTCAACTTGCATAGACAGTTTTTCAAGCCAGTTGGTGGAGGTATCAGCTGCCAAAGGGGTTTTATGCCTTTGTTCAAACTCGCTCAGTTTAGTGCGGACAATGACCAACTCCCTTGTGACCTCCTCAATGACAGCTATCATCAGGTCAAAGGAGCACTTATTCAATATCGACGTCCAGGTCTTACAGAACGGAATGCTGAAACGGCCTATGGTCGGCACATTTTTTACCCTAAAACCTCTAGGGATTTTCTTTTCTCTGACGTAGTCAGACAAGGTGACTCCATGATAATATAGGTCGGTTTCTTTCCTTTTTAGATTGCTCCACTCGTGGAATAGCTGGAGATTATCAGGTGTGAGGTTTGCAGCAATATCTTCCTTGAACAGGACTCGTTCATAGTCAGTATCAGAATAACTGATAATAGAGCCTAGCGTGAGCTCGACTCTCGTTTGGGATGTCTGTGCACCCTCCGACGATAATTCACTCTGCATAATATGCAATTGTATCCTTGTGCAGTGATACTGGCCAAGACTGATACTAAGCACCACCACCGTGTAAACCAGTGACAGTGTTAGCACAAAACAACATGTAGGTTTAAAAGATCTCCTGGAAGAAGGATCCGCAGCTTAGGGATCAGCGTCGTAGGTGCCCTCCCCCAGGACGGCCAATTATATCGGCTCGAGGGTCGTTATACCAGAACATATCTATTTATCTAGACTATTTCCTGCAGCCTTGTGTGCAAGCTGAAGCCACCTATTTGAAAGATACTAATACATTGCTCGCCAAGTTGTCTTCCATTTCAGCTATTCCCAATGAGTCAGTCTTGAGTACTGTAGACGTTACCAGCTTATATACCTGCATCCCACATGTTGCAGGTATTGGGGCTGTTGAGAAGCTCATCTCAGGCAATCCGCTATACACAGGTCCTGAGGTGACTTTTTTTCTAGGTTTGCTACTACTCACTTTGAAACGCAACTACTTTTTGTTTAATGGTAGATATTACCTCCAGTTGCGTGGCTGTGCGATGGGGTCCTCAGTGGCCCCATCGCTGGCCAACGCCTACATGTTTACCATTGAAAAAGAATTATTTTTTGCCAATCCACTCACCACTGGGTCGCTTTTTCTATATACAAGATATATAGATGACCTCCTGATTGGTTGGTCAGGAGGAGCGGAGAAATTACAAGAGCTGATAGAGAATCACAACATGACCCCATCACCGGTTAAATTTACTTTTGTCATACATCCCAACAGGGTACAGTATCTGGATGTTCAAATTGAGATCGTGGGGGGGTGTTTCCAAACTTCCCTTTATAGTAAACCCACTGATCGCAACAACATGCTGCTAGCCACTAGTAACCATCCCGTGGCATTAAAGAAGGGGTTGCCGTACTCCCAAATGCTCCGTGCTTACAGGATCACGAGTGATGTAGCAAAATTAGATGAGGCTCTGGATTTGATGTGCTCAAAATTTAGTGAACGCGGTTATCCCTGTAAAGACCTTGAATTATGTAAAAACAAAATCTTGGCTCTGCCCCGTCCTGATTTCAGTGTGTCAACTTCGAATGATAAATCTCAGGAGAAAATTATCTGGGTAAATCAATTTCATCACAAAAGTTCTGACATCAACAGAAAGGTTAGACAACATTGGCCTATAGTGAACACTGACCCCGCTTTACCTTCCTTGCGTTCCAAATCAGTAATGTGTGCTTACTCTAGAGGTCGTAATCTACGTGATCACTTGGTTAAAAATGACGTGTCGTACCCTCCCGTGTCGACCACCTTTTTGGGTACCCCTAAGCTTGGGTGTTACAGGTGCTGTGGTTGCACCACGTGTAGCTTCATGACAGTAGGTGACACGTTTCATCATCCGTATTCCGGAAAAAAGTTTTTTATTAAGCATCGTGTCACATGTTCAACACGCTTCGTGGTGTACCTTATCAGCTGTCCTTGTGGCCGACACTATGTCGGTAAGACTGACTGCGCCTTTAAGGAAAGGGCAGCAGCTCATAGGTCGGCTATCAAGGCAGCGATCCTCTCTGGTACGAGTGAACAGCCGGTAGCCCGGCATTTTGCCCAGGCTCGCCACACGCTGTCATCCTTAAGGCATCGTATCATAGACCATATTCCTCCGCTCAAACGTGGGGGTGATAGGTCACTAAAGTTGCTTAGAGCTGAAAGCCATTGGATATATCGCTTGGACACCCTGGCTCCCAGGGGTCTAAACGAATACCTTGGCTTATCGTGCTTTATGTAAACAGCTTATATTTGTCCACGACGTATTATCATATCGACATACTTGGCATGTCGACTGTTCATTTTAATATGTGCATATTGTTATTTCATATTTGTCCCGTACAAGCAAAGTAACTACGGGCAGTAAATTATAAAGCCTTTAGTTAATTGGGCTATATTACTATCTTGTGCAGACATGATAAATTGTGCTCGCCGGCAAGACGCTTTCTATATGTTTATTATCTATGTATTGGTGTTTATTTTTTGTCACTATGGTTACTGTATGCTTTTTTTCTTATTGGTGTATTTTATCACATGTTCCAGGTTTACTTCGCGTCTCCTTTGACGCTCCGACGTGGTGACGTCATGTTCGACGCCCGGGGAGGAGCTGGCGGGAGACACGAACTGATCTCGTAAGGTATTTAAGTATGTTCTTTGTTTGTTGTCTGTATCTCTTTGCACCTTGATAAAAAGGCCAGACGGCCTTGAAACGTCGGTTTCTTACCAATATCGCCTATGGTGTGTTGATTTCTTTGAGTGCCGCCGTCAGGAAGACTACATGACTGGCGTATACCAATACGCTAACATACGGAAGGCACCAGCTTTATGTGCTTATCTATCCTATTGCTTTAGCTGACAGTGAGAGTGCCTCCTCAAGGCAGGATATATATATATATATATATATATATATATGTATGTATGTATGTGTGTGTGTATATATATATATATATATATATATATATATATATGTGTGTATGTATATATATATATATATATATATATATACACATATATATATATATATATATATATATATATGTGTGTATATATATATATATACACACATATATATATATATATATATATATATACACACACATATATATATATATATATATATATATATATATATATAATTCAGTTCATTATCATTGTTTTTTTTTACTTTTTATGCAGCTCATGCTGCTGCTGCGGCTGGCAGGGGGGGGGAGGGGGGAGGGGGGTGCGTGCGCTCCTGCCTGCCGGGTGAGCCTGCTGCCGGGCCGGGTGAGTGCCGGGTGGGTGGGAGGGGGGTGCTGCTCATCGTGGTGATCGGTGCTGTACTTAACAGCACCGATCATCACCGATCCCTGTGTTACCGAGCGGCTTAGCCGCCGGTAACACAGGAAACGCTGTGAATGGCTGTTCAGATTTGAACAGCCAATCACAGCGATCGCCGACCGGGGGGGGCACCCCTGCCCCCCCTGGGCGGCGAGGGGGGATGTCTGCTGTCAGGGACAGCAGACATCTCCTAACTGTCACCGCGTCTATAGACGCAGTGACAGTTAGAAGCCATGACGTACATGTACGTCAAATGTCGGGAAGTACTTCCCGACCATGACGTACATGTACGTCAAATGTCGGGAAGGGGTTAACTGAATCTTTTAAAGCGATTTATACCTTTTTGATTAAAAACAATACTTGCACTATGAATCGCTTCCTTCCATCTTCTATTCCAGATATATATATATATATACACATCCTAAAAGGAGCAGGTATCCTGATGGCTTCTGCTGAGTTTCATTCTAAATTTGTGCAGCATTAATTCCCTGTGCAAGCCTGCAAATTTCTTAGATTGTGTCACTGTGGGGGAATGCCCAGCACTCTCTGACATGTTAGGCTGCTCTCTGTGCACCTCCTGTTCATTGCAATGTGGAGCCAGAGCCAGCCCTAGCCTAAATGATGCCCTAGGCAAGATTTTGGCTGGTGCCCCCTAGCACCGCCACTAGTTCCGTCTCTGATCTTGCTCCCCTTTCCCAGCACCATCAACCCTCATCATAGCAGTCATCATTTTGGTACCACTTTACCTTATATACATTACTCCTCACATTATACCCTTAGAAAAAAATCCTGAGAAAATATTGTATTTTAAGCACCTCCATGGCCCCACTGCAACCCAGCACAAACCAGTGTGTGCTGGGCAGAGGAGAAGAGCTGCTGCTGCTGCTGTCCCTTAAGGGGAGGGGGCCCGGGGCCCCCACTGGGCCCTTCCTTCAGACTTTGGCCTGAGTAATTTGTACCCCCTACCCCTTTCTCTCGGCAACCCTGATAATACCACACAGTAATGCCCCTTACACATGACACACAATATATGTCCATATAAACATAATGCCCCTTACACATTATGCCAACCTTTATTAATGCCCTTCATACATATAATGACACACATAATGCCCCTTACACATATGTTGCACATTATTAATGCCCCTATACACATGACACACATAATGCCTGTTACACATATGCAGAACACTAATGCACAACCAACCCACCCACAGACAGCACTCACACAGCCACTAACACTGTGAACTCTGCCTCTGCTTGGATACAGATGTTTCCTCATACATCTTTCTCATACATCGTTCTGCCTCAATAAGCCATGCAGCTCCTGGGCAGTTCTGCTAACGTTGGTTGCCCTTTTTTGCTGAAAATTGGTCTTATTTGCATTGTTATGTGACCAGGACACACAAGGAGTTTCCAATGATTAAAATATTATGTGGCATGCCTATATTCTGTGTACGACTGTGGCTGTACCTGCATACGGAATGCTATGTTACAGTGATTTCCATGAATACACTATTTCATATGCAGATACAGCCTCACTCACACAGAATATAGGCATGCTGCATATCATTTTAATCAGCAGAAGCTACACTAGTTTGCCTATGCCTAGGGGCCGGCTCTGTCCGGAGCAGTGGTGTGTATTGCTCCACCACCAAGGGATGCTGCCCCACTGAATGAGCCGCCATCTTTTGACATTCTACCCAGATTAGAGACAAAAAGCTACATGGAATGCCATTGTCTGAATTCAGGGTTCTCGTGCATCGCTGTTTTGTCATAACAGTGATGTGAATAAGACCCTGTATTTTGTGCAACAATCTCTGGTCGTATGTTAGGTGCTGCTAAGTCACAATTGGCCAGATGTATTAAGCCTGCTAAAGTGATAAAGTGGAAGGTGATAACCCACCAGCCAATCAGCTCCTAAGTGTCAGTTTCCAAACACAGCTGATTGGCTGGGGGTCATCTCCTTTCTCTTTATCATCACTTTTCCCGGTTGAATTAATCTGCCCCAAAGTTTTAGCACTCCAAACATGGCTGTGTGGCCAGTTTCATGCTATTTGTATGTGGACACATCAGTACCCAATAAGCCATCTATGATCATGTTACATTGTAACCCCTATGACGCAATATTTCAAGAAAGTGTTTTAATCAATTAAGGTTCATAAAATTCTAAAATGCAATAATAATAGTATTTAATTTATTGGTTTTTCGATGGGTTTTTTTTTTGGTATGGAATTTTTTTATTAGAAAACAAGAATATCAACAAAACCACATTTGGCAGCGAAAAATACATTCCACAAAGAAATAATTATTCTTGTTCTGAAAGTACTGCGTATATATATATATAGTAAAATCAGGTGCTGTCTGCATGAATAACCATATAACTACTATACCATTATAAATCTTCTATACATGTGAAAGCTGCTATAAAGCTGGTATCCAACTGAAACACATCCTTCCTCCAGGTGCCTGGGTACTCTTGCATTTACCCTGACACCAGTGTTCCCTCTAAGCTGTGCGCGTGTGCGCGCACACACAACTCGCCGAGTGCGTGCACAGACATTACAGAGCACACAAAGCAGCAATGGTCCCCTTTTTGCAGTTGTGGACTCAATGTGTGTTTCACCCATTAACTACATTGTCTGCTTTGTTTTGAATGTTTAATATCATTTTGAAGTAATGTTGACACAAATGCTGAATGTCGTTTTCCAGTCATATATAACTGACGCACAAAAATTATAAATTTCCTTCCAAAGTTGCACAGCCAATATTTTTTGCCGCACACAGCCTTTGTAAAATTAGAGGGAACATTGCCTGACATGCCCAGAAAACAGCCAGTTACCACGCCCAAATGCCAGCTTTCTGTCAATCACCCATCGATCAAAAAAAAAGCAGGATTTTATCACGGGACGGCCTCACACAAGCGTTCTATGGGCCATACACATGCTCCGTCTATTGATGATCGCCCGGCCTACGCAGTTACAGCTCTGAATTAGGCCCATATCTTGTGCATTGTATGAAATATCATAATTCATCCTTTGGCCAAGCCTAGGTGCCAAAATAAAATTAATATGGCATAACCCCATCACTGATACTTTTTTATGCAAACTAGATCAGTAAAGCCCACCGCTAGACTAGGTAGATTATAACCCCCCAAGAAATTATAACTGAGCACAAGAGGTGCTTGTAAAATGATTCTGTGTTCCGTTCACTATTGAGAACATGAACGAGGTATGAGGCACACATTATAGTTGGGAGGGATGTGAGCAAGTCCCACTCCCACCGGGGCAAGTGATAGCTCTTCAGGGGCGACCGGTGACTTGATGGTAAAGTGTTGCAGCACTGTGGTGACGTACAGGAAAATTTCCATAGCGGCCAGGCTCATTCCGGGACAAATTCTCTTGCCTGAAAACATAAGGGAAACAATTAGAGTATTTTGGCTTACATTGTAAAAACCCCGCTCCCATCAGTACAACACTTCACTATATCCCACATTAGTAACCATTGTTCTGTGTTTATTAGAGAAAATGTAACTCGTCTGTCGGAATTCAATTTTCGGCCATCGAGTGTTGCATTTGGGCGTGTTGGCAAAAACTTCCGCGGGTTGTTGAAAAACGGACGTAAATTTTATAATCCGTCTCCGTTTCTGACAAAAATGATCCGACTTGTGTTAAAGTCAGAGTTCTTAATCGTAATCTGTCTTCAATGCTGTCGGAAAACTGCAGCATTGAATAGACGGCGGATGCTATTTCCGCTGGCGGAAATAGCGGCCAAGATTGAATACCCCCCCATAGTCAATCAGGACTTGCTTGGCGTGGCTTGGCATGACGTGGCGTGGCTTGGCTTTGCAGGAATGTCTGAGATCGTTAGCCACATGATCAGTGTAGCTGTGTGACCGGGGGACTTCCAATTGCCTTCACTACCCCACCGCACCCCCTTTGTAGGGAAAAAAATTGCCAAAATAAATAAAGTTAAGTACTGGAGATAATCAGGGATATAGCAACCTTAATTTTGGGATCAATAAACCATTTAATCTCATTGGTGGATACTTTGGGGTCTCTGTACTTGGAGAGAGGTAAGGTAAATGGATATAAAGCACCAGCCAATCTGCTCCTAACTGTCATTTTACAGTCTGAGTTTGAAAAATGACAGCAGCTGGTTGGTTGGTACATTGGGATCTATGCACTAAGCCTTAAAGAGAAAGAGAATGTGAACAGAGATAAAATACCAGTCAATTAACACCTAACTTTCAGGTAAAGGCTTTGTTTGAAAAATGACAGTTGGGAGTAGGTCATCTCCATCCACTTTATATCTGTACAAGGTTTAGTACATATGAAATAGTTTATTGGTCTCAAAATTAGGATTACTATAGTATCTCCAGTACTTAACTTTATTCATTTCTGCAATTATTTCTTTCTTTTTTTTCCAACCAATCCCACTCCTGGAATCAGAGCTTTCACCTGAAGCTTCTCTCTATTTAGTAACAATCGTACACAGCGGGGCATCTGCAGAGACACGATGACCCTCACCAGAGACACTCTAGTAAATAGTGCTAAAAGCACCAACATTTATATGGGCTTCAAGAAAATGGCCACTACTATTTTCTTTAGTAATCACCAGTAGTGATGAATATTATAGGGAAAAGTACAGTTCTATTCGGTCGCCCATACCACTGGCCTGTGAATTGTGGAACAATGCTGAAAAGGGGGCGGAGTTCCTCAGGACAGTGGTAAGTAGGACCAAAGAATGTCTTGATCTATCAGAGGGGGTTTCTGGGTAATCAATAACACCCCCCTTCCCTGCATGCGCCACTGCTCACCTGCTGAAAATGCCATCAGTGCATTGTTCTTCTTAAACTTTCCATTTTCATCCAGAAAGTTGTTTGGGTTAAATTCCATTGGGTCGTTGAACTGAGTCTTGTCATAGTGTGTACCTGTCAGCAGTGGGAGGAAGACTGTTCCCTGTCGGCGTGAAGAAAATAAGGGTAAAAAACTTATTAACATTTGTATTGTTTCATTTTCTTTCTACTAGGCTTACCTTACGGAATGTATAATTTCGAATCTTCGTGTCCGTTATCAGCTCATGATGAAGACTCAGTGGAGCGACATCAGCATATCTCTGCACCTCATGTATAAAAGCTTCAGTATAAGGCATCTTATGTCTGTCCTCGTAATTTGCAGGGTGACCACAGAGGACATTGTCTATCTCTTGGTGGAGCTTCTCTGTGGAGATAGAATATGACCTCATCCCTCATTCTTGTATGAAACATCTAACGGGTATAATGATGGCAATTTAATTACTTCATAAAGCAAATACCTGTTACATTGGGGTATTTCATAAGTATTAAAAGTGTGTAACACAATGTATTTCCCAAGGTTTCGGTTCCACCAAAAATCAAGATCATGACGCACATCAGCAAAGTGTTGTAATTATAGTAGGTAGCTTTGTTTTTCTGTTCCTGAGGTATGAAAAGTAATGAGGCTTTAGAGAAATTTGAAGGTATAGATGCATATTTTAACTCAAATAGGTGTTATTTGGAGGGATATGGGATTAACAGCTAGTAAGATATACAGTAGTGTACCTTAAAAACCCCAACAGAGTTGAACACATAGTAAAAACCATTACAGCTGGCAAGCTGCCCATTGTGAGTGCTCTTTGCTAGTTACAGGCTGGACTGTCAGTCCCAGGGGAGAAGTGGGTAGACTGCCAGTCCATAGTGCCCTTAGTCAAAAGTGGTTCCAATGGGAAGCCACTTTGCTTTGAGTATGCCAGTGCTACCTGGCTTCTAGGGTCTGCAGCAAGTGCAGTGCCTAGAAGAAGGGGTTTGTGCACATTAGTATTTTTTCTTACCTTCCCTTATGTTAGATTGTTTATGAATGTGCAAAGGATGCACCTACTGCCTTATGAAATGAGTAGCAGCAGGGCACCCCGATCCCTCCATAAGGTAGTAGTCATCAATGATAAAGATACATAAAGAACCTATCCAATCACAGTGGCGTTGCCTAAACATTTGTAAGAATTTTATACAAATCCTTAAACTATAGTTATATATAATTGGGGCAAGTGAGCATGGACTTTCCATGCCAGAAAGCTGATCTGAGAACAATTTCTCTGCTTTATTGAAATAACATAAAAGCAGTGGCATTAAGACAGCCCCCGTAGACCTAATGGTGAGGGGGGCACTGGGTAAATGTGGGCAATGGGGTCTGCATGTACTAACGCGGCACCACTGCAGCTTGTCTGCAGTACCGGTGCTCCAATCCCATTCAAAATGGCCACCGCCTCACAGCAGATAGTTGCATCTTTAATAAGGACCTTTGTAATTGGATCAGGAGTTTCCGGGTTTGCAGGTCCCGGCACAGATGAAGTCCCTGCGGCGGCAGTGGTGGCCAGAGGGGAAGCAGCCAGCAGGTAGGGAAGGGGAATTTAACTTTTCAGGCAGCGGGCGCAGACTTTTTGCCCTGCATGTGACAAGGTTGCCCTGCATGTGACTACATTGCTTATACTCAAGTAAGGTTTGTTCTATACCATGCACAGTAAGAAAACACACAAGGTACACCCTGCAAAGTAGAACACATACCACTCTGCATTGCCCAGTGTTTTGAGCTGCATTTTAGGATACATGCATTTCAAAATACACGTTATGGGGAATTTTCATGCAAATGTTTTGAATGCAGTAATACAGAGTCCAACTGTCCATAAGGCTCAAAGTGGGCAAAAACCTAATTTATGTTTCTGGCCTTATGCTAATAGTCAGTAGGCAAAGCTAATATCACCCTGTAGAGGTATTGCTGGTGCTGGTGACACAGGGGAAGGGATGTGCCAAGCACTGGTGACACATCCCGAAACCCATTGCCACGAGGTTCGTCACATAAGTTCTATCATATGTGATGAGCAACGCAAAGGGCAACTCGCCCTACTAGAGTTGTCCTTTGGTATATCCACCACTGCCTGGACTTACGGCATGCCTAGAGACCGTGGAAGCCGCAGGTATGAGTAGAGAAGCCCATGCGTGGGAAAAGAAATAGCAGGATTAGATCAGAGAGGCTTCGCGCATACGTAATACGATATGTATGCATGCGCAGTCAAACGATAATCGGTCACCATGTGAATACGCACAGAAGCGAAAAGGTCTAAAACAGGCTCAGAGATACACAAATGATATACAGTATATATACACATATATAGTACAGATATAGCCACGCTCATCTCACGTTTGCCATATTGCACATTTGACATACATAGCGAAAGGTGTGCCCAACATCTAAGGGAAGGGGCATAAATGCTGGCCATGGCAAGGGCTGCATTTAATGAAAAAAAAAATAGTGTGTCAGGGGGGTTCTGGGTACTCTGAACCCCCCCCCCCCCCCTGCTTGCGCCACAAACCCTGAGTCTGTCTATGAGGAAGACATCCTTGTACTTAGTTCAGGTGGTGGCTGTGGTACATTTAAGATGCCACCTTCACACTTTCACTTGAGTGTCAGTATTGCTGGCAGTGTGGGGTTGGAGGGGGCAGTAGTTTGAAGTTTTGCTTAGGGTGCCGAGATGCCTTTAAACGGCCCTGGTGTTCATTTCAACTGCACAAAGCTCTCTGAAAATAATTGTGTGACATTTATGTGACCTCTATTAACAGGATGGTACCTTCTCCATTTTGATCAGGAAACAGTCTACAAAATCCCTGGGATTTTCCCGTTCCAAATCCTTGCTATTCTTCTCCACTCTCCGTCTTATAAAGTCAATTATTCCTTCATAATTCTTCATCAACCGCTTATGAGGTCCTGGTATGTACTTCATGAACCCTGGGTAAATGTTGTACATCTGAGGAAACAAAAAAGAACTAATAGATGTTACAGTAGGTAAATCAAGTCAAGTATATATGTGTGTGTATGTGTGTATACTGAGTTTCATCACCTCTAATAGGGCTGGATGTACTAAAGGGAAAATGCGGGAAAACGGGGGTTTTAAAGTATTTTCCTATTTACCATTAGCCGTCCGCCCCATCTCCACCTGGCAGGGTATCGCCACCCTCTGGGGGGGATGCAGGGGGGGTGGCGCGGGGGTCAGTGAATCGCGGGAAGGGGCATGAATCGTGGGAGGGGGGGTTGTGGGGGGCTGTGAATCGCTGGATGGGGGGGTGCGGGGGGTGCGGTGAATTGCGTGAGGGGGGCGTGAATCGCGGGAGGGGGGGTCCGCAAATCGCGGGAGGGGGTCTGCAAATTGCGGGAGGGGGTGCTGGCAGAGGGGGGGGTGCAGCAGTAATGGGCGGGAACGTTATATACACAGGGGATGAGTGACAGATTTGGCTAAATATATGAGAGATATATATATATATATATTTCTAGAAAAAATGTGATCGCACTCCAGGGTCTTTTCAATGGAGGAAAAAAATGTGTATTTCACAGCATAATGAAGAGTCAACTTTTCGGGGCAACAGTGCCCCTTTGTCAAGGCATACAGTGGTGAAAAAATGCAATTGCATTTTTAGGATTGCATTTTTGCATTTTTAGGATTGCATTTTTGCAATTTTAGGATTGCATTTTTGCATAGGATTGCATTTTTTGCATTTTTAAGATTGCATTTTTGCATAGGATTGCATTTTTCACCAGTGTAAACAAATGGGGGTTATTGGAGTGCGCTATAGTGAGTACCACCTAGCCAATTCACAGTTAGTCCATTCCACTGATACTCCTATCAGATATTTAAGAAAAACAGTTATTCCGTCCACTTTTCAAATAAGAAGGAGACTCCTACTAAGATAAGTGATCCTTTATTAATAAAACCCAACGCATTTGGTCGCAGAGGACTTCCTCAGGGGTATGGATACAGATGGTACAAATAAAACAGGATACAATATAAGTGTTTATACAAAAACACAATACATATTTTTGTGTAAACACTTATATTGTATCCTGTTTTATTTGTACCATCTGTAGCCATACCCCTGACGAAGTCCTCTGCGACGAAATGTGTTGGGTTTTATTAATAAAGGATCACTTATCTTAGTAGGAGTCTCCTTCTTATTTGAAAAGTGGACCGAAGAACTGTTTTCTTAAATATCTAATAGGAGTATCATTGGAATGGACTAACTGTGAATTGACTAGGTGGTACTCACTATAGCGCACTCCGATAACCCCCATTTGTATCTTTGTACACCCCTGGCTCTCACTAACAGGAGAACCTTATCGGAGGAGCTACTGTCATTTTAGGATTAGCGTACTACGGAGGTTAACCCATTTTATATATATATATATATATATATATATATTATGTCTACTGTCCGTTTGTGTGTTTCTGAAACACTGCCATCTGTTGGCAGTGAATGAGATTACATATCTTTCTTTCTCACACATGCACAAACACAGAGGCAATCACAAGGTAGTAGACTAGCTTTCAAAGCATTTGCTTTGAGTGGGCTTACTAGTGTATATATAATATATATATATATATATATATATATCCGAGATCCGAGCCCGCACGAACACCATCAATCCGAGCCCGGATCCGAGCGGCACTCAGAGCTTCCCGCCTGACTCTGATCCGCCGCGCGGGCAAAATGTCATTGCCTGGCGCCGAATTCTCGTAATGCTTTAAATAGAGGCTCCCGCGCCCGTCATCTTGACTCCAGTCTAGCAGAGGGTGTGTTGGTGCTGCTGCTGGGGCTTGAACTGTAGTTGTCGCTGGGGCTGTCTGCTGGGGTTCCCTCAGTGCTGCTGTGTACTCTGTCCTCTCTGCTTAGGGTGGGATCACCCTAGCAAGGAGGACAGTCAGCTGTGTAACTAACTGACAATGTAAACTGATAACTGATTCTGCTGTATGTGTAACTGTGTACTTGTAGTACTACTGTCTCCTCTGTGCTGGGGCCTACCTCTAGTGCTGTGCTGTAATATTATATATATTATATATCTATAGTCCACTGGTGCTGCTAGTGCCGGCACTGAATAGAGGCTGCCAGTACCTACTCAGTCCACTGGTGCCACTGCCAGTACTACTGCCTACCTACTTAGCACCTACCTAGGCTATTATATTTAATTAATAAATAATACCTGTCCTGCAGTGCTGTAATAAATTCCAGGCTGCTGGTGCCCTGCCAACCAGTACCTACTGCAATATAATTATTATAATATCATTCTGCTGGTGCCTAGTACTGCCGTATCTACCTGTCTGGTGCCTAGTACTGCCGTATCTACCTGTCTGGTGCCTAGTACTGCCGTATCTACCTGTCTGGTGCCTAGTACTGCCGTATATAACTGTATGGTGCCTAGTACTGCCGTATCTACCGTCTGGTGCCTAGTACTGCTGTATCTACCTGTCTGGTGACTAGTACTGCCGTATCTACCATCTGGTGCCTAGTACTGCTGTATCCACCTGTCTGGTGCCTAGTACTGCTGTATCTAACTGTCTGGTGCCTAGTACTGCCGTATCTACTTGTCTGGTGCCTAGTACTGCCGTATCTACCTGTCTGGTGCCTAGTACTGCTGTATCTAACTGTCTGGTGCCTAGTACTGCCGTATATACCTGTATGGTGCCTAGTACTGCCGTATCTACCATCTGGTGCCTAGTACTGCTGTATCCACCTGTCTGGTGCTTAGTACTGCCGTATCTACCTGTCTGGTGCCAAGTACTGCCGTATCTACCATCTGGTGCCTAGTACTGCCTAATCTACCTATCTGGTGCCTATTACTGCCATATCTACCTGTCTGGTGCCTAGTACTGCAGTATCTACCTGTCTGGTGTCTAGTACTGCCGTATCTACCTGTCTGGTGCCTAGTACTGCCGTATCTACCTGTCTGGTGCCTAGTACAGCTGTATCTAACTGTCTGGTGCCTAGTAATGCCATATTTACCTGTCTGGTGCCTAGTAATGCCATATTTACCTCTCTGGTGCCTAGTACTGCAGTATCTACCTGTCTGGTGCCTAGTACTGCCGTAACTACTGTCTGGTGCCTACTACTGCCATATCTACCTGTCTGGTGCCTAGTACTGCCATATCTACCTGTCTGGTGCCTAGTACTGCCATATCTACCTGTCTGGTGTCTAGTACTGCCGTATCTACCTGTCTGGTGCCTAGTACTGCCGTAACTACCTGTCTGGTGCCTGCTACTGCCATATCTACCTGTCTGGTGGCTAGTACTGCCGCATCTACCTGTCTGGTGCCTAGTACTGCCGTATCTACCTGTCTGGTGCCTACTACTGCCATATCTACCTATCTGGTGCCTAGTACTGCCATAACTACCTGTCTGGTGCCTAGTACTGCCGTATCTACCTGTCTGGTGCCTAGTACTGCCGTATCTACATGTCTGGTGTGTAGTACTGCTGTATCTACTGTCTGGTGCCTAGTACTGCCTTATCTACCTGTCTGGTGCCTACTACTGCCATATCTACCTGTCTGGTGCCTAGTACTGCCATATCTACCTGTCTGGTGCCTAGTACTGCCGTATCTACCTGTCTGGTGCCTAGTACTGCTTTAACTACCTGTCTGGTGCCTAGTACTGCCGTATCTACCGTCTGGTGCCTAGTACTGCAGTATCTACCTGTCTGGTGCCAAGTACTGCCGTATCTACCTGTCTGGTGCCAAGTACTGCCGTATCTACCGTCTGGTGCCTAGTACTGCCGTATCTACCTGTCTGGTGCCTAGTACTGCCATGTCTACCTGTCTGGTGCCTAGTACTGCCATATCTACCTATCTGGTGCCTAGTACTGCCATATCTACCTGTCTGGTGCCTAGTACTGCCGTATCTACCTGTCTGGTGCCTAGTACTGCCATATCTACCTGTCTGGTGCCTAGTACTGCCGTAACTACTGTCTGGTGCCTACTACTGCCATATCTACCTGTCTGGTGCCTAGTACTGCCATAACTACCTGTCTGGTGACTTGTACTGCCATATTTACCTGTCTGGTGCCTAGTACTGCCGTATCTACCTGTTTGGTGCCTACTACTGCCATATCTACCTGTCTGGTGCCTAGTACTGCTGCATCTACCTGTCTGGTGCCTACTACTGCCATATCTACCTGTCTGGTGCCTAGTACTGCCATATCTACCTGTCTGGTGCCTAGTACTGCCGTATCTACCTGTCTGGTGCCTAGTACTGCCGTATCTACCTGTCTGATGTCTAGTACTGCCGTATCTACTGTCTGCTGCCTAGTACTGCCGTATCTACCTGTCTGGTGCCTAGTACTGCCGTATCTACCTGTCTGGTGCCTAGTACTGCCATATCTACCGGTCTGGTGCCTAGTACTGCCGTATCTACCTGTCTGGTGCCTAGTACTGCCGTATCTACCTGTCTGGTGCCTAGTACTGCCGTATCTACCTGTCTGGTGCCTAGTACTGCCATATCTACCTGTCTGGTGCCTAGTACTGCCGTATCTACCTGTCTGGTGCCTAGTACTGCCAAATCTACCTGTCTGGTGCCTAGTACTGCCGTAACTACTGTCTGGTGCCTACTACTGCCATATCTACCTGTCTGGTGCCTAGTACTGCCATAACTACTGTCTGGTGCCTACTACTGCCATATCTACCTGTCTGGTGCCTAGTACTGCCATAACTACCTGTCTGGTGCCTTGTACTGCCGTATCTACCTGTCTGGTGCCTAGTACTGCCGTATCTACCGTCTGGTGCCTAGTACTGCCGTATCTACCTGTCTGGTGCCTAGTACTGCCATATCTACCTGTCTGGTGCCTAGTACTGCCATATCTACCTATCTGGTGCCTAGTACTGCCATATCTACCGGTCTGGTGCCTAGTACTGCCGTATCTACCTGTCTGGTGCCTAGTACTGCCGTCTCTACCTGTCTGGTGCCTAGTACTGCCGTATCTACTGTCTGGTGCCTACTACTGCCATATCTACCTGTCTGGTGCCTAGTACTGCCATAACTACCTGTCTGGTGCCTTGTATTGCCATACCTACCTGTCTGGTGCCTAGTACTGCCGTATCTACCTGTTTTGTGCCTACTACTGCCGCATCTACCTGTCTGGTGCCTAGTACTGCCGCATCTTCCTGTCTGGTGCCTACTACTGCCGTATCTACCTGTCTGGTGCCTAGTACTGCCATATCTACCTGTCTGGTGCCTAGTACTGCCGTATCTACCTGTCTGGTGCCTAGTACTGCCGTATCTACCGTCTGGTGCCTAGTACTGCAGTATCTACCTGTCTGGTGCCTACTACTGCCATATCTACCTGTCTGGTGCCTAGTACTGCCATATCTACCTGTCTGGTGCCTAGTACTGCCGTATCTACCTGTCTGGTGCCTAGTACTGCTTTAACTACCTGTCTGGTGCCTAGTACTGCCGTATCTACCGTCTGGTGCCTAGTACTGCAGTATCTACCTGTCTGGTGCCAAGTACTGCCGTAACTACCTGTCTGGTGCCAAGTACTGCCGTATCTACCGTCTGGTGCCTAGTACTGCCGTATCTACCTGTCTGGTGCCTAGTACTGCCATATCTACCTGTCTGGTGCCTAGTACTGCCATATCTACCTATCTGGTGCCTAGTACTGCCATATCTACCTGTCTGGTGCCTAGTACTGCCGTAACTACCTGTCTGGTGCCTAGTACTGCCATATCTACCTGTCTGGTGCCTAGTACTGCCGTAACTACTGTCTGGTGCCTACTACTGCCATATCTACCTGTCTGGTGCCTAGTACTGCCATAACTACCTGTCTGGTGACTTGTACTGCCATATTTACCTGTCTGGTGCCTAGTACTGCCGTATCTACCTGTTTGGTGCCTACTACTGCCATATCTACCTGTCTGGTGCCTAGTACTGCTGCATCTACCTGTCTGGTGCCTACTACTGCCATATCTACCTGTCTGGTGCCTAGTACTGCCGTATCTACCTGTCTGGTGCCTAGTACTGCCGTATCTACCTGTCTGATGTCTAGTACTGCCGTATCTACTGTCTGCTGCCTAGTACTGCCGTATCTACCTGTCTGGTGCCTACTACTGCCGTATCTACCTGTCTGGTGCCTAGTACTGCCATATCTACCGGTCTGGTGCCTAGTACTGCCGTATCTACCTGTCTGGTGCCTAGTACTGCCGTATCTACCTGTCTGGTGCCTAGTACTGCCGTATCTACCTGTCTGGTGCCTAGTACTGCCATATCTACCTGTCTGGTGCCTAGTACTGCCGTATCTACCTGTCTGGTGCCTAGTACTGCCATATCTACCTGTCTGGTGCCTACTACTGCCGTATCTACTGTCTGGTGCCTACTACTGCCATATCTACCTGTCTGGTGCCTAGTACTGCCATAACTACCTGTCTGGTGCCTTGTACTGCCATATCTACCTGTCTGGTGCCTAGTACTGCCGTATCTACCTTCTGGTGCCTAGTACTGCAGTATCTACCTGTCTGGGGCTTAGTACTGCCGTATCTACCTGTCTGGTGCCTAGTACTGCCGTAACTACCGTCTGGTGCCTAGTACTGCCGTATCTACCTGTCTGGTGCCTAGTACTGCCATATCTACCTGTCTGGTGCCTAGTACTGCCATATCTACCTATCTGGTGCCTAGTACTACCATATCTACCGGTCTGGTGCCTAGTACTGCCGTATCTACCTGTCTGGTGCCTAGTACTGCCGTATCTACCTGTCTGGTGCCTAGTACTGCCGTATCTACTGTCTGGTGCCTACTACTGCCATATCTACCTGTCTGGTGCCTAGTACTGCCATAACTACCTGTCTGGTGCCTTGTATTGCCATACCTACCTGTCTGGTGCCTAGTACTGCCGTATCTACCTGTTTTGTGCCTACTACTGCCGCATCTACCTGTCTGGTGCCTAGTACTGCCGCATCTTCCTGTCTGGTGCCTACTACTGCCGTATCTACCTGTCTGGTGCCTAGTACTGCCATATCTACCTGTCTGGTGCCTAGTACTGCCGTATCTACCTGTCTGGTGCCTAGTACTGCCGTATCTACCTGTCTGATGTCTAGTACTGCTGTATCTACTGTCTGCTGCCTAGTACTGCCGTATCTACCTGTCTGGTGCCTACTACTGCCATATCTACCTGTCTGGTGCCTAGTACTGCCATGTCTACCGGTCTGATGCCTAGTACTGCCGTATCTACCTGTCTGGTGCCTAGTACTGCCGTATCTACCTGTCTGGTGTCTAGTACTGCCGTATCTACCTGTCTGGTGCCTAGTACTGCCGTATCTACCTGTCTGTTGCCTAGTACTGCCGTATCTACTGTCTGCTGCCTAGTACTGCTGTATCTCATTCTCTATATATACTACCTGTCTGCCGGTGCCTAGTAGTGCCGTATCAGTCCAGGGGTGCCCCCATGTGTCCTGTATCAGACCAGGGGAGCTGCCCTTTATTTTTTTCATTTTTACTGCAAGTGCTATTAAATGTGCTGTATCAGTCCAGGGGTGAGCCAAGAGTGTCGTATAATTAAGGGATGTTGCTTCTTTTTTTTACTGCAGGAATGTTGCTATGTCTGCTGTATAATTATATATCTGCCGCCATGTGTGCTGTATCAGTCCAGGGGTGCCACCATCTGTGCCATATAATTCCATGTGTGCTGTATCAGGTCAGGGGTGCCCGCATGTGTGACGCATAGTTTCTGGGGTTAGCCAAGTGTGTCATAATATTTATTTATTTACAGTATAAGCAGATTCATATATAGCACACGCAGATTCCGCAGCGCTTTACAGAGAATATTTGACCACATTTTTGGGGAGCCAATTAACCTACCAGTATTTTTTGGGATTGTGGAAGGAAACTGGAGTACCCGGAGGAAACCCACGCAAGTACGGGGAGAATATACAAACTCTGCACAGTTAGGGCCATGGTGGATATTGAACCCATGACCTCAGTGCGGTGAGGCAGTAATGCTAACTATTACACCATCCGTACTGCCCGTCATATAATTCATGGGTTGCTGCCAAGTCTTCTGTATAATTGGGGTGCTGCTAAGTGTCAGTCCAGGAGTGATGCTGTGTGTTGTATCAGTCCAGGGGTGCCTGCATGTGTGTGGTGTAATTCCATGGGTGCCCCCATGTGTCCCGTATCAGTCCAAAGGTACCTGCATGTGTGCCGCATAATTCCAAGGGTGAGCCAAGTCTGCCGTATAATTCATGGGGTGCTGCCAAGTGTGCTGTATTAGTCCAGGGGTGATGCTAAGTGTGCCGTATCAGTCCAGGGGTGATGCTAAGTGTTCCGTATCAGTCCAGGGGTGATGCTAAGTGTGCCATATCAGTCCAGTGTTTGTGTTGCCCACTTGTGTCGCTTATCATAGTCATCCAGCTACCTTGGTGCAACCTTTTGGCCTAAAAATAATAGTGTGAGGTGTTCAGAACAGACTGGAAATGAGTGGAAATTAATGTTATTGAGGTTAATAATAGCGTAGTAGCAATAAAAAAAAATAATTATGCTATTTTAGCAGTTTTTATGCTTTTAAAAAAAAAAATTAGAACCCAAAACGTTTAGGGGGTGTTTTTGGCAAAACCCATTAGAACCCAAAACCTGAAGGTAAGCAGAACCCAAAACGCGGGTTAATCCCATGGCAAAGAGCCAGGGGCGTAGCGCCAATTTATGCACCCCCCCGCGGGATAATTTCGGCGCCCCGCCCTCCCTAAATTTAGCGCTGCCTCAGGCGCCCCGTTCTTACCCTGCCTCCCCGCCGCGTCTGTATTCCGCCGGGAGTCGGGACCGCATATCTACTAATCTGCGTCCTGGTGCCTGGCTCCTTGAGTCAAATGTCCATTACAAAATGGCCACCTCCTTACAGCAGACCGTTTGTAAGGATGCTAGAGGAGGCCGTCTCTGCCTCCTCTAGCATCTTAAAAAACGGTCTGCTCTAAGGAGGCGGCCATTTTGTAATGGACATTGGACTCATAAGGAGCCAGGCGCCAGGATGCAGAGTAGTAGATATGCGGTCCCGACTCCCGGCGGAATACAGACGCGGCGAGAGAGGCAGGAGCCGGGCACAGTAAGGAGAGGGGTGGAGGGCAGTCGCCTGTGCCAGCATCCGGCGCCCACGCAGCCCCCGCTCCCCCAAACAGCAGCGTGGGCTGCCTTATGATATCTACGCCACTGCAGAGCATGTTAACCCCTGGCAGAGCATGCAACTCTGGGCAAAGCATGTAAGCCCTGACAGAGCAGGTTAATCCCATGGCAAAGTGTATGTTAACCCCTGGCAGAGAATTGTAACTCTGGGAAGAGCATGTAACCCCTGGCAAAGCATGTAACTCTGGGCAGAGCATGTAACCCCTGGCAGAGCATGTAACTCCAGGCAGAGTATGTAACTACTGGCCACTACGGTGTGGCATAACGTGTAATGAGCATTATGGCATGTGGTATAATATTTAATGGGTGTGTGACATGTGTAATAGGCATTAAGGTGTACATTTTTGTCCATGTAGCCACCTTGGAAGCAGTGGTGTAACAAGGGTCAACAGAGTAGGCGGGGAGCTCTGTCCTTGGGGGCCCCAGGAAGTTGTTGTACCGGGGCCCAGGATTTCTCTTGGCTGCCCTGTGTATAGGTGGCTTGTGATACCGGCTCCGTTTGTGTCCCGGCGTCTCTCCTGCTTGATGCCCTTCTGCCTTTTGTTGCATGAGACTCTGCGCCGAAATCCAGTGTCTGTGGTTATCTCCGGTTCCCGAGGACATACGTGGCTTGAGAGGAGCAGCAGTAGTGTTGCATATCATGTGGTAATCAGTCCAGAGTGCTTTTACATATGGTACGAGCAATTGTCTTTTTATGTCGGGAACTTGTTATGTTCTCCTATTAAAATGCATTTATCTGCACTATGAGGCGCCTCTCTCTTTATGTTTGTTTTAGAATCTCTTTCATCCTGACCCTGGATGCTGTCCTACATGAGAGGTTGCTGCAGTTCATTAAAGTGGACTTGGTGCTAAATTATTTTAACCCCTCCTTGGCAAAGTAGGGGCTGGACTGTATTATTGGACTCTATTTAGCGCTGCTCACACATTTATCTTTTACACATACAGTATATATATATATACTGTATATATATATATATATATATATATATATATATATATATATATATATATATATATATATACACAAACAAAGAATGAGAAGGGGCGCCCAATAGCGTAATACTGTCAAAGCATATAAAATTTTCTTAATAAAAAGTGACCATTATCACTAGTACATTGCTCGTACCATAACAGTCCTCAGTGGTGGACTTAAAACCACATGGTGTATTACAATTATCCACACTGCCAAATCTCAGGAACGCTTGCTGTATAGACAGCTGATCACTCACGGACACCACGTTGAGGGATCCCCGGCTTGCGGCACTTTCCCGTTTCTATCACCGGCAGACATGATGGCAACAAATACAAAAGCAGCAGTGACTGAACCTGGTGCCTGGGTACAAATCTATATGATGTAAACACATTACATACAATACTAGAAACACAAAAAGAAATAGAATGTTCCCTGGTGCAGGTGATGATGTTGTATGATCTCTTTTCCTTCATATGTTCCCCTCAGAATGATGGGTTGACCAAAATATATGAAGAAAAAGATGTACAATAGTGAAGCACTGTTAATTCCTTTTTGGTTTTCAGATTTTCTGATTCATCCAGATTATCAAAACTCGTCCCATATAAATTGGTCTACATATACCGCATAAGGAGGGACTTTTTATAAATACATAAGGGAGTGCATGTAAAATATATGTGCCCCGGGGATAGTGTCAAACAATAAAACAAACATTATGTCTAATCTGTGCGGTTTGAAAAACATGTAAAAACAACCACGCAGTCAGCTATTGCAAGGTAGCAGAAAAAATAAACAATTCAAAAATAGCTTACCTGTAGTGTCAGAATATACACTAGCAACAGATGTGTTGCCTAGAGCAACAAAAGCTTTATGACCCATCATCAGAAGTGATCCAGACCTGACGGGATTGAAAGCCCTGGACCCACTCATCAGCTATAAAAGGCGTAGAGATTTGAAGGACATTCTTGTGGAAAATGACATCAATGACATAAAAAAAAAAAAACAGTAAAACCCTTTTTTTTAAAACAGGCTGTTATAAATGTATTTCCTGCACCACTTGTGATTATTTACAGACTGGGGGTGGGATGCTGTATCATCCGCGCCCCCTGTCAGCTGCACATCGCTGGCTACCGCAGACCTAATTATTGCATATGCTCTAACACAGCGGACCTCAAACTACTTTGCCCTGGGACCCCATCAGACAAAAAATAAGAATTATTGCAGAATGTCATCACATCACATGTGTAGTCAGCAGACAGCACATACATGACAGCATTGTGGAGGCACAAAGTGATGGGAGGAGTCTAAATTACAGACAATTCAGCAGATATATCAGACTCCCTGAATCCGTGACTGAGATTAGATAAATCATCAGCCTAATGGTCAGCAACATGGAGTCGTGACCCCATGCTGAGCAGGTCGGGACCCACTTTGGGGTCAGGAACCACAGTTTGAGAACCTCTGCTCTAACATATGCGATAATTATGGCAAAGGACAGCTCTTACGTTAAGAGCTGTCCTTTGCGATCTTGCCGGCGATGTGCTGCGGGTCCCGGCGGCTCCCCCCATCCCTCTATCACCCGGTGCTGCTGCTGCATGTGTGTGGGCTCTCCTCCTCCTCCCTGTCCGTGCACCCGGAAGAGTATGCAGTGCAGGGAGGAGGAGGTCACAGGTCCAGGCAGCACAGCGCAGTCCTGCCTGGACACAGGTGAGGGGGGGGGGGCGTCGCGAGGTGGTGGGAGTGCGTTAAGAAGCCCATAGTTTTTGCTGGCGATACCCCCCGCAGCAAGTTTTGCTGCATATTAAAATGTTGTAAAAACCACGATAACGGGATTTTTACCACATTTCTGCTTTAGAGAATCTCCCTCTGGGTCTAAATTTAAACATCCACACAAAGATACCGAGTTCCATATCCGCCATACAGTTTTATGCACTATGAAATTCGTGGTGTATATGATATGTCGCTGCAACTTATGCTATGTAGGGCAAACAACTAGGATGTTCGCAGAAAGAATGGCCGCTCATCGGTCATCAATTAGAAAAGCCCTGGATAGCAAATCTACTGACCAACCAGTTGCCATACATTTTAAGGCCAAACATTTATTAAAAGATCTGAAATGCATGATAATAGCTCATATCCCGATTTTATCTAAAGGTGGAGAACGGGGGAAAATGCTGCTCCAGCAAGAAACACTGGATTCATGTGTTAAACACCATGTTCCCCAATGTATCATTGGTTTGCTTCTTGTAACAACATATTTATTAATAACAATAATGATAAAACTGTAACCATTAGTCATTGTCACGACCACCATGTCAGCTACCCTGGCTCTCTGCGCTGTCCCAAGCCCACAGACCTCTTATAGGTTACACTCTGCCCTGGCGCTCACCTCCGCTGCTGATTCCCATGCTGCTGTCTGCGCTCCGTCACTCTGTCACCACCGGGTGACAGCGGTGGTGTGCAGTCCCATGCCATGCAGGCTCTGGGTGGCGTGAGGCATGAGCCGCCATGATGGGTCCGTGTCAGGTTAGGCCTCTGGCCAAGAGACGCCGGCTGCAGCGCCTCTGCGTACAGTCACCGCCGGCTGGTTTCTGTCACCGCATCTGGCGGCGGCCATCTTCTTGGTTGCTACAGCCTATGCTGCGGGGCTCCAATCTGTGAGCTCACACACTCAGCCAATCACCGCTCAGCTCAGCCTTCAAATACTGACTAGCCGGGCCAGACCGGCAGTCAGTACAATGATGTTCACCCGTTCACATCATTGAGTAGTCCTGGCTACCTGTAGTTCCCACTACAGTTCTATCGTGCATCCTGGTGAAGTCTACTCCAATCTCTCTGCTGATTGTCCACTGCGTTACCATATCATCACAGAAACCCTCTGCCGCCTATAGGGATAGGACAAGGTTAACCCCCCAAAGGGTGTCATCTTCTTCTTCATTCCTGATGGTTATTATCTGTGGTCGCATCCCTGGTTCTTCAACTACGATCCTACTCAGCACAGATTCATCTGGACTTCATTTTCTTCTTATTCCAATCCTTCAACCAATCATCCAATCCTTCAACCAATTATCCAATCCTTCAACCAATCATCCAATCATTCATCCAATCATCCAATCCTTCATCCAATCATCTAATCATCCAATCTTTCATCCAATCCTTCTTTCAATCACCCAATCATCCAATCCTGCAATCATCCAATCATTCAACTTATCAATCATCTTCAAAGCTCTTCAATAAGTATTGTATATTATTGTCTTCTTCCAATTTATCAAATTCTACCGTTATTCATTGTGCCATCATTCATAACTTGTACCGCAGTATCTTTATTAAAAAAAGGTTTAATTTTATTTAATTGCTTCACTCCATTCTGTCGTTCATGCAACAGCCCTACATCAAAGCACCCAGCCTCCGTTACACTCCAGCTGGTGCTTCACGAAACGTGACAGTCATCTTTAGGTAAGTCCATCTATGATCGTTACATTGTACAGAATAATGAGTGCACCAACATAAGATTTTATAGAGACATTTTCCTAGGGAATTTACATAAATTAAGATAAAAATAATCCTCATTGATATGTTTGTTTATATAGACAGCTACAGGTGGTTTTTACATGTTTTTCAAATTGCACAGATTAAACGTAATGTTTGTTTTATTGTTTAAAACTATCCCCGGGGCACATATATTTATGCACATACTGTATTACCATTGTATTTGTAAACTACGTTCCAAGGGTGGCTGAGGCAAAGGGTTTTATGATGTTCTGCTTAATAAAATCTTTTGAAAGTATGCATCTTTTATTGATCATACCCGCAGAAAGTAATAAATAGAACTACATCTCCCAGAATACTTTGCGAGATGTAACTGTGGGAGCTATGGTGTCATCCTCCGGCGCCACCCACCGACAGAATGGCTTTCAGAATGACTGTAGCTTGTTATCACTTGAGACTGCTATATAGGTAAGCACATTGCACTTTGAGGGGATATTCTGATTCACTCGGAAAGGCACAATCACTGTCTAATAGACAAAACCATGTGCACTGCAGGTGGGGCAGATGTAACATGTGCAGAGAGAGTTAGATGTGGGTGGGGTTTGTACTTCAAACTGATATATATATATTGCAGTGTTAAAATAAAGCAGCCAGTATTTACCCTGCACAGAAACAAAATAACACCCAAATCTAACTCTCTCTGCCCATGTTACATCAGCCCCACCTGCAGTGCACATGATTTGGTCCATTAGAGAGTGATTGTGCCTTTCCGAGTGAATCAGAATACCCCCCTTTATTTGTTGGTTTGTTTTCCTGAAGAAAAGACCTTTGAGTCTTGAAATGTCGATATGACAGAATAAAAAGAATAATTTCTTTCACCTATTAAGACCACTGAGTGCCGCCTGAAGTTGTTTCCTTGTGGGGAATCCCACAGAGTATATACCACATAGGAAGGCACCTGTGGCTCCTTCTGTCTGCAAAACAGAGTGCCGGACACCATGCAATCTATCGATCTATCTATCTATCTTAACATGACCACCCACCAAAGGGCCTGATTCAGACCTGATCGCTGCTGCCGAATTTTCAGAGCCCTGCAATCAGATAGCCCCCACCCAGCCAGAGTGAAAACCTGCCCTGTGCAAGTCTGCGAATAAATTGCGAAAATATTGCATATTGCCACACACCATAGAGTGGTTATTCACTACGGTGTGACAGAGACAGGCTGATCGATGCCAGAGCTGGCGTCACACACCCTCCCTCACAATGCTTAGGCACGCATGTGTTTTTCTGGACTCTCCCAGAAAATGGCCAGCCCAAACACCGGCTTCCTGTCAGTCATGTTGCGAGGAGATAGCGAAAACAGTGATTTCTGATTCTTGTCGATATTTGGCCTCGCACATGAGCGCTGTGATCCGTAGGCTTGCACAACCTTGTAAATTCTTGCAACAGCGAACAGCCCTAAATAACCCCCAAAGACACGATTCCTACTATATCAACACCACCACCCACAAAATTGTTACCATGTATATTAAATCACTATTCTGAAGATAGGGGGTTAATAACCAAAATATTAACTGCACGAGTGGTGGGTTTTCCTGGGGCAGGACAAACCTACCAGGGCAGGTTTCTTGTGCCCCAGATATACTCACCATTCAAGCTGCAGCTGCTGGTCTATTGCAACAGCCCCTGCTCCCCTGGAGCTGCTGTCATCTTTGGATGTTTCCGGCCACTGGTGGTGCACCAGTGATGCACAGCTGGAGGCACCACTAGCACACAGCTACTTATCAGTGCCCAGAAGTGGTTTTATCTAACATTAATATTTTCTTTGTGACATTAGAATACGTACCAGCCCCCAAGGATTACTCATGATGCTAAAGCTGTCCTCTGTGATATGAATAAGATGTTGAAATTCTTTATCTTGATAATCAAACCGTTTCCCAAACAGGACGGAGCAAATGACGTTGGCCACAGAGCTGTGTATCTGATGTTTGGGATCTATAGGGGAACCTAGAACATAAACCGTAAAAGAGAAACAGCAAAGAAGTTATGCAGAAGAAGACCAAGAAATGTAAGGGTGATTGATGTAGTAGTCTACTGTTTAATGTTTTACTGTGACAATCATGGAAGTTACCCCACTGCAATTCAGGATCCCTGGCATCTCTGGCTTCCATACAGTGCCAGCAAGCTAAGGATCAGCATCCAGAATTCAAGCACCAATTTGTTAGCACCAACTCAGGAGACAGCAATGCCATGTACGCACCAAGGCCAGTGGCCATGGGTCATCTCCACCTAATTACCAGCACCTGCGCAGGAGACTACAATGTAGCATGAGTCTGACGTTATAGCAGGAGTGCCCTCATGCTCTGGGACTACCTGTATTTAGTTTTAAAAATGGAGCACTTATAATATTCCTCCTAACTGTTCCGATGTCTGAGAGACAGTCACGATCACCATTTCATTAAAGTGTTTTACGTCCCACCTGCAGGGCAACAGTGTCCCAAGGTGAGAGGGGCAGTTGGGAGACCCCCCTGTCACTCTGTTTAGCTCACAGAGCACTGGCCATGCCCTCATAGTGACGAAAACCTGGTGTGCGGATCTCTGTGGAGGGCACGCCTCTTTTCAGAAGTCCCACTTTCTACTTACAAAATGTTGGGAGGTATGCCTATAGTGTTATGTATAGTAGAAAATATTATATAAAAATGCATTTTATTTTCATTTTTGTTACAACTTTAGTATGATAGAAGGAAAATAACATCACTATTCACTTTAACTGAAACTTTTTTATATTCTGTAGGACAGATTGCTATTGATTTATCAGTCTGGTGACAGTGTTGGACTGGGGTATGAGGGGCCACGCTTAGTGTTGGGGTCAGCCACCACAGAGACTTGGCTAACTATTAGAGAGAATTGGGTGTTTATAAACATATAGGGGGAAATTTACTAAAGGAAATTTGTAAAAAAAAATAGGTGTATTTGTATCCAGAAATACACTTTGTCATGAACCCCGGTTCCCGCACTGCTCGCATGCGCCCCTTACCGGCACACTGGGGTAGTGTCCTCCGTAGGTCAGCTGCCGGCACAGTCGGCAATCCCTGGCGTGATGTCTTTTGCTTCCAAGTCACCCCTGCGTCACTGTAAGCTCCAGGTGTATTCCCTGATCAAGTTGCGGGTCACATGATCCAGGTAAAACTCCATCTACTTCCTGGTCTGTGTGCTGCTGCTGCGGCTAATTCCATCACCTGCGTCTGATTCCCTAATCACCTGGAGGGATAAATACCCAGCTCACAGTCTCCTCCTTGTCTTGAACAACTCGTCAGTTTACCTGTGAGTTCTCCAGCGTTAAGCTCCTGTCAAGACTCCCCACGTGCTCCAGAGGTCCGGTTTTCCTGAGTCCGCTGTCACCTGTGTTACTCTCAGCGTCCTGGTCATTCTACTCCTGCCAGAAGTCTCCACGTGTTTCCATCTGCCGTGTGATCCTGTCTTCTCGTGCAGCCCAGGTTACTTGCTCAGTGTCCGGTTATCCGTGGGTTCCGTGCCCGTCTCCTCTCGGCTCTCAGGCCGCTCCAGTGATCCCCAGTATCGGCTCCCTAGCCGCCCCAGTGATTCCAGCGATCCCCAGTGATCTCAAGTACCGGCTCCTTAGCCGCTCCAGCGATCCCCAGTGATCTCAAGTACCGGCTCCTTAGCCGCTCCAGCGATCCCCAGTGATCTCAAGTACCGGCTCCTTAGCCGCTCCAGCGATCCCCAGTGATCTCAAGTATCGGCTCCCTAGCCGCTCCGGTATTTCTCATTGTCTCCAGTGTCCCCCTGTATTACCTTCACGTCATCCCCGGCTTCCAGGCCGCATCCCACTACTCTCAAGAACCCTCCGTGTTGCTGTATAGCATTCAGTGCCATCGATCACCATCGATGGTTTTCGTACCCCATTAAAGACTCTTGTTATCCAAACTCTGCCAAAGTCACAGGGGAACCTGGGCAGAGGGCCGCGACCTGGTCGGCAGTTGCAGCTAAGTCCATATCCCCTTGCGGGGGTCCCTGGTGAATACCACTGTCGGCTTAGACCCCGCGCCTCTACCTTAGGTCTCAGCCAATCCTCTGTGTCCCCGGCAGTTCAGCTCTCTCCTGTCTCCGTGCATGAGCTCCAGCTATCTCAAGCCTCCTCGCTTCCAGTTCCCTGCGCCCTCCACTGGCGCACCCAGGTCAGTGCCGGGAACACAGACAGTCCAGGCCGTGACAGATTGTTCAAGACCGATGGACTCGGCACGCGACCATAGTGTGGGGCCAGCGGCGCTTCAAGATGTCACCTCGCGTATAGAGACGCAAGAAGCGACGCAGCAGCAGGTGATTACATACCTCCAGGATGTGTCCACTCGTCTGGATTCTCTCCAGCAATCCCTCCGGCCACCTCCGCCACCAGTATCTAATCAGCCTGCCACTCATGCTTCATCATATTTCCCTCGTCTTCAGCTGCCTACTCCTAATAAATATGATGGCAATCCCAAGGCCTGTAGAGGCTTTCTAAACCAATGTGACATTCACTTTGAACTTTTACCACAGAACTTTCCGACTGCCAGAACCAAGATAGCATATATTGTCTCCTTGCTGTCAGGTTCTGCCCTAGATTGGATATCACCCCTCTGGGAAAGATCTGATCCAATTCTCACCGATTATGAGAGATTCGTCTCTACCTTCCGACGGATATTCGACGAGCCAGGAAGGCCTGTGTCAGCCTCTACAGAAATTCTCCGTATCAAACAGGGCTCTCGTTCCATGGGTCAATTCGTGGTTCAGTTTCAGACCCTTGCCTCCGAGCTCAAATGGAACAATGAGGCGCTAACAGCCGCCTTCTGGTTGGGCGTCTCAGAGCGCATCAAAGACGAACTTGCCACCCGAGATCTCCCCAAGCAGCTGGAAGATTTAATCTCCTTGTGTGTCAAAATAGACCTGCGCCTAAGAGAGCGAGGTTTAGAAAAATTAAAGAAAGTAGTTCCCCGAGTCCCGCCTCCGTCTCAGCACCGTCCTGCGACAACCTCCACAGAAGAACCTATGCAAATAGGTAGATCTAGGTTATCTACAGATGAACGGTCCAGGAGACAAAGAGAAAAATTATGTATCTACTGTGCCACCCCCGGTCACTTCATTGGGTCCTGTCCCGAGCGTCCGGGAAACGCCAAGTCCTAACCTGCAGTGGGGGAGTCAGGTTAGGTTGTCTCAGTAAAGCTCCTCTCACCAATGACTTAATTCTACCTGTTGCCCTTGTGTCCCCTGTGGGTACCCTGAAAGTCTCAGCCCTGGCAGACTCCGGGGCTGCAGGGAACTTTATCTCAGCCGAGCTGGTAAAGAAGTGCAAAATCCCAATCCTGCCTCTTCCCCAGCCTCACTACCTCACAGCGGTGGATGGAAGCAGGATCCGCGGAAGTGACATTGTGTATCGGACAGTCCCTGTCTCATTCCACGTAGGGGTACTTCATCAAGAATGTATGGACTTCCTGGTCATTCCTAAATCTTCTTATGATCTTGTGTTAGGATTACCATGGCTACAACTCCACAACCCCCGTATCGATTGGAGATCTCTCCAAATTGTGGAATGGAGCGATTATTGCCAGAAACATTGCTTGACTGAAGTAACTCCAGTCCGATCTTCCACAGTCAAAAGCCTTCCAGGTCTTCCATCAGCATATCATTCCTTCAGTGATGTCTTCAGTGTACAAGCCGCTGATGTTCTGCCTCCACACCGCCGATGGGATTGTCCCATCGATCTCCTCCCTGGGAAGTCCCCTCCTAAGGGGCGTACCTACCCCCTGTCAATCCCTGAGACCAAAGCGATGTCTGAATACATTCAAGAAAATCTCCAGAAAGGGTTCATCCGACCCTCTACCTCCCCTGCTGGTGCAGGATTCTTTTTCGTAAAAAAAAAAGATGGAGGGTTACGCCCATGCATAGATTATAGAGGCCTCAATGAGATAACCATCAAGAACAGTTATCCTCTTCCCTTGATCACTGAACTATTTGATCGTATCAAAGGGGCAAAAATTTTTACCAAACTTGACCTCCGAGGGGCGTATAACCTAATCAGAATTCGCCAAGGCGACGAATGGAAGACTGCCTTCAACACTAGAGATGGGCATTACGAGTATCTAGTGATGCCCTTCGGTCTCAGTAATGCACCTGCCGTCTTCCAAGAATTCGTCAATGAAATTTTTAGAGATGTCCTATACAAATATCTTGTTGTATATCTCGATGATATTTTGATTTTTTCTTCAGATCTCCAGTCTCATCGGTCTCAAGTCAAAGAAGTGCTGTCCCGTTTACGTGCTAATAAATTGTACGGTAAACTCTCCAAGTGCACATTCGAAGTTCCCCAGATACCCTTCCTAGGGTATATCGTATCCGGCTCAGAGTTGCGAATGGATCCCGCAAAACTTGAAGCCATCGATAGTTGGTCCCAACCAACCACTCTCAAAGCAGTCCAGCGTTTTATTGGCTTTGCCAACTACTACAGAAAATTTGTCAAAGGATTCTCCACCCTCATCGCCCCCATCACAGCCCTCACCCAAAAAGGTGCCAATCCAGCTGTCTGGTCCGAAGAAGCCTTGTCCGCATTCCACCTGCTAAAACAAGCCTTTATTTCTGCCCCCATTCTCCGGCAGCCAGATACAGACAAACCTTTCCTCTTGGAAGTCGACGCCTCTAATGTGGGTGTTGGGGCTGTGCTCTCTCAAGTCACAGACGATGGCAAACAGCACCCCTGTGGGTTTTTCTCCCGGAAATTCCTCCCTGCCGAGAAAAACTATTCCATTGGCGATCAGGGGTTGTTGGCAATTAAACTTGCACTGGAAGAATGGCGATATCTGTTAGAAGGGGCCAAGTTTCCCGTGTCCATCTTCACAGATCACAAGAACTTACTGTACGTCCAGACCGCCCAGTGTCTTAATTCCCGCCAAGCTCGCTGGTCCTTATTCTTCTCACGATTTAGTTTTAAAATTTTCTATCGTCCTGGGTCCCAGAATGTAAAAGCCGATGCACTGTCCCGCTCTATGGAAGATGACACAGTGCTACAAGAACAACGTCCCATCATCAGTCCTACGGCTTTTGCGGCCACCCATGTGTCACCTGTGCCACCTCGAGGAAAGATGCTAGTTTTACCTGAGCTCCAGCCCAAAATCTTGTCTTGGGCTCACGCCTCGCCCTTCTCCGGTCACCCAGGTGTTCACAAAACCCTGGAAATTCTTCGCCGGTCATATTGGTGGCCTCACATGAAAAAGGATGTCCAGGATTTCGTGGCCTCATGTCCTATCTGTGCCCAACATAAAGTCCATCGTCAGTCCCCTGCAGGTACTCTCCTTCCATTGCCCATTCCCACGCGTCCCTGGACGCACATTTCCATGGACTTTATTTCTGAACTCCCAAAGTCTCAAGAATGTAATACCATCTGGGTGGTGGTAGACCGGTTCTCCAAAATGGCACATTTCTTTCCATTGACTGGCCTGCCCTCTGCTCCCAAGCTCGCCCAGATCTTCATCCAACACATCTTTCGAACTCATGGACTTCCCACAGATATTGTCTCCGATCGTGGAGTGCAATTTGTAGCCCGCTTTTGGAGAGCTCTCTGTTCTGCCCTGAAAGTGAAATTGAACTTTTCCACAGCGTACCATCCGCAGTCTAATGGGCAAACAGAGAGAGTTAACCAAGATCTAGAAGCATTTCTGCGCCTGTATGTGTCCTCGTCACAAGACAACTGGGTAAACTGGCTGCCTTGGGCTGAATTTGCCCACAACTTCAGATACCACACAGCTACTGGCTACTCTCCTTTCTACGTAGTCTACGGTCATCACCCTCGACCACCGATCTTTGAGCCCTTACCAGTTTTGGAAGTGTCTGCCGCATCTTCCACCCTCAAACATTTTTCGCAAGTTTGGAAAAATGTACATGTTTCTCTCAAGAAAGCCTCAAAGAGATACAAGTTCTTTGCTGACCGTAAAAGAAGAGCAGTTCCTCAGTTAAAGCCTGGCGACAAAGTATGGCTTTCCACTCGAAATCTCCGCCTCCGAGTCCCGTCCATGAAGTTCGCCCCCCGATTCATTGGGCCATTCCCTGTGATCCAAAGGATCAATCCCGTAGCTTATAAGCTGAAGCTACCACCATACCTGAAGATCCCAAATTCCTTCCACATATCCTTACTGCGACCTCTTGTTCTCAACCGGTTCCAAAGTACTACTCCTGAGCTCCCCAGAGTTTATACCCATCGAGGGGTTGAATTCGAGGTCGATAAGGTGGTGGATTCTCGCAAAAGATATGGAAATATCCAATACCTCATCGATTGGAAGGGCTATGGCCCGGAAGAAAGAAGCTGGATCAATGCTGCAGATGTGCATGCTCCCCGTTTGATTGCAGCTTTTCATAAAGACAATCCAAGTAAGCCCAAAGGGTGTTCGGTGCCCACCCTTAAAGGGGGGGTACTGTCATGAACCCCGGTTCCCGCACTGCTCGCATGCGCCCCTTACCGGCACGCTGGGGTAGTGTCCTCCGTAGGTCAGCTGCCGGCACAGTCGGCAATCCCTGGCGTGATGTCTTTTGCTTCCAAGTCACCCCTGCGTCACTGTAAGCTCCAGGTGTATTCCCTGATCAAGTTGCGGGTCACATGATCCAGGTAAAACTCCATCTACTTCCTGGTCTGTGTGCTGCTGCTGCGGCTAATTCCATCACCTGCGTCTGATTCCCTAATCACCTGGAGGGATAAATACCCAGCTCACAGTCTCCTCCTTGTCTTGAACAACTCGTCAGTTTACCTGTGAGTTCTCCAGCGTTAAGCTCCTGTCAAGACTCCCCACGTGCTCCAGAGGTCCGGTTTTCCTGAGTCCGCTGTCACCTGTGTTACTCTCAGCGTCCTGGTCATTCTACTCCTGCCAGAAGTCTCCACGTGTTTCCATCTGCCGTGTGATCCTGTCTTCTCGTGCAGCCCAGGTTACTTGCTCAGTGTCCGGTTATCCGTGGGTTCCGTGCCCGTCTCCTCTCGGCTCTCAGGCCGCTCCAGTGATCCCCAGTATCGGCTCCCTAGCCGCCCCAGTGATTCCAGCGATCCCCAGTGATCTCAAGTACCGGCTCCTTAGCCGCTCCAGCGATCCCCAGTGATCTCAAGTACCGGCTCCTTAGCCGCTCCAGCGATCCCCAGTGATCTCAAGTACCGGCTCCTTAGCCGCTCCAGCGATCCCCAGTGATCTCAAGTATCGGCTCCCTAGCCGCTCCGGTATTTCTCATTGTCTCCAGTGTCCCCCTGTATTACCTTCACGTCATCCCCGGCTTCCAGGCCGCATCCCACTACTCTCAAGAACCCTCCGTGTTGCTGTATAGCATTCAGTGCCATCGATCACCATCGATGGTTTTCGTACCCCATTAAAGACTCTTGTTATCCAAACTCTGCCAAAGTCACAGGGGAACCTGGGCAGAGGGCCGCGACCTGGTCGGCAGTTGCAGCTAAGTCCATATGCCCTTGCGGGGGTCCCTGGTGAATACCACTGTCGGCTTAGACCCCGCGCCTCTACCTTAGGTCTCAGCCAATCCTCTGTGTCCCCGGCAGTTCAGCTCTCTCCTGTCTCCGTGCATGAGCTCCAGCTATCTCAAGCCTCCTCGCTTCCAGTTCCCTGCGCCCTCCACTGGCGCACCCAGGTCAGTGCCGGGAACACAGACAGTCCAGGCCGTGACACACTTATTTTTGACATTTACTATCCCGAAAATACGGCAATTCATAGTCGTATTGATGTGCTATCGTAAATAGTAAATGTCAAAAATAAGTGTATTTCTGGATACAAATACACCTATTTTTTTTACAAATTTCCTTTAGTAAATTTCCCCCATAGGGGGAAATGTACTGAGAATTTCTGATTACAGCCCAAAAATACGAACAGAGAATTCAGCACATTTATTAAGCTGCCGCATTCTCCTGGTTCCCAAACTATGGGGGATTGTAATAATAATAACACTTTAACCCACCGCATATACACATAATACTCACCTATAGGGTCCCCCATAGGCCTGTCCTCTTCTCCAGTACAAATCTATAGAGGTACCTATGAAATGAAATTATACTCACCATCCCCTCTGGTGGAGATCGCGTTCTCTTTGTTCCATGTAGGCATCCACAGGTTTAAAAAAAAATTGGCCTGGCTCCAAACAGACCCTAGGGGCCACAAGTGTGTTTATACTTGCAGCTCCTCCCCAAGAATAATGGATTCCCCAGCGACGTCATTCACTGGATCCTCCCTCAGCCATCAGGAGGGGGTTCTGGGAGAGGCTTTGTGGCTGATTGTGGCTGTGCGCGGCTCCATTGACACCCATGTTATGAGTTTAACATGGGCGGTTCTCATCGTAGACGCCTAAGTTAAAGTTCTAACAAAGGCGTCTATGGTGAGAATAGGTTTCAAAAGTATTTTCCAGTCATATTTTCGGCTCAATTAGTGGCCGAATTCAGCCCTACAAATGACAGTAAATTAGCACGCCACCATAGAAATCATAGCCATATAACCCCGTATTCTGTCGATATTGTATTCATTTGTAAAGCCGAATTTGACTGACCTTGCCGTTTATAAATGTGGCAAATCAGCCGAATTTGGCAGAGCAAGAGTTCATTTACAGGCCGTATATCACATTGAATGGGTAGGAATAGGTGTGTTTGTACCCATTGGATCTTAGTAATTTTTGCCCCGTGACTGTCAACATATGTAGCATTCTGTACTCTGTATCAAGGATGTCCAATTGATGACAACTTGTGCCTATAGCTACAGTATGACTTTGCCTTTTCTGTATAACACAATACACTCTAGGAATGGCCATCTACCATCGATGATTAGAAATCATCGATGGTTTATGGCCGTTGTCGAATAGTTTTGCCATCGATGGGGGAGAACCAGATGGTTTCCTGCCATCGATGTAAAGCTTAAACGAATAGTTTCGTTTTTGCTGTTTACCTAAAGTGCCGGGACACGGAGCATAGCTCCGCCCCCGACACCAGCGAAGCCCTGCCCTCGCATTTTGATTGGCCCACAGGCCACTCAATCACAGAAAATGGATGACCATCGATATGCAAAAACATCGATGGTCATCCATTGAATAGTTATACACTATCGATGGCCATATGCACTTTTGCCATCGATGGCAACCATCGATGGCAAAGGCAACGATGGCCATCCCTAATACACTCTATTTTAGCCAAGTGAACTTTATGACCTCTCTGATTTTTTAATCTTTGATACATTAAAGTACATCTTGGATTTCTCTGACTTTTGTTCTTGTTCCAAATTTTTAAGTAAGCTTTAATTGTTCCAACTTTAGTAGCTGTAAATAATTAGCTGCTAATCCCTTTGATGATAGGGTCAAATTTCTTTAATGTCCTGAACCATTCCTCATTGCTCATTCACCATCACATCTCTTTCTTTGTATAATATTTTCATTTTTTGCTTACACTTAAATGAACTATCTTCTGCCAATTGTAGCACTTGAGTTTTCTAAAGTACTAACTTTTGTATTCAATGCAGCAGTCCCAGCACTTCAATCACAGGGCACAGTGTCACAGGAGAGGGATTTGATGGACTTGTGTACTGCTCAGAAACTGCAGACACACTAGAAGCTGAAGGGTTAAAACGGGCAGGTTTAATAAAATCATTTTTTTCATAAATGGAAAACAAATGGGCAGATCTCAAATACTTTCTTGAGGAAAAAGTCAATGGCTAACTTAAATAAAGCAAAGTCTTTGCATTGGGGAATTGGAGTGACAGGTTGTTGGAGACTGGATAATGGGGTTGTGGAAGGATGATGGCTGCTTGAAGATGAGGTATGAAGTATGGTAACAAAAGACTTGGGTAGTGGTATCAGCAAAGAAGAATGGAATTGATGGCAAGATGATTGGATCCAATAACAAAGACAAGGAAAGACTATGAATGACTGGAGCTGGACCTGGAACCTGAGCCGGAGAGTACTGAAAGAGACCAGTGGGTACTAGTTGGACAGGAATGATTGGACCAGGTTAGACTGCAAAGACTGTGATGGGATAGGAGGCCCGCAAAGGACAACTGACAGGTTGAGCTGACAGCAAGCAGCAGGCACTAGAATAGCCAGGAGTCTTCTCAAATGAACTGCACGGCTCAGTAGACTTTTTGCACTGACCCTGATTAGCCTAGGCAGATACCCTATATACCTTGAAGGTGGCTGCCATTGGCTGACAGTGCAGGGAGACAGGAAAGACTCTGACCTGGCCCAATATCTGCCATGTGCCATTTATTATGGCTCATTACTTTCATGTCTGTTCTGTGGTCTTTCCAGTCTGTTTCTGGTAATGGACTCTCTGGTGGCCTCCGGTGGTGAGTCTGTGCCTTTGCAGCTCAGTCTTAATTAAGTTGCTCTATGGACAAGGCTGGGATATAATGACCTCATTATCCCAGCTCCAGCTGACAGCATTAGGACTGGGCTGGATCTTTCCCAGGTGATTGATTACTTCTTAAGGCATTCTCCCCAGCACTGTCTTCTAGTCCACCCGTGCCTGTCTGAGGTCATGTAAGTGCTCCATTGGAGCCTGGTTCCGTTTCTTCATCCCTGTTAGCTTGCAAGCTGCCAATTTCTTGTGTTGGTTTTTCATTTATTTGTTCCATCTCTGTTCAGTCCTCCCCGGCATGCCAAGGCGCATTGTTCTCCTTGATTTGGTCATTTTGGGGTACTGGTTTATTGTGCTATTGTTTACGTTACTGGTTAGCTGTATTTCCGGCATATTGCTGGAGGTATCTCAGTTCTCTTGTCTGAGGTGTCTGCGAGTAGGTCACATTCCCCGTCCTTGGCCTGGTGCCATTAGGCAGGTTGTTTTCCCAGGTAGGCACTGGTAGTTAGATCTCCTCTTGACACTCTGATGATCGCTGTCACCTTGTCTACTCCTAAGCCCTGGTTGCATCGGGGTTGGATCGGGCCTAACTCGCTCCTTTGAATGCAGAGACTAACGGTGAAGCCTAGTTTCTGCAGGTTTCTCCTTGATTTGGTCATTTTGGGGTACTGGTTTATTGTGCTATTGTTTACGTTACTGGTTAGCTGTATTTCTGGCATATTGCTGGAGGTATCTCAGTTCCCTTGTCTGAGGTGTCTGCGAGTAGGTCACATTCCCCGTCCTTGGCCTGGTGCCATTAGGCAGGTTGTTTTCCCAGGTAAGCACTGGTAGTTAGATCTCCTCTTGACACTCTGATGATCGCTGTCACCTTGTCTACTCCTAAGCCCTGGTTGCATCGGGGTTGGAGCGGGCCTAACTCGCTCCTTTGAATGCAGAGACTAACGGTGAAGCCTAGTTTCTGCAGGTTTCAGCCATCTGTCCAAGGAGGTCAAAAGAGGTAGTTTAGGGTGCGCCGTGGCCATTCTAAACAGCGGTCCCGGCTGTGGGTTCACACCCAAAACTGTTACAATAGCTCTTTTGGCCCCTAACCAAGATGGCGACACTGGCCCTCCAGTGCCGCCTAACATTGTCAGTCTCTGGACCCCTCATGCTGCCTCACATGCCTGCTACCCCCACTCGCCTCCTGCTTGGGAACCCGATGGACATCTGCTAGCCGGCAGCAGACACAGACGGATGAGTAGTGTGCCTGGCATGTGCCCGCTGTGTACCGCCGCTGCGTCATGTGACACACAGTTAATGTAACTGTGTTTGTTCTTCGAGCCAAAACTAGCAATTCAAACTGAGGTGCCAAGTTCTGCAACATTGATATAGCAATCTCTTTATCGTCTAACAGATTGTTTGTTGCTAAGAAACAGAAATCATTCTGTCACTCAAACTGCTGCATTACTCAATTACTTCACTCGGCCGGCTTTATGCTGGGTTGGGTGGCTAGTGTGAAAGCACTTGCAAATCTAATCGCACCCGGGATTTTGTACCTGGTTCGCAACCGCTTTCCAGTGTGAAAGGGATATTAGTTGTAAACACTCTCTGGGTTGACCCTGTGCTCTATTGCAGTCTACGCTACACATGTGCTTAAGATGGTGGGGGGTAATCAATGTTTCCTGTAATTTCGACAATAACAGGATTTGAGTATTCAATCCCGGACGCTTTCTCCAGGGAAACAGACGGGATTCGCATCTGCAGATCTGGCTATTTGAGAAGCCGAATCTGCTTTTGGGGAAGTAGATGCTAAATTTGCTGCAGAAAAAAGACCTGGATTCACATATACACATCTTTTGCAATTTTCAGGAAAAATTAAAAACATTTAATAGATGGAATGCAAACTCCATTTATTGTTTGCAAAAACGCCTGCTATTTTACTGTTATGCCGTGGATCGGCAACATTATGCTGCTTTGAGAAGCTTATGTGTCTAGGTGTCTGGGATCATAAACTGCTGGAAATGATGTGTGTGCGAGTGTTGATATTGCAGTTATATAGGCAACAGAGGATGACTCAAGTGGTGAACAGCGGTACAGCTGTACTCACTATTACATGCAGCAGGTGCAGTGCATCAGGGGCCCTGAGGACTAAGGGGCCTATTGCTTCCCCTGTCACACTCTTCTTGTCACCCACTGTTTTTCCCTGTCACCCCCTCCCTTTCTCTCTGTCACACTCTTTCTCTCCATGTCACCCACTGCGACAGTATGTTGCATTTTGTGCACTTGGGTTGGGGTAGAGAAAGGGGCCCAAATTATATTTTTGCATTTGGGCTCACAGCCCACAAGTTCTGGCACTGATTACAAGTACATTGGTGATGTATTGTAGCCTGTGTTGAGCAGGGTTTCAAATTGTACAGCTCACCAGCCAATGGGGGTATGGAGGCACTGGGTAGTGGAAATTTTGCATGAGAAAGATAAACCAGTGGAGGGTCATGGTCACATGGACACATGGGGGTACATTTACTAAGATGAGAATTTTATCTTAGCATGATTTTATCTGTTATTGCCTAGAAGATTCGGTACTTGTGTATTATCACGGCGCCCACTTGTGTATTATCACGGCGCCCACTAAGCTATTTGCTTAGTGGGCTATTCTGCGTAGAGAAATCGCATCGGCCATTTTAAGGGCCATGCGATGCGATGCGATCCGATTTTCCTATGTAATGTATTCAGTGCTCTCTTATTTATATTGTATAGGGTGTACAATGCCATTAGGTATACAATGAGGTTTTAGGCACCCCCCCCCCCCCCACTATCTACACCACCCTGAAGCGTGGTGAGTGGCGGCGGAACGCGTTCTACAAACTTTTCATACCCCTACTATCCACGTAGGCGTGGAGTTGATCTTATATAGTGTGGCGAGCGCAGAAAGCCACCGTGCCCGAAGCGTGGCGAGCGCATGTGGAAAACATGTAAAGTAATCCGCGGCCCCTCGCGGGGATCGCTGCACTCACCGCGCTTCGGGCTCGGTGGCTCGCTGCGCTAGCCACACTATATAAAATCAACTCCATGCCGACGTGGATAGTAGGGGTATGAAAAGGTCGGGACGCGTTCCGCCACCCCTCGCCACGCTTTGGGATGGCATGGATAGTGGGGGGATGCCTAAAACCTGTGATAGAATTGTATAGGTAATGTAATGACATCGTACACCCTATATATGTGGGAGGTGCGATGCGATCCGCTAAGAGAGCAGTGAATAAATTACATAGGAAAATCAGATCGCATCACATGGCCATTAAAATGGCCCATACGTAAGAAATGGTGCCGTACGTAAGAAACTTGGGCGCCTGATAATACACAAGTACCATAGATTCTATATAAATAAGAAGTAGACGCTAATCGGTTTGTATGGGTGAAGATGGACATCCCATCTTCACTAGAACTCCCATCTTAGTAAATTTAAGCCACAGTCCCTCTAAGTGCATCTGACTATTACAGTATTTTGCTACTATCCATGTGTGAATGCAGCTTAAGGCACTGATGATCACACATTGGACCTTATTCTTGTCCGTTTGCTGCTGGCGTTCACACAGGGACCGATGGTTGGCGTATGCACATGTGCAGCCGCATTTCTGCGCATGTGCATCTGCCCGGTGCGTTGCCACTGCGAACAGACTGTTGGCTGTGTGCACGCAGCCAAGACTATTGGCGGGGGGGTGGCTAAGGTTAGTCGTGCCCATGGGAACGCCCAGCATTTCATAAAAATGCTGGGCATTCCCATGCTAATCGGGCTTTCACTTCCTTCCGAATATCCATGCAGATCTAAGGTTACCTCAGAGTAACCTTAGATGTGCGTGGACCTTCCACATCATTCAATGGTTGGTGACCATCGGATGATGTGGGCGTTCCCCCACAGCCGGCAAATGGATGTTTATGTAAAACATCTATTTGCAGCCCCTGAGAACGAACACAGCATTCAAGGGGGGGTGTGCATGTAGGCATTCGCAGGGTGGCGTCTGGTGGACTCGCAAGGCTGTGAATACGCTTTATTTAGCCCTCTTAGTTGCAGACATACAAAGATGCATCCTGACCACCACTGGACAGCTGAACGATACATATTAGATCTCATTGAGCTTCTAGCACTGAACAAAGTGGCAGTTAAAGGGAACTGCTAGAGTCAGAGCAGAAGATCATATCTCTCCAGGTTATTGGAGAACTAAGTGGGGCTGGTGAACACTGGGGACCAGAGCAGCTTATTCTCTGTAAGAGATGTGCCACGTTTTGGTGCACTAATAAGAAGCAATCCATAGTTGCCTGCCCTCATTCTGCAGGAGACTCCCTGACATAACAGCAATCTCCCTCTCTCCCTCATTAGTCTAACAATCTCCCTCATTTCACCTAGCCCACATGACACTGCTACATTTTTTGGGGAAAAGGAATGCATTTCCCAGCACTTTAGCAAGTATAGTAGCTCTTACTAACTACTTACTATGACTTGGGGCCAGGGCTGGGTTAAAGGGAGGGCGTGAACATGTATCCCTATAGATCAAAAATATATAATAATAATAATAATAATAATAATGTTATTTATATATATATATATATATATATATATATATATATATATATATATATATAGCACTTTTTTCCTAATAGGACTCAAAGTGCTTGCATTAGCCTTTTACAATACAAAATACAAAACAAACAGAACAAGGGACATTGGTGAGTTGCTTGGGTGAACAGGAAAGTCTTGAGTCTATTTTTGAATGTTTCCAGAGTGGAAGCTTCTCAAACTGTGCGGGGAAGTGAGTTCCAAAGAGTCAGAGTCACAGCTCTGAAAGCTCGACCCCCCAGGTGAATTCAGGGAAATACTGGGTACTGTTAGTAGTCACAATTATACTAGACAGATATTAGAGTTGTATCCTGCTATTATCACTTGTTATCATTGTTTTGGCTGCTAAAGTTTCTTTTCTGTTGTTTATTTTATATACAAAGTGATTTTAATGGTATTGGTGCATATTTGAGCTTAGTATCATTTCTAACCTATTGCTTAATTTTATTGATTGATTTATTCACATTATATTTTGTTAAAGGAGAAGGAGACAATCACATTGGCCCTTATTCTGGTTGGTGCGGATATATCCGCGTGCGTTCAGGCCGCCGATGTTTTGTGTCTGCGCATGTGCAGAGGCGTCTCTGCGCATGTGCGAGCGGGGCGTACGGCCAAATCCCGCATGATATGTGAACACTCCGAACAGGGGATGGAGAGGGGCGTGAAGGGCTATTTGTGCTCATTACCATATGCATACGCCCCGCGTTTCATGGGCGTTCCCATGCAAACGATGGGCGTACGTATGGTAATGCGGCCGTGACGCACGTGTAGGGGGCGGACATATGACATCGCCGGATGTCAGCTGCCCGCCCAGATCACTGCTTTTGCTCGGAGAAATGTCCGTGTGGTCTGAGGTTGCGGGAGCTGGTGGAGCATTCGGTCCTGCATTCGATGATCTGCGACCATCGAATGATGGGAGAGGTTCCCTTAGATGGAGGAGGCGTATTCCGTGTAAAATACACGTGCGGTCCGTTCGGCCAGCTTCTTACCGCGTACGGACGGAGTTGGCGATCCGTATGGAAGGCGGGGTTTCGCACGCACGGTCCTGGCCGCATAATCGGATCCGGCCGCACCGACCAGAATAAGGCCCCTTGTTCTTTGGTAGTTCTGACTGTGCTTCCTCTAATATTCAATAAACAGTTGTTTAAATTCCAATAATTGTTTGTCATTACCATTTGCTTTTCTCATATAATCAGTGAGATGCTCCGCCTCCTCCGTTATCCGCTCCTCAATGCTGCGTTTCCCCATCCCGTTACTCAGTGTTAACATGGAAAAGTTTCTTAGTTCTCTCCACTTCTCACCATTACTGAATGCCATCTCTACAGGATAAAATAAAATAGTAGATTATCTATGGGGTAATACACCAACTAATTGATAATATAGGTATAATAGACATCATATAGGGCCTTATTCTAGTTCACTCTTTCTGACAAAATCCTTCTTAGATGGACAAAACCATGTGCACTGCAGGACGGCAGTTGTAAAATGTGCAGAGAGAATTCGATTTTGGTGAGTTATTTTGTTTCTGTGCAGGGAAAATACTGGCTGCTTTATTTTTACACCGCAATATAGATCTCACTTTGAAGTAAATCCCCACCCAAATCTAATTCTCTCTGCACAAGTTACATCTGCCCCACCTGCAGTGAACATGGACAATGGTATACAGTTCAGGAATGGCACATCATGCTCAATAGGAAAGCAAGTTTCCCATAGAGATGCAAGGAAAAACTTGTGATGGCCGTAATACTGTATGAGCAACAATGCCTGGGGGTAACTGCAGTGAATTGCATCCCCCTATAGTGACATTAAGAGACAGACACACAGAAATAGGATGAACCTATGTTGTAAATTACATTTTAAACAAATAATTAAAGTAATCTTCTGTAACATCTCTCAAGGTACAACAATGAATCTTTGTCCAGTTTACATTCTAATCTGCTATAATCATTACTGAGACCATTGGTTACTTAAATTGAGGTGGGTGCCGTACGTTTCAGTTTGTTCTCCATTTTTTTTATTGTTCAGACAATTCAACCAGGCAATGGAGAATCCCCCATAAGGACCACATTCTACTTATTTAACTGAGATACATCGGCACATTAGCCAAGCTGATCTGGGCACAATGGGAGACACAGGGATAGGACTAAGGAGAACCCCACATTCCCTAAATGTCCTGTTGGGTCAGTTACTTACCATCTTCCTTGGTAAAGTCATAGAAAGAGGCATAATACGCTCGTCCGCTGAATTCTTCTGCCTTGTCAATCAGAGTCTCCTTTATAGCTTGATATCCGCACAGCACCACACACACACGGTTCCCTTCATATACAGTGAATATGTCTCCATAGGTTTTATTTAGCTACGAGTACAAAGTAATATAATAAGTATAATGTTATATGGTGGTTTTTCTAAATACCATTAGTTTGACCATCTATCTGTATGATGAGACACATAATTGCCATATTAGCCAAGGTAACTGGATTTCAGCACTTCATAAGAGAAATGTACTAACCTGCGTTAAACTTGCTAGATATACTACTTTAAAACTGCTTTAAAACCATTTAAAACTGTCATCTCTATTTTTTACCCATGTTATGAATGCAAAGCATTACATTTATCAAGCAGAGCTATGCCCACATCAGGAAATAATAGTCCTGCCTGCAAAAATACTTTTTCCCTGCCCCCTATTGGCAATCAATGTGTTTGGACCCCATAATCCCCCTTAATATAATTTTAAAACATATTAATATTAATATTTCATGATATTTCATCTATATATATAAAAGGCTAACTAGTACCCCCACTGACCACTAGATGACACTCAATGGACCATATTTCTTCTTTAGAAAGTGAAAATCATTTTTGCAGGGACACTGATCTGTTTCCAAACTTGCTGGATATGGAGATGCTGTGAAGACAGAGATTGGAGGTAGGAGCAGATAGAGATGGGGGTGGGGTGGAAAGTTTGTGTGCTAAAAACAGTCACAGCTCAAAGCGGTAGTACATTGCAGAAGCCGTCATTTTGACAGGCTTTTAACTAGTAATATAATAATTTGTTTTCCTTTAATCAAAAAAGATTTCCACCCTATTGTATAATGGTAGTGTGACTACTTTTAATGTTCTGCCGCACCAGATTGCTCAGCAGCAAGTAGCTTGAGCTGAAATATCTGTGTTAGAATTGCATTGTTCCTCCTACCACAAGGAGTGGCAGTGTCTCACCTTCAGTAGTGACTGCACAATATTGCCAATGTCCATCTTGTACAGGGTTCCGATGATGGGAAAAGGAGTTGGTCCAGGGGGAAGTTTGGATCTGTCCAACAGCATCCTCCCGTATTTAGCCAAGAAGCAGGTGATGAGGAGCACCAGGAGCACTGTACATAGTGAGTACAGATCCATCTGCCAACAGAAATCAGAAGGTCATTCTTATGTTCTAAGTGAGACCACTAGAACAGATAGCATGCTGAGAGGGGGAACATACATTAAACCGCAGCTCAGATGGATCAGCCACTCTACCCAAATGAATGTATGTATTGTTATGGTGACATTTGCCCTAATAAGCTTGACATGAGGAAACTGAGCCCAATACAACCACGCAAATCCTCCTAATAATAATCAACCAGTGGTGGAAAAAATTATAATTACAATAATAATAATTACATTTTTATCAGCAAACATATGTATAATAAATGATTTCTAAGCCACTGCTACCTATGTGTAGTAAATACAAATATAACACAATAACGATCATATAATCAGAAATAGTTCATGCTGAATTTTCAAACAATTGTCTGCAGCAGCACCCAGTTATACAATACTCATAGCTCTACCAATAAAATCTACAATGCATTCACCAGTATAGGTACTATAGATACATAGAAACATAGAAACATAGAATTTGACGGCAGATAAGAACCACTTGGCCCATCTAGTCTGCCCCTTTTTTTAAACATGTTACCTCAAACCATATTTGATCCTTATTTTTTTGTAAGGATATCAATATGCTTATCCCAAGCATGTTTAAATTGTACTACTGTATTTGCGTCTACCACCTCTGATGGTAGGCTATTCCACTTATCTACTACTCTTTTTGTGAAAAAATTCTTCCTCACATTTCCCCTGAATCTTCCTCCCTCTAGTTTCAGTGCATGTCCTCGTGTTCTGTTGCTCCACTTCCTGTGAAGAATGTCTCCTACCTGTACCGTGTTAAAACCCTTGATATATTTGAAAGTTTCTATCATGTCCCCCCTTTCCCTTCTCTGCTCTAAAGTATACATATTAAGATCTTTTAGTCTTTCCTGGTACGTTTTGTGATGTAGGCCATGCACCATTTTAGTTGCTCTTCTTTGTACAGTCTCTAATGTATTTATATCCTTCTGGAGATATGGCCTCCAGAACTGAAGGCAATACTCTAGGTGAGGTCGTACCAATGACCTATACAGTGGCATGATTACTTCTTTCTTTCTACTGCTGATACCTCTCCCTATGCAACCAAGCATCTGACTTGCCTTCTTCATTGCTTTGTTACATTGCCTACCTGCTTTTAAGTCCCCTGAAATAGTGACACCTAGATCCCTCTCTTCCTCAGTAGTTTCCATTATAGTGCCATTTACTATATTGAGTCTATGGATTTCTGAGACCCAAGTGCATGATTTTGCATTTTTTGGCATTAAACTGTAGTTGCCATTCTCTTGACCATTTCTCTAATCTACCTAGATCCTCAATCATTTGTTTTACCCCTCCTGGTGTGTCTACCCTGTTGCATACCTTTGTGTCATCTGCAAAAAGGCACATTTTACCCTCAATTCCATTTGCAATATCACCAATAAAGATATTAAAAAGCACCGGTCCAAGTACAGATCCCTGGGGTACTCCACTTGTAACCTTTCCCTCCTTTGACTGTACTCCGTTTACTACAACTCTCTGTTTTCTCTCCTGCAACCACGCTCTTATCCATTCAACTATTTTAGAATCCAATCCCAAGCTTTCAAGTTTATTTAACAGTCTGCGATGTGGGACAGTGTCAAAAGCTTTACTAAGGTCTAAATAAGCTACATCTACAGCCCCACTTTGATCTATTACTTTAGTCACCCAGTCAAAAAAGTCAATAAGATTTGTTTGACATGATCTTCCCCCAGTAAACCCATGCTGTTTTGGATCCTGTAAATTGCTGGTTTTGAGATATTCTACAACTCTTTGTTTTAAGAGTGTTTCCATCAATTTCCCTACTACTGATGTAAGGCTCACTGGTCGATAGTTGCTTACCTCTTCCTTGCTTCCACTTTTGTGCAGTGGAACTACATTCGCTGTTTTCCAGTCCTCTGGGATTACTCCAGTAGCAAGTGACTGGTTGAATAATTCTGTTATTGGTTTTACCAGCTCCCCTTTAAGCTCTTTTAGTATCCTTGGATGTATCCCATCTGGCCCCATTGATTTATCCACTTTCAGTTTTGAGAGTTCTGTGAGGACTTTCTCCTCTGTAAATGTACTTGTCTCTCCCTCAGTTTTCTGACTATACTTGCAACTTAACTGTGGCCCCTTCCCCTCTCTTTCATCAGTGAATACTGAGCAGAAATATTTATTAATATTATCTGCTATTACATTGTCCCCCTCAAGAAAACTTCCACTCTCTGTCTTCAGTCTAATTATTCCACTTTTTGTTTTTCTCCTTTCACTTATATACCTAAAAAAAGTTTTCCCCCCTTTACCCACTGACTGGGCCATTTTCTCTTCAGCCTGTGCTTTTGCACATCTGATTACCTTCTTAGCCTCCTTCTGTCTAACAAGATACACCTCTTTGTCCTCATTCTTCTGCGTCTGCTTAAATTTCTTAAAGGCCAACTTTTTTGCTTTCACAATACTTGCTACTTCTTTTGCAAACCACAATGGCTTTCTTTTTCTTGTGTTTTTCCTAACTCTTTTGACACAAAGTTCTGTTGAATTAGAATTGCACTTTTTATTTTTTCCCACTTATCCTGCACTCCTTCCAAGTTCTTCCACTCTGCCAAAGAATCCCTTACAGAGTTTCCCATCTCTACAAAATCAGCCCTCCTAAAATCTAACACCTTTGTTTTTGTGTGCGATGAGTCAGTCTATATCTTTATTTTGAACCATACTGCTTGATGGTCACTGGATCCCAGATTTTCACCCACATTTATGTCAGATATTCTGTCACCATTTGTAAGTTTTAAGTCTAATATTGCGTCCTTATGAGTGGGCTCCCTCACCAATTGCTGGAGGGATGCTCCTTGCAAGGAATTCAGCATGTCCCTACTTCTGGTGGAACTTGCAACAGGCAGCTCCCAGTTTACATCAGGTAGATTAAAGTCTCCCATGATTATCACCTCTCCTTTTAATGCCATTTTATTGATGTCCTGCAATAGGCTCTTGTCTAGTTCCTCTTCCTGACCTGGTGGTCTGTAGATCACCCCTATATGAAGAATCGCCTTCTCCCCTGTTTCTATGGTCACCCAAAGGGCCTCCATTTTTTCTTCAATACTTTGTATTAAGGTAGTCTTTATATATTTTTCACATATATTGCAACCCCTCCTCCAATTTTTCCCATTCTGTCCTTCCTAAATAAAGTATATCCTGGTATAACTATGTCCCAGTCATGATTTTCATTGCACCATGTCTCTGTAATAGCCACAATATCCAGTTCATCCCTTGTCATTTTTGCAATTAGTTCTGGGATTTTATTTTACTAAGCTCCTAGCATTTGCACACATAGCTCTTAAAGTTGTGTTTGTGCTTCTCCTGCTGCTAGCTATGTTCATCTTTCTGCCTATATCTATTCCGTTTTGATCGGCATTATCTTCTGTTGCAGTGGATAGGCTTCCTGTTCCATTTGCCTGCAGAGACAATACCTCTAGGTTGGGGGAGCAGATTTCTTCATTCTTATTTGGTTCACTGCCCCCCTCTGCTAGTTTAAAAAGTTGCTTATGAAGCTTCCAAACTTCTCACTTAATATTCTCGTTCCCCTTGAAGATGGGTGCAGGCCATCACTTTTATATAAGGCTCTGTCTTGCCAGGTAGCTTGACTTTGACCTAAATATCCAAATCTCTCCTCGTTGCACCAATTCCTTAGCCAAACATTGAAGTTTCTAATTCTCAGAGTTCTATCTTCCCCTTGGTGTACTGGCAATACTTCTGAAAAAGTTACAGTGGTTGCCACCTGTTTTAGAGCAGTTCCTAACTTTCTAAATTCATCTTTTACGGCCATGACTTCAGCATTAACCAGGTCATTTGTGCCTAGGTGGACGATGACATCCACCTCCCCATCTTTTCTTGCTGCCTTTACAATTCTTAGCATGCGTTCTTTATCTCTTGGAGCTGTGGCTCCAGGTAAGCACCTTACTTGTTTCTCTACTATAGTAGCATTTCCCAGATGAACTCCTCTAATGATGGAATCTCCCAAAAGGAGTGCAGTCCTTTTTGGAGGTGAAATTTTCCTGGTCCTACAGTTAGTAGAGGTAGAAGTCCTCATTTCTTCCTGTTCTTTATTGCCTATGTTGGTCATACATTCCAACCCTGCAAGAGCAGCATATGAGTTTTGCAGTGTGACCACTTGGGGAATGTGTCTGATGCCCTCTGTCAGTCTCTGCCTTTCAGAGCCCACAGCAGTCCAGGCAGAATGTCTTCTGGGGGCTCTCTGAGGCAGTGGTGGTTGGATTTCGTATGGGTTTGATACAAAATCCCGACAAGGGGGGGGGGGGGGGGGGGGGGGCTTTGATTCCGACCACCGGGATAATAACTGCATCCCATAGATATAGTTACTACAGTATATATATATAGAATACAGTATATCGTGGACGAAGCAGCTGTTATAGATCAAGTGCTGTTAAAAGAAGATATTGTTGTAGAAAATTTAAATCCTGCAGTCCCATATTTTTTAAGACATTTATGGCATATATATTAGCATAGTACTTATTATTGCCTCTCACTAGAAGGACCAAACCTGATTCAGTAACAGGAGCCGTGTTCTGTCTGTTGCAGGCTTTGAAAGCAGGGATAGTGCAGTGTAGAGGAGCAGCCTTCACATCAGCTGTGACTTGTGATGTCCAACAGTAAGATGACAGAGAAGATATATACCCATTTACCTTAGAAAAAATCTTGGCTACAGAACTCTATGGGAGGTTTCTATTATCATAAGAAAATAGTATATTATCTTATAGGTTTCTATTTTCCAAGAAAATATTTCGTAACTTGCATGTGTTCTTGTCATGACTCCAAATTCAATGTACACTTGCCAGTTATCTTTGATCAGGCCCCAGGCTACCACCGCACAAACATTTCCTTACTACAATCAACTACTGGTTACTTCAGTCCTCATATATTAACTGTAACAAGTTTATGAAAAGCACATTCAGCCCAATTTACTAGCTGCAAACTGTAAATTAAATTAAATGCTACATATTTCAAATTACACAATAGTCTTATATAGACTTAAACATCAGTATATTGATTTACTAGCTGACCCGCCCGGCGTTGCCCGGGAAACCCTTGGGGTTTCTTTATTTCCAAAACTGCTGAAAAATGTCATCTTACAATATGCTGTGCCAAAGACCTAAGATTGTAATTTGTTATAGATTCCACCATAATGTTAGAATGTGTTTGCATTGATACTCAATGACGGCAATGAAATCAGGTGTGGTGTTGTTGTTGTTGTATGTGTTGATGAATTCCATATCCACTCCTGAGATTTAGCACCTACTGTATGACATATCCTCCAACATCTGAGGGTCAGAAATCGGTACAAAATCAGAAAGAGACGTGGCCACACCTCCATTTCTATACTTTCAAATTGTACAGCTTCTAGGGTGTGTAATTACAGGCGCTGAGTGCGAAGGGACCGGGGTGGGCGTTACTTACCCCGCCATAATTAATTAAAAATTCACTGCTCCCTGCCACTGCCACTCCCCTCACCTAACCTGCAGCAGTCTCTGAGGTCTGGGGATCTGTAAAGCACATGCACCGGGCATCTCTACCAAACAGTGGGGCAGCCCCTGAGTGTGGGAGCAGGTCCACGGGCCTGGCCACATGATGTCATGACGCGACGCACGCTACCCGCACCACTGTAATGCCCCACTGGAAATGGGTGCAATGGGCCAAATTCTTCCCTACACCCACCGAGCCAATCCACTGATCCAGCCATCACAATCATCAATGGGTGCATTGATAAGGTTTGAGTGTAAGAAGTTGAAGAATAAGACTGAGAAAAAGAATTGCCATGTTACAAAGTGTACTATTTACTCAATAAATCGTGAAAAAAATGTAAGTGTACATAGCAGTACAATCAAGAAATGAAAGTAGGATTAAAAAATAAGTTCTGATTCAAACTGATAATTGTTTGGATGGGAGTGGGTTGTGAAACAAATCTATAGGTGGGGGTATGGATATTGTGGGCATAATTGGTGTTTGTTACACCTACATGGGGCCCTCAATTGATGGGATTTTTACTACAGTGTCACGGTCACATTGTCACCATAGGGGGATTCCCAATTGGGGTCCAGGTGGTCTTTTAGGGACCCTTTACAATCCTGTAGGTCTCTTCTCCTTGAGCTTACGGTCTCCCTTAATGATAGTCAATCACTGAGGGAGACCATAGGCTCCAGGAGAAGAGACCAACGGAATTGTAAAGGGGTCCCTAAAAGACCACCTGAACCCCAATTGGAAATCTCCCTACGGTGACACTGTAGTGAAAATTTCTCATCATCTGGGTACCCCCTGTAGGTGTACCAAACACCAATTATGCCCACAATATCCATACCCCCTCCACCTATAGATTTGTTTCGCAACCCACCGCCATCCAAACAATTATCAGTTTGAATCATAATTTATTTTTTAATCCTACTTTCATTTCTTGATTGTACTTCTATGTACACATATTTTTTTCACGATTTATTGAGTAAATTGTACACTATAACGTGACAAATCTTCATCTCAGTCTTATTCTTCAACTTCTTACACTCATAACATTCAAACAAATGCATGCAGTGCTCATGCCCATCGACCAAACATTATCTATGAACCAAAAGAGTCTGGGAAACCCTTAAGGCAGAGCAGTGCCTGATATCCAACTGACTAACAGGGTGAGTGCAGTGTACCCACTTTGTATTGATCAATGGTTGCATTGGCCAGGACAAAGATTTCTCAGTGCAACTGGAGGACTGGAGAGACGGATATGGGGAACAAAGTAGAAATGGTACATTAGGTACAGTTTTTATTTGCCGGTACAGACTGTTAAATAAACTGCAAATTATTTTTTATGTGTTCTGTGTGTTTGTGTGTGTTGTACTGTTTTTGTGTGTGTTGTGATGTATGTGGTTTTGTGTGTTATATTGTATGTATCTGTCCAATGCGTAAGTGTGTGAGGTGTGCTATGTATATACAGTATGTGTGTGTTGTGTCTTTGTGTATCTGTGCAAAGTTTAAATGTGTGTTTTGTGTGTGTTGTACTGTTTTTTGGGTGTGTGTGGTGAATGTGGGTGTGTGTTGTGCTGTTAGAGGTATGTTATGTGTGTGTATCTGTGCAATGTTTAAGTGTGTGTTCTGTGTATTGTACTGTTTTTGGGTGTGTGTTGTAGTGAATGTTGGTGTGTGTTGTACTGTGAGTTGTGTGTTATGTGTGTGTGTGTGTTGTGTGTATATCTGCCGAATGTGTAATTTTGTGAGGTGCGCTACGTATATATGTGGGTGTAGTGTGCTGTGCATATCCTGGCAATGTTTAAGTGTGTGTGTTCTCAGTGGCGTAGCTTGGTTTGGAGCGCCCCCCCCGCCGTTAATGGGGGGGCGCCTCCCCCCCCTCCCCGCAGGCCTCCCCACCCCCGCCATTAATGGGGGGGCGCCTCCCCCCCTCCCTACCCCGGCCGCCGGTGCCACCCCCCCCCCCCCCCTTCGCCGCAGGCTTACCTGTCTGCGCGTCCCGGCTCCCCTCCTGGCTTCAATTAATAATTCTATGCAGACGGACCATGATAAAATGGCCGCCCCCATATCGCAAACAGTTTCAGAGAACTGTCTGCTTTATGGGGCGGCCATTTTATCATGGTCCGTCTCCATAGAATTGATTGAAGCCAGGAGTTGTGTGTTTGTTGTACTGTTTTTGGGTGTGTGTTGTAGTGTGTATGGATTTGTATTGTACTGCATGCGGTGTGTTTCCAGCGATTTCAGCCCCTATCTCCCCCGTGTGTACACAGCTTAAGTGTGTGAGGTGCTCTACGTATAAATGTGTGTGTTGTGTGCTATGTGTGCGTATGTGGTGTACTGTGTGTGTGTGTGTGTGTGTGTGTGTGTGTACAATGTGTATGTGTGTGTGTGTTATGTGTGGTCTATGTATATCCTCAATTATTTCCTAATTGTTTAAAGCCTTCACCATAATGTTAGAATGTGTCTGTCATACTCAATGACAGCAATGAAATCAGGGGCCTTATTCTGATCGGTGCGGATTTCTCCGCATGCGGTCGTCCCGCCGATGGTTATCGTCTGCGCATGTGCAGAGGTCACTCTGCGCATGTGCAGGCGATTTCGCCGCACGTATTCTTTACACGCCGCACAGGGGGCGTAGAGGGGCGTGAGGGGCTACTTAGCCTCATTACCCTATGCATACGCCCCGCGTTTCATGGGCGTTCCCATGCAAATGCGGGGCGTATGCATGGTAATGAAGCCGTGACGCGTGTGTAGGGGGCGGGCATCTGACATCGCCGGATGTCAGCTGCCCGCCCCCATACATGATTTCACACGGACAAGTGTCCGTGTGGTCTTGGGTGGCGGGACCTAGTGGAGCGTGCGGCCCTGCATTCGATGTTCGGCGACCATCGAATGCAGGGGCTGCTCCCAAGACGGAGGAGGCGTATCCCCGTCCACTTTCATGCGGATCGCCACATATCCGCGTACGGACGGAGGTGGCGATCCGTATGGAAGGCGGGGATTCGCCTGCACGGTCGTGGCCGCATATTCTGATCGGGCCGCACCGATCAGAATAAGGGCCCAGGTGTGGAGTTGTTCCTTCGTCCACGGTTTCCCAGATCGTCGATCTTTTCCCCCAGATCATCAATGAAGGAAAATTAAAACTTGGTGTTTTTTAAAATTCTAAGTGAAATTTCCCAAAAACGGCTTCGAGGTGCACACCACCGGGTCCAGAGGTATCTTGTTGCCAAATTTGGTGTCTCTGAGTGCCACGGTGTGTCCGCAATGTGACACGCACACACACACACACACGCACACAGACTCTTCAACTTATTATATAGATGAGCAGTTTGTGCAAGACATTTTTATTATAATTTCAGTGAATTATAAAGTATTGTGGTAGATTAAAAACAAAGACTTATTTATACAGGACGCATACAAGCCTCCTGGCACTAAATTGGCCTCTTGGGATTCTGTTGTTGAAAGAGGAGCGCTCTACTGAGTAGACACCAGTCATCCTATTCTCTAGGGAGGCTTCATGCCCTATCCCATAATGGTCATCGAGATCACTACTGAGCATGTGCGGGAGCCACCTTGAGACTCTGTAATGTGATTCTGTAAGTGACAGAAGTCTCCTACTTAACTCATATGAGATACCTCAGTAATACCTGCATATGAAGATGTTCCAGCATTACTGCACCGCCACCTATGTTCACTATACACTTACCTGCTGGTGAGCTGCATGTAAACACTCTCCTCTCCAGCTAGGCTACATCTGCCAGTGTGTTTAACAGTGAGTACGTCTGTACCAACTATCTATCAATAGCAGACATGGTTTAGTAACTGGGCTGTTCATCAAACCATACACTGATGTGTGTACATATACCTCTGCAATATTAATAATACCCTTGCACTCGTTATTTTCAACATCTATAACGTTTTTGGTCATCCTACAGTATATTAAAGATTATTCACATGTTTGGGTGCATAAGGGAGCGCAGGGGGCCAAAATGGCCCCCGGAGCAGGATAAGGGGGTGGGGCGCTAGGCACCCTGCAGGTCAACGGCGGGAAACCTGGGTTCGGGGGGATGGGGGGGAGGCAGCAGCCAGGGTAGCCGGTCCCCTTCTTGTCACCTAGCCACGAGGAGGGCCAGTGAGAAGGGACAGGTTTAATTGAGGGGGGAGTGAGCAGCAGCAGGAACAAAAGCAGAGAGCAAGGGTGCTGAGCTCACTCATCACCCAGCTAGGACAGAAACACATCTTCAGCAGCTCCAACACTTATATCCAGCAGAACAAAGGAATCAGCAGGGAGCAGTTACTGCATTCCAAGAAGGCCTGTAGCAGTCCCAGCTGAGTGCACATTCAAGGAGGATAGTGCTTTCCCAGCTGCACATCCAGCAGTACCGGCTTCATACCTAACATTCCTCACATTCCAGCATTCGCAGGCCATCTCAGGGAGCAGCATGGAGGGACGTAAAAAGCCAGTAAATCGTTCGGATGGAAGCAGGAGTAAGCCAGCACGTTTCAGAGGGGGGATGATCGAGGAAGGCAACACATACAGGGGAGAAGAAGCTCGCGGGCGCCATCTAGTGGTCTGAGGAAAGAAGTGCAGAGCAAGTCGGTTCAGCAAGGTTTCTCAAGCATCTGGCCAGCAGCAGCACAAGCAGCAGCACGGGGACACAGAAGGGAAATTCCGGCCAGGTCAGACGGGGCATTGCTACAGGGTGAAGGCAAGCGTTTGAGGGGGGAGGTGATTCCTGAGGCCGCGGGATCAGAGGGGCACGAATCAGGGGTGGAGGGCCAGGACAGTGTTTTTATGCACCAGGCCCAATTGGACACGCCGGAAGGGGTGCAGGGAGGTATGCCAGGACACAGGGGGGAGGGGGAGCAGGGAGAGCACATCAGGGTCTCCAGGGGTGCGGGGAAAGTGGGTCTTCCTGGCGGAAACCCAGAGCTACAATAGCTCTGCTCGGCAGCCCAATTTCACCCCAAGTCGTAGGGGGGGCCGGGAGGATTGCCAGGTGCCAGCGGCGGGGGGCGGGAGCCAGGGTAATTTCGCCCACTCGGCCCATTTTGTTTCCCTTCCCCGGAGGGAGTATTGCAGCCCCACTACCCCTGCTAATGGGCAGCGGGCACAGAGATTTGATACCCCAAGGGCGCAGGGGCCAGAATGTCTTGCCGATGAGGAGCAGACGCAGGCATTGTTGGAGCAAGCCAGAGGGGGGCGGGGGGATCTTGCCACGGAACAATTGGGGACACATTGGCCCATGCCTCGACCAGCAGGGCGGCAGCACAGCCAGGTGGAAGCAGTTTGACCCATGCCTCGGCCAGCAGGGTGCCAACACAATCGGTGGAGACTGGGGCCATTGCCCAGAAAAGCGCGGTTCAAGGAAGCATCGGATTGGCAACGCACGGTATTGGTGAGATAAGCAATGTTTGTAATGTATATGCAGGTATTGGTGCGGTTTGGCTGGGTAGCAATGTGAAAAATGTTTCCGTGTCCGAGGTTACTGAAGAGGGCAGACAGAGCATAGCGGTAGGCACAGGGGCATTGCCGTGCAGTAATAGCAAGCAGAGCACCGCAGATGATGGCATAGGCACAGGGGCGCTCAGCCGTAACAAGCAGAGCATTGCGGGAGATAGCGACTCAGGTACAGACCTTGATGAGAAGTGCAAGGAGCTGAGGGAAAGGCTGCGATTGGCACGATTAAACATTAAGATTAAGAAGTTAGCCGCGCCAGGGCCAGATGCCCTGTTAAGTAAAATAGGGCAAGCCGAGGCGGGGAAGTCAGGGTTTTTGCACCAGAGGGCTTCCTGGAGGGTTTTAGGGTCCTTATAAGGAAGCCCGTCTGGCCCAGCGCGGGTTACATGGTATATGCAATGATATGGGGAAGGTGGGTTTAAGGTAAAGACACGGGCACACTGGACAGGCTTACACTGTATATACAGTGCGAGCAGAGGCACGTTAAATTTACCTGGGTCAAACTGCAAATGTATGGCATTTTGTCCCTTTCTTTTGTTTAGAAGGTGTCCTAGACAGCAGATATGCTGGGAGAGATAGTTCCACAAGCGCCCATGGGCAGCCCCCACCTTCCCAGATAGGGTGAGGAAATACTTTGATGCTAGAGTGATACCAATTGAGGACAATTCCGCCCCCCCCCCCCCCCCCAGCCCTGTTGGTTTTATGGCAGGAAGGCACACAGCTTGTGGTCTTTGAAAGGAGAGGCCAAACGCTGATAGCAGGGTCACTCCAGGGGGGGGGGCGGAGTAGTACACATTGTTCACAAGGCTGGGACAGCTGGTTTATTAGAAGCAAACAGCTGGGCAGGAAAAACATGCGGGCAAGTTCATTAATTATTTGTTTATTTACGGTTTCATAGATAGTGCAGCTGTGTCCGTGGCACCTGACACTGGTAGACAGTGATTAAACAAGCTGGTAACAGCAGACAAAATATGGCAGGTTTGCCTGAGAGGGAGTTTTCAGGGCAGACTGGACAAAGTGGATGGGAGATATTTGGTGGAAAGTGAGGAGATATAGGCTGGTGCAGTAGGGTCGATGGCTCTATATGCAAGTAGAAGTGTTTTATGTTGAATCATTGTGTGTGAGGTGGGCTGCACTGGTGTAATATCAGCGCCATCTTTGAACCAAACCATTGAACCATTGTAACCAATGTGGAGCGGCAGAGTGGAGCTGCAGGCAAATGAGTGTCTTGCTGGGAAGATCAGCATAGCAGCAGCATTTAAATGTATTTCAAGGGCCATATGGTGATTATGGTTTTAGATGCATTTGCACGAGCCGGGTGGCATGAGGTTACTGGGGGGCAACCAGTGGGGAACGGTCACAGTCCGGTGGGAGGAGTCCCATGCAGTGCAGGTGAGGAGCCGCAAAGTGCATAAGTTGCGGAGGAAGGTGGTGTTGCTAGGGCAGGGTGGGGGCTTCGGTACCCGGCGCGCCGGGAACCTCGTGTGGCGGGAAGGGAGCGGTGCACAAGGCAGGAAATGTAGGGGAGTTACAGAATGCCTCGCATACTCACCATTAGGCGGCTGCACGCCTGGTTCCAGCATTAATACGGCAGGGGCCATACGGGTTGCGTGCCAGGTAGGGTGAGGTGCGGATGGTAGCTGATCCCATAATGGTAAGGGGCGTGTTCACGTGAGTCACATGATGGTGGCTGGCACGGCCCATAGCGTGTAAGGGGCGTGTTCACGTGAGTCACATGGTGGTGACTGGCACGGCCCATAGCGTGTAAGGGGCGTGTTCATGTGAGTCACATGGTGGTGACTGGCACGGCCCAGGCGGTACCAACTTGGTAGGGGGCGTGGTCGCGTACCCACGGCGGTGGAACGGACACGTCCCAGGGGTACCACATTAGCAGGAACAGAGCGCACCGCTCCCCTTTCTATCCCTTGCCCTGCAAAAGTGTTTGGTTATGATTATGGATTTGTGAAATAAAGCTGTGACCATTTTAATTGCCACAAACTATGTCGTCATGTTTCCATTATTTCGTTGACCAGAGCGGGGTGCCGGTAAGTCGCCCTCTCCCGCCTTAAGGGAGCGCAGGGGGCCAAAATGGCCCCCGGAGCAGGATAAGGGGGTGGGGCGCTAGGCACCCTGCAGGTCAACGGCGGGAAACCTGGGTTCGGGGGGATGGGGGGGAGGCAGCAGCCAGGGTAGCCGGTCCCCTTCTTGTCACCTAGCCACGAGGAGGGCCAGTGAGAAGGGACAGGTTTAATTGAGGGGGGAGTGAGCAGCAGCAGGAACAAAAGCAGAGAGCAAGGGTGCTGAGCTCACTCATCACCCAGCTAGGACAGAAACACCCACCCACCCAGCCCAGTTGTTTTGGTAAAAGCCGGAGAAAGGCACTTGGCAGGTGTCAGGTTGTGAATCTTGTATTGGACATGTTTAGAAATGTTGTAGTTGTCACGTCAAAATGTTGTGTTTAAAAAAAAAAAAAAAAAAAAAAATTAGAATATTTCAAAATAAAAAAAAAATAAAAATTAAAAAAAAAAAAATAAGAAAATGATAATAAAAAATTATTAAAAAAAAAAAAAAAAAAAAGGAAATTTATATAATATATATATATATATATATATATATATATATATATATATACTGTTTGCATACTTGTTGTATTATGTTGTATAGGAGGGCTATATTGGCTATGAGTGTAATTGTAACATTGACTTTGGTTGTCATTGTCATTACGGTGTATAAGATGCTTGAATAAGAATGTTGTCACAGTATTGCGGGAAGGGAGCGGTGCACAAGGCAGGAAATGTAGGGGAGTTACAGAATGCCTCGCATACTCACCATTAGGCGGCCGCACGCCTGGTTCCAGCATTAATACGGCAGGGGCCATACGGGTTGCGTGCCAGGTAGGGTGAGGTGCGGATGGTAGCTGATCCCATAATGGTAAGGGGCGTGTTCACGTGAGTCACATGATGGTGGCTGGCACGGCCCATAGCGTGTAAGGGGCGTGTTCACGTGAGTCACATGGTGGTGACTGGCACGGCCCATAGCGTGTAAGGGGCGTGTTCATGTGAGTCACATGGTGGTGACTGGCACGGCCCAGGCGGTACCAACTTGGTAGGGGGCGTGGTCGTGTACCCACGGCGGTGGAACGGACACGTCCCAGGGGTACCACATTAGCAGGAACAGAGCGCACCGCTCCCCTTTCTATCCCTTGCCCTGCAAAAGTGTTTGGTTATGATTATGGATTTGTGAAATAAAGCTGTGACCATTTTAATTGCCACAAACTATGTCGTCATGTTTCCATTATTTCGTTGACCAGAGCGGGGTGCCGGTAAGTCGCCCTCTCCCGCCTTATACTTCTGGAAAACCATTCTAACTTAGAGACCTGTACACTACAATTAATACGTTCTTGTTTTTGAACAGTAAATTCAGGTGCCATATATACTGTAGTTGTAAAGGTAGATAATATATATAGAATGTCAGGAAAGATAAGGTAAAATATATATACAGTATGCTTCAAGGTATCTGATATGGGATATCATTATGACAGCCTAATTGGAAGACTATTTTGCATTTTAAATGGCATTTATTCATGAATGCAACATTAATAAACATTGCTGTGCATGTGGTAAGTGGTGGGTTGTAATACATACAAAATACAGTGCTTTATACCTCCTATCCCATGTGATGACACTGAACTCCTCCCACAATCCGCCTCTCCGGTCACATGATAAAAAAATGGGGAAAAAAAACGTCTGTGGGTTGAAAGAGCTACACTGTATAGTTAGACAGTCCATAGGTGATAACAAAGTGTGGACATGCAATAGGTCAACACAGACAATGGGTTGACACTTTGTAGGTCGACACAAAGATCGACATGCATTAGGTCAACAGGGTCAAAATGTTGACACAAGCAAAAGGTCACCGTTGAAAAAGTTGACACATCAATGTGGTGACATGAATTTTTCTGGGTCAGTGTTGACATGGGCCCCCAATTAGTTTAACGCATACCCTTGGCTCAGCGCACTTTACTGTTCCCAATTGTAGTCCTCGCGGATGGATGAAACAGTCCAATTAATGAAACAAATTATAAAAACACTCATGTCGATCTTTTATTGTGTCAAACTTGTCATTGCCAACCTTTTGTCTGTGTCAACCAATTGTGCAGCAGGGACAGTGTAATGGTTAGTATTACTGCCTCACAGCATTGATGTCATGGGTTCGATTCCCACCATGTACCTACCTGAATAACCCTACATCTTTTGACTTCTAATACCAAAAATTGGGTTAATACACTAGTGTGTATAACCCTGGGAGCGCTTATATTTTGAGATGCTGACTCAATTGAAACAGCTGCTTAAGTGGGGAGGGTCAGTCTCCACAGACAATTGTGAAAGAAGAAAAACAAGAAAAAGCAGCGCTCACATTCATTAATGAGTGATTCAATTTTTTTTCTAAAATATAAACAATTAATTTTTTATATCATATTATAGTTTGTTTGCATATATATTATCAAGCACATATAACACATAAAAAAAAGGGGTGTACACCTATTAAAAATGTTGTTTTAAAACAATGGAACCAGATCTCACCTATATCCGGGCAGTCCCTAACCAGGATGGAGGAACAATGAATCCCCCACTATCCACACTGTATTTGTAATCCCTGTATTGGATGGAGTCCCAAAATGGCAATAGGTGACCCTGTAGGCACACTGAGGGAGTGGCTGATGTTTTGGTAGCCTACCTACAACCTCGCGGCCAAATGTCCAGGTCAGTAGTTGTAATTAGCCGAAGACTTCCGATTTTTATCCAGGTAGCGCAGTGGTCAGAGAATTGAGCGGGTAGGTCCTCCAAGAGTTACCCAGGATCTGGTGCCCAGCAGTACCAACGCGTTTCGCTGTCCAAACGCCAGCTTTGTCAAGGTAACAAAAACATTTTTAATATATATATTTTTTGTTACAGTGTACACCCCTTTTTTATGTGTTATATGTGCTTGATAATATATATATGCAAATAAACTATAATATGATATAAAAAAAATTGTTTATATTTTAGAAAAAAATTTGAATCACTCATTAATGAATGTGAGCGCTGCTTTTTCTTGTTTTTCATCTTTTGACTTCTACCCAGTTTATTTTTAAAAAAAGCTACATGGAATGCCATTGTCGGAATTCAGGGTACTCGTGCATTGCTGTTTTGTCATAACAGTGATGTAAGACCCTGTATTTTGTGAAAAACTCTCTGGTCGTATGTTAGGTGCTGCTAAGTCACAATGGGGAAGATATATTAAGCCTGCTAAAGTGGTAACGTGCAAGGTGATACCAGCCAATCAGCTCAAACTGTCATTTTTCAAACACAGGTGATTGGCTGGTGGGTTATCAGTCACCCACCTCTTTATCGCCACTTCATCACTTTACCAGGCTTAGTACATCAGCCCCAAAGTCTGTAGCATGCCAAACGTGAAACACAATTTCATGCTATTTCTTTCTATGTGGACACATCTCTACCTAATAAGCCATCTATGATCATGTTACATTGTAACTAAAGATGAGTGGTCCGGATAGCCTGCCTGACTGGGAATCTGGTGTCGGATTCTCGTGAGATGCTGAGTCTATAAAAGCTCGGTGTCCCGAGAATTTGGCGCCATTTCACAGTCGCACAGCTCTGCAGTGGAGTCTGATCATTGTGCAGAGGGGTGTTGTCAGTGTGCAGAGGGGTGCAGTGCAGTGCAGTGCAGAGCAGAGGTGTTTGTGCTGTGCAGACTGCAGAGGTTTTTTTTTTGCTGGGTTAGATATTATTTATATACTTAGTAATTGTACTGGTCATGTGTTCGGCACTGGTCATGTGTTCGTTCAGTCAGTGTAGTGGGGTACAGTACATAGGCAGGCTGTCAGTCAGTCTTTTCATTTTTTTCATTTTTTTTCATTGTGGTGTGTGGTGTGCTGCACTGCAATCCAATAAACCATATACTACTGTCAGAACAAGTTCTGTGTGTTATTGTTCTACCTCCACGGTCCACGCAGTGTTGTACAAGCCCCATCCATGAAAAAAAAATTCAATATAAAAATACATTTTGCTATTCTTTATTTTTTTGGTGTATACTGCACCCTAATAGTATACAACACAAGTTCCGTGTGTGATTGTTCTGCCTCCACGCAGCATTATACAAGCTGCACATTACAAAAAATAACAGTAAATATCCAAATACATTTTTCTCTTCTTTATCCATTGTTTGTGTGTACTGCACCCATATTAAACTGTCAGAAGGTGGGTGTGTGATTGTTTGGCCTCCACGCAGCATCATCAAAAACAAATTAAGATATTAAAGTAAAAAAATACAAATTGATTTTTCTCTCCATTATTCATTGTTTGTGTGTACTGCACCCATAGTATACTGTCAGAAGTTCCGTGTGTGATTGTTTGGCCTCCATGCAGCATCATAAAAGCTGTGCATTAAAAAAAAAAAAAAAATGTTCTTTATTGTTTGTGTGTACTGCACCCAATACACCATATACTATACTGTCAGAAGTTCCATGTGTTAAAAACCAGCCAGCTTGCTGCAGACCTTGGCCTAAATTGAATGAAAACAACATTATGAGCTGTAAAGTGGTCAACATTGTCTGGAAAGGGCTGGAAATTAATGTTATTGAGGTTAATATAAACATTTTTTGACCATTTAAAAAAAAAATCCAGGGGGCGTGGCCTAGCGGAGCAAGGAGCAGGACACACTTTGGGAGAGCTCCTGCTATTTCCCTCATAAAAATCCCTTTTACAGCCCCTGGGACGCGGATTCTGCCCCTACACCAGCCCAGCAGACCCACAGGCACTATCCGGAGCAAGGCTGAGCGCGCTGCAGAGCCGGGGGAAGGAGAAATCCAACCCTGCAGGTTGCGGCCCTCACCTTGCCTGAAGCCGCGGCCTCGAGTAGACGCCGGTGCCCAGCTGCTGAGCTCCACGACGCATCGCGCCGATTAACGGGCTCCGGAGGCGGAGTTTCGCACAGCCCTCGTGGCTGGAGGTAAGGGGGGGATGCCCCTACCTCTCCTGGTGCCCCTGGTATCTCTGGGCAGCTTCCCTGGCTGCAATTAGGAGGAGGGAGTCAGACGTCCTCCTCTGATTCCAGCAGCGGCGGCCATCTTGGATACTAAGCCCGGCTGCAGCTGCGAGTGGGAGACCTTAACAGCTCTCCCTGCCTGTATATATTGAGAAACGGGGAAGTGGGCCTCACCCCACCCCCTAGAATATCTACCCCACATCTGAGGGCTGTGGGTGGCAGAGCAGTGAGCTCTGGGGCTACCATATCAGCCCATACAACAGCCCATACACACACTGCACTGGGGGTGGTTGCTGCACCCCAGCTCATATGTCCTCCCCTGCACAGCATATAACAGGTGGAATAGCCCTCATACAGAACCCATGAAGGCTCACCCCTCACACTGAGCTACCCTCTCCACCCTGCTCACACCTGTGTTTTTAAGAAGAATTAAACTTAACTGGCCCTACCCGAAGATATGGGTAGCTAAAGCTCTCAGCTTTTAAGCCCTCATACGTTTCTGGACCCCAGCGTCATTTATACAGCGTACCGTTTACCTGCATCATGCCTGCCAAACGCACGAAGATGAGTAAGCCTGTCTCTCAGGTACCTTTTTTTAAACCATCACCCAAGGGGACTGGTAGCAACCCAGTGGCATCGACCTCGTCTACCTCTAATCCCCCCCCCCTCCGGCTACCCTGACCCCCCCTTCAACCGCAGCTGGGGACCAGCAGGTCCGTACGGAGATAGCGGATGATGCTGCCTTGACAGTTGGCACCTTAAAGCTATTACTCACCCAAATGAAGGATGATGTCACCGCTGAGATTCGCACGTCACTCCAGTCATGTCAGCGTTCCATTGATGACCTGGGCGAACGTACTGACGCTCTTAAAAATAAGATGGGCGAACTTGTAGGATCCCATAATGTCCTGATAGATTCTCATGCAACGTTGGAGGAAGAGGTTAATGCCCTACGGGACAAACTGGCCGATATGGAGGATAGGTCGCGCAGAAATAACCTCAAGATCCGGGGCATACCCGATACCATCTCTAATAGCAGCCTCCATGACTTTGTCCTAGACATCTTCAAGAAACTACTACCTTCAGCTTCGCCTGCTGACCTCCTACTGGACCGGATCCACAGACTGCCCAAGGCTAGAAACGCCCCTGATGGGGTCCCGAAAAACGTCCTTATGAGAGTCCACTTTTTCCACATCAAGGAAGCTCTATTGAAAGCCGCCAGGCCTCAATCAGAGACCGCTGCTGCTCTTAGCCCTTACCAGCTGTTTGGCGATCTATCTAGAGAGACTCTTGCAAAAAGACGTGCCTTGCAACCGATCACATCGGCCTTAAGGAAGGCGAACATCCTCTACCGCTGGGGCTTCCCGACCCGTTTACTTATCCAACGTAAGGGCTCTACTATCTCTGTCTCCTCAACTGAGGAGGGGATGAAACTGCTGTCCAGATGGAGCCTGGCAGGCCCGTCCCCAGGTGCTTCCCCTGCCCGTCGACTCCAGCAGGACTGGTCGGCGGCTGAATAGCACCCACTACATCTGAAGTTCAGGTTCTATCTGACATATTAGCATCTCTACAGTCTTTTGCTGCACCAGTGGCGTAAGTTCGTTCCAGTTGCCCGGAGGCAATATAAATATTGGTGACCCCCCCCCCCACACACACACACACACACACATACACACACCAACCTTATATAAATTTATGTATGCATGTGTGTATGTACTGTATGTTATGTATATTATGTTTAAAAATAAAGAAACGGTGACTTCTATGGTCCTGCTTGGAGGGGGAGTCAGCCACAGAAGTGATATCAATGGCTTTCAATTAACTGATTCAAGCTTGCAGGGGAGAAGAGGTGCCCCCTTGGGAGCAGGAGCCCGGCGGCAGATGACTCCATTGCCTCCCCGAGTTCTGCCTCTGTGCTGCACGGACATTATTGCTGCATCAGTGACTGTATCTGTTAGCAGACAGAGGAAGCTCAGACCCCATTTGCTATTTTAAGCTGTTTACGAGCGTAAGCTGCTCGAACAGCAATACTGCCTTATTCCCTTTGTGTTGTTGAAGGTTTATGACTACTAGGCTTAACGCCTCTCAATGTTCCTCTGTTAGTAGCTCTTTTTTTTTTGGTTTTCTCTTTTTTCAAGTTTAATAAGCTGCTCACAGGTTTAGGTTGCATGAACATTATTGCTGCCTCATTCCCTAAGTCCGTCTGTGGACCCATGAAGCTCAGGTACCATTGGCTACATTAAGCTGCCTACATGTTTTTCCATTTTTCATTGCACGACTACTAATGCTGCTTCTCCCTAGATATGTTTGCAGGTCACTCTCGCTGGGCTAGATATGTCTTGTTTCCCCTCTCCTTTCAGTACTTAGGATCTTCCCCTTCAAAAATTATTTTCAATATTTTAATTCTCGGCTCGGTAGCTACCTCATGCTTGGGCTATGTAGTCTGAGCTATACCCTTTCGGGCATATACTTCTTTCTATTATTACCACTATAGTTAGGCTACCTATAAAACGACCGAGTAGCTCTGGCCCTGCTACATTTATTTTATCTGCCGTTAAGATAAGATAGCACTTATATAATAGTTTGGTTCTATTATGGTATATTAATGTGTGAAGTTATAGTTACACTCAGGTGGGGCGGGGTGGACAGCCACTACCCCCCCTAACATTCTGGCTGAGGCACCCTTAGTTTGGTTCCTCACTACGGCTCTATTTAGAGTCGCCTCTCTTATTTTCTACCTCCTTTGCTCTCTCTTTCTCTCCTTGTCCTTCCCCTATGTGTCTTACCTTCCCTCCCATTATTACCAGTATGAATATGTATGTATTGTTCTATTGTGCGGAGTTCCACACAGCGCCAATTATTCACCTACTTTGTATTTAGAAAATGGTTAATATTCTCTCCATGAATGTGAAAGGGCTCAATTCACCCCAGAAAAGGAAATTGGCACTAACCTCCTTCCATAAGCGGAAAGCCCACATAGTAGCAGTCCATTTCAGCAAGTCAGCCCCCCCTAGATTCTGTGACAATAGATACCCACATTGTTTTACAGCAAACGGGCCTCTCAAGAAAGCAGGAGTAGCGATATTGATATCTGCTGACTGCCCCTTTGTTGTCGCGGGGCAGCACGCTGACCCTGAAGGGAGATTCCTGATACTAGTGGGGCAGATGGATGGAGTTGACACTACCCTGGTCACCTGTTACGCCCCAAACACCAAACAAGTCCCTTTCTGTAGGAAATTTTTCTCAGTAATACAGAAATATGCTAAGGGAGCCCTCCTGGTTTTAGGTGATTTCAACATAGTCCCAGACTCAGTTATGGATAAGTCTCGTCCCACTAAACAAAGAGTCCCACATCTCCCAGATCTCTCCCGCAAATTCAGCCAGATTATTAACGAGTTCGACCTCCACGATGCCTGGCGAGCTAGGCACCCTGGAGTTCGTGACTATACTTTCTTCTCGCATCCTCACCAGACGTACTCAAGGATAGATTTAGCTCTCACCGACAAATGGACCTTAGCTTCCCTACGCAAAGTGGAAATTCTGCCTATAACATGGTCAGACCACTCCCCATTGCTCTTAGTGTGGGATCAGGGATCTTTTAGAACACCTCCAGGCCCCTGGAGACTAGGGAGTTCAGCCCTATCTCATTTAGAATCAAAGCAGGCCATTCAGGACTCTCTAGCCCTATATATTTCCACTAACAATCCGGATGACACAGGAGTATTTACCCATTGGTGCGCCTTAAAAGCTGTAGTTAGAGGCTCCGCATTACAGGCGGCGGCCAGACTGAAGAGGGCAAATACTAAAGACCTCATAGCTGCGGAGGAAGAACTCGCTAGGTTAGAAGAGGCCCACAAGGCTAATCCCTCTGATAGGACCCTATATAAGACACTAGCTCAGGCTAGGGATAAGGTAAACTCATCTTCCTTTCGGGAAATACAAAGAAATATCGCTAGATTGAATCAGCGATTTTACGTTTTTGGTAATAAAGCAGGTCGCCTCTTGGCGAGGAAATTGAGGGGCAAAAGGGCTAAAGCCAAAGTTAATCTCTTAATCAACTCTAATGGTACTAGAGTGGCTGACCCCTTCCAGATTGCAGACACCTTTGCGGAATATTATTCGAGGCTATATAACCTCAACACAGATCCTCTCACCCCCCAACCCTCAAAAGCGGGCATTGAGGCGTTCCTAAACAGTATCAGCTTACCCACTTTGGCCCCCGAGGTTTGCCAGTCTTTGTGCACCCCATGGTCGATATCCGAAGTTGAGATCGCTATCGATAGCCTACCAAACAACAAGGCCCCTGGCCCCGATGGCTTCTCCTCCAACTTCTTTAAATGCTTTAAATCGGAACTAGGCCCGCTATTAACAACGCTCTTTAATGAAGCCTCTTCGACTAAAAGCTTCCCAAAAGAAATGCTCGAGGCAAGAATTGTCACTATCCCCAAGCCTGGTAAGCCCCCCACTTCGGTTCAAAATTTCCGACCTATTGCCTTACTGAACACAGACCTGAAAATCTTCGCTAAGTTGATAGCCAACAGACTGGCACCTTTACTCCCCTCACTGGTTGCGGCAGACCAAGTGGGGTTCGTGCCAAGTAGACAGGCCCCGGACAATACACGAAGGGTATTGGGCATTCTGGAGGTATGTAACCGTAGTGGGACCCCCTTGCTGCTCCTTTCATTAGACGCTGAGAAAGCGTTTGACAGGCTACACTGGGGGTACCTGCGGGAGGTCCTATCGAAATTCGGTTTCGAAGGCAGAATTTTAGACTCCATTTTTGCCTTATATTCATGTCCTTCCGCAAAGGTGTATGTAAATGGCTGCCTCTCTTCCAGCTTTGCAATTACCAATGGCACTAGACAGGGGTGCCCCTTATCCCCACTAATATTTGTTTTGGCTATGGAACCACTTGCTGAAAAAATCAGATCAGTTAGACAAATTAAAGGACCATACATTGGTGAGATGTCGCACAAAATCTGCTTGTTCGCGGATGATGTGCTCCTGTGTCTTCTGGAGCCTGAGAACTCACTCCCTGCATTACATGGGGTTTTAGAGGAATATACTTCCGTCTCTTACTATAAACTAAACACCTCTAAGACGGAGGCCCTCCCACTAAACATCCCAATTGAAGAGGTAGTACGTCTCAAAGACCGATACAGATATGCATGGCAATCTAGATCAATTAAATATCTGGGAGTGAATGTAGCAAGAGACGAACACCTGTTTGAATGTAACTTTATGCCGCTTATTAAATCTTTTGAAACTTTGATAAAGGAATGGTCCATACACGAAATATCTTGGTTGGGTAGATTGGCAGCCTCTAAAATGATTCTTCTTCCCAAACTAATTTATCTATTCCGGGCAATACCCAGACGCCCCCCAAGACCCTTAATCTGCAAAATAAACTCTCTATTCTCAAAATACATATGGAAGGGGTCTAAGCCCAGATTGTCCAGGGCGATCATGGCCCTACCAAAGTGTATGGGGGGACTGGGTTACCCCGACATTGATAAATACCATATGGCCTGCCTGCTTAGCCAGTCCAGAGACTGGTTTGAACCTAAGTTCCCGAAACCATGGGTAGTACTGGAGCGCTCCCTCTCCCCGATAATCCCAATTACGGATATATTATGGCTCCCTTCTCGAGCTATTCCAGGTGGGCATGGGCTGGGTACAGCCATTAAGGCAACTCTAGAAGTTTGGGGAAGGGCGACCGCAGACAACAAAGACGTTGCCCTGCCGAGTGCAGATTTATCACTTAAATCTATTTCTAGGCTTATTCCAAATCTAAATCTAGACTCATGGGTGGCGGCAGGTATTACCTCTCTCGGCCAGATGGTGCAGGGGGGAACCCTCCATCAATTTTCTTCATTACAGGAGAAATTTGGCCTATCTAAAAATGACTTTTACAAGTATCTCCAAATCCGACACTGGCTCTCTGCTACTCATAAAGACCCCGCTGTAGTTATTCCCATTCCTAAATTATTACTCTCCAAACTGTCACCCCAGGCGCATAAAGGAGGCATCTCTAGGTGGTACGACTACCTGATAACTAACTCTAAGCAGGGCAAACTACCTGCTCAGTCCAAATGGGAACTTGATCTGAATATCACCTTTAGCGAGGAGGTATGGGACTCTATTATATACTCAGGATTTAAGATGTCTAAATGTATACAACATGCTGAAATGTTTTATAAACTTTGCCATAGGACATATTTCACCCCTACAAGACTACACGCTATATGGCCGACTGTATCTAACTTATGCTGGAGAAACTGCGGTTCAGTGGGCTCTATATGTCACATTTTCTGGGACTGTCCAGTTATCCGCCCAATGTGGACGGAGATTTTCACCCTAGTTAGTGAGGTTCTTAGAATAACTGTCCCGCCTGACCCAGTATTAGCATTATTACACCATACTGATCAGTTGAAAGGCGGAGACCTGTACATTTTGAGACATATTTTAATATCAACTAAAGCAGCCATCGGCCAGTTTTGGAAAACCACAGAGATACCTTCAGTCGGCCAGGTTGCTAACAAGGTTCATAATCATTTCCTCTTTGAGACCGCGAATGTTAAATACTCCTCTGAGGCCTCATCGATACACTTTAAGTGGTTCAAATGGTGTGAGTTTAGGGAGTCCCATAACCTCTCTCTGTCTAATGAAAGTTCTTGGGGAACTTTGGCCCTTAATTCCCCCCCACACACACCTGACGTATAATGAGAAACCCTTTCTACCTACTCTCTGGATGAGCTCTGTGCTTGATCTCCACATATGGAATAATGATCTATAAGATTTCACATGTACCCCCCCCCCTCCCCCCCCCCCCCCCCCTATGTGTTTGTCCTCCCTCTCCTCTCATTCTCTCTTTCTTTTGCTCTTTTTTAACTTTATATGTTTGTCTCCCTCTTGGTTTGTAATACCCCCAACACTTATTGTCTTATAATATAGGTCTCCATTCTCAGATTGGTAGTTGATAGTAGTACCACTTGTTCTGATGGAAGTGTACAATATGATACCTATATATACGGTCTGTATTTGTATAATGTTCCTTTCTTGGAGATCTAATAAAAATTTATTATTCAAAAAAAAAAAAAATCTTGAAATGTCCAAAGATCAAATTATTTACTACCTCATTATGCATCAATATGTTAATATGGATGTATGACCAGATGAAAGGTTTGATTTAAAAGCACTTACAAATTATGGAAAATGAGCCTGGAATGGTCTGCAGTGGTGCCATGTATATATCCCTATATATATCCCTATATTGCATTAATAAAAAACTGCTCTGTATAGGTAAAAAAAAAAAAAAAAAAATCCAAAGCCTTTCACCACTGTTTGACAAAGCCAAATCCAAATCCTGGCGACAAATCCAAATCCGGCGCTCATCTCTAATTGTAACCCCTAGGATGCAGTATTTCAAGATAGTGTTTTAATCAAGTAAGGTTCATACTATTATGGCATTTTAGAATTGTATTCACTTTATTGTTTTTTCTATGGGGGTTTTTTTTTGGTATAGAATATTTTTATTAGAAAACAAGAATACCAACAAAACCACATTTGGCAGCAAAAAAGACATTCCACAAAGATACAATTATTATGGTTCCGAGAGTACTGCGTATATAGTAAAATCAGGTGCTGTCTGCATGAATAACCATAGGAAGCTACTATATATACAGTTATAAATCTACTATACATGTGAAAGCTGCTATAAAGCTGGTATCCAACTGTAACTGTTTTTGGACTTTATTTCAGCACCTGTATTCATAAATTGTTTTAAAAAATCTCTTATACCCCATTCAGACAGAAAAGTCTGAAAATCCCAGCAAATACACGGCGTTTCAAATGCCAGGTCATTTTGCAGAGGGCAGCCTGACCCCCCTCTCACAGAAGAACAAATTACCGGGTTGAAAATTTCTACCCGGTAATTTGCCCGGGTATTTCTTTTGTGTGAAAGGGTCATAAATCCCCTGTCCTCGACCCTGGTCAATTCCAGGGTCGGAGACACAGGATTTACGACCCGGGTGTGCCCTTTCACACTAAAAAGGACCCGTGTTATTCATGAAATTACCGGGTAGAACTGCTTCACCCGGTAATTTTGTTTTCTGTCTGAAAGGGGTGTTAGAGAGTAGAGAAGTATGCTTGTGCTCACACCATATTGTTACATGTCTGGCCGGCTCTGACTTTCCTAAATAAAACATAATAACTAATTTAGTGACCTGATTACAAGCCTGCTCATTTTTAAAGTCCAGCGATCAGGTATACGCTGACCCGACCCCGCGCAAGCCTGCGATTAGCTGCAAATCCATGTGCAGTCTGTACATAGCCCAGGACTCAGCGGCTGCAATAGAAACAGGCTGATAGGGGGCGGAGCTGATGTCACACACTCTCCCTCTGGGCACACCTGCATTTTCCCTGACACGCAGGTTACCACCCCCAAATGCCAACTTTCTGTCAATCACCATTCGAGCTGCCAGCAATCAAAAAAAAAAGAAGGCTTTTATCACAGGATAGTATAGTATATGGGCCGTACGCATGCGCAGTCTATTGATGATCGCCCGGCCTGCGCAGTCACAGCTCTGAATTCGGCCCACATCTTGTGCATTGTTTGAAATATCAGAATTCATCCTTTGGCCAAGCCTAGGTGCCAAAATAAAATGAATATTGGATAACCCCATCACTGATGCTTTTTATGTGAACCAGATCAGTGAAGCCCACCGCTAAACTAGGTAGATTATAAACCCCCCAAAGAAATTATAACTGAGCACAAGAGGTGCAAGCAAAATTATTCTGTAATCCAGATATTTGAAATCAAAAATAAATTTGTTATCGAGCTGGCGCCACCTCTGCCGCAGATCACCGTTCTTCTAGGTCCCAGACTACAAGCACTGGGGTGAAGACAATATGGAAATATGGAAGATGGTATCTCGCGCTGAGTGTTCCAAGATTTTCTATTTCCGTTTCTATCAGAGGATCCTCATACTGCGGTCCTCAGAATCATCCAATTATGAAAGGAAAGCAAAAGATAGATGTGGTCAGTGGGGTTTTTAATAAATATAATATAAACCAATAATAAACCAATGAAAAGCACATCAAATGGTTATGGGAAGAGGGACGCTCACATTTATCTTACATGGACAAATGTGTACATAGGCGTGCGCACAGGGGGTGCCAGGGGTGCACAGGCACCTCCTAATGATGGGCACCCCCCTCACAATTGCAGCCAGAGCCGACATCGGGGAGCAAGCTCGGGCCGGCTGCAGTGTGTGACAGACGTGGCCGAGGCTGCTGCAGCAGGATACTACAGAACTATCTGTATCTAGTGACCGTGACGCCCCTGGCTGCCTCTAGGGGGAGCTGACGTGCACAGCTTCGCTGCCTGGGTGAGGACTAGGGACGGAGGAGTGAGTAGTAGTACTTCCTGCCTGCTGAATGAAATTTGCTGCAGGTGTGCTCAACTTATCGGGACTCGGGAGGTGCTGTAACAGGGGGATTTGTATATTATCTGGGCAGTCTATGGCTTTGTTTTATGGGGGGGGGGGGGGGGGTATAAAAAGTTATTTTTATATTTGTCTTTAATCATGCTGCCTGCTTTTTATTATGTCAAAAAGGTGTGTGTGTATGTATCAGCATTTTGTATGTATACTGCATGTGTGTCTGCATAGAGGGGCTGTGTATACTGTATGTATGCTGTGTGGGAGGGGGCTCTGTGTATACTACAATACATCTGTGTGTGTGTGTGTGTGTGTATGCTGTGCCTTTATGTATAATGTGTGTGTGTGTGTGTGTGTGTGTGTGTGTGTGTGTGTGTGTGTGTGTGTGTGTGTGTGTGTGTGTGTGTGTGTGTGTGTGTGTGCATGCATGCATGTGCACGCATAGAGGGGGTGTATGTGTGAGCATACTGTAGGGGGCTGTGTATATGTATACTATGTGTGTGGGGGCTCTGTATGTATATACCTGTGTGTGCATAGGGGGAATGTGTGATGGGCATTATTGTGTGTGGCATTATGTCTAATGAGCATTACAGTGTGTGGCATTATGTTTAATAATAGGCAATGATGAACATGGCCAGTAGGCGGTGATGGACACGCCCCTCCAATGGTGCACCCCCTAAGAAAATGGGCTGCGCACGCCTATGAATGTGTAGAAGAACCTATCAAGGTTTCTTTTATCCATCTATGTACCCGGACACCTCCAGTGATTATAATATGCAGCATGTGCTTACACAGAGCTTACATGTGGTTCTGCTTGCCTTGCTTTTCAAGAGACATCAAAACATGTTAGAGGAGATGAGATAAGGATATCCCTGGCATTAGAGAAAGGTGGAGGACTTCCCTTTTATTCAGCATACAAGAAACACCCGGGTTTTACCATCTACATTGAGTGCTGTAAGGATTCCATCTCCTTAATATATGGAACGGGGAATATTCCTTTTTTTACTGTTTTTATTTTAAAATAAATTGATTTTATTGCACCATGGAAGTCTTCATGTGATTTTCCCACATTGCTGTTTGGAGAATTCAAAAAGATACCATAATGTGTTTGACCCCACCCACCCATGTGTAAGTGAAATTGTGAGCATCAATTCTATGTATGGTACCATGAACTTGGAGTGGTGAATGCTTTTTTAATTTCCCTGTTTTTGACAGAAAAAAAGATCCCTTTACACATGTATGCAAGCAGAACCACATGTAAGCTCTGTGTCAGTGGCGTAACTAAGTTTTGGGCGCCCCCCCCCCGCCGCCGCCCCGCCAAGCACCCCCAATCCCCCGCCGCCCATGCAAACCCCCCCCCCCAATCCCCTGCAGTCTTACCTATCGCGCTGGTCCCGGCGGCTCCGTTCTTCTGCTGAGGACCACCACAAAATGGCCGCCCCCATACAGCAGACAGTTTCAGAGAACTGCGTGCTATATGGGGGCGGCCATTTTGTGGTGGTCCTCAGCAGAAGAACGGAGCCGCCGGGACCAGCGCTATAGGTAAGTCTGCGGGGATTGGGGGGGTGTAACTATAGCACCGCAGCCCCCGGCGCCCCCACATGCACAGCGCCCCCCCCCCCGCGGTGGCGGGGGCTGCGGTGCTATAGTTACGCCGATGCTCTGTGTAAGCACATGCTGCATATTATAATCACTGGAGGTGTCCGGTACATAGAGTGATAAAAGAAACCTTGATAGGATCTTCTACACATTTTTCCATGCAAGATAAAAGTGAGCGTACCTCTTCCCATAACCATTTGATGTGCTTTTTTTTTGTTTATTAAAACCCCACTGACAACATCTATATTTTGCTTTCCTTTCATTATTGGAAAATTAACATCACGATTCAGAGAACCGAGGTATGAGGATCCTCTTAAAGAAACAGAAATAGAAACTCTTGGAACACGCAAGACACCATCTTCCCTCTTGTGATTCTGTAATCCCTTCATTATTGAGAACATGAACGAGGTATGAGGCACACTTTATAGTTTGGAGGGATGTGAGCTAGCCCCACTCCCACCGGAGCAAGTGACAGCTCTTCAGGGGGGACCGGTGACTTGATGGTAAAGTTTTGCAGCACTGTGGTGATGTACAGGAAAATTTCCATAGCGGCCAGGCTCATTCCGGGACAAATTCTCTTGCCTGAAAAGATAAAGGAAACAAATAGAGTATTTTGGCTTAAGGTGGCCATACACACGCAGATTTATCTTCAGATCTGGCTGGTTGGAACAAAAACATGGTCATGGATGAGAGCAAATGACAGTTGACCATTTGTTTGGAAATGCTGGGAAACTGACAAACTGTCACTCATCCATAACCATGGGGGTTATTCTAGTCCATTCTTTCTGACAAAATCCTTCTTAGATGGACAAAACCATGTGCACTGCAGGTGGGGCAGATGTAACTTGTGCAGAGAGAATTAGATTTGGGTGGGGTTTTTCTTCAAAGTGAGATCTATATTGCAGTGTAAAATAAAGCAGTCAGTATTTTCCCTGCACAGAAACAGAATAACTCACCCAAATCTAATTCTCTCTGCACATGTTACATCTGCCCCCCTGCAGTGCACATGGTTTTGTCCATCTAAGAAGGATTTTGTCAGAAAGAATGAACTAGAATAAACCCCCATGTTTTTATTCCAACCAGCCAGATCTGAAGATAAATCTTACTAGTGTATAGGCGCCTTAACATTGCAAAAACCCCGCTCCCATCAGTACAACACTTCACTAGGTCCCACATTAGTAACCATTGTTTTGTGTTTATTAGAGAAAGTGAATTGTATTTATTGGCCATATTTTCTATTAAAACACCTCTAAATACATTATTATACTGTATATTAGATTGATATACCAAAAGCATACTGTAGCTCGCAACTTATAGACATAGTTAATCGGGACTTCCATGCGTGGCCTGCAGGGGGACTTCCAGCAAAAAAAGTTGCAGAAATAAATAAAATGAAGTACTGGAAATTATCAGGGATATAGCAATCCCTTTATTTAGATCATCAAACCATTTAATCTAGTTGGTTGATACTTTGGGGTCTATGTACTAAGCCTTGGAGAGAGATAAAGAAGATGGATATAAAGCACCAGCCAATCTGCTCCTAACTGTCATGTTACATGATGTGTTTGAAAAATGACAGTAGCTGGTTGGTTGGTACATTGGGGTCTATGCACTAAGGGCCTTATTCTAGTTCACTCTTTCTGACAAAATCCTTCTTAGATGGACAAAACCAAGGCCCTTATTCTGATCGGTGCGGCCGGATCTGAATATGCGGCCAGGACCGTGCGTGCGAAACCCCGCCTTCCATACGGATTGCCAACTCCGTCCGTACGCGGTAAGAAGCTGGCCGAACGGACCGCACGTGTATTTTTCACGGAATACGCCTCCTCCATCTCAGGGAACCTCCCCCATCATTCGATGGTCGCAGACCATTGAATGCAAGACCGAGTGGTCCACCAGCTCCCGCAACCTCAGACCACACGGACATTTTTCCGTGCAAAAGCAGGGATCTGGGCGGGCAGCTGACATCCGGCGATGTCATATGTCCGCCCCCTACACGTGCGTCACGGCCGCATTACCATACGTACGCCCAGCGTTTTCATGGGAACGCCCATGAAACGCGGGGCGTATGCATATGGTAATGAGCCCAAATAGCCCTTCACGCCCCTCTCCACCCCCTGTTCGGAGTGTTCACATTTCATGCGGGATTTGGCCGTACGCCCCGCTCGCACATGCGCAGACACAAAACATCGGCGCACGAATGCACGCGGATATTACCGCACCGATCAGAATAAGGGCCCATGTGCACTGCAGGGGGGCAGATGTAACATGTGCAGAGAGAATTAGATTTGGGTGAATTATTTTTTTTCTGTGCAGGGAAAATACTGACTGCTTTATTTTTACACTGCAATATAGATCTCACTTTGAAGTAAAACCCCACCCAAACCTAATTCTCTCTGCACAAGTAACATCTGCCCCACCTGCAGTGCACATGGTTTTGTCCATCTAAGTAGGATTTTGTCAGAAAGCGTAAACTAGAATAAGGACCTAAGCCTCAGAGAGAGAGAGAGAGAGAGAGAGAATGTGAACAGAGATAAAATACCTATCAATCAGCTCCTAACTGCCACATTAAAGGATTTGGTTAAAAATGACAGTTGTGGGCTGGTTGGCTGGTGCTTTATCTTTATCCACTTTATCTCTCTAGAAGGCTTAGTACACAGACTCCAAAGTATCAACCAACCAAATGAAATGGTTTATTGGACTCAAAATTAGGATTACTGTATTATCTCCAGTATTTAACTTTATTCATATCTACATTTTTTTCTTTATTTTTATTTTTTGTTTGAAACCATTCCCACTCCTGGAATCAGAGCTTGCACACGAGGTGTCTCTCTATTCAGTAACAATCATACCGCCCCTTCCTCACGATACAGGGCATCTGCAGAGACACGGTGATACTCACCAGAGGCACACTAATGAATAGTGTGAATAGCACCAACATTTATATGGGCTACAAGAAAATGGCCACCACTATTTGATTTAGTAATTACCAGTAGTGAAGCATATTATAGGGCGAAGTACAGTTCTATTCGGTTCCCCTTACCAATGGCCTGTGAATCATGGCACAATTCTGAAAAGGGGGCGGTGCCAATATTGAGTTCCTCAGGACAGTGGTAAGTAGGAGCAAAGACCATTTTGAGGGGGGGGGTGTTTCTGGGTAATCATAAACACACACCCCTCCCTGCATGCGCCACTGCTTACCTCAGTGGTTCCCAAACACTTGCAGGGGTGCCTTGGGTTGGTGGACCAAGATCATTTCATATTATTTATGGTCAATGTACCAGGCAAAACCAGTGCTGGTGGCTGCCAATCATAATATATGTGGACAAACAGAAGCAAATCCTGTCCCAGATAACTGTGACATATAAACACAATGCACTTATTTTAATATTTTTTTTTTTCTGAATTTCTCGATAAGAAGCATTTGGCCTAGGGGTGCCTTGAAAATATTTTGATGCTCTAGGGTGCCGTGATTAAAAAAAGTTTGGGAACCACTGCTTACCTGCTGAAAATGCCATCAGTGCATTGTTCTTCTTAAACTTCCCATTTTCATCCAGAAAGTTGTTTGGGTTAAATTCCATTGGGTTGTTAAACTGAGTCTTGTCATAGTGTGTACCTGTCAGCAGTGGGAGGAAGACTGTTCCCTGTCGGCGTGAAGAAAATAAGGGTAAAAAACATATTAACATTTGTATTGTTTCATTTTCTTTCTACTAGGCTTACCTTACGGAATGTATAATTTCGTATCTTCGTGTCCTTTATCAGCTTATGATGAAGACTCAGTGGAGCGACATCAGCATATCTCTGCACCTCATGTATAAAAGCTTCAGTATAAGGCATCTTATGTCTGTCCTCGTAATTTGCAGGGTGACCACAGAGGACATTGTCTATCTCTTGGTGGAGCTTCTCTGTGGAGATAGAATATGACCTCATCCCTCATTCTTGTATGAAACATCTATCTACAGTAGTATAATGATGGCAATTTAAGTACTTGTCCTGTATAAAGCACATACCTGTTACATTGGGGTGTTTCATAAGTATTAAAAGTGTGTAACACAATGTATTTCCCAAGGTTTCAGTTCCACCGAAAATTAAGACCATAATGCTCATCAACAAAGTGTTGTAATTATAGTAGGTAGCTTTGTTTTTCTGTTCCTGAGGTATGAAAAGTAATGAGCATTTAGGGAAATTGGAAGGTATAGATGCATACATTGACTCAAACAGGTGTTCTTTGGAGGGCTATGGGATTAACAACTAATAAGATATAATGAATCTTCAAAGCCCCAACAGAGTTGAACACATAGTAAAAACCATTACAGCTGGCATTCTGCCAATTGTGAGTGCTCATTGCTAGTTACAGGCTGGACTGTCAGTCCCAGGGGAGAAGTGTTTTCCCCCTGAGACTGCCAGTCTATAGTGCCATTAGCCAACAGAGCTTCCAATGGTAAGCCACTTCTGCTTTGAGTACGCCAGTGCTACTTGGCTTCTAGGGTCTGCAGTCAGTGCAGTCCCTAGAAAATGGGGTTTGTGCGCATAAGTATTTTTTCTTATCTTCTATTATGGACAGAAAAAGTGACTTAGTGATAAAGTGCGCACCACAGGCTAAAATCAGCTTAATATGCAATTTAAAAGGTGCCACTCAAAAAACACCTTAAAGATAATAATATAGAACAAGAAGATAAATGGATATATAGCGCTAATAGTGTTCCCAGAACTCAGTGGTTGATACCATATGAATGGTGGATAAGATGTAAACAGTCACCACTGATGTTCATCAAAGGGATGAAATATGAAATATCTGTCTGGGGTGGGGGTTGCACCGGCCACTCGGCGGAAGTATGTCATATTATATGGAATGCACTATAAGCCATGGGTGGAACGCACGGCCATCTTGCTTCTGCCAGAGGGTGGAAGCTTTTTACATGATTAAGACCGCTATTTAAAGTGGAGCCAGACAAGACACTGAAGAAGTAAGTCATGCTGCTTTCCCACTGCAGACCCGTTTTAAGTTACAGGTAATCTTAAATGGTATTTAGCATTCCCACTGCAGCAGATTACAGTTTTAAATGCCATTTAAGTACCATTCCCATTGCAGGTAAAACGTTTTAGCTCTTCAAAACGTTTTTACAACACAAATGAGTGCCTGTGACTTTAATGGGCTTTTCAGGGATAAAAAGGTGCACACCCACAGTTGTTTTCACATAATAAAAGGTGGGGGAGGGGCCAGTGGTGCGTACAAATCCCGCAGCCGTCGACATTTGTGCTATGTGTCGGCTCAATTTAACCCATGGTGGACAGTAATATATGCATTGCTGGCCAGTGCCAGCTATGTATATATTACTGCCTAATAACTAAATCATTGGTGCCCAGTGGTGCCTGCAATATATAGATTGCTGGCATGTGCCAGCAATCTAGATATTACTGGCTTATGATTGTCATTGGTGCCCAGTGGTTCCAGAAATATATAGATTGCTGGCATGTGCCAGCAATCTATATATAACTGGCTTAGGTTTGTCATTGGTGCCCAGTGGTTCCAGAAATATATAGATTGCTGGCATGTGCCAGCAATCTATATATTACTGGCTTATGATTGTCATTGGTGCCCAGTGGTTCCAGAAATATATAGATTGCTGGCATGTGCCAGCAATCTATATATTACTGGCTTAGGTTTGTCATTGGTGCCCAGTGGTTCCAGAAATATATAGATTGCTGGCATGTGCCAGCAATCTATATATTACTGGCTTATGATTGTCATTGGTGCCCAGTGGTTCCAGAAATATATAGATTGCTGGCATGTGCCAGCAATCTATATATTACTGGCTTAGGTTTGTCATTGGTGCCCAGTGGTTCCAGAAATATATAGATTGCTGGCATGTGCCAGCAATCTATATATTACTGGCTTACAAAATAAAACATTGGTGGCCAGTGCTGCTCCGTGTGGAGCAGGACGGAGGGAGGCGGGGCATGTGGCCGGACCAGCGTCGCTAACGGCATCCAGCCGCAGCAGCAGCCAGCCGGACACAGCAGGGCAGCGTGGACAAGTGAGTATAACAGGAGGGGGGGGCAGGGGGTGGCAGCGGGGCGTACCGCCGGGCTGAAAGTGGTTAATCTTTCAGCCCGGCAGCGTACACACACGGAGATGATGGCTGAAAAAATCAGCCATCATCTCTACCGTTTAGGATGCATTCCCATTGCCTCTTAAACGGTAGATTACCGTGTAAAACTCTGCTTTGGAAACGGGTTGAAATACCGTTTAACTTTAAACGGTATTTCAACTCTGGCGCTTTCCCACTGCAGCCTTAAACGGTATTTTGCCCTCAAAAATCGGCAATATACCGTTTTAAGGCTGCAGTGGAAAAGGGGCATAAGTAAGTTTTATTTTATATAGCGCACTTTCTCCAACAGGACTCAAGGCGCTTTACAGACATTAAAAATAATGCACATACTGTACTGTAATACAAAGGGTTGTCAGAACAAGCAACAATGGCAGTACAGATATACATCACACATACAGCTATGCACTAGATGCATGGGGAACATGTAATTACTGAGCTGTGCAGCACCCAGGCAGCCATTCAGCGGCGCCACATGGTGATTGCACCAACCAGATAGGTAGCCAGTAACAGTACAGATATAGGACACATACATTTATGCTAGATGTACTCTATTGAGCGACACGGACATGGGGCACACAGTGTAGGTTGCTGCTGGCAGGCTGTGTATAGTAGAGGTGTAGCATGCGGTTCGGGGTAACAGGAAGAAAATGTAAGAGAAGGATCCGTTGATCCGAAACGCATTTGGGGTGTTTTGCCCTTTTTATCTAATTTATTGCAAACATTGGGATCTCGGGCCTACTGCTTTCTGGACGGCACCACCAGTTCCTGAGCTGGACTGCTATCACATTTGGACATCTTTGTTGCCTGCTGTTGCCCTGGGCTACTTTATACAGTACATGCTTATTTCATCTGATAATTTGTAAGTGCACATCTTTATTAAAAGTCATCTGTTTTAAAAGTTATGCACTAGCTGCATTTTTTTTTTTCCATATTAACCAATCGGAGTCTGATGATTGGAGGACAAATTTATTGAGGAAAAGCCTTGGATATTTCATCCCTTTGATGAACATCAGTGGTGACTGCTTACATCTTATTCACCATTGATATGGTATCAACCCCTGAGTTTTGGGAACAGTATTAGCTCTATATATAAATTCATCATCTTGTTTGATATTACCTTCTATTATGTTAGATTGTTTATGCATGTGCAATGAACACACTGCCGCATGATAAAGATACATACAAAACCTAATCACAATGGCGTTACTTAAACATTTGTAAGCTTTTTATACAAATTCTTAAACCATAGTTATATATAATTGGGGCAAGTGAGCATGGACTTTCCATGCCAGAAAGCTGATCTAAGAAACAATTTCTCGGTTTTGCTATGATGAAGTGACATAAAAGCAGTGGCGCCTGCAGTGGCGGTAGGTGTGGGCACTGGTGTCAGCACAATGTAACAAACATGTTCCCATTTGTCATTTGTGCATCTAAAATGTGTTGGGGATGGGGAGAGGTGTGTGGGGGGGGGGGGGTTCTCAATGCCTTGCAGGATGGGAGGAAAAGGAAATCTGGGTCTGTACAAGGTATTGAGTTGAGTGGACAAATCACCATTGTGCCTGAAAAGGTCTGTGGTCTGATTGCACTCAAATTAGTCAGTGTGGGCAACAGTACTGTATAAATGTTTACCAGAGTCCAGGGGATGCAGTCAAATCCCGAATGGGTCAAAATACAGACAAGGACAAAATCCAGAAAAGGACAAAATCCCGACAAGGTCAAAATCCCGACATTTAAAATCCCGACAAGGACAAAATCCCGACATTTAAAATCCCGACAAGGTCAAAATACCGACATGACTTTGCTGCATGTATGTGTGGTTGGGGACTCTACCATCAATGTCGCCTCCGGGCACCTGGTATGAACTTACTCCACGGCATCCACCATTACAGTGGATTACCATAGTGCATTTAGGGCCAGCTACACCATTAGGCTGCTTTAGGGTAACTGCCTAGGGTGCCATGATCTGTTGGGGTGCTAGTGAGTTTTACTGATGGTGTCATCATGCTGGGAGACAGCCAGTATTATTCATGTGCTGCAATTGTTAGTTTTGGAGTGGTAATGCCATTGTGGTTGCAGAGTTTATGTACTTATTTTATTTATTTTTAATTAAATAATTTAATATTATTAGTGGCATTTATGTGACATCTATTAACAGGATGGTACCTTCTCCATTTTGATCAAGAAACAGTCTATAAAATCCCTGGGATTTTCACTGTCCAAATCCTTGCTATTCTTCTCCACTCTTCGTCTTATAAAGTCAATCATTCCTTCATAATTCTTCATCAACTGTTTATGAGGTCCTGGCATGTACTTCATGAACCCTGGGTAAATGTTGTACATCTGAGGAAACAAGAAATAACTAATACAGTTTAGGTAAACCAAGTCATATAACATATTGGGCCAGATGCACTAAGCTTCAAAAGTGATAAAATGGAGAGCCAATTAGCTCCTACCTGCCATGTCACAGGCTGTGTTTGAAAAATGTCAGATAGGAGCTGATTGGTTGGATGTTTATCACTCTCCATTTTATCACTTTTGAATCTTAGTGCATCTGGCCCATTGGCCGGAGCTGACATCACACACACCCTCCTTGAAACCGCTTGGGCACGCCTACGATTCTCCATACACACCCAGAAAATGGCTGGTCAGCACCCCCAAACGCCGGCTTCCTGACAGTCATGTTGCGAGGTGTTCGCGAAAACAGTCATTGATGATTCTTTTCACTACTTTGTGCTACGATCCATATACTTGCGCAGTCATTCGATAATCAATCACCTTGTGAATTCGCACAATAGCATTCATCTTTAAATATCCCACAAAGACCCCATTATTCCTACTCTATCAACCCCACCACCACCACAAAGTTGTTTCCATGGAGCTTAAACCGCTCTTCTGAGGATGTGCCGTAGGTAATATATTGGGTAATGAATTTGACCTTTTTTGTCATGTTAAGTCATTTACATTTTCTTTGTGACATTAGAATACGTACCAGCCCCCAAGGATTACTCAAGATCCTAAAGCTGTCCTCGGTGAGATCAATAAGATGTTGAAATTCTTTATCTTGATAATCAAACCGTTTCCCAAACAGTACGGAGCAAATGACGTTGGCCACAGAGCTGTGTATCTGATGTTTGGGATCTATAGGGGAACCTAGAACATAAACCATAAAAAAGCAAAAACAAAGAGGTTATGCAGAAGAAGACCAAGAAATGTAAGGGTGATTGATGTAAGTAGTAGCCTACTGTATATTGTTTTATATATATATATATAACCACTACTGTGACAATCATGGAAGTTACCCCACCGCAATTCAGGATCCCTGGCGTCTCTGGCTTCCATACAATGCTAGCAAGCTAGCGATCAGCATCCAGAATTAAAGCGCTATTTGCCTTTTGGTTGTTAGCACCAACTCAGGAGACAACAAAGTAGTGTGAGCACCAATGCCAGTGGCCATGGGCCACCTCCACCTAATGTCCAGCACCTGCGCAGGTGACTGCAGCATAGCATGAGTCTGACGTTATAGCAGGAGTGCACTCTCTCTGAAATTGCAGGCAGACTACCAGTCCCTGGGGAAGAAAACACCTCCCTCTGGGACAGCATGTATTACAGGAAGAGTTCTTATATCATACCTCCCAACTGTTCCAATTTTTGAGGGACGGTCATGATTTTTTTAAAGTGTTCTATGTCCCACCAGTGTCCCAAGGTGGTAGGGGCACTTAGTAGACCCCCTGTCACCCACTGCTCTGTTTAGCAGAGCAGCAGAGAATAGACACTGTGCACAAGTAAGTATAGTACATTATTTGAAATTACTAATAAAAGTTTTACTACATACATATGACTATATACCTAAAAATAGACCACTTCTATCTTAAATTATCTTAAGCTTTACCCCACCAAACACTATTCACATGGCACTATACACCAGAATGGGGTGTGCGCACATGAGACGCACGCGTGCCGCATTCTTGGCAATGTGATGCGCTAAATTGTCCCTGTCCACCACCCGCGAACACTAGGCAGCTATACAGATATGGTTCGCTGGTGGAATGGCAGAGAGCTGCACCATCTGTATGTTCTTGTTACAAAATTTTACCCGGGTCTGCTAGAGGGGCCCGGGCTCCTGCTCCCCCCCCCCCCACCCACCCACCCCTTTTGCAGGTAGCCAAGCAGTGGGAAGAGAGATGACAGGATGCCATCGCAGCACAGCCTCTCTCTCCAGCTCAGCACACTCTGCTCAGTGCCGTGTGCTGACCTTGGGAGAGAGGTAGCAGCAGCAGGTTTATTTTTTTTCCCACTGGGGTGTGGCCACGCCCTCTCCCAGAGGTCCCCACCCGGGGGCCATGTCCCCTCCATTTTACCTATATGTGATCATACTGTAGCAGAACCGTACTCTGTAAAAAGGAAATAGCTGACAACTTGTGCCTATAGCTACAGTATGACTTTACCTTTTCTGTATCACACAATACGCTCTATTTTGGCAAAATTAACCTTATGACCTCTCTGTTCTAGGACACTAATGACGATAAGATTTGGTTTCATCTTTAATACACTAAAGTACATTCTGGATTCCTGTAACTTTTTCAGATCGGCCGCTCTCATTGGGCGGCTGCCATCACGCCATGCGACACACGGCACCATACACCAGAATGGGGTGTGCACACGCGAGACGCATGCGTGCTGCATTCTTGGCAATGTGATGCGCTAAAGTGTCCCTGTCCACCACCCACGAACACTCGCCAGCTATCCAGATATGGTTCGCTGGCGGAATGGCAGAGAGCGGCTCCATCTGAATGTTCGTGTTCCAAATTTTTAAGTAAGCTTTAATTGTTCCAACTTTAGTAGCTGCAAATCCCTTTGATGATGATAGGGTCAAATTTCGTTAATGTCCTCATTGTGGCAGTAATGTCTTGTTTTGACAGAATCCATTTATCACTCTGTCCTCACATGTCTTGCTTTGTATAAGTTCTGCATTAATTGCTTACACTCAGGGGTAGATTTCTGAACAGTCGGGGATTATGTGCTATCCCCATGCGTTATAGCAGGGTACTATATTGGTGGCGCTATGAAGGAGGAGGCTTAGCAGAGCTGCCATATTTTAAATAGAAAGCCTAATTCCTACCTAATGTATAAACGGTCAGCAGCACAGACCATTCCGCCCCCTGCAGCTATCGACTTTGACAGCTGCAGGTGGCGATGCCCTATCCCCACAACAGTCCTTGCTGCTGGCTCTAAGCTGCACTGGAGATTTTGCGTGAGTAGTGAGAACCCGAGCATGCCCAGTCCAGCCGTCCATGGGGAAGGAGACAGCGCGTCAGTTTTAACTGATGTGCTGTCAGCAGGATATGGCATCACCGGAGGGGGGAGTTTATGCTCCACCACTTCGGCAGACAAGATGTTGGTCTCCCCTCCTGCTTCCTCTCGTAAATGAGGTGGAGCAGAAAGGGTTATAGGGACGCAATATGACAATTGTAGCATTTGAACTTAAGCTTTCGAAATGAGTCACTTTTTTTATTCAAAGCCGTAGTCACAGTACTTGAATCACAGGGCACAGCTAGTTGTACTGTGTTTGCTTGTAGAGCAGTGATTTACTTTTTAGAAACACGGCACCCTATACTTTCAGAATTTTATCCACGGTACCCCTAGGCCAAACGTTTGTTATTGAGAAATTACATAAATCGTATATTAAATTAAATGAAATATGTTTATATATCATATTTAAGCAGCCCATACACGGTCCGTTTAACGGATCCGTTTGGGACTTAATTAGCACACATCGGATCGGATCCCTAGTGCATGCAGTGTGCATGCACTGCAATCCGATCCGACGTGTACCTAGTACAAAAAGTATGTGCAGCACATACTTTTTGTACTGTACTATGTGATGCGCGGGAGCGCGCATCGAATAGTACAGAACGGAGCCATACACAACGGACCGTGTATGGGCTCCTTTAGTTTTAATTATGTAGTGAGGGACAAGATTTGTTTCTGTTTGTACACATATTTTAGAGTTGGCAGCCACAAGCACTGGTTTTCTTTGTTATACTGTATTTACCATAATTCATTTGAATTGGCCCTAGACCACCAACCCAAGGCACCGCTGCAAGGGTCTTAAGGCACCAATCTCTTTATCATCTAACAGATTGTTTGTTGCTAAGAAACAGAAATAATTTTGTCACAAACTGCTGCATTAAATTTTGTGTTATCAAATGCTCTGTTTCTGGACTTCCTTGCCAGTGGCAGTTGCAGAGGTGAGACTGCAGCACAGTCCAATATTCAAAAAGGGGAGCCACATTTAATGTCACCCCAAGCATCACTGTCCTGGACTCACTGGCAGTGACTCCCCCTCTTTGAATTTTGGACTGTGCTGGAGTCTGTAACTGCCACTGACAGGGAAGTCCAGGAACAGAGCATTTTGTACCTAATGGAATGGGTCATGTTGGAGGGTATGACATTATAGCCTTTAATGTTTTCTTCTCAAGGACTTTCATTTCTGGTCTGCTGCCTGGAGTGTTGTTTGTATGTCTTTAGCTGATGTTTTTTCTTGCATAACATAGTAGACATGTTGCTCCATAGTTCGACCAATAGTACCAATGGCCCTCACTATGGGGGAAATTTACTAAGATGGGAGTTCTGTTTCACATGGGACGTTGCTATTTTATTCTCGTCTTATATGACGTGTCCGTGGGTAACCGAAACACTGCCATCTGCAGTGCAACTACATCTCTTTCACAGACACAAAGGCAATCCCACATACAGTAACACAGAGGCAATCACATTGTAGCAGACTATCTTTTGCAGCTTTTGCTTTGAGTGGGCTTAGCCAATATATATCTTTTCTCCTGGACGTCACACAGAATAATCCAATTATCCTGAAGTACCTATGTACAAGTTGTCTGGAGGGAAAAAAAGGATGACACTGGTGGTATAGTCAATTCAGAATGGATTGTCAATTCCATTCTGAATTGACTATACCACCAGTGTCATCGTTCCAATTGCGACTCATAATGTCTCACCAGAGTTTTATTTTCATTGTTTATGTGTAAACATTACACCCTAAGAGGTGTTTTTATGACAATTTTTACTGAGGTTGTAATAAATACCATTTTGATCAAAATTGTTGTGATATATTAGTGCCCTCTGAAACCCCACTTTCTTTCTTCATATATATATATATATATATATATATATATATATATATATATATATATATATATATATAGTAGATGGGGGCACTCCAATAGGACACCGCAATGAAACACAGTTATACACACAAACGTCCGGTGCCCGCTAATGCGCAGCGCTGCAGCTGCTAAATACAAGATTCCGGGGGGATAGCGGCACTCGGTTGAAGGAAGACTCCACACTCAGGTAATAGTCACCAACGTTTCTGGGATCTCAATCCCCTTTATCAAGGTGCACCTTGATAAAGGGGATTGAGATCCCAGAAACGTTGGTGACTATTACCTGAGTGTGGAGTCTTCCTTCAACCGAGTGCCGCTATCCCCCCGGAATCTTATATATATATATATATATATATATATTAAAAAAAAAATATATATATATATATATAGTAGAAAGCAATTGCGTGGCACTCTGGATACTTTCTCTCATGAATAAACGGCAGACACTGTAGTCATTTTCAACGTTTCATTTCTTTATAGAAATTTCGTCAGGATACATGTAAGAACAAAACAATTTTATAAAAAAAGAAAAAACAAAACAAATATAAAACATTACACACAACAAGTACAAAAATATCCAGCAAAATGTTTCAAGGGGTATGTTACTGGTAATAAATAGATACATGTAATGAAAAACAGTGCATTTACCCGTAGTCAAAATTTCCAAATAGGTACATGATGTATATATAAACAAGAAGAAAAATACAATGTCGATAAATATACAAACAAGTATTTAGGCAGGAACAGTATCTGGCCCAATGGGTACAATCAACCAAATATATAATGTATACCCAGCTGTCATGCTGCGAGAGGAGGGGAAATGTTTGGAAAAATAATGCATACGGTTCCAAAAGTATAAACTGAAGCCAAAGGGCATGAAGAGAGTAATCTATTTATTACCAGTAACATACCCCTTGAAACATTTTGCTGGATATTTTTGTACTTGTTGTGTGTAATGTTTTATATTTTTTGACTGTATATAAACAAGACCTGATAAAATTAAAAAAAGAGAAACTGTTAAAAGTGGAAAAAGATTATGATAATCACCAAGTTTATCGATGGTTATCAGGAAATAACAGTGAGAATAATCGACACCCTTTCTTCCGCCGTCATAGAACTCAAAGGACGGCATTTGATACAGACACCTTCACTGAAGGTCCAAGCACTGCTAGTGAAGGAGAGAGTAAACGGAGTCGACGCAGAGGCCCCTCTGTCCCTTTAGGGGTTCTTACACGCAAAAAGAGCAAAGGAGACCTACCAGACGTGGAGGACAAAATGGTCAGCAGAGGAAAGAAACCGCCAGCAGGTCAGAAGAAGTAGTTTTTAATTTATCTAGTTATGAATTAAGCAAAAATGAATTGAGTTTATTGGCCAAAGGCCTATCATTTGTTCCATCGGAACAATTTAATGATTTGAGATGGGACATTGAGAAACAACAGTTACATCGTAAACTCAAATTGAAAGAACATTTCTTTAATAAACCTGCCCCTCCACCTGTTAGTACGTCGACCATGTCAGCTGTGAAATTACCAGACAAGCTAAGACAGTTTAAACCACCTTCCAAGTTTGATCCTCTCTCTAATAATGCAGTGATCAAGACTTTTATGAAAATGATTGACAAAGATGTTAAGAACAGTGTCAACACTTCTCACAAAGTACCCTCTAATTTGTCAATGGAGGGAAGAAAGGCACTCCATGCTTTGAGATCGAATGACTTCCTAATTGTATTGTTTTACAGGACATTGAGGACTATAAAAAGGAAATCTTTCGTCAACTTGAGGAACCTGGTGTGTATACTAGACTGAATGGGGATCCGACTGTTGTGTTTACAAGAGAACTTAAGGAACTGCTTATTCTTGCGAGAGATGCACGTTTAATTACTGATGAGATGTTTGATATTCTGATTCCTCCATTTCCCTTGGTTCCCTTAATGTATATGTTACCTAAAATACACAAGGGTACAAACCCCCCACCTGGTCGGCCGATCATATCGGCGAGGGGGAGTCTGCTACAACCCACCTCTGTATTCCTTTATACCATTTTACAGCCCCTGGTTCAGAATCACCCCAATTTTCTATTGGATACTACCTACATTGTTGAATAAATTGTGTATGTTGCAATGCAGATTGGATGATGTTTGGTTAATCACCGCCGATGTAACCAGTTTGTATACGGTGATACCGCATCAAGTTGGTTTACACTAGGTTCGGAGATTATTATCATCAAGTGATACTTTTGATGGTGCACAGGTTGATATTCTACTGTTACATTTAGAAATAATACTGACAAAAAAAAATTTCATTTTTGATGGGCGGTTCTACCTCCAGACACGTGGGTGTGCCATGGGGGCGGCGGTGTCACCGGCCTATGCCAACTCCTACATGTTTGAGGTAGAAAAAGCCATATTTTTTTCCGATGTCTCTATTTCAGGTAACATCCTGTTTTATACCAGATTCATCGATGATCTCATGATGATCTGGGGAGGCTCGGATGTGGAATTCAATGAATTAATTAACATGCATAATCAAAGTGATAGCCCAGTGAAACTTACGTTTAAGATGGACCGCCTCTCCGTGGACTTCTTGGACGTAAGGATCACCAATTTGAATGGTCAATTACATACTACTGTCTATACCAAAGACACAAATAGAAATTCTTTCCTGCACAGTACCAGCTGCCACCCTAAAAATTTCAAATATAGCTTACCCTATTCCCAGATGTTACGTCTGCGACGTATTAATGACAATTCTGAAACAGCTTCAGATCAGATTGATGTATTAATCTCCCGATTTATCGAGAGGGGATACAATAAGTCTGATCTATTACAAACCAAAAAGAAAGTTCTTGATATACTGAGGGAAGTGTTATTAAAGAAAAATCCACCTAAAACTTTGTCAAAAAAATTACCATGGGTGAATCAGTATAACTGTCAGTCTAACTTGGTTATCAAAAACACCCGCAGACATTGGCCGATTATACAGGCAGACCCAGATTTGGGGTTAACCGATACACAAATCATGCCCTGTTATTCAAGACCCAAAAACCTGAGGGACTTATTAGTTAAAGCAGACATGACTAAAAAGAAAACCATTAATCCAAAAAATTTCCTGTCACAAAATCGCCCAGGTTGCTACAAATGTCCTTGCACTACATGCAAATATTTGTTAACAGGTGATACCTTTACGCATAATGGCGTAATGTATCGGATAAAAGAACATTTTACTTGTGAATCCACACATGTGGTTTATCAATTAATTTGCCCGTGTGGCCTTGCTTACATCGGCAAGACGGTGTGTAAATTTAAAGATCGCATGACAGCTCACCGGTCAGTGATCAGGGGTGCTATTGAAAAAGGTGGGAGTGATCAACCAGTGGCTCGCCATTGGGTTGAAGCATGGCACAATCTACATGGATTAAATATCGTATGATAGATTGGGTGGCCCCGTCTCTGCGTGGCGGAGATAGGAATGCTGCGTTGCTTCGATTAGAGACCTCCTGGATACACCGACTTAAAGTAATTTCCCCAGGTGGTTTGAAAGAAAATATGACACTATCCTGCTTTAAATAATTATTAGCAGAAGTAGATGTTGTGCATTAATTACTCTCTTCATGCCCTTTGGCTTCAGTTTATACTTTTGGAAACGTATGCATTATTTTTCCAAACATTTCCCCTCCTCTCGCAGCATGACAGCTGGGTATACATTATATATTTGGTTGATTGTTCCCATTGGGCCAGATACTGTTCCTGCCTAAATACTTGTTTGTATATTTATCGACATTGTATTTTTCTTCTTGTTTATATATACATCATGTACCTATTTGGAAATTTTGACTACGGATAAATGCACTGTTTTTCATTACATGTTTCTATTTATTACCAGTAACATACCCCTTGAAACATTTTGCTGGATATTTTTGTACTTGTTGTGTGTAATGTTTTATATTTTTTCAAACTCCCATTGTTTTAGCTGCAGCACTGACAACTGGGCTTGATCGAGTTAAAATCCCGGCGCAAGTGAAGGGCTAGCGTGGTGTGGTCTCCATGACAACACACCTGAGGCACCCGAACGAGCGCCGAGGAGAGGCTTGATGACGTCATGTGTCTGTGCACGCAGCGCGGGAATCGGGAGCTAACTGCACATTTGTGATTGGTGTTTGCTGGTATATAAGGTAAAATTGTTTTGTTCTTACATGTATCCTGACGAAATTTCTATAAAGAAATGAAACGTTGAAAATGACTACAGTGTCTGCCGTTTATTCATGAGAGAAAGTATCCAGAGTGCCACGCAATTGCTGTCTACTATCTATCCTTGTTTGGAAGTGGGGGCACCGGATCAAGTATCCCATAACTTGCACAGTGCCGGGTCATTTTTCTACTATATTGTAACGCTGTCTTCAACACTGCGTATATGTAATCAGTTTAGGTGCCTCCACCCCAAGCTTTGGTGTTAAAAGATAAGTATAGAAATATAGGTATGTATATTTCAATAGGGCGTGCTTGGGGAGCCGCCCTTGGAATTAGCAGTAAAAATAACGTTATCTACATCACAATAATATTATGCATATGTACCTTTGAAATTCCACACAGCACATACAGGTTAAAAAACTGGCAAAACACCACAACAATGCTTTATTTTACTGGAACTGAAGAATTTTTAGTCCAACTCACTCCGACATCAGTAACATCTCCTTTAACTGCAAAAATTATACATTAGTAGTACATGACCAATAACACATTTGATTACATACCAAATAGTATTTTTTCAATTTAAATGTTTGCTTACCACCACCCCAACCAACAATAAAGGTTAGAGAAATGACCATAAATTATTATTGCGCAATAATATGGATTTTACCCAGTGTACACAATAGAATAACAGAAACCCTTAAGCGCTTTGGTTATTTTGTAGTAGTTCTAAATAATGTTCTCTAATAGATTCTTAGCTGTTAAAATCCCCCTCCTGAGTCCTGTAAGGTAAGGGGTTGCTAATGAATAGTGGAAACTAAATTCCCCACCTGAGTCCTGTAAGGTGAGGGGGTGGATAATAAATAGTGGAAGGAAACTTTCTCAAGAATTTATAATCCTCTCTCTAGTAATAGGCTGCCAAGGAATATGGAAAGAAGTTAACAATCTGTTCCCTCTGTTAAAATGAAAAAACTTCTCTAGGTTGCTTCCTTTGGTTTAATGATTGCAGTTTCTCACTGGGTTAGGATATATCAGCTTTGTCTCCCTGAAGTATAGATTGGAAACAATGTATTTGTAATCCCTGAAGAGAAATTAAAGATGTTACAGTAACTTGTGTAGATTGACCTTTTGTATCCACTTAGATGTTAAGCATGACTTTCTGCTGACTGCTTTCCCATAGGTATTCTGGACAGAATTAATTAACCATTGCATAACACTTCAGCTACTCTGTGTAGTCAGTTTCCTCAGCAATATTGTACCAAATAATTATTATCTATAAGGAGCTCAAGTAAGAAAGGTGACTGAGTATAGTAGACTGAATTCTTGTCCTGGTATAGAGACTGTAGTTAACACTGTACTTGCTGCGAACTTTGCTTCCAGATATACTGAATGTCACTCCCACCTGAGGTAGAAAGGGCTGTGACTTCCTCACTCTACTAAATGGGCTGATGGAAGATGGTAGGGATCTTTCTACTTTAGTACATCCTTAGGCTTTAAGGGAAGTGTATAGGCTGCAGAATGCATTACTGTCTCTGGCAATCCCTGTCTCCCTGTACTTTTCTGTATGAGTTACGCTGGCTCAGTGTATTAGGCTGGGAATTCCTCCTCCCAGTTTGGGAGGATAGGAGGGTCTGGAGCTGCACTACACTGTGTAATTAGCTGGGGTTTGTCTGAGCAGGGATATGGCTGATTTCTGTTCTGTTATATGTGGCCGGGTTCTAGGCGAGTCAGGGACAGCATAAGACTCACCACTCCCTCTGGTGCCGCCTTGGTCAGCACGGATCGGCTTTTCACCTGAAATGGCACCGGAGCTGCTGCTGCCTGTAATGGCGCCGCCCCTGTAACGATGCGGCCCGCCCCTTTCACTGACGAGGCTCACTCCCTCCTGTTGATGGTGCCGTCCACCTCTGACGCTGGCCGCCGGACTCTGCCCACAGTTAGACACCAGGACTGCCGCTGCCTATCGATGCCGCTCAGCGGTTACAGAGGTGAGACCCGCCCAGCTCCAAACTCTCGGTGCGGTCTGGTATTGCAGCTGCCGGAGCCCCGCCGCCTGTCTTCAGCGTCTGGATAGCGGGACCAGTTTCAGGTACACCACCTTTCTCTCACCCAGCACCGCTGTCCGCCCTGCCCGCTGCGTAGCTCTGCAGTCAGTAATCTCCTCAGGCACTCTCAACAACTCTCCCTGCTCTCCCTTATATGCATTCCATTTGAGCGGGCAACTGCTCCCCAGGGCACACGCGCACCCCAACTTTATTTAACCCATAGGTGGGCATACAATAATCACTTTTAAGTTTCTCCCCCAATAACAGGGATAATGGTACAGTCTGCCAAGATCTGCCCTAGAGTAGACTATTCCATTTGTCCAGTAGTAAGGGATGTTCCCGTTTACTCTGCATTTAGCTCCTTTATTAGAGAAATTCTCTCTTAGGCATATATCAATCTCCAGCAAAAGGATCCTACTAGTCCTTTTGGATTATGTTAATCCATTTGGGTTATATTAACCCTTCCAGTATTTTCTCGGTGAGGAGGCATATACACCTGCAGTCTCTTCCTCACACACAACTATTTTATGTCCTCCAATAAAGTCCAAGGCAATTTAATCCACTACTACATTTCTACTATATTTGTATACATCTTACTAGTACAACATTAACCATTTGTACAATTCTCTTTTACTTATATATATATGAATGGGTATTACATTTCTCCCCCTGGCGATCAAATTTGCAATATTCTTTAACATGTGCAAATCTGATCTCCACTTACAGTTCTAAGAATATACTTCTTAATTACCAACAATTTGAATACATTAAATGTTTACTGCCAGATTCCCGAAATATGGCCAGGAATATACAATATTTGGGTGTACCACCCTATTAACAACAGTAGGACATCCCAATTTATCATATGTTAGTATTCGGGGAGGTCTACGTACTCGGGCTGGTAGAGGAAGTTCGCTTAGATCATCAGTTACAGAAATGTCACTCCCCCAACTCTCATCCGGAAATACGTAGTTTTCAATTAATTCTGGCTCTCTGTTTATGGCCTGCGGAGTTCCTGTATCTGTTTTTTTTTTAAAGTTCAATTCCCACGTGGATGCTGGATTTGTATTTCCATCTTGGTAGAAATACCCCATTTCTGTGTCAGTCTCATCATCTCCGGCCTCTTCAGTTACCGGACCAACAGAAGAGGTAATTTTATTTTCTTTAGCAGGAATTGGTGCTGATTCAAGACTCTCTTTATCCACACTGGAAGGAAACACAATATCCTGAGTAATAGGTAATAGATGTTGACGATGGTAGGTGAGTATAGGTCCATCTGCATTTTCAGGGGCAATTTGATAAACCGGGATGTCAGGAAGTTTCTGTAACACTCTATAAGGAAGTTCTCTCCACCAATTGGCCAATTTCCGTTTCCGCGGACTGCCCAATCGCTTGAGAAGGACTCGATCCCCCGGCATTAAGATATGCTCCTTTACTTTTCTATCATACAGCTCTTTATTCTTTTCGTTTTGTTGTCGTGCGGATTCCTTAGCAATATTATACGCCTTATTGAGTTCCTTTCTCAAATTACCAACATACTTTGAATGGGAAGGGGCTTTGATAGTAGTGGGAGAGGTGCCCAGGCTAATGTCAATAGGAAGTCTTGCCTCTCTTCCAAACATTAGCAAATAGGGGGAGTACCCGGTGGCTTCATTTCGTGTACAATTGTATGCATGGACTAGATGACATATATATTTTTTCCATTTAAGTTTCTGACTGTGATCAAGAGTTCCCAGCATATTTAGTAAGGTTCTATTAAATCGCTCAGGTTGTGGGTCTCCTTGGGGGTGATATGGTGTAGTTCTTGATTTCTTTATCCCACAAAGCAAGCACAACTCCTTAATCAGATGACTCTCGAAGTCAGGTCCTCTATCAGTGTGGATGCGAGCAGGTAGTCCATAATGTACAAAAAACTTCTCCCACAATGTATTAGCCACAGTAAGGGATTTCTGGTCGGTAGTTACAAAAGCTTGTGCATACCTAGTGAAATGGTCAGTGATGACAAGTATGTTACTATCTTGTCCCGTAGGACTTTCTAAAGAGAGGAAGTCAATGCATACTAGATCCATCGGACCGGAACTCTGTAGACTGACCATCCCAGCAGCATGTTGGGGCAAAGTTTTGCGTAGGACACAATTTCGGCAATTTTGGCAATAATTTTCAATGTCCTTGTTCATTAACGGCCAATATACCCTATCAGCAATCAAATGTTTAGTTTTCTCAAAACCCAGGTGTCCATGTTGGTCATGAAGTGCTTTCAACACTATAGGTACCAGTTCAGATGGTAACACTAATTGTTCTTTAACCATACCCCTGGGCTTTAATGTTCGTCGGTACAGTATTCCCTGTTTGACAACTAAGTTTCTTCTTTGTCTACACAACACTTTGTACTTCAAGGTCACTGGACATGGAACTGACGACAATTTCGGCTTTTGATATAGTCTCAACATGGCCCCTATCTCAGTGTCATCATTCTGTAATTTACGCATCTGTTCTTTGGACCATTTGGGTAAGTCTCTCATCTCATCCTGGGTGATCCAACAATACATCAGGGGTAGAGCCTTTCCAGAAGCTCCAAGTGCACTAACTTGTTCTGGCAAGTGCTGGTGCATGTAGGACACTTGATGACATAACCCTTGTAATGCAGGAGCTGGTAATTCTATCCAGTCATCATTTTCACTGATAATGTCTGGTTGAGGTAACCGAGATAATGCATCAGCATCAATATTATTGATACCGGGCTTGTATTTCAGACTAAAATTGTAATTGGATAAAGCCGCAAGCCACCTATGCCCTGTAGCGTCAAGTTTAGCAGTGGAATTTAGGTACGTTAACGGGTTATTGTCCGTATGCACTGTGAAAGTAACTCCATATAAATAGTCATGGAACTTTTCCACCACCGTCCACTTTAGAGCAAGAAATTCGAGTTTATGCACTGGATAGTTCTTCTCACTAGATGACAAACTTCGACTAACATAAGCGACTGGTCGTAGGAGCTGGTCTTGCCATTGGTAAAGCACTCCTCCAATACCATCCATGGATGCATCTATGTGGACTTCGTAAGGTAAATCTGGATTTGCATAGGCTAATACTGGGGAGTGAGTCAGAAGATATTTCAAGCTGTTAAAAGCCTCTTCACATGAAGCCATCCAACGTTCTCCAAACTCTTCTTGGGGCTTGTAATAATTTTTCTGGGTCTTTCGTTGTTTTCCTACTGGAGGGTATCCCTTTGTTAGCTCCGTGAGGGGACGGGCAATCTTTGAATACTGTGGAACAAACCGCCGGTAATATCCACTGAATCCCAGAAAGGAACGCAGATCCTTCAATTTCACTGGTCTAGGCCACTCTTGCACTGCCACTATTTTATCAGGGTCCGTGGCGACGCCTTCTCTGCTGACTACGTGCCCCAAATACTTGACGGTGGTCTGGCATAGCCGGCACTTGTCGATGGAAAGTTTCAATCCCTTTCGTTGTAGTCGCTCTAATACTTTCAGTAGCCGGAAGTTGTGCTCTTCCAATGTTTTTCCAAATACAATAACGTCATCAAGGTACACCAGCACTTCCCTATAGCACATGTCGCCAATAACTTTCTCCATAGTTCGTTGGAACGTGGCTGGAGCACCTTTAATGCCTTGGGGCATCTTGAGAAACTCAAAGAAACCGATTGGACATATAAATGCTGTTTTAGCGCAGTCATCAGGATGCATGGGAATTTGATAATATCCAGATCTCAAATCGAGCACCGAGAACCATTGGCTCCCTTGAAGGCAATCAAGGGCTTCTTCAACTTTTGGCACTGTATACTGGTCTTCAATTGTGCGATTATTAAGAGTCCGGTAGTCTATGCATAGTCGTATATCTCCATTCTTTTTCCTAGCCACTACAATAGGAGACGCATAAGGACTCTGTGATTCTGCGATGACATGGTTCTCAAGGAGATATTTTAGATGGAGACGTACATCTTCAAAATCGGCTGGGGCCAGCCTTCTGGACCTCTCTCTAAACGGTGTATCATCATTCAATCGGATCCGGTGCTCTACTCCCGTAACTGCTCCTAGATCCCACTCACTTAATGAGAAAACCGACTCCAGTGCTTTCAATTTGTTGATAAGCTGCTCTCTGTCTTGATAAGAGATGTCGCTTCCATCAAAGCATTCGACTATTCTTTCTTGGAAGGTAACTCTGCGATCTTCAGAATGACTGAGGTTTTCTTGATAGGCCATAGAGTTAAAGGAGTTGGCATCTCTTTCTGAGGAAAGGTAATTCACTTTATCTTGATTTAGACACCAATTAGACAAGGTTTTGTATAGGTGAGAATTTGTGCCCACAATCACAGAAACTACGTCTTGCCCAGATGGAGAGTCAGGACACACTAAGGCCAAAAAAGGTACTGGAGGTTGGGGTTCTGTGGTGTTGTCCAAGAATTGAATATGAGTGGTCACATACCCCAAATATGGGTATTTTTGATTACTTAGCCCCCAAATCACTAAGCCATCGATAGGATTTATTGGTATTTTAGTCAGATGTTTATAATACCAACTCTCAAAGATGATCGATACTTGTGACCCACTATCCAATAAGACGTTACAATAATGTCCATTTACTAACGCTGGGACCATGGGGGCTTCTCCAACAATACCTCCTTGACACAGCTTAGTCCATGTAATACTCCCCATTGCTACCATCTCAGTTAATTGGGAGTCCGTGCGGGGTTCACCGACGTCCCTTGCAAGTTTTCCGAATGAGTAGATGTCCTGGGTTCAGTAGGATTCATCCTTCTATTGTATCCTCCCCTTTGAGTGCATTCAAAACTACGATGGCCTAACTGTCCACAACTGTAGCAAGTGAACTGTCCTTGGTTATCAGATCTCCTATGGTACCCTCGTCCACGATTCATAGATAACCCTGACGTCCGAGGAGTGCTTTGCGCATGTATGGCAATGAGTTGATCTAGCTTTTTATTTTGTTCTTCCATGAGGTTATACAGTCTATCATTCATTGGGGGTTCTTCCGGGGTTGGCAGTACAACTTTGACCCTCTTAAGACTTTTATCTCTATTTTCAATTTGTACTTCCTCGAGTTTCACCTCTTTAATTAATTCACTGAGGGTAGGAACTGGAACTTTGGACAGACTACATCGAAGCCTCTGGGCTACTGGGTTAGAGGTCAGTGCTCCCCTCAACACATATTTCATTCTCTTCCCATCAATCTCCTCTTCCTTAATTCCTCCTTTTTCTAGTAATTTATACAGGATTTTATCAATTCTGTAAATATAGGTAGTGAGAGTTTCGTTTGGCTCTTGGTATGTGTGGTTCAATCGAGATAGGATGTCTCCTACATCCTCTAGAGTGCCAAAAGAATAGTCAAGGGCTTCAAAATAGTCTTTCAGGGATGCTTGACTGTTGCTCCTTCGGGTAGCTTGAATGATGCCCATGGCGGGACCCCGAAGGCTTTCCACAATACGTTGTTTTTTTACATGTTCTGGGCATCTCCATTCCTCCGAATGTTGAGTAGCAGCCTCTCTCCAAGCCTCATATCCCTCCTCTCCAGTAGGTATCGGAAATATCCCAGAAAAAATTCGTAATCTTCGATATCCACCTTCATAGTGCCATCTTTCCATCTGACTAACAACTCTATCCATCATAGCATCTACCGGGGGCTCCAGCACCTGCTCCCTGGTACTATTTATCTCAGAGTTAGGTTCCTTATTCCGTAATCCATCTCCAGTGGCACTTCCTACATGGTCTACAGTTATCTCTCGCTGATATTCAATGGGAACATCGGGCCATAGTAGCTTCCACCGCCTTTCAGGTAGTTGTGATATTATAATATGGGCGGGGATCAAGTTTCGGTCCAACTTATTTAAATTGGTGATCAATACTGTAATCACTTCCCCCGTATCTCCGGTCTGTTTATCAATTAACTTGGGTCTCTTTAACCCATTTATTTTATCCACTCCCGTCAATATTTCTTCATCAGACATGTCATCAAAAGAACCCTCAATCCCAAAGCTGCATTCCATATCCAGTCCATGATCTTGACTCCACCTCTGTATATCGTGTTTGCTGACGCTTTCCATTGCCGCAGCTGGATCTCAGCAGTGCCTCCAATATGTAACGCTGTCTTCAACACTGCGTATATGTAATCAGTTTAGGTGCCTCCACCCCAAGCTTTGGTGTTAAAAGATAAGTATAGAAATATAGGTATGTATATTTCAATAGGGCGTGCTTGGGGAGCCGCCCTTGGAATTAGCAGTAAAAATAACGTTATCTACATCACAATAATATTATGCATATGTACCTTTGAAATTCCACACAGCACATACAGGTTAAAAAACTGGCAAAACACCACAACAATGCTTTATTTTACTGGAACTGAAGAATTTTTAGTCCAAATCACTCCGACATCAGTAACATCTCCTTTAACTGCAAAAATTATACATTAGTAGTACATGACCAATAACACATTTGATTACATACCAAATAGTATTTTTTCAATTTAAATGTTTGCTTACCACCACCCCAACCAACAATAAAGGTTAGAGAAATGACCATAAATTATTATTGCGCAATAATATGGATTTTACCCAGTGTACACAATAGAATAACAGAAACCCTTAAGCGCTTTGGTTATTTTGTAGTAGTTCTAAATAATGTTCTCTAATAGATTCTTAGCTGTTAAAATCCCCCTCCTGAGTCCTGTAAGGTAAGGGGTTGCTAATGAATAGTGGAAACTAAATTCCCCACCTGAGTCCTGTAAGGTGAGGGGGTGGAGAATAAATAGTGGAAGGAAACTTTCTCAAGAATTTATAATCCTCTCTCTAGTAATAGGCTGCCAAGGAATATGGAAAGAAGTTAACAATCTGTTCCCTCTGTTAAAATGAAAAAACTTCTCTAGGTTGCTTCCTTTGGTTTAATGATTGCAGTTTCTCACTGGGGGCGGGATGCTATATAGCAGAAATGCGGTAAAAACCCCGTTTTCGGGGTTTCTACCGCATTTCTATATGCTATATGGCGCCTCCGCAGTGTCAGCGCTGCGGAGGGAATCGCCAGCTAAAGCTGGCGAATCCCTGCAGAAGCCTATGGGCTTCTTACCGCAGCGCTGTTTGAGGGATCCGTCACGGATCCCTCCCAGCGTGCCCTGCGGCCGGCGCCGGGGTCTGCGCATGCGCAGATGGACTCCCGGGTCACAGACCCGGAAGTCCAGCGCCGGCACCGCATCGCAAGGGACAGCTCTTACCGCAAGAGCTGTCCCTTGCATGAATAACGGCATATGTTATAGCATATGCCGTTATTAAAAATGCGATGTCCGGCGAAGGGGGGCCGCGGATGTTATAACATCCCGCCCTGGGTTAGGATATATCAGCTTTGTCTCCCTGAAGTATAGATTGGAAACAATGTATTTGTAATCCCTGAAGAGAAATTAAAGATGTTACAGTAACTTGTGTAGATTGACCTTTTGTATCCACTTAGATGTTAAGCATGACTTTCTGCTGACTGCTTTCCCATAGGTATTCTGGACAGAATTAATTAACCATTGCATAACACTTCAGCTACTCTGTGTAGTCAGTTTCCTCAGCAATATTGTACCAAATAATTATTATCTATAAGGAGCTCAAGTAAGAAAGGTGACTGAGTATAGTAGACTGAATTCTTGTCCTGGTATAGAGACTGTAGTTAACACTGTACTTGCTGCGAACTTTGCTTCCAGATATACTGAATGTCACTCCCACCTGAGGTAGAAAGGGCTGTGACTTCCTCACTCTACTAAATGGGCTGATGGAAGATGGTAGGGATCTTTCTACTTTAGTACATCCTTAGGCTTTAAGGGAAGTGTATAGGCTGCAGAATGCATTACTGTCTCTGGCAATCCCTGTCTCCCTGTACTTTTCTGTATGAGTTACGCTGGCTCAGTGTATTAGGCTGGGAATTCCTCCTCCCAGTTTGGGAGGATAGGAGGGTCTGGAGCTGCACTACACTGTGTAATTAGCTGGGGTTTGTCTGAGCAGGGATATGGCTGATTTCTGTTCTGTTATATGTGGCCGGGTTCTAGGCGAGTCAGGGACAGCATAAGACTCACCACTCCCTCTGGTGCCGCCTTGGTCAGCACGGATCGGCTTTTCACCTGAAATGGCACCGGAGCTGCTGCTGCCTGTAATGGCGCCGCCCCTGTAACGATGCGGCCCGCCCCTTTCACTGACGAGGCTCACTCCCTCCTGTTGATGGTGCCGTCCACCTCTGACGCTGGCCGCCGGACTCTGCCCACAGTTAGACACCAGGACTGCCGCTGCCTATCGATGCCGCTCAGCGGTTACAGAGGTGAGACCCGCCCAGCTCCAAACTCTCGGTGCGGTCTGGTATTGCAGCTGCCGGAGCCCCGCCGCCTGTCTTCAGCGTCTGGATAGCGGGACCAGTTTCAGGTACACCACCTTTCTCTCACCCAGCACCGCTGTCCGCCCTGCCCGCTGCGTAGCTCTGCAGTCAGTAATCTCCTCAGGCACTCTCAACAACTCTCCCTGCTCTCCCTTATATGCATTCCATTTGAGCGGGCAACTGCTCCCCAGGGCACACGCGCACCCCAACTTTATTTAACCCATAGGTGGGCATACAATAATCACTTTTAAGTTTCTCCCCCAATAACAGGGATAATGGTACAGTCTGCCAAGATCTGCCCTAGAGTAGACTATTCCATTTGTCCAGTAGTAAGGGATGTTCCCGTTTACTCTGCATTTAGCTCCTTTATTAGAGAAATTCTCTCTTAGGCATATATCAATCTCCAGCAAAAGGATCCTACTAGTCCTTTTGGATTATGTTAATCCATTTGGGTTATATTAACCCTTCCAGTATTTTCTCGGTGAGGAGGCATATACACCTGCAGTCTCTTCCTCACACACAACTATTTTATGTCCTCCAATAAAGTCCAAGGCAATTTAATCCACTACTACATTTCTACTATATTTGTATACATCTTACTAGTACAACATTAACCATTTGTACAATTCTCTTTTACTTATATATATATGAATGGGTATTACAATATATATATATATATATATATATATACACAGTATATACTCCAACTCCTGCTTCCACACTCCAGAACACCCCGTGGGGATATGTGGCTCAGGTGCCCTCCTTAGGGTGTTGCTACCCATGCAATATGTAGCCAATAAAGAGGCAGCGCTCTGAGTCTTGTTTAAATTACTTGTGTATTATAAATCACTTGTGTATTAAACGCATCAACGTTTCTGGGAGAGTTTCCCCTTCATCAGGATACAGTGATACAAACCGTAAAAACTTACACAGTGTCTTATCCTGTGTGTCTTGCCGCCCGCAGCCCCACAACGTTTAGTCACGACCCAGATATCTGAATTCAGCAGACGTGACATCAGCGAGCCCAGCTGTGTTGCTATGGCTGTTAATATGGTATGCTCTGCACCTGTCCCTACAGCGGGGGGGCTGATTGGCCACTTGTAGTAGTAGGCGTTGTGCTACTACTGCCCATGCACTCCCTGTCTGTGAGGACAGCGTGCCCTCTGTGAGGAGACAGTGATCCTCCTGCGCTAGTGTGAGAAAATAAAAAGCTAACAAGACAGCGCTATCATAGCTTATCAGTGTGTCCTGAGCCCCAGCTCCAGCTGTATAATACCGGGGGGGGTTGTTTGATCATGCTGTGACCCACCTGTCTTGATAATAATGCCTATATGGCATTGAAACATCGAACTATGGCTTCATTGTCAATCAATGGTTTTGGGCCCCATAATGTAATTATTAAATATTTAACCCTTAATATAACGTTAAAATATATTTATATTTATAATAATAATTTTAATCTATGTATATAAAAGGCAAATTATTCCTCACCTCTCTGAGGTAAAGTTCCCCCCTGACCACTAGAGGCCACTTGACAGACCAAATTACTCCTTTAAAAAGTTAGCTAAATGCGTCGGTGAAGGACTCCTTACTAAGCGCATCTCCGCCCATGGTCTGGCACCTCTAATCCACCATTTATTACATCTGGCTGCTATCATCTCCAACCACCGCCTTCTAGTGAGGACATCCGACACATAGTGTACATTTCAAATCCTTTCCAAGTCCATCGAACTTCCCCCAGTGGACATTTGCCATCGGGGCTGCTACCACACTTCCATCCGCACAATTCTGAGGACAACAGGACGCTAACAATAGAGTTCCTTGCGATAACCTCCAGTGGTGAGATCCATATTTTTTTTCCAGTGCCAAAGCAACACTTATAGCGAGTGGATGTGTAAGCACACGCATCCAATCACATGGTAGGGTGTTGGTTTGGGAGTGGCGGGAAGGGGGTGTGCATTTGGCAGGCTACCATTTACCTGCTTGCTAGGCAGCGAATATATGCAGCCTAGCTAGCAGGTCTGAATCAGGCCCAAAGTGGCAGTTAGAGGGCAGAATTCTCTAATATCCACGGCTGCACATAGCCGGCTACCACAGACATAATTATCGCATATGCACTAACATATGTGATAATTATGGCAAAAGACAGCTCTTGTGTTAAGAGCTGCCCTTTGCGATCTGGCCGGGGATGTGCAGCGGGTCCCGGCGGCTTCCCTCCCTTACCCGGCCAGGTGCTGCTGCGGGGTGGGCACTCCTCCTGCACCCGGAAGAGGATTTACAGTGCAAAGAGGAGGAGGACACTGGTCCAGACAGCACAGAGCAGGAGCGTATATCTCTCCAGGGTATTGGAGCACTAAGTGGGGCTGGTGAGCAGTGGGGACCAGAGCGCTCCTTGTACTCTGTAAGAGATGTGCACTAATAAGCAGTTTTGCCTTTTATGCTGTTTAGTCAGTTGTTAGAGTTTTATCCTGCTATTATCACTTGTTAGTGTTTATTTTATGTTGTTATATTGTGATTTTAATGGTATTGGTGCACATTTGAGAAAAATATATACAGCGCTTTGGTTTGACTGAATAATCAACACTATCACATTTAAAAATTCACATACATTTATTAAACAATATAATAGACCTATAAAATAAAATAATTAAAGTACAGTATATAAAAAAATATTAGAGAATTCTCTAAAAAAAAAATATATATATATATATATATATATATATATATATATATATATATATATGTATATGTATGAATAATATTTTTGTTAGCGTAATGGCTGTTTTTTGTGAATTCTCTAATATTTTTTAAGATACTTTATTTATTTTATATGTCTATTATATTGTTTAATAAATGTACGGGAATTTTTAAATCTGGTAGTGTCGATTATTCAGTCAAACCCAAGCGCTGTATATATTTTTATTTTTTTATCCATTTTATTTGGGAGATTTACACACTCCCCATACAGCATCTATAGCTATACTTGTGGTTTTTATTCTCTTTTGCTTCCATTTTGGTGAATATTTGAACTTAGTATCATTCCTGACATATTGCTTAATTTAATTTATTTATTTACGTTATATTTTGTTATAGGTGAAATAGATATTCACATTGTTCTTTGTTGGTTCTGACTGTACATCCTCTGATATTCAATAAACAACCCTTTGTGTGCCAACATCTCTGTGAGAGATGCGCAAAATATCCGCTAAAAATGCCAAGGTCGCTCACATTTGATATGTAAATTCAAATTAAAAATGTTTTGTAAAAAAAAAAATTATATTTCCTATGTAAGGTACCGGTAACCATCACAGGTCATTATGATGAATAAAAATTTTGCTTGCCAATTTTCTCACCAATTTTGATAGATTCACTTGGCACTCAAAGAGTTACATCCAATAATCGATCCTCTTTATAGAGTTCGGTGTCTATGTACATTACCATTTGCTTTTCTCAGATAATCAGTGAGATGCTCCGCCTCCTCCGTTATCCGCTCCTCAATGCTGCGTTTCCCCATCCCGAAGTTACTCAGTGTTAACACGGAAAAGTTTCTTAATTCTTTCCACTTCTCACCATTACTGAATATCATCTCTACAGGATAAAATAAGATAGTAGATTATCTATGGGGTAATACACCAACTAACTGATATTATAGGGATATTAAGGTGCCCATACCCAGGTCCATTTTGGCCTGTTTTCATCCAATTCGGACGGATCGGACCAATAAAGCAGATGAAAACTGGTCAAATGGGAGGTGTTTGCACGTTTCCGTGCATATTGGATCCTGTAGTTTATATTCTAATCTGCTATAACCCCCTTTTCATTACTGAGACCATTGCGGTGTCGTACGTTTCAGTTTCTTCTCCAAATATTTTATTGTCCATACAATTAATGAAGACCTACAGTCTCACATACAGAAGAAATTCCCGCACCAGTTTAAATGATTTTTGTATGTAGAAATTAGTTCTCTCTTATTTCATATTTCATCAGGGATTAATGCCCAAATTACAAACTTGAGAGGTGCTACCCAATACTTTAAACAAATTCCACTACTCCACAAAAAAAAAAAAAGTAATATATGGGTGCACTTATGTTATCCTTTATCACAGTATTAATTTAAAAATTAACTTTTATTAACCCCTTCATGACAGAGCCAGTTTGTGCCTTCATGACAGAGCCCTTTTTTTCAAATCTGACATGTCTCACTTAAGTGGGGATAACTTTTTTTTGCTTTTACTTATCCCAGTGATTTTGAGATTGTTTTCTCGTGACACATTGTACTTCAAGTTAGTGGTAAATTTTGGTCGATACAGTCTGTGTTTTTTTGTGAAAAATACCAAAATATCGTGAAAAAATGGAAAATTTAGCAATATGCAAAATGTTAAATTTTCTGCTTGTGAGACAAATAATCATACCACTCAAAATAGTTAATAACTAACATAGACCATATGTCTACTTTATGTTGCCATCATTATTTCAACCCCCTTTTCATTTTTTTGGACACTAGGAGGCTTCAAATATGACTAGCAAATTCTCAAATTTTCAAGAAAATTTCAAACACTGATTTTTTTAGGGACCAGTTCAGTTCTGATGTGACTTTGAGGGACTTGTATGTGAGACACCCCCATAAATGATGCCATTTCAAAAACTGCACCCCTCACAGTATTCAAAACAGCATTTTGGAAGTTTGTTAACCCTTTAGGTGTTTCACAGGAATTAAAACAAAGTGTAGGTGAAATTTCAAAATTTCTTTTTTTTTGCAGAGTTTCAATTTTAATACATTTTTCTAACAAATACAGTAGATTTTACTAGAGAAATGTGACTAAAAATTGATTCCCCCAATTCTTGTGTTTTCAAAAATATCCTATATGTGGCCCTAGTGTGCACGTTGACCAAACCACAGGCTTCATAATAGAAGGAGCACCTACTTGATTTTGGAGCCTCCTTTTTATGAGATTTTTTTTTAGGCACCATGTAGGTTTCTAGGCACCATAAGTGCTAAAAGTTAGGAACCTTCCCCACAAGTCACCCCATTTTGCAATCTACACCCCTCAGGGAATTCATCTAGGGGTATAGTGTACATTTCAAACCCCCAGGGGTTTCACCAATTTTGGTACAACTGGGATGTGAAAATGGAAAATTACATTTTTTTACACAAACATGCAGTTCTGGCTCAAAATTTTTCATTTTCACAAGGAATGAAGGAGACAAAGCACCCCAAAATCTGTGCCCCAATTTCTCCCGAGTACGGCAATGCCTCACATGTGACCAAAAAATACCAGTGGGGCGCATAGCAGGACTCAGAAGGGAAGGAGTGATTTTTGGATTTGGCAGCACAGATTTTGGTGGAATGAATGGTGGGTGCCATGTTGCATTAGCAAGACTCCCAAAGCACCAATACAGTGGAACCCCCCCACAAGTCACCCCATTTTGCAAAGTACACCCCTCAGGGAATTCATCTAGGGGTATAGTGTACATTTCAAACCCCCAGGGGTTTCACCAATTTTGATACAACTGGGATGTGAAAATGGAAAATTACATTTTTTTACACAAACATGCAGTTCTGGCTCAAAATTTTTCATTTTCACAAGGAATGAAGGAGACAAAGCACCCCAAAATCTGTGCCCCAATTTCTCCCGAGTACGGCAATGCCTCACATGTGACCAAAAAATACCAGTTGGGTGCATGGCAGGACTCAGAAGGGAAGGAGTGATTTTTGGATTTTGCAGCACAGATTTTGGTGGAATGAATGGTGGGTGCTATGTTGCACCAATACAGTGGAACCCCCCCACAAGTCACCCCATTTTGCAAAGTACACCCCTCAGGGAATTCATCTAGGGGTATAGTGTACATTTCAAACCCCCAGGGGTTTCACCAATTTTGGTACAACTGGGATGTGAAAATGGAAAATTACATTTTTTTACACAAACATGCAGTTCTGGCTCAAAATTTTTCATTTTCACAAGGAATGAAGGAGACAAAGCACCCCAAAATCTGTGCCCCAATTTCTCCCGAGTACGGCAATGCCTCACATGTGACCAAAAAATACCAGTGGGGCGCATGGCAGGACTCAGAAGGGAAGGAGTGATTTTTGGATTTGGCAGCACAGATTTTGGTGGAATGAATGGTGGGTGCCATGTTGCATTAGCAAGACTCCCAAAGCACCAATACAGTGGAACCCCCCCACAAGTCACCCCATTTTGCAAAGTACACCCCTCAGGGAATTCATCTAGGGGTATAGTGTACATTTCAAACCCCCAGGGGTTTCACCAATTTTGGTACAACTGGGATGTGAAAATGGAAAATTAAATTTTTTCACACAAACATGCAGTTCTGGCTCAAAATTTTTCATTTTCACAAGGAATGAAGGAGACAAAGCACCCCAAAATCTGTGCCCCAATTTCTCCCGAGTACGGCAATGCCTCACATGTGACCAAAAAATACCAGTGGGGCGCATGGCAGGACTCAGAAGGGAAGGAGTGATTTTTGGATTTGGCAGCACAGATTTTGGTGGAATGAATGGTGGGTGCCATGTTGCATTAGCAAGACTCCCAAAGCACCAATACAGTGGAACCCCCCCACAAGTCACCCCATTTTGCAAAGTACACCCCTCAGGGAATTCATCTAGGGGTATAGTGTACATTTCAAACCCCCAGGGGTTTCACCAATTTTGGTACAACTGGGATGTGAAAATGGAAAATTACATTTTTTTACACAAACATGCAGTTCTGGCTCAAAATTTTTCATTTTCACAAGGAATGAAGGAGACAAAGCACCCCAAAATCTGTGCCCCAATTTCTCCCGAGTACGGCAATGCCTCACATGTGACCAAAAAATACCAGTGGGGCGCATGGCAGGACTCAGAAGGGAAGGAGTGATTTTTGGATTTGGCAGCACAGATTTTGGTGGAATGAATGGTGGGTGCCATGTTGCATTAGCAAGACTCCCAAAGCACCAATACAGTGGAACCCCTCCACAAGTCACCCCATTTTGCAAAGTACACCCCTCAGGGAATTCATCTAGGGGTATAGTGTACATTTCAAACCCCCAGGGGTTTCACCAATTTTGATACAACTGGGCAGTGAAAATGAAAAATTACATTTTTTTACACAAAAATGCAGTTCTGGCTCAAAATTTTTCATTTTCACAAGGAATGAAGGAGACAAAGCACCCCAAAATCTGTGCCCCAATTTCTCCCGAGTACGGCAATGCCTCACATGTGACCAAAAAATACCAGTTGGGCGCATGGCAGGACTCAGAAGGGAAGGAGTGATTTTTGGATTTGGCAGCACAGATTTTGGTGGAATGAATGGTGGGTGCCATGTTGCATTAGCAAGACTCCCAAAGCACCAATAGAGTGGAACCCCCCCACAAGTCACCCCATTTTGCAAAGTACACCCCTCAGGGAATTCATCTAGGGGTATAGTGTACATTTCAAACCCCCAGGGGTTTCACCAATTTTGATACAACTGGGCAGTGAAAATGAAAAATTACATTTTTTTACACAAAAATGCAGTTCTGGCTCAAAATTTTTCATTTTCACAAGGAATGAAGGAGACAAAGCACCCCAAAATCTGTGCCCCAATTTCTCCCGAGTACGGCAATGCCTCACATGTGACCAAAAAATACCAGTTGGGCGCATGGCAGGACTCAGAAGGGAAGGAGTGATTTTTGGATTTGGCAGCACAGATTTTGGTGGAATGAATGGTGGGTGCCATGTTGCATTAGCAAGACTCCCAAAGCACCAATACAGTGGAACCCCCCCACAAGTCACCCCATTTTGCAAAGTACACCCCTCAGGGAATTCATCTAGGGGTATAGTGTACATTTCAAACCCCCAGTGGTTTCACCAATTTTGATACAACTGGGCAGTGAAAATGAAAAATTACATTTTTTTACACAAAAATGCAGTTCTGGCTCAAAATTTTTCATTTTCACAAGGAATGAAGGAGACAAAGCACCCCAAAATCTGTGCCCCAATTTCTCCCGAGTACGGCAATGCCTCACATGTGACCAAAAAATACCAGTTGGGCGCATGGCAGGACTCAGAAGGGAAGGAGTGATTTTTGGATTTGGCAGCACAGATTTTGGTGGAATGAATGGTGGGTGCTATGTTGCATTACCAATACAGTGGAACCCCCCCACAAGTGACCCCATTTTGCAAACTACACCCCTCAGGGAATTCATCTAGGGGTATAGTGTACATTTCAAACCCCCAGGGGTTTCACCAATTTTGGTACAACTGGGCTGTGAAAATGAAAAATTACATTTTTTTACACAAAAATGCAGTTCTGGCTCAAAATTTTTCATTTTCACAAGGAATGAAGGAGACAAAGCACCCCAAAATCTGTGCCCCAATTTCTCCCGAGTACGGCAATGCCTCACATGTGACCAAAAAATACCAGTTGGGCGCATGGCAGGACTCAGAAGGGAAGGAGTGATTTTTGGATTTGGCAGCACAGATTTTGGTGGAATGAATGGTGGGTGCTATGTTGCATTACCAATACAGTGGAACCCCCCCACAAGTGACCCCATTTTGCAAACTACACCCCTCAGGGAATTCATCTAGGGGTATAGTGTACATTTCAAACCCCCAGGGGTTTCACCAATTTTGGTACAACTGGGCTGTGAAAATGAAAAATTACATTTTTTTACACAAAAATGTACTTCTGGCTCAAAATTTTTCATTTTCACAAGGAATGAAGGAGACAAAGCACCCCAAAATCTGTGCCCCCATTTCTCCAGAGTACGGCAATGCCTCACATGTGACCAAAAAATACCAGTTGGGTGCATGGCAGGACTCAGAAGGGAAGGAGTGATTTTTGGATTTTGCAGCTCAGATTCTGGTGGAATGAATGGTGGGTGCTATGTGGCATTAGCAAGACCCCCGATGCACGGTGAAATGATGAACCTAATAATCCATCGATGTGTGGTATATTTTGAAACACTCCTTTATACATAGGCCGGGTTTGTCGGGGCAAGTTTCACAGTGGAAAATAGTTTCCTTTCTTATTCCCTTTTTATAGCAAACTTTGCACCTTTTTTGTGTCCTGCCCTTTCTTGCAGTGGAGGGGATTTCGTTGGGAAAATGCTGCCCTGGTACAATACGGGGGCCAGTACTAGAAGTACTGGGGCCCTCTGCCTGCTGGTTCCCAAATATTAGGCCCTTTATGACTTCCTCTTGAAAGTGCATAAATGTCCCCCTCTGGCCGGTAGAACGGAATAGCACGTAAGCGTTTTACAGTGCCATCTGGATGATATACACGGCCAGCTTCTTGTACCAGATATTTGTTTTCCGCAGGGCACTGTACGGCTTCAGTACCTGATCTGAAAGATCCACTCCGCCCATGTACTTATTGTAATCTAGGATACAATTTGGTTTTGAGGTGTGGGTACTGGTACCTCGTACAGGGATGGAGGTGGTACTGTCTCCATGAATTGTTGTCAGTATAAGGACATCCCTCTTGTCCTTATATTTGACCAACAACATATTTTCGGTGCATATTCCCCTGCTTTCACCCCTTCTCATTACTTGGGCAATGTGCGTTTTGGGGAGGCCTCTTTGGTTCTTGCGCACAGTACCGCAAGCTGCTGTACCTCTTGAACCAAGGGCCTTAAACAGGGGGATGCTGGTGTAAAAGTTATCCACATAGAGGTGATAACCCTTATCCAGGAAGGGGTGCATTAAATCCCAGACAATTTTGCCACTAACACCTACGAGGGAGGGGGGGCATTCTGGCGGTTCAATTCTTGAATCCTTCCCTTCATATACCCTAAACTTGTGGGTGTACCCTGTGGTGCTTTCACACAGCTTATACATTTTTATGCCATACCTTGCCCTCTTACTGGGAAGGTACTGACGGAATTTAACCCTTCCTTTAAAATGTATAAGGGACTCGTCAATACAAATAAATTTTTCAGGGATGTATAGCTCTGCAAATTTGGCACTGAAATGATCAATGACCGGCCTGACTTTGAATAGCCGGTCAAAGGTGGGATCATCTCTGGGTGGGCACTGTGCATTATCGGTGTAATGTATAAATTTATGGATTGCCTCAAAACGAGTCCGAGTCATGGCCATACGGTAAAATGGGGTGCTGTACAGAACATCTGTACTCCAATATTGCCTAATTTGTGGCTTTTTTACTATGCCCATATGAAACACCAGACCCCAAAACGTCATCATCTCTACTGCATCTACAGGGGTCCACCTAGCAAATGATGACGTGGGGTTTTGAGCAATAAACTGCTGGGCATATAAATTAGTTTGGTCCACCATTAAATTTATAAAATCATCAGAGAAAAATAATTTGAAAAAGTCAATTTCTCTGAGACCTGTGGAATCAAATTGGATTCCTGGCATGGCCAAAAACTCAGGAACCTGGGGCTCAAAATTGTCTGGTGGTGGGGTCCATACGAGATCAATTATTGGGGGGGGGGTCTCAGCTGCTCTACGGGGGCGTCTTTGAGGGGGTCCCTCATCACCAGAGGAGGAAGAGGAGCTTAAGACGAATCCTTCAAATTCCCCGCTTGCCTCACTGGCTGTGTCAGAATCAGAGGCAAGCATGGCATATGCCTCCTCCACTGAATACATTCTTCTGGATGACTGGGATGACATTTGGGATGACATTTGGGATGACATTTTTATTTTTGTGTTACTGGTAGTGAAATGTTTCAACACGTGTATAGTGTAGGGGGGGGTACAAACTTTATTTCAACCCGGGGGGTATGTAGTGTGTTGTGTGTATGTAGTGCAGAACAAAAAAAATACTTTATACAAAAAAAAAAAAATGAAGGGGTTAAAAAAAAAAAAATTGAAGGGGTTAAAAAAAAAAAAATTGAAGGGGTTAAAAAAACAAAAAAAAAGGTCCTGCGCCAAAAATTGAGCACAGATGTTGGTCAGTAACGTCTGTCACTGAACAGCGCTCAAAGGCAACAGGAATTTGATCAAAAAAAAAAAAAATAGATCAACCCTGTGCCGAAAAAGCTGATCAGTGATGTACGTCACTGATCAGCGCACAGTGGCCACAGGACACCCACAAAATCACAGTGTGTGTAAAAAAAAAATTTAAAAAAGACCACACAGCACCCACAAAAAAAAAAAAAAGGTGATCAGTGATGCGACACTGATTACCAGTGAGGGGCAGCAGGTGCACAACCTTTGGTGCAACTGGCAGCAACTGACAGGTATATATAAAAAAAAAAAACCTCTGCACCCCCAAAAAGTTGCTGATCACCTCAGATATAGTGATCAGCACAAAAGGCGGGGGTAGCAGACACAAAATATACACTCTCTATCACTCTCTGTCACTATCTCTCTCTATCTCTCACTATCTATCACTATCTATCACTATCTATCACACTGCAGCAGCAGCACTGACAGTTATATGTATAAAAAAAAACCTGCACCCCCAAAAAGGGGGGGTAGCAGACACAAAATATACACTCTCTATCACTCTCTGTCACTATCTCTCTCTATCTCTCTATCTCTCACTATCTATCACTATCTATCACTATGACACTGCAGCAGCAGCACTGACAGTTATATATATAAAAAAAAAACCTGCACCCCCAAAAAAGGGGGGGTAGCAGACACAAATCTCTCTATCTCTCACTATCTATTACTATCTATCACTATCTCTCACTATCTATCACTATCTATCACTATGACACTGCAGCAGCAGCGACAGTTATTTATATATAAAAAAACCCTGCACCCCCAAAAAGGGGGGGTAGCAGACACAAAATATAGCTCTCTCTGTCACTATCTCTCTATCTCTCTCTATCTCTCTCTCTATCTCTCTATCTCTCTATCACACTGCAGCAGCAGCAGGAAGTCTCAGGAAGTCAGATCCAGGAAGCGTCCAGCACGCTACAAGCAGTGATCAAGTGATCAGGTAAGGTATTTGCAAGGATCAGGTAAGTATTAGCAAGGATCAGGTCAGTATCACGGCAGATAGGCACGGTGACCGCTCTGCACGCTACTCCAGACCGGAATGGCGTCTGCAGCGCAGTCACCGTTAGTTTAAATGTTGCGCCTTGGCTGTGATTGGTCCGTGGGTCCCACGGACCAATCACAGCCTTGGGGGCAGGTGGGGTGAGGGTGGGGTGAGGTGTCATCGTCACCGATGACCCCCTCATGCCCCCTGACGCCCGGCGGTGATTGACACCTGTGTTACCAAGCGTCTGATTCGCTGGTAACACAGGAAAACGCTGTGAATGGCTGTTCACACTGAACAGCCAATCACAGCGATCGCCGACGGGGGGGCGACATCGCAGCCCCCCCTGGGCATGCAGGGACATGTCTGCTGTCAGGGACAGCAGACATCGTCCCTCTGTCACTGCGTCTCGAGACGCAGTGACAGTTTAAAGTCATGACGTATATATACGTCATGTGTCGGGAAGTACTTCCCGGCCATGACGTATATATACGTCAAATGTCGTGAAGGGGTTAAGGTCTAGATAAAATAGGTGAAATTTTAAAACATAGTCAATAGGTGTGAAAAAGAAATGAAAGTATGTGAGTTAAAACAAGACAGGCCACTGTTCTCATGCAGTCCTGTATTCACAGGGTTAAATGGGTCCCTGTGTGCTCAAATATGATCCCCCAGTTTTTATTTTTAGAAAGTGAGGCTTTATTTTGTAATTACTGTCACAGTGTATGGTTCTTTTACACAGCCTCACTGTTCTATAATTGTTTCTTTAATTAAGTTGATACATGTATCCATTATTTTCTATATCTCACTTGTAACAATACTTATTTGACATCAGTCAATCAGAATCGCTATTCAGCTGTTTATGGATGTGTTTTACATTTATTATGAAATGCGGGGCTATGCCTAGGCTCCTATAATTTCTTGGAGACAGTGGAAGTTATCATATTACAGATCAAATTAATTTTCATAGGACATTGCCTTGAAAAGCGATTCTGATACATGTCAAATAAGTATTGTGACAAGTGAGATATAGAAAATAATGGATACATGTATCAACTTACACTAAAGAAACAATTATAGAACAGTGAGACTGTGACAGTAATTACAAAATAAAGCCTCACTTTCTAAAAATAAAAACAGGGGGATCATATTTGAGAACACAGGGACACATTTAACCCTGTGAATACAGGACTGCATGAGAACAGTGGCCTGTCTTGTTTTAACTCACGTACTTTCATTTCTTTTTCACACCTGTTGACTATGTTTTAAATATTTCACCTATTGGTACTTATGTATTATCTGGACTCCCATGTTAAATGCACCCCATTTTTTCATACCCCTACTATCCAACTACGCATGGAGTTGATTTTATATAGTGTGGCGAGCGCAGCGAGCCACCGTGCCCGAAGCGTGGTGAGCGCAGCGAGCCCCGCAAGGGGCCACGGTCTCATAAGAAAAACGGGAGTCCAGATATTACATAAGTACCCACCTATTTTTTCTAGACCTTAATAAAAGTTAATTTTTAAATTAATACTGTGATAAAGGATAACATAAGTGCACCCATATATTACTTTCTTTTTTTCTGTTGAGTAGAAGACCTACAGTCTACTTATTTAACTGAGAGGCCAATATTGGCACATTAGACAAGCTGATCTGGGCACAATGGGAAACACAGAGATAGAACTAAGGAGAACCCCACATTCCCTAGATGTGCTGTTGGGTCAGTTACTTACCATCTCCTTTGGTAAAATCAAAGAACGAGGCATAATACGCTCGGCCACTGAATTCTTCTGCCTTGTCAATCAGAGTCTCCTTTATAGCTTGATATCCGCACAGCACCACACACACACGGTTCCCTTCATATACAGTGAATATGTCTCCATAGGTTTTATTTAGCTACAAGTACAAAGTAATATAATAAGTATAATGTTATTTAGTGGTTTTGCACAATGCCACTAATTTGACAAATTCTTTAAATTTTTTTGTTTTGTGATAAAAAGGCTAATTTGTAAACAAATAGAGTGTAAGCGTAGGCTGAATTAATGAATCTATTGCACTTTCGTTACAGTTGAGGGCTGTTTGGCCTCAAGTCCATCTCAGCAGAATGAGTTATATTTAATGGCGGATTTTAGCTAAGTGCCACGGCCTCCCTCCCCCCAGTAAAATCCACCACCCTGCTCAGCCTCAATAAAGCCAGATGGCATTGGCTTCACTGTGGCTGGCACTGGCTGCCTATTGTCAGTTCTACCTAACAGTCACACTAAGTAAAGGCAGTCTGAATGGAAGGTGTTTTCTCCCTCTGGGACTGCCAGTCCAGGCTGCTATAAGCAGAAATCTGGCTTCCTGTAGGAAGCCGATCCCTTCCTGATTGTGCAGCCTAGCCGGCATCTATGGGCTCCAGTCAGTGCAGCCCATAAAAGCCAACTTTGACAAATGCACAGGGTGCAACACTTGTCAACTGCGTTTTACAGGTTCCAGGACACTGGTCATCGGGTGGGGAATGGAGACAGAGACCTCAGAGCGCAGCCCCCCTCCTATGCTGGTTACATTTTAGCAGTATAATACAAAGGCCATTGTTTTATAATCTGCATTGATAATATCTGGAGTAAATAATTGTTGAGTCGTGGATCTTTTATATGCTGTATTTTAAAGATACCCAATGGATCGCCATTCATTGGTATACACCAATATGTGTTTTGATTGCAGAATTGCATCTGCAGAATGGGCATCCAGCCCATAGATGGACATATTAAAGTGTATAGATTTTAAATGAAATGACTGCTAATATTACATGATCAGTTTTGAAACCTGTTTTTTGAATTTAACAATGATGATGAGACATTATTGACATATTATCCAAGATAACTGAATTTCATCACTTTATAGATATAAAAGAGAGATTTACTCACATGTGTTAAATTTGCTAGTATAATTTGCTAGATATACTACTCTAAAACTGCTTTAACACCAGTAGAAACTGTCATCTCTATTTTTATTACGAACGCAAAGCATTACATTTATCAATCAGAGACATCAGGAAATAATAGTACTACCTGCAAAAACACATTTCTCCTGGAAAACGCTGGGTACTCCCATACGAACGGGGGGCAACTTCCTGCCTTCCAGGGGTGGGCAGCTGACATCACTAGGCATTCCTGCAGGCGGCGTTAGTTTGTTGGCAAAGCAGCGAAATACTGCTGTTTTGCAATTGAACCAGAATGTGTACAAATGTGTATCTGTGTACAAATGCCTATCTGTGTACAGTGCCTATCTGTGTACAGTGCCTATCTGTGTACAGTGCCTATCTGTGTAGGAGGAAAAAATGCATTGTTTCTCCTACCACAGCAAGTGTCAATGACTTACCTTCAGTAGTGACTGCACAATATTGCCAATGTCCATCTTGTACAGGGTTCCGATGATGGGAAAAGGAGTTGGTCCAGGGGGAAGTTTGGATCTGTCCAACAGCATCCTCCCGTATTTAGCCAAGAAGCAGGTGATGAGGAGCACCAGGAGCACTGTACATAGTGAGTAGAGATCCATCTGCCAACAGAGAACAGAAGGTCATTCTTATGTTCTTAGTGAGACCACTAGAACAGATAGCATGCTGAGAGGGGGGACATACATTAAAACGCAGCTCAGACGGATCAGCCACTCTACCGAAACTAAATGTACAGTATGTATTGTTATGGTGATGTTTGCCCTAATAAGCTAGACGTGAGGAAACTGAGCCAAAGGCAACCACGCAATACCTCCTAATAATAATCAACCAGGGGGGAATTTCCCATTAGGCATGTGCCTTGGAGTGACACATGTTAGCGGGCACATGTTACTACATACTGTGCCTAACAACTGTCCCAATTTTTGCGGGAACTTTTTGTCATGAATTTTGCGACTGTCACGCCTTCTGCAGCGTCCAGCAGTGGGGGTAGTTGGGAGACCCTCTGTCCCTCGCTGATCTGCATGTGCACAGTGTTTATTCATTTGGGGGAGAGGAACAGGGGCATGAGCATAGAGCGCTGGCAGTGTCACCACACCAGCAAAATCAGGGGCGTGGCCTTACAGGAAGCTACATGATCATAGTCCACTCCCCCTGATCATAAGGCCACGCCACCTAATTTCAGGCAAGCACCATTATTGCAAGCTTATGTCCAACAAGAAGTTGTGAAGTATGTTACTGTATTGTCAGACTGATATTTAACTGTAAATAGGAAATATTTTACTGTACTGTACCATGCACCATTTTAAGTGGAGTGTTAATGGGTAGAACATACACAGGCTGCCCCTGTAAAGCTGTGGACATACAGGCCGAGCTCTGTTTGTCCATCCATCCACCCATGCCCACTCCTGTCCGTCCCTCAATACCCCCATGTGGTTCTCTCTGTCTATGCCTCTCTCGGCTTTCCTCCATCTGTCCGTCTATGGTGTTCCCACATATGGTGTTCTGTCTGTCCATCTGTCTTTAATTCTGCCAATGTCCATCTATTCCCCCATGTGGTGCTCTGTCCGTCCGTTTGTCCACCGATGCCCCGTCCATCCATGCTCCTCCCTATCAGTCTATGCCTCAACCACTGTCCTGTTATGTAAGGAGTGTCTATCCTGCTTGCTTCATATCCCTCTCTCTCCCTCTTGCTTGCTTCTCTCTTTCTCTCATTCCTACTTTATCCATGAAAACCCGTTCTCTCTCTCCTCCTACTATCGCTCCTCTTTCTCTCCCCCTGACACCCTCTTTTACTTTCACTCCACTCTGTCCTTCCCCTAAGGGGCAATGTAATGACAAAGGCTGTGTGTGTGGGGGGCCTTTCAAAATTTTGCTATGGGGCCCACAAAGTTCTAGATATGCCCCTGATTCTATTGACAACTCCATGTTTGTAAACAGTTAAGAATAAAATCAGTAATGACAGAAAAATGTAACCTGACCTCATATTAGAAACAGCGAGTGATGTAGTCATCACTTGGAGTCATGTTATTGTGCAGGGTGCCAGGAAAATGTTGCAACATCTGCAAACTCTTCAGCATATCGCGGTTCTAACATCAAAGTATTGTTTTATTCACTGACAAATAAGTGTACACTTATTATTTGTCTGACCCTTGATACTGCCCAGAGGCCAAGGCTGCCCAATACTGTCCTTACTATAATCATCCACATATGGTCACTTCAATCATAAAGTATTACCCATTATTTATTTTTTATTAAATAATGTTATTTAATCCTAGGAATCTGTTATATTGGTGCTAATTACTTAAACGTAATATAAGATCAAATTATTTCAATAAACAATGGATATTTCTATCAGCTACAGCAAGGGAATATGGGGAGGGGGGCATCCCACAACCTAAAGGCTCCATTTTTCCAAATGGAGGCATGTCATCAGCATTTAGGTTATGGGAAGAGCCCAGGGGTCTCATTAGTAGGACAGAGATTTCCTGGTTGGGCATCTTGAGCGGCTTCCAAGGAATCAACAGTGGTAACCAAAAAATGACTGTATGGGTTGTTGAGACCCCTGGGTTGTATAGCAGCAGGACTACCCTCAGATAGTTTTCCCCTAATACTTCCCCCTCTTCTAAGGGGGCTTTATCAGCTACAGTGTTCAATCCGGTCTTGTACATTTTAATTGGCAATATACTGTATTCATCATGTATTCTCTTTTATTAAATAAAATCTGATACTATAGTTTTACATATGCACAATACTGTGCAAATGTTTTTAGCAGGCAAGGAAAAATCCTGCAAAGTTCAAATATAGAAGCGTTAATACTGTAGTTTATTTTTATCAATTAACAAAAGGCTAAGTGAATGAATAGTAAACAAATCAAATCAATATTTGGTGCGACCATCCATTGCCTTGAAAATAGCATCAATTCTTCTAAGTACACTTACAAGTCAGGAATTTTGTAGGATTATAGTCTGGTGCATGATTAACCAATTAAAGGGATGTTTTTGGGGACACATTCACACCTTGCTAATGATCATCATTTTCATGTGTAGGTTGAACCAGTTGTAACTGAAATAGCTGTTTAGGAGACTTGAAACTGGACGAGGAACATCAAAACTCTGCTACAAAGGTGAGGTTGTGGAAGACAGTTTTTGTCACAGGACATGTACCATGGCAAGACTGAGCAACAGGGCAAGACACAAGGTAGTTATACTGCATCAGCAAGGTCTCTCCCAGGCAAGGATTTCAAAGCAGATTGGAGTTTCAATATGTGCTATTCAAACTTGTTTGAAGAAACACAAAGAAACGGGCAACATTGAGGGCCATAAACGCAATGGAAGGCCAAGGAATTGCATCAGATGAAAGATGCTAATGTCTATTTGAAATCAGGGAAGATGTTCAACAGTGCCATCAGCTCAGAACTATAAGAAGCAGGTGGTACCCAGGTAGACCTATCTAATACTCTGAGAAGTCTGGCCAGAAGTGGTCTTCACGGAAGAATTGCAGCTAAAAAGCAATACCTTCTAAATGGAAACAAGGCCAAGCGACTTAACTAGAGATGCCAATCTCGAGGCATTTTTTGTAACCCGGGAATCGGGATTGACAAATGCTCGATCCTGGGATTGACATATCAAAAAGAAAAATGCCCCCCACATTAACTTATTGGGAGGAGTGGGGCAGGTGGCAGCGTTGTGGCCGAGCCACCAGGAGGAGGACCTTGTATGCCGTTGGGAGGCGGAAGGTTATGGCGTCCTGCGCAGCATGACCTATGACCAAATCATGCTGCGCATAGCCACACGCTGGGGACGGGAACAGTTGGGTAGCTTCTGAGTGGGTGCTCAGACACTTCCCAGCATTAGACTGCGCATAAGCAATCTAATCCCGGAATTGGATACTCCAATCCTGGGATTGAAATGCCAGACATTATGAGGCCAAATCCCAGGATCCCGCCAATCATGATCCTGGGATTGGCTACCCTAGACTTAACTATGCAGGAAAGTGGTAGCAGATGCTCTGGACTGATTTTAAATATTTGGCTGCTACAGAAGACAGTTTGACCGCCAAAGGGTTGGAGAGCGGTACAATAATGAATGTCTGCTGGCAACAGGAAAACATTGTGGAGGTTTTTATATAGTCTAAAATCTAAGTACAGCACCAGCATACTGTGCATTTAGAGCTTTAGCCTCTAAATTTAGATGCTCCGCAAACCGCTAACAAGGGTGCATCTAAAGTTAGACCCTTACAGCGTCTTAATTTTAGTCGGGTATAGGGGTACATAGGGGTGCAGTGTGAAAAACACTATTAAACCTGTTCACAATGACACCAGTCGACGTAACAGCTGTCATCCTTGTTTATTCCACCATCCACGCCATCCCGAAGCGTGGCGAGCGGACGTGGTGTCCTCCCGACCTTTTCATACCCCCACTATCCACGTCGGCATGGAGTTGATGTTATATAGTGTGGCAAGCGCAGCGAACCACCGAGCCAGAAGCGTGGTGAGCGCAGCGAACCCCGAGAGGGGACGCGGAATACATGTGAAGTTATCCGCATCCGCTCGCCACACTTCGGGCTCGGTGACTCGCTGCGCTCGCCACACATTGGCCCTTATTCTGGTTGGTGCGGTCGAGCCGCATATGCGGCTCCGACCGCACCAGACGAATCCCCGCCCACCCTACGGATCGCCACGGCCGTCCGTACACGGACGGCTGGCGATCCGCATAAAAATGGTGGAGGCTACGCCTCCACCATGGTGGGAGCTGCCCCCTGCATTCGATGGTCGTCGACCATCGAAGGCAGGTCCGCACGCCGCGGCAGCTCCCGCAAGCTGAGACCACACGGACAATCGTCCGTGTGGTAGCTTGTATGGGGGCTGAAAGCTGACATCCGGCGACGTCAGCTTTCCGCCCCCATGAGTTGCGTCATGCCCTCATTAGCATGCGTACGCCCCGCGTTTGCATGGGAACGCCCATGAAACGCGGGGCGTATACATAGGGAAATTAGGGCATGAAGCCCCTCACTCCCCTATACGCCCCCTTTGCGGCGTAGTAACGTTATGTGCGGCGAATTCGCCTGCACATGCGCAGATTGACCTCTGCGCATGTGCAGACGGAAAACATCGGCGGTACGGCCGCACGCGGGCCGTACCGCGCGAATCAGAATAAGGGCCTATATAACATCAACTCCACGCCGACGTGGATAGTGGGGGAATGAAAAGGCCGGGAGGACGCGTACCGTTGCGCTCGACACACTTTGGGATGGCATGGATGGTGGGGGTGTTTTTGGGGACACATTCACACCTGCCATATCATACACCTGAGACAGTAATGACAACATGTGTTAACTGTTAACTGTTTTTTAGTAAAAGATAAAGAAGATGAATGAGGAAAAAAATTATTCAATAACAATACAATTAATTTGAAGAACAATAAAAGACACAAAAAAGAAGAAAATCTATTAAAAAAGTAATTATTTGGGAACTGCAGTGCTATCATCAGCACTTGAAGAGGAAGTAGCTGCTGACGTGGACGCTGTGGACTCAGGCTCTGCGACCTCGACTTTGTTGGCCTGGGGGAGCAGGGTCAGCGAGTGCAGAATGTGCATAAAAGGGTCCTCCGCGCCGAGTCTTACTCCAGATAAACTCCTGGAGGTACGAGTTCAGGTGATGGCGGCCGGTCCCCCCTTTGGCGCTTATTCCGCCACTTACAGGATCCCCACATCCTCTCTATATTTTGCGTATGCATGCCGCTCTCTGGATCCACGTAGTGGAAGCGATGGTTGACCCTGGCGTGATGATAGCCAGCCTGTCAGTCTGGTACACCCTCCAGTAGTCGCTGTAGATCGTGGTCACCGGGAGCACGTGCCTCTCGATGGCAGCCATGAGAGTGCTGGCATCCCGCCTCTCGACTGCCGTCTAGAAACACTCTCCGGTCTGTCTCGAGATGCCCCCGAAGACCCACTGCTGGGGCAGCAGGCACCCGACATTGGCCTTTGGACGGACAAAAAGGCTCTCATCGAGAGAGATTGTGTTGGCAAAACCGCACACTGGTCAGCTCCTCAGCCCAGCAGAACACAAATTTTAGCAGGGTGACGAAGGTCAAGTGGCACCCTGTAAACCACTGTGCTGCCCTCAAACTGACCTTCTTGCCACAGGCCCTGATATGGCAGCGCCACATCTGCTCCCTAATAGCCTCATCGGGTGCCCAATTGGGGCAGGTCTGGGTCTCGGGCAGGAAATGTTGCCCCTGCAGAAAAGACACTGCCTCCTCCTCACTCTGAGGCAGAGTAAATATAGTCAGCCTCTCTGCAGCCATTTGTCTAAAATGTCTGCTTTTCACAAAATACAACAGCTCACTGACGACGTTCACTGTTTACCGCTCAATCTATACCAGCTGACTGACTACGCAACAGCTTACTGACTACGCTAACCTCTGACTGACTATGCTACCTGCGTACCGCTCAATCTACAAGCTGACTGACTTAGTCGCGAGAACTACTGTAGACGCTGTTTCTGACCGTGATACTAATTCTGACTAGAAAATGACACTAGACGCTTTTATAACTAGATGCTAGGAGCTTTTCAGTAAATACGATGACAGTACTGCCTACACTCTACTTCTGACTGACTACGCTGATAACATAGATTACAGATGTAAAGCAGCTGGCTACGCTACTTCTGACTGACTACGTTGATAACACGCTGACAACGTAATTAAAGGAAGTCTGGCAAGCTGCCAAGATTCATAGCTAGAGCGGCATGCGCCACCGCCGTGAAACTAAACAAGTACCTAACTATCATATATACAGAAATAGTTCATTCAGAATTTTCAAACAATCATCTGCAGCAGTACCCAGTTATACAGTACTTGTAGATCTACCAAGAAAATATACACAACATTCACCAGTATAGGAACAGTACTACAGGCTAAGAATCCCTTATCCAAAATGCGCAAGACCAGAAGAATTCGGATAATGGTTATTTCTTTATTTCTGAATATTTTTATATTTCAATTAGGAATCTTGCTGTTATGTTGTATAAACACATCAAACACATGAAATACACACAAATATATTTTATTTTGCATGAAAAAAGGTTATAAAACATGACACAAAATTTGTGTACTATCTCAGTCACTGAATTGGAATGCCAAGCAATCATTTTCTTGTACATATTTAGTGCCAGTTACATATCATGTCCCACTCAGTTACAGATGTCCACAGTAATGCCAGTTACATATCATGTCCCTCAGTAATGCCAGTTACATATCATGACCCCAGTAGTGTCAGTTGCAGATGTACCCCAGTAGTGCCAGTTACATATCATATACCCTGTAGTGCCAGTTTCATATCATGTCCCCAGTAGTGCCAAATCCATATCATGTCCCCAGTAGTGCCAGATACATATCATGTCCCCAGTAGTGCCAGTTGCAGATGTCCCCAGTAGTGCCAGATACAGATCATGTCCCTAATAGTGCCAGTTACATATCATGTTCCCAGTAGTGCCAGCTGCGGATGTCCCCAGTAGTGCCAGTTACATATCATGATCCCAGTAGTGCCAGTTGCAAATGTCCCCAGTAGTGCCAGATACATATCATGTTCCCAGTAGTGCAAGTTACATATCATGTCCCCAGTAGTGCCAGATACATATCATGTCCCCAGTAGTGCCAGTTGCAGATGTCCCCAGTAGTGCCAGATACAGATCATGTCCCTAATAGTGCCAGTTACATATCATGTTCCCAGTAGTGCCAGCTGCAGATGTCCCCAGTAGGGCCAGTTACATATCATGATCCCAGTAGTGCCAGTTGCAAATGTCCCCAGTAGTGCCAGATACATATCATGTCCCCAGTAGTGCCAGATACATATCATGTTCCCAGTAGTGCCAGATACATATCATATCCCCAGTAGTGCCAGTTACATATCATGTCCCCAGTAGTGTCAGTTACAGATGTACCCAGTAGTGCCACTTACATATCATGTCCCCAGTAGCGCCAGATACATATCATGTCCCCAGTAGCGCCAGATACATATCATGTCCCCAGTAGTGTAAGTTACAGATGTACCCAGTAGTGCCAGTTACATATCATGTCCCCAGTAGCGCCAGATACATATCATGTTCCCAGTAGTGCCAGATACATGTCATGTCCCCAGTAGTGACAGTTACATATCATGCCCCCAGTAGTGACAGTTACATATCATGTCCCCAGTAGTGCCAGATACATATCATGTCCCCAGTAGTGCCAGCTACATATCATGTCCTCAGTAGTGACAGTTGTGGATCTTGTCCCCAGTAGTGCCAGTTACATATCATGTCCCAAGTGGTGCCAGTTGCAGATGTCCCCAGAAGATTTTTAGGTACTTGTGTAGTTTCACGGCACCAGAATGGCGCCGTGCGTCTGAGTCCCCTTGCGGGGCTCGCTTCGCTCGCCCACGCTGCGGGCTCGGTACGCTCGCCACGCTGTCTAAAATCAACTCCATGCCAACATGGATAGTGGGGGTATGAACTATCCATGTTGGCATAGAGTTAAGTCAGTTTATTTTAGATAGTTGTGGCGAGCGTACAACCCGGAATGCTGGCGCCGTGAAACTACACAAGTACCAATTTTTACCAGCCCAAAAAAATACTTCTGGAAACTATAGTTTTTGGATTAATTTGGATAACGGATAATTGGATGAGGGAAACTCAACCTGTATAGATATAGCTACTATATATAGATTGCATGCTGCTGGATGATAGAAGAAGCAGCTGCTACAAGTGCTGTTAAAAGAAGATATTGTAGTAGAAAATAAAAATCCATCAGTCCCATATTTTTCAAGACATGGAATATATTAGTACTAGTAAGCCCTTTAGAAGCAAATGCTTCAAAAGCTAGTTTCACTTGCTGCCAAGAGATGGCAGTGTTTCAGAATCACACAGACACTAGATATACAGTATATATAGATGATAGTATATATAGTACTTATTATTGCCTATTAGATTATATTTTTCCCCTCTCACTAGAGAACCAAACCTGATTGATCAGCAGGCAGGAGCCGTGTTCTGTCTGTTGCAGATAGCAGGGATAATGCAGTGTAGAGGAGCAGCCTTCGCATCAGTAGTGACTTGTGATGTTGGAAAGTAAAATGATAGAGAAGATATATACTCACTTACCTTAAAAGTTCGAAACAAATTAACTTCTGGCTACAGAACTCTAAGGGAGGTTTTAATTATCGCCGGGGCTTAGAGTCACATTAATGTGATGGGTGCCAAGGAAATATTATATAACTTACAAACATTCTTGTCAAGACTCCAAATTCAATATACACTTGCCAATAATCTTTGCAAAGGTTACCACTGCACTACCACTGCACTACACCTCCTTAATGCAGTCATCTACTGGTTACTTTAGTCCTCATATAATTAACTGTAACAAGTTTATGAAAAGCACATTTAGCCCAATTTACTAGTCGCAAACTGTAAATGAAATAAAATGCTACATATTTCAATATACATGATTGGCTTATATAGGGCCTTATTCTAGTTCACTCTTTCTAACAAAATCCATCTAAAGCTGCCCATGCACGGTCCGTTTAACGGATCCGTTTGGGACATAATTAGTACACATCACATCGCATCGCATGCCTTGTGCATGCAGTGTGAATGCAATGCGATGCGATGTGATGAACAGCTAGTACAAAAAGTATCTGCAGCACATACTTTTTGTACCGTACGATGAGATGGACCTTATATGGGCAGCTTTAGATGGACAAAACCATGTGCACTGCAGGGGGCAGATGTAACTTGTGCAGAGTTAATTAGATTTGGGTGGGGTTTTACTTCAAAGTGAGATCTATATTGCAGTGTAAAAATAAAGCAGCCAGTATTTACCCTGCACAGAAACAAAATAACTCACCCAAATCTAATTCTCTCTGCACATTTTACATCTGCCCCCCTGCAGTGCACATGGTTTTGTCCATCTAAGAAGGATTTTGTCAGAAAGAGTGAACTAGAATAAGACCCATAGACTCCAATGTCGGTATATTGATTTATGGGAAGTTTGTGAAAGACATTAATGCTATCATTTCAGTGAATTATAAAGTATTGTGGTAGATTAAAAACAAAGACTTATTTATACAGGAGGCATACAAGCCTCTGGCACTAAAGTGGCCTCTTGGGATTCTGTTGTTAAAAGAGGAGCGCTCTACTGAGTAGACACCAGTCATCCTGTTCTCTAGGGAGGCTTCATGCCCTATCCCATAATGGCCATCGAGATCACTACTGAGCATGTGCAGGAGCCACCTTGAGACTCTGTAGTGTGATTCTCTGAGTGACAGAAGTCTCCTATGATTCCGTTAGAATTGAGTAATTTTGGCCCCTCCCAATATACCTGTGAATTACGGCAGTTTGCCACAAGTAGGCAGGGCTTATAGTTCTATATAGAAACACCCTGTGGTCGTTTTTATCCCCCCTTTCCCCACACACACCAGGTAAAACACTGTGCTCAGCCCTAGTGAAGCCAGATGCAGTCCATGAGACTGCACTGGCTTCACTGTGACTGGAAGTGACTTTCTATTGGACTTTCTATTGGACCTGCCAGTCCCATTGGGAAGTTTCCCTCCCTCTGAGACTGCCAGTCCGGCCTGCGATGGGCAGAAAACTGGCTTCCTGAATGCACTGAGGATACGGCTATACCACCTATTGTCACTTTTATACACCACGCTGTCTGCCAGCTCTCACGGATTGCTCCTATTGATGTTCCTCCCTGCTCCTGGACATTTTGCACAGTACCTAACAGCTTGTAACAGGGTAACCAGCCAGAGGCATTGCTTATTTTGCTCCCAGCAGACTCCAGATGGGATTTATGAGCTCTGGAGTCTGGACGCTATCCCCACCATAACATACTCAGCAATACATCTAGTACCCAGAGCATCGGTTAGTGCCAGCTGTGTTTTTTACTGGAGCCCTCTAATTCTGGGACACTGTTTGGTTTTTATCCTTCAATATATAAGAACAACATATAGTGGGGCAGATGTATAAAGCCTTAACAAGAGATAAATCCAAGGGTGATAAGGAGAGATAAACGTCCAGCCAATCAGCTGCTAACTGCCATGTTACAGGCTGTGTTTGAAAAAGTTAGTAAGGAGCTGATTGGCTGGACGTTTATCTCTCCTTATCACCCTTGCATTTATCTCTTGTTAAGGCCACACATCAGACAAACTTTCCTCCAACAATCCAACTAGTAGGTTGGTTGGACTGAAAATCTGGTACTGGATGGGGGCAAATGGCAATAAGCAATTTGCTTACAAACTCACGAGAATGGACGAAAACATTCAGTAAATTGGTTAAATCAAATAGGTCCAACTACAGTCCATTGTCTGAGTGACAGTTGTTGTTCATTTACTGATTTGGGAAAGAAATGACTTGGTTACAAATTACATTTGCTTCTATTCAGTACCATATTTTTATTCCATCCAACCAACTAGTTGGATGGTTGGAGGAATGTTGGTCTGATGTGTGGCCAGCATTAATACATCTGCCCCAGTGAGCCTTATTCCCCTTTCACACCAGCCTAAATTCCCGGGTTGAGTCCGGGAACAACCCGGGACTAGCTCTGGTGTGACTCTGGTGTGAAAGGTTCCAGGGACAAATTCCTGGGTTAATTTGCCGACAATTCAACCCTGCTAGGTAGCAGGGTTGCTCCCGGGTCCTTCCAGGGTTACTGGCTGGTGTGAAAGGTGCAGGGACATGTCCCTGTTTCCCGTTTTGCCTCTGCCAGTGCTGATTTGCTAGCAAGACAACTTCCTGTTGTGGTGGACAGACACGCCCAGAGACAGCATGGGAGACAGTGTGCATGTTCTGTGTCACCACAGACCCCAGAAGTTAATTTTAACCCCTGAAAGCCTGCAATGTGTGCCATGTCTTGGACAAGTGAGGAGGTGAGAGAGCTATTAATCATTAGAGGGGAAGATGCTTTCATATGCGTTTTAATTTGTTTTATACAAGTAAACAAAGGCTGAAACACTACAAATGTTTTGTGTCTTAATTATTAATAATCAATAATCTAATGTGAGCCTAAAAAAGGCCATTTTCAATGCTATTCTCATAGAAATGCAGGGTCATCCCGGGTTCAGTGTGAAAGGTGCCGACCCGGGTTGTCCATGCTTCAAAAGCATGTGTGAATGGGTCCCATCCCGGGAATGTCCCTGCTTGTTCCCGGGTTTGTCTCTGCATTTCTGGTGTGAAAGGAGTATTACTTAGCTTTATCCTAACGAGCCTTACTTATTTCATATATGCACAGTAGTATTAATCATATTTTTATGTGATTGTTATTTCTCTATTTTTGTTTTGTGCATGCACTTATTAGACGTTATTGTAATTAAAAATTTTTACATTATGTGTACAGTGTCTATGATGCATTGGTTGTGCTCCCATTTCCATTTTATGTACAATGATCAGTCAGGCTCTAGATATGGAGCCGCAAAAGGGGATCAAGCAAAAGTGGAACATCCAACATGTCTGTGTAACACCCCATAACTGTGGAATAATAGGTGCCGTGCATTCCAGTTAACCAGGGGTTAATATACCCCAGCACTAGGCACAGCTCAGACCTAAAGAGTTAAACACAGACAGGCTGGAGTGTGACAGGAAGAGAGAGGTCAGAGGTGACTGAGGAAGTTAGCAGCTAGCACAGAGGGCGGGATGCTATATAGCAGAAATGCGGTAAAAACCCCGTTTTCGGGGTTTCTACCGCATTTCTATATGCTATATGGCGCCTCCGCAGTGTCAGCGCTGCGGAGGGAATCGCCAGCTAAAGCTGGCGAATTCCTGCAGAAGCCTATGGGCTTCTTACCGCAGCGCTGTTTGAGGGATCCGTCACGGATCCCTCCCAGCGTGCCCTGCGGCCGGCGCCGGGGTCTGCGCATGCGCAGATGGACTCCCGGGTCACAGACCCGGAAGTCCAGTGCCGGCACCGCATCGCAAGGGACAGCTCTTACCGCAAGAGCTGTCCCTTGCATGAATAACGGCATATGTTATAGCATATGCCGTTACTAATAATGCGATGTCCGGCGAAGGGGGGCCGCGGATGTTATAACATCCCGCCCAGAGAGAGGAGACTTCTCCATGCAGCCTGAAAGACACTTGAGCAGCACAGAGCTCCAGTAATGAGTGGCAGCCCAGCCTGTGAGAGAAGGAGCCAGTCAGGCAGCGTGCAAACTGTACAAGAGAACACAGCAGTCACAGTGTCAAGCTGCCAGAGCCCTGCAGTAAATATTAAGTGCCAGCCCAGCAGCCAGCACGTGGGCAGTACAGAGCCCAGCAGCCAGAGCCCAGCAGCCAGCACGTGGGTAGCACAGAGCATAGTAGCCAGAGCCCAGCAGCATGGTGTAAGCAGCAGCAGAGCCTGGACAGCAGAGGCACCATTGATGCAGTCACCAGGGACAGATCAGCGGTGACAGAGTCCGGGAGATTGAGACTGGTTGGAACCAGCACCTGCAGCCGATACAGGTACCTTACTGCACACTGTGCCCCTGCCTACCACCCCTATTATATCGCCCGCCAGGCACATTATAGGGTCAGGGACCCATGGACACCCCTAGCACATGACAGGGTTGTACCCATTGAGGCCGCATAGAGAGCCACAGTGCAGGCCAGTGGCCAGTAGTCCTGTGTAGCTGATTGTGGCAACGTCTAAGCGCCCACACTAGCACTCCCAGGAGGGTACACAGCACTGGTGAAGACTTACTGATCCCAGCCGGACGCCTGGGTAAGGAAACAGGGTAACTATAAGGGCCCAAAGGCCTCCTTACCAACACTTCAGAGTGATCTAACCCTTCCAGGACTCCAAGTGGGATTCACCCACGCCCTAGTAAAGCGACCCCGCTTACAGCAAACCAAGAGCCCTTCTTATATTGTTTTTCCCCTGGCTATTAGGACCTGCAATCCGGGACTTTAGTTAGGGTAATGGTTACCGGTAACCCTAGGTTATATGCATGCAAAGAATCTACAGTAAATAGAGGTCAGAAGTACTGATTGATTATAGGAGTAATGCCTAGTATTATGGTAAAGCATTTCCTTGTCTGCACTGTTTAGTATGCTGGTAAAACGTTTCCTTCTCTGTATTGCCTGACATTATGGTAAAACATTTCCTTTTACTTGAATGTTTACTGCACTGTAAAACATGTCCGTTTACTTGAATGTTATTACAATTTGTTCACTTGTTGTGATAATATTGTTAAGTTGTTAACTGAAAGAGGTTGACGTCCATAGTGACTGCTTTGAAAATAAAAGGTCAACCTAACCCAGTGGTCGAGTGTTCTGTGCCCATTCCTGTATCAAGAGAAGACTCCAGACTGAGATCCGTGAGGTTGGGGAGGCACGGCCCCCACCGCATCTATAAGGTAACTCCTCCTTTTGGGTGTCTACAGTTTTCTGGCGTCACGAACAGGATATAGTCGACGCGGAGTATAATCTGATACCAGGATGGACGCAGTACAGGTTGGGGGTGGACAACCACCCGGTGTGCCCCCCAACGGCGACCAACAGGCTGCCCCTCCAGTGGCAGTACCTGCGCCAGCAGCCCTCCCTCATGCTCCCATCACGCTACCCTATTACTTTGGGGCCCCATGGATGCTGACTTACAGTGGGGACCCCAACAAGGGCGCCGCGTTCTCGGCATTCAGGAACCAGATGAAGTCCATGGCCCAGCTCTACACCCCGAGCGAAGAACAGAGGGTACAGATCCTAATCGGCCAACTCACGGGCTCTGCCCTTAGCGAGGTCGAATCGTGGGATGATGACCAAAAGAAGGACACCGACCAGATCTTGAACCGGCTGGCCACGATCTTCGAGACCGCCACCCTCCCAGAGTTGAAGATGCAACTCTACGGTCGGAAACAGCGACCAGGCGAAACCCTCCGGGACTTCGCCCTTAGCCTACAGAAGGCCCTGAAGCTCATCCAAGCGGTCGACAAAGATGAGGTTCGTAACAGTGATGAGGCTCTCACTCTCCAGTTCGTGGAGGGAGCGTCGAACCCCATCATCAAGACCCAGCTACGAATCCTAAAGATGCAGATGCCGGGAAAGTCCTTTGCCGACTTTAAGAACACCGCCATCCTGACCATCGGGAATCACACTGACCCCGAAGCAGAATATCCGGAGATGGCGGGGGATCGAGGATCTGTGGCCACGAGCTCTGAACAAGTCGGCCGATTAAAAGACCGGACCATCCAGAGTTGCCAACCGCCAGCGGGAAATCCAGACCAATCCCTCCAGCGCCAGGTGGAAGACCTGACCCTCGTGATGGCTGCAATGGATCGAGACATACGCCAGCTGACACAGCAAACCGCGGCTAACCGCGGGGAGGCCAGATGGAAGATGGAAGGACAGCAGTCGAACCGGAATCGATGGGACCCACCCCGAGAATATGGGAGGCAAGCCTCAGACCCATTCGACCATCAAGGCCAGCCCATGTGTCGACACTGTCAGGAGGCCGGGCACGTCGAGAGAAACTGCCCCTCGTCCGACCATTTAAACTGCAATGCCCCGAGGATGAGGGCCGAACCTCGGGGAGAACACCGGGAGTAGACTCAGACCCGGAGGAATGGTGGGCCCAATATGTAGGACAATGCCCGAGGATCCCAGTAGTGATCAACGGGATAGAGACAGTGGCCATGATCGACACCGGGTCACAGGTATCCATGATACAGTTACCCACTCTCCAAAAGTATTGGGGAAAAGTACCGTTTAGACAGCCCCCCACACAAGTGAAGGTGGTCGCTGCCAATGGCCGAGAGGTCGTCTGCAACGGGTACTGGGAAGCAGATTTGCAGATTGGACGAACCCGCTTACCCAGGCAGGGTTATTTAGTGATCACCTGCGGGGAAGGGAGAGTTGCTCCCATCATCCTGGGCATGAACATACTAAGGAATTGCCCTGAAGAGCTGATTGCAGCGTTAAAGCAGGAACCAGTTAACCAAGACCAGACTGGGGAGATCACCCAACGGCACATAATCTGCGTCCAGGGGAGCCAAGTGGAGAAGAGAGTGCTGGCCCCGCGTACCCAAGGGACGGTCAAGTGGTTTAACATCCGAAGGGGATATGGCTTCATCAACCGGAACGACACAAGGGATGACATTTTTGTCCATCGGACAGCCCTAAGGAAGAGCCACTCGCGGAGACTTCTGTACAGTCTCAGAGAAGGCGAGACGGTGGAGTTCGATGTGGTGGAGGAGGAACAGGGTGCCAAAGCGGTGAACGTGACTGGTCCAGGTGGGGTGCCAGAGAGAAGATACCGGCCGGGCCCCGACAGGCGTCCTTTCCGCAGGCGTGCCCATTGGTGCCAAAGTGGACAGATGGAAGCACCGATTTCCCTCAGCCCAGTCTCACGGCATCTACGCTCAAGAGTGAACCTCGTTCCCGCCAATAGAGGAGAGAAGCCGGTCGCAGCAGAGGAGTGGAATCACCCCACCCCTATCGTTAACAGTCATCCCCGGCGTAGATTTCACCATAAATGGGAGGCCGAGCCCTACGTGGTCACCAAGAGCCCGACGGCAGCAATCGAAGTCCACCAAAGCGGAGAACCGGACAGGACTCGACTGCACTGGGTACATTGCAACCAGCCTAAGTCATACTCTCGACAGACGGAGGTCCCTACCGTCGCCCCCGGGAGCATGCCCAGGGGCCCGCAGGAACTGCTGTTGAACGTAGGGTGGAGCATACCGTCCATCCCGGCTATACTGACCACAGAACCTGTAGAGGACTCCAGCCCGGTACCGAGAATAAGCTCCAGCTGTAATAATCTCATGCCGTTCTGATGTTATATATTTATGTATATATGTATAGGTTGTTCATTTATGTTGACACTGTTATAACTGTCGGTAGTATTCGGACTGCGAAAGAGACTTTACGGATTCAGAACTTTGAAAGGTTCGGACTTATGTCTCCGAAAGCGTGGCGTGAGGACACGCACATAAAAAAGTATGGGCGGATGTAACACCCCATAACTGTGGAATAATAGGTGCCGTGCATTCCAGTTAACCAGGGGTTAATATACCCCAGCACTAGGCACAGCTCAGACCTAAAGAGTTAAACACAGACAGGCTGGAGTGTGACAGGAAGAGAGAGGTCAGAGGTGACTGAGGAAGTTAGCAGCTAGCACAGAGAGAGGAGACTGAAAGACACTTGAGCAGCACAGAGCTCCAGTAATGAGTGGCAGCCCAGCCTGTGAGAGAAGGAGCCAGTCAGGCAGCGTGCAAACTGTACAAGAGAACACAGCAGTCACAGTGTCAAGCTGCCAGAGCCCTGCAGTAAATATTAAGTGCCAGCCCAGCAGCCAGCACGTGGGCAGTACAGAGCCCAGCAGCCAGAGCCCAGCAGCCAGCACGTGGGTAGCACAGAGCATAGTAGCCAGAGCCCAGCAGCATGGTGTAAGCAGCAGCAGAGCCTGGACAGCAGAGGCACCATTGATGCAGTCACCAGGGACAGATCAGCGGTGACAGAGTCCGGGAGATTGAGACTGGTTGGAACCAGCACCTGCAGCCGATACAGGTACCTTACTGCACACTGTGCCCCTGCCTACCACCCCTATTATATCGCCCGCCAGGCACATTATAGGGTCAGGGACCCATGGACACCCCTAGCACATGACAGGGTTGTACCCATTGAGGCCGCATAGAGAGCCACAGTGCAGGCCAGTGGCCAGTAGTCCTGTGTAGCTGATTGTGGCAACGTCTAAGCGCCCACACTAGCACTCCCAGGAGGGTACACAGCACTGGTGAAGACTTACTGATCCCAGCCGGACGCCTGGGTAAGGAAACAGGGTAACTATAAGGGCCCAAAGGCCTCCTTACCAACACTTGAGAGTGATCTAACCCTTCCAGGACTCCAAGTGGGATTCACCCACGCCCTAGTAAAGCGACCCCGCTTACAGCAAACCAAGAGCCCTTCTTATATTGTTTTTCCCCTGGCTATTAGGACCTGCAATCCGGGACTTTAGTTAGGGTAATGGTTACCGGTAACCCTAGGTTATATGCATGCAAAGAATCTACAGTAAATAGAGGTCAGAAGTACTGATTGATTATAGGAGTAATGCCTAGTATTATGGTAAAGCATTTCCTTGTCTGCACTGTTTAGTATGCTGGTAAAACGTTTCCTTCTCTGTATTGCCTGACATTATGGTAAAACATTTCCTTTTACTTGAATGTTTACTGCACTGTAAAACATGTCCGTTTACTTGAATGTTATTACAATTTGTTCACTTGTTGTGATAATATTGTTAAGTTGTTAACTGAAAGAGGTTGACGTCCATAGTGACTGCTTTGAAAATAAAAGGTCAACCTAACCCAGTGGTCGAGTGTTCTGTGCCCATTCCTGTATCAAGAGAAGACTCCAGACTGAGATCCGTGAGGTTGGGGAGGCACGGCCCCCACCGCATCTATAAGGTAACTCCTCCTTTTGGGTGTCTACAGTTTTCTGGCGTCACGAACAGGATATAGTCGACGCGGAGTATAATCTGATACCAGGATGGACGCAGTACAGGTTGAGGGTGGACAACCACCCGGTGTGCCCCCCAACGGCGACCAACAGGCTGCCCCTCCAGTGGCAGTACCTGCGCCAGCAGCCCTCCCTCATGCTCCCATCACGCTACCCTATTACTTTGGGGCCCCATGGATGCTGACTTACAGTGGGGACCCCAACAAGGGCGCCGCGTTCTCGGCATTCAGGAACCAGATGAAGTCCATGGCCCAGCTCTACACCCCGAGCGAAGAACAGAGGGTACAGATCCTAATCGGCCAACTCACGGGCTCTGCCCTTAGCGAGGTCGAATCGTGGGATGATGACCAAAAGAAGGACACCGACCAGATCTTGAACCGGCTGGCCACGATCTTCGAGACCGCCACCCTCCCAGAGTTGAAGATGCAACTCTACGGTCGGAAACAGCGACCAGGCGAAACCCTCCGGGACTTCGCCCTTAGCCTACAGAAGGCCCTGAAGCTCATCCAAGCGGTCGACAAAGATGAGGTTCGTAACAGTGATGAGGCTCTCACTCTCCAGTTCGTGGAGGGAGCGTCGAACCCCATCATCAAGACCCAGCTACGAATCCTAAAGATGCAGATGCCGGGAAAGTCCTTTGCCGACTTTAAGAACACCGCCATCCTGACCATCGGGAATCACACTGACCCTGAAGCAGAATATCCGGAGATGGCGGGGGATCGAGGATCTGTGGCCACGAGCTCTGAACAAGTCGGCCGATTAAAAGACCGGACCATCCAGAGTTGCCAACCGCCAGCGGGAAATCCAGACCAATCCCTCCAGCGCCAGGTGGAAGACCTGACCCTCGTGATGGCTGCAATGGATCGAGACATACGCCAGCTGACACAGCAAACCGCGGCTAACCGCGGGGAGGCCAGATGGAAGATGGAAGGACAGCAGTCGAACCGGAATCGATGGGACCCACCCCGAGAATATGGGAGGCAAGCCTCAGACCCATTCGACCATCAAGGCCAGCCCATGTGTCGACACTGTCAGGAGGCCGGGCACGTTGAGAGAAACTGCCCCTCGTCCGACCATTTAAACTGCAATGCCCCGAGGATGAGGGCCGAACCTCGGGAAGAACACCGGGAGTAGACTCAGACCCGGAGGAATGGTGGGCCCAATATGTAGGACAATGCCCGAGGATCCCAGTAGTGATCAACGGGATAGAGACAGTGGCCATGATCGACACCGGGTCACAGGTATCCATGATACAGTTACCCACTCTCCAAAAGTATTGGGGAAAAGTACCGTTTAGACAGCCCCCCACACAAGTGAAGGTGGTCGCTGCCAATGGCCGAGAGGTCGTCTGCAACGGGTACTGGGAAGCAGATTTGCAGATTGGACGAACCCGCTTACCCAGGCAGGGTTATTTAGTGATCACCTGCGGGGAAGGGAGAGTTGCTCCCATCATCCTGGGCATGAACATACTAAGGAATTGCCCTGAAGAGCTGATTGCAGCGTTAAAGCAGGAACCAGTTAACCAAGACCAGACTGGGGAGATCACCCAACGGCACATAATCTGCGTCCAGGGGAGCCAAGTGGAGAAGAGAGTGCTGGCCCCGCGTACCCAAGGGACGGTCAAGTGGTTTAACATCCGAAGGGGATATGGCTTCATCAACCGGAACGACACAAGGGATGACATTTTTGTCCATCGGACAGCCCTAAGGAAGAGCCACTCGCGGAGACTTCTGTACAGTCTCAGAGAAGGCGAGACGGTGGAGTTCGATGTGGTGGAGGAGGAACAGGGTGCCAAAGCGGTGAACGTGACTGGTCCAGGTGGGGTGCCAGAGAGAAGATACCGGCCGGGCCCCGACAGGCGTCCTTTCCGCAGGCGTGCCCATTGGTGCCAAAGTGGACAGATGGAAGCACCGATTTCCCTCAGCCCAGTCTCACGGCATCTACGCTCAAGAGTGAACCTCGTTCCCGCCAATAGAGGAGAGAAGCCGGTCGCAGCAGAGGAGTGGAATCACCCCACCCCTATCGTTAACAGTCATCCCCGGCGTAGATTTCACCATAAATGGGAGGCCGAGCCCTACGTGGTCACCAAGAGCCCGACGGCAGCAATCGAAGTCCACCAAAGCGGAGAACCGGACAGGACTCGACTGCACTGGGTACATTGCAACCAGCCTAAGTCATACTCTCGACAGACGGAGGTCCCTACCGTCGCCCCCGGGAGCATGCCCAGGGGCCCGCAGGAACTGCTGTTGAACGTAGGGTGGAGCATACCGTCCATCCCGGCTATACTGACCACAGAACCTGTAGAGGACTCCAGCCCGGTACCGAGAATAAGCTCCAGCTGTAATAATCTCATGCCGTTCTGATGTTATATATTTATGTATATATGTATAGGTTGTTCATTTATGTTGACACTGTTATAACTGTCGGTAGTATTCGGACTGCGAAAGAGACTTTACGGATTCAGAACTTTGAAAGGTTCGGACTTATGTCTCCGAAAGCGTGGCGTGAGGACACGCACATAAAAAAGTATGGGCGGATGTAACACCCCATAACTGTGGAATAATAGGTGCCGTGCATTCCAGTTAACCAGGGGTTAATATACCCCAGCACTAGGCACAGCTCAGACCTAAAGAGTTAAACACAGACAGGCTGGAGTGTGACAGGAAGAGAGAGGTCAGAGGTGACTGAGGAAGTTAGCAGCTAGCACAGAGAGAGGAGACTTCTCCATGCAGCCTGAAAGACACTTGAGCAGCACAGAGCTCCAGTAATGAGTGGCAGCCCAGCCTGTGAGAGAAGGAGCCAGTCAGGCAGCGTGCAAACTGTACAAGAGAACACAGCAGTCACAGTGTCAAGCTGCCAGAGCCCTGCAGTAAATATTAAGTGCCAGCCCAGCAGCCAGCACGTGGGCAGTACAGAGCCCAGCAGCCAGAGCCCAGCAGCCAGCACGTGGGTAGCACAGAGCATAGTAGCCAGAGCCCAGCAGCATGGTGTAAGCAGCAGCAGAGCCTGGACAGCAGAGGCACCATTGATGCAGTCACCAGGGACAGATCAGCGGTGACAGAGTCCGGGAGATTGAGACTGGTTGGAACCAGCACCTGCAGCCGATACAGGTACCTTACTGCACACTGTGCCCCTGCCTACCACCCCTATTATATCGCCCGCCAGGCACATTATAGGGTCAGGGACCCATGGACACCCCTAGCACATGACAGGGTTGTACCCATTGAGGCCGCATAGAGAGCCACAGTGCAGGCCAGTGGCCAGTAGTCCTGTGTAGCTGATTGTGGCAACGTCTAAGCGCCCACACTAGCACTCCCAGGAGGGTACACAGCACTGGTGAAGACTTTCTGATCCCAGCCGGACGCCTGGGTAAGGAAACAGGGTAACTATAAGGGCCCAAAGGCCTCCTTACCAACACTTGAGAGTGATCTAACCCTTCCAGGACTCCAAGTGGGATTCACCCACGCCCTAGTAAAGCGACCCCGCTTACAGCAAACCAAGAGCCCTTCTTATATTGTTTTTCCCCTGGCTATTAGGACCTGCAATCCGGGACTTTAGTTAGGGTAATGGTTACCGGTAACCCTAGGTTATATGCATGCAAAGAATCTACAGTAAATAGAGGTCAGAAGTACTGATTGATTATAGGAGTAATGCCTAGTATTATGGTAAAGCATTTCCTTGTCTGCACTGTTTAGTATGCTGGTAAAACGTTTCCTTCTCTGTATTGCCTGACATTATGGTAAAACATTTCCTTTTACTTGAATGTTTACTGCACTGTAAAACATGTCCGTTTACTTGAATGTTATTACAATTTGTTCACTTGTTGTGATAATATTGTTAAGTTGTTAACTGAAAGAGGTTGACGTCCATAGTGACTGCTTTGAAAATAAAAGGTCAACCTAACCCAGTGGTCGAGTGTTCTGTGCCCATTCCTGTATCAAGAGAAGACTCCAGACTGAGATCCGTGAGGTTGGGGAGGCACGGCCCCCACCGCATCTATAAGGTAACTCCTCCTTTTGGGTGTCTACAGTTTTCTGGCGTCACGAACAGGATATAGTCGACGCGGAGTATAATCTGATACCAGGATGGACGCAGTACAGGTTGAGGGTGGACAACCACCCGGTGTGCCCCCCAACGGCGACCAACAGGCTGCCCCTCCAGTGGCAGTACCTGCGCCAGCAGCCCTCCCTCATGCTCCCATCACGCTACCCTATTACTTTGGGGCCCCATGGATGCTGACTTACAGTGGGGACCCCAACAAGGGCGCCGCGTTCTCGGCATTCAGGAACCAGATGAAGTCCATGGCCCAGCTCTACACCCCGAGCGAAGAACAGAGGGTACAGATCCTAATCGGCCAACTCACGGGCTCTGCCCTTAGCGAGGTCGAATCGTGGGATGATGACCAAAAGAAGGACACCGACCAGATCTTGAACCGGCTGGCCACGATCTTCGAGACCGCCACCCTCCCAGAGTTGAAGATGCAACTCTACGGTCGGAAACAGCGACCAGGCGAAACCCTCCGGGACTTCGCCCTTAGCCTACAGAAGGCCCTGAAGCTCATCCAAGCGGTCGACAAAGATGAGGTTCGTAACAGTGATGAGGCTCTCACTCTCCAGTTCGTGGAGGGAGCGTCGAACCCCATCATCAAGACCCAGCTACGAATCCTAAAGATGCAGATGCCGGGAAAGTCCTTTGCCGACTTTAAGAACACCGCCATCCTGACCATCGGGAATCACACTGACCCCGAAGCAGAATATCCGGAGATGGCGGAGGATCGAGGATCTGTGGCCACGAGCTCTGAACAAGTCGGCCGATTAAAAGACCGGACCATCCAGAGTTGCCAACCGCCAGCGGGAAATCCAGACCAATCCCTCCAGCGCCAGGTGGAAGACCTGACCCTCGTGATGGCTGCAATGGATCGAGACATACGCCAGCTGACACAGCAAACCGCGGCTAACCGCGGGGAGGCCAGATGGAAGATGGAAGGACAGCAGTCGAACCGGAATCGATGGGACCCACCCCGAGAATATGGGAGGCAAGCCTCAGACCCATTCGACCATCAAGGCCAGCCCATGTGTCGACACTGTCAGGAGGCCGGGCACGTCGAGAGAAACTGCCCCTCGTCCGACCATTTAAACTGCAATGCCCCGAGGATGAGGGCCGAACCTCGGGGAGAACACCGGGAGTAGACTCAGACCCGGAGGAATGGTGGGCCCAATATGTAGGACAATGCCCGAGGATCCCAGTAGTGATCAACGGGATAGAGACAGTGGCCATGATCGACACCGGGTCACAGGTATCCATGATACAGTTACCCACTCTCCAAAAGTATTGGGGAAAAGTACCGTTTAGACAGCCCCCCACACAAGTGAAGGTGGTCGCTGCCAATGGCCGAGAGGTCGTCTGCAACGGGTACTGGGAAGCAGATTTGCAGATTGGACGAACCCGCTTACCCAGGCAGGGTTATTTAGTGATCACCTGCGGGGAAGGGAGAGTTGCTCCCATCATCCTGGGCATGAACATACTAAGGAATTGCCCTGAAGAGCTGATTGCAGCGTTAAAGCAGGAACCAGTTAACCAAGACCAGACTGGGGAGATCACCCAACGGCACATAATCTGCGTCCAGGGGAGCCAAGTGGAGAAGAGAGTGCTGGCCCCGCGTACCCAAGGGACGGTCAAGTGGTTTAACATCCGAAGGGGATATGGCTTCATCAACCGGAACGACACAAGGGATGACATTTTTGTCCATCGGACAGCCCTAAGGAAGAGCCACTCGCGGAGACTTCTGTACAGTCTCAGAGAAGGCGAGACGGTGGAGTTCGATGTGGTGGAGGAGGAACAGGGTGCCAAAGCGGTGAACGTGACTGGTCCAGGTGGGGTGCCAGAGAGAAGATACCGGCCGGGCCCCGACAGGCGTCCTTTCCGCAGGCGTGCCCATTGGTGCCAAAGTGGACAGATGGAAGCACCGATTTCCCTCAGCCCAGTCTCACGGCATCTACGCTCAAGAGTGAACCTCGTTCCCGCCAATAGAGGAGAGAAGCCGGTCGCAGCAGAGGAGTGGAATCACCCCACCCCTATCGTTAACAGTCATCCCCGGCGTAGATTTCACCATAAATGGGAGGCCGAGCCCTACGTGGTCACCAAGAGCCCGACGGCAGCAATCGAAGTCCACCAAAGCGGAGAACCGGACAGGACTCGACTGCACTGGGTACATTGCAACCAGCCTAAGTCATACTCTCGACAGACGGAGGTCCCTACCGTCGCCCCCGGGAGCATGCCCAGGGGCCCGCAGGAACTGCTGTTGAACGTAGGGTGGAGCATACCGTCCATCCCGGCTATACTGACCACAGAACCTGTAGAGGACTCCAGCCCGGTACCGAGAATAAGCTCCAGCTGTAATAATCTCATGCCGTTCTGATGTTATATATTTATGTATATATGTATAGGTTGTTCATTTATGTTGACACTGTTATAACTGTCGGTAGTATTCGGACTGCGAAAGAGACTTTACGGATTCAGAACTTTGAAAGGTTCGGACTTATGTCTCCGAAAGCGTGGCGTGAGGACACGCACATAAAAAAGTATGGGCGGATGTAACACCCCATAACTGTGGAATAATAGGTGCCGTGCATTCCAGTTAACCAGGGGTTAATATACCCCAGCACTAGGCACAGCTCAGACCTAAAGAGTTAAACACAGACAGGCTGGAGTGTGACAGGAAGAGAGAGGTCAGAGGTGACTGAGGAAGTTAGCAGCTAGCACAGAGAGAGGAGACTTCTCCATGCAGCCTGAAAGACACTTGAGCAGCACAGAGCTCCAGTAATGAGTGGCAGCCCAGCCTGTGAGAGAAGGAGCCAGTCAGGCAGCGTGCAAACTGTACAAGAGAACACAGCAGTCACAGTGTCAAGCTGCCAGAGCCCTGCAGTAAATATTAAGTGCCAGCCCAGCAGCCAGCACGTGGGCAGTACAGAGCCCAGCAGCCAGAGCCCAGCAGCCAGCACGTGGGTAGCACAGAGCATAGTAGCCAGAGCCCAGCAGCATGGTGTAAGCAGCAGCAGAGCCTGGACAGCAGAGGCACCATTGATGCAGTCACCAGGGACAGATCAGCGGTGACAGAGTCCGGGAGATTGAGACTGGTTGGAACCAGCACCTGCAGCCGATACAGGTACCTTACTGCACACTGTGCCCCTGCCTACCACCCCTATTATATCGCCCGCCAGGCACATTATAGGGTCAGGGACCCATGGACACCCCTAGCACATGACAGGGTTGTACCCATTGAGGCCGCATAGAGAGCCACAGTGCAGGCCAGTGGCCAGTAGTCCTGTGTAGCTGATTGTGGCAACGTCTAAGCGCCCACACTAGCACTCCCAGGAGGGTACACAGCACTGGTGAAGACTTTCTGATCCCAGCCGGACGCCTGGGTAAGGAAACAGGGTAACTATAAGGGCCCAAAGGCCTCCTTACCAACACTTGAGAGTGATCTAACCCTTCCAGGACTCCAAGTGGGATTCACCCACGCCCTAGTAAAGCGACCCCGCTTACAGCAAACCAAGAGCCCTTCTTATATTGTTTTTCCCCTGGCTATTAGGACCTGCAATCCGGGACTTTAGTTAGGGTAATGGTTACCGGTAACCCTAGGTTATATGCATGCAAAGAATCTACAGTAAATAGAGGTCAGAAGTACTGATTGATTATAGGAGTAATGCCTAGTATTATGGTAAAGCATTTCCTTGTCTGCACTGTTTAGTATGCTGGTAAAACGTTTCCTTCTCTGTATTGCCTGACATTATGGTAAAACATTTCCTTTTACTTGAATGTTTACTGCACTGTAAAACATGTCCGTTTACTTGAATGTTATTACAATTTGTTCACTTGTTGTGATAATATTGTTAAGTTGTTAACTGAAAGAGGTTGACGTCCATAGTGACTGCTTTGAAAATAAAAGGTCAACCTAACCCAGTGGTCGAGTGTTCTGTGCCCATTCCTGTATCAAGAGAAGACTCCAGACTGAGATCCGTGAGGTTGGGGAGGCACGGCCCCCACCGCATCTATAAGGTAACTCCTCCTTTTGGGTGTCTACATCTGCATCATTTACAATGGATTGACTTGTACTAGACCAGTGGTTCCCAACCTCGTTGCTCAAGTACCCTAACAGTTCAGGTTTTCCAAGTCACCCAGCCAGTGCTCTGTGTATCACCAACTGTCACATTTTATAAATTCCCAGGTGACCTTGAGGACTGCGGTTGGGAACCACTGTACTAGACCAAGGAGAGCTACAGTATTAGAGAATGCCCTGCTGTTATGCAGGCTGTGCTCAGGGAAGGTATCTCAGTACTCTCATCTCCCATTGGGGTCAGTCTTCCACCCTGCGCTGACTATGTGTCAACAGGGTAACTGACCTCCTGGTGTGAGACAGCAGATACTTCCCCCTGATACTACACAAACACTCTGTGCATACAGACTGAATAACACAGGTCGCTCACTGATCCTTTCTTGCGGACTAGGACGGTCCAGAAGGGAGAGCAGCAGCACCTGCGCCCTTTACCACTGTAGAGTGCTCTTCAATCTTCAGTATCCAGTTCAGGATATCATACTTGTATGGTTACCGCTGCAGATACCTTTTGATAACCACGGTAGTCAAACCTATTTGGATTATTTTGTCCTATCACACAAATTGCTGCCCTGTAAAATATGACCCATATATATGTTGTTTCACATGTCATTATCTAAAATTGCTAGTTAATAAGGGCAACAATTGCTTATGCGACTGCTGTTGATACAAAATATTACATACAGCTAAACTCACAGAATTTTGCTTCATTTATTTGACTGCAACTAAATTAAGGAATTGTTTCCAATTATATGTAACAGATCAATTGTACCTAATACTTCGCTAAGCTCACATTAGTGCTATACTCTGATAGGAGACCAAGTTGTGAATTCGGCTCATCCTTTATGAGCCACACTACCAGACTCCTATCACATTTAGGGGGAAATTTACTAAAGGAAATTTGTAAAAAATAGGTGTATTTGCCTACTGACTAGATCAAGAGGAGTCAATACACTTTTTTGTTTGGTGTTATGTGTTGTATGTTTGTATGTCCATGCCCTTATCTTAAAGATAAAAAATAAAAGTTATATTTTAAACTTACAATCTACGATTTTTCTGACAAAGAAAAAATATTTTTTTCTAAAGAGTGCCCCCAACAAAAAGAGAGTACTTTCTCTTCCCCTTCCAAGGTAACAGCTGTGCCAGGCCCAAGTACTGAGAGGTGGTGAGGCCAATGAAAGGGGGTGTGGCCTTCTCCCCCCTCTTTTAGAAATGTATAAAAAAAATCTGTCCCGCTGTGAAGCAGCCATGCGCTGCACAGGGGTTGCCGATGTCAGGGCTGATGGGAACCGATGTAAGGCAGGTAATGAGCAAATGTGATTGCACCTAATACAGGGCCAGATGTACTTAGCTTGAAAAATTATAAAATGGAGAGTAATAAACCACCAGCCTAACCGCCATGTCACAGACTGTTTTAAAAATGACAAGTAGGAGCTGATTGGTTGGTGGTTTATCACTCTCCTTTTTATCACTTTTCAAGGCTTAGTACATCTCTACAGAAGGAGAGAAGCACTTGCCTCTCTCGACAGCAGTGTGGCCCTTATTCTGGTTCATTCTCAGAGGCAATCTCCTTCTCAAATAGACAAAACCATGCGCACTGCAGGTGGGGCAGATGTAACATGTGCAGAGAGAATTCGATTTGGGTGGAGTTTTACTGCAAAGTGAGATTTATATTGCAGTGTAGAAGTAAAGCAGTCAGTATTTTCCCTTCACAGAAATAAAATATCTCACCCAAATCTAATTCTCTATGAACATGTTACATCTCCCCCCCCCCCCCCTCCTGCAGTGCACTTGTTGTTTTTTTCCCATTTGAGAAGGAATGTGCCTCTGAGAGTGAACCAGAATAAGGCCCTGTATGTGCTGGGCTGAGGAGAGAGAAGTCACAACTCTCCCCTAGTTTTGCTATTTACAAAGAAGGAGGGGGTCAGTGAGACCCTGGGCCCCACCAACAGGTAAAGAGTACCTGCTCCCCCTCCCCCCCTCTCCGCACCACTGACTGTACTAAAATAGTTGCTGGCCCAAGAACCATGGGAGCAAAATTGAACGAAAGAGAGAGAAGAAAAATGACTGAGATATTGTGATGTCAACACCTTCAAAGAAGCAGAACTGACACAAATCTGCATGTTTTTAAATTCTCATGTCAGGGTGTTGCCCAGTGAAACAGGGAGCATTCTAACAATTAAGCCTACCACACTCTAAGCCCCTGTGGGGTAAACAAGGTAAAAAATGAGCAACTGGACCTCTTCCAAGTTACGCCTGAAAATAGAAATATGGAACACGGCTAAGCATTGAAGCAGGTTTGCATGCTAAGGGGGTCATTCTGGCTGACTCACAAAGCTTGAATTCCACAACTTTGCGAGCCAACTAAACGCCACCCACACGAACACCCACGCAGCCCGTCCCCCCTTCATAAACATCCATTCGTAGCCTTGTGTGCGGGGCCAAGATCATTCCATGGTCGTCGACCATGGAATGATTTCTCAAGTGTTCGCAAATCTGTAACTTTCTGGTATGGGAACAGAGCAGGCAGCTGACGTCATCTGCTCGTCCCCGGCACCCGCAACACAGCTGAAGTACCATGGGAACGCCCATCATTTTCATGGAGATGCCCGCGCCTGCCTCCCCACGCCCCCTGCCCATACTGCTCCGTGTGAATAGGCCAGCGACTATATAAGTCCCCGCATCCGTTTGCAAACGGAGCATGCACATGTGCATAAATACGCATGTGCAGTAGCAAAACATCGCTCCCTCTGCGTGCGGGGGAGTATGAGGATCAGAATAACCTCCTAAATTCTCTCCATGGATGTAGAGACAGACCTGCATGGTAGCGCAAATACTGGATATTACCATCTTGGAACAGCTGCCCAGAAATTGTCATAGGGTCGACATGTATTGGGTCGACTACTGAAGGTCAACATGCATCATGTGTACCGTGTACCGGGTAAGGAAGGGCCCTCCGAGGGAATGCAGAGGTAGGGGTCTATGTTTAGTGATGTGTCCAGACTCCATGTGCTTGGTTCACCATTAGGATTAGCATGATCTGATATTTTGGCCTATAATTCTGCTTTCCCATGCATGATGATATATTAGATTAATAACATTGCACTGTATAAAATACACCATAGCCCTGTGCAGTATAATGTAACATATATACTATATAACGTAAGTCTGAACCTGATCCCTAGAGAGAAAATCAATAGGTCCACAATATATGGTCTCTGGACACTTTGTACCATCCCCTGACACACTTTGTACCATCCCCTGACACTTTGTACCATCCCGACACACATTGTACCGTCCCCTGACACACTTTGTTCCATCCCCCTACACACTTTGTACCATCCCCTGACACACTTTGTACCATCCCCTGACACACTTTGTACCATCCCCTGACACTTTGTACCATCCCGACACACATTGTACCGTTCCCTGACACACTTTGTTCCGTCCCCCTACACACTTTGTACCGTCCCCTGACACACTTTGTACTATCCCGACACACATTGTACAGTCCCCTGACACACTTTGTTACGTCCCCCCCTACACACTTTGTACCATCCCCTGACACACTTTGTACCGTCCCCTGACACACTTTGTTCCGTCCCCCCTACACACTTTGTACCATCCCCTGACACACTTTGTACCGTCCCCTGACACACTTTGTACCATCCCCTGACACACTTTGTACCATCCCCTGACACACTTTGTACCGTCCCCTGACACACTTTGTACCGTCCCCTGACACACTTTGTACCGTCCCCTGACACACTTTGTACCGTCCCCTGACACACTTTGTACCGTCCCCTGACACACTTTGTACCATCCCCTGACACAATTTTCCCAGTAACTGCTTCCACTCTAGTAACTCCGTCCCCAGGAACCTGCACCCTGGGCCTGATTCAGCAAAGCTTGCTAAGCAGCAGTCGTTCAGTCCCTAGCGAGCCCATAAACGCTTCCCGTCCAAACCCCCATGCCCCCCCCCCCGACGCCGAATCCCCTCTGTACCATGCAAGGGAATGTACATGAACACATCCCCTTGCTAGCATGCCGCCGAAGGGGTGAGAAATCATTCAATGGATGCCGACCATCTACTGATTTCTCTCCCCTTCGGAAATAAAAGTCAGTCTAAAATGACTTTTATTCCCATCAGAGTCCGTCGAAGAGGGGACAGGCGCCTATGTCATGTGACGTCAGCCACCCAAACCAAGCAGGGAACATCAACGCCCAGTGTTTTCATGGTGATGCTCATAAAACGTTGGGCGTTTCCCCCAATAGCTCCCTGCCACCACCCACAATCCTCTACCCATGCAAACTCCTACGTATTCACACAGGGGTTCTGCACATGCCCAAATATGCACATGCACAGACCCCGTACCATCAGAACGGGGCCAAATTTGTTCCCTTCCAAGCCATGCTGAATTACCCCTTCCCCCCGTCCCCAGATAACATCCCATGTAACCAGCACCCTGTCAGTGTCACCTTATTTTAGGTTTGGGATACTCTAATCTATTCATTAGCCTTCTAGGTTAAGATTAAAATAAATGGAGTATACAGTATATTTAATGTTTTATTTATATGTTTCCATTGTTTACATGCGATAAACAGAAATACTCACATTTCATAAAAGTTCAACATAAAAGCAGAAATACTATAATTTGGGGGAAATTTACTAAGATGGGAGTTCTATTTCAGATGGGATATTGCTATGGTCAACCAATCAGAATCTAAGGGGATATTCTGGTTGATTCGCAAGGCTGCCGCCACCCATTCGCTCACAGAATTCACACGCAGGGCATGCGAGTGGATGTTACACAGTAACATCCATTCGCAGGCCAGGGGGATCCACCCACATCTTTAGAGGGTCGCAGACTATCGAAAGAAGTGGAAGGTGCACTCATACAGTATGTACGGTTGCTCTGAGCAACCTTACATATGCGTGTACAGTGGGAAGGAAGTGAGCGGGCAGTTGCCATCCGGTGATGTCAGCTACCTCCGCCCCCCCTCCACACCTGTTTCATGGCCTCATTAGCATGAGAATGCCCAGCGTTCTCATGGGAATGCCCATGAAATGCTGGGCTTTCCCATATGCTAATGGAGCTGCCCACCATCCCACGCCACCCCCCACCCACTGTCCTGGGTTACATAGTTACATAGTAGGTAAGGCTGAAAAAAGACTTTCGTCCATCGAGTTCAACCTTATTGAGTTAAGTCTCCCTAGATATCCTTATATTTATTTGCTGCAGTTGTCCCCCTGAGTTATTTTGAGTAGCCCTGGATATTTTCAGCCAATAAGTGTTCATCTAACCTTGATTTGAACCAATTTATTGTCGCTGCCGACACCACCTCCTTAGGAAGAGAGTTCCAGAGTTTGACTGTTCTGACTGTGAAGAATTTCCTTCTACCATTTGTTCGAAATCTTTTTTTCATCTAATCTATACTCATGGCCCCTGGTCCTAGACTCGTTTCTCATGGTAAATAAGGTCTGTGATAATTCTTTATATGGTCCCCGGATGTACTTATACATGTTAATCATGTCTCCCCTTAGTCTACACTTTTCTAATGTAAATAGCCCCAGCTTCAATAGTCTCTCCTCATAGGGTATGTCTTCCATCCCTCTTATAAGTATGGTTGCTCTTCTTTGGATTTTTTCTATTTCTGCAATATCTTTTTTATAATGAGGTGCCCAGAACTGCACTCCGTATTCAAGGTGAGGCCTGACCAAGGATTTATAAAGTGGCATTATTACCTTTGAGTTTCTAGATTCCATGCCTCTTTTAATGCATGCAAGAATTTTGTTTGCCTTCTTCACTGCTTCGTTGGGCGCTACATCCCAGTTTATTATCTTTAAGGACCCCTAAATCCTTTTTAAGTGCAGACTGACCTAGTACTACCCCGTTTAGCTTATAGTTAGCACATTGGTTATGTCTCCCTAGGTGCATGACCTTACATTTTTCCACATTGAACTTCATCTTCCATTTTCTTGCCCATATATCCAGAGATGCGAGATCCCTTTGAAGTGTTGTGACATCATCCACAGATTTAATGACTCTACTTAATTTTGTATCATCTGCAAAGGTGGTTACATTGCTGAGCAATCCCACCCCTATATCGTTTATGAAAATATTAAACAAGATGGGTCCCAAGACTGAACCTTGAGGCATTCCACTTATTACCGGTAGTGTCTCTGGTAGTGATCCGTTCACCATTACTCTCTGCTCCCTGTTACACAGCCAGTTTCCTACCTATCTGCATATATTTTCCCCCAGTCCCATGTCCCTCATTTTAGCAGCTAACCTTTTATGTGGTACCGTGTCAAAGGCTGTTGCGAAATCCAGGTAAATAACATCCACAGCGTTTCCTTCATCAAGGTCTCTGCTGACCTCCTCATAGAAAGCTATCAAATTAGTTTGACATGAACGATTTTTTGTGAACCCATGCTGGTTCCTGCTAAGTAATTGATGCTTATCCAAATATTCTAAGATGCTTACCCTTAAGAAACCTTCAAATATTTTACCCACAAAATAGATGTTAAACTTACTGGTCTGTAGTTTGCCGGGTCCTCCTTATTACCTTTCTTAAATATTGGCACTACCTCTGCTATCCTCCAGTCTTTTGGTACTTTTCCTGTTGATATTGAGTTGTTAAAAATGAGATGAAGGGGGTGGCTAGTTCCTACCTTAATTCCATGAGTACCCTGGGATGGATCCCGTCAGGCCCCGGTGATTTATTTGTTTTGATTCTGCTGAGCCTATTAATTATTTCCTTATGACTAAACTCCACCGAGAGATCCATGTTCAACGACCCAAGCTTGGAAGGTGTAAGTTCCACAGTCTGATTTCCCTTTGTGAAAACTGATGGGAAGTACTCATTTAATAGTACCGCCTTCCTACTGTCTTCAGTTACCTTATTTCCATTGGTGCCTGTAAGTGGACCTATGTTTGCTTTAGTTACCCGCTTTCTGTTTATTTATTTTAAAAAAAATTGGGATTGGATTTGCTTTCCATAGCGATGCGTTCTTCATATGTGCGTTTGGCTGCTTTAATTACTTTTTTGCAAGTTTTATTCGACTCCTTGTAGCTTGCGTGCACATGCCTATCCGCAGTAAAACAACATTGGTCCCCGTTCGAACGCAGCCCTCCTACAAACAGTCCTGAATAAGGTCTCTACTTCGTATTTATTTACCACCTTCTATCTACAAGATAATAGATCTGATTGGTTGCCCATAGCAACATCTCATGTGAAATAGAACCATCTTAGTAGATTTCTTTACTCGCTCATAGATTCCACATTTTCTTCCTCTTGGAGCTCAGATGTGTGTGCTACATGGCTGGGCACTTCGTGTGTTTAATAAATTGCAGGCTTTGTAAAAAGAATCTAGATTTTGCAATCACTGAACTAGCAGGATTCTTCCTTCTGGCAATACTAGGTGAGGACATTTCTTATATTACATTAACCTGTTCACTGCTGCTGCTTTCTGTAATCCACAGAAACAAACATCAGCATAGCCCATCTCTTATAGGGGGTTATTCTAGTCCATTCTTTCTGACAAAATCCTTCTTAGATGGACAAAACCATGTGCACTGCGGGTGGGGCAGATGTAACTTGTGCAGAGAGAATTAGATTTGGGTGGGGTTTTTCTTCAAAGTGAGATCTATATTGAAGTGTAAAATCATGCAGTCAGTATTTTCCCTGCACAGAAACAAAATAACTCACCCAAATCTAATTCTCTCTGCACATGTTACATCTGCCCCCCTGCAGTGCACATGGTTTTGTCCATCTAAGAAGGATTTTGTCAGAAAGAGTGAACCAAAATAACCCCCATAATCCTTTACTGCAGCCATGACTGGTTCAATGAACATGAACTACTGACCTAAGTCACGGGGCAAACCACATTCTCGCATATAAAGAACAAGTTTTCTTTATTCCTTTTAGTGAAAACATGAACGAGGTTAAGGCAAAACTCATAGGGCGGTATTCAATGAGCCTGATTCGCCATTTATGGCGAATTTGTGCTGTTTGGCGAATTTCTGACTAAAACGGTGAATCACCCTATTCAATGACCACATGGCGAATACATTTGAAGGTTTTTTTCACCATGATTCACCAAGTAGCAATCGCTATCTTTTTATGGTGAAGTGGAATGTGAACTTTTAAAATAAAGTGTTTTGTTTTTTACATTTGGTGTCAAAAAATCAGGAATTTTATTCTGAGGAGGGGCATGCTATTTTTATTCATGTGCTGTAAGCACATGAATATATATTTAATTTAAAAAAAAAAATGTTTTTTTTTTTTTTTTTTTACACAGCAGCCAGCAGGGGGCGCCGGAGCCGAGCCGCTCATTACATATTCATATATTCACTGCACCCGATCGTTACGATCGGGTATAGTGAATATACACTCCCCTGCTGGCACCCCCGGGGGGCAGCCTGTGCTGCCTGGCACCCGGGGAGCCCACCTACCCCCCACAAAGTTCTGGGGCATGCAGAGAGACTTCCATCTCTCTGCCTGCCACCGTCCTCAGGCTCCCTGCGGCAATCGCCGCAGGAGCTCATATTCGCCAGTCAGGGGCAGCGAGCCCCTGACACGTTGAATACCGGAGCCGGCCGGCTCCGGAACGTGGCGAATGTGCAGCGAATCCTAAAAAGGATTCGCTGCACCTCGCAGGTATTCTCATTGAATACCGCCCATAGTTGGGAGGGATGTGAGCAACTGCAATTCCCAACGGAGCAATGGAAATCTTTTCAGGGGGATCGGTGATGTCATAAGAAAATGTTTAGCAGCATTGTGGTGACGACCTACAAGAAAATCTCCATAACGGCAAGACTCATTCCAGGACAAATTAGATAAGTAGATAGATAGATAAGCAGGAGACAGATTATACACATAAGAGGGTTATTCTGGTTGATTCGCTTGGATACGAATTCACACCCTTGCGAGTCAACCAGAACCAACCTACGAATGGTGGTACGCCGCCCCCCCCTCCCAAGCGCATTGTCTCACGGCATAATGTCAACACACTTGATCTTGCTGCCTTCTTAAACATGCTGTGTCCTCTTCTTGCCCCAAATGCCATCTTGTCCTGCCCGAACCTCGCCGCCTCCCTCTATAATGACACCCTATCTTCGGCATTGGACTCTGCCTGCCCTCCCTCCTCTATCCCCCTTCGATGCTCTAACCCCCAACCGTGGCACTCGCCTATCACCCGATTTCTTAAAAAGTGCTCTTGCACTGCTGAGGGCTTCTGGAAGAAATCACGCTCCCTAGCAGATTATCTCCATTTCAAATTCATTCTTTCCTCCTTCAGCTCTGCCCATGCTCTGGCCAAGGAATCCTACTTTAAGTCCCTCATCCTTTCCCAATCATCAAACCCCCGCAGGCTCTTTGCCACTTTCAACTCCTTGCTCTCCCCCAGCTCTTCTGTCCTCCATCGTAGCCGCTGATTTTGCTACCTACTTTTCAAACAAAATCTCCTCTCTCTGCCATCACTGCTGCCATGACCTCACCCTCTCTTTACCCCACCACTGCCGCTGAAGTCCACTCTATCCTTTAATCCATTTCTCCCTCCACTTGCCTGCTCAATCCTATCCCCTCCAATATTATCCGCCATCTCAGTCCATCAGTCTGCTCTTACCTGGCTCACCTCTTTAATCTTTCCCTATCCTCTGGGATCTTCCCTTCCTCCTTCAAACACGCTCTTGTCTCCCCAATTCTCAAAAAAAAACAAATCTGGACCCCAACTCTCCATCTAACTACAGGCCCATCTCCCTCCTCCCTTTTGCCTCCAAGCTCCTAGAACATCTGACCTATAATCGTCTCCTAAGCCACTTACTGCTAACTCCATTCTAGACCCCCTCCAATCCGGGTTCCGCCCTTTACATTCCACTAAAACTGCCCTGACCAAAGTCACTAACGATCTACTATCGGCTAAATCCAAAGGCCTCTTCTCTATCCTCATCCAGCTTTATCTGTCGGCTGCCTTTGACACTATTGACCACCCTCTCCTGCTCAACACCCTCTGCTCCTTTGGCATGACTGGCACGGTCTTCTCCTGGTTCACCTCATACCTCTCAAATCGCTCCGTCTCCACTCTGAGCTCCTCCTCTCCTACTACCCCGCAGCCAGTCAGTGTTCCCCAAGGGTCAGTCCTTGGCCCTCTCCTCTTCTCCCTCTACACCACCTCTCTGGGCACCCTCATCAGCTCCTATGGTTTCCATTACCACCTTTATGCTGATGATACCCTAATCTATCTCTACTCCCCCGACCTATCCCCATCACTCCTGTCCAAGGTCTTCAAATGCCTCACGGCCATCTCAGCCTGGATGACTCAACGCTTCCTGAAACGAAACATGGCTAAAACTGAACTTCTAATCTTCCATCCCCCGAACATCCCCTCTTCTCCCAATATCTCCATCAGCATTGGTGAAACCGAGATCACCTCCACTGACCAAACGTGCTGCCTCGGTGACATCATTGACTCCACCCTCTCTTTCACCCCCCACATTCGTGCTCTCTCATAGTCTTGCCGCTTTCACCTACGCAACATCTTGCGCATCACACCATTCCTCTCCACTGACGCAACCAAAATTCTCATTCACTCTCTTGTCATCTCCCGCCTTGACTACTGCAACATCCTTCTCTCTGGGCTACCTCTCACCCACCTCGCACCTCTCCAATCCTTTCTTAATGCTGCTGCTAGGCTCATCTTCCTCTCCTGCCGCTCTACCTCTGCCTCCCCCCTCTGTCTATCTCTTCACTGGCTCCCCATTCCTTTCCGAGTTCTCTTTAAACTCCTCACCACCACCTACAAGGCTCTCTCCTCCTCCAACGCTCCTTACCTCTCTTCACTGATCTCTATCCACACTCCCTCCCGTCCTCTTCACTCCACCGCTGACCGCCAACTGACCTCTCACCTAATCACCTCCTCCCACTCCCGTGTCCAAGACTTCTCTTGCGCTGCCCCCCTATACTGGAACAACCTCCCACCACCCATCAGGCTTTCTGATTCCCTTACCTACTTCAAGCGCTCCCTCAAAACCCACTTTTTTCGACTAGCCTATCCCTCCTCCTAACCTCTTGATCCTCCTATCCTGCCTCCGTTCCCATCCATTCCTACTTATCCTATTGTTTATCGTTCGCCCACCTCCTTTTAGTCTGTTAACTCTTATGAGTAGGGCCCTCCTTCCTCACGTACTCACCCTACCTCTTTACCTCACCCTCAGGTCACTTATATATGCGTGCACATTGGGGAAGAAATGGGCGAGCAGCTGACATCCGGTGATATCAGCTGCCCGCCCCTGTCGCCAACATCACCCGGTGATTTCCATGGGAATACCCAGCATAATCATTGTAATCATGTATGTTTTCACTGTGGAGGTAAAATTAAGTGCTGGAAACATACATAGAGCGAATAACTATGAGTTTTATGTGTTGACTTTTCCAAAAATCATCTGTCAGTTGTGTTCACAGCGATTTAACACATGAACACAGAGATTGGCTTACTGACCTGTCCATCAGCAAACAAAGGCGATGTAATTGGTAAACCTTATAGGTTAATTACCAGTAAGTTCTGTGAGAGAGAACTGGGGTGGACGGAGCTTTTATGCACGTCATAAGTAACATCGTGCCCATGTAATATGGCCAAATGGTGATAGCACAAAAGTATTGTCCATCAGAATATTGGCTTAGGTATTGGCCAGCTCTCCTTGATCAGCCCTTTAGTGGGTGAGAGAGCTCTGTTTGGTTGACACGGGTGTCTGTCACCAAAAGGAGAAAGCTCATTGGATGTTTCCGGCTTTTTCTATGTGTCAGCGAGCGCACCCAGACCACGCCCTCTGACGAAGTGTTAACACAAAACGCGTAGGTGCGTGGCTACGGTGATGCTCGCTGTCTGCTCTCCAGGCTCTCCTCCCTCTGTCTGTTCCCAGAAGGACCCGGCACACTGTGTACCTCCCGAGGAAAGCAGCGTGGGCCGCGTGTTTCCTGACTGTGCCCCGGACTGGTGTGTTGCTGATACAGCCTGGTAACATTTATAAAATCTTGTGGTATCCAGCCCACTGCCGATTATATTTTTGGTACGAGCAATTCACATGGCTTGTACTCTGTGCTGTGTGCCTTTTAAGTATTAAACTGATCTCCCTAAGGCTCTTCCAGCTTCCAACTCCCTGCTGAGATGCTCGGCTGCCAGACATAGTATACAAGGCTGAACTGCAAACATTTTGGTTCTGCACTGTTGCCTATGGAAGGTGTGACAAGCGCACATGAAATTGCACACCTTCTCTATGCTTGTAGGAGCCAAAGTGCAGGTTTATAGAAGTGTAGGCACTACCCAATGCAGCCAATCAGATTGTAGCTATTATCTTCTAAAAATGCTAAACATACCTCCCAACATTGCTTAGTTACAATTCAGGACCTGCTGGGTCAAAGACGTGGCCAGTTAAGAAGGGACTAATTGGATAGTGGGTGGGGACCCCTGGTTTTATCATTTTCGGGGGCGTCCAGCACTCTCCTGCACCCCCACCCATGGGACATTGCCACCCACAGAAGGGACAGCAGACAGTCTCCAAATAGTGGGACTGTCCTGCTGTAATCGGGATAGTTGGGAGATATGAGATAGTGTCGCTCCATTACTAAAAATCGAATAAAAAATACTTTTCTTCCTCACTCTCCATGGCAGCCATTACTCTGGGTTATTCCCTCTCTCTCCAGGTTTAGACAGGTAGACTTGTAACTCCTCCCACCTAGGGTATATCTCTGCCTCCTCCCCTTCCTCTCCAGTCTTTTTTCCTGTCTCTAAGTTAGATTAGGTAGGATAGGTTTTGTTTGTTTGTTCAGTTACAGGGCTTACCTCAGGCTATGCAGCAATTCAGTCCTGCGTGTCTGAGCTGATCCGGATGGCACTTGGGGTTGATGGGGTTCTCATCAGGCAGCGTCCTGCACTGAGTCTCCCTTGAAAGCCGGCGGAGCATGCACCGCTATGTCTCCGGGACCGGCGGATATACATGGAGCCTGATATGCGGGCAGAGAGGACGCGTACGGCAGTGACGCGTACGGCAGTCTGCTGAGGATACTGAAGGCCGGAAGAGGCTGTTTGCTAGAAGCGCTTCCCCGCATGGACGGAAGTGAACGCGCGGCGTCCGGAAGCGCACACTGCGCATGCGCAGGCGCTCGGCGCTGGATACAAAAGGAGTATCAGTATGGTTAAGTGATTACTCGTTTTCTGAGTACAACACTGCTGTCGTTCAGGATGGATCCAGAGACCAATGTTGCTCCCCCCATGCCAGAATCTGCCGTGGAGAGGTAAGCCCTCATAGAGGTGCTGTGTCACTTGAGAAGGTCTAGTTAGTGACAGGCTTTTTTCTGTTTATTATAGTGTGTCTAAAGGTCCTATTAAGAAGAAAGCTAAAACCAAGAATACCTCTAATAATTGCATGTCATGTGACAAAGTTTTCCCTGTGGAAAGGGGCATTAACTTATGCAAGGATTGTAGACAACCTGCAGAGACACAACCTGTGGATCTAGCGCAATTGATGCAATGGATGAAGGATTCCTTGGTTACCAAGGAGGAATTAAAAGAGGTGCAGGGAGCTAAAAGAACCAGGTCCCAAACTAGCCTGGACTGTGGTGTAGGATCTGATTCACCTGTAGTTAATGCAGATGACACAGATACTTCAGAGCCTGAGTCGGGTGAAGTTACTGAGAAGGAAAGATCATTTAATTTGGATTTGGTTGAGAATTTACTCAAGTATATATATATAAGGCTATGGACTATAAGGAAAAGGAAGATGAAGCACCTGATTCCTTGTTTGAAGATAGAGTGGCTAAAAGTAGAAATTTTCCTGTGCACAAGGTGCTAAAGGATTTGATGATTGATCAATGGACGAATGTGGATAAGAAATTCAGTAATTTCAAGAGAATTGAAAGGATGTTTCCTTTTAAAGATGAGCTGTTTGAGAAATATTGTAAGGTGCCAAAAGTCGATGCTGCTGTCTCTGAGGTCGTTTCAAAAACTACTATATTGTTGGAGGACGGCGCCAACCTTAAAGATAGTAGGGATAAGAAGGTTGAGATGGCACTTAAGAAAGTACATAACACATCCACAGTAGCATTAAAAGCAGGAGTAGCCATGGCTTCAACCTCGAGAGCCCTGAGGGTTTGGGGTACCAATATGGCAACCGACATAGAAGAAAAAATTTCTAGACAGTATCTCATGAAGAATTTGAATGTCATGATGAAAGCAATAGAATTTCTATGTGAAGCGTCGTTAGACGTAGTCGAATATTCTGCTAAAACCATGGCAGCTGGCCATGTCTGGTGGAAAGTCAGCTAAATTACCGCAAGACAAGAGACAAAGATTCAGTGGTCTATCACCCAGGCAACACTTTAAGGAAGCCAAAAGTTATAGGCCAGGGAGACAATATGGAAGATTTAATTCAGGAACCACAAGGCAGTCATTTCGCCAGTCGGCGAGACGAGGATACAGAAGATTTTGACAATTACGGCACGGAGGTAGAGATCCCAGTAGGAGGAAGGTTGACCAATTTTGTACACAAATGGAAAGAATCTATCCAAGACAGATGGGTTCTGTCAATCCTCACTCAGGGATACAGCCTAGAATTTCAAAGAAGACCAACCAGAGGAAGATTTGTAAGGTCCAGAGTACCCACAACAACAGAGGAGTCATTAGCGTTAAGCCTAATAATTCAGGAAATGTTGGAATCAGGGGCTGTGGAACCAGTACCCGTCAGGGAAAGGGAAAGAGGTTTCTATTCCAAGTTGTTCCTGGTAAAAAAGGCCTCCGGAGCTTATCGGGCAATTCTGGATCTAAGGGAACTAAATTTAAACATCCAAGTAAAGAAGTTCTACATGGACACTCTGCAAGTCATTCTTCTAGGCATAAATCAGATGGACTTTATGTGTTCAGTAGACCTGAAGGATGCTTATTTCCACGTGCCAATTGCCACGAGAGATCGAAGATTCCTCAGACTAGAGGTTATGAATCAGCATCTGCAGTTCAAGTGCCTTCCCTTCGGGTTATCAACCTCCCCGAGAATCTTTACAAAGATACTGACAAGTTTGATCGCGTTCATAAGATTACAAGGAATAGCGATATGGTCCTATCTGGACGATTTATTGATATGCGGAGGAACAGCAGAAGAAGCAAGACAAGCTTTGCAAGTCACGATGAAAATATTAAAGAACCACGGCTGGTTAATAAACAGAGCAAAGAGCCAGCTGGAGCCTATGCAAAGAATTCAGTTTCTAGGTGTGATGATAGATACTATAGACCACGCAGTGTATTTGTCAGAAGACCGATGCGGAAGAATTCAAGATCTTGTTCTAGTACTACAGTCACAAAAGACAACTTCTCTGAGACAAACTCTCCGAATATTGGGGATGATGTCATCAACCATAGGGGTCATTCCATGGGCAAGGTGGCATATGAGAACCCTTCAAAGGGAGATGTTGCCTCTCACAAGAAGATCAACACAGCTGGAGTCAAAAATAAGGTTAAGTTTAAGGTCCAGAAGATCTCTAGACTGGTGGTTGGATCCTTAGTTAAAGCGAAGGCATACATCCCTGAGCCAGATTCAGTACCAAATAATAACCACGGATGCAAGCGCGTCTGGATGGGGAGCGCATTTACAAGACGAAAATCGTCAGGGCCTGTGGTCGCAGCAGGAGCGAGTTATGTCATCAAACCAGAGAGAAATGAGAGCAGTGGCAAGAGCGCTAGAGTGTTTTCAAGATTCCATCAAAGATACCCACGTGAGGATAAGATCGGACAACATGACAGTTGTGGCTTATGTCAATCGTCAGGGAGGGACGAGAAGCGTAAGATTATGGGAAGAGATCTCCAGTATCATACCATGGGCAGAAGCAAACCTAAGCTCAATATCTGCGTTACACGTCCCAGGGAAGGACAACAAGTTGGCAGATTTACTAAGCAGAAAGCGAGTTGTTCCGGGCGAATGGGAACTGAATCAGGAGGTTTTCCTGGAAGTCACGAAGAGGTTCGGATATCCGCAGATAGATTTGATGGCGACAAGCCACAACAGGAAAGTGAATCGCTTCATGTCCAGAAGACAAGTACTGGGGACAGAAGGTGTGGATACGTTTGTCCAGAATTGGAGATTCAGTCTCGGATATGTGTTCCCACCGTTCCTGATGATTGCACGAATACTGAAGAAGATCAGGGAAGAAAGAGTCACAGTGATTGTTGTAATTCCTTTTTGGCCAAGGCGAAGTTGGTTCCCAACAGTACTAAGAATGTCAACCGGACATCATTGGAGACTGCCTCTCCTTCCCAATCTCCTTCAGCAGGGCCCATTGCTACATCCAGACATCCAGACCCTAAATTTGACGGCGTGGTTGTTGAACGGGCGATGTTAGTTAAAAAGGGTTTGTCTCATCAGGTGGCGCAATTCCTTTTGAAAGCAAGGAAAGATGTATCATCAAGAATCTACTATAGAACATGGAACAAATTTACTGAGTGGGCCAAGTCATATCCAGAAGATATACGCTTCAGTGTCCCGTGTGTACTACAGTTCCTATATGAAGGCTTTTCGAAGGGACTGGCGACATCGACGTTAAGAGTACAAATCTCAGCCTTATCCGTCTTATTGGACATAAGATTGTCCGAAGATCCTCTTGTCAAAAAATTTGGCCAAGCACTGAAAAGACAGCGTCCCAGAATTAAGGAACCCATAGCTCCATGGGACCTGAACCTTATTCTGAACGCCATGATGACAACACCGTTTGAACCTTTGGAAGAGGCACATATGAAATTAGTGACATGGAAGGTGGTCTTCCTCACAGCGGTCACATCTGCCTGTAGGGTCAGTGAATTGCAGGCTCTTTGGGCAGAACAACCTTACCTCAATATTCTTCATGACAGAGTATTGTTAAGAACAAATCCCAGTTTTCTTCCTAAGGTTGTTTCCAATGTTAATATAAATCAAGAAATTATTCTTCCAGCCTTTTTTCCGGACCCAAAAACAGAGGAAGAAAGGAGAATGCACATGCTCGATATGCCTAGGGCAATTTCCTTATACTTGAAAAGATCAGAAGAGATACGCAAGACCAAACAATTATTTGTTCTACATTCAGGGTCAAGAAAGGGCGAAGCAGCTTCCAAAATCACTATAGCCTGCTGGATTACGGAAGCAATAACATTCGTGTATAAAGAAGGAGGCCTGGAAATTCCGAAGGAGCTGAGGGCACACTCTACCAGGGCCATATCTACTTCTTGGGCGAATAGAGCAAATCTCTCAGCAAAGGACATCTGTGCCGCTGCCACATGGAACTCCATTCATACCTTTGCAAAGCACTACAATGTAAATGTATCTCCTACCCATTTGGGGAAGGTGGTGCTGCAGCATGCTGTTTTGTGAGCTATTCAAAATATATATATTAAGCATCACCCTGACTATGTCTTTATTGAGTCCCCCCCCTGTTTTTATGCTTTGGTACATCCCAGAGTAATGGCTGCCATGGAGAGTGAGGAAGAAAGGATTCAATTATACTTACGATAATTCCGTTTCTTCTGAACTTCTCCATGGCAGCCTACGGTTTCCCTCCCTGTCTGTGGTATTAATAGTAGAGACACTCAAAAGACTGGAGAGGAAGGGGAGGAGGCAGAGATATACCCTAGGTGGGAGGAGTTACAAGTCTACCTGTCTAAACCTGGAGAGAGAGGGAATAACCCAGAGTAATGGCTGCCATGGAGAAGTTCTGAAGAAACGGAATTATCGTAAGTATAATTGAATCCTTTTTTGTTTTCTACCTAAAATATTGCATGATTTATCCTCTTTTATGGCTTAAATTAATTGTACAAGTGAGGGAATATCATTTGTCAGATTAGAGCCACAGTCAGGTGGAGGCCCCAACAGGTTGACCCTTGATCATCAGGGCCATGTTAAGAGCTTCAGGGGCCCCCGGGAAAAGCATTGGAGTGGGGCCTCTAACTAGTATATATACAGTTGTGCTCATAAGTTTCATACCCTAGCAAAATTTGTGATTTTCTGCCCATTTGTCAGAGAATATGAATGATAACTCACAGACTTTTCTTTCACTCATGGTTAGTGGTTGGGTGAAACCATTTATTGTCAAACAACTGTGTTTACTCTTTTTAAATCATGATGACAACAGAAACTACCCAAATTATATATATAATAGGTATCCAGCTAGCTGGTATCCCTAGGTGGCGCTGCTTAGTCAAAAAAACAATTAATCATTCAGATCCAAATGGAATATGCATATATTTATTAAAAATACAATTCATCATAAAACATTTTCCTAGACATACATAACATACTACACATAACATACAATACGTAATTAGACGAAGCTGATAGTAGCTTTTAAAATGTCTGTATACTGAGGCTTATTTTGTAAGATGACTGTTTGTCATGTTATTGAGGCATTTTCAAATATAGAGGCTTATATAGTTACCAGTCCCAAGGGCCGTTTGTAATGGATAGATTCCACAGATTTTTGCTGCTGCAATGTCCTATTGGACTTCCTCCCTTTATCTGAGCCAGGTAGATGTTTGTAATCCTTTGAGTGGTCAACCTTTTTTCAAAGGGACCGGCTCCAGGTGGTGTCCGTCCAAAGGAACTTTAGCTGTTACACAGTCGAAGCTGTGTATAGATTTACTGCGGCGCTGGGCTGGACTGCTTCCGGGCTGAATATGCGAGGCTCCCAAGTACGCGTTTCTCCGCCTATTTAGTAGATCAGCGGCTTCATCAGCTGATGAAGCCGCTGATCTACTAAATAGGCGGAGAAACGCGTACTTGGGAGCCTCGCATATTCAGCCCGGAAGCAGTCCAGCCCAGCGCCGCAGTAAATCTATACACAGCTTCGACTGTGTAACAGCTAAAGTTCCTTTGGACGGACACCACCTGGAGCCGGTCCCTTTGAAAAAAGGTTGACCACTCAAAGGATTACAAACATCTACCTGGCTCAGATAAAGGGAGGAAGTCCAATAGGACATTGCAGCAGCAAAAATCTGTGGAATCTATCCATTACAAACGGCCCTTGGGACTGGTAACTATATAAGCCTCTATATTTGAAAATGCCTCAATAACATGACAAACAGTCATCTTACAAAATAAGCCTCAGTATACAGACATTTTAAAAGCTACTATCAGCTTCGTCTAATTACGTATTGTATGTTATGTGTAGTATGTTATGTATGTCTAGGAAAATGTTTTATGATGAATTGTATTTTTAATAAATATATGCATATTCCATTTGGATCTGAATGATTAATTGTTTTTTTGACTAAGCAGCGCCACCTAGGGATACCAGCTAGCTGGATACCTATTATATATATTATCACTGTGAGAGGTACACAATTCCTCTGAATAGGAGGCTGCAGCTTGGTCAAAAGATTGAATAAAGTCCATACCCATCTATTGTAGGAACCAGCGCTTTTGAGTGACCCTACTACCCAAATTACCCTGATCAAAAGTTTACATACCCTGGAGATTTTGGCCTGATAACATGCACACAAGTTGACACAAACGGGTTTGAATGGCTACTAAAGGTAACCATGCTCACTTGTAATCAGTGTGTGTGTATAAAAGGTCAGTTAGTTTCTGGTCTCCTGAAAGACCCTTGCATCTTTCATCCAGTGCTGCACTGACGTGTCTGGATTCTGAGTCATGGGAAAAGCAAAAGAATTGTCAAAGGATCTGTGGGAAAAGGTAATTGAACTGTATAAAACAGGAAAGGGATATAAAAAGATATTCAAGCAATTGAGAATGCCAATCAGCAGTGTTCAAACTCTAATTAAGAAGTAGATAATGAGGGATTCTGTGGAAACCAAATCACGTTCAGGTAGACCAACAAAAATTTTAACCACAGCTGCCAGGAAAATTGTTTGGGATGCATAGAAAAATCCACAAATAACTTCAGCTGAAATACAGGACTGTGGTATGTTTTTTCAAGATGCACAATAAGGAGGCATTTGAAGAAAAATGGGCTGCATGGTCGAGTCGCCAGAAGAAAGCCATTACTACGCAAATGCCACAAAGTATCCCGCTTACAATAATCCAAACAGCACAGAGACAAGCCTCAAAACTTCTGGAACAAAGTTATTTGGAGTGATGAGACCAAAATTTAACTTTTTGGTCACAACCATAAACATTACATTTGGAGAGGAGTCAACAAGGCCTATGATAAAAGGTACACCATTCCTACTGTGAAACATGGAGGTGGATCGCTGATGTTTTGGGGATGTGTGAGCTACAAAGGCACTAAAAACTTGGTCAAAATGGATGGCAAGATGAATGCAGCATGTTATCAGAAAATACTGGAGGAAAATTTGCACTCATCAGCCCGGAAGCTGCGCATGGGACATACTTGGATGTTCCAACATGACAATGATCCAAAACACAAGGCCAAGTCGACCTGTCATTGGCTACAGCAGAATAAAGTGGTTTTGGAGTGGCCATCTCAGTCTCCTGACCTCACTATCATTGAGCCACTCTGGAGAGATCTCAAATGTGCAGTTCATGCAAAACAGCCCAAGAATTTACAGGAACTGGAGGCTTTTTGCCAAGAAGAATGGGCAGCTTTACCATCTGAGAAAATAAAGAGCCTCATCCACAACTACCACAAAATACTTAGCTGATGTTAAAGCATTACACGGTATTAAGAACTGGGGTATGTAATCTTTTGATCAGGGTCATTTTGGTAGTTTCTGTTGTCATTATGCTTTAAAAAAATAAAGTAAACAACCACTAACCATGAGTGAAAGAAAAGTTTGTCAGTTATCACTCATATTATCTGACAAATGGCCTGCTAGGATATGTAAACTTATGAGCACAACTGTATATAATATATGTGTGTTAATGCAGTTAGGCAGAATGCAATAGGAGTCTGATGGCAGTAGCGGTACAGGCAGGGAGTGTTGCAGGGAGCTGGCATCCCATCTCCCTGCAGTGCACCACCTTGTGTGATCCAGCAGAGGCTGGATCACACACTGAGGTAAAGGCACGCTGTCGGACACACTATCACTGGGCGCGCTGTAACTCACTCCCCCTGGTAATGGACACAGCCTGGGGTGTTTTTTCTTTCAATCTGGGCAGTGGCTTGCTGCTTGCACTGATCTTACATTCTACAGATTAACGATCCAACCTGATATTTATATTACAGCTAATGTAAGAAACATCAATCCAAAAACACTTCATAAAAACACAGTTTAACAATGTAATTACCCTTATTAGATCCCAGGTAAAATAACATCAATTAAAGTAATTACAACACTTTTTTATGAGACTACTGTAGGAATATTTTTATGAGACTTGGAACCGTTTCTCCTGGAACACCCTTCGGATATACTGTAGCTTCTGGAACTTACAGCCAACAGGAAGAGACTGAAACTAATGTTAACAATCCTTGAAATAAAATCTGTTTACTCATCCATCAGTTGCTCTGCATTTATAGCCAGTCAGAAGTGGATTTAAAATAAAATGACAGGGGGGGAGGAAGATGATGGCATGGCCTCACAACAAGGGGGTGTCCTCAAATGGAATGCCGAATTATGATGGAGAGAGGGGGATGCCTTGAAGAAGCATAGGGTGACAGGAGAGAGGAAGGTATGCAAAGTTATGGGGAGAGATAGTGGGAGATGGAGAGGCAGAGGGTGACAGCGTGATGGTAAGAGGAGAGAGAGGTGACAGGGAGAGACAGTTGGAGAAGGAGAGGCAGAGGGTGACGAGAGGGTGACAGTGTGATGGTGAGAGGAGAGAGAGGTGACGCAGAGAGATAGTGGCAGTTGGAGTGGTAGTAAGCAACAGTAAATGGTGATGGGGAAAGGCAATGGGTGAGAGAGAGAAGGTATTAGAAAAGGCAGTAAGTGACAGGGAGAGGCAGTGGGTCACAAGGAGAAGCAGGGTGATGGGGGAATGGAGAGGGTGATTCTCTGGAGAGACAGAGGGTAATGGGAAGATTGTGATGCAAGGAAGAAGCAGAGTGTGATGAAGAGAGATAGTGTCAGTGGGTGACAGGAGAGGCAGATAGTGATAGCTATTGGGTGACACCAGGGAATGGGTGACAAGTAAAGACAGTAGATGACTCCATATATGTCCCTGCCATCCCCCAAAAATACCTAAAACTTCCAAAAACACCCCCTCACCCTTTCACAAGTTGCCATTATTACACTCTACACTCAAGCTGATGTAACTAACACTAATAGATTAATACACCCCCTCCATGGCAGCAGTGTCTACTCATGTACTACTCCTCACTACCTGGCTGCGTCACAGCCCAGAAGATGTCAGGGCCATAGGAATCTCCTACTATGACACTGCCTCCCCCTTTTGGGACGTGACCCAGACTATCACTTATTACACAATAGATTAGGAAAAAAAACACATAATACCTGATACTAGTATGTCCCGCATTCACATTTCGGTATGTGTGTACATATTGCACAGAATCCTGGCGATCAGAATACAGGTGCTGGAATCTCGACAATTGTCAGAATACCGAGCCAGAGATGGTCAGGGTTTGGCTACAGGGGGAAAGTTAGGGTTACGCTGTGGGGTGGTGGTTGTAGCAGTAGTAGTAGTTTGTTTATTTATAAGGCACCACAAAGTGTCCGCAGCGCCGTACATAGCAAACATAAAAACAAATTACAAGGGTCTACACTGGAGCGGCACGGACACTAATGTGTCTCATTGTTTTGTTCAATAGTGTACAGTAGGTGCTAGTATGCATCTTTACTGTTCAGTATATTAAAGTCCAGGTTGCCAGAGTTCGATTGTAAAGGGATCATTTTAATTTTACACACAGCACTGTTACAGTCATGTATACAGTGGTACTGTAGATTTAGTAAGCTCGATGAAGTGATAAAGGGGGAAATTTACTAAAGGAAATTTGTAAAAAATAGGTGTATTTGTATCCAGAAATACACTTATTTTTGACATTTACTATCCCGAAAATACGGCAATTCGTATTCGTATTGATGTTCTATCAATACGAATACGAATACGAATTTCCCCCTTAAAATGTCTGGTTTTTATCAGTGGTAAATCAGCTGCTACTGTATAGTACAGTACATTACTGTGCTTTATAGTACCTGTCATTTTTTAAAGCCAAGCATGTACAGTACAGTAACTTTACAGTTACTGTAGGAGCTGATTGGCCGGTGATAAACTACTCACTGGTGGGCATGCAGAATGCGACACTTGTTCCGTACAGGACGCAATATTAACAAGTGAAAGTGTGCCACTCTGCTCCCACACCGCTAGCCTGCATACGCTTCACAGAGTAGCTTCATCAGGGCCTGATGTATTGTTGATTTTGACCAGCTCGTGGTTCCCACAGCCCTTATCAGGGGAGGAGGGAGCCTATACGTCACTGGTGTCTCTCACGCTGCACGGACATCCTGCAGGCTACCTTATAGCCTGACCAGGATAGTAGCTTTGGTGTCTAACTCTGCATACTGTACTTATCCCGCAAACTACTGCATGTGCAGGCTAGCGGCGTGCAGGCAGGATTATCGGCATACCTTTGCCTTACACTGAATCCGACCAGCACTTAATGATTATACCTGTGCGGGTGTTTTACCATATGCTACATATGCAAAATTATTCCTATTTTAAGAGAGTAGACAACCACGCTTTTTAGAAAATTGATACTTCTGTCCATAAAACAATATTATTTTTTTCTGTACTAAAGGGTGGTGCTAGTTACGGCGGCGCAGACACTTTGTGGCGCCTTATAAATAAACAAACTACTAAACGAACTACTACTATATTGCACAATCCCTGAGTGCTACAACATAATTTAAAAATTCTCATTTTTATTCACGACTAGACAGGCAGGACGTGTGAATTGACAATTAGTCATTAAATATTGGCTAAATTGTCTCAATCTTCATGTAAGATTGAAATTGATACTCAGTATTGTGTTATAAATCTTAAAGCTATTTAGCTACTAAAGTGGAACAAAACACATTATTATACTGACTACACCCATTCCAGGCATTAAATGAATAAAGACGCTGGTCAAAAGTTAAATCATTAATTACTACAGAAAGTGAAATAAAAGTGTGCCACTTGCCCGCCACCTTATCCTTTTAAACATTGTCATTATCTCTGTCAATTCCACTACATCCCATTGCACAGTACAAAAAGTACATACTGCACATACTTTTTGTACTGCCTTCGGATCACATCGCACGCACATTGCATTCAAAACGCATGCGATGCGATGCAATCTAGCCCATAATTCATGCGATTCTCGCAGCATTTACCTTAAGGTATATTTCACAGCATTTTATTTATCCTTTTCATTAAAAGTTAATTTTTAAAATGATTCCAGGTGCACCAAACTAAGGACAAACTTTTCCTCTCAGCTTGTGTCTATAGCTTGCTGTCCAGTAATAGCGCACCCTCATCAAAAATGCCAATTTAGGCTATGTCAATTCTTTGAGGGTCCTCACTACTAATCTATGTCCTGTGTGACTGGCTCCATACCCCTCTATGCTTCAAAAGTTAGTCTGCTACCTTGTGATTTTGTGCATGTTTGAGAAAGATGTAGTTTCACTCACTGTCAATGCTAGATGGCAGTGTTTTGGAGACATAGGGCGGTATTCAATGTGAATACCGGCGACGTGCAGCGAATCCTGTTTAGGATTCGCTGCACATTCGACACTGCTCGCTGCGTTCCGGAGCCTCGCCGGCTCCGGTATTCAACGAGTCAGGGGCTCGCTGCCCCTGACCGGCGAATTTGAGCTCCTGCGGCGGATGCCGCAGGGAGCCTGAGGACGGTGGCAGGCAGGTAGATGGAAGTCTCCCTGCCTGCCCCAGAACGTTTGTGGGGGGGAGGTGGGCTCCCCGGGTGCCAGGCAGCACAGGCTGCCCCCCCGGGGGTGCCAGCAGGGGACCGGGTATATTCACTACACCCGATCATGCATATGTAATGATCGGGTGAAGTGAATATATGAATATCTGGTACTTGTTTCCTATCTGGGCGCCCGCTAAGTTAATTGCGCACCATGCTATTCTCCGTAGAGAAATCGGATCGCATCGTACACATACACGATATTGAACGATGCGATGCGATGCGATCCGATTTCCCTTAGGAAACAATGTTAAATGGCTCAATTTAGCCAAATTATCATAGGAACAATAGTAAATGGACCAAAAACACCCCTGAACATTGAAATGTCCCCCCAAAAGTAGTTGACGCCACCCCGCCATCAACGTGAACCCGAAGCGTGGCGAGCGCAGCGAGCCCGCGAGGGGCGGCGGTACGCGTCCTCCGACCTTTTCATGCCCTACTATCCACGTCGGCGTGGAGTGAGAATAGAATAGTGTGGCGAGCGCAGCGAGCCACCGAGCCCGAAGCGTGGCGAGCGCAGCGAGCCCCGCGAGGGGACGCGGATACCTTCACAGGTAAACGCGTCCCTTCGCGGGCTTCCCAGGTGTCCGCGTCGCCATGGACACCTGGGAAGCCCGCGAGGGGACGCATATAACTGTGAAGGTATCCGCGTCCCCTCGCGGGGCTCGCTGCGCTCGCCACGCTTCGGGCTCGGTGGCTCGCTGCGCTCGCCACACTATTCTATTCTCACTCCACGCCGACGTGGATAGTAGGGCATGAAAAGGTCGGAGGACGCGTACCGCCGCCCCTCGCGGGCTCGCTGCGCTCGCCACGCTTCGGGTTCACGTTGATGGCGGGGTGGCGTCAACTACTTTTGGGGGGACATTTCAATGTTCAGGGGTGTTTTTGGCCCATTTACTATTGTTCCTATGAGAATTTGGCTAAATTGAGCCATTTCACATTGTTTCCTATGGGAAATCTAATCGGATCGCATCGCATCGCATCGCATCGTTCAATATCGTGTATGTGTACGATGCGATGCGATCCGATTTCATTACGGTGCCATACGTAGAAAACCTGGGCGCCCAGATAGGAAACAAGTACCGAATATCTAATGAGCAGCTCGGCTCTGGCCCCCTGCTGGCTGGTCTGTGTAAAAAAAAATATTTTTTTTAAATTAAATATATATTCATGTGCTTACAGCACATGAATAAAAATAGCATGCCCCTCCTCAGAATAAAATTCCAGATTTTTTTACACCAATTGTAAAAAACAAAACACTTTATTTTAAAAGTTCACCTTCCACTTCACCATAAAAAGATAGCGATTGCTACTCGGTGAATCATGGCGAAAAAAACCTTGAAATGTATTTGCCATCTGGTCATTGAATAGGGTGATTCACCGTTTTAGTCAGAAATTCGCCTTACAGCACAAAATCGCCATAAAAACCTGGCGAATCAGCCTCATTGAATACCGCCCATACAATCAGACACTAGACATATATGTATAGAGAGAGAGAGAGCTAATCTATGAGGCCAGAAGCTGCGCACACTGTACAGAGGCAAAAACAGAGTGCTGTAGCTGTAGCTTGCATAGGTGGACCAGCATAGGGTGGACTGGAGGATACCAGAGTAGGAACCGAGTCCATGCCATCCTCATGTGTGATGTTTGTATACAAGCTGGTTATATCTAGAGTCATCAACAGGCTAGATTCTGGTAAAGTGCTCTCAGTTTTTCAATGAAATCAGTGGAATCTCTAAAAAAAATAATCCATGTTCTGTACTACATACTGAAACCAAAAATGTATAAATTGGAAGATAGGTAAGGTTGGAAAAGAGAACCAGATGAAGAAATTATAGGACACCCTGGGGGCCGCACTAAAGTTTTGTGCAGTTTTGGCAAAACATAAATAAATGGGGTCCTACGATGTGTTTGTGTCAAAAATTCAGATTTGGATTTATCAATCCAACCATGAACCAATCCCTAATTGATTAATTTGTTTTTTATACACATAGGTGGGGTCATAGGTCAGTAGCTTATAGCAATCAATATCAGGTAATTGCCTCTCAATCTCAGAAACATAGGGCCTTATTCTAGTTCACTCTTAGAGGCAAATTCCTTCTTAGCTGGACAAAACCATGTGCACTGCAGGGGGGCAGATGTAAAATGTGCAGAGAGAATTAGATTTGGGTGGGGTTTTAATTCAAAGTGAGATCTATATTGCAGTGTAAAAATAAAGCAGCCAGTATTTTCCCTGTACAGAAACAAAATAACTCACCCAAATCTAATTATCTCTGCACATTTTACATCTTCCCCCTGCAGTGCACATGGTTTTGTCCATCTAAGAAGGATTTTGTCAGAAACAGTGAACTAGAACAAGGCCCATAGTCTGACTTGTTAAGCAGCACAATACTGGTCCCTTTATCTGTGGGACGAATAAGCACTGAGGAATTGTTTTTAAGAGACTGTAATCAGAGTGTCATCTCTTTGATTAGTGTTGTAGTGGGTATTTTAGCATGGCTTGACTTTGATTTGTTCTGATTGCACTTTATATGTGCCATTAAATATGCATTTTCAAAAGGATGTTGCTGGCTATCTCTCTCCTGCCCGTGCGGCCGGTACCTCCTGCCGCATCTGTCTTGCGGGTCCCGGCTCTCCCGGCTCCTGCTGCTTATAAAAAAAAAGTGACATTCGGAAAATGGCTGCCCCCATACTGCAGACCGTTTTTAAGGTTGCTAGAGGAAGCCACCGCCTCCTCTAGCATCCTCAAAAACTGTCTTTCGTATGGGGGCAGCTTATTTTTATAAGCAGCAGGAGCCAGGAGAGCCGGGACCCGCAAGACAGAATCACCGGCTGCAGGGGCAGACGGCAGCAGCTAACTATAGCACCGTAGCCTCGCAGCCCCCCCCCCCCCCCCCCCCCCCCGGCGTCCACACCTTCTCAGCGCCTCCCCGTCACCGCGGGGGCTGCGTGGCTATAGTTACGCCACTTATATGACTTTCCTTACAATGCTGATTTTGAAACTACAGATTCTGACAAGTGTAAATAAGCATATGAGTTTAGAGTCACAAGCCCTGATTCTGAAATTGCATAAGATTCTCAGATGCCAAGTATTTTTTAATCCAAGTTTGGTTTGGCCCATCTCCAGAGCCATCTTATATTACATATACACAGTTTGTGAGTGAGCTATTATCTAATATATAAAAACAAAAATTTGTCCTTCTGTCTTTCTATACAAATCCATAGTTTACAAGGGAAGATCGTGAAATTTTCAATACGAGCGTATTTAAATTAAGGTTGAGGCAACTAAAAACATTCCAAAGCGAAAATAATTCATGTTCATTTTTAATGAATTATAAACCACAATTTTAGCTGGTTTGTTGCCAATATTACTTCAGAAATGATTTTCACAATGTTCTATTGTTTTGAAAACGGAGCAAAGTTTATACTGTGTGTTTCATATTTAAATTTATTTTTGCAAACAAATATTCTTAAAATCCTGAGCAACTCCACCTAGTAGTGAAGATAAAGGAGAAGACACCAAAAACACTACATCATAAACATGTCTCCTGCAATGATATTGGTCTCTTGGCATAATGTATCTGCCTCACAGTTTTTAGATTATTGAATATTAAAAAATATTGTAAACATTGGTGGTAATTGTTTTCTAGAGGAAAGCCCCACTCACTTTTTGGCTTTCATCTATACTTAGTTAAGGAGTAAGTCAGCCCTATTGAGTAAGTCAGCCCACAGTTGTAAAGTAGAAAACATCCATTTACAAAGTAAATGCTTAAGATGTATAGGATGAATTAAGGACTAAATATACTCCCATATTGGGTGACATTTAATAGGATGCAAATTTTAGTTACTTCTCAAATTCTCAAATTCACAGCGTGTACTTTTTGAATTCACATTTTTTTCCTCCAAAACCGATTATTTAATAGGATGCGAAAATGTGCGGTAAAGTGCGAAGAGATGCGATGTGGTGCGAATTTATGACACAGTAATGTGCGATTTCCGGCGTAGGTCATTTTCTGACCAACCGGAATGCGAATTACTACACTGCCTCCGCATACCAAACAACCCCCTGTGGCCGGAGACCCCGGCACACGAGATTAATGGCCGCCACGGCACTGAAGGGGTTAACCCTCAGTGCACTGCACCATCATGGACAAAGGGCGTTTGGCACCAAAATTCTAAATGTACTCGGCACTAGCCGCTGGTTGTTTAAATGTGTACCAGTCTGGTTGTTTTGCAGGGGAAGGGGAGCCAAGGAATAGTCCAGCGCTGCCGCTGGGAGTCCTGGCCTGCAGCGGAAGAGAGGGGACACTGGTATGCTGCAGCCCCGGGTCAGCTCCAGCGGCTGCAGTGAGCCACACTTAACCCCCGATGCACCGGAGGCAGGAGGCAGTGTTCCGGGCGCCGGAGAGGAGACCGGGGGGCAGCAGGGATGTGGGTGCGCTGCAGTCCCGGCTCATTACCGGAGGCTACAGCAAAGCATCGCCCAATTAACCCCAAGCGCGCTGGGGCTAGGGGAAAGTGGCTGTGCTGCAGAAGCCCCAGACGCTGGAGGGGACTGTGTGCAGGCTGTTGGCAGGCTGGGAGCATGAGATAGCCAGCTCCCAGCACAGGTAAAGGAGCCCCTGCAGCCAGGATGGCTTTCCTATAACATCTGCCCCTGCATCGCAAGCAGCAGAGGAGGTAGCATAGTAGGCTCACACATGCCTCCACTGTGCTTGTCGACAGGTGTCGGCGGACCCCCAGGATCCGCTGGCCCTAACCGGTAAATCTGTTTCTGCACAATTCGCTCTTCTGTTTGTTCTGTTAATGATAATAAAAAATCTTTGAGAAAAGTAGTGAAACTGTCCTGCTGGCAGCCTATCTGGTTCACAAATTGGCAGAGCAGAAGTTAAGGGTGGCCCAGGGGTGGACCTCCAAATATCACGCCCAGGATCTACCATTTTGGACTTTTTTGCCCATTGTGGACATATCCTTAACGGTGCCCCCCCATTTAAACCATACATTGTGGTGGACACTGCTCCTCGAACTCTCCAGCGGCATATTACCATCTAGCCAGCATAGTGGGAGGACATTGTCTCCTGTGAGCAGAGGCCCCTTCTTCCTCAGATCCCACTTCACTCATTAGGAGGACAACGCATCCTGGTCCACCATTGGTGGGTAAGGTCCTACACAGACCGGAAAGCTACATACCAGCTATTGCGGAAGCCTTTCCTTCAACTGTAATTACAAGCACCGTAACAACTAGTGAGGATTACCTTAATTTGCAATAAAGTGGATCTCAGTGGACTCAAAAGTCACCTACAAAAAAATCGGTAAAGTGCACTTACCTGTGACCAACGGTACCCCTTACTTCCCCTGATTCTTGGGCCATTTCCATACTTCACCTCTAATCCTGTGGCGTGATTTTTATCAATTTATTATTGTATTTTATTGTGCATCTATATTGTATTTGTTTATATATATGTTTTTATTTATCGTGATCAATTCGCCCAGCAGGACCTGGTCTGCATCAGTGGCGATTTTTAGACACTTTTGAAATGTGAATTCCGTTTGCGCATCCCATTAAATAAGCGACTTGTATACTTTTCAATGGGAAAACATCTGGATGCGAAAAAATGCGATTTAAACTCGGTAACTGAAAATGTGCGAATTATCGCCAAATATATGCGAATTACATGACTTATCGCACCCTATTAAGTAAAAAAATTACGTGAGGTTCCTAGTATTTTTTAAATCAGCCCGGGGCTCTTGGATCAGACCTGGTTCCAAAAATATAGGGGACAATAGAAGTAGTTGTCCACCGTAACTTTGAAATCAGCACCGGGCTCCACAAGTCATTAAAGTAATGCCACAGCAGGGGTTCACTGTTATATAAGTTCCCTGGGTGCTGGACGGGTCCCGACAGTAGGGATCCCGACAGTCATCTACCCGACGTTGGAATTCCGACAGTCAAAACCCCGACACACGGGGGCCCAACGGCCACCGGCTATTCTCCCTCATGGGGCTCCACATGGGGGTAGCGAGCCACCGTGTACACAGCGTGGTGAGCGCAGCAAGCCCGCAAGGGGCTTTGTTGCGCTCACCATGCTGCCTGGGTCCGGCCAGTCGGGGTAATGACTGTCGGGATCCCAACTGTCTAAACCCTATACCATACCTGTTCCTATGGCCATGGCATTACCATCCATCTGGTCATCCCTGGCTGAAGAGGGGACTCTTCCATTATATTGGTCCCCCAGGCCAAGCCAGGGCTGAAACCTAGTGTTATCCCTGGCACCCCTGGACTAAAAGTACCAGCAAATCTCCCCCCGCTGGCCGGTACTTGGAAACCCTCAAGTACCAGCATGCAGGACAATAAAGGGCCCACTGGGACTTGTAGTTCCACATCCAAACCAATACTGTGAAAGCCAAAATGTATTAACATGCACACACACATACTTACCTATGCGGACATGTAGAACGGTCCTCTTGTCCAGTATGAATCCATTTTGGGTACCTGTGGAAAAAAATAATTACTTAAATTCATGGTAGATTGGGTCTCTTCATTCAAAAGTAGCCAAATAAGGGTTTAAAAAATGCAGGACCAAAACCACTTGGACTTAGGAGAAGCATGTGTGTTGTAGAAAATGTTCTGGGCTAGAACAAGAAGCTTCAGTAGTGGGGATTGCACAGGGTCAAGGGTTTTTTGTTTTTTTTACTTAGGAGGTTATTCTGGTTGATTCGCAAAGCTGCGAAATCACAGCCTTGCGAGTACATCTGACGCCACCCTGCAAATGCCGGTATGTTGAGGGCCTTGAGCACAGCACTGGGATGCAAGTCATTAATCTAAGATCAGAACTGCAGCCATTATTCCGTAGCAGAAACACATGATTAGGTTGTACTCATTTTCCACTAGGTTTATGATGTCATCTTCTTATTCAGTGTAAGCATTAACTTTTCTGTAGAATTCACTATAATTAAATACAATATGTAACTTTATATCACACAAAATGGAATTTCCCTGTGATGGGATTAGTAGATTCTGAAAATTAATATTTTGTAAAAATAGTCTCAAAGTCAAATCATCAAAGGGTTGGCTTGTGATGGCTTAATTCTATCACAGAGCATATGCAATGATGACACTATTCTATGGCCCCTTGCAAATGGCCGTTCTACCCTGTACAAATAAGCAGTACTTTATAACTCCCACCAATGGCATAAACTCTATAATACCAAAATAATGCAAGCCTCCTCTAACCCTCAGAAATACTAATGATTTTCGACAACGTTCTACCTCTCTGCAACAACTGCTCTCACCCATTTCTACCCTTGCCTGTCCTGAGACAGCTGTATCCCACCTAAACCAGACTATACAAACTGCCCTTGATGAAGCTGCTCCAGCTACTCCTCACAATCCACGTAGGCTTAAGGTGCCCATACACCTTGCGAGAATCACATGCGTTATGGGCTAGATCACATCGCATCGCAAAAAGTATGTGTACTGTTTAATGGGATGCCCGCAGGAGAGCGCATCCCATTGCAGCGTGTATGGGCACCTTTAGATGCCAACAGTGGCAATCTAAATAAACAAGACACCTGCAAAAACAATCACGTAGATTTGAACGTCAGTGGGGTAAATCTTGAAATCCAAGCGACTTCATCATATTTAAGAATACCTACCACTCCTATCATAATGCTCTGGACACTGCTAAACAAACACATTTTCAATCTCTCCTCTCTTCTCATACTCCCTTACCCTCCCCACCAGCTACTATCATTGAACTTGCTATCTTCCTCAAGGAAAAGGTTGCTAAAATCCAAGATGAAATGGAATGCTCTTCTTCAGCCAGTGAATTGCCTCCTTCTTTTCCTGAGCCCTTTGCCACTTTCTCCTTATTTGACCCCACAAGTGAGGATGAAGTATCCACACTCTTCTGATCCTTCTACTCCACTAACTCTCCTCTTGATCCTATACCCTTACAAGTCAGTAAAGCTCTGTCTCCTGTTCTTATCCCAAACTTAACTAAAATCTGTAACCTCTCTCTACTGGTATCTTTTCTTCTCTGTTCAAAACATGCACTTATTACTCCCATTCTAAAAAAAAAAAAACACAATTCTGATCCAAACTGTCTCTCTAACTACCATCCTATTTCTCAGCTCCCATGCCTCTCCAAGCTAATTGAGAGAACTGCCTACTCTCGGCTCACACACTTTCTTAACTCCTACAACTTATTTGACCCACAATCCCTAGGTCTTCAGAACACAGCCCTTTCTTGTAATTGCTCTTTGGTGTTCACTTCTCTGATTCTACCTCCTCCTTACTACCTCTGTCCGTTGGAGTACCACAAGGCTCAGTCTTAGGTCCTCTGCTTTACTCAACCTATACCTCCTCACTTGGGAAACTAATCGACTCTTTCAAATTTTAGTATAATCTTTACGCTGATGATACTCAAATCTATCCTCCCCGGAACTGTAATCATCAGTATTGCTCCGTGTTTCTGAATGTCTTTCTGCTATTTCATCTTGGATGTCATCTCGCCACCTCAATCTCAACATTTCCAAAACAGACTTAATTATATTCCCACCAGCCAAGAGTAGTTACCAACTTGATATCTCTATCACTATTGGGAACACAACAATCAATCCTACTACAGAAGCTCGCTGTCTAGGGGTCATCCTCAAAACTGAACTGTCCTTTATTCCTCACATTTAATCTGTCCCTTGCGCAGTAGGAAGACCTGTGCTTAGTAGTAGTACCTCTTCTAGTACAAAAAGAGAGAAAGAAATTATGCAGCGCTCATATATTTTAATGATTCAACCATTTATCATATTAAAACATCTTTAAAAAATAATAAAACATGAAGTACAATAAAAAATAGTAAATAGAAAAATGTGGACCTGTCAATAAAGTATATAACCTGCTCTGGTCAATCTCAGCACATTTAGAGGAGTGAGGTTGGGGGATCGCTGGAGTCGAATAGTTCCACTTGTTGCTGGAGGTCCTATTATGGACTTGCCGGCTTGTGGGGATCCTCTGTAATGTGTGTTGTGCTTGTGGGAAAAAGTGCTCCAATTTGTAATCCCAGGTGGTCTCACTGTAGCTGTCCCAGTCCAGGATGGACTTGTATTATTGTGGGGGATCCTATTGGAAATGCACCGTGTTTGAGAAATAAAGTGCTCCAAGTGCTGGAAGGAGATGATAAAGTCCAGATGAATTAGCAGGTGAGGGGCAAATAGTCCATGACAGGCCCACCCTGTCTTCAGTCCGGCACCTCATATAACTGGGCTGTGAGGATATATATGGAATGTAATTTAGTAGGGGTTATGGGGAATACAGTATACCTTACAACAGTGGTTCCCAACCCTGGTCCTCAAGTACCCCCAACAGTGCAGGTTTTCCAGGTCACCCAGCAGGTGCACAGATTATTCAGGCACATTTTAAAAGATCCACAGGTGGAGCTAATTATGTCACTTGTGATTCTGTGTGGAGACCTGCAAAACATGAACTGTTGGGGGTACTTGAGGACCAGGGTTGGGAACCACTGCCTTACAACATAACACATTTCATTAGGTAAAAAATGCTCTGCTCCTGGACTTCCCTGGTAATGTATGATTGCTGGCAATCATCCATTAACAGGGAAGTCCAGGAGTGTTTTGTACCTAATGGAATGGGTCATGTTGGAGAATATGGTATATACCTAATAGGTATTATCTGACACCATAGTCTTAAGGGTTGTGTGTTGTGCAAATTTGCAACCAACCCTCCTTGCCCATTGAGAGTCCCATGTTCTTTACCCAGAACCCAAATGCTACCAGTGAGAAGAGGGGCCATGGTGTTATACAAAAAAGGGGACTGAGTTTAGATGATTTAATAAGTGTTTGAATGAAACTTGTACGCTGAATAGAATACTGGAGGGTAGAAGGAAAGTTATTAATATTGTGCGTGAATCTGTGTACAGTGGCGTAACAATGGAGGATGCAGTGCAACTGCTATGGGGTCCAGTGGCTTGCGTGGCCCCAACGTCCAGCAGGCAATCCCCAGCACCCTTTTTATTTTAATTCTGTCACACAGGCTGTACCACTGTCCTGCGCTCTCCTTTGTCGGCACATTTAAACTTTGCTGCGGCATGAGGAGTGGGTGACACTGTGCCGACAGGAGGGAGACCTTATGCAGGGAGCCAGAGGAGGAGACACTGCACCAGTGAAAGGGAGACTCAGCACTGATCGTGATAAGGATCGCTAATCCCTGCCACTGCTGGAGGTACATTACATGCATGGGGGGGGGGGGGGGATTTTGGGGCACATTTATCATGATCGTATTTACAATGAAAACTGGGCGGAATATTACCGCCCAGGATCGCATTATAAAATGCGATCAGATCACTGGGATGTATCATCCCTGGCACTGCAGGGACAGGGCTCCGAAAGGAGCCTGTCCCTGCGAAGTGCTAAGCCGGAAGCCGGGGGGTCAGCGCATGCGCGGTTATGCGCTGACCCTCACCGGCCCCTCTTACCGCACTGCCCTGCTCGGGCAGTGCGATGTGCACCCATAGGCTACAATGGGCTATCGCCATCCCAGAATGGCGATAGCCCAGGGGTGCAAAGCCGGGCTGCCCGATGTTGATACATCGGGCAGCTTCGCATCCCCCATAGAAACCTATGGGGGATGCGGCCGGCGGCACTGCAGGGAGGATCGCAGCAGGGATCGGAGATTCTGCTGCGGTCCCCCTATGATACATTTAGGGGATACTTAGTATTTGCGGCTAACGTGCGTTTTCGGGGATTTAGCCGTGAATATGGTTTGATAAATGGGCCCCTCAGTCCTCTACTCCCCCCACCTCTCATCCTCTACTCCCCCTTCCATCCACTACCACCCCCCTTCTCTCATCCTCTACTTCCCCCTCCTCTCATCATCTTCTACTCTCCCCTCCTTTCAACCTCTACTCGCCCATCCTCTCGTCCTCTACCCCCCCCTGTCTCATCCTCTACTTCCCCCTCCACTCGTCCTCATCTCTCCCCTCCTCTCATCTTCTATTCTCCCCTCCTCTCATCCTCTACCCCTCCTTTTCTCTTCCTCTACTCCCCCTCCTCTGGTCCTCCAATCCCCCCTTCTCACATCCTCTACTACCCCTCCTCTCGTTCTCTACCCCGCTCACTCCCTCTTTCTCTCTCTCTCTTCCACCTGCTCCTTGCTTTCTTTCAACCCGCTTTATGCCTCCTCCTCAGTCCTTCTGTTTTATCTCTCTTTATCTCTCTCACTGCCATTAATCTCTGTCTCTCCTCTATCTCTCCTTCCCACCTCTTTCCCCACACTTCCCATCTCTTCCTTTCCTCTTTCTCTCTCTGTCTTTATCTGGCTCTGTCGGTCACTGACACCATCACTTTCACTTTGTGTCTACCTCTTTCTCTCCCTGACACCCTCTCTCACTCCCTGTCTCTCCCACTTTCTCTCTTTGACACCCTTTCTCACTCCCAGTGTCTCCCCCTTTCTCTCCCTGAAACTCTCTTTCTCTTTCCCTCCTTCCAACATTCTTCCCTGCTTGAAGCCCTATCTTTCTCTTGCCAACGCGTCACTGATTATCCGTTTCTTATTATCTGCACTGGAACTCTCCAAGAACACTTATCCCAGCTGGCAACAGATAAACAATACAACATTATGAGTAATAATAAAGCTTTTGGAAGCTCATGACCCTTTCACATAGAATATGGCTTTCCAATTGCAGCTGGCCCTAACAACCAAGAAGCAGACAAATAAATTAATACAATAAGTTGCTGATCCTAAAGATAAATATTGATTAAACGTATTAAAGGGCGTTCTTCTGAAAACTGTCAGAAACAGCTACAAAATAATGCAAATAATCCCTTTTATTATACTTAGACTAGACTTATTCATGAAAGATAGTGGCCCAGTACACAGGGCTAAAGTGATTATAACCACACCACACTAAAGCTGGCCATACATCTACAGTACAGATCGATTGTCAGATTAGGCTGGTTGGAACAATAACCTGGTAATATCTGAATGACAGTTTGGCAGTTCTCCAGAATTTCAAAGCTAATGGTCAACTGTCATTTGCTCTCGTCCATTACCAGGATTTTGTTCCAACCGGCCAGATCTGACAATCGATCTGTAGATGTATGGCCAGCTTTATTCTCACAGAAGTTGCAGGAGATGCACAATTATTTGGGTAGTCCCAACACCACAGGAAGAGCATTAAGTTCTCCCACATCCTAGTGATGCAGGCAGGATGGAGAGATAGTCATGGGCAATTGTGGGTCTGCTGGGAGGGTGCGGGTCTAAAATGGGCGAATCATGTCATTTTAACACTGCTCCCTACCCGCATCACAGCCTGGCTCTGCCTCCGGAGTGCCCAGCAGTTTAAGAAGACAAGTATAACCATTCTGTAAAGAGATTCAAAATGCGTGGAGGGAAGGGGCACATTTTGCTATGGTTGCAGAGATGGCCATAACATAACATGCATGCAGCTGTGCAAGGATATTTGTGCTAGCGATGGCCATCATTGCCATTTTATTATTATGATTTTATTTATAAGGCGCCACAAGTGTTTCGCAGCGCCGTACAAAGACAATCCGCTATGTCTCTTGCATCTATATTGGATTTATTTCTTCACAGGCACCACTTCAATGGTGCTCACACCTGCGGCTGGTACATGTAACACGGAAGGGACATCACTCAGCTGGAACTATCCATCTCCTAGCTGTCCACAAATTGCGACCAAACCTTTGTTATGTGAGTCTGCCCATCTAAGCACAGAGGGAGCTCATTATCAGTTATAGAATCAAGCAGTGATCATGGTAATTTCTCTGACTGAAGCTGGCATCTGAAAGCGTGTTGGCACTTACATAGTGCTCTGGTGTTGATCAATGTTGGGCGCATTTGGATGTGATGCAAGAATGATAAGCACAGTAACTAATCAGGCAATTCACATTATCTTGACATATGCTAAGCGGAGACCCAGAGCAATATTTGGTAATTCATTTTGTTACAACATGTTATTTTATATCACTTAAAGGAGGCGCAAACATCAAACATAATTTTCTCTATGTATTCTCCTAATGCCTTGTGCCCAATGCCCCAAGTTACAGTGGCATTAAATGGTAGCCGCTGGGGTGCCGTATAAATAGCAGAGTTCTGGAGGACAAAGCTATATGTATACAGAAAAACTCCCCCAGTGGGGAAAACAGCACTCACCAGACTTTTGAATTGTATTATTCAGGTTTAAAGTCCCAATAGTTTAATCATGTACAGGCTTACCGACGTTTCGGTCCCTCAGGACCATTCTCAAGGCAGCAATAGGTACAGACAATATCAGCAGCAGTTTTAGGTATGGAACAGGGACAGGGTCCCTGGTACGGAAGTAAAAACACACTTGCCATTCCTAAGAATGGGTTGCAAACTGCACCCACTTCCCAGGATGGGGTGCATTGGCCTGTGACCACACACTCTAGTAAATACAAACACAGGGGGCCCAGCACTCACTACGACAAACTCACCTTAACATTCAAATAATCAATTAAATAAATAATGGGGTTTTAGTTCATGAATTGATCAATGCATTTAAGCTTGCAGCCCATCGCCAAGGGACCCCATTTCACTGCAAGTCCTACACTAACAACTGATTTTCATGGGAACCTGGCAACTGTTTGCACATCAGTTTGTTGTAGTGAGTGCTGGGCCCCCTGTGTTATATATATACTGTATATATATATATATATATATATATATATATATATATATATATATATATATATATAGCACTTACCTATCCTGGGGACCAGGTTAGGAAAACAGACCAGCACTTATGCAGATAGGATGAAGCAAAGAAAATGTGTAATTGTCAAAGCATTATACAAAGTCTAGCGGTGCTGCTGTGGCTGGGTGCCATGGGTGCATTAGTACCAAGGGTTGGGGCTTGGAAGGTGCAGGGTTGCCGCAGGTGAGGGAGGGTGTCCAGTAGTGGTGTGGGTAGGGTGCGGGTGGTGGAGTTGCAGGTGTAAGGGTGCCGCATGTGGGTGAGGGACGTGCGGGTTTGTAGGGTTCCGCTGGGGTTGGGGTGCGGTAGTTCGGTGTGGGATGGTCAGGGGTTCCGCCAGTTTTGGAGTGGGAGGCATGGGGTTGGTCTGGGTGAGGGATGGGGTTTGGGCATACTGTGGATAGGGGTGAGGCCGGTGTGGTGTGGGTGGGGGGTGCTGGTGTACAATGATACAGAGATTGTGACCCTCTAGCAGCAGGTACCAGCAGGCTGCAGCAGGGAATGAGCTGCATGCTGGGTCTTGTAGTACCCCAACAACTACTGTATGCTAGTAAGTACCAGGGTGGGTTATGGAGGCACCCTGCTGCCCCCTGGCATGCCTGCCTCCCTGATTTGGTAAGTGCCCCCCCTGCCCTGATCTCACCATTGCAGAACTGTGGTGGTGGTGGTGGTGGTGGTGGTGTTATACAGGGTGCTGCTGCAGCAAGGGAGCTGTCCTCCATCCTGGCTGCTCGCCAGCACCCACACACAGCTGCCTTGGAAGCTTGGAGTGCTACTGCCTCCGGCCTCCTCCTGCTGCCCCTGGTCACCATGACAACTGCTGGGTGGCGAGGGGCTGCTGCTGCTTCCACCATGGGGGTCTCTGGGCACACAGCAGCTTGGCTCCTGCACACTGTCAATGTTGAGTTTTATACACGCCATTTTAGTATAGTATGGCCGCCATTTTGGTTCGCAGAGTTGCGCAAATAAAGTATACATACCCGAGTCTGTGTGACAAAGTGGACCAGAAGCGCAGCCATACTATTACACATAAATTCATAATGCCACTAACACTAAATAAAATATAGTTAATTAAAGGATTAGTGCACTACACATAGGTTAATTAGAAATACACGATTGTTTCTGTACATGTTTGGTATCATTATGTTCAGTGTCCCGTACACAGCATTCCGGTCACAGACAAATATTCGCAAGTCCCATGGTCTGATAATTACGGACAAAATACCTATTATATGTATTTTTATCATGTGTCCTGTATGAGACAAAGGAATGCAGTTGTAACTAGTTTGTGTTGCTATTTACGACCCCTGACGACGATGCCAACACACAAAGGACTCCAAAGTTCACTCCCCCCCTGCACCTTTGCAAACCAGTTGTATTACTTTGCCCCAATCACTGAGGACTGGACATTCGAACCCTGACCAATAGGAACGGCCTTTGACCTCCCCCTTCTGACCCTATAAGTTAGGTGACCCTGGGCAGCCTCAGTCACTTCGGCACTGCTTCTTTCCCTGACCATTGACCGGGCTATAGTTCAATCTGAACATGGCGAGCTCCGACCGGACTGCGCTGCGCTATTTTCCCTGACGGTAAACATTTGTATTCCCATTTTATGTAATGTGGCTGATTATGATTGTATCTGTTTCTGCATCTTTGTAAGTGTTTTTAAAGTACTGATTATTGTTAGAGAATTGCATCACGTGTTACCCTGTGTTTTTCCTATTTCTGTAATCCCCTTTTGTCCTTTAGGGACTAAATACACTATTAACGGAGTTTCTATCTCCTCACCTTTATACTGTGGTCTCGTCTATTATTCGCATCTAGCGATAAGGTGTATTACAGACATTGTCCTTACAAGTGTATTCGCAGATTAGAGACAAAGTACTGCGAAGGGATCTCCTATTAATGCATTGGTTCTTCCGTGTATAATACACGATAAAGGTACGCTACGCTGCGCTACGTTTTGTTCGCACGTAGCTAGGAATAAAGGGTACACAGGTTACGGACATTATACGTAACCTACGCTTTTCACTTATTGTTCTTTGATCATATAAATATCGGTATTGATAATTGGGGGCTGGCGTCCGGCCGTTTCACACTCTAGAACTCGGTACCAAACGCGCGGCTTGACCTATACCAGCAAAAGGGTGGAAGTAATTATTATCCATTGCTGGATAGGCCAGGTCCGCGGAGGTGCAGGGTTTGAGAGGTGCTAGCGTTTGAACTCGAAGTACAATAAGTGAAATCCAAGGAAACATTAAGCCACGTGTTTTAAAGTATATTTAAGTGTTTAGTAAACTGTACTTCTGCCTGCCACAAGTAGTTTAACGGGGTATAGTGTCTTGAGTTGCTTGTTCATTACAGTATATGTGCCACGTGCGATAAGGTTCGCACACGTGGAGACAAAGGCATTTGTTTATTATAGTACATAGAGGATCCCTTCTGTGCAAAACTATAACTTTTATTGTTAGTTACTGAAGGTGCGCGCGAAATTTTCGCATCTTTGTACGTAATTTACGGATTGAGTGCGGGATTTATTTTGCATCTTTATACGTAACTTTCGGACGGAGTTAAGGGATTTATTCCATATTTATGCGCAATTACTGCGTATAGCGAAACCCGAGCGCGACCTTGCAAATACACTATAGAACACGTGGGTGGCCGATTCATCGGCGGCCTGCGAACAGGTTTAACAAACGCACGTACACTCGTGGCTGTTCACTGGCACTGCACATGCAGCACACATAGGAACCCAAAGGTGAACAGTATTAATCACTAGCTTTATTTAAAACAGTATAGTAACATACTGTGGATAAGGCGGTGATTAATAAGAGAAAATAAGTTTTTCTTTTATTGTTCATTTTCCCAAAAACAAGCAACCCAAACATTATTTTAATAGATTCCTATAGCCATTTAAAAGGGATTTATACCTGCATAAGTATCTAGTGAGAAACTACCAACCTGGGAAGATTTTTCTGTACAGAAATATTTCAAGTTTAAGCGTAAGACCAAGGTGTAACTAGCACCCAGTGTGAAACAAAACTGAGGTGAACGGGTGTGTGACGACACGACTCAAGCGTAGTAGCGCAGTCCAGTGTAGGACAGTCCAGTGTAGGACAAGGTGCACGTGACGACATGCCCATAGGAACTGCCCCTTCCGTGGACCTACCTATTTTGATCCACAGGGAGGGTACAAGAAGCTAAATCGGAACCCCGTGATCTGATTAGCTGCTTTAGAAAACCAGTTTTTGGGGATACAGGAAAAACCAGTTTTGTTGTGTCCTGGAAAAATTTGGCCGCACCTTGCAAGTTGACTAGTAGTTCGCTACTAGCCGAAAGACTTGGTGATTGAGTACATTACCTCGCATAGTGGGCTTCACGCTTAATTGCGGAATAGTGCCATTTTGTGGAGGAGGAGTGTTTTGGGAGCAACTCACAGATAAACGACCCACCGGTTTCTGCTAGCTGTGAACTTTTATTCCTGTAACAATGGGAAATAACTGGTCACACAGGGATGCCGTGCTAGTTAGGGAGGAATCTAGTCGACCTAAAGGGTCGGCAGCTTCCATAATGTGTTGGAGCACAGTGAACGAGCAGTTGTTTACCAAAAGAAATGAAAAAAGATTGACACAAGGCAGCAAGTTAGAATTTCCCAGTGTTGGTGGTTTCGATCCAGAAGTCTAATCAGCAGTTAGAGATCAGATATGTTTGCTCATGCCACTCGAGGAAAGAGTTGAACAGAATGAATGTCTAAAATTGAGGCAGAAGGAAAGTACAATCCAAAGGGAACATAGTTATCCGTCAGATGCAAGTATAATCAGCCACAGGAATACGAATGTTTCCACTCCCCAATATGTAAAAAAGGGAACAATTCAAGTCCGAAGTGAAACCAAAAATAACCTGAAAATGAATAACTTGTGTACTGTTTTTACCCCCTATAAGCAAGATACAGAAGATCCACAGGAGGGATTCCTGACATCAGCCATCCCTTGCGAAGCTAGCGGAAAGGAGAGAGAGGCTGAGACAGCCCAAGCTGCTGCTGCCATTCTGGTCGAGGAGATGGCTGATGCCAGGAACACAATTGGAGACACAGGTAAGTACACACAACACAGCACAGAGATAGTTATTCCTGGGATGTTGTCCAATGGTGCAGGGGGGATACAAATCCACCCTCTGCACACAGTGGAACCTCCTTGTAGACGGGGAGACAGGGATGAGGTAATGCCTGTAAAGGATAGCGACATGCACAATACGTGGACACAATTAGAACGTCATTCAATCATCAAAAATTTCCCTGATCCCAGCAAAGATCTGGCAAAGTGTCAGAAATTTGTAAGGGAACGGGGAAATTCAGATGAGCCCACCAATAAGGATTGGCGATACATGTTGAGAGCTTGCCTCCCTTCACACATAGATGTCCAGAAATTCATTCGAGACAGTGGTGTGGAGGGCGATAAGATTTTAACTGAACAGGGCAACCAGGAAAATATACGCCTAATAAATATACAATTGGGTGTATATTTCCCAGCGACGGTTGAAAATACTCTGATGTTCACCATCAAACAAAAAGATGGTGAGTCTGCCAGCGGATATTTCAACCGTGCTTTGCAGGCGTTGCCAAAACACTCTGGTATCCCCGACCCCAGAGACAACATACATCTTAAGGGAGTGATTGTCTCTGTGCTGATACAAGGTCTTAGGGAAAATTTGAGAACCAGCATAGAAACCATTCACCCCAACTGCAGACAGATGACAATACATACTTTAAAGAAATCTGCTGTTGATCTGGACAAACGATTTATGACAGAAAGACAGACAAACGGCATGCAGAAACTGATAACAGCCGATAGTCACACTTTTAGTAAGGATCCAACCAATAACATACCACACCCAAGGCAAGACACGGTAAGACAAAACCAAACGGTATGTTTCAAATGTGGAAACAAAGGACACATAGCCAGACATTGCAGGGTAAGTAACCATAGGAAACATAACACATATGTAAGTAACTGGGAGACACAATGGGAGAAGACAGGTAGGTCTCAACACATAGCCATAGCCCCACATACTGTAGTAGCCAACGCCGCCCTAAGCATGACACATATATGCAAACAGGGAGTAGGACACACACATACACCCCACAACCAGGTAACGTAAGACAATATCTGAGGGAGGAGCCTCAGATATGGGTAAGTGAAATGGTTTAAATGTAAAAGTTTTTTTTTATCAAACCCGTTAAACAACATTCCCTCCTGGTCTAGGTTGTGCCAAGCAAATAGCAGTTACAATTGGGGTAACAGGAAAAGTGCAGCATTACCCATAGGTAAAACAAATAGAGATCATAATCGGGCCCTTGCATATCAAATGCTTTGTCTTATTGACTGCAGCGACTACGATTGACCTTCAAATTACAGAACTACCTTGAAATATAAGTTATGTCTGCTACTGGACTCCAGAGAATTCATAACTTAGAGACAACAGGACCAGTATGCACGAACTAGATGCAAAATTGTTAGATATACCCCCATGACTAATGCTGCACTGTACTGTTATAGATTTTTTTTTACCCATCTAAGGTAGCTAAAAACTACAGCACAAATACCGAGTTCCCTTTGAACTAAAGATGGGCAGGACACAGGATTAATGGCAATGATAGCTTCAAATAGAAACCCATTTAAAAACAAAGAGCATAGCGCCCCAAAGTACAGCTTCACCATTTGGAACCTGAGGTTGAGCTGTAAAAATACCCAGTGAAATAACAAGGTTCCCAAAAGAGAACTTTTAGCTAAATACCCCTAGACACAGCCCATAGTCACAACCACACTGGGAAAGAGAAAGAAGGGAGGGCTTACAGATGAGAACAGGAGTTGAAAAGGGTAAGAACCAAATAGTTGAGAGCCAATTCCCCCATAGTGCCAAATCCTGGTGTCATCCAAATAAAAGAGAAATTTTCTGTTGAAAATAAATGTACACATAACTGTCATTAATTTTTTCTACCCTTTTGAGTTTTTCTCTCTCTCTTTTTCCATTGTTTTTTTTCCTTCCCCTACTCTTCTGTTCCAGCAACTTTAGAGAGCCACCAAGCCCCTCCCCCGGGTCTTGCAGGATCGCACACTGTCCTTACGGCCCACCAATGGGTTGATACCAATACAATGGGTTAATGATCTATTGTTATGTCCTTTTCTCATCCACAACACCAGCAGATGGCGATGGACAACTTCTGGTGTATCCTCCTGAGGCAGGACATAACGTATCTCAGGACAGATTGCGGTTGCGCCTGAACAGGGGGGAGAGGAGGAGGGGGAAATCTGGGACACATTAGTAACCATAAACCCACAAATCATAGAAAAAAATAGTTCGAAAAATCTGTCGCACTCCCAGCAGAGAAATACCTTACCTATCTATATAATAAGTTGAAGAGTCTGTGTGCGTGTGTGTGTGTGTGCGTGTCCGTCGCATTGCGGACACACCGTGGCACTCAGAGACACCAAATTTGGCAACAAGATACCTCTGGACCCGGTGGTGTGCACTTCGAAGCCGTTTTTGGGAAATTTCACTTAGAATTTTAAAAAACACCAAGTTTTAATTTTCCTTCATTGATGATCTGGGGAAAAGATCGACGATCTGGGAAACCGTGGACGAAGGAACAACTCCACACCTGATTTCATTGCTGTCATTGAGTATGACACACACATTCTAACATTACGGTGAAGGCTTTAAACAATTAGGAAATAATTGAGGATATACATAGACCACACATAACACACACGCATGTACACATTGTACACACACACAGTACACCACATACGCACACATAGCACACAACACGCACATTTATACGTAGAGCACCTCACACACTTAAGCTGTGTACACACGGGGGAGATAGGGGCTGAAATCGCTGGAAACACACCGCATGCAGTACAATAAAAATCCATACACACTACAACACACACCCAAAAACAGTACAACAAACACACAACTCCTGGCTTCAATCAATTCTATAGAGACGGACCACGATAAAATGGCCGCCCCATAAAGCAGACAGTTCTCTGAAACTGTTTGCGGTATGGGGGCGGCCATTTTATCGTGGTCCGTCTGCATAGAATTATTAATTGAAGCCAAGAGGGGAGCCGGGACGCGCAGACAGGTAAGCCTGCGGCGATGGGGGGGACCGGCGGCCGGGGTGGGGAGGGGGGGAAGGCGCACCCCCATTAATGGCGGGGGTGGGAAGGCCGGCGGGGAGGGGGGTAAGGCGCCCCCCCATTAACGGCGGGGGGGCGCCCCAAACCAAGCTACGCCACTGAGAACACACACACTTAAACATTGCCAGGATATGCACAGTACACTACACACACATATACGTAGCGCACCTCACAAACTTACACATTCGGCAGATATACACACAACACAACACACATAACACACAACTCACAGTACAACACACACCAACATTCACTACAACACACACCCAAAAACAGTACAATACACAGAACACACACTTAAACATTGCACAGATACACACACATAACATACCTCTAACAGCACAACACACACCCACATTCACCACACACACCCAAAAAACAGTACAACACACATTTAAACTTTGCACAGATACACAAAGACACAACACACACATACTGTATATACATAGCACACCTCACACACTTACGCATTGGACAGATACATACAATATAACACACAAAACCACATACATTACAACACACACACAAACACAGTACGACACACACAAACACACAGAACACATACAAAATAATTTGCTGTTTATTTAACAGTCTTTACCGGCAAATAAAAACTGTACCTAATGTACCATTTCTACTTTGTTCCCCATATCCGTCTCTCCAGTCCTCCAGTTGCACTGAGAAATCTTTGTCCTGGCCAATGCACCCATTGATCAATACAAAGTGGGCACACTGCACTCACCCTGTTAGTCAGTTGGATATCAGCCACTGCTCTGCCTTAAGGGTTTCCCAGACTCTTTTGGTTCATAGATAATGTTTGGTCGATGGGCATGAGCGCTGCATGCATTTGTTTGAATGTTATGAGTGTAAGAAGTTGAAGAATAAGACTGAGATGAAGATTTGTCATGTTATAGTGTACAATTTACTCAATAAATCGTGAAAAAAAAAATGTGTACATAGAAGTACAATCAAGAAATGAAAGTAGGATTAAAAAATAAATTATGATTCAAACTGATAATTGTTTGGATGGCGGTGGGTTGCGAAACAAATCTATAGGTGGAGGGGGTATGGATATTGTGGGCATAATTGGTGTTTGGTACACCTACAGGGGGTACCCAGATGATGAGAAATTTTCACTACAGTGTCACCGTAGGGGGATTTCCAATTGGGGTTCAGGTGGTCTTTTAGGGACCCCTTTACAATTCCATTGGTCTCTTTTTCTGGAGCCTATGGTCTCCCTCAGTGATTGACTATCATTAAGGGAGAACGTAAGCTCAAGGAGAAGAGACCTTCAGGATTGTAAAGGGTCCCTAAAAGATCACCTGGACCCCAATTGGGAATCCCCCTATGGTGACAATGTGACCGTGACACTGTAGTGAAAATCCCATCAATTGAGGGCCCCATGTAGGTGTAACAAACACCAATTATGCCCACAATATCCATACCCCCACCTATAGATTTGTTTCACAACCCACCCCATCCAAACAATTATCAGTTTGAATCAGAACTTATTTTTTTAATCCTACTTTCATTTCTTGATTGTACTTCTATGTACACTTACATTTTTTTCACGATTTATTGAGTAAATTGTACACTTTGTAACATGGCAATTCTTTTTCTCAGTCTTATTCTTCAACTTCTTACACTCAAACCTTATCAATGCACCCATTGATGATTGTGATGGCTGGATCAGTGGATTGGCTCGGCGGGTGTAGGGAAGAATTTGGCCCATTGCACCCATTCCCAGTGGGGCATTACAGTGGTGCGGGGTAGCGTGCATCGCGTCATGACATCATGTGGCCAGGCCCGTGGACCTGCTCCCACACTCAGGGGCTGCCCCACTGTTTGGTAGAGATGCCCGGTGCATGTGCTTTACAGATCCCCAGACCTCAGAGACTGCTGCAGGTTTGGTGAGGGGAGTGGCAGTGGCAGGGAGTAGTGAATTTTTAATTAATTATGGCGGGGTAAGTAACGCCCACCCCGGTCCCTTCGCACTCAGCGCCTGTAATTACACACCCTAGAAACTGTACAATTTGAAAGTATAGAAATGGAGGTGTGGCCACGTCCCTTTCTGATTTTGTACCGATTTCTGACCCTCAGATGTTGGAGGATATGTCATACAGTAGGTGCTAAATCTCAGGAGTGGATGTGGAATTCATCAACACATACAAGTTATCAACTCAGGAGCGTTGTGTTTCAAACAACAACACCACACCTGATTTCATTGCCATCATTGAGTATCAATGCAAACACATTCTAACATTATGGTGGAATCTATAACAAATTACAATCTTAGGTCTTTGGCACAGCCTATTGTAAGATGACATTTCTCAGCAATTTTGGAAATAAAGAAACCTCAAGGTTTTCCCGGGCAACGCCGGGCAGGTCAGCTAGTTGTGAATATGCGGTACCCCATAAAGCGAGTAGTCACAAAAAAATATTTTTCAATAAATTTTGAACAAAGTCCCAGTAACCTTAAGCATTGCTCCTTATGTTACCCAGGGCAACCACAGCCACCATCTTGTGAAAAGCAGTCCAAGTAGTGCACAAAGCATTCCCCTTCAACAGAGAATGAAAAGGGTTGTAAAACGCATTTACATATAAATAGGTGCAATCACAAAACCCATGTCTTCACAGACAGATGTGGAGAGTAAAGAAGGGGAAACAGGCCTGATTACAGCCTTTGCCATGGGTATGACTGACACAAGAGACCATGTGATTTGGAATACTAGACCTGCTGAGGGGGTGACAGATATAGTGACGTAAGAAACCTGGTGATGCCAGCCTGACCAATGTCGTACTGCAGTGTATAATTAAACCCAGTTACTCGAGCACTTCCTACTTGTTTACACACTGTAGTTACCATAGCACTACTGGTAAACAAAACTGAGAATGTGGTGTTGGGGTGTGTTTTAACTGGTTATGATCCTCATATAGTCTGGACACTCCTAAAATTCTGCCTAAACATGTGAAAAATATTCATCAGCCAAGTTCACTAAATGGGAACTTGCATTGATGAAGTCTATAAATGTTACCAGTAAAATGGGTAATATTGTAAACCCAGCAACACTCTTACCAGGTGTGCCCTCCAAGGCACAAAGGGTGGAGTGGTGCTGAGGTTGCTAGAATGGTGGAGTTTAGTGGGAGCCGAGACGAATATGATTGCATGACATGTTTGAATCAGACCTTTGCAGCATGCCCCCAAAGGGTGGTAACAACCCATTGGAAGAGGTAATTCATTTTTTTTTTTTTTTTCTCCCTCCCTCGTTCTTTCCACAACACTGAGAGGGGAAAATTGTACACTGGCTATACCGTAATAGATGGAAAAGGCATAGTAGAGGCTGAACCCATTGGACGTCTCACTCAGCAACAGCAGCCTCATTAGTAGTACTGCAGGCTGAGAGAAAAACAGCCAATATTCATGCCGACTCCAAGTACGTTTGTTGGGGTAATGCAGAAGATTTTAGGCCCTATGGCGCCTTAGAGATGTTTGTTTCAGTAGCTGGCACTCCAGTGGCGCAAGCGTTGTAAGTTTAAAAGATTCCTGTCACACAGCTGCCGGACAGAGTGGCTGTTATCAAGTGTAAAGCCCACACCTTCGATAAGGATTCAGTGTCACTTGATAATGAACATGCTGGCAAGGCAGCTGGGTGAGCCATGCCCTTTGCGGATAATGTTTGTGTTCCCCCTGTAAATATCAGTGTATTCACATAGAAATACAAGATTTGTGTCCCCTGCAGGAGAAGCAGTCTGGAAGCCGAAGGGATGTGGTCAGGAATAGAAAGATGGACAAGGAAAACCAGTGACTCTGAGAACATGCCAAACTGTCAGGGCAGAGATAGCCCATGGCCTGACTTGTCTTGACAGGGAAGGTATGTGGAAAATTAGTCCGAAATTACTGGTGTGCCCACAGACAGGTAAGACGACAGGGTCATGCCTTACTTGTCTGGGGAAAGAAACTGGAACGGCTGTTCCCACAGAGCCATCTCCACATCCCTCCTCCAGCAGGATCCTCTGCAGGTAATACAAATTGACTTTGTACAGTCCACTCTAGAAGCGTTTTAGTTATTTATTTACTTATTTTTTTTATATATATGTGTTGATGTTTGTGCGTATAGATATGGCAGCCCAGAAGCACCCCTGAGTATGCAAGTATATATGAAAGATTTTAAGTCATGTGTAAACCTCTAGGGACTGATGGTACACCCCACAATCTCTTTTGTAGTAGTAGAATCACTCTCAGAACTCCACCTCATTTGTCCCCATCAAAACATTGCTTGGCAGGCAGCCACACGTTATGGTAATCCCACAAGGAGATATTAGACCACACCACGAAAAAAAATAATAATGCAAATGATATATCCACACCTGGAAAACTGCAGCAAAAGGACTTTGTTGACACCTGTTGTGAACTGTCATAACCATGAACCAGGAGATGTTGTTGTTTCCCCTGCTTTGCCATATACAGGTTGCTTGATAGACCTTTGGAAAGAACCACCCCAAGTCTTGTTGACCAGCACTACCTCAATAACAAAGTCGCAGAGAGAGAGATTCGGGTACGTTCGTCCTACTGCCAAAAGACCAGAAACCCAGAAGGTCCTTACATTCGAGGGCGAAAGAAAGAAATCGCTAGAGGCACCATTTCGGGAGGACTGGAGAGCAGCAAAGGTCAAGCAACCTGTACAAGCTACAAAAGGGACTGTGACACACCCCACTGGTAACAGGTTGGAAGGATCACTAACAAGTTTTTTCCTTTCTCAGTTTTCTCTATTATTTTGGGTCCTATTCTTGTCCCCCCCACTATCCGTTCTTATCTTCAAAGTCAAGGATACTGCTGTCGCACTGCTGCCAGGTATTGGACAGATGATACAGAGTTCTGAGAGTGTGTTACCCGTCCAAGTTTAGGTCAAGGTAGAAACTATAAGCTTGACATGTTACCCAGGACCGGATGTTTGATAGTAATAATACCAGCATACTTAAAAAAAAAGGCATACCAAAAAGAGAGACAACAAAGAATTCCAGGGTCTGTTGTCACAAACAACGCCTACCAAAGGATGCCATATCTGAAAAACAATTGTATATGTTGTAACCTCCCTTGTTTTTATTTTTTATCCCAAAAATTGTACATTATCCTTCGTCACCCTGAGTAGATTGTTCGATAAATGCGGCCCATCATTTATCCATGATCCTGGATCGGCCAAAGAGCAGATGGTTTACTCCCCTTATATGTTTAAGTCACTGATCCCAATTTCTCTGTTAGGATTATGAATTTCTGTGTTATTAGGAAAAATGTTTGTACTGTGACAGTTTTATATTTACTGTCAAAGGGTGGACTGTCAATGTCGAGTTTTATACACGCCATTTTAGGATAGTATGGCCGCCATTTTGGTTCGCAGAGTTGCGCAAATAAAGAATACATACCCGAGTCTGTGTGACAAAGTGGACCAGAAGCGCAGCCATACTATTACACATAAATTCATAATGCCACTAACACTAAATAAAATATAGTTAATTAAAGGATTAGTGCACTACACATAGGTTAATTAGAAATACACGATTGTTTCTGTACATGTTTGGTATCATTATGTTCAGTGTCCCGTAAACAGCATTCCGGTCACAGCCAAATATTCGCAAGTCCCATGGTCTGATAATTACGGACAAAATACCTATTATATGTGTCCTGTATGAGACAAAGGAATGCAGTTGTAACTAGTTTGTGTTGCTATTTACGACCCCTGACGACGATGCCAACACACAAAGGACTCCAAAGTTCACTCCCCCCTGCACCTTTGCAAACCAGTTGTATTACTTTGCCCCAATCACTGAGGACTGGACATTCGAACCCTGACCAATAGGAACGGCCTTTGACCTCCCCCTTCTGACCCTATAAGTTAGGTGACCCTGGGCGGCCTCAGTCACTTCGGCACTGCTTCTTTCCCTGACCATTGACCGGGCTATAGTTCAATCTGAACATGGCGAGCTCCGACCGGACTGCGCTGCGCTATTTTCCCTGACGGTAAACATTTGTATTCCCATTTTATGTAATGTAGCTGATTATGATTGTATCTGTTTCTGCATCTTTGTAAGTGTTTTTAAAGTACTGATTATTGTTAGAGAATTGCATCACCTGTTACCCTGTGTTTTTCCTATTTCTGTAATCCCCTTTTGTCCTTTAGGGACTAAATACACTATTAACGGAGTTTCTATCTCCTCACCTTTATACTGTGGTCTCGTCTATTATTCGCATCTAGCGATAAGGTGTATTACAGACATTGTCCTTACAAGTGTATTCGCAGATTAGAGACAAAGTACTGCGAAGGGATCTCCTATTAATGCATTGGTTCTTCCGTGTATAATACACGATAAAGGTACGCTACGCTGCGCTACGTTTTGTTTGCACGTAGCTAGGAATAAAGGGTACACAGGTTACGGACATTATACGTAACCTACGCTTTTCACTTATTGTTCTTTGATCATATAAATATCGGTATTGATAACACACACCAGGGAGGAGGTGCGGGTCTGCAAAAAATCAGGAATTTTATTCTGAGGAGGGGCATGCTTTTTTTATTCATGTGCTGTAAGCACATGAATATATATTTAATTAAAAAAATATATATATATTTTTTTTTTACACAGAGCAGCCAGCAGGGGGCCGGAGCCGAGCCGCTCATTAGATATTCATATATTCACTGCACCCGATCATTACATATGCAGGATGTAGTGAATACCCGGTCCCCTGTTGGCTATCCTGGGGGGCAGCCTGTGCTGCCTGGTTCCCGGGGAGCCCACCTCCCCCCCACAAACGTTCTGGGGCAGGCAGGGAGACTTCCATCTCCCTGCCTGCCGCCGTCCTCAGGCTCCCTGCGGCATCGCCGCAGGAGTTAAAATTCGCCAGTCAGGGGCAGCGAGCCCCTGACTCGTTGAATACTGGAGCCGGCGAGGCTCCGGAATGCGGCGGGCGGTGGCGAATGTGCAGCGAATCCTAAACAGGATTCGCTGCACATTGCCAAAATGCTCATTGAAATGGCATACACACAAACAATTTATAACCACATTCATGTGAAGTCCAAGGGAAGAAACTCCTCCCCCAACTAGGGCATGAATAAAGATAATTGATCCACCTGTGTATCACAGGTTATAGCAATTGTGTCTGTGTTTACAATCAGAGAAAAGACAAATACATGCCTAAATCTGTACATTCAAATATACAGCATATAACATATCATATTATACATAAAAAAGACATCTAACAAAAAAGCACATCTTAAAGAACACAAAACCAAAAATACCACATTGCATGATTTCTTTCAAAGCTATTCTTTCGGCTGATAAGTATTAAATAATCTCCAGTGACCTCTAGTGGCAAGAGGATATAATCATTTCTACTGTATCTGTAATGAAAGAATCAGTGTTTAGAACACTAACCTGAAGCAATGTTGTCAGTGGCGGATTCAGGGGGGGCACCCGGGCACGTGCCCCCTGTCATTTCCTGAGGACAAGGGCTTTCCAATGAGCCCAGCCCCGTGTCTCTAGCCCCCCGGGAACCAGAGATATCGCTTGGCAAAGCTGTAACGTTTTTTCCCCATAGGATAATATGGGACCCGTCAATTCCGACCGCCACCCAGTTCCGACGGCTGCCAGTTCCCCCCTGGCATCACAGAAGCAATTCCAAATCACTGGGCCTTCAATATGATACCAGGCTGGTCCATATCGGTCAATCGGTTCCAGAGATATTGCATGTAAAACAATTTTTTTTATTATTGTAATTTCATGGCTGTTCATGTTCTTTGAAGGCAGATTACTCTGGAACCAAACGTTCCAGTTTCACTGGACCAAAATCATTCAAAGCCCACTCAAAAGTTCTTCAATATTATACTTGTCTCATGTAAATGGGTCAGTTGGTTCTGAAGATATAGCCGGTTAAATTAGATAACTGGTTAAAGGGGGGGGGGGATGGGTGGTTTTCTCTCCCCCTCACACCAGAAAATGCAGGGACTAGGCTGGTGTAAAATTGGCCAACCTGGGAATGCATTATCTGGTGTGAAAGGGGTATTATTTCAAATAGCCAGGACCTGCAGTGCTCTGAATACAGCCAGGCTCTGCCACTGTCAGTGGCTATCACTTCTACCGGGCTGCGGCTGTATTCCCCCTTTTCAATGAGCATGTAATCCCACATGGCAATGAGCATGGAACCTCTGGAAATGAGCATAGAACCCTTGGCAATGAGCATGTAGATTAGCAGCACTTATGTAGCATAATTTTTAATAGGCATTATGGTGTTTGGCATAATACATAATGGACATAATGGCGTGTAACAACGTGTAATGGACATTATAGTGTAAATGTTTAATGCGCGCCTTTGGTGGACAATGTCCTTGTTTATAAAGCGTATTGTGAATTTTGGCTTAATCTGTGTGGCATTATGTGATTCTGGCTCAATCCGTGTGGCATTATGTGATTCTGGCTCAATCCGTGTGGCATTATATGAATTTTGGCTCAATCCGTGTGGCATTATGTGAATTTTGTCTCATTCCATTTGGCATCATGTGTAAGGGGCAAGTATAATGGGGTCTAGTATTTTGTTGCATAATGTGTAGAAGTTGTATATGGTGTTTTACACTACACTCAAGGACACGCCCCCTGTTGAGTGGCCACACCCCTTTTCTGGAGCACGCCTTCGGTGCGCGCACAACTACATCCTTCACTTTTCTCTCCATGGTGGGCCTGCGCACTTTAAATGCCAGGGCCTATTTTTTATCCCATTGCCACCCTCTCTCTGCCGCTCTCTTAGCATGTACACTGGCACCACTAACACCGCCCCTCACCCACCTAAACCCTCTTTTATCATGGTGCCCCCCCTGTCATTTTATCCTGGATCGGCCCCTGAATGTTGTATACAGTTGTTACAAAAATGCATTCAGCCCTAAGCTCTTGTTGAGACCAATTGGAGATAAGGTCTTTAGGGAGAAAATCCATTTGGACTCAAGTTGTAATAACTTTTTAGCTCTGTCTCCCCCCTAATGTTAAGGGGCACTTGAGCATAAGAAACAGGAAGTTCGGCATAATGGACCGCAAATTGCGTTCCACTCGCCGGAAGTGACATAGCGGACTGTCGGACCCGGAAGTGATCAGCGGTGCGAGTGGAGGAAGGAGGTGAACGCTCGTTACCGCTGATTGCTTCACTCATCAGACTGGCTATAAATAAGGAACCTGCTGTATGCCACCAACACAGCCTTGAGAAAGACCCTCATCTTTTAGTGGCATTTGGATTTCCAGTTCAGGAGGACTTAAGGAGTTTACCCCTCTTCAGTCGTTCCCAGTCCTGTCACCCGGGCACAGGACTGGTGAATATTGATAGACTTGATGCGCATGAACTGACTAACCACCAGTTCTGATACATGACTTGGTAATTAGTACCTTTTGCACCCTGCCTCTGGAATCCTTTTTAAGTTTAATGTGTATATATTGTATTTTTTGTGTGTAATAAAACTAGCTTCACCATTATAAGCCTTTTTTCTCTCCACATATATTGGAATACTCTACCCTTCGGGGAATCTGTATTGAGTGAATATGAGGACCTAATGGAACTTCATGCATTTTAAAGGAAGTATACCATATATACTCGAGTATAAGCCTACTTTTTCATAACATTTTTTCTGCTGAAAACGCCCCCCCCCCCCCCCCGACTTATACTCGAGTGAGGGTCCCACTTGAGTCAATACGTTTTCCCCGTTTTTTGTTGTAAAATTAGGTGCCTCGGCTTATATTCGGGTCGACTTATACTCGAGTATATACAGTAATTTTGCATCATATATCACCTCTGTACCATATATTCTGTTGCAATTTCTTCCCTAACCCAGGTGCCGTATAAAGTTATATACTTTGTTTTTGTGCACCAGATTGTCTAAGGGAGTAGGTAATCTCCCTACTTTTTTGGCATAGGGAGCGCAGAACCGGAGGTACCCATCACTCTGTTTTCCACGGACTTATGCAGCAGTAGCAATGGATTTTAATTGCAGTGCCACTGGACCGGACTTTTGCATCAGTATCACTGGAATGGACTTTTGCATCAGTATCACTGGACTGAAAAGAACACAGAAAGGAGATGTAATGCACTGCTGGATATAGTAATACTGATAATTGGCTGAATCAAAATAAATGAGGGCACGCTGTTTAACGAATTTGAAATTTATATAAAATTGACATTTGAAGATATACACATAATTTAAATACACACAATATGCAATATAAAAAGAAATATAATAAAAAACATTAAGGAATTTAATGTATACCAAGTCTCAACTGGGTCTCCGATTTTAAAGTGACCAATCCAGTTATTATAGATTAAGATAGATAATAGGCATCAGTCTGTCAGTAAATGTTCCGGTCGTTTTCCGTACAATGAGGGATAAGTAAGTCAGGAAAAGATGTTAAAGCCGGTCTTTGGCATATAAATCATGCACTTAATTGTGATGAAAGAGCAGGCTCAGATAGATACGGGTCTGTGATGCATTATGAATTATCACTCCCACTTTTCACATATCCCAGGGAAAACTTAGGTGGCCAAATGATTGGGTGTGGTATATTAGCCCGACAGTCGGGATTCCGACAGTCATTAGTCAGACGTCGGAATCCCGACTGCACAGCGTGGGGAGCGCAATGAAGCCCCTTGTGGGCTCGCTGCGCTCGCCACGCTGCGGGCATGGTGGCGAGCTGTGCTAGCCACCTATTTTATTCTCCCTCTATGGGGGTCGTGGACCCCCACGAGGGAGCAGTCGGGATTCTGACGTTGGAGGAATGACTGTCGGAATCCCGACTGTCTGGGAGCCGTCCGGCACCCAAATGAATGAGATATTCGCTCACCCTTGTAGCCGCAGTATGACCGTTGTGTCAAAGGAAGGTAGTCCTCTACCGCAGCAGATTATCCAAGCTGTTTAAAGGAGATGGTACTCTATGATGCCGGTAACAGCGGACTCAGGAAACCGGACCTCTGGAGCAAGTGGGGAGTCTTGACAGGAGCTGACGCTGGAGAACTCTCAGGGGAAACTGACGAGTTGTTCAAGATGGGGAGGAGACTGTGAGACAGGCTTTTATCCCTCCAGGTAATGAGGGAATCAGACGCAGGTGAGGGAATCAGCCGCAGCAGCAGCACACAGACCTGGAAGTGAGTTGGAGCTTACCTGGATCCTGTGACCCGCAATCTGATCAGGGAATACACCTGGAGCTCTATGACTTGGAAGCAGGAGACATAACGCCAGGGATTACAGACGGTACCGGCAGCTGATCTGCGGAGTATATTACCCCAGCGTGCCGGTAAGGGGCGAGCGGTATGAGAACCGGGGTTCCTGACAGTACCCCCCCTTTAAGGGTGGGCACCGAACACCATTTGGGCTTGCTCGGATTGTCTCTGTGGAAAGCTGCGATCAAACGAGGGGCATGCACATCGGCAGCATTGATCCAGCTTCTTTCTTCTGGACCATAGACTTTCCAATCGATGAGATATTGGATGCTTCCATATCGTCTGCGAGAATCCACCACTTTATCGACCTCGAATTCAACCCCTCGATGGGTATAGACTCTGGGGAGCTCAGGAGAAGAACTTTGGAATCGGTTGAGGACAAGAGGTCGCAATAAAGATATGTGGAAGGAATTTGGGATTTTCAAGTACGGTGGTAGCTTCAATTTATAAGCTACGGGATTGATTATTTGAATCACAGTGAATGGCCCGATTAACCGTGGGGCGAACTTCATGGACGGAACTCTTAAGCGGAGATTTCTAGTAGAGAGCCATACCTTGTCTCCGGGTTTCAACTGGGAAACTGCCTTCCTTTTACGGTCAGCAAAGAATTTGTATCTCTTTGAGGCTTTCTTGAGTGAGACATGGACATTCTTCCAAACTTGGGAGAAATGCTTGAGTGTGGAAGATGCAGCAGGCACTTCCAAAGCTGGCAAGGGCTCAAAGACAGGTGGTCGAGGATGTTGACCGTACACTACATAGAAAGGAGAGTAGCCAGTAGCTGTATGGTATCTAAAATTGTGGGCAAATTCTGCCCAGGGCAACAGACTAACCCAGTTGTCTTGTGACGAGGAGACATACAGGCGGAGGAATGCTTCAAGGTCCTGATTGACTCTCTCTGTTTGCCCGTTAGACTGCGGGTGATACGCTGTGGAAAAGTTCAATTTTACCTTCAGGGCAGAACAGAGAGCTCTCCAAAAGCGGGCCACAAACTGCACTCCACGATCGGAGACAATTTCTGCAGGGATTCCATGAATTCGGAAGATATGCTGAATGAATGTCTGGGCGAGCTTGGGAGCAGAGGGCAGACCAGTCAGTGGGATAAAGTGTGCCATTTTGGAGAAACGGTCTACCACCACCCAGATGGTATTACATTCTTGAGACTTTGGGAGCTCGGAAATGAAGTCCATGGAAATGTGCATCCAGGGACGCGTGCGAATGGGCAACGGAAGAAGAGTACCTGCAGGGGACTGTCGATGGACTTTATGCTGGGCACAAATAGGACATGAGGCCACGAAATCCTGGACATCTTTTTTCATGTGAGGCCACCAATATGACCGGCGAAGAATCTCTAGAGTTTTGAGAACTCCCGGATAGCCGGAGAAGGGTGAAGCATGAGCCCAGGATAATATTTTTGGCTGGAGCTCTGGTAGTATGAGCATCTTTCCTCGTGGTGGCACAGGGGATACATGGGTGGCAGCAAAGGCAGTAGGACTGATGATAGGACGCTGTTCTTGCGGCACTGTGTCATCCTCCATAGAGCGGGACAGCGCATCTGCCTTTGCATTTTGGGATCCAGGACGGTGAAAGATTTTGAAATTGAATTGTGAAAAGAATAAAGACCAACGAGCTTGACGGGAGTTTAAGCACTGGGCTGTTTGGACGTAGAGCAAGTTCTTGTGATCTGTAAAGATGGACACGGGGAATTTGGCCCCTTCTAACAGATATCGCCATTCTTCCAGTGCTAATTTAATTGCCAACAACTCTTGATCACCAATGGAATAGTTTTTCTCAGCAGGTAGGAATTTTCGTGAGAAAAACCCACAGGGGTGCTGTTTGCCATCGTCAGAGACTTGGGAGAGCATAGCACCAACACCCACATTAGAAGCGTCCACCTCGAGAAGGAACGGTCTGTCTGTATCTGGCTGCTGGAGGATGGGAGCAGAGATGAAAGCTTGTTTTAGCAGGTGGAATGCGGACAAGGCTTCTTCAGACCAGATGGCTGGATTGGCACCTTTTTTGGGTGAGAGCTGTGATGGGAGAGATAAGCGTGGAGAATCCTTTGACGAATTTCCTGTAATAATTGGCAAAGCCAATAAAACGCTGGACTGCTTTGAGAGTGGTTGGCTGGGACCAACTATTGATGGCTTCGTTTCGAGGGATCCATTCGTAACTCTGAGCCAGACACGATATACCCTAGGAAGGGTATCTGGGGAACTTCGAACGTGCACTTGGAGAGTTTACCGTACAATTTATTAGCACGTAAATGGGATAGCACTTCTTTGACTTGAGAACGATGAGACTGGAGATCTGAGGAGAAAATCAAGATATCGTCGAGGTAAACAACAAGATATTTGTATAAGACATCTCTGAAAATTTCATTGACGAATTCTTGAAAGACAGCTGGTGCATTACTGAGACCGAAGGGCATTACCAGATACTCGTAATGCCCATCTCTGGTGTTGAAGGCGGTCTTCCATTCGTCACCTTTGCGAATCCTGATTAGTTTTTCGGGGGGGTTTGGGATAGAAATCTGCACACAAAAAAAAGGGAGAATGGGTTACCCTATTCAATAAGGGTATGATCCGCTATATAGAATTCTGCTAGCGGGGGGTGCTATCCTATCGACTGGATACAATAGTTACAACTGGAAAGAGAGAGAAAAGTAGTCGTAGCGGATGCACACCATATACATTTGAAATAACATTAGTCTTCAATGAGTCGTTTTTATATAACTTAAGTGGGGAATCCTTTTAATCTTTATTTGGTTGGGGATTCAGGATATACCCACTGTGATTTTGCGAAATCAAGAGGTTAAAATTTGTAACATACAACAGATACATACATTTAGTGAAAAATATAAGAATAAGTGTACAATAGTTTTTAAAATATAGGTAGACCAGATTGCATGGTGTGGTGCCTGTTTCTAAGCTTGGGTTTTGTCCCCCAGATACACAAAAAATGGTATGAGAATAGCCCTCAATGGGTATCAAATATCAAAGGATTGCCTCTTATTGGCCTGTCATACTCAAATATTGGCGTATCTATACCGGACCTTTTGCACCCTAATTGTAAACAGTTGCTACAGGTTCTATACAAATCTGTGGATATTGGCAGTCACCTCAAGTGTAAATAGGACTTATCCTATGAGGTGGTGATTGATGTGTGGATTTAATTACACATATGATCTATCTTATATAGGAAGAGTAATAATCTCTATCCTAATTCGGCAGTTCGATTAGTATTATTGATTCAATACAGGTTTTGATATTCCACAGATTGGTAATGTCAATTTGTTATTTTATATGCACTGTTAAGACAGTATGTTGTTAATTTGGGACATTAAAGCATACTGTAGTACAATGTAGCTGAGTTGGTAAAGTTGCTACTTGTACACTGGCGTTCACTAGTTGTTCTCTGATTGCAGTGTACAGTCTAATGCTGCCACCTGCTGGTGTGAGAACAGTCTAGGCACCCTTAGTGTTCAGCTATTATTAATGCAGGGTGGATCACGTGGCATAAGCTTTAAATAATTATTAACAGTATAATTCCTACTCCACACACACACAATCCTGTGTCTAACACTATAAACACAGGTTAGGACACGTGTTTCGCACTAGCTTCTTCAAGCTAACCAGAGAGTGCTCTCCCCCATGCCATATTTATTATTTGGACCCACCAATCAATGTGCGCTGTTTGGGTCACGATCCTAAATCGGCCAATGGGTGCCTGGATGCGGCGGTAGTCATTCCGGCTTACTTCCGCCCTTTTAGTGACTCTTTTGCGTCGTGACGTCATCGCGCAAGTCACGTGACTCACGTCGCGTGTCACGTGAGATGGTCCCGGCCAATGGGAGCTCGTTATTTGCACGGATCTGAGAGTATACTATCCGGGGTTAAGCCCTGTATTGGGCATATAATATAACAGTTTGGTTTCCAGGTTGCTGTAATGTCTTTTATTGTGCTGGAAATGGTCCACTGTTTCTTCGCGGGGCTACTTCGGCTGCCTACTTCTTAATCCCCTGAATATTGAGATCTCCACTCTCACATAGTCAGCACTACACACATTTGTGTTGTGAGACGTGATGATTCCGGGTTAAAGCCCCGTTATATGTATAATCTATAATCCTGATTATGTGTCACGTGGGGTGGTCCCAGCTTTCATTGGCTGGGACCACCCCACGTGACACATAATCAGGATTATAGATTATACATATAACGGTGCTTTAACCCGGAATCATCACGTCTCACAACACAAATGTGTGTAGTACTGACTATGTGAGAGTGGAGATCTCAATATTCAGGGGATTAAGAAGTAGGCAGCCGAAGTAGCCCCGCGAAGAAACAGTGGACCATTTCCAGCACAATAAAAGACATTACAGCAACCTGGAAACCGAACTGTTATATTATATGCCCAATACAGGGCTTAACCCCAGATAGTATACTCTCAGATCCGTGCAAATAACGAGCTCCCATTGGCCGGGACCATCTCACGTGACACGCGACGCGAGTCACGTGACTTGCGCGATGACGTCACGACGCAAAAGAGTCACTAAAAGGGCGGAAGTAAGCCGGAATGACTACCGCCGCATCCAGGCACCCATTGGCCGATTTAGGATCGTGACCCAAACAGCGCACATTGATTGGCGGGTCCAAATAATAAATATGGCATGGGGGAGAGCACTCTCTGGTTAGCTTGAAGAAGCTAGTGCGAAACACGTGTCCTAACCTGTGTTTATAGTGTTAGACACAGGATTGTGTGTGTGTGGAGTAGGAATTATACCTCCGTTATACTGTTAATAATTATTTAAAGCTTATGCCACGTGATCCACCCTGCATTAATAATAGCTGAACACTAAGGGCGCCTAGACTGTTCTCACACCAGCAGGTGGCAGCATTAGACTGTACACTGCAATCAGAGAACAACTAGTGAACACCAGTGTACAAGTAGCAACTTTACCAACTCAGCTACATTGTAATACAGTATGCTTTAATGTCACAAATTAACAACATACTGTCTTAACAGTGCATATAAAATAACGAATTGACATTACCAATCTGTGGAATATCAAAACCTGTATTGAATCAATAATACTAATCGAACTGCCGAATCAGGATAGAGATTATTACTCTTCCTATATAAGATAGATCATATGTGTAATTAAATTCACACATCAATCACCACCTCATAGGATAAGTCCTATTTACACTTGAGGTGACTGCCAATATCCACAGATTTGTATAGAACCTGTAGCAACTGTTTACAATTAGGGTGCAAAAGGTCCGGTATAGATACGCCAATATTTGAGTATGACAGGCCAATAAGAGGCAATCCTTTGATATTTGATACCCATTGAGGGCTATTCTCATACCATTTTTTGTGTATCTGGGGGACAAAACCCAAGCTTAGAAACAGGCACCACACCATGCAATCCGGTCTACCTATATTTTAAAAACTATTGTACACTTATTCTTATATTTTTCACTAAATGTATGTATTTGTTGTATGTTACAAATTTTAACCTCTTGATTTCGCAAAATCACAGTGGGTATATCCTGAATCCCCAACCAAATAAAGATTAAAAGGATTCCCCACTTAAGTTATATAAAAACGACTCATTGAAGACTAAATTTATTTCAAATGTATATGGTGTGCATCCGCTACGACTACTTTTCTCTCTCTTTCCAGTTGTAACGAATCCTGATTAGGTTGTACGCCCCTCTGACACGGTCAAATAACTCGGTGATCAGAGGAAGAGGATAACTGTTCTTGATAGTTATTTCATTGAGACCTCTATAGTCTATGCAAGGGCGTAACCCTCCATCTTTCTTTTTTACGAAAAAGAATCCTGCACCAGCAGGGGAAGATGAGGGCCGGATAAAACCTTTCTGGAGATTTTCTTGGATATACTCGGACATCGCTTTGGTCTCAGGTACTGACAGGGGATAAGTGCGCCCCTTAGGAGGGGACTTCCCAGGGAGAAGATCGATGGGACTATCCCATCGACGGTGTGGAGGTAGTACATCAGCGGCTTGTTCACTGAAGACATCACTGTACTCATGGTACACTAAGGGAAGACCAGGCAGATTTTTAATCACAGAGGATCGGACAGGAGTTACTTCACTCAAGCAATGTTTCTGGCAGTAATCACTCCATTCTTCAATCTTAAGAGATCTCCAATTGATACAGGGGTTGTGAAGTTGTAACCACGGCAACCCTAACACAATGTCGTAGGAGGATTTGGGGATGACCAGGAACTCCATACATTCTTGATGAAGTATACCCACATGGAATGAAACAGGTACTGTCCGATACACAATGTCACTTCTGGGGATTCTACTTCCATCCACCGCAGTCAAGTAGTGAGACTGGGGTAACAGGAGAACAGAAATTTTGCACTTGTTAACTAGCTCGGCTGAGATAAAGTTCCCTGCAGCCCCGGAGTCAGCCAGGGCTGAGACATGCAGGGTACACACTGGGGACACAAGGGCAACAGGTAGCACTAAGTCAGTGGTGGGAGGAGCTTTACTGGAGCAACCTAACCTGACTCCCCCACTGCAGGTTAGGGCTTGGCGTTTCCCGGACGCTCGGGACAGGACCCAATGAAGTGGCCGGGAGCGGCACAGTATATACACAATTTTTCTCTTTGCCTCCTGGACCGTTCCTCTGTAGATATACCTGTAGTATACCTTTGATAAAGCTGCAGTTGGCAGTGAAACGCGTCAGGCAGACCTCCAGTTCTTCACTCCAAGTGTGGGATATTGTACCTTGATTGACTTCCCCACTGGTACACGTTGATCCACGGATTCACCCATTCAAAACACCCTGCTTATCACCGCAGTCCTTCAATTGTGTTTGGTGGTTACGGTCTCTCCTGGAAACATCCAGCGGCATAATTCCAGCTTGCCATCTTCAAACAGGAGGACATTGCTCTACCATCTTTCCGAGTTATCCCTGTCGACTCTTTGGCGGACACCGCTTATTGGAAAAGTGTTGGGGTAATCCATCCCCCCCCCCCCCCGAAAAAGAACATCAAAAAATCTACAGGGGGTTACATCATTAGCGGAAGCCAATCGACAGCACTCTCCACAAATCATCATCCACCCGGGTGAGGATTCCAACTACCACCCGTGGTTACTACACAGATCGCCCACCAAATGGTAACGTGCACTTACCTGTAATCCATTTTTTTTTCTCTTCCCCACTTCCATATTATCACGTGATACATATCCCCTGTCCTACACTGGACTCATTACAGTCATACTTACCCCAGCTTGTGATGTGAAGAATTGTTTTCTATGGTACCTATATTGTTTTTACTGTGTAATTCTGTATCTTTGTATTGTACCCCAATATATGCCTTTTAATTTTAATATTATCAAGTAAAATATTATTACTATTGTAACTTGGTGTGTGTCACCTCATTTAGCGCTGCTCACACGCTTTGGCGTGATTTGGTCTTGTGTTTTCTGGTGGTGGGGACTGACTATCCCCCCTTGAGCAGCAGCTTACACCCTGAAAAACACCTCTAGTTAAGCGCCTGTTATTTTCCCTTGGCCTTTGGTCCTGGGAATCTTCTTGTTCTTTCCTCTGTAGATAACCTAGATCTACCTATCTGCATAGGTTCTTATGTAGCGGGTATCGTAGGATGGTGCAGAGGCGGAGACGGGACTCTGGGGAATACTTTCTTTTGTTTTTCTAAACCTCCCTCTCTCAAGCGCAGGTCTATTTTAACACACAGGGAGATCAGTTCTTCAAGCTGCTCAGGGAGATCTCGGGTGGCCAGTTCATCTTTGATGCGTTCTGAGACACACAACCAGAAGGCGGCTGTTAACGCCTCATTGTTCCACTTAAGCTCAGAGCCAAGAGTCTGGAATTGGACCACTAATTGTCCCATGGGACGAGAACCCTGTTTAAGGCGAAGGATCTCTGTAGAGGCTGATGCAGGTCTTCCTGGCTCATCGAATATCCGTCGATGTGGTAGAGACGAATCTGTCATAGTCGGTGAGGATTGGATCAGATTTTTCCCAGAGGGGTGAAATCCCATCTAGGGCAGAACCAGTTAGCAGAGAGACAATGTATGCTATCTTGGTCCTGGCTGTCGGAAAGTTCTGCGGCAAAAGTTTGAATTGGATGTCGCACTGGTTGAGGAAGCCTCTACAGGCTTTGGGATTGCCATCATATTTGATAGGAGTAGGCAACTGAAGACGAGGGATATATGCTGGGGCATGAGTGGCAAGCTGATTGGGTACCGGTGGCGGAGGTGGCCGGAGAGACTGCTGGAGTGAATCCAGACGAGTGGACACTTCCTGTAGGTACGTAATCACCTGCTGCTGAGTCGCTTCTTGCGTCTCCATACGCGAGGTGACATCTTGGAGAACCGCTGGCCCCACACTATGATCGTGTGCCGAGTCCATCGGTCTTGAACAAACTGTTACGGCCTGGACTAGCTGTGATCCCGGCACTGACCTGGGTGCGCCAGCGGAGGGCGCAGGGAACGGGAAGCGGGGAGGCTTGAGGTAGCTGGAGCTCATGCACGGAGGATAGATGAGGATAACCTGCCGGGGACACAGAGGATTGGCTGAGACCTAAAGCAAAGGCGCGGGGTCTAAGCCGACAGCGGTATTCACCAAGGACCCCCGCAAGGGGATATGGACTTAGCTGCAACTGCCGACCAGGTTGCGGCCCTCTGCCCAGGTTCCTCTGTGGCTTTGGCAGGGTTTGATACTCTGGAGTCTCTAGAGCAAAGATGTAGAGGGGTACTTAAACCATCGATGGTGATCGATGGCACTGAATGCTTGGTAGCAACACGGAGGGCACAGAGGAATAGGGGTAACTGGATGTACACAGTATTGGGGACTGAGTACCGTGAGATGCGGCCTGGAAGCCGGAGGGAGTTCGATGGTGATCACTGGGGTCGCTGGAGATCACTGGGGAACGCAGGAGATCGCTGGTATCCGGACACTGAGGAGACAACCTGGGCTGCACAGAGAAGACTGGATCACATGGTGGATGGAACTCGTGGAAGCTTCTGGCAGGAGTGGAATGACCAGGGACGCTGAGAATGACAAGGGTAACAGCGGACTCAGGAAACCGGACCTCTGGAGCAAGTGGGGAATCTTGACAGGAGCTGACGCTGGAGAACTCTCAGGGGAAACTGACGAGTTGTTCAAGATGGGGAGGAGACTGTGAGACAGGCTTTTATCCCTCCAGGTAATGAGGGAATCAGACGCAGGTGAGGGAATTAGCTGCAACAGCAGCACACAGACCAGGAAGTGAGTCGGAGCTTTCCTGGATCATGTGACCCGCAATCTGATCAGGGAATATACCTGGAGCTCTAAGTGACGCAGGGGATGACTTGGAAGCAGGAGACATCACGCCAGGGATTACAGACGGTACCGGCAGCTGATCTGCGGAGTATATTACCCCAGCGTGCCGGTAAGGGGCACACGTGAGCGTTAAGAGAACCGGGGTTCCTGACAGAGTGAATAAACTTGAAATGGAGGAAGTCTGCCAGAGAGTGAGATTTCCTCCAGAGGCGTTCAGCAGAGCGAGCACATTTTTGCAAGAATTGTGTAATTTTGTTGTGCCGGGGTTGGGGTTTAGAGCGTCGGAGGGTGACAGTGTGGAGGGGGCTACAGAGTCGAGAGCAGAGGTGAGAGAAGAGTAATAGAAAGAGGCAGCCTGGTTGGGGCAGGTCATGGTGGAAAGAGGAGAGAGGAAAGTCTCCAGGGAAGACAGGACAGTAGGGTCAAGAGACCCGAGGTTACGTCTGGTGACTGTGGGTCTGAGCTATGAGGGGAGAGGGGAGGATGTGAGGGTGAAAGAGAGCATATTGTGGTCAGAGAGTGGGAAGGAAGAATTAGAGAAATCAGAGAGATTACAATGGTGGGCGAAGACTAGGTCAAGGGAGTGTCCGAGATTATGAGTGGGGATGGAGGTCCATTGAGAAAGTCCAAAGGAGGTGGAAAGGTCAAGAAGATTAGAGGAGGCAGCATTATTGATGTCAATAGGAATGTTAAAGTCACCGAGGATGATAGAGGGGAGGTCAGAGGCAAGAAAGTGTGGAAGCCATTCAGCAAAGTTATCAAGGAAAGGGGAGCAGGGGCCAGGGGGGCGGTAGATTACAGCCACAAGGAGGTGAATGGGATACCTCAAAGGTGGAGCATGTGAGGGAGGGCTCAGGTGGAATGACAGGGAATGTGCAGTTGCGGGAGAGGAGGATGCCCACTCCTCCACCCTGGCGGCCATCAGGTCTGACCGAGTGTGTGAAGGAGAGGCCTCCATAAGAGAGGGCAGCAGGGGAGGTAGTGTCAGAGGCGGAGAGCCAGGTTTCAGTGATGCCGAGAAGGTTAAAAAAAGTGGGGGATAAAGAGGTCTTGGATAGTTGGGAGCTTGTTGCAGATTGATCTAGCATTCCAGAGAGCACAGAAGAAAGGAAGGGAGGGGACAGTTGAGATAGGAATTAGGTTGTGTGGGTTGTGAGTGCGTGTGAGAGATGTGGAAGTTGAGAGGGAGTGAGACCTGACAGTGAGGACTGGTATGGGACTGGATCGAGGAGCTATATTTCGGTATAAAGTTGTTCATCTCAGTAATGGCCGACTCCTTTTTCAGGATAAAAGTTATCATGGCAATTTTATGCAAAGGAGTTTCCAGTAGCATAGTAACAATGGTCTCAGGCAACATTAAGAACTCATTGGAGAGAAGAACAACTTGTGTTTGGAAAGGATCACCTTGGTGTTGTGTCCAAAGGGCCACATAGTAGTTTTATCCTAGCAGTGGAATTTGCTTTAGCCACTTGACCCTTTGAGTGCCATTGTTGCTGCGAGAGATTCTCAAAATATCCATTAAAAATGGCAGCATTGCTCACAGCGACTGGTCTTTTAGTATAAATACAAATACAGTCAATTTGATTAATTGAAGTTTAGTTAAATATTGCCCCCAAAAAAAGAACTGTCACTCAAAGGGTTAAAGCAGTCATTTCAATCTGTGTGCCAGGCTAAAAGTTTTAATAAAATTTTTAATTGGTACCCGTAATTGGTATCCACAAATGTTCTGAAATCCTTATCAGAAGTCATTAAATACAAATGAAAAACAAGGATTACTTACAACTGATGCAAATAAATTACTCACAAGGAGTCAGTGGGTGGTATTCAATTGTTTTTCACCAGCATTTCAGCTCAAGGGGGTGGTGAGCTGAAATGCGCAAATTTCATAGCTAAACCTGACCATAATGTGCGCCAAAAAAAATCTATTGAATATTGCCCTATGATCTCCTGTCATTTTAGACAGAATAGCCACAAAACAGCAATTGAATACCACCCAGTGAGTCAAATATTGCACCCAAGTTCCCAGATTTTGCCGGGTATGGGTCATAGGGTCGACCACTGAACGTCGATAGGGTTGATAGGGTTGGAAGGTTGACACAAGCATTAGGGCAACAATGTGAAGGTCAAAAGGGTGACTTTTTTTGGTTTTGTTTTTTGTCCCAAATGTTGACATAGTCGACATGGACACCATCTAAATGTACCGATGAGCTTGGGACACGATTACATTCTCCCACCACGCGCTAGTGGTTGCAGGGTATGAAATACCACCTGTCGGTACATGTTGGCTCAAGAAAAACGTGAAAAAATTATTTAGACCATTTGACTGCGGACCTTCCCATTGTTGACCTAATGCTTGTGTTGACCTTAGCCATGTCTACCTAAGCCCTGTCGACCTTCAGTGGCCAACCCAATGTATGTCAACCTTATTTACTTAGTTTTCTTATATAGCGCAAATTCCATTGCGCTTTACCTTCATGGAGTCGACCTAGTGACAGTATCCCGATCCTGGACACCAGACTCATCTTCCCTTTGAGACTGAAACCCACCGTCTATCGGACATCCTGAATTCAGCCTGCACTTACTGCGGATTGGACCAGTGTGGCGGAATTAATATCCCTGACAGCTAACTTCTCCTCTCAACCAGTGACTGGCTCTGTGCAATAGGAAAAACCCCTACCAGTGGCGTAACTACAGAGGGTGCAGGGGATGCAATTGCTATGGGGCCCGGCCGTTTGGGGGGCCCGAGGTCACAGCAGGCTATCCCCTGCACCCTCTTTAATTATTTTTTCATTTTTAGTTTAATAAAGTTTCAGCGCAATCATGGCTGCGCTGCCATCCTTTAGCCGCCGCCCGCCCCCTTCAGTGACTGACAGCAGCGTGCAGAGTGTGCGCAGCGTGGCAGCAGGACACATCCGACACACATAACAATAGCCGCTGCAGAGCCTCCACTGCCAGAGGCGCCGCACAGCAGAACAGCAGAACCCACCAATATCGGGGCACAGAAGACATCCACTGAAGGCGGCGCACAGCAGAACCCGACAATGCCGGGGCACAGGGGACCCTACAATGATGGAGAACGTGCAAGCTAATACCAGCACCGATGGGACCCGCCGGGGTTGCGTACAGACATGACTTGCAGAGGAAGAGGAGAAGGCAGGTGAGAACGAGACCTGCACAGCGCCACTTGTACTGTGAGGTGTGCACAGAGCCACTTGTACTGCCTCTCTCTCACTCCAACCCCTTGCCTCACCTCTATCCCCACATTCCCTCTCTCATCCCCACAACCCCCTCTATCTCCCTGCCTATCTTTGTCACCCCCCCCCCCCCCCCTTGCCTCCCCTCACTCCCTCTCCCCCATGTCCCTTCTATTCCCCTGCCTCTCTGTCTCACTCCTGACACCCAATGTTACAATCAGTGGCGTAACTACCATGGGTGCAGGGGATGCAGCTGTTACGGGGCCTGGGCCTTTGGGGGACCCGAAGGCCCAGCAGGCTATCCCCTGCACCCTTTAATTTTTTCCACATACTGTAGTGCAGGTAAATGCTGTCCGCTGTTGGGAAATCAGTGGACCACTTGCAGGAGTCAGTGCCCAGCCCACAGGACTTCCGGCGCACTGATATTGGCAGCTGCCTGAGGTGCTTGCAGGAGGCTGGAGCCCCTGCACAAAGGACACGCACCTAGGGCACAGGAGATTGGTGGCTGCCTGAGCCGCTAGCAGGAAACTCTGTGCACATACACCCGGCGCACAGGAGCCAGGGCACAGTAGAACGGCAGCTGCAAGAGATTCGGCGCAGGGAAGAGCAGGGGCCGGGCTAAAGATTCACAATAGATGCGCCACTGCCGGAGCCTGATGGCTAGTGAGAGGGGGAAATACGCCTGTCATAATCCTTTTACTGCCTCACCCCTCTCTTTCCCCTCCTCATCTCATTCCCTCCCCACAGGACACCCGATGCACACTTCAGGAGCCTCTGCACACAGGAGACATGGCACACCTCACTCTCTCTCTTTGTTCTCCCCACTCTGTCCCTTTCCTCTTAATTGCTCTCTCCCCAACCCCTTTTCTCTCTCCTTTTTTATCCCCTGCTCTCGCCCCCTTTCCCCCTCTCTCTCCCCCCTTCCCCCTCTCTCTGCCCTGCTGTCTCTTTTCCCTTCTCTTTCTCTCAACTCTCTTTTACTCACCCTCCGTCTCCCCTCTCTTTTTATCTCTGCCCTAGTCTCTCTTTCTCCTCTCTCTCCTACCCTCCTCTCTTACCCTCTCTCTTTCCTTCCGCTCACTCACTCTTTCTCTAACTAAAACCACTGCTTCCCTAAAACCATCTTTCACTCTGTCTCTCCCCCTTTCTCTCCATGATGGCATCTCTCACTCCCTGTCTCTTCCCCTGACTTTCTCTCTCTTTCTTAAAAATGGTGGGGTGGGGGGGCCCATAGCAATAGTTTGCTATGGGGCCCACACAGTTCTTGTTACGCCTCTGACCCCTACGTGTGTGTCTGCTGTAAATATCTGTATAAGTGCACTCATTTGGGATTAGCACTAAAGTGCTATTAAGGGAGCACTTCCTGGAGACAGAAGATAAGGGAACTGCACTGTGCATGTATTGCATTACAAAATATAGGGCATGTTTCAGTGGAGCAAAGTCATTTTGGAACAGACCATGTAGCAATGCAAGGGGAACAAATGCATTTATATTGTTTCTGTGCACGGTAAATACTGTATGCTTCTGCATGTATCCCACAGATGTTAAGAGACCCATACATTAGTCAGACTTGTCCTGATTTCCCCTGCAGCTCCCTGGGAGGGGGACACATCATTAGGCACTTGATGTGCCAAGTTTCGCATATGATAAATTGCATGGATTTATCATATGCAGTCCCCGGGTAGCTGCAGGAGGGAGTCGTGCGGGGGATGTCAGCAGGCGGGGGATGCCGGCTAATAGAGAGCCAGGCAGGTGAGGAAGCTGTTGCAGTGCCAGTGGAAGCAGGGCACCGGGCAGTAGAAGATGATGGCAGGGGCGGGAGGAGCAGACTAGAAAGCAATGGCTTTCTAGTCATCTGTATGGGCGTTTTTCTTTTTTTCAAGTTCTCTGCTCCTCCCGCCGCTGCACGGCAGCCAGCGTCTTCTACTGCCCCGTGCCCTGCTCCAGCGGCACTTCTGAGCGCAACAGCTTCTTCGGCTGCCTGGCTCCCTATGCAGCCTCTCTCTGCTCCCTCCGTCTGGCTCTCTATTAGCCGGCATTCCCCGCCCACTGCCATATCCCCCACACGGCTCTGGCCTGCTCATAAAATTTAGCAAATCTGTCCGACCTCCCGACTCCAATCTGATGTGCACAGGACCACGCATCGGGTCGGACAGGATGTCTACAAGTGCGATTTTGGGCTGATTTCACGGCCCAATTCGCCCGAATCAGGTCAAATCGTGCCCAAATCGTATAGTGTATGGGGACCTTTACCTTTATTATTACACTGCAATTTAGATTTCAGGTTGAACACATCCCACACAAATCTAAAGCCCCATACAGATTACACGAGTCCCCGCCGATGCAGATATTGGCGGCGACGGGGTACATGCACACTTATCGATGCCGGGGGAGAAAGTGAGCGATGGTCATGCTGCACCTCCAGCATGACAATCATTAAGGGAGACCCCCTTGTCCGACCATGTACAGATGAGGGAGGGGGGTCATTAAAAATGTGGAGTGTACACAATATTGCTGAACGGTGTATGAGGCTTTTCTCTCTGCCCAGGTTAGATCTGCCCCACCTGCAGAGCCGAAAGGTTTTGCCCAGTTGCTTGCTTTTTTGCATTCTTTGTATATCTGAATGAGGCCCACAAATGAGTGTCAAGATGTGTGGGTGTTGGTAAAAGCCGTACATACTGTACATGACCTGAGGACAAATACCTCATTACTCATATTCTGAGTTTTATTACAAAACTCTGAGGCACGCGAGTTGCTCTGCACCTCCATTCACAGCTGCCACGGTAGAGGGACCACGTTCTTACAGAAGAAAGAGTGGACATAAAATCACTCATTAAAACTGATCAATACAGTGACAGATCTCTTAATCCAAATATTGGATTGTAAAGCACCTTTTTATGAAATGGACAAAACAAAGCTGCACTGCAGGTGGGGCAGATGTAACATTGGTAGAGATTTAGACGAGGTATATTCAAACTGATATCTATATTGCAGTGTAAGAATAATTCAGCCAGTATTTACCCTGCACAGAAGCAAAATAACTCACCCAACTCTAAATCTCTCTGCACATGTTACATCTGCCCCACCTGCAGTGCAGCATGGTTTTGTCCATTTCAGAAAAAAAAAGGTGCTTTGCGATCAGATCTGAATTAGGCCCATTATCTTTTTTTATTTCTATTTTGTTCGCGTTTCATGGGCACAATTCCTCATTTCTGCAGAGATATAAAAAAAAATATATATATATATATATAAATATTTAAAATCATTCTCTATTGGTTTAATGGTTAGTGTTACTACCTCACAGCATTGAGGTCATGGGTTTAATTCCCACCATGTCCCTAACTGTGGAGTTTGTATGTTCTCCCTGTGCTTGCATGGGTTTTCTCCAGGTACTCCATTTTACGAAAACATACTGGTAGGTTAAGTGTGTGTGTGTGTGTGTGTGTGTGTGTGTGTGTGTGTGTGTGTGTGTGTGTGTGTGTGTGTGTGTGTGTGTGTACAGATAGAGCCGCCGTCAGCCAGCCTCCCCGATCGCCAGATTTCATGTGCTGGCGCAAGCTGGCAGACCAGCTGACGGGGATGCACGAGTGGCTCACACATCCCCATCAGCAAGGCGGTGGGGAGCGGGGACCGAAGGCTTCCCTGCCTGTCTCCACTTCAGGGGGCAGGCTAGGGGAGAGCGGGAAGGAGCGGGGAGATGGGCAGAGGGCCGCTACATCCTCCGACAGAATGGGGTGCGCAAAAGTCTCATGTGCACGCGCCCCATTCTGTCGAAGGCTGTCGGAGGTAGGGGCATGACGATTCCATTGCCAACAGCCGCTCTAATGACACCAGCTCCCTCTGTACATGTGATAAGGAATATATATTGTAAGCTCCACTGGGGCAGGGACTGATGTGAATGTTCAGATATTCTCTCTGTAAAGAGCTGCGGAGTAAGTCTGCGCTGTATACTGTAACTTCTATATGCAAAAATTAATCTCAGAAGTTACTGTACTACAAGATAACCAACAGGTGGCGCTCTAAGTCTGCCTAGTGAACATTCTATTGGGAAATTAGACTCGTAGCCTCCAGTAATACATTTTGTAAGATTGTATATTTGTTTTTCCCTTTGTATGGTTATGTGCAGTGTTCAATGTATCTCTAAAGCAGACTTGCGCAGTAAGGATAGTACCGGTTTCCTAAAACTAATTGATCCCTGGAGGACAATTCAATTGTCCCAAATAGCCGGCATTATCTGAAAGCAGGAGAGAAAAGAAATTACCCAATAACTACTCCTTTTTCACAAATGCAAAAACACATGGACCAGAAAACTTATTGCATTAAAAAATCGTTAACAACTGGGGAAAATTGAATACCCTACCCCTTATTGGGCAATATACAGTATAATGCCGTTCTCCATTCTGATGACCAATATAAAATACAGATCCCTATCCCAATATACAATACAGAGACCCACAATACAGAGACAACCCCAGATTGCCATTACACAGTACTGAGCCATTTGATACTCTGTATACAGTGCCATGTACAGCACCATAGAAAAAGTCATTTTTGTTGGGTATTTTTGACGTCCTCAGACATTTCTGCCAACGCCCCTCTGCTGCAGGAACTACATTGCCTAAAGTATTGTATTTGTTCCCGTGTGACAGGAATTCAGCACTTACATCACCTGTCACGCGCTATAAAATATAGCGGATAGGCACAGACTTTCCAAGACTAAAAATTGGCAGCGGCCAGTGTGACGTTGTCCTTCGGCCCTCCAAACCCACCTGGATAAACAGGACATGTACATTGCCGAAGGACGACCACATGACTGAGACAATTACATTACGGCCATTTGACTCGAGTATTGCACAGTGATGGCTGCCGTTTTGTAGGGGGGACCAATATCGAAGATAATTGAACTCATAAGTTCATAATGAAAGCTCTGCATTTATATGAATATTGGATCACACTGTGGAGGCAGACATTTTGTGGGATGAAGGGAAGAAGCCGCCAACTTTAGTAAATACCAGACACTGAAATGGTAGACAACAGCCCAACTACTTTCAATGAGTGAAAACTTTGTATTATCTGTCAAGTTATGAGGACTTAAAGGAGAGTGATGGCTCAGACCAAAGTCTGTGGAACACACACACACACACACACGTACTGTACACATTACCGCAGATACACCTAGGTCACAGGTACAGACATACCATGCAGACTCGGCACAATTTAACGAGGTAAATTTTATTGCAGCTCTTACAATAGAAATCATTTTTCTTTCTTCCATACAAACATCTGTCCTCCACCCCAGCCAGTTACAGATGGACTAGCGATAAAAAGTAGGGGGAAAAAAAATATATGATACGTTAATTCTCCACACATTAACCCTTTCACTGCCAGAGCCTGGACTACACCTGGAGGCATTGCGTTACTGCCCTATCGGTGATGTAATTTAACCCCCTCTTTCATCTGTACCATCATCATTTCAGAAATGCTCTCCACCTTTTATCCTCCTTGTGATATCAGTTCTAAACTAGTTCTTAAACCCCTCTGTAAATGACACCAACATTCTCTGTGACTCCGGCACACCATCCCTCAGTCCTCCCCCAGCTCATTCCATCCCTGCCTCTTCTTCATCTTCCCTCCCTTGCCCTCGCTGTAGGAAAGAGCCATCAGGACAATCACTACACCGCGGTGTTTCACCTCCGGTGCGCAATCTCTGTACATGTGCAATGTTTGAGTGAACGATCAGCAATTCTTAAAGTCAGACCAGGTGCAATAGCCTGCAAAGCAGGTGCCGCACTCCTGTGCAATGCTCTACTGGTCGTTGTAGACACCCGTCTATGTTCTAGATTCACATTTCAAGAAATGGGCTTTAGCAGGCGATTCTAAAGCAGACAATAAGATTAAGCAGCCACAATCTCCCCACAACTGTAGGAAAACTTCACGCTTTATTCAGCGCCCAAAATTCAGCCCTTGTACGGGTAATAGCAGCTTCAATTCAGCAGAGACCCTCCAGAATGATCGTCAGGAGACTTATTACGCCCCGTCACACGGCACCAGGTGGGGAAACTGGAACATGGATGCCCTTCTGTCCACCAGCTGGAGGAGGAAACAGAGGAAGGAGGGAATAAGTAACAGAACCATCACAAACAGCATGTTTATTTCTCAAACTGTATTGGTCACCTACCTCTGGGAGTGCAGCCCCATTGTAGGCTTTACCAATGAATATTGGTCATAACTTACCTCACTGACGTTAATAAATTATTGTCCATTAAAGTAAATTATGACCATTATTCATAGGATACTAGGCTCCTAGTAAATGGCTAGATTGCATTCCTACATAGTGGGGGATATTCTGGTTCACTCCTGGCAAATGCCTTCTCAAATGGACAAAACCATGCGCACTGCAGGTGGGGTAGATGTTACTTGTGCAGAGAGCTAGATTTGGGTGGGGTTTTACTTAAAAGATCTATATTGCAGTGTAAAAATAAAGCAGTCAGTATTTTCCCTGACAGAAACAAAATAACTCACCCAAAATCTAATTCTCTCTGCACATTTTACATCTGCCCCCTGCAGTGCACATGGTTTTGTCCATTTAAGAAGGAATTTGCCAGAAGGAGTGAACCAGAATAACCCACCCCCCCATGTGAGGTATGACTAATCAACATTCAGAAGGTCAGCAATTGATATGTAGGCATGCATTTAGGTTGACATAGTGTTGTCTTGCTGAATATTGGCATCTGAAAGTATCAACATTTTAACTAACATGATATTTTGGCTATCTTAGCCTCCAAACTTTCAAGCGTTCCCTGAAAACTCACCTCTTCAGGCAAGCCTATCATATTTAAGTACCACACGCATAACCCTCTGAGGTACTTTGTATTATATTGCTTCCCTTCTGGAACTACAAGCTATGCTATTACTGGTGCCTGTCCTTGTGTTTCCCTTCTATATCCCTATAGATTGTAAGCTTGCAGCAGGGCCCTCCTACCTCCAAGTCTGTCTGTTGTTACCCAGTTTGTTTAATCACTGTCTACAAATTGTAAAGCGCAAAGGAATCTGCTGCGCTGTATAAGAAACTGTAAATAAATAAACCCTTGCATTAATAATTGACACATTTGGTGCGGACATTCTAAAGGTGTAGACACCTAACTGCATGTCACTGTATTGATTCTCCACCTAATCAACATTCATAGAATCAAGAAATCAATTGGATTCCCTTACATAATACCCAACTGTCCAGATTGGAGAGATATAGTGGAGATAAAGTGTAAGATGATAACGGGTTGGGATCATTTGGCCTATTGCATTATGGTAGAAAGTCATTAGGTCGAATCCATTAGGTCGACATGCTAAAAGGTCGACATGACTCTAGGTCGACATGGGAAAAGGTCGACACGATTCTAGGTCGAAAGGTCATTAGTTCGACAGGTCATTAGTTCGACAAGGTCATTAGTTCGACATTGTCTATGTCGACATTCACAAGGTCGACATGGGGTTTTTCACTGTTTTTTTTACCTGAATGTCAACACAGTCGACATGGACACAGTTTAAAGTGCACTGCATCCCCTCGCATCGCTCGCTGCGCTCGCGATGCGTCGGGCACGGTGCCTCGCTACGCTCGGCACACTATTTTATTCTCCCACCACGCCCTAGTGGATGGTAGGGCATGAAATACCGCCTGTCAGCACATGTTGGCTCAAAAAACAGTGAAAAACTCCATGTCGACCTTGTGAATGTCGACATAGACAATGTCGAACTAATGACCTTGTCGAACTAATGACCTGTCGAACTAATGACCTTTCGAACTAGAATCATGTCGACCTTTTCCCGTGTCGACCTAGAGTCATGTCGACCTTTTAGCATGTCGACCTAATGGATTCGACCTAATGACTGTCTACCATAATGCAGTAGACCAAATGACCGCATCCCGATGATAACACACCAGCCAATCAGCTGTGTTTGAAAAATGACAGGAGTTGATTGGCTGGTGAATTATCACCTTCCACTGTATCTGTTAATACAACTGCCCCATTGTAAGGTACAGTATGTTGCCATGAAGGAAATCAGTCAATGGCTGCCCCTATTTACTGGTGACCAGGGGACTTGAGTCAGCAGTTCGCTATTCAGAAGGAGTTTGCTGTTAACAAGCATCAATCTGAACTTGACAGTGACAAAAGAAATACGTGTGTAATTTACCGCACATTGTTATGCTTCTCTACACTGTATCCAATAGGCATACTATCAATTACCAACAAAAAATTCTTTAAATTCCTGCAAAACTAGAAAAAGGAGTTTAGAACGGATTTACCACTGTTTACGTGTATACCAGGTTGGTTACACAAGCTGAAAGATAAATTGTGGAGATGTAATCAAAGGTTGGAGAGAGATTAAAGGCCCCCATACACTAGGGCGACTTGTCCTTAGGACAAGTCGCCCCCGACTTCCCCCTGAGCTTCCCCGGCTGCTCCCCGGGGAGCTTGATAAGATTGCCACTTGATGTGCCATTTTTTACATGTGATCAATCGTCTCGATTGATCACATGTAAAAAACCCGGGGAGCAGGATGGGGGGGGGGGGGGCTACAGAGCAGGGCTGCTGGTGGGAGCAGGGGGGGCTGGGGACGCTGCGGGGGACACAGGCGGCATAGAGCCGGGAGCTGTCAGTGCTAGAAAAAAAAGCCTATACAATGAATGGGCAGCCTGTGATTGGCTGAGCGCGCTCTCAGCCAATTGCTGACTGGCTGAGAGCGCGCTCAGCCAATCACAGGCCGCCCATTCATTGTATGGGCTTTTTTTTTTTATTCAGTACTGACAGCTCCCGCCGGCTCCCCCTGCCCGGCTCTATGCCGCCTGTGTCCCCCGCAGCGTCCCCAGCCCCCCCTGCTCCCTCTACCGCCGCGCCGCCCCACTAGGTCCCAAGTCGGGTGGTCGGACGTGCAGCAGGTCCGACCACCCGACGCAGATCCGATGCGCACGGGACCGCGCATCGGATCTGAGGGGACATCAAAACCAGCCGATTTTGGTCCGATTTCGGCCAGATCCGACTGATCTGGCTGAAATCTGACCAAAATTGGCTAGTGTATGGGGGCCTTAAGAACGGATTTATCAGATCCTGTCATTTTTCAAACACAGCTTTTAACATGGCGGTTAAAAAGCGGATGGGCGGATACTTTCTCTCTCTCCATGTGTCGATACATAAACCCTAAAGTACCAATCGGTCACCCCTTTTGCAGTGCCGTTTCTAACACTAGACAGCTGCCTAAGAGCTACAGAATCTGGGGGACAGCCATGACTATAACAAAATGAAGGATGACTCAGAGAGGAATCCATGTTGAACTTAGTACAAACGGCAGGTGATGACCGTGTAAGACGCCAGCTCCGCACGTTCACCTGAGGTTCTGAAAAATCGACATTGGTGTGTGGGTGGTGGTGGAAGCACGAAGCTGAAGTTTTGCCTAGGGTGCTGAAAAACCTCGCATCAGCTCTGCCCTTTGTCACCATTACCTGACAGGGAACTATACTAGTAAATAATAGTGTTGCTGAAAATCACACTGCCCTATTTATGTGAAAGTCTGTTTCACGTTCCAAGTCAACCATTTTATTTAATAAATGGTTTTCCCTGTCAGCAGTATTGTCAATATCAGAAGAATGTATAAACACTGCATTGGGTAAGGTAGGCAGCATTATTAAAATAATACAGGAAAACATAGTATATAAAATGGTTCTCTCTATAGAATGTGAAGGCTAATAGAACACAGACCTTCTTATAAACACAGCAAAGAAACGTGTTTAGTCTGCGACGGACTGCATCAACCCATGTATATGTAGCCGTCAGGAGACCATCGCATGTGATTTTTGGCACCCGCAATGTAGAACGTCCGATTTCCCTTGAACTCCCCCGGGATTCCATTTACATGCGATAGATCAAATGCAATATATTGCATGTAAAAAAAAAAAAATCAAGTGCCAAGTCAGATGAAGGACTCGTGGGGAGCTCAAGGGAAAACTGGTCTGACTTGTGTCTCAGACAAGCTGGTCCAGTGTATGGGAACCTTTACACCAATAATAAAAACAATGGCTTTAAAAGAACATCATCCCTCGGAAAATACAATTATTTTGCCGAATACAAATCATTATGCTGCGTGCCACAATATACGGGAAGAGCTCCCAGTGCCGGATACACACCTTCTGCCAGGAATCACCTGTTGTTATCTCTATTGCACTAATGTGAGACCATTACGGAATAACAGACCTTCATGAGCTGCAGCTGTCGCCATGGTAATAATCAGTGCAACAGTTTGTTTCCATGATTACAGATATTAATAAAAGAAGGTCAGCTATAAACATCATATCAGCCAAACTGAAGCAACAGAATGCTTCCCGGATTTCAACAGCCAATTTCAGGCAGATGTCTTCTTTCAGGCGTCAGCAGTTATTCCAGCAAAGTAACACCTAGAATCATTATTTAAATGAAGGAAAAAACCCGCAGGTTTTGGTCTAATCAGATATACATTAAGGGGGTGATTCAAGATCCCTCAGCTTATCAGCGTCCGTTCGCTGTTTAGCGAGTGGCTTAACGACACTTTCACACATGCAGCCATATTTAGGTTTGTGTAGGTGGATGCGCATCAAACTGGGATTTCAGCAGGTGTGAAAGGTATCAACCCTGGCAAACTAAGTTCTGGGTCCCTGGTTCCGACCAAGCATGTTAGAAAGCGGCATGAGAATCTGGTAATCTCTGGATAACAGGAAAAAAATGAGACTCCACATAAAATGAATTAGTGTACAAGTACTAGAATGTAGGGCTACCCACTGGTGTGATGGCTATAGATGGTCACCATCGATTGTACCATTGGTGATCAGCATCGACAGCATGAAACAATTGGAAGGTCACACTTATTGATAGCCATTGTTCCTTGAGAGCACAGCAAGCCAATCATTTTCAGGAGGCGGGGCTAAGCACCGTGCCCTCTGTATTGGGGAAAAGAAGACCATCATCGACATGTAGCCATCAATGGCAAAAAACTATCAGATCTTCACCACAGATTGCAAAATCATAGACCTTTGGTGACAAACCATCGATGGTTAATGAGCCACCCTACTATAAAGTGGCAAACTTTTTGTGGTTTTTCGTTTTTTAATACCCATAATGCCCTTAGGATTTCAACATGACATGATCATCTATTCCAGTGACCTTTTGTGAAATACAGTAAAGGCTGCTCCATCTGTAGCTTGCCGTTGACAAGTAAACTGCAACTGTAAATTCATACGGCAAGATTACATGATAACATACGTTTACACTAAACAAAGAATAGTCTAGTTTGTATAGTGTACAAATGCAAAATTACTCCTCACCTAGTCTGTATTTATCTTTGGCCTCTGATCGTTCCTTCGCATCAAAATACCAGACGGTGATTGCATACCTGTAGGCGGAGACAAAGTCACAAAGTGTCATTACACTGACAGCTTTACACCCAAAGCCCTGAGCATGGATTACTGACACAAAATAACTCACCCAAATCTAATTCTCTCTGCACATTTTACATCTGCCCCCCTGCAGTGCACATGGTTTTGTCCATCTAAGAAGGATTTTGTCAGAAAGAGTGAACTAGAATAAGGCCCTATATGAGATGTACAGTATCTTCTCCAATGGAATATTATAGAGGTCAGCGATACTAGTCATGGCTCAAGCCAGTGGTGGAAGTCCCAAAGGCGGTGGTAACTCCGGTATCTGAGCGCCATCTGTGGGATCCGAAAGAGCCTTGTGGCAGCCCGTGAGATCTGTGACTGCGATGCGCACAGGAACGCACCTAACATCGCAGTTGTAGGCAAAGGACATGCAATGTGACACTTTTCTTGTGATCCGTTGCAACAGTTTGCCGGAATCGCATGTAAAGTCTTCATATCGCACTAGTGGATTGGGGCCTTTAGAACATCCGTCAGATGCATCCACCCTTACGTGCTGGGTGTACACTTCACTGTTCACAAACATACTATTTATTCCCCTCATACTATCACTTTATACGGTTTACAAGCTGGGTCCCCCATTGCACATATTGTGTACAAGCCTGACCCCTTATCACGCATTTGGGACTGGACAGTGCGGTCTGTGTGACAGAGGGAGGAGATAGAGGATTTCATCTCTGTGGTGGGAAAGGGAAGGAGTGGGGGCACTAATCCTGCCGACGGGCATTTGGGAAGTGTGCATTAATATTGTCCCTGCTATCAAGCTTAAAACAGGATAATATTAATTGGATGTGGATTAGGAGTTGGCTTTTGTGCTGCTTAAAGGGCAAAAATTCTAGCACTCAGCTACTTCTTACTAATGTAACACTTTCTATTGTGGGGCCTTGGGGCAGTTGGGTTGTTCCACTACAGAGTTTAAAAGAGTATTCTATCAATTGTATGAGAGTTAGCAAGTCAGCGATTGTACTACTGTAAAGATACATTTAGATTTGGAGGTTTACTCTTGCCTTGATATCTCTCGCCGCAGTTTGAAATAGTGTTTGTGTTGGGTTTTATACCATAAATCAATTATTTGCCCCTTCTCTGGGCCAATGTAATTTTTTACAGGACAACTGCAGGTTTCATTTTGAATCGTACTATGGAACTCCATTCCGGAGGCAGACAGAATGCACATACATACATACATACATACATACATACATACATACATATGAATGCTATAAAACACTGCTAAGCACACATCTTATGACATGCATGTACTCACCGCATAGCAAAGGCTGGTTTTACTTCGTGAGGATTACGGCGATCGGACCAGAACATCAATAACCGGTCGAATAACGGCTCAATGTTGGCTACTACGGAACGGCCTTCTGGGAAGATTTGTAGGAGCCCACCATGGACCTAAATAGAGGGAGAAAGAAATATATAAAATGATCAGATTGCTATACTGGGATTCTATCAGCATTGCAATGCATTAATTTATTAATATAACAGTATCTTATATAGCGCACACATATTCCGCAGCACTGTACAGAGAAAATCTGAAGAGTCCCTGCCCCAGTGGAGCTTACAATCTATATTCCCTACCACATGTACACGCACACACAGACATTCTAGGGTTAATTTGTTGGGAGCCAATAAACCTACCAGTATATTTTGGGATTGTGGGAGGAAACCGGAGCACCCGGAGGAAACCCACGCAAATACGGGGAGAATATACAAACTCCACACAGTTAGGGCCATGGTGGGAATAGAACCCATGACCTCGGTGCTGTGAGGCAGTAATGCTAACCATTACACCATCCGTGCTGCTTACATTAGGCATTATGTATACACTCTTTGCCTTACAGATATGTCCTCCCACCTAAGCTCAATACTCCACACTGCGAGAGACACCAGGCACAAGTGAGCCACCAGGTTCCATGCAACTCCGCTAGCGCTGGACATTTGCATTCATTTCGACACGTGTATATCTGTTGTCAATGAAGAAGCACTAGCAGAGTTACACAGGACCAGGCACGCCGAGAACGGCTGTTTGGGGCGACTGCAGCAATAGTGTATGAGGGACAGCTGTACATTGTTGATGTTTGTGTTCTGCACAAGTAAAACTTGTAAATGAATACATCAACTCATTCAGAAATCCTTCTGCTACATGAAAGCAGACAAACCAACCATTACCTCGCACGTGCCAGTGTTTATATAGCACATTACAGCAAACAGCCTTTTTATGATTATTACCCTGCTGGGATTACTGTAGCACTCGGCAAGTGTTGTGCCCGCCGTGATGTACGGTCTATTCATGCTGCTTTGTACGTTTCTCTCTGCTACCTCATCATTCCCAAAACTGGATGTTTATCAGGACAGACATCTGCAACTGCCCAAAAGAGCATCACCTTAGGGCAGTGGTTCTCAACCACGGTCCTCAAGTACCCCCAACAGTTCATGTTTTCCAGGTCTCCTCACAGAGGGGTAGATTTATTAAGCTTGGTGAAGTGATAAAGTGTCTGGGTTTTTATCACCGGCCAATCAGATCCTACCTGTGAATTCACAGGCTTGGTTTGAAAAATGACAGGTAGGAGCTGATTGGCCGGTGACAAAAACCAGACACTTTATCAATTATAGGCAGTGAATTACACTACCCACTGAAAACAAATAGCATGCAGAGCTTTCTGTTTTGAAAAACAATGCTGTGAAAGAAGAAAACAAAAAGTCTGATCCTTCCTGATCCGGTGGCTCCTGGTCATCTTTCCACTTTGGAGATGGAAGCTGGGAGGAGAGGTGGCTGCTGGGAGACTTAGTTCTCCCTGTTCCTGCCACTTGGCACACACCTGACAGCGGTCTCAGACACACTAATGCATACTCACATACTTTAACCCCTTCACTGGCAATGCTTCAGTGGTAACATTGGCATTCCCGGAAAATTTCTACGATTGCCAATGTCTCTCCCTCCTTGGCACCGCCGCGCACAGCCGGGTTGCCGGGGAGTAGCTGATGTAGCGCACAGCAGCGCTGCCAGGCCCCAGTGAGACACAAGAGGGGGGGGGGGGGGGGGGTTAGGAAGCGCTCCCCAAAAAATAAAAAAAACCTGCCCAGTGGGGAGCGCTCCCGAAAAAAAAAAAAAAAAACACCACCGCTGAAGGGGTCAGCCGGAGCAGCTACAAGATATTGTTGCTTCGTCCAAAATATTTAATGGCATTCATTTAATAAGTAAACCCAGCATGGTTTTGCCTTGACATTATTGCCAAAATAAATCCAATGGGTGATTTCAGGGCATTTTCTAAGCGATCTTACTAGGTTGCGTAGAAAGTACCCCTATAAATCGGTCCATGTGTAGGGCCCGGCGATTAATATCCAGCATGCTGTATAAATCTAGTTACACCGCCGGTCAGGCCCAATGTTCACACCGGAGAACATGGCGCCGACACATCGCTGTGCGGCACTGTGTGCTAAGCGATCTTGCTGCAAATCTCCCTATGTGTAGGCCCCTTAACACCCGAAGCACCGAAATCTCACAGCTGCTTGCCACTCGCAGGCTTACACTTATCCCATTGTGCTGGTAAGTAATACCTGAGTAACCAGCCTACGGACAGCACATTATTATGTAACTTCCCGGTGGGATAGGAAAGAAGTCATCACGCAGTGACTCACATCAATTACTGGCACATTTAATTAGCCTCTTATAGCGCTTAAAAGATATCCTGATAAGTCAGAAGCAGCAGGTTATAATTCTAATTTACTAGTGAGGAGGTGTCCTAAAGAGTCACCCCAGGGATTAAAGGAAACAGATCGTACTCATACACCACTGTAACTCTAGGCCTTTATGTAGAACGGTCATTACCTGTAAGCCTAGTAAGAGCGGCCTCATTACGTTTAGTTAGATCTGATTACTTGAGTTCTTTTTATTCTGTTGCAGACATTGGGGCACATTTATCTTGGCATTATATTAGCCCCCAGAAGGGAAATGCAGGATGAAACACTTACGGTAGGAAGCAGCATTATACCCCGGCGGGGACTGGGGATTTGGAAGGAGCTTGTCCCTGCATTGTGTAGTGACAGTCCATACTCTACGGCAAACTAAAACCTGTGGGCCAGCTCCAAATGGGCTTAGTATTAAAGTGTAACGTGGTTATTCCTTGACACCTCAGATGTCCGCACTGCACACAATCCGTTGTTGTCAGAACAGCAGCGTGCCGCGGGCCGATGTATGCTGGGGTGCCACACTCCGCGGCAGGATGAGTCGCAATTAATGCGGCAGGCTCCTGGCAGTGTATATGCTTATGCTTGGGGCTGGTTCTCATGGCTAAACCGCGACCATCCCGTCATCTGCAGCAATGTATACAGAAATGCTGGGGGGAGCCAGGTTGGCTGGGTGTATACACGGTCCCCTCCTTGATGTATGGACCAGCAGATCAAATATAGCTGGGGCCCGTTCCTCTGCCACAAGGATGACTTCTAGGGAGGAGCAATATAGAACTCTGTGTTATTAAGGTAAAAGTCTGCTTTGACGCATTTCGCCAAGCTCAGGGTGGTGAAATGCGTCATCAGAGTATGGCCGCCTGTGTGAATAATCTACGTTCGTGTACAGCGCCACTGCCAGTGACTGGTCATAAATTGGGCATCTTGTGTGCCTGCTTAGTTACCTCTCTGCCACCAGCCAGGAACGACCAATACATGTTCAAAACATTGCTCGGTACTTGTGTATTATCACAGCGCCCGTTAAGTATTTAACGTGGTGCCCTATTCAGCGTAGTAGGATCGTATCGCATGCGATGCAATTCGATTTAGCACACGCGCTTTGGGCTCGGTGGACACGCCGACGTGGATAGTGGGGGTATGAACAGGTCGGGACTACGCGTACCGCGTACGCTCGCAATGCTTCGGGGTGACGTGGATAGTGGGGGTGTGCTAAATTGCATTACAAAGCACGCAATCAAATCGCATGCGATCTGTGTGCGATGCAATCCGCAGGCAGGAGTGCCGTGAAACTGCACAAGTACCATCGCAATGCATGTAAAGCACATGCGATTGCATGCGGTGCGATGCAATGCCCGCGCCGCCATACGGGAACCGTACGGCTCCAAACGTCACCTGCTTAGCTACCAGAAACGGATACTTATTTGTTTTTATGTATTAGAGAGAGTGTAAAAGGACATCTTCTGACAGGGTGCAAATCGTCTTGCTTTAGACCAGGGATGGGGAACCTTCGGCCCTCAAGCTGTTAAACTACACATCCCAGCATGCCCTACTACAATTTTGCTATTTGTACATGCTAAAACTGTTGCAGGGCATGCTGGGATGTGTAGTTCAACAACAGCTGAAGGGCAGAAGATCCCCCATCCCTGATGCAGTGCACACACTTCTGCTGTCTTCATTGCTAGAGATAAGATGGGATCATCTTGGGTTACCTGGTGGAGTAGTGCTCGCATTGCTGGGCAGACATACCTTGGTGTCCCAGTTTTGATTTAGGTAGTAAATGCAAGTCAAGCAGCGTCCATCTCTGTTTGGGTTATCCACGTGTCGGACATATCCCATCCCATTTCCAGGATAGCAAGCCACCATTGCCTGCAAAATCGAAAGCCACAGTATGAGCAGGTTATCTGTGCATTAATATATAGCATCCTCATTAGTGCATACACCAGTGTCATATCTGGGGTGATACTGGACCAGCCTTCACTAATAAATGCCTCTACCTCCAAGTCATTTTGCATTGGCTTATAATTCCCTCTGGCCAAGCACTGCACACTGTGTGGTTCCAACCTAAAGAAAATCACATCATACTGAATATGATCTGCCAGGGTTAAATAGCAGTTTGATAAAAGGACCCCAATTTGTCATTTGCAGTAGGTGACCCTTAGCTTACACACATGAAAACATGCAGGAGGAGGAGTTTGCAGGTGCACACTAAATATATATGCTAGACCTTTTAACCCCTTCATGACAGAGCCAGTTTGTGCCTTCATGACAGAGCCCTTTTTTTCAAATCTGACATGTATCACTTAAGTGGGGATAACTTTTTTTTGCTTTTACTTATCCCAGTGATTTTGAGATTGTTTTTTCGTGACACATTGTACTTCAAGTTAGTGGTAAATTTTGGTCGATACAGTCTGTGTTTTTTTGTGAAAAATACCAAAATATCGTGAAAAAATGGAAAATTTAGCAATATGCAAAATGTCACATTTTCTGCTTGTGAGACAAATAATCATACCACTCAAAATAGTTAATAACTAACAAAGACCATATGTCTACTTTATGTAGCAATCATTATTTCAACTTCCTTTTCATTTTTTTGGACACTAGGAGGCTTCAAATATGACTAGCAAATTCTCAAATTTTCAAGAAAATTTCAAACACTGATTTTTTTAGGGACCAGTTCAGTTCTGATGTGACTTTGAGGGACTTGTATGTGAGACACCCCCATAAATGATGCCATTTCAAAAACTGCACCCCTCACAGTATTCAAAACAGCAGTTTGGAAGTTTGTTAACCCTTTAGGTGTTTCACAGGAATTAAAACAAAGTGTAGGTGAAATTTCAAAATTTCTTTTTTTTTGCAGAGTTTCAATTTTAATACATTTTTCTAACGAATACAGTAGATTTTACTAGAGAAATGTGACTAAAAATTGATTCCCCCAATTCTTTTGTTTTCAAAAATATCCTATATGTGGCCCTAGTGTGCACGTTGACCAAACCACAGGCTTCATAATAGAAGGAGCACCTACTTGATTTTGGAGCCTCCTTTTTATGAGATTTTTTTTTAGGCACCATGTAGGTTTCTAGGCACCATAAGTGCTAAAAGTTAGGAACCTCCCCCACAAGTCACCCCATTTTGCAATCTACACCCCTCAGGGAATTCATCTAGGGGTATAGTGTACATTTCAAACCCCCAGGGGTTTCACCAATTTTGGTACAACTGGGATGTGAAAATGGAAAATTACATTTTTTTACACAAACATGCAGTTCTGGCTCAAAATTTTTCATTTTCACAAGGAATGAAGGAGACAAAGCACCCCAAAATCTGTGCCCCAATTTCTCCCGAGTACGGCAATGCCTCACATGTGACCAAAAAATACCAGTTGGGCGCATGGCAGGACTCAGAAGGGAAGGAGTGATTTTTGGATTTGGCAGCACAGATTTTGGTGGAATGAATGGTGGGTGCCATGTTGCATTAGCAAGACTCCCAAAGCACCAATACAGTGGAACCCCCCCACAAGTCACCCCATTTTGCAAAGTACACCCCTCAGGGAATTCATCTAGGGGTATAGTGTACATTTCAAACCCCCAGGGGTTTCACCAATTTTATTACAACTGGGCAGTGAAAATGAAAAATTACATTTTTTTACACAAAAATGCAGTTCTGGCTCAAAATTTTTCATTTTCACAAGGAATAAAGGAGACAAAGCACCCCAAAATCTGTGCCCCAATTTCTCCTGAGTACGGCAATGCCTCACATGTGACCAAAAAATACCAGTTGGGCGCATGGCAGGACTCAGAAGGGAAGGAGTGATTTTTGGATTTTGCAGCACAGATTTTGGTGGAATAAATGGTGGGTGCTATGTTGCACCAATACAGTGGAACCCCCCCACAAGTCACCCCATTTTGCAAAGTACACCCCTCAGGGAATTCATCTAGGGGTATAGTGTACATTTCAAACCCCCAGGGGTTTCACCAATTTTGATACAACTGGGCAGTGAAAATGAAAAATTACATTTTTTTACACAAAAATGCAGTTCTGGCTCAAAATTTTTCATTTTCACAAGGAATGAAGGAGACAAAGCACCCCAAAATCTGTGCCCCAATTTCTCCCGAGTACGGCAATGCCTCACATGTGACCAAAAAATACCAGTTGGGCGCATGGCAGGACTCAGAAGGGAAGGAGTGATTTTTGGATTTGGCAGCACAGATTTTGGTGGAATGAATAGTGGGTGCCATGTTGCATTAGCAAGACTCCCAAAGCACCAATACAGTGGAACCCCCCCCCAAGTCACCCCATTTTGCAAAGTACACCCCTCAGGGAATTCATCTAGGGGTATAGTGTACATTTCAAACCCCCAGGGGTTTCACCAATTTTGATACAACTGGGCAGTGAAAATGAAAAATTACATTTTTTTACACAAAAATGCAGTTCTGGCTCAAAATTTTTCATTTTCACAAGGAATGAAGGAGACAAAGCACCCCAAAATCTGTGCCCCAATTTCTCCCGAGTACGGCAATGCCTCACATGTGACCAAAAAATACCAGTTGGGCGCATGGCAGGACTCAGAAGGGAAGGAGTGATTTTTGGATTTGGCAGCACAGATTTTGGTGGAATGAATGGTGGGTGCCATGTTGCATTATCAAGACTCCCAAAGCACCAATACAGTGGAACCCCCCCACAAGTCACCCCATTTTGCAAACTACACCCCTCAGGGAATTCATCTAGGGGTATAGTGTACATTTCAAACCCCCAGGGGTTTCACCAATTTTGGTACAACTGGGCAGTGAAAATGAAAAATTACATTTTTTTACACAAAAATGCAGTTCTGGCTCAAAATTTTTCATTTTCACAAGGAATGAAGGAGACAAAGCACCCCAAAATCTGTGCCCCAATTTCTCCCGAGTACGGCAATGCCTCACATGTGACCAAAAAATACCAGTTGGGCGCATGGCAGGACTCAGAAGGGAAGGAGTGATTTTTGGATTTGGCAGCACAGATTTTGGTGGAATGAATGGTGGGTGCCATGTTGCATTATCAAGACTCCCAAAGCACCAATACAGTGGAACCCCCCCACAAGTCACCCCATTTTGCAAAGTACACCCCTCAGGGAATTCATCTAGGGGTATAGTGTACATTTCAAACCCCCAGGGGTTTCACCAATTTTTATACAACTGGGCAGTGAAAATGAAAAATTACATTTTTTTACACAAAAATGCAGTTCTGGCTCAAAATTTTTCATTTTCACAAGGAATGAAGGAGACAAAGCACCCCAAAATCTGTGCCCCAATTTCTCCCGAGTACGGCAATGCCTCACATGTGACCAAAAAATACCAGTTGGGCGCATGGCAGGACTCAGAAGGGAAGGAGTGATTTTTGGATTTGGCAGCACAGATTTTGGTGGAATGAATGGTGGGTGCCATGTTGCATTATCAAGACTCCCAAAGCACCAATACAGTGGAACCCCCCCACAAGTCACCCCATTTTGCAAACTACACCCCTCAGGGAATTCATCTAGGGGTATAGTGTACATTTCAAACCCCCAGGGGTTTCACCAATTTTGGTACAACTGGGCAGTGAAAATGAAAAATTACATTTTTTTACACAAAAATGCAGTTCTGGCTCAAAATTTTTCATTTTCACAAGGAATGAAGGAGACAAAGCACCCCAAAATCTGTGCCCCAATTTCTCCCGAGTACGGCAATGCCTCACATGTGACCAAAAAATACCAGTTGGGCGCATGGCAGGACTCAGAAGGGAAGGAGTGATTTTTGGATTTTGCAGCACAGATTTTGGTGGAATACATGGTGGGTGCTATGTTGCACCAATACAGTGGAACCCCCCCACAAGTCACCCCATTTTGCAAAGTACACCCCTCAGGGAATTCATCTAGGGGTATAGTGTACATTTCAAACCCCCAGGGGTTTCACCAATTTTGATACAACTGGGCAGTGAAAATGAAAAATTACATTTTTTTACACAAAAATGCAGTTCTGGCTCAAAATTTTTCATTTTCACAAGGAATGAAGGAGACAAAGCACCACAAAATCTGTGCCCCCATTTCTCCCGAGTACGGCAATGCCTCACATGTGACCAAAAAATACCAGTTGGGTGCATGGCAGGACTCAGAAGGGAAGGAGTGATTTTTGGATTTGGCAGCACAGATTTTGGTGGAATGAATGGTGGGTGCTATGTTGCATTGCCAATACAGTGGAACCCCCCCACAAGTGACCCCATTTTGCAAACTACACCCCTCAGGGAATTCATCTAGGGGTATAGTGTACATTTCAAACCCCCAGGGGTTTCACCAATTTTGGTACAACTGGGCTGTGAAAATGAAAAATTAAATTTTTTTACACAAAAATGTACTTCTGGCTCAAAATTTTTCATTTTCACAAGGAATGAAGGAGACAAAGCCCCCCAAAATCTGTGCCCCCATTTCTCCCGAGTACGGCAATGCCTCACATGTGACCAAAAAATACCAGTGGGGCGCATAGCAGGACTCAGAAGGGAAGGAGTGATTTTTGGATTTGGCAGCACAGATTTTGGTGGAATGAATGGTGGGTGCTATGTTGCATTGCCAATACAGTGGAACCCCCCCACAAGTGACCCCATTTTGCAAAGTACACCCCTCAGGGAATTCATCTAGGGGTATAGTGTACATTTCAAACCCCCAGGGGTTTCACCAATTTTGGTACAACTGGGCTGTGAAAATGAAAAATTACATTTTTTTACACAAAAATGTACTTCTGGCTCAAAATTTTTCATTTTCACAAGGAATGAAGGAGACAAAGCACCCCAAAATATGTGCCCCCATTTCTCCAGAGTACGGCAATGCCTCACATGAGAACAAAAAATACCAGTTGGGTGCATGGCAGGACTCAGAAGGGAAGGAGTAATTTTTGGATTTTGCAGCTCAGATTCTGGTGGAATGAATGGTGGGTGCTATGTGGCATTAGCAAGACCCCCGATGGACGGTGAAATGATGAACCTAATAATCCATCGATGTGTGGTATATTTTGAAACACTCATTTATACATAGGCCGGGTTTGTCGGGGCAAGTTTCACAGTGGAAAATAGTTTCCTTTCTTATTCCCTTTTTATAGCAAACTTTGCACCTTTTTTGTGTCCTGCCCTTTCTTGCAGTGGAGGGGATTTCGTTGGGAAAATGCTGCCCTGGTACAATACGGGGGCCAGTACTAGAAGTACTGGGGCCCTCTGCCTGCTGGTTCCCAAATATTAGGCCCTTTATGACTTCCTCTTGAAAGTGCATAAATGTCCCCCTCTGGCCGGTAGAACGGAATAGCACGTAAGCGTTATACAGTGCCATCTGGATGATATACACAGCCAGCTTCTTGTACCAGATATTTGTTTTCCGCAGGGCACTGTACGGCTTCAGTACCTGATCTGAAAGATCCACTCCGCCCATGTACTTATTGTAATCTAGGATACAATTTGGTTTTGAGGTGTGGGTACTGGTACCTCGTACAGGGATGGAGGTGGTACTGTCTCCATGAATTGTTGTCAGTATAAGGACATCCCTCTTGTCCTTATATTTGACCAACAACATATTTTCGGTGCATATTCCCCTGCTTTCACCCCTTCTCATTACTTGGGCAATGTGCGTTTTGGGGAGGCCTCTTTGGTTCTTGCGCACAGTACCGCAAGCTGCTGTACCTCTTGAACCAAGGGCCTTAAACAGGGGGATGCTGGTGTAAAAGTTATCCACATAGAGGTGATAACCCTTATCCAGGAAGGGGTGCACTAAATCCCAGACAATTTTGCCACTAACACCTACGAGGGAGGGGGGGCATTCTGGCGGTTCAATTCTTGAATCCTTCCCTTCATATACCCTAAACTTGTGGGTGTACCCTGTGGTGCTTTCACACAGCTTATACATTTTTATGCCATACCTTGCCCTCTTACTGGGAAGGTACTGGCGGAATTTAACCCTTCCTTTAAAATGTATAAGGGACTCGTCGATGCTAATACATTTATCAGGGATGTACAGCTCTGCAAATTTGGCACTGAAATGATCAATGACCGGCCTGACTTTGAATAGCCTGTCAAAGGTGGGATCATCTCTGGGTGGGCACTGTGCATTATCGGTGTAATGTATAAATTTATGGATTGCCTCAAAACGAGTCCGAGTCATGGCCATACGGTAAAATGGGGTGCTGTACAGAACATCTGTACTCCAATATTGCCTAATTTGTGGCTTTTTTACTATGCCCATATGAAACACCAGACCCCAAAACGTCATCATCTCTACTGCATCTACAGGGGTCCACCTAGCAAATGATGACGTGGGGTTTTGAGCAATAAACTGCTGGGCATATAAATTAGTTTGGTCCACCATTAAATTTATAAAATCATCAGAGAAAAATAATTTGAAAAAGTCAATTTCTCTGAGACCTGTGGAATCAAATTGGATTCCTGGCATGGCCAAAAACTCAGGAACCTGGGGCTCAAAATTGTCTGGTGGTGGGGTCCATACGAGATCAATTATTGGGGGGGGGGTCTCAGCTGCTCTACGGGGGCGTCTTTGAGGGGGTCCCTCATCACCAGAGGAGGAAGAGGAGCTTAAGACGAATCCTTCAAATTCCCCGCTTGCCTCACTGGCTGTGTCAGAATCAGAAGCAAGCATGGCATATGCCTCCTCCACTGAATACATTCTTCTGGATGACTGGGATGACATTTGGGATGACATTTTTATTTTTGTGTTACTGGTAGTGAAATGTTTCAACACGTGTATAGTGTAGGGGGGGGGGTACAAACTTTATTTCAACCCGGGGGGTATGTAGTGTGTTGTGTGTATGTAGTGCAGAAAAAAAAAATACTTTATACAAAAAAAAAAAATTGAAGGGGTTAAAAAAAAAAAAATTGAAGGGGTTAAAAAAAAAAAAAATTGAAGGGGTTAAAAAAAAAAAAAAAAAAGGTCCTGCGCCAAAAATTGAGCACAGATGTTGGTCAGTAACGTCTGTCACTGAACAGCGCTCAAAGGCAACAGGAATTTGATAAAAAAAAAAAAAAATAGATCAACCCTGTGCCGAAAAAGCTGATCAGTGATGTACGTCACTGATCAGCGCACAGTGGCCACAGGACACCCACAAAATCACAGTGTGTGTAAAAAAAAAAATTAAAAAAAGACCACACAGCACCCACAAAAAAAAAAAAAAGGTGATCAGTGATGCGACACTGATTACCAGTGAGGGGCAGCAGGTGCACAACCTTTGGTGCAACTGGCAGCAACTGACAGGTATATATAAAAAAAAAAAAACCTCTGCGCCCCCAAAAAGTTGCTGATCACCTCAGATATAGTGATCAGCACAAAAGGCGGGGGTAGCAGACACAAAATATACACTCTCTGTCACTATCTCTCTCTATCTCTCTCTATCTCTCACTATCTCTCACTATCTCTCACTATCTCTCACTATCTATCACACTGCAGCAGCAGCACTGACAGTTATATGTATAAAAAAAAACCTGCACCCCCAAAAAGGGGGGGTAGCAGACTCAAAATATACACTCTCTATCACTCTCTGTCACTATCTCTCTCTATCTCTCTATCTCTCACTATCTATCACTATCTATCACTATGACACTGCAGCAGCAGCACTGACAGTTATATATATAGAAAAAAAACCTGCACCCCCAAAAAGGGGGGGTAGCAGACACAAATCTCTCTATCTCTCACTATCTCTCACTATCTATCACTATCTCTCACTATCTATCACTATGACACTGCAGCAGCAGCGACAGTTATTTATATATAAAAAACCCCTGCACCCCCAAAAAGGGGGGGTAGCAGACACAAAATATAGCTCTCTCTGTCACTATCTCTCTATCTCTCTCTATCTCTCTCTCTCTATCTCTCTATCTCTCTATCACACTGCAGCAGCAGCAGGAAGTCTCAGGAAGTCAGATCCAGGAAGCGTCCAGCACGCTACAAGCAGTGATCAAGTGATCAGGTAAGGTATTTGCAAGGATCAGGTAAGTATGAGCAAGGATCAGGTCAGTATCACGGCAGATAGGCACGGTGACCGCTCTGCACGCTACTCCAGACCGGAATGGCGTCTGCAGCGCAGTCACCGGTAGTTTAAATGTCGCGCCTTGGCTGTGATTGGTCCGTGGGTCCCACGGACCAATCACAGCCTTGGGGGCAGGTGGGGTGAGGGTGGGGTGAGGTGTCATCGTCACCGATGACCCCCTCATGCCCCCTGACGCCCGGCGGTGATTGACACCTGTGTTACCGAGCGTCTGATTCGCTGGTAACACAGGAAAACGCTGTGAATGGCTGTTCACACTGAACAGCCAATCACAGCGATCGCCGACGGGGGGGCGGCATCGCAGCCCCCCCTGGGCATGCAGGGACATGTCTGCTGTCAGGGACAGCAGACATCGTCCCTCTGTCACTGCGTCTCGAGACGCAGTGACAGTTTAAAGTCATGACGTATATATACGTCATGTGTCGGGAAGTACTTCCCGGCCATGACGTATATATACGTCAAATGTCGTGAAGGGGTTAATATCTTGCTATATTGCATTTGAGGTTATTAGCATAGTAATGGCCATTAGTATGGGCTTGTCCACCGCATCCAGGTTACCTCAATAGGACAAGTCCCTAACACTACTCTGGGACAGGTCCAGGGCACAGGCCCCCCCAGGCCAGCCCAGCAGAACCACCCCATGGCATCACATTAGTGTGAAATTAAAGGGATAGTAAAAGGGATAGGGGAAATTATATGTGATAGGACTTACCTAGGTAAGAAGTAATAATAAATGTGAAGGGTGCTACATATATACTAAACAAACTAAAGGGGTGATTGAAAGTGTACGATATGATGCCATGGAGCATATCGTACACTTTCAATCACCCCTTTAGTTTGTTTAATATATATCTGCCCTGAGAGTATAAGCGGGTCAACTTGCCCCCATATTCACCAGGATCTTCAACAAATCACTGGAGCTACACAGCCTCAAAAGCTCCACTATGGTTCCGGTTCCCAAGAAATCCACTATTACAAATCTGAATGACTACAGGCCGATAGCTCTGATGTCTCGGATCATGAAAATGTTCGAGCGCCTGGTAATGAACCACCTAAAAGCTGTGACTGGCCACCAGCTAGACCCCCTCCAGTTCACCTACTGATCGAATCAATGCATTGAGGACGCAGTCAACCTGGGCCTGCACTACATTCTGCAGCACCTGAATATGCCTGGTACCTATGCAAGGGTCCCGTTTGTTGACTTCAGCTCGACTTTCATGACAATCATCCCCAACACTCTCCACCCCAAACTACTCCGTCTAGGAGTCCCTGGAGCTACCTGTTCTTGGATTGTGGACTTTCTGACCGATAGAAAACAAGTTGTGAAAGTGGGGAAATTCTCCGGCTAAGTGTGGTCCATCAGCACAGGAGCCACCTAGTGCGGTGTACTCTCACACACATTCTCTCCCCCCCCTGCCGCTCTTCTCCCTGTACACCACGACTGCACCTCAGAGGCATAATCAGTAAAGATAATCAAATTCGCTGATGACACTACCATCATTGGCCTCATCAAGGACGGGGACCAATCGGCCTACAGACAAGTGGTGCAGCAGCAACCATCTAGAGCTCAACTCGCTCAAAACTATCGAGATGGTCGTGGACTTTAGGAAGAAGAAATCTGTTGGTGTTCTTCTGCTAACAATTGCTGACAGTGTGGTGTCGTTAGTGGACTCTTTCAAGTTCCTAGGAACCACAGTCTTCCGGGACCTTAAATGGGGGCCCAACACTGACACTATTGTTGGAAAAGCGCAGCAGAGGCTATTCTTCCTTAGGCAACTGAGGAAGTTCAACATCCCACAGAAGCTTCTGCTCCTATTCTACTCCATAATTGTTGAGTCTGTACTGTGCTCCTCAATACTGGTCTGGTACGGCTCCGTCAGTGAGAGAGAAATGCAGACTCCAAAAGGTAGTCAGAACTGTGGAGAAGATCATCAGGACGGACTTTCCCTCTGCCCAGGACCTGAACCTTTCTAGAACAAAAAAGCGGGCAACAAAGATAGTCAAGGACCAACTACATCCTGGCCATGGCTTATTTAAGCTGCTGCCATCAGGCCATTCCCACCAGGTCTGAACCCTAAAAAGTTTCTTCCCTCAACCGGTTCACCTGTTGACGCGTGAACTCATGAACACCTCACTGTCTAGTCGCACCATAACACTTTGCACATAATCTAACACGGTGTCCCCTCGGAATAACTTTCTGTATGACTGTACATGTTCCCCACCTGTTTATATTGTATACTGTTTACTTGTTACCGCAAGCCAAAAACAAATTCATAGTATATGCAAGTATACCTGGCCAATAAAGCGGATTTTGATTTCATAAGCCAGTTAAGTAACTAGGAGCCAGGTACGTCCACATCCACAGACATTAATATGAAGGATTCCAAAGAACTGGGCACCCCCAGTAGTTGTAAAGTGCGTTGGCTACCAGGCTTTTGGGCCTTGCCTAGGCCTGACTGAGATAATTATCAAAAGATCTACATCATAAGCATCCTGTTACAGGGTCTGATGAAGGGGCCACTAAGCTAATTGAGTTGTTCTGCTTTTACATCCTCCCCGTTTGTTCTCATGTATCCACGTCCACACGCACAGCTCTGCTATACAATGAAATGGTCCTAGGATCTCTCCCAACGCTGGCCCCACTTGCGTCACCAGTTTGGGAGCCCTCACAATATCCCGCAGATAAATCATTCGGCATCAGGGCCACAGCATTCCTGCTTGCCACTCTTAAAGGGGCAATGCCAGGGCGTAGAAGAATCTCATCTTAGCAACTGCTTATGCTTTTACCTCACTAACTGGAGAAGTCGGTTAAGAAGTTTTGGAGCTGAAAAGGAAGTCATCATTTCAGGGGGGTTCTATGTGTAAAACTATATTTGAGAAAAAGACCAAGCATATTGTATAAAGTAAATAAGGACAATGGGACAAGTTAGGCACAATTCTTTGGACAACATGGACCTTTAGGGGGGAGGGGGGACCTAAGAATATATATTAGAGGGTTTATGTAATTCAGGTCAGTCATGCAGCAGCATTAGCCTATGAACAAAGAATAATACAGGGATAGAACAAGCACAGCAGGGGTTAATGGGGAATTGTGCGTCCCACACACGTTATGCGCTGCCTGTATATACAATTTCCTGTAACCACAGGACCTACGCAGCAGCTAAAGATAACGCCAACGTCACACAAGGATTTGAACTGGTGACCTGGTGGACTTAGGAGCACAAGTATCTGCCTGCTGAGACATTAATCTAAAGACAGCGCGCGGAATATATATTAATAACGTCAAACATTGTATCCCTATCTCGTATACATCTACTCTCGCCCTTCTTATCATCTCACGGGTTCGCAGAGTTCCCATTGCACGCACCTATTTCGTAACACACAGATCCATACACACCTACAGCCACATATTGATTATACTCACAAGAATCAATTATATTTGCCGATATGCATGCACAAACCCGCACCATCGGTCCCTGCAGTAAATTCGGTCCAATGTTCTATAACCCTACTCAGGTGCCCACTAGCCCCATTTATATATGAGGTCCCGTCTCTGGCATACATCAACATAACCTCATCACTTAACCTGGGTATCAGATTTGCATGAATAATATGCACAATACCGATATCTTAAACAATATCATCATACATATCATTCAGTATGTACCCACTATATCGTTAGCAATGCAGGCCATCGTCTGAACATGCAGTCCCACCTGACGATATAGGTCAATGACTGCATGATCGGCAGTGGTCCCAGTGACATCACCGAACTAAATTGTTCAGTGTTTTTTTATTATTATTGTTTATTTATATGGTGCCACAAGGGTTCCGCAGCGCCTGACAATACATAGATGAGCAAGATAACAAAACTAGAAAAATAGTGATTTACAGTACAAATGCTAATTAGGGCAAGTACACGGTAAATAAAAAAAAATGCACTGATGCAATTATAACAGTGGCAGAGATATATTATAAGAAAAGCACATGAGGAGAGAGGGCCCTGCTCCTAGAGCTTACATTCTAAAGGGGAGGGGCAGACGGACAGGGGTGACACAGCAGGGATAGAAGCGAGCATAAACATAGGGTTAGAAATTGTCCATTTCCCGGGCACCGCCGATATCATTAAGGCTATCAGCAGTGCCACATATGGTATAGTGGGGATGCAGTTTAAATCCCAGCGGTCGGGATCCCGGCGTTCAAAATCCCGAACGCCGAAATCCCGACACTTTCTCCCTCCGTGGGTGTCCACGACACCCTCGGAGGGAGAATAAATTAGTGTGCCGAGCATAGCGAGGCACCGGGCCCGCTGCGTGGCGAGCGCAGCGAGCCCGCAAGGGGGGGGCGATCCACGTCCCCCCCTTGTCGGGATTTCGGCGTTGGGATTTTGAACGCCGGGATCCCGACCGCCGGCTTTTCATGCCAAATCCGGTATAGTGTGTATGGGGCTTTAGACCAAAGTAACACAACATCATACAGACCTCATTACCTTACTTAAACCCAACCAAAATGACAGTTTACAAGCCCAAATCCACAGTATACGCAATTTGTATCATGCAGAAGGGAACTCTGTGAATGAATTAAGTCAGCTCTAGAAATACACAAATCTACAAGACCAATGATTTCAAAATATGGGAATTAGGCCAGTAGCCGTTCTGTACCGAATTTCATTTTATATTATTATTACTATTGCTTAATTATACGGTGCCAAAAAGGGTTCCAAAGCGCCTAACAATACATACATGGGCAAAAACAAGTCAAAAACTTACAGTAAAAGGTCATTTAGGACCAGTAGAATATTTTTCCCCAGCCAAACCTGGAAAAAAACAGGCGCCTCAATGGGACGTGTGGTCAAGCAGGTCACACTAGGGAGTGTCTAGTCCCAATAGAACTATACAAGAGAAAAAGAAAAGGGGTGTGGTGGAGCGCTAAAATTGATCTATAAATCGAACCAATTGGGTAGTACAATAATATAATTAATTAATTAATATCGGATAAAATAAATAACAAATAATAACAGTATTCATATAGCAGCAAGTGACTGTCACAATAAAAATACAATATATGATAAAATATTAATTAGTAGTAGGACTAATGACAGTCCCTTGCTGCTATATAAATACTGTTATTATTTGTTATTTATTTTATCCGATATTAATTAAAATGAATTATATTATTGTGCTACCCAATTGGTTCGATTTATAGATCAATTTTAGCGCTCCACCACACCCCTTTTCTTTTTCTCTCATTTAGGACATGGTAAAATATAGATAGTAGCATAAGGGGACAGGGCAATCGGCAGAGTTAGGGGCCTTCTGGCTGAGCAAGTAGTAAAATAAATACAAATTATACATAGATTTAATTTTGTTAAGAGAGGAAAAAGCACATGAAGGAAGAGGGCCCTGCTCGTGAGTTTACGTTCCAAAGGGAGGGGCAGATTGACTGGGGTGACGCAGCAGGTATAGAAGTAAGCGTATAAAGAATATTTTGCATTAAGGAGTGTTTGAGGTTACGGACAAGTGAAGGGGTCATAGGTCGCCCATAGTAGGGAGATGGTGGTGTACTGGGTTGTAGAATCTGCCTCCCTTTTTGGACAAAATACACGTGGATTTCGACAATGCATGCCTATTCCGACAGTCGGAACACTTCCTACTCCGATTCCAGCACTCAAACATTCCGTCAGTCGGAATCAAATATTGAATACCCTCTATAGGTCTGTTTGCATACTCATATTAGCCTGGCATGCAAAGGGTTAGTGGTAACCATACTGTTGAGACGGGTGGAAAACAGAACAGCATTTTTGGAATTGCTTTCAGGCTGCTCTGAGTACTGTGTTTGGGATTCCAGAGCTAGATTCCTCAGACACATAGGGGATCCGGAAAGTATCCAGTGAGGTGCAGGACCTTGTCTGTCCTGGGTCCAAGGCATTCCTTCCATAATGCTGCTGGGATGGTGAGCTGGGTTCTCAGTGATCTGCAGGGATTTGGTGAAATTCAGCAAGTTCAAAGTCGAGGACCAATTCCCTGAACTATGTGCTTGGAATCTGTCGACACCTGAAATAGGTCGGCAATGGCTAAGATTGACTTGGTTGAAAGGTCTACACAAGCATTAGGTCGGTAATGGCAAGGTTGACAGTAAAAAGTCTACATTAATTTTTCCCTTTTTTTTTTTTTTTTTTTGAGCCGAAATGGTGTATATCATGCCGTACCATCCACTACGGCAGGGCTGGGCAACACCGGCCCTCCAGATGTTAATGAACTACACATCCCAGGATGCTTTGCATCAGCTTCAGCATGGCCACATAGCAAAACTAATGCAAAGCATCCTGGGATGTGTAGTTCATCAACATCTGGAGGGCCGGTGTTGCCCAGCCCTGCACTACGGCGTGGTTGGAGAATGCGGGGAGACGTGGTACGAGGGGAGCGTAGCGAGCCATGCGAGGGGACACTGTACACTGAGACATGTCAACTATGATTCGGTTGACATTTGGGTAAAAAAACTTGAAAAACTCATGTCAACCTTTTGACTGCCGACCGAACGCTTATGTTGACCTTTCACCATGTTGACCTATTTCAGGTGTCGGCCTTAAGTGGTCGACCCAAGGACCCATACTCCTGCATACAAGGGTTTCCCAACATGTGGAATTCGCAGATACCTTGAATGCTAGGTCAGCAGAATGGGGTATTGAGGCAATCCATTACAAAAGTACAGGCCCCATAACACAGGGCAGGCGCTATAGCCCCCGCCGAAGGAACAAAAGGATCACTATCCGCACTGGCACTACAATAAATGGGAATAAAAATACTCTTCTGTACAAAGCAGCAACGGATTCTCTAATTATGGTCTGTTGTGTAGAAGTCAGTGTATCACGACCACACTGATTGCCTTGATTAAGCTACAATAGAAAAGTTAAATATATTGTTACAGTCACAATGGGAAGAGTTACTGGCGATACCGCAGTTATCACTCAGACTACAGCAATAGATATAACCTTGGTACATTGATTAATGCAACACAAAAAAAAACATATGTAGACATTTATGAATAAAGCAGAATTGACACAAACCTGCACAAGGTCACATTATCAGGCTGAAAGATACCATTCAAAGGAGTCGATTCGATGCGACACGAGTTGAGTAGCGCTGGGATGGAGGTCCCGGAGCTATTCATTTCAGCGCACTGCTATGTCGGAGAATGCGCATGTAAGTGTTCCACCTCGCTAGGGCACAGAACAGCAATCACGTACCTGTTGTGCATAGCAGCACGTTGGATTGAACAAGTCCGCGAGCTGATTCCCAAACAAAGGTATCACCCCAAAATACTACTACGCAATGATAGTGCTTGCTGTAGGTACCTACAGCAAGCGTGGAGTGGAGTCCCGCTTTTTCATCAGCTGCACAGCACGGCTTACAGTACAGCATAGAGCCGAAGGCAGCGGCATGATGCAGGAGAGACTCCCAACATCCAGGAGGGAGGTAACAACGGTAATCAGCCACTCACACTCTGGTGAATGGTCAATATAAGGAGCACAGGCACATTGCACGCATGGACCTTACAACACTGGAGACCAGACATTCTGTGGTCCATTAAAAGGGGACCTATTCTAATTTTTACACTGTGGTTCATATAAAAGGGTCGATAATAGAAGATTTCCATTTATTTGACAAATAAATATTTAAGGTTTTCAAATTTGGTTATTAAGTTTTATGTCTGCACATAATAGCCCTGCTTCTATTATATAGCACAGAAACGTATACATTTATATTTCTGCATCATCAACACACACACACACACACACACACACAACACAGGTCCCATACAGACACTTCTGCATCATCACACACAGATCCCATACAGACACTCCTGCACCATCACACACACACACACACACAGATCCCATACAGACACTCCTGCACCATCACACACACACACTCACACACACACAGATCCCATACAGACACTCCTGCACCATCACACACACACACACACACACAGATCCCATACAGACACTCCTGCACCATCACACACACACACACATACAGATCCCATACAGACACTCCTGCACCATCACACACACACACACACACACACAGATCCCATACAGACACTCCTGCACCATCACACACACACAGATCCCATACAGACACTCCTGCACCATCACACACAGATCCCATACAGACACTCCTGCACCATCACACACTAACAGATCCCATACAGACACTCCTGCACCATCACACACTAACAGATCCCATACAGACACTCCTGCACCATCACACACAGATCCCATACAGACACTCCTGCACCATCACACACAGATCCCATACAGACACTCCTGCACCATCACACACTAACAGATCCCAAACAGACACTCCTGCACATCACACACACAGATCCCATACATACACTCCTGCACCATCACACACACACAGATCCCATACAGACACTCCTGCACCATCACACACACACACACACACAGATCCCATACAGACACTCCTGCACCATCACACACACACACACACAGATCCCATACAGACACTCCTGCACCATCATCAGACACACAGATCCCATACAGACACTCCTGCACCATCATCAGACACACAGATCCCATACAGACTCTCCTGCACCATCATCAGACACACAGATCCCATACAGACACTCCTGCACCATCATCAGACACACAGATCCCATACAGACTCTCCTGCACCATCATCAGACACACAGATCCCATACAGACACTCCTGCACCATCATCAGACACACAGATCCCATACAGACTCTCCTGCACCATCATCAGACACACAGATCCCATACAGACACTCCTGCACCATCATCAGACACACAGATCCCATACAGACACTCCTGCACCATCATCAGACACACAGATCCCATACAGACACTCCTGCACCATCATCAGACACACAGATCCCATACAGACACTCCTGCACCATCATCAGACACACAGATCCCATACAGACACTCCTGCACCATCATCAGACACACAGATCCCATACAGACCCTCCTGCACCATCATCAGACACACAGATCCCATACAGACACTCCTGCACCATCATCAGACACACAGATCCCATACAGACACTCCTGCACCATCATCAGACACACAGATCCCATACAGACACTCCTGCACCATCATCAGACACACAGATCCCATACAGACACTCCTGCACCATCATCAGACACATATATCCCATACAGACACTCCTGCACCATCACACACACAGATCCCATACAGACACTCCTGCACCATCATCAGACACACAGATCCCATACAGACCCTCCTGCACCATCATCAGACACACAGATCCCATACAGACACTCCTGCACCATCATCAGACACACAGATCCCATACATACACTCCTGCACCATCATCAGACACACAGATCCCATACAGACACTCCTGCACCATCATCAGTCACACAGATCCCATACAGACACTCCTGCACCATCATCAGACACACAGATCCCATACAGACACTCCTGCACCATCACACACACAGATCCCATACAGACACTCCTGCACCATCATCAGACACACAGATCCCATACAGACCCTCCTGCACCATCATCAGACACACAGATCCCATACAGACACTCCTGCACCATCACATACACAGATCCCATACAGACACTCCTGCACCATCACACACTACCAGATCCCATACAGACACTCCTGCACCATCACACACTACCAGATCCCATACAGACACTCCTGCACCATCACACACTACCAGATCCCATACAGACACTCCTGCACCATCATCAGACACACAGATCCCATACAGACACTCCTGCACCATCACACACTACCAGATCCCATACAGACACTCCTGCACCATCATCAGACACACAGATCCCATACAGACACTCCTGCACCATCATCAGACACACAGATCCCATACAGACACTCCTGCACCATCACACACACAGATCCCATACAGACACTCCTGCACCATCATCAGACACACAGATCTCATACAGACACTCCTGCACCATCACACACACACAGATCCCATACAGACACTCCTGCACCCTCACACACACACAGATCCCATACATACACTCCTGCACCATCTCTCACACACACACACACACACAGATCCCATACATACACTCCTGCACCATCTCACACACACACACAGATCCCATACATACACTCCTGCACCATCTCACACACACACACACACAGATCCCATACAGACACTCCTGCACCATCACACACACAGATCCCATACATACTGTATACTCTCCTGCACCAACACACCCCATACATATTCTCCTGCACATCACATATGCAGAGTTGGGAATACAGATGGAGCGCCTCTAAGCCAGTGCTGGGGCGCGGCAGAAAGCCTCCACTAGCGAGCCGGCGCTCCATCTGACTGGGACGTGAGAGGGCCCCCTACGCATGCGCATCCCAGTTTTCTGTCGGCGGGGGACAGGAACCCTGCCCGTCTCCACTTCAGTGAGATGGGCAGGGTTAGGGGATCATGTGGCGGGGACCGGCGGAGAGCTCCGCAGTAAGGGGACGCGCACGAGTCCCCTATCTGAGGACTGCCAGCTGGCGAATCTACCGCCAGCCCCTGCAAGGAAGAGGGACGCTCCATCTGTATGCCGTTATGCGTGTAGTCACATTGCTCTGGGACTAGGTGTATAAATGTACGGGTGATGCAGAGCCATATGCTGCTACACGTAGGACCAAGGGCTGTAACAGGGTGCTGAGACAGGGCTGGCACAATTGCTGGCTGTGGACAGTGCAGGTGTATCTTAGCACAGGTATATGCACTAGTGATGAGGACTAGTAGTAAGCCAGGCTGGTACACAGATGTGGCCAGATCTCATTACATGTATATACATGCATTTCTTCCATGTTTCATACCCTATGTAACCATGACACACAGCTGAGGTGCCATGCACAGCTCACACTGTAATGTCTAGATATATGGAGATATTGCAATGACAGCACATAGTACTGGTTCCGTACGGGTTAACGCTGTTCTCCGGAGTGTCACTGTGACTCAGTATCTGGCAGAAGCTAGTAATCATTAACCAGCCCCTAGCTTATCTGAGGCCTCAGCTTGGCTAATGCAGGCTGACCAAACATTGTGTTTTGCACAAATAACATCACAAGAACCAGAGAACGTCTACACAGCCCTGGGGATTGGACATTCTAGTTATAAACCCCAAAATGCACAACCCAGTCTGCTTCATATGACCTCTGTGCACCCTACATCACATACCCAGAGGCCAAAGCCTGCCACCACTTACCCCAGACCACTGCCCCTTATAGTACTCAGACCTCCCTATATACCCCATTCAGTGGGACTGCCAGTTGCCTTCCACTATTAACCTACCGTCCTTTATTATATAAGATCTCGTTGGCCCGCTTTCCTTTTGTTCTTGCCTTATAGTGTGTACACACGGTTAGATTTGGATTCCGATGTTCCCGATATAGGGAACATCAGAAGCCAAATTGCATGCTTTTTTTAGGGCTTCCGAGCCAGATGCACTGCCGATGCGCGCTCTTGTGTGAGCGCATATCGGCAGCCAGATAGGGAGGGCAGGCAACACTATGTAGTGCAGATCTGCACTATATAGTGTAAATTATGCCCCTCTGGCATGCCGTCAGATGTGAGTCCCGATGCGATCTGATCGGATCTCACGGCAGTATCTGCCGTGTGTACACACCATTAGCACTATTATTTATTTATTACCAGTTATTTACTGTACAGAGACTATTTGAACATTCACATCAGTCCCTGCCTCTATATCCCTACCACATGTACACACAGACATTCTAGGGTTAATTTTGTTGGGAGCCAATTAACCTACCAGTATATTTTTAGATTGTGGGATGAAACCGGAGTACCCAGAGGAAAACCAGGCAAGGAAATGGAGAATATACAAACTCCACACAGTTAGCGCCATGGTGGGAATTGAACCCATGACCTCAGTGCTGTGAGGCAGTAATACTAACCATTACACCGTCCATGTTGCCTACTTCCCATGCCACCTGTCCTTTACAGAGACTCTCATACTAGGTATAAAACTGCCTTCCAAAATGTCATTTTTGTACACAGTGAGGTAAATCTAGTAAAGCGTGAGTTTTTAGATATGAGATGTTGCTCATAGCAACCAATGAGACTCAACTTGTCATTTATTTAGCACCTTCTTGAAACTAGAGGATAAAAGCTAGAATTTGATTGGTTGCTCTGGGCAACATCACTCACTTTTAAAAAAACTCACACTTTAGTAAATTTACCACAGTGAATCAGGTCCTGTGTCCAAAGCTCCCCAGAAAATGTATTCTTTTGGTCTTGGGGCCAGAAGTGATAAAATGGAAAGCGATAAACAACCAACCAATCCGCTCCTACCTTTAATTTTTCAAACCCCATCTGTGACATGGCAGGTAGGAGCGGATTGGCTGGTTGTTTATTACTCTCCTTTTTATCACTTTTGAAGCTTGATACATCTGTCCCTTGCTCTTTTATTTGCGGTATTGTCCTTTCCCCTCTGTACTAGGCATCTTTATCATCCAGCATAAGTCGTTATAAGAGAGAGTCCTCTCCGAGAGGACTACTAGTAGCAGGAAATGATCAGTGCTGCCGGTGGGCATTTATGGGGAGGAAAGGATGGAGTAGCGAAGTAATCATTTATAGTGAACACGGATGATCTCTAAACAAATAGAAATGTTCCTTCTGTCTATAAACAATGTCATTACTTTTGCCTTGTTACACAGTTTTGCATGTTTACTTTGCCTGTGTATGGGTCGACCACACAACAGTTGACATGCATTGGGTCGACCACTAAAGGTCCACACATGAAATAGGTGGACACAAGCATTAGGTTGACATTTGTATTGGACTTTTTTTTTTTCTTTGCTGCCTTAGATTTTGCACCTTCCTATATTGCTGTTTTTTCCTCCATACAGTACTAGGTACTTAGGATTAGTGTTCAGGTGTAACCAATATCCCTTTCACAAGGCCACCCAGCAATTACCCAGCATTTTTGTGCGCCGGGTCATTTTCCCGGGTGCAGCTTACCCCAATTCACACCACCCGCAAATTACCAGGTTAAAGCATTTCAACCTGGGAATTTGCTGAAAAACCTAGGATTTTCTGTGGTGTGAAAGGGTCGACACTGCTCTTGACCAGGGATTTAAAACCCGTGTTGGCTCTTGTCACACCAAAGTAAAACCTGGGTTTTTCCAGCAAATTCCCAGGGTTGCAAATCTTTAACCTGGTAATTTGCTTCTGGTGTGAAAGGGGCATAAGTCACAAAGTCCATAGCACACTACATAGAGTGGTGCGGCCCACAGTGAGGATGAGCGTATGTTGACACATGTGTCGGTGGTTTTTGCCTTATTACCTGCCGCTGTGAATATAGTGTTTATATCGCTGGAATTCCCTCATGTAACCATGTCATTGGGAGAAGATCAGGGACGAAAGGTATCCTATTTAGCTTAAAATGATAGCCCGTTAATTCTGTCACCCATTATATAGAGATGCAGTCTGTGGAATGAGGTTAACCCTTTCCTGAAAATAAAGTTCAGGGGCACAAAACATTTCCCTAACATCTGTGTAGGGTTACCAATATCCTGGCCGGATTTCAGCGTATTTTGGAGGCATCCAGAATCAAAGGGATATTGTGGTAACCCTACTTCTGTATCTCCAGATTTAAATACATTATACTTACACAATGTAACCCAATAACATCACTGTTAACAAATCAGCCACTATGAGGCCAAACGAGAAATACTGTCCACAGCCCATGTAACGCAATCTTTTTATATCTAAGGGAAATTATGCCCAAAAAGAGGGTTACAGCTGTGCCTTCAATCAGCATTAGAGACACACTTCTACTGCTTATGGTGAGAAGTCAAAGTTCTCCACGGAGAATTAGCGTCATGGGGAAATGACAGTATGAGGAGGCTGTGGAGGGACAGGGCGAAACTTCATATGCGTTCCTTGAGGCGATTGCCAATACAAGCTAGAACCCTGGTAGTGCACATTATCACCTGATTATCAACCTGTGCTGCACTACAGCATGTAAAACACTGTCTTAAAACACAACAGTGGGAACAGCACTACGACGCCAAGGCACGTTCGTTCAAACAGAGGATACGTGTGCACAAGTTCTAAGCAGGTTTGGACAGATATTCAGGATTGCCCGGTTCCAGCTGCTCTCAGGGGTCTTCAAGCAATATAGCATCATTCTGAAGAAACCAGTGGCTCTTCTTCTGTGTTCTGTTGTAGCACTACAAGTCTCATCAGTATATAGTCATTAGCTCGACAGCCCTTTCATTCGGTCGACATGGAGTTAGGTCACTTTTCTTTTTTTTTGAGCCGACAGGAGGAATTTCATGCCCTACCATCCACTATGGTGTGGAGGGAGAACAAAATAGTGTGCCCGAAGCATGGCGAGCACGGCGAGTCATGCGAGGGGACGTGGTGCACTCCATGTTGACTGTGTCGACATTCGGGACAAAAAAAGTGAAATACCCATGTTGACCTTTGGAATGTCGACCTAATGACCCTGTCAACCTTCTGTGGTCGACACAATGTATGACCTTAGTTCGGACAATCCTATGATCCATACCAGTCTCATCGTGACTACCATGGATGGTAAACAGCCGCAGATTGCCAGCCTCTAGTAGAGATACATTATAGTCACAGAATTCTACCAGTGGAATAATTGGGGCTTCCCTAATAAGTGTGGCAACACCAACCAGTATTTAATAAGTAAATCAGGTGCAGATTGCATGAAAGGTTCTGTTCTAATTTTAGCGAAAGTCCCTGCACGCTAACACAGGGCGTCAGGTGACCAGCGAGCGGCATGGAAGACAATACCCAAATGAAGAAACAACCACCGTGCAATGCTAGTAGCCTTCTCTCTGACAGATCTGCGACACATGAGCTTGCTAAGCTTTGCTCTACTTACAAAAAGTCAGATACTGACCAGAAGGCCCTATGGCCCAGTGAACAGTACATTTACAGAAGATGAACAAACATAACCTCGATGACCATCCCTTCCCTGTATGACACAGCAAAGAACTATGAAACCTGGTGCCCATCCCTCTCACAGGAGATAGACCAAATCCATCGATCAACGCTTGTGCATAAAGTGATCAATTTACTGATGACAACAAACCACAAAGAACGCCTGTAATAAATAAAATACTTACAATAAACTTTAACCCGGCGTTTGGATCTCATTTCATACAGTGTTATGCTGAAATTTAGGAAATCAGGATTCTTTTTTTCTAGAAACAGGTCATAACCTGAGAGGAACAGGAGTTTACGCCGACACACCGTAACGTCACTTCGCTCACCTTAGTTCGGCCATTGATGATGTAGTTGCCCAGTTTCCCACTGCAGTGCATGATGACCTCATCTATCCTGGACATGAAGAGACCAATATTTTCACAGCCAGGCTCCTTCCCTTCCACCCAGGCAATCTGGTCCCCCCGAATGTTTTTGGAGGGAATGGTCCTCTGGCTGACAAGTTGTCCATCCCTGAACTTCCCACTGCGGTTAAGTAACTCCACCTCATCTAGGACCCGGGAGCCCAAAGCTTCACCTAAAAAGTGGTCCTTGACACAAATGCCATAGTATGTCATAGAAGGGATAATATAGTCTAAAGCCATTTTTTGAGGGGCGACCACTAAGCTATTGTCTGTTGGAGGTGTGGTGCCAAAGTGCCCCTCCATTCCGCAGCTATGCTCTTGCTGAGCCTGGGGGGCATCCATGTGTACTTCAGATTTCCACCTCTTGCCCTCCATGGGAGGGAATACAGAGGGTGCGCTCTCTGGTGCCATGACTATAACTCCATTTTCCCCAAAACCATTACCAGTCCATCTTCTTTTAACGGGCAAACTATCTCTTCTTCCATTGAAGGACAACAGCATTTCTTGGCAAGGGGCACCGACTGGCACATCCCTTGAAAAAGAGCCAGCTATCTCCCGGCTGACGGATGCCCCCGTCCTCACAATTGTCTTTTCCCTATTTGCTAAAAGGTGTGCCCTTACTGGTGCCACGGTGCATGCCAGCAGGGATTCCTCCTCTGCACCAGCACACAGATGTTCTGCACTGGCATTCGTGTGAAGGTGGCACCTGTTGCCTATGTTCAGCGGGTTGAGGGTCGGGTGGGCATCTGATGGTGGGTGACATGCTGTTACAGTGATCTGTGGGAATCGCTCTACCCCCATCCTGGCACCCAGCGGAGAGGGCACAGCTCTAACGTGCACAAGTTCCTGGCTGTGTGGCTTCACTTCACTGTTCACGGACTGCCCCGGCTGATACACTCTATCCATGTCAGTGTCAGCAGCATGTCTCCTGCACGTAGCACACGTCCCAGCCCCATCATTCAGCTCCTACTGTAGCAGCAACTCACAGACAGCATCCTAGTCCTCCTCCCTGGCACTCTCCTGCCCACGGACACAGGGCAGCTGGGGTGAGACACAGATCGCCTTCTCCTGGGAAAGAGAGGAGCAATGAGTATACAATGCACCATGATCTATAGCCCGGACCCCACAGGTAACAGCACTTACCCAGGCTGGCTATCCTCCCTGCAGTCACAGGCTGGCACAGATCCAAGGCTGGCACAGGGGCAACTGATAGCTTCACAGGTCACCAGTGCTGTATTGGGGAAGAGAGGGTGGATGAGGGGTTATTTAAGGATGCTCAGGGTCTGTCTGAGACAGCACGTGATGGAGGGTCCTCAGCGCTTGTTCCCCATGCCCAGGCTGATGGGTGACTGCATTATATGTGGGGTCACCAAGTGCCTGCACTGTATGTCTGGGACCCCCCACAGGAGCACGGCAGGGGATAGGGTATCTCTCTTTCAAGGTTGGTAGATTGAGCTAGATGTCTATGGAGATCTCATGTGTCTGGGCTGCTCCTATGTCTGGGACACCAGGCTGGGCTGCATGGTTGCCAGAAAGAATGTCCCCTGTGCTCCTAGATGTACTCTGGGCAGGAGAGAGCTGCTGTATGTGTATGACAGACTAGTGAGTGTGTGAGGCTGAGCTGCCGCTGCTTCTGCAGCTGCCCCCTCCCTCCTTCTGGACCAAGTCTCCCCCTCCATAAGGCTTTGTATCCCATACACGTGCACAGCGATCATGTGACAGCTGCTGTAACTCCCCGTGGCCGCTAGAGGCAGAGGCGAGGCGCCTGGGTATAACCTGCTGCTGCTGCATAGTTATTATACAAGCAGACATTATGCAGCTATTTGTGTTTAGTGGAGTATTATTCATTTATACCCCCTTTCGTCTATCAGTTGCTGAGAAGACAAATGTTGCAATTCTAGTAAATTAGCAGCTGTTTCGTGGGCTTGTTGATAATAGGGTCGACTTGCACAGTCGATAAGGATGACACGGAAATGATTGACACATGAAAAAGTTGACAGAAGTGTTTCACCTTTCTTGGTGTCAATTTGTAGATTTGCGTACACGACCTGTGTACCACGTACCTGCACTTTGCTCACCATGATGCTACAAGCCACTTTATTATTTTATAGTTGCCTACGTGACCTTCTCCATGAGGACTGGACTTCCCTGTAATGTATAATTACCAGCACCTGTGGTGAAACACCTTTCTTGTCCATTAACTAGCTCACCACAGGAGCTGGCAATCATACATTACCAGGGAAGTCCCGGAACAGAGCATTTTCTACCTGAAGGAGAGGGTCAGATACTGTAGGCAAGTATGTGTATGCCAGACCATCTGTGTACCTGTAGAATGTGTCAGGAATGAATGCAGCACATTTGAAAATGACAATCGATCAATTGCTCCCAAACACTGGAAAAGGAATACAAATGATTGTTCCATTTAATTTGATAAATTCTACTATAGTTTCACCACAGGTGATGGCAATAAAAAAATAAGAGGAAAGCCCAGGAGCTGAGTAATGTGTCCTTCCTGGAGAGGGTCATGTTGGGAGGTATGCTGAATAACTATTGATTGTTTTCAGCATTTGGGTGCATATGCGGGTTGGGATCATTGGGTCTACAGCAAGTTAGTTGACATGGGGTTATGTCGACAGGTCAATAGGTCTATACACGCATTTGCTTGACAGTGTCTAGGTCGATAGTCAAAAGGTCGACTTGGGGTTTTCCACTGTTTTTTTACCTGAATGTCGACACAGTCGACATGGACACCGTTTCAAGTGCAATGCTTCGGGCACGGTGCCTCGCTGTGCTCTGCACACTACTTTATTCTCCCACCACTCCCTAGTGGATGGTAGGGCATGTAGTACCACCTGTCGGCACATGTCAGCTCGAAAAAAACAGTGAAAAACCCCATGTCGACCTTTTGACTGTCGACCTAAACACTGTCAACCTAATGCTTGTGTCGACCTAAACACGTGACGACCTAGAACCATGTCGACCAACTTGCTGTAGACCCAATGACCGTATCCCGCATATGCTCCCATCAATTTCCAGATTTTGTTCCCACCAGATAGATTGGACAGATAAATATTTAGGTGTGTACCCAGCATTAGTAATGACTGTACATTTCCCAGACCACCTAGCTCAGTGGTCAGGGAACTCGGTCCTCATTACCCCACACAGTGCATGTTTTGCTGGTAACCCAGCAGGTGCACAGGTGTACTAATTACTCACAGACACATATTATAAGGTCCGCAGGTGGAGTTAATTATTTCACTTGTGATTCTGTGAGGAGACCTGCAAAACATGCACTGCGTGGGGTAATGAGGACCGAGTTCCCTGACCACTGACCTAGCTGGTGCACAGGTGCAGTCATTACTGTCACATTTTTTTTAAACACGTGCTGCAATCATTTCAGGGTTGCCTACCTGACCCTCTCCATGAGGGAGAAAATCCTCTGTAAAGCCCCGTACAAACGGGGGCGATAGGTGCTGAAATCGCTGGAAATATGGTCGCTGGCGACCAAATTGGCAGTGATTGGAGTGCACACCAGTGATAAATCGCCGGGTGCGCGCTCCTGTTTTTAGCCCCCTTATGATCGCTGGTCGCAGGAGCTTGCTCCCCCGGCAGAGGTTCCCTTTCATCAGCGACCATCTCTGGTCGCTGATGAAAAGGAGAAACTGAGCAATATATGGCTGAGCAATATATCTCCCCCGAGTGTACGGGGCTTATCTGGACTTCCCTGGTAACGTATGATTGCCATCACCTTTGGTGAGCTAGGTGATTGATAAGAAAGGTGTCTCTCTACAGGCGATGGCAATCCTAAATTACCAGGGAAGTCCAGGAGCAGCACATTGTTCGCCTCCTGGAGAGAGTCATGTTGGGAGGTATGGTTTCAGGACACTAAACAATTCTGGTTTTCCAAGTTATCCCGCAGGTGCACAAGGTGTATTCATTATTCACTGACACATTTGAAAAAATCCACATTTGTAATTATGTCACTGGTGATTCTGTGAGGACTGTAATGCTGTGTACATACTGTCCGATTTCCTTTCCGATGTTGACGATATAGCTTGTGTTGACCTTCCAACCATGTCAACCTTAAGCATGTCAATCTATTTCAGGTGTCGACCTAACCCATATTGACATTCAGTGGTTGACTCAATGTATGTCGACCTTCAGTTGTTCCCAAAGACCCATACCCGTTGGAGGTAAACTGGTACAAATGAGCAAAAAGGGAGTGGCCAAGGGGAAAGGGGATGTGGCCTTGTGGCTCTCCCATAGAAATCAACAAAGCTGGGAAATACTGAGAACCGATACAAAGATTTTTGGCCGGTACAGACCAAAGAAAATGGTACTGCAATGGTCAAAAAGGTACAGTTTGAGGGTATGGGGCAGGTTTGTTCTACCCCAGAAATACTCACCAATGTAGGAGCTGCCCCTGCTTCCCGGGGGCTGCTGCTGGCAGCAGATGTTCGGGACCATTCGGGTATTCATGTGTTCAGGCTCCTGGGAGTGTGTTCAGGCTCCAGGGGACCCAGATGTACGATTGTCTAGGTGGGTGACGGGTGGAGGGGAGCGACGAGGGTGCTGCCAGATGTTAGCGTGTCACTGGGGGCACCACTGGCACACATCTACTTCTCTCTGGCATGCCAAGGAATTTTCCAGGCAATCCCGTGCCAGCAGTGCTTGACAGTAAGTAGTTCGACCACGATTGTTTGACAGGCAAAAGGTCGACATGGTCAAAAGGTTGCAATATAGCAATGCACCAGGTCGACATTGACAATCCACATGGAGTGTGCGGAGCGAGGCATCAGGCCCAAAGCATTGGGGGTCCATGTCGAAAGATTTCGACATACTCACAAAAACTGTGACAAACACATGTCAATCTTTTCATATGTCGACAATTTCCCTGCCGACCTTTTGTCAATGTTGACCTAGTAATGTTCTCTTGATAAAGCCCGGCGATAAGTGAGTCACATCATTATCACCTTCTATCACCTACAGTATCTCTTGTTTTTTTTATTTTATTACCCAAAGTTGGGTACACACTAATAGATATATCTGCAAATCTATAGATTGTAAGCTTGCGAGCAGGGCCCTCCAACCTTTTGACTGTCTGTAAATACCCTGTTTGTTGTATCACTGTCCCCAATGTAAAGCGCAACGGAATATGCTGCGCTATATAAGACACTGTTAGTAAATAAATAAATCAGTCGATCTGCAGATATATTTACAGGTGTGGGATTGATATTATGCAAATGAGAAGGCGCATTTGCATGAGCCCACCTACTGAGCTGTCAATCACTGGCAGCTCCCAGCGAGGCTGTACGTACACACAGCAGGACACGCCGATATATTTTTAGATTTATTGGGCATCGGCTGTGGTTCACACAGAAATCAGCTAGAATTACACTTATGGGAAACGGGATACGGTCATTTGGTCTACATGCTGTAGACCAAATGACCGTATCCCGTTTCCCATAAGTGTAATTATTGGTCGACAAGCATTGGGTCATCACTGTTAGGTCGACATGGGTCTAGGTCGACAGGGATTTAGGTCGACACAAGCATTAGGTTGACAGTGTCCAGGTTGACAGTCAAAAGGTCAACATGGGGTTTTTCACTGTTTTTTGAGCCGACATGTGCCGACAGGCGGTATTTCATGTCTTACCATCCAATAGGTCGTGGTGGGAGAATAAAATAGCGCAGCGATGCACCTTGCTCAAAGCATATGGAGTGAAGCGAGAGGATGCGGTGCACTGGAAACTGTGTCCATGTCGACTGTGTCAACATTTGGGTCAAAAACAGTGAAAAACCCCATGTCAACCTTTTGACTGTCGACCTAATGCTTGTGTCAACCTATTGACCTGTCGACCTAAACCCAAGTCGACCTTGTCTCAGGTCGACATAGAACCATGTCGACCTTTCCCCATGTCGACCTAACGGTGGCGACCTAAAGGAGTGCGGACTGCGGTGCATGCGCAGTAGCAATGTGGGCAGTGATAAGGAGAGCTGAAGAGGCAGAACATAACGGCTCCCCTTATCGACATTAGGGGAAAAGGGTGCCCGCTTCTCCTCATTATTGCAGGAGAAGCGGGAAACAAAAATTAACTGCCTGATAATACATCTGACCCTGTGTCCTCAAGGCATTTGTAATGCTGGCCACACATCAGACCAACTTTCCTCCAACTACAATAGTTGCTTGGATGGAATAAAAATATGGTACCGGCTGGAAGCAAATGGAATATTTACTTCAGAAATTTGCTCCCAAAATCTGAAAAAGGGCAAAAACAGTCCCTCAGACATGGCAGTTGTCTGTAGTTGAACCTGTTTGATTTATACAATTTGAATGAATGTTTTTTTTCCATTTTCCTGGGTTTGTGAGCACATTTCTGATTGTCCTTTGCTCCCATACAGTAGCATATATTTATTCCAGTGGCGTAGCTAAGTTTTGTGCGCCCCCCCCCCCCCCCCCCCCACCGCCGTTAGGGTGGGGGGCGCCCCCACCACCCCGCCAAGCACCCGCCTCCCATGCAAACCCCCCCCACCAATCCCCCGCAGTCTTACCTATCGTGCTAGTCCCGGCGGCTCCGTTCTTCTGCTGAGGACCACCACAAAATGGCCGCCCCCATACAGCAGACAGTTTCAGAGAACTGTTTGCTATATGGGGGCGGCCATTTTGTGGTGGTCCTCAGCAGAAGAACGGAGCCGCAGAGACCAGCGAGATAGGTAAGTCTGCGGGGGATTGGGGGGGGGGGTGTAACTATAGCACCGGCGCCCCCACATGCACAGCTCCCCCCCCCCCCGTGCGGTGGCTGGGGCTGCGGTGCTATAGTTACGTCGCTGATTTATTCCATCCAAGCAACTAGTTGGATGGTTGGAGGAAAGTTGGTCTGATGTGTGGCCAGCATATTACAGTCCAGGTTTTAAGTATATCCATGGCTGAGCATAGATGCTTCGATCAAATTGACTGAGGTACTAATTAAACCACCCAGGCCCATGCAGGTGTGGATTATTAGACAGTGTCTAAATAGACAGTCAATAGGTCTACCCCAAAAGGTTGACATTTAATAGGTCGACAGGATCAAAAGGTCAACAGGGTTAAAATGTCAACATGGGAAAGGTCAACAAGTCAAACAGTTGACAGGGTCAGAAAGGTCAACATTAAAAAAAGGTAGACATGAAAAAGTCAACATGAGTTTTTCAAAAAAAATTGTGTGTCAATGTCGACAACGGTCAACATGGACCCTCTATGGTAGCACCTACCATGCTTTGGGCTCTGTGGCTTGCTGTGCTTGGCCCACTATTATATTTTCACTCTGTACTGACATGGATGGTAAAGTAAGAACAAGCCAGTTTAAAAAAAAATCATGAAAAACTCATGTCGACCTTGTCATGTGTCTACCTTTTTCATGTCAACGTTTTAAACATGATGACCTCTTGACCCCGTTAACCTATTGCATGCGTGGCTGCCTGACCCTCTCCATGAGGGAGAAAATGCTGTGTTCCTGGGCTTCCCTGGTAATGTAGGATTGCCATCACCTGTGGGGAGCTAGGTAATGGATAAGAAAGGTGTTTCACCACAGGTGCTGGCAATCATACATTACCAGGGAAATCCAGGAACAGAGCATTTTCTCCCTGCTGGAGAGGGTCAGGTAGGCAAGTATGAGTTTGGTGTGCTCACACCCCATCTTTGCACAATCGTGCTCCCTGTCCCAATTCGAGTTGCTGCAATATATAAAATGGGCACACACTGCCTGTTGCTTTGTGGTAACGTAACCCCCTGCTAGCCTGTCCTCGGAGAGGGTTAAATTGAGGTCATTGGACCCCAGAGACAGGGGTGGGAAGTAATATAGGCACAAAGTTATGTTTGGAGCAGACTGCTCATCTGTCCTTGGAATCACAGACCTAATAAGAGGCATGGTTTATGCAAAAATGAGTTTGGTCATCGGAGCAGATTATATTTTGTCCTACGTTTGACTGCATGACGGTTATAGCAGCCTTTTTGGCGAAATTTTGGTTGCTGCTATATGCAGGCATGTGGGAACGATTTGCTGGGCTATTACATACCCTCCAACATGACCCATTCCATTAGGTACAAAATGCTCTGCTTCTGGACTTCTTCCTTAATTTAGGATTGCTTCACCTGTGCTGGAACACCGTTATCATCACTGAACTAGTTCAACACAGGTGACTGCAATTATCAATTAAGATGGAAGTCCAGAAACCGTGCATTTTGTACCTAATCATGTTGGCGGGTATGAGCTATTTATCACGGTCCTCTGATGGGACATCTGCTCCAATAAGTAGCTCAACCTTGGGTCACACATGAGCACTGTGATAGATGGAATAATCGACATGCTTCACTCCATTCCTAATTTGTAAGGCGCAAAGGGCACCCAAATATATTGGAAGTTGGCATAAAATTGTTGATCTCATGAGTGGACCCAATGATAAATAACAACAGGTTGAACATCTATAATCTGGCACTGTCGGTTCCAGCACTGAGCTGATTATCGGTTTTGCCGAAGTATTGGCGGTATCATCTGCATGCAAGTATTCCCCTGCAGTGCAACCCCTGTAGCACAATTCCCCCCTCCCCCACGGCATCCAAGCCCCCAAAGCATGACAACCCCCCCCCCCCCCCATGTCTAGGCAGGCAATCAATAGTTTGACAAAAAAAAGGTCGACATTGACAAATGCTGACATGCAACAAGCAAAAAGATGACATGAGGTTTTTTTTATTGTTTTTTTGTGTCAATGTTGACACCTGTTGACATGGAACCCAAAATTTCATGTTGACCTTTTCATGTTTCAACCTTTTTCACAATCACTTTTTGCTTGGAGATCCTCTCCAAAGTGCCAGCTGTTTCACTACTGTAAAAGTTTCCCGTGTCATATCGACCCGGCTTACCCCATTACAATGCATCGGCCATCCGGGCTGAACTCCTGTTCAACCCTGCTCACTGCTACAGCTATATATTACTACAGTAATGTTTCTATATGAAACCATTTATAATATGTGGCAGATAGCAACACATATCTACTCTGAATATTAAATAAATATATCTATGTGTGTAATTATTGGTATATTTTGGAATTCAGACAGCAGCCATCATTAATTCTATATTTTGATGTATAGCAGAAATGGAACAAGTTCCCCCTTTCCTTCCCCACCCCTGCTGGGTCATCTCTCCCAATCCCTCTCCCTCCCCCCTCATTACCACTAGTGAGACGTGCAAGACTGCACACACATACACTTTGCAAAGAACTCTGGGAAAGGAATAGCCCTCAGCATATGGGACTGACCTTGGATCCCAGTACCGGATGCAATGCTGCCTAGGTGGGGGTGAGAGGGACTGTGTAAATAAATATTTAATAATACAAATATAATAATATATAAAAGCATTGTGATGCAATGGATGGTTCAACAACAGGATCTTTACATTAAATTAAATTAGATCTTTACATAAAAAACTATAATAATAATAATAATAATAATAATAATAACAGGATTTGACACTTTTTTATAACATTAGGCAGTAGTTATACAGTAGCATATGTTTTTGTCTAGATTTTTTCTTACACATTTAATAATACAGGCACATTGCTATTTACTAAGCTGAAGGCTAGATAAGCAATCTAGTTATTTCACTTCCCTTATGAATGTGGGCTTGCACTGGTTATGTCTCATTTGTTGATCAGTGCATTATAGATGCTATAGGGACTTGGGGTAGAGGAAAAGGGCATGAAGCACTCCTGGAACTTTAAATGGTCTCCACAGTGGTGGAACTTGTGGGTTCTGAGCCCAGGTGTAAAAATATAATTTGGATTCCCCGAATCCCCCCCCCCAACCCAAGTTCACAATATGCAACACAGCAGTGGGAGACAGAAAGAGGCAGAGGGTGACGTGGAAAACAGTAGATGACAGGGGCAGCAGTGGACCTCATATTCTTCCAAGCCCCCGTGCTCTGAACCAATGGAAGTTCCTCCTTTTTTCCACTGAAAACCCCTGCACATCCTTCTCATGAACACTGCCATTGGCTGCGCCGCATGTCAGTGAATGGAAGACGGCACAGTCTCCCAACATCGGCGGCCGTGGGGATTGGATAGTGTGTACGGGGCTTTAGACTATTTTTTATTCCGTACGTTTAACTGCACCTAAATCTAGATCTCTGCCAACCCAATAATTACTTCAGTGTCCTGTCCCCTGATGCAACTATTGTTATTTACTGTGTAATTGTCCTAAATTGCCTTGTTCTATAATTGTTATTGTGTTTTTGCTCATTTATTATTTTTTTATTTACAGTTTCATATATATATAGCGCAGCAGATTCCGTTGCGCTTTACAATAGGAAACAAAACTGGGTAGTAACAAACTGACATAGAGGCCCTGCTCGCAAGCTTACAATCTATGGCAATAGTAGTGTTCATTCTAGCACCCGCTATCTTTGAAAACCCATGCAGTTCCTCTTCCCTGCCTGGGGTGTCACAGTCTGCAGTTGTGCTTCTAGCACAGTGTGGCCTGTATATCAGCACTGATCTGCAAACCAGACCTGTGCTAGAAACACCACAGCAGACAGCGACACCCCAGGCAGGGAAGAGAAACTGCATGGGTTTTCAAAGATAGCGGGTGCTAGAATGAACACTACGATAGTAGGAGCGATACATAAGGATAGGATTCCATAGCATGGCAGTCCCACCAGATTACAAGACAGTCCTGATGGGATGCAGTTGGATATGAATGCTACTAAAGGTTGTGTGGGGGTTCCGGGATATGATAAGCTTGCCTGAAGAGGTGAGTTTTCAGGGAACGTTTAATAGTTTTGAGGCTGTTGGACAGGGCATTCCATAGGGTGGGTGCTGCCCATCAAAAATCCTGTTAGTGTAATTGGGAGCGAGTAATGAGTGTGGATGAGAGATGCAGATCTTGTGCAGAGTGGAGAGGTCGGGTGGGGATATATTTTGCGATAAGAGAGATATAAGTCGGTGTAGTCAGGGTAATGGCCTTGTATGTAAGTAGAAGTATTTTATATTGAATACAGTAAAATACAGGCAACCAATGGAGGGACTGACAGAGAGGATTTGGAGACATTGAACGTCTAGCTCGGAAGATGTTGCTGTGGAACATTAATATATTTCGCAATATGACATTTTCATGTGCATTGGTAACTTACATACAGTGGAAATGGCCACGTGTAAGAGATATCAAGTCTGTAGGAACTTGTGATGTGAGTGAGGCACAATGCATCACATGATGTCATGCCTCTACATACATGATACTGCACCCCCTGGGCACAGGAATAATAATACACGTATCACATGATCCCATACTTACGGTGCACAGGTAGAAGATATTTCACCTAATTCAGACCTGATTGCACGGCTGTGAATTTGCAAGTGATTATCGATAGACTGCACATGTGTGCGACCTGAATTGCAAATAGAATTGCAGCTATTCGCAGTCCTGCAATCTATTCATAAGCCGTGCTAAGCAATTCACAGGCTTGCCTGGGGTGAGATTTCACACTGGTGGGGTGGTGTATGCCTGATTGGTCAAGTCTGAATCGGGCCCATAGAGCATATTACGCTTTGCGCCGTTTCACACACACACTAGTTTTTGCTTGAATCACATAGGCAAACGCAGGGGGGGGGGGGGGTGTTCTGGTTGCATGGAAACCCCCCTCCACTTGGCAAGTACCTTAAATTGTGACAACAATAGCTGGTATATAATATGATCAATAGAGCTGCCACCGCACCATGCAGTGTAAGGGACAGAGCGGAGCTGCTGCACATGCCCAGTGTACCAGCTTCATCTACCATATTTACTGTATGTGTGGATCTGAGCCCTCAAACATTGCAATGGGCAAGAGAGAAGCTGCCAGGAGGAAGAGACAGGAGCTTTACCATCTTGTGCGAGATTGTGAGCTTAGGAAGTGCAGTACTGTTTCTATTATGTTTATGTATTAATTTATCATATGTTTAACCTTTTCCTGACCACTTATCTTATTTAAATGTTTGAAAGAGCCTATACTATAGACCATCTTTACTGTTAAATATCAATACTGTATTCCATACAGTATCCAGTGTATAAAAAGACCAATTTTCGGGGCTGTTACCGCTAGCCCAGACTCCCGTACTTACTCCACTGCGCTGCAGAGTGGGAGATTTTGGATTACATTTAGAAACCCCCTTCTAAAAATCCTGCATTTGCCACTGAATCAGTCACTTTCACAAGCAAACGCCTTTGTGCAGCGTGTGTAATGTCACGGCCTTATACCTTTCATTTTATAGACAGAGACACTTGAGCGTTGATCCCAAACGTATCATCGTAATCGTGTTTTTTCATCAGCATCAGGGAAAACGGAAGCGTAACCATGTTTATTGGGTACAATAGAGAGATGAATTGTGTACATTCCACTCAATATTCTTTCCGGGAAGAATTCTTGCCATGTTTTATTTGCATTTCTATCTTTCGAAATCTCTTGCGTGTTGTCCCATAATACATAATAATTTCCATTTCGTCACTCATACACTTGTCAAATTGAAGACTGCGGACGGGTAGAAAGTCAACGGACAACTAAATTCCATGGTGTGTGACAGCGTGCATAATGACACGTACATCACTGTCTTAAGGTGACGGCGCGGCACAGCAGCCATACTTGGCAGTGCTTATTCGCAGCTGTAACGCGGCGGCCGTGCTGTGTACGTCTGGTCTGAAATCTACTTTGTATTTCTTCATTTAACCACAAACAGTCTATGGGGGAAAAAAAATGTATAGTTCTGTTCCATACAGACAAAACCATTGTGCATCAAAAGGCCCTATGGGGCCCATTTATTAATTATCGGGTTCTTACCCAATAACTATAATTTATCATCACTATTTACGCCATTAAGAAACTAAGTACAATCTATACAGTACGCCAGCTATCCTCGGCTTCTTCCTCACAAATACTATCAAACAATTATATGTCAAACCCAGTTATCATTGAGAGGGGCACCAGACAGGGTTGCCCATTATCCCCCTTACTATTTGCACTTGCACTGGAACCCCTGGCGGTAGCTCTTCCCACCTCTTCCTTACATACAGGCATACATCTCCGCTCAATAGAACTTAAACTAAGTATGTTTGCGGATGTCATGTTGCTCTTTATCTCTAAACCAAACACCTCCATCCCAGAGATTATTAACCTAATAAACCAATTTGGATCTTTTTCGGGCTTTAAAGTAAATTTGACTATTCCCACTAAATGCAACTACCCATATGACTACTGACACACCGACGCTAACCAGATTTACTATATGTCGGAATCCCATAAAATACCTCGGAATAATGATCCCTCCCCGATTATCCAAACTATGGCCCTTATTCTGGTTCACTCCCAAAGGCAAGAGAGAGAATTAGATTTTGGGGGAGTTTTACTGCAAAGTGAGATCTATATTGCAGTGTAAAAATAAAGCAGTCAGTATTTTCTCTGCACAGAAACAAAATAACTCACCCAAATCTAACTCTTTCTGCACAAGTTACATCAGCCCCATCTGCAGTGCACATGTTTTGTCCATTAGAGAGTGATTGTGCCTTTGCGAGTGAACCAGAATAACCCCCTATATGACACAAATTACAGATCGATCAAACTACAAATACCACAAACTTTAGAACATTGGCAAACACTCCCTCTGTCTCTCTCGGGGCGAATAGCTGTTATCAAAATATATTATTCCCAAAACTTGCATACTGCAAACTTACAGATAACTAGATGGGATGTTGCAGAATATACTATATTATTCCTAAAATGTATCTGGAATGGGAAGAAACCCTGGATACCTATAACTAGATTGCGGCTGCCTAGATCCCAGGGAGGATTTGGCCTCCCAGACATTGTAGCCTTCTCACAAGCAGCTCATTTCAAATACGTGACAGACTGGTTCCTCCAGAAATCCATATATATATATATATATATATATATATATATATATATAGTATAGCTGTGGCGGCACTCTGACGGGCAATGCGGTCCCAAATAGGGATATTCAGTGAGATGCAGTGTAACAGCTGCGGTGCCTTCCTGCTTGAGCTCACAACCGTGGGTCAAGGAAACATACGGATGTAGGGACGGCGGCACTCGCAGAGAGAAAAACACAAGGCAAGCTTGGTCTTTACCAACGTTTCGTGGCTGGCGTTGCCACTTTATCAAGGTGCCAAAGTTCTTTGGCACCTTGATAAAGTGGCAACGCCAGCCACGAAACGTTGGTAAAGACCAAGCTTGCCTTGTGTTTTTCTCTCTGCGAGTGCCGCCGTCCCTACATCCGTGTATATATATATATATATATATATATATATACAAATTTGACTCTGGAAAATAGTCTATTCCACCCTTATTCCCCATTACCCCTACTCCATACACCAAATCGCTTACTGCCTCCACATATTAAATCCTATGTACTATTTCATGACACGTACAAATCTTGGAAAACCTAAGTAAGAAGCTAGGGAAATCACATACAGTAACACCCTATAATACTTTCTGGGGCAATCCCCAATTTACCCCAGGTTTAGATGACGCTATCTTCCTGGAGTGGAAAACCAAAGGAATAGCATGATTACGAGATGTGTTTGATCCTGGTGGAACTATACACACATTTTCCTCACTAGCACAAAAATACAAACTACCCAATTCACAATTTTTTATGTTCCTACAAGCACAACAACCGACAAAATGGCAGACTGATATTCCTAAATTCGCACCATTGTCGCAGTTATATAAAACTTAGTACAATAAGTATAGTATTCAACACATGCATGAAGCAAATATGGATCCCAGGGTCACATACATGTGACCCTGGGATCCATATTTGCTTCATGCCTGTTTTGAACTGTTCCATACCCTGGCAGTTCAATACCATCTGGTAACGACCCTTCCTTGAACCTATGCACAGTGTCACTTTATTGTGTGCCTGTTTACATTTTATTGGATTGATGTTTTTTGAATAATGTTTCCTTGTAGTTTTAAGATGTCGATTGTGAATTAAATATCAATACGTGTTATGCGATGATATTTCCCTATCTTTTTCATTTTTATGCACCATCTACTGTTATTGATGAGGAGTAAATGGTCAGCATTATTGTGAAAGCCAAGAAATACTCCAAGGGGAGTTGGAAAAAGGGAAGTAATTTCCGGTACTTGTTTCCTAGCACGGCCACACCGATTTACATCGGGGTGGTCGTGTCGGAAAAATCGGGTCGATCGCATCGCATGCGATTTGGTCGCATGCGATGCGATCGACGCGACCGACCGATTTTGGACCCGACTTTTTTTTTGAATGAAATGTAAATCGGGTCCCTGGGACCCGATTTTACATTGGATTCAATGTAAAATATTCCCAACCCCCCCAAATTTAACGCCTGTGGAAGTCTAGGTACACACACGCCATTTTGTGATAGTATGGCCGCCATTTTGGTTCGCAGAGTTGCGCAAATAAAGTTTCCATACCCGAGTATGTGTGACAATGTGGACCAGAAGAGTAGACATACTATCACACATAAATTCATAATAACACACTTACACGAAATGAAATATAGTTAAAAGGTTTAGAACGCCACACATAGCTTAGTTAGCCCTGCACACACCTGTTTGTATCGTGTTTAGTACCATTCCGCTCAGCTCATTATGCGAAGTATTCCGGTCATTGCGAATATTTCGCAATGTACACGGCCCGATAGTTATGGACAAAATCCATATTCCAGAGACAGTTTCTGTTGTAAGTAGTTAACAAAGGAAACTAGCTCAAACCGGTTCTTATCCTTGCTGACGCCGAAACCACCAAACAAAGGACTCTTAAAGTTCACTCCCCTGCACCTGGTCAGACCAGGTACAGCGTCTAACCTCCAATCACAGTGGACCGGACATATGATCTCTGACCAATGAGAATGGCCCTTGACCTCCCCCTTCTGACCCTATAAGATAGGCGACCCGGAGCAGGCTCGCTCTCTTCGGCACATCTACTTTCCCTGGACCTTCCTACCGGACTATAGTTCATTCCTGAACGATAGTGAGCTCTGACCGGACTGCGCTTCGCTTACTAGATGACCACGGTAAACGGTTGCATTTTCACGGTATTTATTCTTATAAGTATTGTTGGCTGATTGTGTCTTGTATTATTGTATTCTTTCCCCTTAGCAGAGTTTGTTAGTATTCATTGTTAGTAGATTGTATCACTTGTTATACCTGTTTATTCTTATTTCTGTAACCCCCTTTTGTCCATTAGGGACTTTAATACAACCTTTTATATGGAGTTCTAACCTCCTTACTTCTATTCAGTGGTCGTGTCTGGTTATTCGCATAATAGCGATAAGGTACATTGCGGACTCTGTCCTTTAAAGTATATTCGCAGAATTAGAGACAAAGTCCTGCGAAGGGATCTCTTATCAAGGTATTGGTTCTTAAGTGTATAACATACAATTAAAAGGTACGCTACGCTGCGCTACGTTTTGTTCGCACGTAGCTAGGTATAAAGGGTAAGCAGGTTACGGACACATTACGTAACCTGCGCTTTTCACATATTGTATCTCTGGTAATAATCATATCGCCGTTAACAATTGAGGGCTCGTCCGTCCGCTCCACAGTCCAGAACTCAGTACCAGGCGTGCGACTCGACCTATACCAGCAAAAGGGTGGAAGTATTTATTTGTTTCCATTGCTGGATAGGCCGAGTCCGCGGCAGTGCGGGGTTCGGGAAGTGCTAGCGCTGAACCCGGAGTACAATAAGTGAAAGCCACATGTTTTAAAGCATATCATACCTAAGTGTTTAGTAAACTGTACTTCTGCCTGCCACAAGTAGTTTAACGGGGTATAGTGTCTTGGGCTGCTTGTTTATTACAGTATATGTACCACGTGCGATAAGGTTCGCACACGTGGAATCTGTGTTTATTATAGTACATAGAGGATCCCCTCTGTGCAAAACTATAATTGTTTATTGTTAGTTACCGCAAAAACAGGGACCACGCCACGTGGCGACAAGTCCTGGGCCTTTTGCAGTAACGTAAAGCGTCTATTGTATATTACGCAAGGTGCGCGCGCACGTGCCCACATCGGGAAAGTTTCGCATCTTTGTACGTGGTTTACGGATTAAGTACGGGATTTATTTCGCATTTTGATACGTAACTCTCGGACAGAGTTAAGGGATTTATTCCACATTTAGGCGCAATTACTGCGTATAGCGAAACCCGAGCGCAACCTTGCAAATACACCATAGAACACGTGGGTGGCCGATTCATCGGCGGCCTGTGAACAACGCACGTACACACGTGGCTGTTCATTGGTACTGCACACGCAGCACACATAGGAATTAAGAGGTGAACAGTATTAAACCACTAGCTTTATTTAAACAGTATAGTAATATACTGCGAATAAAGCAGTGATTAATAAAAGAAAATAAGTTTTTTTTTCTTTTTGTTCATTTTTTCATAAGCAAGCAACTCAAGCATTATTTTAATAGATTCCTATAGTTTATTATAAGGGATTTATACCTGCATAAGTATCTAGTGACAAGCTACCAGCCTGGGAAAATTTTCTGTACAGAAATATTTCAAAAATACGCATAAGACCAAGGTGTAACTAGCGCCCAGTGTGAAAAATAACTGAGGCGAACGGGTGTGTGACGGCACGACTCAGCGCAGTGTAGTCCAGTGTAGGACAGTCCAGTTAGGACCGGGTTCACGTGACGACGTGCCCATAGGAACTGCCCCTTCAGTGGAATTGATTCCGCTAGGAGGGTACAAGAAGATATATCGGAACGCACTTGTTTCCGATTAGCTACTTTAGAAATCCGATTTTTGGGGGTATAGGAAAGCAAGTTTGTTATACCCTGGAAAAATTGTGCCGCATCAAGCAAGTTGGCTAGAAGTTCGCTGCTAGTTGAAAGACTTGGTGATTGAGTACGTTACCTCGCATTGTGGGCTCTTCGCTTGATTGCGTTGAAGTGTCGCTGTGTGGAGAAGTGAGTGGTTGGGGAGCTCTCAACTTAAATAACCCACCGATTATCTATTAAGCTGTGAACGTTTATTCCTGTAACTATGGGTAATAACGGGTCACGCTGTGATAACGTGCAGGATAGGGAGGAAGCAAGCCAGCCAAAAGGATCGGCTGCTTTTATTATGTGCAGGAAGCACGGTGAACTCGCAGTTGTTTACCAAAATAAATGGAGAAAAATGACACAAGGCAGCAAGTTAGAATTTCCCAGTGTTGGTAGCTTCGATCCAGAAATCTTATCGGCAGTAAAAGATGAAATATGCCTACTCTCCAGTCGTAAGAAGAGAGTGAAGCATATATATATTCTTAAATTGTGGCAGAAGGAAGGACAGGAACAATGGGGAATCAAAGATCTGGCAATGCCGGACACAATCAGCCACAATAAAAATGCAACCGTTGCCGCAATAGAATCAACTCCCCCACCCCCATATGTGCCGAAGGGGTTAATGACTCATACGAAAGACATGAGTAATAATGTATCTGTTACTAACTTGTACCCTGTCTTACCCCCTTATAAGGAAACCCGAGAGGAGAACGAGCAGCTGTTGGCACTGGCCGTCTCCCATGCCCTTAACATGCTTGAGGAAAAGGTGCAACCCACTGCTGGGGTCCCAGCACAGGAGGAGGAGACGGCTGATGTCAACAGCATAGTATTAGACACAGGTAAGTACACACAACACAGCACAGAGATAGTTGCTCCTGGGATGTTGTCCAATGGTGCAGGGGGAATACAGATCCACCCTCTGCACACAGTGGAACCTCCTTGTGGACGGGGAGGCGGGGATGAGGTAATGCCTGTAAAGGATAGTGACATGCACAATACATGGACACGATTGGAACGTCATTCAATCATCAAAAATTTCCCTGATCCCAGCAAAGATCTGGCAAAGTGTCAGACATTTGTAAGGGAGCGAGGAAATTCAGATGAGCCCACCAATAAGGATTGGCGATACATGTTGAGAGCTTGCCTCCCTTCACATATAGATGTCCAGAAGTTCATTCGAGACAGTGGTGTGGAGGGCGATAAGATCTTAACTGAACAGGGCAACCAGGAAAATATATGCCTAATAAATATACAATTGGGTGTATATTTCCCAGGGACAGTTGAAAATACCCTAGGGTTCACCATCACACAGAAAGATGGTGAGTCCACCAGCGGATATTTCAACCGTGCTTTACAGGCGTTGCCAAAACACTCTGGTATCCACAGCCCCAGGGACAACATACATCTTAAGGGAGGGATTGTCTCTGTGCTGATACAAGGTCCTAGGGAACATCTGAGAACCAACATAAAAACCATTCACCCCAACTTCAGACAGATGTCAGTACGCACTTTAAAGAAATCTGCTGTTGATCTGGACAAACAACTTATGACAGAAAGACAAAACCAAATGGTATGTTTCAAATGTGGAAACAAAGGACACATAGCCAGACATTGCAGGGTAAGTAACCATAGAAAACATAACACACATGTAAGTAACTGGGAGACACGATGAGGGAAGACAAGTAGGTCTCAACACATAGCCATAGCCCCACCTAGTAGCCAACGCTGCCCTAAGCATGACACACATATGCAAACAGGGAGTAGGACACACATACACCCCACATCCAGGTAACATAAGACAATATCTGAGGGAGGAGCCTCAGATATGGGTAAGTGGAATAGTTTAAATATAAAGTTTTTTTTTGTATCTAACCCGTTAACAACATTCCCTCCTGGTCTAGGTTGTGTCAAGCAATTAGTAGCAGCAATTGGGGTAACAGGAAAAATACAGCATTACCCACTGACGAAACCAGCAGATGTTACAAGCGGGCCTCTGCATACCAAACACTTTTTGTTGGCTGCAGCGGCCCGACTAACCTCCTGGGTAGAGATTTACTATGTAAAATGGGATGTGTCATCTATTGCACCCCTGATGGGGTATTTCTGGACACTCCTAGAAATCTTACACAAGAAGTGCAAGATATGCTGGACAGTCCTCAGAGGCTAATGTTGTATTCCACTGTTATAGAGTCAAATCCATCTAAGGTAGCTAAAAACTACAGCACAAATACCGAGTTCCCTTTGAACTAAAGATGGGAAGGACACAGGATCAATGGCAACCATAGCTTCAATAGAAACCCTGTTAAAAACAGAAAGTATAGCGCCCCAAAGTACAGAATCACCATTCGAAATCTGAGGTTGAGCTGGAAAAATACCCAGTGAAATAACAAGGTTCCCAAAAGAGAACTTTTAGCTAAATACCCCTAGACACAGCCCGTAGTCACAACCACACTGGGAAACAGAAAGAAAGGGAGGGCTTATGAATCAGAACAGGAGTTGAAAAGGGTAAGAACCAAATAGTTGAGAGCCAATTCCCCCATAGTGCTAAATCCTGGCGTCATCAAAATAAAAGAAAAAAATGTTTCTGTTGAAAATAAATGTACACATTACTGTCATTAATATTTTCTACCCTTTTTGAGTTTTTCTCTCTTTTCTTTTTTTTTTTTTTCCAATTTTTTCTCCTTCCCCTACTCTTTTGTTCCAGAAACCCACAAATCATAGATAAATAGTTCGAAGAATCTGTCGCACTCCCAGCAGAGAAATACCATTGTGAATATGCGGTACCCTGTAAAGCGAGTAGTCACAATATAGATATTTTTCAGTAAATCTTGAACAAAGTCCCAATAACTTTAAGCATTACTCCTAATGTTACCCAGGGCAACCACAGCCACCATCTTGTGAAAAACAGTCCAAGTAATGCACAAAGCATTCCCCTTCTACAAAGAATGAAAAGGGTTGTAAAACGCATTTACATATAAATAGGTGCAATCACAATACCCATGTCTTCACAGACAGATGTGGATAATAAAGAAGGAGAAACAGGCCTGACTACAGCCTTTTGCCATGGGTAAAACTGACACAAGAGACCATGTGATTTAGAATATTAGACCTGCTGAGGGGGCGACAGATATAGTGACGTAAGAAACCTGGTGATGCCAGCCTGACCAATGTCGTACTGCAGTGTGCAATTAAACCCTATTACTTAAGCACATTCATACTTGTCTACACAGTGTAGTCGCCATAGCACTACTGGTAAACAAAACTGAGAATGTGGTGTTGGGGTGTGTTCTAACTGTTTATGCTCCTCATATAGTCTGGACATTCCTAAAATTCTGCCTAAACATGTGAAAAAAAAATATTCATCAGCCAAGTTCACTAAATGGGAACTTGCATTGATGTTACCATGTAAAATGGGTAATATTGTAAACCCAGCAACACTCTTACCAGGTGTGCCCGCCAAAGGCACAAAGGGTGGAGTGGTGCTGAGGTTGCTGGAATGGTGGAATTTAGTGGGAGCCGAGACGAATATGATTGCATGACATGTTTGAATCAGACCTTTGGCAGCATTATTATTATTATTATAATTTTATTTATAAGGCGCCACAGGTGTTTCGCAGCGCCGTACAAAGGAACAATACAGGGAGACAAAAACTTGGCATAACATTGAATAAATAACAAAAATACAGTACAAATAAAGAGCACCACAGTTCAATACACATTACAGCTTAAATGTAAGTAGTGAGGACCCAATCAACATACAACTAGAGGCTTGAGGCCAATGATGGAGATGAGTATGAAGATGGTCACTGAGTGTTGGAGTAAAGGAGAGCTGTGAGTGAAATGTGAAGAGAAGTGGGCTTTGACAACAGGAGGGAAGAGGGCCCTACTCGGAGGAGCTTACAATCTAGAAGGAAGCATGCCCCCAAAGGGTGGTAACAACCCATTGGAAGAGGTAATTCATTTTTTTTTTCCGTTCTTTCCACAACACCGAGAGGGAAAAATTGTACACTGGCTATACCGTAATAGATGGAAAAGGCATAGTAGAGGCTGAACCCATTGTACGTCTCACTCAGCAGCAGCAGTCTCATTAATAGTACTGCGAACTGAGAGAAAAAAAAAAAACAGCCAATATTCATGCCGACTCCAAGTATGTTTGTTGGGGTAATACAAAAGATCTTAGGCCCTATGGCGCATCAGATGTTTTGTTTCAGTAGCTGGCACTCCAGTGGCGCAAGCGTTGTAAGTTTAAAAGATTCTCGACAGTCACACAGCTGCCGGACAGAGTGGCTGTTATCAAGTGTAAAAACCACATCTTCAATGAGGATTCAGTGTCACTTGATGATGAACATGCTGGCAAGGCAGCTGGGTGAGCCATGCGCTCTGCGGATAATGTTTGTGTTCCCCCTATAAATGTCAGTATATTCACATAGTAATACAAGATTTGTGTCCCCTGCAGGAGAAGCAGTCTGGAAGCCGAAGGGATGTGGACAGGAATAGAAAGATGGACAAGGTAAACCAGTGACTCTAAGAACATGCCAAACTGTCAGGACAGAGATAGCCCATGGCCTGATTTGTCTTGACAGGGAAGGTATGTGGAAAAATTAGTCCAAAATTACTGGTGTGCCCACAGACAGGTAAGACGACAGAATCATGCCTTACTTGTCTGGGGGAAACAAACTGCAACGGCTGTTCCCACAGAGCCATCTCCACATCCCTCCTCCAGCAGGATCCTCTGCAGGTAATACAAAATTGGCTTTGTACAGTCCACTCTAGAAGCATTTAAGTTATTTCTTTATTTTTATATATATATATATATATATATGTTGACGTTTGTGTGTATAGATATGGCAGCCCAGAAGCACCCTTGAGTATGCAAATATATATAAAAGGTTTAAGTCATGTGTTAACCTTCAGGGACTGATGGTACACCCCATAATCTCCTTTTGTAGTAGTAAAATCACTCTCAGAACTCCACCTCATTGGTCCCCATCGAAACATTGCTTGGCGGGCAGCCACAGGTTATGGTAATCCCACAAGGAGATCCTAGACCACAAATGCAAGTGATGTATCCACACCTGGAAAACTGCAGCAAAAGGACTTTGTTGACACCTGTTGTGAACTGTCATAACCATGAACCAGGAGATGTTGTTGTTGTTTCCCCTGCTTTGCCATATACAGGTTGCTTGATAGACCTTTGGAAAGGACCACCCCAGATCTTGTTGACCAGCACTACCTCAATAACAAAGTCGCAGAGAGAGATTCGGGTACGTTCGTCCTACTGCCGAAAGAACTGAAAACCGGAAGGTCCCTACACTCGAGGGCGAAAGAAAGAAATCGCTAAGAGGCACCATTTCGGGAGGACTGGAGAGCAGCTAAGGTCAAGCAACCTGTACAAGCTACAAAAAGGGACTGTGACACACCCCACTGGTAACAGGTTGAAAGGATCACTAACAAAATTTTTCCTTTCTCAGTTTTCTCTATTGTTGTGGGTCCTATTCTTGTCTCCCCCCCCACTATCCGTTCTTATCCTCAAAAGCAAGGATACCGCCGCCGCCCTGCTGCCAGGCATTGGACGGACGATACAGAGTTCTGAGAGTGTGTTACCCGTCCCAGCTTAGGTTAAGGTAGAATCTATAAACTTGACACCTTACCCAGGACCGGATGTTTTAATACCATCATACTTAAAAGCATACCAAAAAGAGAGACAACAAAGAGTTCAAGGGTCTGTTGTCACAAACAATACCTACCAAAGGATGCCATATTTGTGAACGTGTATATGTTGTAACCACCCCTGTTTTTATTTTTATCCCTAAATTGTACATTATCCTTCGTGACCCTGAGTAGATTGTTCGATAAATGCGGCCCATCGTTTATCCATGATCCTGGATCGGCCGAGAGCAGATGGTTTACTCCCCTTATATGTTTATTTCATGGATCCCAATTTCTTTGTTAGGATTATGAATTTCTGTATTGTCGTGTGAAATGTTTTTGTATTGTAACAGTTTTATATTTACTGTTAAAGGGTGGACTGTGGAAGTCTAGGTACACACACGCCATTTTGTGATAGTATGGCCGCCATTTTGGTTCGCAGAGTTGCGCAAATAAAGTTTCCATACCCGAGTATGTGTGACAATGTGGACCAGAAGAGTAGACATACTATCACACATAAATTCATAATAACACACTTACACGAAATGAAATATAGTTAAAAGGTTTAGAACGCCACACATAGCTTAGTTAGCCCTGCACACACCTGTTTGTATCGTGTTTAGTACCATTCCGCTCAGCTCATTATGCGAAGTATTCCGGTCATTGCGAATATTTCGCAATGTACACGGCCCGATAGTTATGGACAAAATCCATATTCCAGAGACAGTTTCTGTTGTAAGTAGTTAACAAAGGAAACTAGCTCAAACCGGTTCTTATCCTTGCTGACGCCGAAACCACCAAACAAAGGACTCTTAAAGTTCACTCCCCTGCACCTGGTCAGACCAGGTACAGCGTCTAACCTCCAATCACAGTGGACCGGACATATGATCTCTGACCAATGAGAATGGCCCTTGACCTCCCCCTTCTGACCCTATAAGATAGGCGACCCGGAGCAGGCTCGCTCTCTTCGGCACATCTACTTTCCCTGGACCTTCCTACCGGACTATAGTTCATTCCTGAACGATAGTGAGCTCTGACCGGACTGCGCTTCGCTTACTAGATGACCACGGTAAACGGTTGCATTTTCACGGTATTTATTCTTATAAGTATTGTTGGCTGATTGTGTCTTGTATTATTGTATTCTTTCCCCTTAGCAGAGTTTGTTAGTATTCATTGTTAGTAGATTGTATCACTTGTTATACCTGTTTATTCTTATTTCTGTAACCCCCTTTTGTCCATTAGGGACTTTAATACAACCTTTTATATGGAGTTCTAACCTCCTTACTTCTATTCAGTGGTCGTGTCTGGTTATTCGCATAATAGCGATAAGGTACATTGCGGACTCTGTCCTTTAAAGTATATTCGCAGAATTAGAGACAAAGTCCTGCGAAGGGATCTCTTATCAAGGTATTGGTTCTTAAGTGTATAACATACAATTAAAAGGTACGCTACGCTGCGCTACGTTTTGTTCGCACGTAGCTAGGTATAAAGGGTAAGCAGGTTACGGACACATTACGTAACCTGCGCTTTTCACATATTGTATCTCTGGTAATAATCATATCGCCGTTAACACGCCGTACACCCCACCCCACGATAGACGCCAACCCGAAGCGTGGCGAGCGCAGCGAGCCCGCGAGGGGCGGCGGTGCACGTCCTCCGACCTTTTCATTCCCCTACTATCCACGTCGGCGTGGAGTTGAGAATAGAATAGTGTGGCGAGCGCAGCGAGCCACCGAGCCCGAAGCGTGGGGAGCGGACGCGTATACCTGTGAAGTTATACGCGTCCCCTCGCGGGGCTCGCTGCGCTCGCCACGCTTCGGGCTCGGTGGCTCGCTGCGCTCGCCACACTATTCTATTCTCAACTCCACGCCGACGTGGATAGTAGGGGAATGAAAAGGTCGGAGGACGCGCACCGCCGCCCCTCGCGGGCTCGCTGCGCTCGCCACGCTTCCGGTTGGCGTCTATCGTGGGGTGACGACGGGGACATCTATAATGTGAAATGGGTCATATTGGCCCATTTCACATTTTTCACATTTTTTTCACTATTTCAATGTTAAAAAATATTTTAACATTGAAGCCTAAGGAAAAATCGGGGGCATCGCGTCGGGACCATTGTTAATGGTCCCGACCGACGCGATGCCCCCGATATTTTACCTTTCCCGACACGATTTCAATGTTAAAATATTTTTTAACATTGAAGCCTATGGGGAAATCGGGGGCATTGCGTCGGTCGCGTCGGGACCATTGTTAACGGTCCCGACCGACGCGATGCCCCCGATATTTTGTCCTAGCCGGCCAAATGGACCTGATTTCAAAGGAAATCGGGTCCATCGTATGGATCGTGTACCTTAACTTAAAGGTACACGATCCATACGATTGTGGCCGTGCTAGGAAACAAGTACCTAATTTCCTTATTATATGTTGAGCGCTGGTTGAAGCAGTTATATAAAAAAACTGGACCTCCCTCTGAAATATTTACACTCCGCATCATTACAGGAAACTCACCTGAAATATTTAAGTACATCATATATTACGCCTATACAGAGAGCACACTTTGGGCCTTATTCTAGTTCACTATTAGAGGCAAATTCCTTCTCAGATGGACAAAACCATGTGCACTGCAGGGGGCAGATGTAACATGTGTCCATCTGAGAAGGAATTTGCCTCTAAAGGTGCGTACACATGGGTGCAATTATGTATGAAATCGCTGGCAAAATGGTCGCTCAGCGACCATATTGCCAGTGATTTCATGTGCAGCCGGCAATAGATGGCTGGGAGCGCGCTCCCGCGGCCAGCCCTTCATGGTCGCTGGTCGCAGGAGCATGCTCCTGCGACCAGCGGCTTCCCCCAGCGATCATCGGGCAGGAGGTCAGCGCCGGAGAAATCAGCGCTGTTCTCCCATGCCCTGCGACGCTGCTCCCTCCCTCCTCCCGTCACCTGCTGCTGCGCTCCGCCTCCGCCCCGTAGCAGTGTCTCCTTTTCATCGCTGATGAAAAGGAGACACTAGCAATATGATTGCTGGGGATATATTGCTAGCAATATATCCCCAGCAATCATATAGACCCGTGTGTACACAGCATAAGAGTGAACTAGAATAAGGGCCTTTGTACCGTAAGATCTAGGCATTTGCAAATTATATGCAGAATTTCTGGGAATGTGGTAACTATCGGAACAAGATCATGTATTACATTAACAGCCTTTTTACATTGACTCTAGTAAGAAACCCAATGGCATGCTTATTTTTATATTTTAAGGACTGGAACCTTGGCATTAACAAAAAATCTCTTATCCCTGCGCTCACGGTAATATTGGTCGTAGCCAAAAAATTTATATTACTGCACTGGATACATACACGGACCCCGTCGGTACAAGAACTTAAGTCTGTTCTGTTAGATGTATTATTTTATGAAAGACCGTTATTACTGTCTCCGAGAAAGATGCAGCAAGATTTGATAAGAAATGGGATCCATTTATAACTAGTCTGGATTCTGACCTACAAACAATCTAGGATAAACAGAGTATTCCACGTGGTACCTTAGGCGGCAGATAGCCAAAGAAGGCATATGATAAATATAGTATATACATATTATATGTGATGTATAGACATGAAGATTCTCTTTCTTGTATTGTTTACAGCAGGGTTGCCGACTCTCCCGGAATGGCCGGGAGTCTCCCGAAAATCGGGACCCCCTCCCGGCCCCCCGGAAGGGTGGGCAACCCTCCCGGATTCAGGGGGGACCCCCGCTGCGCCCTGGATCGCGGCATTAAAATGCCGGAATCCTCGGGTCTGAGGAGGGGGCGGAGCTAAAATGACACAATCGCGTAATTTTAGCCCCGCCCCCTCGGCGGAGATCCGTGAATTAGACAGTTTGCCATCATGGGGGCGGGGTTTAGTGACGTCACACTTAAGCCCTGCCCCCTGAGCGGCTGCTAGAACTCTCCTCTCCGGGCTTCTCCCAGAGAGGAGAATTATAAAGTCGGCAACCCTGGTTTACAGTAGTAAGATGGTATTAACGCCCGTTGATCCCTCCCCCTGTCTCCTACCCCTCTATTCCTTCTCCCCATTATATAGTTTAAGTTCAAGTTGTACTGTTGATCTCTCAAGACAAATTTTATTGTGACCAGAGTAGACCACCCCTCTATACAAAGCTCGCTCCGCAAATCTACTCACCTCTATGGAATATGTCACACGTATACTATTATATAATTCAATGTGTTAATAGTCAAGATTTAGACCGATCAGTAATACGGCACGTGATGTTATCTTTATCCATATACCTCAATTAACATAATGAGAGAAAAGGATATGACATAATGAAATGTACGATTCAGAGAAATCAATGTTTATACAGAATATTGCTGATAAATGTACAACTAAGTATGTTCAAGCTTTATACTAATTCTGAAACTATAATAAAATTGTTTGCAAAAAAGAAAGAAACTATGTACTGCCGGCTTGTATTAAATGACGTCTGCAGGAACAGGGACTGACAAGCATGTGTGGAGGGTGTCGGGGAGGATTCCTGCATATCCTACTCCTGGTACATTTTCTGGAGCTTTGTAAATTACACAAGAAAGCAACCCGCATAGATACATTTGGGGGATACGTAATATGTGTAGGTACCCCATTTAAACATCAGTATTACCCAGGGTTGCCGACTTTGTTATTCTCCTCTCCGGGAGAAGCCCGGAGAGGAGAGTTTCAGCAGCCGTTCAGGGGGCGGGGCTTAAGCATGACATCACTAAGCCCCGCCCCCATGATGCTAACTCAGTAAATTTACGGATCTCCATGGAGGGGGCGGGGCTAAAATGACGCGATTGTGTCATTTTAGCTCCGCCCCCTCCTCTGAGACCCGAGGATTGCGGCATTTTAATGCCGCGATCCGGGGGACAGCGGGGGTGCCCCCTGAATCCGGGAGGGTTGCCCACCCTTCCGGGAGCCGGGAGGGGGGACCCGATTTTCGGGAGACTCCCGGAAATTCCGGGAGGGTCGGCAACCCTGGTATTACCCAAAAATATTATTTGATATATTGGTGCCTATAAGCCAGATTCTGGTTCACTTGCAAAAGCAAATTCTCTCTCTCTAATGGACAAGACCATGTGCACTGCAGGTGGGGCAGATGTAACATGTGCAGAGAGAGTTACATTTGGGTGTTATTTTGTTTCTGTGCAGAGTAAATACTGGTTGCTTTATTTTTACACTGCAATATAAATATCAGTTTGAAGTACAGTACAAATACCACCCAAATCTAACTCTCTCTACACGTGTTTCATCTGCCCCACTTGCATTGCATATGGTTTTGTCCATTAGAGAGAAAATTTGCTTATGCAAGTGAACCAGAATCAGGCCGAATATGTATCCAAAAACACACTGGGATCATGTTATAGCATCAATGTAATTGTTTTTTTTATAGCATAAAGGGTCAACAGTTCGTAGGACTACACAAAAAATCAGGGACATTTTTTTCAGTGACCATTTATCCTAGATGGACTTTTGAATTAGGCCTTTGCTGCTGATTGGTGTAGTGAATGAAGTGTAATTTTTGCACTGGTAATAAATTCCCATCATTAATTTGTACCTTTACTATTGTACCTTTTAGTAATTAGACCCTTTTTCGATAAAAAGTACATGGCAGCATGGATGGTGTAACTTTTGGAGTTTGTATATTTTCCCTGTGCTTGCAAGAGTTTCCTCCGGGTATTCCGGTTTCCTACCACATTCCAAAAATAAAAGGTAGGTTAACTGGCTCCCAACAAAATTAACCCTAGAATGTCTGTGTATGTGTGTGCATGTGGTAGGGGATATAGATTGCAAGTTCCACAGGGGCAGGGACGGATGTGAATGTGAATATTTCAGTAAAGCGCTGCGGAATATGTGTGCGCTATATAAATAACTTGTAATAAACACAAAATAAGTTTGTCACTCCCCAATTTAGACTAAATTATAGTATGCAGGGCTTTTTTTTTGTTAGTCATGATATACAATTAGCCAATAGTATCCCTTTCAGACATATAACCCTCCAATTACCTGGCATTTAGAGTGCCAGGTCGGTTTGCCAGGAGCAGCCTGACCTCCATTCACACTGAACAGCAGCAACCGGGTTAAAAATGTCAACCTGGTAATTTGATGAATAACACGGGTATTTCTTCTGCGTGAAACGGTCAAAGTATTCACCTGTCAACTGAATGTTTAGAGCGCTGTTTCTCTCGTTTTCTGGGCCTTCAAAAATTTTAGCATGGCCAAATAACAAAACTGTAGCAGGGCATGCTGGGATGTGTACTTCAACAACAGCTGGAGGACTGAAGGTTCCCCATCCCTGCTCTTGATTGACAGTCAGTATGTTGATACCAGGTGGTTGACACGAACAAGGTTAACATGGGCAAAATGTTGACATGGCCAAATGGTCAACACATGAAAGGGTCAACTTGAGTATTTTTTTACCAGCTTTTTCATACCGTCCACGTGGACTTCAACTGGGAACGGTATCCAATAACCGTCCTGTTTACCTGGTCAGACATACATAACAGCCATATATACCGCAGAGCATCTCATAGGGCCTTATTCTGATCGGTGCGGATTTTACCGCATGCGAACGTCCCGCCGATGTTGATCGTCTGCGCATGTGCAGAGGTCACTCTGCGCATGTGCAGGCGATTTCGCCGCACGTATTCTTTCTACGCCGCACAGGGGGCGTAGAGGGGCGTGAGAGGCTACTTAGCCTCATTACCCTATGCATACGCCCTGCGTTTCATGGGCGTTCCCATGCAAACGCGGGGCGTATGCATGGTAATGAAGCCGTGACGCGTGTGTAGGGGGCGGGCATCTGACATCGCCGGATGTCAGCTGCCCGCCCCCATACATGATTTCATACGGACAAGTGTCCGTGTGGTCTTGGGTGGCGGGACCTAGTGGAGCGTGCGGCCCTGCATTCGATGTTCGGCGACCATCGAATGCAGGGGCTGCTCCCAAGATGGAGGAGGCGTATCCCCGTCCACTTTCATGCGGACCGCCACATATCCGCATACGGACGGAGGTGGCGATCCGTATGGAAGGCGGGGATTCGCCTGCACGAACATGACCGCATATTTCTGATCGGGCCGCACCGATCAGAATAAGGCCCATAGTGAGGAAACTGGAAAAATAGAATTATTTCACCTGTTCTTGGACAGCTGCAGCTCCTAAAAGGGACTCTGTCCCTTCCACCGGGAGCATGATTTCTGCTTACATCCGTTATTGTGGCTTTTTATGTATCCAGAAGTTTCCGCAATCTGACTTGACAGTTCTTAACTGCACTGTGATATTTATAATAGTCACACAGTAAAAGGAAGTCCTGGCAGAGAACATGTATACTGTGAGATAGAGACAGGTCATTGTATACAGCTGGCGCAATGAGAAATCTCAGGCCTGAATCAATCTCCCCCATCAGCCATCAGGAAAACAAGCAGTGCCCAGAAACACACACACACACACATATATACACACACAGACACTGCTCACTTACTCCGCAGCCTCTTGTTTTGGAAGATGCAGACGGGACAGAGGAAACAAACTTCTCACCAAAACTTCCTGGCCTATTTTTCCCCTCAGCAACCCTCCCTTTTCCTCCCAGGAAGACCGGAGCTGTCACGCGAAAACTCCATTATGGAATTCTTAGAAAAACACATGCGTGTGTGTCTACGTGTGAAATTATTGACCCTGACCAGCACAAGGAGGGTTCAGCCACATGGCTCAGACAAATGACCCAATGATAGCGGCCTGCTTAACCTGTTGGATGCAGGAGGAAGGAGTGGACTCAGTCTTGTACATATCCCTCTGCAAGGTACCAGGCACTCAGTCGTTTACTGGATATAAAAGTGAAGAGACAGTGGGCAAGATGTGTACTGTACTAAGCCTTGGAAAATGATAAAATGGAGAGTGATAAACCACCAGCCAATCAGCTCCTACCTGTCATTTTTCATACACAGCCGGTGAAATCAACACAGTAAATACCAACAGTCTTTTAGGCGCTCCTTAGTGTCCCTTCTTCCAATGTATCACTGAGGGTTGCTCATATGACATAAAAGAAGAGAAATAACAATATAGTGTGATACCATTAGACACTGATAAATTTATAATGATGTCACTGTAAGATTGGAATCGTACCCTCTTTAATTGTCCACTGAAAATAGACAACAATCGCTTGTATTTAAAGGTCTGGAAAGATAGGTCCTCAGGTGGATCCTCCTGATTTATCCTCGGGCATTCACCATGTAAAACATTGAGCAAGATAACTCCAATGTGAAATACCGTTTTTTATTTTAAATGAATGATATTAAAAAGCAATACACTGCACACAAGATGGGTATAAACAGTGGACTCTCACCAGAAAACAATGTCTACTTGCACAAAAGCAGACATACACAGCTTGGATGGTAAAACCACAGGCGTTCCTGGATGCTGGTAGATGTATGAAGTCCTGGTGGTCCGTCCAGAGTTTATCAGCCCCTTCCGCCAACGCGTTTCAGACACAATGTCCTTTATCAAGGCATAGAGACCTTTCCCCATATCCGGGTATTTATACCCAAACATTCCAATCAAAAGCAAAACCTATTTACAGACATAGAATCCTAACATCTATTACACCCTATACATTCCTCATAATGCCGCCGGACTTATTCTCCTGTTCTTTAAGGAGACCGTTTCCCTGTAGCGCAATCACGCCGGAGTTCAGCGTCTCTAACCGGAACTTCCCTGCGTTCCAGCGGGTCCCGGAAACCGGAAGTTGTATGCGCTCCACCGTTATTTCCTGTTTGACGCTGGTGCGCCATTCGCATTTGTCTTTATCTTTACTTCCTTGGTTATTGGTTCCACATCATTCTTTTACTGGCATGTGCGCTCCACATATAACAATATCCGGCAAAACTTGCATTCCAGCGCCATTTTAGAGGGCGGATTTGATAATGGTATACATTATACCAGCCGCATATTATATAAAAAGAGAGAATAAAAACATATATTATTAATGAACTGTTGTTACAAAAGGGAACAATTTACAGATATAAATATCTCATTTAAAAATTATTTTAAAAGGGAGAGGATAAAACATCTGTAAAAAGCCTATAAAAACCACTTTAATTTGGTGAAATGTCAGGCAGGAGCTGATTTGCTGGCTGTTTACCACTCTCCATTTGATCACTTTTGAAGCTTAGTGCATCTGGTCCCCAGTGTCTATTTAGACAGTTAATAGGTCTTCCTCATATGGTTGACCATGTTATAAGGTCCACATGGCAACGGTCACAGCAAAAATGGAAGACTCAATTTTTTTTTCAACTTTTGCTTTATTTACCATCTATGCGGATTACGTATGTGAACAGTAACTTGTGCCGAGCACAACCGTAGTGAGTGGCCTTTTCTGAAGCGGAAAACCCACAAAGGGGATGCAGTCGGCAGGTCGACAGTAATTAGGGTGACACGTGAAAAGGTCGACATGGTCAAAAGGTTAACACAAGCAACAGGTCAACGTGGAAAAGGTCAACATGAGATTTTCACTTTAAAAAAAAGACATGAGCAACAATTTTTTTTTATTCAAAACTCATGTCAACTTTTTAATGTCAACATTTCCATCACCAATGCACATATCCTGTTCTGCAGCCCGATTCCTCCTCAGCATTGACCGATACATGGGTTTTTCATGATTTTTTTTTTAAACAGACTTGTTTATACTTCGCTCATCCGAGTGGGCATAGAGTTAGATTATAATTATGTGTCGATCTTCCCATTGCCAAAATAATACTTGTGTCGACCTTCTAACCCTGTTCTCTGGTGAGACATGAAGGCTGGATTTGGCTCTCATCTAGATCATCAATCAAAAATGAATGATGATCTAGGTAGATTAGAGGAATGGTCAAGAGAATGGCAACTAGTTTAATGCCAAAAAATGCAAAATCATGCACTTGGGTCTCAGAAATCCAAAGACTAAATATAGTATAAATGGCACTATAATGGAAACTACTGAGGAAGAGAGGGATCTAGGTGTCACTATTTCAGGGGACTTAAAGGCAGGTAGGCAATGTAGCAAAGCAATGAAGAAGGCAAGTCAGATGCTCATCTACATACTGTGCCCAGTTCTGTATAGGTCATTGGTACGACCTCATCTAGAGTACTGTGTTCAGTTCTGGAGGCCATATCTCCAGAAGGATATAAATACATTAGAGACTGTACAAAGAAGGGCAACTAAAATGGTGCATGGCCTACATCACAAAACGTACCAGGAAATAGTGATGGGCAAAACGGGTCACTAACGAGAGCTGTGTTCCAGCAGATCAGTCAGTGAAAAGATCTGTATCTTTTAGGCGGGGCAACGGTTCACTTTGAAATAAGGGGTAATTGATAATAACGAAGCATAATTTGTTTTACAATCATTTATTGCCATTTTTTTTTTTACTTTTTTTTTTTTTTTTTTTAAACAGTGAGCTAAACAAATAAGAACATACATAACCGAGTAAAACACTGATCGATGGCTGGGTGCAGAATCGCCATCGATGGCGTCTGCACCGATGGCCATCCCTAGCAGCAGCAGCCTTGTTATTCTTTCTTTTACTTGCAGTAGCAGCACTGTAACTCAGTCTCCTGAGTTAGTACATCTCAGCTGCCACAGGTGGCAGTGCTGAGCATAGGCAAATGCATTGACGGATCACCATTTTTGGAATCGGCGGCTCCCTCAGTCATTTATGGGATCCGTTCAAAAGATCCGCTTTGTTCGCGAATGACCCATCTCTTCCAGGAAAGACTAAAAGATCTTAATATGTATACTTTAGAGCAGAGAAGGGAAAGGGGGACATGATAGAAACTTTCAAATATATCAAGGGTTAATAGACTACATTATATCTCCTCTATGGCATATATTACTTCCCTTTTAAATAACACTGTTTCCGAATATCAGCAGGTTTGGAGTCCATGGTTCATTTGCAGCAATTTATGTTTATAGATTATCTCTTCATAATGACATCACTTTGTTTCAAGCCAATAATATCCTACTTTACTTATTTCTGCTACTCATATTTTCATATTTTAATATATTTTTTTCATTTTTGGTGTATATTTGGCTCTTGATAGTTATTATTAACTATAAAACTTGTTCTCTCTTTTTTTTGTTTGTATAAAACTTGTTTACTACATGATATCAATATCAATGTATTTTCACGTAGATGTTTGGATCTTGGTAATCCTCTGTTTAATCTTTTACGTCTTTATATATTGTGAAATGCTACTGCTTGTTTGGTCATGTGGTAATATCAAAATAAACAGTAAAAATATATATATATATATATATATATATATATATATATATATATAAAGGGTTTTAACAAGGTACAGGTGGGAGACATTCTTTACAGGAAGAGGAGCAGCAGAACACGAGGACATGCACTGACACTAGAGGGAGGAAGATTCAGGGGAAATGTGAGGAAGAATTACTTCACAGAAAGAGTAGTAGATAAGTGGAATAGCCTCCCATCAGTGGTGGTAGACGCAAATACAGTAGTACAATTTAAACATGCTTGGGATAAGCATATTGATGTCCTTACAAAGCAATAAGGATCAAATATGGTTTGAGGTAACTTGTTTAAAAAGGGGGCAGACTAGATGGGCCAAGTGGTTCTTATCTGCCGTCAATTTCTATGTCGATGTCAGCAGAGACCCCAGCGGCGTGTCAGTGTGGCCGCTGAATGAGCTGACAGACACGGGTAACAGAGAGCTCAGCGGCGTGTCAGCATAGTGGTGGGCAACTGAAGAGGTAACAGCCAATGTTGACAGAGACCACAGTGACTGTGCACTACTCCGCTGTGTGATGGCTCCCGCAGCAGTGCCACTTGCCTTATCTGTCTGTGCCACAGTCTCAAGTGGGTGCAGGAGCCACATCTCATTAAGAAAAGAGCCGCAAGAGGCACGAGTTGGCCACCACAGTCAATTATCGGTACTTGTTTCCTAGCACGGCCACAATCTTGTGGATCGTGTACCTTTAAGTTAAGGTACACGATCCACACGATGGACCCGATTTCCTTTGAAATCAGGTCCATTTTACCGGCAAAGGTACAATATCGGGGGCATCGCGTCGGTCGGGACCATTAACATTGGTCCCGACGCGATGCCCCCGATTTCCCCATAGGCTTCAATGTTAAAATATTTTTTAACATTGAAATCGTGAGGATCGCGTCGGTCTTGTGCCATTATAATGGCACAAGATGAGATGGACTTGATTAAGTCCATCTCACCTTTAAAAAAATGTGAAAAATGTGAAAAGGGCCAATATGACCCATTTCACATTATAGATGTCCCCGTCGTCACCCCACGATAGACGTCAACCCGAAGCGTGGCGAGCGCAGCGAGCCCGCGAGGGGCGGTGGTGCGCGTCCTCCGACCTTTTCATTTCCCTACTATCCACGTCGGCGTGGAGTTGAGAATAGAATAGTGTGGCGAGCGCAGCGAGCCACCGCGCCCGAAGCGTGGCGAGCGGATGCGTATAACTTCACAGGTATACGCGTCCCATCGCCACGCTTCGGGCTCGGTGGCTCGCTGCGCTCGCCACACTATTCTATTCTCAACTCCACGCCGACGTGGATAGTAGGGGAATGAAAAGGTCGGAGGACGCGCACCGCCGCCCCTCGCAAGCTCGCTGCGCTCGCCACGCTTCGGGTTGGCGTCTATCGTGGGGAGGGGTTTACGTCGTTAAATTTGGGGGTGTAGGGAATATTTTACATTGAATCCAATGTAAAATCGGGTCCCAGGGACCCGATTTACATTTCATTCAATTAAAAAATCGGGTCGAAAATCGGGTCGGTCGCGTCGATCGCATCGCATGCGACCAAATCGCATGCGATGCGATCGACCCGATTTTTCCGACACGACCACCCCGATGTAAATCGGGGTGGCCGTGCTAGGAAACAAGTACCCAATTATCTTCTATAAGGTGCTAAATAAATAAGTAGTAGATTCTGACTGGTTGCCCATAGCAACATCCCATCTTCAATAGTACTCCCATCTCAGTAAATAAACCCCTCAGGGGCCCATTTATCAAGGCTCGCGTTTGCAAATTATTACCGCCCAGGCTACATACATTTGGGTGATACATAATGGGCCTTATTTTGAATGACTCACAAGGCTGCAAAATTCGCAGCCTTGCAAGTCCATCAGACGCCGCCCTCCGCGCCGGCCCCCCCCACGGCTGCGAATGGATGATTTACATAATCATCCATTCGCAGGGGGGGAGAAATCATTCGATGGTCACCGACCATCGAATGATTTCTCCTGTGCACGCAGTTCAGAGTGATCTATACTGCGGGTGCTCTGTGCAAGGACAGGGCGGGCAGCTGACATCCGGTGATGTCAGCTGCCCGCGCCCTACATGTCCGTCATGGCCTCATTAGCTGGGCGTTCCCATATGCTAATGAAGCTGGCCGGCGCCCCCCTGCTTGGCGTGTATGTTGTGTGCACCCGGCGAAATGAAGGGGGCGCAGACACAAACCATCGGTCCTCCGGAAGACCGAAGCAATCAAAATAAGGTCCAATACGGGTGTTTTCAGAGATTTAGCCGCAAATATTGACTGATAAATGGGCCAGTAAGTGCTAGGAAACCTACATATTGGGGGTTATTCAGATTTAGTTGGTCCCCTGCGTTTTTTTGCAGGTTTTTATGCGCATGTGCAGCGCTCGCATACAGAAGTCCGGTCGGGGGGCGTAGAGGGACGTGGGGGGTAATTTGCATATGGGAACACCCAGCATTTCATGGGTATTCCCATGCATTTCCGACCATCGAATGATTTCTCCCCTGCACCCAAGGCTGTGCATGGATGATAGCGCAAATCGTCCATTCGCATGCCTGCGGGGGGGGGGCAGGCGGCCCTTGGTGGACTTGCAATTCGCAGCCATAATACCAACCACTGGAGAGGGTAAGGCACATATAAAACAAGTAGTCAAGACATTTAAATATAATGAGACAGAACACAACGTTGCACAATCATTGGGGAAGGTGACAAAAGTTCTTACATTACATACTGTACATTAGCAAAACGACAGAGAAAAAGGGAAGTACAACTAAAAGAGAAGTGGGCGGGTGCGGGTGGCAGCGATTGCCTTATTAGCTACAGTAAGATGACAAAGCGACACTACTATAAACCTTTTTTGGTACAGAAGGAACGGGAGACATCTTTGGCCGGCGCTCACCAGATCCCTTGCACTGGCGAGCGCCGGCGATAGAGACTGAGACGCGCGTGCGTTTCACACGCACGTGCGTCCCAGTTTCCCGACGGCGGGGGGACGGGAACCCTGTCCGTCTCCGCTTCAGGGAGACGGATAGGGTTAGGGGGGGGTGCAGCGAGGACCCAGGCCGACCGTCGGTGAGGCTGCGGGGACCCGGGGGGGAGCCCTCTTGTAAGGCGACGCGCGCGCATCCCCTTACGGCGGCTGCCGGCGGATGGCGACTCTTCCGCCATCCCCTGCAAAGATGTCTCCCGCTCCATCTGTACTTGTTTCCTAGCACGGCGCCCGGATTTCGCATGGTACATTTTTACCGTGCGATGCGATTTCACGCCCTCCTGTCAGTCAAAACTCGAGAGGCGCTCCCCCCACTATCCACGCCACCCCGAAGCGTGGCGAGGGGTGGTGGAACGCGTCCTCAGACCTTTTCATACCTCCACCACGTTGGCGTGGAGTTGAATTTAGATAGCGTGGCGAGCGAAGAGAGCCACCGTGCCCGAAGCGTGGCGAGCTGACGCGGATTACTTTACATGTATTCCGCTGCACTCGCCACGCTTCGGGCTCGCCACACTATCTAAAATCAACTCCACGCCGTTGTGGATAGTGGGGGTAAGAAAAGGTCAGAGGACGCGTTCCACCGCCGCTCGCCACGCTTCAGGGTGGCGTGGATACTGGGGTTCACGCTAAACAATGGCGTAGGTGCATGTGCTTACACATCACATACCATGCACACATCACATCACATCTCATTGTAAGCACCCATCACATCTCATGGCATGGGTGTTTGTACAATGAAATATCGCATCACATCACATTTGGTGCCATGCGATCCTATGCGATATTTCATTGTACAGTATAAGCACTCCTGTGCAGTTAACATGGACATCGCATCGCACTATAGATGGTTTGCAATGCGATTTTTCTACGCAGAATAGCACACTAAGCTATTTGCGTAGTGGGCACCCTGCTAGGAAACAAGTACCATTTTTTTTTTGTTTTTAAAGCTGCCAATGATTAGCAGCTTTGACAGATTTCAATGGCAACAGAAAACAGGGGTAGATGTATGAGAATCAGCTCCTGATTGTCCCTTTCTAAACCCAGCCTGTAACTTAACAGTCAGGAGCTGATTGACCAGTAGTAAAGTACCAGGCACTTTATCACTTCTCCCTTATAACTGCTTCTTACATTTACCCCACAGTTCTGATCTGGTACAGTGTCAGCCAATTCATTGTTGGGAAATCATACTGAACCCGTCTGATCTAGAAATTAGGTACTTGTGTAGTACCAGGGCGCCCAATTAACATACGTACGCTAGCGTCAGGAAATCGCATCGCACGGCCCGTTTTAGAGCCGTGCAATGCGATCTCAGTAGTTAATATGGTATGGACGTTTGGCAGTTAGCGTAGCTGTGCTTTCTGAATAAGCGTAGGTTGTGCAAATAGTGTAATCAGTGTTCCCGGTCCCTGCCAGATTTAGTCTGAGGTGAATAATGGACAGAAATGGCTGCATCAGGGAGAGCTGATAACGCTGCTGAGGTTACAGTGATAGCAGGCGAACCAGTCACCATGTTCACCTTACCAAATACAGAGGCTGTAATCTTTTTCCAGCACCACCAGTTGCTGCCGGTCACGCAGAATTGTGTCAACGGGCACCCGATGCGGCTATCCCTGAAGGTAAGCATGTAGCACTGCCACATAAAGGCCTGCTGCAAAAAGGTGAGCCTCAGAGCGGCGCACTGGTTCCCCGGGTGCAGTTTACCCTTCCTCACACTTTGTTTATAGGGAAAAGGGGTATGGGGGGGGGGGGGGGGGACAAGTGCACTGGCGTAGGAAATCTAGAAGTTGGTTAATAATCAATTAGGAATCCACTGATGCTAGTTATACAATGATAGAAATATCAGATAATTAATAAAAGTGAAGGTGCTCCCTAGGGAGTAAAATAATAATGGAAGAAAGAAAAAGACTCTCATTTTGTTGGGGCACTCTTGTTAACAAGAGTGCCCCAACAAAAAGAGTATTTTTCTTCCTTCCTTCCTCACACTTGTCCGCTTTATCTATTCCTGGGCGGAGGAGATGACAAGCGTGGCGTATTGTGACCGGGAACTGCACATGTCTAACAAAACCGCAATGCAGTACAACGGGTTGATGCGGGAGGCATGCAATATGGACTTGATTTCCCAGGCCCATAGGCAAATTGGTGGTCCCGGCATGGTGGTCAAAGTGGATGAAAGCCTCTTCGTGAAGCGTAAAAATCATGTTGGAAGGATGCTGCCTCAGCAGTGGATTTTTGGAGGGATATGCAGGGAGACTGGTGCCTGCTTTGTCACTGCAGTTGAGAAGAGAGATGCCAGTACGTTGATGGCCGCCATCAACGATTTTGTTGGAGGGCCTACAACACAGAGCAGCTTCAGCAAGCAGGCTATGAGCACGTGCGTGTGAACCCAGAGGCAGGGGTTCACATGCAAAACAGTGAGCGGCTGTGGGGGGCAAGTAAATGGTGAAACAAGCGCCAAAGAGGCACCTCCCACAAACATTTGGATTCGTACTTGGAAGAGTTCATGTGGAGGAAGACTCTGGGCGCTTCTAATCCCTTTAGCTGCATTCTCCATGCTCTGACGCTGCTTCCCAAGGCAAATGAACTGCCTTCATAGTGACTCTATTAGTCTTCTTTTTTTATTCATTCCTTATTCATTATCTTTATTATTGTTGTTTCACTTGATTTCTGTGTCTAAATGTAATTAATGTGTTATCTTTAGGATTAATTATTCAGTCAATTTAAAGATCATAGTTAACACATGTCCTCATTACTGTGTCAGAAGTATGGTATGGCAGTGGGGGGGGTTCCTAAACCCCCCCACTATCCACGCCACCCTGAAGTGTGGCGAGCGGCGGAACGCGTCCTCCCGATCTTTTCATACCCCCACTATCCACATCAAATTGGGGTTTTATTTTAGTGTGGCGAGCACACGCAGAATACATGTAAAGTAGTCCGCGTCCACTCGCCGCGCTTCGGGCTCGGTGGCTCGCTGCACTATATAAAATCAACTCCACGCGGACGTGGATAGTGGGGGTATGAAAAGGTCGGAAGGATGCGTTCTGCCGCTGCTCGCCACGCTTCGGGGTGGCGTGGATAGTAGGGGGGGGGGGGGGGTGCCTAAAAATCACATTGCATGTCATTGCAGTGTAGTTCAGTTAATGGCATCACACCCTATAAAGTGGCATGCCATTTTTGTGAGGTGCGATGGCATGCGATGCGATAAGCCCGGGGAGAGAGAGCAGTGAATAAATTACTTAGGAAGATCGCATCTCATCGCACGGCACTAAAACGGGACATGTGATGCGATGCGATTTCCTTACGCAGAATAGCAAATTGCATAGTGGGCGCCCTGGTACTACACAAGTACCAGAATTTCTTACAATTGTTGTTTGAAATCCATTTCTCTTAGCCGCTGATCATCGATGGCATTAAAAATCAATGTTTAGTTAATATGCTTGAGTGTGTATCCAGTGTCACAACTGGGTGAAGAAGCTTCCTGGGCTGGTTACTGCTCCCACCAAGTGATGTCAGAACAAGCGCCAGGAGCATGGGCAAATGCAGGTTTAAAAGGGAGTCTCCAGAGTGGGAGTGAAGCCAAGCACAGGAAAAGGTGATGGAGGTCTGTTAAACTGATCACTCTATCTATCAACCCCAGAGTTGTCACCAGTGGTTTTGGGCCGAGTCTCTGAATGTCTCTCATCTTGGATGTCTTCTCGCCAACTCAAACTCAATATTTCCAAAACAGAATTACTTATATTCCCGCCAACTAAGAACAGTTACCATCCTGATATCTCCATCACTGTTGACAACTCGACAATCTACCCTACCCCACAAGCTCACCCTCGACTATGACCTGTCCTTTGTTCCCCACATTCAATCTGTCTCAAAATCATGTTACATGCATCTAAAAAACATATTCAAAATACGACCCTATCTCACACAAGACACTACTAAATCTCTCATCCATGCACTCTTTATATCCTGCATTGTTTATTGCAATAGTCTCCTAACTGGTCTTCCAAAGAACTGACTCTCACCACTGCAATCCATTGTAAATGCTGCTGCTAGGCTGATCTTCCTTGCAAGACGCTCATCGTCTGCTGATCCGCTCTGCCAGTCCCTCCATTGGTTGCCTGTATCTTACCGTATTCAATATAAAAAACACTTCTACTTGCATATAAAGCTATTAACCATACTGCACCAACATATATCTCTCTACTTATCACAAAATATCTCCCATCTCGATCACTCCGCTCTGCACAAGATTTGCGTCTCTCATCTGAGCGGATCACTAGCTCCCATTCACTATTACAGGACTTTCATCGGGCTGCTCCCATACTATGGAATGCCCTTCCACCCACAATAAGACTCTCCACTAGCCTCCAAACGTTCAAGCGTTCCCTGAAAACTCACCTCTTCAGGCAAGCCTATCATATTTAAGTTCTACACGCATAACCCTCTGAGGCACTTATGTATTATATAGCTTCCCTTCTGGACTTGTAACTTGGTGGGATTGCTATGCTATTACTGATGCCTGTCCTTGTGTTTCCCTCCTATATCCCTATAGATTGTAAGCTTGCAGCAGGGCCCTCCTACCCCCAAGTCTGTCTGTTGTTACCCAGTTTGTGTCTACTATTGTAAAGCGCAACGGAATCTGCTGCGCTATATGAGAAACTGTAAATAAATAAATAATAAATAAATCATGGGGACACTGGATCATGTCATTAGACCCCACCTCCCTCACATGACTGATCTCTAAATAGGGCAAGGCCAAATGCTGATAGGGATGGGGCTTATACCACAAACAGTGGCAGGTGAATCCAGCACCCCAAAAAACTGGTTAGGGGATTTTCTGATACTCTGAAACACCTTCCTTTCCCAGCATGCACCACTGGAGAGTAGCAATATGGGTGCTAGGATAGTCCCATGTATATACCATGCACCTAAGTTGTGAGATACATGCTGTTAAAGGGTGCTATTGGGGAAACAGCTATGCCACTCTCTGGGTGGCAGCACCAGTTGTACACCTGTGTGTGACCAATCACTGAGAATTTGGTTACATTTGACCAAAGTGCCAGCATTGAGCAGTGTAATTACAGGCCCGCGAGTCCCAGGAAATGTATGGAATTTCACTGTTACACACACTGAATGCATGGATTTGCTATTTGGAAATCATTTCAAACTAATCTAGTGGATTTTGTAACTCTGTGTGACTAACCAGCAGATGTACTGTAGCTGAACTTTATAAAGGCATCTGATCAGAAATGACAGGGAAGGTGACCCCCTAGTTGCATTATAGACTACATAGCGCTATAAAGTGTCTTCAGAACAGGAAGTGGATGTCACATGTGGGGGGTGAATTGCTATGGACACCTACATTTCTTTGCGGTCCAACAGTCAACTGACCCTCTAATAGAGGGTAAACAATAACAGTGCATAGTAACCAACCTGACCCACCTGTGCACCCATCTGACCATGTTAGGAGGTGTGGCTACGTGTAAAGGACTTGCATTATAAATGGTAATGAAATGCAATGATCAGTAAGATGGGCAGAAGTACAGAACATCACATGTAACCAAAATAACATCCTCCTGTGTACATAGGACACAAAGCAAGTGAAGAACAAACAAACCAGTGCAGCACCTACGGGACAACTTCCTGTTGTAGTACAATACAAATAAACCACTTCCATCCTGATTGTTTTACACAATATGATCAGAGTGAATCCATTTAGGATCCGATTCAGGCCGATCCCTTCAGCAGGAGGCTGGGAATGCAGGCGCTTGTCTATTCGCTGGGCTGTGAGAAGGTCTATATCAGGCCCCTAAGCTACACGTGGAGGGACTTTGATAAGGGGCGGGGAGGGACACACCGATCTCTAGTGCACAAAAGTTTATAATAATATACAAATAAGGAATTAGTTTGTATGACATTATGTTGTTTTTTATAAGGGCTATAATGTATTCTATGCTGTATATTAGAATGCTGTTAAAATTCACAGGAGAGGTTCCATGACCATAAAACTGTCTAACGGGTACATTCAATATGAGATTCCGACTGTCGGGAACGTCCCAACAGAGGGAATCCCGGGACGGTTTCAACTGATCCGACAATCGGAATTCAATGTTCCGGCTGTAAAGTGTCGGAAAGTCTGCGGATTGTTGAAAAACATCCATGAACTCAACAAAAGAGACCCGGATCTCACACCCCTCAATGCTGTCGGTAACTGTAGCATTGAATAGGTGAGACCCGATACTTCCCCCGTCTGAAAATATTGGCATAGATTGAATAACCACCTAAAGCTTCTAAAAAAGTGAAAAGAGGTAATGTTGCCAAGAGCAACCAATCAGATTCCGCCTATCATTTTCTAGGATGCAATAGAGAAATGATAGACAGAATCTGATTGGTCGGTATAGGCTACATCACCTCTTTTCATTTTTAAATGCTTTAGTAAATTTCCCCCAAAAAGTTTCCATATAATCTACAGTGATTTCGCTCTTTATGCAGATATCACGCACAGTTGACACTGATATTGCAGCATTCATTTTATATTATGAGGTAATTCAGAATCTAGCCGTATTCAGTGGATTCCAATTGAAGATTATTTTCATGCAGAGTGTTCAAAACCATTAACACACTCTGGGGGTGATTCATTAGTGATCGGACGGGGCAGAATTCGGCCCTGTTTCGATGGTGGGGTATTTGCGCATGTGCAAACGCCTTTGGCGAGTATCACACTTGCCGAGGCGGGGCGGATACGGGTCGGTACAGGGGAACGTTCAGCATGTTATGGGTGCCCCCATGAAAATAATTAGTGTTCCCTTGGAATGCAGGCGGGCCGACGTCTCATGACATCAGAACCCGCCGCCAGTTCGGTGGACTTCGATGGAAATAAAAGTCAGTTGAGACTGACTTATTTCTGAAGGGTTCCAACGTACTGAATCGGCCCTCTGATCCCGCATAGTATCAGACCAGGCTGCAGGGTAATCTACCTCCACACCCCTGCTTGCAGAACTGTCCCCATTGCTAATTGGCCGGTAAATGACATTACAATAGTACTGGCTGTAATTTTTAAATGCTGTCCCATCATTTGGGCACCTCGCCATATTTGTCCGAATCCTGGGGAGCGGACAGCCCCTGTAGCGAAGGACTATATTTATGGAACAATAGAATATAAACATTACCTGTGCATCAAGCTGGGTATCTCTTCCAAAACGGCTTAATCTCTTAGCATATCTCCCCCTCTTTCCTGCCACCATTTCCTGCCCCTACACTACAGACAATCCGCAGATGGAGCGCAGTTTATTGTATAGAACAGTACGCCATGAATTGTTTCCAGGGCCAATGTTTGCTTTCATTTTCTAAAACTGAATTAAAAAATAAGAGTCATTTTCTGTATGCGTATTAAAAAAATCCAAATCCAGCAGAGAATGGCTCCTCCCACAACACAGACGCTTCGCAGTGTGAGTGTGATTAGGTGCATTTTAGAAGAAATGACCAGTTCAGTGTTTGCTCTACAAGTCTGGATAAATAGTACATATGTTTTATTTAATACATGATGTATTTATAACACACAGAGATAAATGTATATTATAACATCATGTGGTCTTCCTTCCATCCCAGGCATTACTATATTTATATATATAACATTTTGACACAGATCACGCCAGTCGCTCCTACGGTGAACCATAAAATAAAAAAAATGAAGAAAAAAAAACAGGTAATAATGAGTTATGAGAAATCTGCTGAATTAGCAGCTAATATTTTTGCGTTAAAAAAAAACTTTTTGGGGGCAAGCTACAAAAAAAATAGAAAAAAGAAAAAATATGTGGCTGTAATGTATACATTATAAATTAACCGTTTTACAGCCTGGGTAGTGTGCAAAGCAGGACTGGGCACTTGAAGGGAAGGGTCGCTTTGGCGCTGTCCTGTCGTCTCCCAGGATGAGTAAAATTGTTGAATGATAGCACAGAAGAACGCCACATTTGTTGAGCAGCAAAGCATTGTGGGACAAGGATGAGTGCCACGTAGGTATCTGAGGCAAAAAAGTCACCCCCCTGCCATGGACGGAATGAGGGGGTTCCCCTGGCAATGTAGACAGCAGAACCATCACGTTTCTGGCTGTTCCTCCACCTGGGAGGATGTATGTCGTGGATACATTCTGGCTGTGAGATCTCCGACATCTAGGATGCGTTAAGAGCCGTATCAGGAGCCAGGCCGTCATAGGGGGCTTCTAAACACAAGGCCATAGGAACAGACAAGTAGGGTATCCTTCATATAGGATGGGTGCAAGTGCAAGTCAGGGGTCCGTGCAGTCTAGCCCTGGGGATGTGAAGAAAAGTGCTTCTCCTTCTAGACAAAATAGTCATTGGCAAGTTTCTGTAGAGAGAAACACAATATTCCTATTAATTCTAGGCCCAGCTCCACCTTCCGTACTACATTACATTAACCGTACACTATAGCTCCCAAACTCTCTTCATTACCCCACGTAATCTTCCCCTTCACTTATCCCAGACACACATTTTCAATAGCTCCTCAATACTCCATGTTCCGCACCACACAGATCCAGCTAACACACAGAACACACTTACACTTTACCTCATATAACACAGTCATGTACAACTTTATCACACACATCCCCAGTAATGTATTACTACATTTACACACGACACCTTCAACACACACTGGGCCAGATGTATCAAGCTTCAAAAAGTGAAAACATGGAGAATGATAAACAACCAGCCAATCAGCACCTACCTGTCATTTTTCAAACCCAGCCTGTGACATGACAGTTAGGAGCTGATTGGCTGGCTGTTTATCACTTTACATTTTATCACTTTTTGAAGCTTAGTGCATCTGGTCCTATATCTGGTCCTCAGTGTATGTACTAGAAGATAAGCTAAAAGATATCTTTCACTTTATCATCTAGTGTATATGGGCACACACTTTTGGGGGGTATGCAATCTGGGATCACGGCTGTCGATCCCCGCCGACAGCCGTGATCCTGGCCCGTTTGCGGTCATATCGACCGCATAAGGACAGACGGGATTCAATGTCCCACCTGCCGATGGGCGCAAAGGGGGGCGTGGCCGCGAAAACGCCCGTGGATTGTCGATCTGCGGCCCGGATAACCACAATCCACGGCCGTTATTGGCAGAACAGGCCCGACAGCTTCTATAGTCAGGCCTGTTCTGCCGTGATCCCACATCAGTGCTGTCGCTAATGACAGCATTGAATAGGGAGCCGCCGCTATTTCCCATGTCCCATGATCTGCAGATCAGTCCATTGACCCTAATTATCATAGGCCGTGCCCCAGGAGGTCTTCCAAAATGCAGTTTCCTTGCAACACCCCAATGCACTAATCCCTCCCAAGCTCAAAAACAAATGGAACACCCCCGCAAGTACTTCTGACCACATTTCAGATACCCACCTGAAACTACCTCACACACACACACTCCAATTCACCCGTCTGCAGCCAGTCTTCATTCACATTCAATTACCAAACATTTACCTTAATATCCATCCATACACTCACAATAACCCTTCGCTACCACATGCAACCCTTCCAATGACTTGTCAATACCTCATGTGACAGCCTAATGCTAAGCCAATTGTGGAGCAGGACACATATTAGTCACCTGGTTGGCTGGAAACAGAAAAATGCATTGTGGCAAGTGGAGTATGGGACTGCTAAGAGTACTGCATATCAGGCAGCCACTCATAGCTTCTGGCAGACATTAATGCTAAACCACTGTAGAAGGTTTTTAGGAGAAGACCTGTGTTGGCGCACTGCTGCCTGTGAGCTGTACTTTCCCCTGGTTATCACCAAAATAACCCCACAAATGCCATACAATGCACAAATTGGGGATTTCCAAATCGGAGGCGCAATCAGTCAAAAAGGGATCAGAATATCTGCATAATATCTTCAATAATTGTTCTCAATAATATATGGAGAAAATCAGAGAAATTAAGCGTTAGATATCGCTATAGATGTTTCATACTCGGTGAACAAAAAGAAGGAATGGAAGATAGTAGATGGATGGGCGTACCCCACTCACGGTAAGTATAGTAGTGTACAGGCACGTAGCGGTTTCTTTCTTCTCCTCCAAACGGTATTTTAAGGTGATCTCATCTCCATAGGTGTGGATATAAAAGAAAAATTGATCAATGTGTAGGTTCGTTTCACTTTGTGTAATTATTTGAACACCCAGTGAGTGAAAAGTTTGGAAAAGTGTGGGTCGTACCTTACTCACCAGAAATGAGACAAGGTACACATATAAAGCTTTCTTTTTTCACGTGTCACATAGATTTTTAAATGATATATGGGCGTACCCCACTCACTGTAAGCAGGTCTTAGTATGTGCCCGTAGCAGGTTCTTTTCCCTCGTGATTTATTGTGGTAGCAAATTTCTCTCCGTTGATGTGAGTGTTTGGAGGAAAAAAAAAGAAAATTCAAATGTGTAGATATATTTATATATAATATATAATATACCCCTGTATAAAAGGGGGTGTGTATAATTTTTTTAGGTGGATGTGCCTTATATTTAATAAATAAAGGACTGGTGTCGTTCCATAACTCACACTTTATTGTGCAAATGAAAACCTGTAAAGGTATCTTTATCGAGATCAGAATTCCTCCGCCTTGTGCCACACGTGCATAAAGGAATTGTAAAGTGTACCGAGAATAGCTTCTTTATATAGGGGATATGCGTACCCGACTTACAGTTATGCAAGTCCTCCACCACATATAGCAGTTTTTTTTATCTCTAGATAGCCATCCTATTCATACGGAAATCTTTTTGCTCAAAATATCCAGCCAAGTGACTTTAAAAGGTATATTTATTTAGCAGTAAACAGAATTAAAAATCCTCCATTCCAACAATGGAAGGATCCCAAGACATCCAGAGGTATCCAAAAAAAACAACAAAAAAACAGAGAATAAAAAGGAGGAAAAATTCCTGGCTTGTCGACGCGTTTCGTGTTGGAACACCTTTTGCAAGACATGCTTGTGGAGGGTGAGTGACCATCTTTTATACCTAGAGCAGCCTATCATTACCAACAGGAAATGAGGTGATGAAGTTAATTAATACAACATTTTCCGTTGTATTAACTTCATCACCTCATTTCCTGTTGGTAATGATAGGCTGCTCTAGGTATAAAAGATGGTTACTCACCGTCCACAAGCATGCCTTGAAAAAGGTGTTCCAACACCGAAACGCGTCGACAAGCCAGTGTGGAGTGTGATTAGCCATCACCTTCTTTTGGATATACATTGGATTTTGTATGTATTGTACAACTTAAAAAAAAAAAAAATTATATATTTTTTTTGTTTTGTTTTTTAAAGGAATTTTCCCTCTTTTTTTATTCTCTGTTTTTTTGTGGATGTTTTTTTGGATACCCATGGATGTCTTGGGATCCTTCCATTGTTGGGATGGAGGATTTTTAATTCTGTTTACTGCTAAATAAATATACCTTTTTAAGATACTTGGCTGGATATTTTGAGCAAAAAGATTTCCGTATGAATAGGATGGCTATCTAGAGATAAAAAAACTGCTATATGTGGTGGAGGACTTGCATAACTGTAAGTCGGGTACGCATATCCCCTATATAAAGAAGCTATTCTCGGTACACTTTACAATTCCTTTATGCACGTGTGGCACAAGGCGGAGGAATTCTGATCTCGATAAAGATACCTTTACAGGTTTTCATTTGCACAATATAGTGTGAGTTATGGTACGACACCAGTCCTTTATTCATTAAATATAAGGCACGTCCACCTAAAAAAATTATACACACCCCCTTTTTTACAGGGGTATATTATATATTATATATAAATAAATCTACACATTTGAATTTTCTTTTTTTTCCTCCAAACACTCAACGGAGAGAAATTTGCTACCACAATAAATCACGAGGGAAAAGAACCTGCTACGGGCACATACTAAGACCTGCTTACAGTGAGTGGGGTACGCCCATATATCATTTAAAAATCTATGTGACACGTGAAAAAAGAAAGCTTTATATGTGTACCTTGTCTCATTTCTGGTGAGTAAGGTACCACCCACACTTTTCCAAATTTTTCACTCACTGGGTGTTCAAATAATTACACAAAGTGAAACGAACCTACACATTGATCAATTTTTCTTTTATATCCACACCTATGGAGATGAGATCACCTTAAAATACCGTTTGGAGGAGAAGAAAGAAACCGCTAGGTGCCTGTACACTACTATACTTACCGTGAGTGGGGTACGCCCATCCACCTACTATCTTCCATTCCTTCTTTTTGTTCACCGAGTATGAAACATCTATAGCGATTTCTAACGCTTAATTTCTCTGATTTTCTCCATATATTATTGAGAACAATTATTGAAGATATTGAGAATACATGAAGATGCAGATATTCTGATCCCTTTTTGACTGCTTAATGCTAAACCGTACAAGCATGCTGTATGGGCAGTGCACTGTTCACACTCATCACCACGCATCAGACTCATGTTGACCATAAGTGAGGGGTACAGTACATAGCAAAAGCAACACGCTAGCCATGCGAGAGTAGAGTCAGAGTAATATGCCAACCAAGAGAGAACAGACCCTGAGTATACACGCTAGCCTGGCAACAGCAGAGCCAGAGTATACATGCTAGCCTGGCAAGAGCAGAGCTACAGTAACACGCTAGCCTGGCAAGAGCAGAGCTACAGTAACATGCTAGCCTGGCAAGAGCAGAGATACAGTAACACGCTAGCCCAGATGAGACACCAGAGTATACACAATAGCCAGGAGGGAACAGAACCGAAGTAATACACTAGCCAAATGAGAACAGAGTTACATGCTAGCCAGGTTAGAACAGTGCCACATTCTAAACACTAGCCAGACGAGAACAGAGCCTGAGTATAGCAAGAGCTGAGCCAGAGCAACATGCTAGCCAGGTGAGAGCTGAGCCAGAGCAACATGCTAGCCAGGTGAGAGCTGAGCCATGGCAACGTGCTAGCCAGGTGAGAGCTGAGCCAGGGCAACGTGCTAGCCAGGTGAGAGCTGCGCCAGGAAAACATGCTAGCCAGGTGAGAGCTGAGCCAGGACAACATGCTAGCCAGGTGAGGGCTGAGCCAGAGTAACATGCTAGCCAGGTGAGAGCTGAGCCATGGCAACGTGCTAGCCAGGTGAGAGCTGAGCCAGAGCAACATGCTAGCCAGGTGAGAGCTGAGCCATGGCAACGTGCTAGCCAGGTGAGAGCTGAGCCAGGGCAACGTGCTAGCCAGGTGAGAGCTGCGCCAGGGCAACGTGCTAGCCAGGTGAGAGCTGAGCCAGAGCAACGTGCTAGCCAGGTGAGAGCTGAGCCATGGCAACGTGCTAGCCAGGTGAGAGCTGAGCCATGGCAACGTGCTAGCCAGGTGAGAGCTGAGCCAGGGCAACGTGCTAGCCAGGTGAGAGCTGAGCCAGGGCAACGTGCTAGCCAGGTGAGAGCTGCGCCAGGACAACGTGCTAGCCAGGTGAGAGCTGAGCCAGGACAACATGCTAGCCAGGTGAGAGCTGAGCCAGAGCAACATGCTAGCCAGGTGAGAGCTGAGCCATGGCAACGTGCTAGCCAGGTGAGAGCTGAGCCATGGCAACGTGCTAGCCAGGTGAGAGCTGAGCCAGAGCAACATGCTAGCCAGGTGAGAGCTGAGCCATGGCAACGTGCTAGCCAGGTGAGAGCTGAGCCAGGACAACGTGCTAGCCAGGTGAGAGCTGCGCCAGGACAACGTGCTAGCCAGGTGAGAGCTGAGCCAGGACAACGTGCTAGCCAGGTGAGAGCTGAGCCAGAGCAACATGCTAGCCAGGTGAGAGCTGAGCCATGGCAACATGCTAGCCAGGTGAGAGCTGAGCCAGGGCAACGTGCTAGCCAGGTGAGAGCTGCGCCAGGACAACGTGCTAGCCAGGTGAGAGCTGAGCCAGAGCAACGTGCTAGCCAGGTGAGAGCTGAGCCAGGGCAACGTGCTAGCCAGGTGAGAGCTGAGCCAGGGCAACGTGCTAGCCAGGTGAGAGCTGAGCCAGAGCAACATGCTAGCCAGGTGAGAGCTGCGCCAGGGCAACGTGCTAGCCAGGTGAGAGCTGAGCCAGAGCAACATGCTAGCCAGGTGAGAGCTGAGCCAGAGCAACATGCTAGCCAGGTGAGAGCTGAGCCATGGCAACATGCTAGCTAGGTGAGAGCTGAGCCAGAGCAACGTGCTAGCCAGGTGAGAGCTGCACCAGGACAACGTGCTAGCCAGGTGAGAGCTGAGCCAGAGCAACGTGCTAGCCAGGTGAGAGCTGAGCCAGGGCAACATGCTAGCCAGGTGAGAGCTGAGCCAGGGCAACGTGCTAGCCAGGTGAGAGCTGAGCCAGAGCAACATGCTAGCCAGGTGAGAGCTGCGCCAGGGCAACGTGCTAGCCAGGTGAGAGCTGAGCCAGAGCAACATGCTAGCCAGGTGAGAGCTGAGCCAGGGCAATGCGCTAGCCAGGTGAGAGCTGAGCAAGGACACGTGCTAGCCAGGTGAGAGCTGAGCCAGAGCAACGTGCTAGCCAGGTGAGAGCTGAGCCAGGACAACATGCTAGCCAGGGGAGAGCTGAGCCAGGACAACATGCTAGCCAGGGGAGAGCTGAGCCAGGGCAACATGCTAGCCAGGTAAGAACTGAGCCAGGGCAACATGCTAGCCAGGTGAGAACTGAGCCAGGGCAACAAGCTAGCCAGGTGAGAGCTGAGCCAGGGCAACAAGCTAGCCAGGTGAGAGCTGAGCCAGAACAACATGCTAGCCAGATGAGAGCTGAGCCAGGGCAACATGCTAGCCAGATGAGAGCTGAGCCAGGGCAACATGCTAGCCAGGTGAGAGCTGCGCCAGGACAACATGCTAGCCAGGTAAGAGCTGAGCCATAGCAACATGCTAGCCAGGTGAGAGCTGCGCCAGGACAACATGCTAGCCAGGGGAGAGCTGAGCCAGAACAACATGCTAGCCAGGTGAGAGCTGAGCCAGGGCAACATGCCAGATAGTGGGGGAAGTTTACAAAAATGGGAGTTCTATTTAATTTATTTTTGTTAGAAATAATATTAAATATATTTCTTTCACCTGAATGAATGTATATTATTGGCATCTCTTGTGGAAAGGATCTTTTTATTCTACAAACTAAATAGTGAAACTTTAATGATAAAGCAGTTTGTTCATTTTTGTAATCTACAGCGCCTGACATTTACACAGATAGCACGTGTGTCTACGCGTGCACTTTATTTGTGATTATGTCATGATAATATGAGTTTGCAAAATGCATCTGTAACGTTTCCTCTACTGTAAATAGTATTCATTTTAGCACCCTGCATCTTTCAAAACCTAAGCAGTTCCTCTTCTCTGTCTGAGGCATCTCTCTTTCCTGTTGTGCTTCTACCACAGTGTGGTCTGTATTTCGGCACTGATATGTAGACCAGACCTGTGCTAGAAACACCACAGCAGAGAGTGACACCCCAGGTAGGAAGAGGAACTACACCAGTTTTGAAAGGGGGCTAAAATAAACACTATATAAATATGTATTTGGAACTTTGGGTGGGGTATTATGATGATGCATGGGGATGGTGAATGCTGCAAGACCACTTTGCTCAAGACCGAGTGTTCAGGGGGCCACTCATATTTACAGGTAAAGCAGGATCCTCCCGCCTCATAGAAGTCCTACACTGTGGCTAATGGCATTTATTGTGATTGCACACTACATGAGGGCAGACAGCACTGTTGGCACTGCAAGGGTTAATAAGTACACTGCACATTGGTGACAGTCACAAGACACTCCTTATACCCTTTTCCACCTACAAGCCAGGTCGCACCCGGGATTTTGTACCTGGCTTGAGACCGCTTTTACACTAGAGTACCCACCCAGCATAATGCCAGGAAGGTGACTTCACCGCAGGTAAGTCCTTAGCCAGCGATGGGAGATGACAGCATCTCCCAACGCCAGCAATTGCATTGCAGTGAATGGGCCTTGGGTTGACCCAGGTTACTCGTTTACACTGCAAAGTGAGCCGGGTTGAATCAGTGTTCAACCCTGCATGCTATCGGGATGAAATGCTGGGTCTCATGACCCGGGTCATTTCAAAAGGGCGCATTTACACTGCCTGCAAACCCAGGTTTTTTGTGCGCTTTTTCTTAAAAACCTGGGATATTTAGGCTAGTGGAAAAGGGGGTATTACAGGAAATCTGCCCTAACCATTTTTGGCCTGAGTGTTATCTTACCTTTCTGATTCCCCAGCAGAATCAGTCTTTAGTTGCCCTGATGTAACCTGATATTTACCTAGCTCATGGTCTTAACAGTTGCACTGCTGTCTGTTCTGCAGCTGCGTTCCATGCGTGTGTCTTGTGTGTCGCGGAGAGGCTTCTCCATACTGGATCCCAGATCCCATCCTCTCCGGATCCAGCTCCCCTGAGGAATACACAGAAATCAGAGGTTACAAACAACACAGAGATGATTTCAGGATGCTTCAGAATTAACAGATTCATGAGAATACATTTCTGTAGTGCAGTGGTTTTCAAAGTCAGTCCTCGGCACTCCACACTGCTCACGTTTTCCAGGTCACCAGACGGATGCACTCATTACTGACTGACACATTTTAAAAGACCCACAACATGTGGAGCTGATTATTTCACTTGATTTTGTTAGGAGACCTGCAAAACATGCACTGTGTGGGGTCCTGAGGACCAAGTTTGAGAACATGTGGTGTAGTGGATTTACATCGCTCAGTTATCCTGGAACTGTGATCAAAGAAAAGGACAGGTCTTTAGATATATCTCGCGCTGCAGATCAGACACATTTGTGCCCATTCATTTTTATGTGGGTTTTTTCTATGTGCGCACCCGCTGATTAGGCCAACAAGTTGGCCTAATGTATGGGGGCCTTTAGTGTTCCCCATGACTCTGGGCCTAATTCAGCATGGTTTGCTATCAAATAATTTGCAAATCAAGCAATTATCACATGCCTGCGCACGCTTGGGCCCAAATAGGGAAAAAATATCCGAACGCATACTGTAAATGTCGCAGATTGGTGATAGGAAGCCGACGTTTAGGGGTAAAGACATGGAGTTCCAGATGTTTTTTTATTGGGTGGGTCGCCAACATCAGCAATGACAACTTCCAGCCTGGTTCTTTAGCAGAATAGTGATAGCCCTAGACTGGTGCAGATGCACATTCTCTGATCAGTGATCGATGCAGATACAGGCCCTTAACACAGTCAGAAGCTTTCAGCAGATAGCCAGAATGTACTGGTTCGGTTTCTGCCGATGTAAGCAGATGACCAGTATGGGGAGACACTATCGTCAAGCACTAGACAGCCATTTCTGTCTCGCTCTCATGTAGATCCTCTGTGGTCACATGATTATCACAACTCCCACCAGATGTATTGACCTTTACAAACAATTGTTACAGTTGCATACAGCCAAACTGTCTGTAGTGAGCTGGTGTCGTGTGACGATCAGGGACGCGCTGGGGATCACTCACTCCTACCTGATTCTATTTTACTTAAAATCGTCCGGGCGCATTTCAAGAAAGCTTCTTCCACGTTCTCTCCAGTTAGCGCACTAGTTTCCAAAAACATCAGCTCTGCAAAATGAAGGAGAGTCGTAAACACTTTTGTTTGCTAATAGGCAAATGACTAAATATGTTCTAATAGTGTGCCTAGAAAGGTTACCTATACTTGCTGTAAAGGTGAGGCCTGCTAACAGTAACCCAGATAGTAAGAGTTATTGGGGAGCCAGTTTCTGGGAATGGTTTACAGTTAGCAAATATATGAATGAGGGATTTCCTATTCTTAATAAGGTCAAGTTTGTCAATAATGCCTAGTACACTATGGCCCTTATTCTGGTTCACTCGCAAAGGCAAATTCTTTTCAAATGGCCAAAACCGTGTGCACTGCAGGTGGGGCAGATGTAACTTGTGCGATCCCGTATGTACAGTATAATCTGTCACAGAACTCCTGCCTAAGAGGACAATACTACAGCAGGAGGAAATTTAGGGGGTGATTCAGCACCATTTAGAACGGGGGGAATTCGACCCCGTTCCGATGGTAGTGTGGGGGGGGGGGTGTCTGCACATGTGCAATTTCCTGCCCTACCATCCACTATGGTGTGGTCGGAGAATAAAATAGCGTGTCGAGCGCAGCGAGCTCTGTAAGGGGACGTGGTACACTTAGACAGTGTCCATGCTGACCTATGTCGACATAGACACCCTAAAAACTCACGTCGACCCTTTTCCATGTCGACCTTTTGACCATGTCGACCTTTTTCATCTTGACCTTTTTCATGTCGACCATTTAACCATGTCAACCTTAAGACCCTGTCAGCCTTGTGACTGTCGACCATATGACTGTCTATGATGAGTCTGTCTACGATTTATACCATAACCCCAATGAAAAGGCTGGACGTTGGCAAGGGAACGCAGGTGAACCAACGTCTGCCGGCTGACATCACAGCACATTTTTCTCCTGTGCACCTCTATGGGAAGCGAGGAAAGATCAGCAAAGACAATAATTGCAGAGTGTCTTCATCCGACTGGAGAAAGCGGCCCATGCTCATCGCTCCCTGATGGGCTTCATATTTTGTCAGCATTCATAATGTCAGTGAGTTCATAAACTCGACATGCTTGACCATGTTGACTGTCACCATATAGACACTGATGAAATGTCGATATTATTACATTGTCAACAAAACATCTCTGTGGTGTAGGGGTGACTTATCCGGACCAACGGCGCCGGCAGGGGCTTTCAGGTCTAGTAATGAGGCAGGAGAACTTACAGCAGATCCTGCTGCGCTTCTGTTGGTGAGTACAGTATAGTGGGAACCTCTAGCCCTAAGCTTCCTCTCCTGTAGCCTAGCCCTAACACTCTACTACTGGTCCGTGTAGAACAGGGCTGGGCAACACCGGCCCTCCAGATGTTAATGAACTACACATCCCAGGATGCTTTGCATTAGTTTTGCTATGTGGCCATGCTGAAACTGATGCTAGGCATGCTAAGATGTGTAGTTCATCAACATCTGGAGGGCCGGTGTTGCCCAGCCCTGGTGTAGAATGTCCACGTCGGCATCTGCAGATGGTGACATCTTCAAAGTTGAAATTTCAACAATGCCACCATCATAACTGTGTCGATATTATGACTACATCCCTTTGTAATGAAATGCCTTGCATGTGTCCAAATTCTGACGCTCTAGAGGACAGGTAAGACAAAGGGACAGATGCACCATGCTTTGAAAAGTGATAAAGTGGAGAGTGATAAACAACCAGCACCTAAATTACATTTTTGCCTGTAAAATGACAATTCAGAGTGGAATAGCTGGTTGTTCATTACTCTCCACTTTATCGCTTTTTGAAGCATTAGGGCCAAAAGTCTGATTATACGATAGAGTTGTGGTGCGGGCCATTTCTGAACGGAACTGCAGATTTTATTTATGCTGATGGGGACATGTTACTGTGCAACGGTTTTGACATTTATAACTGCTCCCTACTGTAGGACTGTGTTTATGTACCTGGTAAAGTGACTTTATAAATTCACTTACACCATTGTCAGGCTGAACGAACATTCAAAGGAATGCAGCCTGGGAACCAGCCACAGGGCTTGGGGCTCTTTGTGCCAAATTATTCATCAGGAACCGGTCCCTAGGAACAGACAGGCTGCATCCTCATGAACTATAATGTCTATAACTACAGGTGTGCTTAAAGACGTGTGTTTTCTTTTATTGGACGGCTCACCGTTCTCTTGGGCAAATCGTGATGCTTCTAAAAACGTCACCTCTCGTTCCGCGTCCAAATCCTTCTTGTTTCCGCATAAAATAATAATGATGTTGGGGCTGGCCAGAGTTCTGGCATCGGTCAGCCAGTTGGTTAGGGAGTTGTAAGTCTCCCGGCTGCAAGAACAATATAGAAAGGATATCAGTACACTTACACCAAGAGTCATTTCACACCTGCAGCTTCAATAGAGAATCACATGCTCTTTACATAGTGAAAGCCAAGGCTAAGCACACAGCCACAAGGTCAAACCATTCTCTGTGAACATCATTATTTACAGTAAGAATAATATGCAAGTGGAGCTTTAAAAAGGTTCTAACTCTCTATACTGAAAACCTGCCTGATCTCTCACAGATCAGAGTGACTCTGCTGGCAGGAATCCTACACACTTGTACACACTGAATGGCTCAAGAACACGACTGTATTACATACCCACTGAAGTGAACCTCAGTACCGGCAGGATCTTGTAGTCAATGGGGTATATTCAATCACTGTCGAAACTGCTGTCTTGCCGAAAAGATGGCAGTTTTGACATGAAAAAAAAAAAAAAACAGCCAGCACTGAATAGATCAATTCAGTGCTGGCTGTTTTTTTTTTTTTTGGTAGGCTGAAAACCAGGTGGATTGACGGAATTGCCGCTAATCAACTTGCGTTTGACGGAAACACAGCCAAAACCGAAAGGTTTTGGCTGTGTTTCCTTCAATCTCAATCCAATTTAAAAAGATGTTGGATTGAGGCAGGGATGATGGTGCCGGGTGAGCAGCAGCAGCTAACACGGCGCCATCCTCCTGTCAGCCGCCTCCCGTACCCTCCCGCCGACTCCCGTACCCACACGCCGCCAGGCCTGGTGAGAGCAGCTCACCCGGCCCCATCCAAGCTCCATCCTGGCTCCCGCTGCCTCCCACCACTGTGCTCACCCAGTTCCGGCGCCGGCCCGGTGAGCATCAATCAGCGGCCAAATCCAACGTAGGATTTGGGCGTTTGCATTGAATAATGGGTGCCGGATCCACTTGTGGAATTGCTCCGGCATCAATTTAATACATGCTAATGGTTTTTCCGCCATGGACATATAACTGACCGGATGAGTGTGTAGGTTCTAGAATCATCTAGTGGCCAAACCATTAAATCTAAGAAATTGAGGATAAAATCGCACAAGACAGTGGTTCCCGACAGTCCAAGTTTTAAGGATATCAATGGTTATGCACAGATGGTTAAAGATGGTTCTAAGTCAACTGTGCATGGAAATACTGTACCATGAATCCTGGACTGGTTAGGTGCCTTGGGGACAATGCCTGGGAGGAAATTTACTATTGAAGATGGGATGTTGCTCACAGCAGATTCTTCTTAGCTAGCACCTTCTAGAGGATAATGGATAGAATCTGATTGTTCTCTCCCCTGCAGGGAGACTCGCTGATGAGGAGAATGAGGACCAAGCACGTCTCACTCCGGACAGACCTTATAGGATCAATATATGCTATACCAACACCCCAACCATGGCTTTAGGCTAACAGCAAGGGCAAAAAACTAAAACAGAATTTTCACAAAGGATAACTAACAAAACACATATATAGATTTGAAATGAAAGCCTCAGTTTCCAGTGAAATGTTTATAACAACACAATGGGCCAGACGCACTAATCTTCAAAAGTGATAAATGGAGAGTGAAAAACAACCAACCAATCAGCTCCTGCCTGATAGTTTTCAAACACAACCAGTGACATGACAGGTAGGAGCTGATTGGCTGGCTGTTTATCACTTTTGAAGCTTAGCGCATCTGGCCCAAGGGGTATTACTATTTCTTGTCTAATCAATTGAACCTTATAATCTCCTCAGTCTTGTATTCCAGCGAGCGGTGGGTCTACAGATAGCTACAGATTTACAGTCATGCCACCAAGATTAACATTTACATTAATATATTTTTATGTCATATACAAAATGCAAGTTGCTTAGTCAGTTATTAGGTTTTTCTAAGCAACTTGTGTGTTTGTAAGTGCGTGCAAGCGAGGGGTTAATGTAGATACGCCAGCAACAAAGGTTTGCCCTCATGGGAATACAACGCAGACACACATTTGCAGATCTATGGCAAGTCACCCACCAATCATGGCACAACGATTAAGGTGGCCCTAATGGTAAATAACATTAGTGCTACATTGGGTCACACATTCATGCATTTTAAATTGAGTTATTTTAATTGAAGGCACCCCAAGGTCCTCTGATATGGCACAACAGGGATCAGCATTCCCCCCCAGTTACTGACCCACTTCATGCCTCGCAAAACAGCGATATACAAAATGCAAGTTGCTCAATCACTGTTGCTCCTCTGTGTGTGAGGTAAGGGTTAATGTAGGCAGTTCACCCAGCACACTGCAGCTGGCATTGTACGGGATAATATACTGCCTGGTATTACCATGCAGAGTGCGGGCCTTTGTGGCTTGCTGCAGTGCGCTGGCTGAACTTTGTGGTTTTTGTCTTATTATGCTAATCAGCTTTAACTGCTGTAGTTGGACCGATGCTGTGACGGTGGGGCCAGGCAGATGCAGCAGAAACAAGTACTTGTTAGGGTCATCAAGTGCTGGTAAGACTGTATCTAACAGACACATGATGCTAGCAAACTCAGGCAACAGTCAGTCCCAGATTATAATTATAGCACAGTAATTAAAAAAAAACACCATAGCAAGGACATGGACAATTACTTGTAATGGGCATTTAATGCAGTATGTATTCAGTGGGACATATTCAATTCCTTGGGATGTGCCGCCTGGACATTTAAAGCGGAATATGCTGCGCTATATAAGAATCAGTGCGCGCACATTGCCGCTTAATACGGTAGGCAATCTTTGCTGGTTTTTTCTACACAGCTCTATGTGGTAGCTTGGTCTGACCATTCCGGCAATCCGCACACATGCCTAGTAAGTGGGTCACTCCCAGTATCTGCCACCTCTGTAAGTCAAACCGCACTATCCTCTATGAATGCTGTGATTGGTCATCCCGTTCACATCTTCCCTTCCCCCTGACTGTGAGGAATAGAGCAATCCCAGGGACTACATATACAGGATGGACTGTTGAATTGTATAGTTACTTCCATCCAGTTCATTATATGGAACCCGTGAACACCCATTACCTTACATTTATCTGGGCGGACAGATGAAAGACAATAATAATTATAGAACAAAAAAAATAAGATCTGGCACAGGAGAATCTTTCACTTGAATACTTTTCTTTTTTAATGATCATTCTGACATCTATTGCCGTCATTAGATCAGCCAGCGCTGACACACTGTTCTCAATAAGCTGCACATTATATGTACTTCACAAGAGCATGTTAGAGGTCATATGTCAGCTTCCAAGAACTGTATTTATGGCAATTATTAACTGCAACACCAAGACACAAAAACAGGTCTAGCAGGAGCCTTTATCTACATATAATTGGCAGGACCTTTGAGGACATAGAGTCCCCAGAACTTTAGGGACTTGCTGTAATAGTTGAGATAACTCCTTGTGTGGAAAAGATCGGTATCTGTGCAGGAACTCACCTTGCAATGTCGTAGACCAGCAACGCCCCCGCTGCACCTCTGTAGTAACTGCGGGTAACTGATCTGTTGACAAGTGGTACAAATTAGACAGATAGCATCACATATCCTCATAACTCACCAGAGGGAGGGAGCGCCTGTCATGCTTGCGGGTCCTGGTGATTCTATCGCCAATCGGCAGGACCTGCGATCAGACGGAAGGGGGGGGGGGGGGGGCGTGCGCACACAGGACGTTCCCACGCCCTATTCTGTCTGAGCACACCGCCGCCCTCAGCCACCTCCCATACTGCACCCCTCTTCCCCTGCCTGTCTCCCTGAAGCAGAGACGGGCAGGGATTCGGCTCCCCGCCAATGAGTGATGGGCGTCCCCGTCAGATGGAGGGCCAGCTCTTGCCAGCGGAGGTAATCTGGTGAGAGCTGGCGATGAATGGGGGGGGGGGGGGGGTGCTCCATCTGGTATACTTACACCATTATCTACATCTATATCGTAGAGAACCAGGGAGAAAATAGCTCCTATTTCACACACAAGGATGGGGACAGGGGGCCTTACCCTGGAAGACATTGGGACAGTGTTGGTCCTTGTTCTATACAAGATAGAGAAGAGCAGAAATTGACCTAGGCCAGGGCTGGGCAACACCGGCCCTCCAGATGTTAGTGAACTACACATCCCAGGATGCTTTGCATTCGTTTTGCTATGTAGCCATGCTGAAACTGATGCAAGGCATCCTGGGATGTGTAGTTCATTGACATCTGGAGGGCCGGTGTTGCCCAGCCCTGATCTAGGCAGTAGGGGTATGGCACAGCCCAGGAACCCCCAAGGGAATGACTGGGGTAGAAATCATGTTTTGGCATAGTTCTTGGCAGTCTAATGCGAGGACTGGGTAGAAACCATGCGCTGCTCTTAACAGGAGAGCATCAGACCGCTTCCATGAAGATTAATGAGGAGAACAAACCTGTTTAGTGTTCTGCAAGACTGGTTGGAAGCAGGGGTAGGGGTTATGAAAGGACGAGACAGGGCTGGAGGGGGGTTTGAGACCTTACACAGCGTACCTAAATCTCTCCTGTCCGGCTGTATCCCAGATCTGCAGCTTAACAGATTTGCCACCAACGTTCACAATCCTGGATCCAAACTCCACACCAATTGTGTGATTAGAGTCTTGTTTAACTAGGAGACAAATTAAAAATAAAAAATAAAAGATATAAAGAGGCAGAACAGTAACTGTGAGCAAGAGAACTATACACTGGTGGGCTATAAGTGTCCCCCCCTCCGCCCTTTGTAGTGGATGATGGTCACCCTGTCATTGTGGCCTAATAGTAGAGTGTTGCAAACTTTTATAATAAAACGGTACACTAAGAAAAATGACATCTGTAATCGGCTTCCTGTACTGGAACCTGTGAGTGTGGTTCGAGACGGAAACCAGGTTTGGTCTAGACCAAATGACAGGATGTATTTAGCTGCTTCTTCGTAATCCATTTATAGCTAAACTTGCATTAGTAACTGAACGATGCTAACAAGGATTAAATAATATATGTCTTAAAGATGTCAAAAAGTCTCTCTCTTATGTGACATCATAAGAGGCTTACACACGGAGAGATTTGCTGCGCACTCTGAGCTCAGCACACAGCCATGTGTCAGCGCTGTGTGCTGAGTGATCTGGTCAGGGGCAGTGTTCTACGGTGACAACACTGGCCCTGACCGGCGACATTACTAGATTTATCCAGCATGCTGGATATTAATGGCCAGGCTATAGCGACGCATGGGGCATCGCTATCCCCATGGCCCCTACACACATTGTTAGATTGCTTAGAAAATGCGCTGAAATTGCCCCGCGTGTAGGCCCCATTATTCTTCAGGTGCAAATGTTAGGGTTTACAAAATGAAAGTTAAGATTTGGGGAAGCTTCTAATAAAGAGAAGCGGAGATGTAACCTAAAGCCACCAAACAGGTTCTAGCTGTCATTTTATACTGTACTAGATAAAGGACAGGTGCATTCTGATATTCCACCGCACAATGCCGGCACTGCTAGTGGGAACGGGATGGCGAACAAGCAGTTTGCCGCACCTGCACATGAGCGTAACATTTTATGCACAGTCGCTCACCATTGAATCCCTGCGCGGACACGCGGGGGAACGTACAAATCAGAATAAGTTCCTATATGTAGGAGGACGCAACTGTAGATCAATACACACTGCTAGAGCAACAAAATAGATCCACTACAGCCAATGCCTGACCATATATTCAACCCACAATGGGCCTACATTGGAAGTCTTGGAGCATACTTCTCTACTCTACCGGAAGTTGCGGGAGACTCATTGTTTTTTAAATATTCCCCACCCGCCCTAAGAGTGGCCACCATCCCACCCACTTCCTAGTGAAGGACGCATAATTTTTTTGGGAAAAAACCCACTAGGAGTATAGAAGTAGTGGGTCCCCCACCTGTTAGTGACAGCAATTGCAGTTTTGCAAACCTTCGCAACACTACAGCTGTTGCTGAATTAGACCCATAAATCTTAACCGGCGACATCTCTCAGTTAAGGTTTTGGAGTACCCACTGTCAGAAGTTAGAACCGCTGGTTTAGATGACCCTACGGGCCATTTCACATGGTCCGGCCAGGCGGCGAAATTCCGCACAGCCAAGAAGCCGTGCCGCACTCTGGAGTTTAGAATGGTGGGGATAGCCACAGCCCGGCAGCCGTCCCTTCCAGTGGTGGGATCCAGCTGCAACCGGGCGGCCGGGCCATGGCCGTACCCGTGTGAATGGACACAATTGTGTCCATTATTAACTATGTTGTGCGTCACCGTGCGGGGTTTTGCCGCCCGGCAGGAGCCGGAGGGTGTGAAATAGCCCTAACAGTACTCCAAACACTTGACACCATCGAACCGGACTGGATGTCAGTGATCGCCGCACACATTGTTCTGCTGATAGTCTTAACCCTTTGAGTGCCCAGTGAATTTGTCAAACCAGGTGTGATAATTGGCAAGTAAACACTTTTATTCATCCTAATGACCTGTCATGTTCACCTTATATAGGACAGATAATCTTTTTTCACACAGCATTTTTCATTTGAATTTATATAACAAATGTGAGTGACGCTGGCATTCTTAGCGGATATTGTGAACATCTCCCACTGAGATTTTGGCACTCAAAGGGTTAATGTGTTATTGGGGTACTTGTTTCCTAGAACGGCGCCCAGATTTCCTACGTACGCTAACGTAGGCAAATCGCATGGGCCATTATAGCGGCATGCGATTTTTTTATGTCATTTTTTTAAATGCTGTGTACCCACTGTATCGCATCTCATTGCATTGCACCTCCCGCAAACTCGCATGCGATTTTCTAGGGTGTGCGATGCCATTATATTAAGTACACAATAATATGATTGTATAGGTCCTAAAAAGAGGTTTTACACCCCCCTACCCCCCCCCCACCCCCACCCACCCCCCCCCCCCCCCCCCCCACTATCCAGGCCACCCGTGGCGAGCACAGCGAGCCCCGTGAGGGGCGGCGGAACGGCATCCACTGACGTTTTCATTCCCCCCCTATCCACGTTGGCATGGAGTCGACTTTATATAGTGTGGCGAGCGCAGCGAGCCCCACGGATTACTTCACATATATTGCACGTGCGCTCGCCACGCTTCTGGCTATATAAAGTCAACTCCACGCCGACGTGGATAGTGGGGGAACGCGGAGGACGCGTTCTGCTGTGCTCGACGCGCTTCAGGGTGGCGTGGATAGTGGGGGGGTGCTTAAAAACACTTTTTAGGACCTATACAATCATATTATTGTATACCTAATGTAATGGCATCGCATACCCTATAAAATCGCATGCGATTTTGCGGGAGGTGCGATGCGATGCCCTGGGGCTTACAGAGCAGTGAATACTGTAAATTACATGAAAAAAATCGCATCGCACTAAAATGGGTCATGTGACACGATGCGATTTCCCTACGCAGAATAGCCCACTAAGCAAATAGCGTAGTGGGCGCCGTTCTAGGCGACAAGTACCGTTATTGGCATGAGTATTCAATGCAGTAATGTCACAGAAAATATGAGATATGATTTTGGTGGGCTGGGAAGGGACATGGGGGAAGACGTGGACCATTTTTATAGCTCTGCATTATTTATGTTACTTTGCTATGAACTCTCACATTTTGAGGGGAAGCAGATCTTCCCAGAGGTGACGTAGTCCTTGCCTCCTCATTCTATGCAGCAATGGATTTCATTCAGTGGTACTAAAGCTGGCGGACATGCCAGCGAATAATCAGCCGCTACTGTAAATGATTTATTAATGCAGGATTGCAGGGGAGAGCTGTCTCAGCAGTTACAGTATAAGATGTGCGGACGGATCAGAGCTTGGAGGGTTGTTAGGTGGGGTTGGAAGTAAGACAGCAGAACCATTAGGTGAAGGCCAGCACTTGTTTGCATTATTTAAATAAGAGCCAACAGGAAGGAGGGAGAGTCGCTCAGGGAAGGGGCCGTCCCACTTGTTTGCTGGGCTAACAGGAATATGAATTCTAGTGTAGCTCAATGGGGTATTATTTATTAACAGTGTCTTATATAGCGCATACATATTCCGCAGCGCTTTACAGAGGGATGGGGCATTAGTCTACCACTGAAGGTCCACATGGCTAAGGTCAACAGGCTAAGGCTGGTTGGAAGGTAGACATAAGCTCGGCAATGGAAAGGTTGACATAAGTTTTTCGCGTTTTTTTGTCCCAGATGTCAACACAGACACTATAAAAGTGCACCATGTCCCCTCGCTGCACTCGGCATACTGTTCTATTCTCGCTGCACACCCAAGTGGATGGTAGGACATGAAATACCGCCTGTCGGCACATGTCAACCTTCCCATTGTTGACCAAATATGTGTCGATCCTAAGCCATGTCGACCTAACGACAGCATCCCGCTCTACGGTTCAGCTCAGAGCCCCATTATTGTACAGAGACTGCAGGCACATACTAAGCTACAGCCCCTTTCACATCGCACAAGCTGGGTCCAGCACATGCACATTAAACCCGGGTCGCCCATTATACAGAGAGGCGACCCGGAATGAACCCTTCTCGTAGCCAGGGCCACATTTCCGTGTTGCTCGACCCAGGTTATAAGGTTTGGTGCTTTCACACCGCATCTTGTCGTTACGTCAACAACCCAGGTCTGACCCGGGATATTTTGGAGATATGTAAGGGGTAAATACCAGCTTCTTCAATAGCAACTAAATACAGGTACAGATCATTGCGTCGACAGGCAATAGATTGATACCAAAAAGTTGAAATGTAAATAGTCAACACTGGAAACCGGTCGAAAAGCGGATACAGAAAAGGTCAACATGAATTTTTCACTTTTTCTGGTGTTAATGTTGACACCGGAGCACTTGGATCCCTAATTAGTGTACCGCGCCACCCAGCATGCTTCAGGCCAGGTGCCTCACAATCTTGCCAATCTTCCTCGCATGAAAAACACATGGCGACCTTTTAATGTGTCAGCCATTGCCATGTGGCGTGTTTGCATGTCAATCTATCATCCCCATATATCACCATAATACTAATGAATGGGAAGAATAACTTTATGGCCAAAACATAGGGCCTAATTCAGATGCGAACAATGCGCAAGCGCACGGAGCCTCAGTGCTGGAAATAACACCATTTTCTCTTTATTTGCCGGCCATTAACAAGGTGATTGACAAGTGGCCGGCGTTTGGGGGTTGCACCCAGCCGTTTAATGGGTGTCACGGAAAAACACAGAGCGTGGATAGGTGTTTTCAGGGAGGGCCTCTGATCTGCCGTTTCATTGCAACCGAGAAGTAAGTCGAGGGCTACGCCCAGACCGCACACAGTGGTTGAACCAATCAATGGGGAGTTTGCTGCAAATGGATTTGCAGATTTTTGCCAGGCTGCGCAGGCGTGCAGTGGCTATCTGATGCAGGGACCTGCTTTTTAGAAGCCCTGCAAAGGGGTCTGAATCAGGCCCATAGTTCCTTGTTTTTATGTTGCACATGACCGGGAAGGAATACTTACATTTGCTCTCAATGAACTGGTGGAGCAGACAGGACTTCCCCGTCCCTGCACTGCCAATAACAAGGAACTTGAACAGAAAGTCTGAAACAACAAAGACATAACAATGACAAACAATTTACCTCTATTCAGCCTGAAGCAAAGCAGGACAGACGTCCGTGCCTCGTAGCTTTATTCTGTGTGTGTCACCCTGCAGTGGGAGGGACAGACCTCCGTGCCTCATAGCTCTACTCTGTGTGTATCACCCTGCAGTGGGAGGGACAGCCATCCATGCCTAGTAGCTCGATTCTGTGTTTGTCACCCTGCAGTGGGAGGGACAGACCTCTGTGCCTCATAGCTCTACTCTGTGTGTATCACCCTGCAGTGGGAGGGACAGACCTCCGTGCCTCATAGCTCTACTCTGTGTGTATCACCCTGCAGTGGGAGGGACAGACCTCTGTGCCTCATAGCTCTATTCTGTGTGTGTCACCCTGCAGTGGGAGGGACAGCCATCCGTGCCTCGTAGCTTTATTCTGTGTGTGTCACCCTGCAGTGGGAGGGACAGACCTCTGTGCCTCATAGCTCTATTCTGTGTGTGTCACCCTGCAGTGAGTGGACCAGGCTTTGGGTTTCATTTTGCTTCATGTCTCACAGCCAGCTTCTGTGGTCTGTGCATGTAGCCATGCAGTCGGCGGGGCCTGCTCGGTGAATCATAGCTCAATATGTACTAGTGAAGGTTTCCATGTTTAGGCTAAACCACCAATTCTAACACAGTGCACAGGCCTTGTGACTACAATTGGCCTGGCATGGCCTCAGTGATGCCCAGCAACTGACTGACGGCATACCGCTACAGGACAGAATTTTGATGCCTCCACCGTGTTTATGTGACAGATCAGTTTAACATTTTAGTACCCATGCTCGCAGGATGCCAACTATACAATAGGTGCGTAACATCACTACAGTCGGACATGCAGCCTTTACACAGCAAGGGTGACACACAGATAAAAGCTGTTCAACATTTCTATAAATGTGTCCCATGACAGAGGACCACTATTAAATGTCCAACAATACACCATACAGATCACATCTGCAAATCACCTACCATACTGTAAGAGGGACTCATCTGAAACGCTTGTATCATGCTCTTGCACAGGAAATATCTGCCCACAGAGAGTTACTCACAGAAACCACATGTAGGAGCACAGACATGTGGACACAGCAAATATTTTATCATACCACACTTCATCCCCCATCCCACAGGGTACTTTTCAGAGTGATGATGGTGCGGGTCCTTAATGTTATCATTACACAAACTCCATTCCAGTGAACCCACTATACCTAGTGTTCATTCTAGCACCCGCTATCTTTGAAAACCCATGCAGTTCCTCTTCCCTGCCTGGGGTGTCGCTGTCTGCTGTAGTGCTTCGGTACTTGTGTATTTTGGCGGCGCCCATCGCATCGCATACCATAACGTATACGATGGTATGCGATGCGACGCGATATCGTACGATAGTGCACGATGGCATACAATTTTGAAATTGTATGCATAGTTACATAGTTACATAGTAGGTAAGGCTGAAAAAAGACTTGCGTCCATCTAGTTCAACCTGGTATAGATATCCATTGCTGATTTGGTTGGTTCTGGTATTTTACAGACAAATTATATTTCTTATTTGTACCCATGGATGTTTTTCTCCAGTAAATGTTTGTCCAACTTTGCCTTGAACGCATTTAATGAGCCAGCCGTTACCACCTCTCTGGGAAGAGAGTTCCAGAGTTTGACTGTTCTGACCGTAAAGAAATTCTTTCTACTAGCTGAATGAAATCTTTTTTCTTCTAATCTATACTCATGCCCTCGCGTCCTAGATTCCTTTCTAGTAGAAAATAGGGTGTGTGACAGTTCCTTATATTGGCCCTTGATATACTTGTACATGTTGAGCATGTCCCCCCTTAAACGTCTCTTTTCTAATGTAAATAGTCCCAAATTGCTTAATCTCTCCCCGTAGCTTAAATTCTCCATTCCCCTAATAAGCTTTGTTGCTCGCCTTTGGACTTTTTCTAATTCTATGATGTCCTTTTTATAGTGTGGGGCCCAGAACTGTACTCCGTACTCTAGGTGAGGTCTTACCAATGCTTTATATAGTGGCATAATTACCCTTGAGTCCCTAGTTTCCATTCCCCTCTTAATACATGCCAGAATTTTGTTGGCCTTTTTTGTAGCTACATTACAATGGGCACTACATCCTAGATTGCTGTCTATTTGGACTCCTAGATCCTTTTCAAGTATGGAATTACCCAGTTCCTCTCCGCTAAGGTTGTAACTTGCACACTGGTTGTGTCTCCCAAGGTGCATAACCTTACATTTATCTACATTGAACCTCATCTTCCATTTTTTTGCCCACTCATCTAGAATTGCAAGATCATTTTGAAGCATGGTGACATCTTCTGGTGATTTGATGACTTTGCTAAGTTTTGTATCGTCCGCAAAGATGTATACATTGCTGAGTAACCCTATCCCAATATCGTTAATAAAAATGTTAAACAAAATGGGCCCCAAAACCGAACCCTGGGGCACTCCACTTAGTACCGGTATCATATCTGATACGGCACCATTCACAACCACTCTTTGTTCTCTATTACATAGCCAATTCCCTACCCATCTACAGATATTTTCACCCAATCCTAGGTTCTCCATTTTATTAATCAATCTCTTGTGTGGGACAGTATCAAATGCTTTAGCAAAATCTAGGAAAATCACATCTACAGCATTTCCATTATCGAGGTTTTTGCTAACCTCTTCATAGAACCCTAGTAGATTAGTTTGGCATGAACAGTAGATTAGTTTGGCATGAACAGTAGATTAGTTTGGCATGTACATGGCATACAATGCCATACGATGCGATGCGATTAAACATTGTATAAGCACCCAATTGGGTGCTTACAATGTCAAATGCACCCCCACGCCACCCCCCCATTATAAACGTGAACCCGAAGCGTGGCGAGCGCAGCGACCCCGCGAGGGGCGGCGTTCCGCGTCCTACGACCTTTTCATACCCCCACTATCCACGTTGGCGTGGAGTTGAGAATAGAATAGTGTGGCAAGCGCAGCGAGCCACTGAGCCCGAAGCGTGGCAAGCGCAGCGCGCCCCGCGAGGGGCCGCGGATACCTGTGAAGCCCGCGAAGGGACGCGTTTACCTGTGAAGGTATCCGCGTCCCCGCGCGGGGCTCGCTGCGCTCGCCACACTATTCTATTCTCAACTCCACGCCGACGTGGATAGTGGGGGTATGAAAAGGTCGTAGGACGCGTACCGCTGCGCTCGCCACGCTTCGGGTTCACGTTTATAGTGGGCGGGTGGCGTGGGGGTGCATTTAACATTGTAAGCACCCATTTGGGTGCTCAAAAGCACCCTTTAGGGTGCTTATACGATTTTTGGTCGTATAGGGGGTCAAAATCGCATCGCATCGTATGCCATCGGGTGCATGGCATGCGATGCGATCTGTTCGTCGTACGACGGACATCGGGGGCGCCGCCAAAATACACAAGTACCGTGCTTCTAGCACAGTGTGGTCTATATATCAGCACTGATATGCATCCCCGAGACATCATCACCTTTCGCCCCACAACTTCCATCACAGAGATGCCATCACTTGTCACCCCACAGCCTCCATCCCTGAGCCATCATCATCACCTGTCACCCCACAGCCTCCATCATCACCTGTCACCCCACAGCCTCCATCCCTGAGACATCATCATCACCTCTCACCCCACAGCCTCCATCATCACCTGTCACCCCACAGCCTCCATCCCTAAAACATCATCATCATCACCTGTCACCCCACAGCCTCCATCATCACCTGTCACCCACAGCCTCCATCCCTGAGATATCATCACCTGTCCCCCACAGCCTCCATCCCTGAGACATCATCATCATCACCTGTCACCCACAGCCTCCATCCCTGAGACACCATCATCACCTGTCACCCCACAGCCTCCATCATCACCTGTCACCCACAGCCTCCATCCCTGAGATATCATCACCTGTCCCCCACAGCCTCCATCCCTGAGACATCATCATCACCTGTCACCCCACAGCCTCCATCATCACCTGTCACCCACAGCCTCCATCCCTGAGATATCATCACCTGTCCCCCACAGCCTCCATCCCTGAGACATCATCATCATCACCTGTCACCCACAGCCTCCATCCCTGAGACACCATCATCACCTGTCCCCCCACAGCCTCCATCCCCAAGACACCATCATCACCTGTCCCCCCACAGCCTCCATCCCCGAGACACCAGCATCACTTGTCACCCCACAGCCTCCATCCCCGAGACATCGTCACCCCACAGCCTCCATCCCCGAGACATCGTCACCCCACAGCCTCCATCCCCGAGACATCGTCACCCCACAGCCTCCATCCCCGAGACATCGTCACCCCACAGCCTCCATCCCCGAGACATCGTCACCCCACAGCCTCCATCCCCGAGACATCGTCACCCCACAGCCTCCATCCCCGAGACATCGTCACACCACAGCCTCCATCCCCGAGACATCGTCACCCCACAGCCTCCATCCCCGAGACATCGTCACCCCACAGCCTCCATCCCCGAGACATCATCACCTGTCACCCCACAGCCTCCATCCCCGAGACACCATCATCACCTGTCACCCCACAGCCTCCATCCCCGAGACATCATCACCTGTCACCCCACAGCCTCCATCCCCGAGACACCATCATCACCTGTCACCCCACAGCCTCCATCCCCGAGACATTGTCACCCCACAGCCTCCATCCCCGAGACATCATCACCTGTCACCCCACAGCCTTTATCCCTGAGACACCATCATCACCTGTCACCCCACAGCCTCCATCCCCGAGACATCGTCACCCCACAGCCTCCATCCCTGAGACATCGTCACCCCACAGCCTCCATCCCCGAGACATCGTCACCCCACAGCCTCCATCCCCGAGACATCATCACCCCACAGCCTCCATCCCCGAGACATCGTCACCCCACAGCCTCCATCCCCGAGACATCATCACCTGTCACCCCACAGCCTTTATCCCTGAGACACCATCATCACCTGTCACCACCTGTCACCCAACAGCCTCCATCCCTGAGACATCATCACCTGTCACCCCACAGCCTCCATCCCTGAGACAGCATCACCTGTCACCCCACAGCCTTCATCCCATAGACACCATCATCACCTGTCACCCCACAGCCTCCATCCCCGAGACATTGTCACCCCACAGCCTCCATCCCCGAGACATCATCACCTGTCACCCCACAGCCTTTATCCCTGAGACACCATCATCACCTGTCACCCCACAGCCTTTATCCCTGAGACACCATCATCACCTGTCACCCCACAGCCTCCATCCCCGAGACACCATCATCAGCTGTCACCCCACAGCCTCCATCCCCGAGACATCGTCACCCCACAGCCTCCATCCCCGAGACATCATCGCCTGTCACCCCACAGCCTTTATCCCTGAGACACCATCATCACCTGTCACCCCACAGCCTCCATCCCCGAGACACCATCATCACCTGTCACCCCACAGCCTCCATCCCCGAGACACCATCATCACCTGTCACCCCACAGCCTCCATCCCAGAGACATCGTCACCCCACAGCCTCCATCCCCGAGACACCATCATCACCTGTCACCCCACAGCCTTTATCCCTGAGACGCCATCATCACCTGTCACCCCACAGCCTCCATCCCCGAGACACCATCATCACTTGTCACCCCACAGCCTCCATCCCCGAGACATCGTCACCCCACAGCCTCCATCCCCGAGACATCATCACCTGTCACCCCACAGTGACAGGTCACTGTCCCAAATTGCTTAATCTCTCCCCGTAGCTTAAATTCTCCATTCCCCTAATAAGCTTTGTTGCTCGCCTTTGGACTTTTTCTAATTCTATGATGTCCTTTTTATAGTGTGGGGCCCAGAACTGTACTCCGTACTCTAGGTGAGGTCTTACCAATGCTTTATATAGTGGCATAATTACCCTTGAGTCCCTAGTTTCCATTCCCCTCTTAATACATGCCAGAATTTTGTTGGCCTTTTTTGTAGCTACATTACAATGGGCACTACATCCTAGATTGCTGTCTATTTGGACTCCTAGATCCTTTTCAAGTATGGAATTACCCAGTTCCTCTCCGCTAAGGTTGTAACTTGCACACTGGTTGTGTCTCCCAAGGTGCATAACCTTACATTTATCTACATTGAACCTCATCTTCCATTTTTTTGCCCACTCATCTAGAATTGCAAGATCATTTTGAAGCATGGTGACATCTTCTGGTGATTTGATGACTTTGCTAAGTTTTGTATCGTCCGCAAAGATGGATACATTGCTGAGTAACCCTATCCCAATATCGTTAATAAAAATGTTAAACAAAATGGGCCCCAAAACCGAACCCTGGGGCACTCCACTTAGTACCGGTATCATATCTGATACGGCACCATTCGCAACCACTCTTTGTTCTCTATTACATAGCCAATTCCCTACCCATCTACAGATATTTTCACCCAATCCTAGGTTCTCCATTTTATTAATCAATCTCTTGTGTGGGACAGTATCAAATGCTTTAGCAAAATCTAGGAAAATCACATCTACAGCATTTCCATTATCGAGGTTTTTGCTAACCTCTTCATAGAACCCTAGTAGATTAGTTTGGCATGAACAGTAGATTAGTTTGGCATGAACAGTAGATTAGTTTGGCATGTACATGGCATACAATGCCATACGATGCGATGCGATTAAACATTGTATAAGCACCCTAATGAGTGCTTATACAATGTTAAGCACCCAATTGGGTGCTTACAATGTCAAATGCACCCCCACGCCACCCCCCATTATAAACGTGAACCCGAAGCGTGGCGAGCGCAGCGAGCCCGCGAGGGGCGGCGTTCCGCGTCCTACGACCTTTTCATACCCCCACTATCCACGTTGGCGTGGAGTTGAGAATAGAATAGTGTGGCGAGCGCAGCGAGCCACTGAGCCCGAAGCGTGGCAAGCGCAGCGCGCCCCGCGAGGGGCCGCGGATACCTGTGAAGCCCGCGAAGGGACGCGTTTACCTGTGAAGGTATCCGCGTCCCCGCGCGGGGCTCGCTGCGCTCGCCACACTATTCTATTCTCAACTCCACGCCGACGTGGATAGTGGGGGTATGAAAAGGTCGTAGGACGCGTACCGCTGCGCTCGCCATGCTTCCGGTTCACGTTTATAGTGGGCGGGTGGCGTGGGGGTGCATTTAACATTGTAAGCACCCATTTGGGTGCTCAAAAGCACCCTTTAGGGTGCTTATACGATTTTTGGTCGTATAGGGGGTCAAAATCGCATCGCATCGTATGCCATCGGGTGCATGGCATGCGATGCGATCTGTTCGTCGTACGACGGACATCGGGGGCGCCGCCAAAATACACAAGTACCGTGCTTCTAGCACAGTGTTGTCTATATATCAGCACTGATATGCATCCCCGAGACATCATCACCTTTCGCCCCACAACTTCCATCACAGAGATGCCATCACTTGTCACCCCACAGCCTCCATCCCTGAGCCATCATCATCACCTGTCACCCCACAGCCTCCATCATCACCTGTCACCCCACAGCCTCCATCCCTGAGACATCATCATCACCTCTCACCCCACAGCCTCCATCATCACCTGTCACCCCACAGCCTCCATCCCTGAGACATCATCATCACCTGTCACCCCACAGCCTCCATCATCACCTGTCACCCACAGCCTCCATCCCTGAGATATCATCACCTGTCCCCCACAGCCTCCATCCCTGAGACATCATCATCATCACCTGTCACCCACAGCCTCCATCCCTGAGACACCATCATCACCTGTCCCCCCACAGCCTCCATCCCCAAGACACCATCATCACCTGTCCCCCCACAGCCTCCATCCCCGAGACACCATCATCACTTGTCACCCCACAGCCTCCATCCCCGAGACATCGTCACCCCACAGCCTCCATCCCCGAGACATCGTCACCCCACAGCCTCCATCCCCGAGACATCGTCACCCCACAGCCTCCATCCCCGAGACATCGTCACCCCACAGCCTCCATCCCCGAGACATCGTCACCCCACAGCCTCCATCCCCGAGACATCGTCACCCCACAGCCTCCATCCCCGAGACATCATCACCTGTCACCCCACAGCCTCCATCCCCGAGACACCATCATCACCTGTCACCCCACAGCCTCCATCCCCGAGACATCATCACCTGTCACCCCACAGCCTCCATCCCCGAGACACCATCATCACCTGTCACCCCACAGCCTCCATCCCCGAGACATTGTCACCCCACAGCCTCCATCCCCGAGACATCATCACCTGTCACCCCACAGCCTTTATCCCTGAGACACCATCATCACCTGTCACCCCACAGCCTCCATCCCCGAGACATCGTCACCCCACAGCCTCCATCCCTGAGACATCGTCACCCCACAGCCTCCATCCCCGAGACATCGTCACCCCACAGCCTCCATCCCCGAGACATCGTCACCCCACAGCCTCCATCCCCGAGACATCGTCACCCCACAGCCTCCATCCCCGAGACATCATCACCTGTCACCCCACAGCCTTTATCCCTGAGACACCATCATCACCTGTCACCACCTGTCACCCAACAGCCTCCATCCCTGAGACATCATCACCTGTCACCCCACAGCCTCCATCCCTGAGACATCATCACCTGTCACCCCACAGCCTCCATCCCTGAGACAGCATCACCTGTCACCCCACAGCCTTCATCTCATAGACACCATCATCACCTGTCACCCCACAGCCTCCATCCCCGAGACATTGTCACCCCACAGCCTCCATCCCCGAGACATCATCACCTGTCACCCCACAGCCTTTATCCCTGAGACACCATCATCACCTGTCACCCCACAGCCTTTATCCCTGAGACACCATCATCACCTGTCACCCCACAGCCTCCATCCCCGAGACACCATCATCAGCTGTCACCCCACAGCCTCCATCCCCGAGACATCGTCACCCCACAGCCTCCATCCCCGAGACATCGTCACCCCACAGCCTCCATCCCCGAGACATCATCGCCTGTCACCCCACAGCCTTTATCCCTGAGACACCATCATCACCTGTCACCCCACAGCCTCCATCCCCGAGACACCATCATCACCTGTCACCCCACAGCCTCCATCCCAGAGACATCGTCACCCCACAGCCTCCATCCCCGAGACACCATCATCACCTGTCACCCCACAGCCTTTATCCCTGAGACGCCATCATCACCTGTCACCCCACAGCCTCCATCCCCGAGACACCATCATCACTTGTCACCCCACAGCCTCCATCCCCGAGACATCGTCACCCCACAGCCTCCATCCCCGAGACATCATCACCTGTCACCCCACAGCCTTTATCCCTGAGACACCATCATCACCTGTCACCCCACAGCCTCCATCCCCGAGACATCGTCACCCCACAGCCTCCATCCCCGAGACATCGTCACCCCACAGCCTCCATCCCCGAGACATCGTCACCCCACAGCCTCCATCCCCGAGACATCATCACCCCACAGCCTCCATCCCCGAGACATCGTCACCCCACAGCCTCCATCCCCGAGACATCATCACCTGTCACCCCACAGCCTTTATCCCTGAGACACCATCATCACCTGTCACCCAACAGCCTCCATCCCTGAGACAGCATCACCTGTCACCCCACAGCCTTCATCCCATAGACACCATCATCACCTGTCACCCCACAGCCTCCATCCCTGAGACATTACCACCTGTCACCCCCACAGCCTCCATCCCCAAAACATCATCACCTGTCACCCCACAGCCTCCATCCCTGAGACAGCATCACCTGTCACCCCACAGCCTTCATCCCATAGACACCATCATCACCTGTCACCCCACAGCCTCCATCCCTGAGACATTACCACCTGTCACCCCCACAGCCTCCATCCCCGAAACATCATCACCTGTCACCCTACAGCCTCCATCCTCGAGACACCATCATCACCTGTCACCCCACAGCCTCCATCCTCGAGACACCATCATCACCTGTCACCCCACAGCCTCCATCCTCGAGACACCATCATCGCCTGTCACCCCACAGCCTCCATCCCCGAGACACCATCACCATCATCACCTGTCACCCCACAGCCTCCATCCCCGAGACACCATCATCACCTGTCACCCCACAGCCTCCATCCCCGAGACACCATCACCATCATCACCTGTCACCCCACAGCCTCCATCCCCGAGACACCATCATCACCTGTCACCCCACAGCTTCTATCAGTAAGGCCAGTCTAATTAGCCCACTCGATGTGACAAACTCACCGTATGTCTCAGACATGATTTCCTGTGGGTTCGGCTGTCCAGGGCCCTCTCCTCCTCCTCCGGCCCCGGTCTATTTTCTATCTTCCTCTATCTTTCCTTGGTGCTTCAAGATGGACGTTACGGCTTCATTTGCAGTTCCTGCCCAGACTACGTGCATTACGTGGTGACGCCATGCCTGGAAACTGAGAGGAGATCAAAGATGTCTGTTCTGTCTTCGCTGACAGTTCCTGCCCGCATTACGTCCCCTGCGTGCCAGTAAAAGGGGCACTCAGCACAGTAAAGATGGCCGCTCTGGCTTCAGTGTAACCTCTCTGCCTGTGTTCTGTTATGTCTGGTGAAGCATGACTCTGAGTGACTAGACATGGCCAAATCGGGTCACTAAAAAGAGCTGGTATTAAAGTGATCAATGCGTGGAAATATCCGGATCTTTTAGACGGGTCATCGACTCACTTTGCAAAAAAAAATTACTAATTGGTTTGAGTGTACTAAGTGTAGTATCTGTTAATTTAATTTACATTTCACCTAATTCTATTAATGTAAAGCGAATTTCATACATTAATCTCACAGGTAATGGTTATTTTAACTTATTTTTCTATTTACATACCCTCCAAAATTTGAAGGGCAGAAATTCTTACACATTCGGGAAGGGGGTGTGGCCATGTGTGAAGTAGGCGTAAGAATAGTTAAAATGGGAGTGGTCATATACCCTTTCCGAATGTATACTGTGCAATGTGTACTGTGCATTTTTTTTTAAGAGGACTCCCACCACTCTAGAAAGTGGAGTCATACACCCAACACATGCTGATGCTGTACTACTGCTGCAGCCTACCCTCCCCAGCAGTTCAGCTCTGCATCAGTCCCCGGCCCTCCGGCCATGTGCTGCTATAGTAGCGGGAGGGCTGGCATTCAATCACTAATCAGGCCGCAGTGGCGTCTGTCGTCATTCCCAGTCAGTGGAGTAGCTACGTTTTGGGTGCCCCCCCCGCCGTTGGGGGGGCGCCCCCCCCCCCCGCAGCCGCCCCGCCAAGCACCCCTACCCCCCTGCCCCGCCACCCATGCACCCACCAATTCTCTCTGCACAAGTAACATCTGCCCCACCTGCAGTGCACATGGTTTTGTCCATCTAAGAAGGATTTTGTCAGAAAGAGTGAACTAGAATAAGGCCCTCAGTCTCCAGAGTTAGTACATCTCAGCTGCCACAGGTGGCAGTACTGAGCTCAGGCAAATGCACTGGGCGGTATTCAATGACCTGAATCGTTGGTCACAGTGATTCAGATTTTACATTCGCCAGCCATTCACCGGTTTTTTACGTCGATTCGCCAAGCGTAGGGAGTCGCCGGGACTAGCTGTGTCACCCTATTCAACGTGGCTGAGAATCGCCGCCCCCAACGGCGATTCTCAGCCAATCCGGCGTTTCCCTAAACAGCTTCAGTACTGTAAGAAATTGCAGTGAAATGCAAGAAAAATGCAAATTACCCTGAAAAAACGATTCCAATACAGCAGACTGCAAAAGCTGTGTAATCTCCTCAAAGGCCAAACGAAGGAGTGAGGTGGGGAGGAGAATCATGGGTAAGTGAGGTGCACTATGGGTAAGAACAGTGCGTTGTGGGAGAAAAAAAAAATACCAGAAAAAATTAAATATATATTTGTATAGCACTTCTACGACCATCACATCACACAAGGGCAGCAAATAATATTATATTACACTTGCAGAGTTAAATTGAACACTTAAAACCAATTATTTCACAGGTTCCGATAAAAGTTCACCACAAAAAGATGACGAGGGACACTCGGTGAGGAACGGCGATATGAAACAAGAAATAAGAATCGCCAACTTCTCATTGAATACACTTTTGGCGATTCCCGTCGACTACCGGCGAATCCCCATGAAAATCCCTATACACAAAAAACGGCGATTTGTAGAGAATAACATTTGGCGATTGGTGCTTCATTCACCGGTCGTCATCGGCGAATAGAAGACGTTGAATAGGGTGATTCGCTTTTTCAGCTCAAAAAATCGCCGGCACACATGAAAAAAACACAGAATCGCCATAAAACTTGGCGATTCTGCCTCATTGAATACCGCCCACTGTAATGAACAAACGAAACTGAAAGTAAAAGAATGACGGTTCACCTTTTTTGGGGATTTGTGACTCACTCACTCTTTTATGGGATCTGTTCAAGCGATCCGCTTCGTTTGCAAAAGACCCATCTCTAATGGCAAGTATAAATACGTTTGTGTTATGTACAACTGCGTATTATATTAGGAGCTGGAAAGTATCAGCAATTATATATATATATATATATATATATATTCTGTGTATATAGTATACACAGGAGTTATATATGCCATATGTGGACTACTGTAACTACAATGCTAACATATGCATAAAGTCCCGCATAAAATATCTGACTAATCCATGAGAGACTATAAGGAAACATGTATGCTATAAGGGATAATGAAATGAAACTGACTACATTATGGCATAGCGGGATACGGTCATTGGGTCTACAGCAAGTTGGTTGACCGAGGTTGAGAGGCGATATGATTAGTATGTTCAAATACAGGATTGGGAATCATATGGAACTGGGACATGATTGGTCACTAACAGGCCTATACTCAGGACACGCGGCCATGTACTGAGGCTCGAGGAAATGAAATTCCGTACTGAACTAAGAAGAGGATTCTTCACCATTAGAGCAGTAACATTCTGGAACTCATTGCCGGTGCGGTGGTTACAGCAACTACTGTTAATGAATTTAAATCAAAACTGGATGCATTTTTGGCCAGTAAGGGAATCCTATAGATATGACTTATAGTGTGTACACACGTTAGATTTGCCTTCCGATGTACCCGATATAGGGAACATCGGAAGCCAAATCGCATGCTTTTTCAGGGCTTCCGAGCCCGATGCGCTGCCGATGTGCGCTCCCATGTGAGCGCATATCGGCAGCCAAATAGGGCAGGCAACACTATATAGTGCAGATCGGCACTATATAGTGTAAATTGTGCCCCTCCATGTATGCCGTGAGATGCGAGTCCCATCTGTAGTCATTACTAACTGTCACATTGTCAAACCTGCTGTATTCATTCCTACTATAGATCCACATGTTGCCTGAAATACATGAACTGTTGGTAGATCTTGAGGACAAGTTTGGCCACCCCTGCTCTAGAGTTCTCGGCTTATTTCTGTACTTTGCCAGATTGGACTCAGATTGCTTAAATTTCAATAAAAACTAGAAAATGTTGTAAAACTTGTGACCGTTCATGTATGTCACTGCAGTCAGTGGTGGCCACTGGATCATGTATCTTTTCGTCTCTCTTTGATTGAGAAAGGGTGATCTAGATTACAGAACATCACACATTGTGAGGCATGTAACACTGTTATTGGATGAGGCATGAACAAACACATCCTTATTTCCATAGATCAGTGTTTTTCAACCAGTGTGCCGTGGCACACTAGTGTGCCTTGAGCTGTTCTCAAGTGTGCCCCCAGATCTAGAGATGCCCAAACCCATTTACAGCCACCACCAGTTCAAATGTTATTTACTGGTCTCTTCTTTTCATGTAAAGGGCCAATGTATTTTATTTTTGTTACCTGTGGGGACCAGTGTGATTGTTTTTAATGTGGGGGCCAATAGGTTTGTTTTTTTCCTGTGGTGGCCAATGTGTTTTGGCCTGTGGGGATCTCATGGTGTGCCTTGGAAATTTTAAAGTCCTATTTAGTGTGCCGCAAGGTAAAAAGGTTAAAAATCACTGCCATAGGCTGAGAGTCATGTCCTGGAGCCTCACAATCCTTACCTAGGAGCAGAGATGGGTCAGTCTACTCTACAACATGTCTCATCAGGAAACTGGTCTGATTTCAACAAAAATAAAGTGAAAAAACTCATGCTGACCTTTTTTACTGTGGACATACCCATTGTCGACCTGATGCTTGTATCAACCTTCCGAACCTGTCGACCTTGCCATGTTGACCTATTTCATTTTTCGACCTACAGTAAGGCCTATAGGCCTTCAGTGGTCAACTCAATGCATGTCGACCTAATGACCATATCCCCTAACCCTCCTCGCTAGTACCTAATCGTTACCTCCATACCCTGCCTCCTAAACCCACCCTCCTACGCCTAGTAGCCCAATCCTAACCCCCTTCTAAGTGCCTACCCTCCCTTCTCACAGCCTAACCCTTCCCTCCCCCCTAGAGCATAAACCTCACCTAATGTGTAGTCTAAGCTACTGCTGCCTTCATACCTTTGGGATGTCGTCGTTCTGGATTCTGGCAACGTTCTCCTCACTGCTGTCGGCATTTCTGCTGTTAGTCGGAATGCCGGTATTGGTATTGTGACTGTTGGCATGCCATCCACTGGGATTCTGAAGGCATCCTGTACGGGGAAATATGGGGATGGATGGGGATGGCTCATGCCCCCCCCCCCCCCCCACACACACACACACACACACTCTACTGCCCTATGCTACAATCTCTATAAGGTGAATGAGGCATCAGTGTTCCCCAGAAAACAGGTGACCTGCTAGACAGTGAGAAGATTAAGCGAGGGCTGCATAGGCATGAGGGCATATAAGAGCCTTGGAATTTTGTGATTGGTATAATAAAGTTAGTTGTAATGTTTCTTACCCATAGAATCCAGTGTTGTAATTGTAGCCAATCAGGTGCAGAATGGGTGGTAGCTTATGCAGGGGTATATAAGGGGTAGTCAGGTGATTCTGCTTCCTCTTTGAGTCTGGATTCCCACCCTCCCTCCCTTGCTTTCTTCAATTACCACCCGGCCTTTCGGCCACCACACAATTTGACTTCACAAAAAATGTATTTATAATTGGCGGGAGGGTGCTCATGATCAGCGGTCAAGTTTGAGGTACAGGAGGTCACTGTGAGGTATTGCCACCCTCTGCCAGGACAGCTGGTGAGTCCTGCCCCCGACGGGGGACGATGGCCACTTCCTTGAACTGTCCTCACCATGCAATAGGAGGGGCGGTAAGACCGTCACAGTGCGGGCTGTGCCTTGAATTCAATGGGGGGCGGTTCATCGTCCTGGTTACAAGTTGGGGCGTTGTAGTCGCCGCCATTGTTAACATTTGTGACTTAGCTGGTCTCCAAGCGCTTTCCTGGCCATCCCTTTCAATAGGGTCATACCATCAATAAATACTGTTGACCTTTTAAACCTATGCAGTGGTTGTCCGTGTGGTTATTTCAGGTTAACGCATCCGAGTGATTTATTTCTAGGGGTAATCAATGTTAAGTTAAGGTAAAGGTCAATCGCAATAATTCAATAGGGGCCTTAATAAATATTCTGGAGTAACAGAGTTTGGAGAAATAAAACAAGAAGAGAATGTTCCATTTCTGTATTCTGCTAGTTTGCAGGTGCATTTGCAATAGGTGACCATGAAAGCTCAAAGCTCCCCTTTCTCTGGGGGCGTCAAATGATATAAAACGTCTATATATATCTGTATTATACCATTAATCCTATAAATCCAGTCTGATCCTAGGAAGCGAGTGCCAGGAACATGCGGGTTGTTGCTGCATTTGTAATCCAAAGTATCATGGAAGTCCTATAGAGGTTAGTGTAATAATAAGCCTTAACAAGAGATAAACGCAAGGGTGATAAAGAACCTGCCAATTAGCTCTTAACTGTCATGTTGAAGGCGGTGTTTAAAAAACAGTAGTTAGGAGCTGATTGGCTGGACGTTTATCACTCTTTATATCCCTCGCGTTTATATATTGATAAAGGCCTGTAGACATGGGCCGATTTCAGGGCTATTTCTGACTAGATCACTTAGAAATGAAGCACACATGACCCCGTGTGTATATCCCCCAGCGATGGTGATGCGCAGTCATAATCTAGTCAGATGGTCAGTGTTCTCATCAGAGAGTGTCCTGCAGGGACGTGCAGTCAGGGTAGGCAGGGGAGGCAGTGCCTCCCCTTTCATTAATGGTTAAAATAATAACAAAATACAAAGAATGTACTTATGACACATATTCTGTGTCTTAAGTATATTCTTTATATTGTTCTTATCATTTTTACTATAGAACATACTTTTTTCATTTGTGACGGAGGCACCAAGAGCAGTGCCTCGCGCTGTCCATGTGAAAGGACCAGAAGCAGGGGTCGGGCAGGGGGTGCGGCTAAGCTGTATGCTTTAAAAACCCATTAAAAAAAGATGATTAGCGGCACCTATAGCGGTGCCTCAGTGACAGGGTCGTGCTTTCTGCCCATATGAAAGCACACCCCTGTCACTGAGGCAGTCAGATGTGATTGGCTGACCCGGCTCTAATGGTGCCTATAGCTAGCCCCCAGATCAGCCGCATAGCAGCACAGCCACCCACACAACCCCCATCCCCCGGTCAGCGCCGTACTTCTTAGCCGCTCAGCTCCCTGAGCGCACTGTACGTCGCATTCTCCTGTCACTCGCCCGGCTTCCGCTGTCCACGGCTGGAATCACTGAGGAGACCGAGCCTGAGGAGAGGAGCCTGGATACAGAGCTGGCTGCGCACCAAAAGGTAAAGGGTGCATTCAGCCAGTCTGATTGATGCCGTCTTTTTGTGTATGCAGAACCTTCCCCTGAATGTTTACAATGAGTCCCTCCTTCCCTACTGTAGTAATTGTACTGCAGGGATCAGTGAAGGGATCCCCGCAGTACAGGGACACATAGCGCTCCTCCTGTCACTCACAGGAGAAAGCTTTATTCGTGCCCAGGCCAGGGCCGGCAACAGAAATCTTGGGGCCCTGTACAATTATATTTCTGGGGCCCCCCACCTAATCCCAAATCCACACAACGCTCTTCTGCATGAGCCTTAACCTTTCGCTGCTCCAGATCCTGCTTTCAGGTGCGGACTTCTCTCGTTCTCAGTCCTGCTGGCTTGGCTCCTGGCTGCTGCTTCCTGCTGGCTCCAGCTGCTGCTGGCTTGTCACTTTCACAAAAGAATGCTGAGTGCTACGAGCAGGCAGGGCAGGTCTTTCGCAGAGTGCGGAACAGACGACCAGCGCAGTAAAAGTACAGGAGCCAGAAACTAAAGCAACAGTGAGTCAGTCAGACTCAGCCAAAAACAGATAGTGCACAGTAGACTGCCAACCCACAAGGGCCACTGACAGGTCAGCTAGTACAGGCAGCGGCCGTGCCCAGGCATGGAAGCTCTGGGGCCCTTCATATCTCTGGGGCCCGTCACACTTGTCCCCCTTGACCCCCCCTGTCGCCTGCCCTGGCCCCGGCCAGCGCTGATTGGTAGCCGGTCCCCGTCCCCATCACATGTTCATGGTGTGTCGCAGCTGCAGAAAGGCCCACCGCCTCCTGTCCACACACAGAGCAGCAGCCTCTCACTGATGGGGCACAATATTGCTTCTTCTCCTCCCATTGAACCTGGCACAGCACCACTGGGGTAAGGCAAATATGATCAGTGACAGACAGCCCTCAGTCTGGCAGATCCCACCAGCAGGAGTTGACATGCTGTGAAAGCAAGGTTAAGGTACAAGACTTTGGTCTAGGCATGCCAGGAATGGCACACCTGCAACAACCCCAGGTCAGAGCTCACATCCATTGTCTCCATGCCAGTGCCACCCATGTTTACTGACTGCTCTATACCAATTTCTCCTACCCTGCCATCCCAGTGTCTCCCTCCTTTCCCTCCCCAACCAGCTCACTGCCCCTCCCTGCTTCACACCACTACTGCAGTAGAGTCAGCAGATAAGGGGACACAGACACACCAGGAGTGGGCACCTCTAACCTTAGGGAAAGTCTCCTCTCTGTGCGGGCTCTTATGCTGGTCAAATTTCCCTGGATCCAGCAGCGATCAGTCCTCAGTCACACCTGGTTTACACATTCCCCGGGCCCGCACCTCAAACTTCAGCAGTGAAAACTTCCCCTCCATGGGGACCGCACACAGCCAGAGCCAGATTAAGGGGCTGCACCACCAGGGAACCTCCTGAGGGCCCTTCTGAGCTACTGTATATCTTTTTTTTTTTTTAAATAAGTCTTAAGGTCCATACACACTGAGCGACTTTCACCCTGCCCGGCAAAGTCAGGGGGGGCGGACGGCTTTGCATAGCGCAGCACAATGCAAAGCCGTTCTCAAAGCCGCGGATCTGCTGGTAATACCAGCAGATGAGAGGCTTTTCCGGCTCATCGCCGGACAATACACACCGGGTGACTTTCAGCTGAAAGCTGCTCAAACTTGCTGTTTTGAGCGGCTTTCAGCTCAAAGTCGCCCAGTGTGTATGGGCCTTAAGTGTACACTCAATATCGATAACAGTGGGCATGCCTGTGCATCGTTAATGGCCCCCTAGTCATCTAGTGTGTATGGGACTTAAGTCCAAGGTGACCACCGCAAGCTCTGGTTCTGATAGTAGCCAGTGCCTCACCAGCCAGTAACCTCACCGCACGCCACTGGTGTCCTGCACAGATCGCTCAGCACATATCACAGGTGCATCCCATGGGTGCCAGCGATGTTACATAGTAGGTGAGGCTGAATAAAGATTTGCGTCCATCTAGTTCAACCTATGTTTATAGTAGCTAATCCCTTGTTTATGTTTATGTTCTGATATTTTAAAGACAGATTAAGTCAGATGTATTATAGCAGCGCTTATCGCGCCGCTATAATTCTTCCTGCTTCGCCTCATTAACGAGGCGAAGCAGGAAGGGACATCGACAAGATGTATTAACATCTTGTCTGCCGAAGCGGGGGAGCGCTAACGCTAACTCCCCCCTCCGGCGATGTCCCCTCCTGGAGACCGTTCATACATTCGGCCTGCTATCATTTAGATAGCAGCGCCGATATGGACAGGGGCGCATAGCATCTCGGCTCCTTCATACTTGGGGGAGAAGCGGTATCAGTGCACATAACGTGCGCTGATACCCCTTCTCCCCCATAACGCCCAGTCATACATCTGCCCGATTGTTACTTATTCATACCCGTGGATGTTTTTAACCAATAAATGTTTATACAACCTTATTTTAAACGTATTTATAGTGTCTGCCGACACCACTTCTTCAGGAAAAGAGTTCCAAAGTTTGACTGTTCTGACTGTAAAGAAATTTTTTCTTCTAGATGAACAAAATCTTTTTTCTTCTAATCTAAACTTTTGCCCTCACGTCCTAGATTCCTTTCTAGGAGACAAAAGGGTGTTTGACAGTTCCTTATATTGGCCCCTGATATATTTGTACATGTTGAGCATGTCCCCCCTTAAACGTCTCTTCCCTAGTGTAAATAGTCCCAGCTTGCTTAATCTCTGCTCATAGCTTAAAGTCTCCATTCCCCTAATAATCTTAGTTGCTCTTCTTTGGATTTTTTCTAATTCTATGATGTCCTTTTTATAGTGTGGGGCCCAGAATTGTACTCCGTATTCGAGGTGCGGTCTAACCAATGATTTGTACAGAGGCATGATTACTTTTGAATCCCTAGTTTCCATGCCCCTTTTAATACATGCTAGAATTTTATTGGCCTTTTTAGTTGCTATATTACATTGAGCACTACAACCAAGTTTGTTGTCTATTTGGACTCCTAGATCCTTTTCGAGTACTGAATTACCCAATTTATCCCCGCTTAGGTTATAACTAGCACACTGGTTATGTCTCCCAAGGTGCATGACCTTGCATTTGTCCACATTGAACCTCATTGAACCTCATCTTCCATGTGTGCTGAGCGATCTGTGCTTAAGCACATCGCTCAGCACGGGCACCCATCGCCCCATGTGTACAGGCCTTAAGGCTTAATACATCTGCCCCAATGTGCAAGTATAGATGGAGCCAGCCTCGCTCTTGCAGGGGATGACAGAAGATTCGCCATCCCCCGCCAGCCGCCATCTGATCTGCAAAAGGGGACGCACGCGGACGAGATGCGCACACATCCCCTTCTGACGGCGCTGCCCCCGGGTCCCCGTCGGCTTGCCGGCGGTCACCCGGGGTCCCCACCGCCTCCCCGCTCGCCCACCTAACCCTGTTAACCCTGTCCGTCTCCCTGAAGCGGAGACGGACAGGGTTCCCGCCGCCCGGAAACTGAGACGCGCGTGCGCGTGAGACGCACGCGCGTCTCAGTCACATGGAGCGGATCGCCAGCGGAGACAATCTAGCGATTTGCCAGCAAGAGGGAGGCCGGCTCCATCTGTATGTCCATTTTAAAAAAAATCTATACACTTGCTATAAAAAGAATCACCCTTCTTGCTACTGCGTTGCTTGGATGCACCATTACAGAGTGTATCCAGGGCCGCCAAGAGGTATGCGGGGCCCTGGTAAATGTTTGGGGCGTGGCCTAACCGTGGGAGACGCAGCCACCTCCCGCGATTAGGCCATGCCCCCAAAATGTTTTCAGCAGAAGCAGCAGCACAGACAGCAGGCTCAGCATGAGCTTTCACGCTTTCAGGGAGATGCTCATGCTGAGCCTGCTGTCAGCACAGCAGATGTTGCAGAGGTGTGTACTGCTGCTGCCCGGGAGGGGGAAGGGGGGCGGACCAGGGCCCCCGCCGGGCCACTCCAGCAAGCACGGGCCCGGGTAATTAGTACCTGCCCCCCCTCTCGACGGCCCTGATTGTATCTAACACCATGAATGCTTCTGCTGATTACATATATAGCATGATATATAGCATGCGCACAGCGTCTATTCCCGTCCGAAAACGAGGGTGCGGTCTAATTTGCATAAGCCATGACCTCATTTACATACGCCACACCCCCTTTACGCCGCGCGAGTGTCCCTATTTTAATGTTCAGAAAGTTGGGAGGTATGCAATGAGGCGCTTGCGCAGAGCATGTGCATGGCTAAGCTCACTGTGTAAAAAGCTTTACTATAGAGTGCATTGCATTGTGGCTTTAGAAACAGCAATGAAGAGGCTGACTGATGGAGGGGGGAGGTGAGCTTCCAGGGTGTGGGGGCTCAGCGACGCTGAGGGGGAGGGGGCAATGATGCGCTGGACTGAGATCACTGTGTAAATGGTTTTGCTATACAGTAGTCCTCCTATGAAATTAGGTTTCGTGACCACTGCAGGAGCATGCATCACATTGCATGGGGGCCTTTAAGTCTAGTAGTCTCGTCCTCCACCATTTTATGTATGGTACATAGACGCTATTTCAGCCTGAGGGACTCAGTGGGGAGATGTTTGCTGAGTTTAGTCTACCATTACAGAGCTAAGCTTGGCATAGATTTCACCACCAAGTCCTGGCGCTGATTGAGTGACTACATAGCATAATTACTGTACAACATGGGGCCGGGCCGAGACTAACAGCCACAATCATGCTGTACCCAGGTATAGTGGCCGGAAAATGGTAATTAGTTCTTGGACTATATTACTGTACTGTATTTCATTGGAGACCTCACGCATGCACAGTAGGGATTTTCAAAAGTGCCATCTGGTGGATGAACGGAAGCACTACACTCAATGGCATCACCATATGTCACACTAGCCATGTTGCGCAGTGCTTCGCCACGCTGCAGTGCGCATTATGAGTGATCCGACTGCCATAATTAGGATAGATGAGTGTGGGTATATCTGTTTATGTGCAGTACCGGCAACAGAGATTGGAGCCTTGATATCTCTGAGGCCCCCCCTACCTCGCCCACCTTGAGCAGTGGATTTTTATTACATTGCATATGGAATGCGTTTTCTTAGTAATACCTAATTGGATAGGTCGCCGCTGCGGGGACAGGAAAGGACACATGGTAGGAGCATCATTTTGCATCCTGCGGTGCATCACATGAGTTTACTAAACTCGTTACTACGGGTAACCATCAGGCGTTTACCTGCTCACTAAGCAACGAATGTACACTGCTTAGTGAGCCAACCAGAACCAGACCCTTAGTGATAGAACATGGTGACAATGGGCTTGACTCATGTTGTTAAGGGAATGCACACTCGCAAGGAAGCCTTGGTATTTGTGTCATTACAATTCAAAATCAGCAGGGGGCATATGTAGGAGATAAATGCCACCAGGCACCTAGGTTCCTTTAGCGAGATCCCTTGGTGTAGGAGACAATGTATGTCTGGTTCGGGTAGTGTAGCTGTTTCCTTCTCATAGGGCTTTCACTTCCACAGAAGGGCTTGAGTGGGGGTGCATGGAGCTGTGAGAAACCTGGTCCTTATCCTCCTATTTCCTTTCAATTAAATTGCTATGGGGCCTGGTGTCTATTGTGCCTCTGGTGCTATCGGTAATTATCACATTATAGACTTCAATATTACATTCCATATGGTGGAGAGAACTATGGCTACTATCGCTACCTAGCAAAGATGGAGTCCAATCTGTATGGGGTTTATATGTTACTTTCTTGTGTTTAATTTTCCTAAAGGATCTTCAGTTATGTGGCTCCTGCTGCCACATAACTCCCATTCTCTACTCCCCTCACTGGCTACCTGTAAAATGGGGAATCGTTTTCCAGATTGGCTTACTCACTTTAAGACCCTACATGATCAGGGCCCAAGGTACCTGCAGCAGCTTCTGATCCCTTACTGTCCTACTCGATTACTACGATCCACTAACAGTACCCAGAATATCCCTGAATTCATCTGGGGGTCGAGCTTTCAACTTCGCTGCTCCAACTCTCTTGGAACTCTCTTCCTCGCATAGGGGGTTATTCTGGTTCGTACGTTATTAAAGTATCCGGCGGATCTGTTTTTTTTTTTCGATCTGCGCATGTGTACCTTCCGCAATGCGCAGGCGCAGTGACTTCACAACGCTCACGGACGGGTCTTTCCGTGTGAAAAAACCTGTCCGCAAGAGTACGGTCATTGTGGGCGGCATAGGGGCGTGTTGAGGGGAGCGGCCGTAATAATGAGGGAAACTGGGCGTAAACATGGACGTACACGGGGGTGTGCACAAAAAATGTACGGTGCTACAACCACTTGATCAGCGAAAGCACCGTTCATTTCGGACACAAAACAGGCGGCCGCCACCGACACCTCCAGACCACCCCTACAGATACCACATGAGAGCGGACGCCTGGATCTGCTAATTAATGCTGATTACTAGTCAAACACATACACCTGAATGTAATAAGCAATGCTGCAGTCTATTAAGTCCAAACCATTATTTCACTACCTGCAAGCCACACACAGCACGCAAACACATCGGAAGCATATCTTTCTACACTTCTCTACATGTAAAGGTTGGTTTAATTTAAGGTAAGAATCATTTTAAGACCTGCTTATATATGCCAAGGTAGTTATTTTGTAACCATTTACACACATTCAGTAAGTGTTTTCATATACTTTGAACAGCTGCACATTCAATCTACACAAGTCGACATGTGTCAGCGTTTTCACTGTAACACCAACATAAGTTGATTTAAAAGTAACAGCAATGTGGGGACACATAGATAGTGATTGAAATGCAACATTAGAACATAAGAACATAATAAATATACATGTAAGGAGGGGTAAAATGTATTTTTATTAGGGTGTTCATTAAGGTAGACAATTGAGGTAATAGAAAACAATAATTGATGAACAATTAGAATAATTCATTTAATTGTCTTAATCATAGTTGAAAGGCTAGATTAGCGTGATGGGTATGCCAGCGTGCACGGACGTACGCTCACTCTCACGATCGGTGACATAATCTGAGTTTTCCATTGAAAACAATAGAGACCCGTCCGTGCAAGGTGGCGAACGCTCAGATAGCCGGAAGATGTCGGTGTGAAAATGGACGAGACTCGTCCGTATACGGTGGTGTACGCTCTGTTGTACGCCAGTTGTCGGTGTCTAAGAGGAGATCCGTCCGTGTGGCGTACGCTCAAGTGTACGCCACTCCCCTTTGTCGGTGTTTGTGACCGTCCGTATGCGGATGTTTTGTGGGTGGACTTTCGCTCAACGTCCGCGTACAGGAAACGTACGGTGATACGGAACGTACGTACGTTTGGCCGGCCGAACCAGAATAAGGTCCATAGGGCGAGAAGCGCCCAATGTAGAATCCTTTAAAAATAGACTAAAGACTTTCCTATTTACTCAAGCATTTCACTGACATCTACTGTTAAGCTTGTTTTGTATTTTGAGCTATAAAGACAATGGTGAAGCCCTTTGAGTCCTATTGGGAGAAAAGCGCTATATAAATATCATTATTATTAATATTATTGTTTTTCTTTCACCGTGGGCCACATATAGTGATTTACTGGCCCTAGTGTAAATTTGGCAGACAAATATGAATTGAAAGCACCTCTGGTAGGATATACTAGCACTATATAAAGACTAATTTATACTGTAATGATGTAATCAATTTAATGGCAGATATGAACCACTTGGCCCATCTAGACTTTTTTTTTTTTTTGCATTGCCTTGCACTCCCTATGCACACCACCAGGGGTCAGGCCAGGATAATAATGAAATTGTATAGCCTGTTGGGTCTGATTCAGAGATGTACAGTATGATACAGCATCCTTCTCGCTTCTCTCTCTCTCTCTCTCTCTCTCTCTCTCTCTCTCTCGCCCCACCCCCTTCAGCAACCTGTATGGGGCCCATTTATTATGAATTGTATATACAATGCGATCTGGATGGGATCTTGCTGCCCGGGATCGCATTACAATATGCGATCCTAACTGCAGGATTTATCTCTGTGCATACGATGGGACAGGAGCTCTGAAAGGGGCCTGCTCTGCGATTTGCTCTGCCTGGTGACAGGGGGCCCGTGCGGTCATCGCTGACTCATGCCTGACCGCACTGCACAGAGGCCCGCGGAGAGTAGACCGTAGGCTACAATGGGTTACTGCCATTCTGACATGGCGGTAGCTGCAGGGGCCAAATTTTGAATGATAAAAGGGCCCCATTGCCTCTCCCTTCTGCTCCCTTAAGGGGCATTGAAGTGACAATGGAGGGGGGGGGGGATGCAGATAAATCTAGATATTTCTTTTTAATGTTTCACAATCTGATTTGTTAGATCTGGGATTGCCAGTAGGGGGCTCCCATACACCAACAGATTATTTGGATAACCACCTCCAGAATTCAGAATTGCCGTAGATGTATTGGGGCCTTTACTTACATTAGATTACTGCTGACCATTAGATTGGGTGTGGTATAGGGGTCTGACAGTCATAGAAACATAGAAACATAGAATTTGACGGCAGATAAGAACCACTTGGCCCATCTAGTCTGCCCCTTTTTTTAAACATGTTACCTCAAACCATATTTGATCCTTATTTTTTTGTAAGGATATCAATATGCTTATTCCAAGCATGTTTAAATTGTACTACTGTATTTGCGTCTACCAGGATCCCGACAGTCATTAGCCCGACATCGGGATCCCTACTGCCCGGACTCAGACAGCATGGTGAGCGCAACTAAGTCCCTTGCTGGCTCGGTGGCTCGCTGTGCTCACCACACTTTATAAAATCAACTCCACGCCGACGTGGATACTGGGGGTATGACGTGGATAGTAGGGATATTTAACCATTGTTTAGTTCCAGGGCTCCAGAAGCACTTACGTAGTTTACGTAGGCAGCATAGTGCTGTATTGGTATTCTCAATACAGCACAACGTAAACTACGTAACTGCCGCCGTGAAACTAAACAAGTACCAAATTTCTGTTTTAAGACATCTGGGGCCTTATTCTAGTTCACTCTTAGAGCCAAATTCCTTCTCAGATGGACAAAACCATGTGCACTGCAGGGGGGCAGATGTAACATGTGCAGATAGAATTAGATTTGGGTGAGTTATTTTGTTTCTGTGCAGGGTAAATACTGACTGCTTTATTTTTACACTGCAATATAGATCTCACTTTGAAGTAAAACCCCACCCAAATCTAATTCTCTCTGCACGTGTTACATCTGCCCCACCTGCAGTGCACATGGTTTTGTCCATTTGAGAAGGAATTTGCCTTTAAGGGTGAACTAGAATAAGGCCCATGATGTGATGGGAATGGGATCACATTACATGTCTCCTTGTACTGCTGTGTCTGTCTCTCATCATTCTAACTGTGCCACACTACCATAGCTGCAGCTGTAACAGGTACTGCCAACAACAGGTATTGCCAGTGCCAACATATTACACAGTTCCCCCAATGAGCACTGTGTAATACGTCGCCACTTTCTACATAAAGGATAATTCTTGACCTGGACTGTCTGGATATCAGTGAGTTGTAGTGTCAGTGCTGTCTCTGCTGGGATGTACTGTACCCTACACTGTGTACTCATGTTTACTGGTGTAAGGGAGAGCCTGGCACTGTACTTTGTATTAACAGGACTGTAGATTGAGGGATGGGGGGGCTCCGGGAATGTCCCATGCCGGATGCTCCTTGATGACTATTAATCTCTGCTGTCAGCTGCCTTTGTGTAGTTGCTGCGGGATCCTTGGGATTAGGGAGGGGTGTTATGTTACCTCTGATTGAGGAGCTCCTGAAAAATGACAGGAAATGCAGAATAAAGCAAATCCCTCTAAACTTAACTGAGGATATGCTGGATCTAAGGAACAGCCCTTCATCACAGCCTCAGATAACGCCTTTGTTTTTCTTTACATTTAAATAACGTCTTGTGGTTTCTGTGTGACGTGATCTGTTATGCCAAGGTATGTATGTCAGCACTGTGCATCTGCACCAAGAAATGTGTCCATAATTAGGGTTTTTAGAGGCATCGCGGCACGTACGATGGTTTGCATACTACTCCGATGTTAGAAGATCGCCCCTGTTTTCTGGAAGAGTTGATGCTGTGGTGAACCGGAACAGACAGGCCAGGAACCCCTTTACCTTGCACTCTGTGATTTCCCTCTTCGTCCCTTCTTGCTGGACATCGGACAAGAACCAGACCAAAGAAACGGTGCAACGGAATTTATTTCAGAGCAAATAAGATACTTGAAGTCGGGTAGCAGGCAGGGCTACCTAAGGCGGAGATAACACTGAAAGGGGTGCACCGTAATATCACACAGCAGATTTACAATAATTAAATAAGGCACGTCTGGATGTCGGAGTACCGACTTACTCTACAACAGAATATGATCACTTTTGGGTCTAAACAAACCTAAGATCACTTCAATCAAGTACAGTTATCACTTTGCAACAATATAGGATAATTAGCAATCACATTAACTTAGACTTTACTGTAAACTATACTACGCTACTGGGTACCCAGTCCCTATTTTACACACTGTCTCAAAGACAGACCTATGCATAGGTATTTAGAGTTTGCTGGAGGCCTCTTGTAGTTACTGCGTTAGGGTAAAAGTCCTCCTCGATGGAAAAGGATAAACGTTTTGTGGGGCAATGTCCCGGAAAAAAGGGAAAACGGTATTCTGTCACTTATATCAGAAGGTAGTAACACTACCAAGTTTACGCCACAGGATGGTGCCTTTAACTGTTGGTCCCTAGGGTCTGTAGTCTGAGTTTGAAGTATTTGAATTCCACCATTCCAATGGGAGTGCGACAGTCTCTCCTCTATTTAGATCTCAGGGACCCAAAGGTGGCTATAGTCGTGGGGACCCCTCTTGTCAGTGGATCTTGCTGGTGCTCCTAATGCTTCCGGTATGTGCCCAGCATCTTGGGAGGGTGCCCCTGTAGGTTAAGCTTAAGGGCGATTGGCAGGAAATGTTAGGGCCTCTGTCTAGCCGCTGACTGTCCCTGGGTCTGCTGAGGGGGTCACAGGGGTCAGGGTGGCTGCGCGGCACTTACTCTATGTCGCGGCTCCTGCCGTTCAGGATCCCACTGCCGGGCTCTTGTGATGCCTGTCAGGGCTCCGCTCCACTCCATGCAATGGTGACCTTCTCCTCCGTACTGCCAGGGGTGTAGGGGTAGCAGCGTCGCCCCTGCAGGCAGCGCTGCTCATGTGCGCCGGGTCCAGTCTCCTCCCTGCTGAATGCCGGGTGCTGGGTCTCTGTGTCGTACAGCGGTGCGGTCTTCTCCCTGCCGCCTGCGGTGTCTCTCTCCTCCTCTCGGGGCTGGAGGTCGGCGGGGGTCACTTTCTTGGATGCGCCGCGTCTAATCCCCGGCGCGGCTGTCAATCACCGCGGGGTGTAGCGGTAGTAGCCGGGTCTCTGTAGCTGGCTGTCAGGTGCTTGGGGGTGAGTGCGCGCCTCTCGCTACTTCTCCGTCTTCTTTGCCGGGTGTCTGCTGCCTCTGGCACTGGACGCCGGGCTGCTGCTGCACCCTCTCTCTCCCTATCGAGCCGCTCGCGTCCCGGCTCCTGGGTGTCAATCACCGGCCGGCTCTCCTCACGTGCTGCGGCTGTGGACGCTCTCCCCGCGGCTGCTGAAGGTAGGCACCGGGTGCTTCCTAAGGCGCCACCAACACCCACGGGGGCTGGCGCTGCTTCAGCTCTCCTCCTCCTCACTTTCGCGCCCCTCAGCCTCCAATCAGGGGAAGGGGCACCCCTCTGTCCAACGCTGGTTATTGCTGCAGGGCGGTTGCCTAGCAACCCCCTGTGGTTAAGTGCAATTAGGGCTACACTGGCCACAAAAGTGAATTTGGGGCATAGAAAAGGGAGACCCCCAAATCTGGGGTGTCACATGTCCCCTTACTCGAAGGATGCCTGTCCCCGGGCATCAATGGGGTTAAAAGTTCTGAATAAAGTCTCGAACATAAACGTAAGGCCCTGAATGTCCTTTCAGAAATGGATCATATGCAGCATCACATATTTACACATCTTAATACTGTACTCAAATTTACATACATACAAGTTGAGAAGAATTTACATTCTATCGTGGACTGGTAACACCCCTGTCGTGTATCGCTCAGATCTTCTAACTTTCGGAGTGGTCTTTTCAACTGCACCTTAGATCACAGCATGCGGTCGGCAATGGGCACGTGGTGCCCCTTTTCTACTCTTTCTGGACCTGTTGATGGCCTGTTGTATCATGCACACGAATTCTTCTCCTGTAATTGTCGTGTACTCCTGGTCTGTATCAGTTTTCTCTTCCATGGGACGGGTTTCGGCCTTTTCAGCTGTGTTGGTGATTTCCGTTGTGACCTTTGCTTTGGGCGGTGGCACAGTTGCTTTTGGGCTTTCTGGTTCCAATGGCTCCATTTTCTTTGCCATGGTCATGTGGGCCACAACTTCGAGGCATCTCTTCCGTTCGGCAGTACTGGTACCTGTCTGCTGTAGAGTTGCTGTCTGGTCACCCGTATCTACCATTCTTGAGGTGTACTTGTGTTCAGTTCCTGACCTTACTTCTTTCGGCTGGGCTTTGGCCTTCTCCGCTTCTTTTGGGGTCTCCATAGGGAAATTAGGTTGAGGCGGTGGCCTACTGGGTTCTGGTGATCGTGGCATCTGGTCAGGCCGGGTATGATTACTGATGGGCCGGTCAATCTCGCCACAAACATCCTGCGATCTTCTCCTCCTCAGGTGGTGCTGACCATATGGCTGGTGCATGAAGCGTCGATGCTGACTGTGGATAGTTGCATATCTGCTGCCTCTTACTGCAGCACCACCGGGGCCTGTTACGTTGGTTGCCTTGACACCTCTCTTTCCATTGGTCACTTCGAATTCGACCCATTCTCCTTTTTCCAGGCTTCGGAAGTATTTGTTCCTAGGGGTCTTCTGGATACCGGTGTAGTGCACGTATACGGTCTTCCTGTTATCTGCCCTTATGAAGCCATAGCCACGTGCCACATTGAACCACGATACCTGGCCAGTCACTCTTCTTGTTCTGACTCGTCGATCCTCTGTGTCACGTGGTCTTCTCGCCGTGGTCTGACTTTGCACGAGCTCTGGTGGACTGATTGATGGATCTTGTATGGAGCGGGGCCACCAGTTTTGTTTCCGCGGACCTAGTAGTGGGTCTCTTCCCGAGGGTCGGTCCTCCTCCTCGGGGCCTCCTCGTTTAAAGTATTCTGATGACAATTTCCTTCAATATGTCCGCTCTGTTGGCATCTTTGGCATATCGGCATACCCTCTTCATCGAACTGATCGATTGAGCCTCCTCCCGATTCTCTGAGCGTGCTCCAACGTGGTCGGCTTCCTCTCTCCCTTTGCGGGCGCCACTCATTATGTCTGGCTTCGCTCTGCTCCAGCCTTTGTCCCATTCTGGCGATGTTTAGGGCCAGTTCTGTGAGCTTGCTGTTAATGGCGGACAGTGGGTCTGGGCCTGCTGGCGATTGCGCCTCTTGAAGTACTGATCTCTTCTTTACACTACCAGGTCCCTGGCGTCTGGCTTCCCAGTGATCCTCAGTCTCTTCTTCTTCCGCCGTAGCGCCTTCTTCCGGCTCCTCATTCTGGACTTTTTCCAGCACTTGCAGTGCCGATTCCTTGAGTTCCTCAAATGTGCAGCCTTGTTCTTGCCGCTTTATCATTCGGAGTTGGGCGCGAGTGGTCTCTTCTTCTGCCCCTTCTACGAAGAGGTCTATCAACATTTTATCCGCTAGTGGTACTTCTCTCGGGTCTGCGGCTTGTACTGCCTTCATGGCTTCGTGTAATGCCAGTGCGAAATCACGCAGTGATTCTCCCTGTTTCTGCTTCCTGGCATATAACCTGCTCTTCAGCACTGGCACGGTTTTGGCATCAAAGATCTTCGACAGTTTTTTCAATATCTTGTCCGCCGTCTCCTTGTCGGCTTCTGACCATGATTTGACTTCTCTCAGGGCGGACCCTCTCAGTTGCGCAAGCAATATTTCTTTGCTTTGTTCTTCGTTCAGTTGGTATAGGGTGAACGTCGAATTCATGCGGTCCTTGAATACCTTAAAAGTGCTTGTGCCTTTCGTCCGCGTATCTCCCGAGAATGTGAGTAGCCACGTGGTTTCGAAGTAGTAGGGCATCGTGATCTGTGCCGCCGCTGCCTTTGGCGGTTCTTTGTCTTCCGGTAGTGGTGGGAGACGTCTGCGGGGTGATGGTATTGGGGTACCGTCTTCCGACATTTTCCGGTCCTGTTCGTGGACGCCAGAGTTGGATGTGGTGAACCGGAACAGACAGGCCAGGAACCCCTTTACCTTGCACTCTGTGATTTCCCTCTTCGTCCCTTCTTGCTGGACATCGGACAAGAACCAGACCAAAGAAACGGTGCAACGGAATTTATTTCAGAGCAAATAAGATACTTGAAGTCGGGTAGCAGGCAGGGCTACCTAAGGCGGAGATAACACTGAAAGGGGTGCACCGTAATATCACACAGCAGATTTACAATAATTAAATAAGGCACGTCTGGATGTCGGAGTACCGACTTACTCTACAACAGAATATGATCACTTTTGGGTCTAAACAAACCTAAGATCACTTCAATCAAGTACAGTTATCACTTTGCAACAATATAGGATAATTAGCAATCACATTAACTTAGACTTTACTGTAAACTATACTACGCTACTGGGTACCCAGTCCCTATTTTACACACTGTCTCAAAGACAGACCTATGCATAGGTATTTAGAGTTTGCTGGAGGCCTCTTGTAGTTACTGCGTTAGGGTAAAAGTCCTCCTCGATGGAAAAGGATAAACGTTTTGTGGGGCAATGTCCCGGAAAAAAGGGAAAACGGTATTCTGTCACTTATATCAGAAGGTAGTAACACTACCAAGTTTACGCCACAGGATGGTGCCTTTAACTGTTGGTCCCTAGGGTCTGTAGTCTGAGTTTGAAGTATTTGAATTCCACCATTCCAATGGGAGTGCGACAGTCTCTCCTCTATTTAGATCTCAGGGACCCAAAGGTGGCTATAGTCGTGGGGACCCCTCTTGTCAGTGGATCTTGCTGGTGCTCCTAATGCTTCCGGTATGTGCCCAGCATCTTGGGAGGGTGCCCCTGTAGGTTAAGCTTAAGGGCGATTGGCAGGAAATGTTAGGGCCTCTGTCTAGCCGCTGACTGTCCCTGGGTCTGCTGAGGGGGTCACAGGGGTCAGGGTGGCTGCGCGGCACTTACTCTATGTCGCGGCTCCTGCCGTTCAGGATCCCACTGCCGGGCTCTTGTGATGCCTGTCAGGGCTCCGCTCCACTCCATGCAATGGTGACCTTCTCCTCCGTACTGCCAGGGGTGTAGGGGTAGCAGCGTCGCCCCTGCAGGCAGCGCTGCTCATGTGCGCCGGGTCCAGTCTCCTCCCTGCTGAATGCCGGGTGCTGGGTCTCTGTGTCGTACAGCGGTGCGGTCTTCTCCCTGCCGCCTGCGGTGTCTCTCTCCTCCTCTCGGGGCTGGAGGTCGGCGGGGGTCACTTTCTTGGATGCGCCGCGTCTAATCCCCGGCGCGGCTGTCAATCACCGCCGGGTGTAGCGGTAGTAGCCGGGTCTCTGTAGCTGGCTGTCAGGTGCTTGGGGGTGAGTGCGCGCCTCTCGCTACTTCTCCGTCTTCTTTGCCGGGTGTCTGCTGCCTCTGGCACTGGACGCCGGGCTGCTGCTGCACCCTCTCTCTCCCTATCGAGCCGCTCGCGTCCCGGCTCCTGGGTGTCAATCACCGGCCGGCTCTCCTCACGTGCTGCGGCTGTGGACGCTCTCCCCGCGGCTGCTGAAGGTAGGCACCGGGTGCTTCCTAAGGCGCCACCAACACCCACGGGGGCTGGCGCTGCTTCAGCTCTCCTCCTCCTCACTTTCGCGCCCCTCAGCCTCCAATCAGGGGAAGGGGCACCCCTCTGTCCAACGCTGGTTATTGCTGCAGGGCGGTTGCCTAGCAACCCCCTGTGGTTAAGTGCAATTAGGGCTACACTGGCCACAAAAGTGAATTTGGGGCATAGAAAAGGGAGACCCCCAAATCTGGGGTGTCACATGTCCCCTTACTCGAAGGATGCCTGTCCCCGGGCATCAATGGGGTTAAAAGTTCTGAATAAAGTCTCGAACATAAACGTAAGGCCCTGAATGTCCTTTCAGAAATGGATCATATGCAGCATCACATATTTACACATCTTAATACTGTACTCAAATTTACATACATACAAGTTGAGAAGAATTTACATTCTATCGTGGACTGGTAACACCCCTGTCGTGTATCGCTCAGATCTTCTAACTTTCGGAGTGGTCTTTTCAACTGCACCTTAGATCACAGCATGCGGTCGGCAATGGGCACGTGGTGCCCCTTTTCTACTCTTTCTGGACCTGTTGATGGCCTGTTGTATCATGCACACGAATTCTTCTCCTGTAATTGTCGTGTACTCCTGGTCTGTATCAGTTTTCTCTTCCATGGGACGGGTTTCGGCCTTTTCAGCTGTGTTGGTGATTTCCGTTGTGACCTTTGCTTTGGGCGGTGGCACAGTTGCTTTTGGGCTTTCTGGTTCCAATGGCTCCATTTTCTTTGCCATGGTCATGTGGGCCACAACTTCGAGGCATCTCTTCCGTTCGGCAGTACTGGTACCTGTCTGCTGTAGAGTTGCTGTCTGGTCACCCGTATCTACCATTCTTGAGGTGTACTTGTGTTCAGTTCCTGACCTTACTTCTTTCGGCTGGGCTTTGGCCTTCTCCGCTTCTTTTGGGGTCTCCATAGGGAAATTAGGTTGAGGCGGTGGCCTACTGGGTTCTGGTGATCGTGGCATCTGGTCAGGCCGGGTATGATTACTGATGGGCCGGTCAATCTCGCCACAAACATCCTGCGATCTTCTCCTCCTCAGGTGGTGCTGACCATATGGCTGGTGCATGAAGCGTCGATGCTGACTGTGGATAGTTGCATATCTGCTGCCTCTTACTGCAGCACCACCGGGGCCTGTTACGTTGGTTGCCTTGACACCTCTCTTTCCATTGGTCACTTCGAATTCGACCCATTCTCCTTTTTCCAGGCTTCGGAAGTATTTGTTCCTAGGGGTCTTCTGGATACCGGTGTAGTGCACGTATACGGTCTTCCTGTTATCTGCCCTTATGAAGCCATAGCCACGTGCCACATTGAACCACGATACCTGGCCAGTCACTCTTCTTGTTCTGACTCGTCGATCCTCTGTGTCACGTGGTCTTCTCGCCGTGGTCTGACTTTGCACGAGCTCTGGTGGACTGATTGATGGATCTTGTATGGAGCGGGGCCACCAGTTTTGTTTCCGCGGACCTAGTAGTGGGTCTCTTCCCGAGGGTCGGTCCTCCTCCTCGGGGCCTCCTCGTTTAAAGTATTCTGATGACAATTTCCTTCAATATGTCCGCTCTGTTGGCATCTTTGGCATATCGGCATACCCTCTTCATCGAACTGATCGATTGAGCCTCCTCCCGATTCTCTGAGCGTGCTCCAACGTGGTCGGCTTCCTCTCTCCCTTTGCGGGCGCCACTCATTATGTCTGGCTTCGCTCTGCTCCAGCCTTTGTCCCATTCTGGCGATGTTTAGGGCCAGTTCTGTGAGCTTGCTGTTAATGGCGGACAGTGGGTCTGGGCCTGCTGGCGATTGCGCCTCTTGAAGTACTGATCTCTTCTTTACACTACCAGGTCCCTGGCGTCTGGCTTCCCAGTGATCCTCAGTCTCTTCTTCTTCCGCCGTAGCGCCTTCTTCCGGCTCCTCATTCTGGACTTTTTCCAGCACTTGCAGTGCCGATTCCTTGAGTTCCTCAAATGTGCAGCCTTGTTCTTGCCGCTTTATCATTCGGAGTTGGGCGCGAGTGGTCTCTTCTTCTGCCCCTTCTACGAAGAGGTCTATCAACATTTCATCCGCTAGTGGTACTTCTCTCGGGTCTGCGGCTTGTACTGCCTTCATGGCTTCGTGTAATGCCAGTGCGAAATCACGCAGTGATTCTCCCTGTTTCTGCTTCCTGGCATATAACCTGCTCTTCAGCACTGGCACGGTTTTGGCATCAAAGATCTTCGACAGTTTTTTCAATATCTTGTCCGCCGTCTCCTTGTCGGCTTCTGACCATGATTTGACTTCTCTCAGGGCGGACCCTCTCAGTTGCGCAAGCAATATTTCTTTGCTTTGTTCTTCGTTCAGTTGGTATAGGGTGAACGTCGAATTCATGCGGTCCTTGAATACCTTAAAAGTGCTTGTGCCTTTCGTCCGCGTATCTCCCGAGAATGTGAGTAGCCACGTGGCTCCGAAGTAGTAGGGCATCGTGATCTGTGCCGCCGCTGCCTTTGGCGGTTCTTTGTCTTCCGGTAGTGGTGGGAGACGTCTGCGGGGTGATGGTATTGGGGTACCGTCTTCCGACATTTTCCGGTCCTGTTCGTGGACGCCAGAGTTGGATGTGGTGAACCGGAACAGACAGGCCAGGAACCCCTTTACCTTGCACTCTGTGATTTCCCTCTTCGTCCCTTCTTGCTGGACATCGGACAAGAACCAGACCAAAGAAACGGTGCAACGGAATTTATTTCAGAGCAAATAAGATACTTGAAGTCGGGTAGCAGGCAGGGCTACCTAAGGCGGAGATAACACTGAAAGGGGTGCACCGTAATATCACACAGCAGATTTACAATAATTAAATAAGGCACGTCTGGATGTCGGAGTACCGACTTACTCTACAACAGAATATGATCACTTTTGGGTCTAAACAAACCTAAGATCACTTCAATCAAGTACAGTTATCACTTTGCAACAATATAGGATAATTAGCAATCACATTAACTTAGACTTTACTGTAAACTATACTACGCTACTGGGTACCCAGTCCCTATTTTACACACTGTCTCAAAGACAGACCTATGCATAGGTATTTAGAGTTTGCTGGAGGCCTCTTGTAGTTACTGCGTTAGGGTAAAAGTCCTCCTCGATGGAAAAGGATAAACGTTTTGTGGGGCAATGTCCCGGAAAAAAGGGAAAACGGTATTCTGTCACTTATATCAGAAGGTAGTAACACTACCAAGTTTACGCCACAGGATGGTGCCTTTAACTGTTGGTCCCTAGGGTCTGTAGTCTGAGTTTGAAGTATTTGAATTCCACCATTCCAATGGGAGTGCGACAGTCTCTCCTCTATTTAGATCTCAGGGACCCAAAGGTGGCTATAGTCGTGGGGACCCCTCTTGTCAGTGGATCTTGCTGGTGCTCCTAATGCTTCCGGTATGTGCCCAGCATCTTGGGAGGGTGCCCCTGTAGGTTAAGCTTAAGGGCGATTGGCAGGAAATGTTAGGGCCTCTGTCTAGCCGCTGACTGTCCCTGGGTCTGCTGAGGGGGTCACAGGGGTCAGGGTGGCTGCGCGGCACTTACTCTATGTCGCGGCTCCTGCCGTTCAGGATCCCACTGCCGGGCTCTTGTGATGCCTGTCAGGGCTCCGCTCCACTCCATGCAATGGTGACCTTCTCCTCCGTACTGCCAGGGGTGTAGGGGTAGCAGCATCGCCCCTGCAGGCAGCGCTGCTCATGTGCGCCGGGTCCAGTCTCCTCCCTGCTGAATGCCGGGTGCTGGGTCTCTGTGTCGTACAGCGGTGCGGTCTTCTCCCTGCCGCCTGCGGTGTCTCTCTCCTCCTCTCGGGGCTGGAGGTCGGCGGGGGTCACTTTCTTGGATGCGCCGCGTCTAATCCCCGGCGCGGCTGTCAATCACCGCCGGGTGTAGCGGTAGTAGCCGGGTCTCTGTAGCTGGCTGTCAGGTGCTTGGGGGTGAGTGCGCGCCTCTGCCTTGCGCCTCCCGCTACTTCTCCGTCTTCTTTGCCGGGTGTCTGCTGCCTCTGGCACTGGACGCCGGGCTGCTGCTGCACCCTCTCTCTCCCTATCGAGCCGCTCGCGTCCCGGCTCCTGGGTGTCAATCACCGGCCGGCTCTCCTCACGTGCTGCGGCTGTGGACGCTCTCCCCGCGGCTGCTGAAGGTAGGCACCGGGTGCTTCCTAAGGCGCCACCAACACCCACGGGGGCTGGCGCTGCTTCAGCTCTCCTCCTCCTCACTTTCGCGCCCCTCAGCCTCCAATCAGGGGAAGGGGCACCCCTCTGTCCAACGCTGGTTATTGCTGCAGGGCGGTTGCCTAGCAACCCCCTGTGGTTAAGTGCAATTAGGGCTACACTGGCCACAAAAGTGAATTTGGGGCATAGAAAAGGGAGACCCCCAAATCTGGGGTGTCACAATGCCATGGTCTGTATCATCCTGCGCCAATTTCCTGTCCTTGGTACAGAGATGCAACAGCCATTCCGAGTAGTCTCGAGCCAATGTTTTTTTCGCAAGGTGATCCAATCAGATCACAGAAGCACCCAGGAGGTGTCTGACGGTGAATGGCAGTCAGGATGGGGATTGGTGGATAGCTAGTGCTATCCACCAATCAGAGTGCTTATAGCCATTCACTGTATGGAAGCATGTGTAGAGATGGCACAGTGCTGCACGAGGGGCACCTTTAACAATATTTTTCTTCTAAAGAATTATACCCCTTTCAGACAGAAAAAAAGACCCGGGAATTTCCCTGCTCTTGCCGTGTCGACCCGGGTTTTTCTTCTGTCTGAAAGGGTCAACACGGGTCTAAAGTTCCGGGACTTCGACCCAGGTATTTACCTGGGTTTTTCCCGGGTCTGTTTTCCAAAAACCCGGGTCACCGGCTGTCTGAAAGGAAACGACCCGGGTTTTTGGGATTATTACACATTGGCCCTTATTCTGGTTGGTGCGGATATTCCCGCATTCTTACGGAGCGGTCCGCACGCCACGGTGTTTTGCCGCATGCGGCCATCGTCCGTAGAAACGCCCACGGGTCCTCCGCATTCGGACGGACTCACTCTTTAAGAACAGGGCGTGTTTACGGACGACATACAAACCATGCGTGTGCGGGAGAAACACTCCGATTCTGCACGGTATTACAGAGTATTACAGAGTATGCTCGGAAATACCGCATCCGAACGGGAGCCAAGCGGTGCTACCGCCCGTAAGCGGAGTATTTACGCCAAACAACCCACTATGAAGTATCTTCTGCAATACATCACATGACCCACTTATTATACATGTCTAATACACATGTGTATTGATAGTATTAATATTCAGTCATGTCCATTGTTAGCAGTTTTTAAGTGTGGGACAAGTACAGCATATGTGGGGGATTACTAAGGTTTCCTTGAAGCAGCAATGGTTTCAATTAAAGCACTGACAAGCGGCCTATTAGTGAGTAATGAGTAAAGGAGTAGATTCTATTGGGTTCAGGTGTTAATGGTTGTAGTCATTAGGCGTACGTTCGCCTACCGCATGAACGAGTGGTGTCCGCAAAGCAATAGTACACTTGTGGACACCGCACATTTCTGCCCTTTTTGATCGCGTGCATTCGGAGTGGTTTCCGAATGTACGCCCCCCAACATAAGTGTACTCCCCCGTGTCCGCCCATGTTTCCGCCCCGTTTTGCCCACTTTGAAACTACGCCCATGTGTCATTCCGCATGACGCCCATAATACGCCCCTATTTCCCGACTGATAGCGGTGAACAGTTTTGGACGGGATTTGCCCGAACTGGTACCGAGTCAAGGCGTGGCACATGCGCGTAGCGTTCTCCACGCATGCGCAGACGCCGTAAAGACGCGATCCGTAAGTACGCGGTAAAGTCCGCGTCAATCAGAATAAGGGCCATTGTTAGGCACTGATTGGCTCTCTTGGTGGGGTGCTGGCTGATTGGTTGTGAGGATAGGCTTCTCTGAATGGCTGGGAGGGCATGGCAATGGGGCTGGCCTCTGAGGTCATTAGGGAGCTGAAAAAAGGATAGCATGGCCCACTGGTAGAAGATGTGAGAGCTGCTGGCAGTGAGAGGGGAGGAGGATATCGGCAAACAGATGACTGAGACAGTCAAAGATGCCACAGTGTACTCAAACATTGCAAATATACTGACAGTCATGTGAAGTAACATGTACCTTCCAGTATATAAAAACAATAAAACTTGTTTACAACATAGCCTTGTGTCATGCCATGGTTAATGCAATGCAGTGAGCAGTCACCACCCACTTTTGATGACCTCATCTCTGTGTGCCTTTAAAACTGTCCTATTCTTATGACACACAGAGTTTTGCAGGAAAAATCCGGCTTCTGTGTGAAAGGGGTCGACACGGGAAATACCCGGGTTTTTGCTCCTGTGTGAAAGGGGGTCAGCCCCTTGCTGCCTAGTTGTAACCGGGTTTTTGTATCCGGGAAATACCTGGGTTTTTGGGATTTTTCTGTCTGAAAGGGGTATAAGTGGTTTGGGTGCATTGCTTTACCCAGGGCCTAGACAGCCCTGATATAAGCAGCATAGGCTGGTATTATGCTTTTCTGCATCCCTATCTTTCTGCATACATTTGGGGTACAAAAGCGTCATTTCTAAATGAGGCTCTTTCTTGATAAGGCCAGTTGTATGTTTGCTGGGAATCTCTGAGTAAACCTAAGGCAAACACTCTGCAGTTTTGCTAAAAGAACTTGTTGGGTTGTTAGATGGGTGGGTCTCAGTGTGAATGAGATTACGTCCCTCCAGCCACACCGCACATCCGTTAATCCCCTGTAATAAGGCCCCAAGGTACATGAAGTATCACAGGGATTATGGTGTTAATTGTGGTCCGTTCGCACAGACCAGAATACTCGCACGGGGGGACCGATGGTGACGCACGTGCAGGTTCATTTCTGTGCGGCCAAGGCAAACAGGGCGTTCGCCAGACGCATGCACCCAAATGTGCTGGTGGGGGCGTAGAAGGGCGTGCGGCGGTGGGCCGGGTCATTTACATATGGGAGCACCCAGCGTTTAATGGGCATTCCCATGAGAACGCTGGGCATTCTTATGCAAATGCCCCAGTGATGCGCGTTCGGGGGGTGGGCAGCTGAACTCAGTGGATGTCATCTGCCCGCCCTGTCTTCCCACCCCTCAGAGGTGTCTCAGATCTGCGAGCGCTGAAGAAATCATTCGATGGTCACGACCATCGAATGATTTCTACCTGCCTGCGAATGGATGAAAATACATGCGTGCGAGGGCGGCCAGCACTGTGGAGCGGCATCTGGTGGACTCGCAAGGCTATGAAATTCGCAGCCTTGCGAGTCAACCAGAATAAGGTCCTATATGTGGTTTATAACAATGCGAGTAGGTCTGAAGGCCTGTACTGTAATGTAGGAGCCGGACTGGAGGCAAAGCCTGGGGGTAGGCTCCCCTGACAGGGTTTGTGGGGAGCTGATTAGCAGGATAGTCATAGAAGGGGTGTCCAAAGGAGAGGGTCATAGGGGGAGGGGCTTAACGGGGTGTTGGAGGGGTTTATAAGCAGGGTTCAGGCGGGAAATAGGGGTCACTGGGAGAATTTCTTCAACAGCTTAACAGCTAAGCAGCTCTGACATCTCTCATGGCTGCCCCAGGTGACGCTGATGCGGAGGTATCCGCTGCGCTTGCTGCCCTTAGGGAGGCAGCGGGCACTAGAGGGGCTGAGTGGCTGCAGCAGCAGATGTCTGGTCTGCTGGGGGGACTGGGAGCAGCAACGCAAGAAGCTGCTCCAGCGGGTGCACGGCCTCGGAGGTCTAGGCCTCCGGAGCGCTTCAGCCCATCTGTGTCCCCCAGGGTTCAGCGCCGTTCACGGAGCCCCGTCAGGGACCCTCCAGGCCAGGCTGCGGGCCGGGCACCTTTCGCCCGCAGGACCAGGTCTGGGAGGAATCTGGCTAGCAGGCGGAACCCTCCGCGCGGGGGGGATCCCCCCCCCGTGCAAGAAGATCCGGCAGTGCGGGGTGCTGGACCTGGAGCGGCGGGGCATGCGTCGCATGCTGCTGCCCGGCGCGGGGGGAGTCGTGCCAGGGGGGCAGAAGTACAGGCTGAGGAACGCAGGCCTGGTACACGGAGCGAGCGGCGCCCATCTGGCTCCGCCTCCAATGAGGTCACGCCGGCTGGCACAGCACCTGAGGGGCGCGATGTCAGGAGAAGAGAGATGCCACCGTCAGCAGATGATGGAGAAGTACCTGGTCCTTCCACATTGGCTGGGGCTCGTCAGGACGCTGGATCTGCGGCTGCTGGGTTCACAGCCCCCAGGCAGCCTGGTGAGTCTGTCTCTATGTCTGTTAATGCTTTAGCGCGGAGTCAGGGGGGGGGGGAGGGTTAGCCCTCTAAGGGGAGATGATCAGGGGTTTTACTGAATTGTTGAGTGGTTTTGCAGATTGGTTAGCGGGTTTGCGGCAGGGGGCGGGGCCGTCCCCGGCGGCAGCGTGGGTGCCGCAGAATGCGGGCACACCAGCCAGCAGTAGCGTGCCAGTCAGCAGTAGTGTGCCGGTTAACAGTGTGGTGCCAGTTAGCAGCGGGGTGCCGGTGGCCGGCAGTGGGCAAAGCAGCAGTAGTGCAGGGGTACCAGGGAGCAGAGGGGAGACGCAGGAGGAGAGTGGGAGGCTCAGTGACACTGCCAAAGGGGAGGTGTATGTCTGTTTTGAGGGGCCATTGGGGGCTCACCTGAAGCAGGAAGTGAGGGAGAAGATTTGGAAAGGGGAATACGTGGATATTTTTTCACTGCTCCCTTTGGAGCGTTTTAATCTGGATAGGCCCCGTAAGGAGGAGAAGAAGGAGGAGGAGGAACGTCGGCGGTATCGGCTGATTCCGCGGTCGTTCACGAACTGGTTACAAGCATTTGCTATTTTAGCTAGCGTGATTGGGGAAAAGGCACCTGACAATTGTTCAGGTTTATTTTGTTACATGGATGCGATAGGGGAGGCGTACCGGGTGTATGGGGGCCTGGCCTGGCTCTGGTACGATGAACAGTTTAGACAGAGGAAGGCGGTGCGCCCTAACATACGTTGGGACCATAAGGATATTGCTTTATGGTTAAAAGTGACGGCTCCCATGAAAAGCGGGCAGCCCTTTCGTGGGGACGGGGGGGGGGCCGAAGGAGACCACAAATGGGACGGCCATGCAGAAGGGACTCTGTTTTGCCTTCAACGATGGGTCATGCCGGTTTGGGGCAAAATGCAAATTTAAGCATGAATGTTCCTCGTGTGGAGGGACCCATGGTGCAAATAAATGCTTCAGGGGGAAGTCACGGGACGGTAATTCGAAAGGGGGAGACGCCGGTTCGGCTGGAAAGGATGCTGGGCTATCTGCGTAGATATCCTGACCAGCAGACAGCCGCGTTGTTGGAGGAGGGGTTTAAGGAAGGTTTCAAGATACCTTCCGACGTGCGGGTTTCAGGGGTTTTTAGGAGGAACTTGAAGTCCGCAAGGGAACACCCAGAAGTGGTTCAGGATAAGCTGTTTAAGGAGGTGAAGCTGGGCCGTATGGCCGGACCTTGGGTCACCACCATGGACAGATTTGATAGTATCACCATTGGGGGTGGTGCCAAAAAAGGAGGCGAACAAGTTTCGTCTTATACATCATTTATCTTTTCCAAAAGGGGCGTCGGTCAATGATGGCATTGACCCCGACATCTGTTCGGTGGTTTATACATCTTTTGACGCGGCTGTTCAGTGGTTTGGGAAAGGTACCCGGTTGGCAAAGACTGATATTGAATCGGCATTTCGTTTGCTGCCGGTTCACCCAACCAGTTTGCGTTTGTTAGGTTGTTGTTGGAATGGGGAGTTTTTTTGTTGATCGATGTTTACCGATGGGTTGCTCCTTATCGTGTGCTTACTTTGAGGCCTTTAGTTCTTTTTTGGAGTGGGTGGTTAGGGATGTCTCTGGGTGCAGTTCAGTTATTCATTACCTAGATGACTTCTTATGTATTGGTCCTGGGGGGTCCGGGGTCTGCGACTTGTTGTTGAGGACGGTTGAAAGGGTGGCGGCAGACTTTGGGGTCCCGCTTGCACCTGGTAAGACGGAGGGCCCTGCGACGGTGATCAGTTTTCTGGGTATTGTCATTGATACCGAGAATATGGAGTGCCGCTTGCCCGAGGAGAAATTGCTGGGTTTGAAGGCTGAGGTAGGGAGGGCATTGCAGTTGAAGAAAATTAGGCTGCGGGAATTGCAGTCCTTGCTGGGAAAATTGAACTTCGCGTGTCGCATTATGCCTATGGGCCGCATATTCAGCAGGAGGCTGGCAGCAGCGACAGCAGGGGTGGTTCTTCCTCATAATTTTGTCAGGTTAGGTAGTGAATTGAAAGGTGACTTGCGGGTATGGGCAACATTTTTGGAGGCTTTTAACGGCAGGGCTTTGTGGATGTCGGACGCATGCGTGGCCACGGAGCTAGACCTCTTCACGGACGCGGCCGGGAGTGGCGGTTTTGGTGCATATTGCCAGGGACATTGGTGTGTGGGCCGGTGGCCTGAGTCTTGGGTGCAGAGGGGCTTGGTAAAACACTTGGCATTATTGGAGTTGTTTCCTATTTTGGTTGCAGTAGTGGTTTGGGGGGAATTGTTCCGCAATAGGAAGATTTGTTTTCACTGCGATAATTTGGGGGTGGTCATGGCCATTAACCAATTGTCGGCATCTTCACCGCCAGTGGTTACTATTTTGCAGCAGTTAGTATTGGAATGCCTGGCGTTGAATTTGTGGGTGGTGGCGAAGCACGTCCCCGGTGTCTCTAACGGTATCGCGGATTCTTTATCTCGTTCACAGTGGGAGCGTTTCCGGGAGTTGGCGCCAGAGGCGGACAGGGAGGGGACCGGGTTCCCGAGCCGGCTCTGGGATCTGCTGGACGGGTCGTTGACCAGCTCATCAGCGAATCTTTGGCCCCAAGTACATGGTCGGCGTATAATCAGGACTGGCGGAGCTGGTTGGAATGGCGTGAGGGAGCAGGTTTGAAGGAGGATGATGACGAGTTGGCTGTTCTGTTATATATAGGCCATTGTAAGGAAATTGGTTGGTCAGTGGCAAAAATCACGCGCTGTATGGCGGGTTTGGCTTTTGGGTTCCGTTCAGGTGGTAGGCCGGATGTCACTAAGAATTTCCTGATTGCGCAAGCATTGAAAGGTTGGAGGAGAGGTCATGTGGTACAGGATCAGAGAAGGCCGGTTTCCTTTCAGTTGTTGCAGAATATGGTTTTGAAGTTAGGGGCGGTTTGTAGGTCCAATTTCGAGGAAAGGTTGTTCGGGGTAGCCTTTTCGCTTGCTTTCTTCGGGGCACTGCGGATAGGTGAGCTCGTGAGTCCAAGCGTGTCCAGGCCGGGGGGCTTGTTGGAGGAGGATGTGGATTTATACTCGGATAGGGTGGAGCTATCGGTGAGGAGGTCTAAGACGGATCAGTTAGGGAGGGGGAAGAGGGTAGTTCTCTTCTCTGTACCGGGGTCGGATATGTGCCCGGTGGCACGGCTAAGGAGCTTTAAGGAAGTCAGAGTGGGCAGGGGAAGTGAGCCTTTGTTGGTGCATGCAAATGGGTCCTTTTTGTCACGATTCCAGTTCAGTTGTGTTCAGAGCAGTCCTGCGGACGTTGGGCCTCAAGGGGGAGGAATATGCTGGGCACTCTTTCCGTATTGGGGCCGCAACTGAGGCTGCTAGAATGGGGTTTGGTGATGAGTTAATTAAGCGTATTGGGCGATGGGAATCGTCTCGTTTTCGTTCTTATGTTCGCTTAGGGGATTGTTGAAGTTGACTGCGTGTTTTTTCTGTTTTAGGGCAGCCTCCGTGCCTGATTTGGATTTTAGGACATTCATATGTCTTTTGGGGTGCTTTACGGGCTGATGTCAGACCGAACGGCCGCCCGCTGGGTTTGGATAGAGAGGAGGCATTGGTCCGCTGGCTGGGGAAGCGCGGTATGGTATGGAGTGGAGTTTTGCAAGAATTTCACCGTTTTGTTCGGCTTGACAGGGCCCCCGATATATTAGTGTCGCATGTGGGTGGGAACGACCTTGGGGGCAGACCATTTAGGGAATTGATACGGGATATTAAGTTTGATCTCCTGCGGTTATGGGCAATGTTTCCGGGAGTGATCACGGTTTGGTCGGACATTGTGCCGCGTCAATATTGGAGGGATGCAAGATCGGCTGACAAGCTCAATAAGGCGCGGATAAAAGTTAACAGGGCGATTGGGCGTTTTATGGCCAGGAACGGAGCTGTGGTGGTGAGGCACAGGGAACTTGAGTCTGGTGCCGGGGCATTTTGGAGAGGAGACGGTGTGCACCTGAATGCTGTGGGGATAGATATTTGGTCTTTGGGACTACAAGAGGGAGTAGAGACAGCGTTCCGGATGTGGGGGGGGCGCACGGGGTTAAGGGTTTAATCCCGTGCTTGGTGGCGGAGGGGGGTCCTCGAGGTTTGTGGCATTGAGGCTTAATTATGCGGCGGGGAGGGCCCCATGAGGGGGCTGGACTCCCCTGGGTGAGGTTAATTAATGAGCACTGGGTGTTGACAATTGGTGCCCTCGAGCCAATCGCTATCGGCTGGGGGTAAGAACTCCTGGAAGTGCTTGAGCGTGTGGATAGATTTATCGGGGGCCTCGGGGACCACCTCCGTGGGGAATGTTTTGGTTATTGTTAAACTTGTGTTGTTTTCAATAAAGATGGCCGCTGTGGCCAATTTTATCCAACAGGAGAGTTGTGTCATTTTTGGGTGTATAATTGGGCACAGCGATTAGACAATACCCTGTCATGCGCAGCACATCCTTTTATAGTTGCTAGTACATATAACACCATGTTCCTTTCAAGATGGAAAGTAAATTCTGGCCAAGCCGTATGACACACAGATGGAATGTTGTATGTCTCCCAATAATTCCCATAGCTGTGCAGTAACGTATGGTTTCTATACATGTCATGCCTGTTTACAGTGATACAATTTGCCCCATGCCTGCGGACAGTCAGGGAATGGTCAGCATCTGTGCATGGCCACAAGGCTCTGTGCTATTGTTATTTTTAAGTACAGCATCCAATTTAGCTGCTCCCCTCTGCAGGAGTCTGTGTTGTTCAGCTCCACTGGGCAGCAATATGCAAAATGTGTCAGCACTAAACAGATTTAAAGCTTAAGGTGTGAATGGTCCTTTAATGAATTTCTGTTTTGGGGTCATTTGGTGAGTCCTTTTCTCCTTATGCGCACACACAAAAGATCTGTAGGGTGCTTTCTGATCACTTCCGCTCACTCAACATCACCATGGGATCTTTCTTATATGACAAGTGATCCTTTTGTGTATTGCCGCTCATCTTATACAAATGCATATACTTGTATGTATTTATTTACTTCCCGTTATTTATATAGAGCACACATAGGACCTTATTCTGGTCCACACGCAGCACTGCGATCTTTCGCAGCCATGCGTGTGATTTTAAGCCCGCCATTTACAATGCCGCCCACCCTCTCCCGCACGCTGAATTCACCCGCATGGCTATGACTGGATGGATTCGCAGCCTAAAGTGTCGAGGACCACATCATTCGATAGTCGCTGACCATGGAATTATTTGGAAGGCACTCTCAGGTGTCTTAGCTTTGCATGCGCCCTGTGCAAGGACTAGGGATGGCCATCAACTATCGATGTTCCCAAAACATTGATGGTCGGGACCTAGTGCTCGATGTTTTGGGCATCGATAGGTGAGGGTCGAATCGTTTTATGCCATCGATGGACGGCATCCAATGGTGATTATTTTTTTCCCCTGCTGCCCGGCTACTACCACTCATTGTCTCAGTCAGCCAGCCTCACAGTCTGTCACGGACGATCACTGTGACACTGACTGTGCAGTTTGCGCTGCGGCTGTCCTTCTTTGGCAGGGCCAGCCACCAGTGATGAATGATGATGGTGCGGCAGGTCTGAGTGGTCTCTTGGTTTGTCAGTCATCGGCAGTGCAGTTATGATTGGTGTACGTGTGACGTGTAGGGCACCAGCTCGCTGTGCTGCAGGAGTTGTGTGCAGGGCCGGCGCCACCACTAGGCAGCTCTAGGCATTTGCCTAGGGCGCCGGCACCTGGAGGGCGGCAGTTCGCCCCTCACCCCCAGCACTGTGGTACCTGTGAAGAATCTTGCGTCCCCGGCGTCCCTGCTGAGTGCTGGTGCGTGCAGGGGTGTCCGTGCCGCCGGGGGAACCTGCAGCGTTGTTATTGTGTATAAGCTTGTCGCGGCCGGCGGGGTCCCTACAGTGAATAGAAAATAACTAGCGCTATGCGCGCGGCGGCGCTGGAAGCGCTAGTTATTTTCTATTCACTGTAGGGACCCCGCCAGCCGCGGCCAGCTTATACACAATAACAGCACCGCAGGCTCCCCCGGCGGCATGGACACCCCTGCACGCAAGTTTTTTTACACAGGTACCAACCTTCCCCCCCCCCCCCCCCCCGGCACCGGAGCGCCCCCACCCCGACTCGCCTGGTTGTGTGGCCGTGTGTGCACGTGCGCACTGCAGGGCAGGCGGCAGGAGCAGAGAGAGCGGCCCGGGTCAGCGGCGCGGCCAGGAGGTGCACGCATGCGCAGAAGAAAACTGTCCAGATTTGATCCTTCCGGCGCCGCATTCCTTTGCACGGGTAAGCGATGGCGGGAACCATTGATGGCCAATGATAGAATGGTTTATAGCAGGGCTGGGCAACACCGGCCCTCCAGATGTTAGTGAACTACACATCCCAGGATGCTTTGCATTAGTTTTGCTATGTGGCCATGCTGAAACTGATGCAAGGCATGCTGGGATGTGTAGTTCATCAACATCTGGAGGGCCGGTGTTGCCCAGCCCTGGTTTATAGCCATTGATGGTTCCTGCCTTAGAAGCCATCGATAGCAACCATCAACGGGGGATGTGCCGATGGCCATCCCTAGCGAGGACCAGGCTGGCAGCTGACATCCGGTGATGTCAGTTGCCCGTCCCCAGCAGCCGGGTCACTGCCTCATTTCCATGGGAACGCCCGGCTTTTCCATGGAAACATCCCACGCCACACTGTTGGTTGCGTTGCGGGACGGGGAACTTGCAAAGTGTAGCCTTCACTAACCGGTACCATGCCAGGGGATTCGCTAACCCCGAAACGGGACTGAATTAGCTGACAACACATCCCCATTGCATTGGGGCCCAGGGAGAGAGAAGTTATTTGATGGTTCCCTCTCCTTCGGAAATACAGGTCAGTGAAAACGGACTTTTATTTCAGCCGGAGATGGCCGAAAAGGGGGCCCCAAGCAGGTATCGGCCCACCTGCATCCCCAAGGGAATGCCCAGCGTTTTCATGGGGACAAATAAATGCGCATGCACAAACCCCCCACCATCGGACAACCTGTGATGTTAAGGAGAACCGTACGTGTTCTCCGGCTTGCCCTATGGTAGCTGTCATGTAAGCCTTCTCACCCTGCACATCAGTAGCATATGCTAGACTGCCCTGTGAAGTAGAATAGTCACAAAGTAATGAGTCACTCTGGATGACAGATCCTCACAGCAAACATTATCTCATCAGGGGCCCTGTAGACTGTTCTGTGCCCCAGGGCCAATGAGTAACAGAGCTGGTACCAGGGATACCACTAGCGTTTGTTTCCAGCCAGGTCACACTCACCTTTGAGGCATCAGTTGTTGACATCATCAGTAGGACAGAGACCATAGAAAAGGTCCCTGTACTGATATGTGCCATAACCTACTTAGCAACAATTATACAGCAGTCTCTATAATGTACAGACTGTCTTATTCTATAGTTAGAGAACATTAGTCACGCGTGTCTGTCCCCAGTGAGACTAGGGCTAAATTTACTAAAGCTTCTAAAAATAAAAACAGGAGATGTTGCCCATAACAACATTAGATTGTGGGCGAGAAGTCATGGGGTGCGATTTTTTTTAGACCGCTTAAAAAATGGAACAAAATCGCACATATTATATGTGCGATTTTTGGACACAACTCGCAATTTTTAGAACAAGTCAGAAATCATTCGCGATTTCTGGTGTTTTTTGAGAAATGGAAACATGCGATTCTTTAGTAAAGTTGCGATTTTTAAGTAACGGTAGTGTGCTGTCCAGTAAGGGATATGGTCATTGGGTCTACAGCAAGTTGGTTGACAACCGTTAGGGTGACACCGTTAGGTCGACATAGGGATATGTCGACATGGTTCTAAGTCAACATGGTTTTAGGTCGACAGGTCATTAGGTCGACACAAGCATTAGGGCGACAGTTTCTAGGTCGACAGTCAAAAGGTGGACATGGGGTTTTTCACAGTTTTTTTAGCTGACATGTGCCGACAGACGGTATTTCATGCCCTACCATCCACTAGGGTGGGAGAATAACATAGTGTGCTGAGCGCAGCGAGGCACCGTGCCAGAAGCATGGCGAGCAAATCAAGTCATGCGGTGCACTTCAAACTGTGTCCATGTCAAAAACAGTGAAAACCCCCATGTCGACCTTTTGACTTTTGACCTAGACACCATCGACCTAATGCTTGTGTCGACCTATTGACCTGTCGACCTTTCCCCATGTCGACCTTGTCTCATGTCGACCTAGAACCATGTCGACCTTTCCCCATGTCGATCTAACGGTGTTGACCTAACAGTTGTCGACCAACTTGCTGTAGGCCCAATGATCCCAACCCTTCAGTAAAAGTACTGAGCATAACTAGACCCAAGCTCACTGAGCCGGTCCGTTTCCCAAATACTGGGGATCAAAATGTCGGGGTCCCCCCTGTATTTAAGAAACCAGGACCAGGCTCTTGGACCGGTCCTTGTTCCAAAAATATGGGGGACAAAAAGAGTAGGGGTCTCTTATATTTTGAAACCAGTACCAGGCTCCAACAGCCAGCGGTGTAATGACTCAGCTGGGGGACACTTTTTATACAATGTAAATAGGAACGGCTCCGACATCAGAAAATAAGAATTTGGAGAATACTGTATGGCCGCTTTGGAAATTTGCCGTATTCTCCATTTGTATTTTCGGCCAGTAAATTTTCCTCTAAAGGTCCCTATACATTAGACGACTTGTCTGAAGGACAAGTCGGACCTAATTTCCCCTGAGCAGCTGCCTAGGAGAGCTCACTACAATTTGTCACGTGATGTGCCATTTTTTACATGGGATAATTCGCATGCGAGTTATCCCATGTAATTCACGGGGAGCAGGAGGTCCAGGCTGTGGGTGCAGTGTTGCGCAGGGCGGGCAGTCCGCAGTGTCCGGGAAGCGCTGAGCAGATACTGTGGACAGCGGTGGTAGAACGTGAAAAAAAAAGTCAAATATATATAGCCCTGACGCTGATTGGCTGAGAGAGCTTTCAATCTTCTGCCGCTGTTGTCCGCAGAGTCCGCTCAGCACTTCCCAGACACCACGCTGTCTGCCCCCCCCCCTCTTCACACCAGCGGTGCTTCAGCAGGTTCAATCTGTAGAGTTCGACCCAATGCGCAAGGGACTGCAAATCGGGTTGGATGGGGTATCAAACACATCCAATTTGGGCCAATTTCTCTGCGCGACCAGTCTGAATCGAGGGAAATTGTCCCACATCGGATAAGTGTATGGGACGTTAAGTTTAAAAAAATCATTTGATGGTGAGCCCATTACTTTGGGTTTTGGACATATTTTCTGGTCTTGCTACAAACGCTCCAATCCCCGCTCCACCACCACCCGCCGCCATCGCTCCAATCTCCGCTCCACCACCACTCGCCATCGCTCCAGTCCCCGCTCCCTGAACCTGCTGCCAATTGCATTTGAGCAATCGCATATGGTTGAAATCTCATTCAATTCAATAAATATTATGTGCAGCACATACTATTTTTTGATGCGTCATGCGACCAGCGGGCCCGCGCATCGTATCCTGGGGGCCCATTATTCATGCATACAATACTTATATATATGGCTCAGATGCGGTCAAAATCGAAGGGTTGTATATAATATGCCTCACAGCACTGAGGTCATGGGTTCGATTCCCACCATGGCCCTAACTGTGCAGAGTTTGTATATTCTCCCTGTGCTTGTGTGGGTTTCCTCTGGGTACTCCGTTTTCCTCCCACAATTCCAAAATGATACTGGTAGGCTAATCGGCTCCCAACAAATTAACCCTAGAATGTCTGGGTTAATTTGTTTGGACCCCCCACCCCCACTGTTTAAAAACGTATTCCAACCTTAACCAAACAGCGACACTGGAATTGACAGGGTTAATTATTGCAGATAACATATTTAGTATTTAGTATTAGTATTTATGACTACTGATATAAACAAACACACTAGATATATTCCCATCTCCAGGTATAATACAGATGTAACAACTATCACATCAGGATTTGAGTTCTTTTTAATAAAACCATCACTTGTAAACGGTGGGTGAGGCCAGGTCAGAGCTGCAGGGAAATGCTGGTCGGACGTGCGGAACATTAATGTCAGAGACCGGCTCGCCCGGAGGCCATGCACACAGCCTCTGTTACAGGAAACACAACCTGGATCTGCTAAATTGCCTCCTACAGCTGCAGTGCAGATAATGGGGGCTAAAGACAACTTAAAGGATGAAGCCGGACCTGCCCAAACTTGACAGATGTGAATGGAAAAATGAACAAAGCTTCCTGAATAATGTATGTGTAATGTATTTCCAGAGGATGGGGTTTCTGTATCTCTAGTAGATATCTTTTATGGAAAAACTTCAACTTTACAGCAATGTGCAGAATGTAACCGATACATCTTCATCAGTGGTGGTGTGTCAGGACCATAAACCTCCGCAGCACCAGACAGTAAAACAAGTTGTATACAAATCAGACAGAACAAGTACATAGGATGCTGGAGGCTTAATCCAAGTTTGATCGGAAAGAGGTGAATTCCGATGGCGGGGGAGGGGCTGAGCATGCGCATATTTACAAAACATTGGTTGTTCCCCTGGGAACTCAGGCTGGCCGATGCCTGCATGGGGTGGGAGTTTGATGTCACATGACTGAAAAAGCTTGGGTTGGACCTAGGGTTGCCACCTCATCCCTTTAAAACTGGAGACATATTAATTACACAGGTTCTGTGGCTGTTTAAAAAAATACAGTTGGAATGAAGTCTTGAAGTGAGCCAGCCACAGAACCTGTGTAATTAATGTCTCCAGTTTTAAAGGGATGAGGTGGCAACCCTAGTTGGACCTCTCCACCAACGCATTTTCAATCACACTTTGAAAAAGCTGTATACTACACAGCGAAACGCGTCGGTGGAGAGGTGCCAACCCCAGTTTTTATTTGCCCGGACACCCTGATCCTACTGCTGACCAACCTCCAGCCCAAACTTGCGATTGGGACAATATTGCAGATGCCACTTACACGAAATTGCCATAAATAACTGGCGCAAGGGAGACAGGTATATCCAGCCTGCTGCAACCATACAGCGCCTACCATCTCAACGGACAAAAGCCACCTCGGCAGCACAATTGAGGCATCTTGGCACTACCACAACCAGCTATTTGGAGGAACCCTCTACAATAGTTTTTGGGGACATATATTTTTTCAGTAGTGGACAACACAGGATCGGAGGCCACAGGTGACTGTAACACTCACAGTGCATGTACCTTTTTCATATTTAGATTATTTATCAGCATACTATTTGGTACTCTTTACCTAGAACGGCGCCCACGATTTTGATCTTAGGCATCGCAAGGTAAAAAAAATCGCGTCTGTCGCATCGCATGCGGCCAAAAAATCGCATGCGATGCGACCGACGCAATTACCGCGATTTTACATAGGGAACAATGTTAAATGGCCCAATTGACCCGATTTTATATAGGGAACAATGTTAAATGGCCCACAGACCCCAAATAGCCACCCTGAAGTGTGAAATGTCCCCCCCAATTGTTAACGCCACCCCACGATCAACGTCAACCCGAAGCGTGGCGAGCGCAGCGAGCCCGCGAGGGGCGGCAGTACGCGTCCTCCGACCTTTTCATACCCCCACTATCCACGTCGGCGTGGAGTTGAGAATAGAAAGTGTGGCGAGCGCAGCGAGCCACCGAGCCCGAAGCGTGGCGAGCGCTGCGAGCCCTGCGCGGGGACACGGATACCTTCACAGGTATCCGCGTCCCCTCGCGGGCTTCACAGGTATCCGCGTCCGCTCGCCACGCTTCAGGCTCGGTGGCTCGCTGCGCTTGCCACACTTTCTATTCTCAACTCCACGCCGACGTGGATAGTGGGGGTATGAAAAGGTCGGAGGACGCGTACCGCCGCCCCTCGCGGGCTCGCTGCGCTCGCCACGCTTCGGGTTGACGTTGATCGTGGGGGGGGGGCCATTTCACACTTCAGGGTGGCTATTTGGGGTCTGTGGGCCATTTAACATTGTTCCCTATGTAAAATCGGGTCAATTGGGCCATCTAACATTGTTCCCTATGTAAAATCGCGGTAATCGCGTCGGTCGCATCGCATGCCATTATAATGGCATGCGATGTACATGCGATGCCCGCGATGGGCGCCGTTCTAGGTAAAGAGTACCTACTATTTATATTCCTTGTATTATATGTTTATTAAAAGTATGTATTTTTATATTCAAAATACCTATTCATTTATTTATCAGCGCAGCAAACCACCCTCTTTTTTGAAGATCTATGTTTAAGGGTTTGACACCCCTAATAATTTGCTTGGGTTCAAAACAGTTCTTTCTAATAACCACCCTACCGATATCGTGATATAAAATCCCTGTTACTGAATCAGGCCCATGATGCTGAGTAAGAAGGTCTGGGCTGGGTTTTACAGAAGGGTTCTGCGCATAACTTATTATCATCATTATGGTCAATTAGAACAATGACACATGTTTCAATTAAATTTGTTTTCCTCAACGTAATATGTTATTGTCATACTGTACACCCTGCACATATTTATTTGTATTAGCTTTTCATATACTGTAGGGCTTAATTCATGTTTGTACTTAATTGCCGATGTTTTCACAGCAGAATGACGAGCAGCAGACTGCGCGTGTTTCGCGATCGCATTGCACAAGCAACGAGGAGGCTGATTCAGACCAGCTCGCAGCAGGCCGAATTCCTCCCCTTCCCCATATGCGCAAATGTGCAAACCCTGTTCGCAAAAAGAGAGGCGGACAGGAGGCAGCGTCCCCATAAAAATGTTAGGCGTTCCCCTGAGAACGCAGGCGTGGCGATGTCTGCTTGCGGCTGATGTCACATGACGTCAGTGCCAGCCCCCTTTTCAGCGTTCGGCGGGCATCTGAAAAATGTATGAACTTTTCAGCTACCATCGATTGATTTCTCCACTGTTCAACCGCATGCGCAGGGATGTGTTTGGGCGCTGTAGGGGGGAGCAGTGTTGTTCGCGATTATACGCAGCCTAGCAAACTGGTCTGAATCATGCGATGCGACCGACGCAATTACCGCGATTTTACATAGGGAACAATGTTAAATGGCCCAATTGACCCGATTTTATATAGGGAACAATGTTAAATGGCCCACAGACCCCAAATAGCCACCCTGAAGTGTGAAATGTCCCCCCCAATTGTTAACGCCACCCCACGATCAACGTCAACCCGAAGCGTGGCGAGCGCAGCGAGCCCGCGAGGGGCGGCAGTACGCGTCCTCCGACCTTTTCATACCCCCACTATCCACGTCGGCGTGGAGTTGAGAATAGAAAGTGTGGCGAGCGCAGCGAGCCACCGAGCCCGAAGCGTGGCGAGCGCTGCGAGCCCTGCGCGGGGACACGGATACCTTCACAGGTATCCGCGTCCCCTCGCGGGCTTCACAGGTATCCGCGTCCGCTCGCCACGCTTCAGGCTCGGTGGCTCGCTGCGCTTGCCACACTTTCTATTCTCAACTCCACGCCGACGTGGATAGTGGGGGTATGAAAAGGTCGGAGGACGCGTACCGTCGCCCCTCGCGGGCTCGCTGCGCTCGCCACGCTTCGGGTTGACGTTGATCGTGGGGGGGGGCCATTTCACACTTCAGGGTGGCTATTTGGGGTCTGTGGGCCATTTAACATTGTTCCCTATGTAAAATCGGGTCAATTGGGCCATCTAACATTGTTCCCTATGTAAAATCGCGGTAATCGCGTCGGTCGCATCGCATGCCATTATAATGGCATGCGATGTACATGCGATGCCCGCGATGGGCGCCGTTCTAGGTAAAGAGTACCTACTATTTATATTCCTTGTATTATATGTTTATTAAAAGTATGTATTTTTATATTCAAAATACCTATTCATTTATTTATCAGCGCAGCAAACCACCCTCTTTTTTGAAGATCTATGTTTAAGGGTTTGACACCCCTAATAATTTGCTTGGGTTCAAAACAGTTCTTTCTAATAACCACCCTACCGATATCGTGATATAAAATCCCTGTTACTGAATCAGGCCCATGATGCTGAGTAAGAAGGTCTGGGCTGGGTTTTACAGAAGGGTTCTGCGCATAACTTATTATCATCATTATGGTCAATTAGAACAATGACACATGTTTCAATTAAATTTGTTTTCCTCAACGTAATATGTTATTGTCATACTGTACACCCTGCACATATTTATTTGTATTAGCTTTTCATATACTGTAGGGCTTAATTCATGTTTGTACTTAATTGCCGATGTTTTCGCAGCAGAATGACGAGCAGCAGACTGCGCGTGTTTCGCGATCGCATTGCACAAGCAACGAGGAGGCTGATTCAGACCAGCTCGCAGCAGGCCGAATTCCTCCCCTTCCCCATATGCGCAAATGTGCAAACCCTGTTCGCAAAAAGAGAGGCGGACAGGAGGCAGCGTCCCCATAAAAATGTTAGGCGTTCCCCTGAGAACGCAGGCGTGGCGATGTCTGCTTGCGGCTGATGTCACATGACGTCAGTGCCAGCCCCCTTTTCAGCGTTCGGCGGGCATCTGAAAAATGTATGAACTTTTCAGCTACCATCGATTGATTTCTCCACTGTTCAACCGCATGCGCAGGGATGTGTTTGGGCGCTGTAGGGGGGAGCAGTGTTGTTCGCGATTATACGCAGCCTAGCAAACTGGTCTGAATCAGGCCCAAAGTACTTTTTATACACAGAGTAATTGAAAGGAAGAGACTGTTTGGAGAAATTAACTTGTAAGTGTCGGGAAAGACGGAGGCGCGTCACAACCATTTTCAAAGCATGTATCTGCCTTCAGCTGCGACCATGTACATAGAGCGGCATCATTGCTACTGCCAAGGCTAGTCTGCTCAGCCATAGGTCAACCCGAGAAGTCATGTTCATCATTATTGCGTTGGCAATGTGTATGAGTACAGAGGACTATGCAATAGCCCTGGTGGACATCGGTCTTCTTACTTGCGATGATTAACATTTCCATTACCTAGAAAAACGTGCCTGCATGTACATTTGTGTACAAACATGAATTATGCCCATAGCGATTACATAATCAACCACATCTATACACATTGGTGGTTGATGCAGATGGTTAATTCCCACTACATACCGTGCATGGAATGCTGGGCGGATTCATTTTGAATACGCACCCGTCTCTGATCCGCCACAGCTGGGCTTTAATCAACATTATGGTTGCTCAGAATGCCCATCGCAAGTAAGCTACCAGAACCTTTACAGCTGTCTATGACAAGTCAGTGAAAGGCTGAAACACCCCCCACACACACATTTTGTGCATGCACAGTAATTACAAATTATTCACCTGCGCACACAGCATCACGTCTACCTTTTAGTCAGGCTTTTGTCTACAAACAATCTGAGTCCCTAAACGTGTGGTGCTTGAAGTTCACCATCTTGATGCTTCGAGTGGTGCTAAACAAAGGAAAATGCAGGGTTCAACTTCAATGGCAGGAAACATTGACAGACTACCACTGATGGGTATTTCTAGCATAGGCAGGACAGTAAAGAGCCTGGACTGCCAAGATACTTTTTAGGAGGCATGGACTAATTGCAGGAGGTGTGGCCTTGCACCCTTAAGGCATACCTCCCAATATTGAGGAGGGAGGAGGAGGGATGCTTGTGTGCACCAAAGGCGTGGCTGAAAATTTTGGGAGTGTGGCCCAGCAGGAAGGGGGAATGGTCTATAATCGCAATGCTCCCGCGAGGCCACGCCCCGGTTTCCCCGCTGTGGAGGCAGAAATAGACACTACTGGCCCCAGGCAGGGTGCAGAGATGTCCCCAAAAAACAGGACATTCCAGCTGAAAGCGGGACAGGTGGGAGGTATGTAAGATGCATACACACAATGAGATTTTGGCTATGCACGATTCTGACTGTACTTGATTTCCCTTGAACTCTCCGTAGCCGAGAAATCACCAATAATACACACTGTGCGATTTTGGCTATATAGGATTTTGACTATATGAAAACACTAGACTGTATAAAATATAGTCAAAATTGGCTTGTCTCCACAGTCTATTTGTTTGGTACTCGTGTAGTTTCACGGCTTCCGGGTTCTACGCTCGCCACAAACTATCTAAAATAAACTAAGTTAACTCCATGTCAACATGGATAGTTCATACCCCCACTATCCATGTTGGCATGGAGTTGATTTTAGATAGCATCGCAAGCGTAGCAAGCCACCGAGCACGCACTGTGGGCGAGCGAAGCGAGCCCCGCAAGGGGACTCAGACGCACAGCGCCATGCTGGCACTGTGAAACTACACAAGTACCATTTTTTCTTGCTATGTCCCATCGGGGCATGCATCAGCATCGCAAGCTGTGTACACACTGGGCGATATGTGCTAAGTTTTCTACCGATTTGTGATTATATTGTGTATATTGCTTATATCGCACTGGATAGTACTTTAGATTGCATAGTACTTTCAGCAACTTTCTGGCCACATTGTAGCCAATGCACAGCAACATGTGATGGGCAGAGTAGAGCCCCACTGGGCCCCCCATCAGATCTGGGCCCGGGTAATTACTACCCCATTCTCTCAATGCCACTGAGCATGGGGCATCACTTAATTTCCGCTATCTATGTTGGAGAACCATCAGACCTATACCATCGATGATGCAGGTTTGGCCTTGCTGCACTGATCCGGGACGACTCCCATGAGTTTGCATTGGCGCAGGATCAGAAATTTGTTGTGTTAAACTTTAGCCCCTGGAATTTCCACAACTTTCCATTGGCCTCACGTTGTTATCACTCTCACCATACTTGAACACATTATCAAAAGCAATTACATCATTTCCAACTATTTTTCTTCTCTCAGCAAACTGTGAGGTGGTTTTAGTTATGTTTTACTGTGACCAATTTTCAGCTGTATGCATTGTATTTATTTGTATTCATTTGCTTCACATACATTTATTTGTTTTATCATCGACAACCATACACATAATTGTCTCACATTCATACAGTATTTCATCAACTTTTTTTTCCAGGACCAGTCTCTTGTTGAATTTAACTACCAGCTTTTTATTTGTATCTCTAAGCTAAAAATATTAATATTGAGGCAGGGACAGCATACTTCCACATGAGGGTAATGGGGAAGATCCAGTCCAGGATTTAGAACAGCAGCAGGGCTAGGAAGATCCAACCCGGGCTTTCTTAAGATGTATTGGAAATCACTGGCTGATTAGCAGCACCTGGTGCTTCCTGTTATATGTGTGTTCAAGACAGAAAGTTGGTGTTCCCAATGGCAGTTAGTGCCTGGGCAATAGGCTTGTGGAGATTCGGGGTGTACGTTATTGTACGTTATTGTGAGAACTGCCATTACTGTTACCTGAGCTCGGCCATGCTGTAATTTAAGAAATGCCAAACTGTAATCCTGGAATGCTGTCTACCTGCTGAGAATAAAGACCGGTGTATGTACAGTAATTCCTTGTTACATTAAGCATAAATCTTGTATTCACTATTGCAATTTTGTACTTTTCATCAGCCCGCACAGATCGTGCTGATTTTATGTCTAATAAAATAAATCAGGACTGGACCAGGGAGTGCTGGGTAACACCCCTAACACATAACCTGCTTCTTATTTATGTAACACTAATGCTTCTCACACTTGTATGACGCAGTGGGTCTGTCACTGTGCTAACTTGGGAGGGTCCTGTGCCCTGGACTTGAACTTTTGTGTTAGGGACCAACCAAATTAGCCCACCTGGTTGGTGGGCCCAGATATATATTTTCGACAAAAATTGTGCTGAGCACCTCGATTTTGCTCTACGTTACATTGCACACTTTATTATAATTATTGCGATTGGCAGTGCTTAGTACTATGCATCTGTATTTAATTATTGCCAATGGCAGTGCTTAGTACTACGCATCTGTATTTTTTTTTCTTCTGTGTGCCACTACAGTCTCAGTTCGGAATTAGGATGTGCAGTCCAAGGTGCCCCTCATTAACGCTGGGTATCTGTATCTAGAGCCCCGTTCACACTTGCCGATAAGCTCAGTTTAGCCCTTGTGAGACATTTTGCTCATTATATCGGCCAGTTTGTACGCACCCACTGACGTACTCGCGCTCCCACTGGTCATTAAGGACACCCTCCCTCACATGTACAGAGGAAGGACGGATCGTTAATGAGGGTCGTATGATAGATCACGTACCACCATTAAAGAGAGGGGGGGATAGAAATGCCATTCTGCTACGTAGAGAAGCATTCTGGATTCACAAATTAAATACCATCACCCCAAGAGTCTTTGACATGATGCCACTATCAAGTCTCCTGAATCCTTAAAATACAAGACTGCTTAAACCCCCCTTGAATATAATACATTGGGCGGATCATTGGGCCTTCTAATTGTTGATACCTCCCTAGGAGTAGTCATCTGATATACCAGACCTGTAAAACTATAGTTGAACCGGGCCTTCTATATTAGTTCTTTGTTATCCGTATTTGCAAATATTTGTATACTCTTTCTGTAACTTGTTCACTGTGCATTTTTAATTTTTTTAACAGACGCCGCATCTCCATGGCGATGGGACTCTGTCTGTGGATCCCGGCGAAGTAGCAACATCAACGTGCGCCCAGTAACTTCCGGGCTGTGACGGGATGACGTCACCGGGATGCTGCCGAGCGGAGACGGACGCCATGGGGAGCTGTTAGTCTGTGACACCGGGTGGGGATATAAGGTGAGTTTTTGTATTGATTTATTTGTTATATCCTGACGAAATTCAACAATGAATGAAACGTTGCTATACTAAGCCTGTTTTGACTGGAATTGTCTTTATTCGCACCGAGTGCCGCACATCGTGTCCTCTCTCTCTCTCTCTCTCTCTCTCTCTCTCTCTCTCTCTCTCTATATATATATATATATATATATATATATACACTATTTAATTATTTATTAACATTTTCTTATATAGCACACACATATTCCGCAGCGCTTTACAGAGTATAGTTGAACATTCACATCAGCTTACAATCTATATTCCCTACCACATGTACACGCACACACAGACATTCTAGGGTTAATTTTCGTTGGAAGCCAATTGACCTACCAGTATATTTTTGGATTGTGGGAGGAAACCGGAGTACCCGGAGTAAACCCACACAAACACGTGGTTTCTGACAGCGAGAAGAATGTTATTATAGGGTTCCTTCTCCTCCCATGATCACCCCTTATTTATTTATTTACAGTTTCTTATATAGCGCAGCATATTCCAAACTGGGTAGAAACAAACCGACATCGAGGTAGGAGGGCCCAACTCGCAAGCTTACAATCTATAGGGATAATAGGAGGGATACGTAAGGATAGAATTCCATAGCATGGCAGTCCCACCAGATTACAGGACAGTACTGATGGGATGCAATTAGATATAAATGCTACTGGAGGTTGTGTGGGGGTCCTGTGTACGATAAGCTGCCCGAAAAGGTGAGTTTTCAGAGAACGCTTGAAAGTTTGGAGGCTAGATGAGAGTCTTAAGGTGCCCACACACTAAAAAGATCTGCGATCGTAACATGTGCGCATAAATTAGCCTTGAAATCTTTTTTCCGTCCTGGACAAAAGATTTCAGGCAAGCACACATCTGTACCAAAGATTTTTCTTAAGATCCCCTGTGCGTTCCTATGGATCTTTTGTTAATTCTTCTGATCTTTCGTGCAGCACGTAAGATCAGAAGATTCAGCTAAAGATCCACGGGAGCGAGCATCGGACCGATATCGGCCGATTTTCGACCGATTATCTGTAAACATCGGATGATATTTCGGCCGATTTATTGGAAATCGGCCAATCGGCCCAAAAATCTTTCTAGTGTGTGGGGACCTTTAATGTGCATGGAAGGGCATTCCATAGGGTTGGTGCCGCTCAACAAAAATCCTGCAAGTGCAAGTGGGAGCAAGTAATGAGTGTGGATGAGACGCAGATCTTGTGCAGAGCGGAGAGGTCGGGTGGGGATATGTTTTGATATAAGCGAAGAGATCTTGGTCGGTGTAGTCAGAGTGATGGCTTTGTATGTAAGTAGAAGTATTTTGTATTGAATGCGGTAATATACAGGCAACCAATGGAGGGACTGACAGAGCGGATCAGCAGATGATGAACGTCTAGCCAGGAAGATCAGCCTCGCAGCTGACTCCATTCTTTATTGAAGTCACTCTTGAGAAGAAAAAACAATGATGAAAATGCCGGGAGGATGCATTATGGAGCGTTATTATGGGGTGTGCAGAGCCGCTGTGGTTTTTATTTAACCGGTATATGGTCATTAGGTCCACGGTCAAAAGTTTGGTCGCAATTAGTCGACACATGAAAAAAGGGCATTAGGTCGACATGGCCAAAAGGTTGATATTGTAAAAAGGTTGACATAAAAAGGTCAACGTGTAAAAAGAGGTCTACATGAGTTTTTTCATGATATAAAATGACTTGTTCATACTTTCCTATCCCAGTGGGCATAGACGGAGAATATAATAGCATGCCCAAAGCATGGCAAGGGTATTGGTACATTGATACGGTGTCCATGTCGACCTGTGTTGATATAAACATCAAAAAGTTTGGAAAACGAATGTCGAACTTGTGTGTATGTGTGCATGTGTATATATATATATATATATATATATAGAGTACACACACACATATATATATATATATATATATATATAATTTATTTCTAAGTGAAGGAAATGTATTACATTGTAAAGCACCTCTGTGACTAGTCTAGACTGCAGCAGCTGATGCAGGTCTTTGAAGTGGAAGTTGTGGTGGGGTGGGGGGAGATATTGGGTCCTGTCAGGTAAATTCCAGGTGTTCCATGGGGTGTCTGGATAACATCCTTCCGAGGGCTTGTGAGAAAGAATAAACTTTACAGAGCCTCTCATCACTAGATAAACAGCCCTCATGTTCTAATAACACAGCACCTGATGACTTCCCATACTGCATGTCTACATGCGGCACATTCTCCTGTCACATCCAGATAACTTACACCTACTACAGGGAGTGCTATGATATGTCACCATTATCAGGATCCCAGTGCTCGGGATGATGGCATCAGCAGCATCCCAATAGTCATGATCTCACCAACTTTAGGTACATATGCTAACCATCCCCCATTACCACAACTAGGGTGACCAACTCATCCCTTTAATCCGGGACACATATTAATTACACAGGTTCTGTGGCAGTTTAAAACCAGGTGAAATGGAGTCTTGAGGTGTGACAGTTTAAAACCAGGTGAAAGCCAGCCACAGAACCTGTGCAATTAATATGTGTCCCATATTAAAGAGATGAGTTGGTCACCCTAACCACAACCCTCCCTACCTTGCTGTCTAACGCCAACCTCCCCCTGTCGCCGCACCCTAACGCTAAAATTCCCAATGCAGCCTAAACCTAGCCCTTCCTTCTTCATGCCTATCCCTCCAGTAATCCACCGTACCCTCTTGAATCCTAAGCCTCCCAAGCATAACATTTGGGATGCAGACAGTGGGGATTCCAGCACCACCATCCTGATTGATGCTGGGATCCTGATGCCAATCTTCTGACCCAGAGGCGCTTTAAGAGAGGAGGAGACCCGTGTGCAGCCTCCTCCGTTCGGGCCACTCCTCTATCCAAGCACTAGAGGGCTCAGACTCTACTACACATGCGCAGAACTCTGGAAAAATGGTGGTGTGGCCATTTATACGGTGATTCTGGCAGCGACGCAGCCTTCATTGTGGGACTCCAGAGGAGTACGTATTAAATATGGGTCTCAGGGGCCTCCATTCACCGCTTACCACTGTTCTGACCAGTGTCAGGATTCCAGCATAAGTACTGGTATTTTGACCACTGGAATGCTAACCAAATCCCCATTATCATATCGGCATGTCGACACACTTATCATGTTGACATTGGCAAGTGTCATTACTCATTAATATAGTGCGGAGACTGAGTTTATTTCTTTATGCGCTCCTGATGAAAGACAACAGTTTCCGCTGAAGGTTTTACTTTGTTTCATCGTACACATGTGCATTGGTCTGAAGCCATCACCTACCATTCATTTAACTTTGTGTTCTAAAACTGCCAAGTCTCCCCGCTCTTCCTCTCCTTTCATCCAGCAGCCAGGCACTGGGTGCTTTGTTTGCAATGGTATTAGAGTGCCCCTCTCACGCTAATGCCTCGCAGCAATAATTAGGACAGATCGCTTCCTGCAGCTTGGGCTGGCTGATGAAAGGTGACTAAAATCAGCCCACCCAGGTACCTTCAGGAGTCTGCTTCTGGTCATGAAATAAAATGACTTCATTACACTTTGTATAAGGGTGACATACTAGGGGTTTACATACGGTATTATTTAATTGTTCAAAGAAAATTGTGAAGTAACGATCACTTAAATTTGGCGCTCCCTGAGACCACCTTTTCGTAGAATTGTCAAGGTCTGCTGGCAAGAGATCACCCTTAGGGAAAGCAGCCAATATTAAAGTTTTATTCATCAAAGAATATTGAAGACCTTTAGGGCGGTATTCCATCCCGACCTCTATTTCCGTCAGCGGAAATAGCAGCCCTCGGCTGTTCAATGCTGCCATTACCGACAGCATTGAAGGCAGATTCCGACAAAACAGATCCAACTTTAAAACAAATTGGATCTGTTTTGTGGGAAACTAATTATCTAATTCACGGCTGTTTTTCGACAATCGACAAGCGGCTGTTTTTACTGATCCGCCAAGTTTCCGACATTCGACAGCCGGAACATTGAATTCCGGCTGTTGAGTTACAGTCGAGCTGAGTGAAAGCGGCTGTCAGGACGTACCAACAGTCGGAATTCCGGATTTAATACCCCCCCCATAATATGGTATTACTGGTAGTGGTAACTGTAGCGCAATATATGGCTAATTGTTTTTTCTTAAGTGCCCAAACAACAAATATATAAACATATATTCCATATGCCTTTGGGTATGTATTCCCAGTATTAGCATATTTTACGGCAAAGAGCCTACCTTGTTTGTATAGTAAGTAATTTGGCTTCTTTCCACCTATTAGAATGTTACCCCTGAGGAAGTCGTTTACGACGAAACGCGTTGGGTCTTTTCCTTGCATTTGTTGAACTGAATTTTTCGAATACTTACAGATGAAAAAGTGTTTTTATATTGTATTTTTATGAAAAAGTGTATTAAAACTGTTGAACAGTGACTTAAACATTGTAAATTCGGTTCTTCATACTGGATTTGGTGGTGGAAGTCAGTCTAGGGGCGCACTTAGTTTCTTACTATCTATTCTCTCTTCCTTACCCCCCTTGCTAACAGGGAGGAATAACTTAGTTGCTGCCCATCAAATATATATATATATATATATATATATATATATATATATATATATATATATATATATATATATATATATATATATATACAAGACAGGAACAGAGTGCGCTAGAAGGTGAAAGTACACAACTTTTTTGTTTTACACAATCAAAAATTTAATAAAAGCCAACAACACGGCTCATAAAAAATACAGTGGTAATATAATCATATAAATGAATCAATTTGACAGCATCTGTGATAATTCAGTATAACGACAGGCCCAACGCGTTTCGTCAACCACGTGACTTCATCAGGGGCATTAGACGACTTGATTTATCAAAGCTGCAGTTGCTCTAAAAATAACAATACAGTATATCAGAAAAAAACAGGAGAAAACATGTAAAGCTCATTTAAGCTAAAAAAGAAATTCAGAAGGAGGAGGAGGACAATGAAGACGAAAAAAGTGAAGAAGACAATAAAAGAACGCAATGCAGAGTATCATTTGCAGAATGCATATACAAAAACCATTATCGACATTTGCCATATCTAATTGACATCACTGTATAAATTTTACTAAAAAAGCAATTGATTGTTTTAATACAATTAATAACAATAAATAGACCAGTAAAATGCATCAGGTCTACGGCCAACATTTAAATAATAAACACAATTACTAAAAACATACATGAAAAATTTCTTAATAAAATACATACATACAGAGAGAATACATAAAAAACAATACCTTCTTGCAGTGTCTCAAATTGACTGAGTATATACAAATTAAGTGGGTAATGATCTGGATGGAAAAATATGTACAATTGGCAAATTAGATTCAATTTCTCATCTCTATAATTGCAACCACCACCGGCACCTAAATTGTGGATCAAGTGTAAGGTGGACTGAGGTGGAACTTACATTACACCAACTGACAGAGCTCTCGTCAGTTTTCACTGGTACAAATCTCAAAAAAATTCCACTCTATTACAGATGTCAGCAATACAATTCATCCAAGAATCCACTTAGAGAAGCAAGAGATAAATGTCCAATCAAAATAAAATTACATACAGAAAAAAAAAAAAAAACTATATGGGACCATGATTACTAGCAGGAGCCTATATAGAGAAGCCAATACTCACATAAACCTGGGTAACTGGACGCTTGTCACACTGTATCCAAACAGCCAAGTGAATCCCTGTACTAACAGGAAGCTATATATAGGCCTAAGCCTATGACATCACTTCCTTTCAATTAAGAAAAGTGAAAAGAGGTTATTAATGGTGTTAATGGCTCTTTACATACGGGCCTGATCACTTATTACCAAGCTAATGGACTGACTTGTATTCCGCTACTAAATAGTACCAAACAAATACTTTATTTTGGGCAGGAACGCACGGTGCTCCCGCCGTGCGTTCCAAACGGGCGCCATTTTGGATCGGGGTGCGTTCCTGTCCAAAATAAAGTATTTGTTTGGTACTATTTAGTAGCGGAATACAAGTCAGTCCATTAGCTTGGTAATAAGTGATCAGGCCCGTATGTAAAGAGCCATTAACACCATTAATAACCTCTTTTCACTTTTCTTAATTGAAAGGAAGTGATGTCATAGGCTTAGGCCTATATATAGCTTCCTGTTAGTACAGGGATTCACTTGGCTGTTTGGATACAGTGTGACAAGCGTCCAGTTACCCAGGTTTATGTGAGTATTGGCTTCTCTATATAGGCTCCTGCTAGTAATCATGGTCCCATATAGTTTTTTTTTTTTTTTCTGTATGTAATTTTATTTTGATTGGACATTTATCTCTTGCTTCTCTAAGTGGATTCTTGGATGAATTGTATTGCTGACATCTGTAATAGAGTGGAATTTTTTTGAGATTTGTACCAGTGAAAACTGACGAGAGCTCTGTCAGTTGGTGTAATGTAAGTTCCACCTCAGTCCACCTTACACTTGATCCACAATTTAGGTGCCGGTGGTGGTTGCAATTATAGAGATGAGAAATTGAATCTAATTTGCCAATTGTACATATTTTTCCATCCAGATCATTACCCACTTAATTTGTATATACTCAGTCAATTTGAGACACTGCAAGAAGGTATTGTTTTTTATGTATTCTCTCTGTATGTATGTATTTTATTAAGAAATTTTTCATGTATGTTTTTAGTAATTGTGTTTATTATTTAAATGTTGGCCGTAGACCTGATGCATTTTACTGGTCTATTTATTGTTATTAATTGTATTAAAACAATCAATTGCTTTTTTAGTAAAATTTATACAGTGATGTCAATTAGATATGGCAAATGTCGATAATGGTTTTTGTATATGCATTCTGCAAATGATACTCTGCATTGCGTTCTTTTATTGTCTTCTTCACTTTTTTCGTCTTCATTGTCCTCCTCCTCCTTCTGAATTTCTTTTTTAGCTTAAATGAGCTTTACATGTTTTCTCCTGTTTTTTTCTGATATACTGTATTGTTATTTTTAGAGCAACTGCAGCTTTGATAAATCAAGTCGTCTAATGCCCCTGATGAAGTCACGTGGTTGACGAAACGCGTTGGGCCTGTCGTTATACTGAATTATCACAGATGCTGTCAAATTGATTCATTTATATGATTATATTACCACTGTATTTTTTATGAGCCGTGTTGTTGGCTTTTATTAAATTTTTGATTGTGTAAAACAAAAAAGTTGTGTACTTTCACCTTCTAGCGCACTCTGTTCCTGTCTTGTATTTCTATCTGTTCTGGGTCTCAGCTAACAGAGGACTCTCAGAGTTGCTGCTATCTTTAGAATTGGGCGCGGACTTTTTGGGGTTTTTTTGTCTTTTTTATATATATATATATATATATATATATAGGCTTGTATAAAGGATGCGGCACACCATTCACGAAAACAAGTACTATTTAATGGCACAGAGGGCCTCTGTGCCATTAAATAGTACTTGTTTTCGTGAATGGTGTGCCGCATCCTTTATACAAGCCTATCTACATCCTTCTTGCGGGCACCCATGCAATCGAGTTGGAGGAGGCCGTGCCGGACACCCTGGATTGCTATATATATATATATATATATATATATATATATATATATATATGCAGATGCAGGGCGGCACTCCAACTAAATTTAAATCAACAGCATTCAATATGAAGATAATGCAGTGCCCTCCGTGCAGTCAGGACGGTGGTCTGACGGAAGAACAATGATCATGAAGACTGTAAAAAGTAAAAACACCAGGCCAATATTTCAAAGCCAATGTTTCAAAGCCATTTCGGCTCCTTTATCAAGGTGCAGGATACAAAAGACAAGTACCAATGAGCACACATATATACCTGATGGACCCATTTGGCGTCCTCCCTGTCGTCTGTGTGCGCGCTGCAAAATGATGTCAGCACATCCAGTACATCACAGAGGGCCCCAAGGAGACCCGTATACATGTGGCTTCAAATGGCTTTGAAACGTTGGCTAAGATATATTGGCCTGGTGTCTTTTTACGTCTGAGTGCTCACCGACACTTTAATCTGGTTTTGCCGGTAAAAAATGATGCGTGCGATACCACAAATTCTATTTTTGCATATTTGCAATTAATACATGTACTTAGTCCAGAGGTTCCCAATCTTTTTTGATTCACGGCACCCTACAGTATCAGAATTTTTTTCACGGCACCCCTAGGCCCCCAAATAAATAATTAGATTGGGTTTATATGTGATTCTTAGGGTCAGTTATGTGGTAAAGGGCAGGATTTGCTTCTGTTTGTCCACATTTTATTATTGGCAGCCACCAGCACGGGTTTTGCTCATAAATAATTAACCATTAGTAATTTGAATTGGTCCTGGACCACCAACCCAGGGCACCCCTGCATGTGTCCCGAGGCACCCCAGGGAGCCACGGCACACAGTTTGGGAACCACTGACTTAGTCACAGATTACAGTTTTATATACCTTTATGAAATCTCAGAATAATACCCCTTTTCCTTTCCACCTACAGATGAAGCCCCTCTCATTGTTGTCCGGCTCTCGCCAGACTGTCCCCGCTGGCGAGAGCCGACGGAGAGGGACTCCATTAGACTGGGATGCGCGTGCGTCTCACGCGCACGCACGTCCCAGTCTCTCGGTGGCTTGGCAGCGGCATCCTGCACATCGTTGTGTACTGATTGATCTCTGCGGGCCAGTGTTCTCCGATGAGAACACTAGCCCTGACTGGTGATCTTACTAGATTTATCCTGCATGTTGGATATTAATCACCTGGCCATAGTGATGGCGGGCCGCACAACACTGTCGCTATGGCCTCTACACACAGATCGGCCCCTTTCAGCGTTTCAGTCCTGTCTGCACTTGGAGATGGCATCAACAATTAATGCAGGATCCGATAAATGTTATGCGCAGCACTTACGTTCTCCTGATTTGATGTGCATGGGACCAGGCATCGGATCGGAATCAGAGGTTAGGCACATATGATTTTGACTCTTTTCACCCAACTTCTCGGCCGGATTCGTCGGAATCTGGTGAGAAGGGAACAAATGTTGTATGGCCGGGATGCAGTGACGATCCTGGCAGATGGGATGCCGCAGTCATAATCACGGCGGTGGCATCCCAACTCCCAGTCAAAAGATCGGTGCCGGAAAGCCAACATTGCCGGAACCCCGACTGCCAGTGTACCGAATATAAGTATGTGGGGCGAACCTAGCGGGGAACTTAGGGTTAGGCTGTGGAGGGTGTGGAAGGTTAGGGTTATGCTGCTGGGAGGGAGGGTTAAGGCTAGGCACTTAGAGCAGGGGGTTGGGTGGGAGAGTTAGGTTTAGGCAGCAGGGTACAAGGTTTAGGCACTAGCGGGGAGGCTTAAGGTTAGGCTGAGGAAAAGGAGGGTTAGGAGGGGGGGGCAGGGGGAAGTATACTTGTTGGCATTCCCTCTTTTGGGATGCTGACCACATACATTCTCACCGTATGTATTCTGTTATTTCACCTTCTGGCATGAATGAATGTTGACCCATCTGTCGACATTTTAACAAATGACGACATTGCGATGCAGACGTTTTCAATATATTGCCTGCAGAGGGTGTGGGTGCTCGTCCAGGGCACATAAGCACCGTGAATGCCTGATACGCCACTGAACGCCATCTGTAGCCAGTTGTATGTGGCATCCCCCATGCTATAGCACTTGTATATCAGATCTCCTAGCTAGAGCTTTAGCATAATGAATGATTCCTGCCTCCGCCAGCAGAGGGCTCTGCAATTCCCTATCTGGGTTATAGGTTTCTATTTATCATCTAATCACTATGACTAACAGCCTACGACCCAGATACAGTAACCTTTGGGACCCAACGCCTGATTTCATTCAGGTTTATCAATAATGTGTTTCCTTTGAATTATTTTACTGTTAACTTCAAGTGCATTTATTTATATTCAAGTAGATCTGATATTTACCTTGGGATGACTCAGGGGACATTACAGACTTGCAACAAGTGCTGGTCTGTGTTGTAGGAACACATTGTTGTAGCCTTTGTATACTGCATACACTCCACACCAGGGTATCTTGTGATATGCGATGCCCAGTATATTACAGGGTTGCCTACCCTCCCGGAATGGCCTGGAGGCTCCCGAAAATCGGGGTCCCCCCCCCCCCACATCTCCCATGCGTTAGCATTAATTTCCCTCGATTACGGCTTTATTGGGGGGGGGGGGGGGCTAAAGATGCAAACCACATCATTTAGCCATTCCCCCTCCTGGAAGACCCGTGATTTGTGTACCCATGAATATCTGGGCATTCCCCTGGGAACGCAGACAGATCGATGTCTGCTCGAGCCTGGCCATGCTTTCCGCATCCGCCCCCTTTTCAGCGATCTGCGGCGGGAATAAAAGTCAGTCTAGAAGGGCTTTCTGAATGACATTGTGACCAATATCGTCCAGTGTGTACGCTGTGCATCGTTAACGATGCGCTCTCCCGCACGTCATTAACGACCTCATCCAAGCGTGTTCGGATAAATGAGGACACCGCCAATGACGGCCATGCTGCAGCATGACCGTCGTAAACCCCGCCGCAGTCGCCCCCTTGTGTGTGTCATTGGCAAGTGTGTATGCACTTGCCGATGCTGGTGTGTCGTCGTCCCCCCGCCACCAATATTGGCGTCAGCAGGATCACCCTGATGTGTACGGGCCTTAAATCAGAAAGTAGTCTGATTTTCTGCTCTGTCTGTGCACGGAGTCTGTCTGTAGGAGACGGTGAAGTTAGTATACGTACTCTGTGTACATATCATGCAGGAAACCATGAGTGGGTCTTGCAGGGTTCTTCCCCTCCCTTTGTTTCCCCCTCTCATTCTTTTCCACACTCAGCAAATATAGGATGAGTAAATAGAGTTCTGTCATTGTAGAAGGGGAGCGGGGACTTTCAGCTCATGTACAAGGTCTTATCTGCAAAGATAACAAGAACAATGCTGCTGCTGCTGCTGCTGGATCAAATGGGCTTTATAATAGCTACTTGTAATAGGTATTATTATAGAACAGGCAGGAAGTCTTCCCGGACACATCTTTCAATGGCAAAATACAATAAAGAAAATAATAGATATGGAATTATTAGAAATTGTCTTCTATTAGGGCTGGCATTGATGGTGATGGTGGCAGAAACCATCCATGGCCAGTAAGTTACTGTTCAGTCTGGTGTCATTTTGGTGTTTCTATTGTTTTTGCGCGTACGCATTGGCTGGCTCTACTTAGAAGCAGGGGCGGGACTGAGGTGTGAATGACAGCATAGCCTGTTAAAGAGGCGGGACATCCCATTACTGGCACTCACAGGCACTGTAAGGCAGAGGCTGCTGGGTAACAGCATGGTATCTCTGTACAGCAACCTATGAAAATGAAAGGAGGGGGTATAAAAAACATCAGGCATACAGCTACCATCGGTGGCTGGAAACCCTGGTGTTTTCTGCCATTGATAGTAAAACAATATTCAACATTGGTCACAAACCATCAATGTCTTTAAATCATTGGTGGCTGATTCCTACTCTGTTATACAAAATTATATTTAGTCCCTTAATCTAAGTCACAAGCAGGAGACAGCCACAGAAGCGACATCAAAGGCTTTCAATTCACTGATTCAAGCTCACAGGGGAGGAGAGGTGCCCCCTTGGGAGCAGGAGCCCGGCGGCAGATGACTCCATTGCCTCCCAGTGTTCTGCCTCTGCTTTGGAGAAACACCATAAATGACAACAGGACCCAATCTTTATGTTGACAATCCGCTGATGAAGATAGCTAACTAATCCCAGCAGCGTTCTGTTCTGTGTATCCAGTGTTCTGATACTGCTCCATTCTGTATGAATCTCTGTGTACAGTAACACCTCGGTTACTCCTCTGTGTTCTTTATGCCTCCAGCTTCCCAGAGAAACCACTAGAATTAGGTCATGGCTTCATCTGTCGCAGCTTCTGTTTCGCATAGAGTGATATGTGCTCACCGGTACACAGCTGCCCCCAGGTTCTGTGTGCTATAGTATATACAGTATGTTAGATAATAACAAAGAGCATATAAATAGAAAAATAGACATCATGCACCGCCAGACACAGCGGCCTGTGATCTCTTGCCAGGAACGCGGTTCGCCACTGCTGCAGCTACTTCTTCCCCTCCTCCACCTTGGTCTGTCCCCTGTAAGCAGGCTGCAAGCAATAGGTGTGATCATGTATAGGGACCATTTATCTGTCACATACACAAGAACCAGTCGGAATTGTGGCAATAGAAAGTAGATCCCTGTGCAGAAAAAAGGTCACGTTAAGTAAGCTTTTTTCTGCACTTAGGGTTCCTTACAAACCTTTGCTATAGGGCCTACATATATTTAGTTCTGCCAATGCTGCTATGTATCTACCCTGACATTTTTCTACACCATACAAGGTCCTCAGGACCTCAATGGAAGACCAAATCTTCAGCTTGCTGTGGTATGGCCTCTCAAACAAGCTTATATATAGGCCTCGTATTGTAGACTATTCATTTTATATTCACTGCAATCGCGGCGCCTCCCTTTGATGTGGCCGAATTTATTGTTAGCAGTCACACAGTAGATACATTGTAGTGGTGTAATTAGCGGTTTCATTACATGTCGCTGCTTATACCCTCAAGAGATGTTTGTTTTGTATGTACATTCTATAATCTGTTTAACAATATTGCAGTTTGCATCTATTGATTCCTGCAGGCATTGGGTACATGTATCATTAAAACATTATAATAGTTAGTAAATGACTAAAATGGTCCTTTATATTTTATACGACACACTGCATACACACTGGACGATATTTCCTTTTTTGTCATTGCAAGCCCTCAGAATCTGCAAAATCGTAACGATTATCGTCCAGTGTGTACTGTGTACGCACCTTCAGAGGAGTCAGACAAAGCCTGGAGCAGAACACAGAGAGGTCACTGATGCAGTGGCGTAGCTACATATGTGGCAGACCCTGCGGCGGCTTGGGGGAGCATCGCCAGCAGGGTCTGTGGTGGGCACCACTGGCTGAACTGACAGGTGACCCAGGCAGCAGTGAGCGCTGATCTGGTCCCCCCCTGTACATATCTAATGAGCGGGGACCCAGTGCAGTGCATGTTGTCGCCTGTCAGCTCAACCAGCGGTGCCCGTAGTCCATCGCATCACCCCTTCTTGGGGGGAAGGAGGGGGCGGAAGAGTATTTTATGGCAGTGGGGAGAAAAATTTCTAGCTACACCACTGCACTGCTGTACCACAGGGATAACACTGGGAAATCACAGACATACTATAGCAGTGATGGCTAACCTTGACACGCCAGCTGTTGTTGAACTACACATTCCAGCATGCCCTGCATCAGTTTTAGCATGGCCAAATAGTAAAACTGATGCAAGGCATGCTGGGATGTGTAGTTCAACAACAGCTGGAGTGTCAAGGTTAGCCATCACTGTAATATAGCCTGGAGAAGAAAACTGAGAGGACATTGAAGGAGAGACAGCATAAAAATCAGGGCATCTGAACCGACTTTACCGCCGCAGATCGCCAAGAAGGGGGCAGGCCGTCTGCCCTGTAAAGACCCGTCTGCTTTCCCAGGGACACCCATAAAACGCTGGGCGTTTCCCTGCCCGCCCCCTCCCCTACCTCAACAAAGCGAAGGCCTCGGCGAGTTTGATACTCCCCAAAGGCGTTCGCAAAGGTATGCACAGAATCGCGCATGCGCAGACCTCGAACAACCAAAACAGGGCTGAATTCGGCCTCTGTTAGATCAGAGTAGAATCAGGCCCTTAGTGTGTTGGGGAATGTAGAACCATGAGGGTCAAACTCAGTGCGTGTGAGAATGTAAAATGTCAACAGGTTAAAGAAGATCGGTTTGTAAGGAAATAAGACAAAGTCAATATGTTGAAGAAGGTACAATTATAAAGAAATAAACTGTTTTGGAGAATGTTGAATCATGGCGACAATGCAAAGTCAGTGGTTTGGAGAATGTAGAATCCAAAAGCAGTGCATTATAGAATGTAGAGCTGTAAGGGTCCCAACCAAAATTAGGCCCTTATTCTGGTTCACTCGCAAAGGCAAATTCCTTCTCAAATGGACAAAACCATATGCACTGCAGGTGGGGCAGATGTAACCCAAATCTAATTCTCTCTGCACATGTTACATCTGCCCCACCTGCAGTGCACATGGTTTTGTCCATTTGAGAACGAATTTGCCTTTGCGAGAGAACCAGAATAAGGGCCATAATGTATTGGAGAATGTGGAATTTAATAGGGACAAAGTCAAAATCAGGGCATTGGAGATGTAGAATCATGACAGACAAAGCATTGGAGAATGTAGAACGTGAGGGTCAATGTCAAACTCAGTGCATTGAAGAATGTAGAACCGTGAGGGGTAACATAGTTTGTGAGGTTGAAAAAAGCCATAAGTCCATTGAGTTCAACTTAATTATAAAATTATACTACAGTATCCTACCTCCAGCATTCCCTGAGACCTTGGCTTATATTTACCCTACTGGACCTCCCACTCTGCATTATAACTAATAGTTGTATCCCCAGATGTCTTTCTACACTACAAATTGGTCCAACCCTTTTTTTTTATATATATAAGGAGAATTAGCCAATCACAACCTTTTCTGGCAGATAATTTCAGATCTTAACTTCCGTAACAGGTAAGAACCCTTTCCTTCACTGCGTGTGACATCTCCTTTCCTCCAGCAGAAGGGGATGCCTATGTGTCCTGCACATAGACCTTTTAGTAATCAGACCACTTGACAGTTCTCTGTATTGGCCCTTGACGTATTTATAGATATTAATCATGTCCCCTCATAAGCGCCTTTTTCCCAATGTACACATTCCTAGCCTGGCCAACCGTTCCTCATAGTCCAACTCCTCTAAACCCTTAATCAATTCGGTTCCCCTTCTCTGGACCCTCTCCAGTTCCATAATATCTTTTTAAGGCGAGGTGCCCAGAACTGGACACTGAATTCCAGGTAGGCCTCATCAATGCTTTATACATGGGTAATATCACTGTGTCATCCATAGCCTCTATACCTATTTTTACGCAGGCAAGAATCCTGTTTCCTTTTTCTGCTGCTACTTGACAGTGAGTCCTACAGCTAAGTCTATTTGTACCCCTAAGTCTTTCTCCCCTAGCGATTGACCTAACTACCCCATTTAGTTTATATGTATTGCACCAGTTCCTGTTCCCAAAGTGCATGACTTTACATTTGTCTACATTGAATTTCATTTTCCACTTATCAGCCCGAGTCTCCAGTTTGTTTAAGTCCCTCTGTAATGTGGTGTCATCCTGGTCGGATTGTATAACCTTACACAGTTTGGTGTCATCTGCAAAAAATGACATATTGCTTGCTAAACCATCCCAAGATCATAATTGGTCCCAGCACTGAACCCTGAGGTACACTGCTTAGTACCTTGACCCAGATTGAAAATGAAGACGTCAAAGTCAGTGAGTTAGAGAATATACAATCATGTCTATTAGAGAATATAAATCCGCGAGGGAAAAAGCCAAAATCAGAACACCGAAGAATGTAGAACCATGATGGGAAAGAAGACAAACTCAATGAGTTGTTGAAGATCCAATAATGTTTGTTGGAGAATGTAAAACCATGAGGAACAAAGCCAAAATCAGTGTTTTGGAAAATATAGAACCTTAAAGGAATAAAGCCAAAATCAATACTTTGAAAAATGTAGAATCATGATGGTCAACACCAAAAATCAATGCATTGGAGAATGTAGAACCTTAAGGGTCAACTATAATCAGTGCATTGGAGAAAGTAGAACCATAAGGGACAAAGCCAAAAGCAATACTTTGGAGAATGTGGAATCATGAGGAACAAATTCAAAATCAGAGCATAATCAATGTGTTTGAGAATATAGAATCATAAGATTCCAAACTATAATCAGTGGATTGGAGAAAGTAGAACCATTAACGACAAAGCCAAAACCAGTACTTTGGCGATTGTAGAATCTTGAGGGACAAAGCCAAAATCAATGCTTCGGAGAATGTAGGACCATTAGGGACAAAGCCAAAATCATTCTGTTGTAGAATGCAGAATCTTCAGAGACAAAGCCAAAATCAGTGTATTGGAGAATGTAGAACCATAACGGACAAAGCCAAAATCAGAAAACAGGCAAACAAAACAAGACTCTTTGAAGCACAAGCTGAGCAACAAAGTTCCAACATGCTTATTCAAATATTGATAGGAGTGACGTCTGTTAGTCTTATTTGACTTGACCTTTAGAAAAATGCTGATTGCAGTTAGTGAAAAGAATGTGTAATCGTATTGAAAGTGCACAACCACCTGTTGTTTGGTGCCGTTTCACAGTGGATGTGCACATTTTGCAGTTCTCACTGTACAAAAGCGGGCACAGGTCATCTATAACTAGTATTGTTGTTGATCCTCCCATTACTTTGTACACAGACTAAATAAACCAAGAAGTGCTGCAGTTAGCATTGTTTCTTACCCTTTGCCTTCACCATATGCTATCTGAGATCCTTCACTGGTCTGCTGGAAGCCAGCAAGTCACTGTGGTGGTATTTAAATGGATGCAGAAGATATAATACTTGTAATACCCCTTTCACACCAGCCAAAATTCCCGGGTTGGCCCCGGGAACAACCCGTGACTAGTGCTGGTTCTGAGACAATTTTGCCGGGATTTCAACCCTGCTGCGCGCAGGGTTGCTACCGTGATCATCCTGGGTTACTGGTTGGTGTGAAAGCTACTGACACAAGCAGCGGGGTCTGGGCAGAGGGCAGCGGGGTCCAGGCAGCAGGTGGCGGGCATTGGATTCGGGCAGCACGTGGCGGGCAGTGGGGTCCAGGTTGCAGGGATTCGGGCAGCGGCAGATGGAAGCTTGTAGCGCTATTTGCCGGGCGGCGGGGTGACAATCACTTTTGAATTTGAAAACATATTGAAAAGATTGTCTGGACTCTCTCAGCCAATCAACGACCAGCCAGTCTTTTCAAAATGTTTTCCATATCTCCATGAAAACGCTGGACGGTCCCATGGGAATGTAGGCGGGAAGGTGTGCCGGGGCAGGCGGCTGACATAAGCCACCAGCCATGTCTTTGGCCGAAAGCCCACAAATAGTCTCCACTGACTTGTATTTGCCAGCCCTGGAGAAGTCATTGGATGGTCGGTGACTGCCTGGTTGAGTGACGAATACGAGAATATGCGCATACGCAGAGATTAAACATCGGTCCCCCATGCGAGCATGCTGGGAACCAATGTAATTAGAATCAGGGCCCATATGCCGGGAGATAATGAATTACTCCTAATGAGTGAACAAGTAGAAAAAGTGCCTAATGCAACCATCCATGTTATAGCTACTGAAATATTTGTCAAGTTTGTTTTATCACTGTTGTTTCCAATTGTAAAGCGCAATGGCATATGCTGCGCTATATAAGAAACTGTAAATAAATAAATTCTATAACATGATAGGTAGTTGTTGATGGTTGCTATGGCCAGACTCCCCAACTGTCTACCCTTTTGAAGGCTTAATACATCTACTCCATTTATTCTATAATACATTAAGAAGACAGCTGAGGTAAACCAGCCAACAGCTGTGCCACGTACTGGCGTGTGAGCTTTGCTGAGGCGCATTCTTCTTGTGCCAGTGATTCGCTGAGCATATTAGACACATGTGCAGTAGTAGGAAATGGAAAGCATCACAGAACAAAATGTTTTCTTTATTTAAAGAAAGCATTTTTTTTTGTATTTAATTAGAGCTCAATTATTTTAAACAGATTTGTATATTGTATTTTTTAATTATAATGAAAGTTGAGTTGGGAACAAATGTGTATATAATTAAATCCAGTTCATGCTTGTACTAATGAATAGTTAGGCATTTGGAAGTTTTTAATGAACTTAATTGGGCCAATAAATTGTAATTATTTTTTTTGTGTAGAAAAATGGTCTCAAAATCACTTTTTTTAGATTGATTATGCACCTTAGATTTAATGAAAGTGTTTATTTCAACCAAAAATAATTGTTCTGGATCATTTTAGATTTTATTTTATAATTTAAAATGGCCGTCAAAGGCACCTAATTTTCTATTTAACTTTTTTTTTTTTACATTTAATTTAAAAAAAATTGGCATCTTTTTCATTTTTGTTTTGAAAGCACAAATCAGCCATTTGACACATTTTAAATGTATTTAGTATTTTCCCTTTTCCCACTTACATCCTTCTATATGATTCTGCTAACGAAATCTTAACTTTTTTGGGGTCCAGGAAGGTATCCCCACTTTTTCATACACTTCTACCCCATTGCACGTGGCCGACCATTTGCTGCCCACTGCTGTGAGTACACAGCGAATAGGCATTTTTAATTGGATTAGTGAATTCTTGGGAGAGGGCATTAGTGCAAATGTCTGTGAGCGAAACAATTCACAACTCGCACCTAACTGGATTAACTGGAGTTTCTAATGATTTATTATTACTGTCGTTTTTAACTCCACACCGTTGATACACAAATATTTATGGTCGTTTGAATAAGGATGACGCAGGGATGACTTTAGTTGTCCGCTCATGTGTTATGCTGCCCATACACTTATGCGATTGGATTCCATGCAACATCGATGTGCGATGTCCATCGAACCTGATCGCATCTTGTGGTGCAAAAAGTGCCCCCTGACGGCACCCGATGTCGCATGCCATCTTGAGATGGCACAACGGGTGCTGGAAGGGGGCGGGCTGAGGGCAGCATTGTAGAGTAGCGCTAGCGGGTGGCGGGGGTCAGCGGTGGCGGCAGAAGTGTTTAAAACACTGGGCAGCTCTCTGATTGGCTGAGCTCTCTCACACAAATGTAATAGGCTGTGAGAATCCGAAAATGAAAGATTTGGGGAGCGTTTGACCATTTTTTTAAAGCAGCAATCATTTACAATGAAAAACCAGGTTGATATTGCCATGTATATGATTGCCGCTTTAAAAAAAAATTTTTATCACTTTCTGATTCTCACACCCTATTACATTTGGCGCTATGTTGTGCAAGGGGGGCTATAACTGAAACTTAAAGGGGGCTATAAAATATGTGGGCAGATTTAGAGTAGAGCAGGGCCCTCAGGTTTTGATTTGAAAATGAAGCTGCTCAGTATTTGTGTCATACTTACCAACTTTCCTGGAAAGATCTGAGATACGCTGCTACCTGCAAATCACTTGGCAGCTACTGTATGCATAATAAATAAGGTTGTCTTCTCTGACTGGAATAGGAACAGGAAGACCTTTGCAGAACAATCTGTGACATCTCTGCTGAGCAGTGTGTGACAATGTCAGGGATCCCGGGTCACATTAGCTAGTGTCACCTGTCAGTATTGCCACAGCTTTGTCCTCTCGGATGACATGTTGCAGATATTCTGCCAGCCTGGGGGGTGGAATATAAATCTTTGGCCCTTCGTGTTGGAGACTATACTGTTTACACTTACACCCCACATGGCCGCTGTTTGGCTGTGGGTGGCTTGTGACCTTTGACTTGATACCAGAACGGCAGGTCAGAGGCTGGGAAAACTTCTCTGTGGTCGCTGAGTGAGGATACCTGTCACCAGCTCTGTTACCCCTCCTATTATCACAGTGTAGATAGAGTGTTATCAGCGTGTAGTGGAGTGTTATCATAGAGTGGAGTGTCATCATAGAGTAGTGGAGTGTTATCATAGAGTAGTGGAGTGTCATCACAGTGTAGAGTGTGCACCTCACTTATTGTATGTATACACATTAGAATATGTGTACCAAGCGCGATATCGTCAAAAATAACTATGATCATTATTGTGCATATCGTTTAATTTAACTAGAGCAGGGGTCTTCTCACATCATAGTACATTTTGCCATCTTGCCAGAGCCTACGGCGCAGGCCGCAATGTTCCAGAGACAGAATCATTGCTGTGCGTGTGCCTAGGTCATTTTGGCGTCAATGTTTTAAGGTAAGTAATAACAAATAGGTTCAGTGTGTGTGTGGTGAGGGCCTCCTTATATCCATGGAACACTGTGCAGTGGTCTCCAACCTTAGATGGGGGTGAGCTGCTCGAGACAAATTAACCCTTCTGAAGAGCTGCTAAAATTGTTTGAAAAAATAAATCTGGCTAACAACCAAAAAATGCCCCTTACACATTGTGACACACACTGTAATGCTTAATACACATTATACCACACACTGTAATGCCCCTGACACATTATTATGGGCCTTATTCTGGTTGGAGCGGCCGGGCCGTACGCGGACGTCCCGGGGTTTTTTATGATCTGCGCATGCGTACATTCGCTAATGCGCAGGCGCGAACACTCCACAACGCTTACTGACGGGTCTCTACGTGCGAAAAAACCTATACGCGAGTGTACGGGCATTGGGGGCGGCATAGGGGCGTGATGAGGGGAGCGGCCGAAATAATGAGGGAAAATGGGCGTAAATATGGGCGTACACGGGGGTGTGCACCAAAAATGAGCGGTGCTACTACCGCACGATCGACTACAGCACCGTTCATTTCGGACACAAAACAGGCGGCCGCCAACCGCCATCTCAAACCACCCCTACAGATACCGCATGCCAGCGTGCGCCTGGGTTTGCTAATTTACGCTGCTTACTACCAAACACATACACCTGAATGTAATAACCAATGCTGCAGTCTATTAAGTCCAAACCATGATTTCACTACCTGCAAGCCACACACAGCACTCAAACACATTGGAAGCTTATCTTTCCATACTTCTCTACATTTAAAGGTTTGTTTAATTTAAGGTAAGAATCTTTTTAAGACCTGCTTATATATGCTAAGGTAGGTATTTGTTAAACAGTTAGACACATTCACTACGTGCTTTCATAGACTTTACACAGTAGCACACTCAATCTACACAAGTCGACATGTGTCAACGTGTTCACTCTAATACAAACATAGGTTTTGTATTTATGATACAATAACATAAACCACATCTAACACCTACAAAGGATGTTTCAGCAATGTTTTAAGCCCATGCCCACTATTTTGCACATTAATTAATTCAATCAATTAATTAATTTTCATAATTATAGTTGAAAGGCAAGATTTGCAGGTCCATATATGTGAAGGGTATGTCAGCGTACACGGACGTACGCTCACTCTCACGAGCGGTGACATAAGCTGACTTTTCTATTGAAAACTATAGGGACCCGTCCGTGCAAGCTGGCGTACGCTCAGATAGCCGCAAGAAGTCGGTGGGAAGACGGACGAGAGACGTCCGTAAACGGTGGTGTACGCTCAATTGTACGCCAGTTGTCGGAGTGTAAGGGCTGGCCCGTCCGTGTACGTTGGCGTACGCACATTTGTACGCCACTCCCCTTCGACGTTGTTTCTGGCCGTACGTATGCGGCTGAGTTGTGGGTGGACTTATCCCCAACGGCCGCGTGCGGATAGCGTACGTTAATAGCGAACGTACGCACGTTTGGCCGCTCCGATCAGAATAAGGCCCACAGTCACACACCGCCATGTCCCTGACACATTACGCCACACACTCTAATGCCCCTGACATACTATGCCACACACCGTAATGCCCTTGATACATTGTGCCACACACCATAATACCCCTGTCACATTATGCCACACACCGTAATGTCCCTGACACATTATACCTCACACCATAATGCTGTGATGCATTATCCCACACACCGTAGTACCCGTGATACAGTATGCCACACAAAATAATGCCCGTGATACATTATGCCACACACCATAATGCCCCTGATACATTATACCTACAAACTGCAATGCCCCTGACACATTATGCCAAACACTGCAATGCCCGTAATACATTTTTCCACACACCGTGATGCTCGTGATTCAATATGCCACACACCATTATACCCGTGACACATTATGTCATAAACTGCAATGCCTGTGACACATTATGCCACACGCTGTAATGCCCTGACACATTATGTCGTACAGTAAGGCTTCTAATTAATGTTAAATTAACTGCTCATTACCTCATCGCCAGCGGTGTCTTGCTCATTACCATCAGTATCATGCACTGTGTGTAATTGTTGCTGAGAGGGATCACAGGCAAAGGTCCAGTCCAGGCAGCAAGCAGCACAGGTAAATATTCAGTTAGCAATAGGGCAAAGCTGAGGCCACAAGTAGGAGCCAAACACTAGAAACAGAATACAGCCAGGAGTGCCTGACATAAGTCTGTATTATTGACGCTCTATATTCATTGTTATACATCTGGCAGCAGTGATTACGTTTATATACAAGCACACAGAGAGACAGAAGAACACAGATGCTAAGGTGACAACACTATAATAGCCCTTTCACATCGCACAAATAACCCGGGTTATTGGTGGGTCGACCAGGGTTGAGGTGCGGTGTAAAAGCACCAAACCTAATAACCATGGTTGACCAACCTGGCAATTCTTCCTGGGTTTATGAGAAACATTTAACCCAGGTTGCCCTGTGTAAAATGGGTAACCTTGGTTTAATGTGAAAGGTTCGGACCCCACAATGCGAAAGCGATATTACTGTCAGGGGGTGTTTATAGCCAATTAAGGCAGCAGGAACCATTGACAATCAGGTAAAGGGTCAACCCTCAAATGACATAAATAAAGTTACCAAATCCAGACTAAGGGGTTATTCAGACCTGATCGCAGCACTGTGATTTCGCAAAGCGGATGTTTATCGAACAATTGCGTATGTGTACGGATCATTGCGTGCATGTCCAAGGCCATTCTGTGATACAATCCAGAATCTTTCAATAGCCATCCGCAAGTAGATTGACAGGAAAATGGCGTTTGGGGGTGGTAACCGGCCCATTTCTGGGAGTGTCAGGGAAAATGCAGGCCTGACATCAGCTTTGGCCTCAATCAACCTGATTGTATCACAGCCGCCGAGCAGGTCACATGCATTCGCATGCGGGCGCACGGGGGGGGGAAATGATTTGACGTCGCCGATTTCTTCCCTGTCTAAATAAGACTGACTTTTATTGGCCTCGGAAATGCCTCTCTGCCGGGAGCAGTGTCCACTGCCCAGCACAATAGAGTCTGAGCACTTGAGCTCTCAGACTCTACTGCACATGCGCAGACCTCTGGAAATTTGGCGCAGTGGCCATTTTTCCTGTGATTCTGCCAGCGCTGCTGCCAGATGCCCCTTTCCCCTGTACTGGAGTTATAGGCTGCAGCCTAATCGGCCTATTGATTAATCAGGCACTGGATAAATGGGTCCCTTAAGCAGAAGAGGAATGGTAGGAGCAAGGTTGGTAAAGGAATTTTTTTTTTTTATTTAGTATTGCACAATATGGGCCAGTGACAGAGCTGCTGAATGTGGACTCGTTCCTATATATATATAAGGACATCTGGAACAGTGTGTAACTGGAACTATCATTTACTTAGGAGTTGGTGACATGTGTGATGCATGAGGCAGCATTCCCGGGCATATTGGTGTGGCTCTGTGTGTGTAGGAGACATGTACACTTCAAGTCTGGACACATTCATACCTACACATTGCTTGTGACCAATACGTCTGCTGAATAGAGAGGTCTCCCACACTTGCTAAATTGTTTTTCTTTTGGCAATGGCAAGGATACAATCTGTTATAGTGTATTTGGCTGTATGGAGACTTTCACTGCTACTAATGTATCTGTACAGTCTTCAAGTTTTTATTCAATGCTTTTAAGATCTGGACTCTGAGTTGGCCAGTCCAGCATCGCCCGGGGAAACATGACAAGTGGCATTGTCCTTCTGATAAAACATTTGTCATGTATGCAGTACTGACACAATGTAGGGATCACAATGTAGGGAGCACAGAGTTATCAAGAACATCTCTATACTTCTCAGATTTAATGTGACCATGCATTACAGCCAAGGTTGGCTACCCTCCCGGATAGGCCAGGAGGCTCCGGAAAATCGGGTCCCCCTCCCGGCCCCCCGGAATCTCCAACGCTGCAGTGTAAATTTCCTGCAATTCGCGGCTTTTCGTGGGGAGGGGCTAAAGATTCAAATCGCATCATTTAGATCCACCCCATCCTCGAAGACCTGCAAATTGTGGATTTTGCGTTACTGGGGGCGGGGCTTGATGGCGTCTACCTCAGGCCCTGCCCCCACATTAGTGGCCATTTGGAACTCATGTGCATTGGTATGCATGGGACAATTCTTGTTCTTTTACAGCTCCCTGGTTAGCACTCTCCGGTATCTGGGTTACAGTTTTGGGGGTCTTCGAGGGTGAGTTGCATTCCTACAATGACCTTTTTCTTTAACTAATTTATGATAAAAGTTACAGTGGATTTAGGGACTTTCCTATCATAGACAGTGCTTCTCACACTCTTACCTACAATGATCCCCTTTTCAAACTCGGTCAACTCCTTCCGGAGAGACATTTAATTAGCAAATGGTCTAATTACCATGGTCATGTGTACGATTCCCAGCATGGCTCTAACTGTGCTTAGTTTGTATATTCTCCCCGTGCTTGCGTGGGTTTCCTCTGGGTACTCCAGTTTCCTCCAACAATCCAAAAATATACTGGCAGCTTAATTGGCTCCAAGCATAAATTAACGCTAGAATGTCTGTGTGTGCGCGTGTACATGTGGTAGGGAATATAGATTGTAAGCTCCACTGGGGCAGGGGCTGATGTGAATGGACAAATATTGTCTGTAAAGCGCAGCGGAATATATGTGCGCTATATAAATAACTGGTAATGATGATAATAACTCTACCTCCAGCAGTGCTGCGTATCCTCTTTCCACCTCGATCCCACCGCACCCCTTTAGTCTGTTCAGGAAACACCCTTCCTTCCAATCCCCCCCTTCCAATGCATATACTTACCCTGTACCTGACTCCCGGTCCTCATCATCTTCTTGGACTGTTCTCTCTTTCTCTCTTTGGGTGCAATTGGTGTGCGTACCAAGGCTGCTACTGCAGGAGGGGGAGATGGAACAAACGTACAGAAATTATTAGACTCATTTTTATTATGTGTAATTCATTCTGATTCCATGCTTAACATCTAGGGGGTACCTATATTTTCCACAAGGTTCCAATAGAACCCCACACGCTAACACTATGTGGGCTACCTGGGTAGGACACCTCACTCATCTTCTACCGTAGTCTATAGCGGTGAGAGACATGTAGTGACACTATGGGCCATATTCAAAAAAGCGACCCTCGTCGTTTAACCCCCACCGGCCACTCATCGTATTCAACGTTCCGGGGGAACCCTTGCTGTCAGAGGACAGCGAGGATTCCCCCAAACAGCGAGGCTCGCGGCTAATGAAGGGAGCCTGCTGCATTTAGCCGCAAGCCTCGCTGTTTTAGCGCCCGCACACGCCGTTTCCCCTTCACTTAAACCTAGCGAGGTGGAAACGGCATGTGCAGGGGTTCACTTGAATAGTGACCCTGTGACCTGTGACAGCGAGCAGTCAGCAGTCAGCACGCCCGCTGTCACAGCTCTCAAAAGTCATTGACTACACCTATGTTGCACTGCTTCTGTCTGTGTGCTGCTGCTATGGAAACTGCAGTGCATACTGAACAGCTGCACACTGTTGTCATTGCTTAGCAGCTTCAGGCAAGGAACCCTACCTGCATTCTGCCACATCTCCTTACCCGCCTGAGGTAAGGACACTGTAATCACCTCACTCTTGTATCCTCAGAATGCTTTTAGTGCTGTGTTTTGACCCGGGGCTGGGTGCTTGAGCCTAAGTATACATCCATGTTAGTTTATGGCTTCCTATGAGAGCTGTGTGTGCAGTACAGACCAGTATACTCTTTGGAAACTGTTTGATCTTTATGTATTTATTTTCCCCTTATCATTGGTTGCAGTACCTATGCCCTTTATGTACAGAGCTTTTCCCCAACAATGGAAAGATGACTTGGTAAATAACAGATTGGAAAATATTAGTCACAAAGGGATTGCCGCGTGCCTGCCCAGATTCCCCCCCCCCAACCCCCCCCCCCCCCCCCCTAAGTTCAATGAATAGTTAAAGGATAATTCCATGGTTAAGTAACAGCTGTAATAAAGCTAACATTTGCCCGAAAGTGTCTGGTTTTGCTTTAAAGTTCCCGGAAATATCGTTTGTAGCTACTTCTGTGAACTTCAGTAGCTGTTTCTGGTTTGTATCTTTTAACAATGTTGTTCTAGTGGGGGTGAGCTGAGGCCCATGCTGAGGTGTCCGAAGATGAAGCATCATATACTGTATATGCGTATGAAAACATTGAAGTTACCCCATAAGCTAAATCATACTTACCTACTTTCTGGCCGCCCTTTCTGGGAGAGGGCAGCCAGCCCAGGGGGGACGGGACTGCCAGGAGGGAAAAAGGGGTGGGGGTGGAGACACATGGCTACTTGTTTGGAGGTGTGGCAAATCGCACAGTTTTAGCCATGCCCCCAATGTGCAATGCTGTTTTTAAGGCATTGCACTGTGGTGGGTGGGGCTAAAATGGCGCGATTCGCGTCATTTGAACCACGGATGCCCCCCCCCCCGGCCGGCCGGCTTTCCGGGGGGTTGCCCCTCTTTCTGCGGGGCCGGGAGGGGGACCCGATTTCCGGGTGCTAACCTGCAACCCTGTGCTAAATCTTATGGCACATTTCTGCATCCACATCATACACATCGGATAGTGGTGTCACTAGGGTCGGTGTCACCCAGTGTATTAACCAGGGTTGCCGACTTTAATATTCTCCTCTCCGGGAGAAGCCCAGAGAGGAGAGTTTCAGCAGCTGCTCGGGGGCGGGGCTTGAGCGTGACGTCACTAATCCCCGCCCCATGGTGTTAAACAGGGGAATTTGCGCATCTCCGTGGAGGGGGCGGGGCTAAAATTATGCGATTTTAGCTCCGCCCCCTCCTCTGAGACCCGCGGATTGCGGCATTTAAATGCCACGATCGGGGGCGCAGCGGGAGTCCCCCCTGAATCTGGGAGGATTGCCCACCCTTCCGGGGGGCCGGGAGGGGGACCCGATTTTCGTGAGACTCCCGGCCATTCCGGGAGGGTAGGCAACCCTGGTATTAACTCGTGCTGTCACCCCCATCACACATCCATTCAGCGCTGCATGAACTGCCGGGCAGTGCCCAGTCTCTCCAGGCGCAGTGTGGATGATGAGCACGTGCAAGTCAACCAGGGGCGGGCTAAGCCGGGGGGCAGGGTGCCATGTGCCCCCCGGGCCGCTCAATCTAATGTGTGTGGGCCGCCCGTTTGTTTCTGAGGCTGCTGCTGCAGCCACGGCTAACCAGTTTCCGAATGGTCTTCGGAAACATGGCCGCCGGCCTCCTGCACTGAGGACGTCTAGTGCAGGAGGCCGCTACAGAGAGTGGCTGTGGACTCTCTGAGGAGCTCAGACCTCTGTGGCTGCCAGCAGCTGCTGCGCCTGTATCACACTGCATTACAGGCAGCAGCGTGGACAGCACAGAGGATCCCTCCCTGCTCCTGGTCAGCGTCCCTGTAGGGACCGAAAAAGGGGCGGGGCTAACGTCCGGAGGGGGCGGAGCTACACGACTGTGAAGGAGATGATGAGCTGCCAGCCTGAAGTGCCCTGAACCAGGTATGTAAAATGTGAGTGTACTTTAACTGGTGTGGGCATGTGTACAAGCAGCGCTACTAGTGTCGGCAATTGGTGTGGACATATGTACAGGCAGCGTTCCTAGTGTCGGCAACTGGTGTGGGCATGTGTACAAGCAGCGCTACTAGTGTCGGCAACTGGTGTGGACATATGTACAGGCAGCGTTACTAGTGTCGGCAACTGGTGTGGGCATGTGTACAAGCAGCGCTACTAGTGTCGGCAACTGGTGTGGGCATGTGTACAAGCAGCGCTACTAGTGTCGGCAACTGGTGTGGGCATTTGTACAAGCAGTGCTACTAGTGTCGGCAACTGGTGTGGACATATGTACAAGCAGCTTTACTAGTGTCGGCAACTGGTGTGGACATATGTACAGGCAGCGTTACTAGTGTCGGCAACTGGTGACGACATATGTACAAGCAGCGCTACTAGTGTCAGCAACTGATGTGGGCATATGTACAAGCAGCGCTACTAGTGTCGGCAACTGCTGTGGGCATATGTATAATCAGCGCTACTAGTGTCGGCAACTGGTGTGGGCATATGTACAGGCAGCGCTAGTAGTGTCGGCAATTGGTGTGGACATATGTATAATCAGCGCTACTAGTGTCGGCAACTGGTGTGGACATATGTACAAGCAGCGCTACTAGCGTCGGCAACTGGTGTGGGCATATGTATAATCAGCGCTACTAGTGTCGTCAACTGGTGTGGGCATATGTACAGGCAGCTTTACTAGTGTCGGCAACTGGTGTGGGCATATGTATAATCAGTGCTACTAGTGTCGGCAACTGCTGTGGACATATGTACAGGCAGCGTTACTAGTGTCGGCAACTGGTGGGGGCATATGTATAGGCAGCACTACTGTTGTTGTGTCTGGTGTCGGTGTGGGTGTTACGTATAAGTAGCACTACTACTGTCAGAAACTGGTGCGGTTGTTATGTATAGGCAACGCTACTATTGTCGGCAACTGGTGTGGGTGTTACGTTTAAGCAGTGCTACTACTGTCAGCAACTGATGTGGACGTTATGTACAGTATAAGTTGCGCTGCTGCTGTCGGTAACTGTGTGCGATATATATATATATATATATATACACAGCGCTACTACTGTCGGTAACCCTGGGCCATTATGTAGTCATATGCAGGTGTACTCGGGGCATTGCGTGGAGCATAATGTGTGTCGTAATATCATATGGGCATTATGGTGTGCGGCATATTGTGTAAGGGGCATTACGCTGTGTGACATAATACATAATGGGCATTACTGTGTGTGGTATAATGTGTTATGGGCATTACGATGTTATTAGTACTTTTATAGGGCCACGCCTCTTCCCCATGAAGTATCGCTCCTACATTTTGCCGCGCGCCTTCGGCGCGCACTCTCCTATTTCAGGTGTGGTTGTGGGGCAAGCACCAATTTCCTTTCTGGCACAGGGTACCAAAGTGGCTAGCAATGCCACTGGTTCTGGCATAACTAGCCAGGGTGAGCAGCCTGTGGTGTCCTATTATTGTTTTTTTTTTAATTAATACATATACGAAAAACCTCCATTTAACGATACGCTGTTACTTATGGGCCGGTGCTCTGGACTTGCCCCCCAGGCTAAAAGTTGCCAGCCAGCCCCTGAAGTCAACTATCACCATTGCTCGGGGACACCATCTGAGGTGCTGACACCAAAATAACAGAAAAGCTGTACAGTTTTGGTATCCCCCTGCCCCCCCAAAAAAAGGTGTCCTCCGATGAGATCCATTCCCCCCTGTCGCCCCCCTGTGTTTTGTACTTCATAAATAACCTCCATCTTGTCTCTCCTCTGTTACATGATCATCAGACTGCCTGAAGCGTCCTGTTCTCAGATAACAGCTGCACAGACAGTAACACAAGCAGTCTTATTTTAAATAAGGCAACAGAAAAACATAAAAGCTAAGTGCAGACATGTTCATCTTTGCTGTTAGCAATTCGTACAACAACAGCAACAGCTTTATGAACTACATCAAATTTAAATAGTTTTTTTTTTTTTTTTATCAAAAAAAGACTCAAAGGAGCTAATTCTTTAAGACCCTACAGGACCTGTGTCCAGATGCAAAGTAGCGATCTTCGTATGTGTACACAGTACTCAATCATACCGTCAGCATACCTCCCAACTTCCCGAAGGCGTGGCCTATTTCCGCGAGGCCCTGCCCCATTTTTGCTGCTGTGGGGGCATGGCTAGCGGCTCTCTGAGCTGCTGGCTATGTCCCCAAGCTGCAGAATAGATGCTTCTGCAGCTTGTGGGGCTGGGGATATACCACGGGAAACCGGGACCCCCAGTTTGAGGAAGGAGCCTAGAATGTAAACAAATGTTTCTTGCTCCTGTCCTCCAGGTGCGTTCTTTGCCGGATGCCTTATTGAGAATAATTTCCTTACACAGGTACGCAAACGGATACTACTGGAGAAGAGGACCGATCTGCGTAGGACCAATTGGTAACAATAGTGTGTGTGCTTGTAGTATGTAATAAAGTTGTACTGTACGTGTGTGTGTGTGTGTGTGTGTGTGTATTCTTTAACTATTTGCATTGTTGCAGAACTACAAGACCCAGCAGGACCTTTAATGCCCCACATGTTGGGACTTGTGGATCTCCAAGTGCCAGCATGCGGTGCAGGCTTGCTGGGACTCATAGTTCCACAACAATGCATAATCGTTTTATTCTATTTTATTACACAGTACTATCAGCCCGGTGCCCTCCGCCCTAGGGCATCAAGGACAGCCCCGGCGCTTCAGGCCTGGCAGGATTAATTCACTGGGGGGTCCCCACTCCCCAGGGTCCATGCCCGGGCTGACCAGCCACAGGTATCAATGATTCGGCCAGGGAACTAATATAAATAGTCTGTGGCATTAACCTGCTGGCTGTTTGGGCCCGATGCTGTTTCTCAAAATTTGGTGGGGACCCTAGTTATTTTGTCCACTGTAATTTGGGAACCAGGACTAGTTATTTTGTCCACTGTAATTTGGGAACCAGGACTGGCCTTGAGTCTGGTGCTGGTTTTAGAAATTCCGGGGAACCGCTATTTGGTTTAACCCATGAATTTCTAGAGCCACAACAGAGCCAGGGGCTGGTTACGGCAGTGTGGGGGGACCCATGCTGTTTTTTTGGAATATTTTTTATTTATTTATTCTGTTTTTGCACTAAAGCCTGCATAGATCTGACTGATCCATGCAGGCTTCTGCCAAATATGGCTGGAAAAATTAGGTCAATTACCGTATGTTACATAGGTCTGGTTAATAAATTAGGAATTGCCATTCGATTGAATAGTGATTCCTATTCATATTTTTTTGATGGCGTATGCATTCTTATTCCTGAATACGAATACGCCTGTCAAAAGAATTCCAATGGCTGTATATCGGCCATACCAAATTCGGAAAATACTAATTTACGGCTGTATACGGCAGAAATGGCTACGAATAGGCGTATTAGTAGCCATTTCTGCTTAGTAAATTTCCCCCAATATATTTTGAGTGGTGTGAAAGCAGTTGTATCTCTAGCTGTACCTTATCCCTGTAGATCATTTGTAAGGACATGTCAATTTTCACTGTGCTGCAGATAGTGATTATTATCACTAACTAACTGATAGTGTTGTCTATCGTTAGCAGATGGCCTAAGCTAAGTTAGTTGATGGAATAAAGTAAATAATATGTCAGCAGTGTGATTCACTGCTGTGCAAGGCTTTTATTGATACAGTATCTGCACAGCTGGCAATAACAAACTAATAACACAGGGGTAAATACCAGGATATCTGTACAGTAAGAAATAAATCATAAATTGTGTCACATACATTTTAAAAGCAGTATATATATTGCTGTACATATATATATATATATTAATGTTGTGACAAGGAATCACATACACTGAATATAGATGAAGTCTTCAAATCTTGTCGTCCTGTGAAAATTGTAGGATCATGGTAGTAAGGCAGCTGTATCTCATGGGGCGTACACACAGGGGCAATTTCAGGGCATTTTCTAAGTGATCTCACTAGATCGCTTAGAAAATGTCCCTACATCCCTCCATGTGTAGGGGCCATAGCGATAGTGATGCGCGGCCCTGCGTGTCACTATCCCAGGGTTCCCTCTCCTTCAGGGAGAAAATGCTCTGTTCCTGGCCTTCCCGGGTAACGTACTGTATGATTGCCATCACCTGCGTTGAAACACCTTTCTTAGCAATTAACTACAGTAGGTCACCACAGGCGATCAGAATCAGAATGAGCTTTATTGGCCAGGTATACTTGCGTATACTAGGAATTTGTTTTCGGTTTGCTGTGCAGCAGCCAGGTGTATAACAAGTAAACAACATACAGTATATACAATAAACAATATAACCAGGTGGGGGAACATGTACAGTCATACAGAAAGATATTCCGAGGCGACACCATGTTAGATTATGTGCAAAGGGTTATGGCACGACTAGACAGTGAGGTGTTCATGAGTTCATGTGTCAGCAGGTGAACCGCTTGAGGGAAGACACTTTTTAGGCTTCTGGTGGACCTGGTGGTAATGGCCCTGTAGCATCTGCCTGATGGCAGCAGGTTAAACAAGCCATGGCCAGGATGTAGTGGGTCCTTGACTATCTTCGTTGTCTGCTTTTCTTGCTCTGGACAGGTACAGGTCCTGGACAGAGGGAAGGTCCGTCCCGATTATCTTCTCCGCAGTTCTGACTACCTTTTGTAAACTGTATTTGAGTAGAAGAGGAACTGAAGCTTCTGTGGGATGTTGAACTTCCACAGTTGCCTAAGGAAGAATAGCCTCTGCTGTGCTTTTCCAACAATAATATCAGTGTTGGGCCCCCATTTAAGGTCCTGGGAGATTGTGGTTCCTAGGAACCTGAAGGAGTCCACTAGCAAAACCACACTGTCAGCAATTGTTAGCGGAGGAACATCAACAGCCTTCTTCCTAAAGTCCTTACCATCCCAACGGTTTTGAGTGGGTTGAGCTCTAGATGCTTGCTGCTGCAGCTCCGGGCCAATCAGTCCACTGGGCCGATTCGTCCCTGTCCTTGATAAGGCCAATGACGGTAGTGTCATCTGCGAATTTGATTATCTTTACTGATTGCGCCTCTGAGGTGCAGTCGTTGGTGTACAGGGAGAAGAGCCGGGGAGAGAGTACACAGCCCTGGGGGGCTCCTGTGCTGATGGACCGCACTTGGGAGGTGAATTTCCCCCCTTTCACAACTTGTTTTCTATCAGTCTGAAAGTCCACAATCCAAGGACACGTAGCTTCAGGGACTCCTAGGCGGAGTAGTTTGGGGTGGAGGATGTTGGAGATGATTGTGTTGAAAGCCAAGCTGAAGTCGATGGCAATCATACATTACTCGGGAAGTCCAGGAGCAAAGCATTTTCTCCCTGAAGGAAAGGGTCAGGTAGGCAACCATGTGCTATCGCTTGGTGATTAACATCCTGCATGTTGGATAAATCTACTCAAGTTGCCAGTTGGGGCCAGTGTTTTCATCGGAGAACACTGTCCCTGACAGGTCGCTTAGCAGCACACATTGTGGACACATCACTGTGCAGCGCTGTGTGCTGCTGAGAGATCTTGCTGAGCAATCTGAGTGATCTAGCATTGCTCAGATTGCTTAGCACAGTCGCCCTGTGTGTAGGCCCCATAACTCTTATGTACAGTGCTGTATACAGTGTCAGAGTTATATATTATTAATTACTCAGTGTTTTTAGCCCAGGCCATTGCCGGTAAGTCAGGCCTTGGGGCCTTTACAAGTGCGTTTATAAATAAAAACTTTGATGGACTTGGTTAAACATTAAAGCATGTTACAATTTGCAAATAGCTTTCAGGTAGAATGGGAGAGATGTGGATTGTGTTCACGAATGGTAATGTGCAGGTAAGTGATTAATTGCCTGCATTGTCGCTGACTGATATGATGTATGGCTGTAGAATCCCATGGAAAAACCATGCAATCCATATCAAATACGTGTATTGTGTCTTTGTATTCCGCACAGGTCACATTGTACACAGTGAACGGGTTAATGGCTCGCGGTTAAAGCGCGGTGAGATCACAGGCAGCCTCACTCCGGTCTTTATGGTTGCACTGTGATATCATAGAGGGTAAAGTCACAGAGTCAGGCAGGCCAGCAAGTACAGGCTTGTTCCCAGCACAGACAAACTCGGTAAGGGCTGAGCAATAGCCACACCCGCTAACGCAGGGAGGAGAGGGGCCTTTGACCTTTCTGCTGTACAGCAGCAGGGCTAATCTCATTGTCCACACTGTTTTACTGTTTTACTGCCAAATTTAGGACAACCAGCACAGAGCAAACGATTGCTCCAGATCCTGCCTGGCAGCTTCAAAGTTTTAAAGAAAGTTTTCAATATAGAGGAAGATGTGCCCTTTCTTACATGTTGATATTACAAACAATTCCCAGGTACACTTAGCTGTGAGGCAAACTAATGTGCGTACACTGGGCCTGATTCAGTTGTGGATGGAGGAGCTATCGCTGCTGCTTTCAGAAACGGAGGTCGCTGTAACCCTCAAACTGCATCAGAGCCATAGTTGCCTACCCTCCCTGAAATAGCAGCAATCTCCCTCTCTCCCTCATTAGTCTAGCAATCTCCCTCATTTCACCTAGCCCACATTACACTGCTTTATTTTTGGGGGGAAAAGGAATGAAAGACAGGTACATTTACATTGAATCTTACCAACTATAGTCTCCCTGAAACTAGTTTTCAAAAGTAGGCAAGTATGCATTAGACTTTAATCATGCCACAGTGTGACAGAGCCAAGGACTGCCTAGTCACTATGGGAGCACTAGGCATGCCCCCGAAAATGCTAAGGACTGGCATCCTCCCACCTTTCCATATTTTCAGTAGGGGCAACGCACACCTAAGGGGAGTGGTCTTGTGGGGATGGAGCGTGACCACACAGTACTTCCACCCTTATTCACATTACACCACACTAGACTGACTCTTATTAATATTACACTATATAATAGAGTCTCTTATTCACAGTACACACAATAGTACCCCTTATACATATTACGCCACACATTAGAGACCCTTTCTCACTTTATACCAAGCAGGAGTGATGTTTATTCATATTATGCCACCCGGTAGTGTTCCTTTTTCACATATCACCACACTGTAGTACCTCTTATACATGGTCCGTCACACACTGCCCCTTATTCACATTACACCACATCATACTACACAGTGCTTACTTATTCATCTTGCACCACACAGTAGTGCCCCTTATTCTCATTACACCAGACAGCAGTACCCCTTAAACATGTTATGCCACACACTAGAGCCCCTTATTCGCATTACTCAAAACCACAGGTTCTCTCTGTCCTCAGGACCCCACGCAGTGCATGTTTTGCAGGTCTCCTTGCAGAATCACAAGTGAAATAATTAGCTCCACCTGTGATCTTTTAAAATGTGTCAATGGGTAATGAATGCACCTGTGTACCTGCCAGGTGACCTGGAAAACATGAACTGTGTGGGGTCCTGAGGACCGAGAACCCCTGCTCTAAACAGTAGTATCCTTGATACAGAATGGGGCAGATGTATGAAGCCTTAGCAAGAGATAAATGCAAGGGTGATAAAGAGAGATAAACGTCCAGCCAATCAGCTCTTTACTGACTTTTTCAAACACGGCCTGTAACATGGCAGTTAGCAGGTGATTGGCTGGATGTTTATCTCTCTTATCACACTTGCATTTATCTCTTGTTAAGGCTTAATACATCTGCCCCATTATGCTTACAGTTGTATTGCTCTTCAAGCATTATGCCCTGGGTTTGCCTCCTAGTCAGGGATTGGCTGGCTTTCACCATACCTCCCAACTGTCACGCTTACCGCGGGAACATCCCGATATTCGGGGACGTTCCCGCGTCCCGCCCGGGGCCGCCATTGTCCCGCGGTGGGGGGGGAACGTTAGGAGCCCCCCCAGCTTGCCGAGAATAGACGCTGTGCGCATGCGCACAGCGTCTATTCAGCGCCGACGAGTGGCGAAAACGGGGCGTTTTCTCGAGGCCGCGCCCCCTTTTCGGGAGCGCGCGCGGCTTCGTCGCGCGAACGTCCCGACCTCCCAACTTCAAAAGTTGGGAGGTATGTTTTCACTCATGGGCCTAATGTGATTTTACAGTGAACAGAAGCAAGGCACAAGGATACGACAACTGTCTGCATCTCTGCAGCTGGGAGAGCACGCGAGGGTGGAGCAGGGGGAAACGGGAGGCTGGACAGAACTGCTAGTTGATTCATTCTACCTCCTGGCTGTGTGGATTCAAGACTGGTTTCCCCACTATCTAATACCCCTTTTACACCGCCGAAAAATCCGGGTCAGCGGCGGGTCAGACCCGGATCCTCGGCGGTGTAAATGGGGGGTATCCGTGTCCATTTACACGGGTCCTCTACCCAGGTCCTGACCTGGGTAGAACCCGGATGGGACCCGTGTACATGGCGGTGTAAATGGTCCCGCTGCGGGTCCAGGCACCCGCAGCGGGTCCACAGCGTGCAGCGCTGGGGAAGCTGTCCCCAGGTGCTGCGGGAGGAGGGGGGTCCCTGCGGCTACTGATGGGAGATGGGGTACCTGTCAGCGGCCAGCCTGACACGGCGCTGCCACTGCTGTATCACCTCCCGGCGGCCGGTCCTTGCGGCGGATGGATAGTCAGTGTCGGCGGTCCCTCTGGCGCAGGGGAAATAGTACTATTTCCCCTGCGCCAGAGGGACCGCCGACACTGACTGTCCATCCGCCGCAAGGACCGGCCGCCGGGGGGAGATACAGCAGCGGCAGCGCCGGCAATCATAGTGTCAGGTTGGCAGGTACCCCCTCTCCCCTCAGCAGCCGCAGGGACCCCCCTCCTCCTCACAGCACCCGGGGACAGCTTCCCCCCTCTACCCCCGCAGCACCCGGGGACAGCTTCCCCCCTCTACCCTCACAGCACCCGGGGACAGCTTCCCCCCTCTACCCCCACAGCACCCGGGGACAGCTTCCCCCCTCTACCCTCACAGCACCCGGGGACAGCTTCCCCCCTCTACCCTCACAGCACCCGGGGACAGCTTCCCCCCTCTACCCCCTCCAAGCTATATAGATAGATCTATATAGATCTATATATATAGATCTATATAGCTCTATATATATAGATATATAGATCTATATATATAGATATATATAGATATATCTATATAGATATATATATCTATATAGATATATATATCTATATAGATATATATATCTATATAGATATATATATATATCTATATCTATATATATATAGATATAGATATATATATCTATATATATATCAACAAGGAAAGGCAGGGCTGACCCAGGTTCAGTGTAAATGGTGCAGACCCAGGTCCGACCCAGGTCGAAGTGCTGTGTAAATGCAGTATAAAGCAGGGTCAGACCCTGGAAACTCCAGCGTTCAAAGACCAGGGTCGGACCAGGGTTATTGGTGTAAAAGGGGTATAATGCACTTCTCTTATTTTGCATTTTGTAAAAAAGTCACGCAACCCGGCCGCGAGTACCACAAATCTTCATTTTTATTGAATCTCGCATTTCTCAGGTGCACACATTCACACGACAGACTTATGCTAATTGAATTGACTCTTATGTATGATCTAGCACCCCAATGAAAATCCCCCCACCCCCCTATTTTACTGTAAGATGGAGGTATGGCTTTGGGGATGTTCTCCAAGATTCAGAATTCAGTATGAAGCACTGATGATGATGTTATGGACTGAGGCCAATGACATGTAAAATGGACTTAAGTTACTTCCTTCCCCATATAATAACACTGCTGGCCTTGGCAATACAGTGAGTGCATACAGTATTTATTCTGATAACATCTTCTGTAACAGAGACAAGGACAAACAGAGATCATTCTTTTCAGGCTTTTACAGCCTAGTAAACAATCACTAAAGAAAGTTAACAGGGCTTCCAGTACATTGTGCTGCATCCCCCCTGTCCCTAATGCTGCCCAGCAGCTAGTCCCCCTTCCCACGGTGATAAGAACCTGGCTGGGGTTAGCTTCAACCAAATTAATGAGAAAACCAAGCCCATTGTTATGAGGGGGCTATCAGTGGGTAAACAACGAGAGGGAATCGGCACTGATATGTTTGTAGAGGCCAGTTACACTGATAACCAGCCCGGACATTATTGCCCTTTAATAAGCTGTTATTGGGAGTTAATTGGACGCTGAGATTCTGAGACCACAGAGTCTGATGATTTTTGTAGACTGTGAGCAGGGCAAACATTGGCCGTGGAGTCTGGTAGGGAAATACATGGTCCGGCATCCATAGGCTTTGCATAGAGGTTATTATACCTCCCAACTGTCCCGCTTTCCGCATGAATGTACCGTGTTTTGGGGGCGTTCCCGCGTTCCACCTGGGGCTGCCAGTGTCCAGTGGTGTGGGGGGGGGCAGTTGGGAGCCCCCCCATCCTGCAGAGGGATGGAAAATGGGGTCGTGGCCTGAGGATATGTGAGACCACACCCCTTTCCATAGGCCGCACCTCTTTCACGCGGCTCTGGCAGGTAGGTGTCGTGGGAGGCTGGCGTCCCGTCCAACCTGCGGTGCACCCTTTCCTATTTCCTGGTCCCCCGCTGTCCTCTTCGCTGATGTGTGCTGTGGAAGCTGGGTCCTGCTTCTGGGTCCTCCATGAGCGGTCGGACACCTCTGCCGGGCACCGTGCGCTCAACTCTCCGTGGTAGGAAGGAGACTTGGGTGAAAGTGTCTAGGTCGATGCTCCAATGCATGTCGGCCTCCTTGGCCTTCTTCAGGGAGTACTGGGCCTCTGCAATGAGGGCTTTTTATTGTGGCAGTGGCCATCTTGAGTGGTGTGATTTGGTCGCATGCGGTCCAGACTGCTCCTACCAAATGCTTGGTGTCTGTCCCATCAGCCACTGACTGTTGCGCTGTCCCCGCCCCGTCGCTAAGTAAACAGCAGTTGCGGCGAGATATATCATTAATGACCCCCCTCAGTTGTCTAAACATGCTTTGTTGATGGTGCGCATCTCGCCTGGGCATCCACTCCAGTATGGGCAGGGCTGATGGTGCGCATCTCGCCTGGGCATCCACTCCAGTATGGGAAGGAAGGGGGCGGGCAGGGGAACGCCTAGTGTTGTATGAGTGTGCCTATAGAAACGTTCATCTGCAAACACAGGCATGTCGAAGTCTGCTTGGGGTGGACAGCTGACGTTCCATGAAGTCAGCGCCCACCGTGAATTCGGCCATCTCCGTCCAGGATAAAAGTTCGTTTAGGCTGATTTTTATCTGCGTAGGGGAAAAAATAATTAGATGGTGAGCGACCCTCAAAATATTTTTCGCCTGTACAGCTGCATATGAGTGTAAGCGTACACATCCACTCCTATGCTAATTTGGGGTTCAGGTGGCGGGGGGGGGGGGGTGTTCTGCGGGTCAGTGATTACACGCTGCCTAGCAAACAGGCCCGCATTAGACCATGCCCCATTACCTGATGCCCCACCCACTCTCCCATTAATCCCTCCTTTTTTTGGGGACAGGCACCCCTCCGGCAGGTCCCAATTTGAAAATAGACACTGTTGAGAGGTAGGTATTTAAAATGCAAAAAAATCTGATTCACCACGACATGCTGAGCACTGTAGTGCTGCCACAGAACGTGCTATGGATCAGCCGCAGTTGCCTTCGATTACAAATGTCTCTGGGTGCATGTGATGTCCTGGTGTGTTTGGCACCTTTATGTGAAGCTATTGGGTGGAGTAACATAATCATTGTGTGATGTCATAGCCCTGGCTCCTATCATAAGTAACTCTGCAAAGCAAGAACTGCATAACAAAATCCTTATATGTGTGGTGTGCGTCTGTGACACTGTGTGTCCAGCCCAGTGGCGCCGGAACGGGGGGGCGAGGGGGCAGCTTGCCCCCCCCCCCCAAAATTACTGAGGCGCCAGTATCATCCGCCCGGCCGCCTATATTTCATACCAGGCGCCGGGGATGGCTGCTGCTGCTGCCGCCGGGGAGATGTGCATAAGACGCGCCAGCCAATCACTGCCGGCGCATCCCCTCCACATACACTGTGATTGGCGGGCGCGTCTTCTACACATCTCCCCGGCGGCAGCAGCAGCAGCCATCCACGGCGCCTGGTATGTAATATAGGAGGGCGGGCGGGCGGATGATGATACCAGAGGCGTAGCCATCACGCCCGCTCAGGTGCCCAAGTCAGTGCGGCTCCCCCGCCGGCTGCCCGCTGCCCCCAGGAGACGTGGTATATTTAAAAGTCACTCACATCTCCCGCTGGACCGCGCTAGCCAATAGGCGCTCGCGGTCCAGTAGCCACCAGTTGATTGCCTGCTGGACCGCAAGCGCCTATTGGCTAGCGCGGTCCAGCGGGAGATGTGAGTGACTTTTGAATAGCAGCACTGTGCACAGCAGGGAGCCGGCAACCCCGGCGACAGGGGGGAGGGGGTGCGCGGAAAGCACCGCTGCTGCTTTGCCGACTGTGGGTGGGGTGGGGTGCACTAATCTCTGCACTATCCTCGCCCACCCACCCACCCACCCTGCTGTGCACTATCCTCCAACACCCACCCACCCATGCACTATCCTCACCCACCCACCCTGCTGTGCACTATCCTCACCCACCTGTGCACTATCCTCACCCACCTACCCTGCTGTGTACTATCCTCACTCACCCTGCTGTGCACTATCCTCACCCACCCTGCTGTGCACTATCCTCACCCACCCACCCTGCTGTGCACTCTATCCTCACCCACCCACCCACCCTGCTGTGCACTCTATCCTCACCCACCCACCCACCCTGCTGTGCACTCTATCCTCACCCACCCACCCACCCTGCTGTGCACTCTATCCTCGCTCACCCACCCACCCTGCTGTGCACTATCACTCCCACCCTCCCTGCTCTGCACTATCATTTACTCACACCTTCCCGCCCTGCGAGCAAATTTCAGTCCCCCTTGGCAACGAGCAATTTCAGTCCCCCTTGGCATCGAGCATGAAGCCCATGGCATCGAGCATGAAGCCCCTGGCACCGAGCATGTAGGTAAGTGGCACTTATGTGTTAAATGTGTAATGGACATTACGATTTGTTAAATAGTGTGCGATGGGCATTGCGGTGTGTTAGTATGCGACGGGCATTACGGTGTGTTCTATAGTATGCAATTGGCATCATGTGTGGCCTTATGTGTAATTGTCATTATGGCATGTGGCTTTATGTGTAATTGGTATTACAAAGTTTGCTAAAATGTGCAATGGGCATTACGGTGTGTGGTATAATGTTGGGCCGTGCCCACTTTTCACGGAGCAGGAGCCTCACCTACTACAAATTGGGGGGGGGGGGGGGCGCGAAACATGCCCTTGCTCCGGGCACTGTGGCACCTAGCTACACCACTGGATAATACAAAAGAAATATAGGGGCGGGCGGGCGGCTGATAATAAATCAGTTATATAGCCTGGCGGGCGGGTGGGCAGCTGATTAATCAGTAATATAGCCGGGCGGGTGGCAGGGAAGATGTGCGCCCGCCAATGCTGCTTCTCTCACCCTCCCTTCCCCAGTGACTGACACATCCAGGGGTTGTCATTTACCCCTGGATTCACACCCAAACAGGTTTATGTAATTATGTCTGATTATCATAATCAGACATAATCACATAAATCTGTTTGGGGGTGACACTGCCACTTTTTCCACTTTTTACGAGTAAATGACAACCCCTGGATTAATGTCAGTCCTGGTGTCTCTGGCCACATGTATATGCCGCTGCCCGCGGTATAATGCCCACGTGTATATGCCGCTGCCCTGTGTATAATGCCCATGCGTAAATGCCGCTGCCTTGTGTATAATGCCCACGCATATATGCCGCTGCCCTGTGTATAATGCCCATGCATATATGCCGCTGCCAGTGTGTATAGTGCCCGGGGGTAACATATAGCAATTTAGGGGGCGCCAAAATGAGATTATATCTTGCCCCCCCCCAACCTAAAAACGTTCCAGCGCCTCTGGTCCAGCCAGACTAATTCCTAGCAACTATGTTCATGTAAATGGGTTATTGATATCCTTACATAGTCTCCGCCCACTTCAGGGTGACACTGACAGATAGGAGCGAGAGAAGAGAGTGTGAGGAAGCTGCTATAATGTGTTATGTAAGTACAGTAAGTACGTATGTGTCAGCAATTGGCAGTCTGAGGCACGCTCTGTACCTGATATCTGTGGATTAAGAGAGCAGACAAACACAGACTGTTCCTTCTCCCAGCTTCAAAGAACTTGATGTGATTAACCCTTACAATACCTGAGTACTGCTCCTGCCTTTTTTACCACTGATTTCCCTGTACTTGGGGGGTAATTCAGACCTGATCGCATGATCACGAATGTGCAGCGGCCAGCGATCAGGTAGACGCCGCCCTGCCAATTGACGTTCACTCCGAATGGATGGGTTCGCCTTGCGAAGACATTGCAGCTGAGCAAATATGTCCAAAACCATTCGTAAGAGGCTCCCCATCAAATGGTATTTCCACTGGTCGCCAGTCATCACGGGCTCAGAGTATCGGCGGCTTCGATGAATACAGGAACTCCCATGAAATGGTTGGGTAGCAACCACAGGCGCCTAATTCCTGTCAATCACCTTGCAAACGGCTTGTGAATAGAAAAAGCAGCAGGACTTTACCGCTGGCCGGCCTCGCGCACTGCAGCCCATATGCATGCGCAGTCGATGGTATGCCCCTTTGCAGTGCCCTACTTCATGTAATGCTTCATGGTAGTGCCCTAGATCATATAATGCCCATAATAGTGCACTGTGCCCTAAAGAAGTTCTGTAGTTTATGTTATACCCCATAGTAGTGTCCTAATTCATGTTATGCCCCATAGTGTTGCCATAGATTAAGTTATGCACCATAGTGTTGCCATAGTTCATGTTATGCACCACAGTAGTGCCCTAGGTCATGTTATGTTCCATAGTAGTGCCCTTGTTCATGTTTTGCCCCACAATTGTGCCCTAGTTCATGTTATGACCCATAGTAGTGCCCTAGTTCATGTTATGCCCCATAGTAGTGCCAAAGTTCATGATACGCACAATAGTAGTGCCCTAGTTCATATCAAGCTCTATTCATATTCTGCCCCATAAAAGTACCCTAGTTCTAGTGCCCAAGTTCGCATTATGTTCCATAGTAGTGCCCTTTTCTATGTTATACCCAATAGTAGTGCCCTAGTTCACATTATGCCACATAGTAGTGCTCCAGTTCACATCATGTCACATATTGGTCCCAGTACATATTATGCCACCCAGCACTGTTCCAGATTGCATTGGTAGACAACTATATGACCTGGATCGACACGAGGGGTGCCGGACGCGGTCCCGACATTTGGGATCCCGACGTGGGGCTAGTGACTGCCGGTATCCCGACTGTCGGAACCCTATACCACACCCGAGATGAGATGGGCTGTGTGTAGCAATGCTTGCTGTGGGGACAGAATGCTTGCGCACACTATGAATTTTTTGTGGATTACAGTGCAGCATCGAGCAGGGATGGGGGATGGGGGGGGCATTACATCCATTTGTTAAGACATTACATGCGGGGAACAGTCAAAGCCAGAACAGCAAATTCAAATGCTTGCCCAGCTCTGATGTCACAACGACACATGATTGGCCCAGTCAGTATGTGGTTAATGTGTATACTTACCTGAATCCGCCGTTCAGGCAGCACAGAGGCCAGTCGTCCCTCAATTGTCCATCAGCTTTGGAGTCCTGCAATAACATGTGATACCAAGGTGATCTTACCACATGTGATCCCATCATGATTGAACCACTCAGCAGTAGTGCCACTCAGCAGATTCAGGTTGCACAGTTAGCCGAAGAATAGCTATAGAGAGAGATGTGTTATTATTTATTAATTAACTTGTCAGCTAGTTAATTGCCCATTCTAGCAACCAGTGTGCTCAGTGTTTTATGCCTACAAAGCATTCTGTAGTTACTAAGGACTGTACAGGTATTCTCTATCATGCCATGACAGTCTTCATTATGGGCCGGTATTCCATCAATCATTCGGCAAGTGAAGGAGAAAAAGAGGCTGCACTGGGAGTAGCTGCCTTTGTGGGTAGCCTCATGCCAACTCTGCCCCGGACATGTGAGGAGAAACTGATTAATAACTAACCTGTACTTTTCTCCATTTTAAACACCCAATATTGAAACCCCATGTATCTGACACACATCCCTGTCATTAGACTAATGACAGCCCCGGCTGCTGGGAACAGTTTCACTCTAAAAGCCCATTAAAATGCTGATGTTAAATGACCGCCCCCTGTGGGCATCTCACGTTGAACACTTTTATTGTTTGGTGTGGGAACTTGTTAAGACCTTCCATTAATGTCACTCATTCCCTGCACACACCCAACCCCTCACTGTGGCCTAGATTACATTGTGACATCAACCCAAGGTCTTCAACTATTCTATTAAAGGATGTTTGTTCTGGTTGTTTTCACTTTTCGACTTCTTTGTGGATGTTCTCTGTAACTACAACTCCTGAAGAAGATACTTAGGCTATACCTGTACTTACTTTAGGCGTTGATACCATTATTCACCACCATATTGACACTTACCACAATTCACTGTGGCCCTGATTGCGAAATATACGTTAATGCAGCGACTGTGAGAGAGTATGCAAATGCCACAGCCTCCTGGATTTGTATTGACACACTCACCAACCTAAAAGTCCCGGCAGCCATGTGCAAAGATGCAGGATCTGACGCAGATCAGTAGTAGACCATTGGGGTTCTGAGGAGCTTTAAAGTCGCACAGTATCGCTGCAGGAGTAAGACGCCACAGTTCCAAAACGGATGGAGAAATATATGTTGCATATTATTGTTGCAAATCAAATCGATATTTTGCAGATCAGAACAATTGTTCATGGATATGTGTGCGTTTGTGTGTGTGTGTGTATATATATATATATATATATATATATATATATATATATTTATTTTAAAGGAAAAGGGGAGAACCTACTAGTGTGCTAGGGATGTTATGACACACCTAACTAAAGCAAAGGGCTATATAAAAACACAACTTATCTGAAATAGGTGGCTTCAACTCTTAGTAAGGCCCTATCCTGTGTACAGCCATGCGTCTGGTTGTAGTAAAGCCCTATCCTGGTGTACAGCCATGCATCCAGTTGTAGCAAAGCCCTATCCTGGTGTGCAGCCATGTGCCCGGTTGTAGCAAAGCCCTATCCTGGTGTACAGCCATGCGTCTGGTTGTAGTAAAGCCCTATCCTGGTGTACAGCCATGCGTCTGGTTGTAGCAAAAGCCCTATCCTGGTGTACAGCCATGCATCCAGTTGTAGCAAAGCCCTATCCTGGTGTGCAGCCATGTGCCCGGTTGTAGCAAAGCCCTATCCTGGTGTACAGCCATGCGTCCAGTTGTAGTAAAGCCCTATCCTGGTGTGCAGCCATGTGTCCAGTTGTAGTAAAGCCCTATCCTGGTGTACAGCCATGTGTCCAGTTGTAGTAAAGCCCTATCCTGGTATACAGCCATGCATCCAGTTGTAGCAAAGCCCTATCCTGTGTACAGCCATGCGTCCAGTTGTAGTAAAGCCCTATCCTGGTGTACAGCCATGCGTCCAGATGCAGCAAAGCCCTATCCTGGTGTACAGCCATGTGTCCCGGTTGTAGTTAAGGACTATCCTGGTGTACAGCCATATGTCCGGTTGTAGCAAAGCCCTAACCTGGTGTACAGCCATGTGTCCGGTTGTAGTAAAGCCCTGTCCTGGTGTACAGCCATGTGTCCAGTTGTAGTTAAGCCCTATCCTGGTGTACAGCCATATGTCCGGTTGTAGCAAAGCCCTAACCTGGTGTACAGCCATGCGTCAGGCTGTAGCAAAGCCCTAACCTGTTGTAAAGCCATACCTCCAGATATAGCAGAACTGCCTCATCCACACCTCTGAATTAGGCCACATGTCCGTAATTTCGAATGGAGCAGGGACTGAAATGACCGGGAAAAATAATCTGTACAGAACAACGTACAATGGTGCCACAATATAGACTGTAATAATGTGCCTGATTTTTCATGCATTAGACCAGGGGTCCCCAATCTTTTTCGAATCACGGCACCCTAGAGTATCAGAATTTTTCCACGGCACCCCTAGACCCAAAAATATATTTAGAAAATTAAGTAGATTGTGTTTATATTCGTTTCTTAAGTTCATTTATATAGTAAAGGGCAGGATTTGCTTCTGATTGTACACATATTTATGATTGACAGACACCATCACTGGTTTTGTCCATAAATAATTTGAATTGGTTCTGGACCGCCAACCCATGGCACCCCTGCAAGTGTCCCGAGGCACCCCAGGGAGCCACGGCACACAGTTTGGGAACCACTGCATTAGACACATCTTCATTTGCCGTTTCCACCAGGTTTTAGCGTTCATAAAAAATGCTTAGCTGCTCGCCTCTCTATGTTTAACCTGGGTGATCCCATTGTCTGTCTTGTTCTCAGTTTTCTGGCTCATTAGCTATTCTGTATGCAGTTTAGAAATGATCACCACCGAGAATGTAAGAGAACAAAGGGATGTGAGTATCAATGCCGCGGATGGTACAGGAGACGATAGGCCAGAAATATGTGCTCTCATTATAGACCAGTAAATAAGTGGTGCAAGAATGATACCAAGATGTGGATAAAAGGAGGGACGTAAAATGATACAGAGGAGGCGAGATGATGGGTTTCAACGGAAGACAGATGGGAATGAGAGGACATAAAGGCCCTTATTCTGATCTGTGCGGAAATTCCCGCATTCTTACGGAGCGGTCCGCACGCCACGGCGTTTTGCCGCATGCGGCCATCGTCCGTCGAAACGCCCACGTGTCCTCCGCATTCGGACGGACTCACTCTTTAAGAACAGGGCGTGTTTACGGACGACATACAAAGCATGCGTGTGCGGGAGAAACACTCCGATTCGGCACGGTATTACAGAGTATTACAGAGTATGCTCGGGAATACCGCATCCGAACGGGAGCCAAGCGGTGCTACCGCACGTAAGCGGAGTATTTACGCCAAACAACCCACTATTATGTCAATTCTGCAATGCATCACACTGGCATTGACTGTGACATGAATATAAATAAATCTGTTTACTTTACCCAAAATGTGTGGTTTCATGAGTACATGTCAAATACACATGTGTATTGCTAGTATTAATATTCTGTCATGTCCATTGTTAGCAGTTTGAAAGTGTCTGACAAGTACAGCATATGTGGGTGTTTAGTACGGGTTCCTTGAAGCAGCAATGGTTTCAATTAAAGCACTGACAAGCGTCCTATTAGTGAGTAATGAGTAAAGGAGTAGATTCTATTGGGTTCAGGTGTTAATGGTTGTAGTCATTAGGCGTACGTTCGCCTACCGCATGAACGAGTGGTGTCCGCAAAGCAATAGTACACTTGTGGACACCGCACATTTCTGCCCTTTTTGATCGCGTGCATTCGGAGTGGTTTCCGAATGTACGCCCCCCAACATAAGTGTACTCCCCCGTGTCCGCCCATGTTTCCGCCCCGTTTTGCCCACTTTGAAACTACGCCCATGTGTCATTCCGCATGACGCCCATAATACGCCCCTATTTCCCGACTGATAGCGGTGAACAGTTTTGGACGGGATTTGGCCGAACTGGTACCGAGTCAAGGCGTGGCACATGCGCGTAGCGTTCTCCACGCATGCGCAGACGCCATAAAGACGCGATCCGTAAGTACGCGGTAAAGTCCGCGTCAATCAGAATAAGGGCCAAAGTCAGAAGGAGGGGAACAGAGTAACAAGATGATGGAAGAAGGAGACTGAAAAAGTGGGGAGCAGGATTGCAGGAAGGGATGACAAGGTGGCATAAGCAAGGAAAGGGGTCACTAGCACGTGAGGAAGGAGTGTGGCTGGATGGGGGGTGAGCTAAGAATGATTGGGTCTCAGGAGGTGAGCTGGAAGGATTGGGCGATAGGAGGTGAGAGGAAGAAAGGGCATTTTGGGTAAGTGCAGAAGAAAGGTGGCGGTGGGCTCATTAGCATAGAATAATAAGCTATCGTTGTGGTGTCAGTGCATGGAGAGATGGGTATGGAGAATGCGATAATAACAACAGGAGATGTGTGATGGAAAACTGTGGGATTATAATAAAAGCAGGAAAATAGGGGATGAGCTTAATTAGACAGGATGATGTATGAGCAGAGGAAACGTCAGGGAGGAACAGATCGGAGAAACTGGATTTACAAGGAAACTGTATATTTAGAAGCTGACGCTCTATTTGAACCAGCGATTGTTCTGGAATAGCTTGTTATCTTTCCCAAATCGTCCTAATCTGATTCCTTTCCCCCTGACAGTGCGCCCTCCCAGAACAATACTCTGTGTCTCCAGTCTCACTGTTTTGTCTGTGCTGACCATCATCTGATGTGTGATTAATGAGGCGTCCTGCAGCACACAAAGCCCAGGGAGCCTCCCCTAGGTTCCTGTCCCACCAAAACATTATTGCTGTACACAGTACTGTAGGTGCCCTGGTGTCATCTGCAGCACAAATAAAACAAGCTCTACCTAGAAACAGACTATAGCCATCGCTGTTGGGTGGGGACACGGTCATTGGGTCTACAGCAAGTCGGTGGACAGTCATTAGCTATTAGGTCGAAACCGTTAGCTCGACATGGGGATAGGTCAACATGGGTTTAGGTCAAGAGGTCATTAGGTCGACACAAGCATTAGGTCTTAGGTTGACAGTCAAAAGGTCGACATTTATTTATTTTATTTATTTATTTACAGTTTCTTATATAGCGCAGCAGATTCCGTTACAGTGTCTTATATAGCGCAGCAGATTCCGTTACAGTGTCTTATATAGCGCAACAGATTCCGTTACAGTGTCTTATATAGTGCAGCGTATCCCGTTACAGTGTCTTATATAGCGCAGCAGATTCCGTTACAGTGTCTTATATAGCGCAGCAGATTCCGTTACAGTGTTTTATATAGCGCAGCAGATTCTGTTACAGTGTCTTATATAGCACAGCAGATTTCGTTACAGTGTCTTATATAGTGCAGCAGATTCCGTCACAGTGTCTTATATAGCGCAGCAGATTCTGTTACAGCATCTTATATAGCGCAGCAGATTCCGTTACAGTGTCTTATATAGCGCAGCAGATTCCGTTACAGTGTCTTATATAGCGCAGCAGATTCTTTTACAATGTCTTATATAGCACAGCAGATTCCGTTACAGTGTCTTATATAGCGCAGCAGATTCCGTTACAGCGTCTTATATAGCGCAGCAGATTCCGTTACAGCATCTTATATAGCGCAGCAGATTCCGTTACAGTGTCTTATATAGTGCAGCAGATTCCGTTACAATGTCTTATATAGCACAGCAGATTCCGTTACAGTGTCTTATATAGCGCAGCAGATTCCGTTACAGTGTATTATATAGCGCAGCAGATTCCGTTACAGTTTCTTATATAGCGCAGCAGATTCCGTTACAGTTTCTTATACAGTGCAGCAGATTCCGTTACAGTGTCTTATATAGCGCAGCAAATTCCGTTACAGTGTCTTATATAGCGCAGCAGATTCCGTTACAGTGTCTTATATAGCGCAGCAGATTCAGTTACAGTTTCTTATATAGCGCAGCAGATTCCGTTACAGTTTCTTATACAGTGCAGCAGATTCCGTTACAGTGTCTTATATAGCGCAGCAGATTCCGTTACAGTGTCTTAAATAGCGCAGCAGATTCCGTTACAGTGTCTTATATAGCGCAGCAGATTCCGTTACAGTTTCTTATATAGCGCAGCAGATTCCGTTACAGTGTCTTATATAGCGCAGCAGATTCCGTTACAGTTTCTTATGTAGCTTTACAATTGTAGACAGTGATAAAACAAACTGGGTAACAACAGACAGACTTGGAGGTAGGAGGCCCTGCTGCAAGCTTACAATCTATAGGACATGGGGTTTTTCACTGTTTCTTGAGCCGACATGTGCCGACAGGCAGTATTTAATGCCCTACCATCCACTAGGGCATGGTGGGGGAATAAAATAGTGCCCGAAGTATTGCAAGCAATTCAAGGGGATGCGGTGCACTGGAAACTGTGTCCATGTCGACCGTGTCGACATTTGGGTAAAAAAAAACTGTGAAAAACCCATGTCGACCTTTTGACTGTCGACCTAATGCTTGTGTTGACCTATTGACCTGTCGACCTAAACCCATGTCGACCTTGCCCCATGTTAACCAAGAACCATGTTGACTTTCCCTGTCGACATAACGGTGTCGACCTAATGACTGTCAACCAACTTGCTGTAGACCCAATGATCCCAATCTGTTGGGTGTTGATGTGTACTATGGAAGTAATACCATACCCGTGTGTATAGTTTTGTATACTTTGGGCCAGATGCCCTAAGCTTCAAAAGAGATAAAATAGAGAGTGATAGCCAGCCAATCAGTTCCTGCCTGATATTTTTCAAACACAGTCTGTGATATGACATTTAGAAGCTGATTGGCTGGCTGTTTATCACTCTCCATTTTATCGCTTTTGCAGCTTAGCACATCTGGCCCTTTGTTCTATGTTCAATTGTGCGCTGAACTTGGGGCAAAAGTGTCTGCTGACGTAGTTTTACCTTCTCTGGCATTGTATCTACTTATATTACATCAGAAGGCTGCCAGAAACAATAAAAATGTTCTTGCTGAACTTGCACAATTTTTATCTTGGTCGTGGCGTATGGATAACGGGAAAATAGGAAACATGAACGTCAAAATGAAACGCCGTCTCCAGGGCGGGAGATTTACGGGCGAGCCATTGTTACTGAACTGTTGGACCTGAACATTTGTCCTTTTTTATTGATTTGTTCATACCACTTTTATAACTGCAAATCTAACATACACTAAAATATTTTATGATGGGGATGAAAGATTCCAGAAGAGAAAGATGAGCTGACCACAGATACTGCAGCGCTTTCCAGGCTGAGGCTGCATTTACTAAGCTGAGGTAATTCCCAACTGCTGATTGCTCGCCACTTTGAAACAGCAGTGATATTAAGGGGGTTATTCTAGTTATCCTTACCTTCACCTGAACATACAGAACATAACATCCTTCCATTCACCTGAACATACAGACCCTAACATCCTTACCTTCACCTGAACATACAGACCCTAACATCCTTACCTTCACCTGAACATACAGACCCTAACATCCTTACATTCACCTGAACATACAGACCCTAACATCCTTACATTCACCTGAACATACAGACCCTAACATCCTTCTCTTCACCTGAACATACAAACCCTAACATCCTTACCTTCACCTGAACATACAGAACATAACATCCTTCCCTTTACCTGAACATACAGACCCGAACATCCTTACCTTCACCTGAACATACAGACACTAACATCATTCCTTTCACCCGAACCTGCTCACATTAACATCCTTCCCTTCACCTGAACCTGCTGACCGTAACATCCTTCCCTTCACCGGAACCTACTGACCCTAACATCCTTACCTTCACCTGAATATACAGAACATAACATCCTTCCCTTCACCTGAATATACAGACCCTAACATCCTTCCCTTCACCTAAATATACAGACCCTAACATCCTTCCCTTCACCTGAATATACAGAACATAACATCCTTCCCTTCACCTGAATATACAGACCCTAACATCCTTCCCTTCTCCTGAATATACAGACCCTAACATCCTTACCTTCACCTGAATATACTGGCCCTAACACCCTTCCCTACACCTGAATATACTGGCCCTAACATTCTTACCTTCACCTGAATATACAGAATATAACATCCTTCCCTTCACCTGAATATACTGGCCCTAACACCCTTACCTTCACCTGAATATACTGGCCCTAACATCCTTCCCTTCACCTGAATATACTGGCCCTAACATCCTTACCTTCACCTGAATATACTGGCCCTAACATCCTTACCTTCACCTGAATATACAGAACATAACATCCTTCCCTTCACCTGAATATACTGGCCCTAACACCCTTACCTTCACCTGAATATACTGGCCCTAACATCCTTCCCTTCACCTGAATATACTGGCCCTAACATCCTTACCTTCACCTGAATATACAGACCCTAACATCCATACCTTCACCTGAATATACAGAACATAACATCCTTCCCTTCACCTGAATATACTGGCCCTAACACCCTTACCTTCACCTGAATATACAGACCCTAACATCCTTACCTTCACCTGAATATACTGGCCCTAACACCCTTCCCTACACCTGAATATACTGGCCCTAACATCCTTACCTTCACCTGAATATACAGAACATAACATCCTTCCCTTCACCTGAATATACTGGCCCTAACATCCTTCCCTTCACCTGAATATACTGGCCCTACCATCCTTCCCTTCACCTGAATATACTGGCCCTAACATCCTTCCCTTCACCTGAATATACTGGCCCTAACATCCTTCCCTTCACCTGAATATACTGGCCCAAACATCCTTCCCTTCACCTGAATATACAGACCCTAACATCCTTCCCTTCACCTGAATATACTGGCCCTAACATCCTTCCCTTCACCTGAACATACAAACCCTAACATCCTTCCCTTCACCTGAACATACAGAACATAACATCCTTCCCTTCACCTGAATATACAGAACATAACATCCTTACCTTCACCTGAATATACAGACCCTAACATCCTTCCCTTCACCTGAACATACAGGACCTAACATCCTTCCCTTCACATGAACATACAAACCCTAACATCCTTACCTTCACCTGAACATACAGAACATAACATCCTTCCCTTCACCTGAACATACAGAACATAACATCCTTACCTTCACCTGAATATACAGAACATAACATCCTTCCCTTCACCTGAATATACAGAACATAACATCCTTCCATTCACCTGAATATACTGGCCCTAACATCCTTCCCTTCACCTGAATATACTGACCCTAACATCCTTCCCTTCACCTGAATATACAGGCCCTAACATCCTTCCCTTCACCTGAATATACTGGCCTAACATCCTTCCCTTCACCTGAATATACAGACCCTAACATCCTTACCTTCACCTGAATATACAGAACATAACATCCTTCCCTTCACCTGAATATACTGGCCCTAACATCCTCCCTTCACCTGAATATACTGGCCCTAACATCCTCCCTTCACCTGAATATACTGGCCCTAACACCCTTCCCTTCACCTGAATATACTGGCCCTAACATCCTTCCCTTCACCTGAATATACTGGCCCTAACATCCTCCCTTCACCTGAATATACTGGCCCTAACATCCTTCCCTTCACCTGAATATACAGAACATAACATCCTTACCTTCACCTGAATATACAGAACATAACATCCTACCCTTCACCTGAATATACTGGCCCTAACATCCTTACCTTCACCTGAACATACAGAACATAACATCCTTCCCTTCACCTGAATATACTGGCCCTAACACCCTTTCCCTTTACCTGAACCTATTAACTCTAATGTTTTGGGCCTTTTCCGATCCGATTCTGATCCGACCCGCAGGGTCGTTTGGTCATTTTTTACATCCCACCTGCAGCAGGTAGGATCTGGTTTCAGAAGAGAAGAGATGGCTTGCACTGACTATAGCATAATATCAAACAACGGGTCTTTTTCGGCCTCACAGCGCTCCCTATAATCGCTGCCTGGTTATTTGTTCAAGGAGCACCACTCCCTAACATACGTAATAACAAACACAAGAGAACAATAACCGGCGCTGATTATAAAAATGACTTGTGAGTAGATTTCCTCCTTAGTCTCCACAAGTTCTACTGGAATCCCAATGGATTTCACTAGTTGGACCACACTGACCTGAGTGTGGGTCCCTATATACACATAGCGTTTTCTTTGTCCAAAATTCCTTTAATCACCAATCCACACGTCACAATTAATTCCAACGACTGACCTGGGGAATGGTCCCTATATTCACGTAAAGGTATCTTTGGACAAAGTAGGCTCTTCAAATAGACTCCAGAGTCAACCAGCAAAGCACATCAATGGCACAAGGAACCAAACTGACCTGTATATAGGTCCCTATGTTCACGTAGCGTGTTCTTTTAGTCGTTCACTCCTTTCTTTAGGCCAAATATACACGATAATCGGATTTTCTCCAAAACACGTTTTAATTTCCAAGTAGATAAAAAACATACAATAAAATGTAGTAAAAAATGGGAGCTATTCACAGGTATAGACCAATAACACTATATTATTCCTCCTCACCCGGAATGAGTCGGAACAATCTGTGATGCCCTGATGGTAGGGTGGATATCGGCCTCTCCTGTGTCCAGCGTCCCTGTACACCAACGCGTTTCTGACGTCACCGTCCTTCCTCAGGGTGTACTAAACACATGTCCCTTAGGGGTATATATACCCAAAGGGATTTGTTCAAGAGGAGGGATTAGCCCTCCCCTCACCATGGTTACATATAAAACCCGGAAAACACAACATCACTATCACATATTCCTATTCAACAAATCCATTGCACAAGTCCCTGTCACAGTTTATAATGTCCACTGGTTACATGGTGAAAAAAGAATGAACATTTTAACAGTTATTGCACACATTCTAAGACCTATTACATTTCTGACATTCGTGATTTCCCATTTATAAAATCCCGCTCCCCACTGTCCAATCAATGAGACCTTTCATGTCTTGCACGCGTCACTTCCTCCTAGTGATACGCAAACCAGGCAGTGTATCCGCATTCAGGTCGCTCGTATCAGGGACCTCCGACTTCCGGTCCCGGAGTGGTAACATTCTAGCTTTCACAGCATGATTTATACATCGCTTCCGGTCCTTGAACCGCATAGCGCAGGAGCGCATACAGTTGGAGCGCGAACTTCCTCCTTTGATGACAGGCAGGAAGTTGTATTGCATTTCATCCGGTGTTTGATACGCACACCGGAGTGTGTTTTGGAACGCATATCCCATCTCTCACAGACTCGTTTTTTGCACATAAAACATAGAGAGAAAGATATATATTAGTCACAAAGAATATGCGCCCACCACATGTATATTGGAGAACACTTAGTCAATAAAGACTATTCAATCGGAAAAAATACATATATTAATAAAAGTTTTCCATGTACTAAGCGCAATGCTACAATACAGAATAAATATCTAAAAAATGTGCAAATATAAGCATACAATTCATATATAGATAACATAAGGCCACATAATAGATTCTAAAAACAATCTATTGGGATGGTATTGAGCTCCTTATAAAATGGGGGATTATTTAAACAATTAACAGGGTTTAAAACACTCTACAGGAACCATTTGAGTTCGAAGTCTGCATTGAGCCCTCGTGGGACCAAGGTCCTCAATGCATGTATCGTCCTCATCTCAGTCCTGGCCAAAGAGGTGTCCCGATCCCCATTCCTCCATTGTGTGGGAACAGTCTTTATGCCACAAAAAGATATCAAATGTTTAGGGTCCTGGCTGTGCATGTTTTTAAAGTGCATTGATACATTATGTGTTTCTAGACCCAACTTAATATTCCTAGCATGCTCCGCAAGTCTTATCTTGAGCATGCGGGTGGTCTTTCCTACGTATTGGCTACCGCATGTACATTCCAGCAAATAAATACAGTATTTAGAGCTGCAAGTTATAAAATCCCTAATCTCGTATTTCTTGCCAGTTTGGTTAGATTTATAGTGTGTTATTTTCATAGTTTCACTTTTACATAATTTACACAAATTGCAGGAGCCACATCTGTAGAAGCCCTTCGATTTGATGTTCCCTTTGGTCTTCGGGACATCAATTGCGCTCCGTACCACTGCATCCTTAATGTTATTGGCTTTCCTAAATATAAACCTAGGTTTAGCCTCTATCTGTTCTTTTAAGAGTGGGTCTTTCATTAATAATCCCCAATGCCTCTTAATAATGGTCTCAATTTGTTTGTGGTCGTTGCTATATTGTGTTACAAAGGGAATATTTTGTTTAGGCTCTGCAGCCGATATTCCCCCATTATATATCATTGTCATTCTGTCACTGTTTTTACTTTGTGTTCTGGCTTTCTCCACCACCATTTTATCATATCCCTTTGTGTGTAGTTTTTTCGCTAGGATATCCGCTTGTTCCTCGTATGTTTTTATCTCCGAGCAATTGCGCCTAATGCGCTGAAACTGGCTACTAGGAATACTTTTGAGCCAGTTATGGTGGTGATTACTGGTAGATTCAATATATGAATTGCAGTCAGTTTTTTGATATAGTTACTGGTTTTGATGGTATTATTTTCGATGTATACAATAAGATCCAAAAAATTAACTGAGACCTGACTTATATCAAAGGTGAGTATTATCCCCAGTGTATTAGTGTTAAGATGATCACAGAAAAGTTTAAGAGACTCATCATCACTGTCCCAGATGAATACCACATCATCGATATAACGCCGCCATGTCACCAGGTTTGCCCCGAAGCCATGCCCACTCCATACATGGTTGGTTTCCCACCATGCCATGAAGAGATTGGCATAGCTCGGGGCCACCCTGGTGCCCATGGCGGTGCCCCTGATTTGCATATAGAAAGTGTCACTGAACCAGAAGTAATTATTCTTTAATATCATCTCAAGACCTTCCAGGACAAATTTAATTAAATCCTCTGACATCTCTTCTTTCTCCATATGGTATTTAGTGGCCTGTATATCTGCTTCATGCTGTATAATAGTATACAGGGAGGTCACATCTGCTGTGACCAACCTGTATGTGGGTTTCCATGTTATACCCATTAATAATTTAATGACCGATATAGTGTCCTTAAGATAGGATAAAGTTTTGTGTACTACCGGCTGCAGAATAGAATCCAGGTAATGGGAAAGGTTGGATAATACCGACCCGGTGCCGGCCACTATGGGTCGGCCCGGTGGTTTCTCCTGATTCTTGTGGATCTTAGGGAGCACATATATGACCGGTATAGATGGATACTTGGTCAATATGTACTCCCTAACCTCCCCCGTTATGACACCTTTGGACAGATAAAGTCCAAGAAGAACATCAAGTTTTTTAAGGATACCACTGGTGGGGTTACCCCTCATTTTCTTATAAGTTGAGTTGTCTGCCAATTGTCGCATTATTTCGGCATTATAGTCATCCTTATTAAGGATGACTATGCTGCCGCCCTTGTCTGACGGCTTTATCACTATATTTTCATTTTCCCTTAAATCTTTCATAGCCTGTCTCTCTTCTTTGTTTAGGTTGTTGTTTTTAATGGGTTTAAGGGTGATGTTCTCTAAGTCGTCCTTAACCAACTTCTCAAACATCTCTACATAGCAACCCCTCTTATGTTTTGGATAGAAAGTTGATTTACGTTTAAAGACACTAACTGGTCCTGTCAAATCACAGGCATCATCTTTATCACCAAGGGTCTCTTTTTCTTTAAAAAATCTTTTAAGGGTCAGGCGTCTAATAAATTTTTGTAGGTCTATATAGACTTCAAAGTCTTTGAGTCTGCTAGAGGGAGCGAATTTCAGACTACGTTCTAAGACGCTAGTCTCTTGTTCTGTAAGGATATGATCACTGAGATTATATATTTTAGTCTTATGCGTAATAACCTCTGGATCCTTATTAGCGTCCTCATTTAATGTTCCATTTTTGAGTTCTTCTAATCTTAATCTAGATCTCTGTTTTTTCTTTTTGTTTTTATTAGCATTATTCCCACCCCTTTTGCCCCTAATGGTTTTCCTACTAGGTTTTATGGTCTTTGTTTTAAGCCTCGGCGTCTCTCTAAAAAAGGCGGTGGTGAGGACTCTTTTTCTTTTGGTTGGGGATATCTGTTGTGATTATTTCTCCACGTCCTATGTTGATCCTCCCCCTTCCACTGTTCATATCTGGGTTCATGTCTTTCTCTCAGGTAAGAGTTACCCGTCATTCTTTGTGGTACCTCATGATTATAGTCATCACCCCTGGAGTATAGGCGTCTCCTGGGATTCCTGACAATATATCCCTGTTCTTCCCTCTCTCTCTCATTAGGAAGAACCCTCCTTTGTTTTCTATCACCCAGGTGATCATTATTTTTCCTCATGGTTGTGACAGATTTCTCTCTGTGGGTATAGCCTTTGGTATTATAGGATATATTTCTTTCTGCATAGGTTTTTTCTTTTTTAGTTATGAGATGTTCCTGTCCTGCACTATAATCTTCTTTATCCCTCCAATACTTCCTACGTTTCTTTATTTTTAGTTCCCTCTCGTTCTTCTCAATTTTAGCAGCTATATCTTCTTCTATCTCTTTGTATTCCTTTTGTTTAGAGTAAGGGTTTACCAATGATTTATACGTGTCAATTTCGGTTTCCACATTTTTTAACTCCTTCACTCTTTCCTGGATGATTAAATCCATTAGTGCTAACGAGCAAGAGTCAAGAATGTGAAACCAAGCCTTTTTAAACTCCTCTGTGGCGCTGACAAATGATGGTACTTTGTCGATACGGAGCCCCCTGGGTATTAGTTTTTCTGCCTGATATTTCTCCAGACTCGCTATTTCCCACCAGATGCGCCCCTCTTTAAGCAGGGCTTTCTCCAATTTTCCCATGGCTCCTTCTAAACTATAATCCAACAGAGTTGCACTATCGTTGTTACCAAATACATCATTAATGCATTTACTCCTCTTCCCTCTATGGGAAAACATGTTGAGTGCTGCTGTGTAACCGAAAAATAGGGTGCAGTAATTAGAACAATATCAAACAACGGGTCTTTTTCGGCCTCACAGCGCTCCCTATAATCGCTGCCTGGTTATTTGTTCAAGGAGCACCACTCCCTAACATACGTAATAACAAACACAAGAGAACAATAACCGGCGCTGATTATAAAAATGACTTGTGAGTAGATTTCCTCCTTAGTCTCCACAAGTTCTACTGGAATCCCAATGGATTTCACTAGTTGGACCACACTGACCTGAGTGTGGGTCCCTATATACACATAGCGTTTTCTTTGTCCAAAATTCCTTTAATCACCAATCCACACGTCACAATTAATTCCAACGACTGACCTGGGGAATGGTCCCTATATTCACGTAAAGGTATCTTTGGACAAAGTAGGCTCTTCAAATAGACTCCAGAGTCAACCAGCAAAGCACATCAATGGCACAAGGAACCAAACTGACCTGTATATAGGTCCCTATGTTCACGTAGCGTGTTCTTTTAGTCGTTCACTCCTTTCTTTAGGCCAAATATACACGATAATCGGATTTTCTCCAAAACACGTTTTAATTTCCAAGTAGATAAAAAACATACAATAAAATGTAGTAAAAAATGGGAGCTATTCACAGGTATAGACCAATAACACTATATTATTCCTCCTCACCCGGAATGAGTCGGAACAATCTGTGATGCCCTGATGGTAGGGTGGATATCGGCCTCTCCTGTGTCCAGCGTCCCTGTACACCAACGCGTTTCTGACGTCACCGTCCTTCCTCAGGGTGTACTAAACACATGTCCCTTAGGGGTATATATACCCAAAGGGATTTGTTCAAGAGGAGGGATTAGCCCTCCCCTCACCATGGTTACATATAAAACCCGGAAAACACAACATCACTATCACATATTCCTATTCAACAAATCCATTGCACAAGTCCCTGTCACAGTTTATAATGTCCACTGGTTACATGGTGAAAAAAGAATGAACATTTTAACAGTTATTGCACACATTCTAAGACCTATTACATTTCTGACATTCGTGATTTCCCATTTATAAAATCCCGCTCCCCACTGTCCAATCAATGAGACCTTTCATGTCTTGCACGCGTCACTTCCTCCTAGTGATACGCAAACCAGGCAGTGTATCCGCATTCAGGTCGCTCGTATCAGGGACCTCCGACTTCCGGTCCCGGAGTGGTAACATTCTAGCTTTCACAGCATGATTTATACATCGCTTCCGGTCCTTGAACCGCATAGCGCAGGAGCGCATACAGTTGGAGCGCGAACTTCCTCCTTTGATGACAGGCAGGAAGTTGTATTGCATTTCATCCGGTGTTTGATACGCACACCGGAGTGTGTTTTGGAACGCATATCCCATCTCTCACAGACTCGTTTTTTGCACATAAAACATAGAGAGAAAGATATATATTAGTCACAAAGAATATGCGCCCACCACATGTATATTGGAGAACACTTAGTCAATAAAGACTATTCAATCGGAAAAAATACATATATTAATAAAAGTTTTCCATGTACTAAGCGCAATGCTACAATACAGAATAAATATCTAAAAAATGTGCAAATATAAGCATACAATTCATATATAGATAACATAAGGCCACATAATAGATTCTAAAAACAATCTATTGGGATGGTATTGAGCTCCTTATAAAATGGGGGATTATTTAAACAATTAACAGGGTTTAAAACACTCTACAGGAACCATTTGAGTTCGAAGTCTGCATTGAGCCCTCGTGGGACCAAGGTCCTCAATGCATGTATCGTCCTCATCTCAGTCCTGGCCAAAGAGGTGTCCCGATCCCCATTCCTCCATTGTGTGGGAACAGTCTTTATGCCACAAAAAGATATCAAATGTTTAGGGTCCTGGCTGTGCATGTTTTTAAAGTGCATTGATACATTATGTGTTTCTAGACCCAACTTAATATTCCTAGCATGCTCCGCAAGTCTTATCTTGAGCATGCGGGTGGTCTTTCCTACGTATTGGCTACCGCATGTACATTCCAGCAAATAAATACAGTATTTAGAGCTGCAAGTTATAAAATCCCTAATCTCGTATTTCTTGCCAGTTTGGTTAGATTTATAGTGTGTTATTTTCATAGTTTCACTTTTACATAATTTACACAAATTGCAGGAGCCACATCTGTAGAAGCCCTTCGATTTGATGTTCCCTTTGGTCTTCGGGACATCAATTGCGCTCCGTACCACTGCATCCTTAATGTTATTGGCTTTCCTAAATATAAACCTAGGTTTAGCCTCTATCTGTTCTTTTAAGAGTGGGTCTTTCATTAATAATCCCCAATGCCTCTTAATAATGGTCTCAATTTGTTTGTGGTCGTTGCTATATTGTGTTACAAAGGGAATATTTTGTTTAGGCTCTGCAGCCGATATTCCCCCATTATATATCATTGTCATTCTGTCACTGTTTTTACTTTGTGTTCTGGCTTTCTCCACCACCATTTTATCATATCCCTTTGTGTGTAGTTTTTTCGCTAGGATATCCGCTTGTTCCTCGTATGTTTTTATCTCCGAGCAATTGCGCCTAATGCGCTGAAACTGGCTACTAGGAATACTTTTGAGCCAGTTATGGTGGTGATTACTGGTAGATTCAATATATGAATTGCAGTCAGTTTTTTTGATATAGTTACTGGTTTTGATGGTATTATTTTCGATGTATACAATAAGATCCAAAAAATTAACTGAGACCTGACTTATATCAAAGGTGAGTATTATCCCCAGTGTATTAGTGTTAAGATGATCACAGAAAAGTTTAAGAGACTCATCATCACCGTCCCAGATGAATACCACATCATCGATATAACGCCGCCATGTCACCAGGTTTGCCCCGAAGCCATGCCCACTCCATACATGGTTGGTTTCCCACCATGCCATGAAGAGATTGGCATAGCTCGGGGCCACCCTGGTGCCCATGGCGGTGCCCCTGATTTGCATATAGAAAGTGTCACTGAACCAGAAGTAATTATTCTTTAATATCATCTCAAGACCTTCCAGGACAAATTTAATTAAATCCTCTGACATCTCTTCTTTCTCCATATGGTATTTAGTGGCCTGTATACCTGCTTCATGCTGTATAATAGTATACAGGGAGGTCACATCTGCTGTGACCAACCTGTATGTGGGTTTCCATGTTATACCCATTAATAATTTAATGACCGATATAGTGTCCTTAAGATAGGATAAAGTTTTGTGTACTACCGGCTGCAGAATAGAATCCAGGTAATGGGAAAGGTTGGATAATACCGACCCGGTGCCGGCCACTATGGGTCGGCCCGGTGGTTTCTCCTGATTCTTGTGGATCTTAGGGAGCACATATATGACCGGTATAGATGGATACTTGGTCAATATGTACTCCCTAACCTCCCCCGTTATGACACCTTTGGACAGATAAAGTCCAAGAAGAACATCAAGTTTTTTAAGGATACCACTGGTGGGGTTACCCCTCATTTTCTTATAAGTTGAGTTGTCTGCCAATTGTCGCATTATTTCGGCATTATAGTCATCCTTATTAAGGATGACTATGCTGCCGCCCTTGTCTGACGGCTTTATCACTATATTTTCATTTTCCCTTAAATCTTTCATAGCCTGTCTCTCTTCTTTGTTTAGGTTGTTGTTTTTAATGGGTTTAAGGGTGATGTTCTCTAAGTCGTCCTTAACCAACTTCTCAAACATCTCTACATAGCAACCCCTCTTATGTTTTGGATAGAAAGTTGATTTACGTTTAAAGACACTAACTGGTCCTGTCAAATCACAGGCATCATCTTTATCACCAAGGGTCTCTTTTTCTTTAAAAAATCTTTTAAGGGTCAGGCGTCTAATAAATTTTTGTAGGTCTATATAGACTTCAAAGTCTTTGAGTCTGCTAGAGGGAGCGAATTTCAGACTACGTTCTAAGACGCTAGTATCCTGTTCTGTAAGGATATGATCACTGAGATTATATATTTTAGTCTTATGTGTAATAACCTCTGGATCCTTATTAGCGTCCTCATTTAATGTTCCATTTTTGAGTTCTTCTAATCTTAATCTAGATCTCTGTTTTTTCTTTTTGTTTTTATTAGCATTATTCCCACCCCTTTTGCCCCTAATGGTTTTCCTACTAGGTTTTATGGTCTTTGTTTTAAGCCTCGGCGTCTCTCTAAAAAAGGCGGTGGTGAGGACTCTTTTTCTTTTGGTTGGGGATATCTGTTGTGATTATTTCTCCACGTCCTATGTTGATCCTCCCCCTTCCACTGTTCATATCTGGGTTCATGTCTTTCTCTCAGGTAAGAGTTACCCGTCATTCTTTGTGGTACCTCATGATTATAGTCATCACCCCTGGAGTATAGGCGTCTCCTGGGACCCACACTCAGGTCAGTGTGGTCCAACTAGTGAAATCCATTGGGATTCCAGTAGAACTTGTGGAGACTAAGGAGGAAATCTACTCACAAGTCATTTTTATAATCAGCGCCGGTTATTGTTCTCTTGTGTTTGTTATTACGTATGTTAGGGAGTGGTGCTCCTTGAACAAATAACCAGGCAGCGATTATAGGGAGCGCTGTGAGGCCGAAAAAGACCCGTTGTTTGATATTGTTCTAATTACTGCACCCTATTTTTCGGTTACACAGCAGCACTCAACATGTTTTCCCATAGAGGGAAGAGGAGTAAATGCATTAATGATGTATTTGGTAACAACGATAGTGCAACTCTGTTGGATTATAGTTTAGAAGGAGCCATGGGAAAATTGGAGAAAGCCCTGCTTAAAGAGGGGCGCATCTGGTGGGAAATAGCGAGTCTGGAGAAATATCAGGCAGAAAAACTAATACCCAGGGGGCTCCGTATCGACAAAGTACCATCATTTGTCAGCGCCACAGAGGAGTTTAAAAAGGCTTGGTTTCACATTCTTGACTCTTGCTCGTTAGCACTAATGGATTTAATCATCCAGGAAAGAGTGAAGGAGTTAAAAAATGTGGAAACCGAAATTGACACGTATAAATCATTGGTAAACCCTTACTCTAAACAAAAGGAATACAAAGAGATAGAAGAAGATATAGCTGCTAAAATTGAGAAGAACGAGAGGGAACTAAAAATAAAGAAACGTAGGAAGTATTGGAGGGATAAAGAAGATTATAGTGCAGGACAGGAACATCTCATAACTAAAAAAGAAAAAACCTATGCAGAAAGAAATATATCCTATAATACCAAAGGCTATACCCACAGAGAGAAATCTGTCACAACCATGAGGAAAAATAATGATCACCTGGGTGATAGAAAACAAAGGAGGGTTCTTCCTAATGAGAGAGAGAGGGAAGAACAGGGATATATTGTCAGGAATCCCAGGAGACGCCTATACTCCAGGGGTGATGACTATAATCATGAGGTACCACAAAGAATGACGGGTAACTCTTACCTGAGAGAAAGACATGAACCCAGATATGAACAGTGGAAGGGGGAGGATCAACATAGGACGGGGAGAAATAATCACAACAGATATCCCCAACCAAAAGAAAAAGAGTCCTCACCACCGCCTTTTTTAGAGAGACGCCGAGGCTTAAAACAAAGACCATAAAACCTAGTAGGAAAACCATTAGGGGCAAAAGGGGTGGGAATAATGCTAATAAAAACAAAAAGAAAAAACAGAGATCTAGATTAAGATTAGAAGAACTCAAAAATGGAACATTAAATGAGGACGCTAATAAGGATCCAGAGGTTATTACACATAAGACTAAAATATATAATCTCAGTGATCATATCCTTACAGAACAGGAGACTAGCGTCTTAGAACGTAGTCTGAAATTCGCTCCCTCTAGCAGACTCAAAGACTTTGAAGTCTATATAGACCTACAAAAATTTATTAGACGCCTGACCCTTAAAAGATTTTTTAAAGAAAAAGAGACCCTTGGTGATAAAGATGATGCCTGTGATTTGACAGGACCAGTTAGTGTCTTTAAACGTAAATCAACTTTCTATCCAAAACATAAGAGGGGTTGCTATGTAGAGATGTTTGAGAAGTTGGTTAAGGACGACTTAGAGAACATCACCCTTAAACCCATTAAAAACAACAACCTAAACAAAGAAGAGAGACAGGCTATGAAAGATTTAAGGGAAAATGAAAATATAGTGATAAAGCCGTCAGACAAGGGCGGCAGCATAGTCATCCTTAATAAGGATGACTATAATGCCGAAATAATGCGACAATTGGCAGACAACTCAACTTATAAGAAAATGAGGGGTAACCCCACCAGTGGTATCCTTAAAAAACTTGATGTTCTTCTTGGACTTTATCTGTCCAAAGGTGTCATAACGGGGGAGGTTAGGGAGTACATATTGACCAAGTATCCATCTATACCGGTCATATATGTGCTCCCTAAGATCCACAAGAATCAGGAGAAACCACCGGGCCGACCCATAGTGGCCGGCACCGGGTCGGTATTATCCAACCTTTCCCATTACCTGGATTCTATTCTGCAGCCGGTAGTACACAAAACTTTATCCTATCTTAAGGACACTATATCGGTCATTAAATTATTAATGGGTATAACATGGAAACCCACATACAGGTTGGTCACAGCAGATGTGACCTCCCTGTATACTATTATACAGCATGAAGCAGGTATACAGGCCACTAAATACCATATGGAGAAAGAAGAGATGTCAGAGGATTTAATTAAATTTGTCCTGGAAGGTCTTGAGATGATATTAAAGAATAATTACTTCTGGTTCAGTGACACTTTCTATATGCAAATCAGGGGCACCGCCATGGGCACCAGGGTGGCCCCGAGCTATGCCAATCTCTTCATGGCATGGTGGGAAACCAACCATGTATGGAGTGGGCATGGCTTCGGGGCAAACCTGGTGACATGGCGGCGTTATATCGATGATGTGGTATTCATCTGGGACGGTGATGATGAGTCTCTTAAACTTTTCTGTGATCATCTTAACACTAATACACTGGGGATAATACTCACCTTTGATATAAGTCAGGTCTCAGTTAATTTTTTGGATCTTATTGTATACATCGAAAATAATACCATCAAAACCAGTAACTATATCAAAAAAACTGACTGCAATTCATATATTGAATCTACCAGTAATCACCACCATAACTGGCTCAAAAGTATTCCTAGTAGCCAGTTTCAGCGCATTAGGCGCAATTGCTCGGAGATAAAAACATACGAGGAACAAGCGGATATCCTAGCGAAAAAACTACACACAAAGGGATATGATAAAATGGTGGTGGAGAAAGCCAGAACACAAAGTAAAAACAGTGACAGAATGACAATGATATATAATGGGGGAATATCGGCTGCAGAGCCTAAACAAAATATTCCCTTTGTAACACAATATAGCAACGACCACAAACAAATTGAGACCATTATTAAGAGGCATTGGGGATTATTAATGAAAGACCCACTCTTAAAAGAACAGATAGAGGCTAAACCTAGGTTTATATTTAGGAAAGCCAATAACATTAAGGATGCAGTGGTACGGAGCGCAATTGATGTCCCGAAGACCAAAGGGAACATCAAATCGAAGGGCTTCTACAGATGTGGCTCCTGCAATTTGTGTAAATTATGTAAAAGTGAAACTATGAAAATAACACACTATAAATCTAACCAAACTGGCAAGAAATACGAGATTAGGGATTTTATAACTTGCAGCTCTAAATACTGTATTTATTTGCTGGAATGTACATGCGGTAGCCAATACGTAGGAAAGACCACCCGCATGCTCAAGATAAGACTTGCGGAGCATGCTAGGAATATTAAGTTGGGTCTAGAAACACATAATGTATCAATGCACTTTAAAAACATGCACAGCCAGGACCCTAAACATTTGATATCTTTTTGTGGCATAAAGACTGTTCCCACACAATGGAGGAATGGGGATCGGGACACCTCTTTGGCCAGGACTGAGATGAGGACGATACATGCATTGAGGACCTTGGTCCCACGAGGGCTCAATGCAGACTTCGAACTCAAATGGTTCCTGTAGAGTGTTTTAAACCCTGTTAATTGTTTAAATAATCCCCCATTTTATAAGGAGCTCAATACCATCCCAATAGATTGTTTTTAGAATCTATTATGTGGCCTTATGTTATCTATATATGAATTGTATGCTTATATTTGCACATTTTTTAGATATTTATTCTGTATTGTAGCATTGCGCTTAGTACATGGAAAACTTTTATTAATATATGTATTTTTTCCGATTGAATAGTCTTTATTGACTAAGTGTTCTCCAATATACATGTGGTGGGCGCATATTCTTTGTGACTAATATATATCTTTCTCTCTATGTTTTATGTGCAAAAAACGAGTCTGTGAGAGATGGGATATGCGTTCCAAAACACACTCCGGTGTGCGTATCAAACACCGGATGAAATGCAATACAACTTCCTGCCTGTCATCAAAGGAGGAAGTTCGCGCTCCAACTGTATGCGCTCCTGCGCTATGCGGTTCAAGGACCGGAAGCGATGTATAAATCATGCTGTGAAAGCTAGAATGTTACCACTCCGGGACCGGAAGTCGGAGGTCCCTGATACGAGCGACCTGAATGCGGATACACTGCCTGGTTTGCGTATCACTAGGAGGAAGTGACGCGTGCAAGACATGAAAGGTCTCATTGATTGGACAGTGGGGAGCGGGATTTTATAAATGGGAAATCACGAATGTCAGAAATGTAATAGGTCTTAGAATGTGTGCAATAACTGTTAAAATGTTCATTCTTTTTTCACCATGTAACCAGTGGACATTATAAACTGTGACAGGGACTTGTGCAATGGATTTGTTGAATAGGAATATGTGATAGTGATGTTGTGTTTTCCGGGTTTTATATGTAACCATGGTGAGGGGAGGGCTAATCCCTCCTCTTGAACAAATCCCTTTGGGTATATATACCCCTAAGGGACATGTGTTTAGTACACCCTGAGGAAGGACGGTGACGTCAGAAACGCGTTGGTGTACAGGGACGCTGGACACAGGAGAGGCCGATATCCACCCTACCATCAGGGCATCACAGATTGTTCCGACTCATTCCGGGTGAGGAGGAATAATATAGTGTTATTGGTCTATACCTGTGAATAGCTCCCATTTTTTACTACATTTTATTGTATGTTTTTTATCTACTTGGAAATTAAAACGTGTTTTGGAGAAAATCCGATTATCGTGTATATTTGGCCTAAAGAAAGGAGTGAACGACTAAAAGAACACGCTACGTGAACATAGGGACCTATATACAGGTCAGTTTGGTTCCTTGTGCCATTGATGTGCTTTGCTGGTTGACTCTGGAGTCTATTTGAAGAGCCTACTTTGTCCAAAGATACCTTTACGTGAATATAGGGACCATTCCCCAGGTCAGTCGTTGGAATTAATTGTGACGTGTGGATTGGTGATTAAAGGAATTTTGGACAAAGAAAACGCTATGTGTATATAGGGACCCACACTCAGGTCAGTGTGGTCCAACTAGTGAAATCCATTGGGATTCCAGTAGAACTTGTGGAGACTAAGGAGGAAATCTACTCACAAGTCATTTTTATAATCAGCGCCGGTTATTGTTCTCTTGTGTTTGTTATTACGTATGTTAGGGAGTGGTGCTCCTTGAACAAATAACCAGGCAGCGATTATAGGGAGCGCTGTGAGGCCGAAAAAGACCCGTTGTTTGATATTGTTCTAATTACTGCACCCTATTTTTCGGTTACACAGCAGCACTCAACATGTTTTCCCATAGAGGGAAGAGGAGTAAATGCATTAATGATGTATTTGGTAACAACGATAGTGCAACTCTGTTGGATTATAGTTTAGAAGGAGCCATGGGAAAATTGGAGAAAGCCCTGCTTAAAGAGGGGCGCATCTGGTGGGAAATAGCGAGTCTGGAGAAATATCAGGCAGAAAAACTAATACCCAGGGGGCTCCGTATCGACAAAGTACCATCATTTGTCAGCGCCACAGAGGAGTTTAAAAAGGCTTGGTTTCACATTCTTGACTCTTGCTCGTTAGCACTAATGGATTTAATCATCCAGGAAAGAGTGAAGGAGTTAAAAAATGTGGAAACCGAAATTGACACGTATAAATCATTGGTAAACCCTTACTCTAAACAAAAGGAATACAAAGAGATAGAAGAAGATATAGCTGCTAAAATTGAGAAGAACGAGAGGGAACTAAAAATAAAGAAACGTAGGAAGTATTGGAGGGATAAAGAAGATTATAGTGCAGGACAGGAACATCTCATAACTAAAAAAGAAAAAACCTATGCAGAAAGAAATATATCCTATAATACCAAAGGCTATACCCACAGAGAGAAATCTGTCACAACCATGAGGAAAAATAATGATCACCTGGGTGATAGAAAACAAAGGAGGGTTCTTCCTAATGAGAGAGAGAGGGAAGAACAGGGATATATTGTCAGGAATCCCAGGAGACGCCTATACTCCAGGGGTGATGACTATAATCATGAGGTACCACAAAGAATGACGGGTAACTCTTACCTGAGAGAAAGACATGAACCCAGATATGAACAGTGGAAGGGGGAGGATCAACATAGGACGTGGAGAAATAATCACAACAGATATCCCCAACCAAAAGAAAAAGAGTCCTCACCACCGCCTTTTTTAGAGAGACGCCGAGGCTTAAAACAAAGACCATAAAACCTAGTAGGAAAACCATTAGGGGCAAAAGGGGTGGGAATAATGCTAATAAAAACAAAAAGAAAAAACAGAGATCTAGATTAAGATTAGAAGAACTCAAAAATGGAACATTAAATGAGGACGCTAATAAGGATCCAGAGGTTATTACACATAAGACTAAAATATATAATCTCAGTGATCATATCCTTACAGAACAGGAGACTAGCGTCTTAGAACGTAGTCTGAAATTCGCTCCCTCTAGCAGACTCAAAGACTTTGAAGTCTATATAGACCTACAAAAATTTATTAGACGCCTGACCCTTAAAAGATTTTTTAAAGAAAAAGAGACCCTTGGTGATAAAGATGATGCCTGTGATTTGACAGGACCAGTTAGTGTCTTTAAACGTAAATCAACTTTCTATCCAAAACATAAGAGGGGTTGCTATGTAGAGATGTTTGAGAAGTTGGTTAAGGACGACTTAGAGAACATCACCCTTAAACCCATTAAAAACAACAACCTAAACAAAGAAGAGAGACAGGCTATGAAAGATTTAAGGGAAAATGAAAATATAGTGATAAAGCCGTCAGACAAGGGCGGCAGCATAGTCATCCTTAATAAGGATGACTATAATGCCGAAATAATGCGACAATTGGCAGACAACTCAACTTATAAGAAAATGAGGGGTAACCCCACCAGTGGTATCCTTAAAAAACTTGATGTTCTTTTTGGACTTTATCTGTCCAAAGGTGTCATAACGGGGGAGGTTAGGGAGTACATATTGACCAAGTATCCATCTATACCGGTCATATATGTGCTCCCTAAGATCCACAAGAATCAGGAGAAACCACCGGGCCGACCCATAGTGGCCGGCACCGGGTCGGTATTATCCAACCTTTCCCATTACCTGGATTCTATTCTGCAGCCGGTAGTACACAAAACTTTATCCTATCTTAAGGACACTATATCGGTCATTAAATTATTAATGGGTATAACATGGAAACCCACATACAGGTTGGTCACAGCAGATGTGACCTCCCTGTATACTATTATACAGCATGAAGCAGGTATACAGGCCACTAAATACCATATGGAGAAAGAAGAGATGTCAGAGGATTTAATTAAATTTGTCCTGGAAGGTCTTGAGATGATATTAAAGAATAATTACTTCTGGTTCAGTGACACTTTCTATATGCAAATCAGGGGCACCGCCATGGGCACCAGGGTGGCCCCGAGCTATGCCAATCTCTTCATGGCATGGTGGGAAACCAACCATGTATGGAGTGGGCATGGCTTCGGGGCAAACCTGGTGACATGGCGGCGTTATATCGATGATGTGGTATTCATCTGGGACGGTGATGATGAGTCTCTTAAACTTTTCTGTGATCATCTTAACACTAATACACTGGGGATAATACTCACCTTTGATATAAGTCAGGTCTCAGTTAATTTTTTGGATCTTATTGTATACATCGAAAATAATACCATCAAAACCAGTAACTATATCAAAAAAACTGACTGCAATTCATATATTGAATCTACCAGTAATCACCACCATAACTGGCTCAAAAGTATTCCTAGTAGCCAGTTTCAGCGCATTAGGCGCAATTGCTCGGAGATAAAAACATACGAGGAACAAGCGGATATCCTAGCGAAAAAACTACACACAAAGGGATATGATAAAATGGTGGTGGAGAAAGCCAGAACACAAAGTAAAAACAGTGACAGAATGACAATGATATATAATGGGGGAATATCGGCTGCAGAGCCTAAACAAAATATTCCCTTTGTAACACAATATAGCAACGACCACAAACAAATTGAGACCATTATTAAGAGGCATTGGGGATTATTAATGAAAGACCCACTCTTAAAAGAACAGATAGAGGCTAAACCTAGGTTTATATTTAGGAAAGCCAATAACATTAAGGATGCAGTGGTACGGAGCGCAATTGATGTCCCGAAGACCAAAGGGAACATCAAATCGAAGGGCTTCTACAGATGTGGCTCCTGCAATTTGTGTAAATTATGTAAAAGTGAAACTATGAAAATAACACACTATAAATCTAACCAAACTGGCAAGAAATACGAGATTAGGGATTTTATAACTTGCAGCTCTAAATACTGTATTTATTTGCTGGAATGTACATGCGGTAGCCAATACGTAGGAAAGACCACCCGCATGCTCAAGATAAGACTTGCGGAGCATGCTAGGAATATTAAGTTGGGTCTAGAAACACATAATGTATCAATGCACTTTAAAAACATGCACAGCCAGGACCCTAAACATTTGATATCTTTTTGTGGCATAAAGACTGTTCCCACACAATGGAGGAATGGGGATCGGGACACCTCTTTGGCCAGGACTGAGATGAGGACGATACATGCATTGAGGACCTTGGTCCCACGAGGGCTCAATGCAGACTTCGAACTCAAATGGTTCCTGTAGAGTGTTTTAAACCCTGTTAATTGTTTAAATAATCCCCCATTTTATAAGGAGCTCAATACCATCCCAATAGATTGTTTTTAGAATCTATTATGTGGCCTTATGTTATCTATATATGAATTGTATGCTTATATTTGCACATTTTTTAGATATTTATTCTGTATTGTAGCATTGCGCTTAGTACATGGAAAACTTTTATTAATATATGTATTTTTTCCGATTGAATAGTCTTTATTGACTAAGTGTTCTCCAATATACATGTGGTGGGCGCATATTCTTTGTGACTAATATATATCTTTCTCTCTATGTTTTATGTGCAAAAAACGAGTCTGTGAGAGATGGGATATGCGTTCCAAAACACACTCCGGTGTGCGTATCAAACACCGGATGAAATGCAATACAACTTCCTGCCTGTCATCAAAGGAGGAAGTTCGCGCTCCAACTGTATGCGCTCCTGCGCTATGCGGTTCAAGGACCGGAAGCGATGTATAAATCATGCTGTGAAAGCTAGAATGTTACCACTCCGGGACCGGAAGTCGGAGGTCCCTGATACGAGCGACCTGAATGCGGATACACTGCCTGGTTTGCGTATCACTAGGAGGAAGTGACGCGTGCAAGACATGAAAGGTCTCATTGATTGGACAGTGGGGAGCGGGATTTTATAAATGGGAAATCACGAATGTCAGAAATGTAATAGGTCTTAGAATGTGTGCAATAACTGTTAAAATGTTCATTCTTTTTTCACCATGTAACCAGTGGACATTATAAACTGTGACAGGGACTTGTGCAATGGATTTGTTGAATAGGAATATGTGATAGTGATGTTGTGTTTTCCGGGTTTTATATGTAACCATGGTGAGGGGAGGGCTAATCCCTCCTCTTGAACAAATCCCTTTGGGTATATATACCCCTAAGGGACATGTGTTTAGTACACCCTGAGGAAGGACGGTGACGTCAGAAACGCGTTGGTGTACAGGGACGCTGGACACAGGAGAGGCCGATATCCACCCTACCATCAGGGCATCACAGATTGTTCCGACTCATTCCGGGTGAGGAGGAATAATATAGTGTTATTGGTCTATACCTGTGAATAGCTCCCATTTTTTACTACATTTTATTGTATGTTTTTTATCTACTTGGAAATTAAAACGTGTTTTGGAGAAAATCCGATTATCGTGTATATTTGGCCTAAAGAAAGGAGTGAACGACTAAAAGAACACGCTACGTGAACATAGGGACCTATATACAGGTCAGTTTGGTTCCTTGTGCCATTGATGTGCTTTGCTGGTTGACTCTGGAGTCTATTTGAAGAGCCTACTTTGTCCAAAGATACCTTTACGTGAATATAGGGACCATTCCCCAGGTCAGTCGTTGGAATTAATTGTGACGTGTGGATTGGTGATTAAAGGAATTTTGGACAAAGAAAACGCTATGTGTATATAGGGACCCACACTCAGGTCAGTGTGGTCCAACTAGTGAAATCCATTGGGATTCCAGTAGAACTTGTGGAGACTAAGGAGGAAATCTACTCACAAGTCATTTTTATAATCAGCGCCGGTTATTGTTCTCTTGTGTTTGTTATGACTATAGCATAAGGTCAAAGTGAATGAACCAACTATATTATGATAACAATATAAATATTATATATTAACTCGTTGGTGGTGCTCCCTAGAGTTATGGGTAACCATAAATAAGAAAAAGAAAAAAGATAACTCTCTTTTTAGGGGCACTAACTTTTGCTGTAAAATTGATTTACAATTTCGTACACATGGGTGAAAGAAGACAATACAATGTGCGTAAATGATTTCACCTGGAAACCGAAGAAAGATTAGAAAAAATAGAAAAAACCTTTGAAAAAATCTCTCTCTTTCTGAGAAAAGCCTTTTGAAAAATTATTTTGAAACAATTACAGAGGAAGAGGGGGAGAAGGGGAATAGTCAAGGATAGACAGAGTTGACCTAATTCTGAGCACACTTTGAGTGGATGTTTGTTATTATGAGAGTGAGTTGATGTTCTATGTGGGGTAAAGATGGTAATGTACACAATAAAAATGTATCTCGCAAGATGGAGTCTAGGTTACTGTCCCTTTAATGACTCAACATACCCTCTGATAGACAATGAGAGATATAGGTTGAGCAACCTTGGACTACAATTGTGCTCAAATAGTCTAGGTTACTGTCCCTTTAAGAGTAGCTAAATACCTTTACATGCTTACTTATACTCTTATGCTCTCAAACAAACCACTAAGAGGTAATAGTGAAAACAGATTAGTGTTATAACTGCAGCTAAGCACAGATGGTATACACAGCTACACATATGGGAAATATTTAGTAAGAAGTATTTTTATTCAAAATTTTTCTTAATGCTTAAGTGATAAAGTGTATCAGCTTATATAATAAGATGAACACCACTTGTGATCTTCCGCAGAATCACTTGGGTCATCAATAGAATGAGCTGAATTTAATAAGTGTTATTATACAGTGAAAGAAATTATATATAATGAAAAAAATATCATAATAACATTTAAAAATGGCGAGAATATTTATAGTAAGGTGGTGTCAACCACTTTCAGGAGACCCAATAATTTATCAATAACATGAGCTAATTAGCTTCAATAACGTCATGCACGCATATTGTTTTACACATGAGCTAGTATAGCAGTGAAAAAACAAACAAGTTTGTACCCGTTGGTGTCCCAACTGCCTCTCACTAGTCCGTGTGCCACAAGGGCAGTGAACGGAATCCAGTAAGGTACAGGATAAGGGGCTGCCAATATTGGAACAAATTAGAAGCAAGATGACTGGGATCTGCTGTTGTGCCTCAGCTCTTGGATCACCCCTGTTGGTAATCCAGCACAGGAGGTCACTCCTGGCCGACGCACAATGAGAGTCCCTTAAATAAGGAGGAAAGGGATAGCGGCATAGGAGAGTATATACACTTTTATCATATAATTAGTATTACTCTATGCTATATAAATGAGTAGTAGCTATTTGCATTGATATACAAGAAAATACCCTTTTTATATTACTGGGGAGATCTACAAACACAATTGTTTGGACATATCAGTCAATAATATCAAAGTGCTACTTATCCTCCGACTGCTAGCTCTAATGTGAAGGGTGCATCAGCGGGTTCCTTCAGTGGTCTCCATACCACCTAGCTGCTGGACGTACGTTTCGCCACAGTGTGCAGGCTTGTTCACCAGTGTCCAGTGCAGGTAGGATCTGGAAAGGACCATTCAATTGGGTACAAGTCGTAATCGGATAAGACAATTCAACTAGATACAGGTCGCGATCAGAACGTATGCAGATTGTGAGCAGGTTGTGAGAGGAGCAGGTTGTGAGTGGTTGTCTACCCAGCATAACATACTTTCCTTGAGCTGAACTTACTGACCTTAACACCCTTCCCTTCACCTAAACCTACTGACCCTAACATCCTTCCTTTCATGTAAACTTACAGACTCTAACATCCTTTGCCTTCACGTGAAGCTACTGACCATAGTATCAGGCCTTTTACCAAATCCCACTGATCCTACCCCACCTGCCTCTTCTGTTTTAAGTCGATTGCCACTTAAATATCTCCTTTAAAACTGTTGGCACTACATTATCTCTCATTACACCAACACATGGCATTATCACATCTCTCTTGACCGATATTTGCTTATGATATTGTCCCTCTCTGTTACTTTATATGTAAAAAAGTTTAAAACTTTCAGAGTATTGAAAGATATGAGTGAATGAGAGAATTGACCAAGGTGGGTGGAAGGTTAGGCCAGATTGGGGTGGAATTTTATCAGTTTGCGACCAACCTAGGACAGGATAGGTCAACATGGTTCTAGGTGGACATAGGTCAAGGTTGACATGGGTCTAGGTCAACATGGGTTTAGGTCGACAGGTCATTAGGTCAACACAAGCATTAGGTCGACTGTCTAGGTCGACAGTCAATATGTCGACATGGGGTTTTTCACTGGTTTTTGAGCCGACATGTGCCAACAGCCGGTATTTCATGCCCTACCATCCACTAGGGCATGGAGGGAGAATAAAAGTGTGCCGAGCACAGCGAGGAATTGTGCCCGAAGCATGGCGAGCGATGCGAGGGGATCCGGTGCACTTTAAACTGTGTCCATGTCGACTGTGTTGACATTCGGGTAAAAAAAAAGGTGGAAAACTCCATGTCGACCTTTTGACTGTGGACCTAGACACTGTTGACCTAATGCTTGTGTCCACCTATTGACCTGTCGACCTAAACCCATGTCGACCTTGTCCCACGTCGACCTAGAACCATGACAACCTTTCCCCATGTCGACCTAATGACTGTCGACCAACTTGCTGTAGACCAAATGATCCCAACCCCCTAGGACTAAGTAAGTAGAGTCTGGCTGCTATAAGTTTGTACTATATATTTATATTCTCAACAACTTTCACAACTATAGATTGTAAGCTTGCGAGCAGGGCCCTCCTACCTTTTGACTGTCTGTAAATACCCAGTTTGTTGTATCACTGTCTTCTTTTGTAAAGCGGAATATGCTGTGCTACATAAGAAACTGATAAGTAAATAAAGCCCCGCACACAATGCGATAAAATGAGCGATATCACCATCTGAGCGATATCAGTTATTTTATCATCCAGTGGTTACTTACACGACGCCCAATGTGTGCTCCCACTGATCATTAATGACCTCCTTCATCATCTAGCAGACGATGTAGCGGATCGGTAATAAGGGCCATGCAGCCCCCGTTCCCCCCCTCCGGCGCCGCTCGTCACCCGCCAACATCCGCAAGTGTGTATGCACAATGCTGGTATCCCGCCTAGGAAATCTGCAATTCTTCAGCTAAGAATATCAGCAGTGACCATAGATCAGGAGAATCCGTTGACCTCCGTGAGACTGTGTTCTGTGACTGACATATTCAGTGCCATTGGCTGACCCCAGTGAGCACTTTACCTAATCACTAGCTTCAGGCTCTGTACTTGAAAGACATCCTACCTGTCCTCCAGATGTGGGAAAGTCTGACCTCATCTCAGGGGAATGCATTTTTTTTTTGTGCAGTTTCCACATACGTTTTTTTCCACAATAATTCTTCTATGTGGATGTCAAAGCACTTTGAGGTACTTCTTATATTATTATTATTATTATTCAGACGCGGATGTGTCGATGCCCGGCCCGAAGTCTTGGCTTACTTTTCATTACGAACGGAGGAAAAATCATTTGATGCTGAGCGACCACCGTCAAATGAACACCAAGTGTTCGTGTACACATCCCCTCGCATGCTAATGAGGGGATCCGATTGATGGGGGGAGGGTAGGTCTGAGGATGCAGCCTAGCAAACAGGTCCAGAGGCAGGCCCTAAGAGAGAGAAGAAAGCACATGAGGATAGAGGGCCCTGCTCATGGGAGCTTACATCATTCTTGCCTACCCTCCCTGACTGGCCGGGAGGCTCCCACAAATTGATTCCAACTTCCGGCCCCCAGGGAAGGTGGGCAAGTCTCCTGCATCGCCCCCGCAGTTCCCGCACCCCCCTTCCCCGCAGCATTAAAGTATGAGTTTCACGGAGAGGAGGCGGGGCTAAAAAGAAGGGAATTGCATAAATTTGTGCTTCCCCCAAACCACGGACCCGCAAATTGGTGCCTTTGACTGGGGGCAGGGCTTGGTGACAGTAGCCTTGTCCCGCCCCCCTGACTCGTAGTATGTGGTCTCCTCTCCGGACTTCTACCGGAGAGGAGAGACAAAATGTAGGCAAGTATGGATTACATTCTTAGGGTGTGGTATACGACCCCGACAATATATGACACCAAGCCCCCAGTCAAAGGTGTCAATTTTCTGGTCTGTGGTTTGGGGGAGGGGCTAAAATGACACAAAATTACGCAATTCTCTTCTCCCCAAACTCAGACAGCAGGGGCTAGCGCCACTCTCCACACTGCATGCACAGTGGTTTGCTACGCTCCCCACCTATTCTATTCTCCCTATATAGGGGTCGTGGACCCCCACAAGGGAGAATAGCCGGTGGCCGTCAGGTCCCCGAGTGTTGGGGTTTTAACAGTGGGGTTCCCGACGTCGGGCGAATGACTTTCGGGATCCCGACTGTCTGTCAGCCATCCGGCACCCCATTCTAAAGGAATGAAACTGGAGCGACACAGGAGTCGGCATAAACAGAGGTTAGGATGAGACATGGCTGGGTTTTATGTAGAAGTGGGTCTTGAAAGCCCGTGTAAAGTTTTGTAGTGAGGTGGAGAGTTTTATTAACTTCTACTCTGTGTATAGTCCATATGCAGCACCCAGCTGTGTGTATAATACACCATTCACCTCTCTGGCTTCTTCTGTTTATAATACACATGTAAGCCCTTGTTCTATGTATAATATAAATGTTGCAATGCAGTCCCTTGTTCTTTATATAATATACATGCAGATCCATGTTCTATACATAATATAAAGCAGATCCATGTTCCGCATATAATCATACTTGACTTTTATAAACTATAATTATGGAATGTGAAGTAGGATGCGTCGTGCTAGCATCAAAGGCGTGTGCCACACTCTGCTTAAAGGGCGTGTCTAGCTCCACATATGGGCGTGTCTAGCTCCACATATGGGCGTGTCTAGCTCCATATATGGGTGTCTATGTTTAAATGCTTCTTGTTGCAAAATATTTCTAAAAACATTAATTACAATATATTTGTGGACGTTTTGTATTGATGCTATGGGGTAAATTTACTAAGGTTTCTAAAAATTAATAGAGGTTATGCCTTCCATAGCAACCAATCAGATTTTGTCTATCATTTCCTAGGAAGCAACAGAGAAGTGATAGATAAAATATGATTGGTTGCTATGGGCAACATCACCTCTTTTTTCATTTTCCTAAGCTTACCTTTAACATTACTGTATGCAATATGGAGTTTCTTGTTTGATACTATATCTTCGCTGTGATATTTCTTTTCTTCTCTCAGCAAAGTATACATGATTGATGTTATGCCTATGCAATAACTTCCAAATGCAATTTGACCTTGTGTGAATTCATCCCTAAACATATAAGGGTACTTATGTAGTATCTGGGCGTCCGATTTAGAAATCGGATCGCATCGCATCGCATGCGACCAAATCGTATGCGATGGAATGGTCAAGATTTTTCCATAGGATTCAATGTTAAAATGGTCTGAGTCCATTTTAACATAGAATTCAATGGGAAAAAGGGGTCCTTTTCCTTTCCCCACTATCCAAGTGGGCATGGAGTTGGATATAAACCTGTGGCGAGCCACCGAGCCCGAAGCGTGGCGAGCGTAGCGAGCCCCGCGAGGGGACACAGAATACTTTTTAAGAAATATGCGTCCCCTCACGGGGCTCGCTTCGCTCGCCACGCTTCGGGCTCGGTGGCTCGCTGCGCTCGCCACACTATATAAAATCAACTCTGTGCCCACTTGGATAGTGGGGAAATGAACAGGACCTTCTTAACATTGAATCCTATGCAAAATCGCATCGAATCGCATCGCATCGAATCGCATCGCATCGCATCTGATTGTATGCCTTAAGGTAAGGCATACAATCACAAAATCGGCAGCCCAGATACTACATAAGTACCCATATAAGTATGTTTTCAGAGTATTAAATGTTATCGTATTGTGAACACTGTCTGCATCCTGTAGGAACTACCTATATTTATTTGAAGTGCTGTTTTCCTTATCATTATACCATTAGATTGTAAGCTTGCGAGCAGGGCCCTCCTACCTTTTGACAGTCTGTAAATACCCTGTTTGTTGTATCACTGTCTCCTTTGTAAAGCACAACGGAATATGCTGCGCTATATAAGAAACTGTTAATCAATAATAAATACATTAGCCAAATCAGTATTAACACCAGATTCTCTAACTGAACAAATGTGTTTAATTGCAGAAAGAATACTTACCCTAAATCACAACTCACTAGCAGCAGCATGCTATGGATGAGTGCACACCAGCAGAAATTAGGAGACCCGTCTGCTCTGTGTATAATACACATGTACTTCCCGCTCTGTATATAATACACATGTACTTCCCGCTCTGTATATAATACACATGTACTCCCTACTCTGTATATAATACACATGTACTCCCTGCTCTGTATATAATACACAAGTAATCCCTACTCTGTATATAATACACATGTACTCCCTGCTCTGTATATAATACACATGTACTCCCTGCTCTGTGTGTAATACACATGTACTCCCTGCTCTGTATATAATACACATGTACTCCCTACTCTGTATATAATACACATGTACTCCCTACTCTGTATATAATACACATGTACTCCCTGCTCTGTATATAATACACATGTACTCCCTGCTCTGTGTGTAATACACATGTACTCCCTGCTCTGTATATAATACACATTTACTCCCTGCTCTGTATATAATACACATGTATTCCCTGCTCTGTATATAATACACATGTACTCCCTGCTCTGTATATAATACACATGTATTCCCTGCTCTGTATATAATACACATGTACTCCCTACTCTGTATATAATACACATGTACTCCCTACTCTGTATATAATACACATGTACTCCCTGCTCTGTATATAATACACATGTACTCCCTGCTCTGTATATAATACACATGTACTCCCTACTCTGTATATAATACACATGTATTCCCTGCTCTGTATATAATACACATGTACTCCCTGCTTTGTGTATAATACACATGTACTCCCTGCTCTGTGTATAATACACATGTACTCCCTGCTCTGTATATAATACACATGTACTACCTGCTCTGTATATAATACACATTTACTCCCTGCTCTGTATATAATACACATGTACTCCCTGCTCTGTATATAATACACATGTACTCCCTGCTCTGTATATAATACACATGTACTCCCTGCTCTGTATATAATACACATGTACTCCCTGCTCTGTATATAATACACATGTACTCCCTGCTCTGTATATAATACACATTTACTCCCTGCTCTGTATATAATACACATGTACTCCCTGCTCTGTATATAATACACATGTACTCCCTGCTCTGTATATAATACACATGTACTCCATACTCTGTATATAATACACATTTAATCCCTACTCTGTATATAATACACATGTACTTCCTGCTCTGTATATAATACACATGTACTCCCTACTCTGTATATAATACACATGTACTCCCTGCTCTGTATATAATACACATGTACTCCCTGCTCTGTGTGTAATACACATGTACTCCCTGCTCTGTATATAACACACATGTACTCCCTGCTCTGTATATAATACACATGTACTCCCTGCTCTGTATGAAATACACATGTATTCCCTGCTCTGTATATAATACACATGTACTCCCTACTCTGTATAAAATACACATGTACTCCCTGCTCTGTATATAATACACATGTACTCCCTGCTCTGTATATAATACACATGTACTCCCTGCTCTGTATATAATACACATGTACTCCCTGCTCTGTATATAATACACATGTACTCCCTGCTCTGTGTGTAATACACATGTACTCCCTGCTCTGTATATAATACACATGTACTCCCTGCTCTGTGTGTAATACACATGTACTCCCTGCTCTGTGTGTAATACACATGTACTCCCTGCTCTGTATATAATACACATGTACTCCCTGCTCTGTGTGTAATACACATGTACTCCCTGCTCTGTATATAATACACATGTACTCCCTGCTCTGTGTGTAATACATATGTACTCCCTGCTCTGTGTGTAATATACATGTACTCCCTGCTCTGTATATAATACACATGTACTCCCTGCTCTGTATATAATACACATGTACTCCCTGCTCTGTATATAATACACATGTACTCCCTGCTCTGTATATAATACACATGTACTCTCTGCTCTGTGTGTAATACACATGTACTCCCTGCTCTGTATATAATACACATGTACTCCCTGCTCTGTATATAATACACATGTACTCCCTGCTCTGTATATAATACACATGTACTCCCTGCTCTGTATATAATACACATGTACTCTCTGCTCTGTGTGTAATACACATGTACTCCCTGCTCTGTATATAATACACATGTACTCCTTGCTCTGTATATAATACACATGTACTCCCTACTTTGTGTATTATACACATGTTCTCGCTGTTCTGTGTATAATACACATGTACTCCCTGCTCTGTATATAATACATGTACTCTCTGCTCTGTGTGTAATACACATGTACTCCCTGCTCTGTATATAATACACAAGTACTCCCTGCTCTGTATATAATACACATGTACACACATTATGAAGTGCATTGTAGCTGCTTATCTTCTATATCTGTCACTGGCTGTTCTGTAAACATGCTTCTATTTATATACCTATTGCCTGTGTACATCCTGCTCTGTGTCCACACAAAACAGTGCCACGCTCAGCCCACACGTCTCCCCTCCTCTTCACCTCACCTTTAACCCTTCCATAATAATATAAGTAATCAAATCTCTTCTTGGAAGCATTTGGAGGCTTCCTGTATCCTGAGTGTACCTTTCCCAGACCACCCAGGATTGTCCTTCTGGGCAGGTATATATCCCGCAGCTTATTGCCTTACAACTTACATTATCTAACTGCACCCAGCTGAATTCAATGACTACATGAACTTCTGCTCTTACTTCCAGAGTGTGACAAGACCTTTGTATGACTCTGGTGTTCCCTGAGCCAACCACAGGCCATTCTGCAATATTACATAAACCAAACCAGTTTCTTTTACTCTGGCTTCTGTCCTGTGTCAACACCATAAATCCTCAGCTGAACAATGACCTCCCCACCGCAGTTCTCAGAATATCTTAGGACAATCATATCCCAAATGCACTACCACTGCCTACAGTGAGACCAGTGTGACGTATTAGGTCTCTCCATAAAGCAGACAGTTTACAAACGTCTCTCCCGGAGTTTATCCCTCTGGTTTTCTATAACGTAGCTCGGAAGGCGCAGTGATCCTTATTTGGAGAATGTTCCTGAGGTTCTGGCGTTGGGTTTGCAGTTCTGAGAACCAGAAAGAAAGGCGCACACATAAACATGATCACAGAGTGCTTTCTCGTACAGCTGCTGGGCCTGAGCTCGTATGCATCCGAATTCACAGGACACAAAGCTGCAAGTTGCGTGCAGGAATGCACTGCAGGTTGACCATTGATTTATCGGCACCTGTTGGCCCGGAACCTCTTTTAGGGCGGGATGCTCTAAAATGAAAATGCGGTAAAACCTCCGTTATTGGGGGTTTACCGCATTTCCGTATGCTCCAATGCCCCTCCGTCGGGGCAGTGCTGCGGAGGTTATCACCAGCTTTTGCTGGCGATACCCTATAGAAGCCTATGTGCTTCTCTCCACAACACTGAGTAAGGGATCTGTTATGGCCCGCGGCCGGGCCGTCTCTATGAGCATGCGCAGAGGGACTCCCGGGTCTCAGCCCTGGAAGTCCAGCACCGGAGCCGCATCGCAAAGGACAGCTCTTATCGCAAGATGCTACTTAAGCGGGCATAGGCCCAACACTGCATCATCCCCACTGTAAAGGCACCACCCATACATTAGGAGGGCTCACACACAATAAATTGCATGCAATTTATCACATGCATCTCCCGGGGAACTGCCACACGCTTCAGGCTTGGTGGCTCACTGCACTCGCCACACTATATAAAATCAACTCCACACCGACGTGGATAGTGGGGGTATGAAAAGGTCGGGTGGACGCGTTCTGCCACCGCTCGCCACGCTTCAGGGTGGCGTGGATAGTGGGGGGGGGGGGGGGGCCTAAATCCCCTTGTATGTCAAGTGTATAGTAAATTAAATGGCATCCCACCCTATAAATCGCATGCGATTTTAGGTGCGGTGCGATCCGATGCAATGCAATCTCATCGCACCACCCAAGGACAGAGAGCAGTGAATAAATTGAATAGGAAAATCGCATCGCATGCAAAAAATCGCATGCGATGTGATGCGATTTCCCTATGGTGCCGTACGTATGGTAATTGGGAGCCCTGCTAATACATAAGTACCCTCCACTTTGCCCCATGAGGAACCACTGAAACATTATTCCTTTCTGACCACGACTAGGCCACCAACACAAAGCCTTGGTGAGATGTCCTTAAATACGTTCTACGAAGCCTCCACAAAGGGGTACAACCTATAAGACCTCACACTTTGTAAAATTGGTTCTCATATTCCATCAAACTCTATTGGGAAATTTACCTTGATGGGTTCTATTTCATATTGGATGTTCCTATGGGCAACCAATCAGAATCTACTTCTTATTTATTTAGCACCTTCTAAAAGATAATAGATAGTATCTGATTGGTTGCCCATAGCAACATCCCATGTGAAATAGAACACGCATCTTAGTAAATTTCCGCCTAGGTTTCTAAATAAAACATGTGAAACGGGAACACTAATAGGTATGGAAATATATTCCCAGGTGCTACCAAGATAAACAATTGAAATCGGTATTGAGGAATTAATATAATATTTTTGGTTTTACAGTATTTTATTTTGTTGTAATTTTTTTGTCTGATTTGGTTTCTTTCTTCTTTGTCTTTTGAACTTTTTTCTCTCTTCTTTGTCTTTCTTCATGTGCAAAATGTCACTAAATCCTCCTCTTCTTAAAGATGTTGCAGCAGATGTACTTAAGCGTTTATCACCCAGTTATAATAAGGTAATTATTATTACCTTTTATGTATCTCTTACATACAAATAAAATGTTGCTCTACCTAATTCATGACCACCTATCAGCAGCCTCCATCCATTGTCATCATTTTTCCTTTAACAGCCTCATTGTTATTACCATCAAACTGTACGCCTTTCCCCATGCTCTGTAGTGTATATAGCATAGCTTCCTCAGCTTCTGTATTATTTCCCATAATCCATTCTGGTCTCATTGGCCAGGCTAGACCTGACAGCCTCTGCACCGTCTGAGAGTATACATTTATATAACAAAGACACAATCAAGCAAAATCCATTTCAAAATCAATTTATTAAATCTTAAAAGTTTCAAAGTATAATTCAACTTTTTTACTCTGCATTATAAATTAGAAAATGATTGACCAAGACTGGCCGGCGGCTCTTTCAAGCTTGTCCTATAGACGGACCAAGCTGATGGTAGCCTCCTGACTCACAAAGAATCATCATTGGCTGACGTCATTAATATCGCTCCTGTCCACATCTCCTGATATTACCCAATTCACATTCCTCACAAAGCTGCACAATTTTTGGAAGAGGATGCTCATCCACTTTCGGGAAGCACCGAATATACCCACCATAGCTGCGATTTTCTGCTAGAACCTCCACTGGTAGTAAACAAGTTCAAGGTCATTTTATTTTTAGGGTAGTCAAGCTCCAAGTCTGCAGGCCCATCCAAATGAGACACCTTGCCTGTGACAAGATACTTACCTCCAGAGGGGATCTCTCCCCAAGAAGGCTAAGCAGGGCTGGCACCACCACTAGGCAGGTCTAGGCATTTGCCTAGCACGCTGGCCACTGGAGGGCGGTACTTAGCCGCCGAGGAGAGGTACCATAGAAAGGTACCATAGAAAGCAGGGAGTGGGGAGCAGGTGAGTCAGTGAGCTCCCCCCCCCCCCCCCCCCCCGCAGTATTGTCCGCTGAAATCCCCGGAGCGCGGGTAGTGCCGCGCTGATATCCCCCCCCAGAGGTGAGCGGGTGGCGGGGGGGGGGGGATTTGCCTGGGGCGGGCGAGGGACTTGCACCAGCTCTGAGGCTAGGTATATATGAGGAAACATAAGGTTACAGGAGACATATCTGGAGGATGGTAATGACAGCAATGGTTATACTGTGTCCATGTCCTGCGTAGGAGAGAGAGAGAGGCAGCAACAGCAAAGCATTGGTATACAGTAGGCAGTCACCTATCATGTAATACACATCTGTCCCCTTACCATCTCTATAATACCAGCCCTCCCTATTATACACCTACCATGTAATACACCTCTGTCCCCTTACCATCTCTATAATACCAGCACTCCCTATTGTACACCTATCATGTAATACACATCTGTCCCCTTACCATCTCTATAATACCAGCACTCCCTATTATACACCTATCATGTAATACACATCTGTCCCCTTACAATCTCTATAATACCGGCGCCTCCTATTATACACCTATCATGTAATACACATCTGTCCCCTTACCATCTCTATAATACCAGCACTCCCTATTATACACCTATCATGTAATACACATCTGTCCCCTTACAATCTCTATAATACCGGCGCCTCCTATTATACACCTACCATGTAATACACATCTGTCCCCTTACCATCTCTATAATACCAGCACTTCCTATTATACACCTATCACGTAATACACATCTGTCCCCTTACCATCTCTATAATACCAGCACCTGCTATTATACACCTATCATGTAATACACATCTGTCCCCTTACCATCTCTATAATACCAGCACTTCCTATTATACACCTACCATGTAATACACATCTGTCCCCTTACCATCTCTATAATACCAGCACTTCCTATTATACACCTATCACGTAATACACATCTGTCCCCTTACCATCTCTATAATACCAGCACTTCCTATTATACACATATAATGTAATACACATCTGTCCCCTTACCATCTCTATAATACCAGCACTTCCTATTATACACCTATCATGTAATACACATCTGACCCCTTACCATCTCTATAATACCAGCACTCCCTATTATACACCTATCATGTAATACACATCTGTCCCCTTACAATCTCTATAATACCGGCGCCTCCTATTATACACCTACCATGTAATACACATCTGTCCCCTTACCATCTCTATAATACCAGCACTCCCTATTATACACCTATCATGTAATACACCTCTGTCCCCTTACCATCTCTATAATACCAACACTTACTATTATACACCTATCATGTAATACACATCTGTCCCCTTACCATCTCTATATTACCAGCACTTCCTATTATACACATATCATGTAATACACATCAGTCCCCTTACCATCTCTATAATACCAGCACTTCCTATTATACACCTATCATGTAATACACATCTGTCCCCTTACCATCTCTATAATACCAGCACCTCCTATTATACACCTATCATGTAATACACATCTGTCCCCTTACCATCTCTATAATACCAGCACTCCCTATTATACACCTATCATGTAATACACATCTGTCCCCTTACCATCTCTATAATACCAGCACTCCTATTACACACCTATCATGTAATACACATCTGTCCCCTTACCATCTCTATAATACCAGTACCTCCTATTATACACCTATCATGTAATACACATCTGTCCCCTTACCATCTTTATAATACCAGCACTCCCTATTATACACCTATCATGTAATACACATCTGTCCCCTTACCATCTCTATATTACCAGCACTTCCTATTATACACATATCATGTAATACACATCAGACCCCTTACCATCTCTATAATACCAGCACTTCCTATTATACACCTATCATGTAATACATATCTGTCCCCTTACCATCTCTATAATACCAGCACCTCCTATTATACACCTATCATGTAATACACATCTGTCCCCTTACCATCTTTATAATACCAGCACTCCCTATTATACACCTATCATGTAATACACATCTGTCCCCTTACCATCTCTATAATACCAGCACTTCCTATTATACACCTATCATGTAATACACATCTGTCCCCTTACCATCTCTATAATACCAGCACTCCCTATTATACACCTATCATGTAATACACATCTGTCCCCTTACCATCTCTATAATACCGGCGCCTCCTATTATACACCTATCATGTAATACACATCTGTCCCCTTACCATCTCTATATTACCAGCACTTCCTATTATACACATATCATGTAATACACATCAGTCCCCTTACCATCTCTATAATACCAGCACTTCCTATTATACACCTATCATGTAATACACATCTGTCCCCTTACCATCTCTATAATACCAGCACCTCCTATTATACACCTATCATGTAATACACATCTGTCCCCTTACCATCTTTATAATACCAGCACTCCCTATTATACACCTATCATGTAATACACATCTGTCCCCTTACCATCTCTATAATACCAGCACCTCCTATTATACACCTATCATGTAATACACATCTGTCCCCTTACCATCTCTATAATACCGGCGCCTCCTATTATACACCTATCATGTAATACACATCTGTCCCCTTACCATCTCTATATTACCAGCACTTCCTATAATACACATATCATGTAATACACATCAGACCCCTTACCATCTCTATAATACCAGCACTTCCTATTATACACCTATCATGTAATACATATCTGTCCCCTTACCATCTCTATAATACCAGCACCTCCTATTATACACCTATCATGTAATACACATCTGTCCCCTTACCATCTTTATAATACCAGCACTCCCTATTATACACCTATCATGTAATACACATCTGTCCCCTTACCATCTCTATAATACCAGCACTTCCTATTATACACCTATCATGTAATACACATCTGTCCCCTTACCATCTCTATAATACCAGCACTCCCTATTATACACCTATCATGTAATACACATCTGTCCCCTTACCATCTCTATAATACCGGCGCCTCCTATTATACACCTATCATGTAATACACATCTGTCCCCTTACCATCTCTATAATACCACCGCTCCCTATTATACACCTATCATGTAATACACATCTGTCCCCTTACCATCTCTATATTTCCAGCACTTCCTATTATACACATATCATGTAATACACATCAGTCCCCTTACCATCTCTATAATACCAGCACTTCCTATTATACACCTATCATGTAATACATATCTGTCCCCTTACCATCTCTATAATACCAGCACCTTCTATTATACACCTATCATGTAATACACATCTGTCCCCTTACCATCTTTATAATACCAGCACTCCCTATTATACACCTATCATGTAATACACATCTGTCCCCTTACCATCTCTATAATACCAGCACTTCCTATTATACACCTATCATGTAATACACATCTGTCCCCTTACCATCTCTATAATACCAGCAGTCCCTATTATACACCTATCATGTAATACACATCTGTCCCCTTACCATCTCTATAATACCGGCGTCTCCTATTATACACCTATTATGTAATACACATCTGTCCCCTTACCATCTCTATATTACCAGCACTTCCTATTATACACATATCATGTAATACACATCAGTCCCCTTACCATCTCTATAATACCAGCACTTCCTATTATACACCTATCATGTAATACATATCTGTCCCCTTACCATCTCTATAATACCAGCACCTCCTATTATACACCTATCATGTAATACACATCTGTCCCCTTACCATCTTTATAATACCAGCACTCCCTATTATACACCTATCATGTAATACACATCTGTCCCCTTACCATCTCTATAATACCGGCGCCTCCTATTATACACCTATCATGTAATACACATCTGTCCCCTTACCATCTCTATATTACCAGCAGTTCCTATTATACACATATCATGTAATACACATCAGTCCCCTTACCATCTCTATAATACCAGCACTTCCTATTATACACCTATCATGTAATACATATCTGTCCCCTTACCATCTCTATAATACCAGCACCTCCTATTATACACCTATCATGTAATACACATCTGTCCCCTTACCATCTTTATAATACCAGCACTCCCTATTATACACCTATCATGTAATACACATCTGTCCCCTTACCATCTCTATAATACCAGCACTTCCTATTATACACCTATCATGTAATACACATCTGTCCCCTTACCATCTCTATAATACCAACACTTCCTATTATACACCTATCATGTAATACACATCTGTCCCCTTACCGTCTCTGTAATACCAGCACTCCCTATTATACACCTACCATGTAATACACATCTGTCCCCTTACCGTCTCTATAATACCAGCACTCCCTATTATACACCTATCATGTAATACACCTCTGTCCCCTTACCAACTCAATAATACCAGCACTCCCTATTATACACCTATCATGTAATACACATCTGTCCCCTTACCATCTCTATATTACCAGCACTTCCTATTATACACCTATCATGTAATACACATCTGTCCCCTTACCATCTCTATATTACCAGCACTTCCTATTATACACCTATCATGTAATACACATCTGTCCCCTTACCATCTCTATAATACCAGCACTCCCTATTATACACCTATCATGTAATACACATCTGTCCCCTTACCATCTCTATAATACCAGCACTCCCTATTATACACCTATCATGTAATACACCTCTGTCCCCTTACCATCTCTATAATACCAGCACCACCTACTATACACCTATCATGTAATACACATCTGTCCCCTTACCGTCTCTATAATACCAGCACCTCCTATTATACACCTATCATGTAATACACATCTGTCCCCTCACCATCTCTATAATACTAACGCTCCCTATTATACACCTATCATGTAATACACCTCTGTCCCCTCACCATCTCTATAATACTAGCACTTCCTATTATACACCTATCATGTAATACACATCTGTCCCCTTACCATCTCTATATTACCAGCACTTCCTATTATACACCTATCATGTAATACACATCTGTCCCCTTACCATCTCTATAATACCAGCACTCCCTATTATACACCTATCATGTAATACACCTCTGTCCCCTTACCATCTCTATAATACCAGCACCACCTACTATATACCTATCATGTAATACACATCTGTCCCCTCACCATCTCTATAATACTAACACTCCCTATTATACACCTATCATGTAATACACATCTGTCCCCTCACCATCTCTATAATACCAGCACTTCCTATTATACACCTATCATGTAATACACCTCTGTCCCCTTACCATCTCTATAATACCAGCACCTCCTATTATATACCTATCATGTAATACACATCTGTCCCCTTACCATCTCTATATAATACCATCACTTCCTATTATACACCTGTCATGTAATACACATCTGTCCCCTTACCATCTCTATAATACCAGCACCTCCTATTATACACCTACCATGTAATACACATCTGTCCCCTTACCATCTCTATAATACCAGCACCTCCTAATATACACCTATCATGTAATACACATCTGTCCCCTTACCATCTCTATAATACCAGCACTTCCTATTATACACATATAATGTAATACACATCTGTCCCCTCACCATCTCTATAATACCAGCACTTCCTAGTATATACCTAATATGTAATACACATCTGTCCCCTCACCATCTCTATAATACCAGCACTTCCTATTATACACCTGTCATGTAATACACATCTGTCCCCTTACCATCTCTATATAATACCATCACTTCCTATTATACACCTGTCATGTAATACACATCTGTCCCCTTACCATCTCTATAATACCAGCACCTCCTATTATACACCTACCATGTAATACACATCTGTCCCCTTACCATCTCTATAATACCAGCACCTCCTAATATACACCTATCATGTAATACACATCTGTCCCCTTACCATCTCTATAATACCAGCACTTCCTATTATACACATATAATGTAATACACATCTGTCCCCTTACCATCTCTATAATACCAGCGCTTCCTATTATACACATAGCATGTAATACACCTGTCCCCTTACCATCTCTATAATACCAGCACTCCCTATTATACACCTATCATGTAATACACCTCTGTCCCCTTACCATCTCTATAATACCAGCACCTCCTATTTTATACCTATCATGTAATACACATCTGTCCCCTCACCATCTCTATAATACCAGCACTTCCTATTATACACCTGTCATGTAATACACATCTGTCCCCTTACCATCTCTATAATACCAGCACTCCCTATTATATACCTATCATGTAATACACATCTGTCCCCTTACCATCTCTATAATACCAGCACCTCCTATTATACACCTACCATGTAATACACATCTGTCCCCTTACCATCTCTATAATACCAGCACTCCCTATTATATACCTATCATGTAATACACATCTGTCCCCTTACCATCTCTATAATACCACCGCTCCCTATTATACACCTGTCATGCAATACACATCTGTCCCCTTACCATCTCTATAATACTATCATGTAATACACATCTGTCCCCTTACCATCTCTATAATACCAGCACTTCCTATTATACACCTACCATGAAATACACATCTGTCCCCTTACCATCTCTATAATACCAGCACTTCCTATTATACACCTATCATGTAATACGCATCTGTCCCCTTACCATCTCTATAATACCAGCACTTCCTATTATACACATATAATGTAATACACATCTGTCCCCTTACCATCTCTATAATACCAGCACTCCCTATTATATACCTATCATGTAATACACATCTGTCCCCTTACCATCTTTATAATACCAGCACTTCCTATTATACACCTATCATGTAATACACATCTGTCCCCTTACCATCTCTATAATACCAGCACTTCCTATTATACACATATAATGTAATTCACATCTGTCCCCTTACCATCTCTATAATACCAGCGCTCCCTATTATACACCTATCATGTAATACACATCTGTCCCCTTACCATCTCTATAATACCAGCACCTCCTATTGTATACCTATCATGTTATACACGTGCCAACAGGTGGTAGTTCATGCCCTACCATCCACTAGGGCCTTGATGGCTAACCTTGATGCTTCAGCTGTTGTTGAACTACACATCCCAGCATGCTCTGCTTCAGTTTTGCTATTTGGCCATGCTAAATATGATGCAGAGTACACATCTATCTATCTATCTATCTATCTATCTATATATATATATATATATATATATATATATATATATCCTGCAGCGTAGCCAAGTACAGGTATTCAGCTACTAGTATGTTATATACTTCCCGACTCTCTCCCAAGTGCCGGGAGACTCCTGATTCATCAGGGAATCCCCTTCACCCATGGAAGAATGGCCACATCTCCCACATCCCAGAAATATGGAAGATTGCAGGATACAGAGAATTTAAAGGACTTTACTGGAAGGAGGAGGTTGGGCTTAATGACGGGTGCAAGCAGCATTGGGACTTCTCCTGGAGAGAAGACTTTCAATGTAGAGAAGTATGTATTAATGCTTCCAGTATTGTATTTACATACTACATCTGAGGCCGTTAGTGGGTGCACTAATAAAATATGTCCTATTGTGATATTATTATTATTATCATTATTTGTTATTTACTAACATTTTCTTTCACCCCTAAACTTAATAGAGAAGGGTATTGGTTCACTTACTTATTTATAATGTATTTACTGACAACACCTAAGGGAAGGACACCGATAAATACAGGTATTTGCATACAGGGGCTTTACTTGCTCTCTTCAGGGGGTAGATTTATTAAGCTCGGTGAAGTGATAAAGTGTCTGGTTTTTAGCACTAGCCAATCAGCTCCTAGCTGTGAAGAGTCAGGCTTGGTTTGAAGAATGACACGTAGGAGCTGATTGGCCGGTGACAAAAACCAGACCCTTTATCACTTCACCGAGCTTAATAAATCTACCCCAAGATCTCTCCACCTTAAACTAAAACCTGGTTCAATGAAACCAGGAATATTTGGGGTAACTTAGCGTTCAGCAGCATTCTCCATGATATGGCAGGTACTTAAGCTGGGTACACACTGGACCTTATTCAGGTCTGTTCGCGTGCCCGATATTTGCGCTTTGCACATGCGCATTTCTGAGCAGAGAGCGTGGGGGTGCGTGGGGCGGCCCATTAGCATATGGGAATGCCCACTGTTTCATGGGCATTGCCATGAGAATGCTGGGCGTTCTCATGCTAATGAGGCTGTGACGGACATGCGTTCCATTTGCAGCCAGTGCGAATGTATGCACCCTGCGAATGGTGGGCCAGCGTAGCACCATTCGCAACCGAGTGAATAAATCAGTATAACCCCCACTAAACGATGTGTGTACACATTGATATCGTTACCGAAAAGGAAATCAGCCGCCTGCCCCCGGGAGGCATCTGCCCGCCTGCTTTCACAGACGAACGTTTCCCTGCTCCAGTCCCGTTTACGCCCCTGGCCCTCCCTCACCGCAACGATCCTGAATCGGCCCCTTAATGATTTATGTACCGATTTCCATAAAACGCTACATTTCCAGTTTTGAGTCCGATATCGTTGTGTGTAATTAATTAATTTTAATTAATAAAATAGAGCATGCAGTGGTTTCTCCACATCATTAACTCGAATTCATTTTGTTTTTAAACATAGCTAAACGTTGCCCTCTGCAATGGGCTATACAAACACCAGGAGGGGAGGCCCCAGTGCTATATATAGACCAGCTGTGCAATTATATTATTATTTGCTGACACGGCTTCCTTGAGACCCCCAGGCACATGCTGCCCCGGAGAGGGTCTTCAAAGCTCTGTTTGTGCACTTCCCAGTGTCTGGAGGATGTTAATGGGATGTGGGCATGACCAAGTAAACGTCCGGAGACCCCCATTATCCCCTGAAGGGGGCTCATCTTACAAAAGATTTCTTTCACAGTGATGGCTTTCGCCATCGTCCTTCCATCATATGGTCTGAGGTTGCGCTAGATATATTTTTATACATCTGTGAAACTACTTGGAGCACATGATCAGCATTATGTCATACTTTGCTAACTCTCCCTGACTTTTATTTCCACCACCGGAAAGGGGACGGACACCTATGTCTTGCGACCGCTCCTGTCCACCTCCTTTTGAGCGAATGGCTCGGCAAAGTCGTTTGCCGTCCAGGGTCTGGCACATGCACAAATATATGCATGCACAGACCCTCTACCATCGTAACGGGGCATAATACAGCCCCGTACCATCAAATGTGAATCACCCCATTTGTACATGCAAGTAAAATCAAGGACAGTGGCGGCAGCGATAGGCAGTACCAAAAATGGCTACCTTCCCAGGAGGAGGCCTGCTGTACATGCCCAACCGCAACAGCTCTGCCTCCTCCCATGGGCCTTTGCGGAGTCCAGCAGAGTGATCTTGCCCTGGAATGACTCCCTGCAGCCAGCCCAGGCTTCAATATCTGCAGAGTCCAGGTCAGGTGCGTGCTGTGCAGGAGGTGCAGGGGGAAGGGGATTGGGTTGTAATACTGGGGCAGATGTATTAAGCTTTAACAAGATAAATGCATGGGTGATAAAGAGAGATAAACGTCCAGCCAATCACCTGCTAACTGCCATGTTACAGGCTGAGTTTGAAAAAAGTCAGTAAGGAGCTGATTGGCTGGACGTTTATCTCTCCTTATCATCCTTGCATTTATCTCTTGTTAAAGCTTAATACATCTGCCCCAATGTCTGGCATATGTGTAAGCGGTATTACTGTGTGGCATTATGTGTATAAGGGCATTACTAATGTGTGGTTTAATATGGGGCATTACAGTGTGGCATTTAGGGATGGCCATCCATGCAGTCGCCATCGATGATGATTCTGCAACCAGCCATCGATAGTTCTAAACTATCTGATGGATAACCATCAATAGATTTAGCTATCGATGGTCATCCATTATCTTTGACTGACTGGCCCGTGGGCCAATCAGAACTCGAGGGTGGGATGTTCCACGTGTCAGGGGGTGGAGCTACGCTCCGTGTCCCGACACCTTGAAAAAAAAAAAAGGAAACATCAGTTCTCCTTTGCCATTGATGTAGGGAAACCATTTGATATTCAACATCGGCCATAAACCATCAATGATTTGAAATGGTCGATGGCCATCCCTAGTGGCATTATGGTTCGCTATTACTGTGTGGTATTATGGGTTTGATTCTGTTTGACTCGGTAAGCTGCAAAGATCTCAGCTTACCGAGTTCCAGAGTGCCCGCCGTCCCGGCAAAAAGCTTGGAGGGGATACATATCATCTCCAAGTGATGGTAATCTGGCTCTCCCTATACATTTAACTGGACCCATACCCGGGTCCGACCCTGGTAGCTGCCTGGGTCAGATTCCTGGGCCACTAGATGCAGGTTATTTTTCAGGCACTCTTTTCCACTGAGCGGTGACCTGGTACACCCGGTACACCCGGCAGTAACCCGGATTATTGTCGCAGTGGAAAAGTGCTATAAGAGGGAGTGTTGTAGCGGGAGTTGGTCAGAGGAGCTGAGAAGTGAATTGCGAATGCCTGAAACACTTCTTGGGGCTGATTCAGGGGTGGCTGTGTCTATTGGCCATCGCTTATCTGCCACAGTATGCAAATGCCACTACTAAGAACATTCCGGGTGTGCATCTAAATAAAGTACTGACATGCCGTCTGTTTAGACGCACCAGCGCCATGGCAGGTGCATTGTGTGTCAAAGTGCGGCTTTCTATGTGAGTGTTTGTATGCACCATCACTTTCACCAACACGCCCATAACGGACCAGCTCTGCGCATGTGCTGAGCTACCTCGCGGTCACTGCCCAGGAAAGCCCATCATACTTCGAAGACATTTCTGATGCTGTGTGTCTCGATCCCCACAGCGCCTTTGTGCATACACACTCTGAGAAGTTTCCAGCAGACGCAGTAGTAAATCGCTCAACATGAACATCGGCTCTGAATCGGACCCATTGTGCACAGGAACACCTGAAGTCAGCTCAGATTTGGCTTACCACGGGTGCTGAGAAGTGCCAGGTGCTTTCCAATTTCACATTCCTGCTATTTATTGCTTCATGAACGCCCTCATACAACTTTTACCAACCCTGCATTGTCTTTGTCACTTCCTGCGCTATGTGTTAATAGAAGTCGATAATGTTTTAGGGGTTAATTTACTAAGATGGGAGCACATTTGAAGATGAGATGTTGCCCATAGCAACCAATCAGTTTCTGTCTATTGTGTGCTATAAGGCATACTTGCCTACCTTAAGTGTCTCCACTCCGGGAGAAGCCCAAAGTGGAGACTGCAGCTTTTCCGGGGATTTGGCGTAATTCGCGGCTCTTCGGGGTGGGGTTGGTACTAAATGATGCGATTTGCTTAATTTTAGACCCTTCCCAAAGAGCCACAAATGCCAGTATTTGACCGGCAGAGGGAGGGGGTACCGGGGTTGATTTGGGCGCCCTGCTAAATGCAGGAGGCTTAGTCACCCTTCTGGGAGGCCTGGGAGAGGGTCCCGGCCATTCCGGTGAGGGTAGGTAAGCATGCCATAAGGAGCTAAATAAATAAGAAGTAAAATCTGGTTGGTTGCTATGGGAAACATCCTATATTCAATAGAACTCCCATCTTAGTAAATGAACCCATGGTACTTGTTTAGTTTCACGGCGGCCGATATATCGGATGCGATTATTGCACTCACCACACTATATAAAATCAACTCCATGCCTAGTGGATAGTGGGGTTATGAACTGGTAAAAAAAATGCATTGGATTGCATCGGATCAGCCGATATATCGGCCAATATCGCATCCGATATATCGGCCGCCGTGAAACTAAGCAAGTACCGAACCCCTTTGTGGATCTGGTACGGTGGTGACGTGCTCAGCTGTAATGTCTCCTTATTCCTAAGGCAGGGACAGTAATACGGCGAGGTGGGACACACCACCAAATGCTACTGTTTATGCTGTAGAGAACTCCAGGACAATAGAACACTCACTCCTATTCTTGCCTGCTCAGTAATAAACAAACAATAGGCATTGAGGGTTCTCCTGGCAGTCTGTATCCTCTATGACTGATGGGCAGCTGTTTAGCAGTGAGCTCATGCACCCCTGCAGTGGTCCGTGACTGGTGTTGTATGCCAGCTACACATCTCTATTGTGTCTATTGACACTGTACTCCCAGCGCCCCAGGCAGCAATGAGCAGGCACACGTGTGCTCAGAAGATTTAGGGATGGGGTTAGAACGTGCGTCATAATATTTTATTTTCCAGGTACAATATGTCACAGTATTCCCTGCAAGCCCATACAGCCATGAGGATCTTATGAATGAACTGTCTGTCATGTTACCAATCTGGATATGGTGCCTGTTTGAGTTTTATGGCGGATATTTGCTTTATTATTTTACACTTATGTATGAGTATCTGTACAGATGAATTATATACTGATAAATATCCCACTGTAATGTGTAATATGGAGTACCTGCACACTGGTGATAATCAGAGGTGTAGCTAGGCGACACGGTGCCCGAGCAAGGGTATGTTTTGGCACCCCCAATAAATGTTTTCCTTCTTATAGTAATGCCTAACACATTATGCCACAAAAAATGAATGCCCATTACACATTTTGCCAGACCAGATGCCGCACACTGTAATGCTTAATTCACTTTATGCCACACACTGTAATGCCTCCACTAGTGCTGCTTTCACATATAATGCCCCCTGTAGTGCTGCTTACACATATAATGCCCCCCTGTAGTGCCGCTTACACATATAATGCCCCATTAAGTGCTGCTAAAATACATGCGTATGCCAGGGGGTCACTTGCTTGTTGCCAGGGGTTTCCTGCTCATTGCCAGGGGCTATATTCTCGTTGCCAGTGGGGTTTACATGCTCGCTGCCATGGGGATTTACTTGCTAGTTGCTAGGGGGAGTAATGTGCTTGTTACCAGGGGGGTTTACATGCTTGATGCTGGGGGGGGGGGGGGGGGGATTTACATGCTTGTTGCTATAAGGCTTTACGTGCTCATTGCTATGGGGGTGTACTTGGTAGTTGTTAGGGGGATTTATGTGCTTGTTACCATGGGGGGTTTACGTGCTTGATGCCAGGGGGGTGTTGCATGCTCGTTGCCAGGGTGGTTACGTACTCGTTGCCAGGGTGGTTACGTACTCATTGCCAGGGGAGTTACGTGCTTGTTGCCAGGGAGGGTAATGCGCTTGTTCCAGGGGGGGAATGTTACATGCTCATTGCCAGGAGGGTTTGCGTGCTCATTGCCAGGGAGTTTATTTGATTGTTTCTAGGGGGGTTACATGCTCATTGCCATGGGGTTAATAGTTACTTGTTTCTAAGCTTGTGGCCAGGGGTTGCAGGGCCACAGTGCTCCCGGAATCCGCACATCCGGGTAGAACCGGGCTCCTTCTGCATGTGGATGGAGACTCTGCACCCCTGCGACGCAGCTTCCCTGCAGATGGCCAGCAGCATCTCCCAGCACAGCGGAGGAGGGAGGAGAGGGGGCCGGCTGTGATCTCTCTCTCCTCCTCCCTCCCGGAGCCTCTGGTGATAGGTTGTTATATGTAATATGGAGTACCTGTACCATTGCTGAATTCCCCTTGTATACAGACCGCCAAAGATCCATGCAATGATCTGAAAACCCCACTGTTCCCATGTGACACATACCCTTCTGTGTGCCTAATTCAGACCTGTTTGCTAGGCATATATAAGCACGGCCCGCCGATCTGCCAAACGCAAGCAGGCACCGGCACGCCTGCATTCGCAGCAGTACACTGGGCATCTGTGGTGGTTTGCACATGCGCATATTTGTGCATGCGCAAACTCAAACATTGGCCTGGGGAACAAATTCGTCCCGCAGCGAGCATGGCTGAATAGCCCCTGGGCCCTGTGTCAGTACCTGTGTCAAACCCTATGGCCTCTCTACCTGGGCAAGCGCCAGTATGACACCACCAATTAATAAGTTAATGGACCTGTTGGAAACAGCTGAGTGAGCTTTGCCCGGAGAGATTTCTCTGGAAGTCCCTGGCTTTCTGTTTCCCCTTATCGCAGGCGGCTCCTTTTCATTTTCAAAGCTTGAGAAGTTGGACAAGAGTCAAGTTTCTGTTGTCAAACATCTTTACCTTCGTCATTCCCTTATCTACCAGGATTAATAAATTGTCTTGACTGCAGAGAATTGCAGAGAGCATATTAGATATACAACACCCATACTGACCGGAGTACATTCAGAACAGGTGAAACACTCTCTCAGGACTTTTCATGTGTATTTTCAATTTAAGTTCGGTTTAGTGGCCACTAAGGGAAAGGTCACACTATAATAGGTGAATTGGCTGCCCAGGGTAACAGATAAACGTTGCCCGCCGAACGCACCCCCCGCCGCCGAACATATCCCCGCACTAGCATGTGAGTGGATGTGTACACTTGGGGCCTTATTCTGGTTAGGTCGGTGAAACGTACGTACGGTCCCAAACACCGACAATGGGGAGTGGCGTACACTTGAGCGTACGCCGTGTACGGACAGATCTCCCTCTTAGCCACCGATACCTGGCGTACATCAGAGCGTACGCCAAAGTGCACGGACGGATCTCGTAATAAAAAACTGGTATTTATTTATTTATTTATTACCAGTTTCTTATATAGCGCACACATATTCCGCAGCGCTGTACAGAGAATATTTGAACACTCACATCAGTCCCTGCCCCAGTGGAGCTTACAATCTACATTCCCTACCACATGTACACGCACACACAGACATTCTAGGGTTAATTTTTTGGAGAGCCAATAAGCCTACCAGTATATTTTTGGATTGTGGGAGGAAACCGGAGTACCCGGAGGAAACCCACGCAAGTACGGGGAGAATATACAAACTCCGCACAGTTAGAGCCATGGTGGGAATGGAACCCATGACCTCAGCGCTGTGAGGCAGTAATGCTAAGCATTACACCATCCGTGCTGCCCGGTATGTTTGTGTTACAGTGAAAAAGTTGACACATGTCGACTTCTGTGAATTGAGTGTCCTGCTTTTTAAAGTATACCAAAACACTTTCTGAATGGGTGTAGATGGTTATAAAATAACTACCTTGACATATATAAGCAGGTCTTAGAATAAATATTACCTAAAATGAAACCAACCGTTACATGTAGAGAAGTGTAGAAAGATATGCTTCCAATGTGTTTGAGGGCTGTGTGTGGCTTGCAGGTAGTGAAATAATGGTTTTCACTTAATAGCCTGCAGCATTGCTTATTACATTCAGGTGTATGTGTTTGAGTAGTAATCAGCGTTAATTAGCAGACCCAGGCATCCGCTCTCATACGGTATCTCTAGGGGTGGTCTGCAGCTATCTTTGGCGTCCGCCTGTTTTTGGTCCAAAATGCACGGTGCGATTGCCGATCGAGCGGTTGTAGCACCGTACATTTTTGGTGCACACCCCCGTGTACGCCCATGTTTACGCCCCGTTTTCCTCATTATTCGAGCCGCTCCCATAAAAACGCCCCCATGCCGCCCACAATGACCGTACTCTTGCGGACAGGTTTTTTCGCACGGAGAGACCTGTCCGTGAGCGGTGTGAGGACGCTGCACATGCGCATAGCAAAAGCTACGCATGCGCAGATGAAAAACAAAACCCGATCTGCCCATATACGGTCCCAGCGTACCAAACAGAATAAACCCCTTAGTAACGCTTACACATACACTCGCTTGCGACCGCACGGAAGTTTTGCCCCCCGCCCGCCCATCCTGGAACAAATGCATGTGCCCACTCCAGGGGTTTACACGTATTCACGCACACGTAAACCCCAATCATAGCCGTGGGAAGCAGCATCGGCCCGCAGCGAACGTGTCTGATCCCCTAAGAGCCCTCATAATAAAATGTTTATTGTGCTTGCTCAGTAAGAATATATAAGCAGCATATTTCCTCAGATTGTCTGTCTGCTACATTGTCCATTTCCTATATATAGATCTCCTAATTACAAATGAGACAAATGCACTGACCTGCTGGGTCTGTTACCAGTGATGTCACTGTCCGTCTCCATGGCGAGGCGTCTAATCCCTGCAAAAAATAGGTTATAGCAGAGAGGTCTATATATAGAGTGTTGTGTCTGTAAGTCATCTCCTACAGCTTCACCGCGATAGGTTCACGGCAGACGCCAAGAGATGTGCTTATTACGTTTTACAAGACGTACATCCTCCAAAACCAGCAGCTTTCACAGGATTGTAGCAAAAAAAAAAATGTCATTGTCCTATTGTCATGTCAAATGTCATAAAATGTCATCGGTTTTGCTAATGAACATTGGTGCAGATGTATTAAGCCTGGTAAAGTGTCGATAAAGTGGAAGATGATAATGCACCAACCGATCAACTGTGCTTGAAAAATGTGACAGTTGATTGTCTGGTGCGCTTTATCACTTGACCAGGCTTAATACACCTGCACCAGTTACCATAGCTCTCCCTGATGGCAACCTTATGGGTCTGTTTATTCAGAAAAGCCTAGGTAAAGGTGTTAGGTGGGTTGGCTATTGGGGGGGGAGGGGGGGCACGTGGGGCACGTGTGGGGGGGGGGCACGTTCAGTACATGTACGTTAAGGAACAATGGGACAAAACTTGGAGATTTAGCAATAGCTTTTGTTATCACTATAATGAAAACTCATTATAGGGGGTGTGGTATAGGGTTCCGACAGTCGGGATCCCGACAGTCATTAGCCCGACGTCGGGATCCCGAGTGCCCGAACTCAGACAGCATGGCGAGCACAACAAAGCCCCTTGCGGGCTTGCTACGCTCGCCACACTGTGGGCACGGTGGCTCACTATGGCCCTTATTCTGGTTGGTGCGGTCGAGCCGCATATGCGGCTCCGACCGCACCAGACGAATCCCCGCCTACAAGACGGATCGGCACGGCCGTCCGTACAGGGACGGCTGCCGATCCGCATGAAAATGGCGGGGCGTACGCCTCCACCATGTTGGGAGCTGCCCCCTGCATTCGATGGTCGTCGACCATCGAAGGCAGGTCCGCACGCCCCGGCAGCTCCCGCAAGCTGAGACCACACGGACAATCGTCCGTGTGGTAGCTTGTATGGGGGCTGAAAGCTGACATCCGGCGACGTCAGCTTTCCGCCCCCATGAGTTGCGTCATGCCCTCATTACCATGCATACGCCCCGCGTTTGCATGGGAACGCCCATGAAACGCGGGGCGTACACATAGGGAAATGAGGGCATGAAGCCTCTCACGCCCCTATACGCCCCCTTTGCGGCGGACGAAATACGTCTGCGGCGAAGGGGGCTGCACATGCGCAGATTGACCTCTGCGCATGTGCAGAGTAAAAACATCGGCGGTACGGCCGCACGCGGGCCGTACCGCACGAAACAGAATAAGGGCCTATGCCTGCCACCTATTCTATTCTCCCTCTGCTCACGAGAGAGAATAGCCGGTGGCCGTCGGGAACCCATCTGTCTGTGTTTTAACAGTCGGGATCCCGACGTCGGGTAAATTACTGTCAGGATCTCAACTGTCGGGGCCCCGTCTAAAGGTGCGTACACACTAGATGATAATTATTAACAATATGCAAGATAATGATATCACTCCTGCAGGTCATTAATGATGTCCTGCATGTACAGAAGAGGGAGGACGTCATAAAGGAGGATCGTGCAGAATGCAGCACAGCTTCTGTCCCTCAGCAGCGTTTGCTCCCGGCATCGGCAAGTTCCCCCGGGTCCCATCGCACATAACATCGCTGGATACATACAACGTGTACAGTAAATCGCAGCTTTAGCCGGGACAGCCTATTGTCGATGCAACAAGAGATTCTTGTTAAATTGCTGCAACTGAAATAGCAGCGACAATAGATGTTACATATCAGGCGAATATCCCATGTATCAATAAATAGTGCTGGGCAATAAGCGCCCCTCCAGCTGTTGAACTACACATCCCAGCATGCCTTGCCTTAGTTTTGCTATTTGGACATGCTGAAACTGATGCAAGGCATGCTGGGACGTGTAGTTCATCAACAGCTGGAGAGCTGATTATTGCCCACCCCTGTTAAAACATAATGATAGGTACAGTACAAGCATTACTACATTGAAACATGTCCAGCACAGACACTGCTACACCATGGGGTCCGATTAGATGCGGGTGATTCGCGAATGCAAGCAATTTTTAGGGAAATCAGCCAAGCAAAGGGTGCGAGATCGGCTTAATTCGGGTGCCGTTGCCAGCATTTAAATGCGTTGGGAGTTGATAGGCTCAAACCCCATGACATGTATACCCACAGGTCCAGCACAGACACTAGTACACCATGAGATGTACAGTATACACACAGCACAGGTCCTGCACAGACACTACTACACCATGCCATATACACACAGCCCAGCTCCAGCACATACACTACTTCACCATGCCATATACACACAGCCCAGGCCCAGTACAGACACCACTACACCATGCCATATACACACAGCCCAGCTCCAGCACAGACACCACTACACCATGCCATATACACACAGCACAGGTCCTGCACAGACACTATTACACCATGCCATATACACACAGCACAGGTCCTGCACAGACACTACTACACCATGCCATATACACACAGCCCAGCTCCAGCACAGACACTACTACACCATGCCATATACACACAGCCCAGGCCCAGCACAGACACCACTACACCATGCCATATACACACAGCCCAGCTCCAGCACAGACACCACTACACCATGCCATATACACACAGCACAGGTCCTGCACAGACACTATTACACCATGCCATATACACACAGCACAGGTCCTGCACAGACACTACTACACCATGCCATATACACACAGCCCAGCTCCAGCACAGACACCACTACACCATGCCATATACACACAGCCCAGCTCCAGCACAGACACTACTACACCATGCCATATACACACAGCCCAGGTCCAGCACATACACTACTTCACCATGCCATATACACACAGCCCAGGCCCAGTACAGACACCACTACACCATGCCATATACACACAGCCCAGCTCCAGCACAGACACCACTACACCATGCCATATACACACAGCACAGGTCCTGCACAGACACTATTACACCATGCCATATACACACAGCACAGGTCCTGCACAGACACTACTACACCATGCCATGTACACACAGCCCAGCTCCAGCACAGACACTACTACACCATGCCATATACACACAGCCCAGGCCCAGTACAGACACCACTACACCATGCCATATACACACAGCCCAGCTCCAGCACAGACACTACTACACCATGCCATATACACACAGCCCAGACCCAGCACAGACACTACTACACCATGCCATATACACACAGCCCAGCTCCAGTACAGACACCACTACACCATGCCATATACACACAGCCCAACTCCAGCACAGACACTGCTACACCATGACATGTATACACACAGCCCAGTCCCAGTACAAACACCACTACACCATGCCATATACACACAGCCCAACTCCAGCACAGATACCACTACACCCTGCCATATACACACAGCCCAGCTCCAGTACAGACACTACTACACCATGCCATATACACGAAGCCCAGGCCTAGTACAGACACTACTACACCATGCCATATACACACAGTCCAGGCCCAGTGCAGACACCACTACACCATGCCATATACACACAGCCCAGCTCCAGCACAGATACCACTACACCATGCCATATACACACAGCCCAGCTCCAGCACAGACACCATTGCACCATGCCATATACACACAGCCCAGCACCAGTACAGACACTACTACACCATGCCATATACACACAGCCCAGCTCCAGCACAGACACTACTACACCATGCCATATACAGTTACACACAGCCCTGCTCCAGTACAGACACTACTACACCATGCCATATACACACAGCCCAGGTCCAGCACAGACACCACTACACCATGCCATACACACACAGCCCTGCACCAGTACAGACACCACTACACCATGCCATATACACACAGCCCAGCTCCAGTACAGACACTATTACACCATGCCATACACACAGCCCAGCTCCAGTACAGACACCATTTCACCATGCCATATACACACAGCCCAGGTCCTGCACAGACACTACTACACCATGCCATATACACACAGCCCAGCTCCAGCACAGACACCACTACACCATGCCATATACACACAGCCCAGCTCCAGCACAGACACCACTACACCATACCATATACACACAGCCCAGCTCCAGCACAGACACCACTACACCATGCCATATACACACAGCCCAGGTCCGGCACAGACACTACTACACCATGCCATATACACACAGCCCAGCTCCAGCACAGACACTACTACACCATGCCATATACACACAGCCCAGCTCCAGCACAGACACCACTACACCATGCCATATACACACAGCCCAGCTCCAGCACAGACACCGCTACACCATGCCATATAAACACAGCCCAGCTCCAGCACAGACACCGCTACACCATGCCATATACACACAGCCCAGCTCCAGCACAGACACCGCTACACCATGCCATATACACACAGCCCAGCTCCAGCACAGACACCGCTACACCATGCCATATACACACAGCCCAGCTCCAGCACAGACACCGCTACACCATGCTATATACACACAGCCCAGCTCCAGCACAGACACCGCTACACCATGCCATATACACACAGCCCAGCTCCAGCACAGACACCGCTACACCATCGCCATATACACACAGCCCAGCTCCAGCACAGACACCGCTACACCATGCTATATACACACAGCCCAGCTCCAGCACAGACACTACTACACCATGCCATATACACACAGCCCAGCTCCAGCACAGACACCACTACACCATGCCATATACACACAGCCCAGCTCCAGCAGACACTTCTACACCATGCCATATACACACAGCCCAGGTCCAGCACAGACACTACTACACCATGCCATATACACACAGCCCAGCTCCAGCACAGACACTACTACACCATACCATATACACACAGCCCAGCTCCAGTACAGACACTACTACACCATGCCATATACACACAGCCCAGCTCCAGCACAGACACTACTACACCATGCCATATACAAACAGCCCAGCTCCAGCACAGACACCACTACACCATGCCATATACACACAGCCCAGCTCCAGCACAGACACCACTACACCATGCCATATACACACAGCCCAGCTCCAGCAGACACTTCTACACCATGCCATATACACACAGCCCAGGTCCAGCACAGACACTACTACACCATGCCATATACACACAGCCCAGCTCCAGCACAGACACTACTACACCATGCCATATACACACAGCCCAGCTCCAGCACAGACACTACTACACCATGCCATATACACACAGCCCAGCTCCAGCACAGACACTACTACACCATGCCATATACACACAGCCCAGCTCCAGCACAGACACTACTACACCATGCCATATACACACAGCCCTGCTCCAGCACAGACACTATTACACCATGCCATATACACACAGCCCAGGCCCAGCACAGACACTACTACACCATGCCATATACACACAGCCCAGCTCCAGCACAGACACTACTACACCATGCCATATACACACAGCCCTGCTCTAGCACAGACACTATTACACCATGCCATATACACACAGCCCAGGTCCAGCACAGACACCACTACACCTGTAAGAGTAGACTGAGCCAAGGGCGACGTGCGCTGTGACCATTACTAAGAAAAGACCAGACAATATCATTAATAAAAGTGATTTTATTTTCAAACAGAATCACATGAAATGAGAGAATGTGTGTCCCAAATAAGAGCTTGTAAAGCGTTATCACTGAGACGGATAAGAGAGGAGTCTGGTGTGTTATGAATAGGGGGTGACCACTCACTGGTATTGAAGAAACGAGACAGCTTAAATCATGCTTGAGCAATAGCTCCCAGCTGCTGAGGAACTACAAGTCACATAATACCTTGAGATCCAGAAGCTGGCACGGCAGGCTGGGAATTGCAGTTCCCCAACAACTGGGGACCACAGGTTGCACAAAGCATGATCTGAGACAGTCCTGCTTTTTACAAACTAGTTACCACTGGCCCAAGTCCCCCTCCCCCCCTCAGTCACACACAGGTGTCCACATATAATACACAGTATTACCATAACAATATTTTACACACTTCTTACAACAGAAGCCATATTTGGAATTCAGCTACCACAGCAAGGTAGCAAATCAAGCAAGTATTATATTAATTCTGTACAGTGATCATCCCGGTCACCACTTTTCATTCTGACACATTCCAGCTAGGAATACTGACCAGTGTAAACATAGGTGCAAATTGGATGTATCCCTTTGAGAAGAAGTGTCAGAAAGTCGTTATATAGGTTAATCTACTACCCAGGTTCAGGGTCGTCGGGGGCAACGAATTGCATTGGGATTTAGTCAGTATTGTGCCCCATTCACAGTCTTATTGGTCCAGGACAGGGAACTCTCCTATTCACCGTTCACAGAGCGATGTGATTCTTGCGCTCTGAGTGCTAGCTCTTTGTATAAGGCACGTAGCTGGCACAGTAGCGGTGGGAGAGTGTTACACGCACACATACTTTTTCCACCAAGCTTTAGACAAAGTCTTCATCTTGCTGGCCGTGGCGGCCATTTTCCTCTCCCGCTGGTTTCTAAGGTCAGAGTAGCGGAGGCCTGAGAGGATGGCCGTGTCAAAAACTTCTTTCAGATTCTTTTGAGTAAGAGAGGAGCATTCAACATAAGCTACGGCCCCGATTTTCTCAGCAAGGGCCTTGGCAGAGGAGGCGGGCACTGGTTTCTCCCGATACCGTGCCAGCTGGATTAGTATTTTGACATCCTCACGAAGGTCGGACTGTGTGCCCACTAGAACAAGTGGCACATTCGGGCAGTGGCACTGGATCTCCGAGATCCACTTCTCCGATATGTTCTGGAAAGATGACGGGCTGACAACGCTGAAGCACAGGATGACGACGTCTGTTTTGGGGTAGCAGAAATGGCGCAGCTTGTCAAATTCATCCTGAGAAAGAAGGAAAATATGTTCATGAGGGTGTATGCAGAAACCACAGGCAGGGGGTCACAGATGGGCGTGGGGTATAGCACAGGGAGCCCTGCTGTCCCGCCTCCTACAGGGTGTCACAGAAGCCAGCTATGGCATATTGGGCCTAATTCAGAGGTGAACAGAGGAAATCAACCAATGCATAGTAAATGCCACGAGACGCAGATCGGAACTGCATCGGTTTGCATTGACAGGTGCTGTTCCACTGTCACCGGCAACCAAATATTATTGGGTGATGCAGGTGAGACAGGGAGGCAGCCGCTCGTACCTCAGGGTGACACACACAGGAGCAAGCTGTAATGTGGGTGGCACAGGTGGAAATGCAGCCTGCCCCTCCCACTGTGGGGTGACACAGACAGATGGGTGCACCTCATAATGTAGGGAAACAGACAGAAGGCAGCTATGGGATATGAGCTATGAGAGATATACTCTGACCCTCCCACTGCAGGGTGATACAAACAGAAGGCAGCTATGAGAGATGCAGTATGCCACTCCCACTGCAGGGTGATACAAACAGAAGGCAGCTATAAGAGATGCAGTATGCCACTCCCACTGCAGGGTGACACAGACAGAAGGCAGCTATAAGAGATGCAGTATGCCACTCCCATTGCAGGGTGACACAGACAGAAGGCAGCTATGAGACGTGCGTGCATTATGCCACTCCCACTGCAGGGTGACACAGACAGAAGATGGCTATGAGATGTGCAGTATGCCACTCCCACTGCAGGGTGACACAGACAGAAGGCAGCTATAAGAGATGCAGTATGCCACTCCCACTGCAGGGTGATACAGACAGAAGGCAGCTATGAGACATGCAGTATGCCACTCCCACTGCAGGGTGGCACAGACAGAAGGCAGCTATGAGACATGCAGTATGCCACTCCCACTGCAGGGTGACACAGACAGAAGGCAGCTATAAGACATGCAGTATGCCACTCCCACTGCAGGGTGACACAGACAGAAGGCAGCTATAAGACATGCAGTATGCCACTCCCACTGCAGGGTGACACAGACAGATGAATGATTGTCCCTCATCATGTACGGTAACAGACAGCAGCAGCTATATGATATGGAGTTTGTTCCTTACACAGCGGGGTGACACACTGAGAACAGAGCCAAGATATGGCGTCTGTCCCTCCCTCACACTGCAGGCTGATGCAGTGCCAGTGACACAGGCAGACTAGCTGTGTAATACAGCATCTGTACCTCACTCACGCTGCAGGGAGAATACTGCCACAGAGCTCTGCTGTGTCCTTCCCACAATAAGGTGACATTCCCAGGGTGACACACAATCCAGCACAGCACCTACCTGGCCTGCAGTGTCGCACAGTTGCAGCTTCACCGGAGTGTTTTCCACTTGCACCAGAGCTGCAGAAAAGAATATACAGAATTAGCCATATATACCAGACAAAGTGGGCCGCACCAGCCTATATTCCTGCATTGTTACTATATGTACAATGGAATCTAACGTTGGGCAGGAGCTGGCAGAACGTGTCCTTTATACAGTGTGAGATATATATATATATATATATATATATATATATATATATATATCACTGTATAAAGCATGCATGCTCTATGATATGGTGGCATAATTATTACAGTTTATTAGTATGCATCAAAAAGTACCAATACTCTGTAGTATTAGGGACACAATCCCAGAGTCTCTCATTCCAGAAATAGAAATATTCTGTTTATTTCCACATCATTTACAACAGGGCTGATAGAACATTCTTGGAGAACCTTTACGTGAAGTTATGTCAACTTATATAAAATCTGGGGCAAACCGGTTACTGGAGAAAAAGTTAGCCCTTAAGTCTTCTACATTCCTGGATATTATATCACGGAGAGAAGTAAGACTCACCCTCAGGGGTGTCCTCGGATATTACAATATCAGATCCTTTACATGAACACAGAAGGAAGACCATGCAATAACCTGACATACATTTGCACCCAGGCCATACGAGACCATAGGAGGTCACCTGGTTACAGCAGAAAGCCTTGGGACACCTAGTGACCCTCAGCCTTGCAGCATGGCTATCAGTCCAACTAAGGCAGACTGTAGAGGCAAGGTTACATTGTGATCTATCTCAAAAGATGTCCATAGGGTTCCTTCCTACCTGAGAAGTCATCGAAAGCGGTGGGGATGTAGCGAGTCGGGTAGCCATTGGTGGTGTAGCTGACCAGAAGGCTGGTCTTTCCAACTGCCCCATCTCCCAGCAGCACGCATTTCAGGTTCCTCTCCTGACAACCAGCTGGTGGTAGAGGCTTAGGCATGTGAGGTGGCACAGGGGGTGCAAAGTATGACGTGTATTCCATGGACAACTCTTGGGGGGGCATTGTCCTCTGGTCCAGGGTTGTCCACCTTTCCGGATCACCACAGGTATGCTGCTCAGCAAAGCAGAAATCACTTTTTAAAATCCTCTTCCCCTCCCTCTTTGTGCAAGACACCCCCCTCCACTCCTGGGAACTCTGCAGGCAGAGGGCTGGGATCAGGACAGAGAAGGAGGAGCTGCAGACATGCAAGGAGAATCAGTGTGGAGAGAGAGGGATTGGAGGTGGTGGGGGAGGTGGAGGAAGGGAGGGAGGGCACTGGGGGGACTGCTACAGGGATCTCTGAGCCTCTCTGAAAAGTTTTACAGACAAGTGAAAAGCAGGAATACTACCATGTACTTCTGCCTCACACTCCCATCACCACTGCTTCAACTGTGTGATGCGGCCATGACAGAGTTAAATGTTCCTCTTCCTGGAAGCTCCACCCTGGAGAGCTGTATAGAGAATCTGTCCTACACAATGGACTTTCCAGAAGTCCACATTTTAACTTTCCTGTGCCCAGACCTTTGCTAATAGGAAGCAGTGCAAAGTAGTTCTCCTGTTCCACAGAGCTTACACTCTATTATGGTAACGCAAAACAGAAATTGTTTACAGGGAAGCAGTAAAAGTAGCCGGATTTCACTTAAAATGTATTTTGCCCCACATTTTTGGGATCTCTGCACCTGCGCTCCTATAGGCATTAGTGGAGTTTGCAGAACACACAACAGACCTGTCACATTGCAGGGGAGAAGCCCACACTTGTCCAGCTGTCAGTTACTGCAGGAGTTGTGTGGCCCTGGGGCTGTGCAGAATGATGTAATGGTGCGCGCTGGTACCAGCGTCACCACATTCTCTAAGCCAACATGATTGCCTGCCAGTGAGCTGGTTTCCTTATACACGCAGGAATCTGCCTTGTAGTATCCAGTGTTCTGTGATCCTCCCTACTCATTCATGGATCCATAGAAACATAGAGGTTGACGGCAGATAGGAACCACTTGGCCCATCTAGTCTGCCCCTTTTTTAAACATGTTACTTCAAACCATATTTGATTCTTATTTCTTTGTAATGATATCAATATGCTTATCCCAAGCATGTTTACATTGCTCTACTGTATTTGCCTCTACCACCTCTGATGGGAGGCTATTCCACTTATCCACAGTGTCTAGGTTGATCCTAAAAGGTTGACACAAGGTCCCCATAATTATGATCGACACATGGAAATGTGTTCTTGTTGGCTTTTTTTTTTTTTTTTAATCTTGTAGCTCATGGACCCCCAATTAGTGACTTTGGGTAAGGCGCCTCGCTCCGCAGTGATCTGCATGCCACCATTCTACATCGTAGTCCATGCAGATGGTAAAGTGCCTTGAGTCCTATTTGAGAAAGTGCGCTATATATTATTTATTTATTAACAGTTTCTTATACAGCGCACACATATTCCGCAGCGCTTTACAGAGAATATTTGAACATTCACATCAGTCCCTGCCCAGGTGGAGCTTACAATCTATATTCCCTACCACATGTACACGCACACACAGACATTCTAGGGTTAATTTGTTGGGAGCCAATTTAGCCTACCAGTATATTTTTGGATTGTGGGAGGAAACCGGAGTACCCGGAGTAAACCCACGCAAGCACGGGAAGAATATGCAAACTCCACACAGTTAGAGCCATGGTGGGGATCGAACCCATGACCTCAGCGCTTTGAGGCAGTATATATATATATATATATATATATATAACTTACTTATACTGGTTTCACATCACAGCTTATTGCCGAGTCGCTGATGTCATCCGGGGGGGGGGGTAGTGGGGCAGCGCCGCGGCGCACCAGGCGGGGGAGGAGGCAGCACCAAGTTAATGTTGATGCCTCCTCCATAGAAGTGAACGGGACCCGGATGGATCGAACCAGGTAACCCGTTCACACTGTCCGGGTAACACCCTTCTTTTAACCCAGGTTGAATTAACGGGTTGCTGGACCCGGTATTTTTCAAAAGGCCTTTTCACACAGATGCTAGGGAAACAAATTAGACCCCGATTAAAAATTACTGTATAAGCCGACTTTCTCAGCACATTTTTTATGCTGAAAAAGCCCCCCTCGTATTATACTCGAGTGAGGGTCCCTGTTCTCCGGTGCAGTGCAGGTTACCTATTCTCCAGGGTCTCCCGCTCATGACGTAGTCTTTGCCCGCCCGCAACCGAAGCTTTCCCCAGCATTCCGCCACCGCCACCCGACAAACCTGGGGCTTGGCGCCGGGGGATGGGGAGAAGGTAGCAGCCATTCTAGTGGGCTCAGCGCCAGGGGAGGGGACAGTAACATCTCGCCTGCCCACCGGGAGAGGTGGACAGCCAGCCAGCCCACCAGAGGAGGGGGGCAAGCACAGTGCTGGGGAAGTGGGTAACATCCAGTAAGCCAGCCAGCTCTCCAGAGGAGGAGGGGGTACAACAGTTAGCTAGGAGGAGGGGGCATGCCACAGTTTCAGTGCCAGGGGGAAAGAGGGGGTTGAGAGAGACACGTGCCCTGCGCTCCAGGATAGAGAGGGCGCTAACAGTAACATACAGCAGCAGAGAGAGTACATATTTTATCACTTACTGTACAGGCAAAGGTTTGTCTGTGTTGGCATCTATTTTATTTGAGAAATTACCAGTAGCTGCTGCATTTCCACCCTAGGCTTATACTCGAGTAAATAATTTTTCCCATTTTTTTTTTTTTTGTGTGGTAAAATTAGGTGCCTCGGCTGATACTCGAGTATATATACGGTAGATTATCCTCCATCAGTTCAATGGACTTGAATTTCTTCACAGGTTAAGTCATCCATTTGACCAGTTAATGTCGACAGTCACAGTTTGAATTTTGAGTTTTGCTGTTGGTCGTTGGTCACTAGAAAACAGCAAATCTTGGATTTAGAGGGTTTTTTTTTGTAAGTTTTTGAATTTGTGGCAAATTTACATCTGATTTGACAAATCAGTTTAAAAATCCCAAATACTTTTAATCCCGTGGGGTTATGTGAGGACACAGATATTCCCACATAGGAAATGCACGCTGTAGGTGTGAATAATGTCACTTTGCAGGCCTGCACTTTCCCTACCGATTCGCAGCTGTTTGTCTGTCTGTCCCGGAGGAGCCATAGCCCACCCAGCCTGTCCTTTTACAAACACTCTCTTTCAGATCAAACACTCTGCGCTCTACCCCATATACAGGCCTATACTTCAGCTTTCAGCGCAGTGAGGCCCACTCCCTCCAGGCTGTTAACGTACTAGAGAAATGTTTTACCAATGCTGCGATCATGCTTTCTTAGACTTGTAAGCGGGTTCTGCTTTTCATGCACAGCAAGATCATTGTTCAGTTATGAAGTCATTATTTACTTCCTCTTACTGTTATGAAATAATATTATTGTACCTTTATAAAATAAGGAAATAATATAAAATAAGGAAATGTTTAATGATGTTATTAGTGCATAGATGGGTATCTAATTGCAGATGGGCGATACATGCTGTTAAGTCCCAACCGATATGTGACAACCCCTGATTTCAAATCTAGTTTTCCAATCAATGTAGTAATGATAATTAGATTATTATAACAGCATGACCTGTGTATGTGGCGTGTTCTTGGCATGTGACCCATCCAGTTTAGCCAGATGATGACTTATTGCTATGGGGTTATAGAGTACAGCAGTGCTGCCCAGCAGCCCAGAGCATCATAGCATACTTCCTAGTGCCAGTTGCCCTGCATAGGCAAACACAAGGGGGGGCAACAGTCACTACATGCAGTATAAAGGGCAGAATTTAGCTGCTGCACCTGCCAAGTGGCTGCGAATTCCACTTCCAAGTCTGCTGTGTCTGTCTGTTCATTTGGGTGTTCAATCACCACACCAGAGAGAGTCTGGTATGTTACTTATAGTGATCATTAGCATATGTCGGAAGCTGCACTATAGTTGGTTACATGCTTCCCTTATGGGCTGATGACAATCGTCCTCCAGAAATCCTGCGTTTGCCCCAGCCCTGCCCCCTTGGAGTGATGCCATATTATTATGGGTTTAAAGCAAGGGCGTAACTACCATAGGTGCAAGGGGTGCAGTTGCTATGGGGCCCAGACCTGAAGGGGGCCCATCGTTGCTGTCTAAGTAATATGTTTTACATACATTTATCACCATCAGTTGCTAAATAGGGGGCCCTTACAAACTTTTGCTATGGGGCCCACAAGTATCTAGATACGCCTCTGGAAGGCTGTGCCAACATAGAGTGGCATAGAGCCCTGTTCTTGTACTGGCTGTTGCCACTTATCGCAGGCGACAGCCTTCACCAGAGGCATTCTGAGATGTTTCCCTTAAGCTTTGGGAAGCCTGTCTATCACATACCTCCCAACTTCTGTGCTGATGAAATAGGGACCCCGGAAAGCGGGTGTGGCGTATGCAAATGAGGGTGCGGCTCATTTCCATACCAGAATAGACGCTGTGCGCATGCGCACAGCGTCTATTCTATTAGATTGGGGGGGTCTCCCAACTGCCACCCCCCGCAGCGGGACAATGCCTGCCGCGGGTGGGACAGCGGGACAGGACCCGAAAATCGGGACTGTCCCGCTGTAATCGTGACAGTTGGGAGGTATGCTATCATTGGCACCTCTGCTGTCCTTTGCATCGCATTATTACCTCTGCCTGGAGGCATGTCTATATTTCTGTAAATGCAAATATTTCTTGAAATGTGCTACATTTTTATTAATAAAGTATAAGCATCTTTGATGACAGTGAAATTAAATAATGATTCTGTCAAAAAGTCTAATCATTAAATCAGGACACTCCGCTACACAGTTCACACAAAATGTGCATGTGTTCTTTTTCTCAAAGGCGTAATGGGGCTTCAGGTCGCTTCTTGCTGTCCAGCGATGTAGTTAGCAGCAACATCATTACACAAAGGGCCCAATTCGGACCTGATCTCTGGGCTCTGAATCTTCGACGCCTGACAATCATGGAAAATCCACCCAACACAATCAAGTTTGTTTGCAGCTGTGCACATGAGGGGAAAACCATTGGCAACCTCCCCACTCACCTTCCAGTGGTTTTCCCCTCTATGCACAGTAAACCAGCACTTACGCAGCGCTGCGATGGCCGTAGGGAGAAGGCCGCTGCTGACATCTCCCTATGCAGGGTTAGTGCACCCAAATGGCTGCAGGGTGTCAGTCACCCTGCAAGTAGCCTTCGGATGGACAGCTCGTTAATGCGCACAGTGTACTGTGTGCATGCGCAGTCATCCAATAATCAATAATCCAATAATCAGCAGGGCTGCAAATTAGCATCCCTGCGCTCATGTCTGAATCGGGCCTGAAGTCCGGTCTGATGGGGCTTCGGAACAAATCCCTGTCTCTCTAGTGTGTACACAACTGTAGCTATGCAGAAGATACAGCAGGTGTCTGCTGCCCCCCTGTGGCAGTATTCATGTATTAGTCATTCTTGCAGTTATGGATTTTATTTCTCCATATGATGAGACGCACAGTTAATCATATCACCCACTAATACCCCTTTCAGACCTGCGACCCGGCAATTACCCAGGAGTTTGGGTGCCAGGTTATTTTACCAGGTTCATTCTGATCCCCTTTCACACCGAGCAGCAAATTACCAAGTTAACACTTTTCAACCCGGTAATTTGCTGAAAAACACAGGTATTTCTTCAGGGTGAAAGGGTCAACTCGGGTCTTAAATCCCAGGTCACCGACCCTGCTACAGAGCATGATGTATGTCCTAATATTTGCACATAACCAAAGTGGTGAAAATGAAATCAGACTGAAGCTGGATCGGCTGGATCACTGAGCAAGGGATGAGTCATCCTTGTGTACAGCCGTCCTTGACCTGAAATAGGGCAGGGTTGCCGACTTTCAAATGCTCCTCTCCGGGAGAAGCCCAGACAGGAGACTTTCATTACCCGTTCGGGGGGGGGCTTGACTGTGACGTCATTAAGCCCCGTCCCCATTGCATGAAATAGTCTAAATCACTGATCTCCATGGAGGGGGCGGGGCTTAAAGACACAAGTGTGTCATTTTAGCTGTGCCCCCTCCTCTGAGACCCGCGGATTGCGGCATTTAAATGCCGCGATCGGGGGGACTCCCGGTAATTCCAGGAGGGTCGGCAACCCTGAGATAGGGATACCGTTGTATGGGCTCCACGACACACCAAAAAGGTTGACATTCTATAGTTCAACATTGTAAAAAGATCAGCTCAAGCAAAAAGTCGACATGAAAAAGGCCGACATGAGTTTTTCACATTTTTAAAGAAAAACATGGCCTTGTTCCTTTTTTTTTTTTTTAACCATCCTAGTAGACATGGAGGAGGGGGAATACAATAGTGCCCAAAGCATGCGGTACACTTTTACGGTGTCCATGTCAACATTTGTCGACATAGACACCCCAAAAAACAAAACCAACAACAAAAAACCTCATGCCAGCCTTTTCCTAGTGATTTTTGATGCCGCACTGCCAGCTTTGTGTGGACGGAGAGGTGAATATGATAAAATGGGTGCCCCTGTGCACCATACACCTTGCACCCATTAAAGATGTGCCAGTATGTTCTATGTTTCTAAGGGAATCCAAACACTGCCTGTGACCCACGCTCTTGGCTTAATACCGCAGTCAGAGCCTAATTTACAATACAATATAAGATGCTGACGTTAAGCCCATGTCATTACATTATAATGGAGTAACACTTAGCACCCCTGTGTGAATGAGTCCGTCAGGGTTACATTCCCATATTACATGATGAAAAGCTTTCAGTTAGGGCCCATTCACACAGGTGACTGATGTGGTGTAAAAGCTGTGTGGATCAATGATCACGGGCACTCTGTGGTCAGTTCACACGACCATTTGCTTTGTGTCATTACTTCCTGCACGGCTGCGTGACCAGGACAGGGAATTATCAGAGGGTCAGTAATCACACAGGTCTCCTCCTCATGTAACTGCCACATAGTACTGTCTCTTATGGGTTCCTCAGTGTTAATAATTGTCTGATTACTTTAAGTCTTTTCCTCATCTTTCTTGATGATCAAACAGTTCTGTGGGCATTGTGCCAGGCCGCTGTCTTCCTTGAATCATCAGTTATGGGAATAACCTTGAAAAAAATTCTGTTGGCCCCTTTTATTGTATTAATGAAAGGAAGAAAAAAGTACTTTCCTTTGTTTGGGGGCATGCTTAGAGAAAAAAAAATTCTTAGATTTATGTAATCAGTAGCGCACGCAGGGGGGGTTTCTGAGTACCCAGAAACCCCCCCAGGAATCTGAGGACGTTAGTCTGAAAGCTGAGGGTCCCCTCTTTCCATAGGTACAAGAATTTTAAAAATCGGCCATGGGGAACCGGAGATATCCAACTTTAAAGCAGTGGTCCACATCCAAGCCTGTTAATTGCTCTTCCCAGACAGATATTTCTGTTTCTGTCTGACTTAGAGTTTTTCTGAGGGTATATTCCAAAAGCTGGGACTCTCCCCCTTTGAGAAACACTAGAAGCTGGTCTCTACTGTGCCCAGAACCAGAAATATCTGCCTTCCAGCAGCTGGTTACTGCTCCAGCTCCACACACCTGGCATGTAGTTTTATTTTCTCGTTGGCAGATTGCTCTGCCTCCTGAACTCTGATCCCCTAGTCCCCAATACCATTTGGTAGGTGGGAATCTATAGTTTTTAATTCCATTAAAAGCTAAGGAATCTATTTCCGGGAACTGGAGATATCTGCAGTCAAGCAAGGTGTCCTCCCACCAGAAAATTATGAATAATAAGCCCACTCCACTATACACCCCTCCTCTGCGTATTAAACATCCTCTACCACCCTGGTAGTTATGTATTGGGACCCCTTCATTCAGCCCAATGCCCCCTTCTCCCACCCCATCTCCCACCATCTGTACAGTAAAGGGGTAATTAGTGGAAATTACTGAGCCCTACATGCTGAGCGGTTTATATAATACCCCCTACCATCCGCGGGACATCAAAGCTTCCGCTCATAGCACCTCCCACCCCTACCGCTGGAGGATAGGTAGGGGCCCCAATACATTGCTATGCCCAGGGGTCTACTCTGCTGTTATGTATATATATATATATTATTATTATTAGTAGTAGTTATATACATTTGGTCTATCTATAATACTTCATACCTCCCAACTGTCACGATTTTAGAGGGACAGTCCCGATTTTCGGGTACTGTCCCGCTGTCCCACCCGTGGCAGGCATTGTCCCGCTGCGGGGGGTGGCAGTTGGGAGACCCCCCCAATCTAGTAGAATAGACGCTGTGCGCATGCGCACAGCGTCTATTCTCGTATGAAAATGAGGTCACGGCTAATTAGCATAAGCCGCACCCTCATTTGCATACGCCCCGCCCCCTTTTCGGACGCCGCGCGAGTGTCCCTATTTGTTAAGGTCAAAAGTTCGGAAGTATGATACCTTAACTGACCTGGAATATACTGGGTCACCTAAGTGTCCATCTCCGTGCTTTGCTCCGCCCCTCTGGAAACCCCCTTCTGAAAATCCTGCGTTTGCCCCTGGTAATGGTTACAATATTTAAAACATAACTTTTATTATTTATCTATAAAAAAACGGTACTTATGTAGTATCTGGGCGCCCAATTTTTTGATTGTATGCCTTAAGTTAAGGCATACAATCAGATGCGATGCGATGTGATATCGCATCGCATCGCATACGACCATATCGCATGCGATGCGATGACCCGATTTTTCCATAGGATTCAATGTTAAAATGGACTGAGTCCATTTTAACATGAAATTTAATGGGAAAAAGGGGTCCTTTTCATACCCCTACTATCCAAGTGGGCATGGAGTTGGATATAAAACTGTGGCGAGCGTAGCGAGCCACCAAGCCCGAAGCGTGGCGAGCGTACGCTCGCCACAGGTTTATATCCAACTCCATGCCCACTTGGATAGTAGGGGTATGAAAAGGACCCCTTTTTCCCATTGAATTCTATGTTAAAATGGACTCAGACCATTTTAACATTGAATCCTATGGAAAAATCGGGTCCATCGCATCGCATCCGATTTGGTCGCATGCGATGCGATGCGATGTGCCCGATCCGACCCGATTTCTAAATCGGGCGCCCAGATACTACATAAGTACCAAAAAAAACGTGTTTTTTTACAAACTGACAAACAACACAAAAACAATTAAATGTGGAGTACATTTAGGAAAAAACTCAAATGAGTTCATCCAGCATTGGGTAGCCGATAGTAGGATAGTAGTTAGAGATGCACCCCGCTACCACCTCAAATCTGAGATAATGAGTACTGTATAAATTTAGCCCGTAAATTTGGGTATTGGTACAGAGGTCTTCTCAGTTGGTGATAGCAGATTTAACACTGTTAAGTCTCAACATTAACATTAGCTAAATGTTAAATTTGTAACATGGTCACATCAGAAATTATTATAATGGTATGTGGGTTAGACGTCAACACCTATTGTGGAGGTCGGCGTTACACAGTGCAGACAAAGTGTAGCTGCGGCAGCCTATGTCGATTATAGAGGAAATGAAGAAATTTCAAAAGCAAGAAGAAAAAGCCCAGGTATATTTGCTCAGGTTGTAGTGACCCTTTAATTAGACAATGTTTAAAAATTGTTGTTTACTGGACTATAGGAAATGAGAGAGAGGAAAAGTTATAACATCTGCTTTATTCTCATTGGAAATAGGGTGCCCTGTTGACACTAGGTCAGTGCAGGGTCTAGCCGAATCCTTTGGTGAGGAGATGAGAGTGTTATTGGAATAAAAAAAGGCGAGAAGTAAGAAATTGGAGAGTGCTAAAGTATAGTGAGAAGCAAAGGAGGGCGACTTAGGTTAAACACTGGTTTGCAGGAATCTATGACCTGCAAACCGGATTTGTTCTAGGGAACAGGATTGCCACCTAGCAACAGCAGGTGGGTTAGGCAGCAAGCCTCCCGAAAATGCTGAGGAAGAGAAAGTGAAATTTTTTTCACTTACCTCTCCCTCTACAGCTACAGCGCCGCTGGGGGCGCGCGCGCACACGTGAGCGCGCCCCCCAAGCGCTGGTCAGATTTTTTCGGAAGCTTACTGGTGGCAACCTGTCCTCCAGAATACAAGAAGGTATTATGACCTTCCAATTTGTCTATTCTTGGCAAATACCTAGGTAAGGAACGACACAAACCAGTAATGCCTTGAAACCAGAAAAAAGGTTTATTAAACTGAAAACCGGAAGCCCTTCTGAGTAACCAGGCTAACTAAATTGGTTAACGATCCTTCTGCAAGGAGGATTGAAGTCCATAAGACTGAACTTGAAACCGGTAAGAAACTGGTGGAGCGAGAAGATTAACTGCCGACTGTAGGATGTAGATTACTTCTGTTCCTTATTGGCAGCTGCTTGAGGCTTCTTTTGGTCCCTCGGTGCGCCTTATGGAAGGAAAGAAGGGAAACGTTTTAATATCCAACAATTTATAAGAGGAAGCGCCAGACCTAGCCACATTTGGTGCAAACCAATTGCTGTTGCTAGGTGGCAATCCTGTTCCCTAGAACAAATCCGGTTTGCAGGTCATAGATTCCTGCAAACCAGTGTTTTGTTCTTCGGGAGGCTTGCCACCTAGCAACAGCAGGTGGGCAGACTACCACATACCTGGTGGTTGCTCTGAGAAATTCGATCTTTTGAAGATCGGTTGGTCTCCAATAGTGCTTTGCAAAGGTACGGGCAGAGGACCATCTTGCTGCTCGCATAATCGATTGCAGAGGAATTCCTTTAGCAGCTGCTCTAGTGGCAGCGGCTCCCCGCAGGGAATGGCTTTTGAATTGGTCAGTGTCTATATCCGCTTGTCTCATAGAAGCTGTTATCCACCCTCTGATGGTAGAGGGTCTAGCGGGACGGAAGGGTTTCCTACAGGTGATGAATAGCTGAGAGATGTTCTCTCTAACGGGTGCCGTTAAGGCAAGGTACGATTCTAGACATGATGATACGCAAATATTGGGGTCGGTGGAATCTTGGATGACATCAAATTCCACTATTGGGGTATTAAAGGAAGAGGTTTTTGTATGCCCTTTCAGGATGATATGGAATCCTGTTGGAGTACGTGACAACCATGGATCTTCGATGTGTATGAGGGTTAGCTCGGCCCCTCTTGCTGCTATAGCCAGGGCTAGTAGGGATGCTAATTTACGGGAAAGTAAGCTGATGTCGTCAGTTGTATCCTGGGAAGACCAGAAAGTTAAGAATGGCTCAATGTCCCAGGTATTAGAATATTTTGGTGTGAGTGGTCTGGAAAGGTGGATACCTCTTAGTAGTCGGAGGTAAAGTTTGTTACTTGTTAGGTTAGGAACCAAAATGGCCAAAGCTGAGCCATATGACCTTCTGGTAGCTGAAGCTAGCCCTGAGTGGTATTTGGATGCCAAGAAATCTAGGGCTAAGTGGAGGGGTGAGCCCCAAGTTTGTAAGATACGTTGACCTCTCCAGAGATCGAATTCTTTAATAATTGCACAGTATCTGGATCTAGTGCGTGGTCTTAAGGATGCATTAATTAGTGCCCTTGTGGGTGATGCTAGGGCTAGGTCGGTTAACAACCCAGTAATATTGCCATCCACATGCATTGGGGAAGAGTCTCCAGTATGTCTGGGGTTCCCTGGAAGCACTCCTTGGATAGCCCCAGGGGAATCTTGGGGCCTATTCGTAGTTGGTTGACTAGGGGAACCAAACTCTGGATGGCCAAACGGGGTATACCAAGACTATCCGAGGTACCCGGTCTTCCCTGATCTTCTGAAGGACTTTCAGGAGTAGGGCTGGGGGTGGGAAGGCGTAAGGGTGAGGAAGGTCTGTCCATGGAAAGGACATCGCATCCATCCTCCAGACTCCCTCGGTCCATATCCTGGATACGAAACGTGGAGTTTGGGCATTTGTAGGACTGGCAAAGAGATCTATTTCTAGGTCTCCGAAGGACTCGCTTATTTTTTGAAAAAGTTGTCCTTTCAGAGCCACTGAGTCTAGGGAGATTTTTTCTCGGGATAGCGAGTCTGCTAGTTCGTTTAGTTGGCCTGGGATGTAAGATGCCACTAGGATAATCTCCCTCTGTGTTGCCCATTCCCAAATCTCTAGGGCTTCCCTGCACAGGGAAATTGATTTTGTGCCGCCCATTCTGTTTATGTACGACACCGCTGTCGTATTGTCTAGGCACAGCTGTATGCAGGTGTTCGTCATGTGGTTGGGAACTAGAGCTTTCATAGCAAGTTTCGCTGCCCGCAGCTCCAGAATGTTTATAAACATCTGGGCTTCTTCTGCTGACCAGACTCCCCAGACTGCTTTGTCTTGTGAGAAGCCTCCCCAACCCGTTAAGGAAGCGTCCGTGGTGATTGTCATAGACGGTGGAGGGTCTATCAGAGGACGAGGAGGAGGGATAGGAAGAGTGTTCCAATGGGACAGCTCTGTCTTTGCTTTCCTGGACAGGAATATGGTATCTGTCCACGTATAATGTGCGTGTAATAGGGACCTGAGGAGACCCTGCATCTCTCTGCACATCAGAGGAACATGGCGAAAACCCGGGGACATGGCTATCATTTTCCCAATAATTGCAGCCAAATTCCGTAGGGATAGTCTGCGTTTCTTTAATGTATTGTGGATATAAGTCTGTGTCTCCGACCATTTCTCTGGAGGGACTGCCAGGGAGAAAGAATGTTATCGTTTTGGTGGGATTGAGGATGGACTTCTGGGTGTTTATAGTGAAGCCCAAGGTGGACAGGAGAGATAAAGTTATGTCCCTGTGATTTATTAAGGTATTGATGTCCTGGTGCATCAGTAATATGTCGTCTAGGTAGACAATGCACAGTATGCTCCGCTGGCGTAGGTGGGATATAACAGCCTTCATGACCCGTGTAAATGTGTAGGGTGCACATGAGAGGCCAAATACCATGACAGTCCACTGATATATACTGTCTCTCCAGACGAATCTGAGAAATCGTCTGTGGTTGGGATGGACCGATATAGAATGGAAAGCCTCCTTCAGGTCTATCTTTATGCAGAAGCAGTCCCTTGTCAGGATATATGGAATGTCTGATATGCCTTCCATACGAAACCTTTTGGTTTTTAGGTATCTGCTTAGACCTTTGACATTTAAAACAGGTCTTACAGAACCGTCTTGTTTTGCTATAGGGAACAAGTGGCTTGTCCAGCCCGCAATTGCTGGGTTTGCTGGTTCTATTTTCCCCTGGCTCAGGGCTAGTGTCAAAACCTCGTCTAGTCGAGGGCTGCAATTCCTTGAACAAGGAATGTGACGAAACTGGTATGGGAACCGAATTAGAGGGAGGTTCAGCCCAAGTCGAATCGTTTTTAACAACCATTTGTCTGAGGAAATGTTTTCCCATTCCGCATAGGACTGGCCCAGAGTTTTGTGAAATGTGGGGTGTGTGGTTACACTTACCGTAATTTCGGCCTCTTTTGGAGTTGTTCCAATTATTTCCTGCCGATGTTCTGGGGTTATCACCGGATCTGTTACTGAAACCTCCAGTGTGGGTTCTTCTCGTGCCCTGATATTCTCGGAACGGACCTGCGGGTCTCGAAGTCCGACCCCCTTGGGGAAAGGGCCTCTTGAAGTGTTCACTCCCTTTTTTGAGGTCAGAAAAGGATTTACGTGCCTTATGGCGAATTTTTACCTCTTCTATAAATTGGGGCACGAAAAGGTCGGCGTTATCCAGATTGGGGAATTTTAGTGACTTAGGGGCCAAGTCTGCCAGACCCGCTGTAGTGAGCCATCTGGATCTGCGGGTATTAGTAATATGATTAAAGGTTTGACCTATAATCAGTGTTGCTCTGCTAATAGCTTTCAGAAGAGCCATTTTAGATGCTACCAGTGCATCTAGGGAGACGCTAGATCTCCTTCCCTCTCTGCCTTATCTAGCACATAGGGTTACCACCTTTTTGTTGAGAGATTCCCGGACATTGGCGCGCCCCTTGACACACCCACTGCCCCGCCCATGTCCCGCCCCAGCTCCGCCCTTTGGCCCCCTTATGTTGAATTTTTTTAAACCTTTGCTTCAATTTCATTCTTGATTTTGCATACCATAATGCCAGTTACATGTTACATCATACACAGTAATACCCATTACACGTTATGCCCCACACCGTGATGCCCATTACATGTTACGACATACACCGCAATGCCCATTACACGATATGCTAGGACTGTAAAGGTTTTTTGTAAAGCAGGCATAATACAGACAGTGCGCGCCGTAGGCAAAAAAATTCAACATAACGCCGATTACACGTCACACACCCATTACATAATGTACAAAATGGCATAGTATACCACATGCCATAATGCCCATTACATCTTATGCCACACAGCGTGATGCCCATTACATGCTTATTACTTGTTATGCCAGGACTCAATTTTTTCTAAGATAGGGACAACACAGACACCGTAATGCTGATTACACATCACACACCCATTACATAGTATACCACATGCCATAATGCCCATTACATGTTATGCCATACACCTAAATGCCCATTACACGTTATGCCAGGACTCAACAAATTTTTTGTAATGGAGGGACAAACAGTGCACGCCGAAGGCGTGCGCTAAAAAAAATTCACTGTAATGCTGATTACATGGCACACACCCATTACATAGTATACCACATGCCATAATGCCCATTACACATTATCCCAAACACCGCAATGCCCATTACACATTATTCCAAACACCGTCATGCCCATTATGCCACACATCCTAATGACTATTATATATTATGCCATATAAGTGCCACTTACATACATGTTAATTGTTAGTGGTTTAATGCGTGATGACAGGGCCTTCATGCCCGATGCCACTAGGTAGTGCAAATGCATGTTGCCAAAGGGGGGGGGGGTGCAAATGCCCATTGCCAAGGGGGAGAATAAATACCTATTACCCTTATTACCAAGGGGGAGGGGACTAAGTAAAAACCGGACCCGGATAAGACACCGGAACGCCGGACCAGACATCAAACTCTGCATTCCGGAGCTTATAGTGTCTGGTCCGAGGGGTGTCCCATGCGGGGGGTGTCTTGTCCGGGGGGATGCCTGTGATTGCTCACACCAGGGACATGGGGAAGGGGAGATTACAGCCTCCCCGTGTGGTCTGGACCGTTCCAGTTTTTATTACACCCCCGGACCATGCGGTGAGGCTGTATTCTCCCCCCTCTCCTCTCCCAGGTGACAGGTGCGAGAGCAGCCTCATCAGATGGAGCACCCCCGGACAGGACACCCCCGAACCGGATACTACAAGCTCCGGAATGCAGAGTTTGATGTCCAGTCCGGCATTCCGGTGTCTTATCCGATTCCGGATTTTACCCATACCCAGGGGGAGTGTATTACAGGTCTGGGCTGGATCGGTCACATCAGTGGAGTGGCGTAACTAGAAATTTTGCGTCCCCCTGGCAAAAAATGTTTTGCACCCCCTCCCATACATTATTAATTATAATTTTTTTTCATACATATCCTTACATTTAATCCATCACTATTTCCCCTTTACCCCTCCTATCACAATTATCCCTCCTCCTCCCATCAAAGTTATCCCTCCTGTTCCCTCACTTAACACACACATATATATATATAATCCTAGAAGTTTCAGAGTCAGACCTGGGGTGGCAGGCAGGCAGGCTCCAGGTGCAGCTGTCCGGATTCTGGACACACACAAGTGCAGTGTGCACGTGAATCTTTAGTTTCACTTTCAGCTCAGACTGTGGCAGCCTTTATAATCAACCTAAAGCCTCACTATAATATACCTTACTGTGAGGATTTAGGTTGATTGTAAAGCCTGCCACAGTCTATAAAACTAGCGAAGTGTCTGTGGCAGGCAGGACCGAGGGCGAGAAGCATTATGCTCACCTCGTCTCAGCAGGGAGAATTCCTCCTTGCTTCCTATACCCTGCTGAGGCTAGCACCGCCAAGGACTGAGCCCTGGCATTCTCCTCCTGCATTTACACAGGTACTGCTGCTGCATCACAGGGTCCGACAGCCCAGGGAGACGGGGGTCCCTCCAGGGTATGGGAAGTCCCGGCGGGGTCCCTCCAGCGCATGGAAATTAAGCGGAGACACCTCCGGTTACTTCCCATGCGCTGGAGGGACCCCGCCGGCGACTTCTCATACCCTGGAGGGACCCCCTGTCTGCCTGGGCTGACGGACACTGATGACACAGAGCTGTCTCTCCCTCCACCCCCCCGCTAACCCCGTAGATTCGGACAGTGCTGCAGCTGCTGCTGCCAGGGCCACCTGAATCCCGGACATTGTATAGTCCGGGACAGCCACCCGTCCGGACTCCGGACGCCGGCCTGAAATACCGGACTGTCCGGAGTAATCCCGGACGGGTGGTAACCCTACTAGCACATATAGCAGCGGGCCAGCTGCGTCTGCAATTTTATATTGTATCTTTTTTAAAGTACGGTCAGTGGTGTCATTCTGTCTTTTTTCACCCACTATGAACATTAGTGCTGGGTCTATACCAGGCGCAAATAGTGCGGGTACATCTGGTAACCCTGTATGAGAGCGTAACACTAACTCATCTTCTTTAATCAGTGCTGCTCTGAATGCTAGCTGAGCAAACTTCTGTACCTCAGAATTTTGTTTTAGTGCCCAGTGTGTATCATATAGCTTAGGTGGAGGGGTCTTCCCTGCAAGGGCCACTCTAGCCATTTGAATGTCACTATATTCCCCCCGCTTTGAAGAAGCTGTTGTTCTGGTTACTTCTTCTGACTCCCAGTCCACTGAGGGAGGAGGGTTACTTTCCCTATGGGCGTGTGCCTGTTTTACAGGTGACCCTTTATGGGAGTGATGTGACTGTTTTACAGGTGACCCTTTATACTGGGAACGGGTACCTTCAGGCTGCCTGCTACGGGCAGGAAAGTTTTGCCAGCTACGGGCAGGAGAGGTGTGCTTGCTCCGAGCACTATCAGGTTGCCTGCTACGGGCAATGTCAGGAAAGAGGGGATTATCACCTGAACAGGTCCCCTTATCAGAAGACTTACGTTTATCTGTCTTCTTGAGACTTTTCCTGTGTGGAATGGGGCTCCCTGAGGTATAGGGTGACCCTGCTCCCTCCTGAGGAGACTCATTTACCTCAGAGTCAGAGTCAGTCTGTGTCACTTTTCTGACTGACTTTTTCTTCCTTTTAGGAATAAATATAAATATAAATATATAAATAAATATATCCTCAGAAGAGGATGAATCAGTGGAGGAGTGAGGCAGTGCCCTCTTGTGGCCTCTCTCCCCTAACATACTGCCAGGCCTGGAGGACATATAAAGTGAGTCTGTGGCAGACACAGAAACACTGTCCTCCATGTCTGCTGACAGAAAAAATCTGACCAGCGCTTGGGGGGCGCTCAGGGCCGGCCTTAGGCATAGGCCAACTAGGCAATTTCCTAGGGCATTTGGAATGCCTAGGGGCATCAGCAGCTTCTGCTGATTAAATTGATATGCAGCATGCCTATATTCTGTGTGTGAGTGAGGCTGTACCTGCATATGAAATAGTGTATTCATGAAAATAACTGTAACATAGCATTCCGTATGCAGGTACAGCTACAGTCGCTCACAGAATATAGGCATGCCACATATCATTTTAATCATTAGAAGCTCCTTGTGTGTGCTGGTCATAACGATGCAAATAAGACGAATTTTCAGCAAAAAATGCACCCAACGTTAGCAGAACTGGCCAGGAGCTGCATGGCCTATTGAGTCAAGATGTATGAGGAAACATCTGTATCCAAGCAGAGGCAGAGGACACAGTGTTAGCGGCTGTGCGAGTGCTGTCTGCGGGTGGGTTGGTTGTGCAGTAGTGTTCGGCATATGTGTAAGGGGCATTATGTGCATTAATAATGTGCAACATATGTGTAACAGGCGTTATGTGTGTCATGTGTATAAGGGCATTAATAATGTGCAACATATGTGTAAGGGACATTATGTGTGTCATTATGTGTATGAAGTGCATTAATAAAGGTTGGCATATTGTGTAGGGGCATTATGGTTATAAGGATATTAATAATGTGTGTCATGTGTAAGGCGCATTACTGTGTGGTATTATCAGTGGTGCCGAGAAAAAGGGGTAGGGGGTACAAATTACCCAGGCCAAAGTCTGATGGAAGGGCCCAGTGGGGGCCCCGGAGTCCCTCCCCTTAAGTGACAGCAGCAGCTGCAGCTCTTCTCCTCTGCCCAGCACACACTGCTTTGTGCTGAGTTGCAGTGTGACAATGGAGGTGCTTAAAATACAATATTTTCTCAGGATTTTTTTCTTAGGGTATAATGTGAATAATGTGAGGAGTAATGTATATAAGGTAAAGTGGTGCTACTGTGTGATGTAACGTGAATAAGGGACACCATCGCATGATATAATGTGAATAAAGTTGCACTACTGTGTGGCATAATTTGAATTGGGGGTACTATTGTGTGGCCATGCCCCTTCCCAGCAAGAACACACCCCTGTTTGGGCTGCGCACAGATTGTGTGCAATGTTTCTATTTAAAATAATGCAGGTAGGAGCACCAAAATGATGACTGCTATGATGAGGGTTGATGGTGCTGGGAAAGGGGAGCAGGGTCAGAGGCGGAACTAGTGGCGGTGCTAGGGGGCAACAGACAAAATCTTGCCTAGGGCATCATTTAGGCTAGGGCCGGCTCTGGGGGCGCTGTAGCTGTAGAGGGAGAGGTAAGTGAAAAAAATTTCACTTTCTCTTCCTCAGCATTTTCGGGAGGCTTGCTGCCTAACCCACCTGCTGTTGCTAGGTGGCAAGCCTCCCGAAGAACAAATATGCTGCTGTTCCCCATTTGCCCATGCATTGGTGGGGAGTGAGCGGTACTCACCGAGAAACTGCGTTGATTTTTAGAATGGAGCATCTGCTGTCTCTTTTATAAGGTTAATGGTGCCCTGTTGATAAATTGAATCAGAGCAGGGTCCTGCCAAAATCTCTTTATTGCAGAGATTAGAGTACTCCTAAAAAGAAAAAGGTGTTGGTGTCTAGAAGGTAAGTATCAGAGATACAGCTTATGCCCTTTTATTGTATGACAGCAGGTCTATCAGTGATGCATACCTCCCAACTTTGGCACCCTGGAAGGCGGGAAAGTGTGGGCACTGTGGCCGCGTGCCGATTTTTCTGGGGGCATGGCCTAGTGAGGGAGGGATGTCCCAAAAAAACAGGATGTATGGGAACTGTGAGGTATGGTGATGGGCAACACTTCTAGAAGTTAACTTAAATATTGCACCCAAAAAAAACAGCAGCTGTGAGCGAGGCTGGCATTTGTAGCGGAAATTTAGCATATCTCTCATGGCAACCTTGGCACTCAATAGGTTCATGCCCTTTTAACTAAAAACACAAACAAAATAAAACAACTTTTTCCAGTACCTTCGGGCCAGCCTTGGCACTGCTCGTCCTAACGTTGGCTAATGGCGGGCTACTCCCCAGCAAGCACTGTCACTCTACGGGGGAAGGGGGTGTGGGGGGATTTCAGACCAGCCCCACCGCTCACCAGGGGCGGATTTAGGGATGAGGGCACCCCTAGGCACAACAATAATGTTTACTAAGTAGGACAGTTTATCAGGGCAATATCTGCATGTCCTATCCATTTACACTCTATTTAAGATGGAATATAGTACAGTACAGTGGATATTTTGCAGTTATTGGTACATTTTGGGCTGACAGTACTATCACAGGCATCCAAGTGCTGCCCCCAAACATGTGCCGCCCCTAGGCACGTGCCTCACGTGCCTAATTGGAAATTCGTCTATGCCGCTCACCCGCTCTACGGTGGGGGGTTATGCGGCCGCCGCTCACCTGGCTCCACGTGGGAGACCTGCTGCTGAGTACCACCCTCCAGTGGCCTGCGCCCCCAGGCAAATGCCTAAAGCTGCCTAGTGGTGGAGCCGGCCCTGGCTATGACCATGGGTGAATTTAGTGCTCAGGCCACCCCTTTGCCCCCCTCATGGCTCCCCAAAAACAGGACTGTCCCGTGAAAATTGGGACAGTTGAAGGTGTGGGCAAGTGATATGAACCTTGTACTTACCCCTTCCCCTATAGGCTGTAAGCTTGCAAAAGCATGGACCTTTATATTCCCTGTCTTATATCTACAGCAGTGGTGCTGTAGGTAAGTAAGGGGGGGAGGGGTGGGTCGAGGTGGTATGGCGTACCGGCAACATATTTTTTAATGGAACCACTCGCATCCCCTGCTGCCCGCTGCCACATCACTTCCTTCACCCCTCCGGTGCCAGCCGCCGCTGAGAGGAGGAGGAGAGTGGAGTGCAGTGTCGCAGGCCTCCCCCACCCCTCTCAATTTTTCCCATGAATTGGTGTGGAGGGGCCCCATACCGTATGCATTGCTTTGCTCAGGGCCAAAAATGCTGTTAAGACAGCACTGTGCAGAAAAGCTCATATGCAGTCTGGTGCTCCTATTCCCTACATTAGGACATAGAGCTGGGGCTACTTGTGACATACTGTATAAACAAGGCTGTGCAGGCTTCGCATTGCCCATCACTACAGGTATGGATGTAAATACTGCAATTATTGTATTACTGCTGCTCATGATAGAACAACTGTATTGTTTATAGAAATATCTATATAACAAACACAAGACAGCGCCAGAAACAGGTGGAGAAACAGGCCAGGCTATTTTATTACATTAACATGGGGCTTGTAGAGTCTGTCTGTGTGGATGGCTGGGAAATTATATTGTGGCTCCATCAAGTGGTGAAAATGAGGCATTACACATCATAAAGATATGTAACGGATATGTAACAAGTCTTGTGCTAATGGTTGGCATAGGTCTCTAGAGTGACATAAACTTTGTTTTATATTATTTGCACAGAGAGAGAGGGCGCAAATGCACTATACGATCTCTGTGTAAACCATTTTATTCTCAGCAGATGGCACCTATCATTACTGAGAGTGTGCAATTTAGAGCCACTTTTCCCTACTATGTATATGTGTAGAAATACACACCTGAGGTTTGAGATTGCCTCATCTAGATTGGCACCCCTCCCCCACCACCCTCTATGTTTTTAAGCAGGGAACCAGCATGGACTGCACTGAGACAGAGGCATAATTCCAAGTAAGTCCTATTTATTTGTATCTAGTGTCAGAAAATTTGGAGTTGGCATCTGGGCGTGGGGCCCCCGGGTCGCTCTGGCTGGACTGTCTCAGGGCATCACTACTTAAATACACAGTCACTTTTTATATCATGTTTGTTTATTATTTATGTATGCACTCTTTTTTTCACACACTCTCTACCTCCAAACATATAGTAGGGACCTTCATACTTATAATTTCACCACTTTACTATCCCTATTCTTTATTGTGATGCCCTGGGGGGTCCTTGGCTGGATCGTGTTTCGGGGTTCCCTGCATCCCAGGTGGTGACCCCAGAGTGTTAGGGACCTGCTCGACAAGAGGTGACCTGGACGATCGGTGGGCAGGCCAATATCACTGGCCAGTGATATACCAACAACCTCTTATTAAATATTATATTGTAATGTAATGATAACATAGTGCATTTGCACCCTCTCTCTCTGTGTAAACCATTTTATTCTCAGCAGAAGGCACCTTTCATTACTGAGGGTGTGCAATTTAGAGCCACTTTTCCCTTTTATATTATTTGACAATGCTCAGATATATACATAGAGAACAGGCCTGTGTAATCCTGCCTGGAGTCATCACGATTAAGGATTCTCCTACTTTGTTTCTCTTATGTGATATTGCTTATTATAAAATAAAAATACATAAGTTTTGTCCACCTACTGGGACAAGAGCTAATTACTGTCTGTTATCAATGACTCATTCACTGTTGGCAGCATGGTAGTATTTTATTATCATTTAATAAGTATATATTGTACAAAGACGTATATAATGCACAGAAAGAGACATATATTCATAGAAGATCTGGTTTTCTCATCAGATTTGTGGTTCCGTCGCAGATTTAATTGCACATAAAATCCCATTGCTGAAAATAGAGAATAGAAGGCACAGGGTGATCTCATAGACATGGAATATGGGAACATCATCATGTTCTTATATATTCAACTTCGGCCTCTGCACAACGATTTAGAGGCTCAATTCCTAATATGTTATGTGCTTATCCCCAGTATTGTATTACACGTTCACCAATATTGGTAAAAAGAAACTCTCAGACTTTATAATAGATAAGGATATACTTTATGAAGGACAGAAACAATATTACCGTATACACTAATTTCCTCGAGAATCTACACAGTGATAGATCTGAAGTAGGGATGCCAATCCCGGTATTCAGGATTGAAAAATGCTCAATCGCGAGATCCCCGGGATCGGCATCCCTATTTAAAAAAGAACGCTCAAGCCCCCCCCCTTCTAAACCGACCACCACACACAATTACTTACATGATCAGTCATTCCGGCAGGCAGTGTGGCCGGGGAGCGGGGCAGAGGGTGCATCCGGGGACCATGGCAGGTGGTGCTATATGATGCCACATACCCTAATATTCACAGCAAATCACAACATAGATCAGGGCTGCCACTAGGAATTTCGGGGCCGGGATTGATTTCCAGCCCGTGCCCCTCCATATATCTCCCCCCCCATCCCTCACCCTCATCTCCCCTCCCTTCACTTACCACCCAAATCCTTCTCCGAGTCCCTCATCCCCAGCAGGCAAGTCCCAAAGCACAGGCTTCTTCAACGCAGGATGCCGGCGGCCAATTAAAATGCTTCACCAGCTGGTGAGCCAATCAGAGCTCGGGTACCGGCAGTCTCTCTGATTGGCTAACGGTACATGAGCTCTGATTGGCTCAAAAGCCGGTGTAGCATTCTAATAGGCCGCCGGCATCTTGCATTTAATAAGCCTGTGGTTCGGGACCTGCACCCAGTCAGGGGGGGGTTTGCGGTGGGCAAAATGAGCTGCGCAGGGCCCGGGACAGCTGCACCCACAGCAACCCCCTGTCGGTGGCCCTGACATGGATAGATAGAATATAACAATTGGGTCAATGCGTGTGCAATGGAGACACTATTGGCATGTTGTGGGCATTCTAGTCCTGGGCGGAACCTGTACACTGAACATTATGAACATTTGCCCCATTGACATTGTCCTGAGTCCTCCAATAAAAGCACAAGAAAGTAACTTACATCTGTTTTGACGTCCACTTTTCCTGGCATCAGATAGTGTTCTTCCTCTACAATGGAGCTGGGAAAATACCCCAACTTGGCTGTGTACTCCCCATATTCATCTCCTTGCACCTATGGAGGGCCGCTGATTAGTTACATATACTTCTGTACATATAGAAATAGATATTACTATACTTACACTGCCAAACCAAAAGAGTCGCCCGCGGCCCTTTAGCTTGGAGTAAATGTACATTGTCTGCCCCCGTCGGATGGGGATAAAGCGGCAGTCGGAGGGGTTGTAGTCAGCCAGTGCGACTGCCATAGAGATGGGATCTGTAGGTAGGAATAGAAGGGTAAGTCTGCATGCATGCTATACTGTAGCAGTAACAGTGAGAGTGAAACTACATCTCTTTCTCACACATGCACAAACACAGAAGGTAGCAGACTAGCTTTCGAAGCTTTGGCTTCAAGCGGGCTTACTAGTTGCTAACTCTTCTGTGAATTAGAACTGAAGGATATTATTTTTGTACCACAATTACACAGGCCACAGCTTGGTATAAAATGGTCCTTAAAAAATAAATAACCTGGGAATCCGACCCTGGTAATGGTGCACAGTTGGACCCAGGTCATCAGGGCTGCCACTAGGATATTTGGGGCCCGGGACTGATTTCCAGTTTGGGCCCCTCCTGCTCCTGCTGCAGGTCCCGAAGCACAGGCTTCTACAATGCAGGACGCCGGCGGCCAATTAAAATGCAGCAGCGGCTGGTGAGCCAATCAGAGCTTGTGTACCGGCAGCCGCTCGGATTGGCTAATGGTACACAAGCTCTGACTGGCTCAAAAGCCGGTGCATCATTTTACTTGGCCACCAGCGTCCTGCATTGAAGAAGCAGGCAGCACAGTGGAGGCTGTCGGGGGGCAAAATGAGCTGCCCGGGCCCTTCCAGAGGTCGGGACAGCTGTACCCACAGCACCCCCCCTCCAGAATGGTTCCTGTTTAAGGATTGGCACTGTCCACATGGTTCCTGTTTAAGGATTGGCACTGTCCGTTCCTATTATGCCCTAGTTTTTAAATCGGTAAGTTTTTACCGTCCACCATGCATTGCATAATATGTGCAGTCCTGCTCTCCTGTTCACCTCCGATTTGGCGTATGAGGCTGGTCTGGCTGGATTCAGTCCACCATGGAGGATGGTTTGGTGGTATAGCTGTTTTGCTGGTGGTACTCCCTCTGCTGGGGTGCAAACTGCAGGTGCTGATGAAGTTTGGGGCTGGTCCGGACCAGTCCAGATGAATGTATGGAAAAAAAGGATTGTGTCCAAAAACAGTGTGGGTTGATATCAGCTGACGCGTTTTGCCGTGTCAAACCGCTTTATTAAAGATCCTATGATAAAGCTGTTTGACACGGCAAAACGCGTCAGCGGATATCAACCCACAGTGTTTTTGGACCCAAACCTTTTTTTCCATACATTCATCTGGACTGGTCCGGACCAGCCCCAAATTTCATCAGCACCAGCAGTTTGCACCCCAGCAGATTTATCTTCTAGTGTGTACCCAGTCTACTTAATACACTAGGCTGATCTTTTTCCATATGCTCACATAGAGCAGGTAGCTGTCCAGAAACATTATATGATTTTAACAAACATATTTGCTTTAAGGATGTAACGTGCACCTTTTCTAATCAGCAATTCACTTTCATCTGTTAGCGCAGTTTTGGAGCAATCTCAGGTAATAGATTAGATTGCATTGATATTGTGGGGGACATTTACTAAGATGTCCCCCATCACATCCCGTGTGAAATAGAACTCTCATCGTGATACATTCCCCCCTATGAGTATTATAACCCCCATCAGTTCTATGTACTTACGGCTGCACTCCTCATCCGCGCACAGCTTCCTGTCCGCCAGCTTTGACATCTTCCGGCTCCCTGCAACCATTCCAAGCAGGACGCAGAGGACCAGACATGACAGCCTCTGATACATGACTGTGCCTTTCTGCTAACGCTGGACACTGGATGTCCACCAGCCCAGCATCAGCATGCCTTGGGGTTTACAAACTTGCTTCACGTCACCTCCCCACTTGTATTTCAAAATGTACAAACCGGCCAGTGAGCCAACAGCAGAGGCTAGAATGTAAATATTAATTAGGACAAGGAGAATTCGCCAATGTGTTCAAACGCTGAACATAAACATTTTTGGCTTTGTTTATTTGCAGTGTAATTAGCTTACTTGGCTGCTGTTTATCTTTCTACAGGCTGTGCTCTGTCCGTAGTGTTTTGTTTGGGCAGATTGCTTCCATTACAGCGGACATGTCAAGTAGCTGCTATTTAAAAACATTGGGAGGGCCTTAAGCTGTGGCTCGTTAGCTGGGTTGATCATCCTGGGTCAGAAGGGTTGATTACTATTTCCCCCTACATGAAGCGCCTGTGATTAAGCACATGTATTGCATGGTTTTTGATGTGACATAGGCCCTTATTCTGATCGGTGCGGCCGGATCCGAATATGCGGCCAGGACCTTGCGTGCGAAACCCCGCCTTCCATACGGATCGCCAACTCCGTCCGTACGCGGCAAGAAGCTGTCCGAACGGACCGCACGTGTATTTTTCATGGAATACGCCTCCTCCATCTCAGGGAACCTCCCCCATCATTCGATGGTCGCAGACCGAGTGGTCAGGCAGCTCCCGCAACCTCAGACCACACGGGTATTTCTCCGTGCAAAAGCAGGGATCTGGGCGGGCAGCTGACATCCGGCGATGTCATATGTCCGCCCCCTACACGTGCGTCACGGCCGCATTACCATACGTACGCCCAGTGTTTGCATGGGAACGCCCATGAAACGCGGGGCGTACGCATATGGTAATGAGCCCAAATAGCCCTTCACGCCCCTCTCCACCCCCTGTTCGGAGTGTTCACATTTCATGCGGGATTTGGCCGTACGCCCTGCTCGCACATGCGCAGAGACGCCTCTGCACATGCGCAGACACAAAACATCGGCGGCACGAACGCACGCGGATATTACCGCACCAACCAGAATAAGGGCCATAGTTACAATAAAAGTATGTTGTACCAGAGCCACAAATACCACGGTAAGGGTGTGGTATGGCGGTCCGACAATTGGGATCCCGACGGTCAGTAGCCCGACATCGGAATCCCAACTGCCGGTGTTCTGACAGGGGGGGGGTGAGCGCAAAGAAGCCCCTTATGGACTCGCTGCGCTTGCCACACTGTGGGTTCGGTGGCTCACTTTGCTCGCCACGGGTTCTATTCTCCCTCTATGGGAGTTGTGGACCCCCACAAGGAAGAATAGCCCCTGTCAGTTGGGATCCCGACTATCGTACATTTAAACAGTCGGAATTCCAATGTCGGGCAGTCATCCAGCACCCGTACACCACAAAGTTTGTATAGTGTTCTGTGTTTAATATGTTAGATAATAAGGATGAGGGACCTATGCAGCTATTGATGATGGTTAGAGGTTGGGGGTGAGAGACTGGGTTCTGGGTGGTAATTAGAAGTCGTCATACTCAGATTTGGATCTATTTACCCCAGTGATCTCTCCCTCTACCTAGTAGGGATGCCCATTGTTGCCATTGCCATGGATGCCAATAGTGCAACTGGCCATCGACAATGGTATACTATGCAATGGATGACCATCAATGTTTTTACTTATCGATGGTCATCCATTTTCTTTGACTAATTGACCTGTGGGGCAGGCAGGGCATCATGGGTGATGGGGGCGGAGCAATGCTCCGTGTCCCAGCCCCTTGGAAGGAATCCATCTGGTTCTCCTCCATCGATGGCAAAACTATTCTACATCACCCATAAACCACTAAAGATTTCAAACCATCGATGGTTGATGGCTTTGAATCATCGATGGTCCATGGCCATCCCTACTACCTTGTTGAAATCAATCTATCAATTCGAATAGCTGCTGCAAAAGCAGGTTCTGCCAATAGTATAAAAATAGACTTTACGCTTGCGTGCAGGGCCCTCCTACCTTTTTGTAACTACCCAGTTTGTTTTATCACTGTTTCCAATTGTAAAGAGCAACATAATTTGCTGTGCTAAGAATCTGTTCTTAGTATATAATAATAATAATAATAATAATAATAATAAAAGCTGACCTGAATCCTGTTGGCTAGTGTTACATGCAGAGTCCAGGTCGGGTGGTGACTGCGGTCTACAAATCCCAGCTCAGGTGAACAGAGCAGAAGCTTAGTAAGCTATGGAGCTGGAGTTTACGGATGAGGTCAAAAACATGACCATGAAGTTGTGTACACACTAGTCAACAAGTTCTTAACGATATGCACGATAATGTTGACGATATATCATCAAGTGTTTATGCACTAGATCAGTGGTTCTCAAACTGTGGGTCCTGACCTTCTCTGCATGGGGTCGGGAATCCATGTTGCTGACCATCAGGCTGATGACTTTTCTAATCTCAATCAGTGATTGAAGAAGTCTGAAAAATCAGTTGAATTGTCTGTTATTTTAGACTCCTCCCATCACTGTGTGCCTCCACAATGCTGCCATGTATGTGCTGTCTGCTGACTACACATGTGATGATCTTCTGCAGTAACTTGCTGGGGTCCTGTAATTATATTATTATTATTATTATTATTATTAGAGCAAAATAGTTTGAGGACCCCTGCACTAGTTCATTAACCCAACCCCCGCCCATCGCCTAATCGTGCAGCTCAATGTTGACTATGGTTGACCAAATTTTTTTTTCTCCTGAATTTTGACGTAAATCGGCATGGTCACCGTATCAGTGTACCGCTGCACTCGCCATGCTCGCCGGGCTCGGCACACTATTGTATTCTCCCTCCATGCCATAGTGTATGGTAGGGCATGAAATACCGCCTGTCAGCACGTCGGCTCATAAAAAAAAAAGTGAAAAACTCATATCGACCCTTTGACCATCGACATTCCCATCGTCATTCTAATGTTTGTGTCGACCTATTACACTTGTTGACTTTTAGTGGACGGCCCCCACGAGGGGACACGTAATACCTGTGAAGTAATGCGCGTCCCCTCGCCGGGCCTCGCTGCGCTCGCCATGCTTCGGGTTCGGTGGCTCGCTGCCCTTGCCACACTATATAAAATCAACTCCACGCCGACGTGGATAGTGGGGGTATGAAAAGGTCGGAGGACGCGTACCGCTGTGCTCGCCACGCTTCGGGATTGGCTTTAACAATGGGGGGGCATTTGACCCATCAGGGTTGGGAAACAATAAAAATTGGGGTCTGAGGGCCATTTAACATTGGGGCCAATGTAAAATCGGGACTCAGGGACCATTTTACATTGATTCTAATGTAAAAATAGTGTCCATCGCGTTGCATGCGATTTGGTTGCATGCGATGCGATCAACGTGATTTTTGGGGGTCCCGATGGATACAATTTTTATCGCTGGCGCCGTGCTGGGAAACAAGTACCACAGTTTCTTATATAGCGCAGCAGATTCCATTGCGCTTTACAATAGTAGACAGTGATAAAACAAACTGGGTAAAAACAGACAGACTTGGAGGTAGGAGGGCCCTGCTGCAAGCTTACAATCTATAGGGATATAGGAGGGAAACACAAGAACAGGCACCAATAATAGCATAGCACCAAGTTACAGTTTGGAAAGGGAAGCTATATACAATAATACATAAGTGCCTCAGAGGGTTATGCGTGTGGTACCTAAATATGATAGGCTTGCCTGAAGAGGTGAGTTTTCAGGGAACGCTTGAAAGTTGACTTGTTTCATACTTTACCATCCAAGTGGGCATAGAGTTAGATTATTATAGTGCAAGGGTACACTACACTTGTTTGGTGTCCATGTTGACCTATGGACATAGCCATAAAAAAAAACGTGATGTGGATAGTGACACCGGCATCTAACATTCGTTACTGGCGATCTAGATACTGTCCGCTATCTAGACTGGTTGGACTAAGCGTGGTCAATCTAGACACCACTATCTTGAGAAAGCACTTTTACATATTTGTCAGTAACCAGGGGCCTGATTCAGAGAGGAATGCTAGTGCTCAGCGGCTGTGTCATGGCTGAATGATAACATGTTTATAGTTGCCTCCTCCTTGTGTTAATAGACACAGCATTGGATCATATACATCCAAGGACACAGCCACCGGCCGCAGCACACCCAGAAAACTGGTCTGACAACCCCCTTTTCTGTAACGCTGGTCATCACCGCCCCTTTCAGGCCCCCAAACTACCGAGTGTACCAATCGTTCTACAGCTTAGTGGCCACTACGACCGAAATCGAGACGCAGATCTGCGCTTGTGCAGATCAAAAGGGATAAACCATCAGGATTGTGTATGTTTCTGAATTATGCCCAGGTTATCGCACATATACAGCACACTGCACGGCCCTGCAGCCAGCCAATTAATGTGCATAGCGTGCGCAGTCCCCTAGCATTCCCCACACGCTGCTACATTTCACAGACCAGGCTGACTAGATGAGCCCCGTGGCCTCTCCCTGTATAGAGTGAGCAGTGTACCTCTGCTTATTTACAGAGACTTTCCCAACAAAGGAGGGTTTGTGCAGACCTCAAATTTCTCATACAAATGCTGTGGGTGGAGTTTATGTGTCATGTCTGGATGTAGATAGAAAGTGAAGTGGTAGGTCTTATTCTATTCCCTGAAGCAAGTTACTGACATTTTTAGGACGTTTTATATGAAAATATATAAAAATTGATCAAGAGCAAAGTTTCCTATATTTGAGCTATGTTCCAAATATATCTGAGCTCAGGTTAATATGGCCGTTTGTACTGATGCTACCACATTCTATAAATACTGTAGTCTCTGCATTTCATACTTAATAAAATTGTCCTGGTATCAGATCATTCTGTGAACTATTTTGGTGCGATGTACTTAGGGCTGATTCAGATATGAGCATGTGCGAATGCCTTCGCCCTAATGTCGCACTCGATGAGGCATTCGAACTGACAGGTGGCGGACAGGGGAAGGCAGCATGGGACCAACCAGTGCTTATGGGCATCCCTGATTATCTTCCTTTCACTGCGGGATGGGCGGTGTTTGGAATTCTGCCGGCCACTGTCCGAATAAGCAAAGAAGGCACTTATGGCGATTAGTGCAGCTTCCCATAAAACTAAATTCTTCATTTCTCCCATCAATGTCCTTGTTTGGGCTAAAGGTTTTTTATTTGTTCCGTATGTCCTGGCTAGAGGTGACCTTGGAAAAGGAGTCTAATAACACATTTCCATCAAATTCCTGACCCGGGATTTTGCCTGGCTTTAACCCCATTTCCACTGCACCGTTGTACCGGGGTTTTTACCGGGTTGCCTCCGTTTCCGAAAAACCCTGTAAAACCTATAGCTGTCATTACAAATGATTACATCAGCAGCCAGCACCCTGGAAGGCAGTGGTGTAGCTAGGTGCCACGGCGCCCGGAGCAAGGGCATGTTTCACGCCCACCAATTTGTAGTAGGTGAGGCTCCTGCGCAGTGAAAAGTGGGTGCAACACACATAAAGCCACATGCCGTGATGCCAATTACACATAAGGCCACACATGATGCCCATTGCATACTACTGTATATAACAAACCGTAATGCCCATTACATACTATATAACACACCCTTATGCCCATGACATACTACATAACAGTGGGAACAAAGTAACACATAACAAAGGTGTGCATAGGGGAGCACATGGCACAGAAGAGCGCAGAGTAACATATAGCTCAGGTAGGCACAGTATAACACATGGGCACAGAGTAATACAGGGGGGCACAGTATAACACAAGGGCAGAGAGTCACACAGGGCATTATGGGGGGGGGGGTGTGAGCTCGTTCCCCACTAACTCTGCTGCTGCTGGTGGTGGCATTACCCGGGCACAGAGGGAGGAGGGAGAGGACGGGCACAGTACCTGCTGCTGCTGGTGGCCGGCTGCTGGGTGACACTGGGAGGCAGGCGGCTGTAACTGTGGGCGCCGAGCGGGGCACATACACTGCAGCCAGGTAGCCCACGTCGGCGCGTCCCCTCATCCAGATCCAGTGTCTGACAGAGACCCTAAGAGCTGCGGCGCCATGGTGGTACGGCATACATGCACCATATTACTTAATGGCATGTCATACCACTGCATAACCGCTTACTTTCACCTCTGGTTTTACCCACTAAAAATTACTCATTACCCAGAAAAAAATCCCAGGTCATTAGACCCAGGATTCTACCTTGAAGCTGTTTCCATTGTGCTGATTCCTAGTTATACCCGCCAATTATCCAAATTTTTTCAACACTGGAAAAGAGGTATAAGGTGGAGCGATTTTCTTTGTACATTGACAGTAATATCTCCACACTTTCCATTGAGATAAGATACCAAGTTTACTGTGTAAAAGTACATAATACTGGTACTTATCATCACACATGATAGATAATGATCCACCTATTGCGTCTGAGTTTTTTTTCTTTTGTAATTGTTATTTTCCTCTTATTTTTGTTGGTTTGTTTATATAGCTATATAGCGGTTTGACCTTTCGACTCGGTTATCCTGTTTTACCATTTGCTTTAACATAACTGTAACCTGATTACAATCTCTTCTTTTTATAAGCGTGATATGGGTTGTTATTCCTGCTGCGCAATACTGTGTGTTTATGTATTTGGTACAGCTGTGATCTTTGTATATTATGTGGTTGGATAACTTGTCACTGTTTTTATACATGCCTTTACGATGTTATGTTCCGGCTGTGCACCTTCAACAATGCTGCACTAAAAAATATTTTTGAAAAAATGTTCACCTCCCCCGAATCATGCACATGTTATAGTCAGTACCCTTATTGGTATCACTCACACATCTCAATCTTATAACGTCCCTTTACTGCCTAGTCATATGGAAGTGGGAAAGTCAAAAAGGATACACATTAATTTCACTTATGGCTCAGGCTTTTTTTCACACTCCTTATATAAGTCATAGAGACACAAATCTAATGGGGACAGTAACTTCCCAAATGTTATAATCTTGGGGCCCTGTACACTCATGTTTTTGGATCCTCCCAGGTAGGAATAGGCCAGTCAGCAATTGACATCACCTGGTTCTCTCCAGCACCATCCCTATATCTCCAGCAATCAGCTCACCTCCCCTAAGGTTCTAAGCCTCACCCCCATTGTCTCTCAGCACCATCCCCCATGCCACGGCATCTCCAAACACTCCCCTCCCCTTGTGTGTATCCAAAGCCCACACTTACCTTCCGCTTGCTCCACTGCGATCCAGTGGCGCAATATCATGATATAATGCATGACATTTATTTATTTATTTACAGTTTCTTATATAGCGCAGCAGATTCCGTTGCGCTTTACAATAGTAGACAGTGATAAAACAAACTGGGTAACAACAGACAGACTTGGAGGTAAGAGAGCCCTGCTGCAAGCTTACAATCTATAGGGATATAGGACGGAAACACAAGGACAGGCACCAGTAATAGCATAGCAGTCCCACCAAGTTACAGGTCCAGAAGGGAAGAGGTGAGTTTTCAGGGAACGTTTGGAGGCTAGCAAGGATGACATCACTCCTTGCCGAGAGGCAGGGGCCCCTTAGAATATTGTGGCCCAGTACAAATGTACCCCTGTCACTGGGCCTGGTTATATAGTGCAACCACACTCAAGTAGTTATTAGAGTTCAATCCAGCCAGACTGCTAGGGTGAGGTTTACGAAGATGGCAGTTCTATTTCATGTGGGATGTTGCCATAGGCAACCAATCAGAAACTACTTATTTATTTAGCACCTTCAAGAAGATATAGTATCTTATTTGTTGCCCATTGCAACATCCCATGTAAAATAGAACATCCATCTTAGTAAATTTCTCTGTTGGTGTCTGTCAAACCCAAGCTGCGCTTTAAACAGAATCCTGACCAGATTTTGCAGACATCAATACATTGGGGGTGATTCAAGTTTGATCAGACAGGGCTGATTTTGGTTCCGTTCTGACGGTGGGGGGGTCTGCACATGCACATATTTGAAGTGATTTGACAGGGCGGCACTTACCTGCTCGCTAGGCAGCGGGGATTAATTAGGCCAATTTTCTCTGTAAGGCAAAAATTCTATCCTGCCTGGATTATAAGCATGGAAAAAAACGTGCACTGCAGGTGGGGCAGATGTAACATGTGCAGAGAGAATTAGATTTGGGTGGGGTGTTACTTCAAAGTGAGATCTATATTGCAGTGTAAAAATAAAGCAGCCAGTATTTACCCTGCACAGAAACAACTCACCCAAATCTAGCTCTCTCTGCACGTTACATTTGCTCCCCCTGCAGTGCACATGGTTTTGTCCATCTGAGAAGGAATTTGCCTCTGCGAGTGAAACCACCCCCCCCCCCCCCTCAAAGTGCGGCTTCGACCGAACAGCTGCGAATGGATGTTTTGCATAAACCGCCCATATCTTTCGATGGTCACCGACCATCGAATGATGCTTAGCGTGCATGCATATATGTGACTTTTTAGTTACTTACATTTGCGTGCACGCTGGCGTGGATATGGGCGGGCAGCTACCCACCCCCCACACCCGCGTCACTGCCTCACTTACCATATGGTAATGGGGCAGCCCTGCGCCCCCCCCCAACATCTCTGATTAATTACTTATGGTGCAAGTACATCGGCAATAGGGATAAATCCCTGTAATTCTGGTATTTTTAAGACTTAGCTTTTATTTTTTTAAGTAACAATTTGGCACACATAAACACATAGAATATATACAAATATGTGCACTGTGTTGGTGGGTGACTTATTAGGATCGATAGTGTTACTCTGTGCCCTGATCAGGTGCCGCTCACCTTCCACCACGGTGATTAAGTCATATGTGGAAGGCAGCAGCATAACTAATCTAGCGGTGAGTCTCCTTTATACTGAGAACCTCATCTCATTAGTGGGACAGTGACCACCCTGCACTGGGATTACTAATCAGGGTGTCCCTCCATACCTACGAGATAGCAGATATCAGCATGATCTATATCCCTAGCATCACCACTAAAATAGGACTCGCTCACTCACAATACTCACTAGCCCATCCATTAGTGGTGGCAGCTGGCAGTAGGGATGGACATCGACCATTCGAAATAATCGACGGTTCATGGCTGATGTTGAATACTTTAGCCATTATTGGGGGAGAACCAGATGGTTTCCCTCCATCGATGGAACAGCAAAACGATGTTTTGCTGGGTTTTTTTTAAGTGCCGGGACACTGAGCATAGCTCCGCCCCCCGACACCCCACCCTGTGTTTTGATTGGCCCACAGGCCATAGCATAGTTTAGCACTATCAATGGCCAGTTGCAGAATTGCCATCGATGGCAATGGCAACAATGGCCATCCCTAGCTAGCAGTAACTGCTTTTGGCCAGTAATAGAGAAGTTGGAGTGTGGTTCGGAACCTCTGGTGCAATATGCAATCATTCCAGCAGCTGTGCAGAGGCAAACCTAGAGTATAACACTAGGACTGCATGGGGCTAATGCTAGGTACACGCCAGAACGATTTGGCCTCAATTACCCCCAATTGCGATACAGGTACTTATGTAGTATCTGGGCTGCCGATTTTTTGATTGTATGCCTTAAGTTAAGGCATACAATCAGATGCGATGCGATATCGCATCGCATCCGATATCGGATGCGATGACCCGATTTTTCCATAGGAATCAATGTTAAAATGATTCCTATGGAAAAATGGGTCCTTTTCATACCCCTACTATCCAAGTGGGCATGGAGTTGGATATAAACCTGTGGCGAGCGTAGCGAGCCACCGAGCCCGAAGCGTGGCGAGCGAAGCGAGCCCCGCGAGGGGACGGTATTCGTCCCCTCGCGGGGCTCGCTTCGCTCGCCACGCTTCGGGCTCGGTGGCTCGCTACGCTCGCCACAGGTTTATATCCAACTCCATGCCCACTTGGATAGTAGGGGTATGAAAAGGACCCATTTTTCCCATTGAATTCCATGTTAAAATGGACTCAGTCCATTTTAACATTGATTCCTATGGAAAAATCGGGTCATCGCATCGCATCGAATCGCATGGTCGCATGCGATGCGATCTCCCGATCCGACCCGATTTAGAAATCGGCAGCCCAGATACTACATAAGTACCGCGATACAATCTTGACCGATTGTATGTCAATTAGGCATGTTTTAGAGCAGATTCATTGATAGTTTTGCAGATCCTACCTGCTGCAGTCAGGATTTAAAAATGACCCCTTCAACTGGGTACAGATCAGAATCGGATGCAGATAGTGTGCTCCAGTAGATCGTCTAATAATCATTCTGTGTGTACCCTACATTATTCACTGCTGATCGCTGGGGGTGCAAATCTTTACAGCACATCAGCTTTTCTTCATGTTGCCAACAGCTTGTAGACCAAGAGATGCAGCCTTTGAGTGCTTTGGTTTTTCTCCGAGCATTTTACGGCTTAATGGCTAGGTGAATAACTGGTGAACCCACCAGGGAATATTGGTTCTTCAGTGCTCTCCAAGTGGTAATATTTCCTGTAGAAATAGGCACTCCAGGGTTCTTAGTAAATAGCTTTAGGTTTTTCTACTGATGAGCAGCAATAGTCACATCAGATTAAAGGCTAAATAAAAAGCAGCATGCCCTGGACCAAATATCTATAAAAAAAGGACCCATTTCCCTACAAAGGGGATTGTAATACCCGATTTATTGACATGGTAGTACACGTTTAATATCAGTTACCCAAATCTGTAATTGAAAGCCAGTTTCCAGAATGTACTTAGGCCTTATGTAACTGGCACTAATACGTGCAAGAAAATGATTGCTTAGCATTCAAATTCAGTGCCTGCGATGGCACAGGTGTTTTTCCTTTGTTTTGAAGCCCAAATACAATGTCATGTGCTCATACTGCACCGAGGGGGGGGGGGGGGACCAGTTATTAATTATGACCCAAGAGGAGTATGGCGTATGTACACACCCCTTTAATAATATATTAGTTCCATTTGAGCTTTTTTTAGTCACACATACACATCCTACCATACTTGTTATGGTGACTCAATACCTCTTCTGACCATTATAAGTTTCTACCCATGTAAATGTTTGTAGCCTTTATGCTGGTGTTGGTCTATTAAACACTGGATAGACAGCCCTGGTAGAATGCATAATTCTTCATTCAATAAGCCAAGCAAAGATCAATGGAAAAAAGATTTTATTCAAAAGCTCCAGGTACAATGTCTGGCAGGCAGACTCTGGGTGCAATGCTTTCAACATGCTCATAACAGTACAAAAATATAAAATAGACCACTCCATACTCACCCACTTAGTAGGCTGGATGAAAGAGGACAATAAACTAAAATAAAAAGTCTGAACAATATTGGACTCCACCAACCGTACAACGAGTTGGAGAGTTTTCTGAAACCCAGATGACCAGCTGAAGCGAGAGATTTTCCAGGGCCCTTTAAACTATTTCTTAGCAAATGAGATCTTCATGGAGTTGCTCTGCGTAATCTTGAACCCTTGTAGAGATTCTCTGGCGGCTCCAGCCTGAACTTCATTGTCAAACTCCACAAACGCAATATCGTGACGTCCAGGAACTAGACGGACCTCCTTGAAGCCAGGGAACCTGAAAAAGAGGAGGAGATTGGGTGGCATAAGACATGTGTCAAGTGGATAAGACAAGTCACACTTTCACAACACTTCATTTTAATGATCAAACAGAATACCCATGTAACAGGGAGAGTTGCTTGAGATACTTACTGGTTAAAGAGCATAGACAACATTAACTCGTTTGTCTCTTCTGGGAGGTTGGTGAGGAAGAGAATGTGATTCGGTGGGTTTTCAGAAATCTGAAGGAAGACACAACATGGACGTTAGCTTATTGGCATTCAAAGATACACTATCCATGCACCATTTTAAACCAGATGAAAATGTAGAAATCCGGTAAGCATTAAGTCGAATACGTCCTACACAAAACAATATGAAGAGATCCACACAGGTGGATGACAGCGATACATAGCCACAAGGCACAGAAGACAGATTGTAGGCTTTTATTTATTTTTTCATCACTTACCGGCTGCATGGGTGCAAGCTGTCCTGGCATCATCTGTCCATGGGGCATGCCACCAGGTGGGATCTGTCCTGGAGCAATTCCGGGAGGTGGCATCATGCCAGGGTGATGCATGTAAGGTGTCTGACCAGCCATATGCATCATACGAGGAGCCTGGGTCATTCCATGGATATTCTGCATACCCTGAAGTTTAAAACAACATTTGTAAGGTATGGCCTATTGAGGGGGGGGGGGGGGTACTCATTATTTATGGAGGTACAAACTTACTGGGATTTGCCCTGGTAAGCCAGGCACTAAAGGTGCACCTGGAACCGCTTTCTTGACAGCTGCAGCCTCTTGTCCCTTCACCTTCCTCCTTTCTTGCTTCTTCCGGTCTCTCTCCACAAATGTACCTTTCATTTTGGCAATGATGTCAGAATCAGACTTTGCGTATTGTATTCTCTGAATAGAGAAAAAGAAAAATTTTATATATTTCACAAGTGGCATCTACTCCTGCTTTGAGCTATGTGCACCCATGTATTTTAGCCTAGTTGCCTGCTCTTAACTTGCAGTGTAATAGAATACCCCCACCTTAAGTTCTACAGGAAATACACCTGTTACATAGAGAAAGTCACCATTGCCCACACAATTAAAATGCTATATTTAGTATGACAACTGTTGTGATACTGATGCCAGTATACTTGAAATCGACCTAGTCAGTCATTACATAGCTCCTAGAGAGGTTCTTCTACAGCACTGGTAAGTGCTGGCTACCAAAACAAAATAAATTGAGATTTCCCAGCAAGAACAGACATGGGTAATTTTTCAATGGCATGAAGCAGAGAAATAAAGAACTATGAACTGGTTTTGCAGAGAAGAGTGGTTTATTCTAACCTGACAGGACCAAGATACTAACCATGGGCTTGTCATAGAATGGGAATCCCTGCATTGACCTCAGGGCATTGGTCGCACTGCTCACTTCTTTAAAGATTACAAATGCCTGCCCTCTCATCTTCAGATTACGAGACACCAGGATGTCAAGGATCTGCCCGAACTGGGAGAAAATAGCATACAGGGACTTCTTCAACTCTGTAGGAAGGGAGATACCAGTAATACAGTAAGTAATTGCACACTATTACAACATACATCCCAATGGCTGTCTGCACTAAGCATTTTTATTTAAAAATAAAAAATTACTATTCAGGTTCAGTAATAAGTAGGACTAATGCTGAACATTAACTTGGTGTTAATTATCTCAGGGTGCACTTTGCATGTTTAGATTCAGTCTTACAGATTCACATGTAATAGGAATATCCAGTACAAATTAGCTTAATTAAAATAGATAAGTTTGGCTTTTTAATGTTATAGGACTAGATCAACATTTTACACATAGCAAAGTTTCAGAGTATGTATGAATAAGTAGGATTCAGTTTTTAGCCTGTAAAACCATTTAGATGATTATTATTTATTATGTCACACCCTGTAAAGGCCCCCCATACCAAAGTATCACATACTCAGCCACTAGGTTGCATATGATACATCTCATGCAGTCACTTTGGATATGATGTAGCAAATGCAATCCCATTCACTCCTCCAAGATGCAATACATCCTTGGTGCAGAAGTGACAATCTGCATACTTGATACACTGTCACAGTGCATCAGTAAGTAGATGACCTATACACTGTACTAGTGTATGGCCACCTTTATTCCCACATAGTGAGTAGCTACATCACCATAATGACATAGGGCCCTATAGGAACAGTAGGGGTTACATGACATCAGCACCACAGCCCAGTAATACCCCTTTTACACCGCCGAAAAATCCGGGTCAGCGGCGGGTCAGACCCGGATCACCGGCGGTGTAAATAGGGTATATCCGTGTCCATTTACACGGGTCCTCTACCCAGGTCCTGACCTGGGTAGAACCCAGATAGGACCCATGTAAATGCTGGTGTAAATGGTCCCGCAGCAGGTCCACAGCGTGCAGCGCTGGAAAAGCTGTGCCCAGCTTCTGCAGGAAGGGGGGTCCCTGCGCCCGCTGAGGGGAGGGGGGGTACCTGTCAGACTGAGGTCGATGTGCGGCGCCGCCGCTGCTGTCCCCGGGTGCTGGGAGGAGGGGGGGGTGTCTGCAGCTGTTGAGGGGAGGTGGGAGTACCGGTCAGCCTGAGGGATAATGTGCGCCGCTGCTGCAACTCCCCCCGGCAGCCGGTCCCTGCGGCGAATGGACAGTCAGTGTCGGCGGTCCCTCCAGCACACGGGAACTAGTACTAGTTCCCATGCGCTGGAGGGACCCCCGGCACTGACTGTCCATTCGCCGCAGGAACTTTGCGGCTGCGGGGGGGAGCACCCGGGGACAGCGGCGGCGGCGCACATCGACCTCAGTGTGACAGGTACCCCCACCTCCCCTCAGCAGCTGCAGAAACCCCCCTCCGACCTCAGGCTGACAGGTACCCCCCCAGCCCCTCAGCAGCCGCAGGGCCCCCCTCCTCCCAGCACCCGGGGACAGCTTCCCCCATCTACCCCCTGTTATTCAAGTAGTAGTAAAATTATATATATTTATATTTTATACCCCCCTTGGCAACGAGTAAGCATTTTTAAGGAAAGGCAGGGCTGACCCAGGTCCGACCCAGGTCTAAGTGCTGTGAAAATGGGGTATAAAGCAGGGTCAGACCCTGGAAACTCCAGCGTTCAAAGACCGGGGTTTTTGGTGTAAAAGGGGTATAATACAGTTGCTCCACTATTCATAGACACCCCACTCCTCTGCATCAGGGACAATGGGACTCACCATCCTTCTTTATCTTCTCATTCAGATTGTTGATGTAGATAGTATTGTTGGGTCTGGTCTCCTGGACGGCCATTGCAGCAGAGGCTATAAGGAAAAATAACGTAGAACCTGTTAAACATAAGGGAAGATGAACAGATCACGAAGGATGGGTACACAGTGCGCATGTATACACCCCCCTCCAGCTGCTGCAGGGATAGAGGGCACCTGCCTGGGGTAGGGCTGTGATGAGGTCACAAGCAGCCAGTAAGCATTACACAGGGGGTGGGATATACTAGTACGAACAGCCACATGGGGGACCCGGCTATACCTGGGCCTACATACGCAGAGGCCGCAGGCAGGAACGCTAGGCCACGGCTCAACAGCGCGTTGTTGCTACAAGTAAAATGGCGCCTCTACGCCGCGAACCCCCCTACACCCGGTAACGGAACACCAGGCAAGCGCACTATAATGCCAGCAGGCCCTTTCCCTGACCCATTCAGGCGGCATAAGGACATGTTACCTGTGTGCGGTCGGTGCTGAAGTCGCTACACGGCGGGCTCAGCGGTAATAGGCCACGGACAGGGTTACAATAACCAGAGTGGTGACTGCTGGGAGCTGGCGGCAGGAAGACCAAATTACGCTGCGTAACCACGCCCCTCTGCGCATCGGCAACACGCTGATTGGTGCGTCCGCGTCACGTGACGGGAGGTGATGCAGATGCGACGCTGATTTGCTAAGCGAGCTGCCCATCATCCGCCGACGCTGGAGCCGGAGACACGTGTGTGACTATCTCCCCCTCCTCTCTCATCATGGGTCCGTACTAGCTGCCTGTGTGTCCCCGCTAACTCTCCGTTATCTCTGTCAGCTGGATGGTGTGGTGTAATGGGGGAGGAGAGGTGAAGTGTAGAACTACAAGTTCCAGCATGCTCTGGGCGCCAGTAATGCAGAGATGGGCAACAGGCGGACCCCCTACCTTGCACTGGCCCTCACCAGCTGACTCCTCCTGCCCTTTCCTACTATGTAACCATAATTGTGTGCCATTGTGCTAGGGTAGGGGCTGCTGATAGGTTATTGCACTTATTAGTTGTACTCATGTCACTTGTTTCTGAAAGTAAGCTACAGTATTAATTGCGAATAATTAGTGAGGGAGCATCATTGCAGTAGTGCATCATTGCACTTTACATCAAATCATCACGGCAGTGGTTGCACTTTACGGCGGTTGCACTTTATGGAATTCCTATAAAAGTTCTCGCGGGCCATAGGGCCTACGGAGAGTGTGAGATTGGGCGTAATTGATTATACTGTACGCCAGGGGTGGGGAACCTTTTTTGTGCCAAGGGCCAATTGTATGGTGGAAAAATCCTTCGGGAGCCATATGTAAAAATGTCTCTTACAAATTGTCCTGCTTCAGCCGTCCCACGCTCCGGTGACTGCCGCTGAATAGGACTGACAGTCTCTGGTTGCTGTTAATTAAGAGGAATCTCGCAAGAACTACCGACCTCTCGCAAGAAGTTCCCTGTACTTGACTCCTGGCAAAGCTGCTGGGTGGGTAGGAGGGCCACTCAGACCGGCTACGGGGGCCGCATACGGCCCCCAGGCCTGAGGTTCCCCACAACTGCTGTACGCCATAGCACATTGCACCATTCGCATATAATAGGATCGCCCCCATTAATGGGTCCACATCCTGGCTGCTGCTTTGCTCATTCAGCTATGCCTACACACTTGCCAACTGACAGTGCAATGTGACCTTCCCTGCCCAGCTGGGACATTACAACAGCCATTGTCGGTGCTGAACAGCCAATGTGATACTGTATATCTGCAGAGTACCTCATTCACAGACATCGCATGAGTACACCGCGCGACGGTCACATGATACATTCACCAATATAAATCGCATAGTTTGTACCCAGCATTAGAGGACCCAGGGCCAAATGTATCAAGCTTAAAAAATGATAAAATGGAGGGTCATAAACAACCAGCCAATCAGCTCCCATATGTCATTTTTCAAACCCAGCCTGTGACATGGCAATTAGGAGCTTATTGGCTGGCTGTTTATCACTCTCCATTTTATTGCTTTTTGAAGCTTGATACATCTGGCAACCGGGGTGTAAGGAGGCCTGTGCTGCTGGGGCCATCACACACAGCGACGGCCACACACCCTGCACAGGACCCACTGAGCAGTATATCCCGGTGATGGTGGTCTTACCCACTCACTCTGTCAGATACAGCCTATTGCTGTCTATCAAGAGTGTATCTACCATAGGTGCAGGGAGTGCAACTGCTATGGGGCCCACATCTGACTGGGCTATCTTCCCTGTCAAAATAACATTCTATATACATTTTTCATCATTGAAAAAAAACTTTTGCTATTGGGCCTACAAATATCTAGTTGCCTATCACTGTTGGAATACAACACAGCAATACACTATTGTGAGTAGGGTGGTTGCTATGCTGTTACATGGAATTATTACCTGCTTCTATGTACAATTGGTCCTTCTGCCCACCTGTAGCGGGATACGGTCATTGGGTCACCACCAAGTAGGTCTATAAGCATCAGGTCGACACCACTAGGTTGACATGCAGTAAGGTCTACAAGACTTTAGGTCGACATGGGTTAGGTCGACAGGGTCATTAGGTTGACATGGGGCTATTTAAAAAAAAAATTGAGCCGACATGTGCCTACAGGTGGTATTTCATGCCCTACCACCCACTAGGGCGTGGTGGGAGAATAAAATAGTGTGCCCGAAGCATGGCGAGGGGACACGGTGGTATGTTTTAGTGTTTATGTTGACTGTCTCGCCATGAGGATAAAAATAAATAATAATAACAAAAATTTAGACTTTTTCACTGTCAACCTAATGACCCTGTCGACCTTAATGCTTGTCGACCTAATGACCATCTAACAACTTGCTGGTGACCAACTGATCCACACCCCCTGTAGCTGTGCTACTGCATCTCTATCATAAGCATTTCTATAGTGCGTACATATTACAAAACCTACTCTCTTGGGAATTTTATCATATCTGTGTGTGTTCTCCCAGTGGGGTAGACAGACCTCCCACAACATCCTGACAGGTTCCTAGGGGGCCAGGACTTTATGGTATGATTCATAGCTCACTACCTCGACCTTACCCCAGGTAGGAAAGTAAGTATAGGCTACTGGCTCCTGTGAGAGTGCACAACCTTTCAAGATCCTTCTTATTTATTATCAGTTTCTTATATAGCGCAGCATATTCCGTTGCGCTTTACAAAGGAGACAGTGATACAACAAACTGTATTTACAGACAGTCAAAATGTAGGAGGGCCCTGCTCGCAAGCTTACAATCTATTCTGTATTAACAGTTAAGGGGCCTACAGACGTAGCGATTTAGTGTCGTTTTCTACGTGATTTGACTAAAGCGGTACTTATGTAGTATCTGGGCGCCCGATTTTTTTATTGTATGCCTTAACTTAAGGCATACAATCATGCGATGCGATCGACCTGATTTTCCATAGGATTCATTGTAAAAATGGTCTTGTTCATTTCCCTACTATCCAAGTGGGCATGGAGTTGGATATAAACCTGTGGCGAGCGAAGCGAGGGGACGCAGATTATTTAAAACCAAAATAATCCGCGTCCCCTCGCAGCTCGCCAAGCTAGGGGCTCGGTGGCTCGCTTCGCACACCACAGGTTTATATCCAACTATATCCAACTCCATGCCCACTTGGATAGTAGAGAAATGAACAGGAACATTTTTACATTGAATCCGATGCGATCGTCCCGACCCGATTTCAAAATCGGGCGCCCAGATACTACATAAGTACCACTAAAGCTGCCCATACACTTGTGAGATCTTACATGCATTCATTTGATTTTGACCACATCTGGCCTATAAATCGAATGATTGTATGCATTTGTAAGGCACCATTTGAAGCGATGAGCGGGCACACCATAGAATGTCGCATCAATAGATCTTATGTGCTGCATATAATATCTATCGAATTGCAGGAGCGATCGCATGTAGTTTTTATGCAATCCGAATGCAATCTGCAGGTGGGGGGCGGAGGGAACGATTTCAATGGGGTTTGGGGAGAGGGGGCCGGAAGAAAGGCTGGTGGTGGGGGGGCAGAGTAGCACAGTGCTAGAAGTAGCGGTGGCAGGGGTCAGTGGTGGCGGCAGAAGTGTTTAAAACACTGGACAGCCCTCTGATTGGCTGAGCTCTCTCAGCCAATCAGAGAGCTGCCCAGTGTTTTAAACAATTATGCCGCCACAGTAGCGTCAGAATTGTTCAAAACACTAGGCAGCCCTCTGATTGGCTGAGCTCTCTCAGCCAATCAGAGGGCTGCCCAGTGTTTTAAACAATTTTGCAGACACAGCTGACCCCCCACGCCCTCAATGCGCTACGCTACAATGCCGTCCTCTGCCCACCCTCTTCCAGCACCCGATGGGCCATCTCAAGATGGCGTTCTGAAAGGGGGCACTTTTTGCACCACAAGATGCGATCGGATTCGATGGACAATGCACTTTAATGTTGCATCAAATCCGATCGCATAAGTCTATGGTTAGCATTCATTTGACTAGATCACTCCGTGTGTAGGGGCGATAGTGACGCATGTCCCAAGACAACCAAAGTCCACACATGGTGAACCCAAGACCTTAGTATTAGGCAGCATTAATGCTAACCATTATGGAAGCTTTATTATGAAGTAGGTATGCGGGCTTGGTGTGCATCATCACACAGTGCTGGGTGTGACATGAAGATTGAAAACTGCATCAGCACACTCCCAAACTTCCCAGTGGCCCAGGCGAGTAGGATATGTAGTGCTCTGGAGGTAGAGTTATCATTGTACCTATCAAACAGAAGAGAGGGAGAGAGACCATTCATGGCTGTGTGTAAACAAAGAAAATACTGCACCAATGCACTCTGAGGGGTACATTTACTAAAGGTGCCCATACACGGTACAATTATTGTATACAATTTTGACTAGATCGCATCGGTTTTGCAATGAGATGAGATCTAGTACAATAAATATGTGCAGCACATACTTTTTGTGCTGTGTGATGAGATATCTGACAGGAACGCGCATCCCATCGCACCCAGCAATTGTACCATCTATGGGCACCTTAAGGCGAATTATAGCATCTGATTGGTTGTATGGGCAACATCACTACTTTTTTCATTTTTACAAGTTTTAGTAAATTTACCCCTGAGTGTCCTATGCTGCAGAGGCCTATAACATCCAGAGATGCATAATAAGCGTAAGAGATGCTGGCGAGGACACGTCATGTTGCCGCCGCATTATCAGGTACAAGGCACAGCTCCGGTTACCAGGCCACAAGAAGGACTGAGATAGCCCTGAGGCCAGTAGCCTTATTAGTCTGATTGCTGTGCCCAATAGCAAAACCAGATTTCTCTCTCCCTGTTGTGTCGCATGCATTTCCCCACTTCCCCTGGAAATAGATGTGGCTAGGTTTGTCAGACCTATGTAAATTATTGTTCCACAATTCACCAAGATTGGCTGACAAGGGGCATTCATAGGTATTTTCCAGTTCCACTAGTTTTTGCAGTAAGCAGCAATCAAGGAGTGACAGACATAGATAGTTTAGGCCCCCATACACTACTGCGATTTGGCCGATTTCACCAGATTCCGACGGATCGGGCCGATAAATCGAGTGAAACCCAAATCGGATGTATTTTACATCCGATGTGCAGTCCTGTGGGGATGGGATATCGAGGTCACCTCTGACTCGGATCCCCCTCCCAGCAGGTGTGCTTTGGGGACTGGAGTCTGGAAATGCCTGATACAGACTATATATCATATTGCACAAGTTTGACATATTTTTCCTATATTCCTTGGGTCCTTGTATGGCTTATCTTCCAGTGTAACCTTTGCAGTGCGCCCACAATGGCTGCCTCACCTGGTATGCTTGTAGAAGGGATGAAAATACATGGGCCTGACTGTGTATAGCAAAATGAGTTTAAAATGACGAATCCCTCCGTACCCAGCTGGAAAGGTGGAGCCAGGGATGGTAAAGACAGAGTGTTTCCAAAACAGATATGGGCTCACCCTGTCGGCTCCACAAGTTTCTGGGCTGGGCAGAGGCCCTCCTTGGTAGTCCGCAATCCTGGGCCAACGTATTTCGAGTCGTGGAGACTCTTTATCAAGGCTCTTGACCACTCCCTTGGTCTTAATGATACAGCCCTTTCCTGGTTTTCATTCTACCCTTGATGTTTTGGAAACACTCTGTCTTTACCATCCCTGGCTCCACCTTTCCAGCTGGGTAAGGAGGGCTTCGTCATTTTAAACTCATTTTGCTATATTTTTTTGCCTATGCTTTTTTTCCTATGTTTTTATATGGAATAAATTTTAATTTTATGGAATAAATTCCTTGTCAACTCTCACCCAGTGCGCTAAAGCCTTATAAATAAAATATAATAATAAAACATTGCTGCGAGGCATCAACACTCACATTTTCCCCTGGAATCTGGTAGTTGCACTTTAAATATGGAGGTGCCCAAAACAGGTTTCTGTAGTCTGATGTTCTGTTCATGGTATTTCTGTAGCACTTATGCCGGAAGGTGGTCCGAATGCTGCTGCCCGTGCCATTCCTGTACCTCCACCACCACTGCCAACCCTCTGCCCAACTCCTCCATCGCTGGTGAAGAGCAAGTTCTTTAAGAAGGTTGCGGACAGCAGCGACCCCTCGGTTGGAGGATGTGAAGAGTTAAAAAAGTTAATAAAGAAACAAATGGACAGGTAACTCATTGGGGTGCACAGATAGCGGATAGTTGGGGAGGGTGTCTGAGATTATTGGACACTTAGAGCTTTCTTATTCTGTCTCAGGTGCTGTGATGAGTTAAAGTGGATCCTGTATAACCAGCACATACCATCCTTGATACAGGAGGGCCCGCAGTAAGTAACAACACATGTACAATGTACCGTATATGGGTTGGGTACAAAATGTCAGTGGTCACAATACAGTTGGATCCTGGTATTCTAGACCTAACCCCCCCCCCCCGTGCTTGACCCTGATACTCAGTGTCGGAACCCAATAGCCAATAAGAAGCAGGCGGATTTGTATTGGCTATGTGCTCCAAACTGAAGCTGCGTCTGTCTCTTTAAGGCTGTCACTGTGACAGCAATAGCCAGTAGCATGTGACAGCCTCCAGTCAGAGCACACACAGGCCCAGAGAGCTGGGATGAGGGGAGGCAGGACTATGTGACTGACGACTGGACCACAGCTACCCACAGTCCCAACCACTGCACCAAGCGGAAGGTGTACGAAGCAGTGATAAGAATGGAGAAGTGTACCATTGCAACAAAATCAGCATTGAACACTCATCAAGTGCATTATTTAAAATGATATGTTGCAATGGCACACTTCTTCAGTCATCTTCGTCTGATGCTGCTGCTGGACTTAGGAGTGATCTTCGTCTGATGCTGCTGCAGGACTTAGGAGCGTCTCTCTGACATTTCATTCTGGGGAGGACGTTGTGTGTATTATGATTTTTTTTCTTGTGTGGTGCAATGTGTTTATTACTCTCTTTCTAACTACCATCCTATCTCTCAGCTCCCATGCCTCTCCAAGCTACTCGAGAGACTTGGCTACTCTCACCTCACACACTGTCTTAACTCTCACACCCTATTAGACCCACTTCAGTCAGGCTTTCATTCCCAACACTCCACGGAGACAGCACTGACTAAAGTGGTGAATGATCTGCTAAGTCTAAAAGCCATTACACATTACTTATAATTCTAGTGCTTTCTGCTGCGTTTGATACACTCTTCTCATACAAACACTGCACTCCCTTGGTCTTAATGATACAGCCCTTTCCTGGTTTTCATCCTACCTATCTGATCGGTCTTTCAGTGTTCGCTTCTCTGACTCTACCTCCTCTTCACTACCTCTGTCAGTTGGAGTTCTGCAAGGTTCAATTTTAGGTCCTCTGCTTTTCTCAATCTATACCTCATCTCTTAGCAAACTAATCAGCTCTTTCAGATTTCAGTATCACTTGTATGTGGACGATGCTCAAATCTATCTATCAACAGAGTTATTACCAGTGGTTTTGTGCCGAGTTTCAGAATGCCTCTCGGCCATCTCATCCTGGATGTCTTCTCGCCACCTCTAACTCAATATTTCCAAAACAGAATTACTTATATTCCCACCGGTCAAGAACAGTTACCATCCTGATATCTCCATAACTGTTGACGGTACTCTTTACTTAGAAGGGCGCCCACGATTTTGATCGTGGGCATCGTTAGTAAAAAATCTCGGGCATCTCGGGCATTGAATGCACTAAAAAATCGGGTGCGATCAACCGACGAGATGCCCGAGATTTCCCATAGGGAACAATGTTAAATGTCTCAATTGACCCAATTTTCCTGTTCAATGCCTCAATTGACCCGATTTTTCCATAGGAAACAATGTTAAATGGGCCACAGAGGCCAAATAGGCACCCTGAAGTGTATAATGGCCACCCGAATTGTTAACGCCACCCCACGATCAACGTCAACCCGATGCGTGGCGAGCGCAGCGAGCGCAGCGAGCCCGCGAGGGGCGGCGGTACGCGTCCTACGACCTTTTCATACCCCCACTATCCACGTCGGCGTGGAGTTGAGAATAGAAAGTGTGGCGAGCGCAGCGAGCCACCGAGCCCGAAGCGTGGCGAGCGCACGCGGACAGCTGTGAAGCCCGCGAGGGGACGCGGATACCTGTGAAGGTATCCGCGTCCCCTCGCGGGGCTCGGTGGCTCGCTGCGCTCGCCACACTTTCTATTCTCAACTCCACGCCGACGTGGATAGTGGGGGTATGAAAAGGTCGTAGGACGCGTACCGCCGCCGCTCGACACGCTTCGGGTTGACGTTGATCGTGGGGTGGCGTTAACAATTCGGGTGCCAATTATTCACTTCAGGGTGCCTATTTGGCCTCTGTGGCCCATTTAACATTGTTTCCTATGGAAAAATTGGGTCAATTGAGGCATTGAACAGGAAAATCGGGTCAATTGAGACATTTAACATTGTTCCCTATGGGAAATCTCGGGCATCTCGTCTGTCGCATCGCACCTGATTTTTTAGTGCATTCAATGCCCGAGATGGCCGAGATGGGCGCCCTTCTAAGTAAAGAGTACCCTGTTGACAACTCCACAATCTGCCCTACCCCACAAGCTCATTGCCTAGGGGTCATCCTCGACTCTGAACTGTCCTATGTTCCCCACATTCAATCTGTCTCCATATCATGTTACATGCATCTAAAAATCATCCAAAATATGACCGTATCTCACACAAGACACTAGGGGCAGATTTATTAAGCTTGGAGAAGAGATAAACTGGAGATAAAGCGGAGAAAAGGTAAAAGGAGATAAAGCACCAGCCAATCAACTCCCAACTGTCTTTTTCAAACACAGCTGATTGGCTCGTGCTTTATCTCCTTTTACCTTTTCTCCGCTTTATCTCCAGTTTATCTCTTCTCCAAGCTTAATAAATCTGCCCCTTAATCTCTTATTCATGCACTCATTATATCCTGCATTGATTACTGCAATAGTCTCCTAACTAGTCTTCCCAAGAACAGACTTTTGCCTTTGCAATCCATTTTAAATGCTGCTGCTAGGCTGATCTTCCTTGTAAGACGCTCATCCTCTGCTGTTCTGCTCTGCCAGTCCCTCCATTGGTTGCCTGTATATTACCGTATTCAATATAAAACACTTCTACTTGCTTATAAAGCTATTAACCATACTGCACCAGCGTATATCTCTTTACTTATCACAAAATATCTCCCATCTCGACCACTCTGCTCTGCACAAGATTTGCGTCTCTCTTCTGCACGGATCACTAGCTCCCATTCACTATTACAGGACTTCCATCGGGCTGCACCCACCCTATGGAATGCCCTTCCATACACAATAAGATTCCTCTCCACTAGCCTCCAAACTTTCAAGCGTTCCCTGAAAACTCACCTCTTCAGGCAAGCCTATCATATTTAAGTTCTACACGCATAACCCTCTGAGGCACTTATGTATTATATAGCTTCCCTTCTGGACTTGCAACTTGGTAGGACTGCTATGCTATTACTGGTGCCTGTCCTTGTGTTTCCCTCCTATGTCCCTATAAGCTTGCAGCAGGGCCCTCCTACCTCCAAGTCTGTCTGTTGTTACCCAGTTTGTTTTATCACTGTCTACAATTGTAAAGCGCAACGGAATCTGCTGCACTATATAAGAAACTGGAAATAAATAAATTACTTTGGTGGCCAATGTGTGATTTCATGTAGGACAGTCCTTACACTCCTTGCAGTGAGGCCAATCCCCTTTTTGTTATTCCATGCCCTTAATAGGTGCACACACATATGCCACCCTTGGCAGATCACTAAAGCTTTTAGCTTTCACAGTAGATATGGCTGCCCCTGTCTTACACCATAGTGAAGTCTGCACTAACAGTGATGGTGGCTGATTCTAGAAGTGGGTACATAGAGCTGGTGCAATATACACTTCTGAATACAGGTGAAGATCAGCACTTGTTTATAAGTATACAGTGCAACTCTGAACAAGCACTGTAAAGGCCCCCATACGTCGGACCTGATTTCACCCTGCAGCTCCCCGGGAGGGGGACACACGATTAGGCACTTGATGTGCCAAGGTTTGCATATGATAAATCGCATGGATTTATCATATGCGGTCCCCGGGGAGCTGCAGGAGGAGGGAGCCGTGCGGGGGGGGGGGGGGGGTCATCAGCGGGCGGGGGATGCCGGCTAATAGAGAGCCGAGCAGGAGGAGGCTGCATAGGGAGCCGGGCAGGAGGCGGGTGACAGCGGGAGCAGCGCGCTGGGCAGGGAGGATGACGCTGGCTGCCGGGCAGTGGCGGGAGCCGGGAGGAACACAGATAACTTGAAAAAAAAAGCCCATACAGAATGACTAGCAAGCCATTGATTGGCTGAGAGAGGTCTCAGCCAATCAATGGCTTGCTAGTCATCTGTATGGGCTTTTTTTTTTTTTCAAGTTAGTGTGTTCCTCCCGGCTCCCGCGTCATCCTCCCTGCCCAGCGCGCTGCTCCCGCTGTCACCCTCCTCCTGCCAGGCTCCCTATGCAGCCTCCCCCTGCTCGGCTCTCTATAGCCAGCATCCCCCGCCCGCTGTCATCCCCTGCACGGCTCCAGGGCTGGGCTGCACATAAGATTTAGCAAATCTTATGTGCAGCCCGTCCGACAAACCCGACCCCGATCCGATGCGCACGGGACCGCGTATCGGATCGGACGGGGTGTCTGCAAGTGCGATTTGGGCCGGTTTCACGGCCCGATTCATCCGAATCGGGTGAAATCGTGCCCAAATCGCATAGTGTATGGGGGCCTTAAGTGCTATCTTAATAATCTATTGTTCCTGTACCTGGAGAAATTGAGCTATAGGAATTCCCACCAACAGCATGCAGAGAGCTGCAAATGACAATACAAATGATTGGTAATTGTTGTTTCTCCTGGGCATTGTTCTATGAATGAGTGTACCACACTGTCCCCCCCCTGCAGGTGTGGTCTGGTCGCTCTATGGATGGCAGGAGGACTATTGGGCATTAAGCATGAGGTGTCCCTGGACACGATTGTACAAATGGCCATGTCCAGAGGATACACCACCCTGGGGGAAATGTTCTCAGGTGAGTGCAGTCAGTGAGAAGCACAGTCCATCCTTAACTGATATCTCATGATATATGAGGCTAGGTCAGGGCTGGCCAATCCGGTCCTCAAGATCTACCAGCGGTTCACGTTTTCCAGGTCCCCTAGTTGGTGCACAGCTGTAGTCATTATTGTCACATTTCAAGCCTGCTGCATTCATTCCTACTATAGATCCTCAGGTTGCCTGACAAACATGAACTGTTGGGAGATCTTGAGGTTAGGTTTGGCCACCCCGGTTCTGGGTTGTTAACCAATGTTTTTGAGTGTGTATATGTGTGACATTGGGTCTGACTCATGCACAGGTGCCATTGCAGCTGCCATCCCGTACACAGTTGTAAATGGCACAGCCACCGGGGTTTTTACTCAGACGACCACTGGCGGTATCTCAGATCCTCTGTGTGCGTACGAAGGGACAATCATCAGAAGCACATTGGTGGATCATTGACCTTTTGAGTAACCTTATAGCCATATCATAGACATTATAAGTAAGATGCTGGAGCTGTTTCACCTCTATATGAAATTGCTGTTGCAAGATATGACATGTCCCTGAAACAGTCGCGACATGCCTGCATCTCAGTAGCCAGCACATTCGTTACTGCCCACAAAAAACTCCCTGTTACTTTGATATACACTTCAACCACCTTCATATTACGTCCATCCCTGAATCGGTCTCCTGATTGTGTAGTGCTCCGGAACATGTCTGGTGCTCTACAATGAGGGCGTCAGTTGCTGGGAATCTGTGTCGGCCGGCATAATCCTTGCTTCTGTGTCATAGCTGCTAATATGGCCTGCCTGGCAGAAGAGGTGTATGGCTGTCACTGTGAGCTCCTCACGGGAGGAATGGAAGGAGAGAACACAGAGCGCATCCTGCGTCACCTGACTGACGGACTGCCCGTGCTTATCCCGTATCCTTTCCAAGAATGTCACACTATTATCCTTACAGCCTCATTTGGCATGTCTGTGAGTGTACCAAATGTAGGGCCGCCAAGAGCAGCCAGGGCCGTGGGTACTGGGGGGCGTGTACAAATCTTGGCAGGTGTGGCCACGCCCCTGAAATCTTTTTTTTAGATAAAATAGTATGTATGGCACCACAAAGGTGGCATCTGTAACTGTACTGGGGAATGTCCCACTTAGTAGCTGCCCCAGTCTGTCCAGCAAGCCCGGTCCCGCTTAGCTAGTATCGACTTCTAACCACCTCTGCACACACCAGTATTTCAGAATGTAGTAAGAAAACATGCACTGTTAGGAGTCCTTCAGGACCTGAGTTGGGAATACTGGTATAGTGAATGGAAAGCTATGTGTGCTAGAAGTACACCAGGGATTCCCAACTACAGTACAATTCTCAAAGCACATCAGCAATCCTAATTTTCAGGATAGCCATACTTGAGAAGAGGTGACTTAATTAGTACCGGAGTTAACGATCTGTTCTAAAGCCTGGATATTACTAAAACCTGGACTATTAATACCACTTTCACACCGCACCTGGCAATTCAGTGGGTTGTTGCCAGGTTGGTAACTTATAGACCCAGGTCGAGGTGTGGTGTGAAAGTACCGAACTGAATGACCCAGGTAAAACCCAGCAGGACTGCCATCAGAAATTGTGGGACCTGGAACTGACAAAATGGGCAGGGCCACCTTCCCTTTCTCAAACATCTGGAATGCCTGGTGAGACCTCCGGTGTCTGAAGCACTGGCTGCACTACTCAGCCTCCACATTGCTTCAGAGGAAATGGGAACTTTGTTTATGACAAATAAATAGACTCGAGTTCTGGGCCCCCTTTCTGTCTGGGCCCGGGACTGGAGTCCCCGCAGACCCCCCTAAAGGCTGCCATGAAACTCAGGTCACCCTGTGTATAATGGGCAACCCAGGTTTAGTATGAAAGGGTCGGAGCCTTTAGCAACGTGTAAGCGGGATAAGCTGGGCACACACTGATTTATCTGTCCAATCTGGTGGGAACAAAAATCTGGTGAAGTGGGGGCGCAAAGGACAATAACTCATTTATAGCATACTATAGTCATTCAGACAAGTGAGTTAAAGCCGTTTGATGTAACAAATGTATCTGTACATACATTGATAAATCTATAGGTGTGCACCTTGAGGACTGAGGCTGGAAACCGCTGCACATAGCAATGGTGCCCTTTTTTTGGTTCATAGGTCAACAGTGTCCAGCTGGACAGTCAGTAGGCTGATATGACAGTGGTTTCATGAAAATGTTGACATGAGTTTTCAGGGTTTGTTAAATTTTTTCTAGGTTTTTTTTTGGTTAGCTTTTTCATGCTTCACCATCCACATGGACAGATTCGGGACACTAAAGTGCAGAGTGAGGCACCATGCCTGAAGCATGGCCAGCAAAGCATTGATTCATTCATTCAGGGTCCATGTGGTGAAGTCTACAAACTCACACCAAAAAACATGAAAAACTCCTGTTGACCATTGCTTTGTCTTTTGTCTATGTCGACAGTCCATGTCAATAATTTGATGTCGTCCTATTGACTGTCAGCCTAGACACTTATTGACCCTTTTTACCATAACCGAGCAGAAGCTTTTGGAATAAGGAGTGTACTCTGTATTCTGTATAATGACCACCAGGTGGCAGCGAATGTACACTCGTTTGTGTGACATCAGCTAGTGTTTAAAGGGCCCATTTGTCAAACAGTGTTTGTGGTCTAGCTGCAAATATTCTGGATCCCTGCGATGTATGAAGGAGGTATTGCTGAGATTCCACCATTGCCATCTGCAGCATTATTCCCCGTAGAATTCTATGAGAGATGAGGTGCTGCCTGATTTACCAATATCAGGAATGTGCAGCATTGCGAATGGTGGTCCCCACAGCTACCGCAATTGCTTCATAGCTCGTAGACACTTTGCAGGATGTATTTCTGTCAGGGTTCCCCCAGGAACCCTGCACTGGAAGTAGCCCCTGTGCATGGCAGTCAGACCGACCATGCATGTGCAGAATCTCAGGGACCGTACCCTTCCAGAGCCCCTATCCCTGCCTGTGCCGGGTGATACATACACCCAATATGATCACGATCCCTAATGGAATCATTGCTAAATGGTTCCCTAAACATAAGTAGCCACACCATATGGGGGGGGGGGGGGGGGGGGGGTCGCTGTTGCCTTCAGATTGCGGCAGGTGATGTACACGATCAGGAACACAGAGAATACATTTATTTATTAACAAGCTGTGCAGATATGATGAGGACTTCAACCATGAGCCATGCCAGAGAAGTGGGTACAGAGCACATTGGGCTGTTATTTCAGGTAAATACATACCCGATGCCAGTATGTAGAACTGGAACAGACTAGTTTTCTATAGATATAGACAGTGGGGGATTATTCAGACCAGATCACTGCTGTGCGATTTTGCAGAGCCCTGCGATCAGATAGTCACCGCCACGCCAGAGTGTAATCCCGCCCTGTGCAAGTCTGCGAATGGCTTGCGAAAATGTCACCGCTCATTGTACAGCTACAAATCCATTTGCAACTCACTCACCATCGAATGGTTTTTTTTTCCCACTGTGTGCAGACTGTGTATAACCCTAATCCTTCCACAACAGGCTGACCGAGGCCGGAGCTGACGTCACATGCCTTGCCTTGACACGCCCCCAAAAATGGGCGGTTGCCACCCATTAACTTCCTGTCAATCAAACTGCGGCCGGGTGGTGATTTAAAAAAAAAATGCTGAATTTTGTTGCGATTTATTATTTATTTACCGTTTCTAATATAGCGCAGCAGATTCTGTTGCGCATTAAAAATGTTGACAACACTGAAAGAAAAAAACTGGGTTTAGCATTGCGCATGCGTAGTGATCCCTACGCCAGCGCAGTCATACGATAATCGATCACCGTACAGATTCGCACAACAGAGATCCGGTCTGGATAACTCCGCCCACAGCGTAAATTGTCTAATGACTCTGCTGTGTTTTTTAAGGTGTAATAATTGGACTGTGGAATGGTTCATTACATCCAGATCCCGAAATTCCTGGACTGTATTACCCTCCAGCCAACCTTCCTGCCCTGAACTCCGATGACCTAGAACAGATCTACCTCATTGCTAAGCAGGGCAAGAGCCTTCGGTATCAGCTGTGGGAATATGGGCGTGTGAGCCTCAGTAACAATCAGCTGAACGACCTGGATCCTAAGAGAGCCTGCGATGGTAATACCTACGTGATTCCTGCAGGTGGCGTGAGAGATGGACTATGTGGCAAGACATTGCTCCTGAAGCGCTCAGAAAGCTGAATAGTGTTGGGTTGACTATTTATAGTATTATTCAGATGCCGATCAGACACATACACATCCGACATAATACAACTGTGTTCAGTTACTGTGATTGGTAACAGCTGCAGACACACTAGACTGCCTGGGGTCACTTACTCAAAAACTCAGGTTCCTGGACCATAGGAAAACACTGAAAGTTCTGTGCTAAGAAATGTAATATATTATTCATTTAATGAATTTGCCTCAGCTGAAAAGAATGGGTTCAAAGCACGCGTCTAATACATTTACCTAATTTATTTCATTTATGCACCAGGTAAAAACCAGATGTAATCAGGTACTGTTAAAAAAAAAACTATGTGCAATCTTAAACTAATTACAGGTGAGGGTAAATCGTAAGTGCATTACACAATTTCAATATACTCGTTAAAAGACCCGGAGGTTAGTTCACTGTCCAGCTAGAATTCTGAATATGGCTGCAGGGAGTGTCCAGACCGGTTCTGTATAACCAGATTATCCGGCTGGGTCCGGATATGCTCCTCAGTCAATGGATCAAAAGGCATAGGGGCAGATGTATTCCACCTGGTGAAGAGATTAAGTGGAAGGTGAGAACGCAGCAGCCAATCAGCAGTGTTTGAAAAATGTCAGGAGCTGATTGGCTGGTGCATTATCACCTTCCACTTAATCTCTTCACCAGACTGAATACATCCGGCCTATAGTTCCTTACTTCCCAGGTGAGTAAATAAATTGCTGTTATGCTGGGTACACACTGGGTGATTCCTTCAGTCACCGATATTGTTGAATATATCAGCAGAGTCGCAGGAGAACAACATTGTGCATACTATCGTTCACGTCACATTGACGTCACTGGCGCTATAGTCAAATTGAACTGCATGTATAGACGAGGGGAGATAATGACCCTCGGCAGCACGCATAGTTAACGATATTGACCATTCACACTGGACGATATGAACACAATATCATCAATGATATATCGCGCAGTGTGTACCCAGCATTACTCCCTGCTGTACAGAGAATACTGATTGTAGAGATGATATTTAACAATCCCTTAAGGTGCGTACACACGGGGGGAAGATATATTGCTTGCAATATATTACTGAGCAATATATTGCCCAGTGTCTCCTTTGCATCAGCGGTGATGAAAAGGAACCTCTGCTGGGGGAGCCGCAGAGGTAATTAGCTGGTCGCAGGACCAGCGATTACAATGGGGCAGAAAACGCCGGGGCACACTTCCATCACTGGCAATAGGGTCGCCTGCGACCATATTCCCAGCGATTATAGCCCCTATCGCCCCCGTGTGTACACAGCATAGGGAATGCTAACACTGTGACAAGGCATGCTGAGATATATAGTTTCACAACAGCTGGACGGCCATAGTTTGGACATGCCTGTCTGTCCCGGCATGTGGAGATCAGGAGTATGTTAAGCTGTTATAAGTGCAACTCTCCATTTCAATATGTTTTAACCCTTACCTCAGGAATTAGCTAAACATCTTACATTCATTTGATTATTTAATGTATGTACTATATATAAAAAATGTTTTACTGTGTGTATATATATGTGTGTGTATATATATGTGTGTGTTTGTTTGTTTTGAACCATATTTTCAGTCACTGTAAATTCATATTGAATAATATTAACTGTATAAGCGCAGACTTTTCTGTTGTTTTTCTATATTGACTATAGGGCTAGTGCCCCTAAAATACAATCTTTCCCAATGTGTAAAACATTTGGGGTTTATGGTTATTATATGGTAACAAGTGATCCAAAGTTGTGGTCACACACATTGTTTATCTGTCTGGTGGTAATGCATGTGAGCAGCTACTGTATCAATCGTTTGCTCCCAGACATTGGAAAATGGAGAAAAACCATGTTCGCATTAGTTTGTTAAATGAATCGGCTTTGACCAATTTGTCTGAATGACTTTGGTCTGTTTTCCAGCATTCGGAGTGGAGCAAATGGTTGATTGTGATTTCCTCCCATATATTACTGGATTTTTGGTCCCATCAGACAGATAAATATTTTGTGTGTGTACCCTGCAATGTATTTCTGCCTTAGAAATGTTCATGAACTGTAGTGGGTTATTGTTTTGGAATTACATAGGAATAAGTGCCTTCCCCATGATCGCAGCCTTGCCTACAATACTTCTGTAATGTGCTCCGCAGACATCTGTGTATATCGCTGGTAGCAACTTTATATAAAACAAACGGTTTTAATCTTGTGTCCATGTTCCGTCTATGCATCGTTACGAGCAGCTTATTGTGGGGATATATAACAGCCTGGGAGAGACCAACAAGTCTGCCCAATGTTTTAAAGAGGAAATATTTTTAATGTTTGCATTCTTGCCTCTTTAAAACATGTGCCGGACTCGCCAGAATTGGGCTACTCGCAAGCATTTACATTTCCCTTTGTGTAAAATGCTGTATGTGGGAACTGGCTGCATCTGTTTACATCTCAGAGTCTCTAAAATACAAAGTTGTCCTATGTGAAGAGAAATTGCTAAGTTTCCATATTCTTGTATAATTATCCATACATTGGCCGTAGCGATGGCCTTACTCTGGAACACTTCCCTAGAGCAATTACAGGAATAAGCCTTTCTAATGAGACACTTTTGTTCCAATCATCTCTGTTGCAGAGTACACTTTATAACTGTTCCTCATGGGGGAAGAATGCTTTCCCCATAAATACCAAGCTCATGCCAGTTCTTGTTACTTATATAAACGGGGGGGATTCAATCTGGAGATTCCAACTGTGGGAACATTCAACAGTCGGAATCCTGGTCCATTTTCCATTCATCTGGTCATTCAGCCAGTGAATAGCCTGTGGCAGATACAGCTGCCCATACACATATTGCACAACAAATGTGACAAGTCCTGACTGATTGGGTATGGCATGCATGTCCAAACTGTGGCCCTCCAGCTGTTGTGAAACTACACATCCCAGCATGCCTTGCCACAGTTTCAGCATTCCCTAATAGCAAGACTGTGGCAAGGCATGATGGGACTTTTAGTTTCACATCAGCTGGAGGGCCATAGTTTGGACTTGCCTGTGATAGAGTGTTTGCAGAACACACTGAACAATCTTTCTAGAGTAGGGAAGCCAATCTCAGGACATTTTGGGATTGAAAAATGCTCATTCCCAGGATTGGCCTCCCTAATAAAAAAAAAAAAAAAGCATCCCCCCCCTATATTTACTTTCACGGGAGCAGTAGAGCACTCGGGAGGGTCTGGGAATCCCGGCAATGAGGCTAGAAGTAAAGATCGGCAGTGCTGCCGACGGGCAGCTCAGGGTGACCTTAATCACACTGCGCAGTGCGGCACAGCCAGGACTGGAGCAGCAGGCAGGGTCTGAGTGAGCTATCAGATGCGACCCGGCAGTAGACTGCGCATGTGCAGTCTAATCCCGGGATTGGAAACTCTAATCCCGGGATTAAAATCCCAGCAATTTTGAGACCAGATCCTGCCGATCCCGGGATTGGCCACCCTAGTCTAGAGATATGATCTGCAGATATAGCTTTGTGTGTAGCCAGCAGAACAGTGCCAGAGCAGATGATGACATTTGCAGTTGGGCAGGGCTGGCACAAAGTGCTGAACCTGCCTGTGGTGGCTGAAACACAGCCAACAATTATACAAACCAGCAATAACATGGATCTTGTATGTTGCATTTTATGTACTCGCATATAATGTGGTTTCTAAACACAGAATGTTGTGTCTATAAAACAGACTTCTGCAGCGGGGGAAGATCTCCTGTACTGTACTTCTCCCAGGGTTCCGGATCAGAGAATACAGCCAACAGTACATCCCATGTCATCTGTTCTGTTACGCTACATTTTCATGGGTTACAGAGTTAAAAACTAAAAATAAAGTGAGTTCTATGAACAAGGCCTATTCCTCTGACAAAACAATATATAATAGGTGCGATGTCTGTGTATGAATAGAATAGTTCCACAGTCCATCCTTTTTAAGGGTCTTATTTATTATAAAAATTATATATTCCAAATATGTTACAGGAATAGTGTAAAAAGGCATTTTCATTAAAAAGGAACAAAAAAAATAATAATTATATGTAAATAGTCATTAAGCTCAGCCATCAAACCCTCCGCAGTCATATTACTTTGTATAAAACTACAAATATTGTGACAATTGGTTCTAGATCAGCAAGATCTAAATCTAGAAAAGAGGAAAGCAATCTGCGGCTCACCTGGTATGGAGCTTACCAGTCCCTGCCAGGCATGTATATATTTGTATCCACACACCAGTAGGAGATGGCTTGGTAAACCCAAACTATGGGCAACGATGCCCTTACAGCAGGGGTATACAGCATGTGGCCATCCCAGCATGCCCTGCCACAGTTGTGCTTATAGAGCATGCTGGAACCGTAGCAGGGAATGTTCAGAAGTTCCACAGCAGCTGGAGGGATGGATGTATAAACGTGGTTTTAGAGCCACAGACTACCCACAAGGTAAACTTTCTTCTATTCTGGAGATAGAATCTACCGCAGGTTACTCATTTCTGCACCATTTTATATTGTAAGGTGATTATTGCTTAACAGAAAACATGCAGATTGTGAACCAAAACTAAACAGGGTTAATGCTACCTGGGTTTCCCTGGGAAAGACTGGCTGGCTATACACCTATTGCAGGCCTAGACAACCTGTGGCTCTCTAGCTGTTGTCAAACTACAAGTCTCAACATGCTTTGCCACAGTTTTGCTGTTAGGGAATGTTAAAACTGTGGCAAGACATGCTGGGATGTGTAGATTCACAGCAGCTGGAGAGCTACAGGTTTGCCAGACCTGACCTATTGGCTTAGTTACTGTTCCCATCAAATCAGATGAATCAGTCCAAAGAGCCCAAATCCACCCAGATGAGGATCACAGATACCAACAGTTTGCAAAACATGGAAACCAGAACTTGGGATAGACAGGAGTCCCAGAGCTAGGAGCTGGCCAAGTAGGCTAAGAGGAATGTGCTCAAGTCACGGTTCTAGAACAACGGTGTTGTGCTAAAGCTGTACGCGCACATGAGCAAACATTGCGTTAGATCACACGCAAGACAAAAACAGGGGCCAAAATTGCCAATATGGAAGTGGTGCACATGCTTACACACCTACACGCAGAGCCTGCAGCCAGTCTGTGCTGGAGCCAATAGTCAGATCCTGGGGTGGGAGGCACTGGCCTCACCAGAATATTGTTTCATACCCACAAGGGGCTTACCTCCACCGTGTGCTGGCAATGGGTAGATTGTAAGAGGTGTATCACTGCCTAATTATACTGCATTCTTTCTCTACAGTTTTACGCATTTTAAAAGCGTGCACCTATTGCCTATACCAAGCAAATGCATTTATTTGTCTCCGAATTGTACTTGCCCTATGAGTTTGAGGGTAATTAGTGGGATCAGACAGAGGGCCTCTCTCAATCTGGTGAATAGTGATTGAGCCCACACACTTCTGCGTGTGGGCAATGGGTACACTCTAACGCCAGTCACCAGACCAAAGCGATTAAAAACAAAAGTCCTCTTTCCAGTTTCTAAGCATTTAGTCCATGTTCGCTCTGATTACAGTGAATATCTCACTGGTTCTGCTCCTTTGGACACGTTCCTATCATTTTAAAAATGACATAAAAATTCCAGGCCAAAATTTACTCCTAGTTTCCAGATACACAGACATCAGGTCTGTGCAGAAAGTATGTGCACGTGGCAAATACTAAACCATGCCCTGGCCACTAGCCAGTCTATTCCATGTTATATAATTAAGGGCAGGTACACAAGACGGGCAATCTGGTTAATGGCCTGGATGAATTCCCTTTCTCCCAGACCATCCGAGACTGTAGACACAGTGCAATTTTAATGAATGAGATATCATTTTCACCTTTATACTGCATCACCTTGCACATGATATCTTCTGATTGGCCATGCTGCTCAACCAATTGAAAGATATTGTCTGTGAACCATGAGAGCATGCACACTGCACAATATGCACAAATTGTCATTCCAATATGACCAATTGTACAGGTGTGTTACCGGGCTAAGGGTCTGCCATTGTCGACTAGTTTTCTTTAGCAAATTTAAAATCGACCTCCCACCCTCAATAATGTCTGCTGGAACCGTTGACAATGCAATAAATGTTAAAATGTCATTTCAAGCCCCAAATAATAATTAAATAAGGAGGGAGGGGGCAGGGGGATATAGGTGCAGCTTTAAAGGGCTGACAACCAATGAGAATACAGCAAGTACAAAACACTTGACTCAAAGTGGATGACAACTCTCATTATTTAAAAAGGACTATAGCTTACATTGGCAATCATTTCTTTGGTTAACAAGAGTCAAAACCAGAACATTCCCATTATAAAGGAGATAAAAAAAAAATATAACAATAATAATATAGCCCCTCTTATTAAAAAAATATTAATATAAACCAGTTTTCAAATAAGTAATAAAATATATAGATATATATATACACGCGCATACAAATTATAAAAGAATGGAGCTTTGTGCTTCTCCAGCAATAAACTGTACAAATGTCCAGTGTTTCTATGAGGCTACAAAAGTCATAAATAGAACGCAACTATAATACAATAGACTGAAGTGGATACTAGTCGTTAGAGATGAGGCAGGAATTTGAATATCCGGAGATTGTCCGTCGCTAGCAATTCCACTGCCGGAGTTCCTGGTCCTGGGGCCCTTTTATACTCCGATGGAGCCAATATTGTGTGTTTGAACAGTCGCTTAGTCCTGCACCATGTCGGAGAAGATGGTAATGAGGTTGTCAAGCCCCCATAGGTAGCCATCTTCTCGGTTACCTTCCACCCAAGGCACCCGGTGATTTAGTGTTTGCTTGTTTGGCAATCGAACAGTCTTTCCAAAGTCAATCATCCAAACCTTGGCGAGCTCGGAAGAGTCATGGACGAAGAGTAGAGAGCTTCCAACCACCTGAGAAGAGAGAGTGGAACCTTTAAGAATACGTTGCACAAGTTCATGATACACATGGGTTTGTAAATAATGGAAGTCAAGCAATTTGGACAAAACGTCTTCCTTCTGCATTCACACGGGTGTACCACAGCCCCGGATTTGTTAATAGTAAATTCTTATTCGTTTTTCTTGCACCACAAAACAGCTGTTTTCCCACTCTGGGTTGGCGTCACTGGCCACCAAAGTCCTACCTGTTCCGTGGCGGCCTGCAGGAACTCTTCATGGGTATTACAGGCTGCACTGGCAGCAGTAATTGTAATATGCTCATAAAAGCATGATGACTAGTGAAGCTCTAATATCAGTACAGAGGTATCCTCATACAATTAACCTCAATACACCATGTGACACAAGGGATGACGCCTGGCACAAGGGAGACGCCAGGTCTTGTACTACCACGCCAGGTGACTTTTTTGCCCAAAACTGTGTCTTCGTTACAATGTGTTGAGAACAGAACTCACCAGGAGACTGAGCTGATACATTTTATACGTGTATATCTGTGTGCAACAGAGTCTGTATATAAAGCACCACAGAACTTGGCATGGAAAACCGTTGCAACCTCTGTATCGTAGCATTAAGACTATACAGACTCAGTTGCACACAGATTTAGGGGGGTATTCAATGTAGGGTCACGACTGTCGGGCTCGCTCGACAGCCGTGACCCTGTCCCGTTCTCGGCTGACTTGACTGTTATGCCAAAAAGATGCCAGACTCTAGCAAGGTCATGCAGACGACCTTGAGCTAGAGAACAGCTCTTAAAAAAGAGACCAGGGACAGATTCTAGACCACAAGAATATGATCTATGTGAGTAATCCAGAGAAGCAGGATGTGTAAATAATAAGACAGCACGATAGATGATAAATACCTCGTGTTGTTTAAAAAACTCAGACTTCTCCAACTCCATCCGAAGCTCTTTTAATCTCGTTAAGTAATTTTTCTGCAATTAAATAAGAGTACAAAGCATGGTCACTCATCTCTTCTGATCTGAAGTCCATTTATTTTTGACACCGACTAATGTAGAAGGCTTAAGGGATTGGCCACGCTTTGCCTTCCGCCCAACCATGATTCTATTAAATCACTGTGAAAAACCTACTGTCTGTTCTTAATAACCTCTTCCAAAACACCAGCTGGATCCTGGTCACTGCATGCTACATTCCAAGTCCATTTTACTTTTAAAAAGCTGGAGAGCGTACAGGATATGTTCTTCCAAGTGATCCCACCATGAGCTAAACACCATGGCCTACCCTTAGCGCGTACCCTATAGGGGACACACAAGCCTCTGCCAGGACAACCGCTGCCTGAATTCCAGCCACTCACCAAAATATTTTTATTGCCATCTACAAAGTCTTCCAGTGCGCTCATCACTTGCTCCCGCTGTTTGGTCTTCTTGAAGTTTGTGTTACATGTCCCATCAGCTCTCTGCAATAGAAAAAAAACCTTAATATTTAACATACAGGACACAGTCATCAGTATATTAGTTCTAGCAGGAGGAACTTAACTAAACATGTCGCTGTTGGTACACTTCTGGTTCAAGGAGGGACTAAACCAATAAAAATACAGATCAGGCTTAAAGAAAAGACATTTGGCAAAGGCAACGTGGGGCACCAGAGCCAGATTTCACGGCTACCCGCGCAGCCAAGCTGGATTCCGGGTTACCCTCAACAGCCCAATCATTTTAAAAACAAGTCTCTTGGGTTAAGACCTCCACTCCAAGAACTACAACTCCTTGGTCATCCATGCTACAGGTTGAGCTGCTAGTAAAACTATTCCTTCTATAGACATGGCCCGGTAGGCAATTCTCAACCACAATGGGTTCTTTTTGGTTTGAATCCCTTACTAAACCTTCTTCCATAACTAACTGTGCAGTTTCCTACAATCATATCCAACCCTTTATCAGTTAAAGGAGTAGTCGGACTCTCCACAATTTTTGGTTAGTTTTTCCTGATCATCATCAGTATAGCGTTTGCACTATCATTGCACAATGACCAAACCAAAACAGAGAAATACAAAACTAGGCATCTGCTCACCTTGATGCCCTCTATTCTAAAGCCCATGGTAGCAGTAGAACTCAGGGTCTCCCGCCACTGCATGTATCTGGGCTTCAGGACTGCCCTCTGTCTGTGCTCCTCTTCAGTGGGTGCATCAGGATCTACAGCGATCATCTTCTCATACATGTCCTTTCGGAGCTTGGGCTTCTCCCTGGCCTTGACCAGCTCCTCCTCTAGATATGTCCTAAAGTAAAAAATAAAAATAAAATTGAAGAGAGCTGAACCTCCTGTCAGGTTGGCCACATGACAGAGAACCACCACCTTACAAGACCATCTACATATCCTACAAAACAACGTATCCAGGAAAACCCTTATAGCAATGAATAGATTTTTCGGTACTTGTGTAGTTTCACGGCGGCACTTAGGTAGTCAGCGTGGTGTCCTTGTCAGAATCTCAGCCAGCGTAGTCAGCGTCCCTGTCAGCATCAGCATTGTTTCAGCAGCCAGCATTGTCAGCTTGTGTCTGCGACTGTGTGTACGTTTGCGTCTAACCGGAGCTTACGCAGTTAGCGTAGTCAGTCAGCGTTACACAGTTAGCTTAGTCAGTTAGCGTTGTGTCAGCGCTTATTACATTGTGTGGGAACCATTGACCATTTTTAACCTACCTGACATGAAAGGTGTGAATGTGTTCTTGAAACACCCCCACTATCCACGTCAGCCCGAAGCGTGGCGAGCACAGCAAGCCCCACGAGGGGACGCGGATTACTTGACGTGTATTCCACATCCGCTCGCCACTCTTGGGGCTGGTTTTCCCACGTCCGCTCACCACAGAAAATCAACTCCACGCCGATGTGGATAGTGGGGGTATGAACAGGTCGGGAGGACACATACCGCGTCCTCTCGCCACACTTCAGGCTGGCGTGGATAGTGGGGGTTTGAAATGGAGGCATTTGCCAGTATGTAACATGGAGCACTGGCAAATGCGTCCTTTATTGTGCATGAGATGAACTTGCGCCCGCACCCCCCTTTGTGCACGAGATGCACGCGCTACCGAACCCCTAACTGTCTCCCTGAAGTGGACACAGGCAGGGTTGCCATACCCTGCCGCACAAATTAGTGAGACGAATTGGTGGACGCCTCTTCACCGGCGTCCACAGCGCAGGAGATCTGGCGGTTACCGGCGCTGTGTGAGAGGTGCTCACTAGGCTTGTCAGGGACGCCGGGGACAGAGCTGCAGCTCGCGGGGACAGTACGTTGACTACGCTGCCTGATGGGGACACAATGCTGACTACGCAGGGCTGCCGCGGGGACACTACACTGACTACGCTAGGCTGCTGTTGGGCTACACTGACAGCGTAGCTTAAGGTGCCGCCGTGAAACTACACAAGTACCGATTTTTCTACATTGGTTGATGCACAGGACGCAAACCCCCATAGTATACAGATTTTTCTCCATCCCTCACCTTACACCCATTTTGCAGTCCATGATAGAAGGGGAGTCAAATTCTGAGAGTAGATCCTCCATTTGGTTGTAGGTCTGTCCCTCCTTCTCTACCACTCCGAAGTATGCGGGGACAAAGGGCTGCAGGGAGTCACGGTTCAGCCACTCTAAGCACTGCTGCTCACAATGACAGAACTTCTTCAGGATCTTCCCATACTCTCCAGCCTTAAAGTTACCTGCAAGGAAACAACGGAGTTATGGAAGCTCATTCTCCCTATTCGCTGACGTCCCCGAGCTTAATCATAGTCAGTCTAGCCAAACGGACAATTTACTGTTCGTTAGATGTGTCTGCAGACAGAGCCATTACATTACATGGGAATGACTCAGCTCTCAAAAGAGCATTTACAAATATACCTTAATGTGACGAGACAGTCAGTCACTTTGTTGCCTAAGCTGCATGGGGAATGCAAATGACCTCTCAACCCCCATTTCCTGGGGAGACCATTTACTCGTCATGTACAGGAAGTGGGCAGTATAAAGTACATTTCTCCTACCATAGTAATGGAATCTGCATACGGCATTGGACATACTGTAGTAGAGCTGGAACAGTCCTATTACCTGCATGTCCAGCCAGCTGGATCCATGGATACTGCTTCTTGAAGGACACCACAAACGGTGACCAGTGAACCATATTCTTTAGTTTCCTCCAGGATTTCTGAAACACGGGGAGAAAACATGGAGTTGTAAGCTTGATCATTGCAGGGATCCTTACACGCAAATACAAGTATAGTATGGAAAGGTGAATTACGCTTCATATATTACTCATAGAAGATACTATGGGCTGTCTGGTGGTCTCCTGTCGGAAAGAAACACATAAAGGGGAGATGCCGTGACTGACAATTTGGAAGTTTGTGACCTGGGGCTCAGCAATGTTTGGCAGGAGGAAAAGGCCACAAGATCTTAAAATACATATATGCAAATAAATGACACTTCTGGAACCGCGTTTGGCCAGTCACCAACATGCCGAGCCAGGCATCTGGGGACTGTGGACATTTAAACTGGTCACAATATACATACAGCCTGTCAGGGGTGCTGGACGGGTTCCCGACAGTCGTTTACCCGACGTCGGGATCCCGACAGCCGTTTACCCGCCGTCGGGATCCCGACTGTCAAAATGCCGACAGCCGGGTGCCCGACGGCCATCCGCTATTTTCCCTCGTGGGGGTCCATGACCCCCATAGGGTGAGAAAAGAATAAGTGGCACGCGTAGCGAGCCATCGTGCCCACAGCGTGGCGAGCGCATGCTGTCTGACTCCAGGCAGTCGGGATCCCGACGTCGGGATAATGACTGTCGGGATCCTGACTGTCGGAGTCCCATACTACACCCGCCTGTCAGATGGAGCCCTCAGCTGCCGAGACAGTCATATAGCATGGCCCAATCCTACTACAGCAGGGCTGCGGAACATGCTGCTTGGGGGACAAGGGTCACAGACATTTGGCCGGTCTATCAATTGCTGATCCACAGAGGGAGAAACTGGTGGGTCCAAGGATCAAAGTAGAGGATTACTGATCATTATTATACTATATTTATATATCAGCATTGTACAGGTCATATCAGTTCCTGCCACACTAGAGCTTACAATCTAAATTCCCTAACACACAAGCACACACACACATATCACAATACACCAAAACCCATATAACCTACCTCATCTCTGACACACTCCTATGTAGGTGTGATAGACAGAATTATGATGTTCTGTCATTTTGACGGGCTGTGAACTAGTATAAAAGTAATGTCCATGAAGCAGTTGACTTGCTCAGTGGGGTGCCACCTAGTGGTCAATGACATACAAAACACTTGAATTCCCCCCATAGAGGTGAAGAGCAATGTAAGCCTTTTATTATCCGCTATCAAGTCACCTGTGCTAGGTTATCCTGATCCATCCGGCGGTGAGCTCAGTCAAGTCACAGTGATCCTCCAGTGCTGGGGCCCGGACTGGAAGCAGCAGGCTGCATGTTATGCTTTATCCAATGCGTCAGCTACAGATGTGTCCAGGTATATCTAGCCTCCACGTACATTTAGCCTCCTTTTGCATTCAACAGCCTTTCTAGCGGCGTGACTCTGTAGCGTTGGGCGTCTTTGTTTGAGACTTTTTCCAGTAGTGTATTATTTGCAAGACGAATACACAAGTCGCTTCTGCTGACTAAAATTATATGTGGCGTGTCTATGTTCAGTGCTTGACTGCTTCGGTATTGCATAAGAAACAGAACAGCATTTCAGCTCTAATGGGAAAAGTCGCAAAAAAGAGACACCGACGCTACAGAGACGAGACTTGTATCGCATGGAGGATAGATGTATGTGGACACATCTGTAGGTATTCATCATAGTGATGTACTACTTGTGGCTCCCTAACCACCAGCCAAACCGTATACCAAGTGCCCCTCTAGCAAACTGCATTTATCGCATTAAAAATGAAAATAATGTTGTTAACAGGTAGGCTCAGACACATGGGGAGGAGATTCAGAAAGTGAGAGATTTGGTAAGAAATCTCCAGGGTTTTTTTTAAAGCGGCAATCATTTACACTGCAAAATCAAACTGGTTTTACAGTGTAAATGATTGCAGCTTTAAAAAAAAAAAAACCCTGGATATTTCTTAGCAGATCTCTCACTTTCTGATTCTCTCATCCTATTAAATCTCACCCAATATGCATGCAATGCACCCAAAACACACAAGTCTCGTGATTCTCCAGTACAGAAAACAGCAGCAGGTTTCTGTAACAGGAGGAACTAGTTGTCCCCTAACCCTTTCCAGATACCTCTCCTCCCAGCCAGCCTGATGTTACCAGACATAGACAATGATACAGAGGCACAGCTATAGCCTGTTCTATACATGGACAAACATTTCAGTCACCCAGGTGACTGAGGGAGGGCATTTTAGCATATGGATAGGCTACTAACACTTTCACTGCCAAGAGCCCCCAGCACAGGAACAATACGGGGTCTGTGGCCGATACTGCAAGTGAGAACGTCAGACACTGTGGCAGTAACGTACTCAAACTAGATTCAAAAGCATTTGCCCAACACTTAGAAGCTTGCTAGAGACCAGCCTATGCACTGCAGCACACACACAGGAACAGAACGGGGGGGAGAGTTACCACAGGTCCTTCAGCACAAATGCCCCAAACTGCAGAAACTGACCCAAGTGCAACCAGTTACCTCATCTCTGGTCAAATCCATCAGCAGGCACCTACATGGACCCTGGGCGCAGTAGTCCGAGGGACGCAGCTTAGCACAATTCCCTCAAGAAGAGCTGGACATAGCGTCCGTGTGTGTGAGATAAATCAATGCTGAAAACATTGCATTCTCCAAGTGTTTAAGAATGTGTCATGGCAAGGGCAAAGTCCTAACTCCACCAGCGGCCTGCTTGAGAACAAGGGACAGATTCTCCGCCATCTCTACCTGAGACAATGCACATAAACAGAATAGATAAATAGCACCCCACCCCCAAAATGACATTTTTATTTGTAACAAGTAGAATTAGATTCTTGGTTCTACAAAAGAGGGACGACGGAGGGAAATTCAGACTATTCCCATTCTCCGAAAGCTGTCAACCGGTCATGCGACTGCGCGCCGGGCCAATTACTGCCCATGATTGCACAAAGTCCAGGGCTGAACACACAGGAGATAAGAGACACTCCTGCCACCAGTCAGAACCACAGGAGGAAACGCTATAGCAGAACGTATGCACTTCCTATAAGCTTATAAGTAAAAGGTGACAGATACCAACACGGCGTTAGTCAGATTTTCCATTTGAAGCTTCTGCCGTAATGAAGACTTCTGCATAATAATAATAAAACAAAAAAAACCACCACAACACAGAAAAGCCACCGCTACAAAACAGGCTGCGGCAATTCCCCAGAAATCTCCGCCTCTAGTTTGTGTATAATTCTGTGGACAACAGCATGTGGAGAGTATCCAACTTCATTTCCAGCTTCCTGAGTGTATCCGGAGCCCAGAGCCCGGAGTCGTGACTAGTCCCCGCTACAAGATGCTTTTGGCGTTTGATAATTGCATTTTTCCTGTCAGGATGACTAAATCTGTAAAATGATAGAGTGTGTTTCAACACCACTGTTTATATGGAGCTGTATTCTGTAAAAACAGAAAGAAGAAAAAAAAAATGCAGCTGTTGCACCACGGCATCCAAATAAACAGTGGAAAGAGGTATTTGCTAAATGTACAGCCACCATTAGGCAAAAGCAGGTGGGGACGGTGAAAGTATGCATGGTCACAGATCAGACATTTACAACACTGACTTCTCTCTCACAGTAAAACCTGGAGGGAAGACCAACATAAGCATGCTACCAAGACAACCAAAATTCAGGAATAATTGGTAAAACAATGAACAATGGTGGAATGCATGGATTGAGATCATAGGGACAAAGCACCTGCAATGCCACATAACACCCCACCCCACCCCACTACCACCCCCCCCCCCCCAAACCAACCAACGGTATGAAACCGGTGTTACTGAGGACATTCCTTACCGGCCCAGTCAGCCGATGCAGGCTTCCCGCAAGTGACCTGAAATGCTAAATAGTTTGTGTAAATCAGTGAATAACACAGCGTGGCCAGTTTGTACTGATTGCCCTAGATGAATCACAGGTGTGTGGCCTACACAGGCTTAAACACTTTCCAGTCATTCATACAAGAGTAGCCGCCAGGGAGGTCTGGTAAACTTCTTTATCAGGGATTTCAATGGCTAATCCTCCTTTCACCCCAACAAACCTCGGGTCTGACCCTGGATTTGGAACACTGAGGCAGATGCAGTAAGGCTGGTAAAGTGTTAAAGCGGTGATAACGTGGAAGGTGAGAACGCACCAGCCAATCGACTCCTGTCATTTTTCAAACACAGCTGATTGGCTGGTGTGATTAGACCCTTCCATTTTATCATTACCAGGCTAAATACATCTGCCCAGGAATGGGACTCGGATTGGATGACCTGGGTTACCCTTTCACATGGTCCAGTAACACAGGTAAATGCCTGTGTTCAACCCTGCAAGCTACTCAGGTTGAAATACCTCACTGGACAGGCCGCTCCGCCATTCCCCATCACACTGCCTGTGACATTACCCAAGGGGCTTATGCAGAACAGCGACAAGTAGGTGGGTGGGGAAGACAGGACGTTCTGTGTCGGCCAGGAATAAACCAATGTGACTGAACTCCCTGGATAAGGTGGTAATGAGAACAATCCCCTTTGACATGTAGATGACTCTCTCGGATTAGAACACCCAACCCTGACTCATCCACTTGAAACGTATCCAAATACAGAGCTTCTTTGTCTTGCTCAGGTCAGCGCACGGTTGTCACATGGTTACACAAGCGTGACTATTGTCGGAGAGGAAAGATACACAAATGTATAGCAAAACAAATAAATCCAATGAGTAAACAAGGCTCCACAAATAGCCAGACCTATGTTCTCTATTTGCTCATCAAAGGAAGTGTGTACTAAGAACTTGTAACAACGGGGAGCAGCTTTCCTCTGCAAGTAGACGTACAGCCAGCCATTTATCACGCTGGCCGCTATGTTCCGTCTAACGGGCCCAGGGAATAATAAGACACCGAGAATATATACCTGCGCATTAAGGGCTGGGCACCTACAAAGTATCTGTTACTCTTTCAGCAAACAAACATTTCCCAACCCTAATAAAGATCACCAGCTCTACAGATGTGGATGTCTGGGCCGTGGCCAGCTAGGTAGATAATGACCAAATCAGATAACGGAATTGCTGTACAGTGCCAAGTACGGGGCTTGCTGGGACAAGAGTCAGAATGTACATGTGCCATGTTCCAGGGGGATAAATCGCATTGTGGAGCTACATGCCCGTACACCTCTGCCATACCCAGGGTGGCAAGAGAGAGAGAGAGGGGGGGGGGGGGGGGGAGGAAACATTACCTTTTAACAATGGCATCATGGAGCTACGTGCCCGTGCACCTCTGCCATTCCCAGGGTGGTGGAAGACCGCAGTGCACGTGCCATGGTCCAGGGTGTGTGTGGGTGTGTGTGACATGACAACCCTTCTGGCAAAAGCATTGGGTAGACCACTGAAGGTTGACACCTCAGAAGGTCGACATGGGTTTAGGTCGACAAGGTCATTATTTCGAAACAAGCATTAGGTCGACATGGGGTTTTGCACTTTTTTTGAGCAGACATGTGCCAACCACCCACGGTAGAACAAAATAGTGTGCCCATAGCATGTGAGGGGACTCAGTGCTATATTACGGTGTCCATCTCGACATACTGGAGGGGGACCCATGTCAACCTTTTGAGTGTCGACCTTATTACCCTGTGGCCTTCAGTGGTCGACCCAATGCCCCATACAACCGTGCCATAACCCAGGTGGCAGGAGAGACCACACTGCAGGCCACGACAGGGTCATGGTCTGTCACAATGACGCTCATCCGATATGGACTGGTTTATAGCAGAGGGTTTGGCCGTGCTGTGACCCGCCGTTGTCTGGACCAGCCCCAAGTATCTGTTAAGCGGTTGAGGAGCAGCTAATCTATAAGGAATACTTAATAAGGAATCATTTCATGCCCCAACAGGGAGACAAAGCAGGGAAAGCAATTCCTTCATTTACGTGATGGAAAACATAAACACTAAAGAACATGCCTCACTTAATTACCCATTGAGAAGCCATAAGCAATTCAATTATAGTGATACCTTGCCGGGACTCGTATAGTCACAGGAAAAAGATAGACTTTAATTTGATTAAACTATGAAATCTGAATTCTTACACACTGACTCATTAACCAGCAAGTCTCAACTTCCTCAGCCTATTTATAGGTCTCAGGTAATGAGTTTAAATGGTGCTAAACAAACAGCCTCCCAGCCAGCAGCTATTAGATAAAGAGGGAATTGTATGTTCTATCGAATGGAAGTCTCATGGTGAATTGTACATTGTGCACCATACCTAAAAGGATGCGACGCATGTAACCATGGCCCTTTTACATAAATATAATATAGATTATACACAATAAAAGAAAGAAACCATAGCATAATACGAGACCCTTTAAATTCATATAAAATCAATGATCTACTTGGCGTAGGTTTACTAAAACCAGTAGAAGTGTTGCCCATAACAGCCAATCAGATTCAAGTAGAATCGTAGAATATGAATACTGATTGGTGGTCATAGTTCTGTCCACATAGTATCAGAATGTGAGCAGACTACTGGATCCGCTCCGTCTGGAATACAAATGGCTGCCACACCTTTGTACAATATTAATAGCTTCAGTATCTGGGGTATGGTATATCTAAACACCTCTGTACTATGATCATAGCAGCTGCAAAGTGCCTTCAGTCCGGATGTGGTATAGCTCACGGACAATGTCTAGGTCGACACCAGAGCAAGTGCACCCTCAATTAATGTACCAGGTCTCCTCGGGTGGATCACTTTGTTCCCAACCGAAGTCCACGTGTATGGTAAAGAATGGTTTTGGAACCAAGTTTTTCCTCAACTTTAAATGAACATTTATTTTCTGTTGGCCCTCTTTTTTTTCTTCTAGACTTAAAAAGGGGTCATGTGGGAAGCAGGCCCATAATACCGATGACCTACAGCCGATGTACTTGCTTGCACGAGAGGATGTAGAAGAGGCATAGTGATGAATGCTTGGCACTCTGGAAGCAGACCATGATCACATATGGCCAAGGTCTGATACGGGGTAGGGCGGAGGCAGGAAACATGCACTTGGCATACTGCTGGCTGGAAGAGCGGACGCTTATTACACAGCATGATATCAGCGCTAAGCTCACAGCACCCATTGGTTCAGCTAATGTTGACAAACAGAACACTGTTTGCAGACTGATAGACGTTTAATTGATAGTTCTGATACAAAATCAATATTTGCAGGTTATGTAGATAAGCAACATGGACAGGCGTGTGTGTGTGCAACTGCTTCCGATATGCAGGAGGTCCATTGATGAGGGTGCATATATCGTTAGGGGAGACTTCGAGCCAGGATGACAAGCAGCCGCAAGTGGGCTATGATCGTACAAGCCAGGACGGTTCTGTAGCCTGGTCCACCTGCATGACTGACCTATTCCAGACTACTGTTCATGCCATGCAGTCAGCAGCCAGAACCATGCACCGCTTAGGTGACCTGTGCAATACTAAAGCAAATCCTCTCTCATTATGGATAAAACAGGGAGTACTGAAAAGATGATCCCTCTCCCCGTCACAGGATAGAAAGGAAACATCCTTGATGCCACAAGGATCCTTGATGGCAGCCTCAGCCTGATTTACCCCTAGGCAAGCCATGTACACAAAGCCGTCACAGTCAGTATAAATCTACCCCCCCACCCCCACCAACAAGCTCACACAGTCAGCGAGAGAGATTATTTCCACTGCGGCCGGGTTGTGGTTAGAGGTTTGTGAGGTGATCAGAGCAGTCTGTGTACAGAAAGCGCGACACACACACACACACACAATCATTATACATCTCTATGGTACAACACGTCAAACATAGCAATACATAGACCTGTGACAGCACCTTACTTGACCCTCAGGCATGGCGGTAACAGAAGAGCAGGGAAAGTGTCTGCAATGCATGGCAGATGGTCCTATAACGGCAGCATGTGTGGTGCCAGGTCTGGAGGGGCCAGGTCCCTAGGGTCCTGCGGTTAGTATACTGCGCTACCAAACCTGTACTTTGCATAATAGAGAGAAGATGCTTCAATGATCCCACCACATGCTGCCTGCATGTGTATAACCCAGCTTCCTGGCCAGGCCAGATCATCCACTGCTTACACCAGGGTCCTCTACAGGAAGACAGAGCCTGTGTGTAACCAATCCTAATGTGCAGGTAATGGGAATACGCAAAGACAGCGAAGGGCAGACAGGGGCTCTGTATATCAGCACTCAGGGGTAGATGTAAGAAGCAGTGATATAGGGTGGAGACCTGAGCCAGAGAAGTGTCCCATGGCAACCAATCTACTGCTCTGTATAATTTTATAATATGCAAATTATAGACATTACGTCTGTGCTGATTGGTTGCCATGGGCCACTTCTCTCCTCCCTTATCACCGCTTCATACATCCACCCCTCAGTCCAGCGGAGCGGTTTCACCATAGTTTCCACAAGGAAGTGGTGGTCAAATGTTTTTAAGACAAGATCTAAATATACATTTTACGGCTCACTCCGAGTCCACTAAATATAGGACACAATGCGATCAGCAATAAACCCAAGTGTCATCTGCCCATAATGATGCAACACGCTAATGACCAGCAGTAGTATAGCATGATTAGCTACACCGCAAAGTAACAAGTGGATGCAGCCAGTCAGGATCCGGACAGCATGGGGCTGGGGTCAGGCATTAGTGTTAAGCATATTTAAAAAAAACTAAAATAAAAAAATCTTTATTGAAAAACCAATACTGCACACACATATGGTATGTAGCCGCATTGTGATACTCTCCCTGCTACAGTGTGGTGCATGCAGCTCTGGCTGCGTTTGATAATCCTGTCCTGTACGTACAGAGAGAGAAGGAGGAAGCAGAGATGACAGTGATCACTGGAGGAAGTTCTGGACCGTGTGGGTCACTCCGTGTCAGTAAAGTTTGCATGTAGTGGTGAGCTACAATGGAAAAAGTTACTGCATCCTATAACAAAGCAGCAATTTGTGGTCACTAAGAAGCCACAATTCCTGTATATGCAAAGCTGAGACTCACAAGCTAAGTGCAAGTCAGGACCAGCAGCACATAGGCTTGCAGTAAGCCGTTCATCACATGCATATAAGCTGGCCATACACTTATGCATTCACTCGGGTGAAATCGGCCAAATCGCATGTGTTTTCCATCCGATCCGTGGTCCCGTGCGTATAGCATCTCCTAGCTCGAGTGCTGCACGTAGGGATCTGTTGGATGGGAGAGCAGCACATGCTGGGCTCACATACGATGTATAACATCCTGCAACCCAGGAAGCGTAAGCGGGATTGGCAGCCTGCTCTAGAACCATTGGTTTTGTTGCATTTTTCTAGGAATCTTCAATAAATCTATAAATACTTCATCAATAAAAAGGTGGATTTGAAATACTAAATTACCATTTATAGGTAATACAAGGTTAATATAGAAAATAAAGTCTATTTCTACCCATAATCCCTTTAAGAAGGTTATTTCAATAGCATTCCCCCCCCCCCCCCCCCCCCCCCCCCCAACAGAACTCTAGCGGAACTTATCATGTTTCTAGGTGAAGCAAAACAAAGCAATTAACTGTCCTGAATAAACCATATTGCCAATGTCTAGGCCGACACTAGGTGGGCACCTAAAAAGGATTAGCATACCTTAGGTCGACGCTGTCAAAAAGTCGACATATGCAAAGTCGACAGTTAAAAAAGTCCACAAGAGTTTTTCATGATTTAAAAAAAAAAAAAAAAAAAAAAAAAAGGTTGTTTTTCATACCTTTACTATCCAAGTGGGTAAAGAGGTCAACACCACTAGGTCGGCATACAGAAAGATCGACACAAGCATTAGGTCGACATGGGGTTTTTCACTTTCTTTTAGCCGACTGGTGGTATTTCATGCCCTACCATGAAAGTTTCAGTGTCTATGTCAACTGTGTCATAATTTAGGACAAAAAAAAAAGTGAAAAACCCCATGTAGACCCAATGCTTGTTGACCTAGTTGCTGTCTATCCCATGATCCATACCAGTACATATACGGTGTCCATGTCGACGTGTGATTACATAGACACCCCCAAAAAAAATTTCAAATCATGAAAATCTCATTTTGACCTTTTGACTGTCGACCTTGCTTATGTCGAAATCTGGCAGTGTCAGCCTAAGGTATGTGTACCTTTTTTCTGTGTAGACCTAGCCAGTGTAGACCATTACTGGTCGACCTAGACATGGTCTATAGTCTTTACCATAACCATTGCCATTCAATGAGAGCAAACTTTAGATAGTCTAGCACACAGGTTCTCAAAGTCAGTCCTCAGGACCCCACACTGTGCATGTGTCCCAGGTCTCCTCACAGAATCACAGGTGATATAATTAGCTCCACCTGTGGATCTTTTAAAATGTGTCAATGAGTAATGAATGCACCTGTCAGGGGACCTGGAAAACGTGAACTGTGTGGGGTCCTGAGGACCGAGTTTGAGAACCCCTGGTCTAGCATGTACATGGTGAACACAGATCGCACAGCACACCCCATGTGTATTGGGCTTAACTCTCCCTGAACAGGTTACATCTGCCCCCCCCCCCTCCAATTGTGACATAGGTGGGCCTGGCCGGTCCCCTTCATGCTGCCCCCGTACAGCACCGCCCTGCCCAGATCCTAGAAGGAACACTATAATGTCATTGTTCAGTATGTATGCAAGCGATCATTCCTCCGATATAATTAACAATATCGCTGACACAGCAAATAGTCTAGTGTGTACGGGGCGTAACTGTCGAGCCACTGTCCAGACCACCACCAAGATTCCACACATAATTCAGGGTCTTGTCATTCCTTCAGGTGGAAGTCCTGTTGGCTATCCTGCAGTCTTGTCCTGTGAGCGATCATAGGGGACCTCGGTTTTATCTACATCATCATACCTGTCCACAAGCTGTAGAATCCCCTGTTTATACTCGCCTGCTATTAGTGCATTGACCCAGATGTTGACTGCAAGCTGCAACATCCTCACTCCCAAAACACTATCATCAGCCCAGGAACTCTCAGACCTTAGGGAAAAGGTGACATATCACTTGGAGCCGCCCATGAATGGGGAGGGTCAATGGTCCGCGTGGCCGGAATGTGCACCCTCTGGATTACCCTAGTACATTTATATTCACGATATGATCAGAGCTGCAGCCTCTTACATACCGCAAGAAGAAGAAGTCATCTGGCCTAAGGATTAAAAGTTTACCAAAGTGTGAGTTTTCAGGATGAACACATGGTGTCCTAATCAACCAATCAGATTCTAGTTATTATCCCCTCGAAGGTGCTAGATAAATGACAAGTAGAATCTGATTGGTTGCTATGGGAAACCTGGACTTCCTTGCCATTGGCAGTTGCAGATGTGGGGCTGCAGCACAGTCTAAAATTTAAATAGGGGAGCCCCACAAACTGTCAGTAAGTCTGTAATGTATGGAAGTGTTTGGGGGTGGCTCCCCTATTTGAATTTTGGACTGCGCTGGAAATAAAGTCCAGGAACAGAGCATTTTGGCCCTCCTGTAATGGGTCTGTAGGGAGTTTGTCTTATAGTGCCCATACACTGTGCGATAGGCACCGTGCGTTTTGAACTAGATTGCGCCGTATCTAGTTTAAACCGCATCCGATGGTGTTAAGCAGCGAGCATTCTAAATTACATAGTGATCTAGTTCAAAAGTACCTGCAGCACATGTGCGATGTGACGTGCGCAGGAGCGCGCAACGCATCGGCAGCCCAAAACGCACCGTGTATGGGAACTATTCGTACATTTACCCCTTCGTGTCCAATCTCATGTGCAGAACAGCAAATGTATCAGCAACTGGGAGCATACAGAAAAGAGTTAACGGAGGAGAGCACTGGGTTCAGAATGAAAATTCCCACACTCAGCATTCACGTCATCATGATGGCGCCTCCCGGCGCTGGTTCTAGAGGAGTGGTCGGGAGGTAATCCCTGGCGTTAAATGCTATGATAAATGTTGAGGGGGCTGGTGGGTTACAAGAAGAGCCTCAGACCATCATAATATATTGTGCATCCCCACCCCACCTTATAAAAATATAAGCATGTGTGCAAAAATTATGTTCAGAATAAAGAGATTAAGACGTATATTGTCCTGCTAGGAGGGGATTCAGCCACAGAAGCCATATCGCCAGCTTTCAGTTAACGGATTCAAACTTGCAGGGAAGGAGAGGTGCCCCCTTTGGAGTAGGAGCCCGGCGGCAGATGACTCCATTGCCTCCCAGAGTTACGCCTCTGTATGCATCTCTCCCCCAATTCCAGAACTTTACCAGAAAAAGCAAAAATAGTTTACACAAAGACCCATAACACTTCACTAACAAGAGCACGTATGGGGTCACCAGTGGGCATTGCAACCGGCTTTTAGTTGCAAAGCTGAAACCCACAAGAAACCCCAGAGAGGTTCCCTGTAGATGGGCTGCACAGTCCAGCACCAGCTGTGTAGCTTCATTTATTAAACATAAAAACACTGCAGATAACCACAACCCTTCTCCCCATCGTGAGCACATAGCCGCAGCAAGCTTAAAGGGACGCTCTGTCAGCACACAGTAAGTAGATACAATGGACGGCAGTGAATACAGATATAAGCCAAAACACATAATAAAATTAAAAAAAAAACGCTCTTTACACGGAGACGGCTGAGCGACGGTGGTGGCAGGTGTACAGAGGATGAATAGCCAGGACCTACCACTCTCAGACTGGCCTCTGCTACAGCGTGCTCTCTGAAAACACATAAGCGGTGGCAGAGGGGAGGGCTGGCTGCTGACGTTGTGGAGTTGCTCAGTAACTGCAACCCCCAGTTGAATTTTTCCATGACAGAGGAGAAAATGAGTGTTTGAGCCGCCTGTTAACCCCTGACCTCCTCCTGCAGACCTGCTAGTTCAGGTGCATGACCTGTAGCCCTACAACCAGAGGGAATAGTAACACCACCAGGGGAACATGCAAAATGCACACAACCTATACCACTGGCATAATGAGAAGCCCCATGCCAAACAATATTATTGTTTATTTATAGGGCGCCACAAGGGTTCCTCAGCACCGATGAATATATATATATGAGCAAAAACAATGACTTGCAGGACAAAGCAATTGAATGGTTACAGGCAATTAGACAGCTACCAGAGAGGTGGTAACCACCACACTAACAGGATATTATCGGAGGTAAAGGGAATTCTGCAAGGAATGACTGAGTATAACATACCTTAGAGCTGTGCACCAGCGGGGAGCGTGGCCAGGCGGAGACTGCACAAACACACGGGGACTGGAAGAGACTAATGCTCTCACCAGACAGACAAGTGCAGATTAACAGCTGGATGGCTGATCTCAGAAGGCATTCAGGGCTGGTGCCGCTTTGTCACCTGAAATAAAACTACAGCGGCCATGAAGGTCCAAATGTAATAGCTCTGATGACGTTTCGCCGCTATATTTAAAAGAGCCAATTCCTTTTAAAGCAAAAGCAACATGGTTTTGCCGTAATACTAATTTCCACTAAACAGCCACTATCTTGCCAAAACTGCGCCCGTTACAAGCCGTCCTGAGAGGAAAACATACTTTTTCAATTAACTTTGCCAAATTGGTACTCGGGAGCCCCAGGTAAAATCCATACAGGTTCCTGCCTCATATAAATAATCTATTAGGGTTTCTATACCAGACATGGCCCTCCAGCTGTTGTGAAACTACACGTCCCATCATGCCACAGTTTTGCTATTAGGGAATGCTTAAAGCATGGGTCTTCAACCTGTGGCCCTCCAGATGTTGTGAAACTACATGTCCCAGCATGCATTGCCACATTTTTTCCTATAAGAGCATGCCAAAACTGTCAGGGGATGCTGGGACATGTAGTTCCACAACAGCTGGAGGGCCACAGTTTGGACATGCTTGGTCTATACGGGGTCGAAATACAGATGCCGGAATCCCGACCGCCGCAATGACGACAAGGGGGGCCGTGGATCGCCCCCATTTGTGGGCTCGCTGCATTTTCCACGCAGCAGGACCGGTGCCTCGCTGCACTCGGCACACTATTTTATTCTCCCTCTATGGGTGTTGTGGACACCCATAGAGGGACAAAGTGCCGGCATTGCGGTGGTCAGGATTCCGCCGTCTATGTCGACCACCGGGATTTTGACCGCATCCCGTCTATATTTTCCAGCACCAGGAGGTTATGGCCTTGTCTACACTGCCTAAGTGGAGGTGACCTATGGTGATATCAGCAGCAATGTGCCCCACTAACCTTATGGTGGCCCGTGATATCAAAGGCAAAGGGTTAATCCGAAGCGTGTGGCGGAGGTGCTGCTGCCAGACCTGGAGAAGCAGCTGCTCATGCGCCTCCCCAGGAAGGTGGAGAGATCACACCCTGCTGTTTGTTCAGCAAGACAGGAATTTCTGATACAGAAATCAAGGAATTCCTGCTAGCTCCATCCAAAAGGCGCAGAGAGGAGACCGATGCATGCATCCCCATCATAGCTCCTCCCACTACCCCAGGAACTGTATTATTACCGTATTGCACAGCCCTCTACATAGCATGTTAACTCATTCGCCTCTACCGCAGTGGAGATTACATTCACTCACACACAGACTAATGGGTCTATTTACCAAAAGCGATTAGCTGCATTTTGGCCTGCAGGAGGTAACCCATTACTACTATGGAATGCACAGCGCACCTGGTTCCTCACTGACCAGTATGGCAGGTTTCAATTCTGCCAGCAAAAATGTTGGTAATTGGTGGTTTTAGAAAATGAGCCCCATACACACAGTAAAATAAAAAAAATTTAACAAAAAAAAAAAGATATTGCTTCTAAGCTACTATCTCGTCTAGTATGTGCGTTCAATAGAGTTAACTATGCACACTGCCGGGAGGACATATTGCAGCTGCAACATGGCTCGCGCTTGCTCCCCGGTGGCATCGGCAAGTGTGAATGGGGGTTATTCAATTATGTGCCTGCACTTCAATTGAATCGGTTGAATGTAAATTCTATCTATTCAATTAAAGTGCCGATTTTTCGACTATCAAAACATCCAGCACGGTCGAAAAACTTTTGAAGCAATAGCGCGGTTTATAAAAAAAAATGAAACTGCATTGGCGAAACAGGTCTAAAAACCATTCGAAACGGCCCCAATTAGACAGGAAAGGCAGTTTTTTTTTCAGCTTATCAAAAAAACAAAAACTTTTCTATTCAATTGGGACCGTTTCAGGTGGATTCTAGATGTGTTTTGCCGATGCAGTTACTGAATGGATTACCCTGTACGTGGCCATACACTGGGATACAGCTCACATTGTATGACCATGATATCTGCTGGGGGTCAGGCTGTAGTTGCGACAGGAATTGTATAGGACTTTGTGTATGCCCAGTGTTAGATACTACCTCAGCAGGATAGGCACCAACAATAAATGCTTAGGCACCAAAACCATCTGGCTCCAGTTGTCTGTACCTATGCCATTTACAGAAACAGTCCAGAAAACCCGTTCTTCATATTCCGTCCACAACACACGGGCAGTAAAATAAATATTTAGTTGTTGTGAAAGGAAGAGACAGTCATTTAATCTAATACCCTGTGCACACACTGTAATAGACTAAACAAATATACACAGGTAAACCACTCCCTGCACAGAGCGCAAACGGAACCACAATTTAGTCAGCTCTAAACACAAGTACAGATGTCTTGTGATGCACCCAGTCTGCTCCCTCATTGCTGATTTCGTAGCTCCAGGAGCCTTCTACACATTTCAAAAACAAAGTGATGTGTTTTAATTTACTGCTGATTACATTAACCCTAGCGTGTGCATAAATGCATGTTACACAACTTATAGTGTAAAGCTGGACTACGCACTATGCCATATCATATATCATCTGATCGAACGATATAGTAGTGTTCATTCTAGCACCCGCTATCTTTAAAAACCCATGCAGTTCCTCTTCCTTGCCTGGGGTGTCGCTGTCTGCTGTAGTGCTTCTAGCACAGTGTGGTCTGTATATCATCACTGATATGCAAACCAGACCTGTGCTAGAAACACCACAGCAGACAGCGACACCCGAGACAGGGAAGAGGAACTGCATGGGTTTTCAAAGATAGCGGGTGCTAGAATGAACACTCTATAGGGTATACACACTGAACTTGCAGTCGTTGATGATATAGCCAGATATAACTGCATGTTCAGAAGGTAGGGGTCGCATCAGGCGTGCATTTTATAGAGGATTATTGAATTATGTGCCGGATTTTTCGAGAGATGAAAAATCTGCACTATAATTGAATAGGTCAAAACGGAAATTCAATCTATTCCATTAAAGTGCAGATTTTGACTGCCGACAAAATCCGTCATGGTCGAAAAGCACGTGGATCGGCAAATTACTCACCAATCTACGTGTTTTTGTCAAAACTGCTGCCATTTTAAAAAGAGTGAAACATGTCTAAAAAGTGCCTGAAATGGCCGCAACTGAATAAATAAATCCATTTAATTCTGGTTAGCCGAAGAAAACGGACTGAATTTAATACCCCGCATAGTGGGTACACACTAGAGGATATGCTCAATATAACAATATATAATAATAATAATAATAATAATAATTGCTCAATAAGTCCAATAACAATATCGTTTTAATGCATATCGTCTAAAAATATATTATAGCGTGAAAGCAACTGATGTCTCAAACACTTTTGAATCACGGCACCTTAAATCATCAGAGTATTTCTGACGGCATTCCTAGGCCAAAAGTTTCTTGTTGAGAAATTGGACCACCAATCCAAGGAACCTCTGCAAGTTTCCCCGAGGCATCCCAGGCTGCCTAGCCACAGTGAGGCGGTGAGGTGTGTCAATGATAACATTCTGTACAACGCTGCATAATATGCATTACCAATATATACTATGAGGTGAAGTACCACCACGGACTACTCGATGGACCAAATTACTTGAAAGCAATTTTTGCAGGGACACTGATCCGTTTCAAACTTGCTGGATATGGCGAGAGGGAGCTGTGAAGACAGAGATTGGGAGGTAGGAGCAGATAGGGACTATGGGTGGGATGGAGAGTTTGTGGGCTAAAAACTGTCACCGCTCAAAGTAAAAGTACGTTGCGTCATTTTGATGGGCTTTTAACTAGTAACTATATATTATAATATAAATCAATAAATACATTTGTGAGAAGAGATCGATCACTGGTTGTTAGGGAGTCGTATATCCAGTAGCATGGCTTTAGCTTACTAAATGCCAATACAGATGAGTGACAGGTCTTGTAATGACAGGCATCAACAGAGCAGAAACTTGCTCTGAAAGATGATTAGGAGCAATACCACAGTAGGCCGCTGTCACAGGGTGTAATGCTTTTCAATGTTAGCGAGGCATCCAAATAATTGGCACACCCTCCTGTGTCTTCTATAAACCCAGAAAAAAAAAATAAAGATTTTCCCAGCAGTCACAAAAAAAAAAAAAAAATAATAAGCCTCAAGGAAGTAACAGAAGAACACTCATCAGAATAAAAAACAAAAAGTTGAGTAGACAGGAAGCAGGAGAAAGTGACAATAAGTCATGTGTAGGTAGAATGATGGCGTAAAGCAGGTCAGGTGGGAATTATTGCTAAGCAGAAACTTCCCCAGACACCTGGAAACGGTGGGGAAAGTCAATGAAGGCGACGGGTTTTACTCTCATTTAGGGCAAGATGTACTAAGCTTTAAAATTGATAAAATGAAGAGTGATAATCCCCCCCCCCCAACCAATCAGCTTCTAACTGCCATTTTCAAAGGCAGCTCATAGCATGCCAGCTAGGAGCGGATTGGCTGGCGCTTTATCCCTCTCCATTTTATCACTTATATCTGGCTCTTACTGCGTGGCCCTGTGGTACAGCCTACAAGATGCTGGTACTCCTGTACAAAACGTTCATTTCAGCAATGTACTAACACAACACGTTACTTCATCACCCATGTATGCGAGAGATCTCTGTGGATTTGGGGAGTAACCGACTGACATCCTCGCCCCACGCTCTGAGAACAGGTTTTCCGAGTTCTTCTGAAAATAGCGTCCAAGGTGAAGAACAGGGACATTATTTGTGCTTATTTTTAGAAGCATGTAAATAGCGTTCACAAGACAATAAAACCCGGCCACATCTCTATTCTTATCAAGCAAAACACACTGTACTCAGCAGTCACACCACATGTAAAGTGACCTTAGTGCTGCTTTATCTATTGTGCAGTACAACTACTCCAGGAAGAAAAATAGACACTCAGCCTTTACAGATACCATACTGTATGTGGTCTGTTACTGCACGCATACATCTGGTTCCCATACCTTATAGTATGTAGGATTATATTGCTGCATGCATACAATAAGCTATATTAACTCTTCACAATATAGAAATTATAAGACGCGGTTGTTCAAAAACATCAACTGGAATGCTGGAACACACACTGGCATTGCGGCCCCCACTTCTGCGGTTATGGGATTCTATTCGGACCAGGAACCTATTGGTGTGGAGTTTGTATGTTCTCCTCATCACATCGATGCTGGGAAGGGATTACTCCTTTAGCAAGGGCGCCGATTTAGGTTTTTGCTGGTGGGTGCTGAAGGGGGCGTCTCCTTTAGGGAAGGGGTGTGGCCCTGCAATGGGCCCCCACAGACCCCCCCCCCCCTCCCCTGAGTCAGAAGGGGATCCGGGCAGCGCCGCAGCGAGGTCCGTGAAGCACTGGGGAGGCAGCGGGGTCCCTGTAGCGGATGGGCAGTCAGTGGCGGGGTCCCTGCAGTGGATGGGTACTAGTAGCTACTAGTTCCCATTCGCCGCAGGGATGCTGCTGCTGAGTTCCCATCCACTGCAGGGACCCTGCCGCTGACTGCCCAGCAGTTCCGCCAATGTGTTTTCTGGTTCAGCGGCACAGGTTGGCGGCGGGTGAGCTCCAGCCGTGGCCCATGGGTGCTTTTCATTTTCCATGGGTGCTCGGGCCCCGGAGCACCCACGGAATTGGCACCTATGCCCCTTAGAATGTAAGCACCAATGAGGAAGGGACCAATATATATAGGATATTATCTGTATAACAATATGCACCTGAATATTACATCTCCTTACCGTCGTTTCTAGCAGATAGCCTTTTGTATGGTTTATGTACACGGCACTGGTCATATAAGTAACATCATCTAGCGGAATACATCTAAAAAAAAAGGTGCCCACACACTAGAACAATTTCTTCACCGATTGACCGATTTTTACCGCTCTCCCGCGGATCTTTTGCTAACCTTCCAATCTCACCTGCTGCATGAAAGATCAGATTTAGCAAAAGATCCATAGGAACGCACTTCACATCTGAAGATAAATCTTTGGTAAAGAGGTGCGCTTGCCTGAAATCATTCAGTCCAGGAAGGACCCATTGTTTCTGCTTGAACCCCCCTGCAGGGGTTTTGTAGAAAGTCAGACTTTTGGGCACACAAACTGTCATTTCAGCAATGGTCCCAATACTATGCACGGGTTTAGTCGCTTTTTACGGCACATTTGGACACGACAAGTACAATAAGTAACGAATGCAGGTGGCACTCACATCCCTCTGCAGGACAATGGACTATTGCCATTGGATGGCAATTACTTACAAAATGCCCAGAAACAGCTGAATTAGAACTTGCAGCGCTTTACAGAGTATAGTTGAACAGTCACATCAGTCCCTGCCCCAGTGGAGCTTACAATCTATATTCCCTACCACATGTACACGCACACACATTAGCGCTAGGGTTAATTGTGTCAGGAGCCAATTATCCTACCAGTATATTTTAGGAGGAAACCCATGAAGCACATGGAGAATATACAAGCTCCACGCAGCAATGCTAGCATTACACCATCCGTGCTGCCCTTAAGTTGGAATAAAAATAAATAAATCACTGTACATGAGGTATGTGACCACAGTGTTACTATAACTAGAGTTTAGTCATTTGTGGCACACCCTGCCTTGTAAAGATTAGATAAAATAGAGAAAAAGCTATAGTCCCATTTACTGTACCTCAAACAGGGACTCAACCCACAGATGGACCTCTCATTATGGCGAACAATGGCACCGGGCATGGCATTATATATAACTGTGCCTAGCCCCAAAGTGAGGGTACATTCGCACAGTAGTTCTAATGCTGTAAATAGAAAGAGGCTAATTCAGAGTTGAGCATTATTTAGAGAATTTGCAAATGGAGTGATTTTGGAATGACTGCACATGTGTACCGTGCGTGCATGAGGATGACTAGGGAAAGGACATGCGGATGGATCGGAAGCGCAATGTGGCTGGGGTTTGAAAGACAGAAAGTCGGCTTTTTGAGGGTGGTAGCCTGATATTTTGTGGGTTTGTCAGGCGTTTATGAAGAGGGTCTGTGACATCAGCAATGGCCCCTTCCACCGTGTATCAACTGCATATTAGTGGAAGGGTCAGACTCACAATTGCACTTTATATGGTTTGAGAACTGCGTATGGATTGCGATTAGCGTTCCATTTGTAATGCTCACGGGGTGGGTATTCTTTCTGTCTGGGCAGCGGCTAACTGCTCACAGTCATCTGCAAGTTCGCACATTAGCGATCCAAGCGGAATTAGCCCCACTGTGTATTGGGACTCAAAATAAGTTAAGGATAGCCAGATAAAGCTGCATATAGCCTGATAAAGCTGCATATAGCCTGATAAAGCTGCATATAGCCAGATAAAGCTGCATACACAATGTGCGCTTTTGCCCATGAACGAGGTTATAAACTTCACTGGCAGATAAATCACTCGGTGCATACACAGAGCTATCTTCACAGAGGTGGGGGGGGGGGGGGGGAACTACACCACTCTCCATAGTAGTAGACTATATTAAGTTGTTCACTCATCCTGTAATACAGGGGGCGACGGTCGGCAGTGGCCCGGGAAGGATGTGCCCTCCCATACACACTAGGGGGCGATTAAGAGCACAAAACGGAAAAATCTCAAAATTGCCTAATGTGTATGGGCCATAAGAGAGGTAAACTAGAAAGACCAAAGGATCCCACACAAGAGCGTCCCCGCCAATATAGCGCTACCCTTACAGTCACATACCGATGCTGCGATGTAGGATAATACTGAAGATGGTGTTAGACATAGGCACATAGGGGCATACAGATGGAGCGCCTGTCAGCCAGCCTGAAGAACCACCAGATCTCCTGAGCTGGCGCAGGCTGGCGGACAGGAGCTCCATCTGACTAGGAACGCGAGCGTCTCACCCACTCGCGAGTCCAGTCAGAAAGGAGGCGGGGAGCGGATTCCCTGCCCATCTCCGATTCAGGGAGATGGGCAGGGTGATCCGTTTGAGGGCAGTGCCAGGCTCAGACAGAAAGGGACGCACAAGTGTCTCACGCACGCGTCCCTTCTGTTTGATGGCGCACAGCGGCGATTGGCGATTCTACCACCAGGAGCAGCTCCATCTGTATGTAACAGTGTCTAAGTTCGGGAATGGTGCGGAACGCCAGATGAAATTGAAAGTTTTATTAAAGCGGCAATTGTTTAAAAAGGCATGGCCAAACTGTGGCCCTCCAGCTGTTGTAAAACTACACATCTCAGCATGCCTTGCCATAGTTTTAGCATTCCCTAATATCAAAACTGTAGCAAGGCATGATGGGACTTGTAGTTTCACAACATCTGGAGGGCCATAGTTTGTGCATGCCTGATCTAGTCTAACAACGCTCCCAATATAAAATCTTAATTGTGTTCCAGACCCACGGCCGGCCAACAAGATGCAAAAGACATCTAGCTTTGTTGGCTTGTGAGTATCTCTCTGCAAACTATGCACCAGCTGGAGTTTCCAGGAACCAGTGGAAATGAGTTTGGTGGTACATTATACCACACTTCAGAACCACATTAGCCGATGAAGAATTAAAAATAACAAACCTAAGCAGAAAGTTTCCATTATCCATACTGTGAGTTTACAAGGAAAGACATATACTTCCTCACAGTACAGGGCACAGTTATATTGCGCCATAGGCATGTTAATGCACCAACATGACACATAGAGGACACATTATATGACACAACGTGACAGCACTTAATGGTGCATCAGCCACACACATCCATCTCCTGAATTACTCAGTATCAAATTAGTCGAGTCAAAAATAAACCAATAATAATAATAATAAGTCATTAGGTGGAAGCAATTTTAGACCGTACCTAGAACACGTGACTTCCCATGGGTGGTGGTTAGGAAAGCAGAAAGTACATATTCGCCCAGGCGTTTCTATACAGACTATTTACACACTCCCCATATGATTATGGGAATATACAAGACTTATATTTAGAACCCTAATTAGCCAGTGCCACATACATAAATCTGCAATATCTTTCATAAGGTCTCGTAAGAAGTTGATTATTTCAAATGGAGTAATTTGGTTACTGGAGGAATTGTATGCAGTTCCTCCACCAAAAGTGATCCTTTCTGTCAACCCTTCTCAGGGCTCCGAGTCATTGGGGGAATTCTATTGGTTTCCAGAGCCCGCAGCTCCCATCCACAAGTGCCTATTTATTATGTCGATCCCCAAATGAACTACTGGGTGCACTGCCCAGACAACAGGTTGGGTCCCCAAAAGCCCAACTCAGATTCTGCTCGCCACCTCATGAGGATGCAAAGAGAAATAACATGTGCCCTCAACATTTGTGGACAGTGACACAAACAACTGAATAGCTCTTGGTTACCACAGACGGGAGCTACGGCAACACAAAACAACTGAATTCCCCCCATTAAGGCCTACAATTCGTTAACAATAAATTGATTGTTTACATATCTCAGAGACTTCTCCACTTGTACGGTTTAGTTAAGTGTTTTTATATAGTAACTATCTGTGTAAAGCCCCATACACACTAGTGGATATAGTAACATGATATCGCTCAGAAGTAGCTTTCTTATAAATATATTTTACTATACACGGTATATGCCCTGAAGACGGGCCAAGGCCCGAAATGGCATAGTCCCGGAATGACACCTTTTCTTCAATTACTATACAGCAGAGGTTTTCCCAAGAGGCGGCAACTGGGCAAGAAACCCTTGTTCCCTTTAGAATTGTACGTAGTGCTGGACTTTCTGATATATATTGAATATATGTATATTACTTATATATTTTTATTATTTTCAAGGCTATTGGAATAACCCACAATTCATTTGTTTTAGCACAGTCACAGCTCACATTGCAGTAGTCTATTGTTGCTGCTGACTGGTGCCAGGGCACATAACTCTGCTTGCACCCTCCTGAGTTGGCGAGCAGAAATCAGCATCGGCGCACTAACTTGTACTTCATACGTCGGCCTTAACCACGTAAAGCGGCTAAACACTGCGCATTTGGGTGCTACAGGTATCGTAAGTAATGGTCCACCAGAAACAATTGAATAGCTCCCTGGGGCTCCGATTACTTACTGGCACGCATAACAACGGACTCAACTGATGCAGCAGATGAAGCCCATTTGCTTAGAGTATCTTAAGTAGTTTTGACTGTGCATGTCGTGGTGCGGACCACATGCAAATACAAGAGATGTAGAGGTGTGTGCAATTCACTGGTCGACTTGCGACTGAAGAAGCATAACTAGGTTGCAACAGAGTCTGCACATAGGCAACGAGTCACCGGAATTGTGAGCTGCATAGAGCTGTGCGTATTAGTATCTACTCCTGTTTTATGACTTTTGCACTAAAGATAGGGCTTGAGGGGCGATGTGTACAATTCTGCATCTCGCAATAAAAGAGTAATCACCAAAGACTCCAGCGTTAGCAGTGCAGTATGATGTTTCCTTGGGGCATCATACTGCACTGCATGATGGTACAGATTATCCTTCTTTTACAGAGCTGTGTGATCATTGGGTGTATAGCTACCCTCTATACATGACCACTGTCCACAAGGCACCAATGGTTCTGGTGACCACACTGGAGAAAGTCTGAATTTCCACCAAAACACACCAAAGTTCTTTAAAACCCAACTGGCAGATATAGTTTAAGGAAGGAAGGGTCACTTAGTGCGCCAATCAGGCTGCATGTATCAAGTGGGTAGGGTGGCACAAGAAGGACAAGTAAAGGCACATGCAAGATACATTAAGACTTAGTACAGCATAAATAACAAACAGTCTAAACTGCATACATTATGGGTGAAGAAACAAGAGTAATGCAGATAAGGAACAGCATGTTCCGAAGGAACCTATGGAGTTGGTTTATCATTAATACTAAATCAGTTAAAGACAATCAGCATTTAACGAGCCACAACACACACCAAGCATCTAGAAATGTATACTCACTGGTGCTCCCTGCTCATCAGGACCGCAGATGAGTAACTGTAACCCACTGGGTTCCACGTCGCTGCCTATGAAATCATCTTCAGATTCCTCAAAGGATGAAGCACTGGACAGACCAGAGGAGCTGGACAACTTGCGTAGGTAAAGGGAAGGGACAGGAGAACCACCACAGCCACTATCTGAGCAGGGGGACTCTGCGTCTCCAGAGAGGGGAACATCGAGGCTGAAGCCCATTTCATGTGGTTGAGGAGAGGAGGAAGATGGGAAGCAGCGCTTGGGACTAGCGTCCCTGGTGATAATAAGTCTGGGTATAGAATAGGTCTGGGTGTCAGAGGTCATTAACAATGGCCCTCTTCTGTGCATTAGAGTCTCTCTGGAGTGCTCACTTCTCTGACCTGGACCTGGGGTTACATCTGTGTCAGGTGGGGTAACAGTCAGTCTAAGTCCAGCGATTCCCAAATCACTGCCCCACAATTCCTCAACAGTACAATGATGGGGATAGAGGTTTGGTGCAATTTGTTGGCCGCTTCCTGATGAGTGGGTCATGGAGATGTTGCTGGCGTGCGAAAAGACTCTGGTGCAGTGGGATCCAGATACCACATTCTTGGTCTCCAAGGGTCTCTCAGAGAGATCTGAAGTTTGGTCTCCAGTAGAAATACTTGCGATGGCATGGATGCCCAGCTTCTCCACACTACCATGGAACATGGTCTCTCTCCTCCAGGTTTCCTCACGGTCTTCCAAGGTACCTCTTTCTGAGTCTGTGTGCTTTCTACAAGCTGCCTCCGCAATCCGACCATCTCCAGGGTCTGCATCACACAATACTTTTTTGAGACCATCATTCGGTGACCCCAAGATGTTTTTCCCAAAATTGTCTGCCCAGACTTTCTCTTTACCGGTCATGATGGGCTTGGCGCAATCACACGTGGACATATCCCTTCTGAGCCGCACTCCCTGTCCTTCCAGTCTCATGTCAGGAGCCGCAGAAACTTGTGTACCAGGGGCTATACCTTGGCCAGCTGTTGGTCTGTTCTCGTCACCTCTTGAGCCCAGCAAGTGTAATGAAAGTACAGTTCCAGAATCTCTTCTTTGTGGGTCAGGTGGGATACTAGGTGCTGTGCCCCATTGGTTACTCTGGGCAACTTCACTAGACAATAAGCCCCTTGTATTCAGTGCTGTGCCAGAGTTAGATGTACTTTGCTGCCCTGCACCTAATGGCTCTGCATGTGCAGCAGTCTGCTCTGTACCCTGCCCTGAGCCCTCTGCTGAACATCTCTTTACCTCTGGCGGCTGTATACTCTGCGCTGTGCCCTGTTCCGTCCTATGGCGGCTCCTATCTTTCCTCCTCCTCCTCTGGGCTGTGATACGCTTCTTCCACTCCCCAGCTCGGGAGATCCCGGCTGCGCGACTTGAATAGTTTTGTCCCATCGCGGACCCCGTTGCCTGGAGATTCCTTCCTTCTGATGACGACGTCACTCCACGGACGACCAATCCCACACCGCTGGGTGCTGCTAAGCCCCCTAGGCAGCTTATTCACCTACGGTGTATCAGTGCGCGCGGTGATATCTCATCTATGGATCCTGATACATCCGCGCAAACAGCAGTTGTGCCTCTGGAAATAAAATAGTACGTGAGGAGTCGAGTCAGTGCTCGGTGTGGGACCCAATGACGAATGAAAGGATGAACTCTGAAATCGCGACGCTTCTCTTTTTTTAGTGGGGGGCCGGGGCACTTCCACTTCTCTGTGCGTGTTGTCCAGACAAAGATCCTAATAGTTTATCTGTGGAGACATAAACAGGACACGAAGTTCAGAACTTTTGTTAATAGAAGTCCTGCAAGTTATTAATGGAGTTTGGAGTCACTTGAGAGCGAAAACAAAACAGAAACCTCAGACTAAACAACAGGGTCTATTTCTGCATAAGTAAATGTTCACTATTAAGCCAAGGGTCCTACTAGTTGCAGGAATGGCCCGAGGTTGCAAATATGTCATTGCTAGGTGACATAGAATACTTTGGGGTAAACGTACTATTATTAGGCAACATTTTGTGTCTACCTAGGCCTAGCAAGCAGGTATACCCCGCCAAACGCACGCCCCTACCCCATAGCGATTCCCAGTTCTAGCATGTGGGGATTCGGCCACAAGAAGAAAATGTCATTCGATGGTCGCACGGCATCAAATGATTTTTCCACCCTTCGGGCTGAAACGTCTATACTTTTCAGATGGGCGGTTTCTGCTGAAATGATGGCGAGTGCCGACGTCATGTGATATCAACCGCCCACCCCAAGCAGGCATGGCACGCCTGCATTCTGACAGGCCCAACCAGCGTTTCCATGGGCGGATCCCAGCAACCTCCCCCTGCCAGCCCATCAGTGATCAAACACCACGGCGAGTGTGGAACTCACCGAAGATATTCACTCCGGGTGTTTGCACATGCGCATATTCACACATGCAGCCATGGACAATATGCAAATGCATCAGGAGGGGCCCAGGGTAAATAGATGTGTCCTGTCTGCTTTTGTAATTTGCTGCTGGGTCCAAAGACGCAGTAATTGGATAAACATCAGACATTTGAGTAACCTTCGGGTTATTTATGGTGGCTGTGTATTCCAGGCTTAGGGTGCAGGGAAATCTGAATCGGAAGACGCACACCCTGGCCTTAGCCTGCCTACAACACAGGACCAACGCTCCTGCTTTTTGCAAAATAGTCCCCGTCCCCGCTACACAACCAGCCACAGTATGTCACTTATGCCACGGCTTTGGGGTAATGAAAGTGCGACAGCGCTCAGTACATGCCTGGTACAAATCCTGCACATGTGCCATATAGTAAACATCAGATTTGAATCAACCCCCTAGGTGCTAATACCCCTTTCACACTGCACAAATAACCCAGGTCCGACCCATTTTGTTGCCAGGTTGACCCAGGTCACTGTGCGGTGGATCCAGCAACCCGGGTTAAAATAAGAGTTTTACACTATAGAGAGGAGGCAGCTAGAGGGAGAAGCTGCCTCCTCCCTATAGTGTAAACCCCTTCTTTTAGGGTTTTAAGCACTGCCCCCCATATGACGCGGGTTGGGATCATTTGGTCTACAACATGATGGTCGACAGTCATTAGGTTGACACCATTGGGTCGACATGGGAAAAGGTCGAAATATCATTAGTTTGGCAGGTCGTTAGTTTGACAGGTCATTAGTTCGACAGTGAAAAGGTCAACATGGGGTTTTTCACAGTTTTTTTACGAATGTCAACACAGTCGCCATGGACACAGTTTAAAGTGCACAGCATCCCCTCGCATCACTCGCTATGCGTCGGGCACGGTGCCTCCCTACGCTCGGCACACTATTTTATTCTCCCACGTGCCCTAGTGGATGGTAGGGCATGAAATACTGCCTGTCAGCACATGTTGGCTCAAAATACAGTGAAAAACCCCATGTCAACCTTTTCACTGTCGACCTAGACACTGTCGAACTAATGACCTGTCGGACCAATGACCTGTCGACCTAGAAACATGTTGACCTTTTCCTATGTCAACCTAGACCCATGTCGACCTTTTCCCATGTCGACCTAATGACTGTCTACCATAATGCTGTAGACCAAATGACAGCATCCCATATGACGCGCCGCCGCTCAACCCCGCACCCCGATGACGTCAGTTGCATGACAAGGTATGCCAACTGGCTCCTCTCCAATCTGTCCTCAATGCTGCAGCCAGGCTTATCTTCATCTCCCGCCGCTCTAATTCTGCCACTCCCCTTCAACAAAATCTGCACTACAGAATCCTCTTCAAACACCTCACACTCACATACAGGGCCATCTCTAATTCCATTGCTCCATATATCTCTAACCTCATCTCCATTCATACACCCTCCCGCCCTCTACGGTCGGCTGACGACTGTCGTCTCTCCTCCACCCTGATCACTGCTTCCCATGCTAGAGTACAGGACTTTGCCCGTGCTGCACCCCTTCAGTGGAACGCACTCCCACGCTCCATTAGACTCTCCCCGACCTTGCAAAGCTTCAAACGGGCACTGAAAACTCACCTATTCATCAAAGCGTACCCTTCCACTGCATAAACCAGCTGGTTCTCCGACCCCTTGCCTGTTTACATCCTGCTATCTAACCACCACCCACTTGCTTGCACATATTGTAATCTGTCTGTCTCCCCTTCCTACTAGATTGTAAGCTCCTCCGAGTAGGGCCCTCTTCCCTCCTGTTGTCAAAGCCCACTTCTCTTCACATTTCACTTACAGCTCTCCTATTCTCCAACACTCAGTGACCATCTTCGTCTGCATACTCTTCTCCATCATTGGCATCAAGCCTCTAGTTGTATGTTGATTGAGTCCTCACTACTTATATCCAAGCTGTAATGTGTATTGAACTGTGGCGCTCTTTATTTGTACTGTATTTTTGTTATTTATTCAATGTTACGCCTTATAAATAAAATTATAATAATAATAATAATAAAGTGCTATAAACATTCGATGAAATTGGGACTCTTTCCATTTTAGAAACAGGGACTGAGCCATAACAATAGAGAATAGGGCTCTGTGAGCATCATTTGCCATCCACCGACACTTGCTTGTGGTCAGTATCACTATGGCAGTGCCTCCCATAGGCAGACTACCCTGTGTATAGGTGCTCAAAGTGTCTTAAAGATGCTCTGGGCAGCATAACACTGCTGGGGTTTTGTCAGCCCCGCCCCATATGTGTGACATCATGTGCAATGGGGGAGGGGGGTGTAAAAATGCCTGTTTGGCACTGGAGGTAGAAGAAAAGAACATTCCTTTTCTCAAGCTAAGCTACATAGACTTTTTAAGGTTTACTAAACAGTGCCCCAGGTCTGACAGTGATTAGACATTGAAAAGGTTATCCACTTGTAAGGCCCCCCATACACTGGTCCGACTTGTCCAACCAGTTTTCCCTTGAAGCTCCCTGGCAGTTCCCAGGGAGTCCTCAAATCCAATTTGGCACTTGATGTGCCACTTGTTACATGCAATTTATCGCATGTGAAAGGACTCAAGGGAAATCAGTTGCAATACATACAAAGCACCAGCGATGTGCGCATTAGGTGGATTTGCATGTCTGTATGAATATTGGCCCAATTTCACCCGATTTCATGGCCCGATTCGTCAGAATCAGGTGAAAACAGGACAAATGGCACTAGTGTATGGGACCTTTAGAGAACCCATTTAAAAGGAAAATGTCCTGCTAGTGCAGCAAATAGAAGGTCTCTCCCTGCTGGAAAACAAGCAGATAGAGCTACAGCGCTTGCATCCGGGTCTGGTATGACTGCCTGACAATCGGGATCCCGGCAGTCAGGGGGGCGAGCACAAATAAGCTCCCTGCGGGCTCATTGGCTCGCTTTGATCACCACAGGTTCTATTCTCCCTCTATGGGGGTCGTGGATCCCCACAGGGGAGAATAGTCCCTGTCAGAGCACCGACAGTTTGTATTTCGATGTCGGTATACTGACTGTTGGGATCCCGATTGCCGGGCAGTTATCCGGCACCCCTTGCATCCATCCATAGCTCACAATGGAACTCTATTCAAGAGCTTAAACAAAGCTGGTTTTGTGATGTTCGGTTCTGCGAACTTGACACGTACAGCACACGTGCAATGTGGGTCTGCAACGTCATACACAGATCGGCAGCAGACTGACAGTGATTGAAAATTCTGCTGTCAATTTGGGGTGGGGAAAAGATGGTGGGGTCGACATTATTATGGGGGACTGACAGGACTAGGCTATATGTTTTCTTGCCCCCTTTGTTCCATCGGCGGTGGCCATGTTGTATGACCCCATGAGTCACACAGACGGCCTCAGATCGGATCACTCATGCAAACAGGCGAGACGCCTACTGCTACATTACCCTACTAGTTCTGTCGCTGCTACTCCCATGTAAGCAGCAGCAATGGAATCTCCAACCGCATCTGAATCACGGCCCCATGTGTGGAATGGTAACTGGTTGGAGGAAAATAACTTGTTCTAGGGCTAATTGGACACAAGTAGGACAGGAACTGGTTATATGTTAGTCAATAACAGATAAAGAAGTAGGTATTAGGTGAACTGGATGGAGGAGAGAAACCCTTTATTTGACCATAAGCGGAGATCTGGTACAACATGCTGCAAATGTGATAAACATGATCAATGACAAACCCTGGGGACGATTCAGACCAATTAGTTTGGGGCCGAATTCGGCTCAGTCCCCCGATGTTTGGCGGTTGCAAATGCGCAAACCCCGGTAGCGAATGGCTTCGGCGAGTTTCACACTCGCTGATTGCTCCAGGAAGGGAAGGGAGGGGCGAGGGCGGCAGCAGGGGAATGCCCAGCCTTTTATGGGCTTTCCCATAAAACCGCTGGGCGTTCTCCTATGAATACAGGCGTAGCGGTGCCTGCTCGGGACAGACTGCTGATGTCACATGACGTGGATAGTGGCCGGAATAAAAGTCAGTCTAGACCAGGGGTTCACAATCTTTTTTAAATCACGGCGCCCTAGAGTATCAGAATTTTTTTACGGCACCCCCTAGACCCCCCAAAAATGTAGAAAAAAAAAGAATAAAATAATTAGATTGTGTTTATATGTGATCCTGAGGTTCAGTTATGTGGTAAAGGGCAGGATTTGCTTTTGTTTGTACATATTTTTTGAGCGGCAGCCAACAGCATTGGTTTTGTCCATAAATAATTGACCATAAATAATATGAATTGGTCCATGACCACCAACCCGTGGCACCCCTGCAAGTGTCCTGAGGCACCCCAGGGAGCCATGGCACACATTTTGGGAACCACTGGTCTAGACTCATTTTTATTATTGAAGGAGAGAAAAAAATATTTGGTGGTGGACGGCCATCAAATGATTTCTCATACTAATACTAATATCACACACACACACACACACACACGGACCCATGTATCAAGTCCTCCTCATACTAATATCACACACACACACACACGGACCCATGTATCAAGTCCTCCTCATACTAATATCACATACACACACACACAGACCCATGTATCAAGTCCTCCTCATACTAATATCACACACACACACACGGACCCATGTATCAAGTCCTCCTCATACTAATATCACACACACACACACGGACCCATGTATCAAGTCCTCCTCATACTAATATCACATACACACACACACGGACCCATGTATCAAGTCCTCCTCATACTAATATCACACACACACACACACAAACATGGACCCATGTATCAAGTCCTCCTCATACTAATATCACACACACACACACACGGACCCATGTATCAAGTCCTCCTCATACTAATATCACATACACACACACACGGACCCATGTACCAAGTCCTCCTCATACTAATATCACATACACACACACACGGACCCATGTATCAAGTCCTCCTCATACTAATATCACATACACACACGGACCCATGTATCAAGTCCTCCTCATACTAATATCACATACACACACACACGGACCCATGTATCAAGTCCTCCTCATACTAATATCACACACACACGGACCCATGTATCAAGTCCTCCTCATACTAATATCACATACACACACACACGGACCCATGTATCAAGTCCTCCTCATACTAATATCACACACACACACACGGACCCATGTATCAAGTCCTCCTCATACTAATATCACACACACACACACGGACCCATGTATCAAGTCCTCCTCATACTAATATCACATACACACACACACGGACCCATGTATCAAGTCCTCCTCATACTAATATCACACACACACACACAAACATGGACCCATGTATCAAGTCCTCCTCATACTAATATCACACACACACACACACGGACCCATGTATCAAGTCCTCCTCATACTAATATCACATACACACACACACGGACCCATGTACCAAGTCCTCCTCATACTAATATCACATACACACACACACGGACCCATGTATCAAGTCCTCCTCATACTAATATCACATACACACACGGACCCATGTATCAAGTCCTCCTCATACTAATATCACATACACACACACACGGACCCATGTATCAAGTCCTCCTCATACTAATATCACATACACACACGGACCCATGTATCAAGTCCTCCTCATACTAATATCACATACACACACACGGACCCATGTATCAAATCCTCCTCATACTAATATCACATACACACGGACCCATGTATCAAGTCCTCCTCATACTAATATCACACACACACACACACACACACACATGGACCCATGTATCAAGTCCTCCTCATACTAATATCACACACACACGGACCCATGTATCAAGTCCTCCTCATACTAATATCACATACACACACACACGGACCCATGTATCAAGTCCTCCTCATACTAATATCACATACACACACACACGGACCCATGTATCAAGTCCTCCTCATACTAATATCACATACACACACACGAACCCATGTATCAAGTCCTCCTCATACTAATATCACATACACACACACACGGACCCATGTATCAAGTCCTCCTCATACTAATATCACATACACACACACACGGACCCATGTATCAAGTCCTCCTCATACTAATATCACATACACACACACACGGACCCATGTATCAAGTCCTCCTCATACTAATATCACACACACACACACACATGGACCCATGTATCAAGTCCTCCTCATACTAATATCACACACACACGGACCCATGTATCAAGTCCTCCTCATACTAATATCACATACACACACACACGGACCCATGTATCAAGTCCTCCTCATACTAATATCACATACACACACACACGGACCCATGTATCAAGTCCTCCTCATACTAATATCACATACACACACACACGGACCCATGTATCAAGTCCTCCTCATACTAATATCACATACACACACACACGGACCCATGTATCAAGTCCTCCTCATACTAATATCACACACACACACACACACACAAACATGGACCCATGTATCAAGTCCTCCTCATACTAATATCACATACACACACACACGGACCCATGTATCAAGTCCTCCTCATACTAATATCACATACACACACACACACGGACCCATGTATCAAGTCCTCCTCATACTAATATCACACACACACACGGACCCATGTATCAAGTCCTCCTCATACTTATATCACACACACACAGACCCATGTATCAAGTCCTACTCATACTAATATCACATACACACACACACACAGACCCATGTATCAAGTCCTCCTCATACTAATATCACATACACACACACACGGACCCATGTATCAAGTCCTCCTCATAATAATATCACATACACACACACACGGACCCATGTATCAAGTCCTCCTCATACTAATATCACATACACACACACACGGACCCATGTATCAAGTCCTCCTCATACTAATATCACATACACACACACACACGGACCCATGTATCAAGTCCTCCTCATACTAATATCACATACACACACACACGGACCCATGTATCAAGTCCTCCTCATACTAATATCACATACACACACACACACGGACCCATGTATCAAGTCCTCCTCATACTAATATCACATACACACACACACGGACCCATGTATCAAGTCCTCCTCATACTAATATCACACACACACACACGGACCCATGTATCAAGTCCTCCTCATACTAATATCACACACACACACACGGACCCATGTATCAAGTCCTCCTCATACTAATATTACATACACACACACACGGACCCATGTATCAAGTCCTCCTCATACTAATATCACATACACACACACACGGACCCATGTATCAAGTCCTCCTCATACTAATATCACATACACACACACACGGACCCATGTATCAAGTCCTCCTCATACTAATATCACACACACACACACACATGGACCCATGTATCAAGTCCTCCTCATACTAATATCACACACACACGGACCCATGTATCAAGTCCTCCTCATACTAATATCACATACACACACACACGGACCCATGTATCAAGTCCTCCTCATACTAATATCACATACACACACACACGGACCCATGTATCAAGTCCTCCTCATACTAATATCACATACACACACACACGGACCCATGTATCAAGTCCTCCTCATACTAATATCACATACACACACACACGGACCCATGTATCAAGTCCTCCTCATACTAATATCACACACACACACACACACACACACACACAAACATGGACCCATGTATCAAGTCCTCCTCATACTAATATCACATACACACACACACGGACCCATGTATCAAGTCCTCCTCATACTAATATCACATACACACACACGGACCCATGTATCAAGTCCTCCTCATACTAATATCACACACACACACGGACCCATGTATCAAGTCCTCCTCATACTTATATCACACACACACGGACCCATGTATCAAGTCCTACTCATACTAATATCACATACACACACACACACAGACCCATGTATCAAGTCCTCCTCATACTAATATCACATACACACACACACGGACCCATGTATCAAGTCCTCCTCATAATAATATCACATACACACACACACGGACCCATGTATCAAGTCCTCCTCATACTAATATCACATACACACACACACGGACCCATGTATCAAGTCCTCCTCATACTAATATCACATACACACACACACACGGACCCATGTATCAAGTCCTCCTCATACTAATATCACATACACACACACACGGACCCATGTATCAAGTCCTCCTCATACTAATATCACATACACACACACACACGGACCCATGTATCAAGTCCTCCTCATACTAATATCACATACACACACACACGGACCCATGTATCAAGTCCTCCTCATACTAATATCACACACACACACACGGACCCATGTATCAAGTCCTCCTCATACTAATATCACACACACACACACGGACCCATGTATCAAGTCCTCCTCATACTAATATCACATACACACACACACGGACCCATGTATCAAGTCCTCCTCATACTAATATCACACACACACACGGACCCATGTATCAAGTCCTCCTCATGCTAATATCACACACACACACACGGACCCATGTATCAAGTCCTCCTCATACTAATATCACACACAGACACACACACACACACACACACACATGGACCCATGTATCAAGTCCTCCTCATACTAATATCACATACACACACACACGGACCCATGTATCAAGTCCTCCTCATACTAATATCACACACACACACGGACCCATGTATCAAGTCCTCCTCATACTAATATCACATACACACACACACGGACCCATGTATCAAGTCCTCCTCATACTAATATCACATACACACACACACGGACCCATGTATCAAGTCCTCCTCATACTAATATCACATACACACACACACACACACACGGACCCATGTATCAAGTCCTCCTCATACTAATATCACACACACACACACACACACACACACACACACATGGACCCATGTATCAAGTCCTCCTCATACTAATATCACACACACACATGGACCCATGTATCAAGTCCTCCTCATACTAATATCACATACACACACACACGGACCCATGTATCAAGTCCTCCTCATACTAATATCACATACACACACACACGGACCCATGTATCAAGTCCTCCTCATACTAATATCACATACACACACACACGGACCCATGTATTAAGTCCTCCTCATACTAATATCACACACACACACACGGACCCATGTATCAAGTCCTCCTCATACTAATATCACATACACACACACACGGACCCATGTATCAAGTCCTCCTCATACTAATATCACATACACACACACACGGACCCATGTATCAAGTCCTCCTCATACTAATATCACATACACACACACACGGACCCATGTATCAAGTCCTCCTCATACTAATATCACACACACACACACACATGGACCCATGTATCAAGTCCTCCTCATACTAATATCACACACACACGGACCCATGTATCAAGTCCTCCTCATACTAATATCACATACACACACACACGGACCCATGTATCAAGTCCTCCTCATACTAATATCACATACACACACACACGGACCCATGTATCAAGTCCTCCTCATACTAATATCACATACACACACACACGGACCCATGTATCAAGTCCTCCTCATACTAATATCACATACACACACACACGGACCCATGTATCAAGTCCTCCTCATACTAATATCACACACACACACACACACACACACAAACATGGACCCATGTATCAAGTCCTCCTCATACTAATATCACATACACACACACACGGACCCATGTATCAAGTCCTCCTCATACTAATATCACATACACACACACACACGGACCCATGTATCAAGTCCTCCTCATACTAATATCACACACACACACGGACCCATGTATCAAGTCCTCCTCATACTTATATCACACACACACGGACCCATGTATCAAGTCCTACTCATACTAATATCACATACACACACACACACAGACCCATGTATCAAGTCCTCCTCATACTAATATCACATACACACACACACGGACCCATGTATCAAGTCCTCCTCATAATAATATCACATACACACACACACGGACCCATGTATTAAGTCCTCCTCATACTAATATCACATACACACACACACACGGACCCATGTATCAAGTCCTCCTCATACTAATATTACATACACACACACACACACACACACGGACCCATGTATCAAGTCCTCCTCATACTAATATCACATACACACACACACGGACCCATGTATCAAGTCCTCCTCATACTAATATCACATACACACACACACGGACCCATGCATCAAGTCCTCCTCATACTAATATCACACACACACACGGACCCATGTATCAAGTCCTCCTCATACTAATATCACATACACACACACACGGACCCATGTATCAAGTCCTCCTCATACTAATATCACACACACACACACACGGACCCATGTATCAAGTCCTCCTCATACTAATATCACACACACACACACACACACACATGGACCCATGTATCAAGTCCTCCTCATACTAATATCACACACACACACACACACACATGGACCCATGTATCAAGTCCTCCTCATACTAATATCACATACACACACACACGGACCCATGTATCAAGTCCTCCTCATACTAATATCACACACACACACAAACATGGACCCATGTATCAAGTCCTCCTCATACTAATATCACATACACACACACACGGACCCATGTATCAAGTCCTCCTCATACTAATATCACATACACACACACACGGACCCATGTATCAAGTCCTCCTCATACTAATATCACATACACACACACACGGACCCATGTATCAAGTCCTCCTCATACTAATATCACATACATACACACACACACGGACCCATGTATCAAGTCCTCCTCATACTAATATTACATACACACACGGACCCATGTATCAAGTCCTCCTCATACTAATATCACACACACACGGACCCATGTATCAAGTCCTCCTCATACTAATATCACACACACACGGACCCATGTATCAAGTCCTCCTCATACTAATATCACACACACACACACATGGACCATGTATCAAGTCCTCCTCATACTAATATCACACACACACACGGACCCATGTATCAAGTCCTCCTCATACTAATATCACATACACACACACACGGACCCATGTATCAAGTCCTCCTCATACTAATATCACATACACACACACACACGGACCCATGTATCAAGTCCTCCTCATACTAATATCACACACACACACACACACACACACACATGGACCATGTATCAAGTCCTCCTCATACTAATATCACACACACACACACACATGGACCCATGTATCAAGTCCTCCTCATACTAATATCACACACACACACACGAACCCATGTATCAAGTCCTCCTCATACTAATATCACATACACACACACACGGACCCATGTATCAAGTCCTCCTCATACTAATATCACACACACACACACGGACCCATGTATCAAGTCCTCCTCATACTAATATCACACACACACACACGGACCCATGTATCAAGTCCTCCTCATACTAATATCACACACAGACACACAGACACACACACACACACACAAGGACCCATGTATCAAGTCCTCCTCATACTAATATCACACACACACGGACCCATGTATCAAGTCCTCCTCATACTAATATCACACACACACACACGGACCCATGTATCAAGTCCTCCTCATACTAATATCACACACACACACACACACACACACACACATGGACCATGTATCAAGTCCTCCTCATACTAATATCACATACACACACACACAGACCCATGTATCAAGTCCTCCTCATACTAATATCACATACACACACACACGGACCCATGTATCAAGTCCTCCTCATACTAATATCACACACACACACACACACGGACCCATGTATCAAGTCCTCCTCATACTAATATCACACACACACACACACACGGACCCATGTATCAAGTCCTCCTCATACTAATATCACACACACACATGGACCCATGTATCAAGTCCTCCTCATACTAATATCACACACACACACACATGGCCCCATGTGTGAAGTCCTCCTCATACTAATATCACACACACAGACACACACACACACACGGCCCCATGTGTCAAGTCCTCCTCATGCTAATATCAGCAGTTTTCTGTATGAACTTGTCCCGGTGACACAATCCCAGCTGGGCTGGCACTTAGCATAGCTGCAGCGATGTGACTGATGTGTGATGCTGACATGACTTCATGCTAATAACCAGCTGCTTTGTGATTCACATGAAACGTGCTAGTGCCAGAAATAGAACTGAGACTACTGTATGTATCACTATTGCCCAAGTGGAAGAGAATACAATGCATTGCTGACAGCTAATCATTATACAACAGGATGTTCTGCCCCACATACAGAGCGTGGGATTCATTGTGCCCGTTCCATTATAAACACTGCTAATGATCACACCTGAAATGATCACCACCAAGCTACTGATCCACACCCATAGACTTTAACTGAAAGGCATATAATAGATTTGTTTTTGTATTGTACGATGCATATTCTGACAATAGAAGGATTGGACAATGGAACACAATGGAACCAATGATCCCATACCCACATCCATTGTTGGGACTATGTAAAAACCGGACCCGGACTAAACCCCGGACCGGGGGGGGGGGTGTCCCGTCCGGGGGGTGTCTTGTCCAGGGGGTTCCTGTGATAGCTATCATCAGGGACATGGGGAAGGGGAAATTACAGCCTCCCCATGTGATCCGGACCCTCTGGTTTTTGCTACATGCCCGGACCATACAGGGAGGCTTCTCCCCCTCCTCCTCTCCCTGGTGACAGGTGTCACAGGCAGTCCCCCAGACAGGACACCCCCAGACAGGACACTCCCCGGGCCGGACGCTACAAGCTCCGGACTGCAGATTTTAATGTCCAGTCCGGCGGTCCGTGGTCCTTGTCCTGGTCCGGTTTTTACCCATACCCTCCATTGTCACTTGTTTTGGTGTGTTTTGCTTTTATTTTTTATTAACACTTGAAATTATTTTTATTAACACATTATAGAATTTATTTGATATACAGTGGCGGCAACTGTGTCAGTGATACCCGATGTGGAGTGCCCCCCCCCCCTTCCCGCTCTTTGTCTAGTGGGAGACTCTGATCACTCCACTATGGAGGTGTGGCCTCACGGGAAGCCCCCTCCTCCGTACATCGCTCTGGGCGGCATGCTCAACAAACCCGAAGATGCGGGGCTACCTCTAGAGACCAATTTCTGCTCAGTTAGATCCTTGTTAGTGACAGGAGCCAAGTGCTGCAGGATAATGTCACAAACATATAAGCAGAGCTGCAACTAGACATTTGTAACTAGACACTTTGGTGCCCCCCCCCCCCCCCCCCATAAACAAAATAGAGACAGTGCAAATTATAGGGATGTGGCTACATAGGGAAGGGGCATGTTGTGTCCATTAGTCACATTACACCGACAGTAACATCCATGATTCACATTGCACCACACAGTAGTACCCCTTATACAGATTATGTCAGACAGTACCATCCATTATTCATTCTACACTACAGTACAGCCCCTTATACACAGTACTAAACAGTAGAGCCCATTATACACATTATGCTGCTATGTAGAGCCCATTATACTTAATTCCTCCTCCTCATTCCGAGTGTGGGGTAAATTTACAAAGTTGTGAGTTCTATTGGAGATGGGATGTTCCCCAAATCAACCAATCAGATGTATTTAGCACCTTCTAGAGTTTAATATGTACAATCTGATTGGTTACTATAGGCAACATTCAATCTTCAATAGAACTCCCATCACACCCCTGTGTGTCAGCTAGATAAAGTGTGTGTGTGTGTGTGTGTGTGTGTGTGTGTGTGTGTGTGTGTGTTTACAGAAGTATGTGTCAATCCACTAATAATGATCACACATCTCATGTCCAAAAAGATACATTTGCGACATGTTGTCTTACAAAATAGCAAAACAGAGAGCATTAAGCATCACAAATTCTCAATATAAATAAAACTTTAGACACAATATAAATGTAACTTTAAAGGTGTAAAATGATGGGAACATTGGTACATTGTATTGGTTACCAGCACTGTAAAGACTAGCCCAGATGGTGAAGATACACATCTGCCACATCCAACGCCAGAGAACGTCTATTACAGACATGACTTCCTGATATCAGTCAGAACACAGCCTTACGCAAGCACTTGTCATTTACATGAAGTAACAAGGAGTCTGACGTATGTCAGTGATACAGGAGGAAGTGCAAATTCGTAGATACGAGATAAACACCATAAATACAAAATGTACTTAATGGATTTGGACATAGATTTGGAAATGTTATGAAAAGAGTCAGTTTATAGGCGTATATAGATATGCTGTATAACTGTACTGCGTAATCTATACAATAATGATTACGGTTCTCACTGTATAAAAATACTCAGTATCCAAACACTGATAAATGATCATGCTGTGTGCACACTGTATTATAGTACTGACCAGTGATCGCACATTGCACTGTATAATTATACTGACTTTTGTTACACTGATAATGATGACACTGTATGATAGTACTGGTCAGTGATCACACACTGCACTGTATAATAAATCTGAGTATTGTTACACTGATAATGATCATGCAGTGTGCACACTATAATAGTACTGGCCAGTGATCTCGCACTGCACTGTATAATTATACTGAGTATTGTTACACCCATAATGATCATGCAGTGTGCACATTGTATAATAGTACTGACCAGTGATCACACACTGCACTGTATAATTATACTGAGCATTGTTACACCTATAATGATCATGCAGTGTGCACATTGTATAATAGTACTGACCAGTGATCGCACATTGCACTGTATAATTATACTGACTTTTGTTACACCGATAATGATGACACTGTATGATAGTACTGGCCAGTGATCACACACTGCACTGTATAATAAATCTGAGTATTGTTACATTGATAATGATCATGCAGTGTGCACACTATAACATACCTCCCAACAGTCCCGATTTTATCGGGACAGTCCAGATTGTCAGGGCCTGTCCCGCTGTCCCACCCGCGGGCGGCAGTGTCCCGCGGTGTGGGGGGCTGTTGGGAGTCCCCCCTGTCAGCTGCTAAACAGCGGGGAATAAACGCTGTGCGCATGCGCACAGCGTCTATTCCCGCAGCCAGGGGGCTGGGGGCATGGCTAGAGACTCACAAAGCCTCTGGGTCATGCCCCCATAGCGGCAAAATGGGGGCGTGGCCTCGCGCAAGAGCCACGAGTATAGACCACACCCCAAATTAGGCCACGCCCCCTGAAAATTTCAACGCACCTCCGGCGCGCAGCAGCAGCGTCCCGCCTGCTGAACTGCCAAACTTGGGAGGTATGCTATAATAGTACTGCCCAGTGATCTCGCACTGCACTGTATAATTATACTGAATATTGTTACACCCATAATGATCATGCAGTGTGCACATTGTATAATAGTACTGCCCAGTGATCTCGCACTGCACTGTATAATTATACTGAGTATTGTTACACCCATAATGATCATGCAGTGTGCACATTGTATAATAGTACTGACCAGTGATCACACACTGCACTGTATAATTATACTGAGCATTGTTACACCCATAATGATCATGCAGTGTGCACATTGTATAATAGTACTGAGCAGTGATCGCACACTGCACTGTATAATTATGCTGAGTATTGTTACACCCATAATGATCATGCAGTGTGATAATTGTATAATAGTACTGACCAGTGATCGCACACTGCACTGTATAATTATACTGAGCATTGTTACACCTATAATGATCATGCAGTGTGCACATTGTATAATAGTACTGACCAGTGATCGCACACTGCACTGTATAATTATACTGAGCATTGTTACACCCATAATGATCATGCAGTGTGCACATTGTATAATAGTACTGAGCAGTGATCGCACACTGCACTGTATAATTATACTGAGCATTGTTACACCCATAATGATCATGCAGTGTTCACATTGTATAATAGTACTGAGCAGTGATCGCACAATGCACTGTATAATTATACTGAGCATTGTTACACCTATAATGATCATGCAGTGTGCACATTGTATAATAGTACTGACCAGTGATCGCACACTGCACTGTATAATTATACTGAGTATTGTTACACCCATAATGATCATGCAGTGTGCACATTGTATAATAGTACTGACCAGTGATCGCACACTGCACTGTATAATTATACTGAGTATTGTTACACCCATAATGATCGTGCAGTGTGATAATTGTATAATAGTACTGACCAGTGATCGCACACTGCACTGTATAATTATACTGAGTATTGTTACACCCATAATGATCGTGCAGTGTGCACATTGTATAATAGTACTGACCAGTGATCGCACATTGCACTGTATAATTATACTGAGTATTGTTACACCCATAATGATCATGCAGTGTGCACATTGTATAATAGTACTGACCAGTGATCGCACACTGCACTGTATAATTATACTGAGTATTGTTACACCCATAATGATCGTGCAGTGTGCACATTGTATAATAGTACTGACCAGTGATCGCACACTGCACTGTATAATTATACTGAGTATTGTTACACCCATAATGATCGTGCAGTGTGCACATAGTATAATAGTACTGACCAGTGATCACACACTGCACTGTATAATTATACTGAGTATTGTTACACCCATAATGATCGTGCAGTGTGCACATAGTATAATAGTACTGACCAGTGATCACACACTGCACTGTATAATTATACTGAGCATTGTTACACCCATAATGATCGTGCAGTGTGTACATTGTATAATAGTGCTGACCAGTGATCGCACACTGCACTGTATAATTATACTGAGTATTGTTACACCCATAATGATCGTGCAGTGTGCACATTGTATAATAGTGCTGACCAGTGATCGCACACTGCACTGTATAATTATACTGAGTATTGTTACACCCATAATGATCGTGCAGTGTGCACATTGTATAACAGTACTGACCAGTGATCGCACATTGCACTGTATAATTATACTGAGTATTGTTACACCCATAATGATCATGCAGTGTGCACATTGTATAATAGTACTGACCAGTGATCGCACACTGCACTGTATAATTATACTGAGTATTGTTACACCGATAATGATCATGCAGTGTGCACATTGTATAATAGTACTGACCAGTGATCGCACACTGCACTGTATAATTATACTGAGCATTGTTACACCGATAATGATCATGCAGTGTGCACATTGTATAATAGTTCTGACCAGTGATCGCACACTGCACTGTATAATTATACTGAGTATTGTTACACCGATAATGATCATGCAGTGTGCACATTGTATAATAGTACTGACCAGTGATCGCACATTGCACAGTATAATGATACTGAGCATTGTTACACCGATAATGATCATGCAGTGTGCACATTGTATAATAGTACTGGCCAGTGATCGCACACTGCACTGTATAATTATACTGAGCATTGTTACACCGATAATGATCATGCAGTGTGCACATTGTATAATAGTACTGACCAGTGATCGCACACTGTACTGTATAATTATACTGAGTATTGTTACACCCATAATGATCATGCAGTGTGCACATTGTATAATAGTACTGACCAGTGATCGCACACTGCACTGTATAATTATACTGAGTATTGTTACACCCATAATGATCGTGCAGTGTGCACATAGTATAATAGTACTGACCAGTGATCACACACTGCACTGTATAATTATACTGAGCATTGTTACACCCATAATAATCGTGCAGTGTGCACATTGTATAATAGTGCTGACCAGTGATCGCACACTGCACTGTATAATTATACTGAGTATTGTTACACCCATAATGATCGTGCAGTGTGCACATTGTATAATAGTACTGACCAGTGATCGCACACTGCACTGTATAATTATACTGAGTATTGTTACACCGATAATGATCATGCAGTGTGCACATTGTATAATAGTACTGACCAGTGATCGCACATTGCACAGTATAATGATACTGAGCATTGTTACACCGATAATGATCATGCAGTGTGCACATTGTATAATAGTACTGAGCAGTGATCGCACAATGCACTGTATAATTATACTGAGCATTGTTACACCTATAATGATCATGCAGTGTGCACATTGTATAATAGTACTGACCAGTGATCGCACACTGCACTGTATAATTATACTGAGTATTGTTACACCCATAATGATCGTGCAGTGTGCACATTGTATAATAGTACTGAGCAGTGATCGCACAATGCACTGTATAATTATACTGAGCATTGTTACACCTATAATGATCATGCAGTGTGCACATTGTATAATAGTACTGACCAGTGATCGCACACTGCACTGTATAATTATACTGAGTATTGTTACACCTATAATGATCATGCAGTGTGCACATTGTATAATAGTACTGACCAGTGATCGCACATTGCACTGTATAATTATACTGAGCATTGTTACACCTATAATGATCATGCAGTGTGCACATTGTATAATAGTACTGAGCAGTGATCGCACACTGCACTGTATAATTATACTGAGCATTGTTACACCGATGATGATCATGCAGTGTGCACATTGTATAATAGTACTGAGTAGTGTCAGAGCTGCCTACAGTGCAGTATAATATTACTGAGTGTACACTCATAATGATCACACATTGCACCGCCTAATAATAAGTGTGTATACTAATAATGGTCTTACATTGCATTGTATAATAAGGGTATGGGTCATTGGGTCGACCAACCAAAGATCGACATGCAGTGGGTCAACCACTGAAGGCTTAGGTCCACACCAGAAATAGGTCAACATAAATGAAAGGTCGCCCCCAAAGCATTATGTCTTCAATGGCTAGGTCGACAGTCAAATGGTCGACATGGGTTTTCACTTATTTGGTTCCAAATGTTGACATGGTCAACACGGACACCGTATTGGTGCACCGTGTCCCCGCGCATGGCTCGCAATGCTTCGGGCACACTATTCTATTCTCCCTCCACGCCCTAGTGGATGGTAGGGCATGAAATACCGCGAGTCGGCATGTCGGCTCAAAAGGAAAAGTGAAAAGCCATGTCAAACTTTTTACTGTCGACCTAGCCATTGTCGACCTAATGCTTGTGTCAACCTTTCATCCATGTCAACCTATTTTAGGTGTCAACCTAAGCCATGCCAACCTTCGGTGTTCGACCCAAGGCCTGCCGACCTTTGGTGCGTCGACGAAACAACCATATACCGTATAATAATACCAATAGTCTGGCTTGTACAATAAATCAGTGCTGAGCTTTTAGACAGATGAGAAATTTGCTGAATTTCCTTTTCGGCCAGCGGCTGAATGTGTTTATAGGGCAAATATGAGTCAGAAGTCAGCAATCACAACTGAGCACTGAACATGAACTGTTCCAGTAACTGTGGGGAAAGGTATGGGGGGGAATCATTATGGGGTGTGAAACACATGTTGCAACAGTGGAAAGAGACATATAGCTGACGGAGCAGACATTATTGTTCATTTGGAAATGTAAAGGGTAAATTCACCCTGTTTAAACAATATGCATCATGGATACTTTTCATTTCCATCTGTGCTCTAAGTCAACTACTCACAGGAAACCATGGTGGGGACTCAAGGCATTTTACAGACATCAAAAATACTGCACATAAAACAGAGGATTTAAATCAGGCATGTCCAAACTATGGCTGTTGTGAAACTACAAGTCCCATCATGCCTTGTCACAGTTTTGCTATTAGGGAATGCTAAAACTATGGCAAGGCATGCTGGGATGTGTAGTTTCACAACAGCTGGAGGTCCACAGTTTAGACATGCCTGATTTAAATAATACAGCAATAGACAAGTCACATAAACATAAAGTAATAATAATAATCCTAGAGCGCATAATGCATGATTTTGAGTAATAACTTCCATGGGTTGTGTATTCCACCCCCACAAAGTGCCATATTGGTGCACTACGTAGGATTACCCAGGGTGGAATAGGTTACCCTAGGAGAGATGACATTTCTGAGCGATATCTTTTACCGTTTAAGCCGAGTTTGTCAGACCTTTTTTTTTTGCTGAAAAAGCCCCCCTCGGCTTATACTTGAGTCCGTGGCTTTAGTAATGTAGCTGCGGTTAAGCGAACATGGCCGGGGCTACGGGGACATGGCTGCCGGACTCCTGCACTGAGCACATGTCTAGTGCAGGAGGCCTGGCCACTACAGAGTGGAGCAGGGTAGCGGTGGACGCAGGAGTCAGCAGCGGCCATGCACCCCCTCCATGTGGAGTCGGTTAGCGACGCAGCGCACCCACCCACCTCTCTGAAGCCGGACAGTGGTGCGTCACACCCCCCCCACAACCACCACCTCTCTGCAGCAGTTCAGCTGCAGCCTCAAACCCATGATGCAGGAGGAGGTCAATCAAAGCCTGTGTGGTGTCTTATGCCTGTGGTGTCCTATGCAGGGGGAGCAGCCTGTGGTGTTCTGTTATTATAGGGGGAGCAGCTTGTGGTGTCCTGTTATTATGCAGGGGGAGCAGCCTGTGGTGTCCTGTTATTATTATACAGGGGAAAAAATTACCAGTAGCTGCTGCATTTACCACCCTAGGCTTATACTCGAGTCAATAAGTTTTCCCAGTTTTTTGTGGTAAAGTTAGGTGCCTCAGCTTATATTCGGGTAGACTTATATGCGTCATATTAGCCCCGCCCCCTCCCCAAATAGCCACGAATGCCGGTAATATTGATATTATTATTAATTATATTATTGTGGCGCATTTGTAAAGAGACAGAATTTTCCATCACTAAGCCTCAGACCTACCTACATTAGCTCAGACAGCATAGTCTCTTTGATGTTCTGGGATTTGCGTACGGATCCGCAATTGGATGGTGGTCTGTGACTCATTTGCATATTTGCAGATGGCGTTTTTTCTTTCTGTCTAGTTGGCGGCTTTCTACTCGCAGTCAACTGCAACTTCTGAGGTTAGCAATCCTTGCGGAATTCATCCCTCTGCTCACTCTGCGTGCAACTCAGGCCCATGGTAGGCTATTTAAGACAATAAAAAAGAGGAGATAATTATTAAATCACCGTAATAAAAATCAATCTTTACTCAACGGAATTTGTCAACTTATCCTTTTAAAGACAGCGGAGCGATACTATCCTGGAACACTGCTTCTATGGCAGACCTGGGCTTTCAGTTACAGCTTACTAGCCTACTCTCCCCACATGGCTGCAATGCTCTGAAAAATCGCAAAGCACTCCTGGCTGCCCGGAAGAGTTGGCAAGTCTCTCGGAGCCGGCCGTTACAGGCCGCCCAGCCACGTACTTACCAAATAAAATAGACAATCTGGGCAACCGAGGATGTAAATTTGTGCTAAATCGCGGCTCAAAAGCTGTACCCCTGCTCGGCATTATATAGCGGGGGGCTTGGCCACAATGACAGAGAATGGAGACTTAAAAGTCAACCAGCCACATAGGCTGTGCAATTCATATGTGTCCCTTATTAAAGGCATAATCTGGCATCTCTATCCGTAATGTGATACATTCCAGAGCTTGGGCTCAGTAGCTAAATGTATTTATTTATTCACAGTTTCTTATATAGCGAAGCATATTCCGCTGCGCTTAGATGGTTCTAGCTGATGTAGGCTATGGGCTACACTTTGCAAAAAGTTCTGGGAGAGGGTTCTGTAAGATCCACCCCTGGCACTTTACACTGATGGAAAAGTGAGAGCACTACTGATCACTTCACTTCTACCGACAGCAGACTGTATATTTCATCACATGCCCTGGTGAAAAGGTCCTGCAAAACTTTTAAACTTATGGAATATATACAGTAATACAGCAATGTATTTAATCTTTTATCTACTATACAGATCCATTTACAACATCATATTGTTCCCTAAAACATTACTTAATATCTGACAACTTGCATCATTTTACTGCATCATATTGCAGCTATTCTGGTATGGGGGGATTGCTATAATAAAGTCTGGAAGTATCTGTCATCCCTACAGCATTATAGCAATATTAAATAGTTCTGATCTCTTTTGCCATAATCAAGTTTTGACAGTATTAATGGTTTACAACTTTAAACAGGCACCTATACATGTAACAACATGACATGCTTCTGGCGCCCTCACATGGCAATGTTACTAAACTACATTGGAGTGCAAAGTTGGGCTGACTTATGCCCCTTTCAGACCGCACTTTTTACCCGTTATTTTGCCGTTTTCTTACCGTTTTAAAATGGTAATTTGTGCATTCTGAAAAGAGTGAATTTATCAGTTCTATTGAACTGGTATTTCTAAACGGTAATAAAGCAGGGTCCTACCCGTTTCAGACCCGTTTTGTTTCATCTACTGTTTTCTATGGGTTAAAACGGGTTCAGTGTTGTGAAGGAACAAAAACTGCATTGAAATACCGTTTAAGGACAAAAACTGCACTGAAATAATGTTTAAAGACATGTGGTGTGAAAGGGGTTTTTAGCTGGCAGACCCGTTTTTAGGAAACGTTTTAAAATACCTGGTCAAAGCCAGTTTTGCGGTCTGAAAGCAGCATTAGATGTGGCTGGAAGAGGCATCGCTGCTGCTTTGATGCAGAGATATAGGGGCCCATTTACTACATGATCGGCGATTGCATATGCAATGCGATCTGGGCGGGATTAACCCACTTCCCGTACAGGGAGCACGCAAATGTAAGACACCAGAGAGGCGGGCGGCGTTTCTTCCACACGTAACACTGCGAATTTCGCAGCATTGCATGTGAACCAGAATAAGGTCCTATGAGTGTGGAACTGAAGTGTAGGAGGTGAAAGCATAAGTCGGGGATGTGAGGTTTGCTAATAACCCGCACCTGCCAAAGCATTCTGCTGGAAACTCACCCATCTTCCATTGTGACACTTTTTAAGGTGCTGTGACCTTTCTACAAACTTGGCCTGCTGGCTGCTTAAAAAAAAAATCCCTCTCTTGTGCCTAAATAAAAGAGGCTAATCCTGACTCACTATTTGTGCAACTGTTTTGTTCTGTAAAATAAAAGCTTGAAGTCATGTGACCATTTTTCTCAGCTCACCTAGGCTAAACTCACAACACTGCGAGGCAGACTTGGGCATAAGAGAAAATAAGCCTGTTTAGAGGAGTATCTTTTGTATCTATTATATGTCATCAAAATGTTGACATTTTATGTGGGCTATTTTTCATTAGCAGGAGCCAGGAGGCGTGCCGTGACCCAGGGCCGTCTTAACAGCAGTGTGGGCCCCTGGGCAAAACAATGCACTTGGGCCCTTACCCATTCTCCCCTCCTAGGGGTGGGGGGTGCTATCAGCAGCACCTTTAATGTCCCACTGGTGGCAGGGGGTGCTCTGTCTTCCACTCAACATGTAGGACCTGGAGCAGTAACTTCTGCTAATTACTCCTTTACTGCACAGGTGCTGGGAGGGAGAACACTAACGTGTTGAAGGGGGCACTGAGCTGAATGAAGGGTCCCTTGTAAATGACTTCCAGGGAGGTAGGGGGTGTTTTATACACAGTGGAGGGTTGGATAATGGAGTGGGCTTAATATTCATCATTTTCCGGTGGAAGGGCAGCTTGTTTGACTGCAAATATCGCCATTATCTGGAAATAGATTTCTTAGCCTTTAATAGTATAAAAACCTAGAGTCCCAACTTTCAGGAGGTGCTGGGAACTTGGGGATCAGAGATCAGGAGCCAGAGCAATCCATTGACAAATATATAAAACTCTACACCATACATAGCTGGAGCAGGGACCGGCTGCTGGAAGGCTGATATCTCTGGTTCTGGGCATGATAGAGACAAGCCGCTAGTGTTGACAGAAAGGGGAGAGTCCCAGATTTTGGAATATAATTCAGAAAAAGTCTAAGGTGCCCATTTATCAAACCATATTTTTGCGGCTAAATCCCTGAAAACACCCGTTTTCGGGGTTTAGCCGCAAATATTAAGTATCACCTAAATGTATCAAAAGGATCCCTGCTGCGATCCCCCCTGCATCGCCGCCGGCCAAATCCCCATAGGTTTCTATGGGGGATGCGAAGCAGCCCAATGTATTAACATCGGGCAGCCCGGCTTCGCACCCCTGGGCTATCGCCATTCTGATATGCAATAGCCCACTGTAGCCTATGGCTACACATCGCACTGCCGAGCGTGGCAGTGCGGTCAGAGGGGTCAGCGCATAACCGCGCATGCGCAGACCCCCCCAGCTTCCGGGTAAGGGCTTCGCAGGGACGGCGAGGTCACCGCGCAGGCATCGCTGTAGGTCAGTGGTAGCCAACCCTAGCCCTCGAGAGCTACCAACAGTGCACATTTTCAAGACAACCTAGCTACTGCACAGCTGCACTCATTAATCACTGACACATTTTAAAAGATACACAGATGGAGCTAATTAGCTCACTTGTGATTCTGTGAGGAGACCTGCAAAACATGCACTGTTGGTAGCTCTCGAGGACTAGGGTTGGCTACCCCAGCTACCCCAGCTGTAGGTTGATAAATGCTCTTATTAGTCAGAGAGAACCTAAAGCCCCGTACACACGGGGGAGATATATTGCTCAGCAATATATTGCTGAGCAATATATTGCCCAGTGTCTCCTTTGCATCAGTGACCAGAGATGGTCGCTGATGAAAAGGAACCTCTGCTGGGGGAGCCGCAGAGGTAATTAGCTGGTCGCAGGAGCAAGCTCCTGCGACCAGCGATTACAATGGGGCAGAAAACGGGAGCGCGCACCCGGCGATTTATCGCTGGTGCGCACTCCAATCACTGGCAATATGGTCGCCTGCGACCATATTCCCAGCGATTATAGCCCCTATCGCCCCCGTGTGTACACAGCATGAGAAAAATAACTGGGAATTGCAATTAACAGGTCAGGTGTGGACTGCTGCTTTCAAGTTGGATATCTCCAGTTCCCCAGGGGACGATTTTCAAAATTCTGGTATCCCTGGAAAAAGGGGATCCTCAGCTATCAGCATATACACCTGGGGCCCCTGGGCAAGTGCCCCTGAAGCCCATATGAAAAGACGGCCCTGGCGGCGGCAGCAAGCAGAGGGGTAAGGCAGGCTGATCCTGGCAGCAGTGCAGTGCATCGATAGCACAGCAGACCCCCTTAGCCCACACTTACTTAGCGCCTCCCCGCGACCACGGGGTCTGCGGGATTATTGTTATTATGCCACTGAACTACGCACTCAGTAATCATGACTGTTATTTCTTCTACTGTACATTCTACTACAAGTATGTACAGAAATGCTAACAACAGACCTATGGTGACATAGCTATGGTCTTGTAATGGGAAGATTTCAACAGGAGAGGAAGAGAGACCTTGCACATAACATTATATAATCTGCATATATGTACCGCACCAATGGCATGCGCAACACATCTTATTATGACATGCATCCAGAGGAGTCTAGAAAGCAATACACTGGCTCGTCCTATGTTCCTGTTATCAGAACGTCCTCCCAACCTTTTCCCGGGAATGGATCATTAGGGCACTAGCATTAATATGGTCGACAAGCATTTAGGTCGATATGAGTTAAGGTCAACAAGACTTTAGGTCGACAGGGTCATTAGGTCAACATGGGTAAGGTCGACAGGGTCATTAGGTCGACATTGAAAAGTCAACATTATTTTTTTTTTTTTACTGGAATGTCAACACTGTTAACATAAACACTGTTTCAAACTTGCTGGATTTGGGGAGAGGAAGCAGGAAAGACAGATATTGAAGGTAGGAGCAGATAGGGAGGTTGTGGGCTAAAAACTGTCACAGCTCAAATTGAAAGACAACGGTCACAGCTCAAAGTGAAAGTACATTGCAGAAGGCATAATTTTGATGGGCTTTTAGTCAGACTGCAGTATACTATTTACAGTATATAAATTATATGTGTTTGTTTAGTTGTAGTTAGGCCGGGTACGGCTCATTGGATAGACACCAACTAGGTCAACAAGCATTAGGTTGATTCCACTAGGTCATAGCTGCCTCCCCTCCTGCATTCTGCAGGAGACTCCCTGACATAGCACCAATCTCCCTCTCACCCTCATTAGTCTAGCAATCTCCCTCATGTCACCTAGCCCACATTACACTGTTACATCATAGTTACCTCCCCTCCTGCATTCTGCAGGAGACTCCCTGACATAGAAGCAATCTCCCTCTCTCCCTCATTAGTCTAGCAATCTCCCTCATTTCACTAAGCCCACCTTACACTGTTACATTTTTGGGGAATAAGAGGAATAAGAGACAGATACATTTCCATTGAATCATCAGCACCATTTCCCAGCACTTTAGCAAGTATAGTATCTCTTACTAACTGCTGTGGGGCTCATCTACATTTGGATATAAGTCATGTTACAAGATTCCTCTCAGATGTAGCAGTACACACCAATGCTTCTAGGTGCCACGTTCACAATCTCTCCATATATGGAACTAGACACGCCCTTTAAGTGAAGCATGACACGCCCCCTCAATGGGGCGCTGTGCAAAACGCTACTAGCAACTATAATCTCCCTGAAATTAGTTTTTAAAAGTAGGCAAGTATGCATTAGGTTGACATGCATGAAGGTCGACATGACTGAATGTAGGTCAACATGCAGGAAGGCCGACAGGGTCATTAGGTTGACACAGCATTATGTCGACATGGGAAAAGTCGACATGGGTTTTTTTCTGTTTTTTTGTCCCGAATGTCGTCACAACTCGCAATGCTTCGGGCACGGTGTCTCGCTACGCTCGGCACACTAATTTATTCTCCTGCCACACCCTAGTGCAGGGGTGGGGAACCTTTTTTAAGCCAAGGGCCAATTGTATGGTGGAAAAATCCTTCGGAGGCCATATGTAAAAATTTCTCTTACAAATTGTCCTGCTGCAGCCGCCCCACGCTCCGGCGGCTGCCGCTGAATAGGACTGACAGTCTCTGGTTGCTGTTAATTAAGAGGAATCTCACGAGAACTACAGACCTCTCGCGAGAATTCCCCTGTACTTGACTCCCGGCAAAGCCACCGGGCGGGTTGGCGGGCCACTCAGACCGGCTACGGGGGCCGCATACGGCCCCCAGGCTTGAGGTTCCCCACCCCTGCCCTAGTGGATGGTAGTGCATGAAATACCGCCTGCTGGCACATGTCGACCTTCCCCATGTCGACCTAATGTTTGTGTTGACATAATGTCCCTGTCGATCTAACCCATGTCGACCTTCTTGCATTTCTACCTTCATGCATGTCAACCTAGTGGTGTCAATCTAATGCTTGTCGACCTAGTGTCCGTATCCCGTCAGCCCAGAGCGGTTAGAGAAACCATATATTTGCAGGTGCCTGTGATGTGTCTGCTGTAGAATGATATTCAATATGAATATTAAGGAGTTTTAATTGGACATTTATCGATTCTCGCCCTCTTTGTATGCTACGGAAATGCCTGAGTGGATTACTGGGAATTAAACCAAGAACAGACTCCATGTAATTAAGTTTGTTCCAAATTTAGGGCAGAGCATTACAAAACCATAACTCGGCATCGCTTGCAGTTCACAGAAAGTCGCAGAAAGAAATAACCCTAAAAAAACTCAGTCGTTCTACTACAGTAGTTTAGAGCAAGTTTCCCAGAGACCTGTCTTGTGCTGCAGTAGAAGTGTCGCCCACTTATCCCAAGGGTATAGAATTAACCTGTAGTCTGACTACCATGACTGACATGAATGACTGACAGTCAGTAAATCTGCTCAGTGAGTAGATAAATGTGCATTATCTATAGTTATAAATAAAGTTATACATACATACATGTGTGTCCCGGTCTGGCTGGACAATGGGTCTGGGACTAGTGAAGTCACTGGCATATTATCACTGCCAGAGACCAGGCAGCTTAATCTAATGTGGTACACCTACCCCTTGCCTCTCACATTATAACCAGCCAATAGCATTACAGCCAGGGAAGAATCCACACCCATTGCTATTAATAAAATCAATTACCCCCCTCCCTCCCTTAGCAATGCCATGCAAGGATACCAAAGAAATGAGAGAACATGAAATATTAGAAGTTCAGTGGGAAAACTAATGTGGAATAGCGGAATAGTTCCCACGGAGAGGTTATTACAGTAATGCCATTGTTATTTCAGTCCTGTCAGCTTAAATAACAATATGAGTTATCAGTAATAGACTTATGACACTTTATTTATAGGGCGCCAGAAGTGTCAGCAGCGCCGTACATACAGGAGACAGTTCCGTGTGAGCAGGACAGTAACCAGTACACAAGTAATAATCAGCACAAAGGTTCTCAGTACACAATACCGCTGGGAAGCAAGTGGTGTACTGGGCGTAGCTTGGAACCTATATCCAATAGTGACAGGTTTAGAGATGAATGGCCAGGAGCGAGAGGAGTTAGGTGCTATAGGGCCACAGCGTAGGAGTAGGCTGCTTTGCAAGAGGAGAGGGGTGTGAGAACAGGAAGAAGGAGGTCCCTACTCCTAGGAGCTTACAATCCAAGGGGAAGGGACAGATGACATGAGTAATGACAGGGTTTGCGCGCTAGGGACAAGTGTGCCGTGCTTTGTACAGATTGCTGCCCTCTGGTAGAGGGATGCCGCCCTCAATAGGAATACTTTACAAAGAAAAAGGACCAGTGGGCGCCTTCTGTACACTAAAACAATTTAATAAACAAATAACAAAAAAAGGGTATAAAACAATAAATTTGCATGCATGCAAAACCACAGTTAAATATTAAAAAGCCATTTCAATGCAATTGCATAGTGGTAAGGTTGTAACTTTTATGTAGGGTACACACCACGACGACCCGCTCACGATGCACATCGTGAGCGGGTCGTCAGTGTCTCGTCCGACCCGCTCACGCGCGGGGGGGGGGGGCACGACCCTCTCATGATGTGCACTGTGAGCGGGTCCGATCCAATGGCGACCCGCACCCGGCTGTATGGTCGTTCTTCAGATCCTACCTGCAGCAGGTAGGATCTGAATAACGACCGACCGACCCGCGGGGCCGCGCATCGGATCGGGATCGGACCAGAACAGGGGAAAAAAGGGCCCAATCTACCTACAATCTACATCCAATTGGTCGGAATTGGATCTAGATTGAGGGGATCGGGCCCTAGTCGTGCTGGTGTGTACCAGGCAATAGTTACCAAGTCCTGATTGGACAAATTGGTTGCTGGAATTGGACAGATGTTTCAGTCACACGATTGGAGGGTTATTTTTCCAAAACACAATTGCAGGGTGGGCGATAATTGGCAAGTCCTCCCAAACAGAATTGAAGATAGACCAATGGATCCCTTACTCACTGTCAAATGTGAAGTGACCAATATTGGTTAGTAGTGTTGGTCATTTCATGATGATCGGCACTGTATCCCATGATCTCTCTAGCATGTGCCAAATTGCTTAGTGTGTACACTCTTCCAATCGCCTTGCGGTGTCAAGTGCTCATCCAGCTGCTGCACCGGCCAGCGAGCCGACTGCAGGCTGAAGTGCACAAGCTCCGGCGGGTGTAAACTCCTTGTTGGAGTGCAGGTGTACTCTGCTCCTGTATGCACTGTTGTTTAAGCACAGTCCTCCGTGTATGCAGCAGCTGCTGGGGAGCGCACTGTGCCGACTGTGGGTACCTGCAGCTGGGACCTAGCTGCCGGGGGAAAGATTCAGCCAAATATCAAATTGATGTCACTGGTCAAATGCAGTTGGTATACCCCTCAGGTCCTCAGCTACAGGTACTCATAAAAACTCCTCCAAAAGACGCGTTTCACCGCGCTCAGGCGGCTTATTCAATTTAATTGAAACACTCTTAAATTGAAAAAGCCGCCTGAGTGCGGCGAAACGCGTCTTTTGTTTTAGTGTACAGAAGGCGCCCACTGGTCCTTTTTCTTTGTACAGATGACATGAGACCTGAGCTGGTGAATGGGGATCTGAGGGCAGGAGGTAAGAGAGGTAGAGATGGCCGAGGCAGGAGGTAAGAGAGGTAGAGATGGCCGAGGCAGGAGGTAAGAGAGGTAGAGATGGCCGAGGCAGGAGGTAAGAGAGGTAGAGATGGCCGAGGCAGGAGGTAAGAGAGGTAGAGATGGCCGAGGCAGGAGGTAAGAGAGGTAGAGATGGCCGAGGCAGGAGGTAAGAGAGGTAGAGATGGCCGAGGCAGGAGGTAAGAGAGGTAGAGATGGCCGAGGCAGGAGGTAAGAGAGGTAGAGATGGCCGAGGCAGGAGGTAAGAGAGGTAGAGATGGCCGAGGCAGGATGGTGGGTTGAGCGATGTGGTGACTTGTTTATGTGGTGGAGGTTTGCGCAGTCCCGTTGGAAGCTCTCCAGGTTTAGGGAAAGTCCTATAGAGCGGGACAGCACAGACATTATGGATATGAATGTATGATGCAGTTACCATGATAGTAGCGAGGTAATGGTCATTGGCCATCTGGAGAGGGCGGGAAGGAGTATGTAGGGGCATTAGTATGGGCAAGGAGATATTCAGAATATATACTGCCGGATACAGCAAAGCATATTTTGTGGTCATATGCACCAAGCTCTGGAATGCAGCACATCTTTCATTAATCCCCTTGAGAATGATCCAATCCGAGGTCTCCCAGCATCCCCTGTGGTGGGCGCATACCGTGACGTATGTAAGACAGAGGGTGAGTATCTGGCTGAGGTGATCTTGCATAAGCTAAGTCCATGCTATCTATCTATCTATCTATCTATCTATCTATCTTCATTTCTTCTTATATATTTGACAGTCCAATATAATGAAGTGTTGCCCAGGTCCGATTTTTTTTTATTCCAATGGATTGGGCCGATATATTTATTTATGTTGATTAAAACAGGCCAAATCGGAGGTGTTTGACATCAGGTCCGATCACATGTGCGTTCCCATGCACATCAGATCAGATCCTGCAGATCATAGGTGCAGCATGTATGATATATCGGAATCGGATCATTAGTGGCACATCGGAATCGGATCATCGGTGAATGTTTTGCGCACCTGCGATGTATCGCATCCGATTCCCCTTTAACTCCCCCTGAAGCTCCCAGGTAGTTCTTTTACATGTGATGAATCGCATGTTAAAAAAATGGCACATCAAGGTCAATTCGGATGAATCCCTCCTGGGGAGCTCAAGGGAAAACAGGTACTGCTTGTTCGAGCCACAAGTCAGATCTGTGTATGGGAACCTTAAAACAAAGGGGCATGTGTAATAGCGCCCAAGCTTGCTGGACGTGCATGATGCTGAACTAGATGTCTCCGGTCTGGCGGCTGACATCCGCTAACGTCAGCTGCCCGCCCCCTGCACCCGCGTCACGGCCGCATTACCATAGGAACGCCCAGCGTTTTCACGGGGACACCCATAAAACGCTGGCGTTCCCATGGGCTCTACCCCCTATAATTCACTAAATAGAAGCCTAATGAAATAAACCAAAAGTGACAAATATCAAGCTCTTCATATGGTCTGCTGCAGCTTTACATTCCCACCAACACATTTAAGTGATCTTTTATTGTAAGTGTTAAATAAATGAGTGCACTCAATGTCCATACACACTGGGCGATTTTGCCCAGCGTGTATGGACAGTGATGACCGCTGTCACCGCTGGGGGGGAAAGCCGCTCAGTGCATACACAGTGAGCGGCTTTCCCCCTGCCTGTTGCTGTCAGTGGGGGGTGGAGGGCTTTGCATAGCACAGCCTAACCCTAACTCCCCCCCACTAGTGCCTAAACCCAACCCCTCCTTACATGGCCTAATCCTAACCCCCACCACATAATCACTGACAGGGATGCCGGCTGTTGTTATTCCGGAATCAGAGGTTTCCAGGCTCCGGCCCTGGTCTTCTGAAGGCAGTTGGAGTGCCAGAGTCGGTATGTTTAACGCCAGCATCCTGACTGCCGGGCCGCTGACTGTATCCTATATTATGTTATGTTGGGGACTAAAGATGGGAGCTTAATTCTAACTCAGTTTTTCCTAGCCAAGATGTCCTGGATTTTGGAGTTGTTTTCAGACCAATCTGTTGGCTGCTGTGTATACACAGCTGGAGCCGCCGGAGTACTACCTCCCTCCCTCTATGTCCTGAGTACTGTGTGTGATATCACGCGCATTAAGAGACCCTGTAGAGGAGTCTTGGACAGCAGAACACTCAAGGATGGGCTCACTTCATATGGGGTGGGGGGGGGCACAGACTTTTTTGGAAGGGAGGATCGAAATTTTAAGTTACGCCACTGCTTCTACATTTCCTCCCATTGCCAACAAACAGCAGCAAACCATTGGGTATAGCCAGGGCTTAGAGAAATGAAAGACATAATCTAATTGGTTGTTATGGGCAACATCAATTCTTTTCATTTTTTGAATATTTAGTACATTTTTGTCCTAATGCTGTGTACACACGGTGAGATTCCCTCGCTATTCGACAAAAGGCCCCCATACACTATGCGATTTTGGAACGATTTCATCCGATTTCGGCACTTTGTGCCGATAATCGGGTGAAATCGGCCCAAAATCGCAGGTGTGTGATATCTGATCCGATCCGATGCGCGGTCCCGTGCGCATCGGACCGGATCAGGGAGGTCGGACGGTCAGCATGTACGATCACGTCCGACCTCCCTGTATGCATATGCCTGCCCACCTGACAGGCATATGCATGCAGACACCGGGGGAGCAGTGGGGTGGGCAGCGGGTCCCTGAGAGCTTAGCTTGCGGCGCCGGCGAGTGCTGACCTGGCTGGGCGGTGATGATCATAGATATCAGCAGCGCTGCGGGAGTCGGGATGGGATGCGCAGTGGCGGGTATTTACCTGTCAAATGACTAGCCGTTCTCTGATTGGCTGAGCTCTCACTCCCCCAATCCACAGACCCACAAATTATCGCGGCTGGCTGTCATGGGGAAGGGCTTGGTGACATCAGCCTCTTCCTGTTCCCGATACATAGTCTTGTCCCCCCTTTCCTTTTATAAGTCCTCTCTGGGCTTCTCCCGGAGAGGAGTTATAAAGTAGGCAGGTATGATTTGTTGTCGTACTTTTCCCCTTAATTCTGTGTGTTGACATTACAAGTAAAGAGATAGGTCAGTGAGATAAACAGTGGATGACCACATGCAGAGCAAATCTGGATTATCGTTTAACTTGACCACCGTCAGCTCTATTGCAGCCTGTTATTGTGGTTATTGTACACGGTCACAGATACAGGCTGTGACATCAGTTGCCTTCCGATCATATTTTCCACCATTCTGGATAGTGATTCTCATGTTTGTACAATAATGCAGCAGTCAATCTAATCATTATGGTATGCAAATTATTTTCTCATACTATTTATAATAATCTAAATGAAAAATTTTTTGGTAGATACCAGATACCTTTTGACATGAATCACTGTACTGTGTACAGACGTTCTGGGCACTGGGCTGTTGTTCGTTCCCTCCAGGCTAAACATGGTTTAAACAATTGTATCTAATGTCTTCTGCTTATGCCAATTAAATCTTCTGTTTCGTTATGTCGTTCTACTCGTGAGTTGTGAGAATTTGGCAATTCTGCTATAACTATCATTGTACCTCTGTTGCTCCCCAGACCTGAGCCAACAAGCCGCGGCTGAAGAGAGATCTGAATTGCATACTATATTAGGATTTTCTATAAACCAGACCCCAAAAATGTGTGCATGTGCCATCTGGACAGCTTGGCTCCTTTTCAAAGACTCCCCTTCCATACCTCCCAACATGTGATTACTGCAAAGAGGGACCAGAATTTGGGGGCATGGTCTAGCAGAAGGGGGTGTGGCATGTATGATTGATGTTACTGCGAGGCCACGCCCCATTTTAGCCGCTGTGGTAGGGTTACCACCTAGTCCCTTTAATTCCGGACACATATTAATTACACAGGTTCTGTGGCTGGCTGACTTCAAGACTCCACTTCACCTGATTTTAAACTGCCACAGAACCTGTGTAATTAACATGTGTCCGGAATTAAAGGGACTAGGTGGTAACCCTACGCTGTGGGACAGTTGGGAGGTATGGTTACACTAGTAAAAGTATTTAATTATTCAGGTATATAGTTGGCCTTCAGACAGTTTGCTTGCCCGGATGGTTTCCCTTAGCCTTCCCTCTCGCCTCTTAATTTTCACACTCTAATACTCATAACTTTGCCTCTGTTTTAGTTTAGTGATATTACAATATTTACATCGAAGCTGGAGTTAATACTACTTATACTCATACCTGGAAGGGACTCTGATATGACTCTTCAATTCTTATCATCCACAGGTAATTGACTACAGCACCCAACAGATCCTATTGCTCTGAATTTGTATATCCCAGCTTTGAAATGTATTGGTAATTGACTACAGCATATTTCACATACTGTACTAGTTTTAAACTTTGAATTAAGGCAGGGAATCACTGTGAATCTGTATTGGAGACTGTCCTTTCACCATTTGCTTACTTAATTGGTGACCTTTTGTTATGGGAGGAAGGCTAGTGGGGGTGGGGTGATTTTTGTGTGGACACCTGATAGCAGCCCTACTTATAGTGAATGCTAGGCTGATATAGTCAAGGCTGATCACATAGTGGGCCAGATTCTCTAAGCTTCAAAAGTGATAAAATGGAGAGTGATAAACAGCCAGCCAATCAGCTCCTATCTGACATTTTTCAAACACAGTCTGTGACATTGCAGGAATGAGCTGATTGGCTGGCTGTCTATCACTCTCCATTTTATCACTTTTGAAGCTTAGAGAATCTGGCCCTCTAAGTGATATTACAATATTTATATCGAAGCTGGAGTAATACAGGTGTTAAACAGAAGGGAAACCTAAGAAGAACAATGGAGACTAACCTGTCAGCCAACTCTTCTGCTATGGACTGTATTCATCTACCTACTTACTCTGTATACCCTTCTGACCAGTGGTCGAAGTGGGCCGGTATACAACGGTATGGTATACCGCCACTTCTGCACTGTGAGTATTTTTGGTACTTATGTATTATCTGGGCGCCCAATTTTTTCATTGCATGCCACTACTTAAGGCATGCGATGCGATGCGATTTTTCATTGTAAAGAACAGATTTTTAATTGTATAGTCAACCATGGGTGATTTCATACCCCCACTATCCAACTACGCATGGAGTTGATTTTATATAGTGTGGTGAGCGCAGCGAGCCACCGAGCCCGAAGCGTTGGCGAGCGGACATGGATTACTTTACATGTATTCTGCGTGCGCTCGCCACGCTTCGGGCTCGGTGGTTCGCTGCGCGCACCACACTATATAAAATCAACTCCATGCGTAGTTGGATAGTGGGAGTATGAAATCACCCATAGGTGACTATACAATTAAAAATCGGGTCTTTACAAGGAAAAATTGCATGCGATTCGATGAAAAAATCGGGCGTCCAGATATTACATAAGTACCGTAATTTTTTTTTTTTTAAGTAATAGGAGTGTGCAGACTAGCATCTGCACACTGTCTTTACATTATGCAGTGTCGTGGGACGCAGCGCCGGCCGGGGGAAGACCACCTGGATAGAGACTGTCAGCGGTGGATGTTTCAGTCCCACTGGACAGAGAAGGATGCTGCAGATAGATCGGAGCCGGGCGGAAGTACTGTACAGCTGGCCGTACAGTACTTCCACCCGGCGCCTGCCGCAGCGCGTCAGCAATCTATCTGCAGCATCCATCTCTGGCTGAGTGCGGAGCGGGTGCCGCAGCTGCTGCCGTGCCTCCACTCCGTTTGCCGGAGCTGCCTGACCGCCGAACCCACCGACACCGGAGCCCGACTTGGGTAAGGTGTCGTGCTGCGGCGGTGCCCGATCAACACCCCCCAACCCGCTGCCCGATCGACACACCGGTCTCTACCCCCACCCGCTCCCCTCACAGGCCCACTGCTGCCTGGGCGTGGGCTGCTGTAGAGCAAAGAGCAGTGGGGCTCCCGTGTATGTCCCCCCTGGCAAGTCTGGTTTATCTAAGATGTCGACATAGTAACCCCCTTATACTGTACTTACCTCTTACACAGAGGCATAACTAGAATGATGTGGGCCCCATAGCAAAATCTTGGATGCCCCCCCCCATTGTTGCTACAATGCCCATAGTTTGCGCCAGAAGAAAGAGTGAGAGAGGGTGTCGGGAGAGAAACAGTGCTGGGTAGAGTTGGGGAGAAAGACTGTCAGAGAGGGTGTTGGGAAGAGACAGGGCTAGAGAGAGAGAGCACAGGTAAGAGTTGAGAGAGGGGTTGGAGACAGAGGAGAGAGAGAGAGAGAGAGAGAGAGAGAGAGAGAGAGAGAGAGAGAGAGAGAGAGAGAGAGAGGAACAAGAGAGGGAGGAAGCATAGGTAGGAGAGAGGACTAAGACTAGGTGCAGAGAGACAGGTGTGAGAGTTTGGGCTGAGAGCAGGGAAGAAGGAGGGGGAGAGGGCACAGGAGAGAGAGTGGAGAAAAGCAGAACAGGCACCCCCCCACTATAGATGGTACTATAACTTCTACTTTACCCCCAACACTTGGAGGCCCCCCCCCCCCCCATACCCAGTAAAGGAGCCGCTGTGTATGCACCGCCAGGACAGATGACGCTACCTCTGGCGGTGTGTGTCCTCTACACCGAGGCTTCACCCTGACGGGTCTCTGCACCGTCAGGTCTCCACAGCACACCACTGATCTCCGCCATGCCGCGCCTCCGCGTCATGAGCCGGAAGCTGGGTCTCCCAAGTCCTCACCGCAGTGCCGGAAACTGCACAGGTGCGTTGAGCCCCAGGAGTCTGTACTACCGCTACAGTGCTGCGCTGTCCCTGGGACACGGGACAGCTGCGCTGTCAGCCTACCACTGCCCGCAGTGTTATTTAAACATTAAAAGGGTGCAGGGGATTGTTAGCTTGGGCCCGGGCCCCCCCAGTCGCCGGGCCCCATAGCAACTGCATCCCCTGCACCCTCTATTGTTACGCCACTGCTCTTACACATTATGCCACATGGAATGAGACAAAATTCACAAGGACTGAGCCAAAATTCACACTATGACACATGGATTGAGTCAAAATTCACGTTATGTCACACAGATTAAGGCAAAATTCACATTTTGCCACATGGATTGACCCAAAATAAACACTATACCAAACAGATTGAGCAATAATGCACAATATGCTCCACAAACAGGGGAATTGCACACCAAAGGCGCGCATTAAAAATTTACACCATAATGCCCATTACATGTTAAAGCCACACACCATAATGTCCATTAAGCATACCTCCCAACTGTCACGATTCCGTCGGGACAGTCCCGATTTTCGGGTCCTGTCCCGACGTCCCACCCGCGGCAGGCATTGTCCCGCTGCGGGGGGTGGCAGTTGGGAGACCCCCCAATCTAGTAGAATAGACGCTGTGCGCATGCGCACAGCGTCTATTCTCGTATGAAAATGAGGTCGCGGCTAATTAGCATAAGCCGCGCCCTCATTTGCATACGCCCCGCCCCCTTTTCGGGCGCTCGCACGGCTTCGCCGCGCGAGTGTCCCTATTTCATCCGGACACAAGTTGGGAGGTATGATTAAGTATTATGCCAAACACTATAATGCCTATTAAAAATTATGCTACATAAGTGCTGCTCATTGCCAGGGGTTCCATTCTCATTGCCATGTGGGATTACATGCTCATTACCAAAGGGGAATAAATGCTCGCGGTAACTGGGGGACAGGCGCCGCTGGGCAGAAAGGACAGCTGGGCAGAGAACAGGGGGCTGCCTGGCTGTATTCAGAGCACTGCAGCCAGGTCCCGGCTATTTGAAATAATACCCCTTTCGCACCATAAAATGCATGGACTTATCCTGTAATATGGTCCCACGATCATGCAGGGACATTCCCGGGCTGGCCCCTTTTATACCAGCCTAGTCCCTGCATTTTCTGGTGTGAGGGGGAGATAACCCCCCCTTTAAACAACCAGCTATATCTTCGGAACCAACTGACCCATTTTCATGTGGGCTTCAAATGATTTTGGTCCCGTGAATCTGAGCCATTTGGTTCCAGAGAAATCTGCCCTCAAACAACAGCCAGGAAATTACATTTCAGAAATGAAAAAAATCGGTTTATCTGCAATATCACTGGAACCAATGAAACCATATGGACCAGCCTGGTATTAGATTGAAGGCCCAGCGATTTAAGTTCAACCTCAAGCTTCTGTGATGCCGCAGGGGGAAACTGGCAGCCGTTGGAACCGGGTGGGGTCGGAATTAGCGGGTCCCATGTTATCCGGGAAAATGTTCTAGCTTTGCCTGGCAATATCTCCGGTTCCCGGGAGGTTAGCAATGCAGGGTCAGGCTCATTGGAAAGCCCTGGCCCTCAGCTACAAATTTGGAGAGTGGGCCTGGAGCTGTAGCTCCATCAGGCCCATTGTTAATCCGGCCCTGGGAGGGCCGCAATTGCAATTGCCCAGCCCTGATCTAGTGCATATGTAAATACCCTGTTTGTTGTATCACTGTCTCCTTTTGTAAAGCGCAACGGAATATGCTGCACTATATAAGAAACTGTTAATAAATAATAATAACTAATATCTGTGTGTGTGATGTATATCTGTACTGCCATTGTCGCTCGTTCGGATAACCCTTTGTATTACAGTATGTGCATTATTTGTACTGTCTGTAAAGCACCTTGAGTCCTGTTGGAGAAAGTTCGCTATATGAATAAAACCTAGTTACTTACGTAGGCATTTACCAATCTAGGCCTATATCTTTGTTGATATGTAAATTTATACTTATATACCAATATCGTAATGCTTTCAAGTTTCCTTTATTTCTGCCTAGTAATACCCCAGCTTGTCTTATTACTCTCTTTGTTCCCAGTTGTAAAGAGCTACAGAACTTGCTGTATATGATTTCATATTCATTTTATTTCCAATGCTGTGTACTGTGTGGGATATCTACTTAAGAAATCCAAATCGGCAGCTCCTTCCAGCAACAGATGTGTTCTTTCGCTCTGTTAAGCTAAGCTCACATATGCAGACTTCACCGTCAAATGGATTGTGTTCATTAAAGTAGCCGTACATTGCAGCATCTTTGGCTCCATGCTGACATCTGTCAGGGTAGGAAAGCGGATCAGCTGATAACCTCCGTACTCAAAGTGCAATCTGCTTACTTGGCTCTTGTACTATCGGATCTCTGTAATTTGGCAACCAGCATGAATAGCCAATTTTCTTAGCTGCCTATATTGGAACTAGACACAGACCCTCTAGTACAGTGATGGGGAACCTTGGCAGTCTAGCTGTTGTTGAACTACACATCCCAGCATGCCATGCAACAGTTTTAGCATGGGCAAATATCAAAACTGTAGCAGGGCATGCTGGGATGTGTATTTCAACAATAGCTGGTGTGCCAAGGTTCCCCATCACTGTACTAGTATAACTCAGGGTTGCCTACTTTTAAAGTCTCTTCAGGAGAAGCCCGAAGATTAGACTGTCAGCAGTACTATGGGGGGGGGGGTACAGCAAATCATGCAATTTGTGGGTCTTCGATGAGGGGCTAGAATTAACGCTTTTGCAGGCGGGGGAAGAAGGAAGCGCTGGTATCCGGGAGGGTTGAATACCTTTCCAGTGGTCCAGGAGGGGGACACGATTTTCGGGAGGGTAGGCAACCCTGGTATAACTACTGTATTTCTTCCAAGTGGTCCCTTGATCATCTTCCCCATACCACCTGCCCACATCATTACTATTTCACTACCTCCAACAGCAAGATATTCCAGTCCGCGGTATAGTACATTACCTAAATATACACTGCTTACCCAGGAAAGATACCCTCTATAACATCTCATAATGTTAAAAAGTCCTTTCAGGAAGCCCAGCACCTGCGGGACTGTTACTCTGTACGTAATTTGACAAGCTTATTTTGCACCCAGAAGTACGATTGTGTGTCTATGGTGAATCACCAATATACCTATTACCAGTGTACACTGAAGTGAAGAATCAGGGTCTTACCTCTCTGCTCCAACTGTCCAACATCTCCCTTTACAGTCCTGTAGCTCTCATCTGCCTTTCGGGCCAGTTCCCAGTGACTGTGCCAATGTACCCAACTACACACAAACACTTCCTCCTGATCACAATACTGGTGACGCTAGGAAGAGCAATAAATGATGCTGATGATGAAATAGCATAGGGGAAGTGTCAGCCACATGCAGCAGTGTAGTGTTATCAGGGAACTTTCTTAGATCCTATAACTACAGTGCTATATTACTGTACTGTACTATGGCAAGGCCAGTGTAAAGCTCCCCCCCCCCCACAATACTGCCACCAATACCCACTTCCAACCCCTAATGGCATGCTTACCTTACATTCCAGAATGGCAGGGAGGCTCCAAAAACCGGGCGGTCACCCCAGCCCCCCCGGGAAGTTGGGCAAGCCACACACAACAGATTACAAGGAGGAGGGGGCAGCAAAGTAGGTAAGTATGCCTCAATGGAAAGTATGGAGGTGAGGTCTTAGAAGTTCAACAGAAGCCACCTGCATTAAGTACAACAAGGATCCTCATAGACATCCTGGGCAGACTTGGTGGCACCCCCCAGATCCCAGCACCCCAGGCAACTGCCTAATGGTAGAGCTGGCCATGTACCATGGTAATTAAAGTTCCAATAACTAGTATCCCAACCACCAGAATGCAGACAGCACCTAACCCCAGAAGTACTAAACTGTTGGAATCAATATTCTGATCTAGTTTTCATTCTAGCACCCTGCACCTTTCAAAACCTGTGGGGTATTGCTTTCTGCTGTGGTACTTCTAGCACAGTCTGGTCTGTATATCAGTGCTGAAATACATCTCAGACTCTGCTATAAGCGCCAAATAAGACAGCGACACCTCAGGCAGGAAAGAGGAACTGCACAGGTTTTAAAAGTTTCTAGGAAAAAAACAAAACCCAGTATGATTGCTGGGAATCTGCTGTCTTTATTCTGATTGTCAGGATCCCAACCAGGCCAGGGACGGATAGGCCTAAGGCCCTTTTTTAAGATGGGGAGCTTTAAAATGTGTGTTCTGGAGGCGAGCTATGTCAGCTTTCTAGTTCTACAAGACGATTTTCTGTTTCTTTGGGGCATTGAAGCTGTCAGTGAGCAGCCAGCTTAAGCCTAAAATATATATCAGTACTTTGCCTAGAGCAAAAAATGTATGACGGGCTTGTGTGAAGGACATGGAAATAGTGGGGACAGACAGGCAGAAGAAGGGTGGGGAACAGTCAGTGTCCGTAATTGTGGTTTCCTTCAGCGTCTCCACACTGGGATACTCAGACCTCAGTTGTAGAACATTTGAAACTAGTAAGCCGGCTTGAAGCAAATGCTTCGAATGTTAGTCTGCTACCTTGTGATTGCCTCTGTGTTTGGGCATGTGTGAGAAGAGATGTAGTTTCACTCGCTGCCAACAGATGTCAGAGTCTCAGAGACACACAAACGGACACTAGACATATATAACTAGATAACACATTGCTATTAGCAACGGCACTGCGGAGGCGGAAAGTGTGTAATAGGGTCCCAGACAAGCCAGCAATGAGGAGGGCAGCGAGCACACCCTCAGGCATCCCAACTTGTAAATAGGGTATATTAGTTTGTGATCAGGTGAAAGGGAGGGGATGCGGTCATTTGGTCGAATGCATTATGGTCGAATGTCATTACATCGAATCCATTAGGTCGAATTGCTAAAAGGTCGACATGATTCTAGGTCGACATGGGAAAAGGTCGAAATGATTCTAGGTCGAAAGGTCATTAGTTCGACAGGTCATTAGGTCGACAAGGTCATTAGGTCGACATTGTCTAGGTCGACATTCACAAAGTCGACATGGGGTTTTTCACTGTTTTTTGAGCCGACATGTGCTGACAGGCGGTATTTCATGCCCTACCATCCACTAGGGCGTGGTGGGAGAATAAAATAGTGTGCCGAGCGGAGCGAGGCACCGTGCCCGACGCATAGCGAGCGCAGCGAGCGATGCGAGGGGATGCAGTGCACTTTAAACTGTGTCCATGTCGACTGTGTTGACATTCAGGTAAAAAAACAGTGAAAAACCCCATGTGGACTTTGTGAATGTCGACCTAGACAATGTCGAACTAATGACCTTGTCGACCTAATGACCTGTCGAACTAATGACCTTTCGACCTAGAATCTTTTCGACCTTTTCCCATGTCGACATAGAATCATGTCGACCTTTTAGCAATTCGACCTAATGGATTCGATGTAATGACATTCGACCATAATGCATTCGACCAAACGATCCCAACCCATGGGGCAGACACACGGGGGATTGCAGGTCGCATTACAAACAAACAGAGTAAACAGAATTTTTTCAATGTATTCGCCAAAGGAGTCTAAGCAAAGATGCGAGCGCTTATAACACTTGGTGAAACAGCTTAACCGGTCCCAAGCAGGTATGACTACATGCTGGTTGAAGGTCTCCACTACAGCTTCGGGTGACTTGTAACGAATCCCACGCACCCTGCACTTGATATGTGGAACAAGAAGTTCTCACAGAGCGCCAGATCTGGACTGTGTGGAGGATGCCCAAGCTCCTGGATATGTTTATGGACCACAAAATCCACCACTTAAGGGCAGGTGCGTTGTCATGATTGACAAGGGCACCACGAATGCAAATTATTGGATCATGCTTTAAAATGGCTTTCAGCATTTAAGGCAGGCATTGGTTGGTGTACCAGTCCCCAGTAACAAAGTGGTTAAAGTAGCTACTTGACCAATCATAGCCACCATCTGCTTGGCCATGCTGCAATCACATCAGGACGTCTGTGGCTGTGCACTTTCAGCTGGTGTCCTCTGTTGTTTGGTCTTGGGGATGATCTACTGATCTAGGATTCATTGCCACAGATTTTGAGCAACCACCATCAAACCTGTCCAGCATACTGTGGCAACAAGTCACCTGAGCCTCCTCCTCCTCTCAAGTTAGCAGATGGGGCACCTAGCACGCAGAAACCGTTTTCAGGCCAAGCTTTCTGTGGAGTATTAAGTGGATGGATACTGATGCTTCCTCTATCTCCTTCTCTGCAGACAAACAGTTGTGCGTCACAGTGGCGCTGCTGATCGTTATCCCACCACCTCTTTATACAATAATAGTACTTTCCTTTTTAGAATACTTGAAAGATGGTGTGCTTTTTTCTGAAACTCAAATGAAACAAAGATAGTGCACAATAATGTTTTAAAATGGGATGTTCTTTTTATTCCTCTAGTCTAGATGCACTCACATTCTGTTCAATTCACACAGCTTTGAGATCCTATACAGGACCAATTGTGATGCTCTGGCTCCTCCCTCGTATTTATTTCTTGCACTCTAGGGGACTCAATGCAAATGTACATAGTGCAACTCTATCAAATAACATTTATAAAAAAATTGCACTCACATAAAAACATGAATAAATGTCATATCACCACTTAGGGTAAGTTGGTCCCCAATCTATAATCACCTATCTTCTTCTCTAACTGGACCATAGTCACCATGGTGTCCACCTGAATTATGGCCATTACGGCAACAATGTTGACCTCTGGGATGGTGGACTGAGGTCGGCCACAGCGCTCATCTTCCGGGGACCATCTCCTGCGCTGAAATTCTGTAAAACCCAGTTATTCAGGGCAGTGCTTATTCCTGAAAAGCTGCCCGCAGTTGGCACACACACTAATTATTTCCCCTGTCATCTCCATACTGGGGGTGCACAAGCCACAGAGAACATTTTTCTGAGTTTGTTGCACAGCACTTGTGCGTGGTACTTCACTAGTGGAAATTGCCGAGGCACTTCAAGGGAAGGATAATGACAATCGGCGTTGGTGTTATCTCTGCTTCAAAGGCGATAAAATGACTAGATTAAGAATGCGTAAATGTTCCGGTTTGCCTGGGACTATCCAAATTATGACATTACAAGTCTGAGTCCATACAATCTATTAAAGGTTTCTTGAAAGCATGTAATAGTTAATGTAAAGGTGCCCACACACAGTGCGATGAACTTTGTGCTTTTAGTACTAGATTGCATACCTCCCAAATTCTAGGGACAGTGAAGAGTGACAAAGGCGTGCACTGGGGTGTGGCTTGCCAGGAAAGGGGTGTGGCCTATTTGTGCACATCACACCAGGCCACGCCCCCATTTAGACGTTGTGGGGGGCATGACCCAGAGGCTCTGTGAGCCTCTAGGTTTGCCCCCATCCCCTCTGGCTGCGGGAATAGATGCTGTGTGCATGTGCACAGCGTCTATTTAGCGCTGCTCAGCAATTGATGGGATACGGTCATTTGGTCTACAACAACTAGGTCGACACCACTAGGTCAACATGCAGCAAGGTTACATGGGTCTCAACTTGGGTCTAGGTCGACATGGGTCTAGGTTGACACGTCATTGTCGACCTGGGCAAGGTCGACAGTCAAAAAGTCGACATGGGGTTTTTCACTTTTCTTTTGAGCCGATATGCAGTATTTCATGCCCTACCATCCCCTAGGGCGTGTCTCTCAGTGGGCCAGATGCACTTAGCTTCAAAAGTGATAAAATGGAGTGTTAAACAACCAATCAGCTCCTGACTGACAATTTTCAAACACTGTATGTCGCATGGGTAGGAGCTGATTGGCTGGCTGTTTATCACTCTCCATTTTATCACTTTTGAAGCTTAGTGCATCTGGCCCAGTGTAGTTAAAAGAAGTGGGGGCTCCAGTGGTGAGCACAGTTCCAAATTCATATAGAGGAGAAACACCAACTGCCAGCGAGCCAGTTTGTAATGCCAGTTGGTGGCAGTGGTGTGGCTCACCTATTTGAATGTTGAAGTGTGCTGCAACCCCACCACTGGAGCCGCCCCTCGTAATCTCCGCAGAGCATATGTAACCCTTTCATGTGAAATGCTTTTTCAGCTATCAAATAAAACAACAATGAAAGGAATATAGTTTTGCAAACTAACTTATATGCACTAGTAAGGAGTACTAGATGTGATGAAAAACCGGTCACCGTCACTGGGTTATCGTCGCATTGTAACTAGCCCTACAATTACAACCCATGTACCACCACCACACACCCACCAATAATGTCAGAAGCCTGTGAGAAATGTATTATTTCTTAGCAGTATCCCATTCTTTAGCAAATTATTTTAAATAGTACTACCCTTTTGACTGGGCAAAAAAGGGTTATCCTCACTAGTGCTGAGTAAACATACCACTAGAAATAACATGTCAAACCAATAACCCTATATATGTGCTGAAGCCAATAAGGCCAGGTCACCTGACCTGTCACCTGTGTAGACACTAATAACCACGCAGCATGACACACACGCCGCTATCTGCACAGCGCATGCTCACGCTTTATATAAGGCCGGCTAGATCATATGACCTCGAGTCAGGCGCACATGTGTCTACCCGCCAATCACCGATCTCCTGTCACACTGCAGGGCGAGGCGTACATTGCGGAGCAAGCTTTGTGATAGGTAGTCAGGTCGCACGGTGCTGCTGATTGGCTGTGACTGCTAGCATCGACATTCCTCCGGACCCGGTACAGTGAGCAGCAGCGGACATACTACTGCAGTGAGCGAGCGGCTGCTGCTGAGGTTTGTGTGTGGAAAACGGGGTTGCCCATTTCAAAGATGGTGGAGAGTGTATAGTATAGCGAGTACAGAAGCCGGAAAGTGAAGGTGAGTGAGTGACCCCAGTCTTTTTCTATCTTTACTTGTTTGTGTGGGTGTGTGGTAATGAATGTATCTATTTTATTTCATAATGCAGTGCATTGGATTGTACCACAATCTACAGGCGGAACACATTAATAACAAATAACACAAATGTTGCTGAACCCTAGTGTACAAAAACATGCGTTGTGTAACACACTGCATGGATATAAAGAAAAAAAGCTACATCGTGGCATTGGTGCATACCTCCCGACATGACCATCTCCAGGAGGGACACCATGCTCTGTTCCTGGACTTTCTTCTTAATGTATGATTACATCACCTGTGTTGAACTGGTTAATGGCTAAGAAAGGTGCTGCAACACAGGTGATGGCAGTCATACATTAAGAAGAAAGTGCAGGAGCAGAGAAAAGTGTCCCTCCTGGAGAGGGTCATGTTGGGAGATATGTTGGTGTATAATAGTCATCAATACGGGACACGTGTGGCATTAAGTCAAATTATACTTACCGATAATTCCATTTCTTCTTAGAGATCCCATGGCAGCCACTCTGGGATATTTTCCCTCCTACTTATAGACAGGTTGATTTTTTTTCTTTTCTCCACAGGGACCGCCCACCTCTGGTATTTAGTCTGACTCCTCCCACTGCTCCATGTCTTTTGACTGTCTCCTATAATTATATTAAGGAAAAAAAATCACACCAACAGGGAGGGTAATCGGCTGCCATGGGATCTTTAAGAAGAAATGGAATTATAGGTAAGTATAATTTGACCTTTTCTTCTACAATCCCCATGGCAGCCACTCTGGGACATACCAATGCCAAAATAAGGGACTGGAAACCGTATACTGCAATAATAATTTATTCATCCAAGGCACATTTTAACACTTGTTCTCCAAAAGAACGTGGAGACACATCTAGGGCATAGTGCCTGATAAACGCGTTGATAGAAGACCAAGTAGCGGCTTTACAGATGTCAACAACTGAAGTTTGTGCCTTCCTGGCCCACTATGCTGCTACTGCCCTTGTAGAGTGTGCCTTAATACTCGGTGGAACGGTCCTCCTTTTCTTGCTCATAAACCTAAGAAATGAATGATCTAATCCACCTTGCTAACGTTTGCTTAGCGGGAACCAGACTTTTTCTAGGCCCCTCAGGAACAATAAACAAATTCTTGACTTTCCTGATTCCTTGTACTTTACTTAGATGTATGGTAATTGCTCTTACCAAATCTAACAAATGCCAATCAATTTCTTTGTTATCCTTCGTCTCTGACATGAAGGCTGGAAGTATGATCTCTTGACTAAGATGAAATCTTGATACCACCTTTTGGCAAGAAATCTGGATGTGTTCTTAAAGACACTTTGGGGCCCATTTATCAAACCATATTTGCAGCTAAATCCCCGAAAACACATGTTTTCGGGGGTTAACTGCAAATATTTAGTATCCCCCAAATGTATTAAAGGGGGACCGCAGCAGGAATCTCCGATCCCTGCTGCGATCCCCCCCATGCAGCGCCGCCGGCCGCATCCCCATATGATTCTATGGGGGATGCAAAGCTGCCTGATGTATCAACATCGGGCAGCCCGGCTTCGCACCCCTGGGCTATCGCCATTCTGGGATGGCGATAGCCCATTGTAGCCTATGGCTACACATCGCACTACCGAGCAGGACAGTGCAGTAAGGGGGGTCGGCGGTGGTCAGCGCATAACCGTGCATGTGCAGACCCCCTGGCTTCTGGCTTAGCACTTCGCAGGGACAGGCTCCTTTCAGTATTATTCCGCCCAGATCGCATTGTAAATGCGATCATGATAAATGTGCCCCCAGGTCTTTAACTATAATCAGATAAGGTTCCTCAGACCATAGTGCTTGAATCTCACTGATTTTCCTGGCCGATGTGATTGAATCCAGAAACAAAACTTTTCATGTAAGAAACTTTAAGTCTGCTTCTTCCATTGTTTGAAATGGAGCTTTAATTAAGGCCTTCAGAACCAATGTCAAATCCCATGGGGCAATCCTGGACTTCTGAGGACGAAGTCTCTTATTGGCATTGCAAAACCTGATAATCAGATCATCTTTTGCCAGTTTACTGTTTAGTAGCACACTTAGAGCTGATATTTGACACTTCAAAGTGGACACTGATAACCCCATCTGGAAACCCTGGCATAAGAATTGTAAGACTTGTGCCACTGAAATGTCCGTCAAGACCACTGGACCGTCCATCCAAGTTAGAAACTTCTTCCATGTCCAGTACGCCAAAGAAGACACCTGTTTCCTCGCTTGAAGTAGTATATCGATCACCTGATTCGATAATCCTTGTTCTTAGAGCCTTCCTCTCAATTTTTCAAGCCCTGAGACGGTTTACTTCTGGATTGGGATGGAACAGTGGTCCTTGATGCAGGAGCTCTGGAGTTACAGGTAATATCATGGATTCTTGAATCGCCAGCCTCAACATCATCAGGAACCAGGGTCTCCTCGGCCAAAAAGGTAGTATCGCTACTACTGTAACCAGGTCTTCTTGGATATTCTTTAGAACTCGACCTATAAGTTGAATCGGTGGAAAAACGTACCCCAGTCGGAAGTTCCACTGAATTGACAGAACGTCGACTGCCACTGCAAGCTGGTAGATAAAATCTTGAATAAAATTTCTTCACCTTGCAATTGGCTTGTGTTGCCATAAGGTCAACTTCTGGCATCTTGAAGTTCTCCACTACCATCTGGAATACTTATTGCTTCAACTCCCATTCTCCCGGCAGTATGCTTTATTTGCTCAGATAGTCTGCCACTGTTTTCTTTTCCGGGAACCTAGATCGCCGACCGAGATCTTAAGTTTTCTTCTGCCCACTTGAGAATCTTCCCGGTCAACTCCATAAGAGCCCTGCTCCATGTTCCCCCTTGATGATTTAGGTGGGCTACCACTGTCACAATGTCTGAGAAGATCTTCCGATTTGTTTGTCTCAACAGGTTCTGGAAGTGACATATAGCTCGCCAAACTGCCTGTGTTTCTCTCATATTTGAGGATAGTAGACTTTCCTTCTGCGACCATGTTCCCTGAGTGGAGAGGTTTAATAGATGGGGACCCCCATCCGGTTTGGCTCGCATCTGTTGTCAGATTTAAGAATTGTGGAAAATGAAGTGACGTTTTTGTCTTAAGTCCTTCTGACCACCAACTCAGGGATTCTCTTAATCTTGCATGCATTATAATCTTTGTTAATTTGTGGCTTTTGCTTCCTATCCATGGAAGGAGCTCCCACTGTAGTTTTCGCATCCTCCACTGAGCCCAGGGAACAATGTTGATGGTTGAAACCATCATCCCCAAAAGCTGCATCCCCATTTCTAACGAAATCTTCTGTCGTGTCATACAGTTTGATGCCAGATCCTGTATCCTTGTACATCTTTCGGGTGACAAAGCTATCTGAAAGTTTCTTGTGTCTATCACCACACCCAGAAACTTTATCCTTTGAGACGGTTGTAATTTGCTCTTCTGCCTCCAGATATTCTATCACCATCTGCAGACTTCTCCTTGCTTCTGCCTCCGATTCGCCCGCAATCAGCAAATAGTTCAAATTTGGCCATATCTGGACGATCTCCCTTAATCTTGCTACCAGTGTAACCAGCACTTTCGAAAAGATCCTTGGGGACGATGTCAGGCCGAATGTTAAACATCTGAACTGGAAATGATTGTTGAATAGACAAAACCTCAAGAACTTTCTGTTGGTCTTGAATATGGGAATGTGATAATAGGCATCCTTCAGATCTAATGCCACCAGAAAAATGTTCTGTCTGCTTCCTACCAGAATCGAGGTCCGTGTCTCCATCCTGAACCGTGTTTTCTCCAGGATGAAGTTTAATCTTCTTAGATCTAATATAGACCTGAATCCCCCGGTCTGGTTTGTCACTAGAAACAGATTTGAGTAGAATCTTTCTTCTCTGTAGTCTTGGAACCTTCTCCACAGCCTTTATCTCCACAAGTTGACCCAAGATGCTCTTTAATGCTTCTCTTGCTATTCTCACTTGTGGAAGGCGAGATATCACAAATTTGTCTCTTGGTGGCAATTGACGGAATTGTAACTTGTACCCGTCTTTTACTATATCAAATACCCATCTGTCTTCTATCGTTCTTTGCCACACATCTGCAAAAACCAGAAGCCTTGCTCCCACCAGAGCACTCTTGGCATAGTCATTGCCATGGATAACCTCGGGTTGACTGAAAGGACTGCCGTCCTGACGCTCCCCTTCTGCCATAATGACGTCCTGGCTTGTAACTTCTAGCTTCTTTGAATTGCTGTCGTGAAGATGTAGGCACTGGAAATCTATTTGGAAACTGGCTGCTTTTTCTTGTCTTGAGGCAGACAGACAGATTTACCACCACCTGATATCTTCTGTATCATCTCATCCAATTCTTTACCAAATAAGAAGGATCCTTCAAATGGTAAGGACGCTAGATGGTTCTTTGAATGAACATCAGCATTCCAGCTTTTAAGCCATAATGCCCTTCTAGCCACTACTCCTGCTGCCATAGTATTAGCTGAAAAGGTCACCATGTCCAGAGATGCCTCACATATATATCCGATAGCTCTCTGCATATTCTCCAAATTTTTTAACAGATACTGTCTTGATATCTTTTCTTCTAAATCCTTCTGCATATCAGTACTCCACATCCTTAGAACTCTGGCTGATGATGCAATAGCCATTCCTGCTTTCAAAGATACAGCGGAAGACATATGTAGTTTTTTCAGAGTTCTCGGCTCTTTTATCCATGGCATCTTTCAACGTAGCACCGTCCTTCAGTGGTATAGTTGTCTTGGAGGTTAAATCAGCAACCGCTGCATCAACCTTCGGAACTGAACACCAGGATACAAACTGTTCATCTTTGAATGGGTACATCTTATCGATTCTTGGTAGACGACCCAATCTTTTCTCCACTATGTTCCACTCTTAGATAATCAGATCTTTCATTACGCGATGCACAGGAAAACATCTGCCCTTTCTTGAGCGATCCTCAAACAACCGGTCCTGAGCATCCACTGGTTCCACGGTTTCTTTGTAGTCAATCGCTTTATGGGTGTTCTTCAACATACCCTACCATCTCATGATCATATGAGCTTTTATCCTCTCAAATTTCACCCGATTCTGCACCGGATGAACCCGACTGTTCTTCTAATAATTCTCTCTGACCCTCGTCTCGCATGTGACGTGGATCCTCTTGATTGGATCATCTCCAATTCATCTCTTGTGACGAAAGATTTCTTCATCCAGTCCATTAATTGTTGTAACATCTCGGGTTGCGGAGTATCTTCTGACACTGCTGCAATCTTCACATTGATTTCCCTTAGCCATTGTCAACAATATATTGTCACAAACCACACAGTTATCTGTTAATCCTCTCTTTGTGCAAGTTCTCTTTTTTTTTTTTTTTTTTTTTTATGGGTGGTGATGAAGACACACTAATAAAGTAACATACTGATTACTATCTAGAAATTAAATACACTAGCCCTTTAAAAACGTAGGCTTACCTTGAACGGGCAGACTCAGACTTATGGGGGGAAGGCTCCATAGCAGCTGCAGCAGAAGTCTCACAACAGCACAAAAGTCCAATACACTCTCCTGCAGTGTCAAACGGCGCACAGGGAGTTAATAAAGGTCTTTAATGACCCAGAAGTGCTTCATGACCCGGAAGTTCAATTTGAACTGAACTGTCCTAGAAGTTATATAACTTCCACAATAGCTGCCTCCTTCTGCCCTGTCTCTGACACCAGGCACAGGTGCGGCATAGATGAACTCCAATGGGGAGAGCGAAATCAGCTGGGTCTTTGTACAACTCACCTCCCATGTCCCAAGTGAGGTAGGAAAACCATATAGGGCTGTCCTCACTCCCCCCCCCCCCCCCCCCCCGTCCTCGTCAGGTAGCCTGGAAACACAAACAACCTCTCCTGTCTAACCTAGGAGACAGAGGGAGGAGTCAGACTAAATACCAGAGGTGGGCGGTCCCTGTGGAGAAAAGTCAACCTGTCTATAATTAGTAGGAGGGAAAATATCCCAGAGTTGCTGCCATGGGGATCGTAGAAGAAATAAACAATTTGGGGCATGCTTTCTGCATAAGAGGACACGTATGTTGTAATATATGACATGCGTGTAGCATAATAAAAGGCAATATAGGACAAGTCTTTTCCTAAATATGTGTTTGCATACAGCTCCGAACAGGGAAGACTCATTTGATCTGTGGTTGCACAATACGTATGTATGCATGGTTATATAAGCAATGCTGTCCTGATCCTGAGATTTTATGTCTTTGTCCTCTAAGATGTGGGGAGAGGTCGTCCTGGTGTTACAGGGAGCGTCCCGTGTGGCGCAAGCTGTGATGGCGAGAGGCTGTGAAGAGCTGCGAATGGCGGCTGCTACCTCCACATTCGGAAGTGGCTTTAAGTCTGTGCAGGCTTCTGCCGAGCGCTGCGTGGGGACAGTTTTCACAAATATGCAGGTGAGAGGGCAGAGTACTGTCCAGCCTAGCACATAATGGATAGAGACATATTCTCAGTTGCCTGGTATGTTTGCTATTTGTTATCCCAAATGCAAGCTTTATGTTTTCCTTTGAGTGAAATTATCAGTTTCTATCATTTGTTTATTTACAGTTTATTATATAGTGCAGCATATTCCGTTGCACTTTACAATTGGATATTACATTTCTAGCACCCAATTTCTAACATCGCTCTACTGAAAAAAAAATTCTCCCAACACCAAATCCTTGTCCACCTCCCCAACTTCTGTTTCCCTCACTGACCTGCCTTGTAGTTCATTCTCCTGCCACTATATATTACCCTATACAAGGTATCAACTCTGATGTAAATATAACCAATTGGATAATAAGTGAAGTGCGCAGTTTACGTATTGTGTTCACAAACTGATACACTTTGTACGCTCGTAGCTAGGAGTAAAAGGTTAACGCAGCGTAGAGAACCTTACACGTGCTTACAACACGTGTATACCAATACCAATAATGCGGTATCCTTTCGCTGTACTTGGCACCCAAACTTGAGTACAAATGTAAGGATAATTTCCTTATAACCATCTGTGTTAAAATCTAACTTTGTCTCCATTTTATTTCTGTATAGCTCCGCAAGATGGATTCCAGGGAGCGCCCATTCTCTCCTGAGGTTAGCGATGACTCTTGGAGTGTGATGTCAGAGATTCCGCCAGCAGAAGACACATCACCTCCAAGGACAGCCCCTGGGGAGCAGCAGAAGAAGGGTCTGGGCATGTCTGGAACAGGCATTGGGCAAGTCAGATATTACAGTACAGTTAGAGGCCTCACAGCTGACGAACTGGAAAGAGCGAGGGAGGCAAAACTACAGGGAGACACGGAGGATCATGGGAGGCCTAAGAGACAGAAGGTGGGAGAGCGATTTCTGTAAATAACAGATGTGCTGGTTTCTATACTTTCATTGTATTACTTTCTTCTCCACCTTTTTCTGTACCTGTCTCACGTGTTCGGTTTCCTAGACTTCAATAAACTCTTCTCTCTGCCCTGCCTTCATTCTTTATTTTAAAGGGCAACTTATGTTCAGCCTATACCGTAGGTGCGCATATGCTCTCTGTAAAAGGGATAATTACATACGGTATGTGTTCATTCTAGCATTCAGCACCTTTCAAAACCCATGCAGTTCCTTTTTCCTGCCTGGGGAGACACTCTGCTCTGGTGCTTCTAACATAGGGCCTTATTTTGGTTCATTCTTTCTGACAAAATCCTTCTTAGATGGACAAAACCATGTGCACTGCGGGTGGGGCAGATGTAACTTGTGCAGAGAGAATTAGATTTGGGTGGGGTTTTACTTCAAAGTGAGATCTATATTGCAGTGTAAAAATAAAGCAGTCAGTATTTTCCCTGCACAGAAACAAAATTACTCACCCAAATCTAATTCTCTCTGCACATGTTACATCTGCCCCACCTGCAGTGCACATGGTTTTGTCCATCTAAGAAGGATTTTGTCAGAAAGAATGAACCAAAATAAGGCCCATAGTATGGTCTGTATTTCTCTGCTGAAATACGGACCATACTATGTTAGAAGCACCAGAGCAGAGAGTGTCACCCCAAGCAAGAAAGAGGAACTGCACGGGTTTTGAAAGGTGCAGATGCTAGCATGATCTCTATATATTACCAGTTTATCCACTAATCCCATTCTGCATCTGATGGGGGAGATGGTATCTCTTGTTCAGGACAGATGTTGGATAGACCCAGACATTGGTCGCATCTTCCTGTGTATAATGCTGCCCATACATATGTGCGATCTGATGCGATGGGACATCGTATTGGATCGCATCAAGTGGTGTCCCAGTGCAGCACCCGATGCCATCCTGCGGTGGACATCGGGTGCTGGAGGGGTGGTGTGTCTCGCATTCAGGCGGCCGCTGATTGGCTGAGAGAACTCTCTCTCATCTGCTGCCACCGCCTGAAAGCTCCACGCTACACAACCGCCATGCCTCCCCTGCTGCTGCTCAGTCCCTCCGGTCCCCAGCATTAAGGTACCGGCTCCCCGCCAGCGCTCCGGTACCCATCCTGGCCCTGCTCCTTGAACCCGCCGCTGAAAAAAACACATGCGATTGCTCATGCAATTGGATAAATATTATGTGCAGCTCATAATACCTATCCATTCGACGGCGTGCCTGCACATCACGTCAAATGTTAGCTTAAAAATGCATGCAATCACTCGATTATTGGCCAGATGTGGCCAAAATCAAATTATTGCATTCTATATCTCACATATGTATGGGCAGCATTACTGTAGGAGTATGCTAGTGTAGCTTTATCCTTTTGTTTGTGTAAGATGAAATATTACAGGGCATGGCTGACTGTTCCCTGAATTTCCACTGCAGGTCCTTTCTAAATATTGTCACTGATCCTGTCCTACTCCATAGTTTTTCATGGTCTAATGTCTATTAAATGGTGTAACAGGGACATCCTTCCTCAGGATTAAGGTATCCCTTTTCTATGTGTGTGGCGTTATGGGGGTATTATTTGTTATTGTAATAATTTTATTGATATAGTACTTTACTCCCACAAGACTCAGTCACATCAAAAACATAATACATTGTACAAAGGTTTGGAAATATAGTATGTCCAGCTCATTAAAATAATAATTAGGAACCACTAAACCTAGAGAGCACAGTGCAGGGTTGGTGCAGACATTTTTGGTAATAACTTCTATGGGTCATATACTCCATTGGTCCTCAACCTCGGTCCTCAAGGACCCCCAATGGTGCACGTTTCCAGGTCACCCAGCAGGTGCACTCATTATTCACTGACGCATTTTAAAAGATCCACAAGTGGAGCTAATTAATTCACCTGTGATTCTGTGTGGAGATCTGGAAAACGTGCACTGTTGGGGGCACTTGAGGACCGAGGTTGAGAACCACTGATCTACTCAACCCATGAAAGGTATACAGAGTATTACCCTGGTTGGGCTAGGTCACACCTAAAAGAGGTGACAAAAATGGTGCAACATCCTAGCACCAGGGGTAGTTACCCAACATAAGTAGATGTGTGTCATTTTTGAGCATACCAGATGAGGCAGCCATGTTGGGCACACCACGAATGGTATGCTGTAGGCAATATGTCCATACATGGACACCAAGCACATGTTGGAAAACTGACCTATAAAATGCATTAGTGTGATATACCTTGTATGAATACATCCAAGTGTTACGTACCACATACGAAGGAACCATCCAAGGCAAAGCTCTTGGGGGAGCTGCGTTGGTTGCTGCGGTCAGGGTGTGCAACCATTGCTGGTTAATAAACCACTAAGGCTATAACGGTGGGCAAAATACACTTAAAAATCAGGTGCACATAATCAGTAGTTACAGTAATTCGATCTTAAGGTCTATCTAAACCACAGTTATGCACTGAAATGATATATAATATATAGCGGCTCCTACACAAATATCCTGCAATATTCAGCTATTTCTAAGCAATTAAGTCAGATGACTAGTAAGGAGCATAAATGTAATATACAGTGTACATCCATATAGCAACAATTAGTAACATAGACACGTAATAAATTAGCCGTAATTGTATAAAATAATCATATAAAAAGTTAGTGCACTGACATAAGTTCGTGGACTCAATATATACAATCTCGCCCAGCTGGTATCGCAGCGCCTGTTTGCTGCACCACTTTGGATGGACGGATAACTCCACGGTCTGAGGGTTTTATCTGCTCAAATGAAGAGCTGACTTTCAATGCCGCTGGTGTCTACGTAAAATCACTTAGGTGCTGGGAGGGAAGGGAAGTCCACATATCTGGATGTCCGTGGGCAAGGGACGCCTGCAGTCAGTGTAGCTGGACACTGAAGAGCAGGTGCCCAGAGCGTCTCCAGGCGCAGTTTGTATGCAGTGCGGTGAACAGCAGCATGTCTGGATAACTGGTTTAGTCGGTAGCTGCAGGGGGGGGCACCCTGTCCTTGGATATGGGGATGTGTGGGAAACGCAGTACTCCGTATGGGGGACACTCTTGACATATTTCTCTGCTCTAAACGAATGACTGTTTCCTCCGAGGATAAAAATCCTCTTCAGTGACCGGCTTCACTGACTGGGAGAGTGAGTGTTTCCCTCCATTGTAAGGGGGAGGCTGCTTTTCACCAGATTTATTGCACATTACCACTCACATAAATTATATTCTATTTCTTAACAGAAATAAATGTGTGTACTGTGTATTCCAGTATTGTAAGTTCCCTAAAGTCCTCCTAAAGGTGCCCACACACGGATAGATCTCATGTCTATCCAATTTCCCTTCAAATTATCACTCCTGATCATGCGCGCGTGTGTGCACACACACAGAACAATTAAGTAAATGATCTGAGGGTTAAGATGGGTCGTATAAGGACTGCAAACCATATACCGCATCATTGCCACATCATTCATCATGCCTACACACTGAACGAAGTGGACAAATCATGCGCAACAGTTCGTTCGTCTTTCCGCCTATTGACGGGATCAGCAGGCTTGATAAATGACTGGTGGGTACACGCATTGGTTAGTGATCATGCCCACACACAGAACGTTTCTAAAAGTTCTGATTGGTTGGAAACAGCCATATCTTTAAAAAAAAATCTTACCATGTGTGGGCACCTTAACGGTATAGTTCCTGTCCTTTGACTGAGAATTTAAAATGTCAGTAAGCATTCTTGCCAAACCAGGCTTATTCCGCAGGAAATCCAATAGCTCACAAATTGATGGCTTTGACAAAAAAGGCAGATAGTACATGTGGCATTGTTAGCGTCAAATATTTTTTTTTTTAGATCCGTTCCCAATTTTTTTTTGTTACAGAGCATTTATTAGACCATAATATTCAACCTAGACGCTTGTTAAATGTGACATTAAATTCTTGTATGCTTGATCCAATCACAAATCACACACAACTGTTCCTTAACACGGAAATATCCATAATCGACACACAAATTGGCTTTCTTATTGAAAGCGTAAAGTTAAATGTAAAACCTAATTATTGGGTGCATGGAACTGCCATGGGCACAACATTTGCACACAGATACGTAAACCTAATGAGGTTTGAAAAAGATTACATTCGGAACAACACATTTATACCTGTTCTACCTGCTTTTCATAGATACAGTGCCTCAAAATAGATCACTGTATTGGTAGGTTCAAGGTTAAATTATTATGTACATGTACTTATATTACTTTGGTCAGAATTTAGGCACTTAGCCAGACCTCTCACTATATCATGTTTCGGCAAAGTAAGTCACTGTCACCATGATTCCTGGCCAAGTCCATGAAACTCTTGTAAATGCCCTTTGAATGTTTTAATTGTATTTTGTTACCAGTGTTTGTTGCCAGCATTTGGAAATCAATATTGGCCACCGCAATGTGTTTACCCACAGCAAACCTTTAAAAGCAGTATATGATGCATTCAGAAACCGCAACACAAATAGATTAAGCGTAAAACCATTGTGTGACAACAGTAAAAACAATGATGGACCAATTTAGATGTGCTTTATTTGTGGTCAGAAACACCAGATTGTATGAGCTGTAAAATAATAACCCTTTAATATTTGAAACCTAATTCTCTAGTATTATAATCCTATACTCTTGTTCTATCAACGATAAATCATTAGTGACAGCCACCAGAATGATCTAACTGGATACACTTTGGATCATTCTTTTTGAATAGAGGAACTCTGTGAAAGGTGCTGACTCCCACATCCATCACTCTGGTTTACTAATGAATGGGTTGTGAAAGGCGACAAACATTGCTAACTTTATATAGTTTAAAGTTTGCAATAGGATTCGAGTCCTTTTTCTAGGACCGGCAGCACTGCTCGCAGAAAGCATTGAATACACCCCGTCGTGTGCTCTCAGTTGGTTTCCTTGTCATATATAAATATAGGCTATGCTTGTGTTGGAAATATTTATAAAACCACCTATAGGTGGCGATATACTGCTGCGATGTCTCACAGCAGTATACGGCCACCCATATCCCAGCGAGCCGCCCAGGCGATGCGATCTATCACAATGTGCTGTGATGGATCGCATGTGTCCCCACTGCCGGGAGGGAGGTCCCAGGTCTGGTTGTCGGAGGGCCAGCAGGTCTGACCATTGGCTCAGGTCTGATGCGCACGGGACCACGCATCTGACCTGAGGGGACATCAAACTGAGCCGATTTGGGCCCATTTCCCGGCCTGATTCGTCGAAAACGACTCAGTGTATGGGCACCTTCAATGTCTGCAGCCATGATTGCTCAGAGTGGGCATGATTGTGCTATACGGTATGTGTATGAGGGTCACCCCATCACTCTAACCCTTTGAGTGCCAAGTGAATTTGTCAAAATAGTTGTGAAACTTGCCCAGCAAACCTTTGTATTCCTCCTAATGCCCTGTAATGTTACCTTTCTATAGGAAATATCATCCTTTTTTTACATAATATTTTTTACATATAATTTTTCATGTGAATTTATATAACAAATGTGAGCGACGCTGGCACTTTTAGCACATCTGTTGCGCATCTCAGAGGTTGACACTCAAAGAGTTAACACTTTGTTTCTTCACAGCTGAGTGAGCGGGCGAGAGAGAGGAAAGTACCTGTATCTCGCATCAGTCGCATGGCAAACTTTGGAGGTAATTTTGTATTCATTTGTCTGAATCTCCCATGTGCCTCCTCAGTCGTACAACATATAAAAAAAAATTCTCCCTGTCCCCCTCTCCCCCCTTACCTGTGTAGGATTGGCTGTCAGCCTTGGAATTGGTGCTCTAACAGAGGTAGCGAAAAAGTCCCTGAGCCAGGAAAAGAAGTCAGGCGGTGAGTGCTGGTAGCTGTGGAGCGCGCATACAGGGAAGGTGGTTAATGGGGTATTTATCAATGTTAGGAGAGACATAAAGTAAATGGAATGTAAGAGCGGATTGGTTGGCACTTTTGCACTCGCCTATTTAACGCTGCTCTTAACGTCAGCAATGAAGGGTGTCGGATCCGACTTTTTAAAAAGTCGAATTTGTTTTGTCAAATGGCCACGGATTGTCACATTCACAGATGTTTTTTCTACGATCCGTGGACCTTCCGACTCTCCGTTTGGAACATTGAATTCCGGCTGCCGAGTTAGTCAGAAGAAACTAAAACTGGCCGGGATTCTGACTGTTGGGACGTTCCCGGATTAAATACCCCCTATATCTCCTGCCAAGCTCTGATAAATCTCCCCCTGTATCTCAGGGAGTGCTGGCGAAGAAAGTCAGCTGCCTAATAGATGCCACTGGCATTCTATCTTACCCGTGAGTGGTTGTCCTTTGTGGAGGGTGGGTATGCAGGAAATGTCCAGGTGAATGCTGCCCATTTTAGTAAAGCATTTAGCTGTTTGCTAGGTCTGAATCAGGCCCATAGTTTTCATTCTAGCACCCTGCATCTTCCAAAACCCATGCAGTTCCTCTTCCCTGCCTGGGATGTCGCTCTCTGCTGTGGTGGTTCAAGCACAGATATTTTCTGCATATCAGTGCTGAAACACAGACCAGACCTGTGCTAGATGCACCACAGCAGTGACGCCCCAGGCAGGGAAGAGGAACTGCACGGGTTTTGGAAGATGCAGGATGCCAGCATGAACACCAGAATAATAACAGTGGCATACATACAGATACGTATTGAGAGATTTTACCGAAAACTGGTGGCAGCAGCGGAAAATACATTTTAAAACTCAAAAAAAAAGTTTTCTTCATACGTGGTTGCACTGCTCTGTAGTGCGGTGATTTAAAAATAAATATATATATATATATATATATATATATATATATATATATATATATCTCTATCTATCTAGAGTACATGTAATCATTAGAATAAGACCTACCTGCTTATTTCAGCATAATTTTTCTTACTTATGCTCCAAATAGATTTTAGTGTTTTTAGTTATTCTGCAAGAGACACTATTAGAGGTCACATGACTGGCAGAGTAATCTTATGAAACTTCTGCTGCACTCTGACTGATGTCTCATTATCACATAGCTGGCCGCTCTCTCCTGGAAACCAACACGTTTATGAGCGAGGCCAACGTAGAGCGGTTTGTGGACACCTTGTGTAAAGTTCGGGGGGCTGCACTAAAGATTGGGCAGATGCTCAGTATTCAAGGTGACTATATGTGGATCTGTGAATTGCCTGTTTGTCTGGTTGCTTGCATCACTGTTTTACGGTCTACAAATCCCCGTACACACAACCCCGCGATGAGATTAAGCACACATCGCTCAGCATACATCATTGGCACACATGCAACAGCGATCAGTGTGGACCAGTGCTCTTTGGTGAGAACACTGTTGAGGGGATTAGTTTGACTGCGTTCAGTCAAAATCGGCAAATGCGGGGTATACACACAGAGCGATCCGTGTGTAGTTTATAAGCGATTTAGGGCTTTATTCAGATCTGATCGCAGTACAAATGTGTTCGGAAAATGGGCAAAACCATGTGCACTGCAGGTGGGGCAGATGTAACATGTATAGACAGAGTTAGATTTGTGTGTTATTTTGTTTCTGTGCAGGGTAAATCCTTTTTTTTTTTTTTTTTGGACCTATGATTAAGCGTTTGCGAAACGTACGTTCGGAGGACACAGCAGGGGGATGCGGCACACATGTTGTATGTGACCGACCCGACCTGCTAGAGTCAGTCCGCCTTATCCATGTGTGGTGCGGCACCGCGTCTGTTAGACGTCTACATAATACAAACTATACTGGGCTAAACTGTTGGGCATATAACACGTGGCCCGCCGCCAGTAATAATATCTAACAAATCGTCTGTACAAATTAGAACTGCGTATTGGCATGTTTGAAATTTATATATATATATATATTCTCTATATCCCAAGTTTGCAGTGCAGGGAAGTTCTCCTGCTACATAGCATATAGATTTAGAGCGACATTAACCCAAAGCTTAGTCAGTGGCTACAAGTATATTGTAGCAATCACCTCTGATAAGCCTCAAACACAATAATTCTATCAGCGATAATTGACTATTTGGTTTCACATTCGGACTGACTTTGTTATGTGGCAATTTGGGTGCGCTGATAACACACCCATTGACTGTGTGAAATCCTTGGGCAACACTAGCCGACTAGGATAGCACAGCCAATTACCTAAACAAACATAGATTTACAGTGCTTAATGACTGCATGCAACTAGTAATGAATTATTCAATGAGACATATTAACATGACCAGCACCTTTCTGTGATAAGTGGGTAACAATATATGCTGAACATACCCTTACTGTAACACCTATCCCTAAATGAATAACATACATGATTAAAAATTTACCTCCAGTGCGAAACTGAAGGCATCTATACCACCAAATATAGCTGCAAAATATTCATCAGATGGAATTACCAGTTGGGTAATCAAGCATATACTGTAGGAATCGGTGATTATAAAAAGGGTATCTTTTCCTTTAACCCTTTCACTCTTATCTGATAGTTTACACAACTCATTCCACAGCATATTATAGAACTGTGAAGTAATTGGTACTCTGAGACTCCATTGCAGAGATTAACTGCCATTTAACATACATAATAACAATTGTGATAAAGAGTACCAAGGATACAGTAACAATTTAGAAAAACTCTATCAGTAAAGAGACACATCTAATACGGATTCCTAATTTTCCCGCGGTGCAGCTACATAGCCCACAAGTCACTTGACCAGAAAAATAAAATACACATTGAAGACTGACAGCTCTATTTTAATTTTTGATCACTTTAATGCACTTTTTTCACACTTTTTAATAATTCGCAGTTCTTAACAGCAGAATAAATAAAAGTTAAGTTTTAATACATTTTTCTTGGGACACTTAAAACAAAATATGGAACATATGTTGATTAAGAATATGTCAGCCTAGAGTGCCCCTTGTAGGAATACCTTTTTCTTCCGTTGCTTGTACAGGGTAAATACTGGCTGCATTATTTTTACACTGCAATTTGGATTTCAGTTTTAACACACCCCACCCAAATCTAACTCTCTCTGCACATGTTACATCTGCCCCACCTGCAGTGCACGTGGTTTTGCCCATTTTCCGAACACCCTTATACTGAGCTCAGATCTGAATAAGGCCCATAGTCCAGATTGCTAAAAAATAGCCCATATGTATGTGCTTTAACTATGCCCATATAATTACTCAGAGGGGACTAATGATGTATCATGTACACAATGCCTTTATTTGGGATTTCACCTGTCTCTGATACTGAAGCACTCCTTTCTCTTCCATTGTCTGCTGGTCCTTCCTTTGTTAAATGTGAGCTTGTACAGGTTGAGTATCCCTGATCTCCCCGGGACCAGGAGCATATTATACCCCTTTCACACTGGAAATGCTTGCAAGCCTGGTATAAAATCCCAGCTGGGACCTAGCTTGCAAGCCCTTTTACACTAGCCTCCTGACCCGGCATAAAGACGAGCGGGTGACTTAATCGGGAGGCAGGGCTAGGGCGGCACTGGGAGATGTAAGCATCTCCCAGTGGCTCCTTTACAGTGCAGTAAATTGGACCTGGGATACCCGTTCACACTGTCCCTGGGACCGTGACGGTCCTGGGTTCCAGGACCCTTTCGCACTGACCAGTTTCCCGGGTTGTTACTCGACCTGTATCTGAATTTCTAGCAACCACTTATGCTGCTACAGGTTGAGTATCCCTTATCCAGATATCCGTTATCCGAATTATTCCAAAAACCATACATTCCACAAAGTGACTTTTAACTTGCTGGGGACATCTGTAGCCGCAGCACTACTGGGGACATGATATGTAACTGGCACTACTGGGGACATGATATGTAATGGGCACTACTGGGTACATCATATGTAACTGGCACTACTGGGGACATGATATGTAACTGGCACTACTGGCGACATGATATGTAACTGGCGACATGATATGTAATGGGCACTACTGGGTACATCATATGTAACTGGGGACATGATATGTAACTGGCACTACTGGGGACATGATATATAACTGGCACTACTGGGGACATGATATGTAACTGGCACTACTGGCGACATGATATGTAACTGGCACTACTGGCGACATGATATGTAACTGGCACTACTAGCGACATGATATGTAACTGGCGACATGATATGTAACTGGCAGGATAACCCAGGATTTCAGGTGTTGTAATGCGAGCAGGGTTCAACACGGATTCAACCAAGCTCGTGTTGCAGTGCACACTGGTAACCTGAGCCGATGGGACCCGTTCACTGCAATGAAATAGATACCACTGGGAGATGCTCTCATATCCCAGCACCAGCTAGGGACCCCCTCCACTGACTTTGCCCATCTGGCATTATGGCGGACAGGGATTGCGATGTAAAATGGCAAAGGCGGGTCGCACCCAGTTTGGAGCCGCATCCAAAATCCTGTGTGCAGCAATGTTTATATACCGTGTTTTTCGTCTACTTTTGTCTTGTAGCGTAAGTCATTGTTTTCTTGCTCTGCTCATTAGTTTATGTATTGCGCCATATAAAGGGTGATAAAAGACTCTACAGAGGAATAGCATAAAACTGGCGAGTATCATTCATAATCCATTGTGCTAGGCCAGCCATGGCCAAACTACAAGTCCCATCATGCCTTGCCACAGTTGTGCTGTTAGAGAATGATAAAACTATAGCAAGGCATGCTGGGATGTGTAGTTTACCAACAGCTGGAGCGCCACAGTTTGGCCATGCCTGCTCTAGGCACTGACACTGGAAGCTGCAGTTTTAAAGTTTTTTTTTTTTATTTCTTTTAAGGTTTATGTTTTGTTTTTGCTTGTTAACACAACTCAGATTTTAAAATGTTTTTTTTTTTCTGTTTTGTTTTTTTTATAACTTCTCAAACTTTGAAAATGTGTTGCTTTTATTTAATTGACATTTCCTACTAAAGCGGTGCGATTATGCTTTATATTATGTTGCTGTGGAATACGCACCCATGCCACACTGTGCACTGATGTTTGGGCCATGTATTTCGCAGATAACAGCTTCCTGAGTCCGGAGCTGCAGAAGATCTTTGAGCGAGTGAGACAGAGCGCAGACTTTATGCCTTCCTGGCAGACCGCTGTGAGTACACCACTAGTAATGCCATCGGCGGTCTCTGGGCTGGAGCACCACAGGAAATTGATAGAGCTGTGATTTTTGTGTCCACAGAAAGTGCTGGAGGAGGAGCTGGGCTCGGGCTGGAGAGAGAAACTGGCCTATTTTGAGGAGAAACCCTTTGCAGCAGCCTCTATTGGCCAGGTCCATCTCGCCAGGCTGCTGGATGGGCGTGAGGTAGCTATGAAGATCCAGGTGAGATTACTGTACCGCGTTGTCATTTCATTTGGGATTCCATCACTTATTAAATCCACAAAGTGTTTCCTGTGAGCAAAATCTTACATACATTTCCGTGTGCTGGTTGCCAAAGTGTCTAGTAAAATTTGGTAGTAGATTTGGGGGCCCATTTATTAAGGGATCGCATATGCAGTGCGATGTGGGCGGCATTTACTGGCCAGGATCCCATTGCAATATGTGATTTTTTTTTTTGACAGAATGTATTACTCTGCAGACAGGGGGACAGGATCTCCGAAGGGAGGGTACGCGGCAAGCTGTACACCCCCACACCCCCTACGCTACAACAATGGTCTACCGCAATCTCAGAACGACGGTAGCCTCAGGACCCACCCATTGCGATGCTGCCTGTATCAACATCGGGCAGCGCCGTATTACCTATAGGGCATTCTGCTGGCGGCCGTGCAGGAGGGATCACAGCAGGGATCGGACATTCCTGCTGTGGTCACTCCGTGATACATTCGGGAGGATACTTAATGTTTGCGGCTAACCCCCAAATAATGTTTTTTTTTTTTTTTTTTTTTGTGGAATTAGCCGCAAATATTTCATGGTAAATTGGCCCCTTGGTCATTTCCGAGTAACTGTTTTTGGCAAGATCATGGCTGGTAGAGAGGAGATCTGGTTAGTAGATGCACAGGCAAATTTGTGTCTGTGTCCATCAATGTACTTTTTTTCAGATGGAACAGTCACAAGCAGATACAATCAATCCCTTTTCTACTCCGTGAGAGGCCAGATAATGGGCATTACATTGGTAATGAAACACAAGCAATGGCAACGTTCTCAGAGCAGAACTACTCATTTACTGTATTTAAAAGGCCTTAACTCCTATGGCGAATGTGTCGCACAGGTGGGAATTAATTAGATGCAGTCATTAACTCAGAGAAAGGGGTGGTAGCCTCAGGAATTACCATCTGGGGCTTTTCAATCACAACCCTGTTTTCGTTACTTGTGTAATATCACGGCGCCCGGCTACGCTACGTTGCCAGCTCTCCCCGGCTACGGTACTTGCCAGCTCTCCCCAGGGGACAGCTTGTGCTGCTTGTGTCCCCGGAAGTCCTCCTACCCCCCCCCCCCCCTCCGCCACAGGCAAGGAGGCTTCCATCTCCCTGCCTGCAGCCATTCCCCGCCTCCCTGCGGCATGATTTTATAAAGTGTGAGCCCGAAGCGTGGCGAGCGGACGCGGATTACATTACATGTATTCCGTGTCCCCTCACGGGGCTCGCTGCGCTCGCCACACTTTACAACATCAACTCCACCCGAACGTGGATAGTGGGGGTATGAACAGGTCGGGAGGACGCGCAATGCAGGGCTCGCTGCGTTCGCCATTCTACGCAGTCACTTCACTTCTGACTGACTACGGTAACTGCGTAACACTGACTACGCCGGCCGCAGGAACCCTACACACTATGCCGAATGTGACAGGAACGCTGACTATACTGGCCGCAGGAATACTATGCTGATTCTGACAGGGATGCTACGCTTACTACGTAACGGGCGCCGTGCGATTACACAAGTAACACGTTTTCTTGCCTGGTAAACGACCATGCTAATGCAGGCCAACCCATAGGGGTTTATTTACGAAGATGGGAGTTCTATTGAAGATATGATGTTCTGGGCAACCAATCCCATTCTATTATCTTCTAGAAGGTGCTAAATAAATCAGAGATTGTGGTTGGTTGCCCACAGCAACATCCCATCTCCCAAGTATACACAGTATAGTTTGCTGCAGCCGCTTCTTCCATTACCTACCACCACCGCCATTGTTGGCATCCCTCAGGAGTATGAGGAATAGATTTACCGTCTAGTACTGAATTTGCCTTTCTGTTGGTGTAATATCCAGTATGAATTATTCTGTGTTCCAGTGAGTGCTTCACGTGTTCCTATGTACTATCTCCATATACCCTGTTTCTCTATCCAGTATCCTGGAATCGCTCAGAGCATTAGGAGTGATGTGGATAATCTGCTATCCATTCTGAAATTAAGCGTAATTGTTCCTGACGGTAAGCAGATCTTTTTTATATTTTTTTTTTTCCTGCGATTGTATATACATGTGTCCTGATACACTATTGCTGCTCTCAGGTCCTGTAGAGACTGATATCTTTTTTTATTTTTGCAGAAAATTTTTGCGATTGGGACTCATCAGTAGACCATGCGGATTCATTTGGTGTGCGACAATGGTGTAATGTGTCTGCGCCAAGTTCCATTGTGCATCATACACAGACTTGGTCACACATGCCAATATACCAGTGTTGCATATCAAATGAAGTCCCCCGGTAAAGGTGATCTAAGTTGCTTGCACACATAAGTTGCCTGGGCAGCCTGCGGAATGAGAACGTAATGCAGATGTGGACGCTGTGGTTGATCTCTGGGGGCATAAATCGTTCTACGTCTTGTTGCAGGTCTGTTTCCGGACAGCAGCGTGCAGGTCCTACAGAAAGAGCTGGCCTGGGAGTGCGACTACCTACGGGAGGCAGAGTGCAGTAGAAGATTCAGGTGAGACCTCTCTGCTGTGGAACTGTCCAACTCCAAAGGCCAAGTCTGTGCCATAGTATGGGGGACTGCTATGGAGTCATTATAGTCCATATCCTCTATATAGAGCTAGCCACTCCTCACCTCCTATGAGGTGAAGTACCTCCAGTGACTACTAGACGCCACTCGACAGACCAGATGACTCCTTCACAGAAAGTGAAAGCAGCTTTTGCAGGGACACAGATCGGTTTGTAACTTGCTGGATATGGAGGTTGGAGCAGATAGGGATAGGGGGTGGGGAGTTTTTAGGCTAGTAACTGTCACAGCTCAAAGTGAAAGTACATTGCAGATGCCGTCATTTTGAGGGACTTTATCTAGTTTTTACATAATGGAAAACTTTAGCAGGGCTGTAGATGGCCGCGGATCCTCCCACTGTCCCGTGATGGTCATTTTAAACTGGAGAACCAATTTATAAACACAGATTATGTTGGTCTTTATTGGAGTCAACAACACCAAAAATCTATACTATTTGTCCAAAAACACTGACCATTCAATAAGGAGTTCTTTTATTTGAGTAGATACATTCCATTTTATTTGTTTAATTACTTTGGCTTCTGTATAGCGTAGGTTGCACAACCCTTGGTCTCTTTGTATATACAAAGTAGTTCTACATTTTAATGCAACCTCCTCCGTCCTCTCCTCCCTCTTCCTTGCTGGCAGCAGCCCTAGAGGGATTCAGTATGAAATCCCGGCGATCGGGATCCCGGCGTTCAAAATCCCGACCGCCTAAATCCCGACAAGGGGGGGACGTGGATCGCCCCCCCCTTGCGGGCTCGGCACGCTAATTTATTCTCCCTCCAGGGGTGTCGTGGACACCCACGGAGGGAGAAAGTGTTGGGATTTCGGCGTCGGGATTCTGAACGCCGGGATCCCGACCGCCCCCCCTTGCGGGCTCGGCACGCTAATTTATTCTCCCTCCAGGGGTGTCGTGGACACCCACGGAGGGAGAAAGTGTTGGGATTTCGGCGTCGGGATTCTGAACGCCGGGATCCCGACCGCCGGGATTTTAACTGCATCCCCCCTAGAGGGCTCAGACTCTAATGGAGAGGTGGTATGGGCTCTGATTACTCTACATTGCATCTTTCGGGAGCCAATTAACCTACCAGTATAATTTTGGATTATGGGAAGAAACTGGAGTACCCGCAGAAAACCCACAGGGATAATATACAAACTCCACAGTTAGGGCCATGGTGGGGATTGAACCCATGACCTCACTGCTCTGAAGCAGTAATGCTAACCGTTACACCGTCTGTGCTGCCCATGTAACAGAGACTGTGTAATCTTGCTTCAATGTAATCCACAGGGAGCTCCTCAGTGATGATTCCTTCTTCAGGATCCCAAGTGTGATTGATGATCTTAGTACGAAGAGGGTGCTGACTATGGAACTAGTGTCTGGGGTCCCTCTGGATCAGTGTGTTGAGCTGGACCAAGACACCCGCAACAAGGTCAGTTGAGACTTTATTCAGCCAAACGTCTAATCAGAGCTGTAAAACAGAAACCTACAGTAAGTGTTCCTTTTAACTCCCATTGGACACGTTAGGTGATGGATCTACATGTAGGCTTCTTTGCTACCTACTTTTTTATACAGTCTCCTTTTAGTCTCTAGACTACAGAAATTGCAGTTACAGTGGGGCAGATTTATTAAGCTTGGAGAAGAGATAAACTGGAGATAAAGCGGAGAAAAGGTAAAAGGAGATAAAGCACCAGCCAATCAACTCCCAACTGTCTTTTTCAAACATAGCTGATTGGCTGGTGCTTTATCTCCTTTTACCTTTTCTCCGCTTTATCTCCAGTTTATCTCTTCTCCAAGCTTAATAAATCTGCCCCAGTATATTTTGGATTCTACCTCCATCCAGTTAAAATAACAGCTACTGTATTACTAATCTACCAGCCAAGTGCTGATGTGCTTAAATACCTTATTATTTATAATTGTTCTGTCTGTAGTCCCAGCATTTAGCTTTTAATATTTACACTATTCATATTTTATATGGGCTAGAGACAAATGTTTGAGTCTGTCCACAATATTCTGTTTGTGGTTTCTTTCATGATGTCTAGCTTAGATGATTCCTTCCAAAACATGTTATTGGCTGGCAAAGGTCCAAGGAGCTTGTAGTTGGACAAGGCCCTGAAAAGCCTTTGCGCTACCTTAGCCAGCACTGTAGCATTATTAATGGGTTCCGAGGTGTATGATTGTGTGAGTTACAGTTGGTGCGTTGTGTTGTCACATGTAAAACATGTGAACTAAAACTGTTTGCAGTCGCATGTGCTTATGAAAGGAAGTCACAGTTATTGTGAGATGGCGAATGGCCACCAGCTCTGTAACATGTGTGCAAGTCAGTGAGTTCCAGTTAAGGCACTTTGCTATATTTTGTGGACATTTTGGGGCCTTTTCTGGAACACTCGCCGTGATCCGAATTCAGCCCCTGCCCAGATGGCATGTGCAAACCCCGGCAACGAACGGCCGCAGCGAGTTACACACTTGGTGGGCCGTTCGCAGCGGGCAGGGAGGGATGGGGGGTGCTTGTGGTGGGATGGGAATTGCCCATGGGAACACCCAGCGATTTATGGTTGTTCCCATGGGTATGCAGGCAGGCCGATGACATCACAGGAAGTCAGCCGCCCCGTCTTCGAACGGGCGCACACAAATAAGTCAGTTGAGACTTTTATTTACGAAGGCAGGAGAAATCATTCGATGGGTGTTCTTGTTACACATCCCCTCGCATGTTTCTGAGGAGATTCAGCAGGAGGGGGGGGTTTGGCGTGGCGGCATCTCAGGTGCTCGGTAGGCTGCGATGTTACCGGGCAAACCTGAAGCAGACCCTTTTATTTATTTTCTTCAGAATAAGAGCCAATACAGCCACAAATTCCTTCTTGCGATGCCTGCTGTATATTTTCTGCAGCAAATCCCAAAATAGTGATGGAAACTTATGTAGGTGGGCATCTCTGTAGACTTTTCCAATTCAACTTGAACCTACCCTATAATGGAGTGTATCAAATGGGGGGCTTTTTTTATTAGTTAATCCAATGGGTTTATTACATTGAATTCAAAGAAATAAAAAAAGAACTACAGTACACTTAAATATTTTCTTTAAAGGAGAAACTTCCGTCATCCACTTGCAGGAGTGCGGCTTGAATAAAGCAGTTCTCCTCCCTGCCAGAGATCTCCTTATTCTGTTACTGGTTACTAACCGTACAAAAATGTGGGTACCTTCTTATCTGAGGTCACTGGCACTTCAAGAGGTGAGTGCAGGATTATAACTAAAAAGTAATGAGTTTTAAGGTGCCCCCACACAGTGAGATTATCACATGCGTTTCGAACTTGATGCCATGCGATCTAGTACATAAAGCATTGAGGACAAAACGTGTGTGGGCACTCCATTCATTACACCCAGCACCTAAAGAGCTTTCCGAACTCCCTGGGTCCCACACAGGCCTCCACTTATAGAGATCCCTGGTGCCCGAGTTTACTTGTCAGACATTTCTTTAACCAATGGACAGTGAGCGCAGGCATCAAAGATAAAACAGAGGGGAGGAGTGGCCAGTACAATAGGAATACAGCAATGTTCATAATTTGCTGATCATTGTAATGGGTAGTATTGAGGGGGATATGGCAGTGGGGCGTTAGATTACCTCACTGCCCCCCAGCAACTGCTTGGGGTCATGCATAATGTGACCTGCTTGTGGGGTCTATTCTGCTCTGTCACAGAATCTGTCCATTATTTGTATATCGTTACCCTTACAGTGTACCTATGTACACGGAGTTCACATACATTGAGCAGACCAACTCTGAACTAATGACCATGCTTTTAAGTAAATTTGGGGTTGCTTTCAGGGCAGCACAGACGGTGCAATGGTTAGCATTACTGCCTCACAGCGCTGAGGTCATGGGATCACTACCCACCATGGCCCTATCTGTGCGGAGTTTGTATATTCTCCCCCTGCTTGCATAGGGGTACTCCGGTTCCTCCCACAATCCAAAAATATACAGGTAGGTTAATTGGCTCCCAATAAAATAACCCTAGAATGAATGCGTGTGCATGTGGTAGGGAATATAGGCCCTTATTTACTCGCAAAGGCAAATTCCTACTCAAATGGACAAAACCATGTGCACTGCAGGTGGGGCAGATGTTACTTGTGCAGAGACCATTATATTTGGGTGGGATTTTACTTCAAAGTGAGATCTATATTGCAGTGTAAAAATAAAGCAGTCAGTATTTACCCTGCACAGAAACAAAATAACTCACCCAAATCTAAATCACTCTGCACATGTTACATCTGCCCCCCCCCCCTGCAGTGCACATGGTTTTGTCCATTTGAGAAGGAATTTCTTTGCGAGTGAACCAGAATAAGGGCCATCGACTGTAAGCTCCACTGAGGCAGGGACTGATGTGAATGTTCAACTATTCTCTGTAAGCGCTGCGGAATATGTGTGCGCTATATAAGAAACTGTTAATAAATAAGTCAAATAGTTCCTAGATGTTGTTCTTTATGTTTTAGATCTCATACAATGTCCTGCGGCTCTGCCTGCGGGAGGTATTTCAGTTCCACTTCATGCAGACTGATCCAAACTGGTCCAACTTTTTCTACAATGCTGAGCAGGACAAGGTGAGCGTGTGCGGCAGGGCAGGTCTCAGTGCCTGACCCCACGTGTCTTATTCTTTCACCAGTAACCTTTTCAGATGGACTTTCGCATATACAGTATCCGTTATAGTCCTGTATACCGGAATAAGCCCCTGCTTCCTATTTGGTTCCCACTTCATGATAAAATGGGTGAAGTGTATTCCTCACAGGAGGACTTGGCTTTGTGTAGTGTGTTTCCCCTTCAGCAAACTAATTCTGTTCTGTGCAGTCTGATTCTCTATCCCAGTCTCCAGTGATGACGTCCTGGACAACTCCTAAAGTGCCCAGCAACGGGAGGCCATCCCTCCCAGTGATCCCATTAGAGCAGGCCTGGCCAACCTGTGGCTCTCCAGATGTCAAACTACAAATCCCATCATGCCTTGCATGAATATTCTGGAGGACTATGTTACAATACACCTTGTTCCTTCTTTGCACTTATCTTGTTTTAGAAGCTCTTTGAGGGGGGGGTGGAAGGTTTCAATCTAGTACGATACACCGTGTGGCGGTACCCGATGTTGAGCACATTTGCCAGTTACATTTGTCGGCACAGCAGTTTCCAGTACATTGCGTCAATGTTGGAAATTCTTCCATATGAGTTGGTATAAATGTAGTTCAAGTTATGTGTCACTGTGTTGGATGAAGAATTGGGCAACAATTTTTGTGGCAAGCAACAGGCATGACTGGCTTCTAAAATGTATCTGTCCCAACCCCAGACTTACTGAAGACTGCTCTCTTCCCTGTAGATGATGCTGTTAGATTTTGGAGCCAGTCGAGCATTTGATGAAAAGTTTACAGACGATTATATTGAGGTAAAGTAAGAAGGTGGAATGAGTCTTCATGATGTACAATCTGACCATGTCCTACCAATGAGAAGCCCTGATGCAGGCCACTGTCCTTCTCATGCACACTCTTCCCATACAGTCACCCACGCCCTCCCTGCAGCCACACCCACATGAGGACACAGCTGTGTAAAGGGCTGACGCCCCCATGATTACATCGGCACCTAGTATTGGATAACTGCATATTCTTCTGCCCTCTACAGGTCGTGAAGGCAGCTGCAGAGGGGAATCGATCAAAAGTCCTACAAAAATCCAGAGATCTTAAATTTCTGACTGGTTTTGAAACCAAGGTAACTGTATCCTTTATGGAGTTTTGCTTCACGTGTTGTCTAATAATGCACTCTGTCATTATAATGTCTGCAATGGACACTTATGACTGTGCTCCATGACTGCGCCCATAGCACCAGAAGATGTGGGCATTCCAACACTTTGAGCAAATCATGCTGTACCCTGCATTAAGTGCGGTGGCTGGTGCATGAGAAAGCATGTAAGTAATGGTTGCAGGACCTGGAGACTGGAGGGGATGCAGTTAATATCCCGGCGGTCGGGATCCCGGCGTTCAGAATCCCGGCGTTCAGAATCCCGACGCCGGAATCCCGACCGCCGAAATGCCGACACATTCTCCCTCCTGGGGTGTCCACGACACCCCTGGAGGGAGAATAAATTAGTGTGCCGAGCGTAGCGAGGCACCGGGCCCGCTGCGTGGTGAGCGCAGCGAGCCCGCAAGGGGGGGCGATCCACGTCCCCCCCTTGTCGGCATTTCGGCTGTCGGGATTCCGGCGTCGGGATTCTGAACGCCGGGATCCCGACCGCCGGGATTCAATACTGAATCCGACTACAGTGTGGTACACTAGGGGGCAGGAGAAGCCAAAAGTATCATTGTTTGTGTAGTGCCAGCAGCAGAGCTATTGGGAGGGAAATCACTGTTCCCTTTGGTGAACTGCATGGTCTCTGTACGATGGTGGTGCTTACAATATACTAAGGGAGAATGCATGTTGTTAGTTACACAGGTGATGGAGACATTTAGGTTGGCTATTGCCATGGAGAATTTTACTACAAGGGGAGTTCCATTTCACATGGAATGATGCTATTGGCTAACCAATCAGAATTTACTTAATTATTTTGCATCTTCTAGATCAGTGGTTCTTGACCTCGGCCCTCAGGACCCACCAACAGTGCACGGTTTCCAGGTCCCCGCACAGAATCACAGGTGACATAATTAGCCCCACCTGTGATCTTGCAGGGTGACTTGGAAAACGTGCACTGTTTGGGGGGTCCTGAGGACCGCGGTTGAGAACCACTGTGCTCGAAGATAATAAATATAATCTGATTGGTTGCTATGGGCAATATCGCATCTTCAAAAGAACTTTAATTTTAGTAAATTTACCCCACAGCGGTTTGTTATTTCTGATCATTGACCTTCTCTAATTAGAGAAAGGCAGAAGCAAGATGAGCGGAGGATGCGGTGGTGCAGGGTCACAGTGCCGATTGCAGGTACTGTGGAAATGCTTCCAGCATTAATTAGGGTAAAAGTGGCCATACACACGCAGATTTATCTTCAGATCTGGCTGGTTGGAACAAAAACCTGGTTATGGATGAGAGCAAATGACAGTTGACCATTTGCTTGGAAATGCTGGAAAACTGACAAACTGTCACTCATCCATAACCAGCCAGATCTGAAGATAAATCTTACTAGTGTATGGGCACCTTAACTCTGTTTATACACCCTCCATAGTCTATATATAGTGTGTTCAGACACCAACCCTATATAGGATGTATCCTATTAGCAGCAGTACTTTACCGCTGCTAATAGGTTCGCGGGTGGCCATCCTGTCCAGATGTCGGCAGATCTTAGCCCCAATTACCTGCAGAGCATGCCTCGTGGGACCGGGGACTTGATCCCATGTATTATCACCCGATCGCAGGTCCATTCTCTGGCAATAATACAGCCACTAATTGGATACCACAATAATGACCATCGTTCATTAATCATGATATCCGCCCATCTTTATCATCCGAAACAGCGTCTAGGCTAATAAGATAGCGCCCTATATAGTCTTTACAGACACAAAGTACAGTATGCCAGCTCCGTATCTACATACACACGCTCCAAACAAAGCTTCCCATACCCATACAGTGGGTGCACCAAATAGTTTGTTTATTTACAGTTTCTTATATAGCGCAGCAGATTCCGTTGCGTAAACTCTTCTGGCTCCCAATTTGCACTGTATCAAAATAATAATGGGGTGAACATAGCCCACATGTGATGCGTGACGTAAATTCTGTGAGTTCTCTGTCTAAACCTGTATGTCCACTCTGGAAGATTAGGGGTTTTTTTTTTGGTTTTTTTTTTTTTATACGGGACTCTTTATTCTGCAGGCCAGATACCCTGATGACTGCCAGACTCGCATTTCATGCAGCCATCAGTATTATTTATTTATTAGCAGTTCCTTATATAGCGCACCCAGATTCCGCAGCGCTTTAGAGATAATATTTAAACATTCACATCAGTCCCTGCCCCAGTGGAGCTTACAATCTATATTCCCTACCACATGTACACGCGCACACAGACATTCTAGGGTTAATTTGTTGGGAACCAATTAGCCAGCAGTATATTTTTGGATTGTGGGAGGAAACCGGAGTACCCGGAGGAAACCTGCGTAAGCACGGGGAGAATATACAAACTCCACACAGTTGGGGCCATGGAGGGAATCAAGCCTCAGCGCTGTGAGGCAGTAATGCTAACTATTACACCGCATGTGAGTAGCTGGCTCAGTCCTAACTCTGCTCATTTCTGAATATTCATTGGAAGTCTCTGGGCAGATTGCTGGATTGTATCGCTGCTGTTGGTGTAGATCAGTGGTAGCCAACCCTAGCCCTCGAGAGCTACCAACAGTTCACATTTTCCAGACAACCTAGCTGCTGCACAGCTGCACTCATTAATCACTGACACATTTTAAAAGATCCACAGCTGGAGCTAATTAGCTCACTTGTGATTCTGTGAGGAGACCTGCAAAACATGAACTGTTGGTAGCTCTCGAGGACTAGGGTTGGCTACCCCAGGTGTAGATTATGCAGTAAAGTAAATCTCCTACACCCCTATCCATGATCATTCGGGGTGTAACATTGGGGTTCCATCCCATCAGACTTGACAGAATTGTCTCTTCCATTGTTAAAGGATTATCAGTGGGTCTTTGCAAGTAGTTAGGGAACACGTAATGGGCTTTGTGACCAAATCTTGCAGAGTAACCCATGCTGTGCACGTGCTGTAGAGAAACCAGTGCATGCACTCACAAGCGAAGCCATGGATCACGCTTTCCATCACCTGTGCCGCAAGTGACCATGTGTATGTGCACAGAACTGTTCTGTCTGGTGCTGTGTGTAAATAAGCCAACTTCAGTAGCGTGCGTACATGGATGGGATATTTTGCACCCTACATAGGAATACATGTCTAGTTCCTAATGACTGTTGTCACATGTCCCACATGTAGGAAGTAAGTTTGGTAAGCTGGTCTTATTCTAACAGGACAATGGGGAACTCTGCATTTCAAGGTGTCCCTATTCCTATATGTGCCTGCAGACTGCTTCGCAAGCAGAAATGTGATTGCAGACAGTTGGAAATATATCGCAATAGACAGATGAACAAAGCAATGCTGCACTGCCGGTGGGGCAGATGTAACGTGCAGAGAGTTAGAATTTGGGGAGTTATTTTGTTTCTGTACAGGGTAAATACTGGCTGTTTTTTATTTTAGCACTGCAATATAGATATCTGTTTCAACACACCCCACCCAAATCTAACTCTCTGAACTTGTTACATCTGCCCCACCTGCAGTGCAGCTTGGTTTTGTCCATCTGCAAAAATTGCAGCCTTGCTAACTAGTCTGACCACAGGCCCTTACTTTAGAGATGGTCATGCTGGCATTGTCCAGACGATTTCTCCATGGACCGAAGTGACGTGTGTGTGTATCAGCCGGGCTCTGTTTCTGTGACCATGTGAAATCATCAGAATAGTTGGTGTCTGCACTGTTAGGAACACACTGTCCGTATCGCAGCCTGGCCAGGACATTGCTGTGTTATGTTTTCATTGTTGTAGGTTCTATGCTGTAACACATCCAAGGCAGCCTCGTTCTCCAGGGCCATTGTGAGTTTTAGGGATTTGACGGGCAGAAAAGCCGGGGACATCTCTTAAAGTGATGATCTGTTCAATGTCAGATTATAATGCAACAAATGCCTCTTATGATCATAGCTGAGCGTTGAGTTCCTCCTGGATTAAATGTGACTATTACAAATTGTACGGATAGTCAGCTTATTCGGATACAGCCTGCTCTGGTAAATAAACCTGTGATATTTGCGGGAAAGGCTTTGACTTGGATTATAGCCCCCAATGCAAGAGCTGGAAGGTCCCAGACTTTATAGCAGTGGTTCTCAAACTTTGTCCTGAGGACCCCACACAGTACACGATTTCCAGGTCACCCGCTAGGTGAACTCATTACTGACACAATTTTCAAAGATCCACAGGTGGAGCTAATTATTTTCACTTGATTCTGTGAGGAGACCTGCAAAACATGCGCTGTGTGGGGCCCTGAGGACCGACTTTGAGAACCTGTGCTCTATAGCCCTTTTTCAGCATTGCTATGCCCTCAGCAGCATAGTGTGTATATATACAGTAGTGTATGTGTAATGTTCTGTTTGCTTATTTGCGATATTACATTGTTCCATTTGCTAGAAATGTTCAGTTTTTTTATTTTTTTATTAAAGAAACCTATAAATATTAATGTACAATTCTCCTGTCCTTGTGTAGTCCACACGCCATTGTTAGGGTTCGTGTCTTGAGGATCATGGGAAGTGAAGGGAAGACAGTAGAGCAGGAATAGTCAACATGTTTTCCCTCCAACTGTCACATTCCATGAAGGTCCCAGACAATTTCTCAGGCAGGTGTATATACTGCTAGTTAGGCAGGGATGCGAATAATACAATAGCAGCTCAGGAATATGGGAGCAGCCAGGAGAAGAGAGGACGTCGAAGGGGAAAATGCAGTAGCCAATCAGCTCCTAACGGCCTAGTTACAGGCTGAGTTTGAATAATGACTGTTAAGGGCTGATAGACTGGTGCATTATCACCTTCGATTTGAACTGTTCTCCAGATTTAATACATCTGCCTTGTGGTTTCAAGAGTGCGGGAAATATTATGGAACCATTTAGCTGTCAGGATTCTGTGTGACAGAAAAATCAAAGAAAGAGCAGTGTTCTTAAAGTACCACAGTTCTGCAGTCTTAGACATTGGTCTCTTATTTAAGGGGCGTGCCTATTGCATAAATCACATCTGCATTTTCATTAGATTACTGTGCTCATTACAGGGGCATTTTCAACATAGGTGTTCTTACTGTATTTGGCAGCCATTCTATTGTTGTGTGACCCAATGGAGGATGTGACTGCTACCCAATCAGATTACACACATGTATTACCATAATTAATCCTCATTACTGATTTGTGCTGTTCCCCAGGTGTTCGAGGAGGCGCACGTGGATGCAGTGATGATTTTAGGTGAAGCTTTCACCTCTGAGGAGCCATTCAATTTCGGCACGCAGAACACCACCCAAAGGATCCACGACTTAATCCCTGTCATGCTGAAACACCGGCTCACTCCTCCGCCTGAGGAAACTTACTCTCTGCACCGCAAGATGGCTGGCTCATTTCTCATCTGCGCCAAGCTCAAGGCTGTCATTCCATGTAAAGAGCTGTTTGATGGGGTTTACCGACAATACTGGGCACAACGGGGTTGAGAGGTGAAGCCGCCGGCCTCGGATTACACCAATTCGCCATGTTTATCTTTTACTTGAAATTCCGCTGTGAGGAATAGCGGGAAAATCCATCAACCAAAACCAACCCAAGCTGTCGTTTTGTATTATTGACTGTTTTCTCTTTTCATACTTGACTGGCCGTCTGGTTATATCCTCTACTCTGAATTGTAAGGTGTTTTCGCAGATTGGGTTTTTAAAGTGCGCTTCCACTCATTTGCTTGATTGAAAATGGCGGTGATTGTATCGCTTGTTAGGCGTGTCTATATTTGTGACCGTTGTTCTGGAATGGTTTATTAGTCTGTGAGACTTGGTACCCGCCTTTTTCAGCTATCAATATGGGCCCATCCTGCTAAGACAAGCATTCTGGGTAAACCAATGTCTTGTCTGGTTAATACACAGACTTCTCTGATCTTTATCAGAGTGAGGCTACCGGACTCGAGATTTCCTATATAACGAGTTTTACTTCCCTCACCGCGCTGAATGCTTTTCTGTTGAATGTATGTCAGAAAGCTTTGAAAACTCAGGCCTTCTCCAAATTGTGGCTTGACTTTCAGTAACTTCTTATTTCATTTTATATAATTAATCACTTAATCCGCTATTGCGTGTCCTTTGAAGCTGCCTCGTTGTTCAGGAAGATAGGATTCCCTGGGAAATTTCCCTGTTGACAGCAGGACTTGGGAACAATGTAAAATAGGTCGCCCTGGTTCCAGGCAATGATATGTCTCCAAAAACCCAGAGACGGGGCTTATATTTCCTCACCAGATTATATAAGTAAATGGATTAAAGTGAGCAGCTCCTGCTAAGAGATTTAGGCCAACTCAGAATATTCTAGACCTCCGTGCACTCCGGATCATTGCTGCTGCTGGCAAAGGCCCTTTTCCTAGTACCTATAAACAACCTCAAATTTGTGTGCTAGATAAATCCAGATTTAATAAACCTATATATAGTGTATGGGAAAAGTTACAGAAGCTTCTCCGCAGTAAACCTATTTAAGATCACTGTAATATTGGAAGTTTCTTTATATAGGCAGCAGACCATTTCGATAGTGTGGTGTATGGGTGTTCACCTCATGCAGACCCGTCTATCTGATCTGGATATAGGCAGCAGACTGCTTCGATAGCCTGGTGTATGGGTGCTCCCCTCATGCAGACCCAACCATCTGATCTGGGTATAGGCAGCAGACCACTTCGATACCGTGGTGTATGGGTGCTCCCCTCATGCAGACCCAACCATCTGACCTGGGTATAGGCAGCAGACCGCTTCGATAGCGTGGTGTATGGGTGCTCCCCTCGTGCAGACCCAACCATCTGATCTGGGTAAAGGCAGCAGACCACTTCGATACCGTGGTGTATGGGTGCTCCCCTCATGCAGACCCAACCATCTGATCTGGGTATAGGCAGCAGACCACTTCGATAGCGTGGTGTATGGGTGCTCCCCTCGTGCAGACTGAACCATCTGATCTGGGTATAGGCAGCAGACCGCTTCAATAGCCTGGTGTATGGGTGCTCCCCTCGTGCAGACTGAACCATCTGATCTGGGTATAGGCAGCAGACCACTTCGATAGCGTGGTGTATGGGTGCTCCCCTCGTGCAGACTGAACCATCTGATCTGGGTATAGGCAGCAGACCACTTCGATAGTGTGGTGTATGGGTGCTCCCCTCGTGCAGACCCGTCTATCTGATCTGAGGCTTATTCCGCTGGCACAAGACCAAAAGCATATCCGAAGCTGCTATCTAAAGCTACCATTGATACCTACCAACCGACAAATGCAGGATGACGCTTCTCCTTCTACAATACCCGTACATCCATATTGAATGAACCTTTTTCCAACAGTCAAATTAAATGCTCTTCACTACTCCCTACACATCTGCTGTAAGGGTGATGAATTGCCAGCACCCATACAGGTCAGCCAGTGGCAGAATCTAGACAAGGACAGTTTGCATCTGTCCAAGGTCCTTCTAGAGTACAGTCCTCTGATTACTGTTCTCTCTGTAACCTGTTACAAGACGGACTTATTCTTACTTCCACCATCTTTAGCATGCACAGTACCAGTCTCCCTGCTAATTTATATGGCATTGTGTTCCGTCACCAAAGAAGCCAGCCACTGTGTGTAAAATGTCAAAAGTTTTATTAAATTATTTATACAGAAAACCCTGTGCTGGATTTATTGTTACTCTGTGGAAATGACTGTTAGAGCACAGATCGACCTCAATGGCTTTTGGCTAAAAAAAAAAATTAAATTCGCCTAGAAGAAGCAAATGTATTCTATAAGTTGCTAAATAGTTGTAAGCCATTAACCACTGTTGCGATGCATCTGTAGGATGGATGTAAACCATAAAGGCTTCCTACATGGGCCAGAGCATCAGGTGGCTGGATCACTGATGGCCCGTATGTGTGGGTCTAGCTGTGTGGTTGGATCCTGTCATTGGCTTACCAACGTGATGCAGATTAGTAATCTTCTAGGGCTCATTCGTGTTGCATCATTTCTATTACGGGACTATAAAAGCCTCATATAAGGCTGATAAGGCTACATGTGGAATAGACTAATGACAGTCGGATATACTTTTTTTTTTTCCTATCCTAAATGTAATCCCCCCAATACACCCTGGTTATAGTGAGTGTTGGTTGTTAACCATTGCAAATGTCACACGTATGTTTACCTTTGGGTCTGGGTCTTGGGGTCAACTATAAGAAGGTTGACCACTATTAACTGACAGGGCATAGGTTGACACCTTAACAGGTCGACATGGCTTAGGCAGAAAGCTCGACAAAAGAAATAGGCCTTCATGGAAAAGGCAGACATGAGTTTTTGGTGTCTATGTTGACATATGTCGACAAGGACAACATATAATTGTAGTGCATTACTCGCTATGCTTCAGGCACGGTGCCTCGCTGTGCTCAGCACACTTTGAAATTCTCCCTTTGTCCACTTGGATAGCCAAGAATGGAAGAACACCTGTTTTAGGGGAAAAATTAAAAAAAAAAATAATCGCCGCCTTTTTTTCATGTCTACTTTTCCTATTGTAAGTGGTGACCTTTGGCCTGTCAAAGTGCCGACGCACATACCTTTCCTTCTAGAAGCAGCAGGACCTGAACAGAACGTTTGCACACGCGTGTAGCTCCCACTGAAATATATTTAAGTGTTTGTGAGTGTAGAGTTTCTACCGTTCTGACCTAGGGGAGTGGTCAGGTGGTTGCCATAGTAATCAATAGTTTCTGTGTCCACCACTTTTTCTGGAGATCAACAGTGAATTCTTCTTGACTCCATATAAGAGAGTGTTGATATATACATACATTTATTTGTCTTCATTCTTGTGTTTGTCCATTTTTCTTTCCTTCTTATGAGGAGTTGCAGAATTCCCCATGTACATCTCTCGGAGAGAGTTTGAGGATCTCAGCCGCCTCTCCTTGGCAGTGTGTAATGCTGCACACAAAACCCTGCAGGGTAGTGAAGTTCACTTGGCGAGGGTCAATGACCAAGGCACAATGAATTTACTGTAACTGGATTCCCAGAAGCTAAGTTTATGAAAAGGTCGGAAAACCTATTTAACTGTAAGCAAAAGAACTCACTGAGCAGAGGGGAAATTGGGGTCAACGTTAACTCATTGCGGAGAATCTGAGCTCATACTGAGCATGTTACAACACACTGTATATACCCCCACCCCCCCTCCTAACCCCTATATGCACTTTATATCACCTCTTCCATTTCCTCCTTGTTTTAGATCACATTCCCTCTTGTACATTTATCTACCCTTTCTGTACTGCATGTTATATCATCTCTTCCACATTTTATATTGGTCCATTGTTTTTTTTTTTATTACTATATTCTTCACTCTGTCTACATTATTTAAAAACACTTTTTTTCCCCCTTTTCTTCTGTTTGGCCTCTAGAGGGCACTGTGCAGGCACTGGTTCGCTTGGAACCTATTACTTAGTTGTGTTGCTTTAATGCTCACAGTATTAGTGCAAAGAGAACTGGTTTCCAAATCAAAGTGTCCACTTTACAACATATCTGCGCATTCGTATTATCTGTATGGAAGAGCAGCTGCTGTGTGTGGAACCAGCTGCCTTTCTTTGGAATAGGATCCTGTCCGCTTTCATTTTATCTGTCTATAAGAATGTGTTAGAAGAACTCCACAGAGGGTGAGTCATATGGAACACACCCTGACCTCGTACACTCTTATGCACATAGAGGAAAGTTTGGGATACTTGAGTCAGAAGCTAGTAGAAGCTAGGTACAAGGAGCTAGTAGTGGTCTACGTGCACTGAGCCTAAACAGTCCGTGTTGAATGCTGTCCGCTGCAGGTCTACGGAATGATGGCACCTGCTAATGGTCTACTATAAGCTGTGGTTTGGTATTGTGCCTGTGCTGGATTGTTCCTGCACTCTGGTATCTTTCACCATGAATGTATTTTTTGTTCTAGTTTCTCGAAGTGCTGTTCCCCATGTATTTATGAAATCATGCACGAACCGTCTCTCCTAGCCTGATTATATAAATACATAGCTATAAAGCTATTACCCATTTTTCACTATGCAGGCCGGGTCACACCTGGGATTTTGTACCTGGGTGTGACCCAGCTTGCAAACCCTTTCCCACCATGGCCCTAGAAGGATAATACTAACAATTATCCAGTGCGATTGGACCGATTCTTATTCAAGGCTTACACAGTCCCATTTACTAACTGGTGGTTGTAGCCTTGGGTATGGGTCATTCGGTCAACCAATATTGGATTGAACTGCATTGGATCAACCAATGAAGGTCGACACATTAAATAGGTCAACATGCCTAAGGTTTGACGCAAGCATTGGTTCGACAATAGCTGGATCGGCAGGTCTAAATGGGGATTTCTTTTCTATCTTTTTGTTGTCCCTAATGTCGGCATTGATACCGTATTGGTGTACCGTGTCACCTCGCATGGCTTGCTGCGCTCGCCATGCTTCGGGCACAGTGCCTCGCTACGCTCAACATACTATTCTATTCTCCCTCCACACTTTAGTGGATGGTAGGGCATGACACCCCACTTGTTGGCACGCCTGCTTAAAAGAATGTGAAAAACCCATGTCGGCCTACAGCTTGTGTCGACATTCCAACCATGTTGACCGTAGGCATGAAGGACTATTTCAGGTGTCGACCTAAGCAATGTCACCCCTCTTGTAGTGGACACTTGGAGATGATGTCATCTCCCAACACACCATCGTGGATGGTAGCGTTTGAAATACCGCCTGTCGGCTAAATAAAAAAATTGACACTCACGTCGACCTTTTGACTGTTGACTTTCCCCTTGTTGATCTACTGCTTGTGTCGACCTCAGCCACGTCCACCTATTTCAGCTGTCGACCTTCATAGGGTTATGACCGTATCCCCTGACCCTTTCAGACTCCCCATGCCCTTCTACCCCTTTGTATCTGAAAGGGGTAGAAGTCAGACTTTCCTGCCCTTATTATGACGCGCTTGCTTCTACAAACACCCCGCACATAGCTCTGTGGGACAGACGTTGTACCGGTTAGGCAGGTTCGCATTCTGTCATTGTGTACCAAGCAAGTTCATTTCTAACCATACTCGTTACTGATTTTTGCCTGCAGGCCAAGCTATATCAAGCTCAAGAAATTCCATATTAAAAATCTTTACAATGCTGAGACAGGGCATTAAAGGCAGTCGTCTATTGTAATATTAATGTCTAATTCTGTGGTTTTACTCTTCCTTTTAATGTGGAAACCTCTAGTTCACGGATCAGTTCATCAATTTCCCCTTTGTCTTCGGGCAGGCGCCTCAATGTGCTGTGGAGATGTGGCTGTTCTGTGCTCTTGTGTCCCTCTCGCAGTGACTGTAAGGCCCCATACACACCAGAAAGATTAGCTCACGATTAGGGCTAATTTCGACCGTTGTAACGACGGTTGTGCATGCATTGTGGGTCAATCGTTCGTTTTTCACTCACAATCAGGATCGTTTGCGACGGGATGCGCGCTCCCGTCACGTCGTGTGTCGCATTGGAGATTTTGCCTCCTGCAGCAGAATCTCCAATCCGACCGCAGGTCGGGTGCTGATTGTATGCACATCTGAAGCACATTGTGTGTGCTCCCGTCGTACGGACCGTCGTTCCAATCCGGCTTGTTTATAAAGACACTCCCACCGCAGCCATTTTGCCTCGTGGATGCCGCAGACAGCACAGCTACGGAGGTTCTCGGCGTGGGAAGCTGCCAAAACAAAAAACAGGTATGTGAACTGCACGCAGCCCTCTACAAAAGCCCTTCCCCACTGTCCACCAATGGTGCCCACCTGTAATGTGTCCCCACTGCCCACCACTGTTTGTTGGTCACAGCACAGCCCACCCCACCTGTATGTGTCCCCACTGTCCACCAATGGTGCCCCACCGCAGGTTGCACAGTGTGCCAGGCGCAGCAATGTAAACAGGCCGCCGCAGGCCACCCCACCTGTAATGTGTATCCACTGGCCTGCTAATTAGGACACAGCAGCCCACCCCACCTGTACTGTGTATCCACTGGCCTGCTAATTAGGACACAGCAGCCCACCCCACCTGTACTGTGTATCCACTGGCCTGCTAATTAGGACACAGCAGCCCACCCCACCTGTACTGTGTATCCACTGGCCTGCTAATTAGGACACAGCAGCCCACCCCACCTGTACTGTGTATCCACTGGCCTGCTAATTAGGACACAGCAGCCCACCCCACCTGTACTGTGTATCCACTGGCCTGCTAATTCGGACACAGCAGCCCACCCCACCTGTACTGTGTATCCACTGGCCTGCTAATTAGGACACAGCAGCCCACCCCACCTGTACTGTGTATCCACTGGCCTGCTAATTAGGACACAGCAGCCCACCCCACCTGTACTGTGTATCCACTGGCCTGCTAATTAGGACACAGCAGCCCACCCCACCTGTACTGTGTATCCACTGGCCTGCTAATAAGGACACAGCAGCCCACCCCACCTGTACTGTGTATCCACTGGCCTGCTAATTAGGACACAGCAGCCCACCCCACCTGTACTGTGTATCCACTGGCCTGCTAATTAGGACACAGCAGCCCACCCCACCTGTACTGTGTATCCACTGGCCTGCTAATTAGGACACAGCAGCCCACCCCAACTGTACTGTCTTCCTAATGTCCTTTTAAGAAATAATAATACATTTAATTTTCCTTCATTGTGTGAATGTATATTTATTGTTAAATATTTTTTTTTTGGGCAGACATGTCACAAGCCATACAAAAAGAAAGAGAGTTCATTGAGGCATTCATCGAACAATACAGGGAACATGAGTGCCTTTGGAAAACCAAATCAAAGGACTACAGCAATAAAGTAAAGCGCAGTCAAGCCCTGGAGGACCTTGTCCAGTTCAGCCGCAGTCACAACCCAGATGCCAACTCCGAATGGGTCAAAAAGAAAATCCAAAACCTGCGGACTGTGTTCCTCAAGGAACACAAAAAGATACAGGCGTCCAAAAAATCAGGGGCAGGAGCAGCAGATGTCTATGAAACGTCCCTTTGGTACTACGACCTGATTTGCTTCACCTTGAGCCAGGAGTTACCAAGGACGGGGCTTTGCCTCATGGTAGAGAGCGAAACAGATGACGTGGTGCCAGTACAGGATGAAAGTTCACAGGCCTTATCGGTAAGTACCATCCCACTGATTACACAAGTTTTTTCAGTTTTTTGTCTCCACTTTAAATTCATTTGCCGGCCAATTATATGTGGTCCTCCTGCCAAGGGACAGCACCCACTCCATTGAAGTAGGCCTTGTACTCATCCCTGACCTGTTTGGCACGCGCACTCCCTCGATACTGCAGTGCCGGCGTTTGCAGGGATGAGATTGGGGCTACTTCCCTTGGCTCTTCTGGGTCCTCATCAGGCGCTGGTCCACTTTGGCGATTGGGCCTTTCTTTCCGGCGCAACAAATTGTGCAGGACACAGCACGCCATGACGGCCCAATCTATTTTGTCCAGGCGCAGGTTTATGGCCGTGTGGAAAATGCGAAATCGGCTAGCCATGATACCGAACGCACTTTCCACAAGCCGCCGTGCCCTGGACAGCCTGTAATTGAAGACCCTTTTGTCGTGGTCTAGTCCCCTTTTGGCATATGGCTTCATGATGTGTTCATGAAGTCCAAATGCCTCATCCGCCACGAACACAAAATTCAGACCATGTTTGGTTTCCTGGACTGTCGGCAAGTGCATGCTGTTGGAGACGAGCCTGTGGTAGAACTTTGTGTCCTTCAAAGTTCCACCATCTGAGGCTCGCCCATTCCTGCCGACATCCAGAAAAATAAATTCATAATTGGCATTCACCACAGCCATCAGCACTATGCTGAAGTACCCTTTATAATTAAAGTAATAAGATCCACTGTGGGGTGGCTGGTTGATGCGCACGTGTTTGCCGTCAATAGCTCCTCCACAATTAGGGAAATTCCAAGTGTCCTCAAATTCCGCAGCAATATCTTTCCACTCTTGCACGGTGTTGGGGAACTGGGAGAAAAAGAAATAGAAAAAAAACATTAGTTTGACATGTCTTTGTGTTTTTTTTTCAACAGACCACAAGTACAGAAAAAGAGATCTGCACAAACCCACCCCTGGAACAGTCTGGCCCTGTATCCTCAGGTACATTTAGCGGAGTGCCAGAAACACCCACACCGCCGGTAACGACCCAAAAAAGAAAAAAAAAAAGATGTAAGCCGGTCCATGAACCAGAGGATGAATTGCTACAGCGAGCTGAAGAGGTGCTGCGTAGGCCCCCAGACCGTTTTGACACATATGGGAAATATGTGGCAGAGAGCTTACGCCAATTGGAACCCGCACAACAGATGGCTTTTGAACGTGTCTGCAGTGAGCTGGTGTTTATGGGTCGCATTCGCCGTTTGTCATTTCAGACGCATTTGGCCGGCCTTGTACCGTGGGAAGATACACCATCCACCAGTACCGAATTAACATCGCCCATCCCTGCCTCGTTGCAGGAAACAACACCAACTAGCGGACAATCCTCTAGCATATCAACCACACCTCCTCGCTACACCCATCTGTACTCTTCATTGCTGGAAGAGGGTACGGGGACTGATGACACCCCTGTTTTATTACAGGATTTGTCGTAAGATGCTATGCATTTTTTCTGATGCTGCATGTTGCAGCTTCTTGTTTGGCTGTATGTTCAGTATTATACTTTTTTGGGCACTTTGCTTATATTTTATCTGTGATGTCACCATTGCTGCATGCAGGGTGCAGTATTGCAGATGCTGCTTGTTGCACAAATACTGAAAACACCTTCCTGCAGCTGTGGTGCATAGTTCAGAGCAATGGGGCCGGGACTATTGCTTCTGTTCTATGCACCACAGATGCATGAGGGTGTTTTTATGATCTGTGCTACATGCAGCATCTGCAATGCTACCTGTGACCGCATGGCAAGGTGACTTCTGTTTGGTTGTATGTTCAGTATTATACTTTTTTGGGCACTTTGCTAATATTTTATCTGTGATGTCACCATTGCTGCATGCAGGGTGCAGTATTGCAGATGCTGCTTGTTGCACAAATACTGAAAACACCTTCCTGCAGCTGTGGTGCATAGTTCAGAGCAATGGGGCCGGGACTATTGCTTCTGTTCTATGCACCACAGATGCATGAGGGTGTTTTTATGATCTGTGCTACATGCAGCATCTGCAATGCTACCTGTGACCGCATGGCAAGGTGACTTCTGTTTGGTTGTATGTTCAGTATTATACTTTTTTGGGCACTTTGCTAATATTTTATTCGTGATGTCACCATTGCTGCATGCAGGGTGCAGTATTGCAGATGCTGCTTGTTGCACAAATACTGAAAACACCTTCCTGCAGCTGTGGTGCATAGTTCAGAGCAATGGGGCCGGGACTATTGCTTCTGTTCTATGCACCACAGATGCATGAGGGTGTTTTTATGATCTGTGCTACATGCAGCATCTGCAATGCTACCTGTGACCGCATGGCAAGGTGACTTCTGTTTGGTTGTATGTTCAGTATTATACTTTTTTGGGCACTTTGCTAATATTTTATTCGTGATGTCACCATTGCTGCATGCAGGGTGCAGCATTGCAGATGCCTCAAAGCTTCACGTGGTGCATAGTGCACATCAATGGTGCCGGGACCATTGCATCTGCACTATGCAACACGTGATGTAGCCAAAAAGTGCATTTTTTTCAAAAAAATTTACTTTTCTCTACCTCATGCCAGGACAGAGCTGTAATAGTAGCAATACTGTTTTTGTACCTTTTTTATATTTCTACAACAAAAAATTGTCTCTACCTCAGTACATTTGTAAAAAAATATTGCAGTCTTTTACTTATTTAATAAAAAAACAGTTATTTTCACTACACGTGTCTAGTACATTTTTACTTACCTTGCAATACTGATGCTGCAGGACCTTCACGATGGCTTTACAGGTCTCCGGGATGATGAGTCCCAACGCTTGCGGGGAAATGATGGATCCAAACTTTAGGTCCGCCAGCGATCGTCCTGTAGCCAAGAAACGGAGGGTCACCACCAGCCGGTCCTCAGCAGGGATAGCCATCCGGTACTTGGTATCCTGCTTCTGGATGTGGGGGGTGACCAGACGCAGCAGCTCCTGGAAGGTCTCATCGTCCATGCGAAGGAAATTCCGATAATCCTGGGGATTATTCTCGCGAATCTCCATCAGCAGGGGCATATGAGACCGCGCCTGTCGGCCCAGGAGCCACTGCTTGGTCCAGCAAGATCGAGCCTTCCTGCGCTGGGCCCTCATCCTCCTCACCCTGAGCACAGCGTAGGAAAGCAGGAAATCTTGCTGGGCAGAATCCATAACGCAAATAGCAGTATGGGAAAAGCAAAAAGCAAACTTTGTAGTGCAAAGCAAAAACAAAGCAGCCAAAAATAGCAATGTGCAGCGTTCAGCAGGTATACACCAAGCCTCACTAGTCACAAAGCAGAAATGAGGTCCTGCAAAATGGCCCCTAGTCTTTGTACCCCCTCTGCTAGCCCAGCCCATATTCTTTGTTTTCTTTTTTCCTTCCCCCTTGCCCCACTATGCTAGCCCTGCCCCTTATTAACATTTTAAAAACGACTGTACCACTGTACTCGCGATTTACTAACGATCCGCACATCCGACGGTCGTACGACCATCGTTACCGATGTCGGATCGTTAGCTAATCGTGTGCACCAGGGAACATGATCGTTCCCTAGTCGTTTACCGGCAGCGGGAGAGCGCACCAGGAAAGTGCACGCCAAATCGGTAGCCGATCGTTAGACGATCCTGGTCGTTCTGGTGTGTATGGGGCCTTAGTCTGCCTTGTATCTGACTTTTCCAATCAACCTGCTGCACTCTGTATTATACCATAGTCACAGTGACCTGCACTCCTGAGTCTGTTCCAGGCTACTGTAATCCCCATACACCCTAGAGGAGACTGTGAAAGATATCGCAGGCCTCTAGTAGTGCGTATACTCCATAACGCTATTGTTGCGTGCTCCCGCGCATTGTTAACGACCCCTGCCATTGGCTGTACATGCAGGTCAATTTGGCAATGTAGCCTATACATATGTTTGGCAGGTACCGGTGATGTCCCTGAACGATATCATTAACCAATATCGTTCAGTGTGTAAACTTAATATTTTATTTATTAACAGTTTCTTATATAGCGCACACCTATTCTGCAGCGCTTTACAGAGTATTTTTGAACACTCACAGCAGTCCCTGCCCCAGTGGAGCTTACAATCTATATTCCCTACCACATGTACACACATAGACATTCTAGGGTTAATTTTGTTGGAAGCCAATTGACCTACCAGTATATTTTTGGATTGTGGGAGGAAACCGGAGTACCCGGAGGAAACCCACGCAAGCACAGGGAGAATATACAAACGCTGCACAGTTAGAGCCATGGTGGGAATCGAAGCAATGACCTCGGTGATGTGAGGCAGTTATATTATCTATATCAGTCACAGCCAGCATCGCGTAGTGTGTAAGGGGCTCAACAGATCTCTGTATACAGCTTCTCCCAGTATCCTAACTTTGATTTATCTTTATTGTCCTCATCACTGGCATAATATTGGCATTTAGAATGTTGTCCTGTTTATAATAACGACAGACATGCTGACATTCACAGCATCTGACATAAACACGGTTTTTGGACTATCTTTACATTGATAATTTTGTTGACTACCTTTCAACTTGATATTTTATTATGCTGTTGACATGTGTTGAAAAAAATCTATATACAGTGTGTGTGTGTATGTATGTATGTATGTATGTATGTATGTATATATATATATACACATTACACACCACCCCTGCTTTACTTTCATACTGTATATACACTTAGAGAGCTGTTGGTGTCGTCAGTTAGTAGCACCTTTTCCCTATTGGTGTCGTCAGTTAGTAGCACATTTTTCGGTACTTATGTATTATCTGGACTCCCATGTTAAATGCACCCCATTTTTTCATACCTCCTACTATCCAACTACGCATGGAGTTGATTTTATATAGTGTGGTGAGTGCAGCGAGCCCCGCGAGGGGATGCGGTCTCATAAGAAAAACGGGAGTCCAGATATTACATAAGTACCCATTTTTCCTATTGGTGTCTTCAGTTAGTAGCACTTTTCCCTATTGGTGTCGTCAGTTAGTAGCACCTTTTTCCTATTGGTGTCTTCAGTTAGTAGCACCTTTTCCCTATTGGTGTCGTCAGTTAGTAGCACATTTTTCCTATTGGTGTCTTCAGTTAGTAGCACCTTTTCCCTATTGGTGTCGTCAGTTAGTAGCACATTTTTCCTATTGGTGTCGTCAGTTAGTAGCACATTTTTCCTATTGGCGTCTTCAGTTAGTAGCACATTTTTCCTATTGGCGTCTTCAGTTAGTAGCACATTTTTCCTATTGGCGTCTTCAGTTAGTAGCACATTTTTCCTATTGGCGTCTTCAGTTAGTAGCACATTTTTTTCTTCCTATTGGTGTCTTCAGTTAGTAGCACCTTTTTCCTATTGGTGTCTTCAGTTAGTAGCACATTTTTTCCTATTGGTGTCTTCAGTTAGTAGCACCTTTTTCCTATTGGTGTCTTCAGTTAGTAGCACGTTTTTTCCTATTGGTGTCTTCAGTTAGTAGCACCTTTTTCCTATTGGTGTCTTCAGTTAGTAGCACGTTTTTTCCTATTGGTGTCTTCAGTTAGTAGCACGTTTTTTCCTATTGGTGTCGTCAGTTAGTATCACATTTTTCCTATTGGTGTCGTCAGTTAGTAGCACATTTTTCCTATTGGCGTCTTCAGTTAGTAGCACATTTTTCCTATTGGCGTCTTCAGTTAGTAGCACATTTTTCCTATTGGCGTCTTCAGTTAGTAGCACATTTTTTTCTTCCTATTGGTGTCTTCAGTTAGTAGCACCTTTTTCCTATTGGTGTCTTCAGTTAGTAGCACATTTTTTCCTATTGGTGTCTTCAGTTAGTAGCACATTTTTTCCTATTGGTGTCTTCAGTTAGTAGCACCTTTTTCCTATTGGTGTCTTCAGTTAGTAGCACGTTTTTTCCTATTGGTGTCTTCAGTTAGTAGCACGTTTTTTCCTATTGGTGTCGTCAGTTAGTATCACATTTTTCCTATTGGTGTCGTCAGTTAGTAGCACATTTTTCCTATTGGCGTCTTCAGTTAGTAGCACATTTTTCCTATTGGCGTCTTTAGTTAGTAGCACATTTTTCCTATTGGTGTCTTCAGTTAGTAGCACATTTTTTTCCTATTGGTGTCTTCAGTTAGTAGCTCATTTTTTCCTATTGGTGTCTTCAGTTAGTAGCACCTTTTTCCTATTGGTGTCTTCAGTTAGTAGCACATTTTTTCCTATTGGTGTCTTCAGTTAGTAGCACCTTTTTCCTATTGGTGTCTTCAGTTAGTAGCACATTTTTTCTATTGGTGTCTTCAGTTAGTAGCACATTTTTTCCTATTGGTGTCTTCAGTTAGTAGCACATTTTTTTCCTATTGGTGTCTTCAGTTAGTAGCACCTTTTTTTTTTTTCCTATTGGTGTCTTCAGTTAGTAGCACTTTTTTTTTATTTTGTACAGTAGGAAATGGGGTTTCAGAATTAATATACAGGCAAATAAAGGCACTTTTATGAAATTACATTAAATAAATATATATTAATGACCGGAGATAGAATGACAAATGGAGCATATTGGTTTTTTAGGGAGCTGCACTACAGCAGTTACTGTGGTCTCCCATGTGGACGTCGTTAGTACAGAAGGACAACTCCTGGGGCATTACATCTAGTGTCCCAATAAAAGCCATCTTCTCTTTAAGACTGGCTTCGTTTGGGCTGTAGTTGTAGGCTGCTGGCTGGAAAGGGTTCTCTGGCTTAGTGTAATGACATCAGACTAAGGACAGAGGAATGCAGTCTGGTGATTTTAATTTTTGGGCAGGGCCAGCTTCGTGGCTCCTCTTCGGAACGTTTTCCATGTTGATGAGAATAAAGGCTTAGAAGGGTAAGGGTTAAACGAAAGTGTTGGTAGCACTAGTTTTGTTGGGGTTGCAACTCCTCATGTAATGTTATTACAGCAATGGATTCACGTGCTGTATAGTTTAAAGGTATAGATGGACACATCTGTCTTGGCTGCGTGGAATATTCGTCTACAAGGGAATTCAGCCACCAGATGGCGCTGCAGGGTTCTTTCATGGAATCCTTACTGTAAAACTGAGGGAAATTAAATATTCCGTACATGCAGTCTTCGAGCCATTCCAAACCAATACCAGGGAGTTGACTGAAAGTTGACCGTCTGACTCCACAGGGTGAATTGTAGTTTTCTTTTTTCCTGGAAGCTGAATGGCTTCTGAACAGTCTGCTTTCCTCATATCCACTTGCATGTTCGAGATAGTGGTAAAAAGCAGTATAACGAGACTGCCAAACCAACAGGCCTGATTCAGAGCTGGCCAAAAACCAGGCATATGGGGTACCAGACCGCATCTTGCGGTGCGTCAGCCTCCTGTGTGCAGCCTTGGTTTGCTACTAGGTATTATCAGTGCATACCTGCGCTATACTAGCTGCAAAAACTGCTCCTCCATCCAGGTGCATTTGCATTACTCTACTTCCACCTATGCACAGCCCCCAGTTCTGAAGACACGCCCTCACTGACCATTACCGAAGCCCCTGTCACATGCCAATTACACCTTCTGTCATAAGGGTAGATCATACCTCCCAACCTTGAGGAGGGACAGGAAGTAGCCTTGTGGGAAGGGGGCGTACCCTATACGTGTGATCCTCCCGCGAGGCCACTCCCCTGTTTTCGCCACTGTGCGGGCATGAATAGACGCTATGCGCACGGAATCTATTTACGGGTGACGGGGACACTATCAACTGCTCCCCCCTCCCAGCCGTGGGTCACTGCCGGGGTACGGGAACGTCCCCAAAAAACCAACGTTCCCAAGGAAAGCGGGACAGTTGGGAGGTATGGTGTAAATGCATCTCTGTATTTGCTGGCCTTGTACGCACTCTGTTCTCAGGCAGTGAGAGAACGCGCTAGAACGCTCTGTAATAGTGTTTGCTGAGAGTACTCACTGAGTAGTGGGGCTGCGTTCCTGCCATATTGGTAATGTCTGTGGCATAGCTAACAAGTATTACACTAGTGGGGAAATTGTGCAGCCAATCAGTAGCTCATAAGTATATTTATATACAATTAAGGTTGGTTATAATGTTGTTAAATGTATATAGAAGAGGGCGCCACGCAATTGGATATTTTAGTATTAAATCTTTTAGCAATTTATTCACATGTAAGAATAAAAAATAAATGCAAACAAAATCTAAATGAATATACACACAATGGATAATATATTAATACATTAATCAATATTCAGCATGATCAGCTCCAGAATATTAATGTTCATGATGGAACTTTCTATTAAAGTGTCTCGTGCTAAAGAAAAGGTATAAAATCTCAGCCTCAATAAAACATCCTGGGGTAACTGTAATTGAGTCCTTGGAACTGTTGTAAGAGAACACACGATAGTGTACTTGAATATTGTGAATACACCCGCGCTGGACCCGCAGGTCTATTTTAGTCGTCCTGTCCGACAGCGGCGATGTTATTTGTAGGGACACGCAGGTACGGTGTCAACAGCAGCATGAGAATAGTTCAAGGTGCCCAGGGTTGTTCCGCTACAAGGGATACACAGACACGATGTCCGGCAGTGGCAACAAAGATGTAGACGCTAGACCAGGGCTGGGCAACACCGGCCCTCCAGATGTTAATGAACTACACATCCCAGGATGCTTTGCATTCGTTTTGCTATGTGGCCATGCTGAAACTGATGCAAGGCATGCTGGAATGTGTAGTTCATCAACATCTGGAGGGCCGTTGTTGCCCAGCCCTGCGCTAGACGGTGGTCAGACAGCTCTAGCTAAACCCGCCCGGCAGTCGATATATTGTTTGTGTCGGCCTTTTGACCATGTAGACCAGTGATGGCTAACCTTGACACTCCAGATGTTGCTGGACTACACATCCCAGCATGCCCTGCATCAGTTTTGGCATGGCCAAATAGCAAAACTGTAGCAGGGCATGCTGGAATGTGTAGTTCAACAACATCTGGAGTGTCAAGGTTAGTTATCACTGATGTAGACCTAATTCTTGTTGACCTTTTGACTGGTTAACTGGGTGGGTGGGGGGGGCACATATAATATAATCATTATATAGGCACGTTTCTGAATTTGTGTTTGTGGTGCTCTACTGCAGATGGCAGAGAAGGACAAACATCCTTTAGATCTCTCCTGTGTAAATATTCTGTTTGGCTGGAGATCACACAAGCATAGCCCCCATGGCAGTCATATCTGTTCAATTTGGATACCCATGTGTGGTCACATGATTGGACATATACCAGATGTTCTCAATCGGGCCAAATAGCTGGATCGGAATGTTGTGGCCGGCTGTAGCTGCACTGAAGGGAACGCTCTAGACCAGGGGTGACCAAACCTGTCCTCCAGATCTACCAACAGTTCATGTATGTCAGGCCACCTGTGGATGTATAGTAGGAATGAATGCAGCAGGTTTGACAATGTGCCAGTTAGTATTGAGTACAGCTGTGCACCAGCTCGGGGATTTAGAAAATGTTGACCATTGGTAGATCTTGAGGACCGGATTGGCCCTGCTGATCGTATGGCACCTCCTATTGCAACTTTATATTAGTCCTAAATATTAAATTCATTGTATGCTTCCATTACTAGCAGGAACGCATGTAATATATAGTGCACTAATGTCAGAAAGTTTTAGAGATCTGGGCTTTTGTCTTACAATATACACTAATTACCAAGTACCCCAATCCCTGTATTGGATAATTGCTCTGGTTGAGCTAAGTGCACAGAACAGAAGTTAATTGGAGTTTATGAAAATGAATACAAGCAATTCAACTACTGTACTTCCCTTTGGAGGTGGTGCAAATGCCCTTAATGCTAAGACCATATAAATAGATGTCACGGCATAGTTCAAACTCATCACAATGTTCCAGTGGTCCCTACCGTTGACCACACCCCCCGCCTATCACCTGGGCAGTTATTCCACCTTCAGGAACAATGGCCTCCTGCCCTGGAAACACTTAGATCAGGAGCACACAGGTGCTGCTAATCAGCCCAACCCTGATCACATCAGTTAAGAAACCTGGACTGGATATAATTTTTCAACTTGTCTGGATTTTCCACATTATCCTCATATGGAAATATGCTGCATATGTATGTGTATATATAGGCTCGGCGGTGGCACTTGTAGACGATTATGAGGCAAGTAAGCACTGTAAGTGATCAAATGTTATCAATGTATTTTTCACATCTTCATCTGGATAACTGTGAACAAGCAACTCAATCACTGTTCTCTGATGGCGATGTGAAAAATACATTGAAAATGTTTGACCACTAACACTTATTATCGTCTCCGAGTGCCGCCGCCGAACCTCTACATACATTGCGACTGTTGCTGAATTGGAGCCAGGTATCATTAACATTGGGAGTGCTGCCCATTGGATTCTAATAAATATATATATATATATATGTCACACACACACTTACACACACCAATAGTCAGATTTAGGCAGCTGCCTAGGGTGCAGGGATTGGGGAGTTCTACTGTTACACTCCCCCCCCCCCCCCCCCCCCCCCCCTCTCTCATATTTACCAAACATCCTATACCGCGTCTTTTCCTTTAACCGTCAGGTGGAATAAGTGCGGAAAAGCTGACTTATTAATGCCGGAAAATAGTTGTGGACTGTACATAGAATAATGAATTGCGTTGCAGCCTTAATACCCAATGTCTCAGCAGTAGGGGGCACTGAGCAGTCAGACACATGCTTTTATTGTTCCTGTAACCAATACATTATTAAACTGTAGAAAGTTACACAAAATCATTATTTCTAAATTATAAATGTAATCTATTCTGCAGAGCATATCAGAATAATACATTGGTCACTAGATATAATGAAATCCCCATATAGATGGGAGGCAAAGGACTTGTAACTGCTATGCTATTACTGGTGCCTGTCCTTGTGTTTCCCCCCTATATCCCTATAGATTGTAAGCTTGCAGCAGGGCCCTCTAACCCCCAAGTCTGTCTGTTGTTACCCAGTTTGTCTTATCACTGTCTACTATTGTAAAGCGCAACGGAATCTGCTGCGCTATATAAGAAACTGTAAATAAATGAAGGATACTGCAATGCTATAATGACCTTGGTTACCTGTACTCCATCATATCTTCTATATAGTGTCTGTTTTTGTGTCTCTGAAATACTGCCATCTGTTGGCAGCCAGCGAAACTACATATTTCTCTCTCACACATGCACAAACACAGAGGCAATCACATGGTAGCAGACCAGCTTTCGAAGCATTTGCTTCGAGCCAGGCTTACCAGTCTAACATAAGTGTCCTAAACTACTAAGCCATTAGCAAAACTACACGCAGTGCATCTCTTCACTTGTCTTAACCCCTCCGCCCTGCTCAAGATTTCTGCCTTTCATCCTCCCATATTACTTCCTCCCATTCCTGCTTACAGAACTTTTGTCCGGCTGCACCCACTCCTTCCCTCCCTTGTACAGGAGACTTTCCCTCTGCCTCCAAACTTTCTAGTGTTCCCTGAAAGTCCATCTCATCGGGGGAGGTTTCCACACCACGAACCGCCCTCCTTATTCACTAAAATATTCTGCTTTATTTTCTCCCCTCCGCAGCAAAAACAGAATTTACAGTTTCTCTGCGTCTATGCTGGAATAAGTTACTGACTCCCAAATCCTGCATTGCTGTGTGGCTGGGCCAGTACTCCCCCCATGGCTTTTACCCTCCTGTAGCAAGCACCAACTTCCCTATACATCTTCAGCATGCTAGCAGTGACCCTCGGACCTCTTCTTTTTTTTCTGTATAATACTCTGGTCAGTTTTAACGCAGTCTGTTCTCTTTTGTAAGGCTGGGAGCATACGCAGCCTATAGAACAGGTTTGAATCAGGCCCTATACAGTATATATATATTATTTTGTTATATTGCAAGGAAGTGCGGCTGTTTCTAAGAGGCACATTGGCTGAGTCTGCCTGATGCTGCAGACGCCTGATTTACTACAGTATGTTAATGCCCATTTCTGTACGGCGAATGGATGGATTTACGCTGCATCTGTGCTTAAACCGGGTACACGCTTTGCGATCATTAATGATATCGGTGGAGCTACCGGATGAAACATATAAGGCAGGCATATCCAAACTATGGCCCGCCAGCTATTGTGAAACTACAAGTCCCATCATGCCATGCCACAGTTTTGCTTATAGGGAATGCTAAAACTATGGCAAGGCATGCTGGGATGTGTAGTTTCACAACAGCTGGAGGGCCAAAGTTTGGACATGCCTGATATAGGGCATACAAGCTAAACGATATTGTAAATTATATTTTTTAGCGACATCACCCAGCCAGTGGCAGTGGAGTATATAGTCAAAATTTGACTTCATGTTCATAGGACCATTGGGGTCACTAACGACCGAAGGACGCGCACTAACATTAACAATATAGTGCGCACACACACAGATGATATGTACAATAATGTCGATAATCATAAGGATAACGTATCATTATTGTGAGTATTGTTCAACAAACATCTTGTTGTGTACAATCCTTTTTAAGCGTAAGCTTGCGATGGACCCACGCTGGGTACACTAGACGATTCGCTCAATGAGCGACAATGTCTCTGATTCCCGATGTATTCCCGGGCGAGCAACATAGTGCATTCACCATGACCAATATCGGTAAATATATTGTTAACAATATTGGTTTTGTGCATATCGTAATTGATCTATCGCTCAGTGTATACCGCCATTAATCAGCCTAATCGCTGCATATTTACATACATGGTCATCGGAAATACAATGTCCGTAAATATGCAGCGAAAAGTACACACCACACAAAGTCACAATACAACTATCATTTTCTTCTTGCTGTGCCTCTCTCCTAGTTCTCAATATTCTCACATTTTAAAACCTGCTCCACACAACAACAAAGCCTCCCAATATTTATTTCTGTTCAGTTCATTTCCGGTCTTTCTGTTGCTTCTAAATTTAGGGGAAGAATTTGTCAGATCCCAGATACTTTGTAACAGAAGGAAGGAATTTGAGACCAGAGCAGAGGGCGGGGCTGAGGAGACTTCTGGGTGTGGGCAGGAGAGTAGCATTTACATATTATAGCAGCACCAGCCAATCAGAAGGCTAGGTGGGTGGGGTTATGCAGATTGTATCATTTCTAAGGAGCATGCGTGGATTAATGGGTAACAAAGCAAAACCCCACAGTCACTGCATTTGGGATTATCCGTTGGAAAGGACTAAACTGGGACTGTTCTGTTTCAGACCTGGGAAGTGGGAAGGTGCATTTGTCACCTCTGAATTAGGATCTATCCCAGCTCCTGTGAGTACCTGCTTACTGTCTGAGTGGATGTGGAAGGAGAAGCTGGGTACATGACACTGGCCCAGTGAATGAGTCAGGGTGGCATTTAATCTGGATTTACAGGAAGGGAGAGTGGGCGGATGCGTACTGCTGTGCCTGGGAAGGGTATATTCTCCATAGGAATTTAATAGACTGCAGGTGTACAATGCATAATGTGCCAATAACCGATTACATTTAGCTGTCTTGTCTTGCAGCTCCACTGAAAGGGTTAAATGTAACTCCTTGCAGTGCTGTATCCATGTCTAGATCGGATTCATACTGTGACATTGTCCATACTGCTGTATACATGTGTATGGGGGGGGATATATACTATGTACACATCTCTTACCTGCACCGATCGCTGTGTTCTATGTACTGTCATTGATGATGCAGTTATTGTGCGTACAGGTCTGATGTTGTGTAAGTGCACACTGTGTGTATACAGATAGGTAGAGTGCGTATTCCAAATACTGTGACTGTATATAGTCGACACAGTATGTGTGTGGCCTTAGGAAAGACATTAACCATGTGTGTGCTGGTTGGCAGCGTTCCTCTGCCATTCACCACTGCTGCCAAAGTGTTTGCTTCTGGGTATTTTTTTTGGGCATTTGCTTCAGGCACAGAAATGACACCCGTCTGCTGCTTCCAGGCGGTTCCATGCTTCCATATACAGCTAGCAGCATATACCAGCCCGTCACCCATATATGCTTCCTAGTACACACCGACACACACATTTGCCAACTGCTTTGCTTGCATGGATGTCTGAACCCCACCTTCAGTGAGCTGAGTGTCAAACGTGCCTGATTTCTCCTTTATAGCCCCTATCCCTGATGTCCCACAGGCATTCTATATATCATTGTTGACCTGTCGATCTGGGTCGAGGTGCGGTGTGAAAGCACCAAAGCTTATAACCCTGGTCAGTTAACCCGGTAATTCGAGCCTGGTTATAAGAAGGGTTAAACTCAGGTTGCCCTCTGTATAATGGTAACCAGTTTAATGTGAAAGCGCCGGTCCTGGGATGCTTAGTGGTGTGAAAACGGATTGACAATAATTCAGAATCTGGGAGATATTCAATCTTTGCTGCTACTGTATTTCTGTTGACGGAAATAACATCACTCGCCTATTCAATGCTGCTGTTTCCGACAGCATTAACGGCTTTCAGATTCTACTGTTTTTGTTTTAAAGGTGAATCTGAATTGTCGGAAACGGGCGCTAATTGTTGAATTCGAGACCGATTTCCGACAATTTAGTGTCCATTTTTAACACCCGACAGTTGGAATTTTTAATACAGGCTATCAAGTTAGTCGGAACAGGTTGAAAACAGCCATGAATCCAACTGTCGGAACAGGTCCCAACAGTCGGATTTGGGGTTGAATACCCCCCTTTGTTTTTTGTTTATCTCCATAGTTCATAAACAGTCTCTAGATGTATATTTCAAAAATAAATTGTGATGTGCAGACCCTTACCGGTTTATTTGTAAAGGTAGAACACTGAGAAGTCATGTGTTCAATATTTGTCGCTTTTATTTTTCGATACTAAGTAACTGTGTGAATTTGCCACCTTCACCTTAAGTGCTGTGGAAGATATCCGTGTAAAATCAATACCGAATAACTGTGTAACATTTATTCCATATATATGTATGTGTTATGCGTGTACACATTTCCCATTGTACGTGCAGCCTTTGGCGTTATACACCTCTGACCCTATACACACCCTTTGGAGAAATCCTCCACTGTAATTATCTGTTCTTTATCTGCATACACCTTAAGCACTTTGTAAATTGTGTACTCGTCCCCTCATCATGTTTATGTGTGTCCAGGCTCCACAAGCTTAGCCAAAGGTGCACAACTATCGCTGTACACATACGTTTACCCCTGCTGCAGGTCTCACTACCAGTATGCATGCCCCAGAACAAGTTACACAAACACAGTACTTATTCTGTGGTACCAATGCCGTGGGCTCTACAGGACAGCCTCTGATGAGGCTCTGTGTGCAGCGGGGTACTGCCCTCTCTCTGATGACTCTGTATATAAACGGGTACAGTCCTCTCTAGGTTGTCTGTGTGTAGCTGGGCACCGCACGTTCTCTGATGAGGCTCTGAGTAGAACCAGGTACAGCCCCCTCTCTGATGTGTGTGTGTGTGTGTGTGTGTGTGTGTGTGTGTGTGTGTATATATATATATATATATATATATATATATATATATATATATATTATTCCAATCTCTAGGTACATGTCTTTTCTCTGATGACTGTGTGGTTGGGCACAACTATCTCTCTGATAACATTGTTTATAGCATGGCACAGGTCTCTCTGATGTCTCTGTGTATAGCTGGGCAGAGTTCTGTCTCTTATGTCTTCTGCTGTGATGTCTATGTATATATGTACTTGGGAGCAGCACTCACTCTGATGTGAGTATCTGCGTATAGCCGGGCACTGGTCTCTGTATAGAGATGGGTACTGCCCTCTCTCTGTTGGCTCTGTGTATAACTGGGCACAGCACTTGCAATGATGTCTCTGTGTATAGTCGGGCACAGCCCCCCTCTCTAATGCCTCTGTGTATACCTGGGCACCGCACTCGCAATGATGTCTCTGTGTATAGCCGGGCACAGCCCCCCTCTCTAATGTCTCTGTGTATACCTGGGCACTGCGCTCTCTCTGATACCTCTGTGTATAGCCAGGCACAGCCCCCCTCTCTAATGTCTCTGTGTAAACCTGGGCACTGCGCTCGCAATGATGTCTCTGTGTATAGCTGGGCCCAGCCCCCTCTAAGGCCTCTGTGTATACCTGGGCACCGTGCTCTCTCTGATGCCTCTGTATAAAGCCGGGCACAGTCCCCCTCCGTAATGTCTGTCTAGCTGGGCACTGTGCTCTCTCTGATGCCCCTGTGTTTTGCCAGGCACAGCGCTCTTAGTTGCCTCTGCCACTGTTTACAGACCTAAGTCTTCCACTCATATTAAAATGTACTTTTACATATTATTTTGTTGTGTAGCTGCTACTGTGAAACCAAATAGATGGGTTCCCATTAGTCTGAAATGGAGAGAGAGCTGTTGTTACCGATGATCAGCATGCGAGATGGATGCCAATCGTACAGAACACGTGTGTTTCATACATCCGTTATCTGTGTCGCAGCAACAAGAGGCTGAGGATGTGAGCGCTTCATTCCACCTATAATGTGGGTATCACGGTTCGTCATGGCACTAGCTGCATTGTCTATGTCATATGGGGACAATATAATGTGCTTTTAGTGTGGGCAGAGGTCTGTGTTTTATATGTGGGTGTCTCGCTTGTGGCAGTGTGTTCCCCGGTCATGTGGGATATTGGTGTGAGAGCTTTGTATTACTTCTGTAATCTGTAGACACTTATACACGGATTGGAATGAGGTGAACGGTATCTCCAGATTGGTGTGTGTGTGTGGCATTAGGGGCTAAATACAATCCTAGCTATTATCTTCTGGAACGTGCTAGGTAAATAAGTAGAATCTGGTTGCTATGGGCAACATCTACACTTCTATAAACTTCAGTAAATATACCCCCAAGGCTCTGACACCTGCAGCAGTGTTAGTGGGGGCTGTTCTCTTAAGAGACTGTGTTACAGCTGTAGTTTGCAGAGTCTCCCTGGGGCTGTGTATTATATCTGTGTATTACACCTGTCTTAAGCACCGTACACACAGGGGGAGATATATTGCTCAGCAATATATTGCTACCAATATATTGCTCAGTGTCTCCTTTGCATCAGCGACCAGAGATGGTCGCTGATGAAAGGGAACCTCTGCTGGGGGAGCCGCAGAGGTAATAAGCTGGTCACAGGAGCAAGCTCCTGCGACCAGCGATTACAATGGGGCAGAAAACGGGAGCGCGCACCCGACGATTTATCGCTGGTGCGCACTCCAATCACTGCGACCATATTCCCAGCGATTATAATCCCTATCGCCCCCATGTGTACACAGCATTACCCTCCTATGTGAATACTACACATATCAGGGATTTTGGGTCTATTTCTTGAAGGTCAGCAGTATTATAGCAATTTCTCCTCACTGGTTGTGTACAGGGTTTAAAGATAGAAAACATGCTTTTTGTTTGGTTTAAACGTTTTTTTTTTTTTTTTGGGGGGGGGGGGGGGGCTTAAATTATTATTATTATCATCGTTATTTAATATCTTGCATTAATGTTTTAATGGAAAAAAATTGAATCATATATCAGAAAACCTGACCAGCCATGTTTAAATGCTATCTAACTTTACTATTGTAACTAGGCTTTGATTTGACATCTTTTAATAAAACCGTTTTTTACATCTGCATATACTGTATGTAGATAGCCTAAACATTAACACACTCAATGAAAATCAAATAATCGCAAGTTAATCTTAAGTATCAGTCCTTCTTATTATAATGAAATCTGGATCGTAATACAAAATGGAAAATACACACACACACACACACACACACACACACACACACACACAATCTTTTGCACTGGGCATTCCACTGCCATTAAACGTTGAATAAAACTATTTTTTTTAAGAAATGTTTTAAAAAAACAAAAAACAACTTTTGGTTTAAACCAAGGTGTGTTATACCCAACCCTCCTATTAGGTGCATGTCCAAAAATATACCAGTAGGTTAAATGGCTCCTTAAAAAAGTAACCCTAGAGTGAATGTGTTTGCATGTGGTAGTAAATAGATTGTAATGCTGTGTACACACGGGTCTATATGATTGCTGGGGATATATTGCTAGCAATATATCCCCAGCAATCATATTGCTAGTGTCTCCTTTTCATCAGCGATGAAAAGGAGACACTGCTACGGGGCGGTGGCGGAGCGCAGCAGCAGGTGACGGGAGGAGGGAGGGAGCAGCGTCGCAGGGCATGGGAGAACAGCGCTGATCTCCTGCCCGGCGATCGCTGGGGGAAGCCGCTGGTCGCAGGAGCATGCTCCTGCGACCAGCGACCATGAAGGGCTGGCCGCGGGAGCGCGCTCCCAGCCATCTATTGCCAGCTGCACATGAAATCACTTGCAATATGGTCGCTGAGCGACCATTTTGCCAGCGATTTCATACATAATTGCACCCGTGTGTACGCACCTTTAGCTCCACTAAGGCAGGGGCTGATTTTCAATTAATGAATCCTAGAATGTTCAATTCTCCTAGTGTGCATGGAACGTTAACACACATTCTTAGATTTGGTTAGCAGAGATGTGGCAAATCTCATAAGGCTAATTGTGAAAGTGTCCTGTGATGGAATTGTACAGCTGTCAGTAAGGCACATTTACTGACATCCTATTCAGGTGTGCAATTTGCATTGATTCCCAGCAGCCAATCAGCAATTACTGGAGCTATTGCGTGGAAGACAATGCTGTAGGTGCCTGGCTTCTATGGTTTAGTACAAATGTTGCAGCTAATTACAATGATAGTCATTTAGCTCGGATTCCGTATAAAATCCCGGCGGTCGGGATCCCGGCGTTCAAAATCCCGATGCTGGGATCCCGACCGCCGAAATCCCGACAAGGGGGGACGTGGATCGCCCCCCTTGCCGGCTCGCTGCGCTCGCCACGCAGCGGGCCCGGTGCCTCGCTACACTCGGCACGCTAATTTATTCTCCCTCCAGGGGTGTCGTGGACACCCACGGAGGGAGAAAGTGTCGGGATTTCGGCGGTCGGGATTCTGAACGCCGGGATCCCGACTGCCGGGATTTAAACTGCATCCCATTTAAAAATAACTGTGAAATAACGGTCACTCCTGCTAGTGCTTGCTTTTCTTTCATAGAAACTAATATTGTTTGCAATGAGCCATAATCTGGGTAAGAAACCCTTTTTTTGTTGTTGTGGGGGACGTGTGTGAGACACGTCGACACTCTCATGTACACAGTGATGAATGTCGACTTATATGTTGACATATTGACCCTGGTGACCAAATTGTCACTGGACTGTCTCTGATGGCTGTAGCTTAAAGGACCAGGCGGTCATGTGACAATCACTTCTGTCTCAGGCCACTGATCCTCTAGCGTTGCGGCAAGTGTTCATCCCCCCCCCCCCCATCTAATACTAAAGGCCCCCATACACAGGTCCAACTTGTCTGAGGGACCTTTTTTCCCTTGAGCTCCGCTGGCAGGTCCCTGGGAGGGCTCCTTCCGGCCTGGCACATGATGTACCATTTTTAGCATGCGATATATCGCTTGCGATGTTTTGCATGTAAAAACTTCCGTGGGAGTTCAAGGGTAATCAAATTTGATACATCGCAGGTGCTATAATGAACCCGCGATGTGTTGCTGATGGTTCAATTCCGATATATCATATGTGCTGCATGTATGATCTACAGCAGGGCTGGGCAACACCGGCCCTCCAGATGTTGATGAACTACACATCCCAGCATGCCTTGCATCAGTTTAAGCATGGCCACATAGCAAAACTAATGCAAAGCATCCTGGGATGTGTAGTTCTTTAACATCCGGAGGGCCGGTGTTGCCCAGCCCTGATCTACAGCATGGGTCTTCAAACTGTGGCCCTCCAGGAGTTGTGGAACTACATGTTCCAACATGCATTGCCACATTTTTCCTATAAGAGCGTGGCAAAACTGTCAGGGCATGCTGGAACCTGTAGTTCCACAACATCTGGAGGGCCACAGTTTGAAGACCCATGATCTACAGGATCCGATGCGCACGGGAACGCACATCAAATCAGACCTGATGTGAAACATCTCCGATTTGACCCGATTTCATCGGATCTATCGGCCCGATCTATCGGAATCAGACCTGTGTAGGGGGTCCTTTACCCTACCCCCACTTCGTATCCTAACGTCTCCCCCACTGCCTAGGCATTTTCTAACCATAATGTTAACCTTCTGACAGTGGTGACTTGTTGCCTGTTGGCATTTTCAGTGCCGATATAATAACTGCCACCATAATTACTACTTTGCTATTTTTGTTATGGTGATGAGTTCCCCTGTGGCTCTTATCCTTGCTGTGAAGGAGAGTTCATCCTTCTTGTTATCCCACCACTTCTGCGGCTATGTTGCAGCAACACACTCTGCAAGCCTCATCTGTGTCCCGTTACTTGTGTCTCTGGCACCTTTCACATTAGTCTGAGCCGGAGCTCTTGGTGGCCAACACAGCAATAACCTGGGAAAACAAACCGCCAACTTTTAATATCTTTTAAATTCTTCTTAAAATAGATTGGTCTCCTCTTTGCTCTCCCTTCTTTCTACTTGGCTGGCCAGTAACGATCAGCCAGTTGTGACACAGACCAGTTCCCATCCAGCACTGCACCTGATGGGCTGTGAGTTCTGTCTGGGATTTGATATTGCTCCGTCAGCCAATAAACTGTGCGCTGATGAGAATGGCATCTGCTAGGTGTAACCAAACGTAGTGCAGGAATGTGCTGGCAGGAGAGAGGCCTGGAGGTCGGTAGGTGCACCAGAGAGAGGCTCTGCACCAGGCACCAGAGACCGTTCTGTGTATTACATTTGTTGTATCTTCTGCTCTGTGACAGCTGCGGTCATTATGCAGTTCTATCTATACGCTGTTCTAGTGAGCATAGGCGGTGTAAGATACATCCCCTGATGCATAAACACTGATTTGTTGTGTGAGTGCTGCCTGCAGGGCGCTCGCATTCCTGCTTAGTGGAGCAATATGCAGTGGTAAGAGTTATATACTAAATTGGCCATATGCTGGTCGCCTAAGGGGTGCGGGTCCCTCCGGAGCCCTATACTAGTCGCTTGAGCTGCCGTGGATCAAGAATAGCACAGCACTGTATGTCTTAAACGGACACTTTCGGAAGAGGATCCTGAATTTTAGACCGAATGTATTAATCCTTAACAAGTGATAAAGTGCCAGCCAATCAGCTGCTAACTGCCATGTCACAGGTTGTGTTTGAAAAATGACAGGTATGAGCTGATTGGTTGGAGGCTTAGTACATCTTGCCCAAAGAGAGAATTTACCAGTCGATCAGCTCTTAACTGCCATTTCTCAACCACAGCCTGTACCATGACAGTTGGAAGCTGCGTGGCTGGTAGTTTACCACTTCTTTTCACTCTCCACTTTGGCCCTTATTCAGGTTGATTCACTTCCCTGCATGTTCGCGCAGGGGAGCAATTTTTGCGACTGCGCATGCGCTTAGTTATGCGCATTTGCAGCCACTGTGTGCGAGCGACCACGGCGAATGGAATGGATGATTATGCAAATCATCCATTCGCATGGCTGCGGGTAATAGTGCCATGCGAGGGCGGGCGGCAACTGGTGGACTCGCGAGCGATGCGAGGGCTGCGGTATACTTCCAACTGTGTCCATGTCGACATTCGGGTCAAAAAAACTGTAAAAAAAAAAACACATGTCGACCTTCCAACCTGTCGATCTAGCGCTGTGTTGACCTAAACCCATGTTGACCTTGTCACCAGTCAACCTTCACCCATGTCGACCTAGACACCTGTCGACCCAATGGTGTTGACCTAATGACTGTCGACCTAACTGTGGTCGATAAAAGGATCCACACCCCTTTGGACTGTGGGGATTCTCTGTCTGTCCAGCATTTACTGTGTAGATGTCGCCTCTGTAAACTGTGACCAAGGCCTCACCTTTTTCACGTGTTCCCGATCCCCTCTGTGTTGCTCCTACTGCCACTTTCACATTCTTGCAGTCACTGTTTGTAGTGGGTAGACAGTGAACATGCCCAGGGTCAGCAGGCCAGCCTCAGCCTATGGTTATGGTAAAGCAGATCGAAGCTGTCTAGATTGGTCGACCACCCTTAGACAAACCCATCTATTTAGAGGCCTAAAGATAGTTGCCAGCATCAGGATTGACTATAACGTACGGGAGCGCGGTCGATGGTCACATGAGTCTTCATGGGTTTTTTTGTGGTCCACCATGAGATGGTCAATCTGGACATCATAGATCCGTGGATTGCTATATTTGGTCATTCAACCGATTTGGAGCATTACTTGGATCTTTTTATTGTATCCGGTGAACCGTTGGTGTTCCTACTCAATGGGATTTTGAATGATCAGGTATGTTTGCAATATATCCATATGACTTCCAGGCAGCAACAGGAGATCCCGGTTTCCGGGGGTGTGAATCGTTTTATCGACCACAGTTAGTAATACAGTCATTAGGTCTACACCGTTGGGTCGACAGTTGGGAAGGTCCACAGGGTTCTAGGTCAACATGGGTAAATGTCGACAGGTGTCTAGGTCGACATATGCGTTTAATCTTAAGTCTCGGCAGGCCTGATGTTTCCTTCTCTGCCATTATTTATTTTTTCCACAACCCCTTCCCCCAGTCACTATTTTTCGCTTATTGCCCCTCCATAGAATGTAATAACATAAGGAATCCATGAAATACAATGGGCCAAATGGAATAGGCTGTAAGCGTCAGAAAGTGAGAGATTTTGATAGCGTTTCCCCATGTTTTTTTTAAAGTGGCAATCATTTACACAGCAAAACCAGGTTGATTCTGCTATGTAGTTGATTGCCGCTTTAAAAAACATGGGGAAACTTATAAATGTTCCACTTTCTGATTCTCACACCCTATTCCTGTACATTTGGCCCAGTGTTTGGTTTCCTTGTGATTACCTGTAATATGTTTTATATAATGGTCAACTTTAAGGTTTTTACCTAATAGGCGCACGTGCAGGACTGTTAATGCTTTTCTCATAACCAAATGTTTTTATTGTTAAGTGGTGTAATATATCTGACACCACCATGGTGACTGTGCCAGACCACTTTATATACAGCATGGGAATAGATGGGTGAGATGACGGCTATAGAGAGTCCTCCACTGTAGAGATACTTATCTCTTGAACCTTTTAACCCTTGACAATCCTGAAGAGATCCATTTGTCAGCCCTATGTGTAACCTCCAATCCATTGAAGACTTCCCCCAATCCTTAGTAAAACAGGATGTTCTGCGTTCTAAATGAATAGCGGGTGGGTTATTTTCTCTCTCTCCCTGTCCGGGTGAGACTGTGGCGGTGACTGATGTCCTTTTGTTTCTAGCAGTGTTCTGGCGCATCCAGGTTCGGTGTTGGGATAGCACAGCGTGGTTTAAATCTTGGGATTTCCTCCATAAACACACTCCAGTAACAGAGATTACTTGGAATAGTGATCTAGTTGTGACACATCTACAAGAATTTGATCACTATTGTACCTCCATTCTTACACAGAATCGTACAAAGCGTTTCAAAAGACAAAATATGCCAATCCTCAAATATTATGCACCCACCCCTGGTCCTACAGTCGTCTTCCCAATGTTCAGAATTCTCACATTTAAGCTTTTCACTTAATAATAATCACATGGGCCTAATTCAGACTGAACTTTGATGGTGGTCACACCGAGCAATTAGTTACAAAGTGAGTGACCGGAAGACGGTGCTTGGGGGCAGGGCTGGCAACAGAAATCTTGGGGCCCAGCAAACTGATATATCTGGGGGGCCCACTGCATATTAAACTTTTTTTTATTGTTATAAAAGAAACATAATTAGTATCCACTAATACCGGAGTTCCAGGCAAGTACCCTACAGGAATCCAGGCTGGTGCCTTTATTATCCATTGCTAGTTACTGCACTGCTGCAGATATGCTTACAGACCCTGAGCCCCTCAGAATCTTGGGGCCCCTCACAAGCTTGGGGCCCGGTACAGGTGTCCCCCTTGACCCCCCCTGTCGCCTGCCCTGCTTGGGGGGATGGTAACGGGTAGTGGGCTGATAAATGCAGGTGTCATATCTTCTTTTGGCAGAAGACCATTAACCTTCTAGGGTATTTCTTAAAGTTTGGGAGGAAATCCATGCAGGCATTAGGAGAACATACAAACTCCACAGAAGGCCTTATTCTTCTTAGATGGACAAAACCATGTGCATTGCAGAGGGGGGGGGGGGGGGGTAGAGATGTAAAATGTGCAGAGAGAATTAGATTTGGGTGAGTTATTTTGTTTCTGTGCAGGTTAAATACTGACTGCTTTATTTTTACACTGCAATTTAGATCTCACTTTGAAGTACAAACCCCACCCAAATCTAACTCATTCTGCACATAGTGTACATTACACCCATGACTTCAGTGCTGGGAGGCAGTAACCATGACACCATTCGTATTGGTCTGGTCTGGGATCTTGTAGTCCCGGAGTCACATATATGACTGCAGAAGCGATGGTGTTAACTATTTGCAACCAATGAGCTTTCTAGTTTAGATAATAAAAATAAATAGGACCTCCAATTGGTTACTGCGAGCAGCATGACTTCACATCATTTACCGGTGGGACAAATAACCCCAATAAAACAAAGGTTCAAATTATTTAGGAAGGTCTTTAAAAACCAGATGCAGCATCCACAATAAATTGCAATATTTGGATAATAAGAATAAAGGGACCTTGGAGCTATTGTATCAGATTACATGAAGGTAAGCAAGCAAGTATAATCAGCAGATGGGAGAGCCTGCAGAACAGAATGCTAGCTTGTATAGGAAGAGGGAGGTTATATTACCTCTGTGTAGGTCACTTGTGGGACCTCACCTCCAGCATTACGTGCAGTTCTGGGGGCCCCGTCCTCAAACAGACATTACAGTATTGGTCGTATTGGAGATTATTTAGGTGTAGGAAATAATGAGCAATTTATGCAGATTATAAATGAGCGGATATGATGGAAGAATAGCAAGGTCATTAATCATAAATGGCATACTAAAAATTTGATATATATACAGGTTGCACATAAACCATAGCGCTGTACTAATGGGAACAAGCAAGACTGAATAGTACTGTAAGAGACAAAGCGGTAAGAAGGTCCTGCTTACAAGCCTCCATACTATAGGACAGTGATACCAGCCCCTCTTCCTGGACTCTTCTTTTGCTGACCTAGTGGGAGAGGCTGTGAATCTTGTCATTGTACATTGGTAGGTAGGGACCAATGTTGCAAATTATGCCAGCAAGTCAAGGTCCACCAATGCCGGGAGACTAGCCTGCGATTCTGGGGGTCCCGGAAATGGCACACTAATTCCGGGAGCCTCCCTGCTGATTCGGGAGTGTAGGCCATTCTGAGCAACTTGCATGGAGATTTGGATTTGGATGGGTTGTGTATAAACTGAAATTCCATTGCAGTGTAAAAATAAAGCTGTCTGTTTCCCCTGTCCCCTGCTCCCATATCACAATATAAAAAAATCACTATTATGCCACCTGAATAACGCTGCTAATACCCCTTTCACACTCGCAGAGCCGGGTCCTACCCGGGAATGTGTTCCCGGATGCTTCCCGGGAATGTACACTTTCACACTGCACTCAGACCTGGGGTCGACGCGGGACAGCCACATTCACACTGGTCCCGGGAAATCCCTGCAAATACACATGCATGTCATTAGAAATGGACTCCAGGGCTCTGTAAGATGACATCAGCATTTGTGAGCCCAAGGGTACAGGACCATTCACACTGACCGCATCCCGGGTCGAATCCGCAATCTACCCAGTTCAGGACCTAGGTAGAATTCCCGGGATGTTCTTCCCCGGATATTCTTTCAAGACCCTTTCACACTGAGCTAAATCCCGGGTTGATTTGCGTTCATGTGCAAAAACCCAGGATATTTTTGCAAGTGTGAAAGGAGTGTAAGTCAGTCATCCTGGTAAAGTGGTGCTCCTGCTCTCCTTCATTAATTAGAGATTGGTTCTATAGAATTGATTTCTATATGGAGATGGAAGATATTTTGTCTTCCGCAAATGATAACTATGCAGCCTTCAAAGATACATGGTTCCACTGGTTAAACTTCAAGGACTCTGAAACATTCAAGGATATTGTTGCATCTCTCCCCAGGACAGGTCGGACTCCCTTGGGCGGTAACATTCTGGCTTTGGATCAGATTTATTTATGTATGCTCTCCATTTGATTGGTCCTATATTACTTGCCTACTTGTACTATGTTTTTTACCCTCATAGATGCCGAAGCTGTTCCCTCTCTCCCCCCTCCCCCTCCTTCCCATCTTTCCTTTCTTTCCTTGTCTCGCCTACATAATTAGTTTTTAAATGATTCCATGGCTGTTTTGCATGCCTTCCCCATGTCTACATTTGAATAGACTATGCTTTACATACTTGAAAAATATATGTAATCTGTCTTGTTTTGCTTTTCTATGTTCCTGGCTTGTTTCTTTTCCCTTTGTAAAACCAATCAAATCGCACTAAAAAATAAAGCTGCCATTCGTCGGCTGCATGCAAAAGCAGGCAGTATTTGCACTGCACAGGAAAAATATCACCCACCCAAATCTAAACCTCTCTGCACATTTTGCAACTGCCTCACCTGCAGTGCAACATTGTTTTGCCCAGTTTCTTGATCATTAACTTGATTTGCACTGTAAAAGTTCAGATTTTTTTTTCAGGATTTATTGTTTAATAACCTTAATAAAAAGTCCTGTAGTTATAATCTGGAAGTGATTGTGTTTTAAACACTGAACGGATTTTAGGAAAAAAAATTTTTTTTGCAGGTTTGCACTAACAGCAGATTCTTAAGTCAGCCCTTTATGCCTTTGCAATTGTAGTTATTGATTTAAGCTTTTAAATGTCTTATAATCAGACCTGTCTGTAGCCACTAATGACTATTCACTGAACTAGAACAATGGGGATAATTTAATAGGATGAGAGATTCAGAAAGTGCGAGATTTGGTGAGAAATCTCCATTTGTTTTTTTTTGTTTTTGTTTTTTAAAGCAACGATCATTAACACTGCAAAACCAGTTTGATTTTGCAGTGTAAATGATTGCCGGTTAAAAAAAAAAATGGAGGTTTCTTAACAAATCTCTCACTTTCTGAATCTCTATTCCTTTTAATTTTCACCCAATAACTTTATAAAATGAACTCTAAAAACCCCCCAAAGCTTCAGTTTTCATGCAGAGATGCACATCCGTGATCTGGTATGAGGCTGTTTTTGCATGAAACCCAGAAATGCTGGACAGCTTTATTATAACTGCAATTAAGATGAGATTTTGCACAAACCTCCTACAAATCTAAGCCCCATATTCCATCCCGGCCCAAATTTTCTCCAGGTGGGTTTTTAAAAAAATTATAATAATAATTAAATGGCATGGGTGAAAATGTACTAAAAAACGGGTGAGACTGAATACTGAAAGGCGAACCTTTGATGTTATTTTTCCCCTGGGAAAAACTCAGGCCAAGATTGAATATGCCCCTAAATTTCTTTTACATCTGCCCCACCTGCTGTACTACATGGTTTTACCATTGTTACAGTTACTTGCTGTGTTTTTGTTTTATTCCCAGCCAACAAAAACTTGCGTGCTAACAGACTCTTTTTCATGCGGGTTCCGTGTATGAACTTCTGCAGTGTAATAACATCAAAGTAATCAATGGCACTCGTGCCCATCAAGAGATGAAGAGGCCAATGTGCAATCTCTGCCTGGGCCGCCTCCTCTCTAGCCCACGGAGCAATCGATTTTTATCCAGTTATTTTCCGAATGTGTATGAGCAAAAACTCCAGGAAGATGGCTATTGTGCCATTTTCACAGTGATTTCTGCAGTGCTGCTGCTGATGAGGGACTCCATTGGGTAAGTATTAAAAAAAAAAAAAAATGGGGGGTGTGAGGTGTTGCCTCTTGGATCCCGGGGGAAGGGGGTGGTGATCGGCTGTGTGCATTGCACCCATTATAGATATGACAATGATGATTCGCCACCTGAGAGATTATTGTGATCGGTATTCAATTACAGTGTACATTTCCCCACAAAACTAGTGTTGGTACTTGTGTATTATAGCGGCGTCCCCGATTTCCATCACGCAATGTTTTAATCGAATCGCATCGCATGCCATGCACCCGATGGCATGCGATGCGACGCGATTTTTGGCCCCTATACGATGAAAGATTGTATAAGCACCCTAAAGGGTGCTTTTAAGCACCGTAATGGGTGCTTACAATGTTAAATGCACCCCCATGCCACCCCCCCACTATAAACGTGAACCCGAAGCGTGGCGAGTGCAGCGGTACACGTCCTCCGACCTTTTCATACCCCCACTATCCACGTCGGCGTGGAGTTGAGAATAGAAAGTGTGGCGAGCGCAGCGAGGCGAGCGGACGCGGACACCTTCACAGGTATCGGAGTCCCCTCGCGGCCTTCACAGGTATCCGCGTCCCCTCGCGGGGCTCGCTGCGCTCACCACGCTTCGGGCTCGGAGGCTCGCTGCGCTCGCCACACTTTCTATTCTCAACTCCATGCCGACGTGGATAGTGGGGGTATGGAAAGGTCGGAGGATGCGTACCGCCGCCGCTCGCGGGCTCGCTGCGCTCGCCACGCTTCGGTTTCACGTTTATAGTGGCGGGGGGGTGCATTTAACATTGTAAGCACCCATTAGGGTGCTTATACAATGTTAAATTGCATCGCATTGTATGGCATTGTACAATATCGCGTCGCATCGCATACCATCGTATGCCTTATGGTATGCGATGGGCGCCGCCAAAATACACAAGTACCCTAGTGTTTTTTGATGTTCCCATCTATAGTCTAGCAAAATAAGTTCTCTTTTTAGAATATTAGGCATCATTTATATATTCACACCGGTATGATTTGCATGTTACATACAGTTATGCTCATACGTTTACATACCCTAGCAGAATTTGTGATTTTCTGGCCATTTGTCAGAGAATATGAATTGACAACTCACAAACTTTTTTTCACTCATGGTTAGTGGTTGGGTGAAGCCATTTATTGTCAAACAACTGTGTTTACTCTTTTTAAATCCTAATGACAACAGAAACTACCCAAATGACCCTGATCAAAAGTTTACATACCCTGGAGATTTTGGCCTGATAACATGCACACAAATGGGTTTGAATGGCTATTAATAGTAACCATCTTTTACCTGTGATCTGTTTGATTGTAATCAGTGTGTGTGTATAAAAGGTCAATGAGATTCTGGTCTCCTGAAAGACCCTTGCATCTTTCATCCAGTGCTGCACTGACGTGTCTGTATTCTGAGTCATGGGGAAAGCAAAAGAATTGTCAAAGGATCTGATAATTCTGGTAATTGAGCTGTATAAAACAGGAAAGGGATATAAAAAGATATCCAAGCAATTGAGAATGCCAATCAGCAGTGTTCATACTCTAATTAAGAAGTGGAAAATTAGGGATTCTGTGGAAACCAAATCACGGTCAAGTAGACCAACAAAAATTTCAGCCACAACTGCCAGGAAAATTGTTCGGGATGCAAAGAAGAATCCACAAGTAACTTCAGCTGAAATACAGAACTCTCCTAAAAAAAAAGTGGTGTGGTTGTTTCAAGATGTACAATAAGTAGGCATTTGAAGAAAAATGGGCTGCATGGCCAGAAGAAAGCCATTACTATGCAAATACCACAAATCATCCCACTTACAATACTCCAAACAGCACAGAGACAAGCCTTAACACTTCTGGAAAAAAAGTCATTTGGAGTGATGAGACCAAAATTGTACTTTTTGGCCAAAACCGTAAATGTTACATTTGGAGAGGAGTCAACAAGGCCTATGATGAAAGGTACGAGGTAGACCATTCCTACTGTGAAACATGGAGGTGGATCGTTGATGTTTGGGGGATGTGTGAGCTACAAAGGCACTGGAAACTTGGTCAAAATTGATGGCAAGATGAATGCAGCATGTTATCAGAAAATACTGGAAGAAAATTTGCACTCATCAGCCCGGAAGCTGCGCATGGGACGTACTTGGACATTCCAACATGACAATGATCCAAAACACAAGGCCAAATCGACCTGTTATTGGCTACAGCAGAATAAAATGAAGGTTCTGGAGTGGCCATCTCAGTCTCCTGACCTCAATATCATTGAGCCACTCTGGGGAGATCTCAAACGTGCAGTTCATGCAAGACAGCCCAAGAATTTACAGGAACTGGAGGCTTTTTGCCAAGAAGAATGGGCAGCTTTACCATCTGAGAAAATAAAGAGCCTCATCCACAACTACCACAAAAGACTTCAAGCTGTCATTGATAATACAGAGGGCAATACACGGTATTAAGAACTGGGGTATGTAAACGTTTGATCAGGGACATTTGGGAAGTTTCTGTTGTCATTATGATTTAAAAAGAATAAACATAGTTGTTTGACAATAAACGGCTTCACCCAACCACTAACCATGAGTGAAAGAAAAGTTTGTGAGTTACAGATGGAGCGCCTCTGATCCTTTTACCGGGGATCGCCAGCCTTTTGCAAGTAACAGACAATTCAAACACAAAGAGGGGAAATTAAATGCGCACGCATTTTTTAAGCTCTCTACCCCCAGGTGCAGCGAGCTAAAAGATGAGAAAAGTCACCCATTTGGGCACCCAAACAGGACTTTTCTCATCGCGCCCATTAGTTTGATCAGGTTTATGCACTTTGCAGGTCTAAATCCAAACTTTGTGGGCCCAGAAGCCGTGATAAAAATAATCATTTGAATACCACCCAGTGATTTCCCGTTACTTTAGACGGGAGATCGGGCATGATAAAACATTAGAATTCCCCCCAAAGTTTGTTGCAGTTTAACAAGTTCAAGCAAATGGTTTATACAAGACACTGGAAGAGGGCGTGGTCTGATTTTACAGAGCAAACCGCTGAAATACCCAACAGGATCTACACAGTGTAAGAAATTAAATAATTATAGTAAGGCATAGTTGCCTACCTTTTACATTTCCTCTCTGGGAGAATCACATGGTTGGGGAGGCTGATGTCATGAAGCCACGCCCCCATTCTGCAAAACGCAGTGATTCACGGGTCCGCGGAGAGGGGGCGGGGCTTAAATGACGCAAATTGATGTGATTTACATAATTTTAGCCCCTCCCCCATACAGCGTGAATTCCATCATTTGTAGTTGCGGGGAAGGTGGTTGCCTGGGCTCTGAGAAAATTGCGGGAGACTTGCCCACCATCCCGGGAGCCGGGAGGAGGTAAAAATTTTCGGGAGACTCCCGGCCATTCTGGGAGGGTAGGCAAGCCTGTGGTAAGGCCTATAGCACAAACACAGTCACAAAATGGGCAATAGAATCTACCATCTGTACAACTGTGTTTCCTGCCTTATAAGAGATGTACATAAATTAAATTGTCACTTTTTAAGATCCGCTCACTAAGAATTCATTATTTATACCCCCGCTTTATACCCGTTCATACTTATACATACCCTGTTTGCAGTTTTCAAGGCTGCATTAGAACTTGTGGGCCGGGCAAAGTGCTGAGAGTGACATATTGTTTATTAATGAGTCTGGAACCGAGAGCATGGTCTATTTCTTAACAGACCATCGTACATTATGTAAGATAATACGCTCAGAACAGGATGTTCATTCTCTAGAGAGGGATTGAAATAAATACACTCAGTATAGATAGATGTGATGTGTATTCTTGGTGCGCCAAACCAGCTTATAATAAGGGACTCATGCTTTGTGAATATGGATGACGTTGGAAAATGCTGCACAGTAGGTATCGGCCTGTGTGTATTGTGGGCTGGGTTACACAGCATCAGGGCCATATCAAGGATGGTGGGGGCCTAGGGACAATGACTTTATACCCCAGCAAGTTACCGCAGCATGGTCGCTGAATGTGTGGTCAACAAACCATATTGTGGAGGCACGGGAAGATTAGAGAAGTCATCAGCCTAATGGTCAGCAACAAGGAGTCCGTGACCCCATGCTGAGAAGTTTGGGACCCGCTTTGGGGTCAGGACCGACCGTTTGAGAAGCACTGGAATAGTAGATCCTTCTGCCGCTCATGTTTAGAAGCTTCAGCTGTGACTTTCATTGGGGCTTTATATTAGAAAAAGTTTAGTAGATGTAAAATTTTGCATGGGCCGATGTTCTCTCTGTACAGAAACCCACTTTTGCCATTGCGCTTCTCTGGGATGCCTACTAGCTCCTGCAGCAGAATGGGGGTTTTCAAGATGCTAGTGACACCTCTAGCTGTGATATTTCCTCTCCAGGAGAAGCAGCTGGGCTCTGATGGGGGTATGGCTGGGCCAATCATATAATTACACCACCACCACCACGGGTTTGTGTTTAAGACCCGCCCCCTCCCAATGGACCGCAGAGTTAGGTAAAATTTCCCCCCATTCTGCCCACTGAGTCACACACACTGCCATTATTTGCACAAATGGTCAATGTCTTTCAGCTGCTTATGTGTCCTATGGTTGCTCAGCGTTTCCGTAGCGATTGACACCCATGGCATTAGAAATGTACTGGGCGGTCCTAGATGGCATTATCTATCTATAGTGGGCACAAGGTATGCAGTGCAAAGAGGCCACTGGGAAAAATTATACTTCTGTGTCTTGTTGCAGCTGATGCTGCAGACAGAAATCACTGGGAAAATGGAGCCGGTCTTACCTGTGATGCATTATAGCACAAGGCCCTGAAGACCTGCACATGTGTAGTAGGCTCTAGCACCAAGGCAGAAAGGAGGGGGTCCACATGGAGCCTGTGTACGGGCCCTCACATCTCTCTTAAAGCAACAACATTGACAGAAGGTCGACATGAATAAGGGCCCCGTGAGTTTTTCCTGTTTTTATTTTAAAGGTGGTTTTTCATACTTTACTATCAAAGTGCCGCATTTCCCTATGTATTAAAACCCCGCCGCCCCGTTAACGCATTGCAGGGTATCGCCACCCTGTAGAAGCCTATGGGCTTCTTTCGCCGTCCGCGTGACCCCCCCTCCCGTCCTCCTTTGATCTCCTCCTCCCCCAGGTGTCACAGCGGGGAGGACATCCGGCTTCAGGGGGGAGGAGGAGACGCTGGCAGCCGCCGGGAGATGATGGAGACCCCCGCAGACCACATCACAGGTATCGCGGGGGTCTCCGTCACCGCAACCCGATGCTAGCCACATATGTTAGTACATATGCGGCAGCTGTTACGCGAAGGGCGGCGATGTATATTAATACATCCCGCCCATAGAGTGAAAACCATACCTCCCAACTGTCCCGCTTATCGCGGGAATGTCCCGATATTTTGGGACATTCCCGCGTCCCTCCCGCCGCCGGCAGTGTCCTGTGGCGGGGGGGCAGTTGGGAGTCCCCCCCTGTAGTCCGTGAATAGACGCTGTGCGCACAGCATCTATTCTTGCGGGCAGAGGGGCTGGCCACAGCGGCGGGAAAAGGGGTGTGGCCTCGTGGTAGTGCCGTGATTATAGGCCACACCCCTTTCTGTTAGGCCATGCCCCAAAAACAATCGCCGCACGCCTCCGGCGCACACCCTGTCCCTCCCCAGCATCTGCAAGAGTTAGGAGGTATGGAAAACTCATGTTGACCTTATTCATGTCTTCTGTGTCGACTAACCCACTAACTCGCCCCAGCATAGAACCCATTGATTCCTGTGTAAGAAGGGATGGTCAAGCTACACAGACTTCTAAGAAAATGCAGGAGAGATCAATAGTGCAACGTGCAGGGCTTTTTGCCATATTGATCCGACTCACAGCTGCTTCTGCATAGGAATGAATGACTCCTATACTGTGCATGCAGCATTTTAAAGATTTATGGGACAAAAAGGCCCTTTATTGGGTTGTTTATCCCGCTTCTCCTTGTAGCTTAGGCCCAGTCTCCCGTGTGCCATAGACGCTATAGGATAAGATACAGTCATTCCTGGTTCTGATAAGAGTTATAATGTATACGTTGGACTGTCATCTATGGTAAACATGACTGTAGCAGCATTGAAGTTCTGGAATGTATCACACACGTATATAGGCTCGCAGGCATTACTGAGAGTTCCATCCCAAATGTTCTCCTCACAGCTGTCCGTTTCCCAGTCCACCTGTGGATCTGTGCATGTGTTGGTTAGGAAGGAAACGGACAGCTGTGAGGAGAACATTTGGGATACCCATATCCCCATCCGAGGCTTCGGTTCATCTGGAGGCACGCCACCCCCTTAAATAAGCCCGGTTGGGTCCATAGAGGTCCAGTGTTCCCCTAAGTACCTCACATACTACCTTGGTAACATCTACTTGGATTACAATATTTCCACTACAAAGTGAACTGGCCCCTCACTTTGTTCACCATTTCCAGCGAAAAATTTCAACATCTCCTGGTGTGGATACACTCATCCAATCCTACAATTTCCGAAAACCAAAGACCGCTACATCGGACTGAACTGTCCCATATCATCTGAGGGTGACTATTATTATCAATACCAGTGTCATTCACATCTTTTTTATCCATTTTATTGCTTGTTTTAATTTTTTCTTTTCTCATGTGAATTAATAAATTGTCAAAAAATTTTTTTTACCACACACCTGACCTATATGTTTATGTTATTGTAAATTATCACTTATACTAATTTTTAGTAAAATTAGCGCAGTCAACCACCCCCTTTTTTCTGTTTTCCATTATATTGGGGCTGACTCCCCCTTTTTTTCAGACTGCTGCTGTACTTAGCCAACCAACTCATACATAGCGCCTTTTTTGTGGATACACGTATCCCTCTTTTTTTATATTGGTTACATATACCTGCACAGGTGTATGCTATGCCCCCAAGCCGCATCAAGGCTTCTCTGTATATTGGGGGTCCCTAGCGCTATCTATCTATATATATATATAGTTTCCTGGTATGTTCGGCACTCCGGACAAAAGTTTACAAGTACCGCGGTGCCCTTATGTTGATTGGTACAGAGATCCAGATCCCCTGTCCTGAGCCCAGGCACAGGGGAAGAAACGGCACTCACGGATTTGAAGAAAGATAATTTTATCAATACATGATAAGTGCAAGTTACAGCATAATCTTCAACGTTTCAAGGCATATAGCCTTTTCGTCAGGATGCGCTGTGATGTGTATAAGGTGCCAAAGGTGCAGTGAATAAAATGCACCTTATACACATCACAGCGCATCCTGACGAAAAGGCTATATGCCTTGAAACGTTGAAGATTATGCTGTAACTTGCACTTATCATGTATTGATAAAATTATCTTTCTTCAAATCCGTGAGTGCCGTTTCTTCCCCTGTGCCTAGGCTCAGGACAGGGGATCTGGATCTATATATATATATATACATAGGCGTGCGCAGACCATTTCATTAGGGGGTGCACCACTGGAGGGGTGTGTCTTAGTTATGCATATGGGCTTCAGAATAAATAATTTTTCCACACAAACAAACCAGGAAAGGGGCCAGTGCGCGCCAAAGGCGTGCTACAAAAAATTACACCTTAATACCTATTATACATAATGCCACACACCATAATGCCCATTAAACATAATGCCACACACCGTAATGCCCATTACACATAATGCCACACACCATAATGCCCATTACCAAAATCTTTATGCCACACAACATAATTTCCATTAAACATAATGTCACACATAATGCCACACACACCGTTATGCCTATTACACATTATACCACACAACCTAATGCATTACAGATTATACCACACACGTAATGCCCAGTACATATAATGCCCAACACCTTAATAACACATTATAACACATATCACCCCCTGCCATCCATAGATCAATATCTCTATCACCCCCCCCCCCCCTTTTGTAGCTTTATGCCTATAACCCCATCCTCAATGTTTATATCTTGAGACCACCCCCCCTTTCCTCCCCACCACATTCAACGTAAAATCCATGTACCTTTATCTTTGCTTTATTGTGATTTATCTGCTGGGGCTACTTTGGCTTGCTTTATTTTGTGTTGCAATAATTAATCTTGGGTGGACTTACAGCCTGGGTGAGCTGGCCGAAAAGGCAGAAGATAAAATTATGTGGGGTAGCAGGGAGGCTGATTAACACATAAATGAATGTACCTCCCTCTCCCTGCTCACTGACCTGGTAGGACAGAGACACGGAGCTCCGTCACCAGCCTGCAGGGAGGATGTAGGTAACGCTGCTCGTGCTACAGTTTAAACCAGGGCACCAGGCTTCCTGATGCTGGTGTTGGTGCCTGTCAGCGGGAAAGAGCGCCTGTACTGCATCGGCACCATGCAGACTCCGACGGACACCCGACCCCTCGATTGCTCCCAGTATGTCAGTCAGCTTAATCGCGTGGGGAAGAGTGCAGGCGCAGGGTGCAAACCAGCACTCGCACACACCGGGCAGGGCGCACATCCACATCGTCATATAGAAAATAGGAAGCCTGTAGGTTGAAGGCAGCGGCGGGGGAGTGTCAGTCATTAGGGGGTGCCCGGGCACCCCCGGCACCCCCTGTGCGCACGCCTATGTATATATATATATATATATAATATATTTATCGTATCCTGGGTTGGAGAGTGGAATCGCATGCGATACATCATATGCAAAGTGACCACATATGATGTATTGCATGCAATCCATTTAAAGGTATCGCATGTGATACCTCATACTAGTGTCCTGTGATACCTCCTAGTAGTGTATGGGGGCTTTTACTTGTTACTAGCAACTTGTGGACTAAATTGTTGCAGATCACCTTGATTTCAGCAGCGTTGCCATGATGTGTATGCCAGTTGGTATGCATGGCGGCAACAAACTAAGTGGACAGATCTGGACTCCGGTTTCCTCCCACATGCCAAAAATATAATTGATAGGTAGATGGCTGCTGATTAATATTTTACCCATGTATGTGTGTTAGCGAATACTAGCTGAGGTACCCGGCCTTGCTTGGCTTTGGTTGTGCAATTTGACTTTCTTGAACTTTTGCCTTCTTTTGTTTTAACCCTTTGAGTGCCAACATCTCTGTGAGATGTTCAAAATATGTCAACATCGCTCACATTTGTTATATAAATTCAATTAAAGAAAAAAGTTGTATAAAAAAGATCATATTTCCTATATACGATAAACATCACAGGTCATGTATAAATATATTTGCTTGCCAATTTTCATACCTATTTTGACAGATTCACTTGGCACTCACAGGGTTAGGCTTGGCAGCTCTTCCAGCAGACCCAGGAGGTGGCTGCCTCCTTTCATTTCTATTGATGGGTTTCCACCTGTAGCCATAATCCCCAGAGTTTGAGCAGCAATCTTATTTTTTTTGTTCTTATGTAGTAGCAGGGCGCCCACTCAGCAAATTGCTTAGCGGGCAATTCTGTGTAAGTAAAGTGCATTGCATCGCATGCAATGTAAGTTTTCTATGTCATTTATTCACTGTAATCTGGCCGCGGGTGCGATGCCATCGCATCGCACCGCAAAATCGCATGCGATTTTATAGGGTGCGATGCCATTGACTTTGTATACATTTGTATGAGATGCAATGAGATTAGGAACCCCCACTATCCACACCACCCCGAAGCGTGGCGGCGGAACGAGTCCTCCCGACCTTTTCATACCCTCACTATCCACGTCGGCTTGGAGTTGATTTTGTATAGAGTGGCGAGCGCGAAGTGTGGCGAGCGGACGCGGAATCCATGTAAGGTAATCCGCGGGGCTCGCTGCGCTCGACACGCTTCAGGCTTGGTGGCTCGCACTATATAAAATCAACTTCAAGACAATGTGGATAGTGGGGGTATGAAAAGGTCGGGAGGACACATTCCGATGCCCCTCGCGGTGGCGTGGATAGTGGGGGGTACCTACATCTACATCTGTCTGTGATATTTTCATCGAAATCCATCTAGTGGAAGGCCCAGAATATGTTCCCTGGGTCAAAGGTCTGCCCGGTGTATACCAACTTGACAGCGGTCCGGGACACTCCAATAGGCATTCCAGACCATTAGCCATCCCTCTCTGAAGTTCTCATCCAAATCCATCCAGCAGGGTGTGGTACAGGGGTATCCCGACTGTCCGGACTCAGACAGCATGGTGTGCGCAACTAAGCCCCTTGCGGGCTCGCCACGCTGGGGGCATGGTGGCTTACTACGCTCGCCACCTATTCTATTCTCCCTCTATGGGGGTCGTTGACCCCCACGAGGGAAAATAGCCGGTGGCTGTTGGGATCCCGGCTGTCAGTGTCACATTTTTTTCTTAAACCCCATGTCCTCTACCCCCTCTGTAGGGCAACGTTGCCATATCTTGCTTCCCTGACCCACTTTATGTAGTGTCCGCACCCCTTTTTGAGCCCCCAAGACCCCCATGGGGTATGGGTTGGGGGTCTTAATTGCCATGAACTGAATCTGGACCCATTCAAGACTCCTTACATTGGTTTTGTCCAAATCAGTTCAACACAGTGTCCGAATGCATCCCGGACAAACCGACAAACCGACAGACAGACAGACAAATAACAGATGACAAATATGTAAGAGCTCAAAACAGGTGATGGCAATTATACATTAGGAGGGAAGTCCAGAAACAGAGCATTGTGTCCCTCCTGGAGAGGGTCATGTCGGGAGGTATGCTAGTGTACAGGGAAGTGTTGTTGTGTGCTGCATCACTGACATTTCTGTATGTTGTGCTTTTCTGCCTTGCAAAATCCACTAACGACCCCACCCTAAAGTACATATCCATTCACATGTTTGTTTAGCATTACTGTGCTGGTTAAGTACTATTTCAAGCTGAAAACATGAGCAGATGTGACAAATCACCCGTAAAAGCCAAGGGAGCTGGCTGGTTTTTAATCACAGAGGTGCCTGACGCTCTGAGAAACACCACAACTTTCTCTGCAAACCAGGACTGATTTATGTTCTCTATGCTGCACAAATCACAATTCAATGACTTTAAATGAAAGCGTGTCTGAGCGTATTGCTCCAGGCAAAGGCTACATTTGTCTTATGTCTGGGACCAAATCAGCTACAATCCTGAAGCCCCTACACACTAGGGGTTACAGCAGTGACGTGCAGTCAGGGGAGGCAGGGGAGGCAGAGCCTCACCTGTTATAACTAATAAAAAAATAAATCAAACATGATATTTATAACACACAATAACATATGCTGATGTTATAAATATCTTATTTGACTTTTTTCTTTATTAATTCTTTGATGGGAGTCCGTGGGGACAGTGCGGGGAGGCTGGGCGGCAGCGGGAGCTGTGCCTCAGGCAGACAATAGAAAACTGTCAGGCAGCTGGGGGCGGGCATAATGCGCAGGGAGAGAAATGAGGCTGGGAAGCCCATTGGAATTATATGGGGAAGCGGCATCTACTCCTCTGCCTCAATGACAGGGACGGATGCCCCAGTCACTGAGACAGATGTGATAGGACAGCGGAGCAGGCTGTCACTCACTGATAGCCTGTATCCGCTGTCCAGGAGCTTCAGTGTGTCAGTGAGTGTCTGCACGCAGGGAGGAACAGCAACACCGACATGTAAGTGTTTAGTTAATGCACCTAAAGTCACACACACACACACTTTTATATAAAAAAAAAAGCCAAATCCCCCCCCCCACTACAAACACATTGATTTTTATTTTGTAACCCCCTAGCCTAGCTAGCCTAGCACACATTTTATTTCATTACCCCCCCGCTCCCACCTTGCAGCCCAGCGCGGCTGCGGTAGCGGGCTGCGGGCATTAGATAATAAATAATTGCCTTATAATAATTAATTATTTTGTGCTCCCCCCATGTTGGTACTTTAACTTTAATTCAGATAGGAGTATGATTTTTATTTCTCCATGTCCCCGGCGGCTCCTGCATCTCGGCGCGGCGGCGCGGCTATCACACACAGTCGGGGTGATAGCTGATAGCGGAGGCTAAATGCCCGCTATCACCCCGCAGGCCGCCGATGATCAGAGCTGCAGAACGGCGGTGCGGCTGGAGCTATGAGCCGGCTACGCGCTACCACACAGTACACACTGACTGTGTGTGATAGCCGCGCCGAGATGCAGGAGCCGCCGGGGACATGGAGAAATAAAAATCCTACTCCTATCTGAATTAAAGTTAAAGTACCAACATGGGGGGAGCACAAAATAATTAATTATTATAAGGCAATTAGAATGATTTCTGCGCCGTGGGGGCAGCCGCAGCAGGGAAGAAATATGTCGGGCATAAGTATTTATTTTCTGTAAAGAAGCAGGGAAATGTACTGTATGTTACTGTTCAATTTCAATTAAATGGTTAACCTATTGGGTCTATACTGTAAGTGTGTAAATCTTACTCTGATACTAGCCAGTGCCTCACCAGTCATTGACCTCACCGCACGTCACTGGGTTACAGTAAAAAGATATCACTCAAGGTGCCCATACACGTTGCGATTTTAACATGCGGTTTGAACTTTTAAAGTTCAAAACGCATCGCATCCGTTAAAATCGCACCGCGTACCTGCGGCGATGCGCGTCCTCGCGGGTACAATATTGTATAGCACAAAAAGTATCTGCAGGCAGTACTTTTTGTGCTGCATCACATCAGTTTTGTAGTACATTAGGTAACTATAAACAAAAAAAAAAAAGAGGCTAAAATCGCATCGCACCCACACAGTACAACGAATCGCATTGCAGCCGCACAGTACAGTAGATCGCGTCGCATTGCAGCCGCACAGTACAGTAGATCACATCGCATCCCCCTACAAGTGCCAAAATCACACGGCACAAATGAAGTACAAAACGCACAGCACATTGGTTATATTGCCAATGACCTCAGTGGGTCCCGTTGACATCGCTGAATGATATCTTATACGATATTAGTCAGTGTGTATTCCCAATATCGGTGACCCATGGCCGATATTGTTAACTATATCTATTGCAGCCAACATTGTATAGTGCATATGGGGCTTTACAATGATCAGATCTAGCAACTGCATCACTTTTGTGTAGCCATTGTTGTCTCCCGGGAATCAGTGTTTTGTGATCTGCACAAATATTTGAGATTGCAGTGTACAGGGGCCTACACACAAGAGATGAGCGCTCTGAGCGATGCCAGATCCCTCAGAACGCTCAGCACACAGCGCTGTACACTGATGTGCAGATGAGCAATCTAATAGGCCCTGACACCAGCGATTATAGACTTATTCATCATGCTGGGGAAGCCTGTTTTCAGACAGATCTTATGCAGTCAGCATGGGTCAGGTGCCAACAGTAATGATGGCGGTAGCAACTGTGGCGAGAAAAACGGTGTGCGCGCAACTTGTGTGATGCCGCATGGATTTTTAGCATTATCCCTACAGGAAATTGCATAGATAGCAAATCGGGCTGCTGCGGCTTCATGCAAATACGCTCCGCTCATGTCTGATTTAAAATCAGGCCCAGAATCTTGGAATGAGTTAACTGATGAGTTTATTATTTATTTATTGTAAAAATAAAAAAAAAGGTACTTGTGTATTATCACGGTGCCCACGATGTTCATCGTACTGCATCGCATACAATATAGCGGCATGCGATGCGATTTTTAATTGTACATGCATCCTGATGGGTGCTTACAATGTTAAATGCACCCCCATTGTCAACTCCACCCCCACTATCAACGCCAACCCGCAAGGAGCGGTGCGCGTCCTCCGACCTTTTCATACCCCCACTATCCATGTCGGTGTGGAGTTGAACTTAGATAGTTTGGCGAGCCCGAAGCGTGGCGAGGGGACGCGGAATACATGTAAAGTCATCCGCGTCCCCTCGCGGGGCACGCTGCGCTCACCACGCTTCGGGCTCGCCACACTATCTAAAATCAACTCTACGCCGACATGGATAATGGGGGTATGAAAAGGTCGGAGGATGCGTACCGCCGCCCCTCGCCATGCTTCGGGTTGGCGTTGATAGTGGGGGTCGCGTTAACAAAGGGGGTGCATTTAACATTGTAAGCACCCATCAGGGTGCTGGTACAATTAAATATCGCATAGCATGCCATTTGCTGGCATGCGATGCTATGCAATACTTAATTGTACATTCCGGGTCATTTAACACGAATATTGCATCGCATTGCATACCTTATTTAGTGGTATGCGATGGGCGCTGTGATAACAAGTACCAAAAAATAAATATGCCAGATTTAAGGCTGCACATGTCTACAGTTGCATGTCGCTGGAATTATATGGGTGGGAACACACGTGTGCAGACACATGTGTGCTCGCTCATAATACAGAAGCTTGCATTGCAGCTACAGTAGCCCTGAGTGTGAATGCTGACATCGGGTTGGGATCATTTGGTCTATTGCATTATGGTAGAAAGTCATTAGGTCGAATCCATTAGGTCGACATGCTAAAAGGTCGACATGATTCTAGGTCGACATGGGAAAAGGTCGACATGATTCTAGGTCGAAAGGTCATTAGTTCGACAGGTCATTAGTTCGACAAGGTCATTAGTTCGACATTGTCTATGTCGACATTCACAAGGTCGACATGGGGTTTTTCACTGTTTTTTTACCTGAATGTCAACACAGTCGACATGGACACAGTTTAAAGTGCACTGCATCCCCTCGCATCGCTCGCTGCGCTCGCGATGCGTCGGGCACGGTGCCTCGCTACGCTCGGCACACTATTTTATTCTCCCACCACGCCCTAGTGGATGGTAGGGCATGAAATACCGCCTGTCGGCACATGTTGGCTCAAAAAACAGTGAAAAACTCCATGTCGACCTTGTGAATGTCGACATAGACAATGTCGAACTAATGACCTTGTCGAACTAATGACCTGTCGAACTAATGACCTTTCGAACTAGAATCATGTCGACCTTTTCCCATGTCGACCTAGAGTCATGTCGACCTTTTAGCATGTCGACCTAATGGATTCGACCTAATGACTTTCTACCATAATGCAGTAGACCAAATGACCGCATCCCCTGACATCCTATGTTGACCCAGTAGTAATATTCTAGGTTACAGTAAATCTGTGAAACTTAGGTTGTAGCCAGTGGCAAACACAGGATTACTAGATGGGGGGGGGGGGGGGGGGTGGGTTTCCAAATGTAGTCCACAACCTTCCGCTCTGCGTTAGTGGAGGAAGTACGTCTTGGGGAATGGTAGGACCCTACTAACGACCTTGGACATTAATGTAAAAATTGGTCTTTTTGTACACTGAATACTGTGTGGAATACAATATCAATATCTAATAGATATCGCATGCAATCATTCGATTTCGGCCATATCTGGTGCCGACATTAAGCTGACATTTGACGCGATGCGATAGATATTATGAGCTGCACATAATATTTAACCACATGCGATTGCTCAAATACAATCAGCGGCGGGTTCAGGGATTTGGGCCAGGATGGGTACCGGAGCGCTGGCGGGGAGCCGGTACCTTAATGCTGGGGACCGGAGGGACTCAGCAGCAGCAGGGGAGGCATGGCGGTTGTGTAGCGGGGACCGGAGCGGTGGAGTTTTATGGCGGCGGGACGAGGCAGCGGCAAGGGGACTCAGACGCACCCCGCACCCCGCAAGGGGACTCAGACGCACCGCCATGCTGGCGCCATGAATCTACACAAGTACTGGTTTGTTTTTTCCCTGTGGGAGCCAATGTGTTTTGCCCTGTGGGGATCTCATGGTGTGCCTTGGCAATTTTAAAATCTTGTTTATTGTGCTGGTAAAAAGGTTGAAAATCACTGCTATACATGGTATGTAGTATAGGCTGTATTAAACACTTTAAATAATATAAATAAGTGGTCAGGAAAAGGTTAAACCTAAAATAATAAATACATCAGTACTGCAATTTCTAAGCTCAAATTCTCCCACCTCACAGTAAGGTTCCTGTTTCTTATTTCTGTTAGCTGCTCTCTGTTCTAGTGCACTGATTGAGGACTCTGCTCCACACACATAGCAAACATACTCCTACCGGGCATGTGCATCAGCTCTGCTCTGTCTCTTAAACTGCATGATGTAATCATATTATATACCATTATTAATGTTGTCATGTTTTAAGCCACTTGCCAAGAGAATGGGGGTTTCCGGGCAACCGGAAACCTCCCTTGCCTTTGCCTATGGTAGCTGTCATTTCTATTTGCGAGGAAGGCATCAGAAGTAAACCTGTAACACAATCTCATATTCTATTGATCCACAGCCATGGAAACATGCAAAGTTGGCTAAATGTATTCTAGAAAGTGTAAGAGGCAAAAGGAGGGGGAGGGGGATGTCGCCCTCATCTTTCCAGTAACTGAATCTATCGATTGATCATCTTCATGGTTACAAAGATGTTTTGTCTGCTGGTGTGACTTTACTTGTTACTTACATGCAGTACACTTGTCAGATTTCTCCAGTGGAATATAAAAATCCAGGTTCTTAAAATGTATAGAGGGTCCAGTGAGGTAGTAGAGCCCTGGATTACTGCTTCAGAGGAGACGTAATCTGTGGCATATCTGTTGCTAAATGAAACAGATGTCTGCTGAAATAAATATTACATTCTAATCTGACATTTGAGACCGGAAATGATTGTTCCCGGGTTTTCAAATAATTGGAATTGTCTGTTTACACTGTCTGCCTTATAGTAGGTGGTCAGATCAAGAATTAAAAACAGATCTTCAGATTTCATATTTTACACAGAAATTGTGCAATGGTTGGTCCCTCCACCCCTAGGATAATGATAATGTCATAGATACGCTCCCTCTACTTCTATTGTCATATATTGCAGTCCCCCGTGCTTGTGTACCATGCATACTGTACATGTAGGCTAAAGAGCATGTACAGTGCTAAACATGCAAGATCCATACACAGGAAGGACTTGAGCGCAACTCCGCATTAATTAACTGTATGGAGTGTGTATATTCTCCCCGTGCTTGCGTGGGTTTCCTCCGGGTACTCCGGTTTCCTCCCACAATCCTAAAATATACTGGTAGGCTAATTGGCTTCCGACAAAAATGAACCCTGGAATGAATGTGTGTGTGTGTGTGTACATGTGGTAGGGAATATAGATTGTAAGCTCCACTGGGGCAGAGACTGTTGTGAGTGTTCAAATATTCTCTGTACAGCGCTGCGGAACATGTATGCGCTATATAAGAAACTGTTAATAAATTATTCCTATTGGGGTAGATGTATCTAAGATTGGAAAGAGATAAAGTATCATCCAATCAGCTCCTAGCTGTCCTCTTTCAAACATAGGGGTCCATCCTATTAGTCCTGAAGGGTGCGAGTTGCCATTCGGGTGCCGTTTTCATGCTGATAACGGCACCCAAATTAAGCCTAACTCGAACCTTCGCAGGGACGAATTCTCTTAAAAGTGCTCGCACCTCCATAGGGGTGCAAGCACTTTTAAGAGAATTCGGCCCACCGTAAAGTGCACCCGGTGTTGTGATGATTCGCACTTGCGAATCATCCGCAACCTTCGGGACTAATAATATGGACCCCATAATTTGTAAAATGACAGAAGCTGATTGGGTAGTACTTTATCTTCTCCACTTTACTTGTGTGTGTATACAGATGGAGCCCCTGCCATCCTTGGCCGGGGCTCGCCAGACCCTCCCCGCTGGCGAGCACCGACGGCAGGGACTTCACTGAACTGGGACGCGCGTGCGTCACGTGCGCACACGCGTACCAGTCTCTCGGCGGGGACGCTGCCTGTCCCTGCCCGTCTCGGCTTTAGGGAGACAGTCAGGGTTAGGGGGTGCTCGGGCGGAGAGGGTGACGGTCGGCGATGGCGGGGGAGGCGGCGGGGACCGGAGGAAGGCTCCGTTGCCCAGGGGGCGCGCGAGTGCCCCCTGGTGGGGCTGGTGTGAGTGCCCCCTGGCGGGGCTGGCGTGATGGCGGGGCTGGCGTTAGAAATGCCAGCCCTGCAAAGATGAAGCCAGCCCCATCTGTATGTATATTCGATTTCTGTGCAGCAAATCTGACCTCCGACCCAGTGTGCATGGGAATGCGCATTGGGTCAACTCGGATGTCAGACACATGTGATTTGGCGCAGTTTTACCCGATTTCCTGGCCTGATCCGTTGGAATTGGGTGAAAACAAGCCAAATCGCACTAGTGTATGGGGGCCTGAAGGTCCACTTTGTCTGTTACTGCCCAGTCTTGTTTTATTTCATTTTTGTTCCCAATATACGTGATCATTAATACTAAATGACAATGCTAGTTGAGGCTATAATATGTCTGACCTTTCCCTGAGTGTTGTGCATCTCTGTGCAGTCTATTATCTCCCATCTTATGCAAACACCCTGCAGTGTGCTTGGGTAGCTTTGCTGACAGGAAATATGATGTGTATACAGAAAAAAGATTCCACCCTAATCCTTGGTCAATTTCTTATCTCTGATGCTCCGCTCATGAAATGTTTATACAAGGGTGGGGCCAGTGACGAAACATGGGAGTGGTGGGCCCAGGTGCAAAAGTATCATTTGGGCCCCACACCAGTGGGTGACAGGTGTACAAGTTGCTGGTCTGGGCAGCAGTGGGCCCCTTAGTCCTCAGGCCCCCCCCCCCCCCCCCCGGGCAGCAGTGGGCCCCTTAGTCCTCAGGGCCCCCCCCCCCCCCCCCCCGTGCATTGCACCTGCTGCACCAATGGTAGTTCCACCTTCGGGTGGTGGTGTTCAATAAATATTTTTATCATTGCCTCTCATTGTATAAATGCAATCGACTCGTACATATATGTATATTCAGTAACTTGGTGCAGATTAGTTTTCCGCTTAGTCCCCATTATTTGTTCCAACAATACACTAAAGTATCTATCCCAGCATAGCAAGCGCCTCAAGCCAGGACATCATGGCTGTCCAAACCTCATGGTTGGTTGGAATCGCCTTCCGCTCAAGTGCTTCTTAAGTTGATCAAAAAGAGGGAAATTGCTCAGCTCCAGGTCAGAGCTGTAGGGAGGATCCGCCATTACCTCCCAATGGTAACACTGTAACCTGTGCAGTTGGCCGAGTGTGGTCCGGCGTTATCCTGCAGCCATACCAAACATGTTCGCAGCAAGCCTGGTCATTTTTGACTAATTGCCCTCCGCAATGGCGTCACAATAGTGGACAGCATTCAGAATATATCCCTTGGTGGTCCCGGAACACACACTGGTGTCATGACCTCCTTTGCTGATTGAGTTGTTTGTTTTCCGTTTCTTTGAAGGTGAGGATGATGTGTATTTCCAAGTTATGGATGCTTGCTTCAGACTTGGTGTCACATGAGCCACCTACGTTTCATCACCTGTAACAGTGTACGCTGCAGGAACTGCACTCCCTCCTCATGTTATCACGTCAAGTGCACAAGAGACATTGGTTTTGTGAACTTCTGAGTTGCCTTGGTACCCGACGTGAACACTTTCTGTAGTACCCAAGTTACTCCTGGTCGATGTCGGGATTGTGTCTGTCATCCTGAATCAAACCTTCAGTGCGGGACAAATTGTCATCTATGGTGGACATGCTGGACTGGCCGGATCGCTGCTCATTTTAACATCTGTCCAACCATCAAAGGCAGTGCACCAAATCTGTTTCCATAACATGACATCACCCATGCGCCTCAAGTTGGCGATGAATCTTAGCCGCTGATATTCCTCTTAGATGCAGGAATCTGATCACACTATGCAACTCAATGTTTGATGTTTGGACAGTCACTCACAAGCAATTGGTGTATCATTTATCTATTTATTAACAGTTTCTTATGCACACATATTCCGCAGCGCATTACAGGTATAGTTGAACAGTCACATCAGTCCCTGCCCCAGTGGAGCTTACAATCTATATTCCCTACCACATGTACACGCACACACAGACGTTCTAGGGTTAATTTTGTTGGAAGCCAATTGACCTACCAGTATATTTTTGGCTTGTGGGAGGAAATTGAGTACCCGGAGTAAACCCACGCAAGCACGGGGAGAATATACAGACTCCGCACAGTTAGGGCCATGGTGGGAATAGAACCCATGACCTCAGTGCTGTAAGGCAGTAATGCTAACCATTACACCATCCGTACCGCCCAACAGTTATTCATTTAGGAATATTTTAGGATCATATTGCATAATATATCCCGCATAATGTTTCATGTACGGACGGTGTAATGGTAATCGGTACTTGTGTAGTTTCATGGCGCCGTGCTACTTTCGGGTTCTACGCTCGGCAAGCTATCTAAAATAAAGTAACTTAACTCCATGCCAACATGGATAGGTCATACCCCCACTATCCACGTTGGCATAGAGTTGATATTAGATAGCGTGGTGAGCCACCGAGCCCGCAGCATGTGCAAGCGAAGCGACACAAATACCTGGTAATCATTACTGCCTTACAGCACTGAGGTCACGGGTTTGTTTCCCACAATGTCCCTAACTGTGTAGTTTGTATATTCTCCCCGTGCTTGTTTGGTGTGGGTTTCCTTCAAGTACTCTGGTTTCATCCCGGAGCCCCAAAATATTCCGGTAGGTTAATTTTCTTCCAAAAAAAATCAACCCTAGAATGTCTGTGCGTGTACATGTGGTAGGGAATATAGATTGTAAGCTCCACTGGGGCAGGGACTGCTGTGAATGTTCAATTACTCTCTGTAAAGCGCTGTGGAATATGTGTGCGCTATATAAATAACTGTTAATAAATAAAAAATGACACCAGTGACAAGTAATCAGCGCCTATTTTATCCACTGATTTTACCACAATTTTATTCCATTGCTTCCAAACCAGTTGGCGCAATTTAGTATTACAATAGAGCGGTGTGCTCCAGGTGGAGACGGTGCTGATACAAGATCTGTCACTGTAATCTATAATGGCCTATTTACTAATGGCCCATTTTCATTGATTGGAAAAAAATCTTAAAGGATGTTGAGTTTCCAGGGCTAAAATTGATATTAAAATAATCTGGTAGTAAATTTGTGTTTTATCCTCTGAAACTTGGCATTGATTGAGATCCATCAGGCGATCCTTTATCTTCCACAGTCTGTGAGATGACGGGATTTGGTTGCTATGGGCAACTTCACTCACAGGTTTTATATATCTCCCCTGTGTAACCTGTCTGTCACTTCCAATATGTTTCTAATTGACACAACACATTGGAGCAGATGTAATAGGACTGGTGAAGTGATAAAGTGGAAGGTGAGAACTCATCAGCCAATCAGCTGTGTTGGAAGAATGACAGTTAGTAGCTGATTAGCTGGTGCGTTATCACCTTCCACTTTATCACTTCACCAGGCTAATCTAGCTTTCCCATTATCCCATCTTTGCCTTATTATTAGTAGTAGTATTAGTATTAGTATTAGTTATCATTGGGACTATGGGCCTAATTCAGGTTGGTTTGCAAAAGCAAACTCCTTTTTTATTGGACAAAACCATGCTGCACTACAGGTGGGGCAGATGTAACATGTGCAGAGAGACTGACATTTGGATGGGGTATGTTCAAACAGAAATCTAAATTGCAGTATTAAAATAAAGCAGCCAGTATTTACTCTGCACAGAAACAAAATACTCACCCAAATGTAACTCTCTCTGCACATGTTACATCTGCCCCACCTGCAATGCAGCATGTTTTTTTTCCCATTAAAAAAGGAGTTGGCTTTTGCAAGCCAACCTGAATCACCCCCCATGTTTCCGGTCTGTGTTCCCCACCTCCCTGTGTAACCAGTCTCTCCCTACTCATTGCGCCCTCGCTATCTGGATGCCTCAGTAGGCTGGCAGCCTTTCTTTCCTGCATCCAGGCTGTTTCCTGTGCCAGCCTCCTCTCTCCAGGTTGTCTGTCATTCAGATTGTCCTCTCTGCAATTCAGCCTTCCCCTCATTGATCATCGTCACCCTGCTCTCCTCCGCCTTCCGAATCATCTCCCTTTTTCATTCATGCATCTTCAGGCTTCACTTGTTCATTACCATATAATTGGGGAGCCTACATAACGAAGTGGGTGAATGAATGAAACCATGGACTCAGGCTTCAGAGAGAATTTCCTATCTCTCACCCACTGGCGACTGAGCAGCAGAAAGCCGCGGAGATCTCGGCATAGCTCTCGACCATAGCTGTGTAGCACAATCAGCATATCGCACTTCCCCCTGAAATCTGGCCCTGCAGATATGTAAATACATCCTACAACCCTCTGTCTCCTACCAAGTATTAGAATAGCTTGTCCTCAAGTGCCTTATAGCTGTGCCTGAAAGGATTAGCATGCCATGACTTGCATTCGGCCCCTGAGATGCGCCTTCTGTTATGTGACTGACTCGCTGCTCTGGCTGCATCGTGCACACTGAGAGGTACAAGTGGCCATAGGGAGGGGAGCGAGGGGCTGCTTAGTAGTATTTACAACTGTCTGTAATGGCGCCTACACACGCGGAGATGTACCGTGATGCATAGCGATGTGCCGTTGAGCAATCTGTTAGGACCAATGTTCTCTGTGAGAACGCTGGCCCTAACACCTGCCATTATAGATTTATCCAGCATGCCGTATATCAATCGCCGGACGATAGCGACGTGCAGGGCCACTATGGCCCCTACACACGGAATCTGTACTGCCGCTGCGGAGCCGAGTTCTCTGCCTGTTTATAGGCTCCTGTCAAGGTACAGTATACCCATCTCTAGTCTAGGGAAAATACATGTGCACAGACTGCCCCTGTATCATCTTGTAATACTGACACTTGTAGTATCAATGGCTTTACCCCACACGGCCTGGCAGCCATTGATGATGATGATTACCATGTATGACTGTGTGTGGTACAATTGCTGCCAGGCTGTGTACCGGACTAGCAGGATATATCATCAACTGGGGGTACAGTGTGTATTACAATTATATGATTTCCTTTCTTTCAAATCAAGGGGGTAACGTCGGCGTATCTAAATATATTTTGGGGTAAAAGGTACAAAAGTTCCCTGAACCCTGCTGTAAATGTATAAAAATAATCATTATGGATGTCACTACTGCTCTACGCCCCGGCCATCTGGTGTATAGTACAGATTACTACACTGCAGGTTACCAGTGATAAGGGCAGGCGGAGGTGGCGGCACGGCGTTAGGGGGGCATCAACACAGCTTTGGGGGGCAGCACAGTCCGTACAATGCAGGCGTGCCTGGCCCATTTGCGGGAGGTTGGGATCATTTGGTCTACAGCATGATGGTCGACAGTCATTAGGTCGACATGGTTCTAGGTCGATAGGTCATTAGTTCAACAGGTCATTCGTTCGACAATGTTTATGTCGACAGTCAAAAGGTTGACATGGGGTTTTTCACTGGTTTTTTTTTACCTGGATGTCAACACAGTCGACATGGCCCCCTCCCCCCCCCCGCGTCACAGCCTCATTATCATGAGAACACCGCAGTGGCAGATAAGTTGGCAGTTGATTTTATATAGTATTCCGCGTCAACTTGCGGGGCTCGCTGCGATTCGAGCTCGGTGGCTCGCTGCGCTCGCCACACTATATAAAATCAACTCCATGCGATGGATAGTGGGGTTATGAATAGGTACAAAATCGCTTCAAATGCATGCGATATATCTTCCGCCGTTAAACTTAACAAGTACCCTGATCACTATTCTCAAGGTGAGATGTATTTGTGACATCACTACCTCTCTGTGTCCTGGTGATCTGGTGTATAGCACTGATCACTATGCTCTAGGTGAGAAGTTACTAGTGATGTATACAGTGACATCACTACCTCTCTGTGTCCTGGTGATCTGGTGTATAGGGATGATCACTATACCCTAGGTGAGATGTTACCAGTGATGTATACAGTGACATCACTACCTCTCTGTGTCCTGGTGATCTGGTGTATAGCACTGATCACTATGCTCTAGGTGAGAAGTTACTAGTGATGTATACAGTGACATCACTACCTCTCTGTGTCCTGGTGATCTGGTGTATAGCACTGATCACTATGCTCTAGGTGAGAAGTTACTAGTGATGTATACAGTGACATCACTACCTCTCTGTGTACTGGTGATCTGGTGTATAGCACTGATCACTATACCCTAGGTGAGATGTTACCAGTGATGTATACAGTGACATCACTACCTCCCTGTGTACTGGTGATCTGGTGTATAGCACTGATCACTATGAGATGTTACCAGTGATGAATACAGAGATATCTAGATTATTTTCACTGGCGGGATTTCTGATACATCTAATAGAATCTCTTTTCCATAATAGTGCATTAGTCACCTACAGTCTCATCCATGGCTTAGCATACTATACAACTAAGCAAAGCCTCTCTCTGATCTTATGAGTCTTCCCCAGCAGGTCTATAATTGAGTTTAATTAAACATTTCCCATCACAGAGATATTTTGTTGCTTATTTCGTTTGCTTTTCACACCATAGAATCAAAATAGCAATTTCCCCTGAGAGAGTACAAAGGGTGAGGAGGAGTTATAAGATAATTGTTGCATGAATCACATTGTGCAGAAGATCAGGCTCAGGTTACATGATCTAATATCAGGTTCTGGAAATGTAAGGAGTCTCCTCATAATATCTGCCACGTTCCACAGACAGAGTGTAATTAGTGCATTCACCGCGACAGCTGACGTACAGTATGGTAAGTAATTCTACCTTCCCCGTTACCACTAGATACAACTTACTCTTATTGTAGTGTGTAGCAGGACAATAGGGTATAGTCGCAACTCGCAACAGGGGCTAGCACCTGATACGGGGCAATAAGGCCAATGGGAGAGACGTGATTGGGCAAAGTCTATGGTGTTTTAGTTTGTTTTACAGTTTGTTCGTGGCATTGGATGTGGGGGATTCGGACTCCTATTTTTTAATGGCGCACATTAAAGGTCCATACACACTGGGCAACTTTGAGCTGAAAGTTGCTCAAAACACCAAGTTTGAGCAACTTTCAGCTCAAAGCCACCCAGTGTGTATGCCCTGGCAATGAGCGGTGAGCCCTGCTGCCGCATCTTCGCCGGGAAACCGGTTCATCTGCTGGTAATACAAGCAGATGAGCGGCTTTGAAGACGGCTTTGCATAGCTCTGTGCTGTGCAAAACAATCCGCTCCCTGCAGTCAGTGCCGTGCATGGGAAAAGTGGCTCAGTGTGTATGCACTGAGTGACTTTCCCCCACAGTGATGAAAACGATCATCGCTGTCCATACACGCTGGGCAAAATCGCCCAGTGTGTATGGACCTTTAGAATGGCTTGATGAATTTTTGTAACATTTTCATCAGTGCAGGATGTCCGGAACGAGGTTGATCATTAATTGACATTTCACCTTGTTTGAACCTGGAGAGACATTCTTAATCTTGTGTTTTACTTATGGTAGCTTCCTTGTAATCACTGGAGTCGAACACTACTTTCAGACGCAACGTTGCGGGCATACTGACTCAGAAGGGTTCCTCAAACATTCACTTAGCAAGGAAAGCCCATACTGCAAGCTCCCCATCCTGCAGAACACGATTCCTGTTTCTTTTGGGTACCCACTCGTGTGCCTTATGGCTTTCCTTTAATATTTGCCTTATGACTCCAACTCCGATGTAGAGTGTGACTGCAAGATCCCAATCTGTATGTAGGGTGACCAGGAGTAGGTTAAAGCTAAAATTATATCCTCCTCTGAGGTCAGACTTCCCCACATTTCCCTGTCTCTCTGACGGAAGGAAATCCTTTTGTTGCTGAATGAATGGAGACCCTCCCTGATGTCTCCCAAGCAGTCTGAGGGGGTCCGCACCCTTAAAGATGCTGAATGATGACTGTTGAGGAAGGAAGTGAGGGGGTCATAATTTTTGGGTGAAGTTACATTCCATGAAAGGCATTTTTTGCCATCTCCAGTGTCCGTCTGGATGTCCGTCTCTGCACAGTGATGTAATATTTACTAGCACCGAATGACATAACTCGGATTATCCACCTTCATAATGTTCTTGAAATGTTTTTTTTATTCTGTTTTGACATTATCGAATGGTTGGTAACCTACAATTTAATTTGTAGCGAGCGACAAACCTGGACACAGAATACCCTTTAATACTTTGTGTTGGGTGGTTGTGATGGTGGCGCGTGTTTACAGCCACAGGTTATTTATTTATTAGTTGTCTTTATTATTTTCAAGTACAGTTTTTGATGCAGACATTGTAATTAGTTGCGCTGCCAAAGCCTCACTCAAAAGTGAATATGGTATCCCTTACTCTGGTCGTTCCCAGGCTTATTACTCCCAGTACGAATTTCACTTACAGATGGAGCCGGCCTGGTCTTTGCAGGGGACGGCGGCAGAATCGCCAGCCGCCATCCCCCGCCAGCCACCATCTGATATGTGAAAGGGGACGCGCGCACGAGATGCGCGCGCGTCCCCTTCCGACGGGGCTTCCCCCGGGTCCCCACACTCCCCACCCCCCCTAACCCTGTCCGTCCCTGAAGCGGAGACGGACAGGGTTCCCGTCACCCCGCCGCCCGAAAAGCTGAGTCAGATGGAGAGCCTCGCTGCTGGCGGATCGCCAGCGGAGACAGTCTGGCGATTCGCCATCAAGAGGGAGCCCGGCTCCATCTGTACACAAGTAACCATCAAATGTTCGCTAGAGGGATGCTTGCTAACAATGTTGACATTTGGGGCCTTATTCTAGTTCACTCTTTCTGATAAATTCCTTCTTAGATGGACATAACCATGTGCACTGCAGGTGGGGCAGATGTTACTTGTTCAGAGAGAATTAGATTTGGGTGGGGTTTTACTTCAAACTGAGGTCTATATATTGCAGTGTAAAAATAAAGCAGCCAGTATTTACCCTGCACAGAAACAAAATAACTCACCCAAATCTAATTCTCTCTGCACATTTTACATCTGCCCCCCTGCAGTGCACATGGTTTTGTCCATCTAAGAAGGATTTTGTCAGAAAGAGTGAACTAGAATAAGGCCCATGGTGAGAATGAGTACATGAATGAGTACTTGAATGTGCCAAAGGAGGCTCTTCCTGTGACAACGGAATGGGATCATTCGTCAGACTGCATTTAGGTCTACAGTCATTAGGTCGACCCCACTAGGTCGACTGGCAGGAAGGTCGACCTGACTTAAGGTCGACATGGGCCAAGGTCGACATGACTTAAGGTCGAATTTGCATAAAGGTCGACATGAGGAAGGTCGACTGGTCATAAGGTCGACATGGGTTTTTCACTGTTTTTTTATCCGAATGTCGACACAGTCGACATGGACACAGTTGGCAATGAGAATCGGACCCTCGCATCGCTCGCTTCGCTCGCAATGCTTCGGGCACGGTGCCTCGCTGCGCTCGGCACACTATTTTATTCTCCCACCACGCCCTAGTGGATGGTAGGGCATGAAATACCGCCTGTCGGCACATGTCGGCTCAAAAAACAGTGAAAAACCCATGTCGACCTTATGACCAGTCGACCTTCCTCATGTCGACCTTTATGCAAATTCGACCTTAAGTCATGTCGACCTTGGCCCATGTCGACCTTAAGTCAGGTTGACCTAGTGGGGTCGACCTAATGACTGTAGACCTAAGTTCATTCTAATAGATGACCGCATCCCGTGACAACCACCTACATGGATGACAGACTGAAGGTAATGTAAGCGTAGAGCTGATTCTCCTCTCCTCTTAAAATAGCATGCAACCCTGTGGACCAATTACCTAGATAGAAATCTATATAACTAAGCAATCTGAGGCTTCTAATTCTGTTTTGGTGCTACAAGACCCAACATAGAAAAAGTCAGAGCAGCCATTGGTTTGTGCAGATGCTGTGTTTTATAGATTATCAGTATCCTTTCATTATGTTAGCAAATTGGGATGAAGAAATGATAGTGTGTCCTGTATCTGCTGCGTGGTTGTCATGTTTATCCTTGCAGAGAACACTAGTATTCCTTTTCTGTCTGTTCATAGGGAGGTGAGATTTTATATCCCCCAAATTTAAAAGTGACCAGGTTTGTTGGTAAAATATTTTATAAAACATTCTTATGAAAATATCAACGCGATCAGCCACAAATCAATGTATGGAAGGTTTATCTGTGGTACCATTCTAGATTTAATCTCTATGGTAGGAAATCATGGGTGGTGGACCTTTTTTTTCACCCAAACTCTTGGTGGAGATAGGTTCCCTGTGGGTCTCTTTGCCATTCATAGTGAAAAACCATTAAAAACAGTAGTAGATGACCAACTATACAGAAGGATCAGTATTGGCAAAAGCAGTCGTTTTATTGGTCAGCCGCTTAAAATGGGGAGTAGAATGAATATACTTATCCTAGAAGAGAGAGAAGTTTATTTTTCCCTTTGGTAAAGTTGGCCTGTGTTCTAGCATTTTTGACTTCCCAGTAGATAGGGATGCATTGCCTGCAGTTGTTAGGACCAGACCAGTATAGATAAAAGATCAAAACCTAACGTTACTTCTGCCAACTGCTGGTGATCTGTACACCCGGGTAGGGGGTGGAGAGTCTAGCAAACAGCTGTCCTGATTTTTGTGTGTGTCTACGTTACTACCCAGCTGCTTTTCATAACCTCTCCGCTGTCCAGCTCCTTTGTCCGACCTCTCTCCAACACCCCCCTTGTCTATGCACAGCTGTTGCCAAGTATGACTTTCCTTAGCCTTAATTAAAACAAGGATACACAATGGAGAAGAAGGGGGCATCGGTCACGCCTTCCCAAGCAACAACCCGAGTCCCTTTCGAGGTCTAGCATGTCCCTGGAAGGCCTATGGCTGCAGTAAAGAGCTTTTAGTTTTTGAAAGGGGGGTGGATGTTTTGGGGAGGAATTACTGTTGTCACAGCATCTGTGTCCTATTCAGACACTCGTGCAAGAGCTATTCAAGTGACATAAAAGGAAGGGAGATGGGTATTGTCTATGGCACACGCTGCACTATCCCTGACAGCCCCCTGTGAGTGAAAGGTCATTTATATTAATTATTTGCATGGTAGAAGTAAGTCACCTGCATTGGCCATCTGTAAGACGCAGCTCGCCACGCCTGCGTCTTAAATAGTTACTTCTTTCACAAACCCTATACAAAGCTGAAAACATTGAAGTACTTTCATTAGGAGAAATATAGATTGTAACACATTGAGGTGGCACAGTAAAGATCTGGGCAATGGTAGTAATGTTGCATTGGAGAGCATTTTTTTTATTATGATGCTAGATGAGCTCAACAGCTCTGTAGTTTTGCACCTGAAAATCTGATTATTGTGTGTTTTATGGCACCAGCATACGCTATTGCATTTCACAAATAAGAAAAATTCACATGGGATATTGCTGTGGGCAACCCAGTGATCACGAAAACCTAAAAAATCAGGGTTTTACCTGTCCTTTTCTGGGTCCCAACAGAATAAAGCCTCCTCTCCCCCCCCCACCCCCCAACATGGCACTTACAGAAGCCTCCTCTCCCCCACATGGCATATATCTTGAGCCGAGGGTGGGCCCAAGCCTATTTTTTTATGATAAGCAAACATAGATTTAGGCGTCTCTCACTGTGGCTATTGTGGGCGGGTGGGTGGGCTTGGGCCCACTCACATAAAGCAAGATAGACATATAGTAGAAAATACATAATCCTGAAACAGGGACAGTGCGTGCCAAAGGCGCACGCCAAAAATTTAGGGCATGGCTTGGTGGGGAAGGAGAATGGCACATAATAGTGCCAATTTACATCACACCACACAATAGTGCCACTTATACACACTGCACCAGCTAGAGTCACTTGGACACAGTGATGCCCCACACACCGTAATGCCCCAGTACTCCTGCTTATACATACTGTAATTTATATTGCGCGGGTGCAGTGAGGCGCTGACAGGCCCCTGCCATTACACAGAGGTACAGGCGGCCAAAGAGTCAGCTGTATCACGATATGCCGCTGTCACTGGGCACAGGTTCAGGACGGCTACAGTACTGCTGCTCCCCTGTGCTGCTCCCTATGGGTCACCACCGCACAATCTGCAGCTTTTGATCTCCGGTGCCAGTCGACCAATCCGTTGAAGTGCTTCCCAGGGGACCCGCCCCTTTTGAAAAAGTATGCGCTATAGCTCGTATTTGCGAACCCTATACTATCTATTATCGTCTAGAGGTGCCAAATAAATAATAAGTAAATTCTGATTTGTTGCCCATAGCAACATCCCATGTGAAATGGAAATCCCATCTTAGCAAATTTTGCCCCCTGCGTGTTGAGAAACAAATAGAAATGAGAACGTCCGAGTGACCATTTATCCTTAAAATCACTTTTTTAAATGGATATTTTCTTTTTACTTCTTAAAATGTAAAGACAATTCTCCGTAGCATTACATTTTTGGAATTATTGACATTTGGATGGCATCCCAAAAATGACTCACAAAAGCTAATCAGAAATAAATCCGGTGTAAGGTTTGCATATAATATTTGACACTGCTCTAATCTACGTTCCACTTTCTCCCCTCTCCTTAGAGCTTATATTCTGAGTTACATGGAGTTTGAGCTCGGTAAATATTTAGATCCCTTATACACAATTCAGTGCAAGTGTCGGACATGATTTGTTGCTGCAGCACGGAGCCTTGCAGCGCCAAGTTATTGTGTAACAGAACTCACCGCATCACAATTCTGCTATCAAAAGTTTAGTGTATAACCCCAGTGGCATCAGAAGGGGTATTTGGGCCATCCTGAGTTGTCAACCGTTGACGTGCGACACCAAAGTGATGGCTCCTACTCATTGACAGGACCCAGGTGCTTCGCAGTAGCATAACATTGCACTGCAGTCTCCATGGCAATCTCACATCTCCTGGACCCCCTGAGTGATGGAAACTGGTCGAAATGATTTCATTTAAGATGACTGGGGAACACTGATCTAGAACATGGGCTACCAAACAGCCTGGATTCTGGTATCCGGACTATTGTTAGACAGCACTTACATAGACAGCCATTACATCGACACCATTAGTTCGACAGCTCAATAGGTCGACATGGTTTTAGGTCGACATGTCATTAGGTCGACAGCTCATTTGGTCGACAGCTCATTAGGTCGACAGCTCATTAAGTCGACATGTTTTTAGGTCGACACTGCCATTAGGTCGACAGTGTCTATGTCGACAGTCAAAAGGTCGACATGGTTTTTTTCACTGTTTTTTGAGCCGACATGTGCTGACAGGCGGTATTTCATGCCCTACTATCCACTAGGGCGTGGTGGGAGAATAAAATAGTGTGCCGAGCGCAGCGAGGCACCATGCCCGAAGCATCGCGAGCGATGCGAGGGGCTGCGGTACACCTCAAACTGTGTCCATGTCGACCTAATGGCAGTGTCGACCTAAAAACATGTCGACCTCATGAGCTGTCGACCTAATGAGCTGTCGACCTAATGACATGTCGACCTAATGGTATGTCGACCTAAAACCATGTCGACCTATTGAGCTGTCGAACTAATGGTGTCGATGTAATGGCTGTCTATGTAAGTGCTGTCTAATATCCGTCCCACATCCCTGGATTCTTAGTGTCCCACCTGGTGAAAAGCGTTGCCAATGAGGAAGTCATAAAAAAAAATTTTTAATTAAAAACTTAAGCTCATCTGTCCTCCTAAAGGGCCATACACACTGGACAGTTTCAGACCCATTTCTGAGTGATCTAACTAGACCGCTTAGAAATGGAGCATGCACTAAGACCGCAAGGATCGGTCCACATACATCGCAGGTGTGCAGAGCGATCCGTGCTTAAACCCGTCGCTCACCACCGTCTCCCAGTGTGTACGGGGCTTTAGTGTTGTGGTGAGGGCAGGGCTGTACTGGTTGGTGTCCACATATGTTATGATTGGTTGCCACCAGAACTGATTTGGCTGGTGACTGTAACCAGGTACCCCTGCAAGTTCCCCATGGCACCACAATTATACTATTTTCAGACCACATATGCCGTGTCGCGACCGGGATTAGGACACGGGTCCCGTCCTCAGAGTGACACGGCATATGCGGTTTGAAAGCTCTGACACCGGCCCAGCTTATTGTCGCGTCGGCGACGTCACACTGGGCGGAGCTGGGTGGCTGCGCGTCACCCGGGGCTTGGGAGGAGGCAGCACTTGGAGCTGACAGTGCTGCCTCCTCCATACTGTGAACGGGACCCGGGTCGCTCGACCCAGGCACCCGTTCAAACTGCACTTGACACGGGTAAGAGCCGTGTTCAACCCTGGTCATTACCAGGGTTGAACTCCTGTGTTGCTCGACCCGTGGTGGCTCTTTCAGACCGCACTTAGCCCCGTGTTCGGGCCGCTAGGACACGGCAATAACCCAGGTCTAGAGTGCGGTCTGAAAGCGGTATTAGAGAAACACTATGTCAGAGCATAGATTTTTCTAAATAATATACTTTTTCCATAGACAAAAACAAAAAAACCTGTGACAATCCCGGTTTGTTTTTGTAACCAGGATTAATGAATGCAAAGTTTCTTAGCTCCAGGCCCGGTCACAAGGTCGTCAGGTTTATATACTTTGGAAGGGAGAAAACGGTTACATTTTTTAAGTAAAGCCATTGTTGCTTTCTGCTATAACACCGTATGGGCCCTACTTAGTCGCTGACCCCTTTTTCCGCTTTCTCACACCTCTTAAACAATGTTCTAAACTTAAACCACAGCCGCTGGAGCCTTATCGGCCTCAATGAACCTGGATGTCCGAGGGTTTGTGCTGCTGTGTAAACTTCAGCTAACTGCTCATTCCGTACATCTGTCGCTAGGCAGACCCAGGTGACTGCGGGATGATCCGCATTCCATTGTCACCTGCTTTTTTCCCCCACCTCTCCACTATCTTCGAGAGATGTCACCTGATTGCTCCTAATTACAGAGAGCTGCATCCAGCCCTAGCATGATAGCGCTCACCTCTGCAGCGCTGTCTCCACCATTCTTAATCCCATCAGAATCCTGTAACCTGGCAACCATTACCATGGAGACCGTGTTCCCAAGATAAGTGGGAAGCAGGATCTCGCTGACACTGACAGCGGAGGCCTGGGATCAGTCATCAGAATGTTGCTAAAGGATGCTGAGAATCCACATATAGGATGGGCTGAGAGTTGGAGTAACAAGTTGGTGATAGGAACTTTGTGCAATCAAATGCATTACAGTAGAATACGGAGATCTAGTACCGGTTTGACTGCTGCTTTGCGTGACTTTGGGAGTCCCTGTTCAAATGACCTCATTTCTGGGCTGTAGCATCTTGTTCGCTTCAGTTTTCCGTTCTTGATTTTACCCGCTGCCCTGTTCCCACTTAGGGCCTAATACAAATATAACAAATATAATTCAGACGCTGGTGATTTTTTTTACTTTCTATTGTTATTTAAATAAGGTACATTCCCAATCCTGCAGCCGCAAAGTATTTAGGGCCTGATTCATGAAAAATCGTTTGGGGGCAAATTATTCTCGAAGGGTCGAAAACTCATTCGATGGTCACCAACCAGCTAATGATTTCTCTCCCCTTCGGGTGCATGCATCAGGGGGGTAGTGACCAGCGGGCGGCGCTGACCTGTTCACCAGCATAGGCAAAAATGTGTGGCTCAGGCCCTTAATGGTTGAACTTGCAGATCAAGATTCCATACATAGAAGAACCAAACTAAAATATTATTTGTGCTCTGCGCTATTAACACCGGTCCACGTGGTGTTATGATGTCATGTGGTAGACGTGCAGTACTCCTCTGGGAACGTTTTGGACGGCCAGGATATCTTTATGGGGGCCCTTGGGACTTGCTGGGCCCTAGTCAGTTACCTAGCTTGCTTGTGAAAACCCCGCCTCTCTTGTGTGGAGTAATAGGCTGGATTATGACAGGTAAAGGGGAGGTGTAATGCAAGATGTTATACAGCATGTGTGGCTCTCCTTTACTCTAGATCAGGTGCGGCTCGTCATTAAAGCGAAGCAAAATACATTAACCCTTGGAGTGTCAAGTGAATTTGTCAAAATAGGTGTGAAAATTGGCAAGCAAACATTTGTATTCATCCTAATGACCTGTAATGTTATCCTTATAGTAAATATCCCTTTTTTAATCTTTTTTTTAAATCTGAAATTATATAACAAATGTGAGCGACGCCGGCATTTTTAGCCGATATTTTGCACATCTCTGTTACAGAGATGTTGGCACTCAAAGGGTTAAACCCCTTGCCTTAATGTGCCCCAGTGGTTTTTTGTGGGATCTGGACAGTGTATACCTAGTACTGTATGTTGGAGAGAGTGCGCTATATAAATAAAACTATACTGTATTCTGCTATCTCATGAAAATAATATAAATGGTATAACACTGTAAATTGCAGTAGAGTGTATACTGGTATTTAGAGCATTCAGTGTATTTTCTGTATGTCATTTTAGTGCATGCTAATATATACTCTGTGCTTTTAATTACTGTAGATTTACTTTATAAAACTGAACTTGGAAGTGCTGCTACTGCAGTTATACTGTATATTCACCATGTTGAGACATTGCTGTTCTCAATTGTACTTACAGGTGGGGACGAGTAGGGGGATTTGTTCTGAGCTCACAGTCTTACAGTATGTTCGCCATGATTTCAAAAGCAGGGATAAAATAATCTACATATGTAGATTTTACTGGAGCCAGCTTGACGCAGAGCATCACAGATGATTATCGCCAACACCCCAGGCACTGTTCACAGTGGATAAAACCATTCCCTCGCCTGTCTACAGCATTACACCCTCTGTCAGACTCTGGAGGATTTCATTCCACATTCAAAAAGGAGCAGTTTGGATTTGTAGCTAATCCCAGTCACTGCTGAGCAGCAGGGGTCCCGAGTTACCTCAGAAATGGTTTTTGGTATGGGGATTGTCCGAATATGCCACTCTATAGACTCAGTTGCTAGTAATCTGTAATTTAATCCTGAATGAATCTCCCATCTCCAACATGCATGGCACCGCCAAAGGCTTAAACGGCAAGTGAAGTGACAGCGTAGTGGGTAGAAGCGAGTCCATTGATGTGCGGCATTGGAGACACCCTCCGTTGACTGTCCATGCTGGATAATGAAGGACATCACTAGCAAACCACTACAACCCCAGTCGTTGGTCGGAGTGGCTGGCATTGGTAATTGTGTATGCCAAAGCCGGCATCCTACCAGGTCACGTTGTGCAAGATGTCGCTCGGCACACACATCGTCCAGTGTATACCCAGCTTTATGAGCGCCATAGAAGATCCAGTCATTCGGCCAGACTGATTGAGCTGAGCGAAATGGAGATTGGATGTTACATTTTATAATTCTCTGTCAGATCCTTTCCCTACTGGATGGTCTGACAGATAAATGTACAGTGTGTACTCATCTTTACTCCAATCCTATTATAAATCAATAATCAGGAGATTGGCATGGTTTATCCTATAGTGCGTATGAATGGTTGTTTGGATTTTGCCCATAAATCTGGAAAATCTTGCCCACAAATCTAATGTATAAGTATCCGATCTGTCTTGGCCTCAATCTCTCAATAACGGTTTATGGTATAGTGGGTCGGAAATGTCTGGGTCAACCTCTAATTCTAGTTCGAGACCTAAAAATGGTCAACGTACAAGGTCAACACTGGAAAGGTCAACAAGAGTTTTTCACTGTTTTGGTGTCTGTCGCCATAGGTCGACACGGACACCAATTAAGTGCACACATTATTATAATTTAACTCTATACCCACTTGGATGGTAAAGTATGAACCAAGTTGGTCTAAACAAAACAAAAAAAACATGAAGAGTGGGGCATCTCTAAGCAAGGGCACAATTTATGGGTCAGTGTGACCAAGGTGTATATTCAATGCCGTGGGCGAGCGGTGACAGTGCTCCCCTTGTCAGTATTCAACGGACCCCCCCCCCCCCTCATTAGCCGATTCCCTCTCGCTCCGTTTTTTGAGCGAGAAGCAGAAGCAGCGAAACCCGCGGCTAAAAAATGCTGTTGGGGGAATCCTCACAGTCCTGTGGCAGCGAGGATTCCCCCGAACGTTGAATAGGGCGAGCGGCCGGCGAGGGGGTTGAACAGTGAGGATTGCTGGTTTTCTGCGATCCTCGCTCTTTAACCCCCTTGCCGGCTGCGGCGAGCGGCATTGAGTACTACTACAATTGTTTTGTGCACAAATTGACTATTACTATATTTTTCTGTCTAATTATATTATTGATTTTATTGGTAGACTATAATACCACGTAATAGCTTTGTGATTAAGGCCAGTGAATGAATAGCAGTGGCACAAAGATGTTTTCTACCCACTTTGTCCTAAAATGTTGAAACAAATATTAACACATACAAGCTCTGGATTTGAGAATAAATAATAATGTGCATTGTCATCTGCCTTTGTAGGTCTTCTTTCATCACGTTCGTTCAGGAATCGTCTCTGCCAATCGCCGCATTGCCCGTCCTATCTGCGCTCTCAGGAGGCATCGGCCGGAGTACTTTGTCTATTGGATGCCCACATCAGACCACCCTGCCGCTCCCACCAGCACTGTAAGTATCACCAGTCCTGGTACCCACGTCTACTTCCTGACATCCATGTGACATGTAGATAGAACCATCAGTCAGTACTGACATAGTCCCTTATTCTGATTCATTTGGACGTTTGGGAGTCCGGGCCTTTCAATACGGGGGGAATGGGGTGGATGGTGGAAGGAGGGGGACCGCCCATGGGAAAGCCCAGCATTTTATGGGTGTCCCCATGAAAACACTTGGCGGTACCATGGGTATGCTGGTGGGCCAATGCCTGCCGGGGGCGGGCAGCTGATGTCACAGGACCCTTTAGTAATTTTAGACCCCTAATACACCCTTTACTAATTATAGGGCTATTTGAAGCCATAGAGGAATTCTGTAACCATATGAAGGATGAGACCTGCAGACAACCGTAAACAGCAGGTATAGAGACAGGATGTTGGCACAATACCAACGCCAGCATCCCAGCTACCACTAGAAGACCGGCATTGGAATGCTGACTTCAATGAGGGTTAGGCTGCGGGAGGGGGTTATTGTAAGGCTGCGGGGATGGGTGGTTATTGCTAGGCACTTAGAAAGGGGGGCTAGGCATTAGCAGGGATGGATAGTGTTAGGCTACAGGGGGTGGACAAGGGGAGGCAAGGGGAAGTATACCTACCTGATCCTTGTTGGCATTCCCACCTCTGGTCATCCGTATGTATCATATAGAGCCTCTGGGAATTGAGATAGAGACATTGGGCCTAATTCAACAACATTCGGAATGGGGGCGAATTAGGCCCTGTTCCGACGTTTGGCGGTCTGCACAAGCACATATTCTGTTTGCGGCTTACCGAGCTAACCTGAATTAGGGCCATTATACAGAACTCCACATAGGGCACATACACACACACACTGTATATACAGCAATAATAAAAAGAGTCTACAGTACTATACTAAGAGATATTCCAGAAAGGAATAAGAGACTCTGGCATGGCAGCGCTCTACACAGGAGATAGAGACTCGCTAGAACAGGGAAGCTGACAGGCACCATGCACAGTGGGGAGTATCTACCACAGAAGGGATTCAGCCATCCCCCAGCAGTAATGGCCGCAGCAGCAGGGATACATACAGCTTGTAGCACTCTACAGCTGGAACAACATGAATACAGTGCAGAGGGATCGGTAGGCTCTGCAGTATCTAGCGACACATGGCAGGATACAGCCAGTAGAGACAACATGATTAAAGAGACTGGAATGTGGACAGAGATTCCCAAACTCCACTATTACAGGCCAGGGTTTAAGGATATTCATGCTTGAGCTTAGGTGACAATTAGTATCTTGGTCAATTTAACTTCATCTGGGTTCAAGCATGGATATCCTTAAAACCTGGACTGTAATGACAGAGTTTCGGAACCTCTGCTCCACACAGTGATGATAAAGACACTCTGCAGTGCTCCGTAGGGAGTATAGAGAGATACTCTGCAGTGCTCGGTAGGGAGTATAGAGAGATACTCTGCAGTGCTCCGTAGGGAGTATAGAGAGCCACTCTACATTGCACCGTAGGGAGTATAGAGAGACACTCTGCAGTGCTTCGTAGGGAGTATAGAGAGACACTCTGCAGTGCTCCGTAGGGAGTATAGAGAGACACTCTGCAGTGCTCCGTAGGGAGTATAGAGAGACACTCTGCAGTGCTCCGTAGGGAGTATAGAGAGACACTCTGCAGTGCTCCGTAGGGAGTATAGAGAGACACTCTGCAGTGCTCCGTAGGGAGTATAGAGAGACACTCTGCAGTGCTCCGTAGGGAGTATAGAGAGACACTCTGCAGTGCTCCGTAGGGAGTATAGAGAGACACTCTCTAGTGCTCCGTAGGGAGTATAGAGAGACACTCTGCAGTGCTCCGTAGGGAATATAGAGAGATACTCTGCAGTGCTCCGTAGGGAGTATAGAGAGACACTCTGCAGTGCTCCGTAGGAAGTATAGAGACTCTGCAGTGTTCCTAGGGTTACCACCTAGTCCCTTTAATTCCGGACACATATTAATTACACAGGTTCTGTGGCTGGCTGACTTCAAGACTCCACTTCACCTGATTTTAAACTGCCACAGAACCTGTGTAATTAACATGTGTCCGGAATTAAAGGGACTAGGTGGTAACCCTAAGTGTTCCGTATGGAGTATAGAGAGTAGGGTTACCACCTAGGACCTTTAATTCCGGACACATGTTAATTACACAGGTTCTGTGGCAGTTTAAAATCAGGTGAAGTGGAGTCTTGAAGTCAGCCAGCCACAGAACCTGTGTAATTAATATGTGTCCGGAATTAAAGGGACTAGGTGGTAACCCTAATAGAGAGACACTCTGCAGTGCTCCATAGGGAGTATAGAGAGACACTCTGCAGTGCTCCATAGGGAGTATAGAGAGACACTCTGCAGTGCTCCATAGGGAGTATAGAGAGACACTCTGCAGTGCTCCATAGGGAGTATAGAGAGACACTCTGCAGTGCTCCATAGGGAGTATAGAGAGACACTCTGCAGTGCTCCATAGGGAGTATAGAGAGACACTCTGCAGTGCTCCGCAGGGAGTATAGAGAAAGACTCTGCAGTGCTCCATAGGATGTATAGAGAGATACTCTGCAGTGCTCCGTAGGGCGTATAGAGAGACACTCTGCAGTGCTCCGTAGGGCGTATAGAGAGATACTCTGCAGTGCTCCGTAGGGCGTATAGAGAGATACTCTGCAGTGCTCCGTAGGGCGTATAGAGAGATACTCTGCAGTGCTCCGTAGGGCGTATAGAGAGATACTCTGCAGTGCTCCGTACGGAGTATAGAGAGACACTCTGCAGTGCTCCGTACGGAGTATAGAGAGACACTCTGCAGTGCTCCGTAGGGAGTATAGAGAGACACTCTGCAGTGCTCCGTAGGGAGTATAGAGAGACACTCTGCAGTGCTCCGTAGGGAGTATAGAGAGACACTCTGCAGTGCTCCGTAGGGAGTATAGAGAGACACTCTGCAGTGCTCCGTAGGGAGTATAGAGAGACACTCTGCAGTGCTCCGTAGGGAATATAGAGAGATACTCTGCAGTGCTCCGTAGGGAGTATAGAGACTCTGCAGTGTTCCGTATGGAGTATAGAGAGACACTCTGCAGTGCTCCGCAGGGAGTATAGAGAAAGACTCTGCAGTGCTCCATAGGATGTATAGAGAGATACTCTGCAGTGCTCCGTAGGGCGTATAGAGAGATACTCTGCAGTGCTCCGTACGGAGTATAGAGAGACACTCTGCAGTGCTCCGTAGGGCGTATAGAGAGACACTCTGCAGTGCTCCGTAGGGCGTATAGAGAGATACTCTGCAGTGCTCCGTAGGGCGTATAGAGAGATACTCTGCAGTGCTCCGTAGGGCGTATAGAGAGATACTCTGCAGTGCTCCGTAGGGCGTATAGAGAGATACTCTGCAGTGCTCCGTACGGAGTATAGAGAGACACTCTGCAGTGCTCCGTACGGAGTATAGAGAGACACTCTGCAGTGCTCCGTAGGGAGTATAGAGAGACACTCTGCAGTGCTCCGTAGGGAGTATAGAGAGACACTCTGCAGTGCTCCGTAGGGAGTATAGAGAGACACTCTGCAGTGCTCCGTAGGGAGTATAGAGAGACACTCTGCAGTGCTCCGTAGGGAGTATAGAGAGACACTCTGCAGTGCTCCGTAGGGAGTATAGAGAGACACTCTGCAGTGCTCCGTAGGGAATATAGAGAGATACTCTGCAGTGCTCCGTAGGGAGTATAGAGACTCTGCAGTGTTCCGTATGGAGTATAGAGAGACACTCTGCAGTGCTCCGTAGGAAGTATAGAGACTCTGCAGTGTTCCTAGGGTTACCACCTAGTCCCTTTAATTCCGGACACATATTAATTACACAGGTTCTGTGGCTGGCTGACTTCAAGACTCCACTTCACCTGATTTTAAACTGCCACAGAACCTGTGTAATTAACATGTGTCCGGAATTAAAGGGACTAGGTGGTAACCCTAAGTGTTCCGTATGGAGTATAGAGAGACACTCTGCAGTGCTCCGTAGGGCGTATAGAGAGATACTCTGCAGTGCTCCGTAGGGCGTATAGAGAGATACTCTGCAGTGCTCCGTAGGGTGTATAGAGAGATACTCTGCAGTGCTCCGTAGGGCGTATAGAGAGATACTCTGCAGTGCTCCGTACGGAGTATAGAGAGACACTCTGCAGTGCTCCGTAGGGAGTATAGAGAGACACTCTGCAGTGCTCCGTAGGGAATATAGAGAGATACTCTGCAGTGCTCCGTAGGGAGTATAGAGACTCTGCAGTGTTCCGTATGGAGTATAGAGAGACACTCTGCAGTGCTCCGCAGGGAGTATAGAGAAAGACTCTGCAGTGCTCCATAGGATGTATAGAGAGATACTCTGCAGTGCTCCGTAGGGCGTATAGAGAGATACTCTGCAGTGCTCCGTACGGAGTATAGAGAGACACTCTGCAGTGCTCCGTAGGGCGTATAGAGAGACACTCTGCAGTGCTCCGTAGGGCGTATAGAGAGATACTCTGCAGTGCTCCGTAGGGCGTATAGAGAGATACTCTGCAGTGCTCCGTAGGGCGTATAGAGAGATACTCTGCAGTGCTCCGTAGGGCGTATAGAGAGATACTCTGCAGTGCTCCGTACGGAGTATAGAGAGACACTCTGCAGTGCTCCGTACGGAGTATAGAGAGACACTCTGCAGTGCTCCGTAGGGAGTATAGAGAGACACTCTGCAGTGCTCCGTAGGGAGTATAGAGAGACACTCTGCAGTGCTCCGTAGGGAGTATAGAGAGACACTCTGCAGTGCTCCGTAGGGAGTATAGAGAGACACTCTGCAGTGCTCCGTAGGGAGTATAGAGAGACACTCTGCAGTGCTCCGTAGGGAGTATAGAGAGACACTCTGCAGTGCTCCGTAGGGAATATAGAGAGATACTCTGCAGTGCTCCGTAGGGAGTATAGAGACTCTGCAGTGTTCCGTATGGAGTATAGAGAGACACTCTGCAGTGCTCCGTAGGAAGTATAGAGACTCTGCAGTGTTCCTAGGGTTACCACCTAGTCCCTTTAATTCCGGACACATATTAATTACACAGGTTCTGTGGCTGGCTGACTTCAAGACTCCACTTCACCTGATTTTAAACTGCCACAGAACCTGTGTAATTAACATGTGTCCGGAATTAAAGGGACTAGGTGGTAACCCTAAGTGTTCCGTATGGAGTATAGAGAGACACTCTGCAGTGCTCCGTAGGGCGTATAGAGAGATACTCTGCAGTGCTCCGTAGGGCGTATAGAGAGATACTCTGCAGTGCTCCGTAGGGCGTATAGAGAGATACTCTGCAGTGCTCCGTAGGGCGTATAGAGAGATACTCTGCAGTGCTCCGTACGGAGTATAGAGAGACACTCTGCAGTGCTCCTTACGGAGTATAGAGAGACACTCTGCAGTGCTCCGTAGGGAGTATAGAGAGACACTCTGCAGTGCTCCGTAGGGCGTATAGAGAGACACTCTACAGTGCTCCGTAGGGAGTATAGAGAGATACTCTGCAGTGCTCCGTAGGGAGTATAGAGAGATACTCTGCAGTGCTCCGCAGGGAGTATAGAGAGATACTCTGCAGTGCTCCGTAGGGCGTATAGAGAGATACTCTGCAGTGCTCCGTACGGAGTATAGAGAGACACTCTGCAGTGCTCCGTAGGGCGTATAGAGAGACACTCTGCAGTGCTCCGTAGGGAGTATAGAGAGACACTCTGCAGTGCTCCGTACGGAGTATAGAGAGATTCTTCGGCACATTGAGAGATTATGAATAAACCTTTATATTGAAAATATTTTTCTTATTATAATGCAGAATTCTGATCATAGACCTTTCTATGTAGTTCCTAGTTTCCAGTGTTTCCATATAACAGCTTTGTCCTGTACACAGCGCCACTGATGTACAATTGGGGACATGTCTCATTTCAGGGACTACACTGTGGCCATTGCCAGATTTGTACAGAGCTGTATGGATGATGTGTTTCAGGGGTCTGAGCCAGTATCAGGGGACTAATGGATTCTCTATCTATCTGTCTATCCACAATGTGTTCTATAGAATTCTGTGCTACAAAGCAAACACCCACAGACCGTCCTTTCTCCTTTGCCAATCTACTGCTAATTAGCTGCTCGTTAGACAAAACCATCTTATAAAAAAGACCTGCCTGGCTTGTCTGTCTCCCTGTTACCGGCTCCTGTGAGCAGCGTGAATCTCTTACAGGCAGGGCCGGCAACAGAAATCTTGGGGCCCTGTACAATGATATTTCAGGGGCCCCCCACCTAATCCCAAATCCACACAACACTCTTCTGCATGAGCCTCATTTAACCTTTCGCTTCTCCAGATCCTGTTTTCATGTGCGGACTTCTTTCATTCTCAGTCCTGCTGGCCTGGCTCCTGGCTGCTGATTCCTTCTGGCTCCTGCTGCTGCTGGCCTGTCACTTTCACAAAAGAACGCTGAGCACTACGAGCAGGCAGGGCAGGTCTTTCACAGAGTGCGGAACAGATGACCCGCGCATGCGCAGTAAAAGTACAGGAGCCAGAGACTGAGGCCGCAGCACTGTGCGCCTGCGGCCCCAGGCCGTGCGCACACAGAGTAGATGGCGCTGCGCGCCGAGTGGCAGGCCACACACACAGTAGATGTCAGTGGCACACAGTGAGTCAGTCAGACTCAGCCACACACAGATGGTGCACAGTAGATGGCCGGGCCCCAAAGGTCACTGACAGGCCAGCTAGTACAGGCAGTGGCCATGCCGGGGCATGGAAACTCTGGGGCCCTTCAGATCTCTGGGGCCCGTCACACTTGTCCCCCTTGACCCCCCCTGTCGCCTGCCCTGCTTACAGGAGAACCCCCCACCCAGGATACAGGGACCACACACATCATCTACAGTGAATCATATGTGTGTGATACAGATGGATTTCTCCAGTGTGCGGTTCCCTGCACAGACCCAGAGAAAAGATGATGTTTGCAATGAGATGAACCTGCTCTTAGAGAATTAATAATAATCTGCAACAAATGCCCAGGAAAACGGCCATGTTGCTCACAGATGTTGAGTTTCCATTTGTAAACTGCATTCTAAAAATGGCCGCCGGTTACAGCTAGGGATAGACTGTGGCTCTACAACAGCCCGGGCATATCAATCACTGTTGTGTGATTTTGCAAGGTCATCGATTTATCGAATTACTGCACATGCGTACAGATTGTAGCCAAGATTGAGGCCAAACAGCGACAAAAATCAGCGTTTACCTTTTTTTGCAATCCACTTGCAACTTGACTGACAGGAAGTCGCTGTTTGGGGGTGGTAACTGGTCCTTTCTGGAAGTGTCCAGAAAAACAAACACACCTGGATGCAGGGCGGCTGAGCAGAGCACCGGGAGTGTCCTCTAATAATCAGTCTCCTTGTGTTTTGACTAACGCATTTTCCACCAAAAAAAGATGACATGCGTTAGCAGAGCTACAGGGGACATGGCAGCTCCCTTACACCAGCCATCTTGTGCTACATGCCGAATTGAGGGTATGAGGATGCATCGGTAGCTACCAATAAAATTTTAGCTTCCATTTATTCTAGTATTGTTTAAAAGTGATCAATACAAGCTGGTTGCTGTGGACAACACCTCTACTCTACTCTATGAAGTATGTCCCAACCAGTTGTGCAAGTAAGGGGGTACAGCGTTCCTGTAAGAAATATATTGCAGGTATGCAGTACCACTTCCCCCCAACCCGCAGCCACTGCTTTTGCACGCAGGCTCACCCGACAGAACAGAAGTGATGTGACAGCTGGACAGAGAGCGGTGGGCTGCCCAGTTGTCTTCTGAGCAGATCCACGGCTATTTGAAATATCACGCTGGGTCGCCAGCCAATAGGAGCTCATGGCCCGGCACCCAATCAGGAGCAGCTCCTATTGGCTGGAGACACAAAGTGATATTTCAAATAGCTGTGGACCAGCTCAGAAGACAGGCGGCTGTCACATCGATTCCGTTCTGCCGGGTGAGCCGGCGTACATAAGCAGTGGCTGCGGGTCGGGGGGAAGTGGTTTCAAACAGCCCCGGAATAGCTTATTAGACAACCGGGCAGCCCACCGCTCTCTGCCCGGCTGTCACATCACTTCCATTCTGCCGGGCTCGTGACTGTCACTGTGAGCCTTACTCCCCCATGGCAATTAGCATGAACCGCCCTTAACAGAGCATGTAATCACCGTGGCAATGAGCATAAAACCCCCTTGGCAACGAGCATGTAGGCCCCCATAGCAACAAGCATGTAATTCCCCATGACTACGAGCATGAAACTCCCTTGGCATCGAGCATGAAGCCCCTGGCAATGAGCTTGTGGGTAAATGGCACTTATGTGGCATTCTATTATGTAATGGGCATCACGGTGTGTGGTATAATGTGTAAGAGTCATTACAGTGTGGGGCATAATGTGGCCATCCCCCTATTGTCCTGTATCCACTCGTCTAGTTTCATATGACCACGCCCCCTCATGACATATGGCCACACACCTTTTGACGCACACTCCTACAGTACCACTAAGAAATCATTTCTGTTTGCGCCACTGGTCCCAACCATCCCTGATACAGACAGCTGAAGATTCTTGTTTGGTGCTCTGGTGCTTGTGGACCCCCCATGTTTGTGCTAAACCCCCCCCCCCCCTTCCACTCTACCCCTGTCTATGTGGGGCATTTTTCAGTCACACGGGGTGCTGAGTTGGTTTCTATGATGACATGAACTCTCTCCTTCTTGCTATACTCATCATGAAGCACAATGCTGTGAAATGTTCATGGTGCAGACAGAAGTTTCTAAACATCTCTGGTATCCGGGGAAATCTTCCTCCCGTCGGTGGCATGTGACTCCAAACTCCACAGGGTTATAACCTCTTCCTGGCACAGTGTAGCAGATTGTACCAACTTCTTCCCTCCTCTGCCTCCTTCCTCGCCAACCTCCCCTTCCCCACATCTACGCACTTAACCCTTACACGCACAACAGTTAAATGTCATAACACGTCTGGTTTTTTTAAGAAATGCTGATAATGTTGATATTGACCCCGGTTTATCCAAACATGATAAAAGAGGCATCGATTATGTGGCAGCACGTATGAGAACGCAGCCTTGTCCGTGTTCTACAGCTTATTTAGCATGCGTTATCTAGCACCTGTTTCTGGGAGATAACTGCAAGTATGTAATATCACCCGTATGTATGGAGTGAGTAGCAGATATCTCCATAGCTGACGCTGTCCCTCCATTTCTCACAGCAGATAAAACCCCCATAGGGTTAATGACCATCGTTAGCCCTATTTTTGTGACTATCGTCTAAGTACTGTATACGCACTATATCATTAACAATGTGTGGTCCCGTGGGTCGTTAGTGATGTCCTTTGTTGTCTGTACATGCTACATGGTCCTTGCAAACCCCCCCCCCCCCCATGTGTGTATGCACTTGCTGATGCCAGCACCCCTGCCAGGTTCCGTCATGAGTGAGGACTGCTGGGTGTAAATTGTCTGTCTCCAACAGATAACATACACGTCACCCATCAGATACCGGTTCCTGTACTTGCTCACAGAGAGCCAGATGTACTAAGCCTTGCAAAGTGATAAAATGGAGAGTGTGATGGAGCACCAACCCATCAGCTTCAAACTGTCATTTTTCTAACACAGCCTGTGGCATGGCAGGTAGTAGTTGATTGGCTGTTGGTTTATCACTCTCCATTTGATCACTTTTCAAGCTAATGGGCCCCATACATCAGCAATTAATTGTGACAATTTTCAGATATGGAGATGATTGCCACAATTAATTTTAGATGTGTGGGCTCCCCCTTTTGGCAATCCCAATCACAATCGCCAATCGATTGCTTAATCAGGTTTTTAAACATGTTTAATAATCTGGTATTATCTGCAGATCTTTTTTAGATGTGTGGGCATTCCCAATTCGTTTTCTTCATCTATTTACATTATGAACAGCTGAAATGACAATCGATTGGGGCAATTTCCAGATATGAAGATGCAAACTTAACATGGAAAAATCTGCCGATCACTGAAAAAATCTGTAATGTGTGGGCAAAGTCGGATAGATCTGAAAATCCATTTATCTGGCCAAAATATCCCAATATCTGAAAATCCATAAATTGTGATTGCTGATGTATGGGGCCCATTAGTACATCTAATTGCACATGTCCGGTAACAGACGGCACTGCTCATATAACGACTGAATATTAAATCCTCCCAGCAGATTAAGCAGAGCTGTGCATATCACTCTTCCTGACACCGCACGTAGGCCTCACATCGCGCCTCTGGAAGTCACCATGTGCCCTGGGAGGGGTCTGCGTTAGTTTGTTTAGTTTTTTTTTTTTTTACTTTACATTCTTCCCCCTTCCTGGATCTGGCAGTTTCCGGAAAATGTCATGCTCACCATATGTTTTCAATTTTCCCCAACATATGTGGGGAAGGGTAGCAGGAGTGTGGGATTCTGGGAACTATTAACACTTTCAATGCTTCAGGCTGATTCTAACATCCGTTAGATGTCACCGTTCAGACAGTTCGGGTAATTATAACCTACATTTTTTTTTTAATTGTTAATTAGGGTAGAAGACGTATTCGACACATAACACCTACAGTAATTTCTCTGTGCATATTAAAGTATATCTGGTGCCTGCTCACCCTGGAGGCAGACAATCTGTGGGCTGAGCCACCATCCACCATGGATAAGTGGAACGGCCACAAATACTTGTGCCTGTGGTGACAGAAATACAGGAGCTACGACCTGTTAATATGGATTCCATCCAGCATAATAAACTACAATAACAAGCGTAATTGTTGTACATTCATTTTTTTGTTGTTTATATGAAACTTGCAAAGTACTGGAGACCTGAGGAAATGTTGGGTAACCTGACAAATGGGTCCTTGGGTAGTGGTGCCCGCAGTTCACCTATTGATTTACTAGGAGTTACATTACTGTGGCATGAGGCAATTTGTGCCTCGTGCCTTAGTTTAATGAATAAGCTATTTTTTGTTGGTTTTCTCGTCATTGCTGTCAAATAAGCGTCTATATCAGGGCTGGGCAATTGCGGCCCTCTAGATGTTGAGGAACTACACATCCCAGCATGCCTTGCATCAGTTTCAGCATGGCCACATAGCAAAACTAATGCAAAGCATCCTGGGATGTGTAGTTCCTCAACATCTGGAGGGCCGCAATTGCCCAGCCCTGGTCTATATGGACCCCAATGATTCACTGAAAGTGCCTTAGTTTCGCATTGAAGCGTCTGGATAGAACAATTGTGTCTGTATTATATATCTCGGATATTTTGGCCCCTGTAGCCCGGCAGCTTCTGAGATGAACAAGCTGCGGCAGAGCCTGCGGAGAAAAAAGCCAACCTACGTCCCGGAGGCGAGTCGCCCCCACCAGTGGGGGGCAGATGAGGAGGCCGTGAGGAGGGGGAAATGCAGCTTCCCTGTCAGGGTGAGTGACCATTTATACCATCTTATTGGCGTTCATTCTGCTGTTTGCTATGGTTGCTATGGAAACTGAGATACATTGCTGAGGCTGTCATTTAACGCTCACTTCAACATGGGAGCAGCCTTTATTCTCCAAAATGACCACAAAGTCTTAAGTCTGCAAGTCTCCAATATAATCTGTGCTGAGCAGCACCTCCTTCCCCCCTGTATGACATTACTGTATCACTTTGGTCAAACAATTCCTACTTATTGTCACTGTGGACTCCAGTGCCCTCTAGTGTTCATCTGCCTTATTGTCATCACACACCAGTCTGATTATTATTATTTATTTATTTACAGCTATTTATATAGCGCACACATATTCCACAGCACTATACAGTGAGAATATTTGGGTACTTGTTTCCTAGCACGGCGCCCAATATTTTGATTGTAGTACATCTTATACAATCGCATTTCGTGCAATATAGCGGCATGCGATGCGATTTTTAATTGTACAAGCACCCTGATGGGTGCTTTCAATGTTAAATGCACCCTCATTGGCAACGCCACCCCCACTATCAACGTGAACCCAATGCTTGGCGAGCGGAGCGGTATTTGATGGGTGCTGTGCTAGGAAACAAGTACCAATAGTTGAATATTCACATCAGTCCCTGCCCCAGTGGAGCTTACAATCTATAATCCCTACCACATATACACGCACACAGACATTCTAGGGTTAATTTGTTGGGAGCCAATTAGCCTACCAGTATATTTTTGGATTGTGGGAGGAAACCGGAGTACCCGGAGTAAACCCACGCAAGTACGGGGAGAATATACAAACTCCGCACAGTTAGAGCCATGGTGGGAACCGAACCCATGACCTCAGCGATGTGAGGCAGTCATGCTAACCATTACACCGTCCATACATGTCTAATGTCTAGCATCAGTGTGGTGTAATGTGTCCCACCTTTTGTTCACAGTACCTGGGGCACGTGGAGGTAGAGGAGTCCCGCGGCATGCATGTATGTGAGGACGCTGTCAAGAAACTGAAATTGGTGAGGAAAAATGAATTACATTGGAAGTGGAACTCCTGTATATTAAATTAAAACCTCATTAAATATAATAGGGGGAGGGGATTATTGGGGTTAATGTACACTGACCAGGGTGGGTATGGTCCAGCCGGGGAGGAGAACGGTTGTAAGGACCCACAGCGACACGTGGACTGTGCAGTGGTGCTAGGAGGCTGGGAAATCTGGTGCCACGTGCAATCTGAAGATAAGAGGAAACGCTGCTTGTACTGTACGTGTGCCACCGAGTCACAGGGGGAATAAGCATAATGCCAATCACAGTTCTGGTTGCAATGATCCTGTGTTCCCAGTGACTAACTCATTCCCGCCTTTACTTGGCTTATTCAGTATAGGCCTTATCAGCAATCCATATACTCCTAAACCTCCTTCATTAGACTTCTGGGGCTCTAGTTAGAAATAACTCACTTATCATTAAAGTAAAACCATTATTTGATTATGGTTTTATAATATTGTATATCTTGTGTAGCTTGTAGCCATTACCTTTCTCCCAAGTAACCTGGTAGCATGCAGATAGTATAATAAGGTAAAGCATACTGTATGTAAATGTGTACACCCGTCTATCTGGCCGTGGGTGAGATCACAGACATAAAAGAGCAGTTACATGGTGGACAACCCCCCCCCCCCCCCCCCAGCCTACACAACCTGAACAACGTTATTACATATATACAGCATCAAACACAATACACACTCAGTACGTGTCTACCAAATGCCTACTCAGTAGTGACATTTTCTAAATTTTACTTTGCAGCTTGGGAAGAAGTCGATAAAAGCCATCCTGTGGGTCTCTGCGGATGGGCTACGTGTGGTGGATGAAAAGACTAAGGTGAGCAGAAGGGGCAATGCCATAAAACCCTGGTTATACACATCTAGTGGTCTCACAGACGAGCTTACTGGGCCAGATGTACTAAGCTTCAAAAGTAAAAACCAGCAGCGAATCCGCTCCAAACTGCCATGTTACAGGCTGTGTTTGAAAAATGACAGGTGGGAGCTGATCGGCTGCTGGTTTATCACTCTACACTTTATCACTTTTTGCAGCTTAGTACATCTCATCCACGGTGTGTGTTTATGTCTTTTCTCCTATTACTTTTTTTGTTTTTAGCAGTCACAGAGCTGTGAGACTTTCATTGTCCAGTGTACACTATATCAAGTGTCTCACCCAAAGTCAGATCACCGTACAATACCTCCTCTCATTTTGGTTCACTCTTTCTGACAAATTCCTTCTTAGATGGACAAAACCATGTGCACTGCAGGGGGGCAGATGTAACATGTGCAGAGAGATTTAGATTTGGGTGAGTAATTTTGTTTCTGTGCAGGGAAAATACGGACTGCTTTACTTTTACACTGCAATATAGATCTCACTTTGAAGTAAAACCCCACCCAAATCTAACTCTCTCTGCACAAGTAACATCTGCCCCACCTGCAGTGCACATGGTTTTGTCCATCTAAGAAGGAATTTGTCAGAAAGAGTGAACCAAAAATAACCCCCATAGTGGGCTGTGTGGTCACGCTGGGTTACTGTAGGATGACGTGGCGATCTATAAATATGAATGGCTTCCCTTAGATAAAGTGAAAGGAAATAAAGCACCAGCCAATGAACTGTGTTTGGAAATGACAGTTGGGAGATGATTGGCTGCTGCTTTATCTCATTCCACTTTATCTCCAGGTTATCTCTTCTCCAGGCTTAATACATCTGCCTCAGTGTATAATAGATGCTATGCTTAAACCCTACTAATATATATGGTGATAATGGGGTAGATGTATGAAGCAGTGATAAGGGAGGAGAAGTGATAAAGTGCCTGGTACTTTATCACCGGCCAATCAGCTCCTGACTGTTAAATTACAGGCTGCGGTTAAAAAGGGACAGTGAGGAGCTGATTGGCCGGTGATAAAGTACCAGGCACTTTAGCACTTCTCCTCCCTTATCACTGCTTCATACATCTACCTTAATATTACCATTATCTACATGAACATGGGAGATTCTCATAGGGGGAATGCACGAACATCTGATGCCACACATTGCCGCTTACCGCATCCATAATAATCCCATATGCACGAACATATGCGATTATTAACTGAAAGGACAGCTCTTGCGATAATCGCTTTCCTGTGCGATGTGGCTCTGGCACTGGACTTCTGCGTCTCCATCCATCTGCAGAGTGACTGCGCCAGGCATGCCGGTAGTGATCCGTGATGGAACGCTCAAACACCGCAGCGGAGAGAAACCCATAGGCTTCTATAGGGCATCGCCCGCTTTTTCTGGCGATTCCCTCCGCTGGGGCTTATGGGGCCCATTGCAATTTGCGATCCTTTCTGTGGTATGTATGATCCTGTTCTGTTTCGCCGGGTGCTGGGGGGGTGTCGGTCTGTACATGCACGGTCATCGCTGACCCCCTGCCTACCCCGCTCTGCACTGCACCATAGGCTACAGTGGGCTACCGTCATCTCAGCATAGCCATAGCCCATGGACCCAAAGCGATTCTGCCTGATGTTGATACATCGGGCAGTATTGGATCCCCCCATAGTGACCTATGGGGGAAACGGCTGCGAGCAGGACAGTAGGGATCTCAGTAGGGGCCGGAGATTCCTGCTGTGGGCGGCCCTCCTACATACATTCAGGGGATACTTAATACTTGCAGCTAACCCCAGAAAAACGGGTGTTTTCTGGGAATTAGCTGCAAATATGACATGGTAAAAGTGTGTGCATTCGAAAATGCGGTAAACCCTGAAGACAGTTTTTTTACAGCATTTTTGCTTTGACGCATCCATCTGAAGTACATTTTTGTAGACACCATGTTTACAATTGGACTACTGCGAACTGTGAAACACTTTTATTAACACATTTGTGGATCTCCTGGCACTGGAATCCCAGGGTCGACATAGATCTTGCCAATACTTTGAATGTCAACAAGACCGCTACATATCCATGAAATAAGATAAAAGCGTTAACATAGAAACATAGAAACATGTTGCCATTGACACTGTCATTGTCCGCTCTTTAAAGAACCCAATAAAGTCACAGAATGCTCGGCAGACACCTTCTAAAGGCCCCCATACATTAGTCTGACTTTTCCTCCTGACCGGCTCGCTATGCAGCCTCCCCCTGCTCGGCTCTCTATTAGCTGGCATCCCCCGCCCGCTGAGAGAGGTCTCAGCCAATCAATGGCTTGCTAGTCATCTGTATGGACTTTTTTTTTCTTTTCAAGTTGTCTGTTCCTCCCGGCTTGCGCCGCTGCCCAGCAGCCAGCGTCATCCACCCTGCCCGGCGCCCTGCTCCCGCTGTCACCCCACCACAACAGCTTCAAGTGCCTCCTGCCCGGCTCCCTATGCAGCCTCCCCCTGCTCGGCTCTCAATAGCCGGCATCCCCCGCCCGCTGTCATCCCCCGCATGGCTCCGGGGCTGGGCTGCACATAATATTTAGCAAATCTTATGTGCAGCCCGTCCGACCTCCCGACCCCGATCTGATGCGCACGGGACCGCGCATCGGATCGGAGGGGGGTGTCTGCAAGTGCGATTTGGGCCGATTTCACGGCCCGATTCATCCGAATTGGGTGAAATCGTGCCCAAATCGCATAGTGTATGGGGGCCTTAAGAGTGGAGCAGTGAGGATCTCGCACCAGGCGACATGGGGCACTAGGCGATCTAGCACCAGGTGACATGGGGCACTAGGCGATCTCGCACCAGGTGACATGGGGCACTAGGCGATCTCGCACCAGGTGATATGGGGCACTAGGCGATCTCGCACCTGGTGACATGAGTCACTAGGCGATCTCGCACCAGGTGACATGGGGCACTAGGCGATCTAGCACCAGGTGACATGGGGCACTAGGCGATCTCGCACCAGGTGACATGGGGCACTAGGCGATCTCGCACCAGGTGATATGGGGCACTAGGCGATCTCGCACCTGGTGACATGAGTCACTAGGCGATCTCGCACCAGGTGACATGGGGCACTAGGCGATCTCGCACCAGGTGACATGGGGCACTAGGCGATCTCGCACCAGGTGATATGGGGCACTAGGCGATCTCGCTCCAGGTGACATGGGACACTAGGCGATCTCGCACCTGGTGACATGAGGCACTAGGCGATCTAGCACCAGGTGATATGGGGCACTAGGCGATCTCGCACCAGGTGATATGGGGCACTAGGCGATCTCGCACCAGGTGACATGGGGCACTAGGCGATCTCGCACCAGGTGACATGGGGCACTAGGCGATCTCGCACCAGGTGACATGGGGCACTAGGCGATCTCGCACCTGGTGACATGAGGCACTAGGCGATCTCGCACCAGGTGACATGGGGCACTAGGCGATCTCGCACCAGGTGACATGGGGCACTAGGCGATCTAGCACCAGGTGATATGGGGCACTAGGCGATCTCGCACCAGGTGACATGGGGCACTAGGCGATCTTGCACCAGGTGACATGGGGCACTAGGCGATCTCGCACCAGGTGACATGGGGCACTAGGCGATCTCGCACCAGGTGACATGGGGCACTATGCGATCTCGCACCAGGTGATATGGGGCACTAGGCGATCTCGCACCAGGTGACATGGGGCACTAGGCGATCTCGCACCTGGTGACATGAGGCACTAGGCGATCTCGCACCAGGTGATATGGGGCACTAGGCGATCTCGCACCAGGTGACATGGGGCACTAGGCGATCTCGCACCAGGTGACATGGGGCACCAGGCGATCTCGCACCAGGTGACATGGGGCACTAGGCGATCTCGCACCTGGTGACATGAGGCACTAGGCGATCTCGCACCAGGTGACATGGGGCACCAGGCGATCTCGCACCAGGTGACGTGGGGCACCAGGCTGACCGTTTTATGTTACTTTTCTCCAAGTCTGTTTCCTGCTTCATCCAAGTCTGGAAACGTTTAAAGAATATTTGAGATGTTATATATTTTACAACCAGTTTCTAACTGAGGCACAAATTAGGCAGGAGGTCAAATGTGAATAGGGTGACTGGTGTCTGAACCCATTTATTGATGACCAAACATTCTCATCCTCTTACAGGACCTCATAGTGGACCAGACCATAGAGAAAGTTTCATTCTGTGCTCCAGACCGCAACTTTGACAAAGCGTTCTCATATATATGTCGAGACGGGACTACTCGGCGCTGGATCTGTCACTGCTTCATGGCCCTGAAAGACTCAGTGAGTACAGCATTGGAATTCATAGTTACATAGAACTATATCCAAACATTCATCTGTTGCATTATGTTATACAGTGGCGTAACTATACATTTTGCTCCCCCCTGCCAAAAAGTTTGTGGCGTCCTCCCCCGCCCCGGGCTCCTCTCCAGCGTGTTTCCCCAGCATGTGATGTGATGTCATCATGCACATAACGGAGAAGCTGAAGCAGAAAACCAGCAGACACTGCTGCTTCCCTTGGCTCTGACGCATCCCATGCCGCCCTAGCACGCCCATCCGCCTGCCCATTCTGTACACAGTAGCCAATAGCCGGCTCTGTGTACAGTCAATTGAATCAGTAGGGGTATTTGTCGCCTCTGCCATGGCTGCACCCACGCTGCGGCTGACTCACCTCCGGTGCTCGGTCAGTGGGCAGCGGCAGGCAGCAGCATGTCAGTGCTCCGAGCGGGTGCTGGCACCCACATAGACCCCGCTGCCACTTGTTCCCCCAAGCGACAGCTGGGGCTGCCTTACCGTAGTTTCGCCACTGATGTTATAGTATTTGGTATAGAGCACTCTGTGTCATTACAGATACTGTGCACTAGATACCAGGAAGAGGTGGCACCCAGTCACTTAAGTAATGGTAGTGATCACATGGCTTTATAGTGAATATTGTATCTAACCCACCTACTTCTGCCTCCAGGGGGAGCGCCTGAGTCACGCTGTGGGCTGTGCGTTCGCTGCCTGTCTGGAATGGAAGCAGAAGCGGGAAAAGGAGTGCGGAGTTACTGCGTCCTTTGATGCCAGCCGTACCAGCTTTGCTCGTGAGGGATCGTTCCGCGTCACCTCTGCATCCCAGCAGGCCGAGCGAGAGGAGGTTGTGCGGCAAGTTCAGGAAAAAAAGAAAGGTAAGTTTGAATAGGCAGAGTCATGGTGCAGGATTTTATCCCTTGCTCTGTGATATAACTTGTGTAAAGGCATGTATGGTGTATGGTGACTGGTATGGTGTGCCTGGTATAACTTGTGTTCCATATGCAGCTTTATTACTTTTATTTATACACTTGGCAACACCACAAGCACTATGCTGCCACCTACTGCCCATCCTGCGCACACTGTGCTGCCATCTTACCTATATCCACTCACCTACTGCCCATCCTACGCACACTGTGCTGCCAGCTTACTTATATACACTCACCTACTGCCCATCCTGCGCACACTGTGCTGCCATCTTACCTATATCCACTTACCTACTGCCCATCCTGCACACACTGTGCTGCCAGCTTACTTATATCCACTTACCTACTGCCCATCCTGCGCACACTGTGCTGCCATCTTACCTATATCCACTCACCTACTGCCCATCCTACTCACACTGTGCTGCCAGCTTACTTATATCCACTCACCTACTGCCCATCCTACGCACTGTGCTGCCAGCTTACTTATATCCACTTACCTACTGCCCATCCTGCGCACACTGTGCTGCCAGCTTACTTAAATCCACTTACCTACTGCCCATCCTGCGCACACTGTGCTGCCAGCTTACTTATATCCACTTACCTACTGCCCATCCTACGCACACTGTGCTGCCAGCTTACTTATAGCCACTCACCTACTGCCCATCCTACGCACTGTGCTGCCAGCTTACTTATATCCACTTACCTACTGCCCATCCTGCGCACACTGTGCTGCAAGCTTACTTATATCCACTTATCTACTGACCATCCTGCGCACACTGTGCTGCCAGCTTACTTATATCCACTTACCTACTGCCCATCCTGCGCACACTGTGCTGCCAGCTTACTTATATCCACTTACCTACTGCCCATCCTGCGCACACTGTGCTGCCAGCTTACTTATATCCACTTACCTACTGCCCATCCTATGCACTATGCTGTCAGCTTTCTTATATCCACTCACCTACCGCCCATCCTGCGCACACTGTGCTGCCAGCTTACTTATATCCACTCACCTACTGCCCATCCTACGCACACTGTGCTGCCAGCTTATATCCACTCACCTACTGCCCATCCTACGCACACTGTGCTGCCAGCTTACTTATATCCACTCACCTACTGCCCATCCTGCGCACACTGTGCTGCCAGCTTACTTATATCCACTCACCTACTACACATCCTGCGCACACTGTGCTGCCAGCTTACTTATATCCACTTACCTACTGCCCATCCTACGCACACTGTGCTGCCAGCTTACTTATATCCACTTACCTACTGCCCATCCTACGCACACTGTGCTGCCAGCTTACTTATATCCACTCACCTACCGCCCATCCTGCGCACACTGTGCTGCCAGCTTACTTATATCCACTCACCTACTGCCCATCCTACGCACTGGGCTGCCAGCTTACTTATATCCACTCACCTACTGCCCATCCTGCACACACTGTGCTGCCAGCTTACTTATATCCACTTACCTACTGCCCATCCTACGCACACTGTGCTGCCAGCTTACTTATAGCCACTCACCTACTGCCCATCCTGCGCACACTGTGCTGCCAGCTTACTTATATCCACTCACCTACTGCCCATCCTACGCACTATGCTGCCAGCTTACTTATATCCACTCACCTACCGCCCATCCTGCGCACACTGTGCTGCCAGCTTACTTATATCCACTCACCTACTGCCCATCCTACGCACACTGTGCTGCCAGCTTATATCCACTCACCTACTGCCCATCCTACGCACACTGTGCTGCCAGCTTACTTATATCCACTCACCTACTGCCCATCCTGCGCACACTGTGCTGCCAGCTTACTTATATCCACTCACCTACTGCCCATCCTGCGCACACTGTGCTGCCAGCTTACTTATATCCACTCACCTACTGCCCATCCTGCGCACACTGTGCTGCCAGCTTACTTATATCCACTCACCTACCGCCCATCCTGTGCACACTGTGCTGCCAGCTTACTTATATCCACTTACCTACTGCCCATTCTACGCACACTGTGCTGCCAGCTTATATCCACTCACCTACTGCCCATCCTACGCACACTGTGCTGCCATCTTACCTATATCCACTCACCTACTGCCCATCCTACGCACACTGTGCTTCCAGCTTACTTATATCCACTCACCTACTGCCCATCCTACGCACACTGTGCTGCCATCTTACCTATATCCACTCACCTACTGCCCATCCTGCGCACACTGTGCTGCCAGCTTACTTATATCCACTCACCTACTGCCCATCCTATGCACTGGGCTGCCAGCTTACTTATATCCACTCACCTACTGCCCATCCTGCACACACTGTGCTGCCAGCTTACTTATATCCACTTACCTACTGCCCATCCTACGCACACTGTGCTGCCAGCTTACTTATAGCCACTCACCTACTGCCCATCCTGCGCACACTGTGCTGCCAGCTTACTTATATCCACTCACCTACTGCCCATCCTACGCACTATGCTGCCAGCTTACTTATATCCACTCACCTACTGCCCATCCTACGCACACTGTGCTGCCAGCTTACTTATATCCACTTACCTACTGCCCATCCTATGCACTATGCTGCCAGCTTACTTATATCCACTCACCTACCGCCCATCCAGCGCACACTGTGCTGCCAGCTTACTTATGTCCACTCACCTACTCCCCATCCTACGCACACTGTGCTGCCAGCTTATATCCACTCACCTACTGCCCATCCTACGCACACTGTGCTGCCAGCTTACTTATATCCACTCACCTACTGCCCATCCTGCGCACACTGTGCTGCCAGCTTACTTATATCCACTCACCTACTGCCCATCCTGCGCACACTGTGCTGCCAGCTTACTTATATCCACTCACCTACTACACATGCTGCGCACACTGTGCTGCCAGCTTACTTATATCCACTTACCTACTGCCCATCCTACGCACACTGTGCTGCCAGCTTACTTATATCCACTCACCTACTGCCCATCCTACGCACACTGTGCTGCCAGCTTATATCCACTCACCTACTGCCCATCCTACGCACACTGTGCTGCCATCTTACCTATATCCACTCACCTACTGCCCATCCTACGCACACTGTGCTGCCAGCTTACTTATATCCACTCACCTACTGCCCATCCTACGCACACTGTGCTGCCATCTTACCTATATCCACTCACCTACTGCCCATCCTGCGCACACTGTGCTGCCAGCTTACTTATATCCACTCACCTACTGCCCATCCTACGCACTGGGCTGCCAGCTTACTTATATCCACTCACCTACTGCCCATCCTGCACACACTGTGCTGCCAGCTTACTTATATCCACTCACCTACCGCCCATCCTGCGCACACTGTGCTGCCAGCTTACTTATATCCACTCACCTACTGCCCATCCTACGCACACTGTGCTGCCATCTTACCTATATCCACTCACCTACTGTCCATCCTGCGCACACTGTGCTGCCAGCTTACTTATATCCACTCACCTACTGCCCATCCTACGCACTGGGCTGCCAGCTTACTTATATCCACTCACCTACTGCCCATCCTGCACACACTGTGCTGCCAGCTTACTTATATCCACTTACCTACTGCCCATCCTACGCACACTGTGCTGCCAGCTTACTTATAGCCACTCACCTACTGCCCATCCTGCGCACACTGTGCTGCCAGCTTACTTATATCCACTCACCTACTGCCCATCCTACGCACTATGCTGCCAGCTTACTTATATCCACTCACCTACTGCCCATCCTACGCACACTGTGCTGCCAGCTTACTTATATCCACTTACCTACTGCCCATCCTATGCACTATGCTGCCAGCTTACTTTTCTCTTTCAATGGTCCTGGTGACACAGCTCAACACTGGGATGTAGGAGGGTCCGAAGGAGCCAGGCACCTATCCTAAAGCTTTAGAGGGTAGGCTCCTCCCCTACTGCATCCCTGGACTCTCCAGTTCGTGTTAGGTGCCCACTGGAGTGGGTGCTATTCTAAAGGGCTGCAGGAGCAGCCGAAGAATTAGAGTAGTTAGGGGATTTTTATTATTTTATTAACTATTACCCTAGCTAGGTAGGCACAGTGTGAGGATTTTCATAGTGAATCCTCACACTGCTAGCGCAGCAGGAGCTGACAGAAGCGCGTCCTGTCAGCTCTCTGTGCACAGGGTAGACTCTGTCTGGTCTCCCTGTGCTGCGCTTACAGCCTCTATTAAGAGGCTGCCTGGGCTCCGGAGTAGCCTGAAACCGGCTCCACGTTTAGGTGGGGATCATGGGGGACAGGCGCTCCGTGATGGCGGCGGCCATTTTATGCGGAGCTTACACGCTGAGCTCCTGACTGAGAGGACAGCAGCGCTGTGACAGGCATGTTCCAAGTGGTCCCCATTTGAGGGGGAGATACTGGAACAAGGAAATCCTACCTAAGGAGCGGCTAGCTGGGGGTGGTTGGCGCCAAAAGGTCACGGACCCCGCAGCAGCAGGGACTTTGGTCTCTTCCTTCACTCTGACTTTGGCGCCTTTCAGAACGCTTGCAGCGGAGCTGAGCTGGCTTATTGATCCTGGCAGAGTGACTTGGATTTCCTGGGCATCGCTTCCCCGCAGTTGAAACCTACAGACAGCTAAGTGATTGGGTGCATTGACTTTGTATAAACGCTTGTACAATTGTTTGCACTGTGTATATTGAGATATATATATATACGCTTCACTTGCATCATGTCTGAGCATCAGGCTGTGGTTTTGGGGGAGGGAGTCCTTAGTGCACTGAGCGCGTGCAATGTTTGCACACAAAAGTTTGTCCCTGAGCAGATGGCCAAGGGGGGCTTATGTATTACTTGCGCTGATGTGAGACCCATGGGCAGTGAACACCATAGGGGAGAGCAGAGTGAACCTGCGTGGGCCAGTGCCCTAGGCAGGTCGGTAAACGCTTTGGTGCAGCTTCTGGACAGGCAGAGTGATGTGCTGGTAGAATCACAGAGACCTATGCCATCATCTCAGCAGTCGTCTGGCTCCTTACCTCTTACCCAGGCAGATCCTGCACTTATTCAGGTGATGCAGGATACTGCTAAGGGGATCAACAGATTCAGTGAAATACTGGACAAAATGGATGAGGTTACAGGGACCCCTAAAAGGTCTTATGCTATGCCTAATGTGTTAGAGGAAGAGGAAGGAGAGTATACTGACACACCCTGGGACCAGGGTGATGATTTTGAAGAGACCTCTGCTGCTGGTATAGAGGATCTTATTGTGGCTGTAAAACAGGCGTTAAAACTGTCTGTTGAGGATAAGACCCCTGTTAAGGGTGTTTTTAAGCGACAGCGAAAGGAGGCTGTTACTTTTCCCTCAGATGAGGGGTTACAGGAACTATTGGAAGGGGCTTGGAAAACCCCAGATAAGAGGCTACAGATGCCTAAAAGATTCCTTAGTCTGTACCCCATGCCGGAGTCTCATTCTGAACTCTGGGAAAAGGTGCCTGTTGTGGATGCTTCTGTGGCACGCTTATCAAAAGCTACGGTATTACCTGTACAGGGTGGTGCAGCTTTTAAAGATGCTGTGGATAAAAAGCTAGAGGGAAACCTCAAGGCTATTTTTGAAGGGGTGGGGTTTACCCTGCGTCCCCTTATTGCTTCAGCCTGGGTCTCTAAGGCCATTATAGAGTGGGCTGGTGAGCTATGCACCATGCTGCAGGCTGACCACGGTGCTTTGCTGGTAGCAGAAAAGATTAAGGCCGCTGCAGAATATGCGGTGGAAGCAGAGGAGGAAGCTCTTAAAATGGCTACCAGAGTATCCACAGTCTCCATAAATGCCAGGAGGGTACTCTGGCTTAAGGCCTGGGAAGCGGACAATGAGTCCAAAAAGGCCTTAGAAATGTTAGCTTTCAAGGGAAAGTTACTTTTTGGTTCTGAGCTTGAGGAGATTATAAAACAAGCCACAGGCGGCAAGAGTACGTTTCTGCCGGCCTCCTCAACAAAGCAGTCATCCAGATTTGCTGCTTTTAGGCCGTCCTTTCGGCCCTCCCCTAGAGGTGGTGCGTCCTTTCGGGGACAATCGTTCAGGGGAAAGTTCCAGAACTCCAGGGGCAAATCCCAAAGGTCCAAGTTTGGCTCTTTCAATAAGAAGCCTGCCTCTAAAGGAGAGGAAAAACCCTCCGCATGACTGCCAGGGGATCAGCCCGGCAGGGATAAAGGTGGGGGGGGCGTCTTACACACTTCAGAGACGCTTGGGCTTCTCTAGACCAGGATACCTGGGTCTTAGAGATTATTACCCAGGGTTACAAAATCCCTTTCAGAGGGCGGCCTCCAAAGAGGTTCATCCCCACACCCATACCAAAGCAGGCGCTCCTGCGCACAGCTCTTATGAGAGCGGCTCATTCCCTTTTGGAAAAAGGGGTGGTAGTCCCGGTTCCCAGGGCAGAGTGGAAGAAAGGATTTTACTCCACGCTGTTCCTGGTGCCCAAACCAGACGGGTCTTTCAGACCAATACTAAATTTGAAGTTCTTAAATGTTCACCTTTGGGTAGACCATTTCAAAATGGAGTCTTTGAGAACTGTACTCCTGAGTCTGGACCAGGGAGAATTTCTGGCGTCCATGGATGTCCAGGACGCATATCTGCACGTTCCCATTCACCCGGAACATCAGATGCTGTTGAGATTTGCCATAGGAGACCTGCATTTACAGTTCCGGGCGTTACCCTTTGGCCTAGCAACCGCGCCAAGGGTATTTACAAAAATAATGTCTGTGATGGCGGCAGTGCTGAGGCTCAGGGGAATCACAGTAATACCCTATTTGGACGATCTCCTGTTCAAAGCAGAATCAGCAACACTGCTTCAAAGTCATTTAAAAGAGGCCATCAGTTTTTTGCAGGCTCACGGCTGGATTTTAAACTTACAAAAATCTCAGTTGGTACCATCACAGAGGATCCAGTTCTTGGGAGTCATACTGGATACCCATCTCCATCGGGTATTCCTCCCGGAGATAAAGGCCAGGGACCTGGTCAATCTAGTTCAGGAGATCCTCAGTGCTCCGAGCTTGTCAGTATGGAGGTGCCTCAAACTCCTGGGGAAAATGGTGGCGTCATTCGAAACGCTTCAATTTGCCAGGTTCCACTCTCGAGTATTCCAATGGAACATTTTGTCAGACTGGTCAGGAAACACTTTGACCATGAAGACGGAGTTGATAGTGCTGTCCGCAGACACTCGGGACTCCTTGAAATGGTGGACAGAGGTAGATTCCCTTCAGTGGGGTCGGTCATTACAGACCTGGGACTGGTTGATAGTAACTACCGATGCCAGTCTCAGGGGCTGGGGGGCAGTAGCCCTGGATCTCAGGCTGCAGGGCCTGTGGACGGCAGAGGAATCAGCGTTGCCAATAAACATCTTGGAGCTGAGAGCTGTCTGGAAAGTGATTTCCTTGGCGGGAGACAGGTTAAGGAACTCCCCCTTGAGGATTCAGACCGACAATGCCACAGCTGTGGCGTATCTGAATCACCAGGGAGGTACTCGCAGCAGATTGGCCATGTGGGAGGTGTCCAGAATCTTTCTATGGGCGGAACAGAATGTTCCTGCAGTATCGGCTATATTCATTCCAGGAGTGGAGAATATAGAAGCAGACTTCCTGAGCAGGGAGGAGCTCAAGGAAGGAGAATGGAGCCTACACCCTCAGGTGTTTCACCAGATCACTGCAATGTGGGGAACTCCGGATTTGGACCTAATGGCATCCAGGTTCAACCATCAGGTGCCCAGGTTCTATGCCAGAACGAGAGATCCGCTAGCAGAGGCAGTGGATGCCATGACTACCCATTGGCAGGGAGATCTTCTTTATGCATTCCCTCCTATTCCGATGTTAGCAAGACTGTTAAAGAGGGTACAGGACCAGAAGGTCCCGGTGATCCTTGTGGCCCCAGATTGGCCAAGGAGGTCTTGGTATTCGAGGCTTCAGAGGTTATCAGTGGATTCATGGCGTCTACCTCTGAGACCAGACCTGTTAAGACAAGGCCCATTCAATCATCTGGATTCCGATCGATTGATTTTGACGGCTTGGTTATTGAAACCGCCATTTTGAAAAAGAAAGGATTTTCTGACGCAGTAGTGCAGACTATGATAAAAGCCAGAAAGGCTGTTTCTTCTGCAAATTATTATAGAGTCTGGAAGACTTATATTAGATGGTGTGAGAGGCAAAAAGCTCACACATCTCACTTCAAATTATCAAAAATGTTGGATTTTTTACAAGATGGATTTTCTTCGGGCCTAAGTCTTCAGTCGTTGAAGGTGCAGATTTCGGCCTTGTCCATCTATTTTCAAAAAAGAATTGCCATTTTACCGGAGATTCAAACTTTTTTACAAGGGGTATCCAAACTGAAACCCCCTTACAAGCAACCAGTAGCACCTTGGGACCTGTCACTGGTTTTGGATTGCCTTCAGAAGGCACCTTTTGAGCCTTTGAGGTCGGCTGACTTTAAGTTTCTCACGTGGAAGTTAGTGTTTTTGTTAGCAGTAGCATCTGCTAAGAGGGTGTCTGAGTTGGGAGCCTTGTCATGCAAATCTCCCTTCTTAATCTTTCACGATGACAGGGCTGTTCTGAGAACAGTGCCCCAATTTTTACCGAAGGTAGTCTCTGCCTTCCATTTAAATCAGGAGATAGTTCTACCTGTGTTTCAACCCCCAGAGGGTTCCAAGAAAAGGGACAAGTTGAAGACTTTGGATGTTGTGCGTGCCTTACGCATATATGTGGACAGAGTGAAGAGTGTTAGAAAGACTGACACTTTATTGGTATTGTATGACGTACATAAAATTGGTTGGCCTGCATCTAAGCAGACCATTGCTAGGTGGTTGCGATCTGTGATAGCTTTTGCATACACCAAAGTGGGTAGGCCTGTACCGGCCAGAATTAATGCGCATACCACCAGGTCAGTTGCTACCTCTTGGGCGGTCCGACATGGGGCCACAGCGGAGCAGGTTTGCAGAGCTGCCACTTGGTCATCTGTTCACACATTTGCCAAATTCTATAGATTCCATGAGTTCGCGTCGGAGGACGCATCATTCGGGCGAGCAGTGCTGAGAGCTGCAGACCTGAGCGTACCCTCCCAAAGGACCGGCTCTGGAACGTCCCAGTGTTGAGCTGTGTCACCAGGACCATTGAAAGAGAAAAAGGGATTTTTGTAAGAACTTACCGTTCGAATCCCTTTCTCTGATATGGTCCTGGTGACACAGCGATCCCTCCCTTACGCTCAGTAAGTATGCCAGAATTTCATGATGTTCATGTTAAAATGGTTAAAAGTTAACAGTTTCTGTTATAAAATGTGCGTATAATATGTGCAGGCGTTTGTACTGAGTTAATGTATTCCAGTGGCTTTGAAAGTTGAACTGAAGAGTCCAGGGATGCAGTAGGGGAGGAGCCTACCCTCTAAAGCTTTAGGATAGGTGCCTGGCTCCTTCGGACCCTCCTACATCCCAGTGTTGAGCTGTGTCACCAGGACCATATCAGAGAAAGGGATTCGAACGGTAAGTTCTTACAAAAATCCCTTTATATCCACTCACCTACCGCCCATCCAGCGCACACTGTGCTGCCAGCTTACTTATATACACTCACCTACTCCCCATCCTACGCACACTGTGCTGCCAGCTTATATCCACTCACCTACTGCCCATCCTACGCACACTGTGCTGCCAGCTTACTTATATCCACTCACCTACTGCCCATCCTGCGCACACTGTGCTGCCAGCTTACTTATATCCACTCACCTACTGCCCATCCTGCGCACACTGTGCTGCCAGCTTACTTATATCCACTCACCTACTACACATCCTGCGCACACTGTGCTGCCAGCTTACTTATATCCACTTACCTACTGCCCATCCTACGCACACTGTGCTGCCAGCTTACTTATATCCACTCACCTACTGCCCATCCTACGCACTGTGCTGCCAGCTTACATATATACACTCACCTACCGCCCATCCTGCGCACACTGTGCTGCCAGCTTACTTATATCCACTTACCTACTGCCCATCCTACGCACACTGTCCTGCCAGCTTATATCCACTCACCTACTGCCCATCCTACGCACACTGTGCTGCCATCTTACCTATATCCACTCACCTACTGCCCATCCTACGCACACTGTGCTGCCAGCTTACTTATATCCACTCACCTACTGCCCATCCTACGCACACTGTGCTGCCATCTTACCTATATCCACTCACCTACTGCCCATCCTGCGCACACTGTGCTGCCAGCTTACTTATATCCACTCACCTACTGCCCATCCTACGCACTGGGCTGCCAGCTTACTTATATCCACTCACCTACTGCCCATCCTGCACACACTGTGCTGCCAGCTTACTTATATCCACTCACCTACCGCCCATCCTGCGCACACTGTGCTGCCAGCTTACTTATATCCACTCACCTACTGCCCATCCTACGCACACTGTGCTGCCAGCTTATATCCACTCACCTACTGCCCATCCTACGCACACTGTGCTGCCAGCTTACTTATATCCACTCACCTACTGCCCATCCTGCACACACTGTGCTGCCAGCTTACTTATATCCACTCACCTACTGCCCATCCTGAGCACACTGTGCTGCCAGCTTACTTATATCCACTCACCTACCGCCCATCCTGCGCACACTGTGCTGCCAGCTTACTTATATCCACTCACCTACTGCCCATCCTGCGCACACTGTGCTGCCAGCTTACTTATATCCACTCACCTACTGCCCATCCTGCGCACACTGTGCTGCCAGCTTACTTATATCCACTCACCTACTACACATGCTGCGCACACTGTGCTGCCAGCTTACTTATATCCACTTACCTACTGCCCATCCTACGCACACTGTGCTGCCAGCTTACTTATATCCACTCACCTACTGCCCATCCTACGCACACTGTGCTGCCAGCTTATATCCACTCACCTACTGCCCATCCTACGCACACTGTGCTGCCATCTTACCTATATCCACTCACCTACTGCCCATCCTACGCACACTGTGCTGCCAGCTTACTTATATCCACTCACCTACTGCCCATCCTACGCACACTGTGCTGCCATCTTACCTATATCCACTCACCTACTGCCCATCCTGCGCACACTGTGCTGCCAGCTTACTTATATCCACTCACCTACTGCCCATCCTACGCACTGGGCTGCCAGCTTACTTATATCCACTCACCTACTGCCCATCCTGCACACACTGTGCTGCCAGCTTACTTATATCCACTCACCTACCGCCCATCCTGCGCACACTGTGCTGCCAGCTTACTTATATCCACTCACCTACTGCCCATCCTACGCACACTGTGCTGCCATCTTACCTATATCCACTCACCTACTGTCCATCCTGCGCACACTGTGCTGCCAGCTTACTTATATCCACTCACCTACTGCCCATCCTACGCACTGGGCTGCCAGCTTACTTATATCCACTCACCTACTGCCCATCCTGCACACACTGTGCTGCCAGCTTACTTATATCCACTTACCTACTGCCCATCCTACGCACACTGTGCTGCCAGCTTACTTATAGCCACTCACCTACTGCCCATCCTGCGCACACTGTGCTGCCAGCTTACTTATATCCACTCACCTACTGCCCATCCTACGCACTATGCTGCCAGCTTACTTATATCCACTCACCTACTGCCCATCCTACGCACACTGTGCTGCCAGCTTACTTATATCCACTTACCTACTGCCCATCCTATGCACTATGCTGCCAGCTTACTTTTCTCTTTCAATGGTCCTGGTGACACAGCTCAACACTGGGATGTAGGAGGGTCCGAAGGAGCCAGGCACCTATCCTAAAGCTTTAGAGGGTAGGCTCCTCCCCTACTGCATCCCTGGACTCTCCAGTTCGTGTTAGGTGCCCACTGGAGTGGGTGCTATTCTAAAGGGCTGCAGGAGCAGCCGAAGAATTAGAGTAGTTAGGGGATTTTTATTATTTTATTAACTATTACCCTAGCTAGGTAGGCACAGTGTGAGGATTTTCATAGTGAATCCTCACACTGCTAGCGCAGCAGGAGCTGACAGAAGCGCGTCCTGTCAGCTCTCTGTGCACAGGGTAGACTCTGTCTGGTCTCCCTGTGCTGCGCTTACAGCCTCTATTAAGAGGCTGCCTGGGCTCCGGAGTAGCCTGAAACCGGCTCCACGTTTAGGTGGGGATCATGGGGGACAGGCGCTCCGTGATGGCGGCGGCCATTTTATGCGGAGCTTACACGCTGAGCTCCTGACTGAGAGGACAGCAGCGCTGTGACAGGCATGTTCCAAGTGGTCCCCATTTGAGGGGGAGATACTGGAACAAGGAAATCCTACCTAAGGAGCGGCTAGCTGGGGGTGGTTGGCGCCAAAAGGTCACGGACCCCGCAGCAGCAGGGACTTTGGTCTCTTCCTTCACTCTGACTTTGGCGCCTTTCAGAACGCTTGCAGCGGAGCTGAGCTGGCTTATTGATCCTGGCAGAGTGACTTGGATTTCCTGGGCATCGCTTCCCCGCAGTTGAAACCTACAGACAGCTAAGTGATTGGGTGCATTGACTTTGTATAAACGCTTGTACAATTGTTTGCACTGTGTATATTGAGATATATATATATACGCTTCACTTGCATCATGTCTGAGCATCAGGCTGTGGTTTTGGGGGAGGGAGTCCTTAGTGCACTGAGCGCGTGCAATGTTTGCACACAAAAGTTTGTCCCTGAGCAGATGGCCAAGGGGGGCTTATGTATTACTTGCGCTGATGTGAGACCCATGGGCAGTGAACACCATAGGGGAGAGCAGAGTGAACCTGCGTGGGCCAGTGCCCTAGGCAGGTCGGTAAACGCTTTGGTGCAGCTTCTGGACAGGCAGAGTGATGTGCTGGTAGAATCACAGAGACCTATGCCATCATCTCAGCAGTCGTCTGGCTCCTTACCTCTTACCCAGGCAGATCCTGCACTTATTCAGGTGATGCAGGATACTGCTAAGGGGATCAACAGATTCAGTGAAATACTGGACAAAATGGATGAGGTTACAGGGACCCCTAAAAGGTCTTATGCTATGCCTAATGTGTTAGAGGAAGAGGAAGGAGAGTATACTGACACACCCTGGGACCAGGGTGATGATTTTGAAGAGACCTCTGCTGCTGGTATAGAGGATCTTATTGTGGCTGTAAAACAGGCGTTAAAACTGTCTGTTGAGGATAAGACCCCTGTTAAGGGTGTTTTTAAGCGACAGCGAAAGGAGGCTGTTACTTTTCCCTCAGATGAGGGGTTACAGGAACTATTGGAAGGGGCTTGGAAAACCCCAGATAAGAGGCTACAGATGCCTAAAAGATTCCTTAGTCTGTACCCCATGCCGGAGTCTCATTCTGAACTCTGGGAAAAGGTGCCTGTTGTGGATGCTTCTGTGGCACGCTTATCAAAAGCTACGGTATTACCTGTACAGGGTGGTGCAGCTTTTAAAGATGCTGTGGATAAAAAGCTAGAGGGAAACCTCAAGGCTATTTTTGAAGGGGTGGGGTTTACCCTGCGTCCCCTTATTGCTTCAGCCTGGGTCTCTAAGGCCATTATAGAGTGGGCTGGTGAGCTATGCACCATGCTGCAGGCTGACCACGGTGCTTTGCTGGTAGCAGAAAAGATTAAGGCCGCTGCAGAATATGCGGTGGAAGCAGAGGAGGAAGCTCTTAAAATGGCTACCAGAGTATCCACAGTCTCCATAAATGCCAGGAGGGTACTCTGGCTTAAGGCCTGGGAAGCGGACAATGAGTCCAAAAAGGCCTTAGAAATGTTAGCTTTCAAGGGAAAGTTACTTTTTGGTTCTGAGCTTGAGGAGATTATAAAACAAGCCACAGGCGGCAAGAGTACGTTTCTGCCGGCCTCCTCAACAAAGCAGTCATCCAGATTTGCTGCTTTTAGGCCGTCCTTTCGGCCCTCCCCTAGAGGTGGTGCGTCCTTTCGGGGACAATCGTTCAGGGGAAAGTTCCAGAACTCCAGGGGCAAATCCCAAAGGTCCAAGTTTGGCTCTTTCAATAAGAAGCCTGCCTCTAAAGGAGAGGAAAAACCCTCCGCATGACTGCCAGGGGATCAGCCCGGCAGGGATAAAGGTGGGGGGGGCGTCTTACACACTTCAGAGACGCTTGGGCTTCTCTAGACCAGGATACCTGGGTCTTAGAGATTATTACCCAGGGTTACAAAATCCCTTTCAGAGGGCGGCCTCCAAAGAGGTTCATCCCCACACCCATACCAAAGCAGGCGCTCCTGCGCACAGCTCTTATGAGAGCGGCTCATTCCCTTTTGGAAAAAGGGGTGGTAGTCCCGGTTCCCAGGGCAGAGTGGAAGAAAGGATTTTACTCCACGCTGTTCCTGGTGCCCAAACCAGACGGGTCTTTCAGACCAATACTAAATTTGAAGTTCTTAAATGTTCACCTTTGGGTAGACCATTTCAAAATGGAGTCTTTGAGAACTGTACTCCTGAGTCTGGACCAGGGAGAATTTCTGGCGTCCATGGATGTCCAGGACGCATATCTGCACGTTCCCATTCACCCGGAACATCAGATGCTGTTGAGATTTGCCATAGGAGACCTGCATTTACAGTTCCGGGCGTTACCCTTTGGCCTAGCAACCGCGCCAAGGGTATTTACAAAAATAATGTCTGTGATGGCGGCAGTGCTGAGGCTCAGGGGAATCACAGTAATACCCTATTTGGACGATCTCCTGTTCAAAGCAGAATCAGCAACACTGCTTCAAAGTCATTTAAAAGAGGCCATCAGTTTTTTGCAGGCTCACGGCTGGATTTTAAACTTACAAAAATCTCAGTTGGTACCATCACAGAGGATCCAGTTCTTGGGAGTCATACTGGATACCCATCTCCATCGGGTATTCCTCCCGGAGATAAAGGCCAGGGACCTGGTCAATCTAGTTCAGGAGATCCTCAGTGCTCCGAGCTTGTCAGTATGGAGGTGCCTCAAACTCCTGGGGAAAATGGTGGCGTCATTCGAAACGCTTCAATTTGCCAGGTTCCACTCTCGAGTATTCCAATGGAACATTTTGTCAGACTGGTCAGGAAACACTTTGACCATGAAGACGGAGTTGATAGTGCTGTCCGCAGACACTCGGGACTCCTTGAAATGGTGGACAGAGGTAGATTCCCTTCAGTGGGGTCGGTCATTACAGACCTGGGACTGGTTGATAGTAACTACCGATGCCAGTCTCAGGGGCTGGGGGGCAGTAGCCCTGGATCTCAGGCTGCAGGGCCTGTGGACGGCAGAGGAATCAGCGTTGCCAATAAACATCTTGGAGCTGAGAGCTGTCTGGAAAGTGATTTCCTTGGCGGGAGACAGGTTAAGGAACTCCCCCTTGAGGATTCAGACCGACAATGCCACAGCTGTGGCGTATCTGAATCACCAGGGAGGTACTCGCAGCAGATTGGCCATGTGGGAGGTGTCCAGAATCTTTCTATGGGCGGAACAGAATGTTCCTGCAGTATCGGCTATATTCATTCCAGGAGTGGAGAATATAGAAGCAGACTTCCTGAGCAGGGAGGAGCTCAAGGAAGGAGAATGGAGCCTACACCCTCAGGTGTTTCACCAGATCACTGCAATGTGGGGAACTCCGGATTTGGACCTAATGGCATCCAGGTTCAACCATCAGGTGCCCAGGTTCTATGCCAGAACGAGAGATCCGCTAGCAGAGGCAGTGGATGCCATGACTACCCATTGGCAGGGAGATCTTCTTTATGCATTCCCTCCTATTCCGATGTTAGCAAGACTGTTAAAGAGGGTACAGGACCAGAAGGTCCCGGTGATCCTTGTGGCCCCAGATTGGCCAAGGAGGTCTTGGTATTCGAGGCTTCAGAGGTTATCAGTGGATTCATGGCGTCTACCTCTGAGACCAGACCTGTTAAGACAAGGCCCATTCAATCATCTGGATTCCGATCGATTGATTTTGACGGCTTGGTTATTGAAACCGCCATTTTGAAAAAGAAAGGATTTTCTGACGCAGTAGTGCAGACTATGATAAAAGCCAGAAAGGCTGTTTCTTCTGCAAATTATTATAGAGTCTGGAAGACTTATATTAGATGGTGTGAGAGGCAAAAAGCTCACACATCTCACTTCAAATTATCAAAAATGTTGGATTTTTTACAAGATGGATTTTCTTCGGGCCTAAGTCTTCAGTCGTTGAAGGTGCAGATTTCGGCCTTGTCCATCTATTTTCAAAAAAGAATTGCCATTTTACCGGAGATTCAAACTTTTTTACAAGGGGTATCCAAACTGAAACCCCCTTACAAGCAACCAGTAGCACCTTGGGACCTGTCACTGGTTTTGGATTGCCTTCAGAAGGCACCTTTTGAGCCTTTGAGGTCGGCTGACTTTAAGTTTCTCACGTGGAAGTTAGTGTTTTTGTTAGCAGTAGCATCTGCTAAGAGGGTGTCTGAGTTGGGAGCCTTGTCATGCAAATCTCCCTTCTTAATCTTTCACGATGACAGGGCTGTTCTGAGAACAGTGCCCCAATTTTTACCGAAGGTAGTCTCTGCCTTCCATTTAAATCAGGAGATAGTTCTACCTGTGTTTCAACCCCCAGAGGGTTCCAAGAAAAGGGACAAGTTGAAGACTTTGGATGTTGTGCGTGCCTTACGCATATATGTGGACAGAGTGAAGAGTGTTAGAAAGACTGACACTTTATTGGTATTGTATGACGTACATAAAATTGGTTGGCCTGCATCTAAGCAGACCATTGCTAGGTGGTTGCGATCTGTGATAGCTTTTGCATACACCAAAGTGGGTAGGCCTGTACCGGCCAGAATTAATGCGCATACCACCAGGTCAGTTGCTACCTCTTGGGCGGTCCGACATGGGGCCACAGCGGAGCAGGTTTGCAGAGCTGCCACTTGGTCATCTGTTCACACATTTGCCAAATTCTATAGATTCCATGAGTTCGCGTCGGAGGACGCATCATTCGGGCGAGCAGTGCTGAGAGCTGCAGACCTGAGCGTACCCTCCCAAAGGACCGGCTCTGGAACGTCCCAGTGTTGAGCTGTGTCACCAGGACCATTGAAAGAGAAAAAGGGATTTTTGTAAGAACTTACCGTTCGAATCCCTTTCTCTGATATGGTCCTGGTGACACAGCGATCCCTCCCTTACGCTCAGTAAGTATGCCAGAATTTCATGATGTTCATGTTAAAATGGTTAAAAGTTAACAGTTTCTGTTATAAAATGTGCGTATAATATGTGCAGGCGTTTGTACTGAGTTAATGTATTCCAGTGGCTTTGAAAGTTGAACTGAAGAGTCCAGGGATGCAGTAGGGGAGGAGCCTACCCTCTAAAGCTTTAGGATAGGTGCCTGGCTCCTTCGGACCCTCCTACATCCCAGTGTTGAGCTGTGTCACCAGGACCATATCAGAGAAAGGGATTCGAACGGTAAGTTCTTACAAAAATCCCTTTATATCCACTCACCTACCGCCCATCCAGCGCACACTGTGCTGCCAGCTTACTTATATACACTCACCTACTCCCCATCCTACGCACACTGTGCTGCCAGCTTATATCCACTCACCTACTGCCCATCCTACGCACACTGTGCTGCCAGCTTACTTATATCCACTCACCTACTGCCCATCCTGCGCACACTGTGCTGCCAGCTTACTTATATCCACTCACCTACTGCCCATCCTGCGCACACTGTGCTGCCAGCTTACTTATATCCACTCACCTACTACACATCCTGCGCACACTGTGCTGCCAGCTTACTTATATCCACTTACCTACTGCCCATCCTACGCACACTGTGCTGCCAGCTTACTTATATCCACTCACCTACTGCCCATCCTACGCACTGTGCTGCCAGCTTACATATATACACTCACCTACCGCCCATCCTGCGCACACTGTGCTGCCAGCTTACTTATATCCACTTACCTACTGCCCATCCTACGCACACTGTCCTGCCAGCTTATATCCACTCACCTACTGCCCATCCTACGCACACTGTGCTGCCATCTTACCTATATCCACTCACCTACTGCCCATCCTACGCACACTGTGCTGCCAGCTTACTTATATCCACTCACCTACTGCCCATCCTACGCACACTGTGCTGCCATCTTACCTATATCCACTCACCTACTGCCCATCCTGCGCACACTGTGCTGCCAGCTTACTTATATCCACTCACCTACTGCCCATCCTACGCACTGGGCTGCCAGCTTACTTATATCCACTCACCTACTGCCCATCCTGCACACACTGTGCTGCCAGCTTACTTATATCCACTCACCTACCGCCCATCCTGCGCACACTGTGCTGCCAGCTTACTTATATCCACTCACCTACTGCCCATCCTACGCACACTGTGCTGCCAGCTTATATCCACTCACCTACTGCCCATCCTACGCACACTGTGCTGCCAGCTTACTTATATCCACTCACCTACTGCCCATCCTGCACACACTGTGCTGCCAGCTTACTTATATCCACTCACCTACTGCCCATCCTGAGCACACTGTGCTGCCAGCTTACTTATATCCACTCACCTACCGCCCATCCTGCGCACACTGTGCTGCCAGCTTACTTATATCCACTCACCTACTGCCCATCCTACGCACACTGTGCTGCCAGCTTATATCCACTCACCTACTGCCCATCCTACACACACTGTGCTGCCAGCTTACTTATATCCACTCACCTACTGCCCATCCTGCGCACACTGTGCTGCCAGCTTACTTATATCCACTCACCTACTGCCCATCCTGCGCACACTGTGCTGCCAGCTTACATATACACTCACCTACTGCCATCCTATGCACTGTGCTGCCAGCTTACTTATATCCACTCACCTACTACACATCCTGCGCACACTGTGCTGCCAGCTTACTTTTATCCACTCACCTACTGCCCATGCTGCGCACACTGTGCTGCCAGCTTACTTATATCCACTCACCTACTGCCCATCCTACGCACTGGGCTGCCAGCTTACTTATATCCACTCACCTACTGCCCATCCTGCACACACTGTGCTGCCAGCTTACTTATATCCACTTACCTACTGCCCATCCTACGCACACTGTGCTGCCATCTTACTTATATCCACTCACCTACTGCCCATCCCTCGCACACTGTGCTGCCAGCTTACTTATATCCACTCACCTACTGCCCATCTTACGCACTATGCTGCCAGCTTACTTCTATCCACTTACCTACTGCCCATCCTGCGCACACTGTGCTGCCAGCTTACTTATAACCACTCACCTACTGCCCATCCTACGCACTATGCTGCCAGCTTACTTATATCCACTTACCTACTGCCCATCCTGCACACACTGTGCTGCCAGCTTACTTATATCCACTCACCTACTGCCCATCCTACGCACTATGCTGCCAGCTTACTTATATCCACTCACCTACTGCCCATCCTACGCACACTGTGCTGCCAGCTTATATCCACTCACCTACTGCCCATCCTATGCACACTGTGCTGCCAGCTTACTTATATCCACTCACCTACTGCCCATCCTGCGCACATTGTGCTGCCAGCTTACTTATATCCACTCACCTACTGCCCATCCTGCGCACACTGTGCTGCCAGCTTACTTATATCCACTCACCTACTGCCCATCCTACGCATGGTGCTGCCAGCTTACTTATATCCACTCACCTACTGCCCATCCTACGCACTGGGCTGCCAGCTTACTTATATACACTCACCTACTGCCCATCCTGTGCACACTGTGCTGCCATCTTACCTATATCCACTCACCTACTGCCCATCCTGCGCACACTGTGCTGCCAGCTTACTTATATCCACTTACCTACTGCCCATCCTGCGCACACTGTGCTGCCAGCTTACTTATATTCACTCACCTACTGCCCATCCTACATACTGTGCTGCCAGCTTACTTATATCCACTCACCTACCGCCCATCCTGCGCACACTGTGCTGCCAGCTTACTTATATCCACTCACCTACCGCCCATCCTGCGCACACTGTGCTGCCAGCTTACTTATATCCACTCACCTACTGCCCATCCTACGCACTGGGCTGCCAGCTTATTTATATACACTCACCTACTGCCCATCCTGCGCACTGTGCTGCCAGCTTACTTATATCCACTCATCTACTGCCCATCCTGCGCACACTGTGCTGCCAGCTTACTTATATCCACTCACCTACTGCCCATCCTGTGCACACTGTGCTGCCATCTTACCTATATCCACTCACCTACTGCCCATCCTGCGCACTGTGCTGCCATCTTACCTATATCCACTCACCTACTGCCCATCCTATGCACACTGTGCTGCTAGCTTACTTATATCCACTCACCTACTGCCCATCCTGCGCACTGTGCTGCCAGCTTACTTATATACACTCATCTACTGCCCATCCTGCGTACACTGTGCTGCCATCATAATGAGTGCCCTCTCATCTGTTGCCTATCTTGCATACTCTGCACAGTAAGTTTACCCAGTGTCCTCCTACCTGTGACCCCTCTTATGTAACACCTCACTGCCAGTTTACCCTGTGCCCAGTCACCTACTGCCCATCTTATGTATATTACACTGTCAGCTTACTGAGTGCCCACTCACCTGTTGCCCATCCTACATGCAGTTTGCAGGCAGCCTACAAGGGGTCCTCTCACCTGTTGCCTTTTATATGTTCACTGCGCTGCCAATTTACTTAGTGCCCACTCACTTCCCATGCAATGTACACATTGCGATGCCAGCTTACCTAGTGTCCTCTCACCTATTGTCCAGCTTATGTCACTGTGATGCCAGTTTACCATGTGCCCACTGACACAATTCCATCTTGCCTTATGGCTCTCATATGGTGCCCATCATACATGCCTTAGTTATACTTGTACATGTGTGTGACCACGGAACCCTGGAGTGTGAAGTTACTGCTACATGTTATACTCATTGTGTAGGAAGTGGGTGGCAATGTGGGTTCTACCAATCTCTCACTTCTGTCACTTGCATAAAGGGTGGGGGGAGGTTTGCACTAAAGTTATCACATGTACAGATTTCCATCAGAAAAGACGGATCTCGCAAACAGCTTCTTATAAATAATAATAATAATCAGATACACATTATATTTTAAATCAGGGGTTTGCATATGCAATCCTAGAGTACCCCCAACATGTAATGTTTTCACCATTTCTCTTTTACCTGAGCATGATTAGAAGAAATCATGAAAACATGACCTGTTGGAGTACATGAGGATTTTAGTTGAGAACCCTAAATAAAACATTTTCCCCAGGAAGTGAATGTGTAATGTGGCATAATAACCTGGTGACAATATCTGTGTTTCCCAGCGGAAGTGACTCAGAATCAGCCACTGAATGCAGTGTCCGTGGCCCCACCACCCATCCCTGTGTTACCAGCCCCGACGGAGAACTCTCCGGTGCTGCAGGGTGTATCAGTCCCAGCTGAGAAGGGGGAGGCAGGCAGCCAGCATGCAATCCCACGCAGGCATGCGCCCCTGGAGCAGCTCGTGCGACAGGGCTCCTTCCGCGGCTTCCCTGCCCTGAGCCAGAAGAACTCGCCCTTTAAACGGCAGCTATCACTACGACTCAATGAGCTGCCATCCACTCTGCAGCGGAAGACCAACTTCCAGGACAAGGGCCAAGGTGAGCTATAGCGGGGGGGTCACAGTGAGTGTGTGTAAGGTTGCTGTGAATGGGAGACATATAAAACATTGCTGTGTGTCAGAGTGTCTGGGATTACACATATGGACAAGTTCGGATCGCAAGATGTGCTTTCTCCGCACAATGAAAAAATGTTCTAGAGTGACATTAATGGCAGCACAGTGTATTTCAGCACTGGTCAGCTTCATGGGGTTGTGCATTTGGCTGCAGAAAAGGGAACGTAAAGTGGCCTCTGATAATGCACCAGCTCCATCTGCCCAGTTACAGACTGCGTTTGAAAATGGCACGCTTACTGCGCTCACCATGCTTAGGGTACGGTGCATCGCTGCACTCGGCACACTATTATAATCTAGGCCCACTTGGATCGTGAAGTAACAAAAAGTCAGTTAAAAAGAAAAAATCATGAAAAACTCAACTTTCTGACCTTGAAATATTGGCATTTTGATTGTGTCGGTATTTTGACAGTTTGCAGGGGTTAAGTGCTACCTATTGCATATGATCTGCCAGATAGTAACTTACTGTGTTCTCTTTTACTGTACCTTATTTGTTTACTAGCTGACCCGCCCGGCGTTGCCCGGGAAAACCTTGGGGTTTCTTTATTTCCAAAATTGCTGAAAAATGTCATCTTACAGTATGCTGTGACAAAGACCTAAGATTGTAATTTGTTATAGATTCCACCATAATGTTAGAATGTGTTTGCATTGATACTCAATGACGGCAATGAAATCAGGTGTGGTGTTGTTGTTTAAAACACAACGCTCCTGAGTTGAAAACTTGTATGTGTTGATGAATTCCACATCCACTCCTGAGATTTAGCACCTACTGTATGACATATCCTCCAACATCTGAGGGTCAGAAATCGGTACAAAATCAGAAAGGGACATGTCCACACCTCAATTTCTATACTTTCAATGGTACAGTTTCTAGGGTGTGTAATTACAGGCGCTGAGTGCGTGGGGTCCGGGGTGGGCGTTACTTACCGCGCCATAATTAATTAAAAATTCACTGCTCCCTGCCACTGCCACTCCCCTCACCGAACCTGCCTGCAGCAGTCTCTGAGGTCTGGGGATCTGTAAAGCACATGCACCGAGCATCTCTACCAAACAGTGGGGCAGCCCCTGAGTGTGGGAGCAGGTCCACGGGCCTGGCCACATGATGTCATAACGCGACGCACACTATCCGCACCACTGTAATGCACCACTGGGAATGGGTGCAATGGGCCAAATTCTTCCCTACACCCGCCGGGCCAATCCACTGATCCAGCCATCACAATCATCAATGGATGCATTGATAAGGTTTGGAGTTTAAGAAGTTGAAGAATAAGACTGAGAAAAAGAATTGCCATGTTACAAAGTGTACAATTTACTCAATAAATCGTGAAAAAAATGTAAGTGTAGATAGAAGTACAATCAAGAAATGAAAGTAGGATTAAAAAATAAGTTCTGATTCAAACTGATAATTGTTTGGATGGGAGTGGGTTGTGAAACAAATCTATAGGTGGGGGTATGGATATTGTGGGCATAATTGGTGTTTGTTACACCTACAGGGGGGCCCTCAATTGATGGGATTTTCACTACAGTGTCACGGTCACAGTGTCACCATAGGGGGATTCCCAATTGGGGTCCAGGTGGTCTTTTAGGGACCCTTTACAATCCTGTAGGTCTCTTCTCCTTGAGCTTACAGTCTCCCTTAATGATAGTCAATCACTGAGGGAGACAGTAGGCTCCAGGAGAAGAGACCAACGGGATTGTAAAGGGGTCCCTAAAAGACCACCTCAACCCCAATTGGAAATCCCCCTACGGTGACACTGTAGTGAGAATTTCTCATCAACTGGGGACCCCCTGTAGGTGTACCAAACACCAATTATGCCCACAATATCCATAACCCCTCCACCTATAGATTTGTTTCGCAACCCACCGCCATCCAAACAATTATCAGTTTGAATCAGAATTTATTTTTTAATCCTACTTTAATTTCTTGATTGTACTGTACTTCTATGTACACATATTTTTTTCATGATTTATTGAGTAAATTGTACACTATAACGTGACAAATCTTCATCTCAGTCTTATTCTTCAACTTCTTACACTCATAACATTCAAACAAATGCATGCAGCGCTCATGCCCATCGACCAAACATTATCTATGAACCAAAAGAGTCTGGGAAACCCTTAAGGCAGAGCAGTGCCTGATATCCAACTGACTAACAGGGTGAGTGCAGTGTACCCACTTTGTATTGATCAACGGGTGCATTGGCCAGGACAAAGATTTCTCAGTGCAAGTGGCCGGGGAGCGCAGTGACAGGCTGGAGGACTGGAGAGACGGATATGGGGAACAAAGTAGAAATGGTACATTAGGTACAGTTTTTATTTGCCGGTATAGACGGTTAAATAAACGGCAAATAATTTTTTATGTGTTCTGTGTGTTTGTGTGTGTTGTACTGTTTTTGTGTGTGTGTTGTAGTGTATGTGGTTGTGTGTGTTGTATTGTATGTATCTGTCCAATGCGTAAGTGTGTGAGGTGTGCTACGTATATACAGTATGTGTGTGTTGTGTCTTTGTGTATCTGTGCAATGTTTAAGTGTGTGTTTTGTGTGTGTCGTACTGTTTTTTGGGTGTGTGTGGTGAATGTGGGTGTGTGTTGTGCTGTTAGAGGTATGTTATGTGTGTGTATTGTGTGTATCTGCCCTATGTGTAAGTGCGTAAGGTGTGCTATGTATAAATCTGTGTGTGTGTAGTGTGCTGTGTGTATCTGTGCAATGTTTAAGTGTGTGTTTTGTGTATTGTACTGTTTTTGGGTGTGTGTTGTAGTGAATGTGGGTGTGTGTTGTACTGTGAGTGTTGTGTGTATCTGCCGAATGTGTAAGTTTGTGATGTGTGCTACGTATATATGTGTGTGTAGTGTGCTTTGCGTATCCTGGCAATGTTTAAGTGTGTGTGTTCTGTGTGTTTGTTGTACTGTTTTTGGGTGTGTTGTAGTGTGTATGGATTTGTATTGTACTGCATGTGGTGTGTTGTGTGTGTGTGTATCTGTCCAATGTGTAAGTGTGTGAGGTGCTCTACGTATAAATGTGTGTGTTGTGTGCTATGTGTGCGTATGTGGTGTACTGTGTGTGCGTGTACAATGTGTATGTGTGTGTGTGTGTTGTGTGGTCTATGTATATCCTCAATTATTTCCTAATTGTTTAAAGCCTTCACCATAATGTTAGAATGTGTCATTCATACTCAATGACAGCAATGAAATCAGGTGTGGAGTTGTTCCTTCGCAAACGGTTTCCCAAATCATCGATCTTTTCCCCAGAACATCAATGAAGGAAAATTACAACTTGGTGTTTTTTAAATTTCTAAGTGAAATTTCCCAAAAACGGCTTCGAGGTGCACACCACCGGGTCCAGAGGTATCTTGTTGCTGAATTTGGTGTCTCTGAGTGCCACGGTGTGTCCGCAATGCGACGGACACGCACACACACACGCACACACACACGCACACAGACTCTTCAACTTATTATATAGATGTGCTCTATAAATGGGTGCTGCAGATCTCTTGTGGAGCCATATAAATGAAGGATAACAATAATAATAATAAGTATAATAGTAACATAAAGGAAACCAATTTGGCAACAGACAGAGCGGAGCATTAGAATTATATTTATTATATATAAGCACTGCATTCAGAATAGACTGTAGGGAGTTGGAATAGTCAATGCGGTCGATTGAGCATATTATAACAGTGTTTCTTAGCTACTGTATATGTATGAGGATTTGGATACAAATTGGATTTGAGAAAAGGGGTGCGGATGACCGGGAGCTTGAGGAGTAGGGTATATTTTCCTGTTGTAACAGACTGGTCAAGTGGCAGCTTCTGGTGACCGGTGTGAGTATTCTTAGCACACTTATTGAGAGATTGAGTTGGGCTGGCGAGGGGACATCAAGATGAAATGGCGTAGAGATATTTAATAGCGCAGGGCAGCACAGAAGTGAAATACCCTTTAGATAAAATCATTGACCACAGCAGTCAGCAACAGGGCCAGATTAAGGGGGGCACAGGGGGTCAGTACCCATGCCCCCCCCCCTCTATCTAGCCCCCCCCCCCCTCTATCTATGGGCCTCCCGTGGTTGGCATGTATTTAAAAAAATAAATAAATATATATATATATATTTTAGCTAACGTTTTTGTGCATGGCAGTGGGGGTAGTGCTGCGGCTTCACCTATCTGCCAATGTGACAATGATTAATGGTGCTGAGCATCGGGAGCCAAGGCACACTGACTGCACAAGTGTGCAATGCATTACGGGGAGTTTACTAAGTCCCATGAGATTTTGCACAAAAGGTCAGAAGCTGAGCGGCTTGTGCTGAGGTCTGCTTGGTGGAGCTCATCACAGTTATGGTATAGGGGCTTGACAATGTCTAGTCGACAGTCTCTAGGTCAATATAGATAATAATGGTTGACAGGAACTTGGTCCGACACCTACGTTTTTTCATGTTTTTGTTGTTGTCTGTGTCGCGTGGTTTGCTGCTCTCAGCACACTATTATATGCTCACTCTATGCCCACTCTAAACAAAAAAATCATGAAAAACTCATGTCAACCTTTTGAGTGTGAACATGTCCATGTTGACCTTAATTGTGTTGACCTCACATCAGTCCGTGCCCCAGAGGAGCTCTATATTCCCTACCACATGTACACGCACACACAGACATTCTAGGGTTAATTTGTTGGGAGCCAATTAGCCTACCAGTATATTTTTGGGATTGTGGGAGGAAACCAAAATACCCGGAGGAAACCCACGCAAGTATGGGAAGAATATACAAACTCCACATAGTGGACATTTATTTATTTATTTCCAGTTTCTTACATAGCGCAGCAGATTCCGTCGTGCTTTACAATAGTAGACAGTGATAAAACAAACATTGAACCCATGACCTCAGCGCTGTGAGGCAGTAATGCTAACCATTACACCATCCATACCCAGGGCCAGAGCATCTGTTCCCTGTGATCACAGAAGCTGCTGTCACCATGGAAGTTAACTAGATCACCAAAGCAGGAACAGCAACAGACCATTAACTGTTTGGGTTCAGCGGCCGTGAGATCATAAGTGAGTTATACACAGTTGTGTTCTGCAGGATCACCAGGTGGTGGCAGCAGATGAGCAGGATTTAACAGAACATTGGAGACTAGAAAGATGAGATGGAGAGTGAAGAAACAAGCGCAATGGAATTTGCTGTGCTATATAATGCTGCTTTCACACTGCCAAACCTGCTCTGACCCGTTTTTTTTAAACGTTTCTTTAACCGGGTCAGAGCAAGTTTAACCCCATTCACACTGCATGTTTTAAACGGTATATTACTGGTTAATTACCGTTTTTGTACCTTTCACATTAAACCGATTGTGAAAGGTACACGGTAATTAACCAGTAATATACCATGCAGTAGGCAGAGCGGGTTCGGGGGGTGACCCGGGGGCGGCAGCCACAGGTGTCTGTAAAGCAGCAGGGCACCTAGTAACACCCCCTCCCTCCCCTGGTACCTGGCTGCGGATCTGGTAGGCAGCGGGAGTGCACGGGTCACTAGGAGCCGCTCATTACATATGCGCATATGAATGATCTGCTCATTACATATGCACATATGTAATGAGCGGCTCCAGATTATTAAATATTCACTGCGCTGATAACCAGCTCAGTGCTAACTGCTGCCTGATTCCTATATACCGGTTCAGAGCCCATCACACTGCATAAAAAATGGCTCTGAACCATGGAGGACTCTGCTTTTTAGCCGTTTGCAAATACCGGTTATTTGTAACCGGTAAATGCAGACTGGCGCTTTCACACTGCAGCTCGAACCGGTTTAAAAGGCAAAAAAAACGGTTAACAGCTGCAGTGTGAAAGGGGTATAAGAGACTGTTAATATAATAATAATAATATTAACAATGTTAGGGCTGAGGGCTGATTCAATGGTGGAGGCCGAAGCTTACACGCTGTGTCTATTGGCGTCCTCACGTCTATGACTTTATGCAGATGGCACTAAATAATCCTTCCCTGTGTGCATCGGCATGCATGAAGGACTCAGATGCCCACTGTCAGGGGTTTATTTACTAAGATGGGAGTTCTATTGACAATGGGGTGTTGCTATGGGCAACCAATCAGATTCTATCTATTATTTTCTAGCAGGTGATAAATAAATAAGAAGTAGAGTCTTCTCTACCTGTGAAAAACCGGCATTCGTGGCTCTTTGGGGAGGAGGCGGAGTCAAAATGATGCAGATCACACCATTTTAGCGCCTCCCCTTCCCAAAGAGCTGCAAATATTGGCATTTACTGTGCTGGGGTGGGGCTAGATGACATCAAGCTCTGGCCCTGCCCCAGAAATGTTGCAGAGAGTCTCCTCTCCGGGCTACTCCCAGAGAGGAGACACGTAAAGTAGGCAACCCTGGTACACACTGTACTACCTCCTGCAGAGCTGGATTAAGGCTTTAGACAGGGGGGCCCTGAGGTCTAAAATTAAAATCATAATACAAATATATGATATATATATTATTGAATCCTCTGCTTCACTATGGCACTGTAGGTATTATAATATGTTCATAAATCGTTTTCTCCAAATTGTATATGCAATAATCCCAATCGGAGTGTGTAACAGAGGTCAGTGCTGTAAATGGGCAGTCTCACAATGCTTCTGTGGCCTCTGTATTATATATGCACCGTTTCAGAGCCACTCCTGCTCCTTCTCCAAGATCCTGTGGCCAGCATGAGGGCAATTACATACCTCCCAACTGTCACGATTTTAGAGGGACAGTCACGATTTTCGGGTCCTGTCCCGCTGTCCCTCCTGCGGCAGGCATTGTCCCACTGCGGGGGGTGGCAGTTGGGAGACCCCCCAATCTAGTAGAATAGACGCTGTGCGCATGCGCACAGCGTCTATTCTCGTATGAAAATGAGGTTGCGGCTAATTAGCATAAGCCACACCCTCATTTGCATACGCCCCGCCCCCTTTTCGGGCGCTAGTGTCCCTATTTCTTCAGTTCAAAAGTTGGGAGGTATGCAATTAAAGCTAAGAAAATAAAATTCTGTACCATACATACACACACACAGGGCATGCACACACACATACCATACATACACACAGGGCATGCACACACACATGCCATACATACACACAGGGCATGCACACACACATACCATACATACACACAGGGCATGCACGCACACATACCATACATACACACAGTGCATGCACACACATACCATACATACACACAGGGCAAGCACACACACATACCATACATACACACAGCGCATGCACACACACATACCATACATACACACAGCGCATGCACACACACACACACATACCATACAAACACACACACAGCGCATGCACACACACATACCATACATACACACAGGGCATGCACACACATACCATACAAACACACAGCGAATGCACACACAGGGCATGAACGCATACATACCATACATATATACACAGGGCATGCACACACACATACCATACATACACACAGCGCATGCACACACAGGGCATGAATGCACACAGAGCATGCACGCACACATACCATACATACATACATACATACATACATACATACAGGGCATGCATGCTATACTTGCCTACTTTTAAAGTCTCCTCTAGGGGAGGACCCCTGAGAGGAGACTGTCAGCAGCACTTTTGGGGGTTGGGCTTGATGTAGACATCATGCATAAAATTATGTGATTTGCATATTTAGCCAATCCCTTGAAAAGCCACGAATCGCGATACTTTGAAGCTGCCGCAGGGGGTCTGGCGGTATCTGGGAGGGTTGCCCACCTTTCCAGTGGCCATTCTGGGAGGGTAGGCAAGGACCCCTGATGCACGCACACATATACGCACATACCATACATAAACACAGGGGATGCACACACACACCATACACACACACACACGGCATGCAAGCACACATACCATAGTTTCACACACATACCATATGTACACACACAGAGCATACATAGATGCACACATACCATACAAACACATACATGACATACACACATACACGCATACATACATACATACATACATACATACATACATACACACACACACACACACACACACACACACACACATACCATACATACAAACAGGGCATACATACATGCATATGGGGGGGGGGGGGGTATCTTAGAATGCACACCCAATTTACATGAGGTGCTATCATGCTGGGACTTGTAGTTCTGCAAAGAAAAACACATGGTGCAGATTGAGGTTCTTGGTATAATCATTGACCAAGAAATATTTGCCCACCAACTAGCTTCCCAATGACCTAATTTCTGGTGGGTCCCTAATACTGTTTGAATCTGGGGCACGGAACCCCAAAAAGGGCAGCATAAGCCAGTCACCACAGGGCAGCACACAAGTGAAAAAGTAAGCTATAAAAGTGTGTTAACAAGAAAGAAGCTGGAGCAAGAGGTTAAAAAGTGTAGTGCTAGAAGTATAATATTAGTGAAAATAAATAGTGCTAAATAAATGTTAGGGTGTGCCACCCCAAAAGCAACTCTGCTACAGCAACCCAAGGGGAGCCACGCATACATACATACATACATACATGCACACATACCATACAAAACACACACATAACAGACATACACACATACCATACATACACATATGATATACAGGCACACATAACATAACAGTACACATACACACAGAATACATAGCAACTACACTACAGTATTAAAGTAAATAGCCCCCACAAGCAATTAGATGTTACCCCATACCCCCACTGCAGCTACCTACCAAGGAAAGTGTTCACTGGGCCAGCATACAGTAATATATTAAAGGTGCCCACACACCTCACCCCCTGCCATGCTCCTGCTGCTGGCACCCACATCAAGTGACACACACACCTGTATAGTCAGCTTCAGCCAGCCCAGCAGCAGCTCCGTCTCAAAGCCCCATGTTGTGAATAGTGAGAGGTATAAACAAGGAAATATCAGGCGCAACTAACCATAACCAAATAAAAGAAATAATTAAATTGATATATAATATTTCATTTAAAAAAATCAATGCTCTAAATTTTAAATGCTGCTCCCAACAGTAGCTGGAAACCTATATATTAGACATGCAATTAATTAAGAGAGTGCACTGTATTGAATTGATTAAATATGTAATGAATAAAAAACAGCATATATACAGGTATATAAAAAAGCAATTCAATATACAATTATTGAGATCAAAATGGAACGAATTTCTTATAATATAGGCCTTGTCAATTTATATCACACTAGAAAAAATATATAGAATTTACAGTAAGTAATCCCTGAGCAGCCTTATTTATAAGTATATACATCCACGGAGTTCCAAATGGAGCACAGATGGAAAAGGGTTGCAATTATACCATAAATCAAATGGTTCTCAATCACTTAGCTCTTACCCCAGCACAGTCCATAGGTTGTGTGAGGTTCTAGTATTCAGACGCTGATTAGGGGAGCCTCCCATGGGGGTGTCCATGATTGCAAGGTGCAGATGCCACTCTACCCAATGTAAGGTAGATATGGTACTTGCAGGTGGTTCAAAGATCATGTTGACCTTTTGGCTGTCCATCACTGAGATACAGATGGAGGTTACAGGAGGGATGAGCTGTGGAGCTAGCGGTGGGTAATATTGGGGTGATTAGCCCTTAGGCAGGGACATGATTAGAGCCTGGAGTTCTGATTCTACAACTGGACTGACTGGAGCGGCACTGTGGGCGTTGTACTTTACCTTTCCAGACTACAAATACACGTTTGTTTCTCGGGTGTACCACTCAGATTGTCTGCGCCCATCTTCATAAATTCTCAATTCTAACCCAGTTTTATTAATGCATCTACTTGATATTTTAAGTTTATAGATTCCTATGATCAGTGCAAATGGGTACGTTCCCAGAAAGTTGTGCCCATGTTCTAAACAGAAAAGCCCAATATTGGAGTCCAGGGAAAGCCCAAAGAGAATCGGCCCCAGGACTGTGTAATGGGGTTTATTGTATCTCCCCTCCTCACACCGCATGTGCTGTAGAAAATACTGATGAGACATTTGGTTCTGATGATAACTGAAGAAACCTGAACCTTGGAGGTCCGGGTGGGCCAAATCCTAGAGTCAGGTCTCTTTCAAGTACTGAACACAGGTTTTAAAAGCAAATCTGTGGTTCTGTATTGCACATAAGTCCCTCCCTTGTGATTTCAGGCGTCAATTCACACAGGAGAGTGTATGGTCAGGTGGGCAAATTGATTGAAAATGAATGTTATTGATGTTAAACACATGATGGGGGTGTCGCAAACCAAAATGCGCCCATCTCTAATATAAAGTGACCGTGTCTCTTTTTTTGGCGAATGTTAAAGGCCTTTTACAGTGTAATAATCACTAAATCAATCATCTAAAATACATCTGTTTCTCTCATTTCCAGAAATGGATCCTACAGGACCTCCGGACCCCGATGGAATTGGCGATCTGTGCAACCAGATCAATAGCTCGTTCACCAACCACCCATCGGAAGACCCCTTTGTCAATGGGAATGGGACTAGAACACCTCCTCATGTGGCTGCTCTTCCCCCACCTCGACAGACGGCACAAAGTGAGTACTTTGGAGGAAAGATAAAATGCTCCAATCAAATGCACCGTACCAGACTTTCATTGACTGACAGAGATATCTCCTACGAACGGTTTGATCTGTTTGGTGATATAAAATGGGCGTGTCTGGGAGGTAAATGGGTGGTGGCCTTGCATTCACAAGGAGTAGCCCCATTTGGAGTGTCGTGGGTTTGTAATTCAGCTTCCATGTGTGATAGTAGCACTTTCATGGTGATGGGACATCTGTTTCCTATGGGGCTAGTTCTGGTGCTGATAATGATGCATGGAGTCTCTGCAGGTCCTGGCCTTTGCATTTAACAGTAATAATACATTCAAGCAAATATGGAGTAGCGGAGGGGTGAGGGATCCTATGGATCTCTCTCCAGAAAAATTATGCGAATGTATCCCAAATACTGCGGCGGCAAACGCCATCACCCAGCAGCTGCTGGAGCCAAGCTTTGTGATGCTTCTCATTCTGAGCTTGGGAAATCTGACAGTCTAGCATACTTCATAGAAAACTATGGGGGCTGTGGTTGCTGCAGATATTGGCTGTAGGACCTGATTCTGGTTCACTTACAAAAGCAAACTCTCTCTCTAATGGACAATACCATGTACACTGCAGGTGGGGCAGATGTAACATGTGCAGAGAGAGTTAGATTTGGGTGAGATTTTACTTCAAACTGATATCTATATTGCAGTGTAAAAATAAAGCTGTCAGTATTTTCCCTGCATGCAAACAAAATAACTCACCCAAATCTAATTCTCTCTGCACATGTTACATCTGCCCCACCTGCAATGCACATGGTTTTGTCCATTAGAGAGAGAATTTACGGTAATTGTTTAGTTTTACGGCGGCAGATATATTGCATGCGTTTTGTATACGATTCACTGTGCGACGCGATTTAGTACCTGTTCATACCCCCACTATCCACTACGGCATGGAGTTGACTTTATATAGTGTGGCGAGCGCATAGAGGAGAGCCCAGCGAGGGGACGCGGATTACTTTGCGCGTGCGCTCGCCATGGAATACATGTAAAGTAATCTGAGTCCCCACGCTTCGGGCTCGGTGGCTCGCTGCGCTCGCCACACTATATATCAACTCCATGCCTTAGTGGTTATGAACAGGTAATAAATCGCATCGCACATCGAATCTTATGCAAATCGCATGCAATATCTGCCGCCGTGAAACTAAACAAGTACCGAATTTACTTTTGCAAGAGAACCAGAATCAGGCCCATGGTCCCTAATACCAAAACTGTGGAAAGGCATGCTGGTACTTGTAGTTTCACAACAACTTAAGAGCCACAGGCGAGCCAGGCTTGGCCTAGTTAGTCCCTTCCACCTCACTCCGTATTTGGGCCATATTTGGTCTATTGCCTGAGGGATCGCGTATTCAGAAAGGCCCAAATAAATTATTATTATCTGTATCCTACACAGCCTGCAGATGTGTTTTACATATATGTATCCTGTACATGTCTACCACCCTGAGATGGCCCTTTTTAGAACTGAATGATGTTATATTTATCACATGGATTGGGTGAAGACCTCTCCTCAAAACGAAAAGGATGTGTTTGATACGTTGGAATGTGTTATTGTTATATTATCATTTCCCATATGCTTATAATCTGTGATTTGGTCTTCTCCACCTTCTAGTTTTTACAACAACTACCCACCTGGTCTTTTTGGTGGTTCTTATACTGATCTATAATGGTTCAAATAAAAATGTTTGCTACTTGTTTAGTTTCACGGCAGCAGTTACGTAGTTTACGTAGTGCTGTATTGAGATTACCAACACAGCACTATGCTGCCTACGTAAACTACGTAACTGCTTCTGTAGTCCTGAAACTAAGTGGAGTGGAGTTGATCTTATAAAGTGTGGCGAGCGTTTCGAGCCACCGAGCCCAAAGCGTGGCGAGGGGACGCGGATACGCATCCCCTTGCGGAGCTCGCGGAGCTCACCGCTCTTCAGGTATGGTGGCGAGCACTTTATAGAATCAACTCCACGCTGAAGTGGATACTGGGGGTATGATGTGGATAGTGGGGGAAATGTGTGTGTGTTGTGCGTTATACTTACTTGCTCGTTGTCAGGGGAAGTTTACTTGCTCCTTGCCAGGGGGGTTTATGTGCTCCTTGACATGGGGGTTTACTTGCTCGTTGCCAGGGGTTGCAGGGCCACAGAGCTCTTCCTGGTAGAGCTGGGCACTCTGCTCTTCCTTGGTCTGCATGTGGACGGAGACTTTGCACCCCTGCGGCTGCGGCACAGTTTTCTCCACTATCCTTATCTCCCATCCGTTTCCTGGTGCTCGCCAGCTCTGTCTCCTGTACCCTGCCGTGCTCCACCGCACGTACGCGTGTTAAAAATCTTAATCGCAGTTAAAGTGCTGCCACATTAATGCAATATTAACACGTTAAAGTGCCCAGCACTACATATATTACATAAACACATGATATAAAAAGAAAAGCCGTGAAGTAGGAGCAAAGGGTAGCATAGAGAAATTCACTATGGTTTATATAAGCAAGCAATGATGAGACACCCAGGGCACAGTGGGGCAGATGTATTAAGCTTTAACAAGAGATAAATCCAAGGGTGATAAGGAGAGATAAACGTCCAGCCAATTACCTGCTAACTGCCATGTTACAGGCTGTGTTTGAAAAAAGTCAGTAAGGAGCTGATTGGCTGGATGTTTATCTCTCCTTATCACAGTTGGATTTATCTGTTAAAGCTTAATACATCTGCCCCAGTGGGAGCAGTAAGCAAACAGCACTCAATACACCTGTATCTAATAGTTGGGCAGACTCACTGGTGGGCATAATGTAGACAGTGGAATGTATGGGTACTGATGACGAGGATAATACTGGGAGGAGAAAATGAGGAAAGAGTGCACTGTTCATAAGGGTTTACAGTTTATGTGGGAGGGGAGTAACCAGGAGGGTGAAAGAGGGAGAGGGTAAGGTGAAATAAGTATTATGAGGGCTGAAAGGCTTGTATGAAGATATGAGCCTTTAGTTCAGTTCAGCTTAATACTTAGAGATCATTATTATTATTATCATCCTTTATTTATATGGCGCTACAAGGCATTTGCAGCACCCAATTACATAAATGAATAATCAAAAAAAGGAAACCGTGACTTATAGTTGAATACAATAGGACACGTACAGGAAACATAGGTACATCAGCAGATAACATCAGCAGATCAGCAGATGACACTGGAAAAAGTCTCAGGGTGGCAGAACACCGCCGGTTTGTTACCATCGAAGATGGTTTAAATAAAGGTCCCTAACATGGTTATGGATGAGTGACAGTTTGTCAGTTTTCCAGCATTTCCAAGTAAATTGTCAACTGTCATTTGCTCTCATCCATAACCATGTTTTTGTTCCAACCAGACAGATCTGCAGATAAATCTGCATGTGTATGGCCACCTTAAGAGAAGAAAAGGCACGTTAGGGAAGAGGACCCTGCTTGTGAGAGCTTACATTCTAAAGTGCTTATGTTTGTTTTCTGCAGGTATTACAGGATGGCCAGATCAAGCAGTGACCACCTCAGCACCTTCTCACTTCCAAATGGGCCATCGTCGAACCCCATCCGAGGCAGAACGTTGGCTGGAAGAGGTGGCAAATGCAGCAAAAGCTCAACAGCAGCAGCAACAACAACAACAACAGGAGCCTGTGCCTCAGCCTATGGTGGCCGTGCCCATGGCGGTACCAGCTGCTATGCAAGCTTATCCAGTCTCATATGATGCCAGCCCGGCTCCTGTTGGCATGTTTATTGCTCCTCATATGCAATCTGCCTATATACCTGTGGGTGGTTATAACCCATCCATGGCAAACAGCATGTCTTATCCTACACCCAGTGTCCCTGTTGTGGGCATTACTCCATCACAAATGGTTGCCAATGCATTCTGCTCTGCCACTCAAGTACTGTCATCCACCCTTGCAAGTAAATCTAACCCCTTCCCTCAGAGCATACTGCACTCCTCAACCACAAGTATTCAGAACCCATCCCAGTCAATCCAGTCAAAACCAAAGCCAAACGGCACTGCCAATGGTACCTGGCCCCCAGATCCCAGCCAGCTGAGACTGGCATCCACTGCACAGGAAGTAGACCAGTTTGAAGCTCAGTGGGCAGCACTAGAGTCCAAATCTCAGCAACGCATGGCCAACCCTTTCTCCAATGAACTCCAGAAGACATTCCAGATAGAATTGTAGCCAAATTCATGCCATTTTTAAACTTTGATCAGGAACAACTGCCACTCGTGGTCGGCCAGTGGGACATTACATACACGGCCATTCTACAGCCACAGTTGGGTGGGAGGGTGGTTGTGTATAACTGGAGATCATCTAAGGCAAATCATGACCTCTGTTCGGACATAGTAGGGATGTGCAGTAGCCTGAGAACCACTTTCAGTTGAAGTAGGGATTGAGGACTTTTTATTCTGCTATCGTATGTGCAAAATTATGCTGGAGAGATTTTTGGATGGGTATAATGTATGATGGGGATATGGATTTATTAAATATTTGAGAGCTATAACAGTCTGTCTTTAAGCAAGTTAAGTACAGTAGGTAAAGAGATGGTTTGAGGTAAGTGACCAAGAAGAAGCGAGGAACGTTGGACTTGGTGCAAGTGTCAGACACATTATTACATTGCCACAGTAGACAAGTTCTTTGTTTGTTTTTTTTACATTAGATTGTACATGTGGTGCTATTTCTGTTGCTATATCCAGGGTATCCACTCATTGTATCCAGTGAGTTTTGTTATTCCACCTGCTGCCATACTGCCTCTGTTGGGTATTTAGAAGCTCCACGTCCCCTGTCTTGTTGGTATAGATCTACAGGTACATCTCTAAATTCCCCAGAGTTAGACAGACTTTGTGCACTAATAACCAGCCCATAGTACTGGGAAACACGAAGACCACGGTCTAAGTCTTCCCTAGGACTAGGTGACATGAGTTTAACCGCAAGGTCAATTGACGGTCTGCATTGTCATTGGATATTAGCAGTTCAGCCCACAAAATTGTTTAACAGGTTCAATTGTATTTTTGGTGGTGGTTGAGGGATTAATGAATGTTTCATCTCATTTCTCTGTGCCAAATTCAAATACATCTCAAGGTTGTGCTGCCAGGTGTGATGCTGTCGAGGCGCGAGGTTCTACGCGTGAAACCTCGCACCACATGAACATTTACATATTTTTTTTGTAGTTTTATGATTTTTTTTTATTGTAACTTAAATGTCAAATGTATTCCATATTTAATATATATATTTTTTTTGATTAGTCTCCATCTCTTCATGAACTTGTATGAAATGTAAAATGACCAAATGATTAATTGAAGGCAACGCTCAGACTGTAGAATTACAGGAAATAATTCATGGACACAACCACTTGTAACAAATGTCTTTGAGTTGTACAAAAAAAAAGGTGTATTTTCTCGCACACCAGGATTTCCAGATTTACCTGTCTGATCACACGTGACTGCGCACATTGACATGACCAGTTGCTGTCCTGTAAAGATATCTGTAATACCTGGTCCGTAGGAACACCCAACCCTTCACCAACATTGCCTGATAAAATAAACCAGTGACATCACTAAGACATGCTTTAGTGATGTCGTTTCTTAGTAAATTGATATGCTGGGTTTTGATTCGTCCCATAAAATGACTGCCTTCAATAGGCGATCAATCCACTTGTAGGACATCCAGTGGAATAGCCTCCGCCATTGCAGAGGTTGCAGGAGCACAGATGTTAGGGTTGCCCAGCAACACCGGGATTCCCGAGTTCCTCCCCCCAAAGGTACCTACTTTGCTGGGAAAACACAAGCCTTCTTTTTCAAGCATGTGCAGGCCCAGTTCATGATCTTCTAAGACAGGCATGTCCAACGTTGGCCCTCCAGATGTTGTGAAACTACACATCCCAGCATGCTTTGCCACCGTTTGGCTATTAGAGAATCCTCTAATAGCATGCTGGGATGTGTAGTTTCACAACATCTGGAGGGCCAACGTTGGACATGTCTGTTCTAAGAGGTCTCTGCTCTGCTCTCACCTGGGATGCTAGGGCAGACTCACTGGGCCTTTGCCCAAATAATATTATGGGGACCAGGGATGCACTGTTCCACTTCTGGTTACATCTGTGTAAGGGCCCCTCACATCCATGTTACTGTGCCAGAAGGAACCTTTGCCACTTACTATACCTACCAACAGGTAAATTCTACAACTGTGCAGGAGGCCTGGACCTATGTCCAGAGTTGCTCAGGAAGCCCAACAAATGTATGAAATACCGTAGCAAAAAGGTGTAACTTCCCAATACTACTCCTGGACGGATCCGATACGATTTGCCGGCGGTCGGGATCCCGACACTGGAATCCCGACCGCCGAAATCCCGACAAGGGGGGGACATGGATCGCCCCCCCTTGCGGGCTCGCTGCGCTCGCCACGCAGCGGGCCCGGTGCCTCGCTACGCTCGGCACGCTATTTTATTCTCCCTCTATGGGTATCGTTGACACCCACGGAGGGAGAAAGTTTCGGGATTTCGGCGGTCGGGATTCCAGTGTCGGGATTCCGACCGCCGGCAAATTAACTGCATCCCCTCCTGGACATTCCACCCTCCATTCCCATACACTAACCTGCTCTTCTAACACTTCTTTGTGCCAGGGAGCAGAATTCTGCTGCCCGCTTCCGATCATTGCTGAGAATATTCCTCCGTGGTACCGGTGGGATACTAGCCGGATAGATACATTCCCTCTTTATGATGAATTAAATCCTGAAACCGTGATTTAGGGATTTCCTTCATCGTACAGGGAAAACTGTTCTGAGCAGCCCTTCTGTTTACTGGGCCATGGCGCAGTCCTGATCTGTGTATACATTGTGTGTGCGTGACTATCAGGCATTCTGCCCGTTCCTGGGACTCCCAATTATATCTGGCTTTGTAAGACTGTACAAATAAAGAAAACAACATTAATAATATTAATAAATGTGAATTTTAATTTTATACCCAACACTGTAGAATTGCTTGTCCCGCGGACAACAGGAATTGGATAATTGCTGACGTTAGCCATAACCTTTCTATATCTCTATGAACTATAACCGTATATAATGTGTATATTAACTCATCTGTACATGTAACATATTCAGAAGACTCGACTCAGGTGTCTGTTTAAAGTGTAAATGACCTTCATGCTAGATTATACGCAGATCATGTGTCTACGAGTGTGTAAATTCCACATATACATTATATAATGTGTATACACGTGTGTACATGCTGGATATTTTCAGGTGGCACAGAGGTCCCCTGAATAAAACAATCACTTCTATTTAATAAAATAAGGTAATGGACATAAAATATTAGCTGCCCTGTATGAAAGAGGTATTAGCAACATTCACATCTCATCAGGGGCCTGATAAAAGGTTCCAGGTGCCCAGGACTAATACACATGTAGCTCCCCATGTAATGCTGCTAACACGCGTGTATGGGCGCTCAGGGACCCGCCAGTCATACTGCCCATATGCATGTAATGAAGGTTATACAGCTGGCATGTAGGATCTAGTGCTTGTGGTGTGTGGAGGAGACTTTGGCTTTAGGCTGCCAGGCTGGCGCTGTAGCACAATGTACATAAAGTAATGGTTCCATCAGTAAATTACATTGGCACTGCCATCTGGCAGTCACCTTAATAACATGGAATAAATAAGGCCTCAGTTTAATTCTTCGTTTGTCACCTACAAGGCACCCCCCCCCCCCCCCCCGCCCCCCATTGGTGCCTGTTTAACTAGCCTGTTGGTTAATCGGGCACTGCAGGTAATGTAGGCGGGCATTGTTATATGAGATATTGAAGTTGTTTCTGCTCCACTGGTGCACAGAGGGAGCTGCCTAGGTAGAAATGTATTGTACATATCTGTCTGCCTGTCATACAGTACATTGATCCAGCGCCCTGGGTGTAAGTCCTCCAATTATTTCTGTAAAGACATATGGGCATTGTATTAGGTTATGAGGGAAGGGGGCGGTCATTGTTATATGTTATGTGGAAGGGGGGCGGGCATTGTTATATGTTATGGGGAAGGGGGGCGGGCATTGTTATATGTTATGGGGAAGGGGGGCGGGCATTGTTATATGGTATGGGGAAGGGAGCGGGCACTGTTATATGTTATGGGGAAGGGGGGGCAGGCATTGTTATATGTTATGGGGGAAGGGGGCAGTAATTATATTAGGTTATGAGGGAAGGGGGCAGACATCATTTGGAAAAGGCATGGTTATATGTTCTGCCGGAATGGTGGGCAGGCATGCTTATATGTTATGGGGGGGGGGAGGCAAGGTTATATGTTAGGGGGGGGGGGGGCATGGTTATATGTTATGGGGGGGCGTGGTTATATGTTATGGGGGGGCATGGTTATATGTTATGGGGGGGGCATGGTTATATGAGGAATCGGGAGGTATGTTTTCGGTGCTATAGACCAGCACAGCACCAAGCTCCTATTAACCTATTATAGCGCATAGCCTGGACTCCGCCAACTGTTGAGATCTCACTATTTAAGGTATTTGCTCTAATAATTATTGATCTTTTAAATTGAGTTTTTCATATATTCAATAATGTTGAGATGGTCTCGTATTAATCTATAAGGGAGGAGTGGATTATCTACACCCTCAGTACCCTCATTTCTGCTAACAGTGTCTTAACCTACTGTCTAAATCCGAACCTGTCCCACGAGTGAGAAAGGGCACACTAGTAACCTATCAGAGGCGGATCCTGAAATCCCAGCATGTGCGACCTACTATAATATAGGGGTCATCCCTGGGCACATATAATGGGATATAATTAAGTGCTTGTTTTATTACTGTGCCTAACAGGAATATAACAAGCTGGTACATAGTAACAAACAGGGAAATTCAATTGATAGCGTGTAGACAGCCAGCAGGTGGCACCCAATGAAGCTATTCAATTGTAACTCCAACTGGTGGGATCGTCTGCCTGTGTTGGGGAGCAGAAATAAGCCAAAAGTGACCAGTTTGCATGTTCACACTGGATGTGGCTATTATTCCATTAGATTTGTTGTGTTTGGCTGCTTTATGTGGCTAAAACTAACCCTAATGAGCACAATCAGAAAGCATCAATTCAATATGGCCGCGCAACCTAATGTCACTTTAGATAGGATATGGGGAAGAGATAAACAATTGAATTCCCCCCTGTGTCTGAGATTTCCCAGTAACCACCAATGCTAACAATATAGGCCACATTTATCTGCCATCAATGCTAAGAGATGCCGCTGATAACCCAGCAGGCGCCCCTGCTGATTGGCCAGCCCCCAGGCAGGTTTTATCTGATTTCAGGCTAGAAATAAGTGGGCAGGTTCCAAATGGAGAATTCAAAACTGGCCGGCTACCTCTAATTGTTGTGTTGGTGAATGTTGCAGATGCCTCTCTCATACAGGAGTGACTTGTATTTGGTGACCATTACACAGTGCAGAGCTTCCGTCCCTTAGATTGTCCCAGGTGAAGGATCACAGTCATTAGTCGGCAATCTGATTATCACTCAGTCACTGCCGTTGTCACACATTGTGACCGGTTGAGCCCGCTGGAGGTATGACACTGCCACCCGCACTATTTGAATCTGAATTTTAATTTATAATATTTTTAAATCTGACTTTCATTCTTCCTGTCCCCTAATCTGTTCTCCAGCCTAATAATTTGAACAGCAAATCCTGACTTTCCAAATTTTGTATCTAAAAAAACCCCCACAACCTTCTGTATTTGTATTATAACATTGTGGACAGTTAAATAAATACAGTGAACTCCGAAACGTGTGTATTTGCTTGAACGTATTGTGGCGATGTTCTTATATCTATACCACTAACCTTTTCATTTTTGTATTTTTAATCTGGACTGTTTGTGGGCAGGGTAGGGGCATAGATACAGTACACTCTCCAGGTTATTAGTGTGCACACATGTGCAGCAAGGACGTAACGACCATAGGTGCAAGGGGTGCAGCTGCGATCAGGCCCAGATCTGAAGGGGGCCCATTTTTACTGTACAAGTTCTGTTTTACATACATTTATCAGTCAGTTGTTAATAGGGGGCCCTTTACAAACTTTTGCTATGGGGCCTATGAATATGTAGTTTTGCCCTTGGTGTGCAGCAGGGATTGATATGAAATCCCGGCGTTCAAAATCCCGACAAGGGGGGGACGTGGATAGGTCTCCCCCCCCCCTTGTGGGCTCGGGCCCGGTGCCTCGCTACGCTTGGCACACTAATTTATTATCCCCTCTAGGTGGACACCCAGGGAGGGAGAAAGTGACGGGATTTCGGCGGTTGGAATTCCGGTGTCGGGATTCCGACCGCCAGGATTTGAACTGCATCCCGTGCAGCATAGCTGTGAGCGGAACATTGGCCGGATGTAATACTGCTGGAGTTGACCAAACTTGGACTTACAGTATATTTAAAGCGGCAATAACATGGTTTTGCCTTGTAATACCCCTTTTCCATCTGCAAGCCGGGTCGCACTTGGGATTTTGTACCCGGCTACAACCTGGTTGTGACCCGTCTTGCAAACCCATTCACACTAGAGTCCCCACCCGGCATAATGCCGGGTGGGTGATGTCATCGGGAGGTGGGGCCTGGGAGGGGCTGGGAGATGAAAGCATCTCCCAGCGCCGGCTTTTGCACTGTAGTGAACGGGACCCGGGTCGCATCGACCCTGGTTACCCGTTTACACAGTGACCCAGGTTGAACCATGTTCAACTCTGGTTGCTACCTGGGTAGAAATGCCGGGTCTCACGACCTGGGTAATTTCTACAGGGAGCGTTTCCACGTTCAAAATACCGGGTTATTTAGGCTAGTGGAAAAGGGGTATAAATGATCGCCACTTTAAAAAAAATGTCGACCTTCATGCATGTCAACCCAATGCATGTAGACCTTCCTCTTGTCGACCTAGTGACCGTATCCCCCTTTCTGCACCTGAGAAGTACAGCACTTCTTACAGAAGGGGTGGCCAAACTGGTCCTCAAGATCTACCAACAGACCACCAGCTGGCGCACATGAGCAGTCATTGCTAACTAACATTTTCAAACATGCTGAACTCATTCCCAACTGACACATTCTACAGAGCTGTTGGTAGATCTTGAGGACCGGTTTGGCCACCCCTGGCATACAGCAATACTGTCTGCAGGATGCTGTTCCTGGTTTGCAGGGGCTGCGAGGCCGCATTGGTGCTGAGGCCCCTAGCTTTGGGTGTCAGCACCACTTGTACATACTAGTTACAGTTAAGATAGGCGGAGACATGGCACCCATAGCAAGCACAAGCTTTACCCACCCTTTCAAAGTACTGAAGTTCACGCTGGGGAGGGTATGGGCAGAATGTGGAAGTAGGTTCAAATAATAGGCAAAACCATGATGTGCCAAGTCAGATTGGGGCATGAAGGGTCCATTGGGGAAATGCAATGGCAATACATCCACCACTTATTTTTAAGTTTAAAATCTCCCTCATTGGATATTTTTTCCCCACACACATCACGTGAGGTGGTAGGCACCAAGACTTGACCTAGACCTACACCACATGTAAGAAGATGGCATGCCGACAGTTAAGGTTAGGTTGTGGGGAGGATTAGGGATAGAAGGTTACATACTCCCTAAAATGCTGTAGCACTAGTACTCTGACCCAGAACTGCACCACATGTGACTGCTGGAGCCCAGAAGAAGATGCTGGAGGAGCTGCATTGGCCAAGGAAAGATTAAGAGATTAAGAGCCTACTAGATTACTAGGGATGTTTTGTCGACAGTTCATTGTGTTAACCCACAGGTCTCCAGATGTTGTGGAACTACATGTCCCAGCATGCCCTGAGGGTTTTTGGCATGCTCTTTAGGAAAAAAATGTGTCAATGCATGTTGGAACATGTAGTTTCACAACATCTGGAGGGCCACAGGTTGAAGACCCATGTGTTAACCTATAATCCATGTGGACATAATGAATGACATGTTGATTTCCCATGTCAGCTGTCTGTGGCATTAATATATACTTCTACACAGCTGCTCTAGCAGCACAGCAGGGGGAGGAGCAGCTGCAGAAGGAACGCAGGAAGAGCATTGCACTCATGGAGGAATAGCAGGAAAGCAGGGGGATGAGCAGCTGTTGAGGGAATGTAGGAAGAGAGCACTGCACTCATGGAGGAGTAGAAGATGCAGGAAGATGTAACAAGGGCCGCATAGGCCCGAGTGTAATTAAGAGCCTGTGAATTTGCAGAGATAAATAAAGCTGTAGACAGTAGGATAAGGCCGAAAGCAAACAGTGAGTGGCATTTAGGTCTGCCCTATCAGGTAATTTGGGGGCGGCAGCTTAGAGAGGGGTACTTATAGGCAGGCAGACAGGAAAGGACTTCCTCTTTGAGTCTGGATTCCCACCCTCCCTCCCCCTTTTACGTGCTATTTGGCTTTCAAGCCTTTCACCAAATTTGATTTTAGATTCTATTACAATCGGCGGTTGAGCGCTCTCGACCAGCACTCAGGTGTGGTGTCAGGTGGTCTCCGTGGGGTATGGCCCGCCCCTCTGCCAAGAAGGTAGGCGAGTCCCGACTCAACGCGGTGGGGCGCATGGACACTTCCTGGAAGTGCCCGCGTCTGGCCCTAGGAGGGGCGTGGCATGCCGCTGCGGAGCGGGCTGGACACACAGTTTGTTGAGTGATGTCAGCGAGTGGGGCGACCTGGTCGCCGCCATGAGTGACATCCGTGTGAGGGTGCTGGTCTCAAGTGCTTCTTCTTGCCATCCCTAAACAATTAGGGTCATACCATCTTTACAATAAATATTCTAGATGACCTTTAAACTTACGCAGTTGGTGTCCGTGTCTTATTTATAGTTTAAGGTGTCAGTGTGAGTTATTTCTAGGCTTAAGTGTTAGATAAAGGTATAAGATAAAGCAGCATAATTCTCTAGGTGCCTTAGAGAGAACTGCACTCATGGAGGAGTAGCAGGACAGCAGGGGGAGGAGCAGGGAGGAGTAGCAGGACAGCAGAGGGAACTCAGGAAGAGAGTACTGCACTTATGGAGGAGTAGCAGTTACAGCAAGGGGGAGGAGCAGCTGCAGAGGGAACGCAGGAAGAGAGCACTGCACTCATGGAGCAGTAGCAGCACAGCAGGGAGAGTAGCAGCTGCAGAGGGAACTCACGAAGAGAGCACTGCACTCATGGAGGAGTAGCAGTTACATCAGGGGGCATGTAAATAGGAATATCTGTGTTAGTAGTGCGCAACTTATTTACCAATGTCGCACATGCCCACAAAGTTATAACAGCCATCCATGTTTTGAAAAAGGATGTAGCATAAACGTAGCTTTTAATTTAATCTGGATACACACTGGTCGATTCCCGGTACCACTGATATTGATAACTATATTGGTGGTGCCATCACATAGCGCATACACACTTGCCATCACATAGCGCATACACACTGACCAATATCGTTAACTATATCTGTCCGTGATGTCACTGGGACCCCCGCTCTGTACATGCAGTGGCTGACAATATTGTCAGATGAGCTATAAGTACAGGCGGGGGGGGGGGGTAGGGTTGTTAAAATGTCAGGAAGTGCGCATCATTAACGATATATCGTGAACATCAATCAGTGTATATGGTCAATGCCATTAAAGTTTGTACCCAGCTTTATTGTATTATTCTTAGTCTTATGCTTTACTTTGCTTTTAGAAATTCACTGTTACCGGCCAATGTAGATGATTGATGGAAAATGTTTTACACCAACAGTTATATTTAAGTCCTCGGAATTGGACTGTATAACTCGGGTGGGAATTATCCGATAGACACTCAAAAGGTTGACCTCAAAAGGTCAATGTAATAGGTTGACAGGGGTCAAAAGGTCGGCATGACTTTTTCACATGTCGACGATTGTTGACATGGACCCCTAGTTAGTGTAACGCATACCCTCGCTTGGCTTCCTTCACTCGCCGTGCTTCAGGCTCAGTGCCTGGCTACACTTGACACAATAACAAATTTCCCCTCTATGCCGACATGGATGGTTAAGTAAGAACAAGCCGGTTTAAAACAAAAAAAAACATGAAAAACCTATGTTGTCCTTGCCATGTGTCGACTTTATAATGTTGACCGTTCTCAGGTCAACCTATTGACTCCGTCAAAATGTCAACATGCAATTGGTTGACAGTCTATGTAGACACTGTAGATCTATCAACCGGTGGTAATATTACACCACCTACTGTACTTATTAACTCTGTGTCGTCACTTGAGGAGGGGGGACTCCAGGGCAGGACAAATTTTTGTATTTACAAAAAAAGGCACAACTCACATCCGAGTCTTCTGGGTTTTCAATGAAACGTTTATTAACACATTTTGATTAAAGATTTGATTACTACATCAAAACACCACTTAAAAAAATAAGAATAAATCCATAGCAGAAAGTGGTTAGTTGGTACTTTACAAAACAATAGTTTTCACTTCAAATATAAATTCACTTTTATTTTTTTTAATCATTAACGATATTGGTAATACAAAATAGACATTATACACCTTGTAGTAGCTTCTACTTTTTCACAATTATGTTTACACAGAAATACATGTGATGTTATTGATGGCGAACACGGATGTCACATCAGTCTGCAGGGCAATAAACACTCACACGCTGAAAAATCATTCTCTAACCTGCAAAATACAACAATACCACAAACACATACCTATCGTTCTACACCCATGGGTCTTACAGCCTTCAGTTTGCAGGCTCATCTAGGGGGCATGAATTTCCATGTGTGGCACGTCTAGGTGGCATGCATATAAGGTATGATTGGCACCTAGACCTCAGGGGTAATGCAGAATCTTGCCAGCCATTTTGGCCTTAACAGGGTTGGCAGGAAGTCATGTGGTCCAGGAAATGTTTGGTTTGAAATTGGAAGAAATGTTTTAAAGTATGTTCATTTGGCATGGAGCCAGAGAATAATCTATATGATCCTTTATTGGGAAAATCAATGGTTTTTTTTTGTGGCATTGATATATACTTCTACACAGAAAGTACAGTCTGTGTTGAGCAACTGCTGACTCTCTATGGCTTTGCAGAAGTAATGTTAGAAGGCAGGCAGGGTGAGCCTATAAATCCTATACCAGACTCCCAGTTCCCAGAGGTCAGTCTCCCCAGGTGCATGGTGACTGTACACTGCTATTCTCTAGGAAATAACAGGTACAATTTGATTGGTTGCTATGGCAATACATCCACCGCTACTTTTTAAAAGTCTTAAGTCTCCCCCCGTTGGAATCGTTTTTTTTTTCACACATCATGTGAGGTGACAGACACCAAGACTTGGCCTAGACGTACACATCATGTTAGGTGACAGACACCATGACTTGGCCTAGACTTACACATCAAGTTGTTGGATGCTGGACGATTTGGGCCTTTTTTTTTTAACACGGCAATAATTTCCAAGGCAAAGTTGGTTTTGCCTTGTCAATGTTTGCCGCTTTAAAAAAAAATAAATCTGAAATCGTCCGACATCCTGCACCTCCAGCAAACTGACCCTATTTCATATTTTCCTTAGACTTGGTTTATACTTGATTGTTATGGCCACCAAGACATAGCCTAGACTTACACATCATGTGAGGTGAGGGACACCAAGACATGGCCTAGACTTACACATCATGTGAGGTGAGGGACACCAAGACATAGCCTAGACTTACACATCATGCGAGGTGACGGAAACCAAGACATGGCCTAGACTTACACATCATGCGAGGTGACTGACACCAAGACATGGCCTAGACTTACAGATCATGTTATGTGAGTGACACCAAGACATGGCCTAGACTTACACATCATGCGAGGTGACGGAAACAAAGACATGGCCTAGACTTACACATCATGCGAGGTGAGTGACACCAAGACATAGCCTAGACTTACACATCATGTGAGGTGAGGGACACCAAGACATAGCCTAGACTTACAGATCATGTTATGTGAGTGACACCAAGACATAGCCTAGACTTACACATCATGTGAGGTGAGGGACACCAAGACATGGCCTAGACTTACACATCATGTGAGGTGAGGGACACCAAGACATGGCCTAGATTTACAGATCATGTGAGGTGACGGAAACCAAGTCATGGCCTAGACTTACACATCTTGTGAGGTGACGGAAACCAAGACATGGCCTAGACTTACAGACCATGTGATGTGAAGGATCCCAAGACATGGCGGGATGCGGTCATTTTGTCTACAGCATGATGGTCGACAGTTATTAGGTCGACACCATTGGGTTGACATGGGAAAAGGTCGACATGGGAAAAGGTCTACATGGTTCTAGGGTGAAAGGTCATTAGTTCGACAGGTCATTAGTTCGACAGTCAAAAGATCGACATGGGGTTTTTCACAGTTTTTTGCCCCGACATGTGCCAACAGGCGGTGTTTCATATAAAAATAGTGTGCCGACGCTTAACGAGCGATGCGAGGGGATGTGGTGCACTTTAAACTGTGTCCATGTCAACTGTCAGGTAAACAAAACTGTGAAAAAACCCATGTCGTTCTTTTGACTGTCAACCTAGGCATTGTCGAACCAATGAAAAACTCGCAAAAGCAAATTCCTTCTCAAATGTACAAAACCATGTGCACTGCAGGTGGGGCAGATGTAACATGTCCAGAGAGCGTTAGATTTGAGTGGGGTTTCACATTAAGTGAGATCTATATTACAGTAAATATAAAGCAGTCTGCCCCACCTGCAGTGCACAGAGTTTTGTCCATTTAAGCAGGAATTTGCCTTTGCGAGTGAACCAGAATAAGGGCCAATGTACGAAGGATTGCACATGATTGTATTGTAGGTTGAGAAAAAAGATACACACTGCATATAAACATATAGGTTAAATGGAATATAGGTATTATGACCACTGAAAAACTCCGTGCTGGCAAAGCTGTGGGGTATGTGGATGTTACGTGAGTATTAAGGCCCCTACAGACGCTGCGATCCTTTAAGATCAAGGCAATATTCACATTTAAAAAGTATTTTCAGTTTGTGTTATACATTAGCAGATTACTGTGTTTCTCAAGTAAATGTTCAGAGAAGCTCTTCACGTCACTCCAACGACCACGCTAGACGTGGAACTGTCAGGACCACAGCATATTAGACCCAATCCTCCATTTATTGTTTTAAAACATGAGGATCTGTAACTTTAACCAAAAGCAAAGCACTGCGTCAACATTTCCCATCCCGTGATTCTAGCTCAGCTCTGCATTCATGGAAATTATCCCTAAAAGAAATGAATCCCTGTCTTCTCAAAATAAGTGGTGGTAGCTATAACACTACACACCATTGCAGTTACTAAAGACAGACCATTTACCAGCGTCCCACATAGTATGGTATGAAACTGACACCATATTTACGCATTTTGCCTATAAGACTTCAGGCGTTTTCCTTAAAGGTTCATTAAATAATGACTGATTTAGAATGATAAATGATCAATCTGCTATCGGCAAACAAAAACATAGTCACCTTGATGATGACCTCTAGGGAAGTCATTCAGTAGAGACGCAGGAGAGATTATTTTTAAGTGTGCAGTCTGCAACTTTTCAGTCTAGTTCTCGTATTAAGTCTTTGGTTAAAACAGTTTCTGTCTTATATGGCCAGTGTCTTCTCTGTTACAGTCTCTGTTTTGATTTGCTTTGTTGTTGTAACTTTCAGAAAACCCAGGGTGTTCTCCTCCTCTTTTATTATTTGTTCCTCTTGGTGAGTGGTAAAAACCACTTGGGGCAGGCTGATTTGGAAACCTGCTTGAGAGCTCTCGTCTATGTTTTTTTGTGTCTCTGTAGTTGCTTCCACCTCTGTCTTTGTGCTCAGAGATAACTTGGGTATCTTATATTTTGTTACTTTATCTTTACTGCTATCCCCCTCTATTTCTTTCTGAATCCCAGTATTGTCTACTCTGTATTCTCCCTTAGATTTACTTGACAGGAATCCAAGGGAAATTCGACCCTTTCCTGACTTTGAGTCTCCCTCTCCAATGTTTTCCATTGATGCCATCTCGGTTCTTGTAGAGGAACTGATCGGGTGATCCTCTCCCTTCTCTTTTTTCTTGAAACCAGAGAAAGTGAGTTTAGGAGATTTAAATTTGGAGGAGAACGAGCTCTCATTGGCTTCCTCTTTCGTCTCTTGCTCAACCAACTTTAGATTAATTTCAGAATCTACTTCTTTGCCTTTGTAGGGTGAAGAAAATTCAACTTTAGGAAACTTGAGTTTTCCATCCTTTCCAGAACCATCCTGTGATCCATTTTGGATAGATATCTCCTTCTCCCCATTTAAATGGCCTGGGGAACTGGTGCCATTTACATTTATGTCTCCTGAGTTTGTTTTGGAGGAAGAAAATCCTAACCTGGGAAACTTTATCTTTGTAGACTTAGCTGTGTCATCAAGACTCCTGTCGGCATTTCCTTCTGTCCTTGTCGAAGACTCAAATTCTCCATTTACTTCTACCCCTTTACCTTTACCTCTAGACCGACCAAAAGAAGGTTTCATCTTTATTTTTGGTATCTTAACTTTTACTTCTGGACCTTCAGTTTCCAAACTTGTGTCAGATGATAACAGACCTGTACTTTTGTCCTTGACTTTTCCTATAGAGAAAATATTTTTTTTCTTCTTCCCCTCATGATCTGTATCATGGTCATAGCTCTTTATCTCGCTGTCTTTTGCCTCTGACTTCAATTTTGGAGCAGAAAGCTCAACATCTGCAGACATAACTTTAGGTAAACTGACTGCAAACTTGGGTAATTTTACTTTGTATTTTCTTTCAGCATCGTCTTCAGTTGTGCTATGTTGTTTGTGTTCATCCTTGATCTTACTGTCCTTCTTTGTATAATCACCTCCTTCCATATTCTTGGATAGTTTGTGTTGAATTTTTGCCCCTTCCACTTCATATTCAGCATGTGCTTTAATTTTTGGAGAAGATATTTCCACATCTGGCATCTTGAACAAAGACGTTTGTCCCTCTGAATCAGCATCAAGATATACTTCCATGCCATCATCTCCCTTCCGTCCTAGTAGTCCAATTGCTGGTACCTTGATTTTTGGCATTTTCAGCCCCACATCTATTTCTAAATCTTCAATGCTTGATGATTTGGTGCTTTTTGTCTTATCATCTGTACTGGCATGTACACTTCCCAAGGAAGTCATTGGTCCATCGCCTTCACCTCCTGAAAACCCAACATCAGGCAAAGAGATTTTTGGCATTTTGAACTTTAAATCTGCACCTTCGTCAGATGGATGCAATGGCTCTGTGGTAATGTCTGTAGTCTTGCTTGAAATTCCAAAGGATGGCATCTTGAATTTAAATGTTCGCCCATTTTCAGACTCTTCATGATCGGAGACCTTTACATCACCTTTCACAGTCATTTTATGGTCACCTTCTGTCTCCATGTCCTGCCCTCCTTCTCTTTTAAGAGATCCTACTTGAAGTTTCGGCATTTTTATTCTGAAGCCCCTAATACCTGAATCAGAACTCTCTTCTATTTTGGAAGACTTAACATCTACTTTGGCAGTGTCTTTATCTATAACAGTGCTGGGTCCACCAAATGTAGGCATCTTTATTTTTGGCATCTTGAACTTTAGGTCATGTTGGTCACTTTCAGAGCCACCTAATTCTGCTTTTGGTGTCTTAAAGAAATCAGCTTTTACATCATCCTTGTTTAGGCTTATATCTAGTTCTAGTTCTGGAGCCCTTATTTTAGGAGTGGACATTTTTGGCAGCTCCACTGATGGCAAACTAAACATTGCTTCAGTGGCGCTTGTTTCAGCACTTGAGCCATGCATTTTCATCTCACCTTCAATGAAGGGTATGTCCTCTTCATCCAGTTTAACTTTGGGAAGTGTAATATCAAAATGTGGCATTTTTAGTTTAGACCCTTTCAATTTGACCTCAGACTCCGTGGCTTTAGCCCCAAAGATGTCCATCTTGGCTTCAGAATCCCCAAATGTAGGCAATTCTACTTTTGGCATTTTTAAGCTTGCAGCATTTTTTTCCAAACTAAGTGGGGTTTCATGCTCCAAAGATGTCTCCACGCTTGCATTTGGTAAACCAAAATTCAATTCTAGATCTGGGACAGAAACATTGAGGGATGGAAGTTTGGGTATTTTTAAATCTCCTTCATATGTTTTGATATCGACATCGGAAACATCGACTTCAGCTTTTGGTGAGAAGGAACTGATGTCTGTTTTAACACATGGGACAGAGATTTGTAATGAAGACACTTCTGTTGGAGCAGAGATTTCCAGAGATGGCATCTTTATTATGTCACCATATTCAGCCTCTGAGATCCCAAGACCTACTGACGTTTTTATTTCCTGCTTTGAAAGGGCGACACCAGCTGTCTTGTCACTTTTTATTCCAAGGGAAGGTAATGCCACCTGAGGGACTTTCACATGGACATCGGGCAGGTGAATATCTTCTTTTGAACTTTTTAAAGTTAGGTCAACTTCTGGAGCCTTTATTTTTGGAGGTGACATTTTAAATGAAGGCATTTTAATGAAAGATGACTTTTCATCACCCTCTTGGGTCTCTAATAACACTTTAGCTTCTTGTGCAGCTGTTTTTACTTTTTTGGTTTTAGCTTCAGGGATACTGAGCTCAAGTTTTCCTTCAGAGACATCTACATCTTTTCTAGACATTCCAAATGAAGGCATCTTGATTGCTGGCATTTTCATTTTTAATTCCTTGCTTTTCCCCTTGGCTTCAATGCTGCCTGCACCAAGTTCACCAGAAGATGCCTCTACTGCCTTCACAGATTTAGAAGGAGATCCTTTCCGTTTCTCCATTTTTATATCTTCATCACTTCCTTTGCTCCTACCAAATTTTGGAAGAGAAAATTTGGGAATGTTCAGCTTAACATCTGGAATGTCAATGTTGATTTCATGTGATCTGTCTGTACTAGAAGTGTCTGCCTTTGGCATGGCAATGTCTACCTCTAATTTTGGAGCCGAAATGTCAACAGTCGGAAGTTTAACTGATGGAAGTATAACTTTTCCATCAGATGATGTATTCACTTGGCCAGCAGAAACACCCACCTTCCCTTTGCTAGCTTTTACATCTATTCCACCTTCAACATCCTGTTTTGATTTTGGGAACATTATTCCAAATTTTGGCATTTTCATTTTTGGTCCTTTGATGGCAATTTCTGTGTCCCCCTCTGCATCCATTTCTCCACCTTTCTTGACTTTGGGTCCAGAAATGCCAAGTTTGCGAAGAGAAAACCTTGGGGCTTTCCATTTAACATCACTCCCACTCAGATCCTCTTTACTTGATAACTCAACTGTAGCTTTTGGTATGTTTGCATCAATGTCCACATCGGGAAGTTTTGGTGTAGTTATTGCAACAGAAGGAAATTTCACTGAAGGCAACGTTATTCTGGCTTCTGTATCTTCTCCATGTTTCTTTTCTAGTTTAACTTTAGGTGGTGTGGCATCAGCCTTTTCTTTATGTTCACCACCTCTAGCTTCGATGTTTGTGGATTTTCCTACTCCAATTTCAACTTTTGGGAAACTCATATGTACCTCTTTATCTTCTATGTTAAATCCAGGCCCCTTTTTCTCTGCAGCAATGTGTGGTCTAGAAATCTCCCCTGTGATCTTTGGAACATCAAGTTCAACATTCATATTTTTGGTGACATCACTTAGTTTAGGGAAGTCCAACTTTGGCATCTGGAATTTCATGTCTGCTTCTTCCAAAAGTGGCTCAGAAGCTTCAGTTTTTAATTTTGGTAAATTTAGGTCAAAGTCAAGGCTTGGAGTATCAATTTTAAGAGATGGCATTTTAATAGAGGAAAGACCTAGCTTTGAATCCCCGGTCACTCCATCAAATGCTATTGCATCAGACTCTACTTTTGGCAGCTTCACTGCTACCTTAGGTTTTTCTATTGACATACTTTTGTCACGTTTTGGTGGTGTTATACCAAATTCAATAGGTTTAATCTTGGGAACAGAAATATCCAATTCAGGGACAATTATTGTATCATCTTTTACTGTAAGGTCTCCAATTTTTGGAAGAGACACCTCAGGTGTTCCAAGTTTTGCTGTCAAGTCAAGCTTAGGTAAGGAAACTTTGGGCATTGTAAACTTCAAGTCACCCAAAGCTGAACCCTCTAACTCGGGTGCTTTAATATCTGCCTTTGTTGTATGAGTTGTGACCTCTAGTTTACCTAATTCTCGGTCCTGAAATTTTGGCAATGAAATATCTACTGATGGCATTTTAACTGAGGGAAATTGTAAGTTTGTTTCCACTTCTTTTGCATACCCTCTTTCTTGATCGACCATTTCTGATTTATCTTTGGAAAGTCCTATTCCAAAACTGGGTAAATTGATTTTAGGTCCTTTCAATTTAATCTCCTTATCTTCCCTTTTCCCAGCTGCCACTTCTGCCTGGATTTCCTGAGTCTCACTCTTTAAACCGATTTTAGGAAGACCTATCTTGGGCATTTTGAGTGACATGTCTGGGATTTCAAAAGAGCCCTCTGCTTCAATTTTCTCTGCTTTCACATCAACATGTTGGACAATCCCAGCATAGGCATCTTTAACTTTCATTCCCGTCCTTGGAGGACTTACTTTCGGCATCTTTAGCACCACATCTGGAACTTCAAAAGACTCAACAGTAAGGTCTCCTGATTCCAACTTGGGAACATTGATGTCAAAATCCACTTTGGGAGTACAAATGTCAAGAGATGGCACTTTTATGGCACTTCTCTGTTGACCATCAGGACTATCTCCTTCCAGTTTTCCTTTAGGGAGAGAAATACCAAACTGTGGTGCTTTCATAGATGGAATTTTAAACTTATCGTCAGAAACTTTCCCCTTAATATCTTTTTTGACTTGTGGTGGTGTTACATCTAAGGCAGCTTCTGGAGCTTTGCTGGACATGCTAAATTTTGGCAGTTTGATCTGAAAGCCTTGCCCAGTAATCTCAGGTGTCTCCACTTCAACAGAGCCATCAACTTTTGGCAAACTCAAATCGACATTCACTTTAGGTGCAGCTATTTCAACTGAGGGCAATTTGATTTCAGTTTTTTGCCTTCCATCAATCTGAACAGCAAGGTCTTGCTCCTTTTGTACTTGAGGAGTGCAAATTCCTACCTTTGATATTTGGGGCATACTGAGCTTGGCACCTGGATCTTCCACTGCAAAATCAGCTGAAGGCATTTTAATTTCAACATCTGGAATTTTAACCGAGGTGCTTAGTCCAGGCACTTTAACACCTCCAGAAACTTCTGGCGCATCAGCTTTTATTGTTGGTAGTGGTATGTCGAATTCCACCTGGGGGGCCTTGAAAACTTTTTCTTCCTTGGTGTCTGTTCCAACCTTTGGCACAGAAATTCCAATTTGTGGCTTGGGAACTGTTATATCCACTTTAAGTGATTTGGATTTTGCTTCAACCTCAGCTCCAGCTTTTGCTGAACCAGCTTTAGTTTCAGGAACATCCACAGACACCCCCCCTGTGGCAGCTTCTTTAACCCGAAGTCTTGGGAATTTGAGCTTTGGTCTTTTGTGCTCTGTCGTGGTTCCTTTGGCAGGAATTTCTGTGTCAGTAGAGGTTTCTGCCCCAGCCATGGTCTTTAATAACTTGGAGAATTTGGGGAAGGAAAACTCAACGTCTACTGTTGGAATGTCCATGCTGGCAGCAGAAAGTTCTGAGCCTTTCACAGCTTCCATGGAAAGATCTGAGTCCTTGACTTGACTTGGCATCTTCTTCTTTTTCTTCTTCACTGGTGTCAGGCTTTTAACAGTCTGAAATAAATTAGCATATTCAATTAGTCCATGTATTTCGTGTTTAATTACAACAATGTATTAATTAAAAGTCAAGTCTTTAATTTAAAAAAATAATAGATTTGCGCTCATCAGGTTGTACTAAAGGAAATGGGTTTTGAGGGAGACACACTTTTACATTGCAAACTGAAGTCAAATATTATGCAACCACAGCAAACCATAAAACTCACTAAGTAGCCAAATAAGCAACTGAGAGGTAGATTTATTAAGCTTGGTGAAGTGATAAAGTGTCTGGTTTATATCACCGTCCAATCAGCTCCTACCTGTGAAGCTACAGGCTTGGTTTGAAAAATGACAGGTAAGAGCTGATTGGCCAGTGATAAAAACCAGACAGTTTATCACTTCACCGAGCTTAATAAATCTACCCCTGAGCCAAATGCTTAATGGAAAAAATGGGATAAAGACAAGAATGTTATTCCATTGCCAGTGTAGTAAAGGTACTCTTACTGCACCACTATTTACATAGACAAGTTCCAGGTCACCATATATACTAGAACGTACACTACCAGATGTTTTTATTATATAAAATAGGTAAAGTCATATATAATGGTCAGAAAGTTGGAAATACAAAGGAATTGCACCAGAATAACTCACAAAACAGTAGAGGGTACGGATCATTAGCTCTACAGTAGTTAGATCTACATGTATTGGGTTGACACCATTAAGTCGACATGGAGAAAGGTCGACATGGGTGTAGGTCGACATGGGTGTAGGTTGACACAAGCATTAGGTCGACATGGGCAAGGTTGACAGTGAAAAGGATGACATGGGGGTTTTCACTGTTTTTTGACCCGAATGTCGACACAGTCAACATGGGACACTGAAACGTAGCACTGCGTCCCCTGGCCCCGCATCCCCTCCCAGGGCTCGCTATGCTCGGCATACTATTTTATTCTCCCACCACGCCCTAGTCCAGGGCTGGGCAACACCGGCCCTCCAGATGTTAATGAACTACACATCCCAGGATGCTTTGCATTAGTTTTGCTATGTGGCCATGCTGAAACTGATGCAAGGCATGCTGGGATGTCTAGTTCATCAACATCTGGAGGGCCGGTGTTGCCCAGCCCTGCCCTAGTGGATGGTAGGGCATGAAATACCACCTGGGGGGGGGGGGGGGGGCACACTCTGGGACTCAGTAAGCTGCAATCTTCACAGCTTACCGAGTCAATCAGAATCATGTATTACTAGTTAAAAGCCCGTCACAATAACGTATTCATCCGTGACGATAATTCCCTCAGGGGGAAATACAGGCACTCGCCTATATAAAGCTGCCATTTCTGACAACATTAAATGACTGTTTTGTTGAATAAGGTCCTGGATTGTCAAACACGCATCTGTCTTCCGTCAATCCGCGGCCATTATTGCCGATCCACGGACTTTCCAATACTCAACAGTTGGAATATTGAATTCTGACTGGAGTTAAGTCCCCCATACCCTGAGCCGATTTGGTCCGATTGCGACTAATCGGGTCATTAAATCGGACCAAATCGACTGTCCCTGAATTACCATCGGTCTGATGCGCGGCCCGGTGCGCATTGGACCTGAGCAGGTGGTCGGACCTGCTGGCCATCCGACCACCTGTCTTGGGACGCAGGCGATCCATCACAACAAATTGTGATGGATCGCATGCGTCCCTGCCTGGGCAGCTCGCAGGGTAACGGGTGTCCGTACACTGCTGCGAGACATCGCAGCAGTGTATGGGCACCTTTAGTGTCAGAAGCCGGCAAAATCGTCCGGGATTCTGACTGTCCCTATCTGCTCCTACCTCCAATCTCTGTCTTCGCAGCTCACTCTCGGCATGTTCAGCAAATTTGAAACAAATCATTTTGATTTCACTTTTTGTTAAGGAGTAATTTTGAGTGGCCTCTAGTGGTCACTGGCAGTACTTCACCTCAAAGGTGAGAAGTATTTAGCCTTTTATACACAGTAGATAGATAGATAGATAGATAGATAGATAGATAGATAGATAGATAGATAGATAGATAGATAGATAGATAGACCTGTCTGGTCATAATGAAAGAATTCCCTACAGATTTAAGTTTGAAGCCCATGAAGGTATGTGCCACTACTTGCCATTTTTGGTATCTTTGCCTTTGGACTCTTCACCTCCACGGTGCCAGGGGTAACTGTGACATCACTAGATGGCACCGTCCTCTTGAGGCAGTAAGCAACTTTATATTGCTCTGCGTACTGGAGGATTTGCAACGCATCTTCATATTTAACGTTTTCAAAGTAAACTCTGGCACTGATGATCTGGTCTCCTGTAACATTGAGGGAAAGATAAGCAGGAATTACTTTTCCTTCAACAAAGGATTGATCTAGAACCATATACATTATACAGTAGGTAATGGGCTTCTTCTTCTCCCACTGATACACTTGGGTCCTCATTCACAGATGTAGGCTGTTCATAGAGCATCTGCGTCTTCCTCACTCCCAACATGCTGCATCTTAGGCGGCACTGCAGCCATCATCACACCCACTGAGACCGTCATGCACATATCAGTAACCATCGGAGATGTTCGCAAGTCATTCAGTCTGGATCAGACACTTACTCTAGATAGACTTCTTGCCATATATAATGTGTCTGCTGCAGAAAGAAATCTGCAAAAAAATCTAATTGACATAATCCCCACAACCTTTCTCACCACACTATTATATACCTTCAAGCAGAGGTAAGGATTTGGAAGCTGGGGAGTCTTTGAGGATATCTGAGATGAAGAGTCCGTCTTTGCCTCCTCCACAGACACTGATACCAGTCATTCCAGCATGTGCTTCAGTTTCCACAATCACCTCCACCATTTCTGAGGTTCTCAGCTTTTCCTAGTATTAGAGACATTACACAGACTTTAACCACAAAATCCTGGACTTAGTGCTCAACACCTCGAGCTCACATTGCTTACATGTCTTATGTTCTGGTTAGCTCTAACTTCTCGCATCTATGGTATTTCTCACCAGGACAATCCTCCTGTCAGTACAACTCTACCATACGTAACATTTCCATAAGGGGCAGCACGGACGGTGTAATGGTTAGCATTACTGCCTCACAGCACTGGGTTAGATTCCCACCATGGCCCTAACTGTGCGGAGTTTGTATATTCTCCCCCTACTTGCGTGGGTTTCCTCCGGGTACTCTAGTTTCCGCCCACAATCCAAAAATATACAGGTAGGCTAATTGGCTCCCAACAAAATTAACCCTAGAATGTCTGTGTGTGTGTGTGTGTGTGTGTGTGTGTACATGTGGTATGGAATATAGAGTGTAAGCTCCACTGGGGCAGGGACTGATGTGAATGTTCAAATATTCTCTGTAAAGCGCTGCAGAATAGGTGTGCGCTATATAAGAATCTGTTATTATTAATAATAATAATAATATATACATATATAAACCTCATTATCAGGGTTTTACCGCATTTTGATATGCAGGAAAACCTGCATGGCGATACCCCATAGAAGCCTATGGGCTTTTTAACGCCACCCACACCACCCAGCTTGGACCTCCGCCGCCTTGCACTGGCCACCCCTCACCTGTGTCCGGTCAGCACAGTACTGTGCTGCCCGGACCAGTGACCTCCTCCTCCCTGCACTGTAAATCCTCTTCCGGGTGCAGGGAGGAGGAGGAGAGCCCCGTCCACAGCAGTAGCAGCACCCGGCCAGGTAAGGGAGGGAGCTGCTTGGGAGCTGCCGGGACCCTCTGCACATTACCGGCCAGATCGCAAAGGACAGCTCTTAATGCATGAGCTGTCCTTTGCCATGATTATCGCATATGTTAGGACATATGCGATAATTATCACTGCGGTAGCCGGCGATGTGCGACGAAGTGGGGGCGTGGATGTTAGTGCATCCCGCCCTTGATATGTAACTGGCTCTACTAGGTACATCTGTAACTGGCACTACTGGAGACATGATATGTAACTGGCACTACTGGGGACATGATATGTAACTGGCACTACTGGGGACATGATATGTAACTGGCACTACTGGGGACATGATATGTAACTGGCACTACTGGGGACATTTGTAACTGGCACTACTGGGGACACAATATGTAACTGGCACTACTGGGGACATTTGTAACTGGCACTACTGGAGACATGATATGTAACTGGCACTACTGGGGACATGATATGTAACTGGCACTACTGGGGACATGATATGTAACTGGCACTACTGGGGACATGATATGTAACTGGCACTACTGGGGACATCTGTAACTGGCACTACTGGAGACATGATATGTAACTGGCACTACTGGCGACATGATATGTAACTGGCACTACTGGGGACATGAGATGTAACTGGCACTACTGGAGACATGATATGTAACTGGCACTACTGGGGACATGATATGTAACTGGCACTACTGGGGACATGATATGTAACTGGCACTACTGGGGACATGATATGTAACTGGCACTACTGGGGACATGATATGTAACTGGCACTACTGGGGACATTTGTAACTGGCACTACTGGGGACATTTGTAACTGGCACTACTGGGGACATTTGTAACTGGCACTACTGGGGACATGATATTTAACTGGCACTACTGGTGACCTGATATGTAACTAACACTACTGGGGACATCTGTAACTGGTACTACTGGGGGCATCTGTAACTGGCACTACTGGGGACATGATATTTAACTGGCACTACTGGTGACCTGATATGTAACTGACACTACTAGGTACATCTGTAACTGGTACTACTGGGGACATCTGTAACTGGCACTACTGGGGACATGATATGTAACTGGCACTACTGGGGACATCTGTAACTGGCACTACTGGGGACATGATATGTAACTGGCACTACTGGCGACATGATATGTAACTGGCACTACTGGAGACATGATATGTAACTGTCACTACTGGCGACATGATATGTAACTGGCACTACTGGGGACATGAGATGTAACTGGCACTACTGGTGACATGATATGTAACTGGCACTACTGGTGACATGATATGTAACTGGCACTACTGGGGACATGATATGTAACTGGCACTAAATATGTGCAAGGACATGATTGCTTGGCATTTAAATACAGTGCCTGAGATAGTACACAAACTTTTTTTCATGTTTTGGAACCTTGTTTCATGCACAAATATAATATATTTTTGTGTATTTCATGTGTTTGATGTGTTTGTACAACATAACTGCAAGATACCTCAAGATACATAATTGAAATATAGAAATATTCCAAAATACAGAATAATCCGTTTCCCAAAATGCTTCTCGTTCTGAGCATTTTGGATAAGGGATACTCAACCTGTATTATCAATGTACTTCACAAAATGCACAGGTGTAAGTATAACCAAATGCTAGGAACAAATATCATATATTCCTGAATGCATGTTTTACCTCTGTGATGGTGGTCTCCATCTTGGGTTCCTCCTGCTCTGCCAAGTTTCTTTGTCCTTTCTGTAGTAAAACTTTCTTTAACTCTGCATGTAATTTTTCCTTCTGTGCCTGAAAGCAGAATACACCCATAAGAAACAATCAAGTGAACTCCTCACACCCCTCTTTTTGGTTGTGGTGGCCAGATACTATTTGGGGACATTTCCATATGTTTTTTTCATAGCTTTGAATATCATCTATAGTATGAGGCAGCACCATGAAGCTGCAATGGCCATATCATCTCTGAGGCCGCACAAACCACACCATGTCTGGTATTTAAAATAAGAAAAAATATTTGTTTACATGTACTATACCATATTTGATTCCATTTTTTTATATGTTCCATCACTTACTAATATGGAGTGCCTAAGTTAGGCGAAGATGCAAGCATAAGGGAAGTTTCCATTTTATTCACATAGATTGTGCATCACCGGGAGGGTGATCAGAGCACTTGTCACCTATCCCTCTGTTGCACCACCAATACCATATCCTTTATGAGGCTGCACCGGCCATACCACACCATCTATGAGGCTACATTGGCGATACCACACCATCTATGAGGCTGCATTGGCCATACCATATCATGTATGAGGCTGCACCGGCCATACCATATCATCTATGAGGCTATACCAACCATACCATATTATCTAAGAGGCTGCACCAGCCATACCATATTATCTATGAGGCTGCACCAACCATACCATATTATCTAAGAGGCTGCACCAGCCATACCATATTATCTATGAGGCTGCACCAACCATACCATATTATCTATGAGGCTGCACTGGCCATACCATATTATATATGAGGCTGCACTGGCCATACCATATTATATATGAGGCTGCACTGGCCATACCATATCATATATGAGGCTGCACTGGCCATACCATATTATATATGAGGCTGCACCGGCCATTCCATATCATCTATGAGGCTACACCGGCCATACCATATCATCTATGAGGCTACACCGGCCATACCATATCATCTATGAGGCTACACAAGCCATATCATCTTTTTTTTTTTTTTTTAAATATTTTTATTTTCCGTTTACGGTACAAAATTTTACAAATATACACAAAAATGACATACAGACATACAACAATACATTACATATCAACATCTTGGTATGTGCAATTGCAGTTCCTTCTCTCTAATATTTCTGCTATCTCTTCTATTCCATCCTATAGCATCAAAGGTGATAACTTTCCCATGCGTCAACAAAACATAATTCATAAAATACATAATAATACATATTTGTTCCAGTAGTAAGCAGCACTCCCCCATCTAGGTTCTAATTCAAAATCCGTCTCAGCAACCCAGTAATTTGTTTATAACACATGTCGCCCGTTTCCAATTACTGTAATAAGGCATCCTGTGAAATGAGCTAAATCTTATCAAGGAAAAAAAAAAAAAAAAAAAAAAAAAAAAAGGGGTGGGGGGAAACATTGCACCACTTAATTGTTTGATTGCTATTTTAACATACTATCATCCTTAGTCCTAATTTCAGAAGGCTGTGTATATCTATTTTATCCAACATTCAACAGTGATTATTTACAAACATTATTTCCACCATGTGTTGTATCTGTGGTAAATGATATTATCCCATCTAGGTATCTTATACACTCTTATCATTTATCGTGATTCTTTAGCTTTATACAAATATTATCAATCTTAGTTCCAATTCCAGGAAATTGAATATATCAATTTTTATCCACTGCAATCATAATAGTGTAACTTAAACATTATCTCCACCAATTATTATATCTATAATCTAGTGATCTATACTCCCTATAATTTCATACTTCCCCCCACCCCCTCCCCCCTCCCCCTCCCCTCTCCATCTATTTTTCCTTCTTTAATTTACTCCAAACCCGTATCATCCCCCTTAATCCTAATCTCCCCAAAAAAAAAAAAAAAAAAAAAAAAAAAAAAGGGACCATAGCTCAATTATTACTTGGGCGTTGTCTCAGCCAGCGATTCCATATTTTCCAAAATTTGTCCTGAGTATTCCGGACAATATGTATAAGTTTTTCATGCTCAACTGTATAATCCACCAATGCTAGCCATTCTATATATTCTGGACCTCTATCTGCCAGCCAAGATCTGGCAATCAATACCTTCGCCAGGGAACATGCATTATTGATGAAGATCTTTTCTTCCCTATCTATATCCCCAACCCCTATTACATTTAACAGACATCCCCTATTTGACAAACAATTTCTGTTAATTCCCACCTTCACCAGAAATTCTATAACTTTTTCCCAGAATTCTCTCACTCTGGGACAATCCCATAGCAGGTGAAAGAATGAGCCAACTGCAGTCTGACATTTAGGGCAGATATCCGTAGTTCTTGCCCCGAACTTCAATAACCTCGGCATAGATAAGTATGATCGATGAAGAAGGAATAACTGGATCTGCTGGGTCCTAACTGAGTTGGTGGCCTTAGAGACCGAGGAAATGGCTCTCACCCATTCGTCAGGCTGCATTGGCCCTAGGTTTTCCTCCCATTTCTCCCGCAGAACTGCCAGGTTATCCCCAGCTACTGCGGATAGATAGTTATAAAATCTCGATATCAATTTATTATTTTTATCAGATTTCAGTATTTTCTTAATTGGGGATTCTCCAAAGAGGGGGTTGCTATCCTTAAAAAAGGAATTTAAGGCATTACGAAGCTGGATATATCTAAAAGTATACTTCGCCGGAACATCATACTCATATTGTAACTGTGCAAACGATTTTAATCTATCTCTCTCATAAAACTGGCTTATAGAATTTATGCCAAAAGACTCCCAGAACCTGACGGATTGTGTGTATTTCATCCCTTTTAATATCTTTGGATCATTCAAAGGGTGTTCTTCATCTAGATTTTGGAAGCCGACCTTTTTATTCGATTTAACCCAGATTTTAACCGCCTGTTTTATTATATCAGGGTCTCCCCTGCTAGACTGGCCCCTCACCAGTTTCTGAAGAGGAGTAATACCATTTTCACGCTCCAAGATAGCATTTTGTATCCTCATGCACTCTACTGAAGGTCTCACCCAATCGGCTACAGAGGCCAGTTGGCTAGCTAGATAATATAGCTGCAGATTTGGCAATGCGAGGCCACCTTCTTCCCTCTTATTAAATAAGACTTGAAGTTGAATCTTAGCACGAGAATTATTCCAAATAAAGGAACCGACCATACTATTAAATTTCCTGAAGAATGATTCAGGTATATATTTAGGGGCGTGCTGGAGTTGGTATAAGAATTTAGGTAATACAATCATTTTTATAAGGTTTACTCTCCCAGAGACTGATAAGGGTAACCTCTTCCATATTTTGAATTTATCTGTCAGATAATCTAATAGGGGATCTAGATTTAGTTTTTTAAAGTCTGCGGAACTATGCGATATCCACACTCCCAGATACTTAAAGGTGTGGGCCCATTTTAGTGGTGTATCCACCAACCCAGACCCTGTATCCTGAGGCCTAATTGCAAATATAATTGACTTGCTCCAGTTCACCCTAAACCCGGAATAATCTCCGAATTTTGTGATCACCTCCATAGCCAGAGGGGCAGTTTTCTGTCCATCCGCTAAAAAAATCAGGAGATCATCCGCGTACAGGGTGACTACATCAGAAATGGAACCTCTGTTAAACCCCACTATCTCCGGATGTTGCCGCATTAAACAGGCCAGTGGCTCTATTGATATTGCAAAGAGAGTGGGAGACAGGGGACACCCCTGCCTCGTTCCTCTAAATAAAGGGAAGGATTGCGAAACATTCCCATTTATGGCCACCCTAGCCACAGGGTCTTTATACAACAATTTTATCCATTTAATGAATCCCGGCCCCATGCCCATTGCAGCCAACACCTCCCAGAGGTAATGCCACTCGACCGCGTCAAACGCCTTGACCGCGTCGAGGGACATCACCACCGGGAGGGGATAGGCCAGATGTGCAGCCTGTGTTTGCAGCAACATCTTGCGAATATTGGATGAGGTTGATTTGCCAGGCATAAAACCTGTTTGGTCCGGGTGGATTAATTTCCCAATATGTTTATTCAACCTATTTGAAAAAATTTTAGCAAGAATCTTAGCCTCTGTAGCTATAAGAGAAATAGGGCGGTAGGAGTCTAGCTGCACCGGATCTTTTTGTGCCTTAAGAAGAACTACTATTTTTGCTTCCATCATAGATAGAGGGAGTTTGTCCGCATCAAAGCTATTATTGAATATTTCCAGGAGTAGTGGAGCCATTAGTTCCGTATGTTTTTTAAAAATCTCAGCGGGGATGCCATCGATCCCGGGAGCCTTTCCATTAGGCAATGAGGCGATTGCTACTTTTATTTCCGTCAAGTTCAAGGGGGCCTCAAGCTCGAGCATATCCTCTACACCCAGTTTTGGTAACTTAATCTTTTTCAAAAAATCACAGATATCACTCTGATTATGCCTAGATCTGGACTCGTATAGTTCAGCGAAATATCCTCTAAATACCTCCAACATCTCTTTATTTTCGCTTACCTCAGCCCCACTCCTATCTGTTATCCTCGCTATTACATTAGGGGGGTTATCAGATTGGGCTATTTTAGCTAAGAGTTTCCCCGATCTGTCAGCCGTGGCATATCTAATCTGGGAACTGTGTAGGGACATCTTTGCATTTTCCTCTTTCACGCATGCCACCCAATTCTCTTGGGCCTCTAACCATTTTTTTTTTAAATCCTCACTGCCCTTATCAAGATAGCGTCTCTCAAGATTCTCACATTCCTGTTCCAACGCCACAACTTTCTCTTTACTAATTCTTCTTGCTTCAGATACTCCCCTCCTTAAACTGCCCCTTATATAGGCTTTGAAACAGTCCCATACCATCCCGGTTGGGGCCGTTCCTCTATTCATTTCCCAGTATTCCTGCCACTGACCTTCGAGAGTGGTGTCCAATTTTTCTAACCATCTTGTATCAAATTTCCAAAATGAATTACCTTCCCTTCTCTGGTCAGTCAATTCCAGGATCACTGGGGAATGATCGGAAATCCCTCTATTTTTATATGTTACATCTACAACATTAGGTAGGAGAGTATCCGAAATTAACACCAAATCAATTCTAGAAAAACTTTGAAAAGAGGCTGAGAAGCAAGAAAATTGTGTTTTAGTGGGATTTCTAACCCTCCATGGATCCACCCACCCCAAATTTTTAATGAATTCACCAAAGCCTTTATTATTTCGGCTACCACTTATAGCTGACCTACTCCATCTATCAGCTTGTACATCAATTATATTATTATAGTCGCCAATACAGATCACCGCAGTATCTGGAGAATCCGCAGAGAATTCAATTGCAGATTTCAAAATCTCATAAGAGAAGGGTGGAGGAATGTATATGGCCATTAACAACACATGATAGGAATGAATCTTACAGTCCAAAAAAATATACCGCCCCTGAGAATCAATCTTCTTTCGGTTGCACTCAAATGGGAGAGATCTCTTAATTAAAATTGACACCCCTCTAGAGCTATTTGTGAATGGGGCATGGTATACCCATCCAGTCCAGGGTTTTTTAAGACTTAACAAAGAGGAGCCTGCAAGGTGTGTTTCAACCAAGCAGGTAACATCCGCATTATACTGTTTTACTTGTCGCATTATTAGGGACCTTTTTATTTTATTATTCATCCCCCTTACATTCCATGACATAATTACAACCATGCTTAATTAATTAATTTATACCTTCTCTCCAACTCGAATGCAACTTCTAGAAAAGTGGGCCAACAAATACCAATATTCACAAAAAAAAAAAAAAAACAAGAAAAAAACATATTGCATAAACCAGTTTCATATTACTACAAATACCAACGCCTACTTCTCTTAATACCCCTATTGAGCTGGTTAGCATTGACTTATACTTGAAACATTGTGAGTATGTATTATCTCCACATAAGTAATTACCCCAAATCTGGGCTGGAATAGGAGGATAGACTGCTAAATAGCATACCAAGCAATTGACAAAAGAAACAAGACAACACATTACATAGAATACAACCCCCATCCCCCCCATCCCGCCTCCCTCCACCCTGTATACCTCTATACCCCTGGCATACTTCTGTCCCGATCCCCTATCTACTACTAACCCCTCGAGGCTTCTAATTTTAGCACACCATCAGGCGGTGAGCTCCCTGAACTACAATCATAATCTTAATATACCTAAACAATTTATTCAGCATTTTGACCCATTTGTTTAGAGCCTGGTGCCCGTTTATCAAGCCAGTCTCCGGCTTCATTGGCTGATTGGAAAAAGACCGTGCCAGTGTCTGTGACAATTCTTAGTTTTGCAGGGAACACCATGGAGTATTTAACTCCCTTTTCCCGGAGTCTCTTCTTAATTTCTAAGAATTTTGCTCGCTCTTTTTGTATTTCCAGAGCAAAATCCGGGAACAGCGAAATTCTATTCCCATTATGCTCCAATGGGCCCTTTGTTCTAGCTAGACGAAGCACCATGTCCCGATCCTGGAAATGTAAAAATTTCATAATCAACGTTCGCGGGGGGGCTCCGGGGGGGGGAGGCCTCATTGGAACTCTATGAGCTCTCTCGATAGTAAAGAATCTAGAAAATGAGTCCAGACCCAATTTGTCCTTTAACCATTTCTCCAAAAATAAAGCAACCTCAACCCCTTCTTCCCTTTCCGGTAATCCCACCAGCCGAACATTGTTCCTGCGCAGTCGCCCTTCCATGTCAGATATTTTATCTTTTAAGAGCTGCATTTGGGTTGACACTGCGTTGACCTTTTCCAGTAGTGACTTATTACAGTCCTCGATATTTGAGATGCGCTGCTCAGCCTCTTTCATCTGGGATTTAATTTCTTGTATATCGTTTTTGAGCCCGCCTATATCTTGCTGGATGCTGACAATCTTTTCTGACAGCCTTAGCTCACAGCCGTGGATAGCATCCAAAAGTTGTTGACGTGTAATTTCAGGGGATTGCTGGGTAGAGCTCTTTGCGGGGGAGCTTTGGGGAGTTGACTGGGGTGTTGATTGTGGCGTTTGCCCACCATTATTAGTCTGGGAGCGTGCAAATCTTTCCAGGCGCGCCGCAGCTGCAGTGTTACCACTTTTGCCCATGTCGACTGATACCACTGTCTCTGACTAATAATCACAAAAGATGTTCAGTCCGAGCTTCTTAATAAATATATCCTTCTTATAATCAGAGCACACTGTACTGTATATTTTTGCGGCTTTTTCTGCCAATAGGGTACGGGGGAGAGAGAGAAAAGAAAGGAGAGAGGGTCTTAGTTCGTCGGAATTTACCCAACAGGTATAATTCATAGGGCATACAGGAAAAATACAGTTCCACCCCAGCCGTATCACTGCCTGAATGATCCAGCATTTGGCATCACTGCTGCCGGTATAACCACGCGGGGCCCCTGCCCAGACCGTACCGAGTTGATTAAAGCACTTAGTGCACTCAGCCAGAGTTTTTTAGTTATGTATCTCACCACTCCGTTGCGGTCCTTCTAAGTGTTTTCCTTACTTCAGTTTCGCGGAGTCAGCGATCGAAATCCCTTCTCTCCCACTCACTTTACTCTCACCCGTCCGGGCAACCTGCACGTGCACCGCCGCAGCCGCCTGGATACCGCTGAGTACTTCAGCGTCTCTTCGCGCCTCCTGATGACGTGTGCAATCCACGCGAGATCTCGCTCCCAGCTCCAAGCTTCCCCGTACAGCCCAAAGTCCCGGGCCACCCGCTAGACTGTCCAATAAACAGGAGGGCACAGACGCTACACAGGTACGCAGGTACTCACTCCTGGAGCCCAATTGCGGGGCTCAGGTCACTCTTTCGGCCGGTCTCCAGTATTGTACGGATGTTACATTCAGGGAGCTCTCCCCACACACTCACTCACTCCCGCCTTGCCGTGGCCACGCCTCTTCCAACCTGGGCCCTGTTTACAGTCAAGCCATATCATCTTTATATAGATGATATGGTATGGCCGGTGCAGCCTTAAAGCCATATCATCTTTAAGGCTGCACCGGCCATACCATATCATCTATGAGGCTACAGCAGCCATATCATCTTTGAGGCTGCACCAGCCATACCATATCATTTCTGAAGCTGCACCAACCATATCATATCATCTTTGAAGCTGCACCGGCCATACCATATCATCTATGAGGCTACACCATCCATATCATCTATGAGGCTGCACCAGCCATACCATATCATCTATGAGGCTGCACCAGCCATACCATATCATCTATGAGGCTGCACCAGCGATACCATATAATCTATGAGGCTGCACCGGCCATACCATATCATCTATGAGGCTGCACCGGCCACACCATATCATCTATGAGACTGCACCAGCCATACCATATCATCTATGAGGCTGCACCGGCCATACCATATCATCTATGAGGCTGCACCGGCCACACCATATCATCTATGAGGCTGCACCGGCAATACCATATCATCTATGAGGCTGCACCGGCCACACCATATCATCTATGAGGCTGCACCAGCCATACCATACCATCTATGAGGCTGCACCGGTCATACCATATCATCTATGAGGCTGCACCAGCGATACCATATAATCTATGAGGCTGCACCGGCCATACCATATCATCTATGAGGCTGCACCGGCCACACCATATCATCTATGAGACTGCACCAGCCATACCATATCATCTATGAGGCTGCACCGGCCATACCATATCATCTATGAGGCTGCACCGGCCACACCATATCATCTATGAGGCTGCACCGGCAATACCATATCATCTATGAGGCTGCACCGGCCACACCATATCATCTATGAGGCTGCACCGGCCACACCATATCATCTATGAGGCTGCACCGGCCACACCATATCATCTATGAGGCTGCACCGGCCATACCATACTGTATCATCTATGAGGCTGCACCAGCCATACCATATCATCTATGAGGCTGCAACGGCGATACCATATAATCTATGAGGCTGCATTGGCCATACCATATCATCTATGAGGCTGCACCGGCCACACCATATCATCTATGAGGCTGCATTGGCCACACCATATCATCTATGAGGCTGCATTGGCCATACCATATCATCTATGAGGCTGCACCGGCCATACCATATCATCTATGAGGCTGCACCGGCCATACCATATCATCTATGAGGCTGCACCGGCCATACCATATCATCTATGAGGCTGCACCGGCCATACCATATCATCTATGAGGCTGCATTGGCCATACTATATCATCTATGAGGCTGCACCGGCCATACCATATCATCTATGAGGCTGCACCGGCCATACCATATCATCTATGAGGCTGCACCGGCCATACCATATCATCTATAAGGCTGCATTGGCCATACCATATCATCTATGAGGCTTTTTGCACTTGAGAAACTGGTAGAAATCGCAGCCGTAAATGATTTGTGTCTACCTCTAAATACAGCCCTATAAGTCCCCATACATTAGAGTCAGCTGACCTGTTTCCCTTTAAATAAATTATTTTAAACCAGACCATGGAACCGGACGATGGGTACATTGAAGCTGGCTGCTATTTTGGATTTGCAGGAAATGAGTAGGGGTCACTCTAGCGAGCCTCATAAGTGAGTTGGACAGAAAGTTTCCAGAATTCTATCCACAGGAAAGTAAACTTATGTTGATATAATGCCTGCAGCTAGAGCTGACAGTTCTGAGTAACAGGAATTGGGCATGACGATTAGGGACGTCTATTAATGAGTGTGTATGACAAGTTACAGTGGTTTTCAAACTTTACTATACCCCAGAACGCCGCTTCCATCAGCCCAAAGGAACAGAGATTAGAGATGGTTTTGATTAAACCAATTATCTGTTCAACCTGATAAGGTTCTCTCTTCAATTACACTGTATTTGCCTAAATACAGTATGCAACAACTACTGCACATCCTCCAACAAAATGGCTCCTCTAGGGAAACTTCATTGCCTAACCGAGATGGCAGATTCTACCATATATCCCCAATACATACACACAGGGCCGGCAACAGGGGGGGTCAAGGGGGACAAGTGTGACGGGCCCCAGCAATCTGGAGGGCCCCAGAGCTTCCATGCCCCGGCATGACCAGCGCCTGCACCACCTGGCCTGTCAGTGACCCTCGCGTCCCAGCCATCTACTGTGTACCATCTGTGTGCGGCTGAGTGTGACTCACTGTGTGCCACTGCCATCTCCTGTTTGTGCCCTGCCACTTGGCACTCAGAGCCATCTACTCTGTGTGTGCACACGGCCTGGGGCCGCAGACGCACGGCCATGAAGTCCGCACCTGAAAGCAGGATCTGGAGCAGTGAACGGTTCAATGAGGCTCATGCAGAAGAGGGTTGTATTGATTTGAAATTAGGTGGGGGGCCCCAGAAATATTATTGTATAGGGCCCCAAGATTTCTGTTGCCGGCCCTGCATGCACACAGTGGTCGAAGTGAACATTTTGAGGTAGGGGTATGGAAATATCAGAGGGGCTTTATTTTGGTAGGCATGAGGCCATCCCCCACTGTGTAATAATAATTAAAACAATGACCTGGGCCTGATATTAGGGTATAGGCCAAGTGCTCGCTTATCATGCACCATATTCCTGAGGCCTGATATTAGGGTATAGGCCAACTGCTCGCTTAACATGCACCATATTCCTGAGGCCTGATATTAGGGTATAGGCCAACTGCTCGCTTAACATGCACCATATTCCTGAGGCCTGATATTAGGGTATAGGCTAAGTGCTCGCTTAACATGCACCATATTCCTGAGGCCTGGATTCAAGGAGTAATTTTAAACAATGTGAAAGTGTCTCCCAGACATGTCTGTCCTCCAGGTGCGGTGAAACTGCAATTCAGTCCATTTATGGAACCTACTAATCCACAATATGTGAAGTCACATTTTCTGTGCAATTACGCAGCCAATTTTCCTATTGGACTGTATTGCTATGAATGGTTCAAGCAAAAAGGAGAAAGGTGTATTGCTATGAATGACCTATGAACATTTTCCATCATATAAATGATGGCATTATAATTGCATTATCAAAAATATTATTCTCATAAAAGCAAACCTGAGAGCTGACGTATTTCCCAGAGGGCCTAGCATTTGTGAGACCGTCCCCTGACATAATACCTATACACCTCCAACTCATGCCACTAGTAGGTTTGCTATGTGTGGACGATCCAACATAAAGGTAACAAAAATGTTGCTGCTAGGCTGATCTTCCTTGCAAGACGCTCATCGTCTGCTGATTCGCTCTGCCAGTCCCTCCATTGGTTGCCTGTATATTACCGTATCCAATATAAAACACTTCTAGCATATAAAGCTATTACCCATACTGCACCAGCTTATATCTCTGCACTTATCACAATATATCTCCCATCTCGACCACTCCGCTCTGCACAAGATCTGCGTCTCTCTTCTGCACAGATCACTAGCTCCCATTCACTATTACAGGACTTTCATCAGGCTGCACCCATCCTATGGAATGCCCTTCCAGGCACAATAAGACTCTCCACTAGCCTCCAAACTTTCAAGCGTTCCCTGAAAACTCACCTCTTCAGGCAAGCCTATCATGTTTAGGTACCACACACATAACCCTCAGAGGCACTTATGTATTATATAGCTTCCCTTCCCAACCTGTAACTTGGTGGGACTGCTATGCTATTACTGATGCCTGTCCTTGTGTTCCCCTCATATGTCCCTATAGATTGTAAGCTTGCAGCAGGGCCCTTCTACCCCCAAGTCTGTCTGTTGTTACCCAGTTTGTTTTATCTTTGTTTACAATTGTAAAGCGCAACGGAATCTGCTGCGCTATATAAGACGCTGTAACGGAATCTGCTGCGCTATATAAGACACTGTAACGGAATCTGCTGCGCTATATAAGGCACTGTAATGGAATCTGCTGCGCTATATAAGAAACTGTAACGGAGTCTGCTGCGCTATATAAGACACTGTAACGGAATCTGCTGCGCTGTATAAGAAACTGTAACGGAGTCTGCTGCGCTATATAAGAAACTGTAACGGAATCTGCTGCGCTATATAAGACGCTGTAACGGAATCTGCTGCGCTATATAAGACACTGTAACGGAATCTGCTGCACTATATAAGACACTGTAACGGAATCTGCTGCGCTATATAAGACACTGTAACGGAATCTGCTGCGCTATATAAGACACTGTAACGGAATCTGCTGCGCTATATAAGACACTGTAACGGAATCTGCTGCGCTATATAAGACGCTGTAACGGAATCTGCTGCACTATATAAGAAACTGTAACGGAATCTGCTGCGCTATATAAGACGCTGTAACGGAATCTGCTGCGCTATATAAGACACTGTAACGGAATCTGCTGCGCTATATAAGACACTGTAACGGAATCTGCTGCGCTGTAAAAGAAACTGTAACGGAGTCTGCTGCGCTATATAAGAAACTGTAACGGAATCTGATGCGCTATATAAGACGCTGTAACGGAATCTGCTGCGCTATATAAGACACTGTAACGGAATCTGCTGCACTATATAAGACACTGTAACGGAATCTGCTGCGCTATATAAGACACTGTAACGGAATCTGCTGCGCTATATAAGACACTGTAACGGAATCTGCTGCGCTATATAAGACACTGTAACGGAATCTGCTGCGCTATATAAGACGCTGTAACGGAATCTGCTGCACTATATAAGAAACTGTAACGGAATCTGCTGCGCTATATAAGACGCTGTAACGGAATCTGCTGCGCTATATAAGACACTGTAACGGAATCTGCTGCGCTATATAAGACACTGTAACGGAATCTGCTGCGCTGTAAAAGAAACTGTAACGGAGTCTGCTGCGCTATATAAGAAACTGTAACGGAATCTGATGCGCTATATAAGACGCTGTAACGGAATCTGCTGCGCTATATAAGACGCTGTAACGGAATCTGCTGCGCTATATAAGACACTGTAACGGAATCTGCTGCACTATATAAGACACTGTAACGGAATCTGCTGCGCTATATAAGACACTGTAACGGAATCTGCTGCGCTATATAAGACACTGTAACGGAATCTGCTGCGCTATATAAGACACTGTAACGGAATCTGCTGCACTATATAAGACGCTGTAACGGAATCTGCTGCCCTATATAAGAGACTGTTACGGAATCTGCTGCGCTATATAAGGCACTGTAACGGAATCTGCTGCGCTATATAAGACACTGTAACGGAATCTGCTGCGCTATATAAGACACTGTAACGGAATCTGCTGCACTATATAAGACGCTGTAACGGAATCTGCTGCACTATATAAGACACTGTAACGGAATCTGCTGCGCTATATAAGGCACTGTAACGGAATCTGCTGCACTGTATAAGAAACTGTAACGGAGTCTGCTGCGCTATATAAGACACTGTAACGGAATCTGCTGCGCTATATAAGACACTGTAACGGAATCTGCTGCACTATCTAAGACGCTGTAACGGAATCTGCTGCCCTATATAAGAGACTGTAACGGAATCTGCTGCGCTATATAAGGCACTGGGGCAGATGTATCATTAAGCTTGTTACGTTTGCGAAATAACGAGTCCCGCTTCTCCTGCATAATGAGGAGAAGCGGGCACTTGTTATGGGGAGATGTATTAACATCCCCCAAGCCGATAAGGAGAGCCGTTATGCCCAGCGTTAACGGCTTTCCTTATCGGCTCCCTCGCCGCCCCGCACATGCGCACTCCCCGTCGCCCCCCCTGCCCGGCTTACTGGGCATGCGCGAGATCTCGCAAAAACCGCGAGATCTCCAGCGCAGCCCAAGCCAGACGCAGGGCTAGCGTTGTCCCCATAGTGGGGGATAGGACAACGCTAGCCCTGAGCTGGCGAAGCGGCCGGGGCGAATTAACGCCTTGAAGGCTGTTAATACATCGCCCCGGCCGTTAATCCCTGGGGGGGATTGCAGGGACAGCCCCGCCGAGCGTAACTCGGCGGGCTGTCACTAGCGCACGTTAGGTGCGCTAGTAATACATTAGGGACAGACGTAATCCCCCCCAGTTAACCAGCGTTAAGTGCATTTTTGCACTTAACGCTAGTTAATACATCTGCCCCATTGTAACGGAATCTGCTGCGCTATATAAGACACTGTAACGGAATCTGCTGCGCTATATAAGAAACTGTAATGGAATCTGCTGCGCTATATAAGAAACTGTTAATAAAATAAAAGGGAGAAACATAAAGGAAAGAGGAAGGAAAAGAGAAGAAAGTAAAGACAGAGGGAGAAAGGAGAAGATAACAAAAGGAAAATAGCAGAAGAAGAGACAGGAAATTAAGCAGAAATTAACAGCAACCACTGCAAACAAAAATAAATTAGAAACAGCCACAATACAGTGAATATACAGGGAAAACAGAATTCAAAAAGGCAAAAGACCTCCCAACTAGAGACAGGTTACATTTTTTAATCCATGCTTGTCTCACATAGATGCACATTATGTACTATTAGGTAGCAGCCCTCAGCTGCTCATCCTCTAATAACAGAGCACAGGAAGCGGGGTGGAGGAGATGACCCTGCTCGCTGGAACTTCTGAGACCAACATCCTTTTCCCTTTCTTCTAGTGAATGAAAGGAAATTCTCACCGCTCGATCTGCGTCTTTGATTTCCTCCGGGGACAGGTGGGGGCGGCCGGCGGGAGGAGACCTCTGCTTCAGGGGGCTGAACTTCTCTTTTACTGGCTGAAGAACAAAATGACACAATATTTGTGGGTGAAAGGAAAATAGTTAAATGATGAGTTTCCAAGTGGAACACCACAGCAATGGCTCATTGATATCAAACTGAGAACTTGCTGTATTGTATATGTAATAACCACTTGTATAGTATACAGCACTGAGAGTTACCATAATGTGGACTGTTTCTTCTCATCATGCTGAGTGCAAGGAATGTAGGACACTTCTTCCACCACGTGGCAACACAATGTCTTCCCGCATGGAGTAATGTTATTCAATATTATATTAATAATCCCGCCCCCCCATGTATATATATCCCCCCACAAAGTTCTAATGGAAAATAGCCTGAGTGTATATTTTGGGTAATACTGATCAGCCCTGAGACCTGTTGCCAGTATACCAGTATACTGTACTTATGTTTTATACAGGTGTCACTGCCTCATCCAGCTAAAGTACAACATTATGGAGCTGCCTCCCAGCAGAGGTGGCCCAGGGAGTAGGAATACTTACAGGGGCGTCAGACGCTTTTCGGGACACATGGCATGCCGATCTCTCTTCCCCTGCACCTGCGGGAATAACAAGGACTTAATCAGTGGATGCTCCATTATAAGGCAAAGTTTCTGCTTATGCATTATGCAATTCTTGTTCCACCTTCCCTTCCCTTCCCAATCACAGCAGGGCAAAAGCTTCTGCAGCAGCCAGAGCATGTCTCCTACTATCCACCTTCCCTTCCTAACCACAGCAGGGCAGGAGCTGCTGCAGCAGCCAGAGCAGGTCTCCAACTATCCACCTTCCCTTCCCAACCACAGCAGGGCAGGAGCTGCTGCAGCAGCCAGAGCAGGTCTCCAACTACTGTATCCACCTTCCCTTCCCAACCACAGCAGGGCAGGAGCTGCTGCAACAGGCACAGCAAGTGTCCAACTATTCACCTACCAGGGCAGAAGCTGCTGCAGCAGCCAGGGGTGTCTCCAACTATCCACCTTCCCTTCATAACAGGGCCGGACTGGGATCAGAAATCGGCCCTGGCATTTTTCAGCAACAAGGCCCACCTGAAGCAGACATGACCCTTGCGCGGCGAAGCCGCGCGGCGAAAAGGGGGCGTGACCTCATGGAGAGGAGGCGTGGCATCACAAAAAGGAGGCATTACACATTATGGAACACACCATAATGCCCATTACACATTATGGAACACACCATAATGCCCATTACATACTATACAGCACACCATAATGCCCATTACATACTATACATCACACCGTAATGCCCATTACATACTATATAACACACCGTAATGCCCATTACACATGGTGGCACACACAGTTATTCCCATTACACATGGTGGAACACACTGTAATGCCCATTACAAACTATAACACAATACATTATGCCCATTACACATTTCGACATTGGCACACATCATAATGCCCACTACACATCATGGCACCCACCATAATGCCCGTTACACACTGTGGCACAAACTGTAATGCCCACTACAAAATATGACACAATACATTATTCCCATTACCCCCCCCACACCCCCCCCCCCCCCACACACACACACACACACACACATATACATACAAAAATTAAACACACTTTTGAAGCTTACTGTAAAAACCAGGATGGCAGAGGGTTAAATCTTTCTAAGCAGCAGCATCTTGTAGAGGGGGAGGGCCGGGCTTGTAATCGGAGTGCAGTGTGAAAACTTCCGTGCAGCAGAGAAATCCATCAAGCAGCAGGCAGACGCAGCTATTACAGCCAGCCTGTGCGGACACTTGGGAGGTAAGGCTTCTGGTGCTGCTGCAGGTCATACACACACTGTGACAGGCAGCACAGAATGGCAGGACAGCAGAAATGAGAGAGAGGATGCAGAGCGGGGAGCACGGCTCTCTCTGCCTCCTCCATGGGACCTTTCATTTTCTGACACCCGCGGCCGGCACCTCAGGCTCAGCTACCCCCGCTGGCGCGGCTCTCTGACACTGGCGCATCATGACGCTGCGGCGTCATGACGTCAATCTGTAATCTGTAGTCTGTAATGACCGCGCTGCCCTTAGTAATATGCACAAAACCGGCCCACAAGGCCATCGGCCCTTCTGGCATTTGCCAGAAGTGCCAGATGGCCAGTCCGGCCCTGCTTCATAAGCACAGCAGGGCAGGAGCTGCTGCAGCAGCCAGAGCATGTATCCAACTATCCACCTTCCCTTCCCAACCACAGCAGGGCAGAAGCTGCTGCAGCAGCCAGAGAAAGTGTCCAACTATCCACCTTCCCTTCCCAACCACAGCAGGGCAGAATCTGCTGCAGCAGCCACAGCAAGTCTCTAACTATCCCCCTACCCTACCCAAGTACAGCAGGGCAGAAGCTGCTGCAGCAGCCAGAGCAAGTCTCCAACCATTCACCTACCATACCCAACCTTAAGGGCTCGTCCGATTAAACCATCTTCAAACTTAGATTGTCCCTTAAGATGAGAAGGTAGTGTGCAAAGTTTGAATACGATTAGTTAAAGCGTTCTAGAGTTATCGTGCAACATCCACACACACACACACACACACACAAACACAAACATCACTCAATTACAGTATACTTATGTAGATAACCCATTGTGTATTCTAAAGCATAGACAACAGTGGTATCTGGTTATTTTCCTTATGCAAAAAAATAATGTTTCTATGTCACTAGGATCCCATTTTCCATGATGTTTGGAGCAGATTTAGAAAAACTACTTCAAAGGACAAATGTGCCATAACCAGCAGCAGCCAATAAGGTAAGAAAAGGTGCAGACTAGATGGGCCAAGTCAGGGGTTCCCAAACTTTTTTGACTCACAGCACCCTGAAGCATCAGAAATTTTTTAGCGGCACCCCCAGGCTAAAGGTTTCTCATTGAGAAAGTCAGAAACAAATATTAAATTAAATAAATTGTGTTTATATCTCATCCTTAGGATCAGTTATGTTGTAATGGACAAAAAGTACTTCGCTTTGTCCATAATTTTACTATTATATTGGATATAAAGAACTTGAATTGGTCCTGGACCATCAACCCAGGGCACCCCTGCAAGTCCCCCAAGGCACCCCAGGGTGCCACGGCACACAGTTTGGAAACCACTGGGCTAAGTGGTTCTTATCTGCCCTCAAACTCTACATTGGCTAGTGCTTTGTACATCTCAGACAATGCTTCCCTTGCACTTGCCCACAACTAGCAGGGATGCGGTTGGCAGGTCAACAATAAATAGGTAGACAACTATTGGTTAACAAGCCATATGTCGACACATGAAAAAGGTTGATATCTTAGGTCAACATGGTCAAAAGATCGATACATACAATAGGTTAACATGGGAAAGGTCGACATGAGATTTTCCTCTTTTTTTTCAAAAACAGGTGTTTTTTCATACCTTTCTATGCAAGTGGATATAGAAGAAGTGCGCCAAGCATAGCGAGCAATACACAGGATTGTATTCCACTGCGCATTCACAGATTGACGAAAAATGTGTGCCACGCCATTTTTCCGGTGATTCCAGCAATGCTCCTGCCGCTGCTGCATGCCGGAGGGTAAGTATTAGAAAAATGGATGCAGCGCCCATTATATATACACCCCTGGCAAGAAGTATAATGCAATAGAAAGGGGAGCGAGGTACAAGTAGTATAAAGCAATAGTATAGTATACTGTAGTATAAAGCAGCCATGTCCAACCTGTGACCCTCCAGCTGTTGTAAAACTACAAGTCCCATCATGCCTTGCTAGAGTTTTGCTATTAGGTAATGCATTAAATTATGACAAGGCATGCTGGGATGTACTTTCACAACAGCGAGGAGCAGGGCCGGTGCTAGGGTGTCCGGCGCCCTCCTGCAAACCATACATTTTGCGCCATTTCACATTGCCATTGCAACAAGCTGCAGCCCGATTGTGGGAGTGTATGTAACATGCGATCCTATGGAGGATCTCGGGTGCATGTACATGCATGCATACGCCCTCTCAATGCTGTGACCGCAAAATGTTGCAGGCACTAAAGGTACCCATATACACTGCGAGAATCGCATACGTTATGGGCTAGATCGCATCGCGCGGCATGCATGCAATGTGTGTGCGATGCGACCCGAAAGCAGTACAAAAAGTATGTGCAGCACTCGGGACTGAGGGGGAAAGGAGGGGAGAGAAGGAGGAGATGGAAGAAGAGGGGAGGAAATAGAGGTGGCGGAGTGTTGAGGACTGGCAGTGGCACTGGCACAGCACACTGAGAAAAAAGAAGGAAGGGGAGGCGGTGCTGCTGCCTGTTCGTCATTTGATTGACAGCTGACAGGCGCAGGGAGCAATGGGTAGGGGCGGATCCGGACATGACATGTCATCCAGGCATTCACAGACAGCGCTACATGCCTCAGCGCAAGTGTCCATGAGGAAGAGGGGGCAGGTCGCAGGAGGAGGACAGTGTGTGCGCGGTGCAGGGAGCTGCTCAGCCTCTCCATACTGCCGCCCGCTGTCAGACAGGCAATGCGGGCGGCATGCAGGAGGCAGTGACAGTGAGGGCTGAGGTAGCTTTAGCAGAGCAGGGAGGGAGACAGCGCTTTTTAAGCATGGCGCCTCCCTGCTTTGCAGCAGCTGCTGAGTGGGTAGCGCCGGCCCTGGCAAGGAGAGCGAGGTGCGAGTAGTATACAGCAAGAAAAAGGAGAGCGAGGTGCAAGTAGTATAATGCAATAGAAAGGAGAGGGAGATGCAAGTAGTAAAATGCAATAGATAGGAGAGCGAGGTGCAAGTAGTGTAATGCAATAGAAAGGAGAGCGAGGTGCAAGTAGTGTAATGCAATAGAAAGGAGAGCGAGATGCAAGTAGTAAAATGCAATAGAAAGGAGAGCGAGGTGCAAGTAGTATAATGCAATAGAAAGGAGAGCGAGGTGCAAGTAGTGTAATGCAATAGAAAGGAGAGCGAGATGCAAGTAGTATAATGCAATAGAAAGGAGAGCGAGATGCAAGTAGTAAAATGCAATAGAAAGGAGAGCGAGGTGCAAGTAGTATAATGCAATAGAAAGGAGAGTGAGGTGCAAGTAGTATAATGCAATAGAAAGGAGAGCGAGGTGCAAGTAGTATAATGCAATAGAAAGGAGAGTGAGGTGCAAGTAGTGTAATGCAATAGAAAGGAGAGTGAGATGCAAGTAGTAAAATGCAATAGAAAGGAGAGCGAGATGCAAGTAGTAAAATGCAATAGAAAGGAGAGCGAGGTGCAAGTAGTATAATGCAATAGAAAGGAGAGCGAGGTGCAAGTAGTATAATGCAATAGAAAGGAGAGTGAGGTGCAAGTAGTGTAATGCAATAGAAAGGAGAGTGAGATGCAAGTAGTAAAATGCAATAGAAAGGAGAGCGAGATGCAAGTAGTAAAATGCAATAGAAAGGAGAGCGAGGTGCAAGTAGTATAATGCAATAGAAAAAAGAGAGTGAGCTGCAAGTAGTAAAATACAATAGAAAGGAGAGCGAGGTGCAAGTAGTATAATGCAATAGAAAAGAGAGCAAGATGCAAGTATTAAAATGCAATAGAAAGGAGAGCGAGGTGCAAGTAGTGTAATCCAATAGAAAGGAGAGTGAGGTGCAAGTAGTACATACCTCCAATCTTTAAGGAGGCAGGAGGAGGGACGCTCATGCACGATGAAGATGTGCCGGAAATTTTTTGGGGTGACCTAGCATAAAGGGGGCGTGGCCTATAGTCGCGCTGCTCCTGCTAGGTCACGCCCCATTCTTTTTCTGCTGTGGGGCATGAAAAGATGCTGTGCGTATTCACGGGTAACAAGGGGTCCCCCAACTGCCCCCCCCTCTGCGGGACACTGCTGGCCCCAAAGCGAGGTACAAGTAGTATAATGCAATAGAAAGGAGAGCAAGATGCAAGTAGTATAATGCAATAGAAAGGAGAGCCTGGTGCAATCAGTATAAAGCAATAGAAAGGAGAGCCAGGTGCAATCAGTATAAAGCAATAGAAAGGAGAGCCAGGTGCAATCAGTATAAAGCAATAGAAAGGAGAGCCAGGTGCAAGTAACAGATTCCATATGTCGCAGTGTATTCAGAACTATGTTCAGAGCAGATAAATGGATAAATCAAACAGCAGTATTTTTGAGCTCTGGTGCAGACAGAGGCCATGTAGAAATCAACAACATGCTGGTTTACCCTGTATCATACTCTCCTACTTTTAAAAACTAGTTTCAGGGACATTATAGTTGGTAATAGAATTTTGCAAAGCGCCCCCATTAAGGGGTCCTGTCATGCTCCACCCAAAGGGCGTGTCTAGTTCTATATATGGAGAGATTATGAAGAGATTCTGAGAGGAATCTTTTAAAATAACATATCCAAATGTAGATGAGCCCCAAAGCAGTTAGTAAGAGCTACTATACTTGGTACAGTGCTGGGAAATGTTGCTGATGATACAATGTAAATGTATCTATCTTTCATTTCTTTTTCCACAAAAAATTTAACAGTGTAATGTGGGCTAGGTGAAATGAGGGAGATTGCTAGACTAATGAGGGAAAGAGGGATATTGCTGCTATTTCAGGGAGTCTCCTGCAGAATGCAGGAGGGTAGGCAGATATGCCCTGTATATGTCATACTACAAAGGGGTCCATTAATCATTTACATATTTGCAGCGTTTTTTTTATGGGGGTTAGCAGCAAATATTAGGCTTTCCTCGTAATCATGAGGTAGCTCTATAAAGCTATGGGCTACTCACCATGTTGCTGGGTGGGCAGAGGGTTTCCCTGGAGTCCTCCAGGTAAGTGGACCACACAGTCAGAGCACATCGCAGGGTCAGGCACTTTTCAGAGCCGCCGTCTCTGCGGGTGCTTAGTATTACATCCCACTGATGGGATCACATATTGCAGTGTGATCCTGGGCTGTAAGATCCCACCAAAGGCTGCAGTTAGGCCATACAATAATGTACAAAGCTATCCTATTAAGCAAAAAAAAAAAAAAAGACACAGGGTGAAAAGTAATAGGATGAGAGATTCAAAAAGTGAGAGATTTGGTAAGAAATCTCCATTTTTTTTTTAAGCGGCAATCATTTACACCAGTTTGATTTTGCAGTGTAATTGATTGCCGCTTTAAAAAAAATTCCTTACCAATCCTCTCACTTTTTGAATCTCTCATCCTATTAAATTTCACCCACAATTTCAGCCAGGTTCTCCTTTTCCATGTTCTAAACATGTTCAAAACGGGGAAATGTAGGCAAAAAAATCTGTCATTTTTGGAATTCCCACCTGAGTGGGGTCCAATCGAATCCCTTCCCAGCAACCCCGCATCCGCCACATCACACTGCACATCTGCAAAAGGACTACCCGATCCTTAACCCAGATATCCTTCTACAGAAAAAGACTCATCCGGAGCTGCTGTTGGAGCATCTCTAGGTACATTCCAGCAATATTAACCCGAAAAGATGTAGGACGTTATATTTAGTACATCCCTCAACTAATGATGATGAAAACAACAACTCCCCCAATAAGCAAGTGATAACATATACAGAGAATATAACTAATTATATACTGCGTAAGCTGTTCCTTGAATTGCAGTCAGCTGAGTTCCTTAATTCAATCATCTTAAATCAAATACAACAAAAACCGATTCTTAAATCCATTGTGTTCTTCCATGCAGGGGCGGGGCTGAACGTAGCATTCGCATATAGTCACAGGCATAGGGCCTCATTCAGGTCCATTCGTTCATTCACAAGGGGTCTGATGGTGGGCATATGCGCATGTGCAGGGTAATTTCTGCGTATGTGCATATGCTGGGTGTGTGCTACCACAGAGTACAGGGTGTTCACTGGGCACACGCACCGAGATGTGCGGGCAGGAGGCATGTGGCGGCGGCCTGGTCCATCTGCATATGGTAACGCCCAGCGTTTCATGGGCATTCCCATGCAAATGCGCCAATGACGCGAGTGCCGGGGCGGCCAGCTGACATCAACGTCCACGCCCACTTCCTGGGTAGATCCCACTAGGCTGTGTAACATCCATTCGTAGGCACTGCAAGGGAATCGCCCTTGCGAATGGGTGGTTCCCAGGCCACCATTCGGAAGGCAGGGTTTGGTGGACTTGCAAGGCTGCGAATGGGGGTTCCCATGGTAATGGCCCAGTGATGGGGTGTGGGGGGCGGCTTCTCGCACAGGTCGCTCTGAGATCTGGGACACCACAGAGGTGCCTCAGATCTGCAAGCGCTGGAGAAACCATCCGATGATTTCCCACCATTGAATTATTTTTTTCCCCTGCACCCAAGGATGCGAATGGATTATTATGCAAATCATCCATTCACAGCTGTGCGGGGGATTGCGGTGTGCGATGGGGGGGTGGGAGGTCCTGCAGGCGGCATCTGGGGGACTTGAGAGGCTGCGAAATTCACAGTTTTGCGAGTCAACCAGAATAAGGGCCTATGGGTGGGCCTGTTCTTGGTGCTTATACGGTGTACAGAACTGAATGTGAGATGCAGGAAGTCAGAAGGAGATGTACTGCATGGAAGCCACAGCCCTATACTCCAGGAACAGGCTTCATTCTCATACATTGCTGGTGAAAATGAATTATGATAGGTCTACAGCACGCATAGAACGCATAGAACGCAGGCAATTTAAAGGCAAAAAATTCTTAAAGACATTGAGAACGATACAGATTGGTAGATAATTAGCTTAATTTAGACAAATGAAAGCATGCTAACTTTTTGCTCAGAAATTAGACAGGAGGCATCTGGGAGGAGATAATCTGATTTCACGAAAACTGCTCCAAATGCCCTTTAATACATTTTGGAGATACTAAAAATGTGTAAAAATATTGTTAACCACTTTCAAGGTTATATATACTATATAGCTATAAGGAGGTGTGCGTCAGTGGTGCCTCCAGCTGTGCTCTACCTGCTCTAACTGGTGCACTACCTCTAGGGGCACCCCCACCTCCGCCGTCGCTCCCCCCACCTGTCACCCTCCCCCCCTTTTGCTTACCTCTGCTGGAGCTCCCCTGCAGCTGCCCGTGCCACCATTCACAGCAGTGACCAGGTGCCGGCGGCAGGCCCCGTTCGGGGAGGTTTGGGGCGGCTTGCGAGTCCCCCCGAGCAGCCCCAAACCTCTCTGAGCTGGGCCTGCCGCCTGGTTACTACTGCGAATCAACTAGCCCAGGGACTGGAGCGGGTGGGGAGTCAGGACTGGACAAACCTGCCCTGGTAGGTTCGTCCTGTCCCAGCAAAACCCACCACTCAATGGGTTAATAAATGTATGCATATATTTCAAATAATCATGTTGTCAGCTGTGCTGGAATGACTTTTAACCCCAAGGGTAGGTCCAAGTGGCAAGTGCGGTGAGTGGTGAGATGATATTGTGTAATTATACGGCTTACCGCATCATGCGTGGTGCTGGCTGGCCATAATGATGGGATTTGCTATTGGTCTCCCGGACATCCCAGGCGAGTAAGTAAAGTATAATTCAGCCTCAGGTGCCATTTTGTGGACTCTTCTTTTTAATCCAGGCATCTGAGGATATTACCATTATCGCTAACATTGTAGTAGTGATGGCCATCGGTGGGCTAACCAATGATGTTTACCACCAGTTGCACAATTAGTGGGTAAAATTGATGGCCATCCCTGTTACTGTTATGGGCAATGTCAGGCGACTGGGCAATCAGGAAAGAGTGCGATGCCTAGTCAGCCACTGGGGGGTGGGGGGGGGGGGGTGGGCGTGGGGGCAGATCTAAGATCCCTATCAAAGTTGGGGAACCATTGGATCTTTATCATTGATGGCAATGCCATAAACCAGTGATGGGGAACCTTCGGCTCTCCAGCTGTTGTTGAACTACACATCCCAGCATGCCCTGCTAAAGGTTTAGCATGGCCAAATAGCAAAACTGGTGCAGAGATGCTGGGATGTGTAGTTCAACAACAGCTGGAGGACCAAAGGTTCCCCATCCCTGCCATAAACAGTCGGTGAAAGACTATCATAGCTTTTTAGCCATCTACGGTTGAAGCCATCTCTAGATTGATGCAGGAAATTATCTTTTTCATTTTAAATATTCTCCCCACACACAGAGTACTATATATAGCAGAGAAGCCATGGCTGTCAGTGCCTTTTAACATAAGGGGCCTGATTCCAAGTTGCACACAGAATCTAAATATTTATCGTCTTTTGCCCCAGTCGGGCCTACAAAATTATGCTACTGCCGCTACAACCGCTACAACTGCTTGTAGTGTCTACAGATGTTGCTTTATCATCTACTATAGGGTTACCACCACCCACCCAGGATTACTCCAGACAGTCCGCTAATTAAGACCGGAGTCCGGAGGGGTGGCGTTCTCAGGAGTACTCCCAGGTGGGTGGCGGTAGCCCTAGTCTTCTGTGTAATAATACAAACATTGGTCCTACCATGAACATGTACTAGTTTTCTATAGAAGGTGCAGTTTCTTCGCCTAAACATGGTCTTCTGTGTGAGCAGTTGAGCATCTCTGTATGCAACAAATTTGCCCACTTATGCCCCAAACATTGCCTACACCAGAGGTTCCTAAATGAGATCCTGAAGGAACATTAATGGTCTAGATTATAAGTATATCTGTGGCATCCCAGCTAGAACTGAACCCCGGGAGTGAGGGGTTAATAAAATAGGGCGCCAAAGGAACTGTGCCCCGGGCTGACTGACAGCCTCAGGGGACCAATAAGGAGCTGCCGGATGTGGGAGGAGAGAGAGTGCGGCGCGGAGGACGGAGGGAGAGAATCAGCGTGGGAAGGAGAAGGAGACAGCGTGGCAAGGTGAAGGAGACGGCGTGTAGCAAGTGGAGAAGAACAGCGGGGACCCGACAGCGCGAGAGGAGAAGCAGCGGCAACTGAAGCCCAGCAGGTGACGGAGCCGGCGCACAGCGTGAGAGTGACAGCGGGGATCCGGAGGTCAGCAGCAGCAAGTGGCGGGACCGGAGAGAGCGCCTGAGTGTGGCAACGCTGCAACAGCAGCGCCCACACTAGTGTGCCCTCCGCCGCTGAAGAGGACCAGACAGCCGCCAGCAGCAGCATCGGGACGGGCAGGAGCCTGCAACTGACTGCCGTATGTCAGGTACTTTGCTCTGTGCCCCGCCAGCCAGCCCATCCAGCAGTTAGCAGGCCCCCCCCCCCATCGTGCCCTGCCAGACAGCCCAGACAGCCCAGCCAGCATTTAGCAGGACCCCACTGTGCCTACCAGCCAGCCAAACCAGCAGGTCACCCCTGTGCCTCCATATAACTGATCCTCCCTGTGCCTCCATACCACTGATTCCCCCTGTGCCTCCAAATAACTGATTCCCCCTGTGTCTGAGACATTGTATAGCACTTGACCCCGTTCAGGTCAGAGCCCCCTCCTAGTTTCCGACCAGCGAGGGACCCTCCGTTCTGAAAGGAACTACTAAAGGATCCTCGTCCCTTTTTCTCTATTGCGGTGTGGAATTGTTCCCCCTACAACGTGGAGTTACAAACAGCATTTACTGTAGGAAAGGCTCACAACAGCACCATCTTGTGGACAAAATAAGAAAGGTCCGGATGTTCATCCAAATGTTGGTTAGAAGTGTGTAAAGTGTTCTGTTATTGTATTTGATATATTGTGTTAGGTGATCAGAGTCATCAAGTAGTGACGGCGTTGCCAAGTGAGAGAGTTACTTCCTCCAGGGTGCCACTTGACGGCCGGGGGGGGGCAGTTCTCTCACTTCCCAGCGACATGGTATAGGGTCGCGAAAGGTTAAGTTATATATATTGTCCAGTTGTGTAGTCAGCCACGTGGCTAGGCAGTACCCCTAGGTATTCTGTTATATCCGTAACTATTGTGCCATTGTGTATGTAATGTTCCCATTGCATAATTACTGTTTAATTACACTGTCCCGTTAATAAAACACAAGCAGTTGGAACTCTAGCGTCTTGCTCTACTTCCTGCGGAGGTGTGATCTTTCCCAACCGGGCGGTGAAGAACCTGCGGGCGGAAGAGTTATCCAGGAACGAGAAAGGTAATCTCCAAGCAAACCCCAGAGTGCGGCCGTTCACACTTGGCGTCATACCGAACAGGATCCGGATCAGGTTGGGAAGACAACTGAGTAAGGAAAATGGATCAACCACCCGTGCAACCACCCGTGCAGCCACCCGTACAACCACCCGTGCAGCCACCCGTGCAACCACCCGTGCAGCCACCCGTGCAACCACCCGTGCAACCACCCGTGCAACCTGCAATACCAGCACCGGCAGGAGAAGTAGCACCGGGCAACAGGCTACAAGACCAAGCCACCGCAGCACCGACTACACCGATCACGCTCCCATACTATTTCGGAGCGTCGTGGCTACCCAGCTACAGCGGAGATACGAACAAGCCACCAAATACCACGCTCGTGGAATTTAAGAATAGGATTGAGATGACGTTCATGCTATATACATTGCACGAGCAGCAAAAGGTACAAATCCTGGTAGGACAGCTGACGGGATCTGCCCTCCGAGAAGTGATCTCATGGCCACCCGAACAAAAGAAGGAAGTGGCACAGATATTCAAGAAACTGTCGGTCATGTTTGAAACGAAAAGTTTACCAGAACTAAAACTAAAACTATACGGGAGGAAGCAACACACCGGAGAGACACTGCGGGACTACGCCCTCAGTCTGCAGGAAATGCGGAAAGCAATTCAAGCAATAGACCCAGAAGAGATGAGAAATGCAGACGAGACACTGACGGTACAGCTAACCGAAGGCGCTAATAGGGAGAGTACACGTGCACAATTGAGATTACTACGGAGACAAATGACGGGCGCAACATTCGCCGATTTCAAAGAGGCTGCAATTAGCGTAGTTGGCAAACACACCGAACAAGAGGTGGAGTACCCTGAGCTGCTGGGTTTCCACGAACCACCGCATCTGCGGAAAACCCACTCCCCCGGCCCAGAAGGGGCGAAAAAGGACAAAGATATAGCAATACAAGCCGCACAGAATTTGCCGGAAGATCAGTTTAAGACCCTGCAGAAGCAGATCGAGAACCTCACCGTCGGTATGGCAGATATGCAGAGGGAGATGCGCCAGCGAGGCCGGCCACCGACCTACAACGATAGAGAATCGGGTTGGAGGACAGAACGACGCCGGGGGACGGGAAATCGCTGGGACCCCCCTAGAGAAAGCGGCCGACGAAGCACGGACCAATTCGACGGACAAGGGCGTCCCATATGTAGGAGGTGCCGAGAACCAGGGCACGTAGAGCGAAACTGCTACAGTCCAGAGGCTTTAAACTTCAACACCCCGAGGCCAGGGCCCGAACCTCGGGGGGAAAACCGGGAGTAGATCCAGACCCGGAGAAATGGTGGCCCCAATATGTTGGACAATGCCCGATGATTAGAGTCCTGATCAACGGGACAGAAACGCTGGCCATGATAGACACAGGGTCGCAGATTTCTACAATCCAACTGACCACCCTCCAAAAGCACTGGGGAAGAGAAACCCTACTTGCACCGCCCCCGTCGTGGCTACAATTGATTGCAAGCAACGGCTTGGGGATCTCATGTACCGGATATTGGGAGGCCGACTTGAAGATCGGACAGACCTGTCTGCCCAAACAAGGGTACCTAGTAACCACGAGTGGAGAAGGGAAAGTGGCCCCCATTATATTAGGTATGAACATCCTCCAGCAATGCCCTGAAGAGTTAGTGACCATCCTACGGGGCGAGTTGACCAAAACTATACCACCAGCCACCTCTATCCTCCAGAAGACGATCAGAGTACTGCAAGGGCATCAAAGATTTGTCCGAAGGACTGGAGAAATCGGAAGGGTCCGACTGACAGAAAGTAGGCCCATCAAGCTTGCACCCAACTCAGAGACGATCTTGTGGGGGAAGACCCGATGTGGACCCAGAGGGTGCGAGTATGAAGCTCTGGTGGAGAACTGCGTGATTCCGGCACGACAGGAACTGGTGGTAGCCAGCACCCTGGTGAAAGTACAGAACGGAAGGGTCCCGGTGCGCGTATTGAACCCCCACAACCGCACCGTTAAATTGTATCGGAACCAACCATTGGCCACCTTGTGGTGGACCACTTTCCAAGACGTCATGCACCCCGCCGTAGTCGCAGAACAACTGGTGGCACGGGAGAGACAAGGGACGACGCCAGAGACCTGGTGGGCAGAAGTTCAGGTGGGAGACGCCACCACCAGTGACCAACACCGGGAGGGAGTGCTAGAGGTGGTGAGAGAAAACGCTGTCGCGTTCAGCAAAGACCCGGCCGAAATAGGGATAGTGGAAGGAATCCGACACCCTATACCTACGGGAGATGCCCGCCCTATCCGCGAGAGACACCGACCCATAGCCCCGGCGCTGTACCAACCAGTGAAACAGATGTTGGAGGATATGATGAGGAGTGATGTCATCCGGGAGAGTCACAGTCCCTGGGCCGCGCCGATCGTGCTGGTAAAGAAAAAAGATGGGCAATTGCGTTTCTGTGTGGACTACCGGAAACTGAATAGTATCACCCACCGGGACGCTTACCCACTCCCGCGTATAGAAGAATCGCTCACAGCCCTCAGGTCGGCCAAGTTCTTCTCTACATTGGACCTAACCAGCGGGTACTGGCAAGTCCAGATGGCCGAAGCGGATAAAGAAAAGACGGCCTTCATCACACCGATGGGGTTGTATGAGTTCAATAGAATGCCCTTTGGACTCTGCAACGCCCCGGCCACGTTCCAGCGGGTGATGGAGCACTGTTTGGGCCACAGAAATTTCGAAACAGTGCTCCTTTACCTAGATGACATCATCATTTTCTCCGACAGTTATGAGGCCCACCTGGTACATCTCCGTGAAGTGTTCCAGCAACTAGCCAGACACGGGCTGAAACTCAAACCCAGCAAATGCTTCCTTCTCAAGCCAGAAGTCCAGTATCTGGGGCATGTCGTCAACTCTGAAGGCGTCTCCCCCGACCCCGAAAAGATCAAGGCGGTCGCGGACTGGCCCGCACCCAGGACTGTGAAGGACATCCGACAGTTTTTGGGTTTCGTGGGATATTACAGGCGGTTTGTGAAGGACTTCGCGAAGATCGCTACCCCGCTAACTGAGACTCTCCGAGGGATACCCAAGGATGACTATCACAAGAAAACAGCGGTAGAGTGGACTAAGTCCCGCCAAGACGCATTTGAACAACTAAAAGAGACGCTGACTAAGGCACCCCTCCTCGCTTACCCCGACTACAGTCTACCATTCCGATTATACACGGACGCAAGTAAACAGGGACTAGGGGCGGTATTGGCCCAGACGCAGCACGGACAAGAGAGGGTCATCGCCTATGCCAGCCGAAGCTTGAGGAAAACAGAACGGAACGACGCCAACTACAGTGCGTTCAAGTTGGAGTTCCTGGCGCTGGTATGGGCGGTGACCGAAAAATTCCGGGACTACTTAGCCGCGACCCCATTCGTGGCAGTCACTGATTGTAATCCCCTCGCACACCAAGCGACCGCCCGCTTGGGCGCCTTAGAACAACGCTGGGCCTCTCGGCTGGCCAATTACCAGTATCGAGTAGAGTATCGGAGTGGGCGCTGTAACACTAACGCGGATGCCCTCTCACGATTACCCCTACCCCCGGAGGAAGAAATAGAGGATGATAGGGAACACGTCGAGCTCCCGACCTTCAATAGGTCGACCCAGAACCCTCTAACCCCAGAAGTAAATGCAGTTTCCGCCAGCAGAGAGGAAGAGGCTGCCGATCAAGAATGGAGAGAGTGGCAACAGCAGTGCCCGCACCTCCAGCGGATCCAGACCCTTCTAACCACCAACACAAGCCCCGGAAGGGACGAGCGGGAAACGGCCCCAGCAGAATTCACCCAACTGTGGAGGCAACACGAAAAACTGGAAGTGATCCGGGGTTTGCTGTACCGCCGGTGGATCGATCCAAAGTCGCATTGTGTACGGTACCAACTAGTTATTCCCCGACTGGCCACCAGGATCGTGTTACAGGCGTACCACGACCAATCAGGGCACTTTGGCGTCCAAAAGACCGAAGCAAATCTGAGGCAACGGTTCTACTGGCACAACCTCCGACAGGATGTGGAAGAGTGGTGTAGAGCCTGCGTAAATTGTGCAGCGAGGAAACCAGCCACAGAGCAAGAGAGGGCACCCCTTACCCCTATCAGCAGTAGTCGGCCGTTGGAACTAGTGGAATTGGATCACGTGAAGCTGGAGCCCAGCCAGTCCGGGTTCAACTACGCCCTTACTATCGTAGATCACTACACGAAGTTTGCAGTGGTACTCCCAGTCCGGGACCTCACCGCCAGAACCACGGCCGAAGTGTTTTGGCGAGCCTTCGTCAGACCATATGGGTTCCCCCAACAGATTCTAACAGACCAGGGACCGTCCTTCGAATCCGCCCTCTTCCGAGAGTTGTGTGACCTATACGGGTGCAGGAAGATCCACACGACCCCGTATCACCCCCAAACTAATGGTTTGTGCGAACGAACGAACCAGACGTTCATCAACCTACTGAGGGCCGTATCGGTGGAGAAGCGGTCCGAATGGCCCACGCTATTGGCAGAGTTGGCGTTTATTTACAACAACACAACCCACAGCTCCACCGGATACTCTCCGTACTTCCTGCTATTCGGACGCCCAGGGAAGCTACCAGCAGATCTCAGCCTGAACATTCCGGACACCCCGGGTCACCCAGAACTGCACGCTCCCTGGGTGCAGGAACACCAGTCGAGACTAGCGGACGCCAGGGCCTTGGTCGACCAGAGATCGGAACAAACTAGGGATCGCCAGAAGATCAACTACGACAGGAACGCACACGCCGAACTCATACCCGTTGGCACTCTAGTGTTCAAGAAGAATAATCGTCCAAAAAGTAAACTTGGTGCTAAGTGGGAAACAGACCCCTATGTGGTGATGAGAGAGCCGCAGGATACGACAGCAGTCTACCTCATTGCCAAGTGTGATGGGACCCACTCTCAGTGGATCCACCGCAACCAGATCAAGACTCACCCGAGCCAGATCCCAGTTGTCGTTCAGCCTAGCAACGAGGGCAGCCCAGAGAACGAAGATCCCGTCGCAAGGTGGGCCCGAGATCCGTTGGCGTTGATGCTAAGTGTTGGATGGTCCACGCCACCACCCCCGAACCTACCGCCCCAGAACAGTCTGAGAGTCGAAGCACCCGTGCCTGAACCCGCCGAGATAGCACCTCCGGAGGTTGGAGTAAGACGCTCGGTCAGGAGCACGCGTGGCGTGCCACCCCTACGTTACCGTCAGTAGTGCCGTTAGTAAAAAGGTGTATTGTTTAAAAATGTATATACAGATGGAGCTGGCCTTATTATTGCTGGCGGAGCGCCAGGACCGTGTCCCTGGCGATCCGCCAGCAATCTGGCGCTCTGGCTGAATGAGACGCTCGTGCGTCTCCCACGCACGAGCGTCTCAATAGCCGGGCGGCGAGGCGGCGCGGCGGGTGCAGTCCTGCCCGTCTCCAGCTTCAGGGAGACGGGCAGGGCTGCGGGGGGCTGCGGGGGGGCGGTGTGGACCGGCGGGGACCCGGGGAAGCCGGCGGGGACCCGGGCAAAAGCACCGTCGGAACGGGACGCGCGTGCACCTCGTGCACGCGCGTCCCCTTCCGACATACAGATGGCGCGGGGCGGGGGATGGCGGGTGGCGAGTCCTCCGCCATCCCCAGCAAAGACAAGCCCGGCGCTATCTGTATTGCCGTGAAGTTGTCATTGTGTGAGTTAAGTGTATACCCCTTTCCGAGGGATAATGGGCGACTGGGCTCGACAGACAGCCGCCAGAGACGTCTTTATTTGTACACAGACATTTATATCCGACCCAGTTGATGCCCGAGGACTGGCATCATTTAAGCCGGGAAATGTGTGGCATCCCAGCTAGAACTGAACCCCGGGAGTGAGGGGTTAATAAAATAGGGCGCCAAAGGAACTGTGCCCCGGGCTGACTGACAGCCTCAGGGGACCAATAAGGAGCTGCCGGATGTGGGAGGAGAGAGAGTGCGGCGCGGAGGACGGAGGGAGAGAATCAGCGTGGGAAGGAGAAGGAGACAGCGTGGCAAGGTGAAGGAGACGGCGTGTAGCAAGTGGAGAAGAACAGCGGGGACCCGACAGCGCGAGAGGAGAAGCAGCGGCAACTGAAGCCCAGCAGGTGACGGAGCCGGCGCACAGCGTGAGAGTGACAGCGGGGATCCGGAGGTCAGCAGCAGCAAGTGGCGGGACCGGAGAGAGCGCCTGAGTGTGGCAACGCTGCAACAGCAGCGCCCACACTAGTGTGCCCTCCGCCGCTGAAGAGGACCAGACAGCCGCCAGCAGCAGCATCGGGACGGGCAGGAGCCTGCAACTGACTGCCGTATGTCAGGTACTTTGCTCTGTGCCCCGCCAGCCAGCCCATCCAGCAGTTAGCAGGCCCCCCCCCCCATCGTGCCCTGCCAGACAGCCCAGACAGCCCAGCCAGCATTTAGCAGGACCCCACTGTGCCTACCAGCCAGCCAAACCAGCAGGTCACCCCTGTGCCTCCATATAACTGATCCTCCCTGTGCCTCCATACCACTGATTCCCCCTGTGCCTCCAAATAACTGATTCCCCCTGTGTCTGAGACATTGTATAGCACTTGACCCCGTTCAGGTCAGAGCCCCCTCCTAGTTTCCGACCAGCGAGGGACCCTCCGTTCTGAAAGGAACTACTAAAGGATCCTCGTCCCTTTTTCTCTATTGCGGTGTGGAATTGTTCCCCCTACAACGTGGAGTTACAAACAGCATTTACTGTAGGAAAGGCTCACAACAGCACCATCTTGTGGACAAAATAAGAAAGGTCCGGATGTTCATCCAAATGTTGGTTAGAAGTGTGTAAAGTGTTCTGTTATTGTATTTGATATATTGTGTTAGGTGATCAGAGTCATCAAGTAGTGACGGCGTTGCCAAGTGAGAGAGTTACTTCCTCCAGGGTGCCACTTGACGGCCGGGGGGGGGCAGTTCTCTCACTTCCCAGCGACATGGTATAGGGTCGCGAAAGGTTAAGTTATATATATTGTCCAGTTGTGTAGTCAGCCACGTGGCTAGGCAGTACCCCTAGGTATTCTGTTATATCCGTAACTATTGTGCCATTGTGTATGTAATGTTCCCATTGCATAATTACTGTTTAATTACACTGTCCCGTTAATAAAACACAAGCAGTTGGAACTCTAGCGTCTTGCTCTACTTCCTGCGGAGGTGTGATCTTTCCCAACCGGGCGGTGAAGAACCTGCGGGCGGAAGAGTTATCCAGGAACGAGAAAGGTAATCTCCAAGCAAACCCCAGAGTGCGGCCGTTCACACTTCCATGTTTCAGCACATACAGTCAGGCACAATGGGTAGCAGATAGTGTATGATAACGAAGGTTGCAGATATGCAGCCGGTATGGTGGTACAGAGGTTGGGTTACCATGGGGTAATATTTCACAATAACTCTTTCTGAAAGTGAAGGGCAGCCCCCTTCCTCAGGCAGGGCAAACATGGCCTTGGCTATTTTAGTAACAGAGCTGGATGCTTGTGGGCATACTGATGTGTGACGGGGACACCTGCTTCTGTCACTCCGGGGACTCCCCCGCAATATCAGGAACAGTCTGTGATTGTGTAGGACAACACGAGGCATTCCATTCATCAGGCAGGCATTTATATAACCAGTGTGGCTGCAGGAGCTGTGTGTGTCATGCTGTATTATTCCTACAGTCATATACACATATCGCAGTGTGCTTTACAAATGTGTCACAGACACTAAAGGAAACCTGTACCATTGGTAAACACCCTGTATTGAACCAGGTAACTGCAGCTGTACACTTACACCACAACACCATAGAGTTACATGATTACATTATAAGTAAAGGGCAGTAACGGGCTGATTTATGCTCTTTCATACCCCTTTCCCACTGCACAAATAACCCGGGTCTGACTTGGGTTATTGCCAGGTCATCCCAGGTCATTGTGCGTTGTGAAATGGCCATTTGAAAAAGCCCGGGTACAGCAGCCTGTACCCGGGTTAAAAGAAGGGTTTTGCCAGAGTCGGACATGGGTTGCTGGGAAGAGTAAATGGGTAACGCCAGTGGTGTAATTAGATATCCGTAGGCCCCATAGCAAAAGTTTGTAAGGGCCCCCTTATTAGCAACTGATTGTGACAAATGTATGTAAATCATATTACTTAGCAAAGATGGCCCCCTTCAGCTCTGGGCCCCATAGCAGCTGCACCCCTTGCACCTATGGTAGTTACACCCTTGGGTAACGCGGGTCGAGCGACCCGGATCACGTTCACACTATAGGGAGGGAGCAGCGTCAGCTCTAAGCGCTGCCTCCTCCTCCCCCACTGATAACGTGCTGCCTTTCCACCCCGCTTCCCGATGTCATCAGCTACCCGGCTTATTGCTGGGTATAATATATGGTGCGATAAATCAATAGTCCAGCACTAGCGATCTAGGGCTTCTGTCGTACACTCACAGGACCATACATTGGATCGGATGGACATACGATTTGCCACTTTTAAAACGATATATCGGTCCGACATAATCAGGGCTATTTTTGGGCCGTTCCTTAAGCTCTTTTGCAAAATTATGTCATCAGAAAACGGCGTTCCGGGACCTCTGCAGCCTGCCCTGCTGTCTGTCTCCTCCGCCACCGCTCACCCCGCCACAGCTTACCTTCGGTGGGGAGGAGAGCACATTGGGCATCTCTCCTTCCCTTCACTGTGCCCCTATGACTGGGTTGGCAGCTAATCAGAGCTTGTGGGCCGGCTCCTGATTGGCTGCCGGGCCGCGAGCCAATCAGAGCTCGAGGGCCATCAGTGAGGAGAAGGAGAGACGCACGATATGCTCTCCTCCCCTCCGAAGGGAAGCAGTGGCGGGGTCAGTGGCAAAGGAGGAGACAGACAGCAAGGGGAGACCAGACTGGGGTGCGGGCAAGAGAGGCTCGTGCTGCTCTCCCCCCCAATAGCAGCAGCATATGTTGGTGGTAGTAGCAGCAGTAACAACAATGGTGAGTTGCACTGCTGTTGGGAAATTCTGGTGGGGGCATACTGTGTTTCTGGCACTGTTGTGCCATACCTGGTGGCACTGTGGGGGCATACCTGGTGGCACTGTGGGGGGCATACCTGGTGGCACTGTGGGGGGCATACCTGGTGGCACTGTGGGGGGCAAACCTGGTGGCACTGTGGGGGCATACCTGGCAGCATTGTGGGCGAATACCTGGCACTGTGGGAGCATATGTGATGTATCTGGCACTGTGGGGGCATATGTGTATCTGGCACTGTGGGGGCATATGTGTATCTGGCACTGCACTATTGGGGGCATATGTGTATCATGCCCCCATTTTCATTGGCTATGCCCCATGTGGCCACACCTAGTACCGCTAGGTCTTTATTTAGACTTGCACCACTGGCTGGGGGGCATTGTGTATCTGGCATTGCTGTGGGTATTGGGGGCATTGTGTATATATGGCACAGCTGAGGGCATTATGAGTTAAAAAAACTTTTATGCAACAATTGATGCCCGACCCTTTGCTAGCTCCACCCACATCACAGCCCACTTCTGCCCCGCCCACAGTTCCTGTACCTATTTTCCTAAAAAAAATAGCACTGGTCATAATCGAATGAAATTGTGCAAATCGTTGTAGTGTATGGGGTGTGGGACTTAACTGTTTTATTAGCCGCGATATGTGTCACTGATCTCTCAGGCTATAGAAAGTCAGACATAATATCATTGATATATTCCATCCACCACTAGAAATATATTCCCATGATAAGTGTAAATGAAATAAGAAGGCTTCTAGGACATGGTATAAATCAGCAGCAACAAGTGATGACTTGAGGGTGACAACCAAATAATAAACATGATATACAATATATAACAAAGATCAGTTCTATATAACATACTGCAGTGATACTGGATGGCAGAGTCCGCTAATGCTGAATGCACGAGTTGACTCTGCAGTCCTGTGCCCAGCAAAACATTGGTGCCCATTCCAGAATCCCACGCTTGGCACAGCGCTGCCCACATTGGCTGATTCTGAGAAAGGTCAGTGATTCATAGATGGAATTCCCGGCCTCCCTGGGGACAATAGGCAGCCATACTCAGACTCCCCCATAGGGCATTGCAGGCATACCACAGGAAGGTTTTTACATAACCAAACAATGGCTTTCTTAATGCAGGGCGAAACGCCATACTTCTTAACCCTTCCAGTGCTGAGTTAGCCTCCAGCATGATCCCCGGCTGCAACAGACAGACAGACACTGCACAGCCCTGGTAACGTCACGGCTGTTTTCCTCTCTATGCAGAATACAGTAATGTTAGTAATGTGAGAGAAAGCAAAATACAATAGGATACAAACTTACATACAAGAGGTACCGCTGAGCTTTGTACTATGTTCCAGTGTTTGCGGACACAGGTGTTCTAGTAACTGCTGCATGTGAGGATGTATTATCACTGGTCTACATGAGATGCTGACCAGCACACAATCACTATGATCAATGGGTAGGTACCAGAAACCCCTGGATCTACCTGATAGCCACCTACAGTGCGTGGAAACTCACTGGGGTACATTTACTACGGTCCTAATTCAGGTTGGCTCAGTAAACAGCACAATTTGCTGCTCTCCGAGCGCTGATACGCTGCTCACCCACACTATTATAGGAGTAGTTGATAGACTAAGAGACATACTAAGGTTTCACCTGAGGAATATAAAGAAACACATATATAAAAATGTCAGTTACTGCCATTAATCAAATGCTACACGGAACGATCCAATACTACGTACAGAAGTCACATATATAATATCTTATCTGATCACTGTAGAGTCGCAGCCTTAATGGAGTCACATTGTGTTAGTGTCAATACAGCAGTGATCAGATGATCCTGTATTCCTCTCCGCTGTTTGCTGGAACTGAATATCAGCTGAACGTTGTGTTATTGACACTGGCCCAATGTGACAGCATGTAATCTGCGGGTAAGGTATAGGGTTCCGACAGCCGGGATCCCGACAGTCATTAGCCCATCAGCCTCCCTCATGTTTCTCCCATCGTCCCCTGTCCTACCATCTCTCCTATGTTCTTACCCGTCCTTCTATCTCCCCCAAGTTCTTACCCCTGTCCTACCCTCTCCCCAAAATACTTACCCCTGTCCTACCATTTCCCTTAAGTTCTTACCCATCCTACCATCTCCCCCAAGTTCTTACCTCTGTCCTACCATCTCTCCCATGTTCTTACCCCTGTTTTACCATCTCCCCCAAGATCCCACCCCTGTCCTACCATCTCTACCAAGTTCTTACCCCTGTCCAACCATCTCCCCCAAGTCCTTGCTCCTGTCCTACCATCTCCCCCAATTTCTTGCCCCTGTCCTACTATCCCACCAAGTTCTTTCCCCTGTCCTACCATCCCCCCAAGTTCTTACCCCTGTCATACTATCCCCCCAAGTTCTTACCCCTTTCCTACCATCTCCCCAAGTTCTTACCCCTGTCCTACCAACCCCCCAAGTTCTTACCCCTTTCCTACCATCTCCCCAAGTTCTTACCCCTGTCCTACTATCCCCCCAAGTTCTTATCCCTGTCCTACCATCCCCCCAAGTTCTTACCCCTGTCCTACCATCTATCCTTGTTCCCCCCCCTTTCCTCCAAAATTCCCCAATCTTGTCCATGTTTTTTATAATTTCCTCTCATCTTCCTTTGACTTTTCCCGTTTTCCTCCAAGGCCTGCCACTGTTCTTAAATCTCCCCCATGTTCCATGTTCTTCCCTGTTTTTTTCTCCTGCCTCCCCATGTTCTGCCTTCCTTATCCCCATATTATTCCCTCCTTTCCTCCATTATCACCCCATGTGAAGTCCAGGCAATATGGAAATATAAATGCATCTGCACCCTAACATCACAACATTGCAATATTTGTTGGTATTTGATCCTAACTCTGAATTAACCCAGCTGCCAAATTGGGAATAGTCCATCATAGCACACAGTGAAGTGAGGGGGGTTAGGTGGCATCATGCCAGCAATCTACACTGCATCTTGATGAAAGATAAACGAGTTTCTATTTATGGACAGAAGTGGATTCCCCTCTGCCAGCTGACCCTTGTAATCTGCTGTGATGAAGTTACTATGAGGTTGGTTTTCTCATTATCAGGTTGTGATTTATGAGATATTTATCGAGATTCGTGGCTTTAGCGTTTTACAGCGGATATTTTGCACATCTCTCACAGCAACCTTGGCACTCAAAGGGTTAAAGAAATCCACAAAACATGACCTTCTGGTGGACCGGAGTCGAGCACCACTGATATTTCCATCAGCCAGGTACTCTCTCCCTGTCCTGTACCTGGAGTTGCCTACCCCTAAATTCTCCAGGAGGAGACTCTGCTTGCCACATCGGGAGGCTGGGCTGGGCCAGGCTGGACATCACTAGCTACCGACCCTAAAATGATGTGATTCACGCTGACATGGGGGAGAGGATACATGACGCGAATGCACACCAGTAATTCCTGCCCCCAATACAGCATGGCAATTCCCCGCAAGATCTCCTCATTCTGCCCCCTTCAATAGGAAGGAGGTGAGATGCGAGAGAACTGGCCTCTGTTCCGTTCTCATCCAACGAAGCCAATATCATAAAAAGATGATTTTCAAAAACAATGAATCCTGGTCCATAGCTTGTCTCCTGGCTGCAACATCACTGGAGTATAACGTTACCTGTTGTGTGTTCTCCCTGCATTATATAAAAAGGTTCTTTTCACTTCAGGTCAGAAATCCCCTGAAATGATCTACTGAAAACTCTGCAAATCACCCACAAGAGTCAGCCTAACGCTTGCTTTGGCAAGTGACAGCAAATGTAGACCAGATTACAGCAGTTACTGAAGATGGAGATCAGCATCTCATTCCATCATCACTTATGGCACTCACTAAAGAGAATTACAGTACTACAATATTCTGGCTTGGGGAGGGTCAGAACCACAACACTGATCCGGCCCAGCACCCTTACTGCAACATCAAAGCTCTTACATCTGCCAGGCCACTCACAGTGTAAGGCTAGCAGTAACATAGGTTGGCAGGTAAAGTACAGCTTGCACTGAGACATGTCTGTCACTGCGTGTCAATCCCAAGAGCAGGTGGGTGTATTAAGGCACCACGCTGTCTACATGATCGCAACACATGCATTAAATACAGACATGCCAGCGTGCTTGTATCACAGCTGTGGCTTCTGCTCCATTTTTGGACTTGGTCTGGCCGGGTTCTGGGTAGATGTTACACACAATCAAACTCCCACACTATCTCTAATGCCACCGTGAACTGCAGGAGATGAACTGGAGGTGACTGAGCAAGAAGTGAGGGGCAATCATCTTCGAGGTCCTGAATGAGAGTCATGTAAGATGTTTGTAGCAGCTTCCCTGGTTCTGCTGCAGAGCAGCACTAGAAAAAGAGACCAGGGGGTAAATTGGCGAGATTGGGAGGTTTTCAAAGTGAGCGATGTTGTCCAGTGCAACCAATAATATCTAGAATCTGATTGGTTGCTATGGGAAACAGCTCTCACTTCTTAAAACACACTCTAAAGCTATGTACACACACTTCGTTTTGCTTTAGATTCGATGTTAGATTTGATTTTCTATTAGATCTGGCATTAGATCTTCCAATTCGATCTGGCATTAGATCTTCCCATTCGATTTGGCATTAGATCTGTACTTTTGCATTAGATACTGATTTCGATATCGAATTCGATTTACATTCATGGTACATTAGACAGACAGGATGTATTTTTTATTAACATTTCTCTGTGGGCTGATATTCAGCTGGGAGCAAAAGCAAACAAGACCAAGTAACAGTGCAACTGGTTAAAACACTGCTGCGCTGCTGGTGGGGCAGATGAAACCTGTGAGGGATTTAGATGTGAGGGGAGTGTCCAAACTCAAATTCACAGCCACTCCCATAACACACCCATATGGACCATTTCCTGTTTCTGATTAGCTACTGTTTGTCTCAATCACAAATGTGCCGCTGTGCGTGCTCACTGTGGGACATATACTGTACATTAAGCAACTTTTTTCATTTATTTTTCAGTCTAAGGGGACAGTGAAGCAATGTGTAATCATTAAATTAATGAGTGTGTCTTTTTCCGGTGGAGGAATCCTTTGCTTCTTTTCCGTGAAATAATCTGTTAAATTTAAGACTAGGATTTTTTTTTTTTACTTTTAATAATAGTATTAATTCATTAATTCATTTTCAGATATACATTTCCCCAAGATACATAGAGCGTCATAAACAAATAATCAACCAAATATATAAACAGGTTTCCCAGACATCAGAGATGAATGTGTCCATCTCTTCTTCAAGGCCACATTATGTCTCTGAATAGATTGTAAACAGAAAAATAAATCAATGATCAATTAAGGTTCTGACTATTCCGGAGACTCTTTATGGTCAATAGTTCCGATGGAATCACGTTCCTGTTGATTGCATTAAACCAAGGACAGGTTTAGAAGGTTGGGATACCTAAACCAACTTCATGTCTACCGTTTTGACAGTATAAATGTTCCTCAAGCTTTAGAAATCGTGTTTGTTTCCCTTCCCAACATAAATGACCATTATCTCTGACACAAAGTCATAACAAGAATTATTTAAAGCATGCTTGTGTATTTTTGACTTTACACCGCAAGGAAGGAAAGGCCTTTCCTGTCATCCTTGGGCTCTGCAGGCCTAGACACTAGGGCGTCTTCTCCTGCCTCACCCACTTCTACATCACGTCTCAGCATCCGGGAGCTGTCCAAGGAACTTACATTCTATTTAAATCTCCAATACTCTGCGTACATCCTTCCGGGGCTCATCCTGCTGAAATATGCACACCAGCACAATGGCATAGCAACCAGCCAAGAACGCAGTGATTCATCACAAAAACATTCCCTATTAGAACTTTCTAATTTATCAGGCTAAGACAGTTTTAGGGTATGTGTAATATAACGTACCAGATATCTAACAAAGATGTAATATGGTGGAGACCCCAACAGTGATGAAGAGTAGATGAAGATGTTTGGGGTGGTCATATACAGGCCCTGACTTTGAAAGCTGTCTGGCCAATCACGGCCGTAATCGTCAAACACGCCCCCCTTTTCGCCAATTGGCAAGCGGGACATTGAATCCGGCCTGGCTATATGCTGTTGAGCACATAGCACGAAAACAGAACAGGTCGACAGTCATGACCCAGGATTGAATAACCTGCAGCGTGTCTTCAAACAGATGGCTAAATTTACTAAAGATTCAAAAATTAAAAGGAGTTAATGTGAACCAAAGCAACCAATCAGATTATGTCTATCATTTCTCCATTGCATCATTTAAATTGTAAGACAGAATCTGATTGCTTTCTATGGGCAACATCACTCCTTTTTAGTAGCCACATGATAAATAAAATCTTATAGCCACTGGATGGAGAGTTTCTCATAGACATCTGATGAAGAATAGTACATTTCAGGTTGACGGTACCATCACAAGCATCCAAGTGCTGCCCCCAAACATGTGCCGCCTCAGGGGCCTAATGGGAAATTCTGCACTGTCTAAGAGACACTCATAGACATCTGATGACGAGTCTCCCATAACCACCTCATGAACAGGCTCTCATACACACCTATTGAATAGTTTCTCTCATAAACACCTGATGAAGGCTCTCTCATAGCCACCTGTAAAAATATTTCTCATACTATAGTCATCTGATGAAGAATCTTTAATCATTGTCAGATGAAGCTCTCATAGCCACCTGAGAGATAATCTCTCATAGCCACCTAATGAAGAATCTCTCATGGTCACCTGATGAATAATCTCTCATAGTCACCTAATGAAGAATCTCTCATGGGTACCAGAGAAATCTGTCATAGGTAACTGATAAAGAATCTATCCTAGACACCAGATGAATAATCTATCATAGCCACCTGATGAAGAGTTTCTTAAAGCCACCTATTGAAGAATGTTTCATGGGTACCAGATGAAGAATCTCTCACAGACACCTTATGTATAATCTCCTATAGCCAATTGATGAAGAATCTCCCATAGACACATGATGATGAAGAATCTCTCATAGCCTTCCAATGAAGAGCCTCTCATAGCCACCGGATAAATAATCTCTCATAGCCACCTGATGAAGAGCCTCTCATAGCCATCTGATGAAGAATCTCTCATAGCCACATGATTAAGAGTCTCCCATAGCCACCTGATGAATAATCTCTTATAGCCAATTATGAAGAATCTCTCATAGCCAGCTGATAAAGATTGTCTCATAGCCATCTGATGAAGAATCTCTCATAGCCAGCTGATAAAGATTCTCTCATAGCCTGATGAAGAACCTTTCATGGATACCAGATAGACACCTGATGAAGAATCTCTCATATACATCTAAAACAGAATATCTTTTGATACCTTTGTTAGAATATGCAAGTAATGCTTATATATGTATAAAAACATTTAAAAATATTTAAAAATAGATAAATCAGGCTAAAAAAAATTCTTAATGATGAGACCACTGAATAGATTCTATTAAAATAATGTGCAGCTCCCAATTGTAACCCTGGACATTTACGGGATCAAGATAAATAGATATTAGAAACTATTGCTCATTTTATATGTGAATTTTTCTATGTATGTTAATTTAATTTATATTAAATTCATTTAAATTGCGCTTTCTGAGATTTGCATCTTACATTTATAAATAGTGTCTGTGCAGGCGGTAAGTTCTGATGTCACTGCGTTTTAAATATTGGGTGCTCATGTAATTGCATCTGGGTGCATTAAACACACTTATGAATAATTACATGCACCATACACTCTACTGTAAATCATTGCAGACGTCTTCTCAGATTTCCATGACCTGCGATGAACTTATCCTTCTGGCCTGGGAGCCTAATTCAGACTTGATTGCAGGGCATACAAAATAAATACTTCTAGAAGAATAAACCCAGAGCCACAGGTAAGTGGGCAGTGTGGAGGTGTGGCAATGCTATTTGCAGTAAATTGCATCACTGCAACCCCACCCATATATGCACGACATGTACACATAGGGACAATTAGCAATAGAAGTCACAGGGAAGATTCCGGGTGGGCTGATACACCTGCATGACCATTTGAGAGGGTGACAGACTGGTTGTGTGATTATGTTAGGGGGTAGACGATGGCATGCTGGTGTGGGTGTGTTAGGGGTGTGAAGGTGTCAGGCGGGCGATGTGTAAGATGGCCACTTTTTGGAAAACTTTCCAGGGCCACGTTAGATTCCCAATGCACCCATGACAACCGTGGAGGGCATTGTATTGGAATTAGCATAAAGAGAAGGATGTTCTAACATCCACCGCCCTACATCACCCCCCTCCGCCGGGTACCGCTTTCTTAATAATTGCATATGCTAACGTATGCGATTATTAACGCAAGGGGCAGCTCTTGTAATATGAGCTGTCCCTTGCGATGCAGCTCCGGCACTGGACTTCTGGGTCTGGGACCAGCCGCAGGGCATGCTGGGAGATATCCGTGACTGATCCCTCACACAGCGCAGCGGTAAGAAGCCCATAGGCTGGCGGTTCCCTACGCATCGCTGACACTGCGGATGCTCAAATTCACAGGTACAGCTGCAGAAACAGAGACACAAGGATGGCTGCAACAGTGTACAACTCAGAACCAGGCGCTATGAGGAGAGAGGGGTCACACCCCTTTAGCAGAGACCATCCCCTCAACAGACCCCCAACTCCATGATGGCTGCTTCCATACATTGCCTGTGCTGGTTTTCCCATCCCAATCGGATCCTGTTACTGATCCAGGGTCATGCCTGTTAGCAGTGGTGTGCGACAGTCTGTGGTGTGGGACAGTCTGTGCAGCAGATAAATGTAAACAGGGACTGGTAGAAAGTAGGTGAGGGATAACACAGAGTCCATGCAATATGTTGCTGGTACAGCTGCCACCAGGAGCCTATAATATTGTAGGTCACAATGTAGCACAATATATACTCGAGTATAAGCCTACTTTTTCAGAACTTTTTTATGCTGAAAAAGCCCCCCTCGGCTTATACTCGAGTGAGGGTCCCACTTGAGTCAATAAGTTTTCCCAGTTTTTTTTGTTGTAAAATTAGGTGCCTCGGCTTATATTCGGGTCGACTTATACTCGAGTATATACGGTATGCAGTTGTGGCAGTAGGATGGTTACTATAGTAGCCATGGTGACACAGTGGTATTTAAGGGCTCTGTAACTGGTATACATTCTCCATCATTGGGAGACATTGACCTACTATGTACAAGGGGTATGAGAGGAGAAAGAGACACTTGGAGCACATGCAGTACTGCACTTGTCAGGCGGGAAGTTGTGTTCCTGGGGTCTTTGAGGAAGAAGGTCGGCCTGTCGAGCAACCTAACAATGCGGGCGGTTTGGGGGCCTGCACCCCAGGGGTGTACCCCTATAATGTTAGGGACCTATCTGACGAGGTCACCTTGACGAGTGGTGGGCAGGCTCATACTATTGGCCAAAACTATGCCTCATATATTATGTGTACAGTACAAATGTAAATGGTGTATGGTGCACCTGCTATTCTGTTCCTATGTTGTAATAGTCTCAGTTAGGTCGCACATCCCATCATCAGTAGCTAAGGTGTGCAGTCCAGGCCCCCTGCTCCTGAATACAACCTAACAATGCCCCTGGTAAGTACAGTAAAGACGGCCCTGGCAGTACTCGACTGCAGGTCTTATAGATGCAGTATCAGATTAAAGCTGGAACACTAGAACGACCTGCATACAACGCAGATTGTATGAGAGACTGAACGCAAGCAAAGCTGACTGATCATACGTGCAGCATGTATGATCAGTGGAGCAGCCTCTCGACTCGTGGGACCGCACATCGTATCAATATACCTCATGATGTGAACACAAGCCATCGCACGACCCATCAAAAACATGCCAGATATCCTTCTAGGGCAGGCATGTCCAACGATGGCCCTCCAGATGTTGTGAAACTACACATCCCAGCATGCTTTGCAATAGTTTTAGCATTCTCTAATAGCAAAACTGTGGCAAAGCATGCTGGGATGTGTAGTTTCACAACATCTGGAGGGCCAACGTTGGACATGCCTGTTCTAGGGTATGGCCTGCTTAGGGGGGGGGGGTTGTATGAAAGGTCATTATGGGGAAAAATGGTATCCACGCACGTTGTCTTGTCTCCGGTCATGTGGATGCACTGATGGAGAATTACACCCCAGTGTTGCAGACTACATGGGCCCATGTATGCTGATCAGGGCAGCCGACAGGGGGTGCCCTGGGTACAGCTGTCCCGGGCCCCGGCTACTGGAGGGGCCCAGACAGCGCCCACAGTTGTGCCAACCCACCGGGCACCCGCACAGAGCCCCCCCTCCTGGCGCTGGCAGCCCCCCAGCCAGGCACGCACAATGCACAGTGCATCCTGCAGAGCGCCGAGCCTAGGACACAGAGGGGCTCGGCACTCTGCAAGCTACACTGTGCAGTGTGCGCTCCAAACCTGACCGTGGAAGCTGAAAGACCCGGAGGGCGATGCCGCAACGCGCGTGACGGTAAGTAATGGGGAGGGGGTAGGGGGAGGCGGGGTGCTGGCAGGCGTGAGTGTTTGGGTGGGGTGGGAGTTCAAGGGAAGATATGGCGCTGTGCTACTGTGCCGCTGAGGGCCCAGACTGTAGGTCAGTCCCGGGCCCCAACATTTCTAGTGGTGGCCCTGGTGCTGATTATACTGTATGTCTTGGAATCACCATTGAAAGGGACTTCAGGCACTGGTGAACATAATGAGTATGGGAGGAAAGCCTTTCCATGAGGAATCACTAACAGTACAGGAATTACGGATGCCAGCCATTGCTGTATCATATGATTAGCATGTGTAAGACAAAGGCTCCTATGTACTAAATATTGCAATGCAATTAGCATCACTTACCGCTGCATATTGCGGCAATAAGAAATGCGTTTCCAAGGCGACATCTCCTGTCAGGACAAGGGCTCTAGTAATGAGCTCAAATGGCAATGGTTATATACAGACTGCTATGTGCTGGGTATATTCACCGTGATAACGGGATAACACCATCTGAAGATGGCATTATCTAACAGAGGCAAGCTCTGAAAAACTAAGCTATTCCGGCCTAATAAGTAGCCCTTAAGGCCTCCCCCATAGAAAACTATAGGACGGCTGCTGCGAGCACTGTCGACATGCACTGGGTCGACCACTGAATGTTGACATGGCTTAGATCGACACCTGGAATAGGTCGACATGGCTAAGGTCGAGAGTGTTGGAAGGTTGACACAAGCATCAGGTCAACAATGGGAAGGTCGACAGTCAAAATGTCGACATTAAATGTTTTCTTTGAGCTGACATGTGCCGACAGGCGGTATTTCATACCCTACCATTCCCTAGGGCGTGGTGGGAGAATGCTATAGTGGGCTGAGCGCACACTTACAGGATGTCCATGAGACTATGTAGAAATTTGGGGAAAAACCCATGTATGACAAACTCATGTAGACCTTTTGACTGTCAACCTTCCTATTGTCAACCTAATGATTGTGTCGACCTTCCAACCTTAGCCATGTCAACCTTCAGTGGTGGACCCAATGCATATCACCCTAAAGAGGGTCAATGAAATGACCCATACCAAATTCCACACATGGGAAATAGGTTGTGCCGAGCAGTGACAGTGTAAGGCAGCAGTAGAATGGTAGACACGGGACTAGGGAGACTTTTATGCAAAATATAGATGTTACTTCAGTGCTGATTGGTTCCCATGAACCACTTCTCCTCTGGCTCACTCCTCCTCCCTTATCACTGCTTCATACGTCTACCCCACAGCAACAGCCAATCAGCTCCCAACTATCAGTTTTCCAAGCCTGTGACATGACAGTGAGGAGCTTATGCCCCTTTCAGACCGCACTAAAAAAACGGTATTTTGCCGATTTCTAACCATTTTGAAACGGTAATCTGTGCGGTCTGAAAGGTGCAAAGTGATTTTACTGTTTCCAAAAAACGGTTTTTGGAAACGGTAAAAAAGCAGGGTCCTACCCGTTTCAGACCCGTTTTTTTGGCGTCAAAACGGATCAGAAACCGGATTTCTATCCCCCACCTCCCCCCTGAGCAGCACAGGGAGGAGAATAATCGCGCTGGGGGCAGGGGGTCCCTACAGTGTATGTTATATCAGTGGTGGGTCCCTGCAGCTACTAGTTCCCATACGCTGCAGGGATCCCGCCACTGATATAACATACACTGTAGGGACCCCCTGCGCTGCGCTGCCCAGGTAGGATCTATGCTGTGGGGCTGGAGGACCTCTCCCCCCCCTCCCCCCGCCGTGTCCATACCGTGGGCACGAGGACCCCCAGGCAGCCCCTCTCCCCCCCGTTGTGTCCATACCGTGGGCACTAGGACCACGGGCAGCCTCTCTCCCCCTCGCCCCCCTCGTGTCCATACCATGGGCACGAGGACCCCCGGGCAGCCTCTCTCCCCCTCCCCCCCGTCGTGTCCATACCGTGCACACGAGGACCCTCGGGCAGCCTCTCTCCCCCTCCCCCCCGTCGTGTCCATACCGTGCGCACGTGGACCCCCGGGCAGCCTCTCTCCCCTGTATCACCGGACAGACGGAGTGCTGCAGATAGCCTACTCCTGTCCTGTGGTGAGTGTTTCGGGGGGGTTGGGGGGCGGCGAGGGGAGCGAGAGGCTGCCCGCGGGTCCATCCGCAAAACGGATTCATTTATTGGGGGGGGGGGGGGGGGGGCGAGAGGCTGCCCACGGGTCCTGGTCCAGGGCTGGTCATCAGTTGTCACATCCTTAAAGCCAAAGAGGACTGACAAGTACTTAACTTCTGGGACCAGATATAGGACCAGATGCACTAAGCTTCAAAAAGTGATAAAATGGACAGTGATAAACAGCCAGCCAATCAGCTCCTACCTGTCATGTCACAGGCTGGGTTTGAAAAATGTCAGGCAGGAGCTGAGTGGTTGGTTGTTTATCACTCTCCATTTAATCTGAATTAATTTGTTTATTTAATTAATTTGAAGCTTAGTGCATCTGGCCCCTCTATCCAACAAGCTCCGGTGTGCTCATTGCTAGATGTCCGATGTCCAGCTGCGGTGGAACTACAAGTCTCAGCATGCTTAGCTCTGTTGCTGCAGACTGTACAACCTTTGTTCTGTAAAAGGTTCATATATATTAACAAATCCACCATTTCTATTCACACTCAATCAGCACTCACAAAGTATTATCATATTCACATTTATAGCAACTCTCTAAGACTGGGTACACCTCAGAATGACAGGCAAACCGTGCGATGGTTGTTCCGATTGCCCTTTATTCCAGAACAAACGATATCGATTGTACTCACTGAAATCCTTCAAGAGACAATACGGCAGATGTATTGAGCCTGGTGAAGAGATAGGGCGGGATGTTATGAAATACATCGCCGCCCTTCGCCCCCCCCGCCGCGATGCCGCCGCATATGTACTAACATATGCGGCTGGCATCGCGATGCGGTGACGGAGGCCCCCCGCGATACCTGTACTGTGGTCTGCGGGGGGTCTCAGTCACCTGCCAGCCGGCTGCTGCTGCTTTCACGCCTGGGACAGCTAAGCAGGCTGTCCCCGGCGCTTCCTCCTTCCCCCTGCAGCCTGAAGGACGGGCGTTTTACCCCATTTTCCCTTTAGTACATCTCGCCCATAAACTGTAGATAAAGTGGAAAGTGATAACCCACCAGCCAATCAGCTGTGTTTGAAAGAGGACAGTTATGAGTTGATTGGCTGGTGCATTATCACCTTCCACTTTATCTCCACTTTGGGATATAGTCAATGCTGCCAGCGAGGGGATTTGTATGGCGCTGTCAGAGGACAGCGAAGGTTCCCTGAATTGACGAGGTTCCCTGCAATTGCAGTGAGCCCATTGCATTTTGTGACAATCCCTGCCATTTTGATGGCCGCACTCGCAGTTTCCACCTCGCTGAAAAGAACCAGCGAGGTGTAAAGGGAGAGTGAAGAGAACACAGGTGAATACTCTGACAGCATGCTATTGGCACTGCTCGCCGTATAGCTTGCCATCAGAGGCTCTCCGCCACCACTGAATCACCAATCATAATACATCTGCCCTAGTATATGGCATCACTGGATCACATACGACTTATCTTTGCTCCGGTTCACACTAAATAACCATCTTTAAGATTCCTGGCAAATGTGACTGATGGGAGGTACAGTGGCTGTACAAACGATATATATCGATAGCTGTACACACTGAATGATGTGCACCACATCGATCATGACATCTGTCCATCTGATGTGCGGCACAGAAAATGAGAAGATGTGGCAACGATTGGTGAACGCACAATTGTGCATACACATTAGACAATGACAATGTCATTATAATTTGCCTCAAAATGACAAATCATACATCGTCTGTTGTTTAACCAGCTTAGGAGTGCAAGCTTTGCCGCACAGGCACAGACTTACAAAGCACTCCCACTATTTATACGCACAGACATCAATTTAAAATACATTTATGACTTTACATCTGCTCATGAAAGTGTTTATTACTGGATATTGGCCTTTTATTGCTGCCAAGAGATGTTTATTATATTCACAATGCGATGATACAGTATGCAGCAGGTTACACATCAGTGTGATGCTACTGTTATGTCTCCTGCATTAATGTTATTACTTTGTAGCTATGTATTAGCTTGTTGCTGTAATGCACACAGTATACATACACTGATGGATAATATAACGTGCACACACAATATACAAACTCACATTACAATATACACTAGTCACATTGCGAGCCAGTAGTGCCCACTGCATTCTTATCCACTGAAAAATGTACTTACCGATGTGTCATCAACTAGTTCCAGAGGTCCTCAGATCTCCCCAGCCTGCTCCCTCCTGTACAGTACAGTAAGTGTGTGAGCTGTCACTGGGACTCTGACACTCAATGCCAGGGGGAGAGGCCAACAGGAAGGGGCTACTTCTTCCCAAAAATACTTTATCTGTCCTGGGATTGGCTACAGGGTGCTGACATCACTCAAACATTTCCATGCAGTCAAACACAAAAATCTATAACAGAGAGTGTGCTACCCATGTTACCAAACTCACACTACACAGGTCACCTTATAACATAAGACAGCAAGCTCCCTGCTGCAGGATTTCCGGCAACATCACTAAATTGCAAGTTCCCTGACACAGGGCTTCAGTGACACCAATAGATTGTAAGATCCTTTGGTCAGAAGTTTCCATGACATCATTAGATTGTAAACTCTATGGTACAGCTGACCCGTTACATCTTTTTATTACGCTATCCTTGAAAAACGGGTCAACCACAAAGGAATGTTGGGAGTTATGCACTATGGGGGTTATTTTGGTTCACTCTTTCTGACCAATTCATTCTTAGATGGACAAAACCATGTGCACTGCAGGTGGGGCAGATGTTACTTGTGCAGAGAGAATTAGATTTGGGTGGGCTTTTACTTCAAAGTGAGATCTATATTGCAGTGTAAAAATAAAGCAGCCAGTATTTACCCTGCACAGAAACAAAATAACTCACCCAAATCTAATTCTCTCTAATTTACATCTGCCCCCCCTGCAGTGCTCATGGTTTTGTCCATCTAAGAAGGATTTTGTCAGAAAGAGTGAACCAAAATAAGGCCGTATGTGCTAAACTCTGTTTGTCTGCCAGACTGGACTGGTTTAAATAATATCTTGTGACTGTGTTAGCATTTGCTAAAGGGATTACGTCCTCCTTTCAGTATTTACCTAACAGTGGTAAACTTAGCTTACCACTTCTGCCATCTCTGGGCCCTCGCTGCTGGCAATGGTGACCAGTGGGGGCTCCTGCCTTTAGACTTAAGGGGGCTGCAATTGCCTGGGTACTGCTCGTTGCAAACGGAACACAGCATACAGATAATCTATTTTGAATCACCGTAAACTATGGAATAAGTCATCTTGATTGTGATTGCTCTGTACCAGTGTGTTTTGCTTATACTGTAAAGAAATGATGTACCCATAAGCACACAAACACAGGTACAGCAAAATACACACTTTGAATAACTTTAATATTAATTAAATTACAGAAAATTATACTCCTATTAAAGATCTACACACAAATAATAGTTTCAATAAATATTATTCTCAGAGGCTCAAATATTATTAAAATAACAAAACTTCCATGCACCTCTCTGGTGCAATGCATACCTTCCTTCAGCTGCATCACACTGGCCCTTATTCAGATCTGATTGCAGTACAAATGTGTTTGGAAAATGGGCAAAACCATGTGCAGTGCAGGTGGGGCAGATGTAACAGGTGCAGGGAGAGTTAAATTTGGGTGGGGTGTGTTGAAACGTAAATCTGAATTGCAGTGTAAAAATAATGCAGCCAGTATTTACCCTGCACAGAAACAAAATAACTCACCCAAATCACCATGTTACATCTGCCCCACATGCAGTGCACATGGTTTTGCCCATTTTCCCCCCCAAAAATTGTACTGCAATTAGATCTGAATAAAGGCCACTGAGGGCTGGGCATGCTCACTGCGGAGGATTTGCTTCTGCTGGGCTGCACAGGCAGCAGCCCATGGAAGCACTGTAGCTCTGGTGATATGCACAGAATGACTTCCTGTTGGAAAGCTATTGTTGTCATCTAGGGTGGCCAATCCCGGGATCGGCAGGATCCCGGGATTTGGCCCCAAAATTGCCGGGATTTGAATCCCGGGATTGGAGCTTCCAATCCCGGGATTTCGGGATTAAACTAGTCTAATGCTGGGCAGCGTCTGAGCACTCGCTCAGACGCTGCCCAGCTACTCCCGTCCTGGCTGTGCAGCTCAGACGCGCAGCGTGGTCAGAGGTCACGCTGCGCGTCACACTGTGCAGCCAACTGAACACGCCCCCGCACCTCCGCTCTGTATTACCAGTCCTGGAGCTCCAGTCTGTCTGAGATCTCGCCTCCTGCGGCCTGCCACTGTGACCAGCCGTGACTGTGTGCGGCCGGGGAAGGTCAGGCGGCGAGCGAGTTGCGACACCTATGGGTCACGCTGCGCAGGCTGCAGCACTAAACCCGCTCGTCGCCCGACTTCTCCCGGCTGCACAGTCCAGTGTGTCACTGTGACTAACCTACTGTACCTCCGGCGTCACACCAGCAGCCTCCGTGCATTCCAGTGCTGCCTGCGCCGCTCGAAGTAAGACACTGGGGGGAGAGTGGGGTGGTTTTCTTATTAGGGATGCCAATCCCGGGAATCCCGGGATTGAGCATTTTTCAATCCCGATTCCCGGGATTGAAAAAATGCCTCGGGATTGGCATCCCTATTGTCATCGCTCCATGTACTGGCAGTTTAAGTGGGGGAGGAGTTTTCAGTCCTCTGTATGATGGGCATAATCATTGGTTTTAAATGAGTAATGTAGTATTAGTGGAATCACATTCCCAAAAGTGCTGACAAGGTATTCACAAAGTGCCGATGTCCGACCAGTTCCATCTTGATGTCACAAAAGTATATGTCCAGAACATGCCCTTATTTGTATGAGACTGCGCATGGTATATGGTCATATCCGCACAGAAAGAAGGTCAGACCCTGTCACTTCTTATCAATTCAATAAGCCATAAGTACAAAAATCTACCATTACATATTTGTCTCATGAAATAAAGGAAATCCTGATGTCCTGTTAGTGCCAAGAGTTACATGAATCATGAGTTAATCCAGAAAACATGGGAGGAAACGTATGACATGTCTGTTTATTAGGGGAGGGAGGGGCAGCTAGTGATAATAGGCATCCATCATGGTGACGTGCTCAGTGACAGAGAAAACTGCCTCAGGGCCCTTCATTTAAAACAAATGACAATGAATGACACTGGTAGGCCAGCAGGGGCGTAACTAACTATTTAGCGCCCCCCCCCCCCCGCCGCACGTTTATTCGGCGCCCCCCCCACACCTAACCTGCCCCCCCTTTTTACCCGCGGTCTGCGTCTCGCCCGGCTCTCTGTCGGGACCTTCCTGCCGTCATGGTCCCGGCCGGCTCCTGCTGCTACAATGAAAACGGACTCTTAGAAAATGGCTGCCCCTATGCTGCAGACAGAAAACTGTCTGCAGTATGGGGGCAGCCATTTTCTAATTGTCAGTTTTCATTGCAGCAGGAGCCGGCCGGGACCATGACGGTCAGGCAGGTCCCGGCAGAGAGCCGGGCGAGACGCAGACCGCAGGTAACTATAGCCCCGCAGCCCCCCCGGCGGCGCCCCCAATTTCTCTGCGCCCCCCCCCCTTGCCACCGCGGGGGCTGCGGAGCTATAGTTACGCCACTGTAGGCCAGACTCATGAACATGGGGAGGCAGAACTACCATTGGTGCAGCAGGTTCAGTGCACCGGTGCCCCTGAGGACTCTCCTTAGTAGCGAAGGCCATGGGTGTCGCCATTGATGGTGATACTGCAATCAGCTATCGATAACAACAAACTATGTGATGGATAGCCATCGATAGTCATACATTTTCTTTGACTGACTGGCCCGTGGGCCAGTCAGAATTTTGGGGCAGGGCTTCAGGGTTGTCAGGGGTGGGCTATGCTCCTTGTCCCGGCACCTTGGAAAAAACTAAAATAAATACATTGGTTCTGCTGTGCCATCGATGGAAAAAAAACATCGGGCTTCCCCCAACAATGGTAAAAGTATTCAACATCAGCCATAAACCATTGATGATTTTGAATCATTGATGGTTGATGGCCATCCCTACTCCTGAGTCACCCTCTCCCTGTCACCCAATGTTTTTCCCTGTCACAAGTTGCCGCCCTCTGCCTCTCCCTGTCACTCACTGCCATGTGCCTGGGCTCACCACCCATAGGTTCCACCACTGGGGACGATGATTGACCATTGTGCTGATCTATGTATGTTTTGCTTCTCCTAAAAGACTCCCCATGTGTAACATATATACCTTCATGTGGCACGCAGAGGGCCTGACCCAGGGTCATGTTGTTACATGGCCAAGTCGTAATATACTGTGGTTCGGTACATTGCACATCTGCAGTATCCATACTGAGCATGTGCAGTGCAGGTAGTCTGACGTAGTAAGGATGAAGACGTCAGTTGGTCGACAGTCTGCATCGGCCATTTGGAGAAAGGGGCGGTACCGGTCTCAGCTTCACAAACTGGCAGTTGCCTTAGTTTTGTGGAAAGCCGAGTTCAGGGTCTTCGATGAAGATTTCCTGGCCTCAGAGATTGAGCTGCGGTGGCCATTCCGCGTAACGAATGGCTGATGGTGCCGCAGGTGATCTGATGCTGCAGAGCATCACACATGATTGCAGAAGGCATCTCCTATATGTAAGCATCATTGTTGGAAACAGCAGCGATGGGCTACTACTGCCACATCTGTTCACACCCAGTGGCTATAGATTTGGAAACTTGTTTTACTAACTGTGAGCATTTGTTCAGTACAGGGGTGCGTGCTTCAGCAATGGATACCTGTGCCGCCTGCTGCGTGTGTACTGGGGGGCTCATGAGATCGCTTTGCCACCATCCAGTTCACGACCCCAAACGCCACAGAAAGTTCCCTCCGAATCAGAATAGGAGGGACCAGTGGCGTAAGTTTGTCCCTGTTGCCCGGAGTCAAGATCAATGGGGGTTATTTTGGTTCACTCTTTCTGACCAATTAATTCTTAGATGGACAAAACCATGTGCACTGCAGGTGGGGCAGATGTTACTTGTGCAGAGAGAATTAGATTTGGGTGGGCTTTTACTTCAAAGTGAAATCTATATTGCAGTGTTAAAATGAAGCAGACAGTATTTACCCTGCACAGAAACAAAATAACTCACCCAAATCTAATTCTCTCTGCACATTTTACATCTGCCCCCCTGCAGTGCTCATGGTTTTGTCCATCTAAGAAAGATTTTGTCAGAAAGAGTGAACTAGAATAAGGCCCAATATTTGTGCCCCCCCCCCCCACACACACACACACAACCTTAAATTTTACATTATATATATATATATATATATATATATATATATATATAAAGAGAGAAAGAACACATATTTCTGAACTCCATTACAAAAGGGATATTGACTGTTTTCAGTTTACTGATTTAAACTTGCAGGGGAGGAGAGCAGGGAGAGGTGCCCTCTTGGGAGCAGGAGCCCGGCGACAGATGACTCCATTTCTGCCTCTGGGAAGGACATACTGTACACAAAGATTTGTAAGCTCCATCTGCACATGCGCTGTAAGCAGAAACTCGCTGTCTGCTTCCGGGAGGAGAGATCCATTAAACCATGTTACCAATTCTGTTTGGGAAGAGGAAGGTTTGTTTAATTTTATTAATATTTTCTATTTGTCTCTTCTCTTGCTTGTTTGCAGGACACAAGCTCCAATTGACTTGACTACTTACGATATACACTTATCAGCCATTTACTATAAGGAGTATACATACATACCTCCCACAATCAGTCACACAATCAGAGTGGACAGGCAGCATACTTGCCTCCCAGCCTGCGGACAGCATGCTAGTGTAGAAGTACGCCCCGGTGCAGTAGCACCGGGACGGAAGGGGCAGTGCCGCCGCCGGGTGTGGGGGCAGCGGCGAGCCTTCGCCGCTGATCCCCACGAACAAAGGGAATTCAAATGTGGCGCCAAAGGAGAGCCAATCATGGCTCTCGCTCTGGCGCCCAATAAGAAGCGGCGGCGAGCCAATCCTGGCTCGACACGTCACGAGCCCCGCCCCCGGGCGCTGGTTTGAACTAACCAGCGCTGGGAGCGGGGACAGGAGTTCGGCGACGGAGGACGAGAGAGGAGAGCGCTGGACGGAGCAAGGGTTGCCGCCGGAAGCCCCGGGAGGCGGCAGCTGTGTGCGCAGGACTGCTACCCGCTGCCGCCCGCCGGGCGAAGGACACAGTGCCGGGGACAGCCGGCGAAGACAAAAGAAGCCCGGGTGCGGCGGGGTGCAACGCAAAAGAGCTTGCCCTGGCCCCCGCTGCCCCGGTGAAGACTGCAGGAAGCCCGGAGGTGGTGGGAAGCATCCCACCTCCGGCGAAGACGGACCACCCTCGTTGCTGGACCAGGCTTGGTCCAGCGGAAGGCCCTAGGACGGGTAAGTCCACATGCGGGTCCCCTCCCTAGATCACCAGGTGTTCGGGCAATAGGCCCGTGGACCCAATTCAGGCACCAGGCCTGCGGGACCATAGTCGGGCTCTAGGCCCGTGGGGACCTCAGGTTGGTGCGTTGGGCATTAGGCCCCTTTGTGCATTGTTGGGCATTAGGCCCCTTGTGTGTGTCGGGCATTAGGCCCCGTTGTGCCCTGGGGGTTAGGCCCCCATATAGTCGGCCCTCAGGCCCAATTGCGTTGTTGGGCCCCAGGCCCATCTGTGTTCCAGGGCGCAAGGCCCTGGTTGTGTACGAGGCCCAGACCCTGCTAGGGCTGAGGCCTCTCCGTAGAAGTAACAGGCCTGTATCGACAGGCCGCGAATTCAGGTATCGCCACAAGGGTTATTGTGGTAAGGCTGGGAACAGCCAGAGGGAGGTAGGCCCTCGCTAGGTGTTGGTGCAGTGTTGTCTCTTTACATTGTACTGTTTTACTTGACACCGTGTACTGTATGCTGTACTTGGGTTCACCAATTGTGGCCCTGTGCAGATTGTGTTCTTTTCAGGTTGCGTGACGCTAGGCCGTGGCATCGGGAGATCCGGCGCTAGGTCACAGGTTGCGCGACGCTAGGCTGTGGCATCTAGGTCACGAGTTACGTAAGACGGCTTCAGGCCGCAGGGTGCGCGGGCGTTAAGCCGCAGGCGCGTTGGTGTATTACCCTGCCCTAGGGAGCAGGAGGTTACGTGAGTTCCTTTTCAGGTGCCGGTATCCGCATTGGAAGCGTGACGGCGGACCAGTAAACGACTGGTGAGTAGAAATTGTATTGAATCTGTTGTCGTGTTGTTTGTGCTCCTTCCCCTCCCCGGAGCGTTCCCCCACCCCAGTTACACCTGCCGTGTTCCACAAGCGGGTGTAACCATTCTGAGGCCAATAGTGCCTGTGATGAGCATCCCCTCCCCCCCTTAGGGGGTTTCCCCCCTTGTTTCCCCTACAGGTGCAGTCGCTTCCGGAAACTAGTGGAGCAAGAGGAAGGTACCGGGACCGTCGCAGGCCCGAAGGTGAGAGACGGAGTGTGCGCGTGAGGCCCCGCCCCGTGCCTCTTACACTGTCAATGGCCAGCATCACCGTGGCCATACTGTAACTGTCAATGCTGGTGATGACGACATTCATCATGTAGACAGTGATAGAGTGTTGACATATCATCTCTGGCGCCCTGCGGCTGCAGTACCATCAGTGGCATCTTCTGGGTCCTACAGTCATGTAACTGATTTCCAGGTCAGACCTCCGTTCCTCCGGCATTCCGGTTCTCCCCTATCCCTAAGTGATTACTCTAGTGCCTAACCCTCACATCTCACCTGCAGCCTAACCTTAACCCCCCCCCCCCACACACACACACACACTCGCAGACAAACCCTATTATCAACATTTCACACTGTCTGTTGCTGTCTTAACAATGTCAACATCATGTCTGTCATCAATATATTGGTGTTGTTGACTTTGTGGGTGTTGACCTTTTGACTACATCCCTTCAATGCCGTATACAGTGGTTTTCACTGCATATTGCTTTGTTAAACCATCTTCTGTAGGTGTATCGGCACGCTGGCAGGCGGCTGTGTGATTCTGTAACTGTGTACTCAGTGATTGCCAGGAAGCAGCAGAGTGTGTGCAGTGTTCGTTCTAAACGGTGTCACTATACAAACGATGTCCCCTATCAGTGGGACACAGTAGCTTCCTGCTGGCTTATCTGCTTGGGGAATGAGTTGCTGCTTCCCTCCAGGATGCATACTCTCTGTAAATAAATATATATGTATGTGTGTGTATGATTCCCAGCACCACCACCAATGGGGGCGTGATCCGTACAGGCACGTAACCCTAGCGCCAGAGAATGCATTCCTGAAGGCACTGCGTGTAATGGTTCTAAGGGGGACAGTTATCAAATCTTCTAAAGCAGAGAAGTGAAGGTGTTGCCCATATGATAATAAGTAAGGGCCAGATGTATCAAGCTTCAAAATGTAATCAAGTGCAGATTGATAAACAACCAGCCATTCAGCTCCTAACTGTCATTTTTCAAACCTGTAGCAGCCTGTAGCATGGCAGCTGATCGGCTGGTTGTTTATCACTTTTTGAAGCTTGATACATCTGGACCTAAATGTTACCACCTCTACTGGACACACAGTCCCGGATCTGCCACTTTTTCTCCACAAGTGTTAATACCAAACAGTGTAGGGAGCACAAAACATCAAATAAAGGTATTGGGCCAGATGCACTAAGCTTCCAAAGTGATAAAATGGACAGTGATAAAAAACAAACCAATCAGCTCCTGCCTGACATTTTTCAAACAGTCTGTGACATGGCAGGTAGGAGCTGATTGGCTGGCTGTTTATCACTCTCTATTTTATCTATTTAGCCTTGCAGGTCCACTAAACCCCGCCTTGCGAATGGTGGCCTGGCAGCCACCCATTCGCAGCATGTGTTCGCACGCACTGGCTGCGAATAGAGGTTTTACATAAACATACATTTGCCACCTGCAGGGGAACGCCCACATCATTCCATGGTTCCTCTTGAATAGAAAACATCTGACTACATCAGCTCAGATGCGGGACCCTTTTTTTCATGCCATACGTGCTGCATCACGTAGAGATATAAAAGGACGGGAAACGGTCATCTGTCAGATCAGACTTAGGTCGACAGTCATTAGGTCGACCCCGGAAGGTAGACTGGCCCCAAGTTCGACAGGGTCAAAGGTCGACATGGGTCAAGGTCAACATGACTTAAGGTCGACATGGGTTTAGGTCGACAGTCATTAGGTCGACATGAGTTTTTCACTGTTTTTTGAGCCGACATGTGCCGACAGGCGGTATTTCATGCCCTACCATCCACTAGGGCATGGCGGGAGAATAAAATAGTGTGCCGAGTGTAGCGAGGCACCGTGCCCGAAGCATCGCGAGCAAAGTGAGCGATGCGAGGGGCTGCAGTTCAACACCAACTGTGTCCATGTAGACTGTTTCAACATTCAGGTAAAAAAAACAGTGAAAAACTCATATCGACCTAATGACTGTTGACCTAAACCCATGTCAACCTTGGACCATGTCGACCTTAAGTCATGTCGACCTTGACCCATGTCAACCTTTAACCCTGTCGACCTTGGGGCCAGTCGACCTTCCGGGGTCGACCTAATGACTGTAGACCTAAGTCTGTTCTGACAGATGTACCGCTTCCAAAAGGACACATAGTGAATTCAATGGGCAGTATCATATCGCTCCTGATCTCCCATCTAAAGTTATGGGACATTGTGGCGTGATATGCAATTTATTTTTTCCCCACATTCATTATGGTGGGGTTTAGCCGTGCACAGCGGCTAAACCCAACCAAACTAAAGGGCGTGCCGCAAAAAGACTTGTTCGAGCAATCAGATTGGATGCCCTCTAGTGGCTACCGGCATAAACACCATTTTAATATTGCCCTATTCTTAAGGCCCTTATTCCGGTTCACTCGAAAAGGCAAATTCCTTCTCAAATGGACAAAACCATGTGCACTGCAGGTGGGGCAGATGTAACATGTACAGAGAGAATTAGATTTGGGTGTTGTTTTGTTTCTGTGCAGGGTAAATACTGGCTGCTTTATTTTTACACTGCAATATAGATATCAGTTTGATGTACACACCCTATCCAAATTCTCTCTGCACATGTTACATCTGCCCCACCTGCAGTGCACATGGTTTGTATGGCCGTTTGGCTGCAGTCGACACTACGCTCATTCAATCAAATATAAAAAGGTACCATAGGATTGCCTTCTATTTTTGTAATGTTTCCATAATGAACATATGGATCCTTTTCATTTAGGGTCAACACAAGCATAATGTTGACTGTCGACCTTCGACAGTCAAGAGGGGTCGACATGAGTTTTCACAGGTGTTTTTAAACTGACGTGTGCCGACAGGCGGTTTCTCATACCTACCATCCACTAGCGTGGTGGGATAATAACATAGTGTGCCCAAAGCATGACGAGTGCAGCGAGCCATGCAAGGGGGGGCGAGTATACTTAGATGGTATCCATGTTGACTATGTCGACATTCGGGTTGAGAAATGTGAAAAACTCATGTCCACCTTTTGTAATGTTATGCAAGTCGGCAAGTTGTTGCCCATATGTTCGACTTGTGATCATGGTACAGGACACAGGACGACAAATGACGTTATGTACTAATCTCCTAGGGGTTGGAACATTCTATAACAAAGATATATATATATATATATATATATATATACTTGCAAAAGGTGATCCGGAACTCCAATAGCCTGGTATACAGAAGCGGGTGCCACAGCCAAACGAAAATATACTTTCACAGATAGGACCAAAGAGTCCCCATGCCTGGCACTCCCCAGCAGCTCAATAAAGAGACCTACAGACGGTCTAAATGACAACGTTTCGGGAACTTTTTATTGTATTCCCTTCGTCAGGACAACGGTGTCCTGGCGAAGGGAATACAATAAAAATTTCCCGAAACGTTGTCATTTAGACCGTCTGTAGGTCTCTTTATTGAGCTGCTGGGGAGTGCCAGGCATGGGGACTCTTTGGTCCTATCTGTGAAAGTATATATATATATATATATATATACACACTGCAACAATAAGCGGCACTCGGAGGCTTGTTCAATGGTGAAGAAACAGGAATATTTATTCCTAGTGCAGGGAAAACGTTTCGGAGCACGGAGGCCCCGTCGTCTGTTCAGGTAATGCACTTACCTGAACTGACGACGGGGCCTCCGTGCTCCGAAACGTTTTCCCTGCACTAGGAATAAATATTCCTGTTTCTTCACCATTGAACAAGCCTCCGAGTGCTGCTTATTGTTGCAGTATACCACTTAAGGACACTCCTTTTGAAAGAGGGCACCGGAGCAAGCTATTGTGGCATCCACTTTCAGTCCTGAGTGCCGGCCTCATTGTCGTGTGTATATATATATACACACACACACACATTTGTGACATGACAGGGAGTGGAGAACCAGTGCCATCTCTGCAGAATGAACTCTCTAGATGAGACAAGCGTTCCCCACCCATCCCTCAATGAGCTGCTCTCCGGTGACGCCAAATCTGAGCTCATTTCTCTGTCAGTGAGTTTACACTTCCTGCCTTTATTCCCCAGCTCCCTCGCTGACACGGAAAGGACCTGCTCCAGAAATCGAGGAATACTCACCCCCATGGGTAGAAAGGTCACATTTTTTAGGCTCGACTTCCTCCTCATTGGGGTCCCCCACCCTTTCCTTCCTATACACAAAATCTCATCAGCAGTTTGTTACAGCCCAGCCCGTCAATATAAATACATGTGCACAATGCTGTAAAGTGCAACATTCCTCTGCGTATACATTATTACACGTCACGTATCAACTGTATACCGCTTCAATCCTTATTGGGAAATTTCTGTGTAACATAAACAAAGCTGCTGTCCTGTACTTGGTCAGGGGAATTTATTTATGTAGAGCACTTGATATAGAAAAATAGGAATCGATGGCAGATAAGAATGAGCCCCACTTTGTGCAAAAGTGTCCTAAACCCTGCGAGGCAGCACACACTTTTGTGCGAATGACGGGCGCCATAAAGTGCGGCCACTGTCGCGGTGACTCGGACTTGCACTGAATAGGATTGACCCATTAGCCTCTACCACCTCTGATGGGAGGCTGTTCCCCTTATCCACTACCCTTTCCGTAAAGTAATTTTTCCTCAGATTGGCCTCCCTCCAGTGTCAGTGCATGTCCTGGTGCTCTAATACTACTCTTCATTTGAAGACTGTTTTCATGTTGTACTTTGTCTCTATAAAGTTCCCCCTTTTCTCCTCCAAACTATACATATTGGGCTTTGTAGCCTTTCCAGGTAAGTTCTGTGATGTAGGCTTTGTACCATTTTATTTGCCCTTTTTTGTACCGTCTCTAAATGTATTTATAGCCTTCTGACAATATATACAGTATTCTAGATGAGGCCGTACCAATAACCGACACAGATCTGGACATGGTGTTCTAGATGAGGTTGTACCAATGACTAGGGCCGCCGAGAGGTATTCAAGGCCATGGTAAAACTTTGGGGGCATGGCCACCTACCGTGATTAGGCCACGCAAAATGTTTTTTTTTTGGGGGGGGGGGGGATTCTAAAGTCGAGGGGGGGGGATGTGTGTTACAACACACTCCCCCCCCCCAGCAGCAGCACACACCTACAGCAGGCTCAGCATGAGCTCTCACGCTGTTAGTGAGTGAGACACGCTGCTCGGGAGGGATGGAAGGAAGTAGGGGATGGAGAGGTAAGGGGGAGGGGGGATGTCTGACCAGGGCCCTCGCCGGGCCCCTCCAGTAAGCCCAGGCCTAGGTAATTGGTACCCGCCCCCCCATCTTGACGGCCCTGTCAATGACATATACAGTGGCATTATTACTTCTTTCCTTCTGCTGGTGATTCCTCTCCCTATGCAGCCAAGCATCTGACCTGCCTTCCTCATTGCTTTTTTTTGCACTGCTTACTTTCCAGCCATCTGAAATAGTGATTCCTAGATCCCTTTCCTCATCAGTAGCTTCCATTATAGCCCCCTTGATACTACGAGGGTAATTCAGACCTGTTTACAAGGAAGCGAATCAGGTAGAGTAGAGTGAAATCCCGCCTTTGGGATGAATGGGTGTGCTGTGCGATAGAATGTGTACGGCTTAGTGAAACCTTCGCAGCCGAGCAAAAATGACCAAATCCATTCGCTCACTATTGAATTATTTTACACTGGGAACCAGTCACCGCTGGCTCATAGTAGCCACAGACGTACTCATCTGCTGCGATGAAAACAGGCACATCCGGCCTGTTGCTGACATCACACTCCCTCCCCTAAAATGCTTGAACCCGCCTGTGCTTTCCCTGACACTCCCAGCATTTTTTCTTGGCACTCCCATCAAACTGCCGGGTACCACCCTGGAATAGAAAAAGTAGCAGGCGCGCATTGCGGCCCATACGCATGCGCTGTGTATGGATAATCGGTCGCCAGGCAAATTCGCACCTGTGCAATGGGGTCTGATTCGGGCCCTATATTTAGCCTTTGGGTTTTTGAGACCTAATTGCGTGATATTACATGTTTTGGCATTAAACTGTAGTTGCTACATTCTTGCCCATTCCGCTAGTCTACATAAATCCTCAGTCATTTTATTTACACTTTCTGTTTTACCCTCCTAACCCGGGCAGCCACTCTCAGGCACTGTCGGTGGAGCAGGGGGTGGGGGGGGGGGGTAGAGGCATGCTTAGAAGGGCTCAGCCCAGGAAAGTCCCCGGACCAGACGGCGTGTCGCCATCTGCGCTGAAGATCTGCACTTCTCAACTTGCCTCCATATTTACTAAGATCCTCAACACCTCACTGGAGTCATGCAAGGTCCCACCCCGATTACACGCCACAATTGTCCCAGTCCCAAAAAACTCTACTGCCAAAGACCTGAAGGGCTGCAGGCTGATCACCCTGACATCTGTGGTCATGAAAATGTTTGATCGGCTGGTGCTGAACCATCTGATGGAAGTGATCGACCCTCTCCTGGATCCTCTACAGTCCGCCTGCCGAACCAACAGGTGTGTCAAGGACGCAGTCAACTTGGGGCTTCTCTTTCTCGCAGACACCTATGCCAGAGTTCTATTCGTCGACTTCAGCTCAGCGTTTAACACAATTGTCCTCAGCATCCTACTCCCCAAACTACTCTGTCTGGGTTCCCAGAACCTACTGGCTCCTGGATAAAAGACTTCCTGTCAGAAAGAAAAGTAATGTCAAGTACGCTCACGGGGCCTTATTCTGGTTCACTTGCAAAAGCAAATTCTCTGTCTTATGAACAAAACCATGCTGCACTGTAGGTGGGACAGATGTAACATGTGCAGAGAGAGTTAGATTTGGGCAGGGATTGTACTTCAAACTGATATTTATATTGCAGTGTCAAAAATAAAGCAGCCAGTATTTACTCTGCACAGAAACAAAATAACACCCAAATGTAACGCTCTCTGCACATGTTACATCTGCCCCACCTGCAGTGCACTCGAACCAGAATCAGGCCCACAATCAGCACTGGGGCCCCCCATGGATGTGTTCTCTCCCCTCTACTCTTGTGCACCAATGACTGCTCCTCGGAGAAGCAGTCGGTGAAAATCCTAAAATTCGTCAACAACACTAGCGTCATCAAGCTAATCAGGGATGGGGAAGAGTCCACCTACCGACGGGAATGGGACCAGCTAGCAGTGTGGTTCAACATCAACAACCTCGACTTGAATCCACACAAAACAGTAGAAATGGTTGTGGACTTTAGAAGGCAACCAACTTTAATATCCCCGCTCGAGATCTCCGGCAGTGTGGTGCTGTCCACCACCACCTCCCCTCTTTTCAGGAACTGTATATGTCCAGGTTCAAGAAGCGTGATGACCAGATACATCGTGGTCACAACCTGTTCAAATTTCTACCATCTGGCAGGTGCTATAGGGCACTGAAAATACTCCCCTACCTGGGCATTGGCTCCTGGTGGGCTGCCAGTCATCAGGACTTACTGCTTCTGTGTAGGGATGACCATCGATCATTGATGGTTTATGGCCGATATACAATAGTTTTGCCATTGATGGGGGAGAACCAGATGGTTCCCCTCCATTGATGGCACAGCATAACTCACTAATTTTTTTCCTGAAGGAGCGGGGACACAGAACATAGCTCCACCACCGACACCCATGAAACCCTGCCCCTAGGTTCTGATTGGCACACAGGCCAGTCAGTCAAAGAAATTAGATGACCATCAATAGTTAAAAACCATCGATGGTAAATATTATGCTGCCATGTTGACCATTTGCTGGTGATCACAACTATGGTCATCCCTACTTCTGTGACCCCTGAGTGCTGTTAAGTGAGTTGCCGTTTCACAGGATAACTTTACTGAATGGGGGTGGGGGGTGGTGTCACATGAGCAGTACAGTTGTGTAGAGAGTGTGCAGTTGTGTAGGGAGAGTGCGGGTACATAATGAGTGTACAGTTGTATAGAGAGAATACAGTTGTGTAGGGAGAATGCAGTTGTGTAGGTAGCATGCAGTTGTGTTGGGAGAGTGCATTTGTATAGGGAGTGTGCAGTTGTGTAGGGAGAGTGCAGGTGCGTAATGAGTGTACAGTTGAATAGAGAGAATGAAGTTGTGTACAGTTGTGTAGGGAGAATGCAGATGTGTAGGTAGCATGCAGTTGTGTTGGGAGAGTGCATTTGTATAGGGAGAGTGCAGTTTTGTACGGAGAGTGCCACTTTGTAAAGAGAGTGCAGTTGTGTAGGGAGGGTGCCGCTATGTAGAGAGTGTGCAGTTGTACGGTTTTGGGAGAGTGCAGGTGTGTACGGAGGGCGCCGCTGTATAGAGGGAGGGTGCAGGTGTGTAGAGACAGTGCAGGTGTGTAGGAAGCATGCAGTTAAATAGGGAGGGTCAGGCTTGCCTACTTGCCAGCTCAGTGAGGCAGATGGGGGTGGAACGGGGGCGGTACGGGGCAGAGCCATGTGAATGGGGCATGCAGCTTGTTTGGGGCAAAACATGCAGTTATATAGGGAGGGTGCAGGTGTGTAGGAAGCATGCAGTTATATAGGGAGGGTGCAGGTGTGTAGGAAGCATGCAGTTATATAGGGAGGGTGCAGGTGTGTAGGAAGCATGCAGTTATATAGGGTGGGTGCAGGTGTGTAGGAAGCATGCAGTTATATAGGGTGGGTGCAGGTGTGTATGGAGGGTGCAATTATAGAGGGAGGGTGCAGGTGTGTAGTGAGGGTGCAGTTGTGTTGGAAGGGTACAGTTGTGTAGGCAGCATGCAGTTATATGGGGAGGGTGCAGGTGTGTATGGAGGGTGCAGTTGTGTTGGAAGGGTACAGGTGTGTAGGCAGCGTGCAGCTATATAGGGAGGATACAATTATATAGGGAGGGTGCAGGTGTGTAGGAAGCATGCAGTTATATATGGAGGTTCAGGCCTGCCTACTTGCCAGCACAGTGAGAGGTATGGGGCTGCTGCCAGAACAGAAAGGGGCAGAACAGGGCAGAGCCATGGGAATGGGGTGTGCGGTTTTTTTGGGAGGTGAAACATGCAGTTATATAGGGAGTGTGCAGGTGTTTAGGGAGGGTGCAGGTGTGTAAGAAGCATGCAGGTATATAGGCGGGTGTAGGTGTGTACAGAGAGTGTACAGTTATACAGGGAGGGTGCAGGTGTGTAGGAACGGTGTAGATGTGTAGTGAGGGTGCAGGTGTGTAGGCAGCATGCAGTTATATAGGGAGAGTGCAGTTATATAGTTAGGGTACAGTTTTACAGGGAGGGTGCAGGTGTGTAGGGAGAGTGCTGTTGTACTGTTTTGGGAGAGTGCAGGTGTGTGGGGAGGTTGCACGTGTGTAGGAAGTGTGCAGGTGTGTAGGAAGTGTGCAGGTGTGTAGGGACAGTGCAGATGTGCAGGGAGGGTGCAGTTGTGTAGGGAGAGTGCTGTTGTACTGTTTTGGGAGAGTGCAGGTGTGTAGGGAGGTTGCAGGTGTGTAGGAAGTGTGCAGGTGTGTAGGGAGGTTGCAGGTGTGTAGGAAGTGTGCAGGTGTGTAGGGAGGTTGCAGGTGTGTAGGAAGTGTGCAGGTGTACTGGGAGCATGCAATTATGGATGGGCAAGGCATACACATATCTGCGTTGCTACAAACGAACTTTGCATTAGTTGAATTGTTATTATTTATGTAATGTCATTATTGTTAGTATTCAGCAAATAAAACACAACCACCCAGCAGCTGGGCACTCACTACCACTAGACAACATTTTAAAAGAATTGTCCAATAATGCCATGTTGTTACGACACATTATAAACATTGTGTACATTATTAGAGGGTTTGCACTATATTGTGCTCCTGTGGCTCGCTAGAGACCTCCTCTCCCATCTGAGCATGCAGCGCAATCTAAGGATATAATCGCCCACGACAGCATGTGGATGCGGCCACTGTAGACATCCTTTGCAAGAATCATTGATGACATTGCATTGTTTGCATGATGTTTACTGAGTCCGCAGCTTTATAATCCCCACAGGAGGGAAATGTTGCATGTAGCTTTTCTTCAAAAATAGATATACACTATGTATTCTATTTATGTAGTAAGCGTACATAGCATACTGTTATCTTATATATGGACGCACGCACATCAAATCAGGGGGAGATTTCCATACCCCAGTTGGGACTGGTTCCTTACTGCCACAGCAGGGAAACCAGTAAGATCCTTCTGATTGACTCGCATTCCTACGTGTTTGGCCCCGTCCCGATGTTTTTGGGACTGCGCATGGTCTATTATGCTGCGTCCACAAGAAAATACTAGGTATTCCCATGGCTACGCGGGTGGGATGATGCCTGTCAGGGGCGGGCGGCTGAAGACACAGGACGCCAACCACCTGCACCTCTTCATCACGGCAGCCGCAAATAAAAGGAATACAGTAAGTGAGGGGCTCCTGCAAAGCTGGCAGTCAGTGGGACACAGAAGTGCAATATGAATATACCCAAAATCATTGCCTGCCAATTGTCACTGAGCAAGGTGCAAACCTCCTCCATGTACTGACAGAAAGACAACTCTTCTCCAGATCATGAATTTACACCAGACACCTTTAACCCAACATTAGATGACTATAAATGGGATTTCTGACAGAACCCCAAACATGACAGCAACGCTGGCTTTCCTCCTAAAACATTTCTCATCTGCGTGGAGTAATCACATGTACTCTGTACTGAAATCATATCTGAAACATTTACCAGTGACCTCACCCCCACCCACAGGAGTTATTGTAACATGCAGCATTCACAGCGGGCAGGTCTCCTTTGTACGCCTATATGTGACCATTTAACCTGCTGAGATGCCGTATTTTCCCAACCCACTCTGCTTAAATAAACACCATACTACAAAAGTTAGAACAATAATATAATGCGTACTTAAGTAAAGCATAGATTACTTAGATACAGATGTATACATATCAGATCAGACTCACATGAAATAAGAAAGAGACCCAGAATTCGGGAGCCAGGTGTCAGGGTGTACCGGTGTACTCACTGATATGAATTACTGTACAAATGTTCTGTACAGCCAATGTACTGTATAATAACGCAATGACCGACCCCACATCCCCACTAGATCACTTGGACAAGTGTCCGTTCTATACCCTACTGCCACAAACACCTAAGGATGGCTCCATAAGACTTACATACACCCATACACTTACCATAAGAAGAAGACGGAGACCAGGACACCCCAAATATCTGATTGAAACAGTCACACATTTTACGCACAGTCTTTTCTCTCCTTTTAATTCCCCTATGTCGGACAGTTCCCCAGCTCCTGTATATCCCACCGCAGACTCGCCACCGGGCACAGCGTAAGCCTGGGCACATACAGAGAATGGCATCTAACCCCTGCAGATTAGCACAGCGGCCCAGTCAGCATTTCAGAAAAGCTGCTCACAAACATCCACCATTGTCCAGCACGGGCTGGGTTTAACAAAGCAAAGGCAAAATCTCTTGTTTAAAGCTTTTGGGGAGAGGGAGAAGGGACAGGCATCTGGGCAAAACTGCAGAGCTAGCCTATCTGCTGCGGATCACTTGACAAACAGAGGACGGGTCAGTGAGAGGTGCTGGCAGATAGGGGCTATACCAGTGGGGACACACTCTGGGAGTGTGCAAGGGGTCTCATGTATTCAATATCTACTGTATGTCCAATCTGTGCAAAGCGGGATGTGTAGGTACCAATAGGGCCACCAAACTACCAACCATATACCAAACCTACTTTACAAACAATAAAAGAGTGATCACATATCGTAGAGTGTAACCATACTGGTAAAGATAGGTATATTGCTGAGCTGCCAGCAAACCTATGACTCTTCTGGATATAACACAGGGGACTGCTGGACACAAAGCCGAATGGAGATGGACCATAGCATGGAAAAAAGAAAGAAAATAAATCCTATTTTTCCTATAAAGTAACCTGACAAAAACCTTTGTTTGTTCTGAATGGGGCTAGCCTGACTGTCCAGCCTTACCGATGTCTGTAAAGCTGGGTACACACTATACAACAGGGGCGGATCCAGGAGAAAATGACAGGGGGGCACCATGATAGGAGAGGGTTTGGGATGGGGGTGTTAGTGGCACCAGTGTACATGCTAAGGGAGCGGCGAGACTGATGAGGAGAGCAGAGAGAGGGCGGGAATGGGATTAAAAATAGGCCCTGGTTTTAAGTACACAGGCCCACCTTGGCGTCAAAAGTGAAGGATGCAGTTGTGCGCGTGCCGAAGATGCGCTCCGGAAAAGGTAGTGTGGCCACTCAAAAGGGGAGTGTAGTGTACCACGCCATATACCATTTCTACACATTATGATACATAATACTAGACCTCATTATACTTGACCCTTATACATGATGCCAAACGGAATGAGCCAAAATTCACATAATGCCACACAGATTGTGTCAGAATTCACTTAATGCCACACGGATTGAGCCAAAATTAACATAATGCTGTCGGAACCAGGTGGGGGTCGGAATTAGCGAGTCCCACGTTATCCTATGGAGAAACGTTCCAGCTTTGCCTGCCGGTATCTCCGGTGCCCCTTCCCCCTGAATCTGCCGCTGTGTATAAGGGCATTACGGCATTGCACTGTGGGTATCAGGGCATTACTGTGTGGCATAATGTGAACAAGGAGCAATACGTGGTGGCATATTGTGAACAAGAAGCACTATCTGTGGCATAACGTGAACAAGGAGCACCATGGTGTGGCATAATCTGAATAGGGAACACTATTGTGTGAAAGAATGCAAATAAGGTTGCACTACTGTACGACATCATTTGAATTGGTGGTACTGTTGTGTGGCCACTCCCCTAACCAGCAAGAACACATCCTTTTTTTGGGGGACGCACACTGTCCATGTTTTGAATTCTGTTTTGGGTGGGGATGCTAAATGTTCTTGTTGACACACGGCACCAAAATGGGGATTGCTATTGGGTGAGGGGTGATGGATGTTAGAGACAGCTGCTGTGATGCTTCTGTGGTTCTGAGCAGGGGGAAGAAGGATGGGCCAGAGGCAAAACAAGCACCGAGAAAGAGAGCACCCACCAAAATGTAGCCTATGGCATCAAGGTGGTTAGGACTGGCTCTGATATGTTGTATGGTTTTAGTTTATTTTTATACAATGCATACATTCCTAAACTGAAATTTTTACAACTTATAAAATCATAACACATGGATTGAAATGGAAAGTAAAGTGAATTGTGTGTTTTTAATTTTGTCTAATCAATAAACTAACTTTACTGATGGGAAATAATTGTAAATAAATGTATTCTAATAATAATGTGTAACACTGACGTGTGATTATGTGTAATGCTGTGGTATGATTATGTGTGTGATACTGTGTAACGATGCTATTGTTGGCTAAATTTGCTGTTGTAAAATTTTTTAGTACTGAATAATAGACAGTTTAAACTGATTTTGACATATCACAGCACCATAGCCTGATGATGTCATAATTAGGGAAGAACGGGTTCCGATTTTGAGAATCCAAATACCGCCGAACACCCCCAATTCGAGTACAGACCCAAACACTGTCCGGAGATTCCCGCCAGACTCAGAGCTCAGGCCACGCCAAAACATCATCATCCCGCCTTCAGATCTTGGGCTGGCTCCGCCATCTTCACTCCAGCATTGATGAGGGTAGTGGGTGGACATGCCACCAGTCATGACATAGAGGATGAAATGCCATCAACGTAATCTGCCAAGGCCGATGCCCAATGTCATTGTAGAGGGCATGTAAAATCAAAAAATTTCTGTAACATAAAGAAAAAAATAAATGTAAATCATTTGAGGAGACATTTAAGCTTGCCAATATGGCATTTACAACACTGATTGGCAGAGCACAGCTTAGGCCCTGGCCTATGTTCAGGACTAGTGGTTCAGCTTCACATGACGATCTAAGCCCCCAGACCCCCCCCCCCCCACTAGAGACTTTAAGAGTTAAGCTGTCATCAAAAACAAACCAAACAACTGTGCCTTCCAAATACATGGTATCACAAATCCCCAAGTAGAGTCCAAGGGTGTCGGTGGCTGCGATGCCTGACCTTCCCATCACTGTACGGGAAGAGGTGGCTCCTTCCACCATTTGCACGCTTCTGCATATGCTGGAAGGATCACCCACAGTGCTTCTCCTGATATTGATATTCAGGTGTCACTGATGAAGTACGGCAGTAGTAGGATATTGATGTAACTGGCGCTGAGGAGGAAGTTGACAAGGAGGATGCTGCTGATGTGGTTTGTTTAAATGACAGTTGTTGTCCGTGGGATACAAAAGGCCGTCGTCTTGCCTGGGCAGAAGACCAAAAACATCCACCTCTTTGTTCAGGAATTTTTTTTATCTACATCTGGGCAACAATTGCCTTGCCATATGTAGCATATGTAAAGCTGCAATAAGCAGGGGTAAGGACGTTGGCCACCTAGGGACATCCTCCCTTATACATCACCTGAAGCTCATTCATAAGTTACTGTTTAGTTCAGGAACTGTGGATATGACCGTGAGCAGTCCACGGAAACCTAAATCCCTTGGTCCTGTTGTATCCAAGCACCTAAAAACCACACCAGAAAGTCACTCCTCCTCAATCCGGATCGGAGGTAATCCTGCAGGTCCTGTCACAGGCATAAGAAAAGAGGAGAGTTGCACCAGTCGCACAGGAAAATTCACTCAGTAACTTTTATATAGAAAGAGGCCCCTTTGTATTAGTGTTTACTTTCTTTGATGTTATCACATACAATAGTTTTTTACACGAGGGGGTGCTACCACAGGACACAAGTACTAGACATTTTTATTTGAAGAAAAAGGGATGTCACACCAGTGACATCCCTTTTTCTTCAAATAAAAATGCCTGTCACAGGCATGACTGACTCCTCTTCCATCTGGGATTCCTCTGAAGGATCCTACAGTGCTACACTTACTGCTGCTGCTGTTGCTGCTGCGAGTCATTCATCATCCCAAAGTGGAAGTCGGAACCCCACTACTTCTTTCACTAAGCAATTGACTGTCCAACAGTCGTTTGCGATGAGGACGAAGTATGACAGCAGTCATCCTATGGAAAAATGGATAACTCAGGCCTTGACAGCTATGTTAGTGTTAGACGTGCATCCGGTGTCCGCCATTGGTGGAGTTGGATTTAGACGATTGATGGAGGTATTGTTTTCCTGGTACCATCTAGATTCCACTTCACTAGGCAGGTGATACCCAGGATGTACAGAGACGTCTGAAAAAGTGTCCTCAGTGTCCTGAAAAATGCAGTTGTACCCTCTGTCCACTTAACCACGGGCATGTGGACAAGTGGTACAGGGCAAACTAAGGACTATATGACTGTGACAACCCACTGGGTAGATGCATTGTCTTCCGCAGCAACAGCATCTCTGACAGGAGCGTGCAGGAGATGCTTGCGGTGGCCCGCAAAATTTCGGGACACTTTCGCCACTCTGCCACTGCCTGGAATGCCATCAAATCTCATACAAGAGGATGTGATGCGCTGGAACTCCACCCTCTATATACTGCAGAGGATGGAGGAGCAGCAAAAGGCCATTCAAGCCTGAACAGCCACTTATGATATAGGCAAAAGAGCAGGGATGCACCTGACTCAAGCTCAGTGGAGACTGATTTCCGTGATGTGCAAGGTTCTCCAACCGTTTAAAATTGCCACTCGTGAAGTCAGTTCCGACACTGCCAGCTTGAGTCAGGTCATTCCCCTAATCAGACTGTTGCAGAAGCAGCTGGAGAAATTGAAGGAGGAGCTAAAGTGTTGTGATTCCTTAAAGCATGTAGCTCTTGTGGATGAAGTCCTCCATACGCTTTACCAGGATACGAGGGTGGTCAGTCTATTAAAGTCAAGTAATACATTCTGGTCACCTTGCTCAATCCTCAGTTTAAAGCGTATGTTTTGTCTCTGTATCTGGCAGACACAAAGACCTGCTGGTCAGGAGATTGTCATCTGAAGCGGACCCTGAAATGGCAACAGCTCCTTCTTAATTTTCTCCCACAGCTGTGGCTGCAAGGAAACAGCTCGATTTTCCTACCCGACCCGCTGACGGTAATGCAGGGCAGACAGGAGAGAGTTTGGACATCTTGTCCAAACTGAAGAACCTGCCAACGATTGCAGACATGTCTACTGTCGCTGCATACGATGCTGTCACTACTGAAAAAATGGTGGAGGACAGCATCCAATTAGGCATGTCAGACAGTCCTTACCTGTACTGGCAGGAAAAAGGCAATTTGGAAGCCCCTGTACAAACTGGCTCTATTTTACCTGAGTTGTCCCCCCTCCAGTGTGTACTCCCATGAAGACCAGGAATTGCCTCAGGAGATTATAACGGGACCTGTTATTGTGGAGTCCAGTGGGGACGAATTGATAATCTGTGAGGATGAGGAAGTACAAAAGAGATTGTGAACATGGCACCTAGAAGCATGTGTTACATGCCGCCGTCTGGGCTACAGTACACCCGGACAGACGGCGGATGTCAGACAGAGCGAGGCGGCCGTGGATGCTGCCGGGCAGCGTTCCAGGCCTCGCTCTGGTACTAGGCGCCGGGACGTTGCTAGGCAACGTCCCCGAGCGCCCGTCTCTCGGACGCAAGCATTAAATAAATAGCCGGCGTCTGCTGGGTACAGACGCCGGTTATAGACTTAGGTGCCCAGAGTTTATTGCTCTGTGCCCTGATCACTTACCCGGTCCCCTAGGCTCCCTAGGTCTTGGAGCTTTCGATCCTGTGCCCAGTGATCTTTGTTGTTCCATCTCCAGTATCCCAGTATTCATAGTCACTCCTCCTGTGTGCCGGTTTTTCCTTGTCAGCTTTCCAGTAGCCGGCTCATCAGTATCCAGAGCTCCGGTGTCCTTGTTCTTCCTGGATCCAGCCTCAGTGGGCGCTTACGGTCGGCCCTCAGCTTCCATCTCTCGTGGGTCACGTAAGTGCTCCTGTGGAGCCTGGGTCTCTTTCTCTTGAAGTCGGTGGCCCGCCGTGGTCTAGTCCCTCCGTGGGCTCAGCATCCATTGTCCAGCAGATTCTCGTGGCCCGCCGTGGCCGTACCCCTCCGTGGGTACTGTAGTATTCATCCCTCCGGGTCTCTACATCTGTACCTCCTATTAGGATACTTTAGGCAGGGTACCTTCCGGTTGGTCTTCTGTGTTTTGAGGAGTCGACCTCCCTGTTGTGCCTCTGCTGGGGACTCCTCCTCTGGCCCACTTGTGTCTGCGACTCGGTCGCTCCCCGGTTTGGCCAGGTGCCGGCAGCCAGGGGCTCATCTCCCAGCTAGGCCCAGTAGTTAGCAGTCCTTTTGAGTACCCTGTGGCGATCGTCTACCCTTTGTCCATAACATAAGACCTAGCTGCATCGGGGTTGGAGCGGGCCTAACTCGCTCCTTCGGACGCGGCGGCCACAGGTGAAGCCTAGCTCTGCAGGGGTTTACCATCTGCCTCAGGGGCTCAACAGAGTTAGAGTAGCATCCGCTGTGGCCGTCCTAACCGGCGGTCCCGGCTACGGGCTCACGCCTGACCTCCTGCATTTATCACCAGCTGTAGTACCCTAGGTCTCCGTGGGCATCATAGCATTATAACCGGCCAGAATCTACAGACCATATTAGCCTCTTACTGTGTTTTGTGGCGTGTGTATTGTTTTGCCTTATTATGAGTACTCCCCAGACCTTCTCGGATCAGCTCCAAGGACTTACTCAGATGGTGCGGGAGTTGTCCTTGAAAGTTACAGCTCAGGAGCAAAGAATGCGGCCCCCAGAGACAGGGGGTTCAGATCCTAAGATGAACCTTCCAGATCGATTTTCGGGGGATCGCAAAACCTTTTTTAATTTCCGTGAGAGCTGTAAGCTGTATTTTCGGCTCAAGCCACGCTCATTTTCTTCCGAGGCCCAGCGCATTGGTCTTGTTATCTCTCTGCTTCAGGGTGACCCTCAGACCTGGGCCTTCGGTCTACCATCAGATAGCCCAGCCTTGACCTCGCTGGACAATTTCTTCAGCTCCTTAGGGTTGTTATATGATGACCCTGATCGAGAAGCCTCAGCGGAAACTCATCTCAGAGTCCTTAAGCAAGGAAGGGATCCAGCTGAGTCCTATTGTACTGAGTTCCGCCGATGGGCAAACGATTGTGGCTGGAATGACCCAGCCTTACGCAGCCAATTTCGCTGTGGTCTGGCTGACGAGATAAAGGATTGTCTTATTCAATACCCAGCTCCTAAAACGCTGGATAAATTAATGGAGCTAGCCATTAAGATCGACCGTCGCCTCCGTGAGCGAAGATCTGAACGTGGCTCTCTCCCTCAAATTGTCCCCTACGTGCCGATGACCTCTGAGGAGAGTGAGGAGCCAATGCAGCTAGGGGCAACACGCATTTCCCACGAGGAAAGGGCTCGCCGACTGAGCTCAGGCCTTTGCTTATACTGCGGTGGTAAAGGTCACATTCTGAGAAATTGTCCCAATAGGCCAGTAAAAGGCCGGGCCAAGTGAACAGGGAGAGGGTTCACTTTGGCCTCCAGTTATTCTCCTCTCTAGATTCACTATTAGTACCGGGGTATTTATCTTTCCAGGGGTGTACGTTTTCAGGGTCTGTTTTTATTGACAGTGGTGCCGCAGGAAATTTCCTGGATGTAACCATCGCCCAGAGCTTGGGGATTCCCCAACTCCCGCTTCCGGTTCCTATCTCCCTCCGGGTTTAGATGGTGGAGTGCTTTCCAATGGGGAGGTATCATTTCAGACTCCTCCCGTTCTATTGAAAATTGGCCTTTTTCACCAGGAAGAGATTACCTTTCTTTTAACATCATGCCCTTCCGTACCCATCGTATTGGGCTTCCCCTGGTTGAAGAAGCACAATCCCATCATTGATTGGCATCAGGGGGAGATTGCCCACTGGAGTTCCTATTGTCAGCAACAGTGCTTCCATTCCTCACTCTCAGTAAATTCCATTTCCTTAGCAGGGGTTCCCGTTCCTTACCAGGATTTTAGTGATGTCTTTTCTAAAGGCAAGGCCGATAGTTTGCCTCCTCATCGGCCATATGACTGTGCCATTCAGTTGATCCCCAATGCCACGTTTCCGAAATGCAGGCTGTATGCCTTGTCTGGTCCAGAGACTAAGGCAATGGATGAATACATCCAAGAAAGTCTGGCAAAGGGCTTTATTCGACCCTCAAGATCTCCTCTCAGCGCCGGTTTCTTTTTTGTATCAAAAAAAGATGGGTCGTTGAGACCTTGCATAGATTTCCGGTCCCTCAACAAAATTACAGTAAAAAACACCTATCCCCTTCCTTTGATTACGGTTCTGTTTGACCAGCTACGATCCGCTACTATTTTTTCTAAAATAGATTTGAGAGGGGCCTATAACCTGATAAGAATCAGGGAGGGAGACGAATGGAAGACGGCATTCAGTACTCAGACGGGGCACTACGAGTACCTAGTAATGCCATTCGGTCTCTCCAATGCCCCAGCCGTCTTTCAGGATTTTATAAACGACGTTCTTCGAGAATTCCTGGGCAAGTTTGTAGTAGTCTATTTAGACGATATTTTAATTTTTTCCAGAGACTTGGACTCACATAGAGCACAAGTGCGCCAGGTATTACAGAAGCTGAGGGAGAACCAGTTGTTTGCTAAATTAGAAAAATGCGAATTCGAGGTGACCCAAGTATCTTTCCTTGGCTACATTATTTCTTCTCAGGGATTCCAAATGGATCCTAAGAAATTGCAGGCCATTCTTGATTGGGTTCGGCCCACTAATTTAAAGTCAGTCCAGCGGTTTCTTGGCTTCGCCAATTATTACAGATGCTTTATTCATTCTTTTTCATCTATTGTGGCACCCTTGGTGGCTCTAACCAAAAAAGGGGCGGATCCATCAGTGTGGAGTCCAAAGGTGGAGCAAGCCTTTAAGACCCTGAAACAAGCCTTTATTTCGGCGCCGATTCTCAAACATCCCAATCCTGAGCTGCCTTTTGTCGTGGAGGTCGACGCCTCTGAAGTAGAGGCCGGGGCAGTTCTCTCTCAGAGAGATCCTGAGTCTTTACACTTCCACCCCTGTGCCTACATGTCCCGAAAATTTTCTCAAGCAGAGTCCAACTATGATGTAGGCAACAGGGAATTACTTGCCATAAAATGGGCCTTTGACGAGTGGCGACAATGGCTGGAAGGGGCAGCTCATCAGATTCTTGTCTTAACGGATCATAAAAATCTACAGTACATCGAGTCAGCCAAAAGACTGAACGCTCGCCAGGCTCGGTGGGCTCTTTTCTTTATGCGATTTAATTTTATTATTTCGTATAGGCCCGGATCAAAAAACATCAGAGCTGACGCCCTTTCTAGATGTTTTCTACCTCAACAGGAGAGTAGAGTCAAGTTGGGGCCCATCGTTCCCACGTCTTGTATTCATGCTGGAGTGAGTCAAACCTTGGAGGGTCTCCTCCGTCAAGCACAGGGACAAGCTCCAGCCCAAACACCAGAGAACAGATTATTCGTTCCTCCGTTACTAAGACGCAGGGTTCTGGCAGAATGTCATGACTCCAAAATTGCTGGCTATCCAGGAGTATATAAAACGCTCGCTCTCCTTTCTCGTGTGGTCTGGTGGCCAGGGATGGCCAAGGATAATAAAGACTTTGTATTGTCTTGTCCGGACTGTGCCCGTCATAAAGTTCCACGCGCCCGGCCATTAGGAGAATTGTTGCCTCTCTCTGTTCCCAGCAGGCCTTGGTCTCATTTGGCCATGGATTTTATTGTTGGTCTTCCGATCTCGTCCCAGTGTCAGGTCATCTGGGTCGTGATCGATAGATTCTCCAAAATGGCACACTTTGTGGCCTTAAAACAGTTACCTTCGGCCAAGGAACTGTCCACTTTATTTCTTCAGCACATTTTTCGGTTGCATGGATTGCCCAGTGATATTGTGTCCGACCGGGGGCCACAATTCGTGGCACAGTTCTGGAGACTCTTTTGTGCAGCCCTGAAAGTTAAGACCAGTCTCACCTCTGCATTCCATCCACAGGCCAATGGGCAAACGGAACGTCTCAATCAGTCTCTGAAACAATATCTTAGAGTCTTTGTTTCCAAAATGCAAAATGATTGGGTCAGTTTCCTGCCGTTAGCTGAGTTTGCGTATAACAACGCACACCATTCAGCATCCAAAGCCTCGCCCTTTTTTACGGTCTATGGATTTCATCCTCGGGCTAACTCTTTGGGACCTGATGCCCCCGGGCCATCCTCTTCAGCAGCCTCTCGACTCAGAGTGATATGGAGAAAGGTCCACCTGGCCCTTAAAGAAGCATCCTTGAGAGAAAAGGTATTTTCTGACAAATCCAGACGTCCTTGCCATTTCAAAGTTGGTGACTGGGTGTGGTTATCCTCCCGTAACATTAAGCTTCACCAACCGTCGGCGAGACTGGGGCCTCGATTTATTGGCCCTTACCAGATTGTCAGGAGGGTTAATCCGGTAGCGTTCCGTCTTGCTCTACCTAAGTCCCTCAGAATTTCTAGTACCTTCCACGCTTCGCTCCTCAAGCCAGTGGTTTTTTCACAAAGATTTCCGCGCAGGCTGAGGAAGGGCTCCTCCCCAGTAATGGTGCAAGGTCAACAAGAATTCTGTGTTGAGAAAATCCTTGATTCCAGACTTGTGAGGGATTCTTTGCAATTTCTTGTACATTGGAGGGGGTTCGGTCCCGAGGAGAGGTCTTGGGTTTCGGATAGAGACTTACATTCGCCCAACTTAAGAAAGTTTTTTTTCCGACAATTTCCCAATAAGCCCGGTGGAAAAGGGTTGTTAACCCTTCCTCAAGGGGGGGGTACTGTTACATGCCGCCGTCCGGGCTACAGTACACCCAGACGGACGGCAGATGTCAGACAGAGCGAGGCGGCCGTGGACGCTGCCGGGCAGCGTTCCAGGCCTTGCTCTGGTACTCGGACGCAAGCGCGCGCGCCTGACGTCAGTCAGGCGGCGCGAGTTTTAAATAAATAGCCGGCGTCTGCTGGGCACAGACGCCGGTTATAGACTTAGGTGCCCAGAGTTTATTGCTCTGTGCCCTGATCACTTACCCGGTCCCCTAGGCTCCCTAGGTCTTGGAGCTTTCGATCCTGTGCCCAGTGATCTTTGTTGTTCCATCTCCAGTATCCCAGTATTCATAGTCACTCCTCCTGTGTGCCGGTTTTTCCTTGTCAGCTTTCCAGTAGCCGGCTCATCAGTATCCAGAGCTCCGGTGTCCTTGTTCTTCCTGGATCCAGCCTCAGTGGGCGCTTACGGTCGGCCCTTAGCTTCCATCTCTCGTGGGTCACGTAAGTGCTCCTGTGGAGCCTGGGTCTCTTTCTCTTGAAGTCGGTGGCCCGCCATGGTCTAGTCCCTCCGTGGGCTCAGCATCCATTGTCCAGCAGATTCTCGTGGCCCGCCGTGGCCGTACCCCTCCATGGGTACTGTAGTATTCATCCCTCCGGGTCTCTACATCTGTACCTCCTATTAGGATACTTTAGGCAGGGTACCTTCCGGTTGGTCTTCTGTGTTTTGAGGAGTCGACCTCCCTGTTGTGCCTCTGCTGGGGACTCCTCCTCTGGCCCACTTGTGCCTGCGACTCGGTCGCTCCCCGGTTTGGCCAGGTGCCGGCAGCCAGGGGCTCATCTCCCAGCTAGGCCCAGTAGTTAGCAGTCCTTTTGAGTACCCTGTGGCGATCGTCTACCCTTTGTCCATAACATAAGACCTAGCTGCATCGGGGTTGGAGCGGGCCTAACTCGCTCCTTTGGACGCGGCGGCCATAGGTGAAGCCTAGCTCTGCAGGGGTTTACCATCTGCCTCAGGGGCTCAACAGAGTTAGAGTAGCATCCGCTGTGGCCGTCCTAACCGGCGGTCCCGGCTACGGGCTCACGCCTGACCTCCTGCATTTATCACCAGCTGTAGTACCCTAGGTCTCTGTGGGCATCATAACAGCATGGGTGTATACTGCTACATCTGAGAGGAATCTTCTAAAATGACTTACTGTATATCCAAAAAACTCTTTTGGAGTACACACTGGAGGGGGGACAACTCAGGAAAAATAGAGTCAGTTTGTACAGGGGCTTCCAAATTGCCTTTTTTTCATACCGGTACAGGTAAGGACTGTCTGACATGTCTACTTGGATGCTGTCACCAATGTAATCCTCCACCATTTTTTCAGTAGTGACAGCATCGTATGCAGTAACAGGTAGACATGTCAGCAATCGTTGGCAGGTTCTTCAGTCCGGACCAGATGTCCAAGGTAAAAGGGTAAAACAAAGAAATCAGAATACTGTGAAGGGGACTAGATCTGTCTGCTAGGAACAGCGGTGGAGGCAGAGGTGCAGTTATAACTCCGGGACCCCCCCCCACACTCTTTGTCAGGGCCCGCTGCCACGCCACATGTCCTGCTCGTTGTCAGTGTCACAGAGGTTCTGCTCATTGTCAGGGAATTCCCCACCCTCTGGTCACAGCTGCTGGGTCTGTCACTCCTGCTCCTATTAAAAATGTTCTTCCCAAAATGTCTGTAGTATCCTTTAGCATCTTTAATAACTGTCGGCCATTTTGGGAGGGACATTTTCAGCAGTGCAGATGCTACTGGAATACAAACAAGTATCCGCAGGTCCAGGCAGGGGTGCAGCAATAGCCCCCACAGCCCTACATGCCACCCAGTGCCTACAAGCCAGCGTGCGTGGTCTGCAAGGGCTAATTCTACACCACTGTGTGAGGGGTCGTCTCTCTCCTGCAGTGGCGCTGGACACATTCCAACAGTGTTGTCCGTGTTTACCATCATAACCATATTCAGTACAGGTTAGTGTGTATATCATAATAATCCAAGGTCCAGGTGTACTGAGAATTCCAGTTCTGCAGCAAAAATGGGTACTTATGTAGTAACTGGGCTGCCGATTTTGAAATCGGGTCCATCGCATCGCATCGCACCCGACCAAATCGCATGCGATGCGATGCGATGGACCCGATTTTTCCATAGGATTCAATGTTAAAATGGACTGAGTCCATTTCAACATGGAATTCAATGGGAAAAGGGGTCCTTTTCATACCCCTACTATCCAAGTGGGCATGGAGTTGGATATAAACCTGTGGCGAGCGTAGCGAGCCACCGAGCCCGAAGCGTGGCGAGCGTAGCGAGCCCCGCGAGGGGACACAGAATACCGTCCCCTCGCGGGGCTCGCTTCGCTCGCCACGCTTCGGGCTCGGTGGCTCGCTACGCTCGCCACAGGTTTATATCCAACTCCATGCCCACTTGGATAGTAGGGGTATGAAAAGGACCCCTTTTTCCCATTGAATTCCATGTTAAAATGGACTCAGTCCATTTTAACATTGAATCCTATGGGAAAATCGGGTCATCGCATCGCATCGTATCGCATCGTATGCGATGCGATGCGATATCGCATCGCATCGCATCTGATTGTATGCCTTAACTTAAGGCATACAATCAAAAAATCGGCAGCCCAGATACTACATAAGTACCCAAAAATGTTTTATGAATGTTGGCAACTATAAAATTGATATGTGTGTAGCCCATCAAGTCTGTAAGCAATGGTTTCACTGTAATATACATTTGCCTCATAGATTCATTGTTTACATTGATGCGAACAAAGTGGTACCAGATCCTGTAGCACATACTGTACTGACTGAGGAAAGTTTATAAATTATACATTACAGAATCAATTTTCTTTTTGGAACCAGAGGAAGGGTCATAACACATCATTTTCTAGCCTGGAGAATCGGCTAATTGTCTTTTGATCTAATCAATATAAATCACTTAAGCAGAGCCACATAAATATTAATTTTCAGGGATCTCTTCTTTCATTCTTTTGAAAATTAAATTTTTCGGCCAAAAAATAAATTGACATCAGAGGTATAGTGCAATGTCAGAAATCTTACAAACGGTGGAACATATACCCCAGTAGCTGAGCTGTACACAAATGTAACCAGCACCAGTGTGACTCCTGTGTATCATGTAGCACTTCTCCAGAGCTGTTACCCTGTGTTACTGCATCCCTCCTAACATTTGTCCTCTCTGAAGTATGGATGGCCATCGACCATCGATGATTCAAAATCATCGGTGGTTTATGGCCGATGTTGAATACTTTGCTATCGATGGGGGGGGGACGGGGACCAGATGGTTTCCCTCCATTGATGGCACAGCAGGGTGCCGGGACGTGGAGGATAGCTCCACCCCACCGCAACAACCCTAAAGCCCCAACCCCATGTCCAGATTGGCCCAGGGCCAGTCAGTCAAACAAAATGGATGACCATCGATAGCTGAAACTATTGATGGTCATCCATTACATAGGTTATTGACATCAATGGCTGAGTGCAATATCGCCATCGATGGGTGACTGCACTGATGGCCAACCCTACTCTGAAAAGGGACACTCGCTCGGCGGAGACCTGCATGTCCCTGAAAGGGATGTGGCCTATGGAAAATGGGCATGGCCTCGCAGGGATGTCACATCTGCAGGCGACGCCTTGTTTTTTTTGTCACTACGAGGGCATGGCCAGCGCTGTTAAAGCTGCTGGCCATCCTTGAAGCCCTCTGCATCTCTGAAAAGACTGTGGGACCGTCCCAAAAAAAACCAGGAAGGACAGCTGGAAAGTATGGTCCGTGTAGTAGGGAGAAGGAAATGTCCTGCACACTGCAGCCCACTGAGTCTATGCTCAGAGGATGATACTTAAAGGAGGTTATTCTGATGGATTGGCAAGGCTGCAAATTCGCAGCCTTACGAGTCCACCAAGCCCTTCCTGGTGAATGCCGGGCTGCTCACCCCCTCGCAGAGTGTGTTCCCATGCGCAGGCTGTGAATGGATGTTTAACATAAACATCCATTCACTTGCTGTGGGGAACACCCACATCTTTGGATGGTTGGCGACCATGTGGAAGGTACACGCATATAAAAGTGACTTTCAAGTCACTTACATTTGCGTGCACGCTGGGACGGAAATGGGCCGGCAGTAGACACCCGGTGTTGTCAGCTGCCCGCCCCCATCACCCACAGCCACATTACCATGAGAATACCCATGAAATGCTGGGTATTCCCATATGGTAATGGGGCTGCCCGGCGGCTCACGCCCCTCTCAGCCCCCCACCCGCTATGTTGGGTGAGTGCACCCGGTGAATAGAATGTTCGCCGTGAGTGCACGCACCCTGTGCATGCACATGCGCATAACAAAAACACCCCGTGCGAACGCAGCCCTGCTGTGTACAAATCAGAATAACCCCCAAGTGCCCTTATACTAGAGCAATTGGTCCCTTTTCACACCTTTTCGATGCATCGGGATGATAAATCCTGTGAAAAGTGTCAAATCATATGACATTTCCTTTTGATTCTGATGCATGGTCCCGTGCGCATCAGATCCAGAGATCACCATGGCTGCATCACCTCCCACTGCCTAACCTTCCGCCCCACTGCCTAACCCTAACCTTCCCTCCCACTGCCTAACCCAAACCTCCTCTCCCCTCCCACTGCCTAACCCTAACCTTCCCCCCCCCCACTGCCTAACCTTCCCTTCCACTGCCTAATCCTAACCTTCCCTCCCACTACCTAACCTCACCTCCCACTGCCTAACTCTATCCTTCCCACTGCATAATCCTAACCTTCCCTCCCACTACCTAACCTCACCTCCCACTGCCTAACTCTATCCTTCCCACTGCCTAATCCTAACCTTCCCTCCCACTACCTAACCTCACCTCCCACTGCCTAACTCTATCCTTCCCACTGCCTAATCTTAACCTTCCCTCCCACTACCTAACCTCACCTCCCACTGCCTAACTCTATCCTTCCCACTGCCTAACCCTAACCTTCCCTCCCACTGCCTAACCCTAACCTTCCCTCCCACTGCCTAACCCTAACCTCCCCTCCCACTGCCTAACCTCCCCTCCCACTGCCTAACCTCACCTCCCACTGCCTAACCCTATCCTTCCCACTGCCTAACCCTAACCTTCCCCCTCCCACTGCCTAACCCTAACCTCCTCTCCCACTGCCTAACCCTAACCTCACCTCCCACTGCCTAACCTTCCCTCCCACTACCTAACCCTAACATTCCCTCCCACTGCATAACCCTAACCCCCCCTCCCACTACCTAACCTTCCCTCCCATTGCCTAACGCTAACCTCCCCTCCCACTGCCTAACCCTAACCTCACCTCCCACTGCCTAACCCTAACCTCACCTCCCACTGCCTAACCCTAACCTTCCCTCCCACTACCTAACCCTATCCTTCCCTCCCACTGCCTAATCCTAACCTTCCCTCCCACTACCTAACCTCACCTCCCACTGCCTAACACTATCATTCCCACTGCTTAACCTTCCTTCCTACTGCCTAACCTGCCCTCCCACTGCCTAACCCTAACCTCTCCTCCCACTGCCTAACCTCACCTCCCACTGCCTAACCCTATCCTTCCCACTGCCTAACCCTAACCTCCCCCCCACTGCCTAACCTTAACCTTCCCTCCCACTGCCTAACCCTAACCTCCCCTCCAACTGCCTAACCCTAACCTCACCTCCCACTGCCTAACCTTCCCTCCCACTACCTAACCCTAACCTTCCCTCCTACTGCATAACCCTAACCTCCCCTCCCACTACCTAACCCTAACCTTCCCTCCCATTGCCTAACCCTAACCTCCCCTCCCACTGTCTAACCCAAACCTTCCCTCCCACTGCCTAACCCAAACCTTCCCTCCCACTGCCTAATCCTAACCTTCCCTCCCACTACCTAACCTCACCTCCCACTGCCTAACACTATCCTTCCCACTGCTTAACCTTCCTTCCTACTGCCTAACCCTAACCTGCCCTCCCACTGCCTAACCCTAACCTCCCTTCTTACTGCTTAACCTTAACCTCCCCTCCCACAGCCCAAACCTAACCATTCCCTTCCCCAGCCTAATCCACCCTTTCTGCAGCCTAACCTTAACCGTCCCCCTCCAGCAGCCTAACCCCAACCTTCTGCTTCCACAGCATAACCCCCAGTACTTTCTGTAGGCCTTCTGTTTAGATCCTGATTGCCGGGATATTAACTGCATCCCACTACCAGGGCAGCCATCATGGGGGGGTCTGCGGGGACTCCAGTCCCAGCAGTGGCATAACTAGAAATTTTGCGCCCCCCCTGCCAAAAAAGTCTCCCCCCCCCCATTTATTAATTCAATTGATAGATGCTGGGCAGGGAGAGGGTGGTACATATGTGTGGAGAGAGAGTGGTGCAGATGTGGGGAGAGGGGGCAGAGGGTGGGGAGGAGAAAGATCCTGGAAGGTGGGGACAGGTGCTGGACATAGAGGGATTAGGGGACAAATAATGGGCAGGATGAAGGGACAGATCCTGGGCAGAGAGGGATGGGGGATAGATAACGGGCAGTGAGAGGGGGACAGATGCTGGGCAGGGAGAGGAGGAGCATAAAAGTGCTTGCTGCTATGGGTCTGCTAGTAGTTTTATGCAAAATCCCCACCGCAATAAACTGTGCAACTGTTACACGGATTCACCAGGCTAATCCTGCTGGCACCTAATTGAATTCCCCGGGAAGTGTTCAGCATCCTGGCATTCAACATACCAACGCTGGCATCCCGGCACCAGAATCGTAACATTAATTAGTATGCCGACTACCGGGATGCCGAACGTAAGTATACTGGGGCGGGTTAGAGTCAGGTTGAGGAAGGGGGTGTTATGTTTAGGCACTAGGGGGGCACTAAGGGTTAGCCTGCGGGTGGGGAAGGTTAGGCTGCAGGTGGGGGGAAATTTGAGTTAGGCTGCAGGGAGGGAGGGTTAGGTTTAGGTGGTGAGGTACAGGGGTTAGGGTTAGGCAGTATTTGGGAGGGTTAGAACTAGACACATAGAAGGAGGCACTTATGTTGGCCTGGGAGGGGGGTTAGGTTTAGGCGGCAGGTACAGGGGTTAGGGGAAAGGTTAGGCTCTGTGGGGACAGGATTCCCTCCTTTTGGATGCTGGTGTCGGTATTCTGACCGCCGGCATCCTAACTGCCGGCCATCTGTCTGTATGTATCCTGAATTCCGCCCATAGTCTACACATATTCTAAGCAAAATGACACCCCACACCCGCAAAGTTTTTATATGTCACACTGACACATATATTGTGTGATAGATAGATAGATAGATAGATATGAGATAGATAGATATAAGATAGATAGATAGATATGAGATAGATAGATATAAGATAGATAGATAGATAGATACAGTGGCGTAGCTACAGGGGTCGCAGCGGTCGCACCTGCGACCGGGCCCCTGAGCCAGGGGGGCCCAACCCCCCGCCACTGTCACCCCCGCCACTAATATGTTCACATGATAAAGGGCAGCGTGCGCCGGCAGCTGTTCTGCCCGGCGCCGGCGGCCTGCCTGCTCACCCGGTCCCAAGAAGCTCTCCCCCTGATCACTCAGCACTGCGGGTGCCGCGGCCAGAGCCGGCCCTAGGCATAGGCTCACTAGGCAATTGCCTAGGGCATCGGCCTATGTATAGGGGCTGCAGCATTACTGGCATCCGGACTCTAATGTGTTCCCCTGGCAGGGGCACTGCAGCTGCATCTGCAACTTCTACCGGGTCAGCCCAAAGACGCACTCCCCCATGCTCCTTACTGGTCCGGCATGCACCCCCACGTGATACGTGACTCACACTGATTCAATGTCCCCGCCTCAGCCTGCCGCCGCGGCGCGCTATGGGAGAAGGAAGAGGCTGAGGCACAGTACAGAAGCGTGTTATGTACACGGCCCCTCCAGCGCCTCGGGCGGCATGCATCACGTGACCAGGACCAGCGGCTCTCCAATTTGTAAGGTACAGAAGGCTTCCCCTCCCGGCAGCTCTCCGCTCTGTACAGTACACTAGCCCGCCACCCCCTTACACGCCCTGCGGCTCTCCGATCTGTGCGGCACAGTAGCCCCCTTATACGTCAGATGGCTCAGGAACCCCCACCCCCTACACACACAAACACCTGACCCACACATGCTCTGTGCGGCAGCGGAACCCCATTCCCCCTTACCCACTAAGCGGAGCTGACCTCTGGTCCCATTCCCTACTCGGCTGCTGTGTCCAGCAGTCACTCCTCACCCACCCTGCGGTGCTGTCTCCACCCAGACAGCTGCAATTGTAGCCCCTGTGTCAGTGTCCCTGTGTCAGGGTAAGTATGTCAGCATCCATGTACCAGTGTCTCTGTCAGCATCTGTCTGTGTGTTTATATTAGTGTCAGCGTGTGTCAGGGTTAGTGTGTTAGCGTTCATGTGTCTGTGTCAGCATCCATATGTTGGTATCAGCATGTCTGCTGTGTGTCAGCTTCTGTGTCGACATCAGTGTGTCAGCCAATGTCAGGGTTAATGTGCCATCATCCATGTGTCTGTGTGTCAGTTTCTGCATCTATCCATGTGTCTGTTTGTATATGACTGTATCCGCAGGTGTCAGGGTTATTGTGTCAGCGTCCATGTGTCAGCAGCTGTCTGTCAGCATCAGTGTGTCAGCATTGTGTGGGTTTGTCAGCATGCATCATTGTCTGTCAGTGTCCATTTGTCTATGTGTCAGCCTCGTATCCACGTATCAGTATGTGTCCATGTGCAGCATTTGTGTGTCAGTGTCTATGTGTCAGTATGGTTGTGTGTTAGCATCTGTGGTTGCTTCCATGTATCAGAGTCTGTGTGTCAGCATCTACCTTTGTGGCTGTGTTTGAGTGTTGGCATCTGTCAGTGTCTGTGTGACACCATGTCAGCATCAGTTTGTGTGTCAGTATCCTTGTATCAGCATCTGTCTGCATATTAGCATCTGTGTGTCAGTGTCAGTGTCCGTGTGAGCACCTGTGTCAGCATATGTTTGTCAGCTTTCATGTGTCATTGTATGTCAGCTTTTTTGTGCAGGTGTGTCAGTGACTGTATGTCAGTGTCATTATATGTCTATGTGTCGGCATTTCCAACCCAGACTGCCTCATCACCCCTGTCATCTTAAGAGCGCATCCCCTTTGAGTGACTATTCCCCTTTCCCAGGCTCTATAATGTGCCCTAAAATGGCCACTAAATCCCTTTCCCTGCTGTCACTCTGTCCCTGTCATTACTCTGCCTGTCCCTATGTCTCTGCTGTCACTCTCCATGTCATCACTCTCCCTGTCCCTGCTGTCACTCTCCCTGTCCCTATGTCCTGACCTTGCAGACACTCTCCCTGTTGTCACTCTCTCTCTGCCCCGACCACAGCCTCCTTCCTCCACACCAATGATGATGACCACAGTCTATTCTGCACCGCCGCAGGTCACAGCCTCTGCTGCCACTGATGCCCAGAGCCTCCTGTGCACAACTGCCTCCGCCGACCACAGCCTCCTCCGCACAACAGCCGCTGACCACAGCCGCCTCCTCTACACCTCTGCCGAACCCAGCCTCCTCTTCTGCGCCTGTTTCCAAATCCAGACTCTCCCTCTACACTGTTGATCACAGCGTAAGTTAAGTTAATCTTACCATGCTGCCTTCTCTCTCCCACTTGTAAGTCCCTGCATACACAACACTTAAGGACAAGCCCTTTTCAGAGTGTGCCCATAATTAGAGCCTTCACTTTTCCATACCCCCACTTTAAAATTTCCACTTTGACCAATGGGACAAACGTAAGCTAGTTGTCCAGTGGTTTCTACCAACCCCATTTAACAAAGCCGAGACATATCTAGTGACTATTGTACATTCTACCATACAGTGTGCATTCAAGTAACCAGTATGGTTACATCTGCTAGGGGGCGCCAAAAAAATCTGCCTAGGGCATCAAATCGGATATGGCCGGCTCTGGCCGCGGCGCTGACGTCATGCGGAGGACCCGCGGCCCGCCTGCATTGTCTCTGTGCGCGCACTAAGTACTGGAGAGCGTGACAGGGTGCACCAGCGGGCTGAAAGAAGCACCAGTGTGGCAGCCGCCTGACTGCCACTACTGAAGGACTGCAGCAGGTAAATCCTGCTTACAGTGTGTGAATGGTGCTTACAGTGTGTGTGTGTGTGTGTGTGTGTGTGTGTGTGTGTGTGTGTGTGTGTGTGTGTGTGTGTGTGAATGGTGCTTACATTGTGTGTGTGTGAATGGTGCTTACAGTGTGTGTGTGTGTGTGTGTGTGTGTGTGAATGGTGCTTACAGCGTGTGTGTGTGAATGGTGCTTACAGTGTGTGTGTGTGAATGGTGCTTACAGTGTGTGTGTGTGTGAGTGAGTGAGAGAGAATTGTGTTTACAGTGTATGTGTGTTTATATCTTGATAAAGGGCATAGGAGTACAAAACTATGCCCTTTAGCAGATAGTCTGCTCAGTTTTGTCCATGTAGAGGTTGATATTGTTTCCTTTAGGGGTAGTTGGCACCAGAGCCAGATGTTTCAGTTTTGTTACAGGATGCCATTAATATATATTTCCAGCAAAAAAAGTTTCACTCATAACGGCTGTGCTTTAAAAATCCTGCGTTTGCCACTGAATATATATCATTATCATGATATATATATTAGAATTTTTTTTAAAATTTTTGTTGTATGTAGGGGGGCCCCAAGCTGACCTTTCGCACCAGGGCCCATGAACCCTTAGCTACGCCCCTGGATAGATAGATAGATATGAGATAGATAGATATAAGATAGATAGATAGATAAGCTCTCCCCTCCCCCAAGGCACTTACCTGATTAATGACAAGGTGGAGTAGGCATGCAGCAGGGTCTTCTGCTCTCTGGAGTATCTTCACCCCTGACCTATGTGTCTCTCATCCCAGCCTCAGGCTCCTGGGGTTCATCAAACTTAATTCTTTAGCTGCTCTTCCCAGCACAGAGCACTCCTCCGTTAGGCCCCACCCCCTTTTCCTCTCTCTCTACCCGGCTCTAGTGTTTCTATGAAAATAAACTTTGACTGCTGATTGGAGGACGGTGGCCATCTTTTTGTAGCCCTATGGGGGCAGCCATTTTAGTTAGCTCCGGCTACAGCAGCTACAGGAGCAGCAGGACCAGCAGCCACGATCGTGAGTGGGGGGGGGGGGGGGTTATTTTATTTTGACTGACATACACACTGTCGTGGCCACGCCTGCGCCGACTCGCCCGTGATCAGCGAGCGCACGGGCAGCGGCAGGCGGCAGTCAAACACATCTTTATGTAGTGTAGTGTGACAGACTCACTGATGATTGTCAGTCACACTCACTCAGTGTGCCGGCACCCGGCGCCCACGCAGCCCCCGCTCCTCCAAGCAGCAGCGGGGGCTGCCTTAAAGTATCTAGAGTCCCGGGCCAAGACAGAAAGGGGGCCCAGAACTGGAGTCTATCAAGTACAGCAAAATTTTCCCTTGAAGCAATGTAGAGGTTGACCAGTGCGGCCAGTGCTGCACACACCGGAGGTATCACCAGGCAAGCTCAGGTTTCAAGAAGGGGAAAGGGGGGCCCTGCCTATTTTGTCAGTCCCAGGCCCCACAATTTCTGATGGCAGTCCTGCCCACTACCACGCATGACCACATATGTAGCTGTATCAAGTCAGTGTGTGTGGTCATCTTCTCATAGCACTAACAAGTGGCGGTTTTTACCTATGGGCTGCAGGGCTGCAGCCCCCCAGGTAAAATCCGCCACTGTCTCTGCCTAAAGTGAAGCCAGATGCAGTCTGTGAGACTGCACTGGCTTCACTGTGACTGGCAGTGACTTTCTATTGGAAGTCTGACCTGCCAGTCACTCGAGGCATCCCATCGGGAGGTGTTCCCTGCCTCCGGGATGCCTCTCTCGGCGTAAATGCGCAGCAGCATTGCGGACCATACTGTGCATGCGCCGGAACCCAATCAAGCCTCCGGTGGCTGCTGCAAAAGCAGCCCACGGAGGCTTGGGCCAGCGCATGCGCAGTATGTATGAAGGTACTGCGCATGCGCTGGCCCCGTGCAGGGAACAGGGGTGCATGCCTGCGCGGACTTCCGGGAACGGTGGCTGGGGATAGCGAGGGCAGCGGCAGTGGAGGGGGGCCCGCATTGCGGCAGCCCCCCTCCTTTATAATGTTAAGAGCCACCACTGGCACTAACCAATCCCAGCAACATCAGAAAAAGGGGGCCTAGCCCTACAGTATATTAAACAGAAATGCCGGAGCATGTAAATATACCATAGAGGTAAGGGTGGCAAGGGGTAAACAGATGGAATTTGTTGCAGAAGACAAGGAGCCTGTGAAGGGCAGCCCAGGAATTTCCTGTGGGCACACTGAAGGGCAGGGTGGGCAGTTTGTTGTGAACGTTCTAGTGGGTAGAGCACAGTTCTGCAGAGCTAAGCAATACCAATCAGCCACAACCAATGAGCTCAAAACCTGTCAGGATTAAAAACAAATGGCGTCAAAGAATTACGGTAGGCATAGTATACGCAGTTACCTGGAACCATTAGAGGTGACTGGGTGGCATTACCATCACTTGTCTATTGTAGAAAGAGAAACATGAGGTGACATTTAATAGAGGTCGATTTGTGTTTTTTTGCGATATTTTCAACACAAAATGGCGTTATCGCATTTTTCCCAAATCATCCATTTAATGGGGTGCGAAACGGCCCGTATTTGGCTTTTTTTTTTGCGATAAATCGCACTTTCTACAAGTGTGTAAAAAAAAAAATCGCATTTGTATCGCATCCAGATATTTTCGCACAGAAAAGTATACAAAACGCATGTTTAATGCCATGCGCACCCTTTTTTCAGATCAGGGTCTGATGTGCGAATTGGTCAGAGACATGCACAGATCATTGTGATCTGTGCATGTTTCTGGTGTTAAAATAGAGTTAAAAAAAAAACCGGCGTGAGGTCCCCCCTCCTGAGCATAACCAGCCCCGGGCTCAAAGAGCCGGTCCTGGTTTCATAAAATCACGGGGCTGAACAAATAGGGTTTCCCTGGATTTTATAAAACCAGCACCAGGCTAAAGGGCCGGTCCTGGTTCACAAAATATGGGGGACAAAATGACTAGGGGTCCCCCGTATTTCAAGAACCAGCACCGGGCCCAACCAGCCAGCAGGGTAATGCCACAGCCGGGGGGAGACTTTTATACAAGTCCCCCCGGCCAAAGCATTCATCCCCCTGACCGGTCAGCATAGGCAGGGGTCCTGGGGGAGTGGGGACCCCCCAAAGTAGGGGTCCCCCCCTCCAGAACTTACCTGCCCATGCTGAAGCCTGGGGCTGTCCTGATGAACTATACGGAGAGAGGCTGATGTTCCATCTTCAGCGTCTCTCCTCCGAATGATTCTATTGGCCACCTAGCGGACAATCAGGAGCCAAGTTTGGCGGCCAATAGAATCATTTGGAGAAGAGACGCTGAAGATGGAACATCAGCCTCTCGCCGTATAGTTTGTCAGACGGGTACCAGCAGGAGTAGACACAGAAGACCTGACGCGGGGCAGTAGACCTGGACTACGTCGGATCAAGATGACAGATCTTATCCAGAGGAACTTGGTGAGTATGATTTTCTTCCACAGGTCCCCCTATGGATTTCTTCGGATCCTGGACCCCAGACTCTTCAGCCCTGGAGCCCCAGACCTCGGAGCACCGGACCCAGGGACCAACCTACGGGCTCAAGATAGGTAAGTATCAGTATGTGTTGGCTTTGTATGTATTAAAGTTTTATTTTTAATGGGTGTCAGTGTGTTTATTTAACTATTGGTACTCTTTACCTAGAAGGGAGCCCACGATTTTGATCTTGGGCATCGTAAGGTAAAAAAATCGAGTCGGTCGCATCGCATGTGAGCAAAAAATTGCATGCGATGCGACCGACGCGATTACCGCGATCTCCCATAGGGAACAATGTTAAATGTCCCAATTGACCCGATTTTCCATAGGGAACAATGTTAAATGGCCCACAGAGGCCAAATAGGCACCCTGAAGTGTGAAATGCCCCCCCCCCCAATTGTTAACGCCACCCCACGATCAACGTCAACCCGAAGCGTGGTGAGCGCAGCGAGCCCGCGAGGGGCGGCGGTATGCGTCCTACGACCTTTTCATACCCCCACTATCCACATCGGCGTGGAGTTGAGAATAGAAAGTGTGGCGAGCGCAGCGAGCCACCGAGCCAGAAGCGTAGCGTGCGCAGCGAGCCCCGCAAGGGGACACGGACACCTTCACAGGTGTCCGCGTCCCCTCGCGGGGCTTGCTGCGCTCACCACGCTTCGGGCTCGGTGGCTCGCTACGCTCGCCACACTTTCTATTCTCAACTCCACGGCGACGTGGATAGTGGGGGTATGAAAAGGTCGTAGGACGCGTACCGCCGCCCCTCGCGGGCTCGCAGTGCTCGCCACGCTTCGGGTTGACGTTGATCGTGGGGTGGCGTTAACAATTGGGGGGGCCATTTCACACTTCAGGGTGGCTATTTGGCCTCTGTGGGCCTTTTAACATTGTTCCCTATGGAAAATCGGGTCAATTGGGACTTTTAACATTGTTCCCTATGGAAAATCGCGGTAATCGCGTCGGTCGCATCGCATGTGATTTTTTGGTACATGCGATGCCCGCGATGGCCACGATGGGCGCCCTTCTAGGTAAAGAGTACCTAACTATTTCTTTTACTGTGAAACTACCAGCGGGCCCTTTAATGCCCCCCATGCTGGGACTTGTGGTTCTCCAAGTCCCAGCATGCGGGGGAGGCTTGCTGGGACTCATAGTTCCACAGTATAAGATAATAGTTTATCATCTATTTTTTTACACAAAATCAGCTCGATGCCCACTGCCCAGGGGCATCGAGGACAGCCCCGGGCTTCAGCATGGGCAAGTAAGTTCTGGAGGGGGGGGGACCCCTTCTTTGGGGGGGTCCCCACTCCCCCAGGACCCCTGCCCATGCTGACCAGTCAGGGGGATGAATGCTTTGGCCGGGGGGACTTGTATAAAAAGTCTCCCCCCCCCCGGCTGTGGCATTACCCTGCTGGCTGGTTGGGCCCAGTGCTGGTTCTTGAAATACAGGGGACCTATAGTCATTTTGTCCCCCGTATTTTGGGAACCAGGACCGGCCCTTGAGCCTGGTGCTGGTTTTATAAAATCCAGGGAAACCCTATTTGTTCAGCCCCTTGATTTTATTAAACCAAGACCGGCTCTTTGAGCCCGGGGCTGGTTATGCTCAGGAGGGGGGACCTCACGCTGTGTTTTTTGCGTTTTTTTTTTTACCAAAAATCGCAAGTTTTGAAATGTGCACATTTCCATGACTTAAAATCACCACAAATCGCACCATATCGCAATTTTTGGTATTATCACGGCGCCCGGTTGGATTGATTGTATGCCTTAACTTAAGGCATACAATCATATGCGATGGACGCAATTTTGCTGTAAAATCGCGTCCATCGCATCGCATGCGACCAAATCTCGCATGTGATGCGATCGACGCGATCAACACGATTTTCCCATAGGAATCAATGTTAAATGGTTCCAAATGGTCCCTGACACCCGATTTCACTTTAGAGGCAATGTTAAATGCCCCCCATTAGGTGTATTAGCCCAAATGCCCCCGCATTGTTAACGCCACCCCACCATCAACGCCAACCCGAAGCGTGGCGAGCGCAGCGGTACGCATCCTCTGACCTTTTCATACCCCCGCTATCCACGTCAGCGTGGAGTTGATTTTATATAGTGTGGCGAGCACAGCGAGCCACCGAGCCCGAAGCATGGCGAGGGCAGCGAGCCCCGCAAGGGGATGAGGAATATGAGCCCGAAGCGTGGCGAGCGCAGCGAGCCCCGTGAGGGGACGCAAAATACATGTTAAGTAATCTGCATCCCCTCGCAGGGCTCGCTGCGCTCACCACACTTTGGGCTCGCCACACTATATAAAATCAAGTCCACGCCGACGTGGATAGTGGGGGTATGAAAAGGTCGTAGGACGCGTACCGCCGCCCCTCGCGGGCTCGCTGTGCTCGCCACGCTTCGGGTTGCCGTTGATGGTGGGGTGGCGTTAATAATGAGAGGGCATACACCTAATGGGGGGGCCTGGGGGGCATTTAACATTGCCCCTACTGTGAAATGGGGTGTCAGGGAACATTTGGAACCATTTAACATTGATTCCTATGGGAAAATCGCGTCGATCGCATCGCATGCACGATTTGGTCGCATGCGATGCGATCGACGCGATTTTTCTGACCCGATGGCAAAATCGGGCGCCGTGATAATACATAAGTACCCAATTTTTCCCAGCGAATTTGCATTTCATTAAATATGCGGATTACAAGGGAAAATTTGAGGCAAAAAAAGTGGATGTGCAGCGATATATTGTGTGATTTTAAAAATTGCGAAAAACTCTCATTCTATTAAATGTCACCCATGATGTTTGAGGCATACTTGCCTACTTTTGAAAACGAGTTTCAGGGAGATTATAGTTGGTAATAGAATTTTGTAAAGCACCCAATTGAAGAGGCATGTCATGCTCCACCCAAAGGGCGCGTCTAGTTCCATATTTGGAGAGATTGTGAAAAGAGATTGTGAACGTGGCACCTAGAAGCGTGGGTGTGTACTGCTATATTTCAGTGGAATCTTTTAAAATTACTTAAAGCCAAAAGTAGATGAGCCCAAAGCAGTAACATACACTATACTGTACTTGTTAAAGTGCTAGGAAATAGCTCTGATGATTCAATGTAACTGTATCTATCTATCTCTCATTCCTTTTTTCCCCAAAAATGTAACAGTGTAATGGGGGCTAGGTGACATGAGGGAGATTGCCTGACTAATGAGGGAGAGAGGGAGATTGCTGCTAATTCAGGGAGTCTCCTGCAGAATGCAGGAGGGTAGGCAACATGGTTTGAGGGTTTGTTTTCATAACCTCTAAAGCAGCTATGCGCAATTGTATTTCCGGTACTTATGTATTATCTGGGCTCCCATGTTAAATGCACCCCATTTTTTCATACCCCTACTATTCAACTACGCATGGAGTTGATTTAATATAGTGTGGCGAGCGCAGCGAGCCACCGTGCCCGAAGCTCGGCGAGCGCAGCAAGCCCTGCGAGGGGACGCGGTCTCATAAGAAAAACGGGAGCCCAGATATTACATTAGTACCGTATTTCCTTTTTTAACCATTTAACTGATGTCCCCACCTCCATAACGTTTTAGAAAGTTTTTTAAATAGTGTAATTAGGTCAAGTTCGTGTATTTAAAACTATTATTAATAAACAAAAAACCTAGTCTAGCACCACACTGTGGCTACAATAAATCATAGCAGCCCATAACCTTATGCCATCACCACACTGGGGTACATTTAACTAATACAGTAATCCATACAGTATCCAATCTATAAAAAAGACTAATGTTTACATGTCCAGGGTTGATACCACTCCCCTAGACTACCGCACTTGCACCACTGTTCTGCAGGAAGTGGGTTATTGCAGACTGCATTTGGAAACCCCCTTCTAGGTGAAATAGAATAAATCTTGAGGAAAATAAAATTATTCCCTTTTGCAGCTTGTTATGGAGTCGTGGTCATGTTATGTGACTATAGCAGGGAGGGGAGCCCATATCATCACATACTGTACCATGCCACAATGCCAGGTGTAGGACCAAAGCTCCTTTTTTTATTTATAGTTTTATATGGTTTACTGACAGCCAATTCTAAATGTGATACCTCTGTATTTTATTCCGACATCTTTTCTACAATATCAGGTTTTCCAGACTGTATTCAATCCCGGCAAAAATTTGTGTAAAAGTGAGGTGTGTGTGTGTGTGTAATAAAGTTGTACTTTTCTCTGTGTGTGTTTTTTATTCTAACAGGTGGACTACAAGTCCACCTGTTAGAATAAAAAACACATTAATGCCCTGCATGCTGGGACTTGTGGTTCGCCAAGTCAGGCCGGCGTCAAAAGCCCACAGACGCGCAGTGACAGCCCTGGACAAGTGAAGCTTGGGGGACCCCTTTATTGTGGGGTCCCCACTCCCCCAGGTACCCCGTCCAAGGCTGATCAACCACGGTGCTCATGGTACGGCGAGGGGACCTTATGTAAAAAGTGTCCCCCCCGGCTGTGGGCTGTGGAGCCCGGTGCTGGTTTCAAAATATGGGGGGACCCTCAGATTTTTTGTCCCCTGTATTGTTGGAACCAAGACCGGTCCAAGAGTCTGGGCTGGTTTCAGAAATACGGGGGACCCCTAAGCTTTTTGTCCCCGTACTTTTGGAACCAGGTCCGGCTCAATGAGCCCGGGGCTGGTTATGCTCAGGAGGGGGGACCCCACGCCATTTTTTTTATTTTATTTTTACTTTTACACATATTTTAGCACAGAACCATACACAGAACCATACACAGATCATGCACAATGATCTGTGCATGGTTCTGTCAAATTCGCCAGTCAGAACCTGGTGTATTTTTTTGGCGATTTTTAGACAATATTTTTTGGTGATTTCCAAATTAGTACACCATTAAATTGGCGATTTCAATATTTTTCAATAAGAAAATATCTGGATGGAAATTGAGAAATCGCCACTTCTGAATGTGCAAATTCGCGGCAAAGAGTGCGATTTTTGGTGCAATTCGCATCCCATTAAGTTGGCAATTTAGGAAAAAAGTATGAATTCGGACGTTTTTGCGAAAAAAATGAAAAAATTGCAGACTATTAAATTGTAGTTTCTTTATAATATCTAATGTCACAACATCACCATCTAGTGGGGTAATTTAGTGCCTACACTAATTTTTCCTTAAATAGTATCTATTGGGTTTATTCAGACCTGATTGCTTCATTGCTAATGCACAGCGCCCTGCGATCAGGTAATTACCGCCCAGCCAGTGTGCAAGTCTGCAAAAGGTCTGCAAAAATATTGCAGCCCTGCGATTAGCTGCACATCCATACACAACTCACTAATGCTAGGTACACACCAGAACAATCAGGATTGTGAACTGGAGCACACGGTCTGCTCAAAATCTGCATCCGATCCAATTCCGATCAGATTCTGATCTGTACCCAGTTGAAGGGATTGTTTTCAAATCCTGACAGCAGTAGGTAGGATCTGCAAAATGACCAAGCGACCAGCGGGGACGCGCATCGGATCAGATCTAGAAGATGCCCAATCGTTCTGGTGTATGCCCAACATTACCATCGAATGATTTTCCCAGTGTGAGCTTTTGGGATGCACTAAAGCCAGTGGCGTAGCTACGTTTTGGGAGCCCCCCCCCCCCCCCGTTAGGGAGCCCCACCAAGCACCCCTACCCCCCCCCCCCCCCCCCCGCCCCGCCGCCCATGCAAACTCCCCCTCAATCCCCCACAGCCTTACCTATCGCGCTGGTCCCGGCGGCTCCGTTCTTCTGCTGAGGACCACCACAAAATGGCCGCCCCATACAGCAGACAGTTTCAGAGAACTGTGTGCTATATGGGGGCGGCCATTTTGTGGTGGTCCTCAGCAGAAGAACGGAGCCGCCGGGACCAGCGAGATAGGTAAGTCTGCGGGGGATTGGGGGGGGGGGTTAACTATAGCACCGCAGCCCCCGGCGCCCCCACATGCACAGCGCCCCCCCCCCCCCCGCGGTGGCGGGGGCTGCGGTGCTATAGTTACGCCGCTGACTAAAGCCCCACTGCTGGGTTACCGTGACGGGGGTTATCACCAGCAAAAGCTACCCCATAGAAGCCTATGGGCTTCTTACAGCGATCCCCGCAACGCTGCTGTGCTGCCCGGACCAGTGACCTCCTCCTCTCTAGACCCACATCCCCTTCTAGGTGCAGGGAGGAGGTGGAGCAGCAGCATCAGCAGCTGGGTAAGACAGGAGGGGGACCCACTGCCATCGCCAGGTGCATCGCAAAGAACAGCTCTTAACGCAAGACCTGTCCTTTGCGATATTTATAGCATATGTTAGTGCATATGTGATAATTATATATGTGGTAGTCAGCGATGTGAAGTGGAGAGGGGCTGCGCATGTTAGTGCATCCCGCCCCTGAGCAGGGTCGGGGATGCCGTCCCACTTTCCCTGACACTCCCAAATGACAGCTCCTATCAAACTTACGAGTGGCTTGCGATAAAAAAAATATATTTTTTACAGCAATGTGGAAACGGCGCATATGGCCGCCAAAACAGCAAGGCTCACGGCTAAATGCAGCGAACCTCGCCATTTGTGGGAACCCTCACTGTCCTCTGAATACGGTGAGCTGCCAGTGCTGGGGTTAAACGGCAAGGGTCGCTTGTTTTCAGTGATCCTCGCATTGAATACGGCCCTACATCTCAGACTCTCTATTTTCTCTCTTACACCAACAACGTGTACTGTAGGTGCGTTCTTCACCGGCCAGGTAAAAGGTTTAAATAGCAGATATGAGATGAGTCAAGAGGCTACCACCAGCTTGTTCCTCTTATAAGACAAGTCTGTAAGAATTATGGATAAATCTTGGTTCCGCAATGACTATAGCCCAGAGTTGAGAACTGCTGCTGCCCAATGTTGATACATCGGGCAGCTTCGCATCCCCCATAGAAAGCTATGTGGAAGGCGGCCGGCGGCGATGCAGGGGGGATCACAGCAGGGATTGGAGATTCCTGCTGCGATCTCCCTTTGGTACATTCAGGGGACACTTAATATTTGCGGCTAACCCCCCGAATAATAACGGGTGTTTTCGGGGATTGAGCCGCAAATATTGTTTGACAAATGCGGCTCTTAATCTGTAATTGTTTTTATCTTATTTTCTCCTTTATAACAATTTTAAAGTGAGGGGGAAATAACTTAATATAAAATATTTCTATGAAGCCCTCATGGATAACCGACACCTCAGGAGAGAGAACTTTGGGCTGTCGTAAGGGTTCCAATGACAAAACTAGGTTTCAGTGTAATAAAGACAAATCCTGGCGCTATGAGACCAGCTAAACAAATATTAATACAGTCATACACAACTAGACTGGAGTTAGAATCATACAGTCTTGATTTCATTTTCAAATCATTAAAAACCAACATTATATAAACTGCTGACCCAGAGCTGGAGGTGATCTGCGGTACAAAATGTCTGACCTGCTTCCAAGGACTGGTCCATAGATTGACCTTTGGCAGAGTGCCGTAGCTAGGGTTGCCACCTCTCCGGGATTCTCCCATTTCCGGGATTCTCCCGTTTTGGGTGGCAACCCTCCAGGAGGCTTTTCCAATCTCCCAGATTCCAGGATTCCGTTAAACCATTTGGATTGAATGACAGATTACCACTCTCAGTGTTGTTATAAAACGGTTTGCATATGGCTACAATAGGCCCAATATGTAGGACACATTTATACAATGTAAACCCATGTTAAATTAGGTTGACAGGGTGTCCCTCTTCGTTTCTTCTATTTTTCTTCCATTCTCTTCCATTCTTCTCATTTAGAAGTACATAGGCATTCTTAGTGGAGTATGTCCATATAGACGTTTCCAGCAGGAATCCAAGTAATGGGCACGTTAGTCTCTGACGAGTTCATCTCTGGAATCTTATACAATGTACACATAGATAGATCATGTGGTATAACTTTAATATAAACAACTTATTAATTTAGCATAGTTGTAATATCCCATCATTGAAGTTTTTAACATTTCTTTAGTCCTCTCTATGCACCACGCTAATACACATATGTATATTTTTTCACTGATATAACATCATGGTTACTCTTTATAAACCATGTCTCAATGTTTTAACGCACTGATTTGTTTTTGTATATTGCTTTTATATATCATTCATGTATATGCACGGTGCTTATTGTACACGCTCCCTCTCAGCAGCGGCCGGTCTCCCCCGGATGCCATACATGTCAAGTCTTCAGTACCCGTTTCCGGGACTACACTTAGCTTGCATTCCACGAGGTAACCAAGGAAGCTCTGACTGACGTCAGATGGACTTCCGGCAAACCGCAACATTGGGAACACGGGAAGACCGCGCCACCACTGACTTATAGGCTGGGTTTTAAAAATGTCAGGGGCCAGTCGGCTGATACTTTATCTCCAGCTACTCGCAGTGTCCTGTGGTGGGGGTGGGGGCAACTGGGAGTCCCCTTTGTCACCCACTGAGCAGCGGTGAATAGTCGCTGTGCACATGCGCACAGCATCTGTTCCAGCAGGCAGAGGGGGCTGGGGGCATGGCCAGAAGCTCACAGAGCTGCATACCTCCCAACTTCTGCGGGGCGTATGCAAATGAGGGCGCAGCTTATGCTAATTAGCCACAACCTCATTTTCATACGAGAATAGACGCTGTGCGCGTGCGCACAGCGTCTATTCTATTAGATTGGAGGGTCTCCCAACTGCCACCCCCCGCAGCGGGACAATGCCTGCCGCGGGTGGGACAGAGGGACAGGACCCGAAAATCGGGACTGTCCCGCTGTAATAGTGACAGTTGGGAGGTATGGAGCTGGGGGAATGGCCTCACGGGAATGATGCGATTTGTAAGCCATGCCCCACTGCCGCCAGATCATGGCCCCAAAAAGTCATGTGTAAAGTTGGGAGGCATGGTATAATGTGTTTCTGCCTTCCATTAAGCAGGGTCCCAAATGCAAGCCTCTGGTGGCCTTTATATAGGCCTGGTCACTTGCGGCCCATGTGGCATTTGCCAACTGTTAGTATATTATTTTAAGATATTGTCTGAGGAGAGCAGAGTGTGGCAGGGGGACTCTGAACTGCCCCCGTACCCCTTCAGTGAGGTAAATCCAGTCCTGCACCTACACTATACTACACGGCATGGGCGTGGGGAGTTCTACTGAAGATAGGGTGTTACACATAGCAGCCATACAGATTCTACCTATTATCTTCCACCAGGTGCTAAATAAATAATTAGACAAATACTGCTATTGGCCGCCTAGCAGCCAATCAGGCACTAAGACACTGGAGGCGCAACCTCTGACCTAGCAAGTGTGCCATTGTGCATGTGCGATTCTCTGCGCATCCTTTTTTCCTTCCATAGTATACAACATGCCCCTAAGTGTCTCCACATAATTGCTCCACAGAGACCCCAAATACCACTGTGTCACCCTTCCTACAGATATCAACCAGCCCACTGCAACCAATACATATGTGCTTACTATGGAAGCTCTACAATACCAGGCATTAACATTATACACTCCTTGCTGTATCTGGATACCCTCCATCCTGTGCCTGCTGCATATTGCATTAACCCTGCATTATTCTGAACCTGCTTTTAAATGGCTCATGCTGCTTTCAGACCGCAATACTGGCTTTGACCAGGTATTTTAAAACGTTTCTAAAAACAGGTCTGCCAGCTAAAACCCCTTTCACACCGCATGTCTTTAAACGGTATTTCAGTGCAGTTTCTGGGGGAGATTCTATAAGGTAAAAATGCGGTAAAAACCCCGTTATCGGGGGGGGGGGGGGGGGGGAATCTGGCGATGCCCCGTAGAAGACAATGGGCTTCTAACGCGAACCCACCGCCCCCCCCGCACGGACCCCCGCTGCCCCGCATCGCCCCCTCCCCCCTCACCTGTGTGACCTCCTCCCTGCACTGATCCTCTTCCGGGTGCAGGGAGGAGGAGAGCCCGGCGCAGCAGCGCCGGGTGTGGGAGGGAGGGGGGAGCCGCCGGGACCCGGCGACTCTCACCACAAAGGACAGCTCTTAACGCAAGAGCTGTCCTTTGCCATAATTATCGCATATGTTAGTGCATATGCGATAATTATGTATGCGAAGGGGGGCGGAGCTGAGCGGCGAATATTAGAGAATCCCGCCCTCTGTCCTTAAACGGTATTTCAAATGCAGTTTTTGTTCCTTCACAACACTGAACTCGTTTTAACCCATAGAAAACAGAGGATGAAAAAATCGGGTCTGAAACGGGTAGGACCCTGCTTTATTACTGTTTAGAAATACCAGTTCAATAGAACCGGTAAATTCACTCTGCACCTTTCAGACTGCACAAATTACCGTTTTAAAACGTTAAAAAAAGGCAACATAACTGGTAAAAAGTGCGGTCTGAAAGGGGTATCCGTTTACCTGCTGTGTGGACTGACCTCCATCGCACACCGCTGACACCTACTATCGCCAAGATGTGCCAATACAGATGCTGTTGGCAATCAGCCCCCAGTATGGTTTGGTAAAATAGTCAAAAATACAGCCTTTGTGGTTGAAAATTGTCCGATATCTGTGTCGGTCCCTTGCAGATACATTCGAGGGATACTTATTATTTGCAGGGGCCCCCCAAAAGGGTGTTTTTGTTGGATATTCTGCAAAAAATATTGATAAATAGCCATCTAGACAATATATTTTTATAGATAGGGCGGTGCAGCGGATAAATGAAGCATTCTATATTCACAAAGAATCAAACAAGAATGTATTCAAGCAATCCAAACAGCAGCATTTCTTTGTAGAGGTGGCTGCTGGTTCTGCCATCCATGGCTGCAGTTATTTGTTGATGCTTAATAAATACACTGTGAACAGTTTCGGGCTACGTGTGTGTGTGTGTGTGTATAGCGGTATATACTGTACATCTCCTGCTCGTGGGATTATGATGGTAATTGGCCGGGTTGCTAGGTGGCAGTACTGCTTTTGTATAATGTGAGAAAACAGCTTTTCTCCTCTGAGAGGCAGAGAGCGGCAGGGGGAGCACAGAAAATGAAGGGAGGGGAATTAAGATGAATACACTATGAGCTGTTCCTCTCATTATTAGGAATATCAGCTAAGCTCGGGCGAATGAGGACGTTTCTGGGGTCTTGCAGGACCCCACACAAGAAAGCGGACACATTTCTTAGCCACACCATGGCTGCTGCAGCTGAACACCGAGAGGACGCTGGGAATGTCGATACCACGATGGGAAACCCATTGGGAACCAGAGCCGTGGAAGGAGAAGGGGTGCAGGAGACGGAGGAGACAAGGAACGAGGGGTCCCTGGTGCTTTGGGGTGATTTCCAAGGGACACAGCAGCAGAATGAGACAGAGGGGGTGAATGACTGGCACATAAGTGGCCTACAGGGATGTGGGCCTGAAGGTAAGGACCAGTCTACAGTATGTGTCATTTCTCAAAGCCGATGAGTATTGCTGCTTTGTTATACACAGAAATGACTGCACATGCATGTAGTATGGTAACAGGTCTACGTCATGCGGTCAGGTATGTATCATGCTAAGCAGACATGTGCATTTTATCTCACATTGTTTCCACACATTCTGTAAACGGCATATGTCTTTTGTTCATATTACACGGATGTAGTTATTGTGTACGGTTCACAACTGGCACTTTACATAACAGAGAAACACAATATCACATGCCGTATCACATGCCATATCTGCTAAGCTAAGATTAATGGCCTTACCCCCGCACAGCAGTTCCCCTAATCTCCCATAATGCTACAGTGTATATGCAGAGATAATAATGTGTGACCTGGGAATAAAGTGTATGTTTCTTGTACTGCGTGCTGTGTAGGTAATAACAATATACTCTGCACTGTAGTATAACAGCCCTGCTGTGTGATACACTGTGATTCGGCCAGTCAGGAACTGATGCAGAGTGTAATTGCCAGGTGTCAGGGGTTTACACTGGATGGTAGAGCCCCTCACTTTACATCCATTATATTTACAATGAGTGACTCCTGTGTTGCCTCTATTATTAAACAATCTGAGCGATGGGGTTGATTGTGTAATGGACAGCGCATTCATTTTTTTCTATACAATGGGTTAAACATTTTGAAACAGAAAACTTATGGTGTGTACGGGGCTAAAATGTGCCGTGCAATTCTGGCACTTGTAGGGGGATGCGATGCCAACCCCCTACATGTGCGGGTGCGATGCAATGCGATGGGATCCAATTTTTTTTTTTAAGTTGATAACTACTAATGGACATCGCATCGTATGTACTCCTGTACTGATGCGATGCAATGAAGCACAAAAAGTACTGCATGCAGATACTTTTTGTGTTTTACAATATTGTACCTGCGGGGACGCGCATCGCATCCCCGCAGGTACACGGCGCGATTATCGCACATGAGATGCGTTTTGTACTTTAAAAGTACAAAACGGATGCGATAGTCGCAACGTGTATGGGCACCTTGAGATGTGCCGTGCGATGCGATCTCCGATGCGATCGGATCGGATCGCACGGCATGCATGAGATGGCATACAATTTTGACTATATAGTGCAGATCTACACTATATAGTCAAGGCAGCCAAGACTTTCTGGCTGCAATACGGGAGCGCGCATCAGGATCGCAAGGGTTAAAACCCTTGCGATCTGCATGCGATACTGATGCGATTCTGACTATACAGTATAGTCAGAATCGCAGGGTGTCCCCGTGTGTACATACCAGTGTAATATGAATTTACGCCAGCCATGAATGCCACCCCTTTCTTATTTGTAGGTGTCAGATCCATACATCTAATATAGTCATTTAAATTCTATGAATGCTGATGTGTGGAGAGTCCGAATGCCAGGAGGGAAACCCCACTTAAATAATATATAAATTATGGGTACTTATGTAGTAACTGGGCTGCCGATTTTGAAATCGGGTCCATCGCATCGCATCGCACCCGACCAAATCGCATGCGATGCGATGCGATGCGATGGACCCGATTTTTCCATAGGATTCAATGTTAAAATGGACTGAGTCCATTTCAACATGGAATTCAATGGGAAAAGGGGTCCTTTTCATACCCCTACTATCCAAGTGGGCATGGAGTTGGATATAAACCTGTGGCGAGCGTAGCGAGCCACCGAGCCCGAAGCGTGGCGAGCGTAGCGAGCCCCGCGAGGGGACACAGAATACCGTCCCCTCGCGGGGCTCGCTTCGCTCGCCACGCTTCGGGCTCGGTGGCTCGCTACGCTCGCCACAGGTTTATATCCAACTCCATGCCCACTTGGATAGTAGGGGTATGAAAAGGACCCCTTTTTCCCATTGAATTCCATGTTAAAATGGACTCAGTCCATTTTAACATTGAATCCTATGGAAAAATCGGGTCATCGCATCGTATCGCATCGTATGCGATGCGATGCGATATCGCATCGCATCGCATCTGATTGTATGCCTTAACTTAAGGCATACAATCAAAAAATCGGCAGCCCAGATACTACATAAGTACCAAATTATGCTTTTCACAGCAACATAAAATTTTCAAGAGGGTGACACTGTACTAGCAGAGAACCCAACTATTGTAAACAACCATTAGTGGTCGACCTAGTGACTGTCAAACTAGACATCGTCGACCATTTATCCCAGAGCCATTTTAGAATGGGTTGGGTTCATATTACCAGCAGCCGGAATCCCAACAGTCCTGATAAGTCGGGGTTGCCTACTTTTAAAGTCTCCTCTCCGGGAGAAGCCTGGAGAGGAGACTGCCAGCAGTACTTTAGGGGGCGGGGCCTGAAGTAGACATTATCAAACCCCGCCCCCCAGTAAGGCAAATGCCGCAATTCGCGGGTCTTCGGGGAGGGTGTGGGGCTAAATGATGCGATTTGCATCTTTAGCCCTGCCCCTTCCCCCCAAAATTAAGCTAATCGCAGGAAATAAACGCTTCCATGGGGGAGATTCAGGGGGTGCCGCCGGTATCTGGAAGGACTGCCCAGCTTTCTGGGGGGCCAGGAGGGGACCTGGTTTTCGGGAGCCTCTTGGCCATTCCGGGAGGGTAGGCAACCCTGTGATAAGTGTTTACCATAGCTGTAACCCCTCTAAGGTTATGGTATAGCAGATCAACGCTCTAGATTGACCATGTTATGGACCTCCACCCATAGCCAATCCCATCTAGTTAGATGCCTAACAATAGTCAACGCTCTCTAGATTGACCATGTTATGGACCACCACCCATAGTCAATCCCATCTAGTTAGATGCCTAACAATAGTCAACGCTCTCTAGATCGACCATGTTATGGATGACCACCCATAGTCAATCCCATCTAGTTAGATGCCTAAAAATAGTCGACGCGTCTAGATCGACCATGTTATGGACCTCCACCCATAGTCAATCCCATCTAGTTAGATGCCTAAAAATAGTTGACGCGTCTAGATCGACAGTAGCGGAAGTTAGATGTCATCCTTAGAGCGACGGGAGTGTGGTCGATGGTCACCACAATTTTTTTTTAAGCTTTCTTTGTGCCTTCAGCGATATTTTCAATAGCCGGGGGCTCACACAGTGATTGACAGGCAGGGGGCGTTCCGTGGTGGACACCCGGCGTTTCATGGCCATGCCCACAAAAACGGTGTGCGCCCCCATAGAAACGCTGGGCGGCCACAGGAAACGCAGGCATTCCCCTGCCTACTCAGGCGGGTGGGTGATGTCACATGATGTCAGAACCCGCCCCCAATCCGGAGAAAAACACGCAGCCGAAAAGTAAGTCCCGAGCTTCCATTCAGCTGCGTGCAGAGGGGAAATCCTTCCATGGTAAGTAACCATCAAAGGATTTTTCCTCTGTGCGGGTGCTTGCAAGTGGATGTGTAAGCGTACATGTGAGGATACAGGGCTCCTCAATCACTCAGACACCGAGCAGATGAAACCAAAATATGGTTTATTTTTATCACAGCACACACATGTAGATAAAGACAGGAACAAGAGGCAAATGTAGCATATAAATGTTATCGGGTAGCAGTCCAATGGCAGTCCTTGTAGCAGCAGTTCCAAAGCACAAAACTATCACTCCTCCACACAGCAGTGATAGCAGATAAGTCCACACGATACCCAGACAGAGCACAACCTCTTAGTCCAGGACAGTCCATAAAAATCTCCCTCCTGGCTTGTGTGCAAGTCATTTTTAAAAACTTCTAATTTCCCACGCGTCTCCATACCATCAGTGGGCTTGCACTCGATCTCGATTGGTGGATTCAAGAGTCAGGTTTATCCCCCCTCCCAGGTACTGCTGCTGCCCCTCCCTGCTGGGTCAGGCCCCAAAGAGTCTACTAGAGTCCAGAAAGGCACAAAGGAGTGTAAATACAATTAAGGTAATTTGGTTATGTCCTGATTACCCCCTGTGAACATTTCCTGTTGATAGCAGGAACAAAAGTATGGTAATTGGACATACCCAGGAAAGAATTCACCACAAGGTTATTTCCTGTCCGACCAGATTTGCTTAACAGCATCTAATACTATGGTACACACAGATATGGGGAATAGAAACATCTATGGGGAATATGAGGGTACCGACGGACTAAAATAGTACATTAATTACTACACCTAATAAAATATAGTAATTACAGATTTACAGTGAGTCTGATAACCTCACATTCCTTCCCCTACTATTGTAGTCCCGGTACCAAGCTGTTCTGGAACCAATAACAACCTGTAGTGTGATTCAGAGCAGAGAATCTGGGCTAGAGGCGCACCACCTGAGTCCCACAGAGTGACATCATACCAAACCCATCTTGGAAGAGGCGGCTGGTTTGCAGAATCAGCAAGGGCAATATCACAATATAAGTTATGCATGTTAACTAACAAGTGAGTTAGCAATCCCCCGTCCTCAAATGCTGGGTACCCCCCCCCTCTGCAACATCGTAAACTTTCACACCGGGCACACCTATAGGGTGTGCTAATACTTTTGTCTCTGGCACAATGGGGCAGGGAGCAGTTTCCACCTCCCCCTCTTGCCCAAGGAACATCTGCCAAACGGCAGCCCAATATCGGAGCCCTGGCCCTGGCACTTCTGCCACTCTGTCAAGTCCTTCCTCCCTCAAACCCAAACTAGGGGCATGGCAAATTTCAGTACAGCATTTGGTCTCAATGCCCAGGGCTGAGAAGGGACCCTCCATCAGGAACAATTCCGCTGGTGGCTGCAGGGCAGGCTGGTCCAAGGCCAGTCCTACCTCCTCAAAAGCCTGGGTCTCACCTGCCGCTTCCTCTGCGCAGTCCTCAGTCTCCAGGATAACCACCTTCCCCAGCTGAATATGCTGGGCAGCCTGAAGCACGACATCATCTGCGACTGGTATGCTTGTGGCCTGGATGTTGTCGGATACTCCTCTAACCTCGGTGATCTCCTCCTGGACGCAGTCCTCATAGATCCCCTGGCAGCAGGTTAATAATTCTGCATCTCCCACCTCAGCAAAAGGGAAGCAGTAGTGCAGCTCCTCCCGGGGTGCCTGGCTCACAGGCCCAACTTCCTTCATTTTGGGGATAACCTTCCCCCTGTATAGAACACTGAGCAGCTTCTCCCCTAGGCTGTGGGAGAAGCTGTTGCAGGCGGTGCCTTTCATCACGCCCCCTGCGACACTGATCTTGCCATGCTGGGGTATCCAGGAGCCCGCGATCAATCGCCTCTTCCTCTGCCACCACGAAGCACTCCTCCAGACACTGCAATTGTTCCCACACACTCAACTGTGCACCGAAATGGAGGATCCATGCCCGATAATCAGCAAATGCATTTGTAGGATCTCCCTGATCGTGAAGGATCTGCTGAAGGATTTCCCCGCGAGTGCAGGATTGGATGGGTATACCTCGCAGCTGACATTCTGCTATCAGCTCCTCCATACTCATTTCTTCAAGGGCAGTTAGGGGCCCCCCTGACAACGACCCTTCTCTTGTGGTAACAATTAATTCTGTGGCAGACCCCTCGGTTGTCTGCCCAGATTGCAGTAGCCCCCTTCTAGACCTTTCCTCTGGTTCTATCTGGGGCATCAATTTATTCTGGACTTGTCCTTCAGCCTCAGAATATTGTCCTCTTTGTAGCATCTGGGTAACTGTAGCAATCACTTCCTCTGTAAATTCTACAAACTCTGGCTCCCCCAGCAGATTCCACGAGGTGGCCTGACCTTTACAATGCAGGAATGCATCCCCCAGGTAACACAACTTGTCCTGTATGCTGGATACTCTCCACCCGCTGATCATCTGCTGAGCTTCTTCCCAGTACTCCCAGATATACTGCATTTTTCTGACAATAAATAACAGATCCGGCTTCCCAGCCTGCCGATACACTGAAGAACCTCCATCCCTGAGCTCCTCCACTCCAGGGGTCTTGAGGCATCGATTTTCTTTCCTTGGAAACATTTTCCCTTTCCACAGGACTGACACCTGCTCACTTGCTGAACATCACCTTATTGCATTTTCCGTTTCCTTACATATGGTCTGATCCTCTGTTCTCTGTGCTTTCTGTGCTCGATGGTTGGTGTCTGAATGAGATCCCACTGTCGCTGCCGCCAAATGTGAGGATACAGGGTTCCTCAATCACTCAGACACCGAGCAGATGAAACCAAAATATGGTTTATTTTTATCACAGCACACACATGTAGATAAAGACAGGAACAAGAGGCAAATGTAGCATATAAATGTTATCGGGTAGCAGTCCAATGGCAGTCCTTGTAGCAGCAGTTCCAAAGCACAAAACTATCACTCCTCCACACAGCAGTGATAGCAGATAAGTCCACACGATACCCAGACAGAGCACAACCTCTTAGTCCAGGACAGTCCATAAAAATCTCCCTCCTGGCTTGTGTGCAAGTCATTTTTAAAAACTTCTAATTTCCCACGCGTCTCCATACCATCAGTGGGCTTGCACTCGATCTCGATTGGTGGATTCAAGAGTCAGGTTTATCCCCCCTCCCAGGTACTGCTGCTGCCCCTCCCTGCTGGGTCAGGCCCCAAAGAGTCTACTAGAGTCCAGAAAGGCACAAAGGAGTGTAAATACAATTAAGGTAATTTGGTTATGTCCTGATTACCCCCTGTGAACATTTCCTGTTGATAGCAGGAACAAAAGTATGGTAATTGGACATACCCAGGAAAGAATTCACCACAAGGTTATTTCCTGTCCGACCAGATTTGCTTAACAGCATCTAATACTATGGTACACACAGATATGGGGAATAGAAACATCTATGGGGAATATGAGGGTACCGACGGACTAAAATAGTACATTAATTACTACACCTAATAAAATATAGTAATTACAGATTTACAGTGAGTCTGATAACCTCACAGTACATATCGGCTTCCAGCGTAGCAAGGGGATTCGGGCAACGGGAGGGTTGTACTATCAGCGGGGCGGTGTTAACCTGCTCACTTGGCTCTGAATAAACACAGCCTGGAGAGCATGTCTGAATCGGTCCTGTGTCTGAAATCAAGTTAATTTAGTCCCAGCAGCAAAGATTTGGTGATGACCTCATTGAGGGGGTTATTTTGGTTCACTCTTTCTGACAAATTCCTTCTTAGATGGACAGAACCATGTGCACTGCAGGGGGGGGGCAGATGTAACTTGTGCAGAGAGAATTAGATTTGGGTGGGGTTTTACTTCAAAGTGAGATCTATATTGCAGTGTAAAAATAAAGCAGTCAGTATTTACCCTGCACAGAAACAAAATAACTCACCCAAATATAATTCTATCTGCACGTTACATCTGCCCCCCCTGCAGTGGACATGGTTTTGGCCATCTAAGAAGGAATTTGTCAGATAGAGTGAACCAAAATAACCCCGTGAGTCCCGTTGAATCACTTGTAGAGTGCAGATGACAGAAACATCTTCAAAGCACATGTTACTAACGTGGCGAATTGGTCCTCCATGTTAACATCATGCTGCACAGCCACACAACCACCTGGTTGCCAGGCAGTGTCTGCTACTCAGCACTGCCCGATAGAAAAGGGTCAAACCAGGCAATTTTTGCCGTAAATCCTGAGATTCCCCCGATCCTGATATTGGCATCCCTAGTTGGCATTTTGAGAACATTTCAAATGTGGACATGAAGGCTGTTGACTTGTTGACCCATGTTGTCATTTTAGTGTCAACAGTGTGGTGTCGACATGATAACTGTGGATATTCTCATTGGATATCATTATGCCAGTCTGCATCTGTCACTATTGGATCCATACTGTAGAGATCTCTGGTCACCTGACACCTACATTTCCTGCAGTGTTTGGTATTTGTACAAAGTTTACAGCTAAAAGCAGCAATTTAGACACAATAGCAAAAATCTAACAGCAGCAACAGTACAGTAACAACAACAACAGTGACAGCACCTGTGCCATTAATGAACTCAGAAAAACAGAAGAAATATGGGGCCTGATTCAGATGGTCGCTAGGCTGCATTTAATCACAACATAGCGAACAGGTAAATGTCACCCGAGGGGGTGGGAGCTTGGCAGGGCGGCGTTTACCTGCTCGCTGGGCTCCGAACTCTTACGGCCCAACAAGCAGGTCTGAAATGGGCGAAATGTCCCTTGCTGAAACATACATGGGCTCTGACAAGGTGCATGACATTGGGCCATTCAAGTGTGAATAAGAGCCTGTCTGGGCCCATGTACTCTTCAGGGGCGTGGCCTAATTGCAGGAGGTGTGGCCATGCACCATAGAATCAAATACAGAAATAAATGTACTTTAAGCACCTCCACGGTCACACTGCAGCCTAGCACACAGCAGCGTTTGCTAGGCTGAGAAGAGCTTCTGCAGATGTGTTTGCCAGATAATGGGGGCCCCACTGGGCTGCTACGTCTGACCTGGGCCCGGATAATTAGGACCCCCTCCCGCCTCTCTTGGCACTACTGACTATGGGTATCGGAGAGGAAGCCCTAAAATATGCAGATCTACTGCTATCTAAAGAAGCTATGTAGCTATGGGAACGTAGTAAATGGCCCCAATATGTAGACCAATATTTGGCAAGCCTCTTTTCCTGTAATATTACCAGGAACATGGTTTCTAGCTATTTACACCCCTAAGTCTATTACTGTTTGTAAAAATAAGTGATGTGAACTATTACAAATGCTCCAAATGACGACATTCTCCCTCCGCAGAGAACTGGGTGGCGTTCAGGGATGGAGAAAACGATGAAGCAGATGGACAGGAAACACACACATCACAACATGGAGGCCGCTGGTGGTGTGAGGACAGCACAACGTTGTGTAGGAGAGAGAGTTCTATAGACAAAGTGAGCCTGACTATAACAAGAGTAAATTCAAATAAATGGCAATTCAAGCCACAGGGAAGATCCCCGCCGGGCCAGAGGGGCCGGCTGTGGCCAGGAGAAGGTGAAAGACTGGTGATGTGGGGGCGTTAGGGGGTAGAAGGTGGCTGGCTGGCGATGTGGGTGTGTAAGGTGGACAATTTTTGGAACTTTATCCAGGGCCACCTTAAATATCCAATCTACCCATGATATAAGGGAAAGTCATTATTCACAGTGGAGTTAGCATGGAAAAGGCACAAGGACGGCTGCAACTGTGTCCAACTTACAGTCAGGCCTTATGAGGAAGGATCCCACCCCTTCAACAGACACCACCACCATGAGGGTTGCTTCCAGAAGTTTCCCGGGCTGGTTTTCCATCCCACTCCGCTCCTGTTTGTAATGATCTGACTTTATGAGTTTCTTGCCTCACAGAGATCATTTTTGGGCAAAACGTGAACAAACGTGCAACACAGATTGCAGCTGGGTTTTACTCACAGACAGGTGCCAACAGGACGACTGGGCCTCAGTAAGATAAAGGGGAAGCGGCCACATGGAGGAACGTGGTTACCAGGCAGGGCGTAAAGTGGTCATGCATTTCTCTATGCCACCTAATTACCCCCTCCCCTCCTCCCCATTAGGCAGACAGGGCCAGTGGTAGGGTTTTTGGCATCCTCCTGCAAACTAGAATGCTTTTCTGTGAGAATTACCGTGCAGGGCCAATGTGGAGATTAAAATGTTCCACCTCACCATTAGAGGTGGTGGAACTCAGTTCCACTCTGTTCCCCCTCACTTTAACCCTTGCCGGAGGGCCATGGGCATGCCTCTGTGAGGAAAAAATATTTGTTTGTGCGGGCAGCGAACAGGTGGGTGGGATCCTGCACACACAGGGAGAGAGAGAGAGGCAGCAGCTGCCTCCCTGCAACGTGGGAGGGGGAAGCAGGACCCTGGACCCTCCATCAGACCCGGGCCTGGGTAAACAGTACCCCCCCTTGTGCCACTGCTCACAGATACTCAGTTTAACAACCTTGGTCTTCTCTTAACTCCTTCACTGCACACGCCAGGCAGAGGCAAAATCCCCACCTACAGTACAATATGCAGACAGTAGAGCTGGGTACAATCTAGACAATATGTCAGGCACAATATGTGTACCCGCTGTGTCGCTGACAATGCACGCACACACGTCTTCAGCTAGTCATCACTAGCAAGGTCCATGCTTCTAAATGCAGAATGGACCTTGGAGGGAACTTATGATTGTCCTGCAATTGTACTGGGGAACATAATAGCTCCAGGCTATCTCCCTCTGCTATGACGCCTTTAGGTTTTTTTTCTCTAAAATCACATCTGATACTTAATTCTAATGTTAGTAAAAGCCCTTCCATCATGTCCATGTGCTTCTAAATGGCGATAAAATGTTATATTTACCCTAATTTTATTGTCACTCATTCAGGGCTTTCTCAGAGTTTGTGAGCCCAGAAATATATCAGGGTTGCCGACTTTCTAAAAATCCTCTCCGGGAGAAGCCCGGAGAGGAATCTTGCATTACGCGTTTTAGGGGCGGGGCTTAACTGTGACGTCATTAAGCCCCACCCCCATTACAACAAATAGTCGAAATAACAGTTATCCATGGAGGGGACGGGGCTAAAACGTCACAATTATGCCGTTTTAGCTCCGCCCCCTCCCCTGAGACCCGCGGCATATAAATGCCGCGATCGGGGGGCTCAGTGGGGGTCCCCCTGATTCCGGGAGGGTTGCCCACCCTTCCGGGGGCCGGGAGGAAGGACCCGATTTTTGGAAGACTCCCGCAAATTCCGGGAGGGTTGGCAATCCTGAAATATAATATTACTAGAACCTGTATAACAATAGCAAGGCGTAAAGGGTAACTTTTAGCTGTGTTTCTTCACCACCGTGGATCTCTCTGTAACAATATAGGGGGAAATTTACTAAAGGAAATTAGTAAAAAATAGGTGTATTTGTATCCAGAAATACACTTATTTTTGACATTCACTATGCCGAAAATACGAATTGCCGTATTTTCGGGATAGTAAGGGGGACATTTACCAAAATGGATTCGTAGAAAAAAGGTGTATTCGTAGGGAGAAATACACCTTTTTTTTACGAATTTGTATTTTCGGGATTTACAATCCCAAAAATACAACAATTCGTAGTCCTAAAGATGGAACATTCGTATTTGTAGTTACAAATACGAATGTCTACACCATCGATAGAATACGACAGAAATCACCATTCAAAGAATGGTGGTTTCTGATTTACTAAGCAGCCGTACTGATAATACGGCTGCTTAGTGGTGTAAAACACCCACGCAAATACGACAGGAAAATAGAACACCATTTTCATGTCGTATTTGCGTTTTAGCCTGCACGGATCAGTCAGATCCGTGCAGGCTACAGTGTAAAAAAATAGAAAAATTAAATAAATAAAAAAAAAAACGGCGTGGGGTCCCCCCCACAGCCGAAACCAGCACCAGGCTGACAGAGCCTGGAGCCGGTAATTAAAAATCAGGGAACCCGACAAATAGGGGTTCCCCGATTTTTAACAACCAGCCCCAGGCTCCTGCTCTGGGGCTGGTTCCCAAAATACGGGGGACAAAATGACTAGGGGTCCCCCGTATTTTAAGAACCAGCCCCAGGCAAAACCAGCCAGCAGGCTAATGCCAAAGCCGGGGGGAGACTTTTTATGCAAGTCCCCCCGGCCAAAGCATTAACACTACCGACCAGTCAGCCTGGCCAGGGGCCCTGGGGGAGTGGGGACCCCCCCAATAAAGGGGTCCCCCCCCTCCAGGACTTACCTGACCAGGCTGAAGCCTGGTGCTGTCCTCGATGCCCCTGGGCGGTGGGCATCGAGCTGATGGTATGGTGTAAAAAATAGAATAAAAACCATTGTCTTTTACTGGTGAACTATGAGTCCCAGCAAGCCTCCCCCGCAAGCTGGGACTTGGAGAACCACAAGTCCCAGCCTGCGGGGCATTAAAGGGCCCGCTGGGTCTTGTAGTGCCACAGTAAAAGAAAGAGTTAAATAAACACACTGACACACGTGAAAAATAAAAGTTTAATACATACATAACACATACATACTGATACTTACCTTTCTTGATCCCGTAGGTAGCCCTGGTCCTGATGTCCTGTGTCGTCCATGTCGGCTGTCTGCGTCGTCCTCCAGGTCCATGTCGACGGTCCGTGTCGTCCTCCAGGTCCATGGCGGGGTCCGGGTCCGAAGAAATCCATGTTGGAGCTGTGGAAGGAAATCCTACTCACCTGTTCCTGCGCTGAAGAAGTCTTCTCTTGATCCGACGTAGTCCAGGTAATCTTCATGCTGTCGCCGGTCCCCGCTGTCTGCGCTGTCTCTGCATCGCGCTGAGGAGAGATGCTGAAGTTTCATATTCGGCGCCTCTCCTCAGACTGAATTCTATTGGCCGCCTAGCGGGCCAATCAGGAGCCGAGAAAGTCGGCTCCTGATTGGCCCGCTAGGCGGCCAATAGAATTCAGTCTGAGGAGAGGCGCCAAATATGAAACTTCAGCATCTCTCCTCAGCGCGATGCAGAGACAGCGCAGACAGCGGGGACCGGCGACAGCATGAAGATTACCTGGACTACGTCGGATCAAGAGAAGACTTCTTCAGCGCAGGAACAGGTGAGTAGGATTTCCTTCCACAGCTCCAACATGGATTTCTTCGGACCCGGACCCCGCCATGGACCTGGAGGACGACACGGACCGTCGACATGGACCTGGAGGACGACGCAGACAGCCGACATGGACGACACAGGACATCAGGACCAGGGCTACCTACGGGATCAAGAAAGGTAAGTATCAGTATGTATGTGTTATGTATGTATTAAACTTTTATTTTTCACGTGTGTCAGTGTGTTTATTTAACTCTTTCTTTTACTGTGGCACTACAAGACCCAGCGGGCCCTTTAATGCCCCGCAGGCTGGGACTTGTGGTTCTCCAAGTCCCAGCTTGCGGGGGAGGCTTGCTGGGACTCATAGTTCACCAGTAAAAGACAATGGTTTTTATTCTATTTTTTACACCATACCATCAGCTCGATGCCCACCGCCCAGGGGCATCGAGGACAGCACCAGGCTTCAGCCTGGTCAGGTAAGTCCTGGAGGGGGGGGGACCCCTTTATTGGGGGGGTCCCCACTCCCCCAGGGCCCCTGGCCAGGCTGACTGGTCGGTAGTGTTAATGCTTTGGCCGGGGGGACTTGCATAAAAAGTCTCCCCCCGGCTGTGGCATTAGCCTGCTGGCTGGTTTTGCCTGGGGCTGGTTCTTAAAATACGGGGGACCCCTAGTCATTTTGTCCCCCGTATTTTGGGAACCAGCCCCAGAGCAGGAGCCTGGGGCTGGTTGTTAAAAATCGGGGAACCCCTATTTGTCGGGTTCCCTGATTTTTAATTACCGGCTCCAGGCTCTGTCAGCCTGGTGCTGGTTTCGGCTGTGGGGGGGACCCCACGCCGTTTTTTTTTTTATTTATTTATTTTTCTATTTTTTTTTACACATTGCAGCCTGCACGGATCTGACTGATCCGTGCAGACTGCTAGAAATAATTCGTATTAGCGGCCGTATATACGGCCGCTAATACGAATTCCTACGACATCGGTGGGTTACAAAGCAGTCGTATATGACTGCTTTGTAAATCCCCCTCCGGAACACGACTTTGCATACGACTTAAACAGTCGTATGCAGTCGTAGGGAAAATACCAATACGAAAAACTAGGTTTTTCATATTGGTAAATTTCCCCCTAAATGTCAAAAATAAGTGTATTTCTGGATACAAATACACCTATTTTTTTACAAATTTCCTTTAGTAAATTTCCCCTAGTAAATTTCCCCCTTAATCTCAATCAGAGGCTTATGTATCAAGCGGAAATACTAGTTTCCACAGGTTTTATGCAAAGGGCCCATTCATTATAAAGGTCATTATAAAGACACCCAATATTCAGCAAACTCTGAAAACGTAAGTTTTTAGAATTCGCTGGGACAACAAATGCCATCTTCAGATGGTGTTGGTTCCCAGAGTCCTGCTATTTCCTATAGGAAGCAGGACCATGGTTGCAAAGTGGCATTTGAATGTATTCCCTTTGCTGCTTCCTCGCTGAATGCCCAGTGGCTGTGCACATGTGTGACTATAGGTCAGTAGGTAAGTAGCAGTGGCGTAACTATACTTGCTGCGGGGGCGCAAAATAGGTAGTTATGCCACTGGTAAGTAGCTACCTAAGCAAACACCCCCCCCCCCCCCAGTACTATTACTTTCCTAGCTGTGGTGGTGTGGCATCGCTTTGTTCCTGCATGCCTCCACTCTCTGGCACAGTGCAGCCTGCAGAGCGCCGAGCCCCTCTGTGTCCTAGGCTCGGCGCTCTGCAGTTTGCACTCTGTGTTGTGCGTGCCTGGCTGAGGGGACGCTGGGTGGGGGAGGCGGTGTGCGGCCACGGAGGTGGGAGGTGGCACTGTGCTGCTGTCACTGTGGGCAGCTGCCCGGGCCCCTCCAGAGGCCGGGGCCCAGGATAGCTGTACCCAAAGCACCCCCCTGTCGGCGTCCCCATAGGCTGATTGAGGGCCAGATGTATCAAGCTTCAAAAGTGATAAATTAGAGAGTGATAAACAACCAGCCAATCAGCTCAGGAGATCCTGTAATGCTGTAATATAAATTTGTTTTCCACCTCCTTTATGTTTCAGAGCAGTGCCGGACACGTATTTGAACAATGCTTTCCTGCAGTGTTACATCCACACGTAGAAGATGTCGTTCAGCCCCTGGAATCACCTTTACGTCAGGATGACTGCCACGGACACACACAGATCTGGAGACGGTAGGAGACATACATGACATGTACTCCCTGGTTTGAATGATGGGAACAGGGAAATTGGCAGCTGCACTTGGGAATGGTTCCTTTGGGCAGAAACAAGCTCCTGGGGTGAAATGTAATAGGGTGAGAGATTCAGAAAGTGAGAGATTTGGTAAGAAATCTCCAGGTTTTTTAAAGCAACAATCATTTACACTGTTTAAATGATGCAGTTTAAATGATTGCCGCTTTAAAAAAAAACTGGAGATTGCTTACCAAATCTCTCACTTTCTGAATCTTTCATCCTATTACATTTCACCCCTGGTCCTCTCCTGCGGGTACGTTTAGGTCAATATAAGTCAATTAAAAAATAAACCTTGTATTTCACATTTCATAGGCTATTAACTATTAAAAATCTATTTTAAAAAATTCTTGATTTAAAATCTATTAATAATAATAAAATAATAAAATCTACCTTTAGTGAATTTACCAACAGGTCTTCATTTAGGGAGTGTAGCAGCCGCTATTACATAATTGGCTACTGCCTTAAGGGGCCTACACACGGGGAGATTTGCTGAGCTTTCTGAGCTACTGTATGCTAGATCGCTTAGAACACCGCGATGTGTCAGTGCTTTGGGCTGAGTTATCTGTCTTCTCTGGCCCTGCCCAGCTATTAACTAGATTTATCCAGCATGCTGGCTGGACCGTGCATCGCTATCACTATGACTACTACACATGGACCGATGTAGGGGCATTTTCTAAGTGATCTAGTCAGGTCGCTTATAAAAGACCCTGAAATTGCCCCATGTGTAGGCACCATTGGATGCAGTTATATACAGAGGCGTAGGGAGGGCGGAGCCAGTGGAGCACGCGCTCCGGACGCCGCCCCACCTCCTCACATGACCCGGGAGTCCTGTCCGGGCGGCAGAGTCACTAATTAACCCTCAGCCCAGCGGGCAGCATGCGCCGGCGGCTGCCCTGCCCGGCGCCCGCGCCTGCCTGCTGACCCAGTTCCCGCCGCAACGGTCACGATGCCGATGATGTCACGCACATCACCACGGTCTTCTCCCGAGTCCCTGGCCAAGCTGCTGCTGCTCGGGCTGGCTCCCGGCACTGCTGCGCAGCAGAAATAAGGACTCCTTCCCTGCCCCTGATGCAGAGTCACTCCAGTCCCTCCTCCCTGGCTGCAGTAGCATCATCATCACTCCTTCCCAAGCGCTGGTTGTAGCCTGGAGGAGGAGGCTGACTGTTTTCTGCTGCCGCCCTGCTGTGTGCTGTCTCTAAAGGTGGATTTTATTTTTAAAATAAAGATAAATAATCATGGCTCGGGGGTGGAGCCACAGGGCTGGCTGTCCTATTAGGGGCGTGCCCATAGTGATCTCATCATTTTAGCACCGCCCCCACCGTGCTATGCCTGTATTTCAGGCATTGCACAGCAGGGGGCGGGGCTAAAAAGCCGTGATCGCGTCATTCAACCCGGGGACCCCCCGCCGGGTGGGGGTGTCCGCCGGTGATGAAGGGCAATGCGGGAGGGTTGTCCCCTTTCCATGGGGCCGGGAGAGGGACCCGATTTCCGGGACCCTCCCGGCCATTCCGGGAGGGTAGGCAACCCTGAGATACAGCAGTACAAGGTAACTATGAAAGCTAATGGAGACAGCACAGATTTAAGGTGTTGCTGTTGGTCTCCTTTATACAAGTAATAGGAATGACAGGGGTACAGTACACATACATTTATTATTTTTGCATGTGGGGTAAATATTGTCTGCTTTTGCATGTAGCTCATAAATACTGGTCTGTTCTTTTTTGCTCTGATCCCAACTCAGTCAGCCCTGTATGTTTATCTATCTGACTTGTTTCTTTGTGTTTGGTGTGTGTCTTATATGACGTTTAAGCAATTACTGATATTGCAGATGGGGGCTGTCCCACCGCACTAGAGATCCCGATCGTCTGTATAAGTTGGAGGAGTCCCATCTATGCAGCGCCTACCTCTCATCCCTACACATTGATCCCACTGTCACTGATAAGGTGAGTGTGCCATGAGACCACCCATTATACCCCTAGGCTTGTGAGCATCTCCCTATTCAATCACCATGCAGGGGAAGGATACATGAAACGCACAAATCTGCTAAATTATAGAAGAATTTGCAAAGATATATATCTTTTCAGTAATATATGTATCAGTATTAATCACATACTCAATTTGATCTAGGCACAGTACAGCATTACCACCCAAAATGCAGTATGCAATTACTGTGCCGGAATGTATAACTGTACGCCCGTGCAATAATCTGGAAGGAGTCCATCCATGTGATGTACTTGGACCTCTAGCGGGACTCCTGCTGGCCATGCATGGTGGCTACTGGTCAGCTTCATTATTACTTTCTGCATTATGTAATGAATGCTGGACAGAAATCAGAGCAGAAAAACTCCACAGAGCACAGGGAAATATCAATATCTAAAATGATAAACGCCCCACTGTCCCACTGAATATGCATTATGTATACTGTTGGGGTGACATTTAAGTTCTGGAGAGGGGGGACCCCTTCTTTTAGGGGTCCCCACTTCCCCAGGACCCCTGCCCATGCTGACCGGTCAGAGGGATGAATGCTTTGGCTGGGGGGACTTGTGTAAAAAGTCTCCCCCCGGCTGTGGCATTACCCCGCTGGCTGGTTGGACCCGGTGCTGGTTCTTGAAATACAGGGGACCCCTACTCTTGAGGCCCTTGAGCCTGATGCTGGTTTTTAAAATCCAGGGGAACTCTATTTGTTTTGCCCCATGATTTTATAAAACCAGGACCGCCTCTTTGAGCCCAGGGCTGGTTATGCTCAGGAGGGGGGACCCCACGCTGGGTTTTTTTTTCCACTTTTTTTTTTACACAAATTGCACATGTCTGAAAATGTGCCGATTTTCATGACTAAAAATCGCACTATATCGCACTTTATCACGCTTTTTTGTAGCAAATTCCCATCTCATTAAATATGCGGCGCTATTTTAAAATGTACGAAGAAATAGCATTCTATTAAATGGCACCCTTGGTTTCTAATAATCAATCTTGTGGGGGTGACAGTATAGGGGGTGTACACGCCCACATGGCACTGGCCACTCACAGTGCCGGATTAAGGGTTACATACCCCCAGCCCCACGCTACTCTGAGGGCCCCCCTGAGCAGAACTATACAGAGAGCTCTGGACGTGGCAGAGCTCTCTGCAGTGACTACAAAACACAGGCACACCAGCAGGGGGAGCTATTGAGCACGTACAGCCCCTGTAACAGCAGTAGCTCCGCTCATATGACTTCCAGCACTCAGGGATCTTCTCCTGCCCTCTTCTGGTAAGTGCTGTATGCGTGTGTTTTTGTATATATATGTTTGTATGTCCTGTATGTATGTTCTATGTGTGTATATTTTATGTATGGTTGTATATTGTGTGCGTGTGTATATATATATATATATATATATATATATATATATATATATATATATATATATATATGAAAATGTATGCTCTATGTGTCTGTTTGTATGCTGTGTGTGTATTGTGTGTATGTATGTATGTATGCAGAGTGTGTGTGTGTGTGTGTGTGTGGCAGACAGGACCTCCATTTGACGGGGACGCACAAGCTAAAGCGGAGACAGGCAGGGAGTAGGGGCAGACTGGGGGAGCTGTGGGGGAGCTTCTGGAGGCCAGCGGAGGGCGGCAGAGGGCTCCGGCGATTGCGATTATATTATCAGGAGCAGCTCCATTGAGAGCTGCCACAACCGTATGTATGTAGTGTGTGTTGGGTGGAATGTATCCTATGTGTGCGTTTAGTCTTGGGCCCCCTTTGTCTTAAGAACCCCGGGCCCCCGACGCCTTAATCCGGCTCTGGCCACTCCCACACAGCATTGGTTACAGCCCTTTTGAGCCCATTTCAGCTGCTGGCAAGGGTATAACTACCATAGGTGCAAGGGGTGCAGCTGCTATGGGGCCCAGAGCTGAAGGGGGCCCATCTTTGCTGTCTAAGTAATATGTTTTATAAACATTTATCACCATCAGTTGCCAAAAGGGGGCCCTTACAAACTTTTGCTACGGGGCCCACAAATATCTAGGTACGCCTCTGGCTGCTGGCACAGGTGGACATTCTATATATATTAATATTCTCCTATTTCACTTTGTACAGAATCCACCGCAGAATCCACCACACAGAACCAGGTATCAAGCATCCCCTCCAGCCCATAAACAGAGGCAGCAGTCGCACAAGTTGAGCACAGGATTGGGGCGAGAGGCTGAGCTAAAACTAACAAAGGTCAGACACCTCTCACAGATCTCTTTCTGCGCACAATATTGGGGCATACCTGCCTACTCTTCTTATTATCAAGGTAGTCTGCTGGATGCTTCTGCATCCTGTCCATGTCCTAGTGCAGTGGACAGGATGGGTAGATAATATTGTGAATTGTGGTTCAATATGGAGGGGCGAGGCTAAAATGACACAAATTGCATCATTTTAGCCCCACCCTTTCCCATTGGCCCATGATATACAGCATTTTCTCACAAAGAGGCGTAATGATATGAAGAGCCCGGTCCCACCCCTTAAAATGATAATTAGCTTCAACTATTATTGACCCAATACTGTAGGGTCCTTCCCACATGCTTTATCTCACATTTATTTATTTATCAAGAGATACTAAGGGGTCTACTTACTAATTGGAAGGAGATCAAAGTGCCAGCCAATCGGCTCCCAGCTGCCATGTTACAGGCTATGGGGTAGATGTATGAAGCAGTGATAAGGGAGGAGAAGTGAGCCAGTGGAGCCATGGCAACCAATCAGCTGCTCTCTATCATTTTTTAGTATACAAATTATAAATGTCACTTCAGTGCTGATTGGTTGCCAACTTCTCCACTGGCTCATTTCTCCTCCCTTATCACTGCTTAATACATTTACCCAAGTGTTTGAAAAATAACAGGAGCTGGTTTGTTGGTACTTTATCTCTTTCCAAGTCTTAGTAAATAGACCTCTTTGACTTTGTGTAGAACAGGACATTATAATGTATAGTAGGTCAGTGAGAATAGCAATGATCACTACTTGTCTGCGTTTCTCCAGGTGGCCTCTGTATCTGTTCACGTCACTGGATTCAGCCCATCGCATCACCTGCAGTCCCTGTTCCAGCACTGGTCCCAGCCCAAGACAAGACTGAAGCTCGCCTATGACTTTAACCGCAGACTCCTTGTGTAATGACCTCTGGGACTCACAATTCAGAGTTTTGGTATTTGGCAGCAGAGTTGGGGATTTTTATGTCACAGAAAAGTATATTTTCTACAATAAAATCTAGTGATTAATATGTTACCACCATCTTTGTGTATTTGTTCTAAACTAGGATTTGCAGTGCCTACAAGCAGGGCTGGATTAAGGGGGGGGGGGGCACAGGGGGTCAGTACCCCTGGGCCCCCTCTATCTAGGGCCCTCCTGTGGTTGGCATTTAATAATTTTTTAGCTGAAGGTTTTGTGCATGGGAGTGGGGTAGTGCTGCAGCTTTGCCTATCTGCCAATGTTACAATGATTACTGGTGCTAAGCATCGGGAGCCAAGGCACACTGACTGCACAAGTGTGCAGTGCATTGCTGGGAGTTGACTAAGTCCCATGAGACTTTGCACAAGAGGTCAGAGGCTGATAGGCTTGTGCTAAACTCTGCTTGGTGGAGCTCATCACATGCTTCTCAGGCCCATGGAGGACAACAGAAGCAGTGGCTTCGTCATGGGAGGGTTTTAAATTAGAGGCAGGGCTGACTCTGTCAGGGCTCCTACAAAGTAAGGTACAGAGGGACAAACAAAGGCTTTTCATGTATTATTTTATCTCATATATTTGGCTACATCTGTCACTCAATGTGTGAGTGTGTCTATAACGCTGGGTGGAGCCTGTGACTCCGCCCACACACACTCACATAGTGACAGAGAACCAGCCCATAGTGCCAGACACCCTCTGCCTCTCCATGCTGCCAGGCAAAGACACTGCTACTCCACAGCCACCAGGTGAGCGGCAGGTCTGCCTGCACACCCCCCCCCCTCCTCTGCCATCACCCTCCCGTGGATTCGTGGGCCCCCCGCACCACCCCCAAACCCCCCCCCCCCAACCATTTTGTTTGACGAAGGAGAAAACAAAAATAGCAGTCCAAACTCTATTCAATTCATTTAGAATCAGTTGCGGCTGTAGATGTGCACAGTCTTACATTCAGATAGAGCAGCCACACCCACTGCCAGTGAGTCCCTCCTCTGTAACCGCCATTGTTTAGAATCATATAAACACCTAAGGGGGTAACATCATAATAACAGGTACCTCTTTTTTCACCTACTACATAGTATCTAAAATGATTGTCAACTTCTGCTTGGCATGTGGTTGAGAACACGTGTATAGCAGGCATATAATTAATGACACGCCTAGCATAACTTAATGAGTATGATTATACAATATTATTCTATATTAAATAATTTCCTACTGTAAATTTAGACTTTCTTTACCACTCAATTTGTTTATCAGGGTGTAATAGTACGCAGTGTCAGTCATCAGTTTATCAGCATTTACAGAAAAAGCATATCAATTCACAAAAATGACAGAGGGTTTTATTAGCTTGGTAAGTACAATTTCTAGCTGCCCTATAGCCACTGATCCAATATTTATTGTTAAACCCAGCACCATACCAAGGGTTTCCAGCACTCTGTGCGGCACCGCCTCCTTAGCATGTGACATCACACACAGGGGGAGGGGCACTGGTCCCAGATACTACAGCAGTCTATGCTTGCTGAGTAGAGACAGCAGGAGGCCGCTGCGGGCACACTACTGCCGCACTACTACTACTACTAGGTGCAGGGTGGTGTTCCATGCACCCTGCAAGCCAAAAGCAATGGGGTGGGCAACGGTGCACCCACAGAGCCTCGCTTGCCCATAGGTCAGTGGTTCCCGAACTGTGTGCCTAGGCACCCTGGGGTGCCTCAGGACACTTACAGGGGTGCCTTGGGTTGGTGGACCAGGATCAAAACGACCTAGACAATGTTGGCCTAAAGACCCCTGCAGGTAGCCTGGGGGAGGAAGGCTCAGAATAAGGAAGAATCAGGGCCGAGGTGGCAGGCCTGGGGAAACAGCAGAGAGGGATCTGCTTTCTGGAGAATACCCATCCAGGACTAACTCATCTCAGAGGGCTGCCCAGTGTTTAAACACTTCTGCCGCCACCACTGACTGACCGCCGCTGCCTGCTAGTGCTACAGCTACAACGCCGCCCTCTGCCCGCTGTTTCCAACGCCGCCAGCGGTCCCTCCGGCCCCCTCTCCCCATCCCCATGCCAATGAAAAAGTGTTCCCTCCGCCCCCCACCAGCGGATTGCATTCGAGCATCCTGCGATGGCTCCTGCAATTCGATAAATAGTATGTGCGCGTTTGCCGGGTGATGTAGAGAGCTGCGGGAAACTCCACAGGGGGGCTGTGTCGGGTGCTGCGGTGCGGGAGGGACCTGGATTATTCGGCCGGGGTGCTCCACAGGTAGGGGGGGTGGGTGCGTATGCCGAGTGATCATGTAGAGATCTGCGGGAAACGTACCCCTGCTGCCGGTGTCCCTGCTGCTCCGATCCAGGTTCTCTGCTGAAGAAAGGGGGGGAGGGGGCGCAGGTGATGCGGCAAGTCACTTCACGGGGGTGATGCCCCGGGGGGGGGGGGGGGGGGGAGAGTTGTGGCTGGCGCTGACCTCCATCCAGGGGGTGCCTGCTACAAACTGCCGCCCTCCAGTGGCCGGCACCCTAGGCGAATGCCTAAAGCTGCCTATTGGTGGCGCCGGCCCTGCTCGGAAAGGCACAATCACTCTCTAATGGACAAAACCATATGCACTGCAGGTGGGGCTGATGAAACATGTGCAGATAGAGTCAGATTTGTGTGTTTTATTGTTTCTGTGCATGGTAAATACTGGCTGCTTTATTTTTAAATGCCGAGATCTAAACCATGCCTACTCCCTTCTCTTCTGAGATTCCCCCACGGGCCCGCTGTGTAGAAGTGGGAATAGAGAGGGCCAGGCATATGGGCCCTTATTCTGATCTAAGCGGTAACGGCCGCATGCGGCCGTTCCGCCGATGTTTTCGCTCTGCGCATGTGCAGAGGGCACTCTGCGCATGTGCAGGCGAAATCGCCGCACAATTTTTTTTAACGCCGCAAAGGGGGTGGATAGGGGCGTGAGGGGCTACTTAGCCTCATTTCCCTATGCATACGCCCCGCGTTTCATGGGCGTTCCCATGCAAACGCGGGGCGTACGCATGGTAATGAGGCTGTGAGGCATGTGTTGGGGGCGGGCATCTGACATCGCCGGATGTCAGCTGCCCGCCCCCATACATGCTTTCACACGGACAAGTGTCCGTGAGGTCTATGGGTGCGGGAGCTGGTGGAGCGTGCGGCCCTGCCTTCGATGGTCGGTGACCATCGAATGCAGGGGGCTGCTCCAAGATGGTGGAGGCGTATCCCCCGCCATTTTCATGCGGACCGCCACATGTCCGCGTACGGACGGCCGTGGCGATCCGTATGGAAGGCGGGGATTCGCCTGCACGGTCGGAGCCGCATATGCGGCTCCGGCCGTTCCAAGCAGAATAAGGGCCATGGTTTTGTCCATTAGAGTGGGTATATGGAGAGAAACCTCAGAGACTCACAGGAAATATCTGTCATCACAGAACAACCTGCTGCCACTAACAGCAATCTTATGCTGTGTACACACGGTACAATCCAGCATGAGATTTTGTCTATATATCGTATGCAGATCGCACAGGTTTTTTACCTTGCGATCCCAATGCGCGCTCCCATGGCAGCACAAATCGAAACCCAGATAGACAGGGCAGCAATGACTATATAGTGCAGATTGTATGAATTGTATGTAAAGAGTACAGATAGCAAAGATTGTATAGCACTCAAATCTAATGGTGTGTACACACGGCAGCTTTGCCGTGCTATGCGAGTCCCGATGCGACCAGATCACACGGCATGCAGTCAGTGGCACAATTTAGACTATATAGTGCACATCTGCACTATATAGTCTTGCCTGCCCTCTCTATCTGACTGCCGACTTGCGCTCACACAGGAGCGCGCATCGGCAGCGCATCGGGCTCGCAAGCCCTAAAAAAGCATGCGATCTGCATGCGATATGGCTTCCGATGTTCACTATATTGGCAACATCGGAAGCCATATTGCCCCGTGTGTACACACTATAAAGGTGTGTACACACAGTGAGATTTTCTTGCTATTCGACTTAAGATCCGAGTGCTATGCAATCTTTGCTATCTCTGTACTTTTAACATACAATCCAAACAATCTACATTAGATTTGCATTATATAGTCATTGCTGCCCTGTCTATCTGGGTTTCGATTTGTGCTGTCACGGGAGTGCGCATCGGGAGCGCAAGGTAAAAAACCTGTGCGACCGGCATGCGATTTTGACTATATAGTCAAAATCTAATGTCAAATCTCACTGTGTGTACACAGCCTAAGTCGAATAGCAAGGGAATCTCACCGTGTGTACATACCATTACCGTTGAATAAACCTTTTTGTTATTAGTTCAAATACTGATTTTGTTTTTGTTTTTTTTACATTTTCTTTCATGGTTTAAAGGAATGATTAGAATAAACGAGGCATTGGGATCGCTTTACTGCATTTGTCATTTGAAGCATTTTAATGAATGGTTAGGATTACACCTAATGCTACCTGGGACTGGGAGCGCATAATGGATATCATTTAAAGTTTAGTACAAGCAGGGAGCACAGAGGGGTGTACCACCAATCACCTGCCCAGCATGCATGACGCGGGGGTGGTATGGTTGCTGCTCCAACATCACCCATTTCCATCCTTTGTATGCCTGGAGAGGCACTGCGCTACATTGAACGGTGATGGTCCTGTCCTTTAGGATGTGCCTGGAGATCCGCTTCCTTTTCCTGGTGCTTGTTCTGTGCAGTAATGACATCACATGATGAGGTGTGCTCATCTAGGGCTCCTCTGTGCAGATGGAAATACCCACTTTTCGCTATACCCTTAACTCTGCCCAACATCTCCCCCAGGCCTGTGCAAGCAATGTTTTTTTAATCTGGGGTAAGTTATTGAAAGCAAAAAAACATTGGCAAGGTTAGTTTTGGCATCAAGTTTTTCACATCCTAAATGATTCCCAAAGCTAAATTCAGAACATTGACTGCACCAATGTCACCTCCGTCCAAAAAAAGGTGGAAAAGCCTCATGACACCCCTTGTTTTCATCACCCTAGGGGAGTGCCCAGCACTCTGAGATGCTGGGCTACCCCTAAGCTCTCCCTGCACTGTGAACAGACGCCGTACACATATGCTGAGTACCCCTCCTTTCAGCACTGCTACTGAGATTACATTTCCACGTACAACTGTAAAAATTAGGCTTCAGGACCATCCTTACATAGTATAAAAGAAAGTCCCCGACGCACTAATCTTGAAAACCACTGGACGATTTTTTTGTGCAGTTTTCCGTTTTTATGTAGCGCAGTTCTCAAGGTAGGTTTAGGTATATTTACCATTGGCCTAAACCATATAGTAGCCGAGCAATAACGATTTCAATGAATCAAGTTTATCATTGACGCCAGCCATGCAAGCTCACAGGACAGTGTATAAAGCAAGGAAGAACGCAGCACTCGCCCATGTACCCATGCGGAGCAGTGCTGGGTCGTTAGTTCATTATAAAGGTCTCGATCTGGTCCATTGTTCCCATATGCTAGTATAAGGAGGACCCAAATTCATTTTCAATACAACATTTTCAGAGCTTGACTGCAGGATCCTTCGTCATCTTCAGATGGCGTTCGTTTATGCTCCCCTGCGCCTTCCTATGGGAGAAGGCTTGGGTTGCTAAGATGCATCTGCCCGTTTGGCTCCTTCTGTCAGAAGTCATGCCTGCGTGAGCCAAAGTTCATGTAGCACAGATCTAGGAAAGGAATCATGGGGATAGTTGACCTTTGGATCAGCTGTCTCTACTGGGTAGCAATGTTGAATTGTTCCAGTGATTTTGTATCTATCTGCCATTTAGCCCCTGAGAATTGACGTTATGAGTAGGCCCCTAAGACTGATGTGAGGCCCCTCGGAGGTTAGAGGGTCACCCATTGAGGCCCCACGCTGTATCAGGTGACTTATCTCCAGGAGAGAGTGCCTGCTGCATGTTTGGATGTGACTTCTGATATAACTGGCATTTGGCAAAATAGCCGAGTGCTACATTGTGATACATTGTCAGTCAGCAGACCAGTGTTCTCTGTAGAGCCATGACTGCAATTTCTACCAGGTTAAGATCTCTATATAATCAGCTGTCTCCATTACCCCGGGGCCTACTCAACAAACAAAGAGGGAAATTTGCAGTGTTGTTATATCTGCTCATAGAGTCTGTCAAAAATGAAGGCACTGTAAGGGTTAACCAGAATGACTTGTGTCACTGCCTGAGAGTCAGTGCATTCTATGAATTCTAGTGTGCCCTCTATGGGTGGCCAATGGAAATGCATCACTGCCTACACACAGACCTGTTCTGCAAACATCTGGTATGTGGAGGTGCAGCATTCACAGAGAATGAAGTGTCCAAATCAGGGACACACCCATGTGTTTGGGTATAGCTGAGGACAAGGCATCCGCTCCACACTGCTATACATTACACTGTGAGGTTCTAACAAGGCAGCAGAGAATCACGTACAAGGGATCAGAATTCTACTTGATGGAATATGTATTAAAGCAGTTATATTGGGGGAAAAAACTACTTTTAAAACTTGAAATGAGTAAGGCAAAGCCACAATGACTATCGAGCTGTAGTGCAGTGGTTTCCAATATGTGCACCTAGGTACCCTGGGGTTCAGCGAGACTCTTGCAGGGGTGCCTTGGGTTGGTGGTCCAGGATTAAATAAAATTATTTATTGTCAAAGTTATAGGCAAAACCAGTGGACAATCATTAGCACAACTATACACATAACTGGTCCTAAAGATGACCGCTAGGCACAATATACTTATACCTCTTTCACATAAAATTACCTAGTGAAGCAGTTCTACCCAGTAATTTGTTCAGTGTGAAAGGGTCAACCCGGGTCTTAAATTCCAGTTCGCTGACCCTTTTCTTTACCAGAGTCGGTGACCCGCGATTTGTAACCCAGGTTGACCCTCTTAAACTAAAGAAATACCCGTGTAATTCAGCAAATTAAATGGTTGACATTTTGAACCCGGTAATTTGCTGCTCAGTGTAAAAGGGGGTCAGACTGTACCCGGCAAAATGACCCGGCTCTCAAAGTGTCGGGTAATTACTGGGTCACATGTCTGAAAGGGGTATACATTTATTTTATTTATTTGCAAATTTATCAATAAAGAAATTAGTCTTAGGGGTGCCATGAAAACAAAGCTGATACGCTAGGGCGCCGTGATTCAAGAACGTTTGGGAACCACGACTGAAGTGTTTAAGGGGCCCATTTATCAGGAATCACATATTCAATGGGATCTGGGCAGGATATTAGCACCCAGGGCCACAATTCAATATGCGATTACATTGACGGGATGTACTTAGAAGTACCAGCAGCGACATAGACTTTGAAGCCACTGCGATGTGCTCAGAGCGTTAATAGGGGCGCATGGTCTTGTTGATCACGCATGCACAGCGGCCATTTCAGTGGATGGTTTCGCAACCGGAACTACATATGCGGTAAAGGCTACAACCTGCTACCACCACCATGACATTCCATGAATTGATAAATCTGGCAACATGGCAACCCCTTATAGAAACCTTTGGGGATGCAGCTGCTGCCAGGAATGGTGGGATTGTAGTATCGGAAATGCCAGCTGCCGGCCCTCCTACCTACATTTACTTTTTTATAAATGGGCCGCTTAGTGCTTTAGTACTTAGTCCTATATTATGGTATATGATATAATTCTCATGTTAGCAAATCCAGGTTTTCTGATCTCTCCCAGCTATCAATAATGCTCAGACACAAGGTAACAAGATAACATGCGTGTAACAAGTGCGCGATAACATGTGTAATAAGTGCGCGGTAACATGTGTGTAATAAGTGCGTGGTATCATGTGTGTAATAAGTGCGCGGTAACATGCGTGTAACAAGTGCCCGATAACATGCGTGTAATAAGTGCGCGGTAACATGTGTAATCTGGTTGTGCCTCTTTCCATACAATTTTTTGGGGAATGTGGTCAGCAGGTCAACAGTCAATAAGTCAATCACTATTGGTCAATGGGCCATAGGTCTCCACATGAAAGGTTGACATACCTACGTCAACCTGGTCAAAATGTCAACACATGCAATAGGTGAGCATGGCGAGTGAAGCGAGTCATGCGAGGGGACACGGTACATTTCTACTGTCCCTGTCGTTGTATGTCAACATAGACACAAAAATGTGAACACCTCATGTCGACCTTTTTCATGTTGGGATATAGCTTGTGTCGACTTTTTGACCCTGTCTACTTAAGACACATCAACCTTTTTAATGTGTCGACCTATAGTGGTCAACCTTCTTATTGTTCACACTATAACCATACTTGCCTACTATTGAAAACTAGTTTCAGGGACATTATAGTTGGTAGTATAATTTTTCACAGCGCCCCATTGAGGGGGCGTGTCATGCTCCACACAAACGGCGTCTCTAGTTCCATATATGGAGAGAGATTGTGAACTTGACACCTAGAAGCGTGGCTGTGTAATCTAAAATGACTTATATCCAAATGTAGATGAGCCCCAAAGCAGTTAGTAAGAGCTACTGTACTTGGTAAAGTGCTGGGAAATGGTGCTGATGATTCAATGTAAATGTATCTTTCATTCCTTTTATCCCAAAAAATGTAACAGTGTAAAGGCCCCCATACACTAGGGCGACTTGTCCTGAGGACAAGTCGCCCCCGACTTCCCCCTGAGCTTCCCCGGCAGCTCCCCGGGGGAGCTTGATAAGATTGGCACTTGATGCGCCATTTTTTACATGTGATAAATCGTCTTGATTTATCACATGTAAACCCGGGGAGCAGGGGGGGGGCTGCAGAACAGGGCTGCTGGTGGGGGGCGCTGCTAAGGCAGCATGCAGGGGACGCTGCGGGGGGACAGTGACAGAGCCGGGCAGGGGGAGGCGGGAGCTGTCAGTGCTGGAAAAAAAAGCCCATACAATGAATGGGCAGCCTGTGATTGGCTGAGCACTCTCTCAGCCAATTACTGACTGGCTGAGAGAGCGCTCAGCCAATCACAGGCTGCCCATTCATTGTATGGGCTTTTTTTTTCCAGCGCTGACAGCTTTTCCTGCCCGGCTCTGTTACTGCCAACTCTGTGTCCCCCGCAGCGCCCCCTGTCTTACTAGCAGCGCCCCCCCCCCGCATTGATGGCTCCCGACTCCATGCGGAGGTAGTGCAGGCGGGGACCGCAGGCGTAGCAGAGCAGAGACTGTCGGCGCGGTGGGAGAATAGAAAGAAATCTTATTCAAAAGACTGGGCGGCCGTTGATTGGCTGAGCGGCCGCCCGGTCTTTTGAATAGGATTTCTTCCTATTCTCCCGCCGCGCCGACGGTCTCTGCTCTGCGACGCCTGCACTACCTCCGCTGGGAGCCGTCAATGCGGGGGGGGGGGGGGGGGCGCTGCTAGTAAGACAGGGGGGGCTGTAAATAAAGATATATTGGATCTGAACATCATGGGTGATGGCTCAGATTCTGATATATCTTATGTTCTGCAGGTCCGACGCCGTGATCCGATCCGATGCGCGCGGGACTGCGCATCAGATCAGATCAGATGTCAAACACGGCCCAAAGGGCTGAAATCGGATGAAATCGGCCGAAAATCGCATAGTGTATGGGGGGGCCTTAATGTGGGCTAGGTGAAATGAGGGAGATTGCTAGACTAATGAGGGAGAGAGGGAGATTGCTGCTATTTCAGGGAGTCTCCTGCAGAATGCAGCAGGGTAGGCAACTATGACTATGGGGCCCATTTATCAAGCAATATTTGCGGCTAAATTCCCGAAAACATACGTTTTCGAGGGTTAACCGCAAATATTAAGTATCACTGAAATGTATTAAAGGGGGACCGCAGCAGGAATCTCCGATCCCTGCTGCGATCCCCCCTGCAGCGCCGCCGGCCGCATCCCCCATAGGTATCTATGGGGGATGCGAAGCTGCCCGATGTATCAACATCGGGCAGCCCGGCTTCGCACCCCTGGGCTATCGCCATTCTTATATGGCGATAGCCCATTGTAGCCTTAGCGGCAGTGCGGTCAGCGGGGTCGCGGGGGGGGGTCAGCACGTAACCGCGCATGCGCAGACCCCCCGGCTTCCGGCTCCGGGTATCGCAGCGACGGGCTCCTACGCCCCTAACCTTTATACATTGAGGTGATATGATCGCATTTTACAATGCGATCCTGGGCGGTAATATTCCGCCCAGATCGCATTGTAAATGCGATTTTGATAAATGTGCCCCTATAACCCTTTCCTATTTATTTTTGCGTGCCAAAGCTGCACTGCACATGCACAACAATTGAATAGGGACTGTGCTCACAAAGTGGGTGGCAGGATGTCTGGGATGTGATGGGGGCGGTTTGGAAAAAAAAGTATCGGAGCTGTTTTAATTGAGGAATGCAAATTTGCTGGAAAAGTCTTAGAACAGCCACTCTGTCTGAGACAGCATAGGAGGGCCCAGAAGCCCAGGGGTAACCCCATGGGAACGCCCAGCGTTTCATGGCCGCTCCCATGAAAAAGATGGGTAATGCGGCCATGACGCGGGCGTGGGGCGGGCAGCTGATATCATCGGATGTCAGCTGCCCTCCTCTCGAGGATTCATGCAAATCTAAGTGACCTGAGAGTCACTACAGTCCACATCACTCGATTGAGGTTATTCTGTTTGATACGCAAGGCCGTGAATTCTCAGCCTTACGAGTCCCCCAAACGCCGCCCGCCGAATGTCAGACCGCCCAATTACCCATCCATTCGCAGACCATGCGAACAAACACGGCATGTGAGGGGGGCGGGTGGACCGGCATTCGGCAGGCAGTGTCTGGTGAACTCGCAAGGCTGAGAATTCGCAACCTTGCGGGCCAACCTGAATAAGGGCCTAGGTTCAAGGGAAATTGGAGGGAAAATTACTTCACAAAAGTGGACAAATGGAATAGCTTCTGTCCAGTGATGGTAGAAGCTAAAGTGACATTGATAGTCCCGTGGGGGAACGATATTGTGCGCACACATTGGGCCCGATTCAGACCTGCTCGCAAGGCTGCGTATATCCGGAGCCTAGTAAGCAGGTTAACACCACCCCTGCTGACTCACGCCCCCCCAGGCCACCCAAATCCCCTCACTATGCTGTGAGCAGATGTGAACGGTTACACACCTGCTCGCAAGCACCAGCACATATGAAAATCCTTTGATGGTTACTTGCCCTCAAATAATTTTTGGTACTTGTTTCCTAGAACGGCGCCCACTAAGCAATTTGCTTAGTGGGCTATTCTGCGTAGGGAAATCGCATTGCATGGGCCATTTTAGGGCCATTTTAGGGCCATGCAATGTGCGATGTGATGCAATGCGATTTTCCCATGTAATTTATACACTGTTCTCTCAGCCCCGGGCCATTGCATCGCATCGCATCTGCTGCAAAATCACATGCGATCACATGTGATTTTCTAGGGTGTGCGATGCCATGACATTAGGTATACAGTAATATGATTGTATGTCCCAAAAATAGGCTTAACTCACCCCCCACTATCCACTCCACCCCGAAGCGTGGCGAGTGCAGCGAACCCCACGAGGGGCAGCGAAACGCGTCCTCTGACTTTTTCATTACCCCACTATCCACGTCAGCGTGGAGTTGATTTTATATAGTATTGAAGTTTTTTGTTACCTGGATGGAGCTTATGGCTCCACCCAAAGAAACAAAGTCCTGGCGCGCAATCTATAGTCGTAAGTTGAGTTTTCAAAGAGTTAGCAGTGGTTGGGTAATTTCCAATCATCTGCAGCAAGCATCAGATGAGGTCACCCGAGCTCATCAAAAAATATACAGAAATTACAACAAAGTGATACTAAGCGCTGCTGATTTAGATACATAGTATCTGCTGAGTGAATAAGATTTGGACACACTGCTTGAATTTGTATCAATTTCTTTATAAAGGTAAAAAAAGGGGATAAATTATACAGTCACATACATAGTATTAATACAGTACAATAGTATAAAAAATAATAATCAAAAATGGTACACACTGTAATAATAAAAAATATTTCGAATAAAAATGAATGATGGTATTCTGAGTATGAGGTCTCCAGTAGCTTAGGTGGGGAAATAATGTTGTTGGTACTAATGGGCCCTACACACATAGCGATGTGTGTAGGGCGACCTAGCTATGCTAGGTCGGGCTGTGCTGCGCCGCTATCGCATAGCACACAGAGCTGACAGCCCACACACAGAGCAAGCTGTCAGCTCTGTGTGCTAAGCGAGCAGACAGCGCCAGTGTTCTCCGGTGGGAGAACCCTGCCGATGCCGAGATTGATGGACACTGTCCATCAATCTCGGCCAGCGATAAAGATGCGCGGGACGCGCACTGCTGCCGATATAGCCCCCACACATACACCGATGTGAGGGCATTTGCTAAGCGACTTTGCCAAACTAAGCAAAATCGCTTAGAAAATGCCTTAATATCGGCATGTGTGTAGGCCGTATAACAGTACAAAGCTTTTGAATAGAGTTTGTGTTTTGCACGGTTATGGGTAATAGCAGATAATGGACCACTAATATTGAAAAGAGCCAGTCCTTTTAGCATGTAAATAAACACGCAAATAAATTTCAGAGGCAGTTTGATGGCAAAGGACGCATTAGTTGTACATATTTTCCATATAAAGTGAAGTTTAGGGAGCAATAAAGATGGTAATAGGCTCACCTAATAGATGTGATGTCCAGTTGGGTTGATGCGCCGGTAATTAGGCAGCCAGGGTGGCTTATGATGGAAGGAAGCCGGTAGTTTGTTAAAGCTGCGCCGGTTCTGGATTTACGGTGTCCATGCTGAGCGGCTTGGTGTTCCTGCATCAGAAGTGCTGTCGGCTCACCAAACCCGTCAGCACGGACACCGTGCATTACCCGCTTCAACACCACGGGTAAATCCAGAACCGGCGCAGCTTTAACAAACTACCGGCTTCCTTCCATCATAAGCCACCCTGGCTGCCTAATTACCGGCGCATCAACCCAACTGGACATCACATCTATTAGGTGAGCCTATTACCATCTTTATTGCTCCCTAAACTTCACTTTATATGGAAAATATGTACAACTAATGCGTGCTTTGCCATCAAACTGCCTCCGAAATTTATTTGCGTGTTTATTTACATGCTAAAAGGACTGGCTCTTTTCAATATTAGTGTTCCATTATCTGCTATTACCCATAACCGTGCAAAACACGAACTCTATTCAAAAGCTTTGTACTGTTAGTACCAACAACATTATTTCCCCACCTAAGCTACTGGAGACCTCATACTCAGAATACCATCATTCATTTTTATTTAATATATTTTTTATTACTATGTACCATTTTTGATAATTATTTTTTATACTATTGTACTGTATTAATACTATGTATGTGACTGTATAATTTATCCCCTTTTTTTACCTTAATAAAGAAATTGATACAAATTCAAGCAGTGTGTCCAAATCTTATTCACTCAGCAAATACAATTTATCTAAATCAGCTGCGCTTAGTATCACTTTGTTGTAATTTCTGTTGATTTTATATAGTGTTGCGAGCGCAGCGAGCCACCGAGCCCGAAGAGTGGAGAGCGCAGCGAGCCCTGCGAGGGGATGCGGAATACATGTAAAGTAATCCGCGTTACCTCGCGGGGCTCGCTGCGCCTGCCACGCTTCGGGCTTGGTGGCTCGCTGCACTCGCCACACTATATAAAGTCAACTCCACGCCGACGTGTATAGTGGGTGAATGAAAATGTCGGAGGACGCGTTCCCCTGCGCTCGCCGCGCTTCGGGGGTGGCGTGGATAGTGGGCGGGGGTGCGTTAAATCTATTTTGGGACATACAATCATATTATTGTATACCTAATGTCATGACATTGCACACCCTATAATATTGCATGCAATTTTGCAGGACATGCGATGCAATGCGATGCGATATAGTGGGGTACAATGAGGAAAAAAATGACATGAAAAAATCGCATCGCATCGCATTCCGCTATAATGGCCCATGGGATGTGATTTCCCTACGGTACAAGTACTTCATTTTTTCCTGTTTGCAGCTGAAAGAAAGCCCAGAACTTACTATTCGGTGTGAAGTCAGCAGCCCACCCCGAGCAGGCAAGGGAATGCCTGCATGGGGGACACCCAGCATTTTGCCGTGCCTACCATTTTGTGGGCACGTCAATGAAACTCCTGGTGTCCACCTGCCAATCAGGCAGCCAGCTTTCCGGCGAATTAAAATTTCACCAAAGGCGCTCGCAGTGGGAGTCTGCATATGCGCATCATCGCAAACCCCAACTATCCAATGATGGGCCGAATTGGCTGTTCTATGAGCATGTCGGAATCGTGCCCATAATGCAGCGGCCATTTCCATGGTGATTTATACATGCGGAGTAGAGCTATTCCCAGGAACAAGGCCAAGTACAGGAGATCTTACTAATGGCTTCGGGGGGTCATCTACATATGGATGTAAGTCATTTTATGATGCGCCTCTCAGATGCAATGGCAAATCTCTAGCTTCTTAGATATATATATAATATACAGATGCTCCGATTCCATTCAGACTAGTGGCCATGGGGCCCATTTATCAATGACTGGGTGAAAATTTATCGCCCAGGGTCGCATTGTAAAATGCGATTCTAGCAGCGGGATGTATCATCCCCCAGCTCGCAGGGACAGGGCTGAGCTGGGCGCCGGGGGTCTGTGCATGCGCGGTTAGTACAGCCCCTCCCGCTGACCGCACTGCCCCAGCAGCAGTGTGGTGTGCAGCCCATAGGCTACAATGGACTTCCGCCATCTCAGAATGGCAGTAGCCCAGGAATGCAAAATGCTGCTGACCTATGTTGATACATTGGGCAGTTTCACACCCAGGGCCGGTGCAAGGCACCAGAGCGCCCCAGGCGAGTCGGGGTGGGGGCGCCCCGGTGCCGGGGGAGGGGGGGGGGTACCTGTCCTGCGACGCTGTGTATTTAAAGCTGGCGGCGGTGGCAGAGAGGGGTCCCTGCAGTCAACGAGCGCTATCCGCCGGGCTATGCGGAAGCGCTTCTGTTGTGAAAACACTGGCCGCACGGCGCACGCTGATTGGCTGAATCTCAGCCAATCAGCGTGCGGACAGTGTTTTCACAACAGAAGCGCTTCCGCATAGCCCGGCGGATAGCGCTCGTTATTTCTTATTGACTGCAGGGACCCCTCGCTGCCTCCGCCGCCAGCTTTAAATACACAGCGCCGCAGGACAGGTACCCCCGCGGCACGGGGGGCAAAATGCCGCCCTCCAGTGGCCGGCGCCCTAGGCAAATGCCTAGATTTGCCTAGTGGTGGCGCCGGCCCTGTTCACACCCCCATAGAAATCTATGGGGGAGGCGGCTGGTGGCAGTGCAGGAGGGATAGCAGCAGGGATTGGAGATTCCTGCTGCAGTTCCTCCTGATACATTTTGGGGGGGATACTAAATATTTGTAGCTAATCCCCAGTGATTTCGCCGCAAATATAGAATGATAAATGGGCCCCCATATGCACCAAGCTTCAAAAGTGATAAAATGGAGAGTGATAAATAGCCAGCCAATCAGCTCATATCTGTCAAGTCACAGACTGTGTTTGAAAAATGTCAGACAGGAGCTGATTGGCTGGTTGTTTATCACTCTCCATTTTATCACTTTTTCAAGCTTAGTACATCTGATCCTTGATCACGATACAGAATAGAATCAGCGCTTCTACAGATTTGTAATAATAGTGATTGGACCATGGGTAAGTCCTAACCTTTATTAATGTTTGACTAATGAAATTCCACCCTGTTATGTTAGGGTATGGGTCATTGGGTCGACTGTAATTAGGTTGACAGTCAATAGATCACCCACTACTGGTTGACACTTTTGACCATGTTTACCTAATTCATGTCGACCTTTTTTCATGTGTCGACCTTTTGCCTGTCGGCTAATAGTGGTCGACCTATTGACTGTCGACCTAATTACTGTCAACCAATCTGTGGAAGATCTTGGCTACAGAATACATCAGGGACCTGTGGAAGCTAGCGGTCCTCAGGACAGCAGCAGTAAATCGCATACGATTTATCACATGTAAAAAATGGCACATTCGGTGCCTAATCGTACGCGAGCCCTCCTGGGGCGCTGCCAGGGAAATCAGGTCAGACTTGTCCTTCGAACAAGTTGGCCTAATGTATGGGGACGTTTAGGAACCGTAAAGTCAGTGGGACATTACACCAGCAATTCATGCTGCCTCCTCAGGGCCGGTGCAAGGCACCGGAGCGCCCCAGGCGAGTCGGGGTGGGGGCGCCCCGGTGCCGGGGGGAGGGAGGGGGGGGGGGTGTTACCTGTGTAAAAAAATTGCTGCCCCGGCGTCCCTGCAGTGCTGGGGCGGTCAGGGGTGTCCGTGCCGTAGGGGTACCTGCGGCGCCGTCATGTGTATAAAGCTGGCTGCGGCTGGCGGGGTCCCTGTAGTGAATAGCAAATAACTAGCGCTTCCCGCGCCGCCGCGCGCATAGCGCTAGTTATTTGCTATTCACTACAGGGACCCCGCCGGCCGCAGCCAGCTTTATACACATGACGGCGCCGCAGGTACCCCTAGGGCACGGACACCCCTGACCGCTCTAGCACGGCAGGGACGCCGGGTCAGCAATTTTTTTACAGTTCGCTGGGGGTGAGGGGCGAACTGCCGCCCTCCAGGTGCCGGCACCCTAGGCAAATGCCTAGAGCTGCCTAGTGGTGGCGTCGGCCCTGTGCCTCCTATTGTCCTGTCCAGAAGTAGGACTGCACAGAACCCCGGCGTCACTTCTCCTCAGCACAATCGGTAGTGGTGATGTAACAGTCATACTTCCTTACTTTTTATTTCTCCTCTCTGGTAGAAGCCCAGAGAGGAGATCAGATAGCAGCAGGTCAGGGGGCGGGACTAGGTGTATGTCCCCAAGCCCCGCCCCATGGCAGGCAAAGGAGGCAATTTGTGAGTCCGCGCATTGGGGAGGGGTTAAAGTAACATAAAATGTTAAAAACACAAAAATCTGTATTTTTCACAGCGGAGTGCAGCGGAGGCAATTTTCAAGAGCCTCCCAGCCATTTCCAACCAGGGTACACAAGCCTGGTTACAATGCCTGTGGGGAACCAGAGGCCTACGTAATGCCAGCACATGATTCACTGCTGCTCAACACCACATGAAAGAGTATGGAATGGGGTAGAGAACTTTGTCCCCTATACATCTGTTCATACAAGCAGCTGTCTGTCTGACACAAGACAGGTGCAGCAAACCCATTACATTGACATTTTAAGTGTCTTTAGTGACTTTGCACACTGATGGGAGTTTGGTATGATATTTTTGTATAGGCACGTATTCCATATAATGTAATTAGTCACATTGAAAATCAGAAAATGTAAATTAATTGAAATGAAAAATTGATAGTAGATAAGAACCACTATGGCCATACACACACACACACACACTTACTTGGGTTCATTTTTTTGTCAAAATTACCCACCAGTATGTTTTTGGAAGTGAGAGGAAACCAGTGTACCCAAGGGAAACCCATGCAAGCATGGGAGACTATACAAACTCCACACAGTTATGGTGGGATTCAAACCCAAGACCTCAGTGCTGTGAGGCAGTAATGCTAACCATTATACTATCTAAAATAATTTGGTATTTCCTCACGACTGTAATGTAAAGCATAATCCAGATGAGTACAGGAGACATTCTCCACACACACAGCAACCCACACTTTGGACTGCAGAACCGGTTTGGTGACATGTCCATACTATACGCTGTAACAACGCGTCACATTTTCTACACAGCCTGTTCAGTGCTCCCTTTCCTCCGCCACCTCCAGCCTGTGTAACTGGCTGTAGGGATATAAGGACGCAGAGGAGAAGTTTGTGGGGGACCTTTAATAGGATGAGAGATTCAGAAAGTGAGAGATCTGGTAAGAAATTCCCAGGTTTTTTTTTAAAGCGGCAATCATTTACACTGCAAAATTAAACTGGTTTTGCAGTGTAAATGATTGCCACTTTAATAAAGTGTAGATTTCTTACCAGATCTCTCACTTTCTGAATCTCTATTATCGTATTAAATTTCCCCCTGTCTTATACGAGGAAGAAGCTGTGTGTGGGACACAGGAGCACACGTAGGTATCAGGGAACGTGTAGAAGAGGAGCTGGTGGTGTCCACTTTTTCAGGAATTGCAGATTGTA